>NC_086016.1:39342408-42334908 GCF_028858775.2 Pan troglodytes
ACGTTGACTAATATTAAATATTAGCCCAGCTACCCTGCTGGGCTGTCCCTCTTAGAAATGAGGAAGTGGAGGGTTAAGTGGATTTCTCAAGGTCGTGCAGCTGGTAAATGGCAGAACCAGGATTTGAACTCAGGTGTGCATGACTTCAAAGGAAGACACCACTGAGGCCTCCTCTACTGGGTCTGCCTCCCTACCGCCCCTGGCCCCTCGATGAAGACTCCTGTAGGACAGGATGGAGCAACTTGCTTCCAGCTATTATCAGATTTCTACTTCCCCCTTCTCTCCTCCAGAAAACAAATTGATTCATCAAATTACACCTTTAATCTGTCCTAGGGAAGGGGAGGAATGGGACTCAGCCCCCACAGCAGGAAGCAGGACGGGTAATCAGCCCACCCGTCCTCCCCAGCTCAGGCACAGCCACCCATGCTCTATCCTCCTGTGATTAAACACTAATTGCCGCTATGCTCTCAAATTGAGTATTTCAATTTCCAGAAACGCAAAGTACATTTCAATCAGTTCCTCTCCCAAACCGTTCCTTCTCAGGAGCCAGGACAAGAACATAAGCCCCCCAAGGCCATAGACAGCTAAGCCTCACTCCTGTACTCCTGCCGTCCCTCTCCTCCGCAACCACCACTTCTCTCCTTCCCGGGTACCCCGTGGGGGAGCTGTGGGCACTCGAAGTGTGTGGGAGCATCCAAGAGACCCTACAATTGTCAGCTCAGAAAAGTGAGGCAGGCCCCCCCAACCCTGGGGTCAGACAAGGGGATGGGGACTGTCCACTAGAGGCAGGGTCCAGGCTGCCTGCTCCTCACCTGCCCCCGACCTTCTCCCTGTACACGGTCATTAGACGCTCATCCCAGCCTTCGGAGTGGACAGAGGCTGGGCAGGAATCCCAGTGGGAGCAGAGACTGGCGGGATGGACACCTGGCCCTTAGTTCCAACTCTGCTACACATCTCCCCTCTCTGGCTCTCAGTGTCCCCATCTGCCCCAGAAAGGGGCTGGGGAGGGGCTCACAGTCGTAGCTGGAAGGTATGTGCTTCCCAGGCACAGGCCCAGGGCCAGGATCCGGCTGGCTGCAGATTCCCCTGGGGGTTCTGAGGAGGGGCCAGAAATTGACTTTTTTTTTTTTTTTTTTGATGGAGTCTTGCTCTGTGGCCCAGGCTGGAGTGCAGTGGCACGACCTTGGCTCACTGTAACCTCCACCTCCCAGGTTCAAGCAATTCTCCTGCCTCAGCTTCCTGAGTAGCTGAGATTACAGGCACCTGCCACCACGCCCAGCTAATTTTTGTATTTTTAGTAGAAACAGGGTTTCACCATGTTGGCCAGGCTGGTCTCAAACTCCTGACCTCAAGCAATCTGCCCTCCTCGGCCTACCAAAGTGCTGGGATTGCCGTCGTGAGCTGTGCCTAGCCAAACTGGCATTTTTGAAAGGCTTTCCAAGCTGGGCATAGTGGCTCATGCCTGTAATCCCAGCTACTCAGAAGGCTAAGGGGGGACGATCCCTTGAGACCAGGAGTTGAAGACCAGCCTGAGCAGCATAGTGAGATTCTGTCTCTTAAAAAATAAAAATAAATAAGTAAATAAAAATTAAAATGATAAAAAGCCTCTCCAAATGATTCCAATATGTAGCTGGGGTTTGGGAACTGCCAGGCTAGTGCAGCCTTCTCTGTTGACAGGTGTGAATATGGGCCCAGAAAGGGTGAGCCTCTAGCCCAGAATCACACAGCAAGTAAGAGATGTTAGCCAGAAGATAGCTAACAACCCTTCCAGTTTGGACATTTCAGAAAAGCAGGTGAACAAACACACAGAGTGAAGGGGAACAGGGGTGTAGCGCCCACTGTCACGGAGAGGAAGGGTTGCTGAGAGGTCTAGTCAAGAATTCCTACTTAAAAATCGCATCCCCTCCACAATGTTAGATGTAGGTCCTGAGCAAGTTACTCCATCCTAAAAATAAAGATGGGGCTAGAGATTTAACCGAGGTCTCTCCAAGGTCCCTTCTGGCTCCAGAACCCTCCTTCCAGGCCAGCTGGAAGCATAATAAATAATAATAACAATGGCAGACATTTATTGAGCATTTACTAAGTCTAGGAACTGAGCTAAGCCTTTGGCGTGGATTGCTTCTTTCTAGCCACTCCACCATCCTAACAAGGGCTGTCTTATTTCCCTCTAGCTCTCCTACAAGTGAGCAAAGCGCGGCTCGGGAAGGTAGCTCCCGCCGGAATGGAGCAGAAACGTCTCGGCTGGGAATCGAACCCAGGGTCAGTCAGTAGCGGCCGCGTTTTAGGACCCGGCGGTGCACCGAAGACCCGGCGGAACGGCGCGCACCCCGGGCCCAGAGCTCATTAGTCGGGCGCCGCGGGGGCCTTCATTAAAGCTCAGCGACGCGGAGGCTGCCCGCGGCGGCCCCGCCTGGGCGCTCCGGGCTGGCCCGGACCTGCGGCGTCGGCCCAGGAGCATCTGGAAAGGGGGCGCGGGCGGGGATCGGTAGGACCGCCTATGCTCAGGGACTGTCACCCACCCCCTCCCCCAAGCCAAGGAGTAGGGGGGAAGGGGGGCGAGTGCACCCAGGTATTGGGGGGAGCATCAAATCGGAGTGGAGGGGGCCGGTGTCACCGAGCTATCCCCAAACCTCGAACGGCCAAGGCCGAGTCACCCCCGCCCCACCCCCACACACTATGCACCCATTTCACAGATGGCAGGTCCTAGCTCAGAGGGTTAGGGCAGGCCCAGAACCACATCGCCATCGCCCGTTCGCAGGCCTGATTGAGAGGCTGGAAACGAGGATGGGCAGGGAGTGAGGACCTGTAGGCTCTGCCGGAGAACTTGGGCGTGGGCGGAGCGGGGCATCCAGGAAGAAGCCCCCACCCCAGCCTTGGATAGGGTAGTATACGATAGGGGGCGTAAAGAAGGGCCATGGGCTCCGGTGGTCGCAGGTCCCACCGGCAACCGCCAGGGCGGGGGCAGCAGGAGCAGGAACCTGCCCGCCTCCGCACCTCGTCGGCTCCCCTCTCCCGCCAGACTCCTGTCTCTGCGCCAGGCTGGCCACCCATCCCCCACGGCCGGCCCCGCGCCTCCGTCCTCCTCCCCGCTCCCTGCGCTCTCCTCGCCTCCTCCCGCTTCTCTTACCGGAAACTGATCCTGTCCCCTCCATCCCACTCCACCGGTTGACTGAGGTCGCCGCCCATCTTTCCACCCCCGCTGTGTGACTCTAGACGATTGTCTTAACCTCTCCGAGCCTTAGTAAGTAGGCAAGTGGAAAAAGAAGTCAGAAGACTCGGGTGATGGGATGCCAGCCTTTAATGGGTTAAAAAGTGGGAAATGTATGTGTATATATTTGCTTTTCTATGCATATGTTTGCTTGTCTGCGCAGACAGCCTGGAAGGGGAGGGAAGTCGCTGGCGAAGCCGGCTGCCTCCAGGGAGGGAGCCTGGTCCCTGCGGAATGAGCCGGGGGAGATGGAGACTCAGTATTGCACACACCTCTTAAATATTCAAATGTGTAAATGCATTAGCAATTCCAGCTAAGAAACAAAATAAAATACAAACATTTACAAAACTAAAATTTAAGAATAATATTAGTGAAGATTAAGCCAGATAAAGTGTGTGAAGCCAGAAGACACACGGAAGTTTCAGTGAACCGCCCCTGTTTTGATTGTCACTGCTCACTAGGTTTGCTGTCGGCTGCTCTGGGTCCCCCTGTTCTTCCCCATCTCCCTCCGTCTTCTGGCCTCAAACCTACCTCGCCTCCTCCTCCCTGCAGCCCCTCCCTGCGCTGAAGTCCCTTGCACTCCACCGGTGGCTGGACACAGGACAGAGGAGCAGGGCTGCGGTGGAGCCCTGGGGATGATGGAGAGTGGGGGGCAGCTGAGCTGTCTGCCAGTCCCCAGGATCCCGTTTGGGAGGGGATCCCCAGTCCAGCTTCAGATATCTCCCCACCTCACAGACGCAGGGTCCCAGTGTAACCTTTGATGGGTGAAAAGGTTGGAAGTGAGAACGAAGAGCAGGGGGCGTGGCCGGGCGCAGTGGCTCACTCCTGTAATCCCAGCACTTTGGGAGGCCGAGGCGGGCAGATTGCCTGAGCTCAGGAGTTGGAGACCAGCCTGGGCAACATGGCGAAACCCCATCTCTACTAAAAATCAAAAAATTAGCCAGGTGTGGTGGCGGGCGCCCGTAATCCCAGCTACTCGGGAGACTGAGGCAAGAGAATTGCTTGAACCTGAGAGGCGGAGGTTGCAGTGAGCCGATATCGCACCACTGCACTCCAGACTGGGAGACAGAGCAAGACTTAGTATCAAAAAATATATAAAAATAAAAATTAAAAAGTGGTGGGCGAAGCCCCCAGTGAACCACTGGAATCCCTTCTACATGCCCCTCCAAGACAAACGCCCCCGACATACACACACAGCCCAGCACAGCGTCACCCTATACTCCATCCCACGTGCACCCGGCACGACCTCTGGCCTGCCCATCCCCCTCTTCTCAGCTCCTCCCCTCCCCGCCCCCTCCACGACACAGTCTTGGCAAGAAGGTCCCCAGAGATAGCAACAAGTAACTAGCACCTTAGGCCAGGCTGAGGGTGTGGCAGATGTGGCCTCAAGGCAGGGCAGGGTGGGGCTGGCCCAGGAACCAGAGACCTTTTCAGAATCCAGGCTCAAGGACAGGGAGAGGTGTTTCATGACAGGAAAGAAGAAATCACTCTAGCAGCCCCAGAAAGCATGTCCAAGGGGAGTCTTGGAGCTCCTCTAGAAAGACCCTCCTCTCTAGTCTTCCTGCCTCCAGCTCGTCCCCTCCAGGCTACCATCCCCGATGCACAGTTCCAAGGCGCTTGACATGCACTGGCTCTTAACAGGGCTTTCCCAATGCACACCTGCCAGGCCTGTCCCCCACCTCCCCTTGAGGATCAAGTTCATGCAATGCAGGTTGACATTCAGAGCCCTCAAGAGGTCCTCCCTGGCCTTCCAGGTGCAGCCTCCTTTCTGAAGCTCCAGCCCCCACCTCACCCTGTGCTCTCCGCTCCTTTTGGAGTGAAAGGTACCCACCCGCCTGCTTTCTGTGAGAGCACCGCACAGTCTGCAACCACAGCCTGGCCCAAGTGAGTGGAGAACCTAGAGGCCAGGGTCTGACTCATTTCTGAGTCCTCAGGGCCCCTTGGACACAGGGAGCCCAGAAGGGCAGGGGAGTAATGGCAAGTTCTGCAGATTAAGAGGGCTGAGCTGGGGCCCAGTGCCAGGCAGAGAAACAGCCCTGCCTTAACCACAGACCTGCAAGGCCGGACTGATGGGTCCCTTTAACAGGAGAGGAAACTGAGGCTCAAAGCAAGTGTCTTCTCCAAGGCCACACAGGCCTTGTTTTGATTCCTGCATCAGTTGGCTCCCAGCTGGGAAGAGCCTGGAGGGCAGGAGGAAAGCCAATGCCAGGGGATTCTGCCCCTCTCTGTCCGCCTTGGGCACGGCTCTGGCCAAGTCTACACCCTGAGGGCTCCAGCTGCTGCCAGAATTGCTCCTCCTGGTTCCATGGTGCTGGAATTCCAGCAGAGCCACCTCCTCCCTCTGTCCCCCTGGCCTTGGGAAGCAGCAACTTCCTACTACGCTGTGATCTCATTGTCCCTTTCTTTTTTTTTTTTTTTTTTTTTTTTGAGACTGAGTCTTGCTCTGTCGCCCAGGCTGAAGGGCAGTGGCACAATCTTGGCTCACTGCAACCTCCGCCTCCGGGGTTCTAGTGATGCTCCTGCCTCATCCTCCTGGGTAGCCGAGATTACAGTCGTGCGCCACCACGCCCGGCTAATTTTTGTATTTTTAGTAGAGATGGGGTTTTACCATCTCTTTGCTGGGATTTCCCAAAGTGCTGGGATTACAGGCATGAGCCACCGCGCCCGGCCTTCGTTGTCCCCTTCTAATGCTTCCAATCCCCTATGGTAAGTCCCCCAGTTCCACTCTGAAGATTTTCATTTCCTGGCTTGGCCCCGAGTCCTGAGTGGGTGGCCCCTACGCAGGCCCTGGCCCCACTGCCCCGGCTGTTCTTCACTGACGATGGCCGACACTGCCTGACCTCCAGGTTCCTCAGCCTCACCCAGTTCTTTAGCGCCTCCGGGCCATGTTGCGTGCTGTTCCCCCTGCCTGGCTGATCTTCCTGAAGCCCTTTGCCTGGCCGGCTCCATCTATCCCTCTGCTCTGCAGCCTCTTAGCGGCGCCCTCCGTGACTCCCAGTCTTAATCCAGCTTGCTCCCCAGTCCCTCACAAGGCCCTGGCTTCCCCAAAGCCCTGGGTACTGCCTGTGCTTAGGCATCATCTGATTATTTCATTCATGCTGGATTTTGCCATACGACCCCC
The DNA here is from genome assembly GCF_028858775.2 of Pan troglodytes. Classification (NCBI taxonomy): domain Eukaryota; kingdom Metazoa; phylum Chordata; class Mammalia; order Primates; family Hominidae; genus Pan; species Pan troglodytes. The sequence continues at coordinate 39,348,738 of NC_086016.1, forward strand.
AGCTCAGGAACTCCAGGAGGGCGGGCACATCTGTCTTCCTCACAGCTGCAGCCGTGGCTCCAGAGACTGACGCTGTGCCTGGGTGGAGGTGTCTTCAGTCAATACTTACCGAATGCATGACTCCATGGAAGGATCAAGGAGTGGAGGACAAGACTGGCAGGTGGACACATGGACTGGGCCAGATCACAAAAGGTCTTAAGTATTAGCGTAAGAAGGTGAGTAGGGCCCAGGGAAGATCTTTCATTTTCCCTTCCCAGATGCCTGATTTTCTTGGGTCCCCAGGCTTACGTTGAAAGCACAATAAATGTGTTTCCTATATCCTAAAATCTTCCCAGCCACCCTGGCCCTCCCCAATCACACACACAAATTGAGCCTGGGAGGCCCAGCAGGGCATGGGGGTGGAGGCTGTGCCAGGCAGTGTGGGTCACCTGAAGGCCAGAGTCCCTTATCAGGCTCTTCTTTGCCCTGGGCGGCCTCTTGGGCCATGTTGCTGACTTCACTCCTGTCCCCTCCCTTACCCAGACATTCCAGAGGAGGGGTGATGTTAGCATAGCCCGAGGCAACCCTCAGGGCCTAGTTACAGAGTCACCCTCAGAAAAGAGACACTGGGACCTGAAAAGAGGCATGGCGGTCCCTGGTTGCTCCCCATTAAACCCTGGCCCAGCTCAGGCCCTGGGCTCTCCTGGGCAGAGCTGTGTGGCTCTCCTGAATGTGTGAGCACCAAACTTGGAGGTCTTAATTCTGGGGACTCATAGCACCGTGGGGCCTCTGTCTCTCTTCCTCAGTGAAATGTGGGCATGGCCGGCATACTTCCACCCTCACGGGGACGGTCAGAACAGAGAGGAGACGCAAAGGCAGTGAGAAGGGGCGCACAGCTGGGGTGAGTCCCATAGCCTCTCTGTGCCTCAGTTTACTTGTCTGTTAAGACGGGGTCGTCTGATTATGCTAAGTCAGATAAGCCAGATGCAAAAGAACATATATTTTATGATTCCACTGATGGGAGGTACCTGGAATAGTTTAATTCATAGAGACGAAGACCAGCGGTTACGGGGGTTGACATGGGAGGGGGCGTGGCGCAGGGCATGCAAGCTTCTGTTCGGGATCATGCAGAAGCCCCGGAAATGGATGGTGGTCATGGCCACACAGGAATGTGAATGTACCGAATGCCACGGACCTGTATGCTTACAGAGATAAAATGGTAAATTTCATGTTACGTACATTTTACTGCAATTTAAAACACACACATAAGAGGTGGACCTCCCCTACTGGGCGGGCCTGATTGGGGGGTTACATCAGGGAAAGGCCTGGGGACCTGAGCCCAGAGGAGCTGTGCTGAGCCCCCCGAAGTAGTAGTGGAAGGGCTGCAGAGTTTTGACCTCCTTCTCAGGCCTGGGACCATTCCTGAGCTCAGGGCAGGGCTGAGAGCAGGTGGAGCCCAAGGACCTGGGGTGGGGCCAGAGGGGTCCTGGGCGCTCAGCTGGCCTCCCCCAACACCCAGCCCCTCGCCTTGTCTGCACCTCCTTCTGCAGCTCAGCAAAACTCTTTCCCTTCCTTTACAGGCTGGCATGGATCATCAGGCCCATCTTCCGGGAGGGGAGACTGAGGCCCCACCAGGCTCAGAAATGCCCCCATAGTCAAATGACCTGGCCCATTCCAAGTGGAGCCTGTGACCCCACCCCACCCTTGAGCTTCTCCCACTGCATTTAAGCCCAGCCCAGCCCAGCACTGGGAGCTGTTCTGGAAACAGGGCACTGTCTGCCCCAAGTTCTGCCCGGAACTGCCCCCCCCACCTACCCCTAAGTGCCCCCCTTAGTTGGCAAATGCCTCGAGAGTCTCCTTCCTTCCCTTCTCCACCACAACCATCCTGAGAATATCCTCACAGAGAAGAAAGAGGCAACAAGATTCCTTAAAAAGCCAAATATCCTGGTGAGAAGCTGCTATTAACCTCCTGGGAAGCTCCAGAGAAGAAATAGCAGGGAGCGGGGAGGCTGCCCGACTCCTGGGCAGTGATGGAGAGCCAGGAGGCGGCGTCAGGTGCAGAGAAGAAATAGCAGGGAGCGGGGAGGCTGCCCGACTCCTGGGCAGTGATGGAGAGCCAGGAGGCAGTGTCAGGTGGCGGGTGGGCGGAGAGGCGGCAGCATCCAATGATTCCCATCACACATTCAGTGTCTGGCAGCTCCTGCTGAGTGAGCACCTGCTGAATGCTCAGGGGCCTCTGCAGGCGCGGCAAACCTTGAGGGCAGAGCCGGTGGTGCCAACTCCATGATACAGATGAGAAAAGTGAGGCCCAGGCGAGGCAATGGGCACGTGGACATAACCAAGGTCACACAGCTGAGGAAGGCCGGGACTGCAGCTTTGAAACCACATTTTTCTGAAGCCGAAGTCTAGGAGAGAAATAGGCAGATGGAGGGCAGCAGGGCAGAGATTGGACTGAGAGAGATAGAGAGAGGGAGGGAGAAGGGGAGGGATAAAGAGGGATGGAGAGAAAGAGGGAGAGACAGCAAGTGAGCCAGACCATGAGGGGCACCCCCCGACCTCACCAGCAGCCAAGGGGCAGGGGTCACCATGGAAATTGTGTGCTTAGTGGTGATGTGGCAGCATGGGAGGGGAGGTGCAGTCTTGACTGGGTCGGGTGGGCCTCTGAGGCTCGCATGGCAGGGGTGTAGGGCAGGAGCTGAAGGGGTTCAGTCCCTCCCACTTTACTGCTGTCCCCTCTGGAGTCCTGCTGCTCCACCACTGTGGCCAGCCATCCTCTCCCCTTGCCTATATCAGGCCCTCCTGTGCAGCTGTGGAGGACGGAGCTAGGTGGGCTGTACCTGCCTTTCCTCTCCAGCTCTGGGCCGAGCCCACTGTGCTCACCAGCCTGGGTCTAGAGGAGGAGGGAAGGTCTAAAGCACTGGGTCCTTGTCCCTGCTCTGTCACTGGTGTGCTGTGCGGCCCTGGGCAAGCCACTTTCTCTCACTGGGCCATACTTCCAAGATGGTTGAAGGTTTCCCGGATGGTTCTATTTCTGGGATTTTCACACTGTCTGAGAACAGCCCCATCTCAGAGAAATCTCTTGGGTGCTATTTGGAGAGGACTCATTCTAGAGTCCAAATCCTCAAAGCCTGACTCCCATCCCTTCGTTAAGCACCTGCCATGTACCAAGCACTGGTTCAGAAGCCAGAAATACTGGTTTCGTTGGTGAACTCAAACCCCCGACAATTCTGAACCTTGGTTTCCTCATCTGCAAAATGGGTCAGTGAGGACAGAGCCCCTCCTCAGAATGAGGAAGAGGCACAAATGAGACCATTTAGGGGAATTCTCCCTACAGGCAGGTCGCTACCAGGATCCTCCTCCTGCTGGGGCCCTCTGGTCAGACAGACCTGGGTTCCAAGCCTGGCTCACCCACTCACCACTTGCACTGCCCTGTAGGAGCCCTGACCCTGACATTAGACAGGCACAGGGGTGGCCTGCCATCTGTGTTAGTCACCCCAACCTGTCCCCTTGCCTCCCAACAACCGCCACACCTCCATGCATTCTTTACACCCCTCCCCAAAGACCGGATGAGGACTTGGGTCCCTGGAAACCGAGCAAGTCATCCCCTGAAGACTTGAAGAGGCACGGAGAAGCGGAGTGAAGCAGAGCTTTCCACATATCCATCCCCTGCTCAAAAACCTTCCATGGCTCCCTATTGTCCTGCAAATGATCCAGCTCCTCCCCAGCATTTCAGCCCTCCAGAATAGGCCCGTCTGCCCCTTTCTCCCATTATTGCCCTTTCTCTAGCCTCCCTCTAGCAGCACCTGTTCCCCAGTGTCTCCTGCCCACCCCCTGTCCTCTTGCAGAGGAGGGGGAGAACGAGGGCCATTCCAGGCAGACGGATCATCCCGTGCAAAAGCTCCACAATGCAATGGAGGAGTGGGGCGCAGTGGGGCCCTCCCCCGAGGTGCAGCCCGGTCCTGTGCTCTGCTGAGCGGAGTCCTCCCTCCCAGGTCCCCCCACTCCTGGGTCCCACTGCTGCCCCTGGGGTTTTCCACCTTGTTCTTCCAGAAATCCACTCAGATTTCTCCGGGGGACCGGGAGCCGCTGGGCTTCACTGTTGATTTTTCACAAGTGATTACTGGCGGTAGAATTTGTCACCTGCACAAAGAAAGGAAAATGAACCTTTCATCAGAGCCAGTCTGTGGGCCCCTGAGGAGGCTCAGCTTCAAGAGCTGGGGAGCAAGGTGTGGGCGGAGGGGGCACAGGAAAGGGAAGGGCGCAGGGCTACCCAGGGCCAGGCCCAGACAGGTAGATCTGTTTCAAGCCCCCATTCATTGGAAGATGGGGAAATGGTAGCTCAGAGAGCCTGAGAGCCTTGCCCAAGGTCACACAGCAGCTAAGGGACAGCTTACCTGGGCCCACTCGGCACCCCATGAATGCTGGCAGAGTGGGTGCCATGGGGCTCAAGTCACAGAAACAGAAAGGAATATGGCAGATGGTCTGGTCCCAGGCCTCTTCAATTTCACAGAGAGACTGAGGCCCTCAGAGGGACCGGAACTTGCCGAGGACACACAGTGAGGCCACAGCAGGGCGGCGACTGGAAGGCAGAAACTTGACTGCAGGCTCCTGAACCTCAGCCCAGCTCCTTCCTCTGGCCAAGGAATCCCATAAGTGAGGTAGGTGGGGGCCCCAGCTGCAACGGTCTGTGTCCCAGGTCCGCTCCTCCCTGCTCCCCCGCCCCTATGCCCCTGGGCTCCTAATGGGTGGCTTTGGAACAACCTTCCCTCCCTGAGCCTCAGTTTCCCCACCTAGAGATGGGCACTACACCCGCCCATTTCTTGGTCTGCTGTGAGGGTTCCCATCTGCTGGCCGATGCCCGCCTCTCCCGCTCCAGGCTGCCTCCAGTCTGAGGTTTCTGTCTCTCTCTCAGCCCCCGGCCTGGGCTCCACTGTCGGTTTCACGCCTCCTCCGCCTCCACCTTGGCCAGCTTCCCTCATTGCTGTGAGCCGAGCCTGTCTTGCTCCCTCCTCAGTGCTCCCGCTGCTCAGCCGTGAGGATGATCAACACCCACCAGGCTGCCAGCCACCAGCAGGAGGGAGTGCAGAGAGCGATCCTGGCTGGCACCCACCCCTTGGCTCCCAGACCCACCCCCCCCGGACCCCAGCCTCCCCAACTCATCTCCAGTGTGCACCCACCTCAGTCCCTCCAGCCCTATCTAGCCCCTCTAGCTCCCAAACCCTTTCTAATCCTCCCCACACCCTCTCCAGCTCTCCCAACCCTCCTGGCCCTCATCTTCCCCAGTTTCCTCCAACGCTATTCCTCCTGATGCCTCTCACACCCCCCTGGATCCCTTAGGCCAGGCCGCTGTCAAAGAGGGAGTGGGACAGGGCAGTGGGTGGAGGGGCCGAGGGCTTAGAGCACTGCTCGCCCACCTGCCCATGCCCCCCTGCCTATGCCCGCCTGCCCACGCCCACCTGCCCATGCCCACCTGCCCATGCCCCCACCCATGCCCCCTGCCCAACCCCACCTGCCCGTGCCCACCTGCCCATGCCCCCTGCCTATGCCTGCCTGCCCACGCCCACCTGCCCATGCCCCCTGCCCAACCCCACCTGCCCGTGCCCACCTGCCCATGCCCCCTGCCTATGCCCGCCTGCCCATGCCCACCTGCCCATGCCCCCCTGCCCATGCCCCCACCCATGCCCCCTGCCCAACCCCACCTGCCCATGCCCTGCTGCCCATGCCCCCTGCCCACACCCACCTGCCCATGCCCACCTACCCACGCCCCCCTGCCCACACCCACCTACAACGCAATGGTGGCAGCCACCAACCCTCCCACAGCCCAGTCACCACACTCACACAAGTCCTACACACACCACTCCCACAGATATCTCCTACACTCACACACAAATCTGCATGCGCACATACACCCAGGAGCCCTGACCCCATCCCAAACCCCCAGCATCGCCGGCTCTCAGCGCCAGGTGGACAGGGCACTGGGAGTGGACAGGAGGGGCAGCAAGACCCAGGCTCAGGGCACCCAGAGGCCCCCCTGCTGCCCCCACACAGGTGGCCTTCCTGGTCCTGGCCCAGTGCCAGCCTCGAGTCTTGGGAACACATTCCTCCCGGCCCTCATCCTGGTGCCTCTGATGTGGCAGGAGGAGGGGGATGTTGTGACCCACTGTGGCCACACTGTCACTACCCCCCTTCCACAAGAGACTCCATGCACGTGGCCCTCAGGGGAAGCCTGATCCCCAGCATGGCTGACCTCTGCGGTCCTCGAAGGCTGACCTCTGCAAACTCCTTCTCCTGTCCTGGCACCACCATGTGCATCCCCTCTGCCACAGGCACCCCATCCCCGTCCACGCCTGCTCTCACCTTGCTCCTCAGGTGCGCAGGGGGCACTGAGGGGCGAGCTCCCCCAATGGGCATCATCATCCCATGCCGCCTCCATGCCCAGAGCACAATCCCCCCTGCTCTGCCAGGGGGCCCTCCCCGTTCTCTTCCCTGCTGTCAGCACCACTCTCCCACTAGGAGCCAGCCCAGGCACCTGCCCCTGAGGGGCCACGCTCCCATCAGTCCCTGCAGAGCAAGCCTGTCTCCTCTGGGTCCCACTGCACCAGGCACTGCCCCCATCACAGAGGTCCACTTGGCCCACTACCTGCCTGTGCCCCCTTCTGGGCCCACCAATCTGTGAGCACCTTTCATCCTGACACCCTGGCCTCCTCCTCACCATCCCCAGTCTTTTCTCCTCTTCAACTGTCATTGTGCAGTTTCCTTTCTGCCGCTCCCTCCCCATCACCTTCAGAAGCCACCTCCTCCAGGAAGCCTTCCCAGATGCTCTGCAAGGTGACGCTGGGAAGTGGTATACAGGCTTTGGACCCAGGATGATCTGGGTTCTCTCCCTATCTGTGTGACCTCAGCAAGTCGCTCCACTTCTCTGAGCCTTAGTTCCTTCTGCATAACATGCATTAATAACAACCCCTGCCAGGGAGTCAAACGCCCTGGCACACAGTAGGTGCTCCACAGCCCTGAGGCACACCCGCTCCCCTGCAAAGGGCCATGTCCTCCTTGTTTTTTGTTTTTGTTGTTGTCTTTTTTTTTTTTTTTTTTTTTTTGAGACAAAGTCTCACTCTGTCACCCAGGCTGGAGTGCAGTGACACAATCTCAGCTCACTGCAGCCTCTGCCTCCCGGGTTCAAGCAATTCTCCTGCCTCAGCCTCCGGAGTAGCTGGGACTAGAGGTGCGTGCCGCCACGCCCAGCTAATTTTTGTATTTTTAGTAGGGACAGGGTTTCATGATGTTGGCCAGGATGGTCTTGATCTCCTGACCTCATGATCTTCCTGCCTCGGCCTCCCAAAGTGCTGGGATTACAGGCATGAGCCACCACACCTGGCCATGGCCTCCTTGCTTTTACCCTTGGCAGGCAGTGTTTTCTTTGTCCCATTGTTTCTGTCTGCTGTCACCCTCTTTTCCCATTGGCCCTGACATCTGCTGATCCCACACCGCCCCCAGATGTGGTACTGAGCACTTCCCATCCACCCTCACCTGGAATCCTCTCCACCATCCTCTCAAAAACACTCACTAACCTCTCTGGGCCACAGATGCTTGGTTTCTTCGTCATTAGGACGGGATGATAACACCGGCTTGAGGTTGATGTGAGAATTAAGGGAGATAATTCGGGAAAAGCACTTGGCCCAGTGCCTGGCTCAAAACTTGGCGGCCACATCACGCCTGGGTTTATAGTTGAAACTCTATTATTGTTCTGCCCTGGAGAAGCTCCGGCCTGTGCGCACACTGGGCACTTCCCCAAGCCTCCCAGACCAGGCCCCAGGAAGGGCTGGCATTGAGGGCCCTGGCCGGAGCAGGTGGGGTGAGGCTGAAGCAGGTTCCTCCGCCCCAGAGTCCAGAGTGCCCTCCAGCCTCCAGCACCTCCTACCCCACCCCTCCTTCCCTCCCAACCCAGGCCCTGGGTGGCTCTGGCAGCTGCTCTGTCCCCACCCTACACACTCCTCCTGCCTTCCTCCTCTTATTTCTCCTTGAAACCGCTGCTGCAAAAGTTCATTCTGAAAGAAATCGATTTCCAAGCAGTTTGGAGATACAATTTGGTTTTTCATTTTGAAGAAATGATGGTGGAGGAAAAGTTTGGAGACTTAATCACTGGGGAAGGCCATGGAAATAAGGAATTCCTCTGCCCTTGGCTGGAAGCTAGGGGCCTGTGTTCATTCTCTTGCTGTGACAGCAGAAAACAGGTGCACACGGAGAGGCACGGCTCCTGTATGACACACACATGTGCACACCACATGCAGCACGCAACCGTACACACTCGTTGCAAAACACACACATGCACGCAGACTGTACACACCAAGACATACACACACACAGGCCTCAGTGAAACACCGTGGATGCCACCAGCCCCCAGTCCCCTCAGCAGTGCAGAGACAGGGCGTGGCTGGACTCTCTCCACCCCCAGCTCTCTGTCTCTGTCCCACACCCTAATGTATCTTGCTCTTGGAATAACCCCATCTTCATTATTTTTTTTTTTTTGAGATGGAGTTTTACTCCTGCTGCCCAGGCTGGAGTGCAATGGCATGATCTCAGCTCACTGCAACCTCTTCCCCCCCGGTTCAAGTGATTCTCCTGCCTCAGCCTCCCGAGTAGCTGGGATTTCAGGTGTGCGCCATTACGCCCAGCTAATTTTGTATTTTTAGTAGAGACGGGGGGTTTCAACATGTTGGCCAGGCTGGTCTCGAACTCCTGACCTCAGGTGATCCGCCCGCCTCGGCCTCCCAACGTGCTGGGATTACAGGTGTGAGCCACCGCGCCTGGCCTCCCATCTTCATTATTTCCTGGAGGGCTTGACTTCCGCTGCTATTCCAAAGGTCCTTTCCAAATCTGAAGCTGCAGGTATTCATAGTCAGACATTACTGCCTCGCTCAAGAAGCTTCACAAGCTCCCGATTACCTGGCTGGACAATAATCACATCCAAAACCACGGGCAGAACCACCCACACCTCTGGCCGTGGAAGCACCTCTGCATTCCATGTCACTTCTGCCCCAGCAGCCCCTGACAGGATGGGCAGCTGCTGGGAATGTACCTGGGGCCTGCAGCCGCACCCTCCATGTCATAGATAAACACACTGCCCCAAGAGGTTGAGGAACTCACACAAGATTGTATAGGTGGTGGGTGGCAGAACACACACACACACACACACACCAGTGGCTGCAGTCTCTCATTATCAGTTCATTCTTTTGTACCTGGAAGATTTTTAAGAGTTCGCTATGAAGATGGGCCCCCTGGGAAAGTCATAATGTCTGACATACTAAGGCAGGGAACCCCCAGATTCCTTGGATTGGAGGACAGAACAGGCCCTAAATTCCTTCTAGTTCAACCCCTCTGATATTTGAACCCCTTTACAGTATCCTTGCCTACAGCTCTTCAGCCTGTACTTGCACACCTCCAGGGCTGGGGAGCTCGCGCCCACCTGCCCATCTCTGATCTCTTGTGAAGGTGGGAGTCCCTCATTCTGCTGAGCTGAACTCTATCCCCGGGGATTCTCCCACCTTAGGTCTTGGGTCTCTGCCTTGGGGCTCTAAGCCTTCTCCTCTTCTGGCTGTCCTCAACCTCAGGGGCCCAATTGGGATGCCCTCCTCATTCCAAGTCTATGGGCAGAGGCCGGCGTGGGCCACGTTGAGGCTGGAAGTTCACAGACACGTGCGCACATGTATGAGGCATTTGGCCTTCATGCTGGGAAAGGAGGAGAGCAGGGCCCATCTTCTTGGGGGAGGACACCCTTGGGGGCTAGGGGTGCCAGGTGAGGGGCACTGTGCAGAGAGCAAGAACAGGGCCTCCTTCTCACAGAAGTCTTAGCAAGGGGCTTCCAGGCTCAGTGGAGACAGGCGTGGCTGTGGGGTTGAGAAACAAAGAACCCTGTGTTAGGGGGCAGGGAAGGGCTGAGGACTTCCTGAGACATGAAAGGAGGAGAAACGAGGCTGAGGTGGGCACAGGGCCCCAGATCAGGGAGGGGTGGCCTTCCTGGAGTGTCTCCGAGCTGGTCAGTCCCGTGGCCTTGCAGGGAAAAGCAAGGTCCGGAAGGTGAGGCCCAGCCCCGGGCCAGACCAGACCTCGGGGCAGGGCTCCTGTCCCACACTCTTCCTCATGGTCTGAGTCTCTCTCTCCCGAAGAATGGGCTGTCCCAGGAAGGATACTTAGGGGCTTCCCTTCCCTCTCTCTGTCCTCAGCTCCCGGGGCCCACCAATCTGTGTCCTATCTGAGGAATGTGCCACCCGAGGGGGACCTGGGGAGGGGGAAGGTGGGAGAGGACATGGAGGTCAATTGGACCCTGCCAGCAGGACAGCAGAGCATGAGGGGTCGGGAGAAGATCATAAATATGATGGCTTGGTGGAGGTAGCATCATGGGAGGCTTCCTGGAGGAGATGAGATAGGAAGTGAGCCCTGGGGGCTGGGGAGGTCTGCGTCTACCGGTCTTACACATTTACCCACAGGCTGGTTTCCCATCTGCTGAGCGTTTAGTGCATGCTGGGCACTTTTCATGTCAGCAGGGCAGCCCACAGATCGCTACAGAGCATCTCTCCTGCATGCCACGTGCTAGCCTGGGCTGGGCCGGTTGACTCTGATGGGCAGTCCTGGGTGCCCGCTCCCCACAGCAATGTGATACACCCGGAAAGGGGCCAAGCCCCGGCACCAGGAGGCCTGGGTGCAGATCCCAGCCCTGCCACTTAGCTGTCGTGCATCCGGAGGTGGCATAGGACTGTGTGCTTGCGAGAGCCAGAGGCCAATGGGATGAGGGTGGCCTGGCGGCCCTGCCCTGGACTCTCCCCACAGGGGCAGGTAGAAGAGAGGCACCGGTGCACAAGGCCCAGCCCTGGGGATCCACGGTGCCCCCGGCCCAGATTCCCTGCACCTGCCCCAGTTTGGGGCAGCCCGGCCTACTTCTCAAGGATGTTTGGAGGTTCCTGAGAGGCCCCCCAGGGGCCCTGCCCACACCCACCTCCAGCGTCTGCTCCCTCCTACAGCCACACACTCTGATCCCCAGCCTGGCACAGGGTAAGCCCCAGCACAAGGACCCCCTTTGCAGCCCCTCCTACCCCAGGGACATCAGATCTGCCAGCCCCTTCCTCCTCCTGCCCTGCCCTCCAGAGAAGGCACTGGGTGGTGGGGTGGGGGTGCAGGTGGGGCCTTGCAGGGCACACTCATCAGCCCACACCGTGGTTTACATCCTACCCTCACCACCATCATCTTACACCTCCAGCCCAGGACATTCCAGCTTCTGCTTTCAAGGTGGGGTTGTGCCCACAGAAGTTAAGGCTCAGCTTTTGAATTTTGAAATAAAAATTTGAAACTTGTGTCAGAGAGAGCAACATTGAAAGGAGATTCCAGCCAACCCCTGGGCACAGAAGGCCCAAAAGCCAGCGTTCCCTGAGGACAGTCAAGAGGTAAGTGGGCACGAGGCTCCTGTTCCTGAGGGATGCCCCCCATGAGATCGGAGAGCCAAGGCAGTGAGGAGCGGTGCGCGCCCACAGCAGCACCTGCTCCTGGCGGGCAGTGGGGACAGGGTGTGAGGCTGCCTGGGCTGTGGTACGCAGAGGGCTGCTGGCTCAAAGGACACAGCACCCAGAGATGCCCTTGTCGGAGAAGGGAACCCCACAGCTGGCCTCACAGACGCCCAGGAGTGAGCGGGTCCAAGGAGAACCTGATGCAACGGCGAAACCCCCATGTGGGCCGAGTTTGTCTAGAGCTTGTCTAGAAGGGGCCAGGTAGCAGCATAAATGGCAGGAACAGGGTGGGAGCCAAGGAAATGATTCAGTTTTGCTCCTGGAGGCAAAAGAAGTTCCATTTCTGCCACTTGAGTTTGCAGCCTGAGAAGGTCCCTCTGGCACGCAGTGTGCAGCTGACTGAGCAGACACTGTCGGGCGGCTGCAGGGGACTCAGTGGCCTCAGTGAGCTCTGGCCACCCAGGGGGTGAGGGGAGGGACCCACTCACTCAGGCCCACTACTGATCCCACATTGCTGAGGAGGCTTTAGAGACAGCCCCCGGCCTTATCCCCTTTCCCTGCCTCCCCACCGCAGGCCCCTAGGCCCACCCGCCAGCTCCTTTCCCCTCCCCGGGCCTGGGCCCCTGGAGGCTGAGAGCGTGTGTGACCCCAGAGCCCCCAGTACTGTCATTAGCGCTGATTACTCCCATCAGCACCCCAGGGTGGGGGCGGCAGCTCTGGCAGAATTGTGTCAGGAGTGCCAGGTATCCCTGCTCCACGCTGGCTGTGGGCAGCCACCGAGAGGGGGCGCTGGGAGGCGGGACAGGCAAGGTGGTGCTTCTCCAAGACCCGAGGACTCCAGGCAGTCTCCTTTCACCCCACCTCCATCAGCCTCGGAGGGGCCCTCCCCTCTCAGGACTCCTCCACCCTTACCCCCTGACCCATTCCATCTCCCTCCCCTGTCTGGGAGTCAGGAAACCAAGCTCTGCCCTCTAATCCTGCCCCTGCCTCAGTGGGCAGCGGGACCCCGGGTACATGGCTTCTCCTCTCCAGGCCCGGTTCCTCCTCTTTTAAATGAGGGGTGCCATTTCTTGATTCCCTTCCAGCTGCAATCAGCCAGTCAACCCTCCTCCCTTGCGGTCCCCTGGGCTAAGTGCCCACCTGCCTGCCTCCTCTCCTCCCTCCTCCCTCCTCTCCTCCTTCTCCCCTCTCACCTCCCTGTCCTTCTCCCATCTCTTCCTCTCCCTCTTCTCTCTTCTCTCCCTCCTCCTCACTGTCTTCTCCTTGTTCTCTAGTCCCTCACTCCTCTCCTCTCCTGCCCCCACCCCCAGCAGCTTCCTCTCTCCCTGTCAATTAGACTGGCTCTGGCAGGAGGCTCAGAGAGCAGGCTAGGGCACCCAGCTGGAAAATTGGGTGTCGAGAGCTGTCTGGAATCCTAATGCCCTAGCCCTGCCCTTCTCCACCTCCCTCACCTCTCCTCGAGTGACAGGTGCTGGGTGCTGGCATTGACTCTTCCAGTGGGGGCACCCTCCCACTGCTCTCATCCTGCCAGGCCTGCAGCCTCCTCTCACTGCCCCAAAACTCCTCTCACTCTGCCCCTTCCCCATGCTCCAGCGTCCCCCCACCCTCTCGACTTCTGACCATCCCCAAGTTCAAGGCTTGGAGAAAAGAGCACTGGGCTGGGACTCGAGACCTGTGTGCTGGCCAGGCCCCCTTTCAAGGCCTCAGTTTACCTGTGAAGTGAGGCTCCACCTCGGAGTCCTTCCCGCTCAGACTGTGTGGCCCCCAGACCTGTCAGCTTTCCAGCCAACACAGAGGGCTGCCGCGGGGTCACTCCTGACCTGCTCTGGTGGCGGCCCCATTTCAAATCTTATTTTGTTTTTATTTTCACTGGGAATGGCTCTGGGCCAGGGCATTAGCATTCCAGTTTCTAGCAGATTCTCTCCTTCCTGTTGTGTTGCGGGAGCTGCCTCACTCATCTTTGCGCCTGCCTGGCCCCCGAGTAGACTGGGCTGCCCAACTCGGAGCTGGCAGCCACCCAGGACTGGTGGGCATTCAGGTAACCTACGTCCTGGCCACCAGCACCACCTGGCCTCATCCTAGGTAGCCCAAGAAGGTGCCTCTCTGGAAGTGAAAGGTACACGCTCCTCACTCCCAGACCCCATGCCCTACCCTATGGGTGCCATAAGTCCGCAAGGTTCAAGGACGCCGATGGTTCACCCAACTCAATCGTTTTCTTTCGCTATTATTAATTACTTTTTACTCTTCACCCAGGTACTAAGGTAACCCCAACAAGCAGCCTTCTTGTCCTCTACCAAGCACACCTCCCCAGAGTGTGGAGCCTGTGCAGAATCCCAGAGGTGACTCCAGCAGCCTTTGGGGAACCGTCACTATCAATCAGGCACCTGCTGTGTGTCAGGCACATGCTGGGACTCTGGGGACACAGCAGGGGACCCCACCAGCAAGTCCTCTTGTCTCACATTCTGCAAACAAAATAGAAAAATAGCTCATTTCAGAGTGGCCAGTGTCATGAAGGAAAGAAAACAGAGTGAGGGGATGCTGACCCAGGGTAAGGCCATATAGGAGGGCTCAGGGAAGACACCACAGGGGAGGTGACCCTGAGATGCGCCCAAAATGATAAGAAGCTGGCGTGGCAAAGTTGGGGTATATATACCATTCTAGATGGAGGCAGTGGTAAGTGCAAAGGCCCTGAGGCTGGAACACGTGTGGTTGAACAACATGTGGCCAGTGTGGCTGGGGCAGGAAAGTGGCAGGGGAGGCTGTCACACCCAGATCACATCCTGCCTGGATGGGCACTCCTGGAAGGAGTTTGTGATGCATTCTAAATGCAAGAAGTAGCCACTGGAGGCTTTGTGGGAGAAATGCACTCTGATGTTCGTTTTTAACGATCTTGCTACTTCTGGCTGCTGGGCACAGGTCGGGGTGGAGGATGGCCAGGGCTGAAGCAGGCAGGCCAGTTAAGAGGATGCTACAGTGATTCAGGCAAGGGGCAAAGTGGCTGCATAGAAAGGCAGAGAAGTGGCTCTGGCCTACACGGAGACCACAGGAAGGGGTCTACTCAATGTGTCCTGCCCATGACAGCAGTAAGCCCCTTCCCAGAACCCTCTCCCATGTTCTCACCTCCCCTGCCCCCAGCTGTGTACCTTGGTTCCTTTTGATTCCTTCTCTCCACCAAAGTCCTTCCTCCTCTTGCATCCAGTCTTCAGCATGGGTCGTGAGTCCCCAGCTCTATCTGGTTCTGTGGCTGACCCAGTGGGGAATTAGGTCCTCAGGGAAAGGGGAGCGGAGGAGCAGAGGCCCTCATGGGGTCTAGTCCAATCGAGTTACTTTTATAAAAGACAGCCAGACCATTCACGCTGCATTCACCTCCGGCTGTTTTTCAGCCTGTAGCTTATTGTGCTAAGAGTGTCTGTTCCCTTCTCAGCCTTGAGTCGCTTTACAAAAGCCACCCTTCTATTACCTAGGCCTGGGTGATGCTAGGGTCCAGGACAGCATGGAGCATTGTAAGCAAAGGAAAAGGCAAGAAGCCGCACGGCGGGAAAAGAGATTTGCAACAGGACTCTTAATTACAAATCAATGAGAGAAATGGAGATAACCTCATGGAAAAATGGACCAATGGCCCGAATAGACATTTCACAAAAGAGGACAATCAAATGGCCCATAAAGTTATGAAAAAGTGCTCAGCTTCATCATCAGGGAAATGCAAATTAAAATCACAGTGATTAGCAATTTACACACCCACCAGAGGGACTAAAGCGCAAAAGCTACAACCCAGCCAGGCTTGGCCAGGAGGCAGCAGCCCAGGCGGAACTTTCATCTCTGGTGGATGGCAGCGTAAACCCGTGCAAGCACTTTGGAAACTCGAATGGTATCTAGGAAAGAGGAACACACATTTGCCCTATGACTGAGCGATTCATTCCTAGGTTTACACTCAACAGGAGTGAGTACATATGCCCAAGAAAAGACGTGTGAAAGAATGCTCATACCAGCTTTCTTCATCATCTTGCCAAACGGGAAACGACCCAAATGTCCATCAACGGTTGAATGCATAAATCCATTGTGGTGTATTTCACAGCAATGAAAATGATCCAACCGCTGCTCCGATCCACATGAATGAATCATGACACGTTGCTGAGGGAAAGACGCCAGTCTCAAGCGAGGACGTCGGGCAGAATTCGGTTCATGTGGAGCCCAAAGCAGGTTGGAAGTCAGGACAGCAGTTCCCCTCGCAGCCCTCGAGGGAGAGGCTGGCAGGGCTGCAAAGGGCCTCATGGAGCAGTGGCCATGTTCTTCATCTTCATCAGGAGGCCATGCCATGTGTGCGTTCACTTTGTGAAATATCTATTGTTTTGATAGGCATGCTTTCTGTGTGTGTGTATGCACGTATATATTCACTTCAATTATAATTAACTTCACAAATAATAAAACACTGCAGAAGGTATTTAGAGTAAAAGGAATGACCACTCCCTACCCCACATGACTTAGGTATGTGACCTTCCATACCTTTTTCTATGCGACTCTATGGCTTAGTTGGGTGTGTAAAAAGAAAAAAAGAAACACACACACACAACCCCATCCGCAGTAACAACCCCAGACATTGCCAAACGTCCCCTGGGGGTAGGGTTGCCAGAGTAAATACAGGACGTACAAATGAGATCCTACCATATCTTATGGGGTTCTTATGGGGTTTTTGCTATCTTTCATTTAATACAGGGGTTCTCACCCTTGTTACAACTGACATTTTAGGCTGGATAATTTTTTTTTTTTTTTTTTTTTTTTTGGCCTCAGCTGTCGTATGCATTGTGAAATGTGTAACAGCATCCCCGGTGCCTTCCCACCAGATGCTGGTAGCACCTAACCATCCCCAGTGACAACCAAAACTGCCTCCAGACATTGCCAAATGTCCCCTGGGGGTAAGGTTGCCACAGTAAACACAGGACATCTAGTTAATATGCACTGTCTGACATTCAGCTTGAACTGGCTGCCCTGCATTTTTATTTCCTTAACCTGGCAACCTACCTAGGGAGCAAAATTACCCCTGGTTGAGAACAGATGACATCTCTCGTCGCTGGTTCCTTTTCAGGACGGGAGGATACCCCCTCTTTGTTTTCGGCGCTCTGCTGTGTTCCATGATGGGGACAAGCCATAGCCTGTCAGTCTGTCCCTTGGGATGGACAAGGTGCTTGCTAGCCAGTGGGAGGTTTTCTGCCGCAAGTGACAGAAATCGCTGCTCAGTCTCACGTGGGCCACAAGCCCATCCACAGTGCTGCCTGGCAGGGAGCAGGGTGAGCACTGGCCGTTTGCCTGTTCTGCTCTTCCCCACCTCAAGTCAGCCTCGTAGGTCAGCCTCAGCATCCAGGCTGGCCGGGCCCAAGGCCACCTGCGGGCCCTCCCTGATGTCTCATTGGCTGAGACTGGTCATAGCCCACACCTGACCTGTCACTGGCAGAGGGTGCGCTCGCCCTGAGACCCATCAGGAGCACCTGCCGTCGTGGCGAGGTGGAGGTGGTGCTGGCGTCCTAGGCTTCCTCTCATTGTCAAGTCCCTTCTCAGACCTCACCTCTGCAGCGGGGCCATCCCTGAGCACCTATCGATTGTGGCCTTGTCTCCCCACCCAAGGGCTCCCCTTCCCAAGTGTTGCCAGAAGCCCCAGCAGACATCTTCTACACTCGAGTGTCAGCTCCTGGAGGGCCCAACTCCTGGTGACTGCTGTTGTCTCAGGCCTTCTGAGTGCAGTCCATGGCCGGGGGAGCCTCTCCACTCACACCGAGTGAACTCAGCAAGAGAGGGTGCCTTTGTGCTCCGCAGAGTGCAGTCCAGTCCCATATCCACAGCCATGAAACCCAAATGCTCCCAGAACCATACGTCTTTTCTTCTACCTATTTGCCAGCAAACCTGACCCAAATTGACGTGAGAGTGTTCAGCGTCTTTTGTTTCTCCCACTTGCTGTGATATATGTGCAGCTTGCTGAAGAAATAATGTGTTTCATCAGGGGGTTGTCTTGGGCTGAGTTCCCCAAAAGCAAAGCCTGAGACAGGACTTGAGTGCAGGTGTTTTTTTGGAAGGTGACACCAGAATCCAGGAGGAAGCAATCGGGGAGAGTGAGACGGGGGTTGGGCGAAGATAATACAAGGGTCATTACGGAGGTCACTGCAGAGGGCACTGCAGGAGGGGGCGGTCGACTTCTCTAGGACCTCCTGAGCAATGTGGGGTGCTTCTCTGAAGGACTAGAGGCTGCTGGGCACTTACCCACCTGCCCCTGGGCTCTACCAGCTGAGGGTTACCCGAAGTGCCTTCACTCCCCAGAATTCCCTAGGTGCACTTAAGGTGGGCTGAACACCCCAGAGGGTCTACAGCATGGGGCAGCCCCAGACCCCGGGGAAGAGTAACACAGGATGGGGCATATGCGCCAAGTTACCTTCCGAAAATCTGAAACACGTTTGACCCCAAGGGATTCAGGGTCCTAGAGGTGGAATTTCAGGGTTAGAGGGGGCACCTTGGGGGGAGTCTTGTATGTAGTTTGAAAGTTTTGAAACATCAAGAGCCCTCTGAAATGGCTGTCTACGTTTCACACTCCTGGCCAGGCGTGAACGTCTTTCCTCTACACCTGCGCACCCACCTCAGGTACGCCAGCTAAATAGTAATAGTCATGGCAGACACTTATGTGTGCTCTGTATGGGGCACTGTTCTAAACACTGATCCCTCACAATGACTCTGTGGGGTAGTACTGGGTTTGACACTCATTTTTTAGGTGAGGAAACTGAGGCACAGAGGATTACACACTTTGTGCATGTTCCCACAGCTGGTAAGTCCAGAGCAGGAGGGATGTGAACCACAGCACTACACTGTCTCTAACAATATCATCGTCTTTTTAGGTTTCTGCCAATCTCGTGAGTGAAAAGTGATCAGGAGTTTGGAAAGTTCATTGTCTTGTTTTGTATTTCTCTGTTGTTATCAGCGAGGAATAGGCAGAGGAACAAATAACAGAGACTCCAGCCAGACATTTATTGCTTAAGTAAAATCAGGAGGACGGCAGTCTAGAGCTGGCATGTCAGCTCTACTCCATGGTTTTGGTCACGCAGACCCCTCCTCTTATTACTTTGCTATGTGGGCTCTCTGTCCCCAAGGTCTCCTCACTGCCCTATAAGGCTGCTGGAGCCCCAACCATTATGTCTCGTATTCCAGCCACAAGAAAAAGATAAAGAAAAAGGAAATAAGGAACACCTGTCAGCTGCCTTTTTGGGACGGTTCCTGGAATCTGCTACTTCTCACTGACCAGAACTTGAGTACGGGGCCTCATGCTAGACGGGAGGTTGGGGAATGTCTTAATAATAGACCACATGCCTGGCTGAAAATCAAGGGTTTTGCTCCTGTGGAAGAAGGGAAGGTGGATACTGGAGAACAGCTTGTGATCTCTGCCACAACAGAGGAGTATCTTTGCATAGGTTTCTTCGCCATTTTTATGGCTTCATCTAAGAATTCTCTTTTCCTACTCTCCTTTTCCTCTCACACTGATCATCCTTTTCTTACTGATTTTTAGCCACACTTCTTATGGGGAACTCACTACACTTCCCAAAACCATCTGTAGCAGTGCTTGGCTCTAAGAATCTGTGTCAAAATCAAATGGGAGCCACAGGGATGGGTCCAGCTCAACACGTGGCTCACGTTAAATGCCTCACAAATGTTGGCTTCCTTCCCTTGAGTCAGGCATTGCAAAAATGTTGCGGTGCCCTAGAACCCCCTAGAGTGCTAACAACTTGGAGTCCAGGCTTATTGAAAGACAGGGCCTGGGCCCTTCTGTTTTTACCAACTTCCCTGGGTGAGAATGATACCCACTGAAGTCTGAATTTGCCCTCAATTGTTGACAAACTCTGTACTGTCTTTGACTTCCTCTTGGTCAGCAGCACGAGCGTGGCCACCCCCTCCACACATCACCCTGCACGCATCTGAAGCCGAAGTGAAGTCCCACAGCCAACCTTCTCTTTGCCAGGAGAAAAAGCCCCATTTTCTCACTCATCCCTTGCGTGGCAGGGATTCCCAACCCTTCTAATTGCTATCATTCTCAGCAGGTGGACCTGGCGGGTCAACCTCCCTCCTGGCATATTCACCCTGGACTGACCATAGCCTCTCCAGGTGGAGTCTGACCAGTACGGGAGAGCACAGAACCCTCACCTCCCCCAGCTCAGACCCCGTGATCCTATTCACATGGCTCACGGCTGCATCGGCCCTAGAAACAGCTTTGTCACTCCGTGAACCTACAGTAAGTTCAAATCCCCCACAGTCTCCAGGAAGTAGGAGTTCCGTGTTGATGGTTACATCTGCACGTGCTACAAGTGGCACAAAACCTTTACTCAAGTGAGTTCAAGCAAGAGACATCAGTTCACATGAGAAGGCAGAGGCACGCAGGTCCAGGTCCGCCGGGGCGAGCCTCGGTCCACCGTTTCTTCGAATACAGGATTTGTTCTCTTTCCACTTGGACATCTCAATGTTTCACAGAGAGGGCCCTAGTGTTTCCTAAACTGCAGAGTTTCGGGCATCTGCATCCCAATTAGATACAACCGATTCTAAAGGAGGATCATTCTGCTCGTCCCACTTCCTCTTCCTGGTTGGAACTGGGTCCCGTGGCCATTCCTAAGCCAATCACTGGCAGGGGGAGTGGGACTACCATTTCTGGCAGGTGCCAAGGTCCAGAGGCACGAGTCAGTGATGGGCCTTCTCAGCATGGCTGGAAGAGCCTGTGAGATTATTTAACAGATGAGGGGCACAGCCAGATGTGGGCCCACTGGCTGCTATCATCCCCCAAGTGAAGGGTGGTGTGGCTTGCACCCCAAGGGGAATGGGTACATGGAGAGGAGCAGCCAGATTGAGATGAGTTGTCAAGATCAAGTCAGTATGAGATGAGGGGAAGGTGGAGACTAGCTCCAAAAAAAAGGCCCATCATGTTGGCTTGAGCGGCAGGGGACTGCCACTTACATAGGAAGCAGGAGGATTGGGGGCCGCTGGGCTATCTGAGATGGACGTGGGGCTGGAAGTCACCAACATATATCCATATGTTGGTATTGGAAGCCCTGGGGCTTGGAGGAGTGCACTAAGTAGGGAATCAGTGAGTCGACACTTTAGCACCTCCATGACTGTCTCCAGCTGTGGCAGGAATCCAAGAGAGAGATGGAGACCTGGATTAAGGCCACCCTGCAGAGAATTGAAAATATAATTTGTAAAACGCAATCATCTGGTCCGAATGAGGAAGGGAAGGAGAGTAACCAAGTTTGGATCTCAGAAAGACTCAGATGGTGTGAGGTCGCTGTCACTGACCCTCAGCACAAGGGGCTCGGCTCTGCCCTCACTGGCCTGGTCCTTCTTGGGAGCCTTCCCCTGGCCTCCCTGGCCAGGCCCCTGCCACTCCTCTCTTCCTTTACCCCACTCGGAGGTTCTCCTGGCTCTCTCCTTCCTGGCTCTCGGCCCTCTATGGGGTCTATTTCTTTTGACCAGAGCATCTGCTTCCATTGCTGTATCTGCAACACTGTCGCAGCCTCCTTCATTCAGCCAACATTCTCGAGCGGCCCCTACCTGGGCCAGGCCACGGTATGAACGCTCCTCAGCTCTCAAGGCTTCCGTGCCTCGATACAGCTACGTGAAGCAGGAGTAGCTCAATCCATTTCACAGAGGTGGAAATTGAGGCTCTGGAGTTCGGAGGAGCACTCCAAGGCCCAGTACTGCCTGACCACCATGGGGCAGGGCAGACGAGCCCCAGACTTGGAGCCTACCCTAGGAAGTTTCTTGGCTTTGCTCAGGAAAGAATTCAAGTGTGAGCTGGTGGTGGAAGAAACAGCTTTACAGAGGTGATAGTGTTACAGCTCTGTGATTGCCCCTGCAGAGCAGGGCTACCCCACGGGCAGTGTGCTGACAGCAGCAGCTCAGGAGGAGTTCTGCAGTCATGTTTATACCCACTTTTAATCACATGCAAATTAAGGGGCAGGTTATTTAGAAATTTCTAGAAAAGGAGCTGTAACTTCCAGGTCATTGCCATGGAAAGGGGCAGTAACTTCCGGGTATTGCTATAGACAAAGGTAAAACTCATGGTGCTGGTGGTGGGCATGACTTCTGGAGAGAGGTGCTTTCAGGGCCTCTTCCTGTTTTAGCCACTCTTCAATCTGGTCTAGAGTTGAGTCTCCGTCTCCCACCTCAACCACACTCCTTCCCTTGACCCTGGTGGTCAGTCCAGCCCTAAGTTCATAGTCTGGCCTGGGGTGTCTCATCATGGATTTATGGGTGTAGAGGCAGCCAGGCCTGGGATGGGGACATGAGCTCCTGGAGTCAGGGAGAGTGGGCAGCCAGGCCTTGCCTGTGTTAATCAGCATTTGTTGGGCCTCAGTTCCCTGGTCCATACACGGAGGGTAAAAGTAAGTACCTTTTCCTCATTGGAGTACAACAGAACTCAAACGGCCTCATGCCTACCTCATGGCTCTCTTGTGAGGTGGCACTGGAAGCTCTGTGTGTGAGCACAGTGCGGACACACAGTGGGTGACTCGTCCCTCAGTGAAGTCCTCCAGTTAAGAGCCGTGGACCACGTACCTCTGTACACCCCACGCCACCCCCGCTGAGCAACCTCCATCCGGCTGGCACAGGGACAGCTCAGGGTGAGACTGAGGGGAGTCGATGATCAGCTGTCAACAGGGAGTCAGTGGGGAGACTTCCACTCTCAGGTGCTAAAGTCAGAAAGCTCCTTAGACCGAAAGCAGCTGGGAAAGCAGGGGCCAAAGACAGGAAATGGGAGCTGCAGAAACTGAAATATCAGACACAAAACAGGAGGCAAGAGCAGCTCTGGCCATAAGGCAACAAAGCAGAACAAAGAAGAGGCTCGTACAAGGCAGAACAAAAATGGAGATGAAGAACCAAGATGGCCCAGAAGCCTCACTGCAGTGGGCAGAGTGAAGCGCGGCGCTCCCCTCTAGTGCTATGTGATGGGTGGACTGTGCCCTCTGGAATGGGGTTTACAGCAGGGACTGAGCCCCTCGAGGCTCCACTGTCTCCTAGGGTTACTTCCCGCCTTTAACCCTCACCTGAACCATGTCAAAGGACCGTTATAAACAGCTAAGGGACAGCCACATCCCGGCAGCTCCCCAGAGACAGAGGTGCTGTCTCCTTTAGGCCTTCCCACCACAGGTGCCAGCCAGGGCTGGTGCCTCACATGGCATGTAGAAGAAGACTTGTGAGTTGACCCTCAGAGCAAGAAACTAGGAAAAGCACTGGGGCCATGAGATGCTGCTGAGCAGCAGAAAAGAGAAAAATATGCTTTTTACTTAGCCGGAAAGGGCAAAAGGAAGACACTCCAAATGTAAAGTGACTTTCTGAGCCCCTCCTCCTCCCTACCCCCTTATCCTGCCCTCCATGAGTTGCCAGTTCCATCCCACCTTCCTCCCACCCCCAGGAGAAGTTCCTGCCAGCCCCACTCAACTCCTGAGCCCAAGTGACGCCATCTCCCCTTCCACCTCCCCAGTCCCCACAGGGTCGTTCCCTCCTCTGTGAGCAGCCTTCCAAGCCCACCCTGCTCCTGCCCAGACACAAAACAGCAAAACCACTTCCTCTTCCTTTTCCTCCATGTATAGCCTTTTCCTCCAAACAGGGGGCCCATCCCACACCATCTGACTTCTACCCCCAGGCCCCATTAACTCAGAGCCCAGGCCTATCCCTAGTATTTTCTAGGCCTGGGCATGAGTACAAAGGGAAGCCCAAATCCTGTGTGTCTAAATACTGAAAAGTTCTCCATTCAGCTAACAAACTGTTAGAATATCCTCCTGCCTTGACAAATGTACCTTCATGATGACCTCTAACAGGTTTGAATTTCAAATTCCTGGCCTCCCTAAATGTGGTGGCCTATGGAAAGTCAAGCCCCATTCTCTGGCCCATAGGACACCCTCTTCTCGCCCACAGCACTATTTCACAACTTACAGGGTCTCACAGGCATGCATAGAGACTGCCACCCCACGCATTCAAGCTCTGCCTACACCTCCCACACGCAGCTACTCCTTGGTCATCTCTCATGCCTAGGAGTGCCCACATGGGTGGCACAGTCCACCCTGGGAAGGACAGGCCTTGGAAGCATGTCCGGGGCCAACTGGACAGTCAATCCTGGCATCCCAGGTGCTTGCAGCATGGTCAAGTGGAAAGTGTCTGGGAATGCCCGTGGGCCCTGCAGACTCATCAGCCCGTGGGGAAGAACAGGGGGCTAGGAGAGGGTCAGAGCAGACCCTTCTCACATACATGCCCTGTGGCAGGGACCCCCTTAATCCTGGTGCCACCTGCCTCCTCCCCACCCCCGTCTCTGGGTTATAATCTAAATAACTGCCAGACGTGACCTCTTCTTCCCTGATCATGCTTCCTATGACCACAGGAAGGCTCTCTCCGTTTCCAACCCTTATTTTTGGGGGCTCATTCTTCCCATCTTTAAAGGAAAGATTTGGAGCAGACATCTCAGCAGGAACCAGAATTTTAGCAACAAGACACGAGATGCAGGGGTTGACAGGGCCGGCACAGGCCCCGGGATTATTGTACAGGTGGCATCTCTTGACACTCCACTGGCCTAAGGTTGGGACGTTGGGCCATGCCCGATCTGGGACTCAGGTCTTTGGGCCCTGACCTCCAGGGGAACAGGCAAAGTTTGGGAGTAAAGTGGGTTAGAGCTCCTTCCAGCTCTTCTGGGTATGCTGTGCTTGCTTGGGGCAATTACTGTCTCTGAGTCTTTCCCCCAAAGTGTAGAGCAGGGGTAAAGCCCCTACTTCATGGAGCTGCCGAGGAAATAAACACACCCTGGTCCACACACCAGATGTGAGGCATCAGCCCAACCCTGCCAAACCCTCTTAAAGCTGCAGGACAGATGTTTGGGCTCTACAGATCAGATGCTCTTCTGAGAGCCTTGGAAGGAAGCAGTGAGGCAGAGAGATGTTTCTACTGCCATCGTCCCTGCCCTAGAATGAGAGTCCACAGCCCATTGCCAGCACCCAAGGGGTACCCATGCAGCTGCTGTGATCCTGGCACCAGCAGCCCAGGGCCCCCCGAGGGACCGATTCATTCCCTCAGCAGCCCCATGAAGCAGAAACAGGTGGCAGCTTCCTTGGTGGGTCAGTCCTGCGTAGTTATTTTTAAAGTCAGTTTGAAAAGGCCACCCTTGAGTCTGGTCTGCAGCCCTCCTGACAATTCCATCCACCACTTGGTTTCCTCTTGTGAATTTTTTTTCCTGCTTAAATTAGTTACAGAGAATTCTGTTCTCTGCAATAGAAACCGGACTGAAGTCTATAAATTCACAGCCATGGTGCTTAACATATGGGGATTGAGCCATACAATTTGTTTGAAAAGAAAGTGAGAAGAGAGAGGGGCAGATGAGTGAGTTTTCTCCCCTAGACCATGGCAGATTCTGGGAGTTATCTAAATCAGGGGAGGCGAGAGTTGCTGGAGGAGTTTCACCCCCCTGGGAACTCCTTCACACGTGACCTTGCTTAGTTTGGCAAGGACGGGAAGGACGGAAGATGCGCGGTCTGAGATGCAGGTGAGGGCAGTTTTAGAGGAGGCCAACAGAGAGAGGGGGATTTGGGGTGGGGACTGGGTAAGAATGGGTGTCGTGGGCTTGGTGCTAAGGAGAGGGGAGAGCTGACAGCAGGCTGGGGCCCTAGGCCTAGGGAAGGAGAAGGGGCTGCCAGCATATGCTGGAGAGGCAGCCCGGGCCTCAACTGGAGGTTGGGCCCTAGGAGTCTAGTCGTGAAACCCTCCAGGCAGGAGTGGTGGGGAAAGCAGAAAAGCCCTAGCTTCCTGACATGTCCCCACGTGCCTGAGGGAGGGGGCGATGGCTGAGCTCCCAGAACGGCAGGGCCGAGAGCAGCCTGGACAACAAGGAGCAGAGGGTGACCCACAGGTGCAGGGTTGGGAAAACAGTGACAGCGGGAGGCCAGAACCGTCACCTCCAATGCACACCTAGCATCAGGTCTCCTTCCTTACAGACAAAGGGCCTTGGGAAGGAGGCTCATGGGGCCAACCAGTTCCCCATGTGGGAGTCCTCAGATGCAGAGACCAGGAAGCTGCAGATGGGACCTGCAATCCAGGGGAATTGGGGTAAAGTGAGACCAAGAGCAGAACTCAGAATTGGATTCCCCAGCCCCACAGTCTGGGAAGAATGTGAAGAAAACACCTGAGCCAGCAGGGATCACCTAAGCCTCCCTTAGCCAAGGACTAGACAGTAAAGGCTTTCCTGGAAAAAGGGGCTTGCAGACCCTAACCTCACAACACCAATAGGATGGAAGCCTCGGGGAGGCCGGGGTGGTGGCGGCAGCAAGGGAGGATTGCCTGGGATTCAGGGCCAGGCACAGGGCCACGGGGCAGCCTCAGGGATGAGGGGCTCCGGAAAAAGCACAAGGGCTGCCAGGAAAGAGCCGGGGGTGCAGAGCAAGAGAGAGACTGGCCTGGCCGCAGCCCCACTGGGACAGCTGCACTGGGTCTGTGTGAGGGCACTCAGAGGGGACAGGGGCCAGCTGGGGCCCAGGCAGGAAAACAGTGAGGGGCCAAGCCCTGGGTCATCCCAGAGGGTCCCCACAGTTCAGCCAACTCCCATGGAGGCAGGAAGGGAGCAGGAAACCCCATGGGCCACCAGAGCCAGCAGGACACAGCTCCTGTAGACACAGGCCAGGGATGAGTGCCACGCTGTGACACCAGTCACAGGGAATAGCTTAGAACAAGGGAGTTCATTTAAAGCAAGCCATAACAATCCAGGCCGAATCCAGGGGCCTTCCTGGAAGAGGGGTTGGTAGCAGTTGGAGAACAGGAGTCTGAGAAAAGGGCAGGTGGGCTCTGCCTCTGGGAAGCAAGGAGGCTGGGGCTGGGCGGTGGGCCCCAGGCTGCCCCCGAACAGAGGCTTGGGCAGTTCAGCCTGAGGTCACTGGATGCTGACCTGAGTGCCTCAGCCTGACCAGAGAGACAAGGTACCTCCTAAATCTGAGAAGGAGCAGGAACGCTTCCGGGCTGTGACAAAAATGAACAGCAGATGGTAGGAGGGCACCAGAGGAGCGGGTGGGGCAGGGGTCCAGGACAGGCTACCCAGGCTGAGCCCAGAGGAGAGAACCAGTGGGTCCCACAGTGACCCTGGACCCACCAATGACAGGGGCAGGAGGAGGCCAGCCTCTGAGACACTGGGCCTGGGGCTGAGTGCCTGGAACCCTGCCTTCAGAGACTAAATAAAGGAGACCCTGAGAACCAGTGAGATCCAGTGATCCCCCAAACCCTGCAGCCACAAGGGCTCATTTTAGGCTCACGTCTGGAAAACATTTATAGTTGTTGAGGCAGGGGGAGCTTGAGGGAGGGGAATATTCAGCTAAACAACTAAACAGAAAAGGAAGTTCCTGGCCCAGCAGCTACAGGGTCGCCAGAGTCACCTTGGAACTGTCAACTCCTTCAAACCAAGCCCCAGCAGAGCCCAGGGAACTGTGCTGAGGACACCTAGCTTCCCTGGAGCCCTGCTGCGGGGAAGAACATCAAAGAAGCTAGAGAAGGAAGCCTGCCCGGGCTGGAGAGGGCCGGTGGTCGGTGAAGTTTGAGTTACAGATATCTTGGAAAAAAAGAAGGAAGGAAAAGGAGGAAGAACTTATATACCAGCAGTTTAGCCCTTGGGCGAGGCTTGAGAAGTGCACCCCACTTAGAGGGCATGACACAGAACGTGCCAAAGTGGGGTGCCCCTGGCAACTATGGTCCTGTTTACAGCACCCAGGTCCTTGTCCCACCTGAAATATCCAGTTCCTGGGGCCCAGCCAGCAGAGAAGCCTGAACCCGACATTATCCACGAGGTACAGCCACACTTAGAGACATTCGTCCAACAGATGAAGGAACACCCCTTCACCCCAGAAAAAATAACACGTTTATGCCATGACAGTTCACCTTTTTGTCATCTATATTTTGTGTCACGCTATCTGAGCACGTGTAGCGTTTCAGGTATTTGCGAATGTCCTTGAGCACTTACGAATAAAGTGATTATTTGCAAGTAAGGCATTAATTCAGAATTGGGGTTTTCTTTTAAGTAATGGCTCACATGTTAAGATGCAAGCACCGGTGAAAATGTGTGGGCTCACGGCGTTTGCTCGGTTTTCAAATAATTGAAGTGTGCAGAAAGGGAAGCAGATACGCAACACTTATGAAGTGGGGAGTAGCTAAGGACATTTCCCTAATTGCATTTGTAAACAGGACCAAAATTAGCCCAAAGCCCCAAAACATGCATGTTAAATGTGCTCTGTTTAGAAACAGAATCACTTCTGAGTTGAAATGAAAAGGCAAGGGTGTTTGCATTTGTAACATTAGGGAATAAAAGTGACTTTCGAAGCCTAAGAACTGTTGCCGGATCTCCACCCACCGGAGCAAAGCCATCCCGGAGGACACTTCCACACTCCCAGGGGCCACAGGGCTCCCCCAGCCCAAGGCCGGCAGAGGCAGCTGAGGGGAAGGGCCTGGACTTGGACTCCCAAGGTTCATTGACCCCTTTGATCACCTCTTAAGTTTCCTGAGGAGTAGAATGAGTCCTTCAACAGAAACAGCTCCTGCTGATGAAGAAAACAGGGACCCAGTGCGACAGGTAGGCAGCTGAGCAGGGGCTCCTGGAGCCCAGGGTTGGGTCCGGGGACCATAGGGCAGCCCCAGCTGAGGGGCCTGAGGGGACAGAGCCTGTCAGGGCCCAGGCCCTACCTCTCTGCGCCTCCCACAAATGTGTCCCACCGTCCTCCTCCTCCTCCCTTGGTGCAGGCTCACAGTGAAACCTCCCTCACGAAGGAGGCCTGGGACTGGCAGGAAGCAGAACAAAGGAGGGACCCTGGCTGGCTGTGGCCCCCTTGGGATGGCTGCACTGAGCCTGTGTGAGGGCACGTGGAAGGGACAGGCGTCCAGCTGGGGCTCAGGCAGTAGAAGGTGAGCGGCCCCAGGCCCTGGGCCATCCCAGAGGGTCCCCAGAGTACAACCAACTCTTAATGGAGGCAGGCAGGGGGGCAGGAAAGCCCTGTGGGCCACCAGAGCCACTAGGACACAGCTGAAGACCTAGGGCTGGGCTGAAGGCCACAGGGTGATATCAGGGAATAGCTCAGACCCACAGAGTCCAGAATACCCCATAGCAATCCAGGCTGAATACAGGCTTTCGTGGAGGAGAGTTTTGTAGTAATTGGAGAACAAGAGTCTGAGAAAATGGTAGGTGGGCTCTGCCTCTGGGAAGCAAGGAGGCTGGGGCTAGCAGGTAGGCCCCAGACTGGCCCCGAGCAGAGGCTTGGGCGGTTCAGCCTGTAGTCCACTGGACGCTGACCTGAGTGCCTCAGCCTGACCAGAGAGACAAGGCATCTCCTAAATCTGAGAAGCAGCAGAAGCCCCGAAGGACCAGAGAGGATCGCTTCCCAGCCATGAAGAACCGCAGCAGATGGCGGGAGGGCACCAGAGGAGGGGTGGGCCAGGGGCCCGGGACAGGCTGCCCAGGCCAGGCGTGGAGGAGGCCCAGTGGGTCCCACAGAGACACTGGACCCACCATAGACAGGGGCAGCAAGAGGCTGACCTCAGAGACCGTGGTCACTGATGGGGGGCTTTTCTCCCGGGAAGCAGCTGAAGTCTAGTAATGCCCCCACATGGCCCTGCCTCTCTGACAGGGCTCTGAATCCCGGGTGTGGGAGGCCAGGGCAGCAGAAAATCGAGTGACAGCACACAACAGAGGGATGTCTAGGCTTTTGGGAAGGGAGGTCATCAGGCCCTCAACCCATCAGACGGCGCAGTGTCTGGGTGCACACTGACCCTGGAATTGAGTTTCCTGCTGGCCCCCTCTCCCTCTCTCTGGCAGACCGCCTTCTTTTTTCCTTGACTGCAGGCAGTGACCCCCACCCTGTCCACTAAGCCTTAGCCCCATGATTGGGGCTCCCAGTGGGAAGGGAAATGGGGAAAAGGGCACCGAGCGTCATGGCAGTGCAATGTGGGAGGAATACAGCATAGACCATGGCCCCGTAGCTTTAAATAAGAAATTTATTGCAAATATAGAAATTGATTCTCTCCATACAGGAATCTCCGAGTTGAGGAAAACAATTTCGTGCCATTCAGTTTTAAAACAGGAAATTGAGGGAAGGGAGAGGCAGATACAGGGAAGAGAAAATAAAGTTAACCCCCACCCCCAAAAGAAGAAAAGGAGAGGGTTCAAGGCCCTCAGAGGAAGGAAAGGTTCGTAACACAGCAAGGGTTCACAGGTTCAGAGCCCAGGGCCTGAGCCCAGCTCTGCAGGACCCAAACCAGGTGCCCAACCACAGCCAACTTGGGGACTGGCGGCTCCTGAGGAAGGGAGGGAGGGAGGGAAGTGTGGCCGCCACTGCAGGAACTCCAAGCCCCTGTCCCAGCCCTGTGCTGGAGTGTGGAGTGGCAGAGGGGCAGAGGAAGGAGGAGCAGGCCCAGACCATCCTGCCCGTCCTACAGGACCCCCTTCCTCTCCCTCCTGCTCAGCAGGACTGCCTGACCTTTAGTGAGGCCTGAAGCCGCCTCTGGAGGCAAGCAGTATGGACCCTGGTTTTGTCTTAGAAGGGGGAGGACCCAGGGTCAGGGAAGGAGTGTGTCAGGATGGAATCTGAGCATGAGAGTTAGAGGAGGTACCCTCTCCTGGGGCTCAGCCACCTCTGGAGCAGCCACCTTGTCAGACAGGAGAGGTGGCAATGGGGCCAGGCAAGGCTGCCCTAACCTTCACACTGGCTTCCACGGGCAAAGTAAGCCCCTCAGGGCCGAGCTTCCCCAGGCTCCCCGACGGCTTGCCCCGCCCATCCACACTCATGGAAAGGGGGCTCTGCTGGGCCGGGAATGGGCAGGGGCAGGGTAGTAGGGGACAGAGGCGGTGCTTGGGGGACAGGCAGCCATTGCAACCCCACTCCCTCTAGTCTCGTGTTCACACCCACCCACCCACCCTTCTGGCTCCTCTTGTCATTCACAGCTTGGCTCCCTGTCCCCCCATCCCACACAGGATGCTCCCTGACCAGCCTTGCCCCTCCCCCATCACCCTATTTTAATTTTCTGCAAGGCACCAGTCACTAGGGAGCATTGTGTCTTATCCCTTCCCTGCACTTAGGCCCCTTATAAGCTAGGACCTGTCACTGGTGTCCTTAATTCCTGATGCCATCCCGGCCTCAGCACTGTCACAACCGAGTTTGTCAGCTCTAGGTCTCCTTTCCTCTCCTTTCCATCTCTGCACTTCTGTTCACCCCTCTGTTACATTTCCAGGAGGGAGTGGGGCAGGCGACCAACTTCCAGTTGAGAACATGGGTGACTCTCGGCCAGCCTGATACTCCCCACTGCTGCTGCCCCAGCTGCCTCCCGGGGACGATCCAGGCCTGGCCTTCCCAAGCAGGTCTTTTAACTCCCACCCTCCTCGCTCCCCTGACAGCCCTTTTCCCAGACCTACCCAGACACGGGCTCCCCAGCCTGGACACAGGCTGCTCCCACAGGCCTCCTGCACTGCCTCAGGAGGGGAGCCCAGGTGAGGGATCTTTGGTGGGCAGAGAAAGACTCTTCCTGCCGCGGGGAAAAGCAAGGCCGGGACCCGTGACGAGGTTTCCCCACCAACCAGGCTTTCTTGCCTTCATGCCAGACCTCTGTGTTTTGCTACTGGAAGGCCATAAGCTCCAACAGAGGGTTAGCTGCACCTGCTGTGCCCTCCCAGGAAGGAGCAGACCCATTGTGCTACTTCCCAGAAACAGCTTCAGAGGAGATTCTCCAACAGAGGCAGGCAAGCCCAGTGTGACCTTGTTCAGGCCCAAGGCAGGAGGCCTCCCCGCAGAGGTCCAGGGTGTGGCACCCACACATCCCTCGCTCCACCAGGCCTCCATCTCCCCTCCCTCCCTGTGGCCCCCCTACCCTCTTTTCCTGGTGTCTGCCCTGCTGGCCTGCCCCAGACCACAGCCCAGCTCCACCATGCTCATCATCATCACAAACCCAGACCTTGGATGGCAACATTTTGTGAATACTTCCCTCCCGCCTGGGAAAAAACTCATCCTGAGCAGGACGTGGGACACAGATGCAGGCCAGCCTCCGGGTGGGCTCTCCCCAAGCTGAGCAGTTGGGGCTCTGGCCTGGCTGGGAGGCCAGAGACCCGAGTCTTAGACCCCGCTCTGCCTCACAAAGAACCACATGAACTGGGTCTTCAAGGCCAGTTCCCCTCCTGGATCATCAGAGTCCTGCTCTTTGGAAGGGCCCCTGTCCCTGCAGTCAGAGAGTCTGAGGTTTCCTAAATATCTTCACGCAGAAAGGATGGGGAAATGGCAAGCGCAGGCCCCTAACTCCTGCTGCTGGGAACCCTCCCTGGGCCCCAGCCCAGGCGTGCTCCTCCTTCCCACGGGTTCCTTTCTCAAAGCCCCCACCCTCTCCCTGAAGCCCCCCGCGAAGCCCCAAGCTCCTGGCCTCCTACACTCAGCAGTGTGACTGATCCTCCACCCCAGCTGGCCAGCCAAGTCACCAGGCCCGTCTGGGAGCCCTGACTTCCTCATCTACAAAACGGGAACAAGCGGGACGGACAGACAGTCCCTTCCACCGGGACACGAGCCCTTGAGGAGGCTTCCCTGGGGCTGCCCTCCCTGGCATGGAGGAGGGGAAGGAACTGGGGACAAGGGAGGTGGCAGTGGAGAGAGGGAGGGAGGAAGGGAGGTGGCACATGGGCCCAATGCTCAGAAACACAGGAGGTGGGTGTGGGGCAGGGCTGTGTCTTGGTGGCACCTGTTTTGGGTCTGTTTTTGCAGAGCTGACCCCTCCCTGGGTTTCAAGAGCTGCTCATCAGATCACAACAGACAGAATGTGGGAAAGCAGGGCATCAGAGAGGGGGCGAGGGAGTCTGGACAAACTGGCACATACACGACAGATGTTTGCTCAGAAAAATACAGTAAAATCGTCATGCAAATATAACAGGGAGTCTGCTTCCTCACACCCCTGGCTTCTCTGCCTGCTTGCTTTTCTCAGTTGTGCCGACGGGGTGTGAGGAGGGGTTGGGGGGCAGGTTTTGGGGGCCGGGGGAGGAGGTCTGCTCCGCGTATCCATGTCGCCCCCTCCCCTCCTCGCCCCAGGAGAACAGTCTTTTCTTTGCAAATGTCACCCTCAAAGTGAGCCCTAGGCTTCGTTAACCCCAAAGTTGGTGTGAGAGAGGTACTCAGCTGAGCCCGAGCCTCCTAGCCCTCTGCTGTCCTCCCTCACCCCCTGCCCCCAGCAGGAAGGTCGTTGGGGTCCCCAGGGGATGGCACTAGCTTTCCTGGTCAGAGCCCCTGCCCACCAACAGTGCCAGTCTTGGACCCATTCCAGTGCCTACCCTCGCCCCTCAGTCACACTCCCCAAATCTCAGGAAACCCATGTGGGCCACAGGCCCTAGACTGGGGGTCTCTGGCAGGGGCGTGGGGAGAGCCGGGGCCCCCCAAGCTGAGGTGGGTGGCAGCCAAGCGACATGTTGCTAGGCGGGCAAAGCTGCTAGTAGAGGCGTCCCCACGCCCCGCTGGGCCAGCTCCCACCCAGAGGTGAAGGATGATGGACTCCGGCCCATCAGCATCCTGACTGGTCAAGACCCCAGTCTCAGGACCCCAGATTTGCCTCCCAAAAGAGCTGGCCCCAGGAGCTGCTGCCAGGCTGGCCCTCCCTCACCACCCTCAACATCCTCTGCCACCGCCTACATGGACAGAGAACCCCAGAGCCCAACGGTCACTCTGGGCACCAACTGCCAGGCACAGGGTTACCATGGTGACAGAGGCTGGCTGGGAGGGGCTGGGGCGCCACGAACCCAGCCTGCTCCTCAAACCTCTCTCGGGTGGGGGCCTCACTGTTTGTGCTTTGTTTGATGTTGGGTGGGGGTCAGAAAGAGGGAAGTGGCCATTGCCATGGAAACATGGGAGCCCCTCTGGCCAGGGGGCCAGGCCTGGATGAGCAGCCCAGAGGGGATGGGTGAGAAAGCCCTCCTTCCCCGGGTGGGCGGCTGAGATAGGAGCCGAGATCCCACGATGGGGTCGGGCAGGTGGGGACACAGGCCATGGGGACAGGCAGGAAGTCCCCCATGACAGCTCCTCCCTGCAGCCCTCCAGGCATCACAGTGCACCGCTGCCCTTCTGCGGTGGGCAGGGGTCTCGGAGGACCAGAGAAGCTGGGGCCGGGAGCCTGCACCTGAGATGTCCTGGGAGCTGGCCTGC
This sequence comes from Pan troglodytes, assembly GCF_028858775.2. Lineage (NCBI taxonomy): Eukaryota > Metazoa > Chordata > Mammalia > Primates > Hominidae > Pan > Pan troglodytes. The sequence goes on from NC_086016.1 coordinate 39,382,399, forward strand.
CCGCCACATGCCCCACTCTTCCCAGGCCACGTGGAAGACACTTGAAGTGGGCTGGTGGAATGTCGCCCTGCCTCGGCTCCTTTCCCGTCAACAGGACCCTCTCCCTTCTCCCGGGTGCCGGCATAGGGGGCAAAAGCCCCCCAGAATTCTGAATCACAGCTGCACACTCTGGGGGCACTGCCATGTGGCTTTCTAGGAAGAAAAAGCACCTGCCTGATTCTCAAGTCCCTCAGCCCCAAGGGACCACAGCTTCGGAAAGGGATGTGGGGTGGGCACAGGGCGGGCAGGGGTCCACAAGAGAGCTGCAGGGGGTTCCGGGACAGCACTGGGCTGGGAAGTTGGGGGACTTGAGGCTAAGCTGCTGTGTGACCCTGGGGTTGTCAACTCCCTTCTCTGGGCCTCAGTTTCCCCCCCTCTCTAAAGTGGAAGGAGACATTGCCGGATGTCTAATGCTAAATCTGCAGGTGACTTGACTCCCAGCTTGGGAAGGGACCCTCTCCCTGCCCTAGAGGGGCTTCAGTCCCTCTCTACTCCAGCTTTCTTGATCCCCACACCTGTTTCTAGCCCCAGACCCCCAGACCCCACACCCTCTCTTGGCTTCCTTCCTCCCCCCCGCCAGGCCCCCGGCCCTGCACACCCCAGCAGAGTCCCTGGGCAGCACAGTAAAGACGACTGGTTTCGGTATCAGTTTGTAAACTTTAAGGAAAATGTGTCTCTGTTTTCCTGTCCGTTATTGTCGGATGTTGGTTTGTTCACAGTCGGGTGGTGGTCAGGTGTGTGTGTGTGCGTGCGTGCGTGCGGGTCTGCATGTGCGTCCTCTCCTGGGCCTTGGCCCCCGAGTCTGCTCCCCGCCCTGGCCGCCTGGACCCTTCCCCCAAAAGGCCCCCAGCCCTCTGGCTCCGACCTCACCAGGGAGGAAGGGGGGGGGTCACAGCTTCTGCTGGGCGGAGACCCCCTTCCAGTAATCGAGGATGTCATGCAGATCCTCGTCCTTGGCGAACTGGACCTTCTTGCGCAGGGCGTGACCGGCGGCCATGTACACCTCCTCCCGGTGGTGCTTCTTGTAGGGCCGGAAGCGCTCCCAGATCTTGTGCGTGCTCTCGGATGAGTACTCGGGGCTGGAGGAGTACCCTGAGTAGTAGTGTCTGGGGGAGAGCTGCGAGTAGGTGGAGTCACGCTTGGAGCGGGTCAGCGGCTTGAGGAAGGACACGCGCTGGCTCAGGCTGTCGGCACCCTCCTCGTAGTACAGGGCGGGAAAGCTGTGCCGGTGCTCGCTGCAGTGGTAAGCCGGCTTCACCTCCAGGTGGTGGATGCCCCCGCCCCCGCCGCTGCCCCCGCCGCTGCCCGCCGGCACCAGCGGGAGCCGGTCCAGCGGGCTGTTGAGGGGGCTGCCCTTCTCGATGTACTTGGAGTCGCCCTTAGCCAGCCCTGTGGCGGCCGGATGGTCGGGCACGTCCAGGCTAAAGACCTTGGCGCTCTTGATGGAACCACTGGACGACACGCTGCAGGTCTTGCGGGTCACGGCCGCGTCGGCGCTCAGCTGGCGCTGTAGTGGGTGGTGGGAGCTCTCCTTGTAGGGAGGCGAAAGGAAGCTGGGCCGCTCCAGGGCCCCGGGGCCAGTGGCTGAGGAGGCGGCAGCAGCTGCAGGGAGGGACTGGCACTCGAAGGCCAGCTCGGGGTCCCCACTGCTGCTGCCGCCTCCCAGAAAAGAGGCCGAGTCCAGCTTGAGAGCATCGATGCAGTTGTTAATGATCTGGTTGACCTTGTCCACCTCCTTGGCAATGGTGGAGATCTCTGCAGCCGAGCCCTGGCCGTTCTCGAGGTCCGGGAGGTCATCCTCGGGCCGAGCCAGACCGTCCCCGCCAGCGCCTGTGCGCACCTCGATATAGTTGCCTTTGGTGGCTACCTTGGGTGTGTCCAGCCCGGCCTCCAACCCCTTGGCGGTGGGCAGCTTCTCCCCGATCATGGAGGGGATGGAGGCCATGCGAGATACGGGCAGCACGGGAGGCTCGCCCAGCTTCTGGGCGGCGTGCACAATGGAGCCGGCATCCACATCAGCCCCGTAGCGCATCTCCAGGATGGTCTTCTTGACGTTGACAGACTTCTGCTTCTCCTCCTGCATGCGCCGCTTGCGCAGGCAGTAGTACACGGCTCCCAGCACAATAACCATGCCGAAGAGGCAGCCCAGGATGGTCATGATGTAGTGGGTGGTGGTGGAGGTGCTGGGCGCCAAGTCTCCGGGGACGGGGTCCCGCGTGGTGAAGGTCAGGCAGGTGTGGTTGAAGCGGCGGCTGTTGCGCAGCGAGGTCACGCAGAAGGTGTACTCAGTGTGCGCCCGCAGTTTGTCCAGCGTCACGATCTCCTTCTTGTTCTTGAGGGTCATGACGTCGGAGAAGTAGCTGTTGTTGTACTGCACGAGGATGTACATCTTGCTGTAGGGGTGTGGGATGATGACCACCAGGGTGGCCGAGGTGAACGTGACGTGGTGCAGCTTGATGGCTGGCCCTGCCGACGCATCCGTGGTGGACGAGGCCGGCGGCTCCACCGAAAGGATCTCGTCGGGGTTGAAGCCCGAGTTCTCGTCTGGCTCCCTCTGGGCGTCGGTGGAGTAGGGCGTGGGGTGGCTCACGGGCCGGGCGGGCAGCGAGCCGTTCCGACACTTGGCCTGGAGTACAGTGATGGCGTTGAGGCTGTGGTAGGGCCGGGGCACCAGCAGCGGGTAGCCGGCAAACTCCCGCGGCGACTCACACTGCAGGCGGTCGTAGTTCTTGGTGACGTTGTTGAAGACCACCAGCCAGGCCAGGAAGCCGAAGAGGTCGCACTCACAGTTGAAGGGGTTGCCGGCCAGCTCACACACCATCAGGCTGGCGAGGCTGGCAAAGGTGGCACCGTCCAGGCGACTGAGGCGGTTGGAGGACAGGTCGATGCTGATGAGGCTCGGGCACTCGGAGAAGGCGGTGGGCGTCACCACCTCGATGAGGTTGTGCTGGACAAAGAGGAACTGCAGGCGGCTCATGCCCCGCAGCATGCCCTCCGTTAGGTTGCTGAGCTTGTTGTAGCCCAGCTGCAGGACCTGCAGGCTCGACTGGCCCAGGAAGGCACCGTCCTCGATGTAGGAGATCTCGTTCTTGGTGAGGTTGAGGTCGGTGAGGTTCCCAAAGCGGTTGAGCGAGGAGTAGAGCACGGCTTTGAGCTTGTTCTCGTTGAGCCGCAGGTCGTGCACGGTGCTGTTGATGTGCTGCGGGATGGTCTCGTAGGGCGGCTGGTTCTGGCTGCAGATGGCCAGCCACACGTAGCCCTTGTCGCCCTCAATGAGCCAGCAGTCGGCACGCACGGCACCCGGCCGGCACACGCACAGCAGCGCCGCCGCGCACAGCCCCAGGCGCAGCATGGCGCTGGCCTCGGAGTGAGGGGTCAGGGCAAGGCAGGGGGTGCCTAGCGGCCAGAGGCTGGGGCTGGCAGTACAGTCCTCCCTGGGGCCGCCACCATCTTGGGGGCGACCCCCAGCACGGGGTCCCCAGGCAAGGTGGGTACAGCTCTTGCCAACTGCTGGGGATCTTCTAGGGTGCTGCAGCAGGCACTAGGCCTGGCTGGGGCTGGGGGTGGGGGCCCCACAGCCTGCTCCCCACCGCAGCGTTGCTCCTTGTCTCCTGCTAGGAAGGTGCAAGGGTTCTCAGGGCTTGACTTCCTCTCCCTCCTCCTCCTCCTCCTCCTCCTCCTCCTCCTCGTCTTCCTCCTTGGCTTCCGGGCTCAGAACTTCAGATGATTCCCACAGGAGGCTGGAGAGTGCCGCACTGAGCCGGGAGTGAGAGAGATGGGGGCAGGAAGGAAGAGACCCATCTGCACCTGGTTCCTGAAAGGCAGCATCGAGAGCGGGTGACAGATCAGTGTGAGGGCTCAGAGCAGCCCCGTCAAGCTCCAGCGCAGGCCCCCCGTCCCTTCTCCACACCCCGTCCCAGGGCCTCTGTGCCAGCAAGCACTCTGGGGTCCCTGTTACATCAAAGAAGCAGGGGGTTGGTGGGTGGCAAGAGGCAGGAGGGGGCCCAGGGGCTGGGATGGAGGGAGACAGAAGAATAGGGGGAGTAGGGGCAGAGACTGAGGACCATGGGCACAGAAGGGACACTGGAGAGAACAGGTGGGCACATGTGCAGACACACACCCCCAGCACCCTGGAGGCCACGCTCATCCCCCTACCTGCACAGAGACCCACATGCCCCCACATGAGCCAGACCTCCATGGCATGCACACGCAGACAGCTACACACACACACACAAGCACACCTACAATCTGCACACGACAAGCAGGCCCATACACACGTGTCCACGTACCCAAGTGGGCACCCCTGAATCCACAAAAAGAATTAAGAAGCCCAGCAAAATGCCTCCTTTCCTCCATGCCCAAAGATAAATAATTCATTTGTTGTGTAACTGCTCTTGTTCCAAAAATAATTCCCTTGTCTCAGCTTCCATGGGGGAGGGGGAGCAGAATATCGCAGCTGTGGGGCCCCCCAAGCAGAGGGACACAGAAGCCGGGGTCTCCCACAGTGGGAGGGCATGGGGAGACCTCATCTCACAGGCAGAGCAGAGCCAAGGGAAAGAAAGGCCAGACTCTGGGAGGCCAGAGGTACCCCAGTATCATCTTCCCAAAGTGCCTTCCCTGGAGCACCTTGATCCTTGGGAGGGGGCCAGCCTTCTGGAGTAGCACAGCTGAGGCCCAGCTCCCCTTCCATGGCTGGAGAGTCAGAGGCCCAGAGAGGGACGGGGAGTTGCCCCAACTAACACAGCACAGCCTAGACCAGGATTAAGGTTCCTAAGGCACTGAGCCCAAGTCAGAAGTCAGGAGGCCTGGAGCCCCACATCTGCTCAGCCCAATTAGCTAGGTAAACCACAACATCTTCTATTTCCACAGCTACAAAGTGGGTCCCTTTCTGGCCCACTTCATGGGGGAGAAGAAGCAGGGGACTCATGCTGCCCATTTGCAAGATGCAGAAGGGCAGGGGAGGCACCACGGGGGTCACAGCGGCAGACCATCTGCATCAACCCTCACTTTCCAAGTGGGGAAACTGAGCCACAGACTCAGGGGAGACTTGGCCAGGTTGCCCAGCAAGCTGGACACAGCCCCTTGGACAGACCCCAGCCCCAGCCCCCACCCTGTGCTCTCAACTATGGCAACAGCCCAGTTCTCCCTCCCTCTGCCCTGGGCAGGGGCCAGGGATGTGAAGATTAGGTCTGAGAAATCCACCTTTGGACACAGAAAGCCAGAGACTGTTCACAAGAGCCACCTCTGCCTCTCTCTCCTCCTCCTCCTCCTGGGAAAGTCCAGGAAAGAGAAGAGTGCTTAAAAAAAAATTTAAACCTTTGCCATTAAAGCAAAACCAATTTACAGCACTGAGCCCCAGAGGGCTGGAACAGAGGAAAGGGAAATGGGTGCGGGGTCGGGGGTTAATCCCACAAGAAGTCCGAGGTGGGGATGGTGATAGGTGAACAGGGAGTCCAGACGGCCCGCTGGACTAAAGGCTGATGCTACGTCAGAGGCCGTCAGAGGCTGTGATGATCTGGACCTCTGAGGCCAGCCTCACACCTCCCCAGTCACTACAGAACCAGCTTGGGGGCACCACAAGGCAGCCAGGCAGGAAGGGGTGCCCAGGCAGCAGACAGCAGCTCTGTCCTTGGCTGTGCTATGCAAAGGTCTCAGGGCTGCAGAGACCTTGGCCCCCGTCCAGCACGGCCACTGGCTCCTGGGGTATCCCAGGCCAGTTCTACCCCTCTCTGAGCCTCAGTTTCCCCTCCCGCAGGTAGCAAGATTGTACTGGAAGAGGCGGAGTCTCCATGCTTGCCACTTCAGAGATCCACAAGCCGGCCTGTCAGAGAACCCTCGTCTGCTCCAATGCAGTCCCTCCTCCTCATCGGGGAATGTCTGGGGACCGCATTTGTATGCAGGTGCACACACAGGTGGCTCAGAGTGCTGATGCAGGGGTGTGCTGACGTGTACAAGTCAAGGATGGGCGGGCAGGCGCGTGTGCACACGTCCTATGCATCAGCTTCGGGGGCATGTGCTTGTGTGTGGAGGGGCAGGAAGGTATGTGTGTCGGGGACGTCCCAGAGAATGCAAGCACCCATCTATGTTATAGTTGGCATGTTTAAGTACATGTGTGTTCTGTGTGTTCTACACGTGTGTGTGCCTACATGCAACTCCAGCCCCTCTCCTCACATCTGAGTTGCTCAAACCAGCATCCCTACAGCCAGACCCAGGGTATTGGGCAAAGCCAAGCTGTCTGGAGCCTTGGGAAAGCCCAGGCCCTGCCAAAGGATGCAAAGAGGCTGAGCGTGGAGGGGCATGGGAGAAGAGGCCCACGTGGGAGGGGAGCTAGTCCCCCCACCAGCTCTTCCCAAACAGTCCAGGGTGGACAGAGGCCCGCCGTGCCCCAAGCCCAGCCACTCCAAGCTCTGCCCACCTGAACCTCAAAGTGACCTGCCTGTGGCCCTCTCTCCTCTTCTCCTGGTCTCCAGGATGGCTTGGGCTGGGCCCAGCTCCCACCCACCCCCGTGACTCAGACGGAGTTGGGAGGAGGCTCCCATCGTGCTGTCCCAGGTGCGTCAGCTGCCCGGTCCCCATCCCGGGCTGCCTGCCTGCCACCCGTGGAGACCTGACGCAGCCAGGGAGGGTACAGAGAGGCCAAGGCAGAGAAGGCGCTGACAGCAGCACTTGGCCCCCAGCCCAGCTGTTCAGGCACTCAAGGTGTGGGGGGTGGGGCAGCAGCCTGTCCTCTCAGGTCTGAGGCTAAGGGTCCAGTGGTCACATGGCCAAGGTCATGCCCCTCCCCTCCTCCCATGAGGGTGGTCCTCCCACACACACAGCAGGGGGGACAGGGCAGCACCCCACATACCCAGGTGGTGAGAGACGGGAAGAAGGGGGTGCTGCAGGGAGGAGGTGAGGACTGAGAATGGTGGAAAAGCAAAAATATCAAGACAGCCGAGCAGACAGACAGAGGAGGAGAGAAAAGGAGAAAGCGCGTCTGAGACAGAGGCACCGACGGCAGTGAGCTATCTAGATGATAGATGGGGGGCGTGGGGGACACGGGCACCTGCTTCCCTCCCGCAGCCCAGAGGCCCGGGAGACAATTGACACCTGGTCTGGCTGAACCACCAGAATGCAGCCTGTGACCAGCCCAGAGGGAGAGGGGAGCAGTGGAAGCAGCTGTGGGGCGCAGAGGCCTCTTCTGCCCAGAGCCCGGTGGCACAGCCCAGGAGGGGTGCGGCCATGCAGGCAAGCAGGCATTGGGGGGTGGCATGTTCCAGCAAAGAGCAGGGCTCCCGTGCCCTGGCCTGACTGGACCCCTCCCCTAGAGCTTTTCCCCCTTCAGGCCCCAAGTGCCCCACCACCAGCTCTCTTTAAGGGGCACTCTCTCCTTCCACCACAGAAGAAACAGCTGCACAGCCAGGGTGCATGCTGTTATCGGGGGCTCCCGGTCTGCAGGCTGCATGCTGTAGGACGTCCCCTCTCATGGGGACATTCATGGGCAGAGAGGAGAGTCAGTGAGACCTCACAGCACTTGCTGCTCTGAGGGCAGAGCTGGTGGTGCAGGGGTCTCAGTTCAGAGCTGGGCAGGACCGCAGACCCCAAAGTCACTCTCGGCAAATGCCTCCCCTCTCCGGTTAGTCAGCTGCCCAGTGATCCCGCTGGGTTTGTGCCCTTTCCGCCCGGGTGCTCCTAGGTCCCGGGCCCCTCTCTGGACTCAGAACTGAGAAGACAAGGAGTCCTGGCTCAGTCCCACCCCTGCCCCCCCTCGGAGGGCAAGCCTGGCACAGCGCCTGGCCTCTGTGAATGACAGCCGCTGTTGTTAATGGGGGTTTTATAGTTATTTCTTCACAACCCTCATCACCCAAGATCAGGGTTCCCCTGGACTCAGGCTTGCTGAACCTCCGGGTCACATCCTCTCAGCCCTCCGCTATAGGCTGACTCCCAAGCTTCCCTGTCAGGGGAGCGTCTGGACCCCCGACCCGGGGAGAGCCCCCACTGCACGGCGGCATGTGGGAGGGGTTGAGGGGGGTTGGGCTAACTCCCCAGGCTGGGTGAGAGGGTGAACAGAGCGAGGCCAGCTGGGGATGCAGGCAGCGGAGGTCAGCAGGGAAGATGCAGGCCCAACCAGCTCTGAGACCCAGGTAAGCTGCAGGCCCTCTCCGAGCCTCAGTTTCTCCCCGTGTGGCAAGGTGAGTACCACCCAGCTCCAGAGTTCCCCCGAAATCCCAGACATGACAGAGACACACACGCTCAGTCCAGGGCAGGAGGCCCCACAAACACACCACCCCAGGCTCCCGCTTGTGTGGCCACACTCTTGCAGGGACACCCGTCAGCTCCAGGAGCAGGTTGGGGGAAGCGCAGTCTGTGTCCTGGCCTCCCAGGAGCAGGGACGTGAGGCTCGGCCAGGGAAATCTCATTTGCAGCAGCTCATAAGCCCTGGCACAGGCTCTTCCCTGAGCCAGGCTGGCCAAGGCTCCCGGAGGTGTCATTGTCACCATCCGTGTCATTGCCATTACTGAGGATTAGGAGGACCAAGGACTCCTGGGGCCCAGCCAGATCTCTCAGGTAGGCAGCTGCCTCACCCCTTGCTGCTGGAACCCTAGCACCAGGACAGGAACTCTGCCCTCAGGGACAAAGCCTGCCACCCCCCGGGGAAGAGACTCAAGCTGGGGGTCTGAACACCAGTCTTTTCACTGCCTAGAGCTCCTTGGAGCTCCCTTGTCATGGAGCTCCCTGGGCCTCAGTTCCTTGTCTGTAAAATGGGAGGATTATACCTTCACCATGGAACTACCGTTCGGTAAGTTAACTTTTTGGATTTCCAGCGCAATGAGCCCTTACTGCAGGGCATAGATGATGCGGGGAAGGGTCCTGGGATTGAATGCTGAGCTGTGTGACATCAGGCACATTACCTAACTCCTCTGGGCTTCAGTCTCCTGGCCTCTAAGACAGTCATATACCCCTTATCCAATGCTCCTTTGTGTCTGACATTTGATGTTCCTCGAATCTTATATCAACCCCACACAGCTGGTGCTGTCAGCCTCATCTTACAGATGAGAAGACAGAGGCTCTCTCCTCCCCGGCTTCCCTCCAAAGGGCTGGGACCATGGCAGGGGCGGGACATGCACTGAGCCAGTCTACTGGGTTTTCTGCCCCTGTCAGAGGAAAGCGTGCAAGGGAGAGTTGTCCACAAGCCTCGAGAGATTTCGATGTTTCCATCAATCAGGAAGTACTGATTCCAGGCCAGCTGTGCTCCTCAAACCCCTAGGCACACTCCCCACCCCAGGACCTTTGCTCTTCTCTCTGCCTGGAATGTTCTTCCCCCAGAATCCCCATAATCCACCTCACTGAGATCTCTGCTCAACCACTCCCTGCCCCTGACCCCCGCCTTCTCTAGCCCCCCAGTCTGAGATAACTCACTCCTCACCCAACCCAGGCTTCGGTCCCCTGACAGCAGCCAGCACTACCTGACGTCACTTAATTCTTCATCATTGCCCTGCCTTGCCCCACCCCCAGCAGAAAAGCAAAGCAGGATTTGACTTTGTTCACTGCTGTAACCCCCATGCCTAGAACAGGGTCAGACGTACAGCGGGTTCTCAGGACATGCTGTGTGGAGTGAGAGCTCCAGGCTAGGGATGGTGGGGAGATCCTGGATCCCCTGACTCGGCTGAGTCAGTCCCAGCTACTCCGGAGGCTGAGGCAGGAGAATGGTGTGAACCTGGGAGGCGGAGCGTGCAGTGAGCCGAGATCGCGCCTCTGCACTCCAGCCTGGGCGACAGAGCGAGACTCCGTCTCAAAAAAAAAAAAAAAAAAAGAATCTTCAATATCAGAGGGAGAAGCCCCCGCTGTGACGGGGTGCTCATGATGGAGCACAAAACGTGCCGAGCCTTCCTTTTAGCTTCACAGCCGTCCTTATGCCTCCCATTTTACAGGCAAGGAACTGAAACTCAGAGAGGTGCAGTGATGCACCCAAGACCACACAGCCAAGAACCCAGGCCAGCCTGAGCTAGTGGAAGCAGCAGACTTTCCAAGGCTCCTCCCTGGAAGACGATGTCCCGTCACCTGCAGACCTCCAGTAACAGGGCTCTCAGAGCCCACCTAAAGCTACTGGTTCTCCTTTTTTTTTTTCCTTTTCTTTGCTCACTGCCGCCTCCGCCTCCCAGGTTCAAGTGATTCTCCTGCCTCAGCCTCCTGAGTAGCTGGGACTACAGGTGCATGCCGCCACGCCCAGCTAATTTTTGTATTTTTAGTAGAGACGGGGTTTCACCACGTTGGCCAGGATGGTCTCCATCTCTTGACCTTGTGATCCGCCCGCCTCGGCCTCCCATAGTGCTGGGATTATAGGCGTGAGCCACCACGCTGGCCTTTTTTTTTTTTTTTTTTTTTTTGAGACAGACTCTAGCTAGCTCTGTCACCCAGGCTGGAGTGCAGTGGCACGATCTCGGCTCACTGCAACCTCTGCCTCTAGGGCTCAAGCAATTCTCGTGTCTCAGCCTCCCAAGTAGCTGGGACCATAGGCGCATGCCACGACGCCCAGCTAATTGTTTTGTATTTTTGGTAGAGATGGGGTTTCACCACGTTGCCCAGGCTGGTCTTGAACTCATCAGCTCAAGTGATCCACCCGCCCACGACTACCAAAGTGCTGGGATTACACCCAGCCACGGTACCTGGCCCTGATTCCCTTCTCGAACAGCTCTGATTACTAGAAATTTCTTCTTCTATTACGAAGCCAAGTCTGGTTCCTTGTGCTTCTGTTCATGGGTGCCACCTTGCTCTCTGGAGCCACTAGGGACGAGGCCAGTACCCCATAAAGACCCTTCTGACATCTCCTGGTCTGTTATCACTCTGCTTATCCAAGCTAAACAGCACCACGTCCTCTACCTGCTCTTCCTTCGCTGTGGTGTCAAGTCCCTCCTGCCCTTGGGTACAGCTGCCCGGGTCATGCTTGCTGTCAGGGTCCCTCTTACAACGTGTCGCCTGGAGCCAAGCACCAGTGCCGATGCGTTCAGAGCAGGATCAGCTCCAGAAGCCTCCACCTCCCTCGGCTGGGCTCCCTGCTTCTGTTCATGCAGTGAGAGTAAGGAGGCACCAGCGTCCTGTCCTCACCTTGTCCTAGATGTCAACCAAACCTCTAGGCCCCTTCACACACACGGCCAGGCAGCCCTGCTGCCCTCACAAGGTCCATGGGCAGCTCTGGGCAGTATCTGTTTAGGTCTCTTCCGAGGTGCTGGGTGTTCGTCCACCCCCATTCAATCATGTCTTGTTAGTCTCAGCCCTGCACACCAGCTGCTCTGGGTCCCGGGGGAGCTGGCTCCTGCCCCTCACTGCTTTGGCACCTGCTCCGGGCTCTGTGTCATTCTGCACTGGGTGAGCAGGCCATGACTGCATCTGTGTCACAGGGAAACAGGGACCGGGCCCAGGCTAGGGGCCCTGACTGCAGTTCAGCCCTGGGCTGGGTGAGGCATGCTGCCCAAGCAGCTGCACACCCGCCCACGTTTCTTAACGCATTCCACATGTATTCCCTGAACACCTACTATGCCCCTGGCCCTGGGGCAGACAGATTTGCCTCCCCTTCACTAAGCTGCCTTCTTACTCAAAAGAGCTTAACAAGAACGACACAGCACCAACAGCTGACAGCCAAGGCGTCAGGGTCTCTGCAAGGCCTTGGTGCTCTGGACGCGCATCTCCAGGCATAACCTCAGCCAAAGAAGGGACATGGGGCTGGGCCGCTGGGCCGCAGTGTGACCTCAGGCAAGTCAGCACCTCATTTCCCTGGGCCTCAGTTTCCTCATCTGTTTGGAGGAAAACCACAGTACACACGTGTCTCTGGTTTGCTGGGGCCACCCCAAAGCCCTGTCACCTGCCCACCGTGTCACCCCCGCATGGCTCACCTGGTCCCCGTGCCTCCCCTGCTCACAGGGTGCCACAGTCATCTTTAGTACCTACTCCATGTCCAGGCCTTGGTGGAAGGAGAGAGGCAGGGGGTGGAAGGTTTTACCAAAGGTCTTGGCCGTGGCAAACCACCCCGTGGCCTGACAGGAGACACCTGAACCTGGTTCTAGGGGCAGCTGTAACCACATGGCCCGTGAGCAGGGCCCACTCCCTGGCAAACCCCCACCCCAGCCCACCCACCACCAGGCACCTGGGGACAGGACTGTCCCACAGCCAAGGATGACCTGTATTAAAAACCCACCTCCTGGCTTTCCCAGAATCCTCCAAGCTACTCAGGAGACTGCCTCCCTCACCCCTTCTCTCCCCAACCTGGCCTTTACCTCTCCTCCCCTGGATCCCACCTCCCCCATGGACTCTGCCTCCCACACCTGATCCCACCTTCCCAACCTGACCCCTGGCCTCATCCCATTTGACCCCACCTCCCCACCCCCCGCGACCTCTAGCCACTCCCCTCTTGCCCTTGCCTCCCCCACATGACCCTGCCTCCCCCACCTGACCCTGCCTCCCCCACCTGACCCTGCCTCCCACACCTGACCCTGCCCCCACACCTGACCCCTACCCTCTCCCCATCCAGCCCCTGGCCTCTCCCCACCTGACCCCACTTCCCACTCCCAACCCCTGCCCTCTCCCCACCTGACCCCAATTCCCACTCCCGACCCCTGCCCTCTCCCGACCTGACCTTCGCCTCCCCCCAGCCCCTGCTGGCCCCCTCAGCTGCAGCCCCTGGGCACTACTCACCAGTGTCCACTGGACCCGCTCTTTCACCAGTGCCTGCGCAGCACGGCTGCCTCTGCCTGCATGGCCTCCATTCATTCATTCAATAAACATTTATGGAGCACCTACTATGTACCAGGCGCCGGCTAGGCCCGCCCTCCTGGCTCTGCCTCCTCCACCTGCTCCTCCTCCAGGGTCCCAAGGGGCGAACGCTTCCCTGCCCTCCAGTACCCTCAGGGCTGTCCCAAGACAGGGGCAGTGCATGTGGGGACCGCAAGGGGGAAATGGAGGCTCCAGTGTCGGAGAGCGAAGGCCCCTGAGAGGTAGCCCAGGGAGGGATGGGCGGCCTCCGACAAGATGAAAAGAGTCTTCAGTGCTTGCACTGGCTGGGCCTCCGCACTTCCCATATTAACTCATTTAATCCTGAGCCAACTTTAAACATCTTAAAAGCACTATCACTATTCCCACTTTGCAGATGAGGAAACTGAGGCCTCACAACTGCTACGCAGTGGCTTCCAGCCTCCACGGCCCCAGGCTCCGTTCAAGAGCTGCTGTGGGATCCTGTTTCATCTGGTTGGTGGTTTTCACATTTTTTTAATCAGTTGCCAATATTGAAAACTTGGCAGATTTTATTTCAAAAATCCTCATTTCTGGAATCCACTGAGATACAGGGAAGATCTGGCTTCCCTGGGTCTGCAGCCCCGGAGGCACAGCAGTGGCACAGGCCGGGGCAGCATCCAACCTCCTCCCTGCCTCTCTGGTTTAGGTGGCCAGCTGACCCCTGCACACTGGAGTTTATGAGGCCAGCAACAAGGGGGGACCCCAGAGTGGGGACATGTAGAAACCCAGCCTGTCAGGGGTATTCCTATGAGCCTCTCAGCCTGGGACCCAAGGGTGCCCCGATCCCTGCCTCCTGTACTTGACCCCTGCCTGACCTCAAGCCCCCCTCCCCTATCCTCCTGACCCATGGCTCCTGGGTTTTAGCACCAGGATACTAACAGCATGGATCTGTCATTTGGGGAGGGAGGTCTCCAGTTATGAGTCTGGGGCTCAAGGATTCTAGGATGTATCCACCATTTATTTGGTCCTAAAAGTCTCCTGTGTCTTGGCCTCTGTGGGTCACCAATTCTACAGGACTTTAAGCCGTCCTGACCCTCTGACAGCTTCCCCTTGGCTCCAAGCGGCCCCACTGGGGAGAGGTCCCCAACCAAGGGAGTTCCCACACAGCCACCCCAGGCCCACCTGTCACCTTGTGGGGCCCACTTCTCCCCTGCCAACAACCCTGCCTGGGTCAAGTTTGGGGCTCCTACTGGGGTTTGAGGGTTACCCTCTCCCAAACATTATTCCCACCCCACAGAACACTGCCAGCTGGCCTAGCCTAGGTGCTGTTTCCAGGCATGGCCGCTGTGGACACCAGGAGACCCGAGTTCCTGAAGCCACACCACAGCTCACCAAGGGGCCCTGGGGTTTCTGGAATGGCTCCTTGGTCCCACCCCTCTCCCCATGGACTCCCTCACTCTGCTCACCTAGGACTGGGATACCTGCCTGCCACGCCCCCAGCCCCCTGTCCCTAGCATGGCCCAGCACCCAGGGTCCTGGAGCCCTCTAGGCCCAGGCTGAGAAACCCCTCCTGAGGCCACAGCCCATTCAGCTTCTGTCGCTTCAGAACCTCTAACCAGGCGATCGCAAGGGGTCAGTATGGACACCAGCTGGGGTGGCCCAAATTCCCTCCCCCTGGCCCTGAGACCAGCTTTCTCTAGAGGAGGTGGGAGGGTCCAGCCCACACTGACGGCCGCCTCTGAGGCCACGGGGGGCCTGCAGCTGCAGCAGCAGAGAACAAGGAGGCTCTGTCAGTGCAGAGGGGTCGACATCGAGCCCCGGAAACTCCCCGGGGAGGGCCGCCGGCTGGGCAGAAACCACAGCCCGAACGTGAGGCTATCTATGTGACGGCTCCTGTGGCCACCAACTCCGCGTGGCCAGTCCACCAAGACCGGCCCTCCCTGACGTGCTGCCGAAGCGCAGGGTCCACATTCAGCTCGAATCCAGGCTACGCCACCTCACCCCGTGGTCCTGGCAAGCTAATCTTTCCCGGGTCTCGGTTTCCTCTTCTGTAAAGTGGGACAAGAAGGGCACCAGCTCAGAGGGCCATGGAGGGGATGGCCACAGGCCAGGGTCTGGGCAGGGTCACAGCTCCAGGAAGCTGCCTCCTGCAGGTATCGCTGTGGGGGTCTGGCGCGTGGCACCGTGGCACACGCCAGGCAGGCAGGAGAACCTCATTACCCACCGCAACAATGACAGTGAGGAAGGATGGGGCCTGGCCTGTCTTCCTTTCAGTCCCGAGGGCAACACACCCCTCTTTGCCTCTGTCCCTGTCCCCTCTCTGATGTCCAGGCCCCCCAATAGCCTGCTCCCACCCCCACCTTCAGCCTGTTCCCCGGCCTCGGTTTCTCTCCCATCGCCAAAGCACAATGGCTGTTATAATTAACGAATTATCTCAGTGTGACAGCTGTGGTCCTTTGAAAATTAGCTTGAATAACAAGATCCCGGTGTATGGTAATTTATTTTCCTCTTTCTCCCCCTTTCTCTCTCCCTCACTTCAGCCTTGTCATGCATGCAAATGTTTTTCCCCTTTTCCTCCTTCCCCGACACCTTCCCCCTCTGTAGCCTCCTCATCCTCCTCAGGAGGGTAAGGGACAGACTAAGCTTCTGCCTTCAGGTGAAAAGATGCAGGAGCTGACCCTCCTGGGCACCTCGTCCGCGCTGGTGCCAGGCACAGCGCCTGACATGTCACCTTCTGAAATCTCCCCGCAGACCTAAGTCCTGCCACCTTCTTCCTGGGCTGGGGACCTGCAGCTTTGCTTTCCCGCAACCTCCCAGGCCGCGGCCCCTCGGGCTCCTCTGCTTGTAAGCCAAGCAGTGGCCTCCTCTGATGTCCTGGTCCCTGCTCACGGCCTCTCTCAAACCCGCTTCCCCCTCCCCTACCCCAAGAGCCCTTCAACCCCTCCCAAGGCTTCTAATGTCAGCTCTGGGCTGACCACACCCAAATCACCGTACCCAGCTGCCTCCGGGGCCCTTCCCTGGCACCTGAAACTCGTCCATGTCCACCTCCACAGCTGGACTCATCTCCCACGGCCCCTTCCCCCTCCTCCCCTGCTTCTCTCCCAGTTCCCAGACACAGTGAGAGGCACCCACACCTCCCCACCTGCCCCTAGTCCCGCCTTGGTGCCGCCGCCTCCCCCTACTGCTCCTGCTGGTCTCTCTACCTCTAACCCTACCTCCCCACTCCATGCCCCCTCCACCCAGCAGAAGATGAACTTTCTAGAACATCAACCTGAGCATGGCACTCCCTGCTGAAAAGTCTTCGTTGGCTCGGGCTGATCTGGGAAAATTCCAACAGCATCCAGAGCCCAGCCCACATGGTCTTGTGGGAGCCGCTGCCTGTTCTGCCCTCCTACCTGCCTGCCTTCTTCCAACCTGGCCGGGGTCTCTCCTGTGGGTCCCCACAGCCCCCTGCGCTTCCTCCATCACAACCGGAATCATAACTGCTGCTGCTACCTCTGGACTGAGTTCCCCGAGGAAGGGTCCTGCTTCTCCTAGTAGGTGCTCAATAAATATTTGTTCATGGCTGAGTGAAGGAGGCCAGCTCGCCGCCCTCATATAGATAAGGAAATCGAGGCTCCAAGTAATTCATGACTTGCTCAGATCACACAGTTCATGCAAAAGACAAAACCAGGATTTGAACCAGGTCTGTGACTCCAATGCTCTTCTGGGCTCTTCTGCTCCCTGGGGAGGTCGGGGAGGGGTCAGCTTTTGCACAGATCTCAGGGGACTTCAGCCTCCCTCCAGCCTCGGTTGGGCAATAAAGAGACCAGCTTCTAGCCTAGGCTGTCACTCCCTTGAGTTTCACCTTGGACTAGCCACATGACTCTCAGGGCCTCAGTCTTCTCATCTGTAAAGTGGGAAGGAGCCCCGCCTCACTCTCTATCCCAGAGGGTGGCTGATAGGGCAGAAACTCAGGTCTTGGAGAAAGCCAGTCCTGCTAACATCTGGGATTTTCTTGACCTCACCCTCCAAACCCAACTGCATTGCCCTTGGCAGGCACTCCCCGGGGCTTTGTGGGGGCCGTCCCCAGGATGGGAGAGGTCACAGAGAATAGGAACTCTTTCAGGGGGAGGTAGTGGGAGAAGCATGCGGGGCTTGGGGGTCAGATTATGACCCTGGGCAAGAGCTTCCTCTCAGAGCTCGGCATCCTCCTCTGTGAATTGGGGCCGCAATGAGGACTAATGTACACAGTGCCTGGCACAGTGCAGGTGCTGCCAAGGCCACATGGCTGCAAGGTTCTATGGGAACGTGATCCTGAAGTGTGCCCCAGAGAGGGAGAGAGAAGAGGGTGAGACAGAGCAGGACCAGCTGTTCCTGACTCTCCCTCAACAGCCCACAATGGCTCCCACTGGCCCCAGAATAGAGCTCACACCCCAACCTGTGGCCCTAGAACCCCTCTCTCCCTCTCTAAGCTCACAGCCCACCATGTCCCCTCGCAACCCTATGGAATTGAGGGCACGCCCACACCCATATCCACCAGGCCGTTACTCACTAGCGATTAGCTGGTACTAACCCTGGGACCCATTCCCACCTGTCCCCATCCCCTGGGCCGAGACCTTATGCCTCCTCCTCTGAGAAGCCTCTGGAGATCTCCCTTCTGCAGCGTGACCCCCCTGCTCTGCCCCCACAACCCCGAGGTATAGCCCTTGGAATCCTGGATGGGTCCTAGAGATCATCTCCCCCATTTTACAAGTAGGGGAAACTGAGGTGCGGACGAGGAACAGCAGCTCTCCAGTGATGCACTTGAACCCGGGTCTCTGCTGCATCCAGCCCACCAAGCAGCTTCCCTCCTGGTGCTGAGCTGTTTAGCCCTTGCCTGTCTTCTCCATGCCCCCTCCCCCGCCTGGAGCTACCTGAGGACAGGACCCCGTCTTCCTGTCTGCGTCCCTCCCCCAGTGCCCAGCCTAAGGCCTGGCGCATAGTAGGCACTCAGTAAATGTCTGTTGAATTGAATTGCGCTCAGGGCGGCCAGTCGTCTCTGCTCTGTAAGAAAAGCATAGAGTTAGTGGAGCTCTCCCCAGGACCGGGGGGGTGGGAACCAAGCTGGCGGGGTGAGGAACCTGGCCTGCCCCAAGGAGCCCATGGGCCCTGGGGAGGGGGCCTGGGAAGCTGGAACATTCAGACTTAGATGAGTCCGAATTCTGCCCCAACAGGCAGCATGGCTCTGGTAAGTCACGCTGCGGCAGGGCCTCACTGGCCTCATCTGTCAAATGGAGATGACACTCCGGTCCCTCCAGGCTCTGAGGACTGCTTGTGATGAGGACCAGAGAGATGTGAGGAGTGTAAACAGTAACCCCCAGCTCACAAGCATGGAGTGCCCAGCGCCTGACACAGGAGAGTCGGGTGCGAATGATGCCCATTCTACAGATGAGGAGACTGAGGCTTGGAGAGGGGCCTGGCTTGCCCAAGGCCACACAGCCCATGCATTGATCTCATGCTGTACACACGGCCTCCCTGCCAAGCCAGAGGGAAGCAAGGCGTGATAATGAACCCCAGACGAAGAAGCTGAACCCACCAAAGGGTGGCCCAAACCTTACCCAGGCTGGCAAAGATTCTGCAGGCAAAGGGCCCAGCGTGAGCCCCAGAGCTGTGAAGGGAAGGGTGAGAAGCCGCATTCTCCCCTCCCCATGGGGGTGAGCTCTGATTCCACAGCCCCCCAGAGGGTTCAAAGGCATCCTCAGATCCGCAGGCTGCAAAGGCCTGGGCAGGCCTGGGTGTTAATATAGATCAGTAGAGACTATAAATACACGGCCAGGCTGGTCACTGCAGGGCGGCTGACCTGGCACAGCCAAGACAGAGGTTCTAACCCCAGCCCTGCCCCCTCCCGCCACCCCTCTCCCTTCTGGGCCTCGGTTTCCTTGCTTGTCAACAGCAGGCTGCTCCATGACCATGACTGCCAGAAGGTTCTTTACCCAGCAACACACAGTTTTCTGACCCCAGCCAGGCTGGCCCAGGGGGAGGCCCTGGAGGCCCAGGCAGAGACCTGGGAGAAGAGAAGGATGTACAACAGGATCACCCCAGATACCTGAGACAGTCAAGTGAGGGGCTTGACTATGCCCCTGCTCACCAGCCTGGAGCTGACAAGAGGCAGAGAAAGGAGCCTAGAAGCCAGCCATTCATTCATTCCCTCTCTCTCCATTCAAACAGCCATGCTGTGAGCACGGCCTCCCGCAAGTGGAGGACCCACAGCCAAAGCCAGGCCTTCTGGTTGGGGCTCTGGTGGGGATGACAGGGAGATGAATGGGCATCTCTTTCCCTATCCACCGAAGGCTGCGTGGGGGCCATCCTCTGGCTCCCGACCCCCATACCAGGTTGCATGACAGGGACACCGGTTTTACATCCACCTTCTGCCTGGACCACAGCCTCGTAGAGGACAAAGACCAAGTGTGGACAGTCTCACTCACCCTGTAAACCCAGGGCCCGGCACCGTCCCAGTAGGCTCTCTGTACACGTCCACGGCTGAAAATCACCCTGGGAACACAAGAGAGCCACCATGCACAGGGCCATGACACAGGCCCAGGAACAGAGGAGCACACCGCGCCGGCACCCGCTGTGTGCCAGGCCCCCGCACACTTCACACATGGCAGCCACACTGTCATGCCTGCTTGAAGGATGAGGGAACTGAGGCCGAGAAATGACAAGAGACATGCCCAAGAGCCCACAGCTAAAGTGGCTCAGCACCCACGACTCCCCAGATGCAAGTCCAGCTGATACAGCAGTCTGACCATCAAAGGGACGGTGTCTGGGACTCCCCGAAGGCCAGGCATAGGTGAAGGGACAGTGTCCCACTTCCTCATCAGAGCCTCAAAACAACCCCAAGCGGCAGACAGACCCTTACATGACAGGGAGAGAAACTGAGGCTCTGAGAAATGACCTGTGCCCAGCCCCAGGCCTGGCAAATATTGGAAAGGGCCTTCCCAGGCAGTGCGTGGGTCCCACATCCTCTGAGACTCAGGAGGAAGGGGTGCAGACCTGGGCCTGAGCCCAACTGGCCCTCGCGTGGCTGGGTGACATGGGCAGTGACCGGCCCCCTCAGAGCCTCAGTTTCCCCAAGACCCATCTCCTCTGCCCCACGCACCTGCTGCAAGGAGGAGGAAAAGGATAACCAACGGGCGACTCCCCTTTAAAAACTGTAAAGTGCCATTCATCTTTGTTCTTCCTTCTTGCTGTCAGTGCAACAGAAGCACCGTCCATCTTAAGGGAATTTAACTGCTACCGTTAGACTTTCCTTGGCCCTCCTCAACCACTTCTCTGCCCTCGTCTCTAAAAAGGCTCACCTGTGTTTGTGAGATGCTCACAGTGAGCCCACCCTTGTTAAGGGATTCTCTCACATTTCATCCTCAGGATCCTAGGAACCAGTTTTTTGTTGTGTTTTTTGTTTGTTTGTTTGTTGGATTTTTTTTTTTTTTTTTTTTTTTTTTTTTTTTTTTTTTTTTGAGACAGAGTCTCACTCTGTCGCCCAGGCTGGAGTGCAGTGGCGCAATCTGGGCTCGCTGCAACCTCCGCCTCCCAGATTCAAGCAATTCTCCTGCCTCAGCCTCCTGAGTAGCTGGGACTAGAGGCGCCCGCCACCACACCCAGCTAATTTTTGTGTATTTTTAGTAGAGACAGGGTTTCACCATGTTAGCCAGGATGGTCTCGATCTCCTGACCTCGTGATCCACCCGCCTTGGCCTCCCAAAGTGCTGGGATTACAGGTGTGAGCCACCGCGCCCGGCCAGAACCAGGTATTATTTTTATGCCCGTTCTGCAGATAAGGGAAGTAAGGCTCTCAGAGATTAAGTGACATCCTCAAGATCACATTGCAAGAAAGTGAGCATGCTCCCCACGCCACTGTATATTTGCCCCCACATATCTGTATATTCCACTCTCAGTGGCTGCTAGAGACCTCTGGTTGGTTAATGCCCATCTGTTCCCTGGTTTATCCGACTTCCCAGATGTATGTAATATTCATATTTCCATCAGCAGCAGCTCACGCACCCCTTTCCAAGGCCTTCAGGAGCCCCATTAATCATTCAGACACACCTGCATATTCATTAACTTCTGAATTAATACAGGGTCCCTTATTACTTCAGGCCTGCTGCCTGCATTAAAGACACTTCAACTTCATTCATTATTAAACTCCCCTGATAAATGATCACACCCCTCTTTCACAGAGGGGGACAGCACCCAGGCCCCGGGGCTAGCAGGCCTGCTCCCAGTGACAGCTGCTGTGTGACCTTGAGCCAGGCCCTCACCCTCTCTGAGCCTCCTGCATGTTTACCTGGTAAAATCAGGCAAAGGATGGTCTCTGACCACCACATGGCCTCATCAAGGTGGCCCTGTCTCATCCTTTGTCCTTTCTCTGCGTGTCTTTCTTGGACTCACGTAATCCCTCCCCAGAATGGAAGCCGATCCTCTCTGGAGGTTTCCTTGTGCTCCCCCATCAACAGCCTCCACTCACACCTGGGCCTGGGCCTGGGCTTTGCAGTCAGTGGGCCTCAGGTCCTGGCACTGGCCCATCATCCTGAGGGCAGCATCTCCGGGCTAACTCGGCTTGGGCCTGGCAGACCATGACACGTCCCAAATCAGAGAGGACAACTGACACCCCCCACCAGTTGCTGGACTCTAACTGCCACACAACAGTATCGATGAGGACAACAGTAATAATAACAGCACCCAGCACTTCCTGAGCCTGGACCACGCCCCAGGCCTTGCGCTAAGTCCCATACGGTCCCATCCTCAGATCAACCTCCACTTAACAGATAGGAAAGCTGAGGCCAGTGAGGTCAAGTCATCTCCCTAAGCCAGGCTGGAGCTGGCTCTGCACCCAGGCCTCGCTGACTCTGGGTCCCCAGGGCGTCCCCATCACATGTGCCAACAGGAGGCCCCGGCACTCGGCCACCCTCTTGCCCTGGCTCCTTCCAGCACCTTCTTCCCAAGCTCTTCCTTTATAGGCCCGATCTCTGCCTAATGGAGCTGCAGGCGACACGGAACGGGTCCCCCATTCGCTGGCAGATGCCCCAATCCATCTCCATTATGCCTGGCGCTAAGGAGCACTGCAAATGAAGCGTGATGATGCCACCGCCAGCATCACTCCTGCTGGCTCTGACCCGCCTGCCACCTCCACCTAACATGCACACCAGGCTGCGACTGATGTCCACAGGCCCAGCTGCCACCTCGTACAGATGCCGGGATGGAGCCTTTGCTCCTGGCCCCACTGGCTGTGTGACTGTGAGCCCCTTACTGAAACTCTCTGTGCCTCAGTCTCATCATCCAAATTATGTCTGACTCCACCCTCTCCCTCGTCTCTCATTTCCCATCCACCTCAACACCTCTCCAGGCCACACACCTGTGTGTCCGCTGCCGCCCCTCAGTCCAAGCTTGTCTGGATGGCAGCACCCACCTCCCAGGGTCTCTAGTGTGCCCCAAGGTCCTCCCCTTCCTCTGCTCGGCTCGGGTGCTCTTTTATGGACTCACCGAGGCCTCTTTCTTAACACCCTTTCAGCCGCTTCCACAATTCCCAGGCTAAAGCCAGACGTCCTCCTGAAGGTCAAGGCCCCTCAAGGGCCTGGCCCGGCCGCCTGTTCCAGGCTCCCTCCTGCCCTCCTCCCGGGCAGCCTCACCTCTCCCAGGATGACTCCTTGGTGAGTGTCCAGCCCCCGTGGACCGTCAGGGGGCCGCAGTGGCCAGCACCGTGAGTCCTCCCCCGCAGGTCCCGCCCCGGCACACAGTAGGCAGAGCGATCCCGCAGCTTAAAGGAATGCCTCCATCGAGTGCAGACAGCAATTTCATCCCACGGGCCGTGGTGACTGTCAACAGTGCCTCATACGCTGTAAATGAAGAACTCTTCACTCCTCGCCTGGGACTGAGCACTGGGTTGGCTGCCGCAAACTCAACACCCACCCCCGACCTTACAGGGTGTCAAGATAAAGATCGTCAGGCCGGGCGCAATGGCTCACGCCTGTAATCCCAACACTTTAGGAGGCCGAGGCGGGCGGATCACGAGGTCAGGAGTTCGAGACCAGCCTGGCCAACATAGTGAAACCCCGTCTCTACTAAAAATACAAAAATTAGCTGGGAAAGGGGGCACACGCCTGTAGTCCCAGCTACAGTCCCTAGTCGGGAGGCTGAGAGGCAGGAGAATCACTTGAACCCAGGAGGCAGAGGTTGCAGTGGGCCAAGATCACGCCACTGCACTCCAGCCTGGGTGACAGAGTGAGACTCTGTCTCAAAAATAAATAAATAAAGATTGTTGGATTAATTTCTCAGATGAGAAAACAGAGGCTCAGAAAGACAAAGTGGCCTCACAGCGTCACAGCTGGTAAGTGGTGAGGCTGGGATTCAAACCTGGCTCTGCCTGTGCCTGGTTCCAGCACCAGAAGAAACGTCCTAGAAGTAGTCAAGGAGCATCAATCGAGTGCCGACCACACGCCAGACCCAAGTAGGCATTTACATCAATCACTTCATGAAAACCCCTCCACGGCCCTGGGAGACGGGCACTGTTATTCTACCCATCTGAGACACGAGGGATCAGGCCCAGAGCAGTGAAGCCACTTCCCAAAGGCACACAGCTAAGAAGCGGCAGGGCCTGAGGCACACCAAGGTGTTGTCCCCTCTAGCTCTGCCCAGATCTCCTTCCCAGCCTCCTGTGCTGTCAGGGGCACTCTAGGGAGAGAGGCACCCCTTGGCTGGCTCTGTGGCAGCCAGGAGTTGAGCAAAGTCCTTCTCTACCTGGGCCTTGGCTTCCTCACCCACGGGGGGCAGGGGATGTGGACAAGACAACCTGGGGGTCCTGTCAGCACTGGCACAATATCCGTGCACCCAGGGGCCCACCACACACCAGGTCCTGGGCTTGGCACCGTGGGCTGCAAAGACCTGCAAAACTAGTGTCTGGCGTGCAGGGCATCACCAAGGGAGGCCCAGGGTGGGAGGGGCAGGGAGCCACCTGTTCAGGGCTCAGGGGACAAGCAGGGTGCAGGTCCCTGTCTGCTGTCAGCACAAGCACCACAGACCCAACAGGAAGCCAGAAGAAGGGTCACGGACACAGCTGAGCCCCCAGATACCCGAAGCTGGTGGTTAAGTGGGAGGCTCAGCACCTCTGAGGACCCGCTACCACCGGAGGGCTGGAGACCCCCGGAAGGGGCTGCATCCAGCTAACCAGACATTCCACATCCGATGAGCACCTGGCCTAGGATTTCAGGCACACCGTGGAAAACACAAAGACAAGCCAGGAACTCACAGACGGACAAATGCGCCAGAGACTTTGCTATTTAAAGAAAGCTTCCTGTGAATTATTTTATAAACTAAGTATCAGCCTCCAATTCCCCATCAAAAGCTTGAATTTTCAGATTGGGTTTGCCGAAAGTGAGCTAACACTCCTGGCTTTCTAGGTGCTTCTGCATTGCACACCCCAAGGGTGGGACGAGGGCTGTGTCCCCACCATGTCCCCGGCCCCCAACATGGGGCCAGCGTGCAGAAGAGGCTCAGCAAATGCTGCAGAAGCCAACTCTGTTAGCGCACTCATTTCCAAACCCCAGGAGCAGAACTGCTTGGGTGCCAGGATCCCCCAGCGGGCACAACTTGTGCCATCTACTTTCAGACCCTCTGGGGCACTTTGAAGGAGGTCAGAGCTGGTAGATCCCTTAGCACTACCCAGGCCCCTGTCATGCAGCAGGTGAGGAAACTGAACCCAGAGAGGACAAGAGCCTTGAGCCCTACAGCCTCCCAGCCACGCCCCCTTCCCTTCCAGGCGCCCCCTTCCTGCCCCGACCCACTAACCACTGCTGCTCCTCCAGGCTCTGTCCTTGGCCTGTGGCACCCTCGTCTGCCCTCTCCTCCAGGGTGGCTTCATGCATGCCCCTGGCTGCTCAGATCGCGCTCAGTCATGGTCACCACTGCCTGCCTGCTTGCTCAGGCCCAGATCCCAGCTTTCCCGTCAACTCCTGCCTCTCCCACTGGAAGATGAAGATCAGACCAGCCTCCAAGTCCATGCCAGGACAGGCCACTATCATCACTTGCCTATCACTCACAGGGATCTCCTTTTTTTCCAGGCAGAGGGAGGCTTCCGGAGGGCAGCTCTGATGCTGTCTCTCCTGCTCAAAATCTTTCTAGGGCTCCCTGCAGCCCCAGGGCTAGAGGCTAACCTCCTTCTTGGTGGGTGACCACCAACACGGTGAACTCCTACCAGCTTCAGCTCGGGCATCACCTCCTCCAGGAAGCCTTCTTTGAATCCCTGGTCTGGCTTCACCACTCCACTCCACAGCACCCCCATGCTCACCAGCTCCAAGTGGCATCCCACTGAAGGGTCACTGTGTCCCCTCCAGAGGGCCAGGAAGCACGGCGTGCCCCTCTGTGCCCCCTCAGTGCCCCCAGTGAGAAGCCTGGCACAGAGAAGGCACCCAGGGAGTGAAAATTGAAAACACAAAAGAACAACATAGGCCCCCAGGCATGTAATTCCCAGCTGGCGTCCGTCTCCACTCGCTCACCCCCACCCACGCTGAGTGTGCCCATTATTATGACTGATGACAGCCAGGCCTCCCAGCTCCTTCTGGCTGCTGTGACCATCAGGAAGCCGTCCAGTACGATGGCTCCCATGCTGGCCCTGCCCTCAGGACAGTCTGGTCAGACGGGTGCAGAGGGACAGGGAAAGGAGGGGGAACGTGGACAGAGCCCCTGCCGGAAGCCTCGCCTAGACCCCAAGGTCAGCTGACGCTGCTGGCCTTGTGGGAGCCCCGCGTGACCTTCTTATGTGGGGACGTGGGGCTCTCACTTCCAAATGAGGAAACTGAGGCTCCAAGAGCAAGCAGCTGACCTGAACCCAGAGATCGGCATTGGTCTCCTGCCCACTTCTTCTTACATTGGATCCAGGAGCGTCCTAAGCACAAGGAGGGGAACGAGTTTACTGGGCTGGGCATTTTACAGGCGTTCTGGGAGGCTGTGGGCACCCGGGAAAGAACGCCAAGTCTGGGGTCCTCATAACCTGGACTCAGACCCTTGCTCGGTTCCCCTCTCAGCTGTGTGGCCTCGGCAGCCTGTGCAGCTTCTCTGAGCGGACGTCTGCACTGGTCCCTGGGGGTGCGAGGCTGCCCTGCAGGGTTGCTGTGTCAAATGAGACGGTAAGGACACAGCCAATAACAGCCGAACATCTTCCAGGCCACGCTGCGGGTGGATTATTGCATCTAATCCTCACAGTGACTCTGGGAGGCTGAGTCTAACAGGGTCCCCATTTGATAGACAATGAAATGAAGGTGCCAGAGTCAAACGCCTTACCCAGAGCCAGGCAGCTGTGGGCGGTGGAGCTAGCGCTCAGGCCTGGGTAGACCGTGCCGGGCACACGGAGGGCCTCACTAAACAACATTCTTTTTTGACTCCAACCTGCCCTTTATTCCTCAAAGGCCCCTGAATATACTGGCCTCCAGCCTGGCCTCTCCCTCCTGCAAGCCTTCGTAGGGACTGTTCCAGCCACCTGCGGTGCCTCTCCTTCCACTTCCAGAAAGCAAACCTCTCACCCTTTACATTCTCATCAAATGCTACCTCTTCCACTGAGCCGACCTGGGCTCCACCAACCCCGCTCCTGTCCGGCCCCTTCCCCCTACCCCAGTAAAGCCCCCCAGCACAGCAGTCTCCTAACTGACTGTCGCCTACCCTGCCTCAGCCCATCCTCTGCACAGCAGCCCAAGGAAGCCTCCTGCAGCGCACTCACATCGCCGCCCTGCTCTAAAGCCTCTGGCGCCTCCCCAGCTCCTCTGCTCCACAGTTTAGGCCCCTCATGATCTGGCTTGGTTCTGTCTCTGCAATGTGCCCTCCAATACCATCAGGACAAACTGCTCCCCACTTCACACACGCAGGCGTGCACACACACGCATCTACACATGTCATGTGTGCACACATGTGCACCTCTCCAGCTGGTGCGGGATCTCCTAGCCTCCTCCCTTGCTTGGGCCTCTACTTCCACTCCTGCCTTACCCACCTTCCCACCTCCAGCCCCACCCCAGAACAGCACCTCCAAGAAACACCCCCTGTAATTCCTCAGCTCCCCTACCAGCTCCTTCCTGGAACACAGCATCCACCTGGCCTGTTCCCAAACACATACATGCTCCCTGCTGCTGGAAGACACAGCGTCCAGCCTTCTCCTGGCCCGGAGGGAGCTCAGGGGCCTCTGGTGTCCTCCCCAGACTCCTGGATCCTCCCTCCCCACTCCCAGGGATGGGCACGTGAGCTTCTTACCCCTCTCTGAACTCGGAGAGGCTTTTTGCAGCTCTTGGCCTTTCCCCTTGAGATTCCCCGGCCTGGAGTACCCTCCTGTCCCATCCCCGCCCAGTGAGTGCTACTTCTCAGGCGGGACTCAAAGCTGCCTCCTACAGGAAGCCTTCCAGCCCACCAGGCCTCAGCCACCCTGTAAGGACTGGCTGGCAAGTCTGCCCCTGTGTGGGCTTCCTGAGGGCAGGGACTCTTTTCATGCCCAGGCCCATACTGGCTCCTTGAGAACTGTCTGCTGAGGAAACATGCTCCCTCCTGTGCCACCCCTGAGTGCCTGGAGGCGCAGCAAGCAAGTTGATCAGACCACGGAGACCAACGGCCTACCTCTCCCACCTCCACCAACCACGGGGACCACCAGCCCACCTCTCCCACCTCCACCAACCACGGGGACCACCAGCCCACCTCTCCCACCTCCACCAACCACGGGGACCACCAGCCCACCTCTCCCACCTCCACCGACCACGGGGACCACCAGCCCACCTCTCCCACCTCCACCGACCACGGAGACCACCAGCCCACCTCTCCCACCTCCAACAACCACGGGGACCACCAGCCCACCTCTCCCACCTCCACCGACCACGGGGACCACCAGCCCACCTCTCCCACCTCCAACGACCACAGGGACCACCAGCCCACCTCTCCCACCTCCACCGACCACGGGGACCACCAGCCCACCTCTCCCACCCCCACTGAGCCCCCTGCGTCGCACACCTGGGCCACCGGCCTCTGCCCTCACCGGCTGCTGGCTCCCATGAGATTGGAATAGTATCCAAAATCTTCCCAGACTTCACTTCTTCACCTCCCACCTCACTCACTTGCTCCAGCCACCACCTCCCCGCCATGGCCGCCTTGCTCCTCCTGGTAAATGAAAGAAGGAAGGGCTTGCAGAGCTTGACCACGTGCTTCCTCAGCACCCACTGAACCCTCAAACCAGCATCATTCGCAAAGGACAGAGGAGGAAACTGAGGCACAGAGAAGGGAAACAACTGCCCAAAGCCAGGCTGCTGCAGGGTGAGGCCTGCAACCACCCACTCCCTGCCTCCAAAGGCCAAGCCCTCCACGTCCCCAGCCCATGCAGCAGGTCCCTGGAAAACTGGGAGGGGCAAGGGGGTGCAAGGGAGAAGAATGTAAGGAAAGGCGGGGTTATTATCCTCCCAGGTCAGGGGCCTCAACCACCCTCCACTCCACTCAGAGATGCTGACCCACCCCCTCGTGTCTACCCCCATCCCACCCCACTCCGGTCCAATCAGACTTCACCTTCTGTCCACGGGCCGACTCCCACTGTGGACAGAGAGCTGCCCCCACTGACACGGGCCTGGGGGTAGCAGCAGGGGCAGTTGTCCCCTCCCCTCACCCCCGGAGGCCCACACACCTGTGCCTGAGGAGCACCTCAGCCACCTGGAGGGCCAGGGCTGCCTGGGCAGGGCTGGGGCAAAGGCATTCTGGCATCTTAGGGCCTCCTAGCAGGTGCCTGGTGACCAAACCTGACTACCAAGAATCACAGCCTGGCAGAATTGGAAGAGCTTAAACGTCTTCGCTGTCACCCATTAGACAGATAGGAGCCTGAGGCCTGCAGGGGTGCCAGGACTCCCCAAGGCCCCCTCAGCCTCCCCACCCACCCTCAGTGGGCACGCCTGCTGGGAGCAGCCCCTGAGCCCCTGGAGGGAAGGACATGGCCTCACTCCCCGCCAGGGTCCCAGCACCCGGCCCAGAACAGGAGTTCAAGAGTTTCCTTGAACAAACAAAAGCGTGGGAGAGTCCATGCCGAACACAGGCCCTGCCTTGCCTTCTTGTAGAGGGATCTAAAGGTGGAGATCAAACGAGGGCATTAGCCTGAAAGTGCTTTCAAACCCATAAATCACTACACACCTGGAAGGGACTCGTAATCCCTAAGTGGCGAAAACGGACACAGGTTAAGTATTTCATTCACTCATTCATTTCATACCGATTCTCAAGTCCTGGCTCTGTGCCAAGTCCTGGGGACAGTGCAGGGGACTGGCAATGACCTCAACAGACATGGCACTGCCCTGAGGAAGCTCACAGCCCCAAGGGAGTCAGTCAAACAGGGTACCAGGAATTACAAGCGGAACGTGCGGGGGCCGTGGGGCCTAGGCCAGGTGGGGCTGCCTGGTCTTCCAGAGGAAGGGTCACCTAGCTCTCAGGCCTATTGGAGACAAAGGGTCTCCAAAAAGCAGGTCAACTAGCAAAGGGAGCACAGCTCCCCAACCAGCCAGTGTCATCTCAGGTGGGCAGTGTCTAAGACAGGGACACACAGTTGGGCAGTATATATAACACTATCATTGTCCTCATTTTAAAGATGAGGAAACCGAGGCCCAGAGAGCCAAAGCAACATGCCTCAGGTCTCACAGCTCTTAGGCAGCAAAGCTGGTGGTCATGGGGCCTCCTGCACATTCTCAAGTCCCTGAGGAGGCTTGGAACAGTTTCTAGAACATTCAGCCAGTGAACTAAGGGCCAAGCCACTGTGATGGGATTCAGGCCAGCTGCTCCACTCCCAGCAGGGAGGGAAGAGGCTGCAGCCAGGGTAGGCCAATCACACAGTGGGCCCTCAGGAAACACGGCCCCAGCTGGACCTGCAGAAATCACTAGAAACAGCCCAAACAAACCATCCCTGCACAGGAGCTGCCTAATGCGAGCCTGGGGGCCACCGCCCTAGGAGGCGCGTGAGGTTTCCCAGTAACCAAGCCGGCCCGGCAGCCCTCCCTTTAATGCATGCAAACGAGGGGCATAAATTCCTGCTTACTTAACTTCACAAATGTTAACAAGCCCATAAAAAATAAGTTATTCTTCCCCAGCTCCACAACACCCTTCATTTGTTTAATTTTGCTTCTCCTCTCCCCGCCCCCAGCCTCCTTGGCGACAAGGGAAAAGCTTGTCTTTTCCGTCTTCCATCTTTCCCTGCCTGCGGGGCCTGCCCTTGCCTCAACCTGCCCCAGGGAGGCTGAAGGAAGAAGCCCCAGATAAGGAATCAGAAGGCCCAAGAGTGAGCCCTGCTCCCTCCTCCACAGCTGTGTGACCTTGGGCTCCTGACTTAACCTCTCTGTGGTTTAATTGCCTCATCTATGAAGTAGGAACAGTAGCTGCACCCTGCCTGCTTTGGGGTTCCTGGGAGGATCAGAGGAGATAATCCAAGTAAAGTGCTTAGTTGTCTCTGGCACAGAGCAAACCCTCAATAAATGTTAGCCCATGCTATTATGTAAAGAAGAGTTAAATACCCTCCGGTTAATCCATTTGTAGAGTTTGCCTTCCGGGGCAAGCTGGCAGCTCCAAAGGCAGCCTGTGGTTCGGTTTTGTTGGCAGACTCTGGTGTTGACACACATTTGAGTTTTGATGCCATCCAAACTGACCGCTGGAGTTTGCCACAGGCCCACCACACCCTATTGCCCTACACAGACCAGACATGCGCCTTGCAGTGACCCGGCCCCGGTGAGCGTCTGAGTTTCCCACCCCTAGTTCTTGCCTCTCAAAAGCCTTTCCAACTGGTGATCTCACTAGAGGCATCACTAGGCCCAGCTGACAGATAAGGAAACCGAGGCTCATGAGGGGGGCAGCAACTTGCCCACAGTTCCCAAGGAAGGGGCTGTGGAGCCAAGGTGAGAGTGCAGCCACCAGTCCCAGCCTGTCTTCTCTCCTGAGCCCCTGTGCCACCACGACAGTTTCAGGGAAGCCTCCCTGGCAGCTGGAGGAGCAAATAAATGGCCAGTTACGCAGGTGGCAGGAGAGACGGTGTTCAGCCTCCAGGGGCTCCGTGGGTCCCAGGACCAGGCAGGAGGCTGAGCAGAAGCCAGAGCATGCGCTGGGCCTCGTCCCAGCCAACCCGAGGCATGCCAAGCCAGGGTGGCATTGCTGTGCACCGAGCACAGCACTGGGGACTCTGAAAGATAGGAGACGGGGGTTAGAGGTGGCCTGTTCCCTTCAGGTCTCCTCCACATCCTCCACTTGAGCCCACTTCCAAGAATGGCCCGGGCCAGAGACCATGCCTCACTTGCCCACAACTGCCCCCTCCTGCTGGCATCGCGCAGAAAAAGCCATAGCCCCAGCCTATCCCAGTTACTACCAGCTACAGCTTCCCCAACAACATCCCAAGCTGAGGCCACTTTCATTCTTCCCTCTCTCACCAATCTCAAGTCCCCCATGAGGTATCACTCCATGATGCTCCTCCCCCAACCCCCAGGCAGGTGCACCTGTCCATCCATTCATTCTGCAGAACAAAGCTAGGCTCCCAGCACTGCAGGGACTTGCCCAAGGTCCCACCAAGCCCAGAGTGAAACCCAGCTCCTAGACATCCCTACCACCACCTTCCCGATTTAGGAGGAGTCCCCGAGGGCATCCCCAGGGCAGACGGCAGGGCCAGGCTCCTAAGGGGCGGGGCCATGCAAGGCGGGCGAGGGGCCGGAGGGTGGGGATGGGCCGAGAGAAGACTCGATCCTGGTCTGGGTCCCGGTTGCCTGGGCAACAGGACTAATTAATTCCGACTCCATCTGTGCCTTGGCTGGATGGGCGGTTTGGGCTCCCGGGTGTTTGTTTTGAAGCAAAGGGAGAGAAGCGAGAGGGCCTGGGAGGCTGCGGCCTCGGGGTCTAGCGAGGGGCTGACATTCGCCCCAAATTCACATAGCAGGCCCTCACCCCCACCACAGGAAAAGGCAGAAAAGGCAGGCCAGGCACCCAGAGACCATCCGGGACCTCCTCTCCCCAACGAGGCTCATCATCTCAGCCCAAACGAGGTCTCACACAGCCAGCCATCGGCGGTGCCCGCCGTGTATGCACACGTGTACACGCACCTGCACACGCCGAGGAGACCACAGGCCCCAGAATGAGAGAGCCTTGGGTTTGGCTGCCAGCTTAGCCTTCTGAGTCTCAGCTTCCCTGTCTGTAAAATGGGCAACACCACTCCCCTCAAAGGGCTCTTGGGAGAAAGAGAGGGACGTCCCCAGCGCATGGACACCTGAGGGGCCTCATCTGTCCTGGGGTCCAGGAAGGCTTTGCTGAGGGTGATTCTGGTGAGGGAACCACGTATGTGGTACCCAGAAGGTGGCACTTTTGAGGAACTGGAACAAGGTCAGGAGAACTGAGATCAAGATAAATGGAACATCAGAAGGAGAGGGAGCCCCAAGGCCGAGCCAACTCCTTGCAGATCTCAAGGTTCTGGATCTTGGCCCAAGGGCAGTGGGGAGCCAGTGAC
This sequence comes from Pan troglodytes, assembly GCF_028858775.2. NCBI lineage: Eukaryota > Metazoa > Chordata > Mammalia > Primates > Hominidae > Pan > Pan troglodytes. Next base: position 39,414,625 of record NC_086016.1, read on the forward strand.
ATGCTGGGGGGTGACACCAATGGAAGGGTTTGGAATGCATCGGAGGGGCGGGAATGGCGCCAGCGGCCTGTGAGGAGGCTGCAACGAGACGGGCCTGGAGGGTGACTTGGTGCAGGCAAGGACAGCAGGGTGGGCACATGAAGGCAGATTTGAGTCAGGCTTAGTGAAGAGAGTTGGGCAGGATGAAGAGAGAGACCAAGGGGGGAGTTCAGGGATGCCACCAGGGTCTGGGTGGGTGGCTGAGTGAGCGTAGTGCCTGCCCTGGAACAGGGAGCCTCAGAGAATGGGCAAATAGCAGTGTAGGAGGACAGAGGCAGAGCCCGGGTGGGACCAGTTGAGCTTTAGGGGTCAGAGGAACACCCCAAAGGAGTGACCAGTCAGCAGGTGGCCACACGCAATGTCCTACAGCCAGAGGCAGGTGACAGCGGAGGATGGAGACTCAGGCTTCCCTTGCACACAGCTGTTAAGATGCTGGCCCGACAGCAGCGGCTGACACCCAGGCTGGGAGGGTCAGCGCTCAGGGACAGGTGCAGCAGCTGGGAGTGGATGCTGGTGCTCAGGAGCCTGCCACATCCGCCTGTGTTCAAAGCCCGAACCCAACACCTCACCAGCTATGGGATCCTTGGCAAGTCACTTCACCTCTCTGAGCCTCAACTTCCCCATCTGTAAAATGAGAATAAAAGCAATACCTACCACATAGGTTGTTGTGAGGAGGGCCATCCCCCCAGATCCTTAGCTGAGCCCCAGAGACACAGGAGTTCCAGCTACCTGCTGGTGATCAAGAAGGAAGGGCTGGGCATCAGGCCCTGGGCTGAATCCTGGGTCCCCTACTTACCAACTGTGGAACCAGGGCAAGGCCCCTCACCTCCCTGAACCTCAGCTTTTTTTTTTTTTTTTTTTTTTTTGAGACGGAGTCTCGCTCTTGCCCAGGCTGGAGTGCAATGGCGTGATCTCGGCTTACTGCAACCTCCGCCTCCCGGGTTCAAGCGATTCTTGTGCCTCAGCCTCCTGAGTAGCTGGGATTATAGGTGCATTCCACCACACCCGGCTAATTTTTGTATTTTTAGTAGAGAGGGGGTTTCGCCATGTTGGCCAGGCTGGTTTTGAACCTCTGACGTCAGGTGATCCACCCACCTCGGCCTCCCAAAGTGCTGGGATTACAGGCATGAGCCACCATGCCCGGCCACCTCAGCTTCTTAAAATGTAAACTGGGGATAGTGAAGGTATCAACCCCATGGCTCATGGGGTCACTGTAAACATGAAATAAGAAAACATGTCAGGCATGGGTCACCTGCCTGGGACATAGCAAGCACTAAATAATTCATCACTGCTGTCATTACAGTTATTGTCACTGCTCCTCCCAGTGACCCAAGAAGGGGGATGTGCTGATGCCCGAATAACAAACAAGAAAGACAAAGGCCTCAACCTAGCATCCAGGACCTGAACTGACCACCACGTGATCGCAGGATCCCCTTTCCCTGCCCAAATAGCCCCCTTAGCCTGAGACTACCTGGATCTGAACCCTTTCCTGGCCTCTCCGAACTGTGAGACCTTGGACAAGTCATCTCACTTCTCTGAGCCCCAGTTTCCTCCCTTTAGGAAAAAAAAAGGCAGGGGGGTGTCCTGGGCAGGCACAATGGCTCACGCCTGTCATCTGAGCACCTTGGGAGGCCAAGGCAGGAGGATCACTTGAGCCCAGGAGTTTGAGACCAGCCTGGGCAACATAGTAAGACCCTGTCTCCACAAAAAAAGTTTTTTAAAAACTTAGCTGGGCATAGTGAGATGCACCTGTAGCCCCAGCTACTCTGGAGGCTGAGATGGGAGGATCGCTTGAGCCTAGGAGGTTGAGGCTGCAATGAGCCACGATTGCACCACTGCACTCCAGCCTGGGCAACAGGGTGAGACCCTGTCTCAAAAAATAAAATAATAAAACAAATGAAAAATAAAAAACAAGGGTCCCCTATCTGTACCATTGTCCCGAGGGCTGAACGAGGTGATACCTGAAAGTTGTCCAGTCCAGTGATGGCACACAGCAGGTGCTCAACAAGTGACAGCAGTTACGATCGGTGATTAGATATGAAGACCTGAACACGGGGACAAATGACTGCATACAAGCACTCACAGCAGAGTGCCGGGGTGTGGTGCCTGTCAGCTCAATCACACCCCAGAGGGCTGCACATCTCGGGACTCACCCCCAGGTGACCCTCCCTGGCACTCCCCCATCAGGGAAAGGGCAGAGAGCAAAGGGACCCCCAGACAGTGCCTCCCATCCATGCCGCCCCCCACTCCCACCATCCCTGCAGCAAGCACACAGCCACGCGTGTGCCGCCCCAGCCCCGTGACCCACTAGCAGCCCCTCCCCGTCCCCCGCTCTGCATCTGCTCAATTAGGGAAACTGGGGAGCGAGGGAAACAAAGACTTAATTTCTGAGCTAATCAGCCTGCCTCATACTAATTACCATCCTCCCGGGCATTAGGGCAGACTTCCTGGGGGAGGCTGAGGGGGAAGCTGGTCCCTGGGAATGACACCCCCTTCCCCTAAAGCCTGAGAGCCCAGCAATGGGAGGGTGGTGGTGCAGGGGGACCGGGAGGCTTGGGCAGGTGGAATTTCAGGGTGGGATGAAGGAGACGTGGTCAGAAGCAGGAGACAGAGTCCACTGGGCAAAGCAGGCAATGCACCCGTGGTCACCTGGACAGCCCCACCTTCCCAAGGTTCCCACCCCATCCTCCAGGCAGCCACAGGCTTGGGAGAGGCCCAGAACAGGTGCCCCAGTAGGCATGCAGCCCATGGCCTTGGCCAAGAGGACAGATGGACAATTTGAGGCTGGATAATTGAGCAATGATCAGAGGGAAGCTTCTGGATCATGGCCTACTGGGTGTGTGCATTTGTGTGTGCTTGTGCGTGTGCGTGTGTGTGTTGTATGTGTACATGAGCACACCAGAACAAGAGGGCTCGGGCCTGGGAGCCAGGAAGCCTGCGTTCAATTCCCTGCTCAGGCTCTGGGAAAGTCCTTGCCCCTCTGAAATTCAGGCTATACCACAAGCGAGCTGGAGGGCACGATTTTTAGAAATCATTTCAGACGTGACCACAGGGCCACTTATTCTTCAACAAATGCTTGTTGAGCACCTACTATCATGCAGCCGGCTCTGTGCTGGCACCACAGGCACATTCGTGAACAAGACAGACAAGGTCCCCAGCCTCACGGTGCTTTCACTGTGATGGGGGAGCCAGGGAGTAAACACAAAAATCAAGAAACAAGTGCCTTGGCTTTGGCAGATAGAGGAACGTGCTCTGTAGAGAGTCCACCCATAGGATGTGGACAAGCGATGGGGCCACCACAGGTAGGGCTTATGACAGCATTTTTTAGAAAACGCCCCACCCGGCGGCCAGGCGCAGTGGCTCATGCCTGTAATCCCAATACTTTGGGAGGCTGAGGTGGGCGGATCACGAGGTCAGGAGATCGAGACCATCCTGGCTAACATGGTGAAACCCCATCTCTACTAAAAAAAAAAAAATTAGCTGGGCATGGTGGCAAGCGCCTGTAGTCCCAGCTACTCGGGAGGCTGAGGCAGAAGAATGGCATGAATCCGGGAGGCGGAGCTTGCAGTGAGCCGAGATCGCGCCACTACACTCCAGCCTGGGGGACAGAGCAAGACTCCGTCTCAAAAAAAAAAAAGAAAGAGAGAAAAGGCCCCACCCAGCAATTAAACTGCAGATAATCCCAACTCATGGAGGACCTCAGAGCAACCCCCCTCCCTTCTCTGGACCTCTGTTTCATGCACACAGCGCGGGAGCTGGATGAGATGCTGTCCAAGGCTGATTCAGTCCCACAAGCAGGAGTTCTCACAAGTTTCTCCAGGCCGGGTGTGTGCATGAGAATGTCTGCATGATCCCCCCAGGGGCTGCGGTCTAGCCCACACATTTATACATACACAGACAGATGACCACCATGTCCCCAGTCCTGGGCCCGGCTGCACAATGGATATACCAGATAGACAGGTATGTGTCTGATGATGAGAGGGGTGGGGCATCACATACCCCAGGGCCCATCAGCTCCCAATCACGGGATCTGTGGCCCACACTCCAGGGGATACACTCAGCTCTGCTGGCACAGGCGTCCCTTGAACTGCCTCCCTCCCAGCTGGTCATGGGGCCTTGGCAGCGGCCCACCATGTGCTGAGCGCCTGAGCCTCACTGCACGGAATTCTCACAACAGCCCTGCCAAGGAAGTGCTGTTAACCCTGTTTTACAGATGGGGAAATTGAGGCTCCGCTAGGTGAAGTCACTTGCTCAGTAAATAATCAGCTAGGCACTCAAATCGGGCCTGATCCCAAACTGCCACCCCTACCATGTGCCAGGACCTTCTTCCTGGACCACTCTCAAGGCTCAAACCAGGGCACCCGCCTGAATCAGCTCTACCCAATAACTGGCCTTCCAGGGATTGCCAAGGGCGCCCAACACAGCAAGGCTGTCAGGTTCAGATGGCCAGTTTCAAATCCTGATTTCATCACCGAGTCGCTGTGTGGCTGTGGGTAGGATCCTTAACCTCTCTGTTCCTCAGTTTCCCCACCTGTCAATTAGGGATGGTGATAGTATCTATTTTGCTGGGTTGTTGTGAGGATTTTGCTAAGTTCTATAAAGTTCTTAGAGCAGTGCCTGGCACATGGTGTGTTGACAAAAGGAAGATATGATTCCCTTTGACTCTGTGAATGGCCTGACACTTGGGTTCCACAGAAGGCAAGAGACAGAGCTGCAATTCGAACGCTGGACTCAGGACTCCCTGTCCAGGGCTCTCTCCCTACAGCATCAAGGAATCTCCAGCTTGGCCAAGGGAACAAAAAAGTCCCAGGACTGGCCCAGGCTCAGCCCCAAGGCGGAAAGACAGCCTGTGAGGAAGACTAAAGGGATGAGAGCCACAGGCCAGGGACCAGGCCCCAGACCCTGCTCCATCACCTGCACCTCCCTCCTCTGTGCCTGGCACTTGCCTACCCGGCCCCACCCCCAGCTCCGGAAGGCCCGGGCACTCCTGTGGGCACTCAAGGACCCTGGGAAGCTCCTGGGCCCTGAAGCAGCTCCCCGTGGCCCCAAGGAGCCCAGTGCCCAGTGATCCTGGGATGCAGCAGGTGGAGAACAGCAGGGAACAGCGTGGTCTCCCGGCACCACCTTCCAAGTCCCTGGGTACTCTGTCCCCAGAGACAGCCAGGGGTCCTGGCCCTGGACCCCCACACCCTACCTTTCCCCAAGTCCCAGGGAGCCCGCAGGCAGGAATCCCAGCCAGAATGGGCTCCTGCCTAAAGTGCTCAGCCAACAGCGAGAGGAGCCCAGATGTCCACACTTAGCCTTGGAAGCAGATCCCCTCAAAGCAGCCCACCCGTGCCCCGGGGCAGCGTGCCGGGTCAGAGGAGCTTGATTCTGCAGTCGGACACTTCAGATCTGAAGTGGGTGAAAGTAGAAAAAGTGCAAACAGCCCAGGCACTCACAACAGGGAAATGTCCTTTCAAGAAAAGCCCATTCCAAAGTGGATTAGGACCCAGGTCCCGCCGCACCCCTGAGAAGGGTGCTCAGGGTGCAATCAGGGGCCGCAGGAGGGTGCAGGGCCAGCTGCGAGGAGAATCCCTCCTGGGTAAGAACAGATGGTGTACATGTGTTTGTAGGTACCAGGAAACACGGGTCAGTGACAGCCTCTGGGGAGGAGGCCTTGGGAACAGGCAGTGGCCCATTCCTTTCTGCTGTGCACGCCGAGAGCATGTGCCAGTTCCCCAGGTATAAGGGGGTTTGTATACTTATGCATTGTTTTACACATACATGCTCCAAAACCCAGCAAATGCACAAAGATCACGAGGGCACACACATACACACACACCTGCCCTTGTGTGCCCAGCTTCCATCCAGCCAGCTCTCTCCTGCGGCCTGAGAGACAGGCGGCTGTGGCAAACAGACGGGGCAGGGCCAGAGAGATGGGTGGGCAGACAGAGACAAAGAGACAGGGAGAGAGAGAGAAACAGAACGAATGAGCTCAGCTCAGGCCCTAGGGTGATCCTGCTCAGAGCAGCCACTTTAGGCTGGTCCAGGGGCTGCAGGAAGTGAAAGTGCCCAAGAGGAAAGCCGGCAAGGCTCCACCCTCAGCCTGGCCACTCACTGCGGTGTGGCCCCGAGCCAGCGCCTCACCTCTCTGGGCTGCAGCCTGCCCACGAGTGCGGGCAGTGGGTGGGAGACCTGCTGGCTCCGACCCTCCAGCACTCCGGGGTCCTGGTTCCCTGTTGAGCCCCCGCTTCCCCTCTCCCCAGATGGTGCCGAGGGCAGCGTCCAGGTCAGCTGCCATCTCAGCCCAGCCAGGAACTCACTCCCAAAGCCCCTCCCTCCCCTGCCATCAGCCCCAGCATCAAATCGGAGAGGGACGAGCCGGGCACTGACCGGAAACCGCAGGCGTGGATACTGCTGTCTTCCTGCCTCATCTCACCTAATCCCCATCACAGCCCTGATCCCATTCTACCACACGAAGCAACCGAGGCGCGGAGGATGATCGGGCCGGAGCCCCACGGCCAGCGGGGGATGAATATGAATGAGCTGGGATGGAACCCACGCGTCTACTCCAAAGCCCGTCGGCTCCTTCCACAACATCCTGTTCGGCAGGCAGTAGGAGGGGCCACAGGGGCAGACACCCCCACATTTCCTGACCTAGCACCCAGACCCGGGACTCCACAGGCCCCAGCCTGTCTCCAGCAGCCTCAGAGGTGACTCTAGAAGGGCCCCTGAAGGCTGCCTCCCTGCTCCGACCACCAGGAAAGCCAGCAAGAAGCCCAGAGCTAGCATTCCTGACTGCACGCCAGGCGTAGCACCGAGTGCTTCATAGTGTCACCCTTGGGCGGTGGGTACTACCTTTATTCCTACTTGACAGGTGAGGACACTGAGGCACACACAGGCGGGGCAACTTGTCATGGGTAGAATTGGGAACTGACAGCTGGGCCCATGGGCCTGATCACTGCATCGCCCCATCCTGTAGCCTGGGAGTTTTTCCACTCTGACCTGCGACCCCCAAGCCAAGGAGTGTCTAGCGGGGCAGCAAAGGCCTCACCCGAGAAGCGCTGCTTAGATCAAGGGCCCTTGAGCCACCACCATTGGGGCACCTCAGTGCCGACCCCTCTCTGTAGCCGGTCTCTTCCCAGGATGATGCTTGGGGTCCCTGGAGAGCCCCCACCTCCATCCTTGAGTCCCAGCCCTGGGTGAGGAGGGGAAGCGGAGAAGGTCTGTGTGCCCCCACAGACCTCAGACAATGTCCTCTGGGACAGGGGCTGTCCTTTGCCTGAGGTCCAGAGAGAGTGTAGGACAAGCAAGACTCACACAGCAAGCGGGAGGCAGGAAGGGGCAACATAGCCCTTCATCTCTGCCTCCCAGCTTGGCACAGAGGGCACCCTACCTCCTATGCTGGGTGGGTTGAGCTGTGACCCAGCATGGAGACAGGGATGGGGCTATGGGTTCTCAGTAGCTTCTAGCTTCTCACGCAGCCCCTGGCAACCCTGTGGGCCTACTGTGTGCAGATACTCCTATATCCAACCCTATTTCACTCCATCCCCTCCAGGAGCCTGGCAGTATCCCCATTTCACAGATGAGAAAACTGAGACTGGGACATGTGACCACTCAGGCATGGGATCTAACTCACAAGGTCTCACTTCCCACCACCAAACAGGCCTTCCTGCAGCCCCTGCCCCAATCCAACCACTCCCAGCCCTCAGGGACTGCCTCTTCCAAAAAAAAAGTCTTCCCAGAGCTCTTGGAACCTCCGCTCAGAGGACCATCTCTCTTCCGACAGTCAGAAAGCAGACTGAGGTTGGGCGCCTCAGTCTGTACACTCAGGCCTGTAATCCCAGCATTTTGGGAGGCCGAGGCAGGTGGATCACTTGAGGTCAGGAGTTCGAGACCAGCCTGGTCAACATGGTGAAACCTCGTCTCTACTAAAAATAAAAATACAAAAATTTTCTGGGCATTGTGGCAGTCGCCTGTAATCTCAGCTTTCTCTCCAGCCTGGGCAAACAAGCAAAACTCCGTCTCAAAAAAAAAAAAAAAAAAGAAAGAAAGAAAGAAAGAAAAAGAAAAAAGAAAGAAAGCAAACTGAGGCCAGCACATCCACAGTGCCTCCACCCTCAGACTGGGGCTCCTGGGAATTGAGGCTCTATCTCTCTCAGACAGGGCACTCACTCCCCTTCCCAAAGACTAAGAGGTCCCAGGACTCCCTCCTCCAGCACCTCCATCCACACAGCCCCCTACCTGATTGCAGGACTCTGCCCCAAGGGGCCAAGCAGGACCCCAGGCCACGCCTCAGCCCCTCCTCTCCCTTCTTCCTGGCGCTCCTCCAGGCCTGGCCAGTACCAGGCAGGCTACCCTCCCACCACCGGGCCCTGTCCATGAATCCCACCTCTGTTGGGCACCACAGACCCCCCTTTCTCCTCCCCAAACAAATGGGGTCTTGAGCAAGGCACCGGGACAACCACGCACAAGGCCAGATCTATTCCCTGGACTGGCGCGGCTGCCAGCGGGGTGGGTGGTCAGGCTTGCGGAGCTGTCTGTCCCTTCCACAGCCCCTCCAGGTCCAGCCTCTGGCATTGGGAGCCCGGCACTCTAAGCTCGTCCTGGCAAGGCTGGGACCAGCAGCCCTCCTCCCCGGGTGACCCAGGAGTGGGCCTGGGCCAGGCGCCCCTAACCACGCTCCCCACTTCCTCCCCTCTCCCTTCCCCTGACACAGTGTGGGCGGGGACCTCTGAGCGTAGGTCCAAATCCCTGCTCTGCACCCTGGAAGAGAATCTCTCCAGGCCTCTGTTTGGTCGTTTGTAACCGGGTGTGACACTCCCTATGCTGCAGGGGCTGCTGTGGCCACAGACGGGGTGGGGTACAGGGAGAAAATCCCGGCACAGAAGAGGTGCTCAGTCCAAACTGGTTTTTCTCTCTCCTTCATTCCCTCTTCTGCCCTAGGGGGATAAGAGGTGGGGCTGGCAGAAATGGGGGTGAGAGGGCACAGGCTGGCAGAGTAGAAAATGACCTGTCCCAGGCACTTAAAATGTTGCCTATTCCAAAATCAAAGTCTCAAATCCCTCTACAGCTGGCAGTGAAGTCTCCTAAGACTAGGCTGGTTAAGGCTCCCAAGACCCCACAGCCAGCCTGGGCAACACAGTGAGATCCCGTCTCTACAAAAAAAAAAAAAGCTTGGCATGGTGGTATGTGCCTGTAGTCCCAGCTACTCAGGAGGCTGAGATGAGTGGATCACTTGAGTCCAGGTGGTCAAGGCTGCAAGGCTACAAGGCTGCAGTGAGCCATGACTGCACCGCTGCACTCCAGTCTGAGTGACAGAGCAACAGCCTGTCTAAAAAAAAAAAAAAAAAGATCCCACAGCCCATTAATGGCAACACTGGGGAGGAGGCCTCAGAGCTAAGCCTGCAAATCTAAGCTCAAAGCCCACTGCCTCCTAGAAGCCAGCGCAGATATTATCCCCATTTTACAGACAAGTAAACTGAGGTACACAGTAGTTAAGTAATATGCCTGAGGTCACACAGCTAGCGAGCATCTGGATTGATTTCTTTTGACAATTCAGGCTGCTACCAAAAGCTGTTCGTTATGGCACAAGCCCTCCCTAAGAATCTGTGATTTTGACTCGGCTTCCAGAGTCAGGTCCAAGTTCTTCAGCCTGAAATGCAAGGCCTCCCAGCAAGGTGGTATACAGCAGCAGAAGACAGCACTGGACCTCGAGTCAAATGCCAGGCCTGCCACTCACATCCTGCTGTGTACCCACGGCACCTTACCAGGCCTCCCTGGCCTCACTGTCCTCTTGTATAAAATGGGAATAACGAGACTGACCTCCCAGGGTGGCTGGTGGGGTTACCTATCCATGCAGTCACACAAATTTATTGAACATCTACTATGTGCCAGGCCCCATTCAAGGTACTTGAGATAGAGCAGAGAACAAGACAAAAAAAAAAGCTGTCTTCAGGGAGTTGATACTCTACAGTGGTGGGAGGGCAGAGAATAAGCAAGCAAATAAAACAGTGTCAAGTTGTGTTAAGGACTTTAAGAAACCAGAGGGAGGAGGCCAATGGCAAAGGATACGGTGCTCGGGAGGACTTCCCTGAGGAGGTGACAGTTAACCAGAACAGGAGACAGACATGCACTGAGCCAGGAGAGCAGCAGTGAGCACAGAAGGAACAGCAAGGTCAAAGGCCAGTGAATCAAATGAGAGCTGGAGCCTATGGGAAAATGCCTGGCACATAGCAGATGCTCAATAAACAGCAGCTGTGAGCATTATTACTCTAAGCCCCCCAAACCCCTTGCTCCTTGCCTTCCTCTTCTGGAAACCAGGTTGCGATGCAGCTGGAAGTGCATCCTAGGTCTCTTCCACATTCCTTCATTCATTTAAAGTAACCCTGCTTCCATTAATAGTCCTCCCATTTTGCAGGTGAGAAAACTGAGGTTCCCAAGATCCCATAGCCCATAAATGACAGCATCGGGACATGAACCTAAGTCTAGTGGTCTCAAACCCCACGCTCCTGGCAGCCTTGGGCGGTCTCACTTACAAAGGGCACTCACTACATTCCCCCTTCCCATCCCAAGACAGCTCAGCCTGTCAGAACGTCTCTAGGATGGACCAAGGTCTGAGCCTGCCCTTTGAGGCCACCCAGGACAGCCCTCTCTCTTCCTTCCCAGGTCACCCTGAAATGTTAGCAGCTGCCACCTGGAGCACCTCCCAGTGCCAAGCCCTGTGCCTTACTTTGTCCCCTGGCCTTGCTCTGGCAAGGTGAAGTAGGGATTCTTATCATCCCCATTGTACAGGTGAAGAAACTGAGGCCCAGAAAGGTGGAGAAACATGCCCAACGGCAGCTTCCAGGAAAGTGGCAGTGTTGGGATCTCAGCTCCGGCCCTCATCACCTGAAAGACAGTCACCCGTCACTTCCCAGGCCTCTCAAATGGCCCTCTTTGGCCATCACTCTCAGTCCCTTGCCTGGCCTGTCCCCCTGGTGATGCCAAAATGGTAGACAGGACAGGCTTCTCCTAACTCGGTTATTCTCAGGGCACTACCAGCCACATGCCTGGCATGCGGTGCCCTAGGCCAGGGCTGGCTGAGCAGCTCAGAGCACGCAAGTCCCATGAAGGAGACCAGTGGCCAGGGGCTCAGGCAACGGCTGTGGGGACAGGGCTCGCCTGATGAAAGTGCACACACAGGCCCTGGGGCAGGCGGGAGAGGAGCACCAGAGAGGGAGCCTGCCACACCTGCTCCATCCTGGCTCGGCCACCAGGGTACTATGTGCCTGTCAGAAGGCTCTCTGCCTCTCCGGCCCCATTCCTGTTACCACCAACTCAGGACCGTAATCCCACCGCTAAGGGTCATGGGGAAAGGTACGATGCCACAGAACTCTAGTGAGATCTGGCTTCCCCACGCGTGTCAGGAAATCATTTTAAAACGATTTTTAAAAGTAATGATGGTGGGCCAGGCGCGGTGGCTCACGCCTGTAATCCCAGCACTTTGGGAGGCTGAGGCGGGCGGATCACAAGGTCAGGAGATCAAAACCATCCTGGCTAACACTGTGAAACTCCGTCTCTACTAAAAATACAAAAAAATTAGCCAGGCGTGGTGGCACGCGCCTATAATCCCAGCTACTCAAGGAGGCTGAAGCAGGAGAATCGCTTGAACCCGGGAGACGGAGGTTGCAGTGAGCAGAGATAGTGCCACTGCACTCCAGCCTGGGTGACAGAGCGAGACTCCGTCTCAAAAAAAAAAAAAAAAAGTAATAATGATGGTGGTGGTGGTTCCCAGTCACTGAGAGTCTATTACATACCAGGAGCCATCACATCCATGAGCCCAAATAACAGCCACCCTGGGAGGCATGTGCCTCATCTCCATTTTACAGAGGGGGAAACTGAGGCCAGAGGTCCTCCACTGTAAAAACCAGAGCCAGGTTGCAAACCCAGAACTTGCTGCTCTCCTGTGCAGCTTCCTGTTTTTAGTAATTGAATGAAATGCTGCTTCAGGAGAACCCCTGGGGACTGGGGGGAGAGAGAGGACTCAACGGTGTCAGAGAGACAGGCTCCCCCAGGGAAGGAGTTAGGCCTGCTGAGTCCGGCACTCAGGGAGGGAGATGCTCCCCAGAACGTGCCTGCTGGGTGACCTTGGGCAAGTCACTTCCCGTCTGATTCCTCAAAGGCAGGTACCAATGCTGGTCCCCAAGAGAACGGCACTGGGTCAACAGGTCCTCAGCAAACATGACGGATGGGGACAAAGTCACTTGGGGGCAAGAAAGGAGCACGTGCCCAGATGAGAGACTTATGAGATCAGAGGCCCTGGGGAGCGAGAGGGCTCAAGGAGGCAGAGGTGGGAAGATCATGACCACAGAAGTCGGAGGGAAGGGCTGAGTGGAGGCACTGGGAGGAAGCACGCGCTGGTGCAGCAGGGTCTCCGGTCTGTCCACAGGGGCAGGCAGGATAAGTACAGACCCGCCCACTGTGCCTCACTCCCCAGCCCTCCACCACCAAGAACCCCCACTTCAGCCTGTGACAGCAACACCAAGTCCCCTGCAGCAGGCCTTCCCCCACCACGCCTCCTCCGTCCTCCGGGGCGCACCCACCACCCTGCACAAGCCCCCTTCAGGGCACCCATCACTACCCCTTTCCTGGGGACCTCCAACACCTGGACAGCCACAGCCCCTCCACATGGGGACCACCGCACCTTGGAGATAGCATCTCCCTATCCTTAGCAACCACCAACACTGTGCGCAGCCAGCCAGCCTCCTTCCTCTGTCTCCTCCTCTCTCCACGGAGACCACAATGCCACAGAGGCGGCTCCCTCACCACGGCAACCACCGTCACTCAGCGCCGCCTGGACAACAGCTCCCTCCACGTGGCCGCCACCAACACAGCCTCGGTGACAGCCCCAGCCTCTCCTCTCCTCTCCAGGGCAGCCACCAGCCCCAGCCAGGACGGAGCAGCTCCTTCTGCCTGCCTGTCTGCCTGTCTGCCTGTTTGCGGCCTCCTAGTGCCAGACGGCTCTCCCTGTGCCTCCAAAATTCAATGACATAGGATCAGGCCCCATATCAATTCTGCTGGCGTTTTCCCCTGCTCCCGGCTCACTTCCAGCCTCTCTCTCTACAATGGAAAGACCCCCACCTGAGCGAGACCCCCACCATGTTGTCCCAGGCCTTCCCCTGGAAGCTGGCTCTCCACCCCCAGCAGGTGCACAGATGCCCCCTGACCTGCTGGAGTGCAGACTAGGCCTGCCTCAGCCTCTCTGCCGGGTGATGGGGCAGGAGCTGGGGTCCTTGAGCCAACAGGGGCTTCCTGCCCACCCTCCCCAGTGGGCTTGTCTTAGCCCCCAACAGGCCTGCCGCTCTGCAGGCCGCCTCACAGGCCCTGTGGAAGGAAAGCTGGGTGGGAGGGGTGCCCACGGCTGGGGGCAGGGGCCAGGCCCACAAGAAGGAACACACAGAAGCCTGAGGCTGGGCCACATCACAGGTTTGCAAGGCCGGGTCATGTGAGCTATGCTCACAGACAGCGACACACACACAGGCAAAAGGACCCTGTCCTTACCAGATGTCTGCAGCAGAGGAGGCCCCTCCGGCACTGTCCCCAACCTGGGTCTCAGAAAGGTTCCCCAGGCAGCAGCGGCAGCAGTAGCAATGAGATCTCAGGTCCTGGCCCAGCCCGGGTGGCAGCAGCTCCTCACCCAAGTCCTCTCCTTCTGCAGGGAGGCGAGGGGGAGAGAGGGGAGGGAGGGAGAGAAGGGGAGGAGAGGGAGGGGGGACAGCAGGAGGGAGGGAGGAGGGAAAAATGCTGAAGTCTTGAAGGGTACACTCACTTCTTTCTTGGGTTTCCCATGGCAACCGAATATACCACAAATGAATATCAGGGTGAGACAGAGAGGAGGTAAAGGGAGAGGAGGAATGGAGGGAGATGGAAGAGAGATGGAGAAAGACAGAGATAGAGAGATGGGGGAGACAGGGCAGGGAGAGATGGAGAGATGCAGAGAGAGATGGAGGCAGAGATGTGAAGGCACTGAGATGGAGAGATGGGGCAGGGAGAGGAGAAGAGATGGAGGTAGAGACAGAAGGAAGATGAGGCAGGAGAGATGGAGGGCTGAGGCTTCCAATCGTAACCCATGGGGCTCAGGGGCCAGGGAAGAGGCCAGGGGCCACAGGGCTTCTTTCAAGCCCCTGGGCAGAAGGAGCAGGCACAGATGAGTGAGCTTTCTGGGAACCAAGGGGCCCCCACTCCCACCCCTTCACCTTGTCCCACACTCCCTACTGGGCTCCACAGCCTGGAGGTGCCTCCCCAGTCACACCCCACTCACAGCCACGGTCACACATGTCACACCCACGTGTGTGTGCACACACACTCTCACACTCCCCTGACCCCCAGTGCCCCCACACAGCCCTCACCCCCTCCATGGCCAACTACCCTCCTCTCCTGTTGGTCACTCGGATCACCAACGCCGCCCAACCCCATCGTCAGCCGGGCCCCAGGGAACAAAGACACCCTCGCCCTCGGCACACCCTCTCCTCTTCAGAACTCTGCCAGGACTGGCACACGCCTTCCCCTATGTGCTCAGCCTGTTCCCAGCCAGGTGTAATGCCTCTGCCCCACCTTCCCGCCACATGGGCTCACACACAGCCTAAGAGCACAGTACCTGGCTGACCTCCACCTGCACAGACAGGCGCTCCCAGACGGGCCTCGGCGGAACCTCGCCTCCATCTGCGCAAACACGTGCGCACACACACTCAGCCCCTCCCGAGGAGGCCCCTCTCCCTGTCCCGCCCCGCACCCCACCAGCCCAGATGGTACTCTTGGCCCTCCCCCGCAGGCAGGGGCTCACACCTCGGCCCCCTCGGCATTGCCATTCACAAACATATGTAGACCCACCAAGTGCTGGCAGCCAGCGGCGCCCAACGGAAAATAAACACACACTCGGGCCTCCCTTCCCCTCTCCCCCCCCACACTGCCTCAACTCCCTCACCCCCTCCCAAAGGCAGAGAACTAGCAGGGCCGGCTTCCTCCAGGAAAGGCTCCCAGGCCTAGCTGGGAGCACACAATTGACCCTCAGCCCCTCAGCCAGCAGGGATGGGAAAGCACCCCAGAGGCACACACTATACCCTAACACACACACACACATACACCTGTCCTCCCAGAGCACACCCAGACAGAATCCACACAGGAGAACTTCCCACCGCCGCAGAGAAACGCACATCACAGACCCAGAGACCCGTGGGCCTAGAGACCAAGGTGCACTGCACACAGCTGAACCAGAACACAGGGGCGCCCCACACAGACACCCTCCCCAACACGCAGGCCCACGCTGGTGCCAAAATGCATGCGGCCACTGCACAGACGCACAAACCAGGGGCACCGTGGACTGCCCCGCCCCAGGCTCACCAAACACACCCAGAAAAACGTGCCCAGGGACACGGGGCCCCCAACATAGACACACGCCAAAACATACATGCCCCAAGCATGCCCACACACAGGGAATCACTCCCGGACACACGTGCCAATGCACATGAGCCAACACACCCCCAGCACAGCCACGCCTGCACGCCACAGCGCTCCCAGGGCAGTTCACGCGGCGCGTCCCCATGCCGTCCACACCCACCCGGCACACACACCCCCTCGCCAGCAACTCGCCGGGTCCTGGCTCCGGTCGCCCCCTGTGCCCCTGCCCAGCGCGGCCGGCCCCGCCGCCAGCCCCCGCCCCCAGCCCCCGCCCCTGCCGGTCGCTTTCCGATCCCGGGCACCGCGCAGAGCCCAGAGGCTGCGAAATTGGCTGCGAGCGTCAGGGGCTGCGGCTGCAAATTCTAAACACAGGCAAGTAAGGAGGAAAGCCGGGCCAGCCGAGCGAGCCGGGCCAGCCGGGCGCAAGTTCCGGAGGCTGGCGGGGTGGGCCGCGGGGGACGGGAGCCTCGAAGAGCCGCGGACGGCGGAGGACGGTGCGGAGGTGGGGAGCGCGGCGGGGTCGGGGTGGGGGCGGCAGGGTGGCGGTGCGGCCCCGGCGGGGCTCCGAGCGCGCGCTCCCGTCCCCACCACGCCAGGTCCGCGGCAGTTCCCGCCCGCCCCCTCCTCCGGCCCAGCAGCCATCGCGCACCCGCCCCGTGCGCCCCCAGGACGGACAATCCCAGCCGGCCGCCAGACCCAGGTCTGCCTCCGCCAAGTGGATGGACCATATCGAGCCACCGCTACGCGGCTGTGCGTCGCCTCCTCCAGGACGTCTTCTCTGCTCTCTGCCCTCTTCGCCGCTTCTCTGCCCTCACCTCCACCTCCGCCTCTGGCCTCTGCTCACATGCACAGCCGCAAACTCAGCTCCACCAGCGCCCTCGCTCCACAGGAAGGGAGAGGGAGGGCATTCGCCCTGTGCAAGGTGCTGGGGCAGGCCCGCTCCAATTCCACTTCATCCCGACCACACTTTAGGCTGCTAACGTGCCTAGCTTTAGCAGCTGTGCAGCCTCGAACCCGTGACCGCACACGCTGCCTCCGATTCCTCATCTGTGCAACAGGAATGATGCAGAGGGGCGTTCTGAGGATTTAATGAGGGACTCCTTAAACAGGCTTAGAGCAGCAGACAACGAACACGGAAGATGATTAGCCAGTATTACTAGTCAGTTTTGGCCCCTGACTTGCTGCTGTGGCGCGGAAGGTTAGGCACTTCACTGAGCTCAAGCTCCTCCTCTGGAAAATGAGGATGGCTTTGCTGGCTCCGAGGGTTCTGGGAGGAGTCTCAGAGACCCCGGGGAACATGCAGCTGCCATCCAACCAGCAAATGTGAGTGAATTAATCTTCGGGAAAGCATTAAAATTGCAAGTTCCTGCAATTTCCCCTCGTCCACTCTCCCAATCAAAATCTCAGTGGACAGGGCCCAAGAATCTGCATTTTAACGAACACCCAGAGATTCTAATGCTCCCTGACAAAAAGGATATTACTCAATTTCTTGGCGCAGCATGGATGGTCCCGTGTGGTTGTTCCTCAAACTACATGTCCAGACTCATCTTCTCAAAATCCACTCTGGGCTTCCCCACCTCCGGGCCCCTGCTCACACGGTCACTCCATATGGCACGCCCCCACCCAGGGGCAGGCAGGACCTCTTTCACAATCCTCCAGCCAAAGTTAAACAAGATAACAGAGAGCGCCTTGCCCGATGCCTGGCACATAGCAGGTGCATAATCGAGAGAATTCTGCAAAGCCCAGAGCAGAAGTTGGCACAACCTCTCCAGCCCTGCCCGGGAGGCTCGCTCCACACCTGGCCTCCAGCCTGCAGCAGCAACCCCCTCTCGGTCAGGTCACAAAGGGACAAGAATCACCTGTCAAGCAAGCCCTACTGTGTGCAGACCCCATGCTGGGCACTTGTCAGAGGTTCCCGTGTCTCACCTCTCCTCCAGGGCCCTGAGCTCTGCCAGGCAGGGGCTCCTCTCTGGGGGTTCCTGCCTGAGCCCCGGGGCCCAGCATTTCTCCCTGGGTGAAACATGCTAATAAGGGTGTGTGTGCACGCGCCATCTGAATGCAAAATGCAGCGATCCGTCCTCGGTAGCATGTAGATGAAAGGAATTTGTTTAATAAGTATTTTTTGAGGGCCTACCAGTCTCCGCCTGCACAGAGCTGACATGAAGTGGGAGAAATAAGACAGGCAATAGGCAGATGTAGGAAATCCACTGGGGAATGAGAAGGGCCAGGAAGGGAGTGAGGCAGGTAGGCTGACCCCACAGCCTCTGTCTCTCCAAGATTCAGGGGCAATTGTAGGGGGAGAAGGATAATAGATGGGCCAAGGAGGGAAACTGAGTCAGGCCTGAGTCTTGGGACTAGGCCCACGGCAGGCTGGTCAGGCAGCCTTGGGATTCATTCCCTACTTCCCCCTGAGAGAGGTGGTGACCAGTGTATACAAACAGTCACAAGAGCTGGCAGCACCCAGGCTCTTTTCATGCATCCTTAGGCCCCCCCAACCCCAGCAGTACCCATGCACTTCAGGCAGTGAAAAGCAGAGGGTGACAAGGATGGGAAAGAAACAGACACATGCATGCACAGTGCAGACCCCCTCCAGGAAGCCAGGAATGAACGGAGGGGGCAGATGGGAAGGGGGAGGAAAATAATGGCATCTCGCATGCCAGACAGGATGTTATACACGTGGTCTTCTCTTACCTAACCTTTAGCATGACCTTTAAGACAACCCAGAAGGGTTAAGAATTTGTTTTTTTGTTTTTTGGTTGTTTTATTGTTGCTGTTGTTGTTCTGGCCAGGCACGGTGGCTCACGCCTGCAATCCCAGCACTTTGGGAGGCTAAGGAGGGAGGATCACGAGGTCAGGAGTTCGAGACCAGCCTAACCAACATAGTGAAACCTCGTCTCTACTAAAAATACAAAAATTAGCCGGGTGTGGTGGTGCGTGCCTGTAATCCCAGCTACTGGGGAAGTTTTTTTTGAGACGGAGCCTCACTCTGTCACCCAGGCTGGAGTGCAGTAGCACAATCTCGGCTCACTGCAACCTGGGCCTCCTGGGTTCAAGCGATTCTCCTGCCTCAACCTCCTGAGTAGCTGGGATTACAGGCATGCACCACGACGCCCTGCCTCAACCTCCTGAGTAGCTAGGATTACAGGCATGCACCACGATGCCCGAATAATTTTTTGTATTTTTAGTAGAGACAGGGTTTCACCATGTTGGCCAGGCTGGTCTCGAACTCCTGACCTCAGGTGATCCTTCTGCCTCGGCCTCCCAAAGTGCTAGGATTACAGGTGTGAGCCACCACACCCAACCAAGAATTCGGTACTTTTGTCCCCACTTCATATTGAGGAAACTGGGCCTCAGGGAGGGGAAGTGACTTGCCCAGGACCCACACCGAGGAGGAAAAGAGGTTGGATTTGGAGCCCTGCCCCTGCCCTTTCCACAAGCAAGATGGCCAGGTGGGGAGTCCAGGGGGCCACAGCTGAGGCCACGATAGACTCGGGACCTGAAGAAGATACTGATCCTGGGGCAATCTCCCCACTGTCACCCGGGGGAGCCCTCCAAGCGCTGCTGTTCGAGGCACTGTGGGAGGGCCAGGGAGCAAGGGGCTGCCTTGGGGGGTGTCCCATCTCTGTGGGGAATGGGATGGGGGATTGAGATGCAGGCACCACCCACGAGGCCCCTCCTTTCCTGTCTCTCCTTGCAGCCAAAGCAAAGGGCGTCCGCCACCCCCAGCTTCCCTAGGGCAGGGTCACTGCACCCATTTACAGATAAGCAAAGCAAGGCCCAGAAAGGGCCTTCAGTGAGAGGGGTACGCCAAGATGTAAAGGCCTCCAGGCCCACCTGGCAAAGGAGTTCAGCAGCCAATGGTGCTGATGTGAGAGTTTCCCTTCGAGGGTTCCAGTCCTGGTTCCATCGCTGTGTGACCCTGGACTGGTCTGTAACCTCTCTGTTTCTTGTCTTCAAAATGAGGAATAATAATAGTGCCTGCTGCAGCTGGCTTTTGTGGGACTAAACGAATGCCGCCCATAAAGAGCTTCGAACTGGGCCTGGCTCTCAGTAGGGGCTCAATAATATTAGCTGATATCATTATTATTATTATCACTATAGTTATTACTATTTCAATCAGCAGCATCGTGCAGCCAGCACCCTTCCTCTGGCACCCCAGGCATAAGCAAGCCTGCCCAGGTGGCTCTTCAGTCCTCAGGGCTTCTCTGGGGCTTTCCTGGGGACTGTCGGCAGAGCTGGGGGGAAGGAGAGGGGGCTCAATTATTCCAACCCCCAGACACCATCTCCAGTAATAATGTCAATGCCTCTGCCCCAGGTGGTAACTGAGCCAAGAGAAGGTTAATTTAATCAGGGATTGGGCTGGGACGGCAGGAGGCAGAGGACTGGGTAAACCTTCTAGACGATTAACACAGCTCCTGAAGAGGTCTAACTTGCTAAGAAGCCTCAGGTTTCGAGGCAATCCTACTTCTCGGCCATCCACTCCACACAGCACATGTCACAACATGGGGCAGGTGGGGGCACCGAGAGAGGAGCTTGGCCCCCAGGCACTGTGGCCGGAGCAGGTGAGAGTAGCAGCAATGTGTGCCTCCCAGCCCTGCACACGGTTGTCACCCTTTCACACTCACACATCACACCCGCAAGGGAAGCTGCCACCACCCTCTTACAGAGACAGGAGAGGCTGACCTCTGTCACACACAGCCAGGATGCAGATGCAGCAGGGGTGTCACTGGAACCCAGTTCTGCCAAAAACAAGCATCCTACAAGACCTCAGGGGACATTGAGGAACAGGCATGGAGCCCCCAGTGACCGCCCTAGACACGCCCCACTGGAGAAGGCTTGCTGAGTGTGCCCGTTCCTATCACGCTGACTGTTTCTGGAGCTTGTGGGTGGAAGAGCAAGAGAGCACCGACCTGGGAGTCAAGAGCAGCCTCTCCTCCAGCCAGAGACCTCTTGGCCTTGGGCTCATCACCTGGCACCCCACCACCAATTCCTCATAGCTCCATATCTTTCCATGAAAGGAAGGTACCCCTCAAGAAGGGGCTGGGTAATCAAATGTATCTCCCTGTAGCCACTGAGGGCGGCGGGGGGGATGGAATTCACATTAAATCAACAGACAGCTTATTCCAGAACTCAGTTTACTCATCTGTCAAATATCCACATAATAGTGGCTAACTCACCCACCTCAAAGAACTGCCGTGGAAATCCAAGGAAAGAAAAGACAGTCCTTTGCAAAGTTAGACTTAAACCAAAACAGGAAAGCAGCTACTCTGGGCTGGGGGGATAGGAGGTGAGGGGACAGAGCTCATGTGGACTGAGCCCCCACCATATGCCAGGCATCAGCACCCGCCCCCCACAAGGCCCATGGTCTCCTTAACCCCCTTCACCTCTCTAACCCCTCACCCCGTGTTACAGAGGAGAGACTGAGGCTCAGAGAGGCGACGCGAATGCTTAAATCACAAAACACAGAAAGCAGCAAAATGGGATTCGAACCAATGGTCTCACGCTCCCTGGCTATGGCCATTTTCTATTGTCACATGCACTGACACACTCACTCATTAAAGCACATCCACCCAGGGCTGGTGGGCCTGGCTGGGATGAAGAGGAAAACAGGGACTGGGGAGGTCAGATAGGGGGCTGCAGCACGTTGGAGGCCTCCAGGCCCACCTGGCAAAGCAGTTCAGCAGCCAATGGTGCTGATGTGAGAACCTCCTTCGGGGGTTCCAGTCCTGGAAGGTGCACTATTCAGGGGGCAGGACTTAAGGAAAGGGGTCCCATGCCCACTCAGGATGCTGGGAAAGGCGGCCTCTTGGGAGGGACCACGCCACGCGTCCTAAGGCTCCATCCCTCTCCCCTTCCCACCCCTCATATACAAGGGACATAACCACACTCGGCCACACACACTCCCATGACATCACATTTACACACTCTGGCTGGGGGGAGCGACCTCCAACAAAACTGTCCCAGTGACGTCACCTGCGGCCTGGAGCTTATGTCACACCTGAGGTTCTCACTGACGTCACATACATACTTTTTCCTGATGTCCCCACAATTAACACTCTTTCTTCCTGCCTAGGCGTTGATGGCCCAGAGGTACCCACCTCCCCACCCACACAGTTGCAGGGCCCCCGGCTCATCAGGACAGCACCTGCCTGTGCACCCCTCTCAGGGGACACACATGCCCACATGCTTTGCTGATGGCCCAGACGTGACACGTCCCACAGGTGTCCACGGGCCACGAGAACAGGGGTGTCAGCCATGCACATACACATACACACACACACACACACACACACACACACACTCCCAGTCCCATCTCATGATGCAGCTTGCATATTAAAACGCCTCTCGGTAACTGCGCCGGGCAGTCCGCACCCCACAGCTTCCACCACATTCCTCCAGGTGCTGCCAGCACCCCCCTCCCTCCAGCTTTCTGACTCCGACAGCCTGGCCTGCTGATAGCGACAGCCGCAGCCCAGACACACACACATACTCCAGCCCAACACCTGTGTCTCAGCAAGGGACCAAGGCAGTGCCCTCCAGCCGCAGCTGCTGGGTGGGAGGAGTCCAGGGGGAAGGGGCACAGCACAGAGCCCTGAGCTGCAGAAAGTGCTGAGTACCACGTTCCTCCCCAGCTGAGTGCACGGTCAGCACCACTGTCCCCTTCTCGTCTCCCTCCTTGGGCACGCCTGACACACCATGGCCTGTGGCCTCTGTTTTGGACACAAGCTCCCCGAGTGTGCATGCACACGCGCGCACACACACACACAATCAGCTCGCTTCCCTCCAAACATTCCGAGGAAATCCTGCCAGGCCACTGACAGTGTGCGTGTGTGCACTTGTGTGTGTACAGACAGAGAGCAGGGTCCACCCCATATCCACACACACACGCACACACCACACACACACAGCACGCACAATCCTCCCCACATGCACACGGCGCCCCACCAGCCAACACACCCACCCCCTCCCCGTCCCCTGACAGCTGCTGGAGCCCACACACGCACACACACACACTGGCACGCGCTCGCACACACACACAAACACACACACACACACCCGGCAGTGGCCCCGGCCCTGCCAGAGCTGCAGTGTCTGCGATTTATGCCGCCTCCCTGGGCTGCCTCCCTCCCTGTCCCTGGCCAGCGCCTCTCAAAGGGTCCCCACCCCCCAATTCTGGTCTTACCAACCCCACCGCCGTCAAGCCCCACCCTGGCCCCCCTTCCCCAAGAAGACATCCACCCCGTCAACCCCTCTTACCAGCTAGAGGATGAATGCCTTGACCCGGCAGCACCCCGTGAAAGACAGGGGTTAGGGCCCCCGATTCGAAAAGATGAGGGCAGAGAGGTGCAGTGTGGCACCGGCTGGCACACCGTCCACCATCGAGCCTCTGCACCACCCCCAGAAACGCTCACCTCACCGACCGTCCTCGGTGTCCTCCCACCGCCTCCGCCCACCGCCACCACCACCGCCTCCCTCGCGCAGGGTGGTCCCCCGGGGGTCTCACGGGGATCCCCAGACCCAGGAGACACTGGGGGTGGCTCTCCCCGTCTCATCCCCCCTTCCGTGTCCCTCTCCAAGCCCCACCCCCACTGACGGAGGGGGTGCCCTCCGGCTCCAGCCCCGACTCCCACCGTCTCCCCGGTCGCGGCGCTCGGATCCAGAGGAATTCACTTACCCCAGCCCCAGCCGGGATCCGGGCCAAGCACCGCCTCCGGGAAGCGGCGGCCGCGGGGCCTGCGCGTGTGAGTGTGAATGTGAGTGTGAGCGCGGGTGTGGGTGCGGGGTGCGTGGCGCGTGGCCGTGGGGTGGCCCGCGTGTGTCTGTGTGTGTGTCTGGGAGCGCGCGTGTGCGCGCAGACGCCGCCGCCCCCTCCTCCCCGCCGCCGCGCCTCTGCCCCTGCCTCGGCGGGGAGGGCGCCCAGGAGGGGCCAAGCGGCGCGCGTCAGGGACCGCGGCAGGCCGTGTCCGTCTGTCCGTCCGCCAGCCCGCCCGCTCCCGGTGCCCTCCGCAGGCCTTTCCGCAGCAAGCCCGCTCCCGCCCCCGAGCCGGCCGCACGCTCCACGGACACACGCGCGCTCGCAGACACACGCCCGCGGGGCTGGGGCCGCGCCTGGCGCCGCCGCTGCAGCTGCAGCGCCCAGGGAGGCGAAGGCGGCCCCGCGGAACCCCGAGCCCCGGCCTGGCGGACCCCTGTCCCGGCCCCGGCCCCCTGCGCTGCTCACCCCGCGGGATCCGGGTCCGGGTCCGGGTCCGGCCTCCGCCAGCGCATTCAACAGCTGGGGGCAAACTTGCGGCGGGGCCGCCCGAAGTGCGCCTGGACTCGCCCTCCCCCTGGACTCCGCCTCCGCTGATGGGCCCCCTCTCCGCCTTGTACCTCCATGCCCTGCCGCCTGCGCCCTGCTGGTTGGTCCCGCGTTCAACCGCTGGCGACTGGGGAAGTGCGGCTGCTGCGTTCCCATTTTACAGGCCAGACAACTGAGGTTCGGAAGAGGAGTGATTCCAAGGTTACACAGGGAGCCTACAGACGGTATTAGACTTTACACTCCCCTACCTTGTGCCAGGGCACTCACTGCCTTTCCCCACCCCTCCAGGAGTAGGTCCAAGGGATACTGGGCTCATCTGCAGCTAGAGAAGCTTCATTAGCGTTCCAGAGGCCCAGTTCCCCGCCCCTTACGCCAAAGCCCCTGCCACCTGCTGCCACCTGCAAAGGGGTGGATGCTGGGAGGAGGAGGAGGTGGAAGATGCAAGAAGCCTGGCACCCGGGGCCTGTAACTTGGTGCTTGGGCAGGCAAGCACCTCCTCCCGAGGCCCTGCGAGCTGCATGTCGGAGGCCTGCTGCCAGCCGGCCCTGTACTTCTCCATCACTTTTATAGGACCGCATGCACCAGCGCCTGTTCTCAGGTGTTGCACAGCAGATGAAGTCCAGGCTGCGGGAACTCCCCGTCGGGACATCTCATGCAGGTCTGGAATAAGGAGACTCCCCAGAAGAAGCCACTGCCTGAGCTGAATCTTGATGGATGAGTAGGAGTTGGCCAGCTAAAGAAGGAGGAGAAGGGTGTCCCGGACTCTGGGAATAGCATGTGCAAAGAGGCACAGAGGCATGAAACAGCTTTGTATGTGTGTACAGGGAACTCCACGGAGTTGGGTATTAGTAGAGCAGAAAGAACGTCTGTCCAGAAATTCCTCCCTCCTGTCAACTAAGAACAGGGAACGGCCCAGGATGGGGCTGGGAGGGCAGAGAAGCACTGGGTCACAGGCCACTTGTTGTCCTGGGGTATGCAGAAGGACTATTGGGCGTTCCCCACCTGCACCCTAGGCTGCCTGGCACACTCCTACCCATCCTTCAAGGTCCCTCGCTGCAAACCCAAACAAGCCATGTGCTGTCTCTGCCATTTAAACTGAGCCCTCCTACAGGGCAAGGGCGGTATCCAACACATGGTGTGTATCCCTGACAAGGCTGGGCAAGAAGCAGGGTCCCAGCTCCAAGACCTTGCTGGAAGAGCCCCTCAGGTGGAACATAACGGCCTCTGCGCCCTCTGGCGGATCCCTCGAGAAACTAGAGTGCTCCCCAAGCCAACAGCCCCCCTGTGGCTCTCAGGCCCAGACACTTTCTGAGATGGGCACTGGCAGATGCCACCTAATCCGCTCCTGCCCAAGAAACTGAGCAGCGATGACCCCAAAGAATACCAGGGAGTGAGTGGCAAAACAGCCTCTTGCTGCTCTGTTTCTGAGACGTTCCCAGTCATCTTCCAGAGTGCAAGTCACAACCCTCTCTGAGCCTGTTTCCTCCTTTGTGAAAGGAATATAGCAAAAGCAGCCAGTACCCCCAGCACAGTGCCGGCCACTCCCTTCTCCCTGGAGACCTCCAGGTCTGGCTGGATTCGCTCAGAGTTTGTTTGAAGCTCTAAAACGGTCTAAGAATCTCCCTTTGGAGACTTTGCCCTTACTGGGCAGATGTACATTGACAAGAGTTTCAGCTCTTAGCTCACTTTCTGCCACCATATAGAAGATAGAGTTGGCCTGGCCTGAGGGTCATAGTGGACCACACCATCTAGACACTCAACTGGGCTTTCTCTAGACCATAGTGGAAAGGATACATGTCTGCACTGTCAAAGACAGTAGCCACTAACTGCATGTGGCTATTGAGGGATTGGAATTGTGGCTAATGTGGCTGAGGAACTAAATTTTTAATTTTAATTGTTATTACTTTAAATTTAAATAGCCATAATGTGGCTTGTGGCTGCCATGTGAGATAGTGCAGCTCCAGACATATAGCAAGCTCCTTATTAAAATCAAGCCCAGACAGACCTAATGCACACACACACACACACACACACACAGAGACACACACACAGGGAACCCTGAGGACCTGGGAATGCGGGGAGCGGGGAGCTCGGGAGACTGCCTAGAATCT
The DNA here is from genome assembly GCF_028858775.2 of Pan troglodytes. Lineage (NCBI taxonomy): Eukaryota > Metazoa > Chordata > Mammalia > Primates > Hominidae > Pan > Pan troglodytes. The sequence goes on from NC_086016.1 coordinate 39,440,497, forward strand.
GTAGCTGAATGGTTAAGACCGAGACAAACGTAAGCAATAACATGTCCATTCCCACAGTCACTGCCCCAGACCAGGCTTGCCGTCACCTGGATACCTGCAACAAACTCCCTCACCACCCATCTGTTTAAACCCTCCGGTAGCTCCCCAGAGCCCATGCACAGAGGCAAATATGTTCTCTTTCTCATGACAAATGATTGGCAGCAGCTGCCTAGAGGTGCTCACCCTTTGCAGAAAATGGCATGATCAGTTGGTGATGTCTGCCTCAGGAATAAATACAGAGATGAATGGTAAGCCCTCTCTGCTACAGAATAAAATCCAAACTCTATTTATTTATTTATTTTAGAGACAGTGCCTCTCTCTGTCACCCAGGCTGGAGTGCAGTGGTGCAATCTCCACTCACAGTGGTGCAACCTCCGCTCACTGCAACCTCTGCCTCCCAGGTTCAAACTATTGTCCTGCCTCAGCCTCCCAAGTAGCTGGGATTACAGGCACCCACCACCATGCCTGACTAATTTTTGTATTTTTAGTAGAGACGGGGTTTCCCCATTTTGGCCAGGCTGGCCTCAAACTCCTGAGCTCAGGTGATCTGCCCGCTTCAGCCTCCCAAAGTGCTGGGATTACAGGCATGAGCCACCGCACCTGACCAAAACTCCAAACTCTTTAACTTGCCTAAATAAGGCCCGTTGCAGTTGGTCCTTATTTATTCCTCCAGCATCTTCAATATCATCCCACATATGTTCTGGGTCCCAGAAACACCAATATCTGCCCTTTCCAGACTCACTTTCTGCCACCATATAGAAGATGGAGTTGGATCTGTCACCCCATCATCTTCACACCTTTGTGCTTTTGATCCTGTTCCCTTGATGTGGGAAGCCTTTCCTCCTCTCAGATCCCTTCCCTACGTGTCTACTTTCTACCTATCCTCAGGTACTGCTTGAAAGCCGCCTCCTCAGTGAAGCCTCCCCTGACCACTCCTAAACTGAGCTGGCTGAGCTACTTCCTTCTCCACCGGCTCCCAGAACACTCTGCGAGGCTTCAGTGACAGCACACATCACATCATGTCATTATTCATTCTCCATGTGTCCACCTCCCCCAGCTTATTCTTTACTTGGTCACCTCTATCAAGTAGCAACCACGTGTCAGGGGCTCGCTCAGGGCCAGGCACTGTGCGAGGCCATTTTCACACATTATTCTTATTAATAAGCCACAAATCTAGACATTAGGAGGTTCTCTTCCGGGCACACAGCATCCACCCCCCTTCCCACCAGCGCCCTAATTTCTCCTCTCCCCACCACCATGGACAGTCTTGGAGGAATGTGAATCCAGGTACCACTTCCTGCCCTCAGCTGGGCTAATTGCGCTGTGGGTGGAGTGATGCGTGCACAGGAAAATTAGCCGGAGCAGAACCATCCTCGAAATGTCAGTGCCAGGTGACATGGGTGGGCTGGGCACCTGCCCTGCATCCCCGAACCCCATCTGCTCGGCCTTCTCCCAGAGGTGCACAGGAGCTGCCCCTGGCTGACAGCTCACCAGAAAGTGCCCTTTATTTTCAAGGTGAACAAGCATGGCCCACATCCAAATGATCCCACTGCCCTGGCCACGTCACTAGAAAGACATTTTTTCCAGAAAGTCTTCCTTTCTTCAAAGCTTAGAGAACAGAGGAGGAAGAGTGAGAGGAACATAGAAATGCTAAAAGCTTCACGCATTGTTTAAGGTGAATAACAAGATTTGCCCTTTGTACTTAGGTGAAATTTTCTTCACTTGGTCTCCGTGGCATTTTGAGTTGATGCCAAGAAAATTAGGTTAAAGTGATTCTTTCAGAGAAACACACACACACACACACACACACACACACCCCAGAGCTTGTGCGGGGTGTCACATTCCTCCTTTGGATCCAGACCTAAAATCACATTTCTATTGTGCCTCCAGTACTGGAACTGAGGACATCAGCTCGCTGAGGACAGGAGCCAGTGGTGAGACAGAGCCTGGAAGAAAAAGATGGGCCTGGAAGGCAAAGCGTGGTCCTTGCCCACGGTGGAACCCTGCCAAGTGGACTAGGAAGAGATGGGGGCTGAGCTGCCTTCTGGGGAAGGTGGGTCCTCTTATCTAGGAGTGTTTTGTTTTTCTGGTCACTGTGACAGGTCAGGGCATGCAAGGATGAAGGTAGTTGTCAGATGCTGGGGCCTGGGGGAGAATGAGTAGGAGAGAGAAGAGACCACAAGTCGGGAGGAAGGTGACAGGGAGGGAAGCCCACCCGCCCAGGAGGCCTAGTTGCGAAGAACACATGTATTTCTAGGAAGGATTTTGACATTCTTTTGCTGTGGTGTGTACATTACGAGCCCCCTCCCCCACTTCAGTCTCCCTACCACCTCCTTCCCCCTACTCCCTTCAGAAAAGTCTGCGTGTTTCTCCTATGAGTCATTTATTGCTTTGTAATGAATTACCTCAAAACTCAGTGGCTTAAATCTGCAAAATGACATGCTTATTATTTCACAGTTTCTGTGGTCAGGCATTTGGGAGAGGGTGATTCGGCCTTGGAATGTCTCATAAACTTGCAGTCAAGATGTTTAGCTGGGGCTCCACCCATCTGAAGGCTGGACTGGGGCTGGTGGATCTGCTTCTGAGATGCTTCCCTCACGTGGCTGGCAGGTTGATGTTGGCTGTTGGTGGGAGTCCTCTGTGTCTTGTCACATGGACCTCTCCATAGGACTGTTTGAGTGTCCTCACAACATTGCGGCTGCTTTCTCCAGAGTGAGAACAAGTAGGAAGCCTGTGTCTCTTAAGACCTGTCCTCAGAAGTAACACTCATTTTTGCTTTCCCGTTGGTTCCATGGATCTGACCCATTCATTGTAGTGAGGGGACCACACAGGGGGTGGAGCCCAGGAGGGAGGTACCATCAGGAGCCCTCTTGGGGGCCAGTGGTTTTGAGATCAATCAATTATATTTGGGGAAGTTGAGGAAGTTCTGTGTTCTGCATCCAGAATATCAAAGACGAAAACAGAACTAGAGGAGTGGCAGCCAACACAGGATGGCCTGATTCCTTAGGAGTCCATGATTCTGAGAGCCTATGGTCTTCATTGTTTATAGACCAAGGGCAGCTCAAGGCTAATGATGCATAAAGAATGTGCATAAAGACCCTAGGGCTGGACAAGAGTCAAAGGTGGCCGAGGGTGTGGCCCCAGTGAGGGGGTGCCTGTGAGGACCAAAGGCCAGGGCCACACTCTGGGGGATATTTTGAAGTGTCCACGTGGATGCCTGTTGGTCCAGAGACCCAGTTATGGGAGGGACCCCAGAGAACCCTATTAGAGGTGCTGATGGCACCCTGCTTGCCTGGCTGGGGCTGAGATGACTGGATGGTGAGGTTTGCCAGGCTGCCTCCCTGCCAGTCTTGGTAGAGCAGCCCTGGTGTGTGCTGTCAGATAGGGAGGGGACAGGAGGACAATGGGGGACACCCCTTTTGACACACCGGCTGCCTCCACTAGAAGGTGAGCCATTTTCAGCCAATTCAACCATCTAATCCAGATCTGTGCCATGGGTGCCCAGCCCCTTGCCAGTCACAAGCAGGAGCTTGGGGAGGGTCCTGGTGAGCTGCCCCACCCAATGGTGCAAGGGCCAGACCGAGAGTGTCTATCCCCCTCCCCCCAACCCCGAGGCCTGCTCCAACAGAAGCGGGATCTGCCGAGTGTTTACAGCCCCATGGCAGATGGCCTCCTCTCAGCTCTCTGAACCAGGAGACTCCTCTGAGACACCCCCAGGGAGAGCTGGAGGAGGAGGAAGGAAGGCTCAGATCTCTGCATCTGCCTGACTTATTCTGTCCCCTAGCCAGAGGCCACTGCACCCCGCACTATTGTGTGGCTGCCATTTGGATCTGAGCACCCTTGCAGGGAGCTCTGGAATTCTGCGGGAGCCACAGCAGGGGGAGCGGAGTTAGCCTCAGCTGGCTCAGCGGCTACGAGGTCAGCCCGGCAGCCTGCATTATTAAACCATCTATCTGGCTCCATCCAGGGAGATGCTGGGGGTGGGGGCAGGCTGCTGCCTGGGTCCGGAACTGGGGCAGCCGGCAGCTCCTGGGAGCTGGAGGTCACCGGCCTCATGGCTGGGCTTGTCACTGCTGACCTGCTGCCGGCTCCGAGGTTCCAGATGCTGTAGGGGCTAGAAAGGAGCTGACTGGCTGGTTTCTTCATGTTCTTTTTTCTGCTCAAAAACTTCTGGTCTCTGACTCCACAGGGTAAAGCGCCAGCTCCTTACGCTGGCATCTGGAGTTTTCTGCAACCTGGCCACACTCTTCCTAAAATCATAATAATAGCTCAAAAAGGAGGTGTTTACTCTCCTTCAGGCTTGGTGCCATGTGCTCTACATGAATTAAAGTCTCTGTGAATAATGACAACAATCTACGAGGTACTTCTGTTATTCTCATTTGACTGCAGAGGCTCAGAGATGCTAAGCAATTTGACCAGGATCACACAGTGAAGAAGAGGCAATGATTCCCCCAGGCTTTCCTGCTGATGCAGCCAGGCTGTGGCCACGAGACGCTGGGGATATTTTAGGCTCAAAGCCCCATTCTTAGCCCTACAATCGCTTGTCACTTCCCAGAGTCATGCCTTTCCTGAGGTTCTCTCACTGTAGAATCTGGGGGACTGACGGTCCCTGGGGAGGGGGATGCATTGTATATATTCCCAAGACTCCATGGCAAAGGGAGGGTTTGTGTGGCTGCTACCAAGTTACTCAGGCTCAAATCCCAGATGCTACCTGAATGCCACCTGGATGCCACCTGGGCTCCTGTCAGCTCTGCCTGCTAAACCTAGCCCCTCCTCTCTCCCTCACTGCCACAGAAGCAAAGGCAGGTGGGTCCCATTCACCTCTGCGTGCTCAGGGTCTGGCATGCAGATGGCACTCCAAAAATATTTGCTATGGAAAATGATCAAGTGTATGCCTGCGTGAACAAACGAAGGAAGAAAAGAAGAGGGAGTGGCCAGCATGAGGAGAGAAAACGGATGGGTGAACAGGAAGGCCGGTGAATTCAGCTCTGCCCTAGGGACCAGGGGTGGGCACTGGGCAAAGGAAATCTTCACACAAGAAGAGATGCTCCAGGAACCTGCCTGACAGGTGGGAGGAGCACGCAGGCAGGTCACCTGGAAGGGGCAAGGCGTAGAGGAAGCTTTGAGAGGGGGCAGTAAGAGCAGGCCACAGAAGAGGCCTTGGTCTCACTCAGATCCTTCCGGTAGTTCTGACTGGTTTCTCCAAAATCTCCCCATTTTCTCTCATCTCCTGCTTTCTGTCTGCCCTCATGCTTGGAGGCCATGGAACTCCAGCTCACGTGGCCCATCACAACTCATTCTCAGAGCAAGCACTGGCACAGCCTTGGCATCTGACACCTACCTGTGCCTTAGTTCTGCCAGGTCTGGCCAGGGCGGTGATAGGGACTTCCCCTCTCTTCCGCCATAGACCCAGCTCTGGTCACAGCCAAGACCCCAGCTCCTCACACCCAGAGGAGAAGGCTGGAGCGGGGCCTGGAGATGGGAAGGGATTTGTGAGCCAAGCGGGCTCCTTTGAAGTGGGACCTCTCCTTCCTACCAGGGGCTGAGTGGGACCAGGAGGGGAGCCTGTGTCAGGGCCACAGCCATGCAGGCTGGAGTCCAGGGCGGTCCCCAGACTCCTTGGAGAGGATAACAAGACCCCTCACCACGTAGGAGCGGCTCCTTTGTGCCAGGTTGTAGATATGCCACCATGTCCTCACGACAACCTGAGGGGAGGTCATCAGTCCCCAGGATTCATTGGTCGTAAGTGACAGAAACCCAACTTAAACCAGTTTGAACTGGATTACACTCAAAGATGATATCTCGACTCCCATAACAGGGCAGGCTGCCTTGAGGAAGACTGGGAAGGAGGGCGAGGCCATCTTGAATGCCATCAACATCCTCTCTTTGTGCTGTAGTTCTCTCAGGCCCACTGTCCCTGCTGCAGGAGAACCAGGAGCCTCCACAGGCCCAGACTTACGGCCTGACAGATTCATGGCCAGAGTGGGAAGAGCTTCTCTTCCCATTCCAAGCTGAACAATTCTAGGAAAGGACTCTGATTGGCCCAGCATGGGTCACATGCTTATCCCTTGGACCAATTGCTGTGGCCAGGGTGACCCAGCCTGGGTCAGGTACCCCCGCCCTTGTAACCAGGGAGAGGACCTGTCAGCAGAGGAACTGGGAGGGACCCTGGCCAGACAACAGCAACAGCAGCAGCGCAGGGACTTTTTAAAAATACATGTTTTATTTTGGAGTAATTCTGGATTTATGGAAACAATGCAAAGATAGCACAGAGAGTTCCCGGATACCCTTCACCCAGCTTCCCCTGAAGCCAGCATCTTACATAACCGTGGTACCTTTGTCAAAATTAAAAAATTAGCATTGGTGCATTACCATTAACTAAACTCCAGCCTTCATCCAGATTTACCTGGTTTTCCATGGATTCTTTTTCTGTTCCAAGATCCTATCTGGGACATGACATTGTATTCAGCCATCATGTCTCCTCAATCCTCTAGCCTGGGACAGTTTATTGTACTATGCTTGCTTTGCTTGACCTTGACAGTTTTGAAGGGCCAGATATGTTGTAGACTGTCCCTCAATTTGGATTTGTCTGATGCTTGCTTTTTTTTTTTTTTTTTTTTTTTTTTTTTGAGACAGAGTTTCGCTCTTGTCTCCCAGGCTGGAGTACAGTGGCACAATATCGGCTCACTGCAACCTCCACCTCCTGGGTTCAAGCAATTCTCCTGCCTCACCCTCCTGAGTAGCTTGGACTACAGGCATGTGCCACCATGCCCAGCTAATTTTTGTATTTTTAATAGAGACGGGGTTTCACTATGTTGGCCAGGCTGGTCTCGAACTGCAACCTCAGCTGATCCGCCGGCCTCGGGCTCCCAAAGTGCTGTGATTACAGGTGTAAGCCACCACGCCTGGCCTGTCTGATGCCTTCTTATCATTAATATGGGTCACAGTGGGGGAGAACAGCCCAGAGTTATAGTACATTGTCACTGCTACATGTCAGGGGGTACAGGATGGATCATTGGTGATACTAACCCTGGTCACTTGGTTAGGGTGGGGCTTCCTTCGCTTAACAGATAGGCCTTAAACTGAGGCCTGGAGAGGTGAAGCTGCTTGCACTGGAGTGATGGTAGGGCAGGAGGTGAACCAGGCCCATCTGACTCCCATTATCCCACATTCATTGGAGTTTTAGGCAGGGAAACTGAGACAGAAGCCCAGCTCTAAGAGTGGGAAGGTGAAAAAAGCTGTACCATGGAGCCTATTCGGTACGCAGCAAGAAAACTGAGCCCAAGACTTCTTTTTTGGGGGGTAAGGCCCCATCAGAATGGGCCTGGGGGCCTGGAAGCCATGGTAGATGCCAGCCAAGAGGAGTGGGGAAAGGAAACGGGGGCAGGCACGAGGACCATGGGAAGGAAGAATGAAGGAAGGAGGGAGTGGTGAGCACAACTGCTGGAGCAATCCAGGAAGTCTCCTTGGAAGAGAAAGCCACAATTTTAAGAACAGTCAGGAGAGCAGCTCAGGTGTGAGGTCCTTCCCAGGAGACAGAGAGTAAAGTATTTAAGACCACAGGCCAGGCTGGGCGCAGTGGCTCACACCTGTAATCCCAACAATTTGGGAGGCCAAGGCAGGTGGATCACTTGAGGTCAGGAGTTCAAGACCAGGCTGGCCAACATGGTTAAATCCCAGCTCTACTAAAAATACAAAAATTATCAGGGTGTGGTGGTGGGCATCTGTAAACCCAGCTACTCAGGAGGATGAGGCTGGAGACTTGCTTGAACCCAGGAGGCAGAGGTTGCAGTGAGCAGAGATTGCGCCATTGCACTCCAGCCTGGGCGACAAAAGCAAAACTCCGACTCAAAAAATAAGACCACGGACCTTGGAGTCCGAGAGGCCTGGGTTTAAACCCTTGTGCTACCACCTCCTGACTGGTGATCTTGGGCAAGTCACTGCTTCCCAAATTAATGGGGTTTTCTAGCCCCCAGGTCTTGCCTGTCCTGCTCACCTGTCTGAAACGGTCATTCCTGAACCAGCCCCTGACCTCCCCAGCCTGAACCAGCTACCGCTTTTGTGAAGCTCAGTGAAAAATGAAAATCTGGACTCTGGACTCCTTGTTCAAAAATTATTATGAATTTCAAGACAGCAATAGCAGAGCATTAAACCAAGCACGGGATCCTTCCAGGTGGGGAGCCCTGAGCGACTGCGCAGGTTACATACCCTTGAGGCTGGCCTCGTCCCCGGCCTCAGTGACCACCTGAGCCCTGTGATCTGATGTCCATATTTTCTCTGCAGTTCCTTAACTGTTAATCACAAGCTGTCTGCCGCAGCTGCTCAGACCGTCATATCGAACGGTTGCTTCACTCACACATGTGTTTTCTTGTCTTGCCCTGGGTGGAAGGTTAGATGCAATGGACTCCAAGGTGCATCCAACAGTTAAATTTGATGTCCTTTAATTTAATGGCTCTAATATTTTTCACCGGGAAGCTTCTGAGCTTAAAATGCTGAGTCAAGGGGTCAGAGCTTCCCCTGTGCGGTCTCAAAACCCTGATGATCCCCAGGCAGTTTGGAGGTTTCAGATGAAAGAAGGTTGTTAGAATTTCATTCACTGACATTTTGCAAATTTGAAATGTGAAATTAATTGTGATTTTTGCAGGAATTGCTCAGTTCTTCAAGGTGCTGTGTGTACTATACAGTCCATCCATCCAAAATGGGTCCAAAGGAAACCGGGTGCCATGGCTTATGCCTGTAATCCCAGCACTTTGGGAGGTCAAGATGGGAGGATCATCCAGCTCAGGAATTTGAGACCAGCCTGGGCAACACAGTAAGACCCCATCTCTACCAAAAAAAAAAAAATCAATCAGGCACGGTGGTGTGCATCTGTAGTCCCAGCTACTTGGGAGGCTGAGGTGGGAAGATCACTTGAGCCCAGGAGGTGTGGCTACAGTGAGCTATGATTGTACCACTGCACTCCAGCCTGGGTAACAGAGCAAGAACCTGTCTCCAAAAACAAAAACAAAAACAAAAACAAGGGGTTCCTCAACAGCCCTGAGCCTGGCTGGCACATTTTTACATGTTTTGCATAACTACTTGTTAACTTTGCATTTTCTCCCCTTATTATTGTCAAGAGGCAGAATATTGGAATCAACTGTACTCATCTCTTATCTCTTCCATGAGAACATATGCAAGTTGCTTAATCTCTCTGGGTCTCAATTTCTTTATCTGAGAAATGGAGATTAAATGAGTTCTATGTCTTCTGGTGATCGTTGCTAATTAGAAATTCTAGTGGTGCGAAAAAAAAAGGCACACCTGCTTTATTTTGCTCAAAATTTTGTGGGTCAAGAATGGAAGGGCTTAGCTGGGTTGTTTTTGCTTGGGGTTTTCATGCAGTTAGCCTCAGATGTCTGCTGGAGCTGCCATTATCTGATAGCTCAGCTGGGATGGGTACAATCAAGATGGTTCACCCGCACAGCTGGCACCTGATGCCTGCCATCGGTTGGCAGCTCTGTTGGAGCTGGTGACTGAAGTGGCTATCTGCAGCAGAGCAGAACCAGAGGAGCCGGGCTTATTACATGGCAGCCGACTTCCCCCAGAACAAGCATCCCGGGAGAAGCAGGAGGAAAACACTTGCCCTTGGAAATGACAAAACATCACTTCTGCTGTTTTCTATTGATATAATAGAGTCACTAAGTCCAGCCCACAATTAAAAGGAAGGGACATAGACTCCACCCTTCAACAGGAAGAGTGTCCAAAATTGGGGTCATGTTTTAAAACCACCACAGTATTTATAAAAAGCACTTAGAGCTGGGCGTGGTGGCTCATGCCTGTAACCCCAGCACTTTGGGAGGCCGAAACAGGCAGATCACCTGAGGTCAGGAGTTCAAGACCAGCCTGGCCAACATGGTAAAACCCCATCTCTACTAAAAATACAAAAAAATTAGCCAGGTGTGGTGGTGTGCACCTGTAATCTTAGCTACTTGGGAGGCTGAGGCAGGAGGATCACTTGAACCTGGGAGGTGGAGGTTACAGTGGCCCAAGATCATGCCACTGCACTCCAGCCTGGGCAGCGAGAGCAAAACTTCATCTCAAAAAAAAAAAAAAAAGCACTTAGAATAGTGCCCAGTACATAGTTGGCCCTACGTATTTCCTGTTGTATTAAGCCCCAAATGACCAAAATGGGTGGATAATGCAAAATGGTTGTTGAAACATCAAAGTGGGGATGAAAATATTAACAAAAATTCTATGATTCAGAATACAACACAATCATAAGGGCTAAGTAGGATTTTTATATGCCTGTGGAATGTGCTGGTTCGGAAATGTATGATTTTGCACAAACAAAGAAGAAAAATAAAAATAGAAAGTGCAACCCTAAATACCTGAAAGAGGAGACGCATCATACCTCTGACCGGTGTGGGCTCTCTTATCTCAGGTGGCTGGTGGTGGCTGGAAGCCTTTGAAATGTTTTCATGTTTCCCCTACAAAACAAGGTATCACTCCAGGGAACCATTGGAATTTTTTTAGAACAAGCACAAAATAAAACTTTCCAGTACAAAATTGATGACTTCCATCACTGAAGGCAGAGAAGCGACCAAAAGCACAGAGGTATTATTCAAAGTGGCTTGCCGTGTAGAAAAGCCAGGTACAAGCCATTCTATTGCCAAGACACTTATAAAGCTAGTCACACACTGAGTGACAAGTCAGAGAGAACAGGTTAGGCTACTGGCAGGTAACACTGCTGGTGGAGAGGGGCTTGAAATTCATGGCAAACAATATGGAAGGTCCATAATTGTCATATGTGCATGCCAGCAGATATTTCACTAGCAGATGAGCAAAGCTGCTGGTGAACAGGACGTATCAGACTTGGGTGGCAGGCACATCCCCCATCTTTCTCTTAACGGAGCCCTCGAGGAGGCAGTGCACCCTGTTCTAAGCCAGTCTTGAGATCCTGGTTCCTGATTTCCCAGCCTCCCTTGCAGCTAGGGATACCCATGTGACCCAGTCTGACCAACGAGATCTAAGCAGAAAACAGCTAGTGCATTTCTAAAGAAGTTTTTTCCTTTCCTTTTAAAAGACATGAGATACAACCAGTGGGGCCCCACCTTTCTTCCACCTTCTTCCTGTTTGGAATGCTGGTGGTGATGCTGGAGCCCACTGTGGAAGCCATCTTGTCCCACCTTGAGGCTTCTTGTCATGTGAGGAAGCCCCAACCCCTGCAGCAGACAGATGCCTCCTCTGCCCCAAAATTTCCTACTGCTCTTCCCCATCTTCACTCAAGCCATCCATGACCTTGCTTCCCATTTCACTGAGAGAGCAGAAATTATCCAAAGAGCCTCCACCAACACCTACATTCCTCTTTCCGAGCCTGATCCATCAACTCTGCCCCTCACGAAGGTCCACTTCCACTGTGCCCTATACCCAGCCCTCTTACTTCCTTAAGGAGGGCACTCCTGCAGTGTGTACCCTTCTTTCTCCTGCATTTTCATTTTTCTTTTTCCTTTTTTTGAGACAGGGTCTCTGATGCCCAGGCTGGAGTACAGTGGCATCATCATGTTTCATTATAGCCTTGAACTCCTGGTCCTGGGCTCAAGCGATCCTCCCACCTCAGCCTCCCAAGTAGCTGGGACTACAGGTGCACGCCACCACACCTGGCTAATTTTTTTTTTTTTTTTTTTTTGGTATTTTTTGTAGAGACAGGGTTTTGCCATGTTGCCCAGGCTGCTCTCGAACTCCTGGGCTTAAGCGATCCGCCTCAGCCTCCCAGGTAGCTGGGACTACAGGCATGAGCCCTGTACCCAGCCCTCCTGCATTTTCATTTTTCCTTCTCCAGGTTCATTACCATCATAACCACATGCATGTACTGCCATTTCTCCATCTTAAAAAACTTGTCTCGCGCATGCCTGTAGCCCCAGCTACTCGGGAGGCTGAGGCAGGAGAATCGCTTGAACCCGGGAGATGGAGGTTGCAGTGAGCTGTGAGCCGAGATCGAGCCACTGCACTCCAGCCTGCTGACAGAGCAAGACTCCATCAAAAAAAAAAAAAAAAAGTCTCAACAGCACATCCCCAGTTCTCTCCTTTCCTTAATAGAAAGAAGATATATCCAAAGGGCTCCCTTTTTTTTTCACTCCAATTCCTATGCATTAGGAACTAGACTCTCCAGGCTTTGCCCTTCCATGTCACTGATATGACTTCATCAAGGTCTCCAGGGACTCCAGCGGCCAGACATTCACCCTGCCTCTGACGCGCCCGTCAGCTACAATAGACTCAGCTGGTCACCCCCTCCTCCTTGAAGTGCTCTCCTTCTGGCTTCCAGGACACTAGGCTCTCCTCTCACTTGAATGTAAGCTCTGGAAGAAACAGGATGTTTGTCATCTTGCCCACTGCTGTATCCTCACCACCTAAAACAGTGCTTAGCAATGGTGGGGGCTCAACTCTCTTCATTGAATTCATGAAGAGACTGCTGGTTGTCCCTCAATATCCACTCTCCCCTTCTTCTACAGTAATATTAATAGTTTTAGCTGAGTCCATGGCTGCCTAGATAAAGACTACATTTCCCAGCTTACCATGCACTTGGGCATGGCCACATGACTGGATTCCAGCCAATGAAATGAGGGCAGAAATGAGTTGTGCAATTTCCTGTTCATGCCCTCCAAAGAAAAGGTATGTTCCTCCCTTTGTTTTTCTGCCCTTTCCATGGGCTGAAATGCAGATGTGATGGCAGGAGCTGCAGCAGCCATCATAAACCAGATGGTGAAGCCACCTGCAGGTTGAGGAAGATGGGTAACAAAATAAAAGGGACACCCGCTCAGCGTTGCTCACATTATGTTCAGATTGTCACTGACAGAGAAGTAAATGTCTATCTTATTTAAATCATGGTGATTTTGGCTTTTGTTACAGCAGACAGACCTGTACTCTGAGGAATGCACTGTTATTTATTAAACCAATTGTAGTTTGATTTTCCATAACTTGCAACCTGATCCATCCATCCAGGAGGGAAATGGGTACCACTATTTCTTTGGGTCCTGTTCATCACGTAACAGTGATGCTGTAAGGGAGGACATTTATGGGGTAAGTTAATGAATACTTTGTGAGATGGAAAGGGACTCTGGGAACCGGGCCGGCAGAGTGCCCCCCATGTGGGCTGCCAGGAAGGGCACCGCTATGTGGATGGAGGCACCTGCTCCAGAATGTCAGCACTCGGCACTTATTCACAGCGAGCAGCTGGTGGGCAACAATGTGCCTCCCAATCTTCATGCAGCACAGAGAGAAACTGAGAACATTACAGTTAAACCCAGGCCACTGAGTGGACATCGTTTTAGCCAGCTGTCAGAAGAGACGGGCAGAACAAAACTGCTTTTCCAACCTGAGCAACTCTCACTGTGGAATAAATGTGCATGTCAAGTTTTTTTAAATGAGGGGCAAGATTTTTTCAATCTTTTTAATCTTGCTTTTTAAAAATTTTTTTAATTTGTTTTGTTTTGTTTTGAGACAGAGTCTCACTCTGTCGCCCAGGCTAGAGTGCAGTGGCGCAATCTCGGCTGGCTGCAACCTCTGCCTTCTAGGTTCAAGCAATTCTCGTGCCTCAGCCTCCTGAGTAACTGGGATTACAGGCATGTGCCACCACGCCTGGCTAATTTTTCTTGGGGTTTTTTTGTGTGTTTTTTGTTTGTTTGTTTGTTTAGTAGAGACAGGATTTCGCCACGTTGGCCAGGCTGGTTTTGAACTCCTGACCTCAAGTGATCCGCCCACCTTGGCCTCCCAAAGTGCTGGGATTACAGGCGTGAGCCACCGCACCTGACCTAAATTTTTTTTTAATTTTTTAAATCTTGCTCTGCCAGGCACCATGGCTCATGCCTGTTTTCCTAGCACTTTGGGAAACCAAGGCGGGAGGATCACTTGAACCCAGAAGTTCAAGGCTTCGGTGAGCTGTTACCACATCACTGTACTCCAGCCTGGGCGGCAGAGTGAAACCTGTCTCAAAAAAAAAAAAAAAAAAGTCTCTGTCTGACACAATAATGCCATTGAAAACCATTCCTTTGATTTTAAGAAACATGACTCAGTGACACAGTCAGCACCTTGAATATTCTGACTCTGTCGCCTTGGAGCTAAAATACACTTTTCACATTTGATAAACTGTGGGGCAAACTTCTTGATCCCCGACAGCCTGACTCTGTCCCAATACTACATGTTTTTGTCCACTGCTCGGGGGAAGAAATCAATGACACGGCAATGAGTGTATTAAAAACCACATCCAAGCACTGCTGTCAAACAAGAAGGAATCCTCTCCAGTGTGAAATATTAAATACAACCAAAGCAGGGTCCAGGCCGTTTGTCTGGACAACTTTCCAGTTCTTGAGTGTGCTGTGTGGGATGTCTCCTCTTCTGACAGGTACTGGAAGGAGGCTTCCATGAGAAATCACCTTTTTGTCACTTCTGAGGCTGTGTCTAATCCCCAAATCCCAGAACAGGCACTTGCGGGCGCCATCTCTGACCACCTGCAGCCTAGCAAGGGGCTATTGGCTTTGGGGAGATGAAAAGTGCAAGGAAAGAAGCTGTCTAGATAGGAAACATGAGCTGCTGGCCGAACTAGCTTGCCATCGAGACAGCCGGGACCATTTGTCCACTCAGCAAACAATGATTGAGGACCTACTACATGCTGGGAACACAGGGCCTGGAGGCACGAAGGTGAACAGAAAAAAAAAAAAAAAAAAGACAGAAGGATTGCAAACAGAATCATCACTCTCAGTGACACAAAACCTTGTTTAAAAAATTGTGATAAAGGGCTGGACATGGTGGCTCACACCTGTAATCCCAGCACTTTGGGAGGCCAAGGTGGGCAGATTGTTTGAGCCCAAGAGTACAAGACCAGCCTGGGCAACATGGTGAAACCCCGTCTCTACAAAAAAAAAAAAAAAAAATTAGCCGGGCATGGTGGTGCGTGCCTGTAATCCCAGCTACCTGGGAGGCTGAGGTTGGAGGATGGCTTGAGCCCAGGAGGCAGAGATTGCAGTGAGCCAAGATTGTACCACTCCACTCCAGCCTGAGCGAAAGAGCCAGACCTTGTCTCAAAACAAAAAACAAACAAAAAAATTGTGATAAAATATACACAACATAAAGCTTACCATTTTTAACCTTTTTAACTTTTGTTTGTTTGTTTGTTTTTGAGATGGAGTCTCGCTCTGTCACCCAGGCTGGAGTGCAATGGTGCGATCTCGGCTCACTGCAACGTCCACCTCCCTGGTTCAAGCGATTCTCCTGCCTCAGCCTCCTGCGTACCTGGGATAACAGGTGTGTGCCACCAGCCCAGCTAATTTTTGTATTTTTAGTAGAGACGGGGTTTTACCATGTTGCTCAGGCTGGTCTCGAACTCCTGACCTCAGGTGGTCCACCCACCTTGGCCTCCCAAAGTGCTGCTGGGATTACAGGCGTGAGCCACTGCGCCGGCCCATTTTCATCATTTTTAAATACACAGTTCACTGGCATTTAGTACATTCGTGTTATTGTGCAAACATCACCACTGTCCAGTCCATTTCCACGCCTTTTTCATCATCCCCAACATAAACTCTGTACCCATTCAACGATAATTCCCCAGTTCTCCCTCCCCACCGCCCCAGGTAACCCCTGGTAACCTCTGTTCAACTATCTCCATGAATTTCGCTATTCTAGGTACTTTATATGCATGGAATCATATAATATTTGTCCTTTTTTTTTTTTTTTTTTTGAGATGGAGTCCCATTCTATCACCCAGGCTGCAGTACAGTGGTGCGATCTCGGCTCACTGCAGTCTCCACCTCTTGGGTTCGAGCGATTCTCCTGCCTCAGCCTCCCAAGTAGCTGGGATTACAGGCGCCCGCCACCACCCCTGGCTAATTTTTGTATTTTTAGTAGAGACAGGATTTCGCCATGTTAGCCAGGCTGATCTCGAACTCCTGACCTCAAGTGATCCACCTGCCTTCGCCTCCCAAAGTGCTCAGATTATAGGCATGAGCCACTGCACCTGGTCAATATTTGTCCTTTTATGTCCGGTTTCTTTCACTTAGCATAATATTTTCGAGGTTCACTCATGTTGTAGCATGCATCAGACTTTCCTTTTTCAGGCTGAATAATACTCCACTGCATGTCTACACCGCATTTTGTTAGTCCGCCCTGTGTTGATGAATACTTGGGCTGTTTCCACCTTTGGCTATTGTGAACAAGGCTGCCACAAACATAGGTGGACACATCTGTTTGAGTTCCTGCTCCCAGTCCCTTATGTGTCTAGGAGTGGGACTGCAGGATCATATGATGATTCTATATTTAACTTTTTTTTTTTTTGAGATGGAGTCTTACTCTGTTGCCCAGGCTGGAGTGCAGTGCCACGATCTCGGCTCACTGCAACCTCCACCTCCCGGTTCAGGCAATTCTCCTGCCTCAGCCTCCTGAGTAGCTGAGATTACAGGCACCCGCCACCACGCCTGACTAATTTTTGTATTTTTAGTAGAGACAGGGTCTTGCCATGTTGGCCAGGCTGGTCTTGAACTCCTGACCGCAAGTGATCCACCCCCCTCAGACTCCCAAAGTGCTGGGATTACAAACATGAGCCGCCACACCCGGCCCTATATTTAACTTTTTAAGGAACTGCTAAACTGTCTTCCACAGCAGTTGCGCCATCTACGTTCTATTATTAATTTTACATGTTATATTTGATTTAGTTGTTTTTTTTTTTTTGAGACGGAATCTCACTCTGTCGCCCAGGCTGGAGTGCAGTGGCACGATCTCGGCTCACTACAAGCTCCACCTCCCGGGTTCACGCCATTCTCCTGCCTTAGCCTCCCGAGTAGCTGGGACTACAGACGCCTGCCACCACGCCTGGCTATTTTTTTGTATTTTTTAGTAGAGAAGGGGTTTCACAGTGTTAGTCAGGATGGTCTCGATCTCCTGACCTTGTGATCTGCCTGTCTCGGCCTCCCAAAGCGCTGAGATTACAGGCATGAGCCACTGCGCCCAGCCCAATTTAGATTTTTTAATGATGACAAATCTGAGTTTACCTAATTGGTGGTGCACACGGGCACCCTGTGCCATCCTGTAGTCCAAAAGGTCACAAGTTTACGCGATGCTCCTCTGGAGTGTTTCAATTCTAAGATTCTGCAACTGAAGGCTGAAATTCTAAGATCTTTTCATGCTAGGATTAAGACCTGTGGCATTCCATTCTGAGGTTCGGAGAGACAGGATCTGTGAATTCACTTCCAGACCACCATGGTGTACATGGGCTCAGCCTGCCCTGTCTTCTCCACACTGCTTGGGAGGAAGGCTGCCAGAGGCTAGGCAGCTAGGGAGGGGCAAGAACTCACCACCACCAGCAGCTGCAGCCATGGAGCTGGGACTGTGGGAATGGAGAGGAAGAAGTGGAGATGGGGACAGATGGAGGAGGAAAGAGCAAGACCTGGGGACCCACTGGAGAGAGGACAAAAGTCCCAGATCCCCTACCTGCCTGACTGGGGCTGGTGCAGTCAATAGGAAGGGCTGAGAGAAGAGAAAACCATTCACTCATTCAACAAACATCCACTGAGCACTGGGATGCCAGCTGGGAGCGGGGCCTATGGGGATGGAATGACCCGGCCCTGCCCTGTGCCCACTCTTGTGTGTCTCTACTTTCACCGAGTCTAAGCAGCCTGCCAAAGGTCTCCCCAAAAGAACCACTGCCACTCAATCATAGCCACCATGCATGCGGGGTTCACCCCATGCCGGCTTCATTCTGAGCGCTTTACCTAGATGATGAATTCTCACCACCTGCGCTACTTTACAGGTAAGGTGACCACAGCTTAGAGAGGCTGAGTAGCTTCCCCAGGATCACACAGCTGGGGAGTGAAGGAACCCACACTCGCCACCCCAAACTGCCTCTCTACATGCACAAGCCTTCTCTGAGGATCCTGAAGGTGAGACGTGGGAAGGGACTGACACACATTCCACAGAATCGGAGGTTTCCAAGTCCTCTCAGGGGGGTTTCCAAGTCCTCTCATCAATATCCCTCCATCTAGCCCCCTCAGGCTGTCTCTGGGTCCCCCTTCCTTCTGCCCAGATCCCTGCAGCACCCACCCCACCCTCTGCAGCAACAAATTTCTCTTCCTTCTGGAAAGCAGTGGCTGATATGCCCAACCTACCATGGCGGCCTCCACAGAAAGCCAGGTCCTCTCACTCCCCGTGAGCAGTCAGGGCTGCTAAGAACAAACATTTTTCCCCTTTGTCACATAGAGTAATAGACTCTTGAAAAATCACATTCTGGGAGGCTCATGGCTGAATCTTATAATCTGAGACTCTCCATCAAAGAACCTCAGAGCCACCGACTAATAGAATCTCGAAGTCAGTGACTGGAGAATCCTACGATGCTGCACTCTCTCCATCACTGACTGGACAACAGCTGGTGTCACAGAGCAGGGCAGGCAGGGAGGCTGAGGGATCGGGGGGGCAAGAAAGCCTTGGGGTACAGAGGACAGGGTGGGGTGCTGGAGGGAGGCCCAGCCTGTTGTCATGCTGGAGGAAGCAGTTGGTGGGTGAGGCCTGGCTTTGTTACTGATGGTTTTTAATTATGTAAATCAGCCCAGGGCCTGCGCCTGGCACAGGCTTGGCATTCATCAGCTGGCAGCAGAATTAATCAATAAACAACCAGCTGGATGGGCCTGGGCACGAACACCCAGCCACGCCCCCACCACCCCTCCAGAGGGGTCCTCCCAGGTGGGCAGGGGAGGAGCTACATGGAAGCTGCCGCTCCCGGCTGTCAGTGCAGTTGCACACACGCACGCACATGCACCCCACGTGCATCGGCAGCTTGGACTCACTGTGCATTTGCACAGGTGAACACACCTGCACCTGCACATACAGAGAGGTGTGGCATACAAAGCACGCACTCAGACCCTCCACCCCCGCAGCCCAGCACACATGCAGGAATACAGCCGTAAGAGGCGAGGGCCTCGTTACAGCCTCACATTTCACAGCTCACAGCCACGCCATTCCCCTCTACAACCCGCCCTGGGAGGCTGGCTGGGATGGGCTGGGCTGGGCTGAAGCCCTCGTTTTACAGATGAGGAGACTGAGATCTAGAGAAGGGACTTGCTCAGCATCCTCCCCAGGGGTCCTTCCTCCCAACCCAACTCACTCCAAGGTACAAAGGGGCTGCAGGCCCAAGAGAACTGAGGAAGGAAAGTGAGAGGCACAGGCGCTGGTGGCCCCAAAGCTTCTAAGGCAAGGTCCCCTCCCTGAAAGCAGGGCCCTTGGTGACCTGGCAGAGAACAGGGCAGGGCAGGTGACCCAGTGGGGGCACAGGCGGGGGCCGGGCAGGAGCAGGCGGTGGAGCTGGGCACCAAGGCCCTCTCTGCTCTCCAGGGAGCCATGATGGATGGCTGCCTCCCAGCCAGCGTGCTCACTCCTGCTCCCGGGGCTGCCCCATAAATCAGCTCCCTCATCTCTGCCGTGGCTGTTCCTTGATCGCTTTTCAGCATCGAGGGGAGAGGGGGAAGTTCACCATCCCTAGCGGCAGGAGGGGGCTAGCAGAGAGGATCATAAAATTAATAGAAAGGTTTTCTCTTCCCCTTTTTGCCTTCTCTCAGCTTCCAGCTTTCTGCCAGCCTCTACCCCTCTCTGGCTGAGGCTCACTAAATACTGAGTGAGGAAATAGGACCTGAGGCATGGATGAATCTCCGAGACATCTAGCACTGTGTGTCTCTGCCGCAGCCTCAGCCATGGGGTTTCCTAGCAGCCCCCAAAGACAAGGAGAGGAAGCAGGAAGGTGTCCTTCCTGGTCCGAGCAGATCTCAAGTAGCTCTGGAAGGAGGCCAGGAAAGGGCCTTGAGTGCTAGGGACCCCTTTTAGAGATCAGCCTTTTGGAGCCCCCCACCCCTTGGAGAAGCTGATGAAGGCTGTGGGTCTCTGTGAAGGCCCTGGGAACTCGACGCCACACAGCGCAGCAGTCAGTAGTTCAGCCTCTGCGGCCAGCCTCCCCAGTCCAAGTTCAGGCTCTGCCACATAGTAGCTGTTTCACCATGGGCAAGCTGCTTCCCCTCTCTGTGCCTCAGTTTCCTCATGTGCAAAGCAGGGTGAGTTACAGGACCTGCATCCTAATCAACAGATACATATTCTTTAGAAGAGTCACTGGGGATTATAGAGTTAAATGCTCTAAATATTATCAAGTGTTATCATTATTAAAGACACTGGCTCTCAGATCTTCGTGTTCATTCGCTGGAGGCTTTTCAAACCCTGATTGCTGCCCCCTGCGTTCCTGTCTCAGTAGGCCTGGAGAAGGGCCCAAGGTTGCATTTCTAACAAGTTACTGGCTGATGCTGGGACACTGGTCCAGGGGCCACACTCAGAACCCACTAGAGCCCATGTTGGTGTCGCTGATCCAGCTCAGCCCCCTCACCACTCTACATCTTAAGAACTGAGGCCCAGAAAGGTGAGCTTGTGCCCAGGGCCATACCCAGTAAGGGTGGCCTAGGCCTCAGTCTACCACGGGGAGGGGTTCTCAGCAGGAAGTCGGAGGAGGGGACCTGGAGGTGGAGGCGGCTCCATCATGGCCACCACCCGCCCTCCTTCCTCCCCTATTCCCCCCAAACCAGCTCCAAGAGCAAAGAGGCAGAATTTGCCTTCCTGGCCAGAGGTAATCTTTTAATCTCTTTGGCTTTAATCTTGCAGCCCAACATAAACCCAAATCTGTACAGGGGAAGGAAGGGGGTGGGAGATACAGATCTCCTTTCCTGGGGAGGGGGTAATCTAGGCTTTGCCTTTCACTTTGCCACAGATCTCCCATACCATTTCCACCTTCCCCACTCCTGCTTCTGGGAGCACTGGGCTGGGAGGCAGATCCAATAGGGCATGAGGAGGCAGAGAGAGCAGCCAGATGGGGTGAGGCAAGGGAGATTCACTTGTTAAAAGGAATCCACTTTGATAGGCAAAGCTTGCTTAAACAAGACATGAAAAGCATTAGACATAAAAGGAAAAAATTACAAATTGGGCTTCCTTACAATTAAAAACTTATGTTCAGCAAAATACACCATCAAGAGAAAGAAAAATCAATCCACACATGCAGAAAAGATATTTCAGTACATATATCTGAGAAAGAACTAGTAGCCAGCATAAATAAAGGACTCCTACAAATCAATAAGAAAAAAAAAACAATTTTTAAGTGGGCAAAAGATATGAACAGGCACTTCACAAAAGAGAGTATCAAAATGCTCAATATATACTTGAAAAAGACACCAACCATGAGCAAGCAGCAGAGATACACAACTTGAAATTACCTCAAGCTGTCATTCACACTCGCCAGACTGGCAACATTTAAAAGAACAAAAACATCAAATGTTGGAAGGATGAGGATCAACTTTCTTATACAGTGAGTGGGAGTGTAAATGGTTCGGCCACTTTGAAAAACTGTTTGGCAGTTTCTTCCTGCTATGGTTTGAAGGTATGTGTCCCCTCCAAAATTCATAGTTGTCAATATGAGAGGACTAAGAAATGAGACCTTTAGGAGGTGAGGAAGCCATGAGGGTGGAGCCCTTCTGGATGGGAATCATGCTTTTATAGAGGAGGTTCAAGGGAACTGTTTGTCCCTTTTTGTCCCTTCCACCATGTGAGGATGTAATAAGAAAGCCCAGGCCCTCACCTGACACTGAATTTGCAGGCATCTTGATCTTGGACTTCCCAGCCTCCAGAACTATGGGAAATACATTTCTCTTATATGAATTACCCCATCTCAGATATTTTGTTGTAGCAAGAGGAAGGGACTAAGACACTGAAAAAAACTAAATAAACACCTATTCTATAACCTAACCATTCCACTCCTAGGTATTTACACAAGATAAATGAAAGCAGGCCAGACACTGTGGCTCACACCTGTAATCCCAGCACTTTGGGAGGCCAAGGCACGAGGATCACTTGAGGCCAGGTGTTTGAAATCAGCCTAGTCAACAGAGTAAGATCCCATCTCCACAAAAGAAACGTAAAAAGAAATTAGCTGGGTGTGGTGGCATGCGCCTGTAGTTCCAGCTACTCAGGAGGCTGAGGTGGGAGGATCGTTTGAGCCCAGGAGGTCGAGGCTGCAGTGAGCCAAGATTGTGCCACCTGTCACTGCACTCCAGCCTAGGCAACAGAGTGAGACCCTGCCTCAAAAAAAAGAAGAAGAAAAAGAAGAAATGAAAGCATATGTGTATACAATGAATGCAAATTCTCACTGACTAATTTTAGTCCCAAACAGAAAACAACCCAAATGTCCATCAACAGGTGAATGAATAAACAAATTCTGGTCTATCCCCACAGTGGAGTTCCAGTCAGTGATTAAAAAAAAAAAAAAAAAAAAAAAAAAAAAAAAAAAAGGATCAATTCCAGGCCCGGCGCTGTGGCTCACGCCTGTAATCCCAGCACTTTGGGAGGCCGAGGCAGGTGGATCACAATGTCAGGAGATTGAGACCAGCCTGGCTAACACAGTGAAACCCCATCTCTACTAAAAATACAAAAAATTAGCCAGGTGTGGTGGCGGACACCTGTAGTCCCAGCTACTCGGGAGGCTGAGGCAGGAGAATAGCATGAACCCGGGAGGCGGAGTTTGCAGCGAGCTGAGATCATGCCACTGCACTCCAGCCTGGGTGACAGAGCGAAACTCCGTCTCAAAAAAAAAAAAAAAAAAAAAAGGATCAATTCCTGACATACAAACCACAACCCGGATGAATCTCACAAGGCTTATGCTAAGTCCAAGAAGCAAGAGAACACTCTTTATGAATCTATTTATTTGAGGTGTAAGAACAGGAAAAACCAATTTCTAGTGATAGGGATTATAAAAGTGGTTACCTTTGTGGAATGGGAGGTCAGTGGCTGGGAAGGGACACAAAAGGAACCTTTTTGGGGTTTTGTTTTTGGTTTTTGGTTTTTGGGGTTTTTTTGAGATGGAGTCTGGCTCTGTCACCCAGGCTGGAGTGCAATGGTGCAATCTCAGCTCACTGCAAGCTCCGCCTCCCCGGTTCAAGTGATTCTCCTGCTTCAGCCTCCCAAGTAGCTGGGATTACAGACGCCCAGCTAATTTTTTGTATTTTTAGTAGAGATGGGGTTTCACTGTGTTGGCCAGGCTGGTCTTGAACTCCTGACCTCAGGTGATCCACCCGCCTCATTCTCCCAAAGTGCTGAGATTACAGGCATGAGCCACCATGCCCAGCCAAAAGGGACCTTTTTGGAATGCTGGGCATGTTTGATAAATGTATGTATATCATCGAACTAAACACTTAAAACCCATGCATTTTCTTTGCTTTTCTGTATGTACACTATACCTCAGTTGTTGTTTTTTTTTTTTAAGTTAAAGTAAAAAAGAAAAGGCACCACATTAGGAAATGCACTCAGGCCATCCCCCACCCCCTCAGGAATAAAGGACGCAGGGACCCAGCCCAGCTCTGCCGCGTGTGACTTCCACCTCATTCTTTAGCCTCCCTCAGCCTCTGCCTCTCCACAGTCTCCCCATCTGTCAAACGGGGATGAAAATCTCTGCCCACCCTACCCAATGTGGAGAGGACCAATGGGAAAATGGAGGCGAATGTCCCTTCATGATTAAATGTTCCCTCTCATTGTCACAACCCTCATGACACTCTCCCAGGGCCCAGCAGAAAGGGTGAGGAGCCAGGAGCATGGGCTTGGTCACTGGCCCTGCCGCAGAATCTCAGGAAGCCATTCCAGGCGGCCTGCCACCTGCGGGTCACCGCATCCGCAAGACCCCAGGGTCCCTCTATCCTGACCTCCCAGATGGACCACCCAGACCTGCCAACTCAGAGCGATGCCTGGAGTGCCAGATGACTGTACTGCCACTGCTATCGCCACAGTTCCTCTCGGAACATACCTGCAAGGCACAGAGCCCCATGCCTGGCAGCCTTCTCCTTCTCTCCTTAGACCCCTCCATGACTGTCCAGCAGTCTTGGAGAACCTCCCTCCCCAAGAAAGCAGAACCTCCCTCCCCAAGGCTGGAACTGCCACAGGACACTAAAGGAGAAATAAAACCCCGAACTTGCAATCAGCTGAAGGGGTAGGTTTCCAGTGCTCGCCTGTGGGACTCCTTCCCCCTCACCTATCTGGCTGTTTGAGCTGAAACAGTCACAGCACTTGGACAAATAGACAGGTTGTACCTTGCGGTACACAGGAGTCTACTGCGTGCTGTGGCAGAGACTGTGGGGGGCCCCTACCATATCCTGTCTCCCACCTGCCTTAGCAACAAACACTTGGATGGCAATGTGCCTGGCCAAAAGGTTCCGTTTCTCAGCCTCCCTTGCAGCTAGGAGTGGCCACTGAGGGCCAAGTGTAAGCTGTCAGGTGGGACAGAAGGGAACATTGGGGCCAGTGTGTGCCCCCAGTCCCTGCTGAAAGTTAGACGTGATGATGGAGGCCCAGCAGCCATCTTGGATCATGAGGTGACCTTGAGGATGGAAGCTGACTGCTAAGGCGGGTGGGACTGAAAGAGAGGAGCCTGGGTCCCTGAAGACACCATTGGGGCCCCCACCAACCCAGGACGCCTACCCCCGACGTGTTAGGTGAGAGAGTGAGAAGTCTGGATATGGTTTAAACCACTATTATCAATATTTCCAGCCTCTGTTCTCAGCAAAGGGAAATAAGCCCTGACTGATACCCAAACCCCGTGAGGTAGATACCACTGTGCAACCCCTGCCCCTTGCACCCCCGTTTTACAGATGCACCCCCAGCCTCCCTTCCTCCCTCTGTGATGTCCGTGATGCCCAAAAGACCAGCATTCCATTCCCAGCCCCCTGACGCTGTGAGTCAGCCTCTGCCAGACCTGGAGTGGGCCCCACGGCTGCAATGTCAACGGTGCTCCATGCAGATGGCTGCGGCTCGAGCTGGTGACACGAGCGCTGTTGAGAAAGCAAAGTGCTGTCATGGACAGCGTGCCCTGCTGTAGAGATCAAGGGGAAGCCGGAGAATATTTACAAACCACAGAGAACAGACACACGAAGTGAATACCAGTTGGGTATAGTAAAAGCCTCTTTTAAACCTGTCCTACTCTTTCTTTGCCATGTGAAATCAAGTCGCTGGCAAGAAGCTCTCCGGTAAGACTAAGGTTTGCAGCTCTGCTGCAGGAAACACCATGAATTCCACACCGTGACCACGTGCGGGGCTGCCCTGCAATGCAGGGCACAGTGGCTAGGTACTTGGCAAGGACCCTAGACAGCCTGGGCTCACATCCCTGCTCCGTGAACTGGTTAATCTCAGGGCAAATTACTTCACTTCTTTGTGCCTTAGTTTCTTCATCTGTGAAATGGGCAACAGAGGGCGGCTGATCTGGGAAGAGCTTAGAGCGGTGCCTGCTACACAGGAGGGGCTATTAAGGATCAGCACCATTCTCAGGTTCACGGTGAGAACCTAATTTCCTTATTGTCTGTTTGTTATAGGAAACTGAATTTACTCACCAGCATTGGAACATTCCATCCGCTGAGTCACACTCACTTCTCTTATCATCATTAACCCTGCGTAGGGGCTCCTGGCGCCAGAAGGAGCAACCCAAAGCTCTTCGTCTTGGTGAGGTTGATGCAAGTAAAAATAAGTGGTGATTATAAGTGATTCATTTGTCAAACGCAAGGTCAAGGGTCCCAATTTGTACATGTCACTAAGGCAGCATCAAGAAGCTCCCCACATCCCAAACTGTCTCCCCTCTGACACTAGTGGAAATTTCACTATCAGAGCCAGAGAACTCCGAGGAGGAGAAGCAATTTCAGAGCACAGCGTCTTAGAGTAAATGAACATATCGAGGTCAGCTGGGGGGCTTCGAATCATGGCAAGGAAAGGGAGGGAAGGCCAGGGGCAAGTATTTGGACCCTCTCAGGGTGGTTGAGGATTCTGCAGCCACTAAAGGCACACACACACATACGCGCACGCGCGCGCACACACACACACACACACTGGTAATCGCTTTACCCCAGCAGTAGGGGCTTAAGCCTCTATCTAGGCTAGCCCCACCCCCGCCCCCTGCTGCATTAGCCACCTCTGTCCCAAGGCAGGATCCCCAGAGGTTCAACAAGGAAACCCTGCAGGGCTGGAAGCCGAATGCAATAGAGAGTTAGCAGCCACCAGTGGTCACACCCAACTCACACACATACACACTCACTCATGCACTCATACACACAGACAACACACTAGACTCAGACACCCACCGAGCTGTCTCCCCAAAGTCATGACAAATCCAGAGAGAGGTCCACAGAATTGTCCTATCCCAGAGAAAGCCACAGAAACACAAGTAGCTGGCACCGAGATACTCACACTCTGCCCCTGGGATCTCTCTGCCTGGGTGCCCCCGTTCCTGCCCCTGAATAGACAGACATTCTGCCCAGGGGGAGCCAACCCCAGTCAGGGTTTCCTCTCCCCACCTCTCCTTTCCCAGGTACGCAGGCCCCCAGTACGTTTTCGCCTCCTGTACCTCCTCCATTCGTGCCCCTCCTCGCCCGGGGACTGTGAGTACCCAAGAACAAGGACAGTCTGCCATTTTCCTGTGACCTCCCCAGCTCCCATGGCAGGAGCCGCAAACCCCCGCGACCCTTCTCGTAGGGTTCACGCCTCATCCCAGCTCCTCGGAGAAGCTGGCGGCTCTTCTCATTTTCCAGTGAGTGCGTGAAAATACAGATTAAACCAATTAGGGAAAAGTCGTCAGAGGGCAAGGCGAGAGCCACCACTGCACCTAATCATCAGCTCCAGCAACGCACAATGAGACAGACTCACAGATTACAAATGCACACAAATTCCAAAGTAGGAAGGGGGTGGCAGGATGGGGGCAGGCGAGCTCCATTTTAGATTCCCTTGTTTTTGTTTAGATGGCTTTCCTCTGTTGGCAACACACTTCCACCTTCATGCTCCCAGGAAAAGCAGGTAGGGTGGGAATGATTGCAGAAGGGGAACATGAGGCCCAAGGGACTGGTAAAGGACAGTTGCAGAAGGCCCGGGCCACCCAGACTGGTCTTCTCCTGGCTGGGCTGGAGGTGGGGATATGAGGGCCAGTCCCCAGGAGAGCCCCATTGGCCTGAAGGTCTGCTCTCTGTCCCACTCCTCTCCCTACAAAGAACCAGCATGTGCCTGAGAGGCAACCTTGCCCCTCACCAAATGGCAGGATTATTTAACTGATGGCTGCTGTCCCCCAGATGGTCATGTTTGTTAAATCTGGTAAGGAGACGTGCTGTGTGCTTTTCTTCCCCCTGGCTGGGGAGGATTTTCTTAGAATCTGAGTGCAAGGGGCCCACTTTCGTGCCCTTTTATCCCATAAGGCCCCTCCCAAGCCTAGCCTGGTCCCCTCAGTGGCACCCCAGTCATGTTAACCTTCCAGCCAGGCCTGCCTTGCCCTGGTCCAGGTGAGAAGCCAGTGGTGATGCATGAGTGCCCCCTGCTGGTGATGTTCTGCACTGTCCACTGGGACTCCTACCCCGGATCCAGCCAGGTAGCAGCATTCCCCACACACACCTCCAGGACTGCCTGGCTGGGTGAAGGAAAGGGTGGGCACCTGTGGGAGGAGCACAGAGCCCTAAGAATGTGCTTCATAAAGGCCCAAAGAAGCTGGGAACAGCTCCATTCCTGTTCCAGCAGCAGGGGGTGTGACTGTGGGTGGCAGGTAGACACTGAGCATTTTCCAGCAGGGGGCAAGGGAGGGTGCCTGTCATTGCGTATGGACTGTCAGAGAGACTTAGCATATGTGGGATGGAGGAAGGAAGGAATGAGTGAATGAAGGAATGAATGAACTCTTTATTTCCTAAAAGGTCATGTGAATAACACTAGTAAACTATCAGCGTAATTTTTAGATAATAGCGATGAACTTCTTTAAGAGTTATGTATCTAGTTTGATTGTATCTGATCCATCAGATTCATTAATATTTAAAACGAATGTCTTTAGATACAAAAGGGTCCATGTAAAGAAAGACATTAGGTAAATAACATGTATGTACTCTCAGCTCCTAGCATGGGTATTCAATAAATGCTAGTAATGAATGAAAAATAAACAAATGCATGTACAGCTGACAAGGCAGATCATGGATGATCAGTATAGGGCAGTAGGTCCCACACTTAGCTGTACCTTGCCATCACCTGGGGAGCTTTAAAGATTATCTCTGGGTGACTCTGTGTCTCTGAATCTCAGGGGACTGGGGAGGAAGATGGTGCACCCTGGGCAACGCTCAGAGGAGGAGAAAATCACCGGCTCCCAATTTGGGCAGCGAATCAGAAGCAGCATGGATTCACTGCCTTTTGAAATAGTGAAACTGCCATCATTGGAGAAAGGCGAACTGTGGTTAGGCGACCTGGGATTCCTCCGCTGGGAGAGAGGTTGAACTAGGTGAACTTGAAGGTTTCATGCAAGGAAAGAGAAGTGAGCTGATATTTATGTAGACCAGCTTCCAGATTGACACTAAGTACAAAGCTAATGTGTATTTACTATGGCTTTAATCTATACTGATTAAGAATGTCTCATTTATTCACCTGCACCTCATGTTTTACTTGGCATGTATCTTTATTATAGTTAATATAAATATTACATTAGCAGCTTACAGAACATATAGAATTTGCTGTCCTGAGTTTATTTACAAGTTAGTACCTCATTTATGAGACTTTTTACCCCTTGAGAACATCCGCCTTCTTCTTGAAAACTGTGACTGGTTCATTATAAACATATATTCGTATAATGGAGTTAATGGGGTTATCATCTGTTTATCTCTTTTAATTAGGCCCTGATTTGCCCAAACAATTTCAGTTACTTTCTTGATTACAGTTGGAGGAGCATGTGGTTTGGTGTGGGCTTGGTAAAGAGCTGCTGTCTGCTTCTCTAAATCCACATATAGTATCATATGTGCAGGCTGAATTAATATTTGATATGTGAGTTGTTCCCTTATCTTGTTAGATACTCTTGATAAAAGAATTCCCACTTATGAATTTTCACGGATATACCTCTGGAAAGGAATTGAGAAAAATAAATGTTGTGCTATTTGGAAAGGTTGGGAGACACATTGCAATCGAGTCTGAGTTTTGATATCAGCTTAATGGTATTCGAATAGTAGCTTTTTTTTTTTAGCTTTGAGCGGATTTTTAAAACATAAAGCATAAATAGATTTGTCATAGTGCAGGGTCAAAATTAGTTCTGTTGATGGCAAGTTATGCAATATTAATTGTTTTATGAACAAATGCAATTAAGTTGCAAATCCCTTGACAGAGTGCAATGTTAGGCCAATGTTTTCATCAGTATGAGGAAATGTCAGATTAGCTTCCCCAAGGAAGACGAAATCTTTGGCACCATGCCGAAAACATACGTGTTTGTTTTATAGCTGCGCCATGCTCTCTTACATGACTGGTGGGAATAAAAAGGGACACATTCACTCTCAAGGACAATTGGACAGCGTCTACCGAAATGATAAATACACCTTCTTTTTTTTTTTTTTTTTTTTTGAGATGGAGTCTCACTCTGTCACCTAGGCTGGAGTGCAATGGTGCGATCTTGGCTTACTGCAACCTCCGCCTCCCGGGTTGAAGTGATTCTCCTGCCTCAGTCTCCTGAATAGCTGGGATTACAGGTGCACACCACCACGCCTGGCTAATTTTTTTTGTATTTTTAATAGGGACACGGTTTCACCATGTTGGTCAGGCTGGTCTTGAACTCCTGACCTCGTGATCCACCCGCCTCGGCTTCCCAAAGTGCTGAGATTACAGGCGTGAGCCACTGCGCCCGGCCATAGATGCACCTTCTCTTTAATCCACCAATCCTCCAATATACTCACATCTGCACTTAATAACACGTGTATGAGAAAATTCACTGTAGCATTGTTTGAAAAGCACATGATTGGGAAAACCATCCAAATGCCCATCCATAGAGGACTGACTGGTCAATAGAAAACTGTACATCTATTATGTGGAATACCATGAGGCTGTCAAAAAAAGAATGAGGACTCAACAACAACAACAAAACCACCTGAATAAAAACTGGGCAAAAGAGTTGAATAGACATTTCTCCAAAGAAGTTATACAATGGGTGGCCAATATCACCTGCAAAGATGTTCAACATCCCTAATCATTAGGGGAATGCCAATCAAAACCACAATGAGGTGCCACTTCATACCCAAGACGATGGCTATTTTAAAAAAGATAAACAGGCAAATGTGGTGGCTCACGCCTGTAATCCCAGCACTTTGGGAGGCTGAGGCAGGCGGATCACCTGAGGCCAGGAGTTCGAGACCAGCCTGGCCAACATAGTGAGACCCTGTCTCTACTAAAATTGCAAAAATTAGCCAGGTGCGGTGGCACTCACCTGTAGTCCCAGCTACTCGGGAGGCTGAGGCAGGAGAATCACTTGAACACAGGAGGTAGAGGTTGCAGTGAGCTGAGATCATGGCACTGCACTCTAGCCTGGGTGAAAGAGTGAGACTCAGTCTCAGGAAAAAAAAAAAAAGAAAAGAAAATAATTGTTGGCCATGATGTGGAGAAATTAGAACACTTGTGCATTGCTGGTAAGACTATAACATGATGCTCTCCTATGGAAAACAGTATAGCAGGTCCTCAAAAAAATTAAACATAGAATTCCCATATGACCTAGCAATTCTGGCTATATGCCCTGAAAAACTTGAAAGTGGGGACTTAGACAGATATCTGTATACCCACGTCATACCAGCATTATTCGCAATAGCCAAAAGATGGAAGCAAGCCAAATATCCATTGACATGAATGCAGGAGCAAACTGAGACATATCCATTCTATGGAATAGTATGCTGCCATAAAAAGGAATGAGGTGCTGATATATGCTACAAACATGGATGACCCTTGAAAACATTATGATTAAACATTACAAAAAAGTTGTGGTGATGGTCACACAACATTGTGAATAAAATCAATGCCACTGAATTGTACACTTAAAAGTGGTTAAAGGCCAAGCACAGGAGGATCGCTTTGGCAGGAGGATCGCTTGAGCCCAGGAGTTCAAGACCAGCCTGGGCAAAATGGCAAGACCCTGTCTCTACAAAAAAAAAAAAAAAATGTAGATTTAAATTAGCCAGGGTGTGGTGGCATGCCCCTATAGTTCCAGCTACTCAGGAGGCTGAGGTGAGAGAATGACTTGAACCCAGGAATTCAAGGCGGCAGTGAGCTCTGATTATGCCACTGCACTCCAGCTTGGGCAACAGAGTGAGACCTCGTCTCTTTAAAAAAAAAATGGTTAAAATGTTTAAAATGGTAAATTTTGTTATATATATTTTAATGCAATTTTTAAAAATTAATAATGTCATTTTTTAAAGCGTGGAAGTCTAGGGCCGGGTTCAGTGGCTCACACCTGTAATCCCAGTACTTTGGGAAGCCAAGGCGGGTGGATCACCTGAGGTCAGGAGTTCAAGACCAGCCTGGCCAAGATGGTGAAACCCTTTCTCTACTAAAAATACAAAAATTAGCTCTACTAAAAATACAAAAATACTAAAAATACAAAAACTAGCTGGGCATGGTGGCATGTGCCTGTAATGCCAGCTACTTGGGAGGCTGAGGGATGAGAATCACTTGAACCCGGGAGGCAGAGGTTGCAGAGAGCCGAGATGGCTCCACCGCACTCCAGCCTGGGCAATAGAGCAAGACTCCATCTCATAAATAAATAAATAAATAAATAAATAAAGTGAGAGTCTAAATCCCCTCCCTTTGAATATGGGTTGACCTTGGCTACTGGATTCTAACGGCATGATGCTGCCTGTCTTCCTAGGCCAAGTCATAAGAGGCCCTTTGGCTTCCACCGAGCTCTCTTAGCTGGGAGCCCTAAGCCAACATGTAGGAGGCCAGCTACCCTGCAACAAGATACTAGAGAGCCCTCATAGTCGTAGGAAATGACGTCTGCCCAATGCTGGCCCGATAGGACCAGCTGTTCCAGCCCCAGCTATCAGGGTCTGCCCGGCCTGGGCCTCAGACAGGTGAGAAAGCCTCCAGATTGTCCCACCCCACTTGGGGCCACCTCAGCCAACACAGTGCAGAGGTGGATGGAGCAGAGAAGAGCTTTCTCACAGAGCCTGCCAAATTGCAGATTCATAAGCAAAATGAATGTTGGTGCTGTTTTATGCCATGAGGTTTGGGGGTGGTTTGTAATGCAGTAGTAGATAAATGGAACAGTGAACATATTACTTATGTATTTGAATTTGTTTCAATTTAATTTAAAAAGCATCAGATTTAAATAAAATGAATTTAAACTACATAAATGTCTCTTGCAAACCAATTGGTAAATTGGATGGTTTTCATTCTCATGGTTTGCATCTTGCCTCTATAAAGCTATTAAAGGTGCAAAAATGTTTTCACCTGAATACTGATAAAAGCTTGGAGTTGGGGGGTGGTCAGTGAGGTGGAGTGAGGGGGAATATAGTTCTGTCGGAGGGCTCTCTACCCAGAAGGCAAGGGCAGGAAGGAGAAAGGTAGCTGGGGCTACATACCATGAAGGGGCAGGTTTCCAACCTAGAAAATTAAAGACAAACCTGGTCAGCAGGTCCTTGGAATAAAACCCAGAATGTGGAGGAGTTAAGTGAGTGATTGATACATCACCTGAGATGGGGTTTCAGGAGGCTTGAGAAGGGAAGGAAGTTATATGGCCTAAGACCAGGACCCCTGAGGAGCTAAAGGTATTCATTAAGCGCAGGTGGCTCCTGCCTGTAATCCCAGCACTTTGGGAGGCCAAGGCAGGTGGATCACCTGAGGTCAGGAGTTCGAGACCAGCCTGACCAATATGGTGAAACCCCCATCTCTACTAAAAATACAAAAATTAGCCAGGCATGGTGGTGGGCGCCTGTAATCCCAGCTACTCAGGAGGCTGAGACAGGAGAATCGCTTGAACCCGGGTGACAGAGGTTGCAGTGAGCCAAGATCGTGCCACTGCACTCCAGCCTGGGTGACAGAGCAAGACTCTGTCTCATAAAAAAGAAAAGCAAAGAAATCCATAATGTATCCTCCCCAAGGATTCTCCACTGTCCCCTTCCTGTTTATTTCCTTCATCACCCCATCATCTCTGAAATTCCTGCTTGTTTGCACCTGCTTGATATCTGTCTCTCTGTATTTGTCAGGACAGGCTAAGTGCTGCAACAAACACCCCAAAATTTAGGGCCTCAACTCAAGACTAGTATGTTTCTGCTGCTTGCAACAGTTCAGTGCCACTATTTGATGAACAGACTTCCTCCTGCTGTTTCGGGTCCTGGGCCCCTCCCGCCTCCAGGCTCTGCCCTTCTTGCACCCAGAGGCTTCTCTCACCAGCCAGGGAAGAAGACGAAAAGAGATCATCTCATGGGGGAGGGCTTTATGGGCCAGCCCTGCAAGTGGGGCACATCCATCAGGCGGAACTCAGTCACATGGCCACCCTCACTGCAAGGGAAGCTAGAAATGTCGCCCAGCTGGGGGCTCAGGAGAAAAAGAGGAGCCATGTCTGCCTACTCTCCCAGTATCAGATCCCAGGGTGCTAGCTCTCATCCACCTTATTGTCCGTGTCTGGCACTGTAACTGGCATATAATGGGTCTTCAGCAAATGCAGAGTCTATGAGTAAATGAATGGTGCTCAGGCTGGGTCCTGGGAACCAGGCCAGGTGGGCACTTTCCTAGTACATGCTGGGGGGCGGGGCGGGGATAGAGGGAGGGATGCAGTCACTCCCAGTTCTCAGATCAGGAAACCGAGGCTCTGAGAGTGAAGCCACATGCACAAGGCCACGCAGCTTGTCAGTGCCAGTTCTCAAATGCAGGAAGCCTCTGCCACCAAATGTCTGTTCTCTCCACTCCCCTGGCTGCCTCTCTAACACGCACACTGACTGGACTCAGGGTCTGGTTATCTTCAAGGCTGCTCTCCTTTCTAACAACCAATGAACCATGTTTGACAAGCTGCAGGTGGCTTGAGGCAGCGGCTGTATCTCTCTCTCATCCCTACATGCCCTGTGGCTACCAGCACAGCCCTTGAACACAGTAGGTGCTCAAACCATGTTTGGGGGATTAATTTGTTCACACAGGCTCAGGCTTCATGCTTTGCTGCTTGCACAGTATGGGGGTCACTTACAACTTATAAAAGAGATCGAGGGGATATTTATTATACGGCCCCTCCCTGTGCAGAGTCGAAGCTGTCTCTGCAGCGAGACCATTGTCCTCCCTGAAACTTGCTCCCGAAGCAGGGACCGGGGCTGCGTCATGTGGGGGTCAAGACCACAGGTGTCACCTGGCCCCCATCAGGATTAGACTGTGGATCCCTGCCACATACAGAGACTGACCTTCCTTGCCCCCAGCTAGTCAGTCCCAGGAAAGAGAGTCGATGGAAGCGGCAGTGTGGCTCTGTCCGCGGTGCTGAACTATCCTCTAACTCCCTCACCTCCTTCTGTAACCCAGCAGCAACTTATGACCTCCTGGGTGGGGGGCAGGTAAAAATACAGATTCCCTGGCCCTTTCTTTAAAGATTTGGGTTCTGAGGGTCTAATATGGAGCCCTGGGATCTGTTTTAACCAACTATCCTAACTGCTTATGATTCTATCCAGCCATTTTGGTACTGGACTGAGTTTGAACACTGACCTCAATAATCAGCTGGTCTTCATGGAGTGCCTGCTATGTACCCAGCACTGTGCCAGATACTGTAAGGCACAGAGCTGCATCAGGCAGGGTAGACGTGGGGAGGGAGGGAGAGAGGCAGCCCCTTCTGCTTTGTGTAGACACAGCACCAGGCACATACCTGGCCTTTATCCTGCAAGATGAGATACATAGGCATGTGAGAACGGTAGTTATCATAACCATAACCAGCATCTGTATCTTTCCTTGGAGTCTCCACGGCCCTATCTGCAAGGCACAGTATGACACATTCTGCTCCTTCAGATCTCGTGGCCTAGGACCCAGACACAACGCCACTTCACACATCAATGTGCCTGATTCCTGCCGCCCTGAACCCCCCAGAATGTAGTCCTCCCTCCCTGCACCATACGGTTGCTGATTATCGTTGTTTACATGATGTGCTATGTTTTCTTTTTTTTTTTTTTTTTTTTTTTTTTTTTGAGATGGAGTCTCACTCTGTTGCCTGGGCTGGAGTGCAGTGGCGTGATCTCTGCTCACTGCAATCTCCACCTCCCGGGTTCAAGCGATTCTTCTGCCTCAGCTCCCTGAGTAGCTTGGATTACAGGCATGTGCCACCACTCCCAGCTAATTTTTGTATTTTTAGAAGAGATGGGGTGTCACCATATTGGCCAGGCTGGTCTCGAACTCCTGACCTTGTGATCTGCCCGCTTCGGCCTCCCAAAGTGCTGGGATTACAGGTGTGAGCCACCGCGCAGCTGCTATGTTTTCAATCATGTCCCAACTGGGATTGGGACTCCCTATTGAGGGCAGGGCTTGCACCTGATTGTCCCATGTAGCATCTGACACAGGGACCCATCCCATCCCCACTTCCACCTCCCTGACCCCTGCTAGAGGAGGCGAGCAATTATTGGAGGATGAGTAGGGAGAGGAATGTGCCCAGGGGATGTGCTCCTGGGTTACACAGCAGCTGAGACAAGTGCTCAGAACCCAAAGAAATCAGGGTGGGCCTCTGGGAAAGCAGGCAACAGGCCAAATGCAAATCAGGCAGGAGCCAGAGTTGAGTCAAGGCCTGGCTTTCCTTTCTCCGGGTGTTTGGGGCTAACAGGAAGTGGGGTCAGGACAGCTGTGCCTGGTAAAAACAGATGTTCTCTGGGCCTGAATGTGGGGCATGGAGGAGGGGGGAACTGGAAGGAGAGGGCCACAGCCAGAGAAATGAAATATGCACAGACCGACTTTTATTTATTCCATTTTACTTTTATTATGGAAAGTCTCAAACCCCTACAGAAGTAGAGGGACTGGTATGAGGCACTCCCACGCACCCATCACCCAGCTCTAACTGCCATACCCACTTTGCCATTCTCATTCCATTCCTCCCTCAAGCCCCTTTTTAACAAAAATGTCAGACATCAGATCATTTCACCCATGAATATTTCAGAATGTATCTCTCACACACTAGCACATTTCTAAAAATAAGCCCAACATCATCACCATACCTAATACAATGAACCATTCCTTAAGATCCTCTAATATGCAGGCCATCTTCAAATTTTCTCGTTTTCCTGAAAAATGCCTTTTTAGGGTTCGTCTGCTTGAATAAAGATCTAAACAAGGTCTTGTTTCCCAGGCTGGAATGTAGCAGCGTGATCTCGGCTCACTGCAACCTTTGCCTCTGGGTTCAAGCAATTCTCCTGCCTCAGCCTCCCAAGTAGCTGGGATTACAGGTGCCCACCACCACACCTGGCTAATTTCTGTATTTTCAGTAGAGACAGGGTTTCTCCATGTTGGCCAGGCTGGTCTGGAACTCCTGACCTCAGGTGATCGGCCCACCTTGGCCTCCCAAAGTGCTGGGATTACAGGTGTGAGCCATGGCACCTGACCCATACATTGCATTTTGGTGCTTTATCCCTTAAATCTATTTTCCTCTCTAACAGTCTTTTCTCTCTTCCTTTTTATGCCCTTTTACTTGTTGAGGAAACCAGGCCCTTCGTCATGTGAGACTGTCCTCATTGTTGATGTGGCAGACCGAACCCTCGTGGTGTCATTTAACATGTTGCACTGTCCTCCTGCTTCCTGTAGACTGGTGTTTAGGTCCAGAGGGTTGAGGTGATGTAGGGTCAATCATTCTAGCAAGCGGACTTCCTGGGAAGTGCTGTGTCCTTCCTATGGGATCACATCTGGAGCATACTAAGAACGCTTTCTGGGCGATACTAAGAAGGCTTGGTGCGTTCTGGTATTGCCAGCCTGATCCCTCCATTAGGAAGCCCCACTGCATTGCCTCAGTTATTTCAGTACCTTCCACAGCATCTTAAAACACTGACAGAGCTGGAAGAGATCTGAGAAGTCCGTTCACTTATGTTTCTGTTCGTTCCTCAAATATTTGTTGAGGATCTACTATGCCAGGTCATGAGCTACAGGGAACAGAACCAAGGGGATCCCTGACCGTGGAGCTCACAGCCAGGTGGGAGTAGACAACAAATACCTGGAAGGCAGGTCTGCAAGGGTGACGGGTTATGAGTGACTATAACAGGAGGTGATTGATGACCACCAGGTGGCTGCTGTGTGATGGGAGTGGGGAGCCTCCCTAAGAGGTGGGACATGGGAGCTTGACAAGAACAAGCCAGCTGTGCAGGAGTGAGGGTTGCAATACAAGGAGAGGCAAGAACTGGTGCTGGCAGAGAACGTGGCACCTGCCACAGCAAGCAAGGAGGCCATTGTGCCAGGAGCCAGTGAGCAGTGGAGAGAGGACTACAGGAGCAGCGAGGAGGCTGCTGTGATAACAGCCAAGGTAGGGAGTGGAGGTGATGGCCAGCCCAGTACCCCAACCTCTTACTGCTGATAACGTGAGCTCAGCAAGGACAGAGAGGTGCTACTTACTGAACAACTACCCCGCATCAGGAGCTTTCTATGCAGCATCTCAAAGCCTCACAGCCTGCTGCATAGGAGCCACTGTGCCCATTTTACAGATGAGAGGCCAGTGAACAGTGAAGCCACCTGCCTAAGGGCATAGAGCCACAGGTGGGCAGCAGGGTGGAGCCCAGGCCTGAGGAGGTTGTCCAACTCTTCAAAGTTGTCCCGCAGCGAGATGACCACTGCAGAGCCAGGCTGCCTCCAACCTTGGCTCTGGCACCGAGAAGACCTGTGACCTGGCCCAAGGACCTTCTCCCCTTCTGTGCCTCAGTTTCCCAATCTGTAAAACGGGAATAACGATTGTACCTACTTCAAATAGGTGGGAATGAAATGAATTAATTTATATCAAGTACTTAGAACAGTGCCTGACCCCCAACATGCATTTGATGGTAGATATGTATGTTTATAGTTCTGCTGGCATCAATACTTACAGAAGGGCAAAGCTGAGATGATAGGTCACCAGCCTCCCGGGGTGGAGTCCACCTCACTCACAGCAGGAGCAGGTGCATCAATTAAAAGATTGCCAGGGCCGGGCACGGTGGCGCACATCTATAATCCCAGCACTTTGGGAGGCCGAGGAGGGCAGATCACTTGAGGTCAGGAGTTTGAGACCAGCCTGGCCAACTTGGCAAAACCCTGTCTCTACTAAAAATGCAAAAATTAGCCAGGCGTGGTGGCACGTGCCTGTAATCCCAGCTACTCAGGAGGCTGAAGCCCAAGAATCACTTGAACCCAGGAGGCAGAAGTTGCAGTGAGCCAAGATCATGCCACTGCACTCCAGCCTTGGTGGCAAAGTGAGACTGTCTCAAAAAAGAAAAAGGTTGCTGGGAGGAGAGGAGACCTACCTTGGGCCCCTGCACACTCCTTGCTGGGGATAGGGGCTGGTTGAGGGAGCCATAGACCCCTATAGGAGATCTCCAGGTTCCTTCTGGTGTCTGCCCCAGGCCAGGGCTCCTGTTCTGGAGTCACTCTCTGTCCCTGTTATCATGGGGGCCTACCCTCAGCCACCTAGCCGAAGGATCAGTGACCACCCATGGTCCTCAAAGTATCCCATCCACATGCACCCTAAAATGGGCAGGCAGAGCTCAGGCTAAACGGGAGGAAGCTCAGCGGCAGCTATGTGCCCAAGGGGCATGGCAAGGCCAAGACTAGGTGGTCTAACCTTGCTACCCCACCCCACACTCAGCCCCTGCTTCTGGGGCCCAGATGGGTCACTTCAGCACAGGGCACAGGGAGCTTCCTAACTTCCCAGGCAGACACGCAAAGAGTTAAACTCAGACTCCCTCCTTCCTTCATCCCAATTCTGATCCTTGCTGACTCTGCTCCCCCTCCCTACCCCCAGCTATTCTGGGACAATGGAGGCAGCAGATGGCCCGAGTCCTGTTCCCTCCACCCGACCCTCAGGATCTGGGAGCAACCCGAAAATCTGCTGCCGCGTCTAAATGCGGGCCGATGAGCAGCCTTCCCTGGGTGGGGTGGGGAGGACGGCGACTGTGGATGGCACCATTCCAGCCCCACGGGGCTGCAGGGCCGGGGGCTGCCCTCACTCGACTGGCATCCCATAAACCCAGCCCTGGGCCAGCCCAGAAAGAAGCGGGGCTTTGGAGAAGCACAAGTGGCCGGTTGCACCCAACTCACTGTGTGACCACAGCACGTGGCAGTCCCTCTCTGGACCTCTCCTCCCTGGAAAACAAGGGGCTGGCTTCAGGTGCTCAGTGGTTCCAGATGTCCCCAACACAGATGTAGCCAGAAGACAGTTTCTGATTCTTCAAGGGTGGAGCCCCTAGCCCTGGCTCCCTGGATCAGGGCCCCTCTGGCCCTCGGGATCTCTCCTCCTCCTTCCCCATCTGAGAGCCCCACTGTGACCCCAACTCCGAGAGCATCACTGGGCATGACACAGACCTCCCCTCTCTAACCCTCCCCTGCCTATGTGCCACCATGCCTGAAATTTCACCATGATCACTTTCATTCATCCATCCACCTCCTTGGGATCCGAAATTCCAAGGGCACTTGCATTTATTCAGTTCCTGCCCTTGGCTGTCAAATCGCCCTTTGGCACCATTATCTGATACCTGAGGCTAAGTCCCTCAGCCCTGAGTCTCCATTCCGCCTTCCCTGATTCTCTGACCTCCCCCAACCCAGGCCCTGGGGGCAGAGAAAAGGAGGAACCACTCCACACCTCACAGCACACACGCT
Organism: Pan troglodytes; assembly: GCF_028858775.2. Lineage (NCBI taxonomy): Eukaryota > Metazoa > Chordata > Mammalia > Primates > Hominidae > Pan > Pan troglodytes. The sequence continues at coordinate 39,480,142 of NC_086016.1, forward strand.
CACATGTATACATCATGTACACATGTGCGACACAGCCACAAAAACACACACCACAGGCCGGGCGCGGGGGCTCACGCCTGTAATCCCAGTACATTGGGAGGCCGAGGCAGGCGGATCTCAAGGTCAGGAGATCGAGACCATCCTGGCCAACATGGTAAAACCCTGTCTCTACTGAAAATACAGAAATTAACTGGGCGTGGTGGTGCACGCCTATAATCCCAGCTACTCGGGAGGCTGAGGCAGGAGAATTGGGAGAACTGCTTGAACCCCGCAGGCGGAGGTTGCAGTGAGCCAAGATCGCGCCACTGCACTCCAGCCTGGTAACAGAGTGAGACTCTGTCTCAAAAAAAAAAAAAAAAAAACACATGGACATCTTTATGCACAGACACATGTAGAAGGTACATGCCACACACACACACACCTGTGTACTGCCTCACACACCAGGACTCACAAACCCACTAGTAACAGTCACCATCCACTCTGCCCTTCCTTTCTCTGTGCCAGGCTCTGTAACATGGTCTTTGCACACATCATATCACACCACCAAAAGTGATCACCATCTCCACTGTGATAGACAGATAAAGACCACACCCCGTCAGGAACAATTTGGCTGCATGTAACAGAAAACTGGACCAAGAGAGACTTAAACAAATAAGCATTTAATTTTCGTACAGAACCAGATGCTGGAGGGAATAGCTGTGGATGATTGTCTTGGCCTTTCCTTCATGGTAGCAAGGTGGCTGCCCCAGATCCAGCCATCACACCCACATTTATAGCAGGAAGATGGGGAATGGGCTGCAAAACCTTCCCCAGAAACATCTCTATTGGATTTGCTTAGTTCCCTCTGGCCAGAGCTGGTCCCATGGTAGCCCCTAACAGCAAGAAAGGCTGGGAAATGAGCAAAAAGGATCATCACAATTGGCTGGGACCCGTTATGCTCCATCATCTGGGCCCCGGCATGCTGAGGCTCCAAACAAAATCTGGTCCTGTTCACAAGGGGTGGGGAGCAAGGAGCTTTGGGAGACTGGTTGGCAACAACAGCAGGTGCTGCAGACCCTGGATTCTGCCATCATTCCACCCATGTCCCTTCAGGAACTCGGGACACAGATGAGGGAGGCAGGAGTGGGCGGCCCAGCGCTTGAGCCCCAGGGGAATGACTGAGAGACATTAGCCAGGGCCAACGGCCAGACCCCACCCAGAGGCCATGTCACTGCCTAAAGGGTTAGGACCCCTGAGCCCCAGCCCAGCTCAAGTGCCCCCTGCCCTTTTTCAATTCAGCCTCCTGAGGGAGTCTAGCCCCTGGAGCCTCTCTGGCCACCACCTGGTCCACCTGGTCCCCTGGGCTGTCTAACTCACCTCCCAGGGGCCTGGGGTGCCTTCAGTGCCAATTGCCACTCAGATCCTGGGCTTGCCAACCACCCGAAGGCCCTGCCAGGGACTGCCTATCACAAGACACTTGCCAGGGACCCACAGTGCCACCTCGGGAGCCAAGGCACACCCAGAAGTCTCTGCCCAACCTTTGCCCAGCAGTTCAGGATTCATCGGGCACCCAGCTGGGGACACCAGGGTGTATCTGGATAGAGCAGACAATGGAGGGAGCGAAATCTGCAGAGAGACCAGAAAAGGACAGGATGGTCACCCCCCACTTCTGCTCTCAGCCCACTCTCCTAGGTGGACACATGCCACAGAGGCGGTTTGGAGCAGGGTTTCTCTACCTCAACACCACTAACACTTAGGGCCAGAGAATTCTTTGTTGTGGAGCTGTCCTGTGCCTTGCGAGATATTTAACAGCATTCCTGGGCTCTACCCACAAGATTCCAGTAGCATCTTCCTGAATCATAAGAATCAAAAATGTCTCCGACATTGCCAGACGTCCCCTAGGAGACAAATCACCCCCACTTGAGAACCGCTAGTTTGGAGAAACTTCAAAAGCCAGAGAAGCCATAAAGAGACCTCAGCTGAGGCCAATCATCTGATCACATGCATCTGAATCTCTAGGTGGCTCCAGATCCATTTGGCAGTAATCTATGACTTCTAGAATCTTCGAGCTTTGAGGAAATTTAACAGCAATTCTTAAACCTCTTGTCAGTATAGCTACGGCTTACACACTGCTGACGGAGAGCTCATCCTACTAGAAGGCAGCTTCGTTCGTCTTGGAATTTTGAATTTTTGTTCCTATATCGAGCCAAATTCTATCTCCTTGTAATATCCAACTTGTTCAACGCAGCCTTGGCCGCAAGGGCCCTCAGCATCATGGGAGCCCTCTGCCCCAGGACAGGCAGCACTGCAGAACGTCAGGGCCAGGGGCCCTGGTTCCTCCAAGCATCACAAGCGTCCAGACAGAGCCTACAAAGGCCTTGGAGAGGCCCCTGCCACATCCCCAACCAAATTTGACACCATTCCCTCCTCTTCTCCACATTCCAGTCACACAGTCTCCCGTTCCTACCTTGAGCAGGTCAAGGCCTGTCTCCTGCTATCAGGCCTTTGCATATGCTGTCCCCTCTGCAGGAGTGATCTGCCACCTGCTCTTCTCCTAGCGAACTCCTGCTAGCCCTTCAGGTCCTTCACGTTACCTCCTCAGAGAAGCCTTCCCCGGCCAGCCCCTACTCCCCAGTCAACATCAGGGCTCTGACTTACTCTCCCATAACAACCTATACTGGCATACTCACCCTACACACACAGTGTCCCAGACTCCCCGTCCCCCAGGACTCCCTCTGGACAAGTCTCTGTCACTCAAGTGGGCCCAGAGTTCACCTCATGCCCTCCTCTACTCGTTACCTCCCTGAGTCCCTGCTAAGTCTCCAAAGGCAGAATCAGGGCTCCTTCCCCAGTTCCCAGACCCATTGCATGTCACTACAAGGAGCAGAAATGCAAATAGAAGGGTTGGGGCTAGTCCAGCTGCCCAGAGATGGAACAGACTGCCACAGGAGGGAGGAACTCCCCATGGCTGTAGGCATGCAAGGTGAAGCCAGCCCATCAGTTGGCAGAGATGCTGGGAAGGGGTCAAGCATCAGTTCTGGGGTTGGACTGATGGGCCCAGAGTCCATGTGTCCCCTCCCCCAACTCCTCTCCACCCCCATCCCGCCACCCCTGGCCAGAATCACAAGTCATAGCTGGGCCGGGGGCAGCGGCTCATGCCTGTAATCCTAGCACTTTGGGAGGTCAAGGCAGGCGGATCACTTGAGGTCAGGAGTTCGAAACCAGCCTGGCCAACATGGTGAAACCCCGCCTCCATTAAAAACACAAAAATTAGCCAGGCATGGTGGCAGGCGCCTGTAATCCCAGCTATTCGGGAGGCTGAGGCAGAAGAATTGTTTGAACCCGGGGGGTGGAGGTTGCAGTGAGTCGAGATCGCACCACTGCACTCCAGCCTGGGCAACAGAGCGAGACTCCATCTCAAAAAAAAAAAAAAAAAAAAAAAGCCACAGCTGGCAGGTGCTGGTGCATGGAAAGGAAGCTGCATATCACAGGCTATGCTCCAAGACTGCTCTAGACCAGTCAGGAGCGGATTTGGGTGGCCCATCTCCCCGTGGCCAGTTCTGGGCAGAACTGGAAGGTGTTATTCCAACCCTTTACCTGCCTAAAAGAAGCATTTAAGAGTATCAAAGAAACAAGGAGTCCAAAAGAGATAAAATAAAAATCCCCCACCAGAGCCTGAAGTTCCACCATGAGAGCGTTGCCTGTGCTCAGGGAAGGCAATTCAGCCTTCCAGGGACTCCCAAAGAACCCCAGAGGATTGGGGCTGGGAGAGCTCTTCAGATCCATCATGGCCAGCCTCCAGGTGTTACTAATGGGAGACTGAATCCCAGAGAGGGCAAGACACTTGCCCAAGGTCACACAGCAAGCCAGTGGCAGGGTCAGAAACTGAAATCCACTCCCTCCACTCCTAGCTCTGTGCTGTCAGCCACCAAAGCCTGTCCCACTCCACTCCCTCCCAGCTCCCCCATGTTTGGATGCCTGGACTCAGCCCCCACTCCTCCCATCCAAGGTTCCAGCCCCCAGACCCACCTGGAGGGGTCCTCCTCCGGGGAGAAGGGGCCCTGTAGCTTAATGACGTTGAGTTTCCCCTCAAAGACACCGTAGCTGAGGGTGACCTGGGCAGGGAGATAGAAGAGTGTTGGGGCATCACACTGGGGATCCCCACAAGGGGGCAGCATCCTGGCACAGGTGGAGGAGGGGTTTTAAGCTGCAGGGAAAGCTGCCCGGGAACCTGAAATTCCCCGCTGGTGGTGGGAGCCCACCCCACGCCCCAAGGCACTTCACAGCTGGAAGAGCACTGCCATGCCCTTAATCCCATTTGCTCCGTCAAGAGTTGAGCTCCCCTGAGAAGCTGGAACAATACCCCCATCTACAGATTTGGAAACTGAGGCTCAACAGGAAAAGGCAGCTTTCCAGTAAGCTGCAAGCCTGGACTAGAATGGAGGTTTTCTGAGACTCACTGGAGGGCCTTGGCACATCCCTCTTCACCCGGAGCCCCTACTCCACCAGGCAGTGACGACATGGATCATGATTTCAGCTCAGAGGCTGTAGAGCACAGTGGTTAAAGACTGTGGGCATAGGGACCACCCAGCTAGGGTTCCAGTGCCCCTCTGCCCCATATTAGCTGTGTGCCGTGGTCAGTTCAGCTCGCTGGGTCTCATTTTCCCCATCTATAGAATGGGGATAATGTTAGTACTGACCTCATGTGACTACTGTGAGGAACCAGAGAGTTAAAGAAGGGTGGCTGGGTGCGGTGGCTCATGCCTGTAATCCCAGCACTTTGGAAGGCTGAGGCAGGTGGATTACTTGAGGTCAGGAGTTCAAGACCAGCCTGGCCAACATGGTGAAACCCTGTCTCTACTAAAAATAGCCAGGCATGGTGGTGGGTGCCTGTAGTCCCAGCTACTCAGGAGGCTGAGGCAGGAGAATCACTTGAACCCGGGAGGTGGAGGTTGCAGAGAGCCAAAATCGTGCCATTGTACTCCAACCTGGGCAACAGAGCGAGACTCTATCTCAAAAAAAAAAAGAAGGGAAGGACCCCAGTGTGGTGCCTGGCATTGTGGGTACTCAGGATACCCTAACCATTAGGATGCCCTGGTTTGGGCTGCCTCAAATCTGCCTCTCTTTCCTGGCTTCAGGCCCTGCCATCCTAATGGGACCAACCTCACACCCCAGTTCCAGGCCTGGCCAATCAACACTAACTCCAGGTGCTGGTAGGAGATGGGTCACCTGACCCAAGCCCAGTCATCAAATCAATGAACGCCAGCCCGGGGATCTGAAGGAAGGAGGCGCTCTCCTCCGACAGTGGGGGGAAAGCTGGGGCTGCCATCTTGCCAACATGAGGGCTGAGCCCACCTGAGGATGGGCCAACTTGGGGGAGAGCTTCTCAGTTATGTGAGCCAACAATTTCCTTTTCAGGTTAGCCAGTTCATGTTGAGTTTCTGTCACACTGTTGGGCAGGAGATCCCGGGGACGCTCCCAGCCAGGACCATCTACAGTGTCAGAGGGCAGCCTCTCCGAGGCAGAGCCAGTTGGACCTGTATCACCTGCCAGGTGGTGGGATGGGGTCCCCCTCCTCCCCCAGCCTAACATAATGCTGAGCATCCCCCCAAAGACCCATTCCATCCCGGTAACCTCAGGGTTGGCAGGAACAGCACTGAGCAATGGATAGGGGAGTTTTGATGAAGGAAGGGGCTCCTAACAGGTAAAATTAGAAGAGCCAGCTGGGCTCCCCGGGAGGAATGTGGGGAGGATGGAAGACTGAGTAGAGGTATGGGTGGAGAGCAGGGTGGTGGAAACCTGAAGACAACCTCATCTCATTTGTTCAGGTCCTTCCCGGCATTTGAGGACCAGATCAAAGAATTTCAGCTTCACAAATGCTAATCCTTGAGGGTTAGAGGTGAAGGGGTTGAGTCCCTGTGTACCCTTAGGGTGTCCTTTGCCACCCTAGGCCTCAGTTTCCCCATCAATAGGGAACACCCAAGACCCATAATCTGGAGTTCCAGGTTTCTTTCAAACGACAGGAGGGAGGGTTGGGGGGACCCCATGTTCCTTTGGTTCCCCTTCCCATTTGCCACCTGCCCCCAAGGCCAGCTCACCTGTTCTGGGAGCTGTGCAGTCCTCAGCAGCTGCAGGGTCTCCAGGTGGGAGTGAAAGAGGGGGCTGGGCTGCAGGCGGCCGCCCAGCTTGCACTCAATGATATAGCCCATGGTGCAGTCATCAGGCAGCCGGATGAGAGCAGATGTGTCCATGAAACGGGAGCCACTGAGGGACAGAGCCAGACTGCAGACGCTGGCCCAGGCCCTCCACACCCAGAGCCGTGGGCCACCCCATGAAGGCCCTCCACTGGGACAAGCTGGCAGAGCAGAGCACCTGCCTCCTGCATACTGTATGACCTTGAGCAAGTCAGGAACCTTGGGGAGCCTCAGCCTCAGTCTCCTGTTCTGTGAAATGGGGATGCTAATGGCCGTGTCTTCGTGGAGCTGTTGTGAGCATTAAACAGGGAATGGGAAGGTGATGCCCTTTATAAATGTAGCCTTTCCTTCTCTCCCTGTCTTGTCATTCATTCATTCACTCATTTATTCATTGCTGGTGCCAGATACCATGCTAGGGCTGAGGATACAGAGATGAGAAAGAAACGCTTCCTGCCCCCAACAGCAGCCCCTATTCTGGCGGGAGACAGAGCAGGGAGCAGGTCTTTCAAAGAGTGGTGCTAAGTCAGAGGGAAGCATGCTGCCTGGGGCTACAGGGAGAATCAGGCGGGCTTTCCAGAGGAGGTGGCGGCTTTTTTGTGTTTTCATTTGTTTGTTTGTTTGTTTGTTTGTTTTTGAGACAGAGTCTCCCTTCATTGCCCAGGCTGGAGTGCAGTGGTGCAATCTCGGCTCACTGCAATCTCCGCCTCCTGGGTTTAAGCAATTCTCCTGTCTCAGCCTCCTGAATAGCTGGGACTACAGGCACCCGCTGCCATGCCCGGCTAATCTTTGTATTTTTAGTAGAGACAGAGTTTTACCACGTTGGCCAGGCTGGTCTTGAACTCCTAACCTCAAGTGAGTCACCCACCTCAGCCTCCCAAAGTGCTGGGATTACAGGCATGAGCCACCTAAACAGAGTCTTGCAGGATGGGCTGGAGTCAGCCAGTGCTGAGGGGAGACAGGAACAGAGTCCCAGGCATGGACTTCAACTGGCCGCGTATACCCCATTAATGCCGCTGCCCTGGATGCTTGTCCAAGGGGCAAGTGGGTGTGGAAATCCAGCCTGTACTCCCCTCCCCAGCCTGCACTCCTCTCCCCAGCCTGCACTCCCCTCCCCAGCCTGCATGCCCTCAAGCTGCACCTGCAGGAGTTGGAGGGAGAGGGCTTTTTCTAATTCACACAAAGGTAATTTAGAGTTGGGCAGAAGCCTGGGTGGGGGCACCCCAGGCACACGGATGACCCTGGTCATGTGTACACACACAGTTCTGTGGACATGCCCCAGGACAATGAGCCCGCTCTTGTCCAGTATGAATTGCCTCCCAGCCAGGGCAAGGCAGGGCAGGCTTGGGTAGTAGCGAGGCTTGCAGACCTTGGAGCCAAACCCAGCAGCTGAGTGACCTTGAACCTGGCTGACCTCAGACTGGCTTAATCTCAGTGCCTCAGTTGCCTGAGATCTAGAAACAAGACTAACGCCACCTTCTCCCCCAGGTGTTGTGATCCTCTTGATGGAGCACAGAGCTGGCTCAGAGTCAGTCCTCAATACAAGGGAGTGGCTGCTGATGGTGCTGTTAATAATAATAATAGCCCGGAAAGACCTCCAGAAGCCAGGCCTCGCCACTTCTAGAACACCTGTGTCCCACCCCCACCCACACTGCGGCCTCCACTACCCCTGAGATCCCCTCATAATATTAGGAGAAATATCATCTCCCTTAGATGATATTATGAATAATATCACAGGATGTACACCCACTGTGATATTAGGAGTAATATCATCTCCCTTAGATGGCCCAGTGTATACTGGACTGTCCCAGCTCAAATACCACCTCTTCCTGGAAGCCTTCCCTTCTTCCCTCACCCAGAAGGCCCTTCTCCCTCCTCTGAAGACCCTTAGATTTGGCCTTCACCTCCCCTACGGCATTGACCAGTCAGAAAAGGGCGGTAAATAGCACCTACCAGGGCCAGCCCAGACATTTTCTCATTTAACCCTTACTACACCATTGGCCACTGCATTATCAGGTCCATGCGCCGACGGGGGACTGGGGCTCTTGGAGATGACATGACTTGCCTGTGAGTGGCACGTCATGCGCTCAGCCGTGCAGCCCCTGAGGGCAGGTGGCAGGTGGCTTGTTCACCACCAACTGCCGCTCTGTGACACACGCAAATGAGGAGCAGCTTCTCCTGAGCTCACTCTCAAAGCCCTTCCTGCTGCAAAGGCCCCTCCTGTACCCCAGCTGCCACCCCCTCCCCGCCTTCCTGCCCACCCCTGGGTCTCTGCTTACCTGGCCCACGGAGCCATCTTCAAAGCCAGTCTGCGATTGATGCAGAAGCCAGCACCCCCAGTGGCAAACCAGAACTGTACCAGCCTCTGAGGGAGAGGAAGGCCAAGGGGCAGAGTGAGCCTGGTGGCAGTTGTGGGGAAAAGGGACAGCCAGACCACCCTTCACCCCCAACCAGCATGGCTCAAAAGCCCTTTATTTTGAATCTCACTAGAGTCTTGCTACAACCTGGCATTATTGCACCCATTCTATAGATAAGAAAACAGAGGCCCGAAGTCACATAGTTAATTATGAGTGGTGAGGTCACTGATCAGACTCAAGTCCAGCTGAATTCCAGTTAAAGGGGACAGGTGTTGTTTTACCCACCCAGCCACCATGCCCCTTTCCCCTGAGAAAGGTCTCTACCTCACTCCATGTGGCTTGGGAGGGGCTGCCGAACATGGCACCTGCTCTCCTGGGCCACAGAGGTGGGCCTAGGTTGACGGGGCCTGAGTGTGCATAGGAAAGATGTGGCTGGGAAACAAAGGTCGGGCTGTGTCCAATACAAATCACTAACACTTTTTTTTTTTTTTAAGAGACAGAGTCTTGCTCTGTTGCCCAGGCTCAAGTGCAGTGGCACCATCTCTGCTCACTGCAACCTCCGCCTCCCAGGTTCAAGCGATTCTCCAGCCTCAGCTTCCCAAATAGCTGGAACTACAGACCTGCGCCACCACGCCCAACTAATTTTTGTATTTTTTAGTAGAGACAGGGTTTAACTATTTGTTGGCCAGGCTGGTCTCAAACTCCTGACCTCAGGTGATTCACCTGCCTCGGCCTCCCAAAGTGCTGGGATTACAGATATGAGCCACCGCGCCCGGCCTCAGATCACTAACACTTTCTAGTGTTGACTTCGTGCCAGGTCTCATTCCAAGGACTTGGAGAGATGACCTCATTTCATTCTTTCTTCTGTGTTCACAACCACTCTTTGAGTAGGGGCTGTTATTACCCATTTCACAGATTAGGAAACTGAGGCACAGAGAGGTGAGGTGACCTCAGTCAAGGTCACAAAGCCAGGAGGTGGCAGGGCTGCCGTGTAAACCCAGGGAGTCAGGCTCCAGCGTGCAGTTCTCCACCCCAGAGGCAAACTGCTTAGGCAGAGGTGAGTCGCCAGCAGTGAAGTGGTGTGAGAGCCTGGGGGACCCCCTGGCTCCCCTGGAATCACTCATACACAGAGCCCTAGGGCCCAGAAGAATTTAATTAAGGCTCAGAGGCTGATTAGCTACTGATAATTAAGGCTCTGTGTTTTCTGCTCTTGGTTTTCCTAATGAAGCAGATGGGGACCTGGGAAGGGAGGTTGAGCCCTGCTGTGTGCCCAGCTCCTGCACCAGGCACTGCCTCCAGAGAGGGACCTCCCGACCTGCCTTCTTCCTGGAGCCAAGGGAGCCCGAGGGCCAGGACCACTCTAACACCTGATGCCCAGGGGGTCCTGGGGACAGGGAGAGAACCATGCAATATTTGGGACATACTTATACTAAAAATTTCCTCATTATTTATGAGAAAGTCAAGTTTAACTGGATGTAGTGGTTTTTCATTTATTTGTTTAATGAATCTGGCAACCCAAATCAGTGTCCATCCAGGTCAGGAACTGAGGCGGGTACAGAGCCCCCTGTTTTGCCAGGTGTCGACTCTTCAGTCACAGGCTAGTGGAGGTGTCTGGAGAGAGAGGGTGCCCAAGGAGGGGAAGGTGGGGAAGGGTTCTGGGGCTCAGGTGGCAGCAATCACCCAGCCACACAGTATTCAGCAATTTTCTTTTTTTTTTTTTGACGGAGGGACGGAGTCTCGCTCTGCCGCCCAGGCTGGAGTGCAGTGGCACAATCTCAGCTCACTGCAACCTCCGCCTCCTGGGTTCAAGCGATTCTCCTCTCTCAGCCTCCCGAGTAGCTGGGACTACAGGTGCCCGCCACCATGCCCAGCTAATTTTTGTATTTTTAGTAGAGACGGGGTTTCACCATATTGGTCAGGCTGGTCTCGAACTCTTGACCTCAGGTCACCCACCCACGTCAGCCTCCCAAAGTGCTGGGATTACAGGCATGAGCCACTGCCCCCGGCCATTCCAGCATTTTAACAACCTGCACACCTACATGGGGACACCAGGTGACTGGGAGCCCTGCTGTGGTGTCACGCAGCCTCAGCTCACCTGGATGCTCCCTGAGTGACCAGGACAAGCCGTGGTTCCTGGGGGATGGAGGCCTCACTATGTACTGTGTCTGTGCCACGACTGCATGATCTCAGTCTCCCCATTTCACAGAGGAAGAGACTGAGGGTTGAAGAGGGGAAGCTACCAGCCCAAACCCACATAGGGCCAAACCTGAAACCCAGAACCCCTCTCACCTCTCTAGCACAGCCCCACCCCCAGGACCGGCCCGGCCCTTGGGATCAGCGGGCCAAGGGGCAAAGGAGGAGGAGAGGGACCCACCGTGCGGTTGTGGGGCTGTGGCTCTGAGGCATGGATGGGCCGGTTCAGGCTGGGCCTTCCCACGTAGACGTCGTGGGCCAGCGGGAAGGCTCTCAGAAGCTGCAGCAGCGCCCTTGGGTTCACGTAGTTGTCATCGTCCACGTGGCAGAACCACCTGTAGGGATGAATCGGGGACAGTGAACTTGTTGGGGGGGTTCCAAGCCAGGGTCCCCAAGCACCCCCACAGTCGGTCAACAGTGATGGAATGGGGGTAGGGGTGGGAGAGGCTGACATTTAAGGCATCTGTTTTGTGCCAAGTTGCATATTGTGTAAGCTCATGAGGAGAGTACCCACTTCACAGTTGAGGACCAAGACTGAGAGGTTAAGACACTCGCCCTGGCCAGGTGTGGTGGCTCACGCCTGTAAGCCCAGCACTTTAGGAGGCCGAGGCAGGTGAATCACCTGAGGTCAGGAGTTCGAGACCAGCCTGGCCAACACGGTGAAACCCCGTCTCTACTAAAATTACAAAAGTTAGCCAGGCATGATGGTGGGCATCTGTCATCCCAGCTACTTGGGAGGCTGAGGCAGGAGAATTGCTTGAATCCAGGAGCGGAGGTTGCAATGAGCCGAGACTGCACCATTTGCACTCCAGCCTGGGCAAGAAGAACGAAACTCTGTCTCAAAAAAAAAAGCCATTTTCCCAAGGTCACATACCCAATCATGAATGTCAGGACTGGAACCCAGCTGGACTTCCCAGCCATCTGCCCACTGCCTGCTAGAGGAGTGGGGGCTGAAGTCAGACCCCAGGAGGCCCAGGGGTTATTTTCACTGGGCCCAGACCACACTTATCCCCAGAGACCCAGGAACACTCGCCTAAGCCCACTGGCCAAGAAGGTGTCGAACTCAGCAGCCATCTTGCAGGACAGAGCTGGGTGGCTGTGTTCCGCGGAGCAGTTGGTGACCACAAGGTGGGACCCTGGAGAAGTGAGGAGGAGTCAGGGGACCCTGCCCAGGTCCCCCCTTCAGAGCCCTGAACACAGAATACAGAGCAAGGCTGGGCTACAGGGAGTCTGGAGCAGCCCACCCACTCCCATTTTACACATGGTAGGACTGAGACCCGGGGAAGGCAGACCTGCCCAGGACCACAGAGCTAGTGGACAGCAGGCTGGGCTGGGACTCAGGTGTCCAGGGCCTTGTCCAGCACCGCTCTTCCCCATACCCACACCCACACCAGTTTCCAGGGAAGAGGCCCACTTCCCTCCTGGGCAAAGGGGAATCTCCACATGCCAAGGGTGGGCAGCCCATTTCCTGGGAACCCTCAGGCCAGGGCACAGCCGCCCCAGCTTTCCCAGGCAACAGCTAAAGTCCCCCACCACACCCAGGCCGGGCAGAGTTACCCAGTCTCTCCTGGAGGCCTTTGTCTGGGCTGTCGGTGAAGACAAATGTCTAGGAAGGAGAAGAAGGGGTCAGGACTCACATCGGCCCAAGGGACACCCCAGACCAATCCACAGCCCACCACCACCAGGCCCCAGATGGACTCTGTACTCCTCCAGTGACAGACACACCCCTCTCATGGTCACACGCTCCTTTAGGACAACATACAACACACACAACCCAGCTTTTGTAGACACACAACTTCAGGGTGTACACAGCCCACAGTCTAAACACATACACTCACCCCCTTTCCAGAGCAGCACCACAGGGACCCAACCACAGCCACACACCTGGGCAGCATCTCACCCTCTTCTATCACACACACACACAATCACACACACACACACAATCACAGCTGCACTCGGCTCCTCCACAATCACATAACACAACCTTAAACCCATTTTCAGGACACAAACTCTATGTGAACAGACCACGCCCACACCATGGGACACCACGCCACTAGGGAGACGTCACACCTTCACAGCCACACAAACCCCCTGTGCAAGCCATCTCGGAAATGCTGCCTCACAACCCAGTCCAGCTCTCCCAGATTGGACACGCACTTGCCCGCAACGACCCTCAAACCTCACGAGGCAGGCGTTGTCATCTGTTCCCTTCCCAGATGACAAAAAGGAGGCTGAGTGATGGACCAGGATTGGCAAGTGCCAGGCTGAGATTCAAATCCGCAGGCCCTGGACCTCTCCCCACCGCCTCCCAGGCAGCTAAAGCTGCTCAGCCCCTACATAATCCAAGCTCAGACTCTGAATGAGAGGTAGAGGAAGTACATGGATGTGACAAAGACAAGCCAGGCTGGGGACAAAGACAAGCCAGGCTGGGGACTGGTGTCCTTCCCATTCCACGCCCGGCCCAACATGGCAGAGCTTCTCAGCTGCCCAAGCGGGTCCTCTCACCCATTGAGCATCAAGGGCCTTTGAGGGCCTCCCCGGCCCTGGGACTGCCCGGCCCAGGACTCAGGACAATTCCGGACCCCTTCTAAGTGTCCCACCTCTTTAAAGCCCTCCGACTCTCTCAGCCCCCACTGGGGCCACACTCGTGGCTTAACCCTGTCCTCCCTTGAAGCTCACCGCCTCCAACTGCAATGCTCCCCTCTGCTTACCCAAAATCCCCTCCCTCCTTTCCAGGAATTAGCCCTTCAGATCAGAACAGTCCCCGCCTTGATCCTCAGTTTACCCATCTACAAAAGGGGGACAGTAGTGGCTGTGAGAATACAACAAGATTGTGTGTAAAAGAGCAAGGAAGAGTTGACAGTGAAGTCAGGCTCAACTACTTGTATTTCAAGGGAAACTGAGGCATAGGAGGCCAGGAGGCCAGGAGCCAGATTTGACACAGGAAGGGGCAGGAGGGAGCCAGGCTATCTCCCAAGGCCCATGGCCACATCCCTGCTTCTGAGCCACTATCACCTCTCACTGGACTATTGCAAGACTCTGCCTTATTCCCTCAGATATGTTTCCCTGCCAGGACCAGAATCGAGTAACACCCAACTCCACCCACCAGCCACTAACACCTTCCATGGCTCCCTACTACTCTTGGGATAAAGGCCAGCCTCCCTAAGTGTGGCCAGTGAGGGGCCACCTGGCCACCCTGCCTGATGTAGTCTGATCTCATTACTTCCTGTCCACCCCTGGGGCTTCTCTCTCTGTCTCTCTCTCTCACACACACACACGCACACACACGCACGCACGCATACACACACACACACACGCACGTGCGCACGCCTCTGATCCTCTGCACATGCTATGCCCTCTTTCCACCCTCTAGCTCCCAGCTCAGGCATCACCTCCCCCAGGCAGCCTTCCCTGACACCCCTCCAGCTACTTTAGAGGCCCCTGCTATGTGTTCCTCAGCCCTCTGTTTCTCCTGTCACTAACAGCAGTTAGCAAAACTCCCTGGTTACAGAAATTTCTCTCCCCGTCTCTTCCACCAGACGATGGCAACCTGGAGGCCACAGGCTGGGTCCAATTTGTCTCCTTGTTCCGGCACCTGGCTCTCCTCAGGAAGGCCTGTGCAGCATCCACCCTCTGAGCCTCTCTCCCTGGGGTCTGTCTCCCACCGTCAGATTTAGCGAATGCTGGAGGTCTCTGGATTTCCGCAGGGGGAAATGTTGGTGGTCCAAGCCTAGACCCTGGTCCGCTTCTCCATGAAGCCCACTCCGTCAGTGACGCCATGCAGCCTCTCAGCTTTAAACACCATCAGGGAGCTGGAGACTCGTGGACACCACCAGCCCTAGCCTCTCCCTGAGCTCCAAACTGTCAAATCCCCTGAAACCATGACGTCTCCTGGGGGCTTAACACATCAAGACTGAGCCCCCGTTCTCCCCAAGACCTGCTCCTCCCTCTCACTGGTTGGGACCCAAAACCTCAGACTCCCCGCTCCTCCTCTCTTCCTCTCACACCTCTTCCCGAGCCTATCATCAATTCTGCTCACCAGCCTCCAAATCGTCTGGGACGCTGCTCTTCCCTCCAGCCCACCCGGCCACCTAGTCCCCGCCACTGTCGTCACCTGCTGCCTGCTTTGCTGCAGGCCCTCCTCCCTGGCCTCCCTGCTCCCTGCCTCCACCCCAAGTCGGTTTTCAACACAGCCTCAAGGGATCCTATAAAAGAAACCAGGCCTTTCCTGCCCTGCCCTCGACAAACTTTTGCCACCAAACAGCCACCAGATAGTGAAACACTCTCAAGCTTGGAGCATGGGCCAAATGGGCTGAGGACTGTTTCCCGGTGAAGATCTAGTAAGCCTGAATAAAGCAGGAGAATAGGCACTTTGGGAGGCCAAGGCGGGTGGATCATTTGAGGCCAGGAGTTCAAGACCAGCCTGGCCAACATGGCAAAACCCCATCTCTACTAAAAATAGAAAAATTAGCCGGGCGTGGTGCGCATGCCTGTAGTCCAAGCTACTCAGGAAGCTGAGGATCACTTGAAACCAGGAGGCGAAGGTTGCAGTGAGCCAGGATCGTGCCACTGCACTCCAGCCTGGGCAACAGAGTGAGACTCTGTCTCAAAAAAAACAAAATAAAACAAAACAAAACACCAGCAGCCGTGAACAGAGTGAGGGAGAGAGCCGGGAAGGGGAGTCCAGGTCCAGAGGGGGCGGGGGCACAGGAGAGGGCAGTGAGGCTGGTGCTTTCAGTCCCTGGGAATCCTAAGGTTGGCACAGAGCGATGGGCAGAGTTTCTTTGGAGCCAAGGGCTGCATTTGACTTGTTTAAAGAGGGGACCTGACAATGGTGAAAACTTCACAGGCAGCCGCGGGAAACAAAGGGACACGCAGCCTGCTGGGGCAGGGGAGGGGTGGCCGGGGACCATCTGCTGCAGAGGAGGGGAGTGGTGGGGCTGCTGCCACCTCTCCCCCCAACAAGGGGACCATAGGGAGGAGAAAGGCTCGCCTTGAGCACAAAACCCGCCTCCCCCAGCCCACCCCCTCAGCCCAGGACAAAGGCCGGCACACGAGTCCCGGCCCCTGCCACAAGGCCCACCTGCCACCCGACCGCCCTTAACCAGCCAGGCGGGCGCCCAGCGCTGCAGTTAACCAGCTCAGGCCCGGTCCAGACACTCCTGCCCCGTGCAGATGGGGAAACTGCGGGCCGAAAGGGGAGGGCCTTGGCTGAGGTCACAGAGAGAAGTGAGCCAAAGGGTGAGAGACGTGGGGTAGCGAGCGAGGGCCTCCCTGTCCTTCCACCTCCTCCTCCATCTCAGCATCCTTCCTTCTTTCAACTGCAAGGACAAGATTTCTAGAGTCTGCCCCTCACCCCTTGGGTCCAGCTGAGTGGATTCATCTCCCACTTCGGCCGAACCCTGCTCAATGTTTGCACTATAAGGCGGGAACATCACGGCCATCACAGCCAATCTCTGGGGCTTACTGTGAGGGTGAAACAAGCAACTCGCCTGGTCTACAGCCCTGAGCAGCGGCACAGCTGCCAGCACCCCCACTCCCACCCCACTGCCTGATTCACATGTGGGATCGAGCTTGGGACATGAAAGGGGTTGTTCTTGTCTGCATTTGCTGGCCTGGTACTGCCAGGCACAGCCGCCCAGGCTGAAGGCCAAGGACCCTCTCCTGTAGCCCAGTGACCCAGGCCTCACAGGGTTCCCAAGTCTCAGCAGGGGAGAAAAGCACCCAACCAGGAGCAAGGTTCTAGGTCCCACTGGGCTCTGTCCCCTCAGGCCTTCTGCGTGACACCACGCCAGCCAGCACTTCCTCCTCTCTGGCCTCAGTTTCCTCATCCGGGGCAAGGGCACCACCACGGTGATGGAGACAAGACAGGAAAGGGCCGTGGGCCACGTGAGGCCACGCTCCCGGGTACACAGACGCATAAACAGGAAGGCCTGCGGGAGGGCCCGCCTTGGCGGCTTCCGCAGGAAGAACCAGGATCTCCCCAAGATGAGAAGCCGTGTGGGGCCCAGAGAAGAGCTGGGGTGCTGGGGGCCAGCGGGGGAAGAGTTAATCCCAAGTACGAGGGCAGAAATCAGGGCAGGGTGCCCCTCCCCAGGAGGGCCTGGCCTCTGCCAGCCATCCTCTCCCCCTCCTTTTGGTATTCCAGGAGGTCTCGACTATCTCCAAAGACTCAGTCACTTCCTCCCTCTGAGCCAGCCGCCAAAGAGGGGACGGGTGTGTGTGTGTGTGTGTGTGTGTGTGTGTGTGTACCCATTCTCCACCTCCCCCATCAACGGTCCCTAACACCGACATCACTAACTTTGCTTAAGGAAGATACTGGATGCGAGGAGGGAAAGGGCTGGAAGGGACTTGGCTCGCCGGAGCCGCACAGCCATGTGACAGACATGCCTCTTGTCACACACATCTAGCACACTCCAGCTCCGTGCGTGTGAGCACACACACACACACACACAATCCCACGTGCCAGGCAGGCCTCCCCGACCTCCGGCCCACCACTGCCTCAGCCGCCACCCTCGTGGCACGCGCTCTCCTTCCCTCCTTCGGAAGCAGTCCGCAGGAAGCCAACACAGGAGGCCAGACATGGCGGCCTCGGCACACCCGGGGCAGCAGAGACACAGCGGCAGGGGCTATCGGGAAGGCCGAAGGGATGCCTCCCCCAAGAACAGACCCCACCTAGACATTCTCCTCCCGTCCTCCACCCTCAGAGCCTGGGCAGGACAGCACCTAGGGCCTGGGTGGGACAGCCTGGCCTGGGCACGGGTCTGGGTCAGGACCTCTTGGAGGCCTCCACCCCAGCTGCCCAGCACCCACCATTACCCCTGATGCCAGGCTGGGCCTGGGTGGCTAGGAGCGAAGCCCTCACGGGAGCGGCTAGGAATAGAAGAACCCCCAGGAGGGACCCGGGAGCCTGGAGCAGGGGCCCAGCCTGGCCCCCAAAAGTGGTGGAGCGGTAGGACCTGGGTGCACCTGGAGTCAGGACCAGTACAGGGCACAGGCAGGGCCGCAGGCAGCCCCTAAAGCCCGGAAGAAGGAGAGAGGAAGAGGATCCCTGATTAGGCAGGTATTGGGCAGCTTCTCCCATGAGGCAGTCAGGGACCCCAGCCCAGTAGAAAGGCCTCTGAGAACCCCTTAGGCCAGGGGCCACCCCCAGGGCCCAATGTCACCCACTTGTCACCTGTTCCCTGGTCCTGGAAACCCACGTGTCAAGCAGCAGCTCCAGGCGCAAGCGGTGGAAAGCCCGGGTCGTCTTCACTGCAATGAAGACATCGTGTAGCTGTAGCTCAGGGGGCCCCGGGTTCGGCTGGCGGAGCTCGGGGGTCTCCTGTACCCGCTGCGGGGACAGGTTCAAGTGGTACCGCAGACACAGGAGCCCCATGCACAGGAGGGTGAGGAGGGCTCCAGCCAGGCCCCGCGGGAGCCGGCACTGCATTGGTTGGCCCTGGGACCCCAGACAGCTCAGCCCCCAAATCCCAACCAGACAGGGAGGGGAAGCTGGTCAGGCAGGGGCTCCAGCAGAGGCAAAAGTCTGGCAGGCATCAGGGGCTGGCAAGGAGGGAAGAGGTAGGAGCTGAGGCTCTGGACCCAGAGGCTGAGCCATGGTAGCACGATCTCGACCGCCGCCAGTCCTCCACCTGCTCCCGCTGTCCGGCCTGCCGCAGCCTCCGGGACCGCCTGGCCCCGCCCCGCTTAGCCCGAGGGGCGGGGCCAGACGAAGGGAACCCCAGACAGAGGCGGCTGAAAGGAGGCACCAGCAGAAAGGGCAGCCCCGGCTCTGCCAGCTGCTGCGGTGGGAGGAAGTCACAACAAACCCTCCGTGCCCGGTGGAAGGGAGTGTCCTCCAGCACCGTCCACTCCCCCAGAGAGCTGTCAGCTCGGCCCATTCAACACCCATTACTTTGGTGTCCTGCTTCACCCAGCCCCCAGCTTTTGCTCACAGGTTTCCTCCGGGATGCTCTCCCATCTTCCATCAGCCTCACCCACATTCCCTCCACTAGGCTGAGTTCTATCTGGACTTCAAAGCTTAAGGGTTCCCTCCTCCAGGAAGCCTTCCGTGATAACCTCTTAACCTCTGGGGCTCCCACAGTTGTTCGCTCAGTTCCTGAGGTCTTCACAACAGCACTGGGACTGTCGTTCCCAGTTTATAGCTGAAGACATAAGGCACAAAGGCACAGAATGAGCAAAAACGATCCAGCAATTCAGCCGCAGAGCTGGCAGAACCCAGGTCTCTCTGTTCCTCATCTAGTTCACAGGAGGTCCCCTGAGGGCACCTGTCCAGCTGTGCCCCAGCCCATACCCGACCTCACTCCGCAGTCTCTGGAGCTGCCTCTCTCCCAGCACCTGACCAGTGGACAGACAGAGGGCCTTCTCCAGCCACCACCTCCATCTTGATTCGCACAAGCTCACTCACGCCTCCTCCCTCCTCCACTCAGAGCCTGCACTGGCTCCCATTTTCTTCAGAACAAAAGCCAAAACGCACACAGCAGCCCACAAGGCCCTGCGTGAGCTGGCTCCCAAGTTACTCCCACCCCATCTCCTGCTACTCACCCTGCTCCACTCCAGAACCTGGGACCCTCGCTGGCCCAGGCACCTGGCCACCACAAGACCTTGGCACTTGCTGTTCCCACCTGGGCCCCTCCCTAGAGACCTGCACGTCTCACTCCCCCACTCCCTTCTGGTCTTTACACAAAGGTCACCGTCTCTGTGAGGCCTTCCCTGACCACGTAATTAACATTGCAACCCCTCGCCGCCTCCTTCCCAGCCCCCCAGGCCTGTCCCTCTCAAGCCACTTCACTGTTTTCTTCATCACACTTTTCATCTTCCAACATTCTGTATGTTTAACTAAGTTTCTGTCCTCCTCATGAGAATATCAGGGCAGGATTTATTTTTTGATCACTGAGTCCCTAATCCCCAGTGCCTAGAACAGTGACCAGCAGACAAGAACTCAATCAATGTTAATTCAACACAACAAAGTACCAGGTGGCTGGCAAAGGGAAGTGGCCCTGCCGGGCTCAACCCTGCATGAGGACAGCTGGGGGAGAGGAAGGGAAAACCAACCCTTTGAATGACCTTCTCATGGGCCAGCCCCCAGCCAGGCCCCTTCACAGGCCATATTCTCAGAATGGTGATGATGCCAGCCTTGGTGATGATCCCAGACTCTGTACCCCACAGACCAGGTTTAAATCCTGACTGGGGGCTGGGCGCCATGGCTCACGCCTGTACTCCCAGCACTTTCGGAGGCCAAGGCAGGCAGATCACTTGAGGTCAGGAGTTCAAGACCAGGCTGGCCAACATGGTGAAACCCCGTCTCTACCAAAAATACAAAAATTAGCTAGGCATTGTGGCAGGCACCTGTAATCCCAGCTACTAGGGAGGCTGAGGCAGGAGAATCACTTGAACCTGGGAGGCAGAGGTTGCAGTGAGCCAAGATAGCGCCATTGCACTCCAGCCTAGGCAACAAGAGTGAAACTCCATCTCAAAAAAAAAAATTCCCAACTGGGCCACTCACTGGCTGTATGACTCTAGGAAAGTTACCTTCATCATTTCTAAAATGGGGACAAAAATATGACTTGGTGACGATTACAGGATGAGTGGGCTTCTCCACCCCACAGAAAGGATGCTTGACACGGGGAACAGGCAAAGGCAGCCAAGTCACAGGGCCCCTGCCTTTCCCCAGGCCAAGCACTGGGCCAGGCTCACTGTGGGGCAGGGGGAGGTTCATGTACCCAAATGCACACAGCCCAGTTTCCATGCCCAGAAAGCCACAGACATCGAGAGAGAGCCACACAGACACCCTCGTCCCACCACAAGGCAGAACATGGCACGGGCCAGGAGAAGTCCCAAGGGCTGGGAGGACCTGGTGGTGGGCTTCATGGAGATACGTAATATCTCAGCCAGGCTTCAAAGATCAGGAAGATTCAGGCAGGGAGAGCAGCCCAGGCAGGGGCCACATGAGCAGAGGAGCACAGCTAAGGGTAAACTGAAAGGCCACTGCCACTGCCCGCGGTGGGGAGGATGTGGCTGGGGGGATGGGAGAGTCAACACCTGGGAAGGCCTGGAGTAGAAAGCGGCATTGCCGCTGATTCCCATGCAGGGAGGCTGCCCTTCCCCCAGGGCACCGCCTTTGCCACTCAGGGTCCAGCTCCCCAGCCCCTACCCCAGTGGTGACAGACTGGCAGGCCTCCAAGTCCAATCTGCACCTTGTTAAAGACACCCTGTTGTAGAGAGTGAGAAGACCTTTTCCCAAGCAATGGCTCAGCCCCAGCCACACGTGCTCACCTAGCCGTGGCCAATCCGTACCTCCATGCTCACTCCACCATCCTGGCCTCCACTCCACAGGGGAGGGCCCTGGGCCCAGAGAGGCCACCCGAGTTGCCAGGGTCTCCTGGCTGACCAGAGCTTTGGGTTTCAACCAAACTACAGTGCCCTGCGCACCCTGCACTCCATCCTGGGAAAGCCTCTCTGGGTTCCCGGGACAGCCTGGGCCCACCGTCCACCCTGGCCTCATACCCAAGTACCATCATCCTGCATGGTCCAGTCTCTGAGACCCTCACCACCTCTCCCCTACACCCACTCCTTGTCTCTTCCCACTAAAGGTGGGGCTGTGGCCCCCTGATCCACACCCCAATCCCCTCTCCCAGCTTCTCCATTCCCTTCTCCACCCACCACCCCAAATCCCCAGCCCTGACCCCTTCTTAAGCATTTTTCTTGTCAAACATGGAGATCCAGACCCACCCCTGGAGGCCACAGAGCCCCTCCTTCCTGTCTGCTCCTCTCTCCTCCACTGTCCCTGCCCCCCACCCCCTACTCCAATTGGCCTCAGCCCTCTCTAAGTCAACTCCAAACCAGAGCTCCCATAGCCCTGCTCCCACATCCTGAGAGGCTCCCACAGCATCCAGGGCACAGCCCAAGCTCCTTTGCGCTCCCAACCCCACCCCTGGACTTGCCCTTCCCAACCTCATTTCCGACCCCATCCAAGGTGGCCAGATCCAACCCATGTGCTGCCTCTGAGCTTTCGCCCTTGAGGCTACCCTACCTAGTTAGTACACCCACACCCCAAGCCCCAGGGACCTCCCCAGCCTCATCACTGTGGCTGAGGACAGTCACCTGCACTTGGACACGTAGGTCCAATAAGTGGTTCTTGAAGAAAGGAATCCCAACTCCCAAGCTCAAGTGGCACTTCTTCCAGTAAGGCTGCCTGGATTGCTCCCAGTGGGAGCAACCATCCTCTCTCCAGTAGAGTTGTCTCAGGAACCTGCGTGCATACCAAGGGTTTGCTCTTGAGCTCCTGGGCTCAGCAGCCAGGCCCCTTCAGTCGGAGGCCACACCCTGCCAGTTTTGGTGCCCTGCTCCAGGGGACACTCCTCTGATGATCAGCTGTGGGCAGGGCTGAGCGTTGGGGTGGCCCATCTGTGGGGCCCTCCTCTGGTCATTCAGGGGCAGGTAAGGTGACGCCAGCACAGATGGCGGGCGGCTCTGGGAAGAGGCAGGCGGGAAATCCAACCCTCCCGACAGGCAAGCCGGGACCTGAAAGGTGGTATCCGCCTGAGCTGGGAGACAAATGAGGAGAGTGATGGGGGCCCAGGCCAGGGATACAAGCAAGCAGAAGGCCACCAGCATCTATGACAAAAGTGTTTAATGTTCCATAATGTGCAGCTTCTAAGTGAAAAAGGCCCGTTAATCATCCACGGGCCGTACATTCTCATGACAGAGCAGCCGCCCTCCTCGGCCCCCCAAGAGGGAGGCGTAGGCAGGGAGTGGGCCTTGTGAGGCACGGTCCTGAGTGTGCCCGCCAGGAACGCACGCGTGTTAGTGCCCACATGAAACAGGGGTGGGGCGTGACATTTACACAGGAGAGAACCACAGACACCCATGTGAGGAGACACGAGGGGCACAGGTGACCGTGGGCCAGGGAAGACCCCAGTCCATGCATGGCTGAATCCATGAGGAGCGTGAGCTGGATGGTGGGAGTCACGCGGTAACGGGCTCGGGTCTCCTAGGAGCAGAACAGGCCCAGGTCCTCAGGAGACCTCGTGCCCAGGGCAGCGGGACAGACCTGAGCCTGCCCATGAGAACTTGAGTGTGCAAACCTGCGCACAGGTGTGAGAACAGACTCCAGGGCGAGTGTTTAAGGAGAAGACACAGACACACATAAGACCCACTAGTGGGAATGTGGAGACCCCAGCAAAGGTGGGGAGGCCCAGAGCAGCAAGTAGAGGGGGGTGGGCGCTCTGTCCCGGGACTCCCACAGGCTCGGCAGGGCCAGAGACAGCCTTGGGGGTGAGAGGCCAGAGCCAAGGGCCCTGCATCTGAGAGTCCAAGGGTCTAGGAAGGCTCAGGGTGGGAGGGCCCAGCTTCACCACAGACACCAGGGTCCACGCTGGCTTGGGAAGAAGGTGCAGGTATCAGATGAGCCTCAGGCCTCACTGCTGCTGGGGCAGCCTCTGCTGCTGCCGCACTCCACCCACACGAGGCGGGCCTGCTCCTGCAGGATGCGGCCGCGCACCACCTTGGCCAGCTCCTCTGCGTGTCCCCACTCATGGGCGGGCACCTGCACCCAGGAGCAGGGCAGCCCCCAGAGCACCTGCTCTGAGCCACGGCACTGCCGCAGCAGCTCTGAGTCCCGCCAGCCCGGCCGGCCCAGCAGACCCCTGCCGAGAGAAGAGTGAGCAGCGGTCAAAGTGGGGGACCAAGACAGAGAGACAGGGAGAGAGGGACAGACAAAGGGGGAAGAGTCAGAGAGAGAAGATGGACAACCAAAGAGAGACAGATGGCAGATGGAGATGGAGAGAGAGAGAGAGAAGGGGAGGGAGAGACAGGGGGAGGGAGGGGGGAGGGAGAGAGAGGGGGAGAAGGAGGGGGGAGGGAGGGAGGAGGGGGGGAAGGGAAAGAGGGGGAGGGGAGGAGACAGGGGAAGGAAGGGGTGGAGGGGAGAGAGACTGGGGGGGAGGGAGAGAGGTGGGAGGAAGAGATGGGGGAGGGAGAGAGAGGGGTAGAGAAGAAGGAGGGGGTAGGGAGGGGGATAGAGAAAGAGGAGGGGGAGGGAGGAGGGAGAGAGAGGGGTAAGGGAGAAGGAGGGGGGAGGGAGAGAGAGGGGAGGGAGTGGGGAAGGAGAGAAGGGGGAGGGAGAAGGGGGGAGGGAGAAGGGGAGGGAGAGAGG
This sequence comes from Pan troglodytes, assembly GCF_028858775.2. NCBI lineage: Eukaryota > Metazoa > Chordata > Mammalia > Primates > Hominidae > Pan > Pan troglodytes. Next base: position 39,504,021 of record NC_086016.1, read on the forward strand.
GGGAAGGAGAGAGAGGGGGAGGGAGAAAGAGGGGGAGGGAGAGAGAGCGGGGAGGGAGAGAGGCATCCTCAAGGAGGAAGCTCTCAGGTCCGAGTGCCCTGCCCACTGCCCCACCCACCCACCTCACCTGACTTCCCGGACATTCTTCTCAGTCACCTCCACGTGGATGACGATGGGGTAGATCTCGTTCTGCACCAGCTCCCGCACACCCCGAGCACCCAGCTCCAGCAGGCAGTGCTTCTGCTCGGAGGATCGAGGCTACATTGTACTCCTGGGCCACAGACATCAGCCTCCCATGCTCTGCCCCCAGATGGGTCCCCTATCACCGCCTTCCCAGATGCAAGTCCTGCCTCCCCACCCAGAGGGACCCTGGCAACGAGGAAGGAGCCCAAAAGTACAGACAAGAGGCCTGGGCTCATGGGGCAACCTGGAGATACAGACCTCCCCCTCAGGACCTAGGCCTCCCCACCCGGAGGATGGAGCTGACCCAAACCCACCCACCACCCGCCACCTTATAGCTGACTGCCAGCTCCCAGGATAGTGGCAAGTTCAAGGATAAGGATGTGTAGGTGAGCTGTGTCAGCCAAACACCTCAAGGGGGGCCCACATGCAGTCAACTGCCCCCACCCACCCAGGCAACAGGTGAGGAAACTGAAGGCCACAGGAGGGAAAGAACTTGGCCAGGGCCGCCCTGCCAGTGAGCAGCAGAGCATGGCCCGCACTCAGACGCTGGCGCTCAAGCCCAGAACAGCAGGACCCGCTCTGGGCCACCTCTGTGAGCACCCCAGGCCAGCCCCCAGCACCCACCTTCCCAACAGACTCCTGGATGGCCCGGATCCTGCTGCCTAGCCCAGGGGTGGCAGGCTGAGCCTTGGGGGCTCCAGGCGCTGAGGATGGGCACAGTTCCTCCCCAGAGAGGCTTTCTGCACAGGGAGTGGAGAGGGAGAGATGAAGGATCCATGGGCCCGGCTGCCCAGAGGGGCACCCAGCCTCCCCTCCCCGGCACATAGTCTCACCCGCTGGGCACACTTGGAAGTCCAGCCGGGAGCTGGGCAGGTCTAGCAGGTTACGGATGAGCCGGGGCGCCAGGCACTCAGGCAACAGCACCACGGGCCGCAGGGCAGACACCAGTAGCGGCCGCACCAAACTGTAGGGTCTGAGGCTCCGCTCCGGCTCTGTGGCAGGGGAGGGGCGCAAAAGAGATAAGGGCACAGGCAGGCAGCATACCAGCTCCTGATACCCCAAAACCCACCCCGCCACCCATCCCTTCCTAAGTCCTGCTGCTGCTCCTCCTACACATGCACGCACACACACATACCCCCCCACACACACACACCCTTAGTAGGACCGACGGTGGCAGTAGGCTCCTCCCTGATTCTCCGCCTCATCCCTGCCCCCTACAGGTCATTCTCCATCCAGCAGCCAGAGAGGCTTTAAAAAGCAAATCAGATCATGTTAACTCCCCTGCTTTCAACACACCAGTGACTTCCCAGATTCTCAGGAATAAAAGCCACATCCCCCACGTGGGTGACGCAGTCCTGCCTGAGAGCCTGGGGAGGCTGCCAGCCACTGACCCCACACCACCAGCCTCCACTCTCCCTTCAGCTGCCTCCAACCACAGGGCCTTTGCATGCCCTGGGGCTGCCCAAAGCCCCAGCCCTGCACCACTCAGCCCAGTTAACCCTTGCCCTCCCTTCAGAGCCTAGGTCACACCTTCCCTGGTCCCCAGACAGCAGGGCCCCTGGCATGTGCCCCACGGCCCCCAGTTCTCCACTGCACACCTCACACTCTCTCATTGTGTTCATAGGTGGGATTATCTGACTCTCTACCCCCTAATTAGACAGCAAGCTCCATGAGGGCAGGGACAGTCACGTCCCCAATGCCTGACAGAGCTGGTACTCAATACTCACCTGCTGTCCCCAACACCCTCCAAGCACACCACACACAGCCATGCCTCTGTGCCTTCTGCCTGGAACGAACTCCTCTTTAACTTTGAAGGACCCCATGGAAACTCCCTCTCTTCCAGGAAGTCTTCCCTAACTACCCGCTCCTCTTGCCCCAGATTTGCTACTCCCTCATCTGAGCTCCCCCAGCCCCTTCTACCTGTCTGGCCTAAGGCCTCACCCTACTGCCTCCGGGAACCCCCCGGGTCCTCACAGCACCTGCCACCACACACGTGTGAGAAGCACCACTACACACACTCTGCCAGAAAAGAACAAGCCAGTATGTGTGCAAACCCACAGTCACAGCCACGTCTGCATGCACCTCCCCGCAGGGTCTCCCTCAACCTTGGCAATCACCATGGCAGGTGGGGTGGTCTTGTCTCTCAGGCCCCCAGCATGACCCCCACTCCTGTTGGAACCCTTACAACAGGCCCTTCCAGGCCAAAGAGGCCACCCAAGCTAAAGGACACCCAGCTGCACACATCCCTGGACAATGGGAGCAACACGGGATACAGCTTTGCCCCCGCGCACTCACCTGCACAGGGCTCCAGCAGCAGCTGATCCGGGGAGTCCGCTGCAGGCGCCCCCACGGGCTTGGGCCTCACCAGCCGCAGTTGGTCCAGGGCTCTCTTCTTCAGCTGGGAGGGTGCAGGGACAGAGGAGCATCTGAGAGCTCAGCCCCGCCCCCTCAGGGAGAGGAGGAAACAGGACCCCTGGCAGAGCGGGCCCCATTGCCACTGTGGTCCAGGCTTGCCGGAAGAGCCCGGGTCAGCAAAGATGTCCTTCTCCACCAGGCCCTCCCCTGCCCCTCCCCAGCCCAGCACAGTCCCCCAGGCAGATGAGAGCAGCCATCCCTGTGGCCCCAGGGAAGCCAGCCCGTCTGAGCCTGGTGGAGGAGCCTTAGGTATACCCCCCAAGCTACAGATGGGGAGACTGAGGCCCAGAGACCAAGAGGAACCAAATGTCACATACGAGGCAAACTTTAGGGTCTCTTCCAATGAATTAGCAATGTGACCTTGGTAGGAAAATTAATGAAACCAATAAAGATGGCACTGATTTTACCAGTACCTGACAGGTCTCAAATGCCTACAACATGACAGACACTCACTAAGCCCCTGAGGGGCACTAACTCACGGAAGTCATCTCCTGCCACGCACAGCCTGACAGGCAGTACAACCCCCGCACTTTACAGATGAGGAAACAAGCCTCAAGGAAGGTTCAGGTGATTGTCCAAAGTCACACAGCTGATAGGTGGCAGAGCTGGGGTCGAATGCAGGCTGCCTGGCTGGGGCCCTCGCTCTTCCTTTATCTGATGGCTCTGAGCCTCACTTGCCCATGTGCACAGCAGCGCTGGCCACGAAGCCCAGCCACCATCCAGGCGTTGGAAAAGGAGACATGACTGCTGGTTTGTTTGTTTTTTTTTTTTGAAACGGAGTCTTGCCCTGTGGCCCAGGCTGGAGTGCAGTGGTGCGATCTTGGCTCACTGCAAGCTCCGCCTCCCGGGTTCACTTCATTCTCCCGCCTCAGCCTCCCAAGTAGCTGAGACTACAGGCACCCGCCACCACGCCTGGCTAATTTTGTTTTTGTATTTTCAGTAGAGACGGGGTTTCACCGTGTTAGCCAGGATGGTCTCGATCTCCTGACCTTGTGATCCGCCCGCCTCGGCCTCCCAAAGTGCTGGGATTACAGGCGTGAGCCACTGTGCCCAGCCCGTCAAATGCTTATTATGTACCAGGGGTACTCCTGCATACTAGGCACGCTTTACCTCATTTCATCTCTAAACTACCCTAGACGGTGAGCTCTGCTGTTCTGTTTGCTGGGCACATAGTAGATGACCAATTAAATCACCAGGGAAGGAGGGAGGGAGTGTCTTCCTAGGTTGCCAGAGAACAGAGCCTGCTAGCTCCCTTTTGGACCCCACCCTTGGGGCCCCCCACCCACTACCCGCCCAGCCGTGCTCACATTACTGCGGGGGCCTCGGTGCCGGCTGGAGGGCAGGCATTTCTCCTGAACTTCTAGGAGCTGCTGGGCTCTGTGGGAGGGAGTGACATCATGTGTGTAGGAAGAAGGAAAGTTCCTCATTTCTCCTCGAACCCCCCGCCCTGTCCCAGAGGATGGTGAGGGAATGCAGGTGGAGGGAGAGCACCCCCATCTGAGCCCTGGCTCCCAGGGGGACCCCATCCCCAGCTCCTGGCTCTGCGTCACCTCTGATAATTGGGCACGGTGCCCCGGTCCAGGTCCCGCAGAGTGAGGGGGTCAACCCGGGTGCAGAACCATTCCTGCCTCCGCTTGTATGCCGAGTCCACCAGTCGAAGGATCTCTTGGGCTTTCACGCAAAGGGCATGGGGATCTGCCCTCTCAGGTAAGGTGAGGTTGGCACGAATGTAGAAGGGCTCGGCACCTGGTCCCTTTGCCCAGGCTTCTAGGGCCTCGTGGAAGGACTGGCAGGCTGGGCATGGATGGGGCAGGGGGCAGCAAGGAGGACAAGAGGAGGATGGTGAGGTCCAGGATCGGCCTTGGTGGGGCCATAGACATGGCCCTCTCGAGGCCTGAGTTCTCAGGACCCGACCTTCACCTTCTTAGAATGACTTAGGTCCAGAGGGGGCAGGGACTTGCCCAAGGCCAGTGCCTTCTAGAAACAGAGCCAGGACTCAAACCCAGGTCTCTGGACTCCTAATGTAGTGCTCCTTTCACTGTAAGCTGTTTACAGAGGGAGGCATAGAGAAAGGGCACAAGGACAGACAGAAGGAGGCATCAGCAGGCGGGGAGCCAGGAGAAGGGCAATTGGGGCAAGGCTGGTCCCTTCTCAGGTCCTTGGTCCCTCCCCACCCCATGCACCACGGGTTAGAGGACCCCTCTGGGGCCAACAGCTCCGACTCCCAAGACAGACTTACCCTTCGAGTCCATCAGGGAGGGGAGTGTGGACCCCTGATTCCAGAGCAAGGTTCTCTGCTGGGCCTCGGCTTCCAGGCACGCCCCCTCCAGACCAGCAGCTTCCACCCTTTGCTGGGAGAAAACCCAGGCAGGGAGGGAAAGAAGTGAGCCTCTGAGAGTAGAGCAGCCCAGGGGCTGGAGGAAGACCAGGTGTGGGGGTGTTTCATGCCTCACAGTTCAGATAGCGCCCCCTCAGAAACTGCCATGCCCAGCCCAGTCAGACCCGTCCCCATCCACAGGACGCCCCCATCCACAGGACTCCCCAACCCGCCCAGCTCATCCAGGTCTTTCTCGACTTGAAGCGCAGGAATGTAATGTGCTGTCAGTTGGCTCCACCTCCCAGTCCCTGCCCAATCAGACTTCAATTAAGCCTGGCTGAGCAGGCAACCACAGCTAATCACTGAGCCCGCTTCGGCTTTGACCAATCCCCAGAAGCTCCGCCCGGTGATCTTGAGCCACCAATTAGGGGATGTCCAGCCTGGGCAAAAGCACTGACCCCACCCCCCAAGCTCAGGAGGCGGGGCCTCACCTCTCTTGGTTCCATCCTGGCCGACCCAGGCCCAGACAGCACCCTGCGCACCACAGCCCCAGACCATCTGTCCCCATAAAACGACAGTCCATCTGGTCCCTTGTCCTGCGGCTCTGGGCCCCCTGGGGGGCTCCGGCCAGACACCCGAATAGCCAGAGACCTGAGAAAGGAGAAAGGAGATGAGAATTGGAGTCCAATCAGTACTTGGATTCAGTTCAGCATTCTTGGAAAACCACAGTGATTTCATTTCCCAAGTATGCCATGACTCCCACCCCCAGGCCTCTCCATCTTCTGTGCCCTCTTCCTTGCCTTCTCCACCTGGGAAATGCTGATCATCCTTCAAATCTCAAGTCACAAGCAGCCTCTCCCCTGGACCTGGGCACACGGTGCAGTGGAGCCTGCGTGCCACAGAGCACTCCAACTTTGCCTTGCCACGGCCCTTTTGTTTCCTCCATCAGAACAAACACCTTCAGGACCAAACTTCTATACTGTTCCGCTCTGTAGCCCTGGCACCAAACCCAGTGTCTGGCACACAGCAGATGACTAATAAAAGCTTGTTATATAGCCAAGCGCGGTGGCTCACGCCTGTAATCCCAGCACTTTGGGAGGCCGAGGCGGGCGGATCATGAGGTCAGGAGTTCGAGACCAGCCTGGCCAACATAGTGAAACCCCATCTCTACTAAAAATACAAAAAAATTAGCTGGGCGTGGTGGTGGGCGCCTGTAATTCCAGCTACTTGGGAGGAGAATTGCTTGAACCCAGGAGGTAGAGGTTGCAGTGAGCCGAGATCGAGCCACTGCACTCCAGCCTGGGCAACAAGAGTGAAACTCTGTCTCAAAAAAAAAAAAAAAGCTTGTTATGCTCACAGTCTGAGGAGGGAGGTCACCATTAGCACGTGGCACAGATCCAAAGGTGGTTACAACCAGCCGTGGAAGCAGAGAGAGGCTTCCCACGTAAGAAGTACCTAGGCTACACGCTGGTGAAGAATAGATGCACTTTGGTGACAGATGGAGGAAACAGAGTTCCAGGCTGAAGGAATATATCAGAGAAAAGGTGTGGAGGACAGAACACAGGATGCGTGGAAGAATTTAATAATAACAATAGCAGCGAACACTTCCTGGGTGCTTTCCATGTGCCAGACACCATGCTGAGCTCCTTGCCCTAATTCTTATTTTACATCCTGGGAAGCAGCTCCCAGGAAAGGCAAGCTGGAGCCACCCTTTGGAGGGCGTGGAACAGAGGCGTCTGGTTTTCCTCCCATGGGCAGGAGGACCACTGACAATTAAGACGTCACCAAAATCCCCATCATGGTAGGGTTCTCCCTGTCCCTGGATGAGAAAAGGTGAGGCCTTGTGGCCAGGCTCAGAGACAAATGGACCCCAAGTCCCCTGCCAGACACCTTGGCCTGGAGGAGGTGGGGAGACCAAGGTCAGCAGGTGTGCTGGCTGGAGAGGCAGCGGGGCGAAGCATCTCCATCCACCCCAGCAGCTGCAGCCCAGACACAGCTGCACTGCCCCCTGCTGCCAGCCTGGGGAGGGCAAGGCTGCAAGGACCTCCCACCCAATCGGCACTGCTGGGGAACAGCCCCGCCCTCTCAGGTAAGACACAGAGCCAGGCCGAGGGGCTGGACAGATGCAGGCATGGGAGGCATCATTCAGTGCCGCATGTCCTGGCTGCATCGAGGTGGCATGGAAAGGGGGCAGGCCTGAGACCTGGCCTGGCTATGCTGGCCCTGGCTTTGTGGCTGGAGCACACGGTCCGCTCCAAACCCCAGGGCAAACTGCACCCTAGCCGGGGCAAATGAGCCGGCTGCTGAGCGTCAGTTACCGCATGCATAACACGAAGCTGACAATGACACCCCTTGCCCTCTGTGGGTGTTGGGGGGTGGGTGGGGGGGTACATGAATAAAAGATAATGCAGGGAGAGGTGGAAACCAGAGGACTCTGGGGCCTCCAAACTGCAGGCCTGGCCCTTAGTGGCTGGTAACATTCACTGGGTTGCGACTGGGACAGCTGGATAATGCTATGGAATAGAAAGTACAATGCTATCCCCCACCCCGCTCCCGCCACCCCAGGTAAATCCAATTATTATCTCATGACCTTTTTGTTCCAGGCGTGTGTACCGGGTTTCTCTCACTGTGGGTTGTGGTCAGATGGTCCGAGAAGCACAGCACGCAGGGTGCCAGCAGGAACTCTGGGGTCAAACGGCCCAGCTGCTCAGCCGCTTGAGCCTCAGCTCCACCCGCCTCCCTGGCTACTCGCTGAGTTTAGACATGGGCAGCTCTCAGAACAGGGCCCAGGAGACACTAAGTGCTCTGTCAAAACTAGACATTTACTGGCATCAGGTGTGATTCACAACAAATCACCTCTCACTTGCCTCAGTTTCCCCACCTGTTTCAAACCCACAGACAACTGACCATCATGGCCTCTCCAGACCAGAGCCCAGTAAGCAGCTGGCATCCAGGCTCTTCCACCAACCCTACCCACCCCACCCACCTCTACTCGCTCCCTCCCCCACACCTCTCCCCTCTGCAATGCAAGCATCAGGGCTGACCTCAGCTTTCAACTCAGGTTTTTCAGGCTCTTCTTGACAACTCCTGCAGCTCCCTGAAGACCCAGCTCAGGCGCCCCCTCCTCCAGGACGCCCTTGCCAACCTCCTCAAAGGACCAGTGACTTCTCTGAGCCTCTGCAGACCAGGAATACCTGCTCCCAGCACTCCTCGGAGTCTGCAGAGCCCACAGGGGCTTGCCCAGAGCAGGGTCCAGATAGGGTTCCTCCCAGCCCCCCGCCTCAGCAGACAAGCAGGAGGGGTAGAGAAAGGACACAGCAGGGAGAGGGGCTGCCTGCTCCCCGCTCCTGGGACTGGCTGACCAGCTGGCTGCCTGTGGGGTACTAGGAAGCACAGTGTCCTTAGCTACCAGCTCCCGGCCCCCTCCCCAGTCAGGTCAGGTCACAGGCAGACAGGAAGGGGGCAAGTCTGCCAGCTCTGCCAGCTCTGAGCAGTGACAGGCCACATGGACTCAATGAATGTCCCCCAGGGCCCCGTGGGAAGATATCTGAGTAGCCTGCGTGCCTGCTTGGTACCAGGTCAAGGACCTGATGCTGAGACTGAAGCATGCCACACAGATCACCTCAGTCAATCCTCCTGACAACCCGATGGTTGAGATAAGGGAAACTGAGGCACAGGAAAGTTAACTTGCCAAGAATGGGCACAGCTAGTGGGCCGTGGAGCCAGGCAATGACTTATGGGAACCCTCTCTTTGCAAGGACAGAAGGTGCCAGAGATCCCCTGGGGCCACGTGAGCGAGCTGGGCAGTGGTGAGGCTATGCTGGGGAGACGGCACCCCAAAACCCTCCAGTGCTCTCCATGCTCTGCCTCTCTCACCCAGCACCTCACTTGCCCCATGAGTTCTCCCTTGCTGTCCCCCACCTGACTGTCAGCCCAACCCCCGGTCTGCCCCAGCCCCCCACTATCCACCATCCCCTCCCGGCACCCAGGCTCCAGGAGCTGAGAAGGGCAGGGCAGAGAGGCTGAGGGCAAGAGATGGGCAGGAAATGGGAAAGAGGAGAGAAAATGCCCAACATGGTGCCCAGTACAAAGTGGGCACACAATACGGATGTGAGATCTCCAACAGCTGAGACAGTGGGGAGGCACATCGGAATCTCCAACCAGCTCCGAGGGGCCTGTGACTTGGGACCAATTTCTAACTGTCTCTGCACTTCAGTGTCCTGGTCTGTGTAACGAGGTTAAAATTCCAGCCTTGCAGAGCTGCTCTGGGGATTAAACAACAATGGCCACAATAATCATAGCTAACCGCGAGCATATGCTGACATCCACCGTGAGTGTGCTAAGCATTCTAGAAGGGATACTCAAACCCCCATAGTGACCCTAAGGGACAGGCACTATGTGAGCCCATTTTACAGAGCAGGAAACTGAGGCACTGGGAAATTCAGAGACATGCCCAAGGTCCCACAGTAGCAAGTGCTAGCACCAAAGCCAGCTCTTCCCACCTCGCCATAACACAACCCCAGGAGACACACAAGTTGCCCCGACCTGGGACCTGTCCGGGCCCTCATCTCCCTCTCCCTCTCCTCTCCGCCTGTCTGCCTCTCTCTCTCTCTTTCTCTCTCTCTCTCTGCCCACCACCTCTGCACCTTCCCCAGCCTGTGTTCTTCCCCAGGAACCTCTCTCCTCCCCAGGAACAGCATGGGCAGCAGAAGTGGCCCCATGTGATCGTGGGGCCTGGGCGGGGCTGGGACGGAGGCTCCTGCTCCCTGGCTGCATCCTGGCGCCCCCTGGACAACAGCCAGGACCCCTGCTGCAGCCCAAACTGGAGGAAGGGAGGAAGGGCCGAGGCGAGCAGGAAGGGAGGCGCCTCCACCCCTTCCCCGAGAAGCACGTCCTGCACAGGCAAAAACAATGTCTCGCTGAGCCCACTGCCGGGGGCCAGGTGGGGGCAGGGCCTGGACACTGGCTGACCAAGCCGCTCCGGAGGCCAGAGGCCCTGGTCCTATGCTGTACCCATCTGCTGCGTGACCCATCCCTCTGCACCCAACACCTCCACATTCCAGCGCTGACAGTCCATGTTTCCTATGCCCTTTCCAAAACCCAAATCTGATCAGGTCACTATGAACCCAGACCTGGTACTTCCCAACTGTGGGACCCTGGGCAAGTTGCTTAACCTCTCTGAGCCCCAGTTACCTCCTCTATGGAGCAGAGATAATCGTCATTATGCCTACTCCCTGGACAAAGAGCATGTTGTAAAACAGCCAGCAGCTGGCCTTGCAGTTAATAACTAAACCCTCCCACATTTCCCAGAGTGTACAAGCCAAAGTCCACACTTTCCCAGCCTGACTCAGGAAGCCTTGACTTTCGCCCTTCCCCCTCGCTCCTCCTCCACAGTCACCGGATGCTCTCCCTACCTGCCCTCTCCTCACAGCTGAGTTCCAAGACCACAATGGCCGTGCAGCCCCCGCTCTGCCCCACCCCTCCCTCAGATACACTGGCAGGTGTGAATAGCGGCCACGCACCGGCCACACTAACAGCACGTCGCCTACAGTGCACTCTGCACTAATGGGCTTTGTGACTCCTGTTATGGACCTGTGGCTGGCCCGGTCACAGGGGCTCCTGAGGTGACCCAAGCCCACCCACAGCATGAAACTTTGCTGGGTGGCTCAGTCCCAGGGACTCAGAGCCAAGGGACTGACAGGCAAGACATTGGGACAAGGACAGCTTGTAAGTGACAACTATTACTAAGCACCTGCTACATGCCTGGCAGAGCTGGGTGCTTTGCTTCTGCGAGCAGAGCCCTCAAAAGACCTCCATGCAAAAAAGGTCATCATCTCCCTTTAGCTACTGAGGAAATGGAGGCCCAGAGAGGTGAAGGGACCAGCCCAAGTCACAGGGACGATCAAGAGCGGCAGCAGGATTGGAATCCAAGGGCTGCCAGTGTCTACAGATCTTAATCTTCCAACAGTTGCATAAAACAGGGGCGAGCCAATTGCTCCTCCCACCTCACTCCTGTTCCCCTCTCAAGCAATCACCCCAGCTCCACCCACCGCAGGCAGCTACAGTACCTGTTGAGGAAGTCCAGGCCACAGCCCCGAGCCAGGAGGCCTTCCGGCTTTCCCAAAGGCCACACGCTGTCAGAGGATGAGGACGAAGAGAGGCCAGGGGACCAGGGCTTAAGTGTCACACTCCCTGGGGAAAAAGAATGAGGTTCAGGGGTCTGGCACTGGGAAACAGGGATGGCCAGGGTCCATGACAGGGACTGACCCCCCTCCAGCCCAGGACCCAAGAGGCCTTGGCAGGTTTGAGGCCCCAGGAGCACATCAGACCCACTGGGCTCAGAGATAGGTCAGGGCCCACCAGGCTGACCCCGCAGTTTCCCAGAAGAGGGTGAAAGGTGGCCCAGAACTGAAGAGCCTCATACATCACAGCCGGGAACAGGAGTGAGGCCCAGGACTGGGCTCGGGGTGAGAGGCTGGAACCAAAGTCCCCAGGGGCCTCCCAAGCACAACCTTCCTGCCTGGCAGGGGCCACGGCGGGGCTTCAGGGAAGGGGATGCAGGCCAAGGGTAGCGCAGGTGGTGCAGGCTTCAGGTGGGCTGCAAAGCCACCTCCCCCGACCAGAGGAGCCCTCCCCACGGAACTCAAGGGCTGTTACCTGTGATGTCTGACATGCTGCTGAAGGATCTGGGCAGAGAGAGGGCAGGGAGGGGGCAGGAGGTGAGGCACAGTGGGCACTCTGCCCCGCTCCCTCCTCCTGCCCCCACACCAGATAAATGTCTCACAGCCCCCAAGCAAATGCAGGCTAGACTCAAGGCAGGGTCCCAGGTACAGGGCACCCATGCCACCTGGCTCCCCTAAACTCCCAGGGTAAGAAGTTAATGTCCTGGCCTCTGTCCAATGTTGTTCCACCTACAATGCCCTGGCATGCCCTTCAAAGCCAGCTCTTTCAATGCCACCTCCTCCTGGAAGCCACCCCTGATCTCTCACCCCTCACCTCACCCTCACTTGCCACCTTTGTGGTTTGTGACTCCCAGGTACGCCTCCTAAATTAAACCATGACCTCCTCATCAGACGCCTCCTTGGGACAGATTTACGCAGATCAAGGCCATACTGACCACAGCCTCCCAGGGCCCAGCCTCTCACCAGTAAAGGAATAAATCAAGGGCTGCTTACAGGGGAAAAGCAGTGACAAGGATCGCGCCCCAGGAGGCAGGCTATCTCCCGCCCTTGGTCTTGCCACCAGAGGGTGCGCCTTGGTTTTTCTGGTCCCTATTTGCTGCTGATGCCCAAACCTGGGGCCTGGCTTTCTTGCCGGAGGTCCCTGATACCTTGAAACATTCTCCACGCCCCCTAGTCCTGAACCATCAAGCTTCTCCTTGGCTATAGGATCTTCAAGGCTTGACCCCCAGTGACCCTCCTGCCAGGATGCTTGGCTAGGACTGAGTGCGCTCTGCCCATCGGCCTTGTCTTAAGCCTGACCTTGGTCGCCCCTGTGACTCACAGGACCTGGGTTTCCAGAGCTCCAGCCATCTGAGGGTAATAAAGGGAAGTGACTGCCTGGACCTGACTTTGGCATTGCAGATTCTGGGAGGTGGCTGTTCGGGAAACGGCAGCCCCACCTCCCTGGGTGTCTACTGCTATCCCCAGCCATCTCACCTCTTAGGGGGTGCGGGGTCTTCCTCACGCTGCCGGCGGAGGATGGAGCCGGCACTGGGGGGGAAGGGCAGGATGGAGAGCCGGTTGATCTCCTTTTCACTGTCTGTGGCTTCCTCCTGCAATGCCATGAAAGGGCCTGGGTCACCCCCACTGCCCAGCATCATCCCAGTCCTCAGCACACCTGGTTTGTGCCCATTCCACAAATGAGAAGTAGGGCCCAGAGCAGAAGAGCGGGCTCTGCAAGATTATAGTGTGCGGGTGGCTCCCCAGGCCTCCTGGCACCTATGCCTGGCAAGGAAATGGTTCTGGGTGAGCTTCAGTAAAGTACTTGGCCTCCCTGCACCTCAGTGTCCTCACCTGTGAAATGGATCCTTCAGAAAGCACTCTCCACATTAGTAATAATGCTATAGCAGTGTCCCCCCTTATTTGGGATGGGGCAGTTGTCTTACCGAGTTGTGAGGCTCAGGTCCCCCCATGAGAGCTGCCTCCCCAGTTGCTTCTGGGCCTCCCAGAGGGGAGGGGAACTCGCTCAGGCTCCAAGTGCTGCTGAGGTTGGAGCACAGGGAATGGGAGGAGGCACAGGCCTGGAAGAGGGAGAGGAGAGGAAGGAGGTGAGCAGTGCTAGGCCCGCGCCAGTCACAGTCTTTTACTGAGCACCTGCCATGTGCCAGCACAGGGACAGATCCCTGTCCTCAGGGAGCTCACAGCCTAGAGGGGGAGATAAACTGTAAACCCAGCAGACATGTGAACACAATAGCCCCAAGCTGAGACAATAGCAGAAGGAAGGTGCCCGGGGCATGGAAAACACACAAAGACCCCACCCAGCCTGGGAGTCCAAGTACTCTCCAAAGAAACTGTGGTTTGAACTGAGAACTCAAGGGTATAGAGGCGCTAAGTAGGTCAAGCTGGGATGGTCCAGGCAGATCAACAGCATGTGCAAAGGCCCTGAGGCAGGACTGTGATGCATTCCAGTTGAAAGACTGGAACCCACAGAACCAGGCGAGAGGACAAGAGGAACCCCACCCGCAGGGCCTCTTGGCCATGAAAAGGGACTCTGTCTTTACCAAACAGCAAAAAAGCCACTGGGGGTTAAAAAAAAAAAAAAAGTCTTGGATTAATGCTGACTTTTCCTATATTCCTCCAGGCCCCAGTGCTTCAAACACCAGGCCTGCGGAGCTCACTGTCAGGAAACTCAAAATAAGAAAACGCAGGCTGGGCGTTCGCACCTCTAATCCCAGCACTTTGGGAGGCTGAGGCAGGAGGATCCCTTGAGGTCAGGAGTTTGAAACCAGCCTGGCCAACATGGTGAAACCCCCATCCCTACTGAAAATACAAAAAAAAACTTAGCTGGGTATGGTGGCAGGCACCTGTAATCCCAGCTACTAGGGAGGCTAAGGCACGAGAATAACTTGAACCTGGGATCCAGCCTGGGTGATACAGCAAGATTCTGTCTCAAAAAAAAAAAAAAAGGAAAAAGCAGAGCTCCCGGCAGCAGCCTGAGGACCACGATCCAATTTACAGTGGGTCTGGAACTCCAGCTCCAGTGCTAGCTGGCTGTGTGGCCTTGGGCAAGCCCCTGACCCTCTCTGGGCCCTGTGTGATGAGAGGATTAGACCAGCTGGTCTCTGAGGGATGCTTAGGCCCATGTTAGTCCTGACTAGCTGGTCTCTGAGGCCCAGGTTTTGCATTCTAACATGCACACAGGCACTCAGGCAGCCAGCCTTCCCCAGTTAAATGCAAAGACCAGCTCCAAACTATTCTTAGTGTCCCAGAAGCAACCCCAGAAACTCAGAGACCAACATGCCCCCCCGCCTGCTCACCAGCCCACACCCAGCCCAGCCTGGGTTCAAGTTCCCGCCCCTAACTGAGGACTCTTCCCACTTCCCCCAGGCTTCCTCCCCTGGCTGAGGTCTCCCACCAGGGCCGGCACGTTCCCAGCCCTGGCCAAGAGCTCCTGCCAGGACCCCAGCCTTCCTGCCAGGACCCCCACAATCTTGACCCACTCACCTTGAGGCAGGTGCCACCCTGGGCCCGCTGCAGCTGCACCTCCAGCAGAGCCTTGGTGCCCTCCAGGCTGGTGAGCGTTGTCAGCAGCTCATCCCGCTCCGCCTCCAGGCCCCGCACCTGCTTGCGGTACTGGTCCTTCTCGATGAGGCTCTGTGAGTACTGCAACTGGATCCGGTCACGGCTCTGGATGGCCTAGGGTTGGGGGAGGGGAGGCAGCAGCTGAAGGAGCCACCTTGGCCCAGCTTTCCTGGCCTATGACTTGGAGAATGGGGACAGTAAGGAGAACGGCAGCTATCACTTACTGAGCACTGTGTGCCGGGCCCTGAGCTAAATTATCAGCTCATTTAAATATCTTCACACTAACTGGCTAAGTTAGATACTATTAATATCATTATTCTCATTCTGCAGACTGGGGAAACCAAGCCAGGAGCGACAGAGCTGGGATTCAAATCGGGCAGTCCATCTGCAGAATCCAGGCTCTCACCATTTCACCAAGAACTGAAAACTTTTCCACGAGACCTGCTGTGTGCCAGGGGCTTCACTCCCAGCATCCCAGTCAGTGGAGAAGCCAGGAGTCAAACCCAGCCCACTGCATCCACAGTGAAGACCAGGGGCTCCAAAGCTGGGCCCATGGTCCAGACCTGTCACCCATGCCTCAGAGAGAGCCGGGGGCAGCCCCATAAAATGCAGATTCCTGGGGCCCACCCCAGACCACCTGAATCAGAACGTCCAGAGAATGAAGCCCCAAATTTGCACTTTCAAGCTTGCCAGGGGATTCTGAGGGCATTTCTAATATGCAGACTCGGCTGGGCATGGGAGCTCATGCCTTTGATCCCAGCACTTTGGGAGGCTGAGGCAGGTGGATCAGTTGAGCCCAGGAGTTCAAGACCAGCCTGGTCAATATGGTGAAACCCTGTCTCTGCTAAAGATACAAAAATTAGCCAGGAATGGTGGCATGCCTGTAATACCAGCTACTTGGGAGGCTGAGGCAGGAGAATCACTTGAATCTGGGAGGCCTCAGTGAGCTGAGATTGCACCACTGCACTCCAACCTGGGCAACAGAGCTAGACTCAGTCTCAAAAAGTAATAATAACAATAATATATAGACTTCAACTCCTCTAGTGGGATTCACACCTGGTTAAGGACAAAAACCTCCTGCCCTTCCCCGCTGCACATGGAACCTCACACAAGGAGGCTCGGGGGCCTGGTGGCACTGGCCGGAGGTCCTCAGCCCACCCCACAACCTTGGCAGGAGACAAGGGTCATAGTGCCCAGGGACTGAAAGCCAAAACTTTTGAGAATTTCTTCATCGGCTTCTATTTGTAAGCACCCCCTCTGTGCTGGCCTTGTCTTTGAGATGGAGAGAACAAGGGATTCAGAAATGAAGACACCAGGACCAGCTTCTGTAACTGCCACAGGAGCTCAGATGAGGCCAGTGGGTCCAGGGTGTAAGGTTGGTACCTCAAGGGCTCCAGGTCCCCTGTCTGGTTCCCCCAGCCTTTGTGCCCCGTCCTAACCCAACAGGGAGCGGCTAACGTCTCTTTCTACCATTCTAGTCCCCTCCATTGGTCCTTGTCTCCTCCCATATGGGAAGCAGCAACTGGCCCAGGGCCTCGTACACGCAGGCTGGGCTCACCTGGTCTCGCTCCTTCTCAATCTCCTCCAGTTGGGCCAGGACAGTGGCCATGCGGTGCTTGTACAGGTCACAGTCCTTCTGCAGCGTGCGGTGCTTGAGCCGCAGGTCTTCCATCTCCTGCAGGTACTGAGGGTGGCACGGGGCGGGGTCAGACCACAGGGCTGGGGACCACGAGAAAGCTAACCAGCAGGTGCCCAGGAGGGCCAGTGAGAGACGCTCACCAACAGTCTGAGACCCAATAACAAGTCCCCTCCTGCCCAGTGGAGTGGTCTGAGCCACTGACTTTACCTCACAGGCCCTCAACTGCCTAATCTGTAAAACGAGAAGAATGATCATCATTTCACCCATCCGGCCACCCTTGGCCTCCCCACTCAAACTGCAACCGGCCCCTTCCCCAGCTCTGCATCTCCCACGGCGCTCATCGCCTTTGACTACATGAAATAGCTGACGTGGGACTGTGTATCTCACATACTGCCGGTCCCCCTGCTGGAGTTCCCCCTCAAGGAAAAGGCACCTTTGTTTTGCTCACTGCGGCGTCTCAAGCACCTAGAAGGGTGCCTCCGTCAACATCTGAGAACGAATGAATGCAGTTCTCAGCGCGGCGCCTGCATCAAGCAGATGCTCAGGGAAGGCGTGAGCACACTGGCCCTGCCTGACACCCTCCCGCACAAGGGGCAGGGCACGGGCAGGGCCCCACCTGGTCGCGCAGCTCCTCGGCCCACTGCAGCTCCCCCTGCACGGCGTGCAGCTTCTGGCACAGCTCCTGCCTGCTGTCCTGCGCCTCCCGCCAGTCATGCTCTAGGATGTCCAGCAGGATGCGCTCGGAGCCCGGGGCCCCCGGCCGGCTCGCCTCCTGGGGATCACAGGGCAGGGCCACCTCAGGGTCTGGCTAGGGGCCCACCCTGGGTGTGGGAAGGAAGGGGACACGCAGCTCTCAGCCCTCCAAACCCACCTGACCAGCTCTGCCATGCTGGCCCGGGGCCTCGACCCTCTCTGGATCTCTGTCTCCCCATCGGCAGAGTGGGTGTGGCCCCACAAGCCCTACCCACCCTCCAGGGAGTATCTGGGGTACAAGTAAGCTAATAAGCTAAGTGGATGAGGGTGTGACTGGACAAGTTCAGCCAGGATTATTCCTAAACAAGCACCAGGCACACACTCGTGCTCTGGCCCTCACCCACCATCCAGGGCAGCAGACGGAGGCCATTCCCAAGGCCTACTCCCACCCCCATGACTAGGGGTCTTCAAGGGGCTGAGCCTGGCCCATACAGGTAGACCCTGGGCCCAAGATCTTGCCCCCAGACCCACACCCCAGCCAAGTGCCCCAACCCCATGAAACGCACTGGCTCCCATCCCCCACTTCCTGTGTGGAACAATGGCCAGGAGGCAGGCCCATGCAGCTGCTGACCTGCCACTGACCTGCCGCAGGACACTAAGCAAGCCCTAGGGCCACCAGGCCACACCCTCTACAAATCAAATTAAAGCTGGGGCCCTTTCCCCAGAAAAATGCTCACACTCAAAATCAGGGGGGCAGTTTTAGGGAGTTTGGGGACCTTCTGGAGGCTGCTCACACACCCTAGACCAGACAACCAGGGACAGCCACGTGCTAAGGGCCCTCAGCTCAGAGCTTCAGGCAAGAGGCTACCGGGACTCCATCCAGATCTCAGATCCCTGGTTCTGAAATCCTCAGCTTCCCAGGCCTTGGGAGGATAAGCAAACAGCAAGAGGGCCTGTTTTCCGGGTCTGACCCCCACCCCCACTCCATGTCCACGAGCCCTGGCCCTAGTACCTGCTGCAGACCCTCCTGACCTCCCCCCAGCCTGTGCCCATGAACCCTGGCCCTGGTACCTGCTGCAGGCCCTCCTGACCCCCCCTCAACCCCCATGCCCATGAGATGAGCCCCAGCCCTGGTACCTGCTGCAGGCCCTCCTGACCCCCCCTCAACCCCCATGGCCACGAGGCCCAGCCCTGGTACCTGCTGCAGGTCCTTCTGACCTCCCCCGACCCCCATGCCCATGGGCCCCAGCCCTGGTACCTGCTGCAGGCCCTCCTGACCTCCCCCAGCCTGTGCCCACGAGCCCTGGCCCTGGTACCTGCTGCAGGCCCTCCTGACCTCCTGCCAGCCTGTGCCCACAAGCCCCAGCCCTGGTACCTACCGCAGGCCCTCCTGACCACCCCCCACCCCCGTGCCCATGGGCCCCAGCCCTGGTACCTGCTGCAGGCCCTCCTGACCCCCCCAGCCTGTGCCCATAAGCCCCGGCCCTGGTACCTGCTGCAGGCCCTCCTGACCCCCGCTACCCAGCCTGTGCCCAGAAGCCCTGGCCCTGCTACCTGCTGCAGGCCTTCCTGATCCCCCACCCCGCAGCCTGTGCCCACAAGCCCCAGTACCTGCTGCAGGCCCTCCTGACCACACCCCAGCCTGTGCCCACAAGCCCTGGCCCTGGTACCTGCTGCAGGCCCTCCTGCAACTCCCGCAGCGACGCTGTCAGCCGCTGGTTCTCAGCACGCAGCTCGGAGACAAGGTCCACATTGTCTGGCTCCTTCTCCTTCTCCTTCTCCTTCTCCTTCTCCTCTGCCCCAGGGGGCGGGCCCCTAGCCCTTCGAAGCAGTGCACACTCTTCCTCCAGCCGACTCACCTTGAGCTTGAGCTGATCCACCTGGAGCCCAAGACATGGGTCAGCCCAGAGGGAGACACACTGGGAGCCACGGGTTACAGGGGTGGGAAGACCTGCTCCCTCACTCCTGGGTGCCTCCCAGATTCCCACAGAAGCCGAAGCAGGAGTCCTCCCCAGGCTTGTCTATGAAAACAGGACAGGCTGGACAGATATAAAACAAACAGGGCTGAGGAAGGAGCAGTGGGTAGCAAGGCCAAGGACACCCTCCCAGGGGAATCCACTCTAAGAACTTGTGGGCGGACGTGCTGCATCACGACACGCTGTCTGTCCCGCACTTCTGACACTGACTCCCGTCAATTTAGCCCAGTATTCTCATGGCAGAAAAGGAGGAGGGCCGCGTCAAGAAGAAGTGGGGCCAGGCACAGTGGCTCACGCCTGTAATTCCAGCACTTTGGGAGGCTGAGGCGGGCCCTCAGCGGATCACCTGAGGTCAGGAGTTTGAGACCAGCCTGACCAACATGGTGAAACCCCGTCTCTACTAAAAATACAAAAATGAGCTGGGCGTGGTGGCACATGCCTGTAGTCCCAGCTACTAGGGAGGTTGAGGCACGAGAATCATTTGAACCCAGGAGATGGAGGTTACAGTGAGCCAAGATTGCGCCACTACACTCCAGCCTGGGCAACAGAGCAAGACTCTGTCTCAAAAAAAAAAAAAAAAGAATAAGGGAAACCAGGCCTAACACTTTAGAAGGCCAAGGCGGGCGGATGGAGACTAGCCTAGTTAACACAGTGAGACCTCGTCTCGACAAAAAAAATTTAAAACATTAGTTGGGTGTGGTGGTGCGCGCCTATTATCCCAGCTACTCAGGAGGCTGAAGCGGGAGAATCACTTGAGCTTTGGGAGGTTGAGGCTGCAGTGAACCATAATCGTGCCACTGCGCTCCAGCCTGGGCAACAGAGCAAGACCCTGTCTCAAAAAAAAAAAAAAAGAAGAAGAAGAAAAAGAGAGGAGGAGGGAGGAGGAGGAGGGAGGGGGAGGAGAAGGAGGTGAAGAGGAGGAGGGGGAGGAGGAGGGAGGGGGAAGAGGTAGAAGGAGAAGGAGGAGGAGGAGGAGAAGGAGGTGAGGAGGAGGAGAGGGAGGAGGAGGGAGGAGGAGGAGGGACGGGAAGGAGGAGGGAGGGGGAAGAGGTAGAAGGAGAAGAAGGAGGAGGAGAAGGAGCAGGCGGGAGGAGGGCAGAGTACGAGGAGGAAAGAAGGAAGAAGAAAGAAAGAAGGAGAAAAAAAAACAAACAGGGTCAGACCCCAGCTCCGTCTCTAGCTCAGTGTGACCCTGGGCAAGTCATGGCCCCTCTCTGTGCCTCAATCATCTCATCTGTACGGGGGGTGTGAGGGGAGAGGAGAGGGCAATGGTTTTGAGAGTTGAGGGCCTCATCCAGTCCGGGAACCAGATGCTCCCCGCAACAAGCCAACATCTCACCTCAACACACTCTCAGAGACTCAGACTTGGTCTGGTCCACCCTGAAAGGAATTCCTAACAGAGCCTCCACTCCAGAAGATGTGGCTGTTGGTTCATCTCCCTCAAGAGCTCCACGTCCAGGATTCAGGTTTCAATTTTGCTGCTTCTAGGCTCTGTCATCCTGAGCAAGTCACTTACCTCCTCTGGGCCTCAGTTTCCTCATCAGTAAAATGGGCCCAGTCAATCTCCTGGCCCCATCATTTGCCTCCCAAAGGTGTTGCAAGAATCAAACAAGACAGCAAGTGGGCAGAGGCCTCTAAACTGTGAAGGGCTACAGAGCTGCCACAGTGTGACCGTGGCTATCTTCACAGCTTCAAATAAAATCCCGTGCCCCTAACCAATCACCAGTTCGGAGTGTGCAGCCAGAAGTTGGCCTGGTATGGGGGGTGGGCAGCTGTGGGGTGACCACCAAGCTGGGAGCAGACGTGCATGGCCAGTTTGCTGGACTATGAGTGCACTCAGCCAAGCGTGACGCATGTGGGGTCTGAGGTGGCCAGACAGTGACAAGAGTGGCAGCAGGTGGCAGGCCATAAAATGAAGTCATTGTTGGGAAAAGGTCACAATGACTTCTGGTGCTACAGTCAGGCATGCAATATTTGGTGCCCTAGGAGTCCCCTGGCCTCTCTTGGAAAGTGACTTGCTAGTCCCCCAGCCTTGAGAGGTTAGAATGGCACCCCCACACACACACACACACACATACACACATACACACACACACACACGGGTCTGGAGGCTGGGTCAGGCAATTCTACAAATTAACAGTCCACTCCTCCTCCTCCGCAAGAGACTCAGAAAGAAATTCATGACTCCCGCATTCCTTTCCACTCACAAAACATGCTTTGTGAACAGCCAGAGAAAGACAGCTCGTTACAAGCACAACTGTGGTCACACCCTCTCGGCAAACCGCAGCCACACACCAGGGCCTCCTGCCTGACCCCTGGCCGGCCGGCTTCCCTGATGAGCTCAGAGGACAGGACACCTGGGAGTCTCCGACGAGCAACAGGAAATACGGATGCATTTAATCCCGGCGTACAAACTCACTGAGCACAAAATTATAGCGTTCATTCCTTCAGTTTATGTTGCTTAGAAATAACAGCTCATTAAATTTGCACCTTATAAAACAGGGTATTAAATCCCAGCCGCCACACACCTGCCTATGGGAGGTGGGGACGCAAGCTGCCAAGCCAGGCACGATCAGGTGCTCTGTTCAGATCCATCTGCAACACCTTTGTTAACTTTGGAGCAGAAAAGCTCCAAACATAAATTATAAATTAAGGTCAATTTATAGTAGCTAAGTTTAATTTCACTTCTTTTTTGTTGTTGTTGTTTTTTGAGACAGAGTCTCGCTGTGTCGCCCAAGCTGGAGTGCAGTGGCTCAATCTTGGCTCGCTGCAACCTCCACCTCCCGGGTTCAAGCAATTCTCCTGCCTCAGCCTCCCGAGTCCCTGAGACCACAGGTGCCCGCCACCACGCCCGGCTAATTTTTTGTATTTTTAGTACAGACGGGGTTTCACCACGTTAGCCGGGATGGTCTCAATCTCCTGACCTCATGATCCACCCGCCTCAGCCTCCCAAAGTGCTGGGATTACAGGCATGAGCCACTGCGCCTGGCCAATTTCACTTCTTAGGTCCCTAAAATAGGAAAAAGCAGCCACTCTGCCTAGAGGCAGATGACCTGCAGACTACAGAGGCACCTCCGACCATCTCTTTTCCATCCCCCTCCCCTGTCCCAGCAGCCCCCAGATGGCCACACACGCAGGACATCTCCCAATCCCATCACACCCAACCCAAAGGTGGGACAAGCCGTGAGGGCTGCAGCCCCTCCCAGTACCCCCAGCCTGCAGCCCTCACGCCGTCCTCTCTAAGCAGCAAATTATTTCTTCTGAGAAAACCCTACAGCAAGCCCCATGTCTGTTTCAGAAAAAAGGGGAAGCCCTCTGGGTAAAGAAAGGGGAGCACTCCTACCTGCCAGCCACCGCCCCTCAGCAGTGCTGAGAGCCAACTCAGAAATCCTTCAATCCGGCTGAACACAGTGGCTCATGCCTGTAATCCAGCACTTTGGAAGGCTGAGGCAGGCAGATCACCTGAGGTCAGGAGTTTGACACCAGCCTGGCTAACATGGTGAAACCCCATCTCTACTAAAAATACAAAAAAAAAATTAGCCAGGCATGGTGGCACACACCTGTAATCCCAGCTACTCAGGAGGCTGAGGCAGGAGAATCGCTTGAACCTGGGAGGCAGAGGTTGCAGTGAGCAAAGATCTCACCACTGCACTCAAGCCTGGATAACAAAGCAAGACTCCATCTCAAAAAAAAAAAAAAAAAAAATTCCTTCAATCCCAGGACATTGGGAAAGTGCTCTAACCAACTTCTCTGTGCCTCAGTTTCCTCCTCTAGAAATGGGGAAGATAGTGTTGTCCACCCCAGCGTAGGGTGGCTGGAAAATTAAAGGGGTCTGTGCATGGCAAGCACTGAGGATGGTATCTATAAAGCACAAGGCCATTTTATAATTGTTACATCATCCTTATCTGTGATGAGGATGAGGAAACTGAGGCACAGAAAGGAAAGCCTTCCCCATGCCACATGGTTTTTCGCAGTAGAGCAGGCCTGGGACATGTCCCTGTCCCTGCCCATCACTCCTCAGAAAGCCTCCGTCTCCTGCCACACACCAACCAGGCCCTCGAACGATAGCCTCAAGGTCATCTCACAACCTCAAACCAGCCACCTACATCCTCAAGCAGGACCAGCAGCCTGGACCCTTCAACTGGTGGCCTCAACACCCCCATCAGGGCTCACCTCCCCAAGATATCGACCCACCTGGCGTGCACAAACCGAGGACTGGCACACCAGTGCACCCACATCTACAGCCTCACAGCCACCTGCAATGCTGTAGCCACGGCCCAAGGCTCCTGGGGTAGGGAGGCTTCAAACTCCACGGTCAGAACCCACTGTGCAGCCTCGAGCAACATGGCTGGAGAGAGCCTCCTGCGTGCCGTGCGGCTGGCACTGCTAAGCCCTTGACGTGGATCAGCTCATTAAATCCTTGGAACAACGCCCTGTGGCAGTCAAATACTGGTATTATCCCCCTGCTGAGTCCCAGTCAGAAACCAAGAAAGTGAGATGCAGTAGGAGGCACAGCCTCACTTGCTGCTGGAGGGAGTCAGGTGAGACTTCCCCACACAGGGAGTAGGTGGAACAGCAGCGTGGGAAGGGGGCTGGCACTGGAGCCAGCCGGACCCGGTTCAAATCCAGGCTGTGCCGCTTCCTGGCTCTGTGACCTTGAGCAAGTCCTTTCACTAATCTGAGTCTCAGAGTCTGTATTTGCAAATGAGGGCTTGGCGTATGGTGCTTTGGTGAGGATTAGAAGACATGATGTTTAACCTATGTGGCTCTTGATAATAATATCAACAATGGCTACTGATGACACAAGTTGTGAGCAGTGTGCTAGGGACTGTACATGTTTGAAACTGTGTCTTAAACTCACCGGGCCAGGTACGGTGGCTCATGCCTGTAATCCCAGCACTTTGGGAGGCCGAGGCAGGCAGATCACCTGAGGTCAGGAGTTCGAGACCAGCCAGGTCAACATGGTGAAACCCCATCTCTACTAAAAATACAAAAATTAGCTGGGTGTGGTGGCGCGAGCCTGTAATCCCAGCTACCCGGGAAGCTGAGGCAGGAGAATCGCTGGAACCCGGGAGGCAGAGGCTGCAAGGAGCCGAGATCACACCACTGCACTCCGGCCTGGGCAACAAGGGTGAGACTCCATCTCAAAAAAAAAAAAAAAAAACTTACCAAATCCTCATAACCCAACGTTTCTCGACCCCGGCCCTACCGATGTTTTAGGCTAGGTAATTCTTTGTTGGGGACTGTCCTGTGCTCTGCAGGGCATTTGACAGCATCCCTGGCCTCTACACACCAGATGCCAATAAATCCCCACTAATTGTGACAACCAGAAATATTTCCCAGACATGGCCAGATGTTTCTAGGGGGTCAGAATCACCCCCCATTGAGAACCAGTCATAACCCAATGAAGTAGGTACACCGAGCACTAAAAGGACTTATCCATGTCAAAGAGCCAGCAATGGTGGCTCTGGGACACAGGCTGGCTGGCTACTACATTGCAAAAGCTGCCCCTTCCCTTGCCTCCCCAACCCATCTCCCCAGGGCCTACCGCCAGCTGCAGGTCACGGCTGCGAAGTACAGCCGAGTTCTTCTCCTCACTGAGCTGTGCCAGGCGCATGGCGATCATGTAGTTCTCATCCTTGAGCCGCAGCAGCTCCAGGCTGCCCGCCTCCCAGTCCTCCCGCAGCCGTTGACAGCGCTCCTGAGCCTGCTGCTGGTCCCGCAGCCGCTGCTCCAGCCCTGCCCGCTCCTCCTCGAGCACCCGGCCCCGGGCCTGCAGTTGCTGCTCCCGCTGCAGCTGGCTCTTGCGAGCTTCCCGCAGCCGTCGCACCTCTGTCATCAAGAATTGGGTCAGGCCCTCAGGCCCCTCCTCATCTGCCAGGACAGAACAGGGGACAGAATAGGGAGCTCAGGCAAGTAAAATCCAGGAGATAACATACTGTGTCAAAAAACTCAAGCCATAAAAACACTAGAGGGAAATTCTGGAATATATTTGTAGAATTTGGGAGCAGGGGAGGTCTTCCTAAACAACACACAAAATCCAAGAGTTATAAGAGAAAAAAGATGGACAAATCCATATAAAAATGTTTAAACCTTTGAAAAATGAAAGATGTAACAAAGTTAATAAGCAACAGAGTGGGAGAAAATATAACAAGAACTCAGTGCCATAATATATAAAGAGCTCCTACAAATCAATAAGATCAACAACAAAATAAAAATATGGACAAAAACTATCAATAGGCAAGTCCCAAAATAAAAATAGTTAATAAATACAGGAAAATATGCACCAACCTATCAACAATAATTACAGTAGCTACTAATATTTGTTAACTTCATTCTTTGTGCTAGATATATCTTAATCTTTATGACAACACTATAAGGTAGGTACTATTATTGTACCCATCTTAAAGACAGAAAAACTGAAGCACAGAGCAGTTATTTACCCAAGGTTTAATAACTAGTAACCTGTGAACTGTATCACTCAATGAAATATAAACTTAAAACAATAACATTATTTTTTACATATCAGAATGGTAAAAACGTTTAAACATGATCCCCAGGATTCAAATGGGCCCTTACACATTCCTGGTAGGAGGTATGTTGATTTAACAGTTAAAATACACAGACTCTTTGAGAAATTCTTCTCAGAACCTCTTCGCCTGAGACACATTTGCACAAAGACGCACATACAAGGATGTTCCCGCATCGTTGTAATAATACAAAACTGGAAACCTAGGTATCCATCAACTGGAAATGGGTTAAATGAATTATGTCCTAACTTCACTAATGAACAGTATGCAGTCACTTAAAACAAGTGTATGTAACAGAGGTGAAAGAATCACTAAAATCAGTTGTTCTAAGAAAAAGCAAAATACACACGTAGGCGTGTGTGCGTGTGTGTATGTGTTTGTGTTTTTTATATAAAAAAATTCAGCTAGGCGCAGTGGCTCACGCCTGTAATCCCAGCACTCTGGGAGGCCGAGGCAGGCGGATCACAAGGTCAGGAAATCAAGACCATCTGGCCAACATGATGAAACCCCATCTCTATTAAAAATAAAAATACAAAAATTAGCAGGGCGTGGTGGCTCATGCCTGTAATCCCAGCTACTCGGGAGGCTGAGGCAGGAGAATCGCTTGAACCTGGGAGGCGGAGGTTGCAGTGAGCCGAGATCACGCCACTGCACTCCAGCCTGGTGACAGAGCAAGACACTGTCTCAAAAAAAAAAAAAAATTCAAAGTCACCTGGAGCCTCTGTATTTTTTTACATAAAAAACTATACATCTGTGTATGTCAGACATATGTCTGAAAACAGTATCACGAAGAAAGAGCCATCTTAAGCATGTGGCTCTGAACTTGGAATAACGGCACTAGCACCCAGCCCCACCCTCAGCCTACCGTGGGGCCCTGGGCAAGCCCCTTCAGCCTCTCCATGCCTCAGTTTCCCTTACTGTTCAACAGGCATGGTGGAAGCGCCTCCCTAACAGGGATGGGGAAAGGAGCCTGTGCACTGGAGTCCGAGGTGCCAGCATCCACCGCAGATCCACTCACCGAGGATCATGGAGCAGCGCTGGGCGGGTTCCTGGCCCGTGAGCAGCGTGAAGTGTTCGGGGTAGTAGAACTCCAGGGCTTCCAGGAAGGCCTCATAGCCCCTCTTGCCACGGCAGCGCAAGATGTCCATCAGGCGCCCTAGAGAGTAGTGGGGGGATGTACCCAGGGTCTAGGGGAAGGCCTCCCCAGGTGCCTGGTTGCTTCTGCCCCCACCATGCTCCAGGCCCACGTTCCCCAGATATTTGAGCCAGTGACACACACAGGGGCCTGTCCCAACACATCGGGGAAGAGAAGAGAGCCATTCTGCCACAGCCAGGGGAGCACATTCCCTCATGACTCCTGGGCTCCCAGAGCTCCCCAACACCCCCCACAGACACAGATGCTGGCCCGCAAATGCAGCCTGCCTTTTCAATGGCACAGAGAAGCCCCCTCTATCCCCAGAAGCAAAGAAAATACTTCTCCCATTGGCCATGCCTGAAATTCCACCATTAAAGACCATTCCATCATGCCTTTGTGAGTTCTGGTTCAAAGGCACACCCTGTGGGAGTGGGGACCCACGTAAAGCTGAGACGGATCTTGACACTTGAAAAAGGACTCCCCCAGGAGTGTATGGTGCACAGAGGAGGGGACAGACAGAACTCGGAGATCAAAGAGCGCAGGAAAGGTGCCAAGTCCACCGGCTGTGACCGGGAGGTCCCAGGCCCAGCCGGCCCTGGCAGCCACATCCAACCTTCTGCTCTAATGTGGACCCAGGAAGTGGGAGAGAACCCCAAGAGACAAAACTCTGACCCCGGTGTGGGCAACGCGGACCGCCAAGGCGCAGTGGTGGGTGGGGAGGAGGCAGGCTGGTGGGCATACCCAGCCGGCCCACTCTACTGATGCGGAGACCGAGCCCCAGGGCAGCAGAGCCCTAGCTTCGCGCTACACGGCTGTGGGCCCTGCGCCCAAGGGCACGGCCGGCCCAGGTCGTGGCCCACTCGGGACCCGCGGCTCACCGGTGCGGTTGACGCGGCACGGGAAGCGGTAGGTGCTCAGCACCTCCTCCTCGTCCTGCTCGTCGATGACCCGGCACTGGCGCAGATACGGCGTGAGCTTGGCCGGGTTCAGGGCGCGAGCCAGCCGGTGCCGGACGCCCTCGATTCGCTCCCACAGCGCGTCCTCCTCCGCCTCGGACCCCGAGCCGGCCCCGGCCTCCTCCTCGGCCTCCCCCGCCTCCGCCCGGCCCGGCATGGCCGTGTCCTCAGGGTCTGCGGGCAAGAGGCGCACGGGGGTCGACCAGGGCTCCCTAGGGCTAGATGTGCGGCCAAGCACCCCCGGGGCGTCGTCCGCAGACCCGCCGTCGGGGGCGCGCCCCGAGCTCCCCGCGACTCACCCCGCACGCTACAGCCGCCTCGGGCTCCCGGGTCCGCGCTCGGGCGGCGGCTCCGCCGGCGCAGGGGGGCGGTGCCCGTGGCGCCCCCGGCTCCGCCCCCGTCCCCGCAGCCTCCTGGGCTGCCCGGGCCTCCCCACATTGCCGCCCGCCCCGGGTCGTGCGTCCGGCCCCCGGCCACCCCGCGCGTCCGTCCGCACGCCCTCCCTCCCGGCCGTCCGGCTGCGCCTCCCCCTGCTTCCTGTTTCCCGCCGGCTCTCCAGCCCGGCTCGGCGGGGTCCTGGCCGCCCGCCCACACCTGCCCGGCCTCTGGGCGGGGCGGGGGCGGGCAGGCGCGCTCACACCCCCCGCGCGCCGCGACACACCTTCCCCGGGCCACGCGCATCGCCTCCCCACGCCCACAGCGCGCCCGCCCGTGCGGGGCTAGCCGCTCACGCCCGGCGCAGCCCGCGGGCACTCAAGCTGGGCTTGCCCTTCCCGGGTCCCCACATGCACTGCAGGCGCGGGAGCTTCCCTGGAGCGCAGGACAGCCCCGGGGGGGACAGCAATGGGCAGAGGTCATGGGGGCCTTCTGCAAGATGGGGGTCTGAACCTGCAAGGCAGCACTGCCAACTCCCCTCTTACGCAAACTCCCGTGGCACTTGAGGACCAGGGACCCCACAATTCTCAGAGGGTATTCCTCCAGGTGTTGGTCCCAGAGATGCTGGGGGCGGGCTGTGACTAGCCATCCATACTCCCGCTCCTGCCTGGGAGGCCGGTGGTCTCTTACCATGATACTGGCCGAGTCTACACGGTATCTGCTGGTGCATGCGATACAGTCTCGCTATGCATTAGAAGCTGCCAGGTGGGAGGCCGAGGCGGGCGGATCACGAGGTCAGGAGATCGAGACCATCCTGGCTAATACGGTGAAACCCCGTCTCTACTAAAAATACAAAAAATTAGCCGGGCGTGGTAGCGGGCGCCTGTAGTCCCAGCTACTCGGGAGGCTGAGGCAGGAGAATGGCGTGAACCCGGGAGGCGGAGCTTGCAGTGAGCCGAGATCGCGCCACTGCACTCCAGCCTGGGCGACAGAGCGAGACTCCGTCTCAAAAAAAAAAAAAAAGAAGCTGCCAGGTACCTGCTGCCAGGGAGGAACAGAGGAGGCACAACCGGTACAGGAAAGAGGTGTGAGCTCCCTAATCGCCTTCCACAACTTCTGAATTAGATGCCGTGGACATATGTATTACTTATCCAAAGAATTAAGGTTTCAATCAATAAAAACTCTGAAAAGCCCTGCTTAAATTAAGGCCGGGGGCGGTGGCTCATGCCTGGAATCCCGACACTTTGGGAGACCGAGGCGAGTGGATCACCTGAGGTCAGGAGTTCGAGACCAGCCTGACCAATATGGCGAAACCCCATCTCTACTAAAAATATAAAAATTAGCCAGACGTGGTAGTGCGCGTCTGTAATCCCAGCTACTCGGGAGGCTGAGGCACGAGAATCGCTTGAACCCAGGAGGCGGAGGTTGCAGTGATATCGTGCCACTGCACTCCAGCAGCCCGGGCAACAGAATGAGACTCCCCCTCAAAAAAAAAAAAAAAAAAAAAGCCCCAGCAGTAAAGAAACAGATTTAACTTTATATATCCTGGTGTCCTTTTCCAAACTTAATTAACCACAGCCTTTTTTTGGCTTGCATTTGTTGTACATTTGTTTTTGTTTTGGGTGTCACCTGTTCACATGCAGAAGAAATGCTTTGGGAGAACTGAATTCTAGTGCAAATTCCTCAATTAACAAAGGAGGAAGCAGAGCTCAGAGAGGGCAAGGAACTTGCCCAAATTCACACAGCGAGGCCACAATGGGAATAGGCCGGAGCCCAGCCCCTGGCCTCTGTCCTCTCCAAGCCCCGAGTCCAGGCACACACCAGACCTCCCTTTCAATACGTCCTTTCCCTCTCTGTGGCCTTGGTTGCCCTCCCACGCAGAGCGGCAGCTCCTCCCACCAGCAGCCCTACTCCTCGTGAATATTTTTAACTTGGCCAGCAGAGCGGGATGGACGCCTTGGAAAATGAGGCTATGGTTAATTATTTTTTCATCGAGAAGCTAAGCAGGGCCTAAAGATAAGGCACAGAAGCCAAGAGGTCTCTGCAGATAAGTGGACAGAGAAGTGAGGGCACACTGGGTCTGAACAGGCAGGTAGCTGGGTACACCGAGTGCCCCTGGTGCCCAGCATTCCAGGGGAAGCGACAGAGTTCCTTTGGGTACCACACTCCCACATTCACATGTACAATTATACAGGCATGCACACGCACCATCACATACACATGCACACATACACACCCACCCACTGTGGGCATCAAGCCAGGCAGGAGGCAGACAGGGGCGTACCCACTTCCCCACAAACATCTGAGCCTCCTCATCTTTCCCCTGTCCCCGGGCGTCCATAGCACCGAGTGTGCAAGCGTGTGATTAGGTACCATGTTCATTATTGTCCTCTTGTGAGTTCTGCTACATTCATCTTCTCTCTATAGCTATGCCAGGAAGGTGGGCAGGGACTACAGCAGGGACACCGAGAATCTAGACTTTGTACCAGGGGCCCTGGGTTCTATCACGGGCTCACTGCTATGAGTATTGTTCTTCTTTGAGTCTCCATTTCCCTGTCTGCAAAAGGCAGGCGGTGAGTAGTCCCAGCCACACCTACAAAGGCAGACAGTCCAGGAACGGAGAGTACCCTGGAGACCAACATTCAGCCTTAGCTGCATCTACTCGGACAAATTCCTCCCCCTCTCAACTTCTACATCTGAAAAGTGGACAATAGTCCCCCATGTGCAGGGACTGCCTCTGAGTTGCAGTCTCTCCATGTGTGAAGTGGGTACAGGAATGTCAGTCCTCTTCCCAACTCATTAAAAGGCATGCCTCCATGTTTCAAACCAGTCTGCGTCCTACTGCCTGTAGCCCCACTGGTCCAAGCCACACATACCCCCACAAACTCCCACCCACAGTGCTATGGGCTATGGCATGTTCTCCACTCTGCAGCCTTAATGATGTTTGTTTGGTTTGGGAGGTTTTTCTTAGACAAGGTCTGGCTCTGTCACCCAGCCTAGGGTGCAGCGGCCCAATCATAGCTCACTGCAGCCTTGAACTCCTGGGCTCAAGCAATCCTTCTGCCTCAGCCTCCCACATAGCTGGGGCTGCACATATGCACCACCATGCCCGGCTACTTTTTTTACTCTTGGTAGAGAGGGGTCTTGCCACGTTGCCTAAGCTGGAAAGAATGATGGTTTTAAAAACAGAACAGGTTTTTCTCTGGCTTAAAACCTTTTAATGGTTTCCACCAAACTGGAATAAAATGCAAACTGCCCCCAGACCCTGCTGGCTCCCCCGCCTCCCACTTCCCACTGCCCCACTCTCTCACCAGCCTCATTCTGTTCCTGGAACCTGTCAGCTTTTTCCACGTCAAGGCCCTTGTCCACCCTGTTGCCTCTGCTGGGACTGCTCGTCCCTCCACTCCTGGTATGGAGGGTTCCTTCTAGCTTTTCAGGTCTCAGATCAAATTCCCCCTCCCTTGATTCTGGAGCACCCTCCAGCAGGGAGTTCCATACACCCCATCCAAGCCATTCTGTGCTACGTAGGGGCCAAAGGACAGCTTCTCCTTCTCCCTCTAGAGGTTTGCCGGAAATGCACTGACAATAGGCAGATAAATAGAAGAAAAAAAGCATAAAAAATGTATTTAACATGCCTAGCACAGGGGAATCATAGGAGAATGATTACCCAGTAATCCATTGAGGTCCAGACGTTTATATCCGCTTCTTCGCTGGGGAAGGGGAGACGGGGCTGTAGGAGTGAATGATTGTTACGAGGCATTAATGGGCCTGGGAGGCAGACATTATCTTACAGATGATTTTCTTTGGAAATTGAATGGGACCGAAGAAGATACACTCATTTGGGACAAAGTTTGTCTGGACTCTAGATGTGGTGTTTAATTTTCTCTTCCTCTGTGAAATGAATTTTAATCTCCAGTTAATGAAATTTCAGGGAAGGGATCGAAAGCAATCGTGTTCCTCTTTGGGGTCCAGTTTCTAGCAGATAAGGGAACTTCGGAAAACAGCCTCCTCCTGTGCTTTGGGAGAGACAGAGGATTGACAGAGAGGATGGGGGAAAGGTTGGCAGAGAGACCTTGAGGTTGCGTCTTTATTCGGCCTGTCAAAGCGCCTTATTTGGCAGGTATCACTTTCTGAGCCCCGAGTGCTATTTCCTCTCTATCTGACATTTTCCTGGTGCTTGCTTTGCTGCACCAGGAAAATGTCAGCAACCTGTGTGTTGCCTACTTCCATCCCAAGAACAGAGCCGTCCTTGGCTAGCAGGAGTGAGCTGGAATGTTCCAAGAGTGGTTAGGATGAGGAGTGGAGCAGGGGAGGAGAGGAGGTTGAAGGAGGATTGGAAGTGGGGCAGACAGAGCAAAGGCCTTGAAGGTCATTATGAGGACTTTGGCCTTCACTTTTCTCGGTAGTAATACGCTGCTATCATTGTCTTCCACAAATCAGCCACAAAGGCCACAGAAGCAGGGATCCACCTTTTTGTTCATTCCTTCAAGGATGCCCCTGGCCCAAGCAACCCTTCCGTTCCTCTTTGTCAGCCTCTGATTGCATCCAGGAATGTGGGTCTGGAGTTATCTAGTCCATAAGTCTGGGTGCCTGGTGAACCTGTGCTCCCTGACCCCAACCCCCAGCCGCATCTTGCCTCCTCTGGCCATCTCTTCACTAGGATCAGGGCCTGGGCCGCATGGATCCCAGCACAGGACCTGGCACTCAGGTGTTCAGCAGGAGACGAGTGAGTGGGCCCAAGAGTGGGGAGAATTCCTGTGATGAGCTGCACTACACCACAGCCAGAACGCCCAGGGTTCAAATTCCAGGACAATGTGTGCCTGTGATCTTGGTCAAGTTCCTAAATGTTTCTCTACCCCTCATCTGAGGGACTCTAGCACAGCCTGAGCACAAGACAGATGCTAAATGCCTATCCTCAATTGAATTCGTCCAGAGATGTCACTTCCCCTCCCCATTGCCCAGTGTCCCCCGGGGCACCTTTACATAGCAGCCTTCCCTAGGTCCTATTCCTTTTTTTTTTTTTTTTTTTTTAGACGGAGTCTTGCCCTGTCGCCCAGGCGGGAATGCTGTGGCATGATCTTGGCTCACTGCAACCTCCGATCCCTGAGTTCAAGCAATTCTCCTGCCTCAGCCACCCTAGTAGCTGGAATTACAGGTGCCTGCCACCACACCCACCTAATTTTTGTATTTTTAGTAGAGATGGGGTTCCACCATATTGGCCAGGCTGGTCTCGAACTCCTGACCTTGTGATCTGCCCGCCTTGGCCTCCCAAAGTGCTGGGATTACAAGCGTAAGCCACCGTGCCCGGCTCCCTAGGTCCTATTCTATGGGACTGGGGAGAGAAGGGGCTAGGGAGGCTATTGTGCCCAATCACAAGAGTCTATGCTGAAAGGATCCTTAAGACCTTTATTTTATAGCTGGGCACAGTGGCACACACCTGTAATCCCAGCACTTTGGGAAACCAAGATGGGCAGATCACTTGAGGTCAGGAATTCGAGACCAGCCTGGCCAACATGGTGAAACCCCATCTCCACTAAAAATACAAAAATCAGCCAGGTGTGGTGGCGGGTGCCTATAATCCCAGTTACTTGGGAGGCAGAGGCAGGAGAATCGCTTGAACCCAGGAGCCAAAGGTTGCAGTGAGCCAAGATGGTGCCACTGCATTCCAGCCTGGGCAACAGAGCGAGAGTCTGTCTCAAAAAAAAAAAAAAAATTATTATTTCATACATACTAGGGAAACTGAGGTTGCAGTGGCCCAAGTGAGCCCTGGGTTCCCCAAGGCAGGGAGAGCAGAGCACAAGGAAGCGAGATAGGAACAGCCAAAGGGATGGTGCTGGCCCTCCAGTATCAGGTGACTGCATCTCCCTGAGAACCGGGGACTCCTGCAGGGGCCAGAGGAAGGGTGGCCCTGTCCCCACCTTCCCTTTCTCCCATGGCTACCCCCAGCAGCCTTGACAGCAAGGAGTAGAAATGCTGACCCACCCTCACCCTAATTCAGACCAGTTACGGAGATGTGTGCCTACTGCCTGGCCTTGGGCTGGGCAAGGAGCTGGGTTAGGCTGGGGATATCCAGGGATGGGGCAGGAAGCTGTGCCAGGAGGTGAGAGATGGGGCTGGGGCAGGCTGGGAAAACACAGAGAAAACTGAAGCTGGGCTCCCCAGACCTGGCTCCCATCGCTGAGACTGTGCCATCCAGCCCCGTCCCTGCCCCTCTCTGTGCCTCAGTTTGCCCCTCTGCACCACAAGGTGGTTGGAGGGAGATGCTCACCCTAGCAAGCCCCCTGCACCTGAGAGGAGCTCCCAGGGGGCCACAGGACACAGCCAAGGGTGGCCATGGGAGCTCAAGCCACCCACCAGCATCTCCATGGAGGAACTCTGCCTGGGGCCCTGAATTCCAGTGTGCCTGTGGAATCACTGGGGCTGAGTCAGAGGAAAGGGCGGGCCAGGGGAGCCACGGCTCTGAGTCACTGGGGCTCCGCGGGCTGGCGTGCCTTCCTCTGCCGCCCACCCAACCACCCACCCAACGATGGAGTCCCAACCACAGAATCATCCTGACCTGGATTCAAATCCCAGATCAGTGAGGTCGTGAGGTCATGACCCTGGACAGGACTGATGTGTAGAGACAATCATGGTTGTG
The DNA here is from genome assembly GCF_028858775.2 of Pan troglodytes. NCBI lineage: Eukaryota > Metazoa > Chordata > Mammalia > Primates > Hominidae > Pan > Pan troglodytes. The sequence continues at coordinate 39,538,620 of NC_086016.1, forward strand.
TCTGATTAAATGAATGACTTTATGTGAAGTGCTTGGCACAAAGTTGGCACTCAGTGACAAACACTTTGCTCAGTAGCAAACAGTTTTGAGCCCTTACTATGCACCCAACATATGACATACCAGCATTTTCCAGGGTTAGCTCCTTAAATCTTCCTAATAAACCCAGGAGGTAAATCCTCCTATTCTCCCCACTTTTCAGATGATGGAACAAGTTTGGTGAGGTCCTACAGTGGGCATGTGTGGACCTGAAAGGGAATTATCACAGATGTTAAGTGTGGGAGGAGGGCCTGCCTTGCCCTGCCCCTCACCCTGCAGCCCAGGTTGTGACATTCCCCCACCTGCCAGCACAGTCCCCTGCCAGTCTCTGTGCCCAGCCCTGTTTGTTGCCCTGAGGATCCAAATGAATGGACCAACCCAAGCACTGCTTTGAGGAAGCAGGTTCATACCCAACCACTTTTAAGTTGCTGGCAGCGATCAGAGGAGGAAATCCTCGACTCTGCCCAGAGGCATCAAAAACTAAAGCAGAAGAAGAGGCAAAAGAGGAAAGGTGCTCCAGGCAGGAGGAACGGTCAGTGCAAAGGCCCAGAGCCCAGAAGTCTCATGCCAGGCTCCCACAGGGATCCTCGTCCTTCGCTTGCTTTAACTTGCACAGTTTCAGTCCTGTTCGTCCTTGTTCCCATGACTCAGGCGCCCCCCGCACAGGGGAGGAGGAGCTGGTGAGTGGGCCATCCCTGCCTGGAAGGCTAGTGAATAATTGTCCCACTGGGGTTCACACTATGGACTGTGCCAGGTGCCGAACTCATTCCATCTCACGCTACCCCAGGGGGCGGGGCCTGTGACTACCCCAGGTCCAAGTGAGGAGGCCCAGGCTCAGGTAAGGGCACGGGCAGAGTGCCCCGGTCCCACCCAGCCACCTATGTCAGCCTCAACGCACTCTTGGGAGAATGAGCAGCCTCTGTGGCTGTGGAAACCCAAGTTGAAATCCCTACTCTGCCCCTCTTTTGTTACTGGACTTTGGGGAGTTGACACCTCCTTTCTGGGCCCCATTTTCCATCCCTGTGCAGTGGGGGCAGCCTGAACGAAAGGGACAGCGGCATGGCCTGGGGTCAGGAGCACCGGCTCTGGAGCCGGAGCACCTGCATTCACACCCTCTCTCTGGGCCTCAGTCTCCTTATGGGGAGGATAGGAGTAGTGTCAAATGACAACATGCTTAGTTTAAAGATCTAAATGGCTTTTAGGGCCGGGTGCAGTGGCTCACACCTGTAGTCCCAGCACTTTGGGAGGCCGAGGCAGGTGGATTGCTTGAGGTCAGGAGTTCGAGGCCAGCCTGGCCAACATGGTGAAACCTCGTCTCTACTAAAATACAAAAATTAGCTGGGTGTGGTGGCAGATGCCTGTAATCCCAGCTACTAGGGAGGCTGAGGCAGGAGAATTGCTTGAACCCGGGAGGTGGATGTTGCAGAGAGCTGAGATAGCACCACCGCACTCCAGCCTGGGCAACAGAGTGAGACTCCATCTCAAAAGAAAAAAAAAAAATCTAATTGCCTTTTATTTGCAATTCTAGAATCAGCCAACACCTCCCTCTGTGAAATAGAAGGGAGATTCCAATAAGCTGAACAGAGGATGTTAGCTTTTTTATAGGCAGAGAGGCGCTAAAGAGGGCAGAGACAGAGAACGAAAAATGGAATGGTTGTTTCACAGTTACTTTCCTTGTAAAGGGTTACAGCAGAGAAGACTTCCTTAGGCCAGTGACTCAGGTTGACTGGAAGCTCCTGTTCTCTAGAGAAACAGACCCATTTCAAAGTTCAGTTTGAGCACGGAGCTCTTAGCACAAGTGACTCCTTTCTGATTTGGTCTGGTAGGATGGGCCTAGTACAGGAGGCTAGTCTGAAACAATGGCCTCCTATGCATTTTATTTAACAGCACCTACCGGATAGGGTTGTTCCGAGGACAGAATGAGTTAATACACATAAATAGCTTAGTACGGTGGCCTCCACATAGTAGGTGTTCAGCACAGTGCTGGCTGTTGTCATCTATGAGTATCCTATCTGCTGGGACAACCCATGACCAGCAATCGGGGTGGCAGCAAATTCTGCTCATTCCTCCCACCCCCCCACCACTCCCGTGCCCATCCTGGCCTAAGTCCCGCACACCTGGCCCCAAAGACACCTCTGGACTAGCTCCACCCCTCTGTCTGGAATGCTTTTCCCTCCCCTTTCCTCATGCCTGGCTCCAAAACACCCTTTGGTTCTCTGCTCACAGGTCCTCTCCTCAGGGAGGTCTCCCTGCCCACCCAGTAGGAAGGAGATCCTCCAATTATTTTATTTTATTTTATTTTATTTTATTTTATTTTATTTTATTTTATTTTGAGACGGAGTTTCACTCTTGTTGCCCAGGCTGGAGTGCAATGGTGCGATCTCGGCTCACTGCAACCTCCACCTCCCAGGTCCAGGCGATTCTCCTGCCTCGGCCTCCTGAGTAGCTGGGATTATAGGCACCCGCCACCACACCTGGCTAATTTTTTGTATTTTTGGTAGAGATGGGGTTTCACCATGCTGGCCATGTGGGTCTCAAACTCCTGACCTCAGGTGATTGACCCACCAGGACCTCCCCAAGTGCTGAGATTACAGGTGTGAGCCACCATGCCCAGCCCTCCAATTAGCTTTTTTGTCTCCAGCCCCTATTTTTCACTTTGGTACTCTCATCAAAATCTGTCAACTCTTTTATGTATTTGTCCACTTCCATCTCTATAAAATGTAAACCCCTGAGGGCAGAGGTGGTGTTCGCACCTCCATCGCCGCATCCCTAGAGCCTAGCTCAGTGCCTGGCGTGCAGCTGGTACTCCAGAGATATAGGTACAATCAATTAATGAATAGTACGTAGTAGTTTCCTAGTAAATCCCACACACTAAGCCTAGCTCATCAGTGACTGGCATACAGGTGCTCTCAAGAGATATGTGTAAAATGAATTAATTAATAGTATGAATTAAGTTCCCAATGAGTGGGCTCCCAGAGTGCAGGATAGGACCCTAGTGCTTGGGGCAATATAATAATTGCTAACATTATGGCTGGGTGAGGTGGCTCGTGGCTGTAATCCCAGCACTTTGAGAGGCCAAGGCAGGTAAATCACTCAAGCCCAGGAGTCTGAGACCAGCCTGGGCAACATGATGAAATCCTGTATCTACAAGAAAAGTACAAAAATTAGCTGGGTGTGGTGGCACATGCCCATAGTCCCAGCTACTCGGGGGGTGCTGAGGTGGAAGGATGGCCTGACCCTCCGAAGCGGAGGTTGCAGTGAGCCGAGATCGCGCCACTGCACTTGGGGCTGGGTGACACAGCAAGACCCTGTCTCATAAAATAATAATAATAGGCCAGGCTCGGTGGCTCATGCCTGTAATCCCAGCACTTTGAGAGGCCAAGGTGGGCGGAACACCTGGGGTCAGGAGTTCCAGACCAGCCTGTCCAACATAGTGAAACCCCGTCTCCACCAAAAACACAAAAATTAGTCAGGCGTGGTGGTACATGCCTGTAATTCCAGCTACTTAGGAGGCTGAAGCAGGAGAATCCCTGGAACCCGGGAGGCAAAGGTTCCAGTGAGCCGAGATCGCACCATTGCTCTCCAGCCTGGACAACGAGAGTGAAACTCTGTCTCAAAAAATAATAATAATAATTGCCAACATTATGGAATGCTCGTTATATGCTAAGCAGCGTTCTGAGCACCTTTCCTCCCCACAACGAACCTGTGAAGCAGTCACTATTTATATATATATATATATATATATATATATATATATATTTTTTTTTTTTTTTTTGAGACTGAGTGTCACTTTAGTCACCCAGGCTGGAGTGCAGTGGCGTGATCTCGGCTTACTGCAACCTCCACCTCCTGGGTTCAAGTGATTCTCCTGCCTCAGCCTCCTGAGTAGCTGGGATTACAGGTGCACACCACCACTCCTGGCTAATTTTTGTATTTTTAGTAGAGACGGGGTTTCACCATGTTGGCCAAGCTGGTCTCAAACTCCTGACCTCAGGTAATCCACCCGCCTCGGCCTCTGAAAGTGCTGGGATTACAGGTGTGAGCCACCGTGCCCGGCTAGCAGCCACAATTTCTATCCAGATTTCATGGATGAGGAAACTGAGGCTCAGAGGCAAGTAACTTGCCCCAGGGCACCCAGCTATGTGACCTGGAATTTGAACCTAGACACACTCTGGTTCATAAAGTTGGCTTGCTTTTCAACACTGCCCACTACTGCAAGCAGGAAGACTTCCTGGAGGAGATGTGGCAGAAGCTGGGCCTGGGAGAGTGGAACAGATTCCTACAATAGGGAACTGAGTCGCTGGGTGCAGCAGCCGGCAGGAGTGGAGCAGAGAGGGCACTGGGGAATAAAGTTGGCAGGTGTTTCAGTTATCTATTGCTGATAGGAATTCACCCAAAAACATGGCAGCATTGACTTAGCAACAACCATATACTTAACTCAGGAATCTGCAACTGGCAGGACTCAGCAGGGACAGCTCATCTCTGCTCACATGACATCAGTCCTCTGTGGTCTCATTACCTGGCCTCTACAACATGGTGGCAGCAGGGCAGCCAGCTTCCTACATGGTGGTTTCAAAGACACATGTCAAGAGACAGCCAGAGGAAGCCATCGCCTTTTATGATCTGGCCTTGGAAGTCAGCCAGTGTCACTTCTGTTATATTATATTAGTCAAAATACAAGTCTGCCCAGGTTCAGGGGAAAGCGGAGGACTGGATATAGCCTGTTTTGTACAGTCTGATAGATAGTTCTGGAGGCTGAGAAGTCCAAGATCAAGGAGTCAGGAGATTTGGGTCCGGTGAGGGCCCACTTTCTGGTTCATTGATGGTGCCTTCTTATTGTGTCTTCGTGATGGAAGGGGTGAGGGGTCTCTCAAAGGTCTCTTTTATAAGGACACTAATCCCACTCGTGAGGGCTCCACCCTCGTGATCTAAGCACCTCCCCAAAGCCCCACCTCCTACTTTTTTTTTTTTTTTTTTTGAGATGGAGTCTCGCTCTCTCGCCCAGGCTGGAGTGCAATGGCGCGATCTCTGCTCACTGCAACCTCTGCCTCCTGGGTTCAAGCAATTCTCCTGCCTCAGCCTCCCAAGTAGCTGGGATTACAGGCGCCTGCCACCACACCCGGCTAATTTTTTGTATTTTTAGTAGAGACAGGGTTTCATCATGTTCGCCAGGCTAGTCTCGTACTCCTGACCTCAAGTGATTCTCCTGCCTCAGCCTCCCAAAGTGCTGGGATTACAGGCATGAGCCACTGCGCCTGGATGCCCTACCTCCTAATACCATCCATCACCTTGAAGGTTAGGATTTCAACATATGAATTTTAGGAAGAAACAAACATTCAGACTATAGCATGATGAAAAAACAGCATTTAAGTGTTATAAACCCTGAGAAAGCAAAAATAACATCAACAATAATAGTAGGAGGGGAAATAGGGAAAAATGTAAAAGAGCTTTCACCTTTTGTTAGAAAGAACCGATTCATACTGATTAAATTGAAACATGTAGTTCTTTTTTAATTATTCCAAATATTCCAAATAAAAGATAAGACTGTCAGGATGAATAAAAGTAACAAACTCCACTATATGCTACTTACAAGATATATGATTTAAATATAAGAGCACAGAAGGCCCGGCGCAGTGGCTCACGCTGGGTGGGTGGATCACGAGGTCAGGAGTTCAAAACCAACCTGTCCAAGATGGTGAAACCCCATCTCTACTAAAAATACAAAAATTAGCTGGTGGTGGTGGTGGTCACCTGTAATCCCAGCTGCTCGGGAGGCTGAGGCAGAGAATTGCTTGAACTTGGGAGGCAGAGGTTGCAATGAGATGAGATCACGCCACTCTACTCCAGCCTTGGAAACAGAGCAAGACTCCGTCTCAAAAAAAAAAGAAAGAAAAAAAAGAAAAGAACACAGAAAGGCTGCGAATTTAAAGATGGAAAGAGATCTATCACCCAAACAATAACCACAAGAAAATCTGCTGTACCTGTCCCAAAGTTAAAGAGTAGAATTTAAGGTAGGAAGCATGAGCAGAAACTTCATTTCAGTTAGGAAGGTATCAGAATCCCAAGTCTGTATACATCCAATAGCAGAGCTTCAAAATACAAGTAAAGCCCAATGGAACTAACAGGAGAAATGGGCAAGTCTAGTCATGGAAGGAGACTTAAACACACATCTCCAGAAAACTTATGTGGATTTAACAAAGTCACTAGATATGGGTTCAATAGATAAGATCAACTATATCTCTGTCTACTAGCCACAAATATAAACAAAGTTTTTTGTTTGTTTGTTTGTTTTTTGAGACGGGGTCTCGCTCTGTCGCCCAGGCTGGAGTGCAGTGGCACGATCTCAGCTCACTGCAAGCTCCACCTCCCAGGTTCACGCCATTCTCCTGCCTCAGCCTCCCGAGTAGCTGGGACTACAGGCGCCTGCCACCACGCCTGGCTAATTTTTTTGTATTTTTAGTAGAGACGGGGTTTCACCGTGTTAGACAGGATGGTTTCGATTTCCTGACCTCATGATCCGCCCGCCTCGGCCTCCCAAAGTACTGGGATTACAGGCGTGAGCCACAGCGCCCGGTCTATAAACAAAGTTTTTTAAATGAACCCATTAAACTCCTAGCAGATAATATGGAAGAAAATCTAGATGACCTTGGGTTTGGCAATGACTTTTTTTTTATTTTTCTTTTTTCGTCGTTGTTGCTGTTTTTGGTTTTGTTTTTGGAGACAGGGTCTTGCACTGTCACCCAGGCTGGAGTGCAGTGGCACAATCATGGTACACTGCGGCCTCAACCCTCTGTGCTCAAGCAACCCTCCTCCCTCAGCCTCCGGAAGTACTGGGATTACACGCGTGAGCCACCACACCCAGCCTTATTTTTCTTTTCATTTTTTTCCTTCTGGTTTGTCACGGGCTCAGAAAGAGGGCAATGACTTTTTAGATAAAACTGCAAAGCCATGATCCATAAAAGAAATAATTGATGAGGCCAGATGCAGTGGCTCACGCCTGTAATCCCAGCACTTTGGGAGGCGCCAAGGTGGGCGGATCATGAGGTCAGGAGATCGAAACCATCCTGGCTAACATGGTGAAACCGTGTCTCTACTAAAAATACAAAAAATTAGCCAGGCGTGGTGGCGGGTGCCTGTAGTCCCAGCTACTCAGGAGGGTGAGGCAGAAGAATGGTGTGAACCTGGGAGGCAGAGCTTGCAGTGAGCCAAGATCCCGCCACTGCACTCCAGCCTGGGCGACAGAGCGAGACTCAGTCTGAAAAAAAAAAAAAGAAAGAAAGAATTGATGAGTTGGGCTTCATTAAAATTCAAAACCTGTGCTCTGAGAAAGACACTGCCAAGAGAATAAAAAGGTAAGACCAGGAGAAAATATTTGCAAAAGACATATCTGATAAAAGACTGTCGGCCAAAATATATGAAACTCTTAAAACTCAACTATAAGAAAATGAACAGTGGAACGTGCCTATAGTCCCAGCTACTCAGGAGGCTGAGGCAAAAGGATCACTTGAGCCCAGGAATTCAAGACCAGCCTGGGCAACATAGAGAGACCCCCATCTCTTAAAAAAAAAAGAAAAAGAAAAAGAAAAAAGAAAAGAAGGCGGGGCACAGTGGCTCGCGCCTATAATCCCAGCACTTTGGGAGGCTGAGGCAGGTGGATCACCTAAGGTAGGAGTTCAAGACCAGCCTGACCAATCTGATGAAACCCCATCTCTACTAAAACTACAAAAATTAGCTGGGCATGGTGGCATGCGCCTGTAGTCCCAGCTACTCAGGAGGCTGAGACAGAAGAATTCCTTGAACCCAGGAGGTGGAGATGGTAGTGAGCCGAGATCATGCCACTGCCATCCATGCCATTCCAGCCTGGATGACAGAGTGAGACTCCATCTCAAAAAAAAAAAAAAAAAGAAAGAAAGAAAGAAATGTGTTATCAGGCCATGAAAAGACATGGAGGAAGCTTAACTGCATATTGCTAAGTGAAAGAAACCAGTGTGAGTAGGCTATATACTGTGTGATCTCAACTATATGATATTCTGGAAAAGGCAAAACTATGGAGATGGCAAAAGGATCAGTGTTTGCCAGGGGCCCCGGGGAAGGAGGGGATGATTAGGTGGAGCACAAAGGATTTTTAGGGCAGTGAAACTATTGACTGTGATACTATAATGGTGGATACATGTCATTATAATTTGTCAATTCCATAGAATGTACACCAAGCATTTACAATGAAGCTTATGTCAACTATAGGCCTTGGGTTAAAGATGTATCTATCCATGTACCTTCACTGATTATAGCAAATGTGCCACTCTGGTGTGTGATGTTCATGGAGAATTCTGAGTTAGGGGGGTGGGTGTTATATGGGAAATCTCTGTACTTTCCACTCAATTTTACTATGAACCTAAAACTGCTCTAAAAAATAAAGAAAGTCTATTTTTAAAATGAAGCCATTTATGGAAGCATCAAAAACATCAACTTGGTAGGAATAAACCAAACAAAAGATGTGCAAGATCTGTACACTGAAAACTACAGAACGTCGTTATGTATGAGTCACTAGGAAAAGCAGATCCAAACCACAATCCGATACCACTTCGCACCCACTCAGATGGCCGTAATCAAAAAGACAAACAAAACAAGTGTTCGCCAGAAGATGGGGAAATTAGCTCCCTCACACATTGCTAGTGCGAATGTACGATGGCACGGTTGCTTTGGGAAACGGTTTAGCAGTTCCTCAAAAAGTTAAATATAGAGTTACCATATGACCCAGCCACTTCACTCCTAGGTATCAAATACCCAAGAGAATTGAAAATACATGCCCACACATCATGTTCATTACACATGACGATGTTCATAGCAGCATTATTCATAATAGAACAAAAGTATCAACAATGCAAATACACATGCATGGGTGAGTGGATAATAAATGTATCATTCCAGCCATAAAAATAAATAAAGTTCCAATATGCGCTACCACATGGATGAACCTTGAAAACATTACACTAAATGAAAGAAGTCAGACACAAAAGGCCACAGATTGTATGATCCCATTTATATGGAAAGTCCAAAACAGGCAAATCCATAGAGACAGAAAGGAATTAGTAGTTGCTAGGGACTAGGGGAAGGGGAAACAGAGAATGACAGGAATGGAGGGTGACGGGTGGTGTATGAGGTTTTGGCGGGAGTGAAAACATATCTGGAAATTAGGTAGTGGTGATGACTGCACAACTTTTTAAATATACTAAAAACCTGGCCAGGCGCAGTGGCTCACACCTGTAATTCCAGCACTTTGGGAGGCCGAGGGGGGTGGATCACAAGGTCAGGAGTTCGAGATCAGCCTGACCAACAAGGTGAAACCCTGTCTCTACTAAAAATACAAAATTAGCTGGGCATGGTGAGAGATGCCTGTAATCCCAGCTACTTGGGAGGCTCAGTCAGGAGAATTGCTTGAACCCCAGGAGGTGAAGGTTGCAGTGAGCCAAGATCGTGCCATTGCACTCCAGCCTGGGCAACAAGACCCAAACTCCATCTCAATAAATAAATAAATATACAAACAAACAAAAACCCACTAAATTGTACAGTTTAAAACAGGTGAATTTTATTGTATGTGAGTTATATTTCAATTTTTAAAATTAATAAAATGACATTATTGTGGGAAATTAAATAAGATCTAAATACATCACTGGGCACAGTGACTCACTCCTGTAATCTCAACACTTTGAGAGGCCAAGGCAGGAAGATTGCTTGAGCCCAGGAGTTCCAGACCAGCCTGGGCAACATAGTGAGATCCAGTCTCTACAAAAAATAATTTAAAGATTAGCCAGGTATGGTGGCACATGGCCTGTAGTCCCAGCTGCCGGAAAGGATCACTCAAGCCCAGGAGGTCAAGGCTACAGCGAGCACGAGAATCGTCTGAATCTGAGAAGCAGAGGTTGCAGTGAGCCAAGATCACACCATGGCACTCAAGCCTGGGCGACAGAGCGAGACCCTGTCTCAAAAAATAAATAAATAAATAAATAAATTTTAAAAGTGGTATATTCACACAGTGGAGTGCTACTACACAGCAGTGAAAATAAATAATAAATGTATAACTACAGGCAACATCGTGGACGAATCCCATAAACATAATGTTGAGTGAAGGAAGCCAGACAGAAAAGAGGACAGGATTCCATTTACGCAGAGGACAAAACCAGGTTAAAATCTGCAAGATCAGGATAGTCCTTCCTTGTGGGAGGAATTGTAGAAAGTGGGCTCACAGGGGTTCATGGGGGCTGGCTGTGTTCTGTGTCTTTATTTGGTTTCTGGCTACATGGCGTGCTCACTGTGTATACATTTATTTCATATATATAATATTTCAATTAAAACTGTACCCCTGCTTCTCTGCCATGGGCTGATGTGCGCTCCCCAAAAATCCATATGTTGAAGTCCTAACCCCCAGTATCTCAGGATGTGATCATATTTGGAGGTAAGGTCTTTAAAGAAGTGACTGAAGACTGGGTAAGCTGGGCGCGGTGGCTTACGCCGGTAATCCCAGCCCTTTGGGAGGTCGAGGCGGGCAGATCACCAGAGGTCAGGAGTTCTAGACAAGCCTGGCCCACATGGCAAAACCCCATCTCTACTAAAAATACAAAAATTAGCTGGGCATGGTGGTGCATGCCTGTAATCCCAACTCCTCAGGAGGCTGAGGCAGGAGAATCGCATGAACCTGGGAGGCAGAGGTTCCAGTGAGCCGAGATTGCGCCACTACACTCCAGCCTGGGTGACAGAGCAAGACTCTGTCTCAGAAAAAAAAAAAAAAGACTGGGCGAGGTGGCTTACACCTGTAATCCTAGCACTTTGGGAGGCTGAGGTGTAAGGATGGCTTGAGCCCAGGAGTTCGAGAACAGCCTGGCACCATAGTGAGACCCTCCCCCCATACAAATTAGCCAGGTGCAGTGGTACCTGTCTGAGGTCCTAGCTACCCTGGAGGCTGATGCAGGAGGATAGCTTGAGCCCAGGAGGTCAAGACTATTGTGAGCCGTGATTGTGCCACTGCACTCCAGCCTGGGCAACAGAGCGAGACTGTCTCTAAAAACAAAAACAAAGCATAAAGAGGTGACTAAGTTAAAATGAGGGGCTGGGCGCAGTGGCTCACGCCTGTAATCCCAATACTTCGGGAGGCCGAGGGGACACTTGAGGACAGGAGTTTGAGACCAGCCTGGCCAACATGTGAAACTTCATCTCTACTAAAAATACAAAAATTAGTTGGGCGTGGTGGTGCATGCCTGTAATCCCAGTTACTCGGGAGACTGAAGCAGGATAATCACTTGAACCGGGAAGGCGGAGGTTGCAGTGAGCCAAGATCATGCCACTGCACTCCAGCCTGGGCAACAGAGCGAGACCCTGTCTCAAAAAAAGTTAAAATGAGGTCTTTAGGGCAAACCCTAATCCAGTATGATTTGGGCCTTTATTCGGTTACTGGCTACATGGCGTGCTCACTCTGTATACACTTATTTCATGTATATAATGTCAATCAAAATAGTACCCTTGCCTCTTATAGGAAGAGGAGATTTGGACACAGATGTGTACAGAAGAAAGATGATGGGAAGACGGCCATCTACAAGCCAAGGAGAGAGGCCTGGGAAGAAGCCACTATTCCCATCCCTTGATCCTGGACTTCCAACCTCCAGACTGTGAGAAAATCAATTTCTGCTATTTCAGCCCCCCAGTCTATAGTAGTTTGTTAAGGAAGCCCAAACTAATACAACCCCCAAAGGTAAATTATATGCAGTCATATGGAATAAATGCAAAAATGTCATTATGTGGAAAAAGACAGTACAGAATTGTATATCGTATGCCACCATTTGCTTTTAAAAAGAAGTGGGGGAATGTGTGTGTGGTGTGTGTGTCTGCATATACTGTGTACATGTACATACATATATACATATATAAATCATCCCAGATCATCTCTGGGAGAATATGGAGGAAACTGCCATCAGTTATTGTTTTTCATTTATTTTTTTTTATTTATTTATTTATTTTTTTTTTTTTTTGAGATGGAGTCTCGCTCTGTTGCCTAGGCTGGAGTGCCATGGTGCGATCTTGGCTCACTGTAACCTCCACCTCCCGGGTTCAAGCAATTTTCCCTGCCGCAGCCTCCTGAGGAGCTGGGATTACAGGCACCCCCCACCGCTACCACATCTGGCTAATTTTTGTATTTTTAGTAGGGGTTTCGCCGCATGGCCAGGCTGGTCTCAAACTCCTGACCTCAGGTGATCCGCCTGCCTCAGCCTCCCAAAGTGCTGGGATTATAGGCATGAGCCACGGTGCCAGGCCTTTTTTGTTTGTTTGTTTTAAATAGAGACAGGGTCTCACTATGTTGCCCAGGCTGGTCTCGAAGCCCTGGCTTCAAGTGAACCTCCTGCCTTGGCTTCCCCAAAGTACTGGGATTACAGGCGTGAGTCACTGCGCCCAGCCAGCTGTTGTCTTTTAGAGGGGAACTGGAGGCCTACATAAAGTTGGTTTCGTTTTCTTTTGTTTTTTGAGACAGTCTCACTCCATCGCCCAGGCTGAAGTGCAGTGGCACAATCTCGGCTCACTGCAACCTCCACCTCCCCGGTTCAAGCAATTCTCCTGCCTCAGCCTCCCGAGTAGCTGGGATTACAGGCATGCACCACCACAGCCGGCTAATTTTTGTATTTTTAGTAGAGACAGGGTTTCACCATATCGGCCAGGCTGGTCTCAAACTCCTGACCTCAAGTGATCCGCCCACCGTGGCTTCCCAAAGGGCTGGGATTACAGGCGTGAGCCACTGCACTCAGCCCTACGTAAAGTTTTAACCCAGTTAAGTATATTTTTTAAATCACTAAATAGTTCACACATATGCAAATGTTTAGAGAAAAACAATGAACACCAAAATATTCAAAAAGACTAATGTTTGGAAAGTACTCAGAATTGTATTCCCCAAAAATTCATTCCCCCAAGACCCACAGGCCTCAGGGGTCTGCAGGTTTCTCTCAGGGCCAGAGACGGGGAAGGGGCCACCTGGCAAGGGCGGTCCTTGGCACCTTCCCCCCTTTACAGAAGAGGTGTAGAGATGAGGGTCTCACTATGTTGCCCAAGCTGGTCTCGAACTACTGGGCTCAAGCAATCCTCCTGCATCAGCTTCCCAATAGCAGGACACCCTGAGAAGCTTGAAGGCTCACACCCGGACCCATGCACAGGTCTAGTTTTTGTCCACAGCATGGCGTGGGTGTGGCTTTGGAGTTGGCGGCAGCTGAAGGCTGGGTGATGTTAGCAAGGTCTCAGCCTCAGTCTCCTCATCTGAAAAACTGGATAGTAATTCCCTCTTTATACTGCGGCCATGAAGAAGAGGGCTGATGTGGGTGGAGTGACTGGTGGGGCAGGCGCTCTGTAAGTGGCTGTCAGCAGGGCAGGGGCTGGGCTCAAGCCTGTGACCACACTGCTCCAAGCTGGACACACGGTGGCGCCCTCGTCCCACAGGTGCAGCGCCGGTTCTAGCCTCTGGTGGCATCGGTTACTGGAGGGAGGGAAGAAGAGAGGAACTGAGTTATATTTGCAAACACACTGCCCACTCCGGGCCCCAGGGGTGGAAAGGTGAATGAGGACCACACAGTTCCTACTCAAGGAGGCTGGATTGGAGGGGCTGGGAGCCCCAAGGAGGAGAGGAACGTGGGAGAGGGCACTGCCTGGGGATTTTGCAGTGGGTTGACCGGTGGCCCCCCTGCAAAAGACACGTCCACCTGGAACCAGGGAATACAGTCTTATTTGAAAAAAGAGTCTTTGCGAATGTAATGAAGATAAGAATCTCGGCCGGGCGTGGTGGCTCACTCCTGTAATCCCAGCACTTTGGGAGGCTGAGGCTGGCGGATCACCTGAGGTCAGGAGCTCAAGATAAGCTTGACCAACACAGCGAAACCCCCTCTCTACTAAAAATATAAATAAAAAATTAGCCAGGCGTAGTGGCGGATGCCTGTAATTCCAGCTACTTGGGAGGCTGAGGCAGGAGAATCGCTTGAACCCGGGAGGAGAGGGTTGCAGTGAGACCAGATTGCACCATTGCACGCCAGCCTGGGTGACAAGAACAAAACTCCATCTTAAAAAAAAAAAAAAAAGTAAGGATCTCAAGATGAGATCGTCCTGGATTATCCGTGGGGGGCCAAATCCACTGACAAGTGTCCTTACAAGAAGAGAAGATGCTGACACAGAGGGAGCTACACGGAAATGTCGGCAGAGGCAGGAGTGAGGCTGCCATAAGGCAAGGACACCTGGAGCCTCCAGAAGCGGGAAGAGGCAAGGAAGGATTCTCCCCTAGCACCTTCAGAGGGAGCGGGGCCCCTCCAACACCTTGATTTCAGACTTCTGGATTCCAGAACTAATCGTTTTTGTTTGTTTGTTTTTCAGTGACAGGGTCTTGCCCTATTGCCCAGGCTGGAGTGCAGTGGTGTGATCATAGCTCACTGCAGCCTTGACCTCCTGGGCTCAAGCGATTCTCCCACCTCAGCCTCCCAAGTAGCTGGGACTCCCAGCTCACACCACCATGTCCAGCTAATTTTTTAAAGTTTTTTGTAGAGATGAGGGTCTCACTATGTTGCCCAAGCTGGTCTCGAACTACTGGGCTCAAGCGATCCTCCTGCTTTGGCTTCCCAAAGTGCTGGGATCACAGGCGAGAGCCCTGCACCTGGCGTGGAGAGAATAAATTTTTATTGTTTTAAGCCACCAAGATTGTGGTCATTTGTTACAGCTGCCACAGGAAACTAATAGAGATGTTTAAATTTTCTTCCTGCCACTCGGTTCACTGACTCCCACTCCCAATAGCCTACAGGATTGTGCCCAAGGCCCCAAACTCCTGGCCCCCCTACTTCCCCCCGAAACCCAAACTCCACCACACCCGCTGCTCTCCAAACACACAGGCTCTTTGACACCTCTGCACTCTTGCTTTGGTGGCTCTCTGTCTGGGATGCCCTTCCCTTGCTGATCCCCTGGACGACTACTACAGACATTTCAAAGTCCTCCTTCAACATCCCCTGCTAAGTATATTAGTATCTTCTGAATCAATGGCTTCCAGGACACCCACACTCCTCCATCTCCCTCAGCCCACTGTGTTCCTCGCTCCTTGTTTCATCACCAGCAGCTCAGCTACATGCCCCACCCCCTCCACTAGTCCTCTCCTGGCCTCTCCATCCCCAGAACTAATGCCCTCGTTCAGGCCCCCCATCTCCCACCAGGCTTCTTGTGCCGACTCCTAACTGGTCCCTCTGCCCTGGTCTGGCCCCTCCAGTCCATCACCACTCTGTAGCCCTGGCGTTCAGCTCTACCATGTCACTCCTCTGCTCAAGAGCCTTCCACGGCTCCCTGCTGCCCTGAGAATATCCAAAGGGAATGATAGTATCTTCAAATGCTCCTTCCCACCTCTCACCCCACCAGTGTCCAACACATCCATGTGCTACACACCTCTGGGCATTTGCACAGGCAGTGGCCTTCCCCTGGCATGTCCTCTCCCTGTCTGCCAGGCATGCTCCAACCCATGTCTTGGGCAGCCCCTCCCACAGTACCCACCATTCAGCAGTGGCATCAGCTAAAACATCACAAGGCTGACCATACACCAGGTGCTGTCGTAAGCGCTTTACATGTGTTAACCCTTTGGATTCTCATAACAACACCAGGAAAAAGCCACCATTCCTGTGTCCAGCTCACAGATGGGAAAACCAAGGCCCAGATGGGAGAAGAACCATTCAGAAGTGGCAGAAGGAGGCCGGGCACAGTGGCTCACGCCTGTAATCCCAGCACTTTGGGAGGCCGAGGCGGGCGGATCACAAGGTCAGGAGATCGAGACCATCCTGGCTCACACGGTGAAACCCCATCTCTACTAAAAATTCAAAAAATTAGCCAGGCGTGGTGGCAGGCGCCTGTAGTCCCAGCTACTCGGGAGGCTGAGGCAGGAGAATGGCGTGAACCCGGGAGGCGGAGCTTGCAGTGAGCCAAGATCGTGCCACTGCACTCCAGCCTGGGCGACAGAGCAAGACTCTATCTCAAAAAAAAAAAAAAGAAGAAGAAGTGGCAGAAGGAGCCAAACCCAGCCTGCACTGTCAACCCTCCTGGTAGGAGCCTCAGAATTGCTAAACCTCCCCTTACCCACACCAAGCCCGAATGCACCACCCTCTCCTCCGTGGATTCCAAATTTTGTAAACACATCCCTCACTGTGCTGTGCAAGGGTTACCCCGATTACACGGTGGTCTTCCCCTCCCAGAAGCCCCCGGAAAACTTCATTTTACTTGTCTAGGTCCCTGGTAACTGGCACAGTACAGGGGTTTAATAAACGAGAATGAATGAGCTCATGAGCAAATGGTTTCCAGGGAAATTGGGCCCTGGGGATTTCTCACCCTCCTCAAAGAACAAATTATGCAAATTCTCTGGGACCAGGCCCTCTGCTTTCCTCCTCCCCACTAGGTTTCTGGGAGGGTGTCTGGGCTCACCAGAAAGTGCCCCGGGCTCTCTAGTGGCCCGTTTCCTGATTACAAATGAAACTAGGGCTTAAAGCTGGTGAATCACTAGCAACTGCCAGCCAGGGCGTGCTGGGTGTCAGGTGGGGTGGATGGGAGAAGGCAGGCTCACAACCAGACTTCCCTACTACTCCTGCCACCCCCAACTTTGCCATCGCGGCATGACCTCCCCAGCCACTGATGACACTAGCTAGGAAAGAGCCTAGCTTTGGGGGCTAGACAAGCTTGAGCAACTCCTGGACTGTCCACACTCCTATCCCTGAGCCTACCACCCCTGGGTCCCAGGAACCCACAGCCTGAACCATTCGCAAACCTCTTTCCCAAGCCCAGTCTCAGGTAACTCAGGGATGGTATCCAGGGAGGTACTGTATCCCCATTTTAGAGATACAGAAACCAAAGTTCAGGGTGAGGGAACTACCCAAGACCACCCCAAAGAAAGTAAGTAGGGCCTATGAAGTTGAACCCCAGTCTTCTGCCTCTCCAGTGGGGTTTAAAGCAGAACTGGCCTTTTTTTTTTTTTTTTTTTTTTTTTTTTTGAGACTAGGAATTGCCCTGTGGCCCAGGCTGGAGTGCAGTGGTGCAATCATGGCTCACTGCAGCCTCCTCAAACTCCTGGGCTCAGGCGATCCTCCTGCCTCAGCCTCCTGAGTAGCACCACCATGCCCAGCTCATTTTCTTTTCTTTTCTTTTCTTTTTCTTTTTGAGATGGAGTCTCGCTCTGTCACCCAGGCTGGAGTGCAATGGCATGATCTCAGCTCACTGCAACATCCGCTTCCCAGCTTCAAGCAATTCTCCTGCCTCAGCCTCCCAAGGAGCTGGGATTACAGGTACCTGCCACCACACCCTAGAGATGGAGTCTCACTGTGTTCATTAGGCTGGTCTCAAACTCTGGGCCTCAAGCATTCGGCCATTTCTTGATTCAAACGTCACAAACTTAGAGGGCAAAAGAGTGAAAAGTAAGGATCCCAGCTCCTACCCAAGACTCCTGGAGGAATTTCATCAAGTGTTCAAGGACCCTGAGGCAGGTTGGGAAACTGCAAACCAGTGGGTAAGAGCCCATGTCCAGGTGGACGCCTCACAAGTCACAGGGTTTTTGTGATGTTGGGCAAGTTTCTTAGCTTCTGTAGGTCTCAGTTTCCCCATCAGTGAAATGGGAACAAATCTTAGTACCTACTGCAACATAGGATTGTGGTGAGGATGACATGAATCAACACGGATGAGGCTCAGAGCAGTGCCAGGCGGGCAGTACATGCTCAATAAACAGTAGGGTTTTTAAAAGTATTTTGAAAGATTCAGGCCGGGCACGGTGGCTCACGCCTGTAATCCCAGCACTTTGGGAGGCCAAGGTGGACAGATCACCTAAGGTTGGGAGTTCCAGACCAGCCTGACCAACATGGAGAAACCCCGTCTCAACTGAAAATACAAAGAAATTGGCCAGGCGCGGTGGCTCACGCCTGTAATCCCAGCACTTTGGGAGGCCGAGGTGGGTGGATCACCTGAGGTTGGGAGTTCGAGACCAGCCTGACCAACGTGGAGAAACCCCGTCTCTACTAAAAATACAAAATTAGCTGGGCGTGGTGGCACATGCCTGTAATCCCAGCTACTAGGGAGGCTGAGGCAGGAGAATTGCTTGAACCTGGGAGGCGGAGGTTGCAGTGAGCCGAGATCACACCACTGCACTCCAGCCTGGGCAACAAGAGCGAAACTCCATCTCAAAAAAATAAAATAAAATAAAATAAAATAAAAAATTAAAAAAAAACACAAAAAATTAGCCAGGCGTGGTGGCAGATGCCTGTAGTCCCAGCTACTCAGGAGGCTGAGGCAGGAGAATGCCATGAACCCGGGAGGTGGAGCTTGCAGTGAGCCGAGATTGCACCACTGCACTCCAGACGGGGAGAGAGAGCGAGACTCCATCTCAAAAAAAAAAAAAAAAAAAAAAAACTGGCTGGGCGTTGTGGTGCATACCTGTAATCCCAGCTACTCGGGAGGCTGAGGCAGGAGAATCACTTGAACCCGGGAGGCAGAGGTTGCGATGAGCCGAGATAGCACGATTGCGCTCCAGCCTGAGCCAACAAGAGTGAAACTTTGTCTCAAAAGAAGGAAAGAAAGAAAGAAAGGAAGGAAGGAAAGAGACAGAAGGAAGGAAGGAAGGAAGGAAGGAAGGGAGGGAGGGAGGGAGGGAGGGAGGGAGGGAGGAAGGGAGGAAGGAGGAAAGAAGGAAAGAAAAGAAGGAAAGAAAGACTCACTTCCCAAGGAGAAACCATTTGGGTGAGTCCTTGTCATCAGAGAGGAATGCTCCCCATACCTGCCTGGTAGAAGGCTCAGGCCTGGGGCCTCCTTATAAATCCCAAGACCTGTCCCACCCAGACCTGCCCAGTCAGAGACTTGGAGGAGGGGAGCTGATATTTTGGGTTTATTCGTTTTTGTTTTTGTTTTTGAGGCAGAGACTCGCTCTGTCGCCCAGGCTGGAGTGCACTGGTGCAATCTGGGCTCCCTGCAACCTCCACCTCCCGAGTTCAAGCCATTCTCCTGCCTCTGCCTCCCGAGTAGCTGGGACTACAGGCGCACCACCACATCTGGATTTTTTTTTTTAATAGAGACAGGGTTTCACCATGTTGGCCAGGCTAGTCTCAAACTCCTGACCTCAGGAGATCCACCCCCCAACCGTCGGCCTCTCAAAGTGCTGGGATTACAGGCATGAGCCACCGCGCCCGGCCAGAAGCTGATGTTTTGAACCACAGCCCCAGGGAGTTTCTTGGATCAGGCAAGTCTGGGAATCCTAGAGGCTGCGTATCAGGTCCTTCTTTGAAGACTCTTCTGGTGAAACACCTTCCGCCCACCTGTCAACATGTCCTTGGGGTAAAGCCAACTTTCTCTTCCTCTCAAGTAATAATAATGCTTCCTAACTAGAATTGGGCGCACACTAGTGCCAGGTGCTTTCTAAAATATAAATTAATTAATTTCATCCACCAATAGCTCTCTGGGGCAATTATTTTTAGCTCCATCTTACAGAGGGGGAAACTGAGGCCAGGGGCGTTCATAACTCACCCAAGGTTACACAGCTGGAAATTTGGAAGAGCCAAGACTCTCTTCCCCACCACAGAACAGCCTGTGCAAGCCGCCCCAGTGCCCCAGTCAAGCGCCTGGAGGCACCGACCCAGAGCGGGTCTCACAAGGCTGAAAACCTGGGGTCTTCCCAGGGCAGTAGGGCGGCTTCATGGAACTAGAGGCTGTAGTCCCAGTCCCAGTCCCCAGGCCCTTCCCCTCGCCAAGTCTGCATAGCCACATCAAATTGTGGTGGTTCCTTTACCAGGCTCCCCTCTGCCTTCCTGCCTGGGGCAAAAGAGGGCGCTCCAGAGCCACAGAAAGTCCACTGGGACAAATGACCTCATCCTTCCACCACAGCCCTCCACTCCCTAAAACCTCCCCTCCTTCCCTCACCTGTGCCTTTCTCCAACCCTATCATGTCACTAGCACTTCTCTAGAACTGCCATGCCTTTGGCCAGGTTGTTTCCTGGGCCAGGCACACTCTTTCCCAATTTTAGGCTTCTATATTGAGAGGGTGGCCTCCTTCCTCCAGGAAGCCCTCCCTGGCTGCCTCCTCTGAGCTAGCTAGCTCCAATGTGCCCCCACGGCCTCTGGGGGATGACTGCCCCAAGCATCAACCATGTTGTGCCCTAAGGGGCTGGGGTCCGGGAGGGGAGACGAGGACAGGGGTCACCTACCTCCTTTTGGGTTAGGTGAGGGAGGGTGTGGGGGATGGGGCAGGCCTCCCTCTGCCTGGCCTCTTCTGGACCAGCGACCCTGACCCTCAGGCCCTCGGTCAATACCCATTGGGCAACCACAGGATCGATCGGCTGGGGCTGCCTGGAGGGGGAGGTAGGCAGGGTTGTTTGCTTCCCCAGGGGCACCTTTGGCCAGCCCCACCCCTCCGTGGAGGTCTCCCCTGCCGGTCTCAGCCTCTTGACGTCCTCACCCCTCCTCTGGGATTGTGCAGGCAGCAGGGGCGAAAAAGAGGGAGGCAGCAGCAGATGGGGGCTGACCCGGGAGCTGGCTCAACGCCCTGCCCTAGGGATGGAGAGACTGAGGCCGCCAGAGCCTGGTCAAGCCAGAGCTGAAGCCTCCGGCCCCAGCGGGACGGGAAGGAATCTGGTCTCCTCCTTCCTGGCTCCCTCAGCCCCGCCCCCATCAGAGCTGGGGAGGCCCCGGGATGGGAGGAGAGGACTGGGGCGGGGCACCCAGACTTGGAGTGGGGCCTGGAGCCCGGGATGCTTCCTGCGGACCTTCAACTCCCACATTCCAGGCTGTTCCCAAGACTCCTCGCTCCTCCTCCCTTCTCTACCCATCCCGTGTTGCGGGCGGGGGCGCGGGTGTTAGTGGCCCGGGTCTGAGCTAGCTGCCTGGGGCCTGTGGGGGTACTCGGGGGCCCCTCCTAGGGAGGGATTAGATCTACACTAGAGGGGCTGCCCTGGAGGCCTGTCCAAGCACCACCCAAGGGTACTTGTGATTGTCGTAAACAGGAAGCCCCCCTTTCCCCACCGCACCATGTAGACAGGCCCTGTGTGTCCAGACGCTGGGCTCTGGAGGCCGGGGGCTCTTGACCTCCCCGGCTGCGTTTCCTGTTAGCTGAGCCAGAGGAGAAAGAAGGGGACTGAAATGGGCTGGACAGGGGAGGTGCCTGAGGGAGTGAGAGCAGAAGGGGAAAGAGCGGAGGAGTGAAAGGCCAGAGCCGCCTGGCACACAGTAGGTGCTCAATAGTCTGTGGCCTGAGGTTGGGTAAGAAGGGAGGGGCCCCTCTGAGGAGAGCCATACAGTTGCAGGGAAGAGTGGAGGATTCACCCCACTGCCGCCAAGGCCTGGCACATAGTAGGTGCTCAGGAAATATTTGAGATCCATGTTTAGAGTAGGCCGGGAGGAGGCGTTCTTGGAAGAGAGCAGTGTTTCTGGAGGAGAAAATGAGGCCACCCCGGCCTTGCAGCCCGCTGCGGGCTCAGCATTCCCCCACCGTCCCTGTCTGGCCCCCGCCCCGCCCCGTGGCTGCCTGGGCCAGGCCACTGTCTCAAGGCCCTTTATTTTTAAAATCCCTGCGGTGTTCCTGCCCCAAGACTAAGGAGCAGTGCCAGCCAACAGCTCAGCCTGCGGCCTGGGCTCAGGGCCTAAAGGCGCCAGGGGTGGGGCATCCGGCCACCCCACAGCTGCTGGCCCAGCCGGCCTGCCTGAGCAGGGTGAGGAGGCCCCTGGAATGCCCCCACCCTGGGCCCGAGGCATTAGTCCTTAGTCCCTGGTGAAGGGACAGAGGCCCACAAGGGTGGCAGGCAGGCTTTGCATGTTGAATATAGCAGCTTGTTCCTCCCACATCTTCCAAACAAATACGGGCACAGCACCTACTGTGTGTAAGGAGGAGGCGCGAGCTGGACCTCGTGGGGTGACAAAGGGGTGAGACATGCTTTCTCTTTTCCAGGGAGTCAGGGCCTGCAGAGGAAACAGGCATCGCAGTTGTGGGCATTTCTTGAAAGAGCCACGGACTGGAATCTAAGAGGCCTCTGGGCCCCAGTCCTGGCTCCATCCCTTCCCAGCTGTGTGGACTTGGGCAAGGCATTTGGTCTCTCTAAGCTTCTCTACAAAGGAAAACAATCACAGCTACCATGGAAGGCTGCTGTCTGTCACTAGACACAGCGATGAGCAACGCAGTCACCATCCCTGCCCTCACGGAGGTTAATGTCATGGGGGAAGGTGGTCCCCTGAACAAGGTCATGGCAGTCACCAGAGGCACAGAGCAGCAGCACGGAAGGGAGGGTGCTGGGGGGCAGGGGTGGGAGAGAACTTAATTTATGTGTTTTGGTTTTTTGAGACAGAGTTTTCGCTTTTTCTGCCCAGGCTGGAGGCAATGGCATAATTTCAGCTACCGCAACCTCCACCTCCCGGGTTCAAGTGATTCTCCTGCCTCAGCCTCCCGAGTAGCTGGGATTACAGGCACACACCACCACACCCGGCTGACTTTTGTGTTTTTAGTAGAGACAGGGTTTCACCATGTGGGCCAGCCTGGTCTCGAACTCCTGACCTCAGGCGATCTGCCCACCTCAGCCTCCCAAAGTGTTGGGATTACAGGCATGAGCCACCACGCCCAGCCAAGAACTTAGTTTAGATCCCTGGTCCCGTAGGCCCCTGAGGAGGGGACGTTTGAGCCGAGCAGAAAACAGCCTCTCACTTATCTGGGAAAAGAGTATTCTCTGCAGAAGAAAGAGTATTCTCTGCCAGGGCCCTGAGGCAGCAGGTGACAGGTATAGAAATGAAAGGACTTTGTAAACCCTTGAGGGCTGTGCGCCTGGTGCACAGGAGGTGCTATTATTATTATTATTATTTGTTTTTTTGAGAAGGAATCTCACTCTGTCGCCCAGGCTGGAGTGCAGTGGCGCAATCTCAGCTGCAAGCACCGCCTCCCGGGTTCACGCCATTCTCCTGCCTCAGCCTCCTGAGTAGCTGGGATTACAGGCACCTGCCACCACGCCCGGCTAACTTTTTTGTATTTTTTTAGTAGAAACGGGGTTTTACCATGTTAGCCAGGATGGTCTCGATCTCCTGACCTTGTAATCCACCCACCTCAGCCTCCTAAAGTGCTGGGATTACAGGCGTGAGCCACCACGCCCAGCCTATTATTATTTGTTGTTTTTTTTTTTTTTTTGAGACGGAATCTCGCTCTGTCGCCCAGGTTGGAGTGCAGTGGTGCAATCTCAGCTCACTGCAACCTCTGCCTCCCAGGTTCAAGCAATTCTTCTGTCACAGCCTTCAGAGTAGCTGGGATTACAGGTAAGCACCACCACGCCCGACTAATTTTTGTATTTTTAGTAAAGACGGGGTTTCACCATGTTGGCCAGGCTGGTCTCTAACTCCTGACTTTGTGATCCGCCCACCTCGGCCTCCCAAAGTGCTGAGATTACAGGTGTGAGCCACCGCGCCCGGCCAGGAGGTACTATTATTATCAGTGTCACTATGTCAAGCGGGGAGGAGGCAGGGATGTCAGGCAGATCACACCACAGCTAAGAGCTGCCCCTGCCTCCCCTTCCCTTCACTTGCTCCCCTAGAGAATGCCAGGCTGGCCAGCCAGCATGTGTGGGCCTTTGCCCTACAAAGGGAGTTCACTCCGGCCCAACTCGTTTTTGCCTTTGATCCTCCCAACAGCTGTGGAGTAAGGCAGGCAGGGTATATTATCACATATACCCATTTGATGGATGGGGAAACTGAGGTGGGGTGCAGGATGGTGGGGGTGTCTCACTAAGATCACCCAGCTCATTCATGGCAAAGCTGGCCAGGTGTAGTGGCTCATGCCTGTAATCCCAACACTTTGGGAGGCTGAGATGGGAGGATCACTTAAGCCCAGGAGTTCAAGACCAGCCTGGGCAACATAGCAAGCCCACGTCTCTACAATAATTTAAAAAATTAGCCGAGCTGAGCATGGTGGTATGCATCTGTGGTCCTAGCTACTCAGGAAGCTGAGGCGGGAGGATCGCTTGAGCCCAGGAGGTCGAGGCTGCAGTAAGCCATATTCATGCCACTGTACTCCAGCCTGGGCGACAGAGCAAGACCCTGTCTCAAAAAAAAAAAAAAAAAAAAAAAAAAAAAGACCAAGCTGAGCCGTGCAACCAAGTAGCCCAGTTCCCAGGCTAATCCATTTGCTCTGAGGTGGTCCCTTGGGAAGCCATCCTTGACTCCCCCCAAAAAACATTTCCTGCTTCACCCCAGCATCTGTCCCAGCACCCACAAATCAGATGAGCTTCTTTCCAGCACACAGACTCCACCAGGAGGTGCCAGCCACCCCTCAGGCTCCAGCCAGAGAAGAATGTGGCCTGACCCTCCCCGTGGGAGCTCTGGCCAGCAGGCCTTGGCAGAAGCGAGGCCGGCTGAGTCAACAAGAGGCTGGCAGGGGCTCAAGCTGCCCACTGAGGGGGAGTCAGAGACCCAGAGGGGGCTGCCCATTCTCCAACTCTCACTCTCTGCGAGATCCCCCTCCTGCTTGGTAGGCGCCAGCCAGCCTGGTTAACCCCTGCAGACCCAATCGGGGAATGGCCTGGTGAGAATCCACTGTCAATCTCCTTTGGAACAGTGGTGTGGGACTTCAGGTAGGTCGCTTCACCTCTCTGGGCAGTTTTCTTGCCTGTGAGATCCTCCACTTGCCCATGAGGATGTTGTCAGAGTCTTTATGAATTCATAAAGATGACTGCACATAAAACCCTAAACCATCGCGTCCCCTCTCTGCAGCCTGGGAGTGTGAATTTCTGAGTTCAAAGGCAGTGGCTGGGCCGGGCGCCGTGGCTAACGCCTATAATCCCAGCACTTTGGGAGTCCGAGGCGGGCAGATCACCTGAGCTCAGGAGTTTGAGACCACCCTGGGCAACATGGTGAAACTCCATCTCTACTAAAATACAAAAAATTAGCCAGGTGTGGTGGTGCGCACCTGTAGTCCCAGCTACTCCGGAGGCTGAGGCACCAGAATCTCTTGAACCTGGGAGGCGGAGGTTGCAGTAAGCCAAGAGTGCACCACTGCACTCTGGCTTAGGCTGCAGAGTGAGACTCTGTCTCCAAAAAAAAAGCCACAAAGGCAGTGGCTGTGCCCTGCTGCCAGGTGCTGAACTGGTGCTTCATGAGTGTTTGCTGTGATGTGAAAGTTAAGTCCATGAAACAAATGAGAAAAGTACAAGGAGTTTGAGCCTCTGCAATGATTATGACACACCCCCAACCTGTATTTCTAAAGCTCCTTTCGCAGACATGTTTGATCACAGGCATTGTTTGTTTGTTTGTTTTTGGGTGTTTTTTGTTTTTTTTTGAGACACAGTCTCACTCTGTCACCAAGCTGGAGTGCAGTGACGCGATCTCAGCTCACTGAAGAGCTGAGATCTCTCTCTGCCTCCCGGGTTCAAGTGATTCTCCTGCCTCAGCCTCCTGAGTAGCTGGGAATACAGGCATGCGCCACCTCACCCGGCTAATTTTTGTATTTTTAGTAGAGACGCGGTTTCGCTATGTTGGCCAGGCTGGTCTCAATCTCTTGACCTCGTGATCTGCCTACCTCGCCCTCCCAAAGTGGTGAGATTACAGGCGTGAGCCACCACGCCCGGCCCATCATAGGCATTGTTGCTCCCACTTGACAGATGAGAAAACTGAGGCACGGGGAGGCTAAAGAACTTGCCCAAGATCCACAACTGGTACTACTTGGAGCCAGGTCTTCTTCTGACTTTCTGCAAAGGGAAGCATCTGGGGAACTCTCTGTTCTCAGAGGTGGAAAGAGGAGCAGTGAGCAGAGGTTATGACGAGTTGATTTCTGCTCCATTTCAGGGAGAAATTCTTGGCTGGCAGAGCTGTCCTCTTGGGGAAGTGGTGAGCTTCCAGTCACCAAAGGGATGTAAGTAGAGGCAACAGCCATCAGTCAGGGTTGCTTCTGAACAATTCCTGCCCCAGAAGGATGTGTATACAGGACGTGAGGTTTCTCCTCACCCCTGGAGACCGGAGGAGATCATGGTCCCTCTGAGCGTGGTCCCAGAGCCTTTGCCCTCAAGGCAGCAGGCCACTGAGAGGCGACAGACCTGGACTCAAATCCAGCGTGACCATTTCCAAGCCATGAGAGGTTACTTCACCTCCTTGGCCTCAGTTTCCTCATCTGCACAATGGCGTTGTGAGGATCAGAGCAAATATAAGTGGAACTTCAAGCTCCGAGCTGTGTCTGGCAATCAGGAGATGCTCAGTTAATGCTCCTCCTGCTTCTGCTCTTCTTCTTATCATCAGTCCAGGAAAGAGAGGAGGAAACCAGGAGCTAGGAAGCAGGTTTGGGGCATAGGAGGTTGCTGAGTGAACCCAGGACCTAGAGCCAGGAGCACCAGGTCCGACTCCCAGCTCTTTGATGAACAGGCAGGTGCCATGGGCAAAAGGTGTGTTCCCTTGTCCATTTCTGTCTCTGCCACACAAAGGAGATCATGAACATGGAAGTGCTTCATTAACCAAAGTGGACGGGCTTTTGTTAGAAGAAAACAGAGAGATCCACGTGTCCAGGAATGAGCGCGTGGCCATGGGGGTGAGGAAGGCGCCCCCACAGCCCACCCAGGCAGGGCCACGTGAAGCCCCCAGGGCTGGGCCAGGCTGGAGGAGGCCATGCAGGAGATGGTCAGGGCAAAGCAGGACTGGCCTGCAGCCCACGGGCCTATCTCTTAGGCCAGGGTGGGCCACAGAGAATAGGCCATTGTTTCTGCTCCTCAAATGCTTTTCCTGTCCCCCCTCCATGCCCCTCCTCTCTCCACCCCACCCACCTCACAGTGAGAACAAAGGTCTCCCGGAGGACCCCTCCCCACCACCCTTCCATCCAGGCCCCGAACCACCTGGCCCAGGTCTGGAGAGCACATTTCTATCACCCAGGGACAACAGGGTCACCTGGCCCTGACCCCTTCTGCTGCCCCTCCCGCCCCCTCCAACTGCAGCCGCCGCGGACCCCCACTCCGCCCTCAGTCCATCCATCTGTCTGTCCTCCTCAGGGGTGGGGCTGGAGGAACTGTCCCCACATCCTTCCTCAACCCCCTCCAACTTCTTGCTCTCCAGGAGAAAGGGAGCCAGAGGGGTTGGGGGGGCCTCCCCACCCCCATTTCCCTGCGGATCAGTGAACAAGAAACCAGAGCTGGGTCGGCCTGGAAGGCTCCGCCTGAGAAAGCTCTTCCACAGGCCAGCCCTTTTCCCAGAGCCTGGAATTCCAGAGGCGTTTCCGGCTCTGACAGCTGTCTCCTGGAGACGTGCCCTCCCCGTGGGCCTCACAGCCACGCCCTCCAAAATGCCCCTGGGATTAACTCCCATCCTGACCCTACTGCTCCCAAGAATCTTTTGCACCCAGACATCACCTCAAGGAGCAGCTGGGTGACACAGATAGGGACGAAGAGCAGCTGGGTGACACAGATAGGGATGCATCTGCCATCACCCGGCACCAAGGCTACTCCCTAGCCTCAGGCCAGGCCCTGACTCCCGCACGTCTCAGCCATCACTGCAGCTGACACACCTTGGCCGCATATACCCGAGTCAGACACACACACTTAGAGTTTCCAGCCTGGCTCTCACTGTTTGCACACAGCCTCATACATCTATAGAGCCTCGCTCATCCTACCTCCTCCAGGCAGTCTTCCTGGAAGCCCTGCCAAGTCGGTGCTGAGCCTTACCTGTCTGTGAGCCTGTTTCACCCTGTTAGTCTGAGAGATGGCACACACTCAACAGATGCTCACCCACACTGAAGCCAGCCATGGAGTGTGTGGCAGCCCAGGACTCCACTGCACACTCGCATGCAACCCCGACAAGTCTATTCTCTCTGGGCCTCAGTGGCCTCAGAAGCCTTATTTTTTATTTTTATTTTTTTCAGTCACCCAGGCTGGAGTTCAGTGGCACATCTCAGCTCACTGCAACCTCCACCTGCCAGGTTCAAGCGATTCCTATGCCTCAGCCTCCCCAGTAGCTGAGATTACGGGCGTGTACCACCACACCCAGCTAATTTTTGTATGTTTAGTAGAGACGGGGTTTTGCCACATTGGCCAGGCTGGTCTCAAACTCCTGACCTCAAGCGATCTGCTGGCCTCGGTCTCCCAAAATGCTGGGATTACAGGCATGAGCCACTGCGCCTAGCACCCAGGAGTCTTCTGAGAACCCTGAAACCGCCCCCCCTCCCCCCACCAAGTGTTAACTCGTAGGGATCTGGAGTCAGAGGAAGGAACCAGAGAGCCGAAGGGTCCTTCCAGGAGGGTCTCCATCTCCTGGCTCTTTCAGAACACATTCCTGTCATCAAGGGCCACAAGGGGAAAAAAAAGCAAAACAAAAAACAGCATTAGGCAGGGTTGCCCCCAGCCTCTGCTAATGAGGAAGCCCCATCAAGGATCCTGAGTCACCCCTGGGTCTGTGATCCCCGAGGGCCACCATCACTGAGTGGGGCAGTGGCCCAGCCTAGCACCCGACACTACCCTCCCCGTGTGCGGCATTCAGTGCCTCTGCCTGCGTCCTCCACAGTAGACCCAACTTAACTTCTAGCCTTCCAGAACCAGATCATGAACTCAGGTGTACCCATTCCCACCTCCACCTCTCTGCTGAAGCCTGTTCTCTCCCCAACTTCACCTACAGACAATCTTACCCCAAGACAGAATGCCCAACTCAA
The DNA here is from genome assembly GCF_028858775.2 of Pan troglodytes. Lineage (NCBI taxonomy): Eukaryota > Metazoa > Chordata > Mammalia > Primates > Hominidae > Pan > Pan troglodytes. The sequence continues at coordinate 39,567,310 of NC_086016.1, forward strand.
GTGCCACCTTCTCCAGGAAGGCTCCCTGGCCCTCCTCAGTCGGTCTTCTGCCTCCCTGGTCCCTTCAACCGCTGCTTTGACCTTTCATCACTACCAGTCTCCTGGCCTCTGTCTTCCCCAGCAGACTCTAAGTATCTTGAAAGTATGGCCCACGTTCCTTACCGCTGCCCCCTCATAAGGTGCTCAGCCCAGGGCCTGCTGCAGCAACTACCCGTTTACCATGTGTCCAGGGCCTTGTCCAGGGCCTGCTGCAGCAACTACCCATTTACCATGTGTTCACGGAAACTGCCTACTGGTAAAGGAAAAATGATAAAGTCATAACAGGCCGGGCGCGGTGGCTCACGCCTGTAATCCCAACACTTTGGGAGCCTGAGGCGGGTGGATCGCTTGAGCCCAGGAGTTCGAGACCAGCCTGGCCAACATGGCGAAACCCCGTGTCTACTAAAAATACAAAAATTAGCCAGGTGTGGTGGTGCATGCCTGTAATCCCAGCTACTTGGGAGGCTGAGGCACAAGAATCGCTTGAACCTGGGAGGCAGAGGTTGCAGTGAGACGAGATCACCACCACTGCATTCCAGCCTGGGTGACAGAGCAAGACTCCATCTCAAAAAAAAAAAAAAAAAATGGTCGGGTGCAGTGGCTCACACCTGTAATCCCAGCATTTTGGGAGCCAAGACGGGTGGATCACCTGAGGTCAGGAATTCAAGACTAGCCTGGCCAACATAGCGAAACCTCGTCTCTACTAAAATTACAAAAATTAGCTGCGTGGTTGCGGACTCCTATAATCCCAGCTTCTCGGGAGGCTGAGGCAGGAGAATCGCTTGAACCCAGGAGGCACAGGTTGCAGTGAGCCAAGATGGTGCCATTTCACTCCAGCCTGGGTGACAGAGCAAGACTCAATCTTGAAAACAAAAAAAAAAAGGAAAGAAAAAAGAAAAAAAAAGTCGTAATAACAGCTACCCTTCCTTGACCATAACTACAGGTCAGGCAATGAACTTTATGGCTTATTACAGATAATGGAGTTGAGACCAATGCTGGGGACTGACTTATCCAAGGTCACTCTGCTAGTGAGAGACAAAGTCCTGATTTGCACTCAGGGTTGTCTGACTTGGGAATGCACACTGGGGAGAGCATGGGGGTCAGCCTTCTTGGCCCATCGCCAGTCTCCCCTAGGTGTGAGGTCACCTCTGGAGAACTAGGTCACAGCACAAACCTCTTGAAGAGTCCAAAGCTGCCCCCTTCCCCTGCAGTGCCCAGGTGTGCCTGAGCCCCTGCAGGGGTCTAGCCAGTGAGTATCCCTGGATTGGTCCCAGGAGGAGAGTACCTGCTCTCGTTTGGCTCAGTCAAGGAACGATGAACAAGGATTCCTGTGCTGGTCCTGATCATTCATTTTCCAGTGTGCCAGGAGCACAGAGCGTGCACGGACATCACTCTCTCATCAGCGATCTCACCAGGAAATAGATACCAACATGGAGGATGGACCGGATGCAGTGGGGAGGCTCATTTTGAAGGAGTTCTTCCAGAAGAAGGTGACATTTCAAAGCAGTCTTCAGCCGGGCGCAGTGGCTCACGCCTGTAATCCCAGCACTTTGGGAGGCCAAGGCAGGTGGATCACCTGAGGTCAGGAGTTAGAGACCAGCCTGGCCCACATGGCGAAATCCCATCTCTACTAAAAATACAAAAAAAAAAAATTAGCTGGGCATGGTGGTGGATGCCTGTAATCTCAGCTACTCAGGAGGCTGAGGCAAGAGAATTGCCTGAACCCGGGAGGCAGAGGTTGCAGTGAGCCGAGATCACACTATTGCACTCCAACCTGGGTGACACAGCAAGACTCTGTCTCAAAAAAAAAAAAAAAAAAAAAGCAGTCTTCAAGGGTATTTTGCCTCCAGGTAACCTGCTGATGAGGTGAGTGAAGTGCATGTGTGTGAGAAAGATGGGGACGTGCTCAGACACCCATACTGGTCAGCAGAGACCAGGCGTGAGTCAGTGTAAGGGCATTACAGGATGGAAGTGGAAGGAGTAGATGGACAGGTGGGTGAGTAGATGGCCACGGGTGTGGGCAGTGGATCAAGCGATGCTGGGTAGAGTGGGTGGGTGGGTGTACAGGTAGGTAAATGGATGATGGGGTGGAAGGATGCATGGGTGTGTAGGCGGCTGGATGGGTGCATAAGTGGATGGATGGATGAATGGGGGATAGGCAATGGGTCAATGGAAGGGTGGGTAAGTAAGTGGTTGAGTGATTGGATGTATGTGAGTAGCAGATCAAGACATGGACAGGAAGTAGGTGGGTAAATGGGTGCATGGAAGGGAGGGCAGATGGACAGGGGAGTGGGCAGTGGGTAGATGGATGAATTAGCAATCGCATCGATGGATGGATGGACCAGTGGACACTCAAGAGCTGGAGAACGGGAAAGACCAATCAGTGGGTCAATGAGCAGATGCATTAACTGACCAAAAGCCCAGCCAGACTTTGGGGTACAAAGGGGACATGCACCCTAGGGAGGGGCTGATAATTGTGGCCTCAGTTGAAGGCTCCCATCCCAAACCTCCCTGGAACCTGGAAGCAGCCACTGGCATTCCTGGGTCCCCAAGGAGGAAATACTTCTCCCTAGCTCTGCCCTGCCCCTCCTCCCTGGCTCCATAGACTGCTCCCTGCCCAGGACCTGCCTCCTTCCCTTAGGCCCCTTGCCTTGGCCAACCCAATCTGCTGGGCTGAGTGGATGGGGCAGCTGAGCCCTGGGACTATAGCCTGAGGAGCCTTGTTCCTTCAAGACAGGGAGGTAGGGGATCCTGAGCTCTGGGCGGTTGGTTCACCTAGCAGCTCCCCGTCCCCAGCTGGGAGGCATTTGTTCTGCATTCTGCATGGTGATTACAGCCCTGCCAAGGTTAACCCCTGCACTCCTGGGCACAGCCTCTCAAAGGGAAGGAAGGGGACCGCAGGAAATTGGGGGAGGAGAAAAGCATGATAAAGGGAGACTGCCCAACCCTGGATCCTTCTTGGGGATATTGAAACTTCTCCCTTTCTCCCGTTTTCCAGAGGGAAAAACTGAGTCAGATCCTTAAATCAGGAGTGGAGCCAGGAACAAGGGCACAGCCTACATGGAGATAGGTTTCTATCTGGAGGCAGGCTGCAAAGGAGGGAGAGGGCTCCTCTCTGCCTCAGCTTACCCAGATGTAAAAGGGGGCAAGAATTCCTGATTCACAGGTTGCCTGTCAATGAGCTGGAGAAGACAAAGCGTGTGGCATATATAGTAGGGAGGTTCTCAACCTCTTGTTCTTTCCTGCCTGCCCTCCCTGCCCACGGGTGAAGAAGATGGAGCAAGCATGAGGCAGGTTGTAACCACTTCCATCAGGACTGCTTGCTCAGTCATCTGCCTGGGGCTCACAACACCCCAACTAGTAAATACCCACACTGCTATTATACCCGTTTCAGAGATGAGAAACTTGAGGCTCAGATGGGCCAAGTGCTTTGCCCACGGTCAGCCACTGGGCCAGGATTTGAGCTCAGGGCCTTTGACATTGCACCAAACTGCCTCCTTTACCAGCCGCTCTAGGGATCCTCTGACTAGAGTGACGTGTAATTGATTGTCTAACCAGGTCACCTTTGAGAATGAAAGGAAGTGCTATTAATAATTACACTGGAACAGTATGTGTAATCTGGGCTGTCCTAGGCAAACTGGAAAGTATGGCCATCCTGCCAAAGTAGGGAGCTTTACGCAAATCACTTCACTTATCTGCAAAAGGGACACCATGGCAGGACTTTCCCTATGGGGCTCTCACAAGAATTAAATGTCATAATGCATGTTAATGAGCTACAGGACCTGGTATGCATCAGGTGCTCAATAAGTGCTGGTTACTACTGATGCTATTAATAGTAATAACCACAGTAGCACTAGTTCTTTGTTTCCATCACTGTCCTTCCAGTCCATTCTTCACTCAGTCAGATTTCTATTTTGCTTTTTGTATTTTTAAGATGGGGTCTCGCTCTCTCGCCCAGGCTGGAGTGCAGTAGCACGATCTCAGCTCACTGTAACCTCCGTCTCCCAGGTTCAAGCAATTCTCCTGTCTCTGCCTCCTGAATAGCTGGGATTACAGGCACCCACCACTATGCCCGACTAATTTTTGGTATTTTTAGTAGAGACAGGGTTTCACCATGTTGGCCAAGCTGGTCACGAACTCCTGACCTCAAGTGATCTGCTCGCCTCGGCCTCCCAAAGTGCTGGGATTACAAGTGTGAGCCACCGCGCCCGGCACTTTTTTATTTTTATTTTTTAAGATGGAGTCTCGCTCTGTTGACCAGGCTGGAGTGCCGTGGTGCGATCTCATCTCACTGCAACCTCCGCTTCCCGGGTTCAAGCAATTCTCCCTGCCTCAGCCTCTCGAGTAGCTGGGATTACAGGCACCCGCCACCATGCCTGGCTAATTTTTGTATTTTTAGTTGAGACGGAGTTTTACCATATTGGTCAGGCTGGTCTCAAACTCCCAGCCTCAAGTAATCTGCCCACCTCAGCCTCCCAAAGTGCTGGGATTACAGGCGTGAGCAACCGCGCCGGACGACAGTCAGTCTTCTAAATGTACACCTGCCAGTGCTGCCTGCTGGCTCACTGTCCTGATGCTGTTCCAATTCTCCATGGGACAAAATACTCCTGGGCCGGCCCCCAGGGAAAGAGTTCCTACTGCTGTGCCACTTGAGCAAATGCTAGAATGCTTTGTGCCTCTGTTTCCTCATTTGTCCAGCTGCATAAATAGCTCCTTCCCTTGGCGGCCAGCATGGGGATTCAGGGAGCCAGTGGAAGAGGCCTAGCCCCTGGGTGAACAGTAAAGACCTTGTCTCCTCCACCTGCGGGTAAATACAGCTCCTCATCCCCGGCCACAACAGCGCTCAGCCAGTCTCCTCCAGCCGGGTTTGCCTCCGCTGCAGGGTCCTCCACTCCCAACCTTTGCTGTGCTGTCCCCTGCCAGCTGTGCACTGTGCATTTCCACTGCCCTTCCCTCTGCCTACACGTGCTTTAAGACTTAACTCACAACCATGCAGTGGCTCACACCCATAATCCTAGCACTTGGGGAGGCCGAGGCAGGCGGATCACCTAAGGTAAGGAGTTCAAGACCAGCCTGGCCAACATGGTGAAGCCCCCTCTCTACTAAAAAATATAAAAATTAGCCGGGCGTGGGTGGGTGCCTGTAATCCCAGCTAGTCCGGAGGCTGAGGAGGGAGAATCGCTTGAACCCGGGAGGTGGAAGCTGCAGTGAGCTGAGATCATGCCATGGCACTCCAGCCTGAGCAACAGAGAGAGACTCCGTCTCAAAAAAAAAAAAAAAAGAGAGACTTAACTCAGGTATCATCTCCTCTAGGAAGCTTTCCTGAGCCCCCAGGCCCTGCAGGAAGTGTTAGGGACCTCTCTGTGCCCTGACAGCCCAGGGACTCTATAGTCAGATGGGAGTAGTCAGAGGAGGGCACAACAACGGGAGGCAGGGGCCAGAGATCTCTCTCCCCTCCTTGAGGATGGCACAGGGTCCCGGGTATGGCTGATTCCCTGCCCTCCATGGAGGTGGGCGGGGTGGGGGGAGGGTCTGTAAAGTCTCTGAGATGCGACTTCATTTACCTGCCGAGCAAGCCTCCTAGGTGCTCTTGGAGCAGGGAACACTTCACACAACATCTGACGCTGCTATTATCTATCCCACTTTCAGATCAGGAAACTGAGGCAGAGAAAGGTAAGTAGTGACTGAGGCAGGACAGGAGCCCAGGCTGTCCGGCTCCAGGGTCCCGGTCTTGACGGCCACTCTACCCCACTCTACCAGTCGCCCCAGTATGGCTGTCTTCCTCCTGGGCACCGCGGGGCCTGTACCGGATGGGAGGGAATGAGAATGGGAAGCAAAGGAGTGGGCATGTCATGCCTGTAAACATCAAGGTTTAAAGGCCCAGGCATTCAAGGCCTCAGATGGAGCTTCCCGGTTCCCCAAACTCCCGCAGGGCGCGGCTGGAGGGCCCAGGAGGGAGGAGAGTTCATCAGGCCTGGACGCCCCAAGCAAGGCCACGAGGGGAACCGGTGGAGGAGGGGTTGGCGGCCGGGGACCGGAGTCGCCTCCCCGGGGCAGCCCGCACGTTCCCCGGCTGGCCTTGTCCGGGGTGGCGAGCAGAGGCCTGGCCTGGCCCCCCAGCCGCGTCCCTGCCAGCTCTCGGCGGCCGCGAGGACGGTGCCGGGGAGGGGGCCGGGCCCCGCCCGCGGGCGGGAGGAGAGGGGCGGGAGGCGGGAGCGCCCACACCCCGCCCCCGCCCCCGGATCCAGCCCGCGGAGCCCGCGGCCAGGGCGGCGCAGACCGGCCCAGCGACTCTCCCGGGCTGCCAGCCGGGACGCGCGGCCGCCGCCGCTGCAGACGACGAGTCCGCCCTCGTCCCGCGCCCCCGGGGCTCGCGGAGCCAGGTAACAGCCCGGGCGCGCGGGTCCTCGGGGCGGAGGCCGTGGAGGCCGGCGGGTCCCGGCGCCCGCGGGGACTCTGCACCCTACTAGGCTCCCGGGGCCGGGACGGGGACGGGACCCGCCCGGGAGAGGCGCCCCCGGGTGCCCACGGGAAGGCCGGGCGCGGCCGCGGAGCCGCGCGAGGAAACTCCGAGCTTTCGGGCTTCGTGTCCCGTTCCAGGCTGGCGGAAGGGGCAGAGGATCGGACCGGGCTGAGCGGCCAAAATGCGCGAGGAGGGGGCGAGCCGAGGGGCAGAGCGGGGGCTGTCTCCGCGCCTTCCTGTGCGGGGGAAGGAAGGGCCGGGGCGGGCAGCGGGCGACGCGGCGGAATGTCTCCCCTCCGCCGAGGCCCACGCGGAGAGCGGGAAGTGGGGGGTGAGGGGCCCGGGGAGATGGACAGGCACCCTGCCCCCCTCCCCGACCGCCGCATTCCAGGCTGGAGCCGCAGATGAGGTCATCCCGTCCGGTTCCCCTCCGGCCAAGACAGCCGGTCGTCCCCTTCCCCCGCGGAGCGACCCTCCGCGTCCTGAGCCCCGTCCCCCCAGGGAATGTTGGATGGCCGAAGTCCTTCCCGGACTTCCAATCCCGGCCGCCCTCTAGATTGTTCTGCCTTTGCCCCAGCCGTGCCAGACCCGCAACATTCGAAGCCCTTTTCCTAGACCGGGAAACTGAGGCTTACAGAGTACGGGGGACTGGCCGGGAGGCCGCAGCGGCACTAAACGTGGCGCGGGGACCCGAGACGCGGCCCGCAGCCGCTCCGCCTCGCTCGGTCCAGGGCTGGTTCGGCTCTAACTCGGGGCGGTGGGCACGAAGCGCGTCTCCTTTCCACTTTCCCCGTCGCTCCCTAATGGCCCACGGTGCCCCCCTTGGAATACGGAGGACCGGGTCCCCTAGCGCGACTGCGAACAACTAGCTACCCCGTTCTGGCCTCAGTTTCCCCGTCTCTCCACCTTGAAGCGTCTGGACTTTGAGGAGCAGGAGAAGCCAGCCGCCCGGTTTAACCCCTTATCCCAGGGACCACAGCAGGTTTGGGGGAGCTGCCATAACCATGACCGGGACCCGCTGTCCAGCGGTGGGGGGGCGTCACCCAGCTGGATGCCCGCAGGAAGTGGGCTGTGTGCACCCGAGCAGTGGCCTCCAGGATGAGACGTGGGCCCCTGGCCAGCACTGCGGCCTGCGGGTGACCCCCAGGTGAATGCCAGGGTGCAGCCGCCCCCGCTCTCCTTCAGACCCGCCCTTGGCCTCCCCGCGACCACATGTGCCTCCACAGCGGCCCCTGTTGGCCCGATCCCGGCTCCAAAACTTGTTCTTGCGTCATTCCCACCATTGAGTGAGCTCAGGCCATGTGCCCAGGCCCTGACTATCCTCTATAGGGTAAATATAAGGACTCCAGGGACACTGAGGCTGTGTGGTGACCTCCTTGCCCAGGTCACAGGCAGTGAATCTGCAGAGCTGGGTCTCCTGTCTTCCCAGGCCTGCACCTGCACCCCACACCGGGCTCAGCACTGGGCATCCAAGCCCTCCAAATCCTCTTCCCCATTCCCCATCGTCTTCACCCCCACCCTGGGGCATTTACCAGCAATGTTGGTCTGTGACTGAGGGTAAATGTCTCTGAGCTTCGTTTTTTCCATCTGTGAAAGGGGTGTTCTGAACACTAACGGGCGGTGTTCCTGGGCAGGTGAGGGGAGGTGAGCCTGGCATCAGGACACTTGGAGCCCTGCTTACTCCAGTGCCAGGTGAGGCACACCTGATGGCCAGCAGTGCCCTGTGGTTGGCAGCAAGTGCCACGTGGCTGCCTCCGGGGTCCCTGGAATGAGAGATGTTAGTGTAAAGGTGTCAGATTTGAACCCATGGCTGCCCTGCTCCAGTATCTGAGGGTTTCATTACATTTTCTACCCTTGCAACTCCCCTGGGAGGGGAACTGCCTGGTGTGCTGTTCCCGTTTTCCACATGGGAAGACCAGGTCCCAATACCCTGCCCTCAGCTCCACAGCGCTGCAGAGTCTCTCGACCGCAGTAGGCAGGGTAGTGTGAGGGGTGGGTACTATTGGGGGGTGCCCAGAAACATTTGAAAGATGGGATCATTGCAAGATTGGGGAGGAAGCTGGTCCCCCAAGTCAAAAGTGACCATGGGGGTTCTGGGGGTAGGAGCCCCTTTTGCTGGGAGATGAGGTGCTGCCTCAAGAAGTCAGGGAGGCCAGGTGTGGTGTTTCACACCTGTAATCCCAGCACTTTGGGAGGCTGAGGCAGCAGGATGGCTTGAGTTCAGGAATTTGAGACCAACCTGGGCAATGGAGTGAGACCTTGTCCTTACAAAAAGTGGAAAAACTTAGCTGAGCCTGGTGGTATGTGCCTGTAGTCCCAGCTACTCAGGAGGCTGAGGTGGGAGGATCGCTTGAGCTTGGGAGTTCGAGGCTGCAGTTAGCTGTGATGGAGCCACTGCATTCAGCCTGGGTGACAGAGTGAGACCCTGCCTCAAAAAAAAAAAAAAAAAAAAAAAGTCAGGGAGCTGGGGTGGGAGCAAGTGGGTAAGGCCACATGGCAGACCCTTCTACAGGACATTGTACAGAGGAACACCCTCCCCGCTCCCATTCCTTCCCCCAGAGATGCATCCTTAATCCCTGCTGAGCAGGGAAACTTGGCCCTGCCATGAACCTGTCACTTAACCTCGGACAGGTCTCCCTTCCCTCCGAACCTCAGTGCTGCCTGTCAAATAGGCCACGCTGTGGCTTTGCAGGGTTGTGGGAGAATCAGATGACATCATGTAATGGTTGGCCAACTGTGGATCGCTTCAGAACTTCAGCAAACATTCCACGAGGACTTCTCGGTGCCGGGGGTGCCAGGGAGGGAAAAAGATGATTCAGAAGTTCCCCCCCACAAGGGGGAGGAGTTAGGGCTGGGGGAGGATCAGATGGTGGGAAGGGAAGAGAATGTAGTCAGAAAACAAAGCAAGCTTTGTCCTATTGGCTTCTTTGTTCTTATCTTGTTATTTAACCTATTTTGAATTTCAAATAACATTAGAAGGGCAGTATTGAGATTTTTATGCTTGGAGGTGGCAGCAATGGTTTTAAAAAAGGAAGAAGGCTGAGCCGCAGACATAGATGTTCTTGTTAAGGATCATTATTGACTTTTATCAGCTGAGGTCCCAGGTCTGTGTAGGTAAGTGACTTGCCCAAGGTCACATTGTGAGGACACAGAGCCCAGCCTGCCCTCCCACTCTCAGAAGGGGCCAGGGTGATGTTTTGGCATGCAGGTTATCATGGAGATCTGTGATTCAGCTGGCATTGATTTGGCACTTGTTAAGTGCAGAGCCCAAGCTAGATGCCCAAGGGAGAAAGGCAGGAAAATCCAGGCGGCCTCCCCACCCTCCAAGTGCATTGCCGATCTCGGGAGGCGAGACTGGGCTCCACAAGCCAGTCAAGGGCTTATGTGAGTCAGAGGCTCTGAGTTCAAGTCTCAACTAGCTCTGTGGATCTGACCTCTAGCCAGCTTTGCCCTCAGTGGGCCACAGGAAAAGCATAGGATCACAGGTGCGCTCTAGCCTGGACTTTGTATGACACTAGAAGGAGAGGGGTCAGAAGGAAAGGGATCAGAACAAGAGATGCTTAGAGAAGCTGGAGCAGGGGAGGATGTGTGTGTGTGTATGGTGCGGGTGGGGAATCAGGAAGGAGAGATGCGCAAGAAATAGCTTTTGGCACCAGCTGAGCTTTTTCCAAAGCTTGCTCCCTGACAGCAAGGCTCCTACGTCAATTTGACAAACTGTGATAAAGTCTTTTCCTGCGGGCCTTCTCAGAGCCTTGAATATGCTCACGCATGGAGGAGGCAGCTGGAAAAAGCCACTTTTGACCACAGGATCCTTATTCCAGGAAGCTCCTTGAAGGTGGATGGTTCAGAGGAACCTCTGCTCTGGCTGTTTACCCAGCTTCACAAAGCTTTGGTGAGGTGTCTGCTCCCTCCTGGCTTCGCTGCGTGGCAGAGATTTTAATGCACAGAGAAGGGAGGTGACTTACTCAGTTACTCAGCAGGAGGCAGTGTAGCCTGGGGCTCCAGGGCTCTGGGATGTGGGGCCTGTTTCACCATTTCTTACTACGTAGCCTCAGGCAAGTTACTTCACTTTGTGCCTCAGTTTCCCCTCTCTAATCTCATGCTGCCCTCAGGAGTAATGTTTTTGTTGTTGTTGTTGTTTGTGAGACGGAGTCTCTGTCGCACAGGCTGGAGTGCAGTGGCGCAATCTCGGCTCACTGCAACCTCTGCCTCCCGGGTTCAAGCAATTCTCCTGCCTCAGGCTCCTGAGTAGCTGGGATTACAGGCGCCCGCCACTACGCCCAGCTAATTTTTTGTATTTCTGGTAGAGACGGGGTTTCACCATGTTGGCCAGGCTGGTCTCTAATTCCTGACCTCGTGATTCACCCCCCTTGGCCTCCCAAAGTGCTGGGAATACAGGCGTGAGCCACCGCGCCCAGCCCCTCAGGAGTATTGTATGGGTTTAAACGATGAGGCAGGTGAGGTCTTGGCACTTAGTAAGTGCTTCATAAGTGGGCCCTGCAGAATAAGTGCTTTTTTTTTCCTTTTTTTTTTTTTTTTTTTTTTGAGACAAGGTCTCGCTCTGTCTCCCAGACTGGAGTGCAGTGACACAATCATGGCTCATTGCAGCCTTGACCTCCTAGGCTCAAAGGATCCTCCCTTCTTAGCCTCCTGAGTAGCTAGGACCACAGGCATACACCACCACACCCAACTAATTTTTTAAAAAATTTTTTGTAAAAACCAGGTCTCATTATGTTGCTCAGACTTAGAATGAGTGAATGAGTGCTTCTATTTTTTCCTGATACATGGCTTAAGTGTATAGCTCAATGAATTATTTGTCCCCTATTCAGTCAGTACCTGCTCAGAGGCTGCCATCATTCTGATTGCTAATAGCATCAATTGGTTTTGCCTGTTACTGAACTTCCTTGTTTTTTTTTTTTTTTTTTTTTTTTTTTGAGATGGAATATTGCTCTTGTTGCCGAGGCTGGAGTGCCGTGACGTGATCTTGGCTCACTGCAACCTCTGCCTCCAAGGTTCAAGCGATTCTCCTGCCGCAGCTTCCTGGGTAGCTGGGATTACAGGTGCGCACCACCACGTCCGGCTAAGTTTTGTATTTTTAGTAGAGACGGGGTTTCTCTATGTTGGCCAGGCTGGTCTCGAACTCCTGACCTCAGGTGAGCCACCCACCTCAACCTCCCAAAGTGCTGGGATTACCAGCATGAGCCACCGCACCCGGCTGTGTTCTTGAACTTTCTATACACAGACTCACTTGGGTCCCCGTGTGCCTAGCTTCTGCCCCGCGTCAGTTGGAGGCCTCCATCCGTGTAGTTGGGTGTGATCATCTATCCTCTTCAGCTGCTAATGTTTGGACCCCGGATTTCCTCCTCTGTCGCGGGCCTGCCGTCACCACCCATTCTGTCTTCCTTCCAGGTCTCCACCTCTGGGCAGGAGAGTTGCCGACCACCTCGGGGGTGCTTTCTCTGCGCTTGAACATCTATAGCTGCTTCTGAGGGGCTGGGAGCCGGGCCCCTGGGAGAGACAAGCCATGAACCCCCCACAGCCTCAGCATTTGGGGACCTCACCTTAGGAGAGTGCCATTTACAGCTTCCGCCAGGGCAAAGGAGCTGAGCAGCCATCCCAAGCCCAGCCCACCTCCCTCCCCCGGCCCCTGGTAGGCATGGACTAGCAGCTGTGAGCAGCCAGAGCTGATGCCCGGCCCCCAGGGGGGCAGAGGCACCCCCACCATGAGCCTGGGCAAGCTCTCGCCTGTGGGCTGGGTGTCCAGTTCACAGGGAAAGAGGCGGCTGACTGCAGACATGATCAGCCACCCACTCGGGGACTTCCGCCACACCATGCATGTGGGCCGCGGCGGGGATGTCTTCGGGGACACGTCCTTCCTCAGCAACCACGGTGGCAGCTCCGGGAGCACCCATCGCTCACCCCGCAGCTTCCTGGCCAAGAAGCTGCAGCTGGTGCGGAGGGTGGGGGCGCCCCCCCGGAGGATGGCATCTCCCCCTGCACCCTCACCGGCTCCGCCGGCCATCTCCCCCATCATCAAGAACGCCATCTCCCTGCCCCAGCTCAACCAGGCCGCCTACGACAGCCTCGTGGTTGGCAAGCTCAGCTTCGACAGCAGCCCCACCAGCTCCACAGACGGCCACTCCAGCTACGGTGAGGGCCTGGGTCATCTTGGCCCACTTTTCAGAGGCTGAGGCTGAGGCCCAGAGGGGTTCAATGGCTCCTCCAAGCTCCAAGTGAGCTCCAAGTGACCACAGAGGTCAGGCCCAAACCCCACATCATGGATGGGGAGGGGGTGCAGTGGTGGGAACAAGCTGACTCCCCAAAACACTTGAGGTTGAGAGTGAGGAGGTGGAGTTTGAGTTCTAGCTGCCCCTCACTTGCTGTGTGACCTGGGCAAGCACATCCCCCTCTCTGGGCCTTAGCTGAACCAGTCACCCACCCATTCTTGCCCCCTTCAACCAAAGCCTTCCCCTCATGTCGGAATGATATCATGGAGAGGTGAAGGGCCTGGGCTCTAGATTCCAATTCGGTTCTGCCTGAATTTCAGGAAGTCAATTGACCTCTATAAGTTCAAGTCCTCGCCTGGATAATGAGTCTCTCGGGGTCATTGCTAAGATTCAGTGCCAGGAGAGGCGCAGGGGGGCTGGTACTTAGTAGGTGCTCAGGACACTGGAGCTGTTGTTATCTGAACTTGGTTTCCTGTAACTCGACAAATTTGGAAAACCACTCACAGGAACCGCAAGCCACGGGCCTTCCTGCCCAGCCAGAAGTGCCACCTTGGCCATTTGGTCAGAGCTCACCTGAGAACCATGGGCCCCTGCTGCCACCTGGTGGCCACTCCCTGCCTTGCGGGAGTGGCTCTAACGCCCCTGCCCCAGGCGGCCGCTCAGAACCGCACTGAGGACTGGTCCACAGAAACCCGATTCTGTCTCAGGTCTGTAGTCCTGGAAGCAGGAGCTGGACGTGTCTGTCCTTCATTTCTATACAGTCAGACCCTGATTGCTGGTCCCATCCTGTGTCCACAAACCAGCTCACGTGCTATGGGTTCACCTGCAGCCATCGGCCAGCGTCATGGCAGGGAGCCGGTGGCCATGGCTGAGGTCACAGTTGGGACTGAGAGGAGATTTGAGCTCCAGACTTGATTCCACCTCGTCAGACTTCTATGGCCTTGGGCTAGCTCCTTCGCCCCATCCCAAACTGAGCCTCACTTTCCCCATCTGCATAATGGAAATGAGGATAATGATGATTTTCAGCTTTCGGGGTAGAGAGGAAGATCACACAGGTGACCATGGAGTGTATTCTATTGGAAAGATGGGAGAAACCGAGGCCAGAGAGGGGAGGGACTAGCCAGAAGCCACACAGCAAGCCAGGACTGGTCCTGTCTCCCCTCCTGAATTCCTGGTGAGGGACCCCAGCTCTGAGCCCACTGCCCATTTCTCTTCTAGGCCTGGACTCTGGGTTCTGCACCATCTCCCGCCTGCCCCGCTCGGAAAAGCCGCAAGACCGAGACCGGGATGGTTCCTTCCCCTCTGAGCCCGGGCTTCGCCGCTCTGACTCTCTCTTGTCCTTCCGCCTGGACCTCGACCTTGGGCCCTCGCTCCTCAGCGAGCTGCTAGGGGTCATGAGCCTCCCAGAAGCCCCTGCAGCTGAGACTCCAGCCCCCGCTGCAAACCCCCCAGCCCCTACTGCAAACCCCACGGGTCCTGCTGCAAACCCCCCAGCCACTACTGCAAACCCCCCAGCGCCTGCTGCAAACCCCTCAGCACCTGCCGCAACCCCCACGGGTCCTGCTGCAAATCCCCCAGCCCCTGCCGCAAGCTCCACACCCCATGGACACTGTCCCAATGGGGTAACAGCTGGGTTGGGCCCAGTGGCTGAGGTGAAGGCCAGCCCAGTGGGAGGGGGTCCCCGAGGACCTGCTGGCCCTGCCCTCGGCAGGCACTGGGGAGCAGGCTGGGATGGTGGCCGCCACTACCCAGAGATGGATGCGCGGCAGGAGCGGGTGGAGGTGCTGCCCCAAGCCCGGGCCTCCTGGGAGAGCCTGGACGAAGAGTGGAGGGCGCCCCAGGCAGGCAGCAGGACCCCGGTGCCCAGCACAGTGCAAGCAAACACCTTTGAATTTGCGGATGCTGAGGAGGATGATGAGGTCAAGGTGTGAGGGGCTGGGGCATGGTCCCAGGGCCCCACCTAGGTGCAGAGCCGGCCCCTCACCTAACAGCTGGTTCCTACCAGACCGGAGAGGGGAGAAGTCGTGTTGCCCCTAAACCCCTCCCCACCTCTGCAGGACAGACATGGGAGGGAGGACAGGGAAGGCCAGGCTTGCTCTGGGACTTTTATGCTCCCAGAGGCCCTGCCAAACTGACCACCTCCCCCGACTGCCACTCTGGACCTAATAGCTGTTCCTTAGGCCCCACTCCATGCCACCCCCACCAGCTGGAGGACCCAGCCTCACAGTGTGTCCTTTGTGCCGGACCAAGCGGCCCGTGGGGGGTGGGGGGCAGGGAGTGTACCACACAGGGCCATTGTCTCACCTCCCAAAGGGACCGCCTGCCCCCAGCTCATCCCAGAGCGTCCCTGCTGCAACCCTGACAGCCGTCTCCCAGGCCGCTTCCCCAACATCCCCGCCCCAGCCTCCCTCTTACCCCAGAAAGGTCAGGTATGACCTCCCGGGGAGGAATCCCACCTGCCTGTATACCCCAGACTTGCCTCTGGGGCCTGATTAAATAAGGCTGTTTTGATAAAAGGTGTCCTGCAAGATGCTTGGGGACCTGGGACAACAGCATCAGCTCTGTCTGCTTCAGTCCCCTCCCCTCCAGGGAGTTTAGAAAGCCAAGGATCCCCCATCAAGGCCCCCAGCAGGGAAGGGAAGTGGACGCGCCAAGGGGAGGGTAATGAGTAACCAGGCTGGAACGCCCCTGAGATAAGAGGCCCAGGTGGGAGCCCTTATCTGCAGTTCCGGGAACAGCCCCTGGCCCAGGTGCCTGGGACTCGTGTCTGCCCCATAATCCCACAGGGCAGCGTGGCATTTGCTCTGGCGATAGTGGGGGCAAGTAGACAGAAGCAAGTGCGTAGAACTGTTGGGAGCATGTCTCAGCCTCCCAACATGGCAGCCGGGTGTCCTCATATCTGTTTCCTCCTCAGTATTATGAAAATGCCAGGAGCATTAAAATGCACGGAAAGAGAAATGCCCTCCTTAGGTATCGGAAGACCGGTTAAATTTAGCCACAAACAGCTAACGTGAGGTGGTGCGCTCCCTGTCACTACAGGTATGCAGCCAGAGGATGTGTGGCAGGAGGCAGGATCACTACGGGACCTCAGGATCCCTGAGAGCAGGACATTCTGGATCATGGGGTGCCTTCATTCAGAGGTCCTCAGACCAGGGGTATCCCATGTTTTTGTAAACTTGAGGGATCCAAGAGAGAAAGGAGTCACAAGCCACAGTTCTTGCCACAGGAAGACTCGATAAAAACAGATTATTTTGTTTGCTTTTAGCCCTGGGGCAGGAACTGCAGGTAGGGATAGGGGAACACAGCCAAGCTCTGTTGATCCTGGTGTGACTCGGAAGAAGAACCAGGACAGAGAATCTCGGCTGGAAGTCTTTTATTCTTTTAACTTGAAAGAGGACATGTTGAACCCGCCCCTTATGCTCAGGTAGCTCAGGTGGCTGTGGCCCAGCCTGTTGGGAAAAGTCAGCTCGTGCCCATCTGGCAGCTTCACCTTGAATTTGTCACTCTCAAAGGTCACTGTGAACTGTGGGGAGGGAGGGTGTCAAGGAGGCAGGAGGCCCTGGAAATGGGCCAGGGCAGTGCCTGATGGCTCAAACAAGGCCAGCACCTGTGTCCAGGCCAGGCTCTCTTCCATCTGGGCCCTCCCCTTGACATCACCCCAGTGCCCTTTCCCCCTTTGACCTCACCTTGACCTCTGACCCTGGGCTGAAGCACAGGTGATCTTCCCGTTGTTCTTGCCCCCAGTTGCTGCCGTCCAATGAGTTGCAGACAATGATGGATTCGCTGAAGCGAGGGTTGAAATGCAGGTTCAGCTTGTCTGTCCCCTGGCCCAGATTAATTACAAAGCTGCAGGAGAAGGGGTAGCAGGTGAGGTTCAGGGCTCAGGCCTGGATAAAGCAGCTTGGGTTGGAGGACCTTGGTTGACCACAAGCTGGAAGAATCAAAGCTTGTGTTAGTTGAGATCTGTGCCTTAAAACAAGGGAGGTAACAACCTGCTCAGACTTAGCACTGTGGTAGCACATTCCATTTGGAGCAGGGATCACACTGTTGAGAGAAGGGTAACTGATAGTGACAGCTTCAGGAATTGGGGGTGGCTCTCCTGGGAGAGAGAAATGCTATCTCTTAGATATCTGAAGACCTATTAAATTTAGCCACCAGCAGCCAACCTAAGGTGGTGAGCTCCCTGTCACTATGGGTGTGCAACCGGGGTTGTATGACTTCTTGGCAGGATCACTACAGGAGCCTGGGCTAGACCTGCAGGGTTCCTGAAAGTGGGGCATTCTGGGTCATGGGGTGTCTTCATTTGGGAGTCTCAGACCAAGGGTATCACACATTTTGACAAACTTGAGGGACCCAAGTAGGAGAAATAAGTCACTTTTCCCTTAGCTCCTATGGCATGCAACTGCCCGCCCCCTCTCTAACCAAAAGTAGATAAAGCACAGTTCCAAGATGCGCTGACATGTTCTGCAGGCGAGAGAGCCCTTCGCTGGACTGTGACTCACGGAGGTGGTGAGGCCGCTGGTTCTAACCAAGAGGATGCCAGCGAGACCACTCAGCCTCCCCTGGTGGCTGCCCTGGTTTAATGCTCATGAAATGCCAGCCTGTGGCCATTCTGCTGGGTAAAGAGGGTGGTGTCTCTGGGGATTTGGGCGTTCCCTAGAGGCACCTGCCCCGCAGGGGGCCAGGCAGAGTTCCAGGGGCTTCTCCACCTGCCCCTTCAATGGCTGTTGGGGCAAAAGAACAGAGCATATGGCATCAACTCTGAAATTCTGCAGGTCCCCAAACCTAGCCTCAGACATGAAGTGGGGGCCAGCAGGGGTGTGGGGAGAAGGGTGTGAAAAAGGGCCCATTGGCCTGACGTCCCTCTTGCCTGACCACTTCACAGGGCTGCCCTGCCTGCCCCACCCGCCCTGCCTATTCCGGGCCTGCAGACTCCCCCAACCCTGAAACCTTGCTCACCCATCAGTGCCATCGGCGATGCTGCCTGTGATCTTCAGGGTTGACCCCGGCTTCATGTCCATGTTCTTAACCTCAAGTTCCCCCTGGGCCAACAGAGAAACATTCCACTCAAGTCCCCACAGAAAATCAATCCCACACTTGCCCAGCAGCTTCATCCATCTCATCCCAACCCAGCTGCAGGTCTCAATCCCCCTGCCCACGTGAGGACGCAGGAGACCACCAAGCTGGAAAGTGGCAGAGCCAGAGCGCTCTGATCAAGGCCTCCCCAGAGCTTCCCCACTCTCTGCCCTGTTTTGCTCTTATCCACCCCAACCCGAAGAGGCACAGGACGGAGGCTCAGTTTGCCCATCTATGAAATGGGCAGAGTGCTTCCTGCCCAGTTCCGCAAAGTGTTCAAGTGATGAAATCACGCTGCCCTCAGCAGAACCCCAGAAACAAAAATATGATATGGAAAATGACTGTATCAGAGGCACAAGATCTTGGCCCACCCAAAACTAAATCTGGCCAGGTGCAGGGGCTCACGCCTGTAATCCCAGCATTTTGGGAGGCCGAGGCGGGCTGATCACCTGAGGTCAGGAGTTAGCAACCAGCCTGGGCAACATGGTGAAACCTCGTCTCTACTAAAAATTAAAAAATTGGCCAGACGCGGTGGCTCACACCTGTAATCCCAACACTTTGGGAGGATGAGGCGGGCGGATTACGAGGTCAGGAGATCGAGACCATCCTGGCTAACATGGTGAAACCCCATCTCTACTAAAAATACAAAAAGTTAGCCGGGTGTGGTGGCAGGCGCCTGTAGTCCCAGCTACTCGGGAGGCTGAGGCAGGAGAATGGTGTGAACCCGGGAGGCGGAGCTTGCAGTGAGGTGAGATCGCGTCACTGCCCTCCAGCCTGGGCGACAGAGCGAAACTCCATCTCAAAAATAATAATAATAATAATAATAAATAAAATAAAAAAAATTATCTGTGCATGGTGGCGGGCGCCTGTAATCCCAGCTGCTCGGGAGGCTGAGGCGGGAGAATTGCTTGAATTCTGGAAGCGGAGGTTGCCATGAGCTGAGATCGTACCATTGCACTCCAGCCTGGGCGACAAGAGTGACTTTTCATCTCAAAGAAAAACAGAAAAAAAGGCTGGGCCCAGTGGCTCACACCTGTAATCCCAGCACTTTGGAAGGCCGAGGCAGCCAGATCACCTGAGGTCAGGAGTTTAAGACCAGTCTGCCTAACATTTAACCCTGTCTCTACTAAAAATGCAAAAATTAGCCAGGTGTGGTGGCACGCATCTATAGTCCCAGCTACTTGGGAGGCTGAGGCAGGAGAATGGCTTAAGCCTGGGAGGCAGAGGTTGCAGTGAGACAAGATCACGCCACTGCACTCCAGCCTAGGCAACAGAGCAAGACTCCGTCTCAAAAACAAAAACAAACAAACAAACAAAAACTAAGAATCTATAAAACTCCGCAAGTCCTATGTCCATCAAAGTCTCTCTCCAAGCCTCACTTTCCCCTTCTGTAAAATTGACTAATTTGATTTATTCATTTAAAAAACAGTTGATAGCCTGGGTGTGGAAGTGTGTACCTGTATTCCAGCTACTCGGGAGGCTGAGACAGGAGGGTCACTTGAGCCCAGGAGTTGGAGACCAGCCTGGGCAACATAGCGAGACTCCCATTTCTATTTTTGTTGTTGTTGTTGCTGAATGCCAGCTGTATGACAGACCCTGTCACACCAGGGAGACACAACCAACCTTCAAGCTGGTTTTGAGAGGATTCAAGAACATGTTTGTGAAATCCCATGCACAGGCCCTCATGTAGACCAACAGCAAATCACAGGACCACCATCATTTATTGTTTTACTTTCCTTTTCTTTTTTTGTTTTTTTGTGGTTTTTTTGAGCAGAGTCTTGCTTTGTCGCCCAGACTGGAGTGCAACGGTGCGATCTCGACTCATTGCAACCTCCACCTCTCAGGTTCAAGCGATTCTCCTGCCTCAGCCTCCCGAGTAGCTGGGACTACAGGCATGTACCACCATGCCTAATTTTTGCATTTTTAGTAGAGACAAGGTTTCACCATGTTGGTGTGGCTGGTCTCAAACTCCTGGCCTCAATTGATCTGCCCACCTCAGCTCCCCAAAGTGCTGGGATTACAGGCGTGAACCAAGCCCAGCCTTAATTTTCTTTTTTAAATTTTTTCTTTTTTTCTGGACAGTGGTCTGCCCAAATGACCATCATTTTGATTACTTGCAGTTATGATTCATCTGCTCCTTATTTTCCATAGGAAAGCAGCACCTGAATTTCTGTACAGTAGGAGCCTCCTCTAGCCTCACGATGGTTACTAGGGGAGATTTCTAAGCTGGGTTTTCAAAGCTCATTACCCAGGGCTGGGCGCGGTGGCTCACGCCTGTAATCCCAACACTTTGGGAGGCTGAGTCGGGTGGATCACCTGAGGTCAGGAGTTTGAGACTGGCCTGGCCAACATGGAGAAACCCTGTCTCTATTAAAAATACAAAAATTAGCCGGGTGTGGTGGCACATGCCTGTCGTCCCAGCTGCTTGGGAGGCTGAGGCAAGAGAATCGCTTGAACCCAGGAGGCGGAGGTTGCAGTGAGCCGAGATTGTGCCAGGCGACAGAGCAAGACTCTGTCTAAAAAAAAAAAAAAAAAAAACAAACTCATTACCCAAGACCAGTTTTTGCATCTATGACCAGAGGGTGAAGGTTGGTCTGACTGGGACGCAACAGGCACCAAAGATTTAGAACAACTTATGGGAGGACACTTTTACATTGTGGGAGTTCTGCTCACTGACTTTTTTCTTTTTATTTCCAGAAAAAGCATGATCTGAGAAGCCCTGAATGAGCTCATTGGACTGGGGCACTTTGCCAGAAGTCAAGGGGGCAGTGGCCATGGGAGGACCCTCAGTGCCCTCTTGCTGGCAGCCGCCTCCTCTCTGCAGAGGAGGAAGTGACCCGCTGGTAGGTCACATGTAGGGGTAGGTTGTTAGGTATTGCCCAACTCTCCCACAGGCAGTAAGTTCCTTTTTTTTTTTTTTTTTTTTTGAGATGTTGAGATGGAGTCTCACTCTGTCACCCATGCTGGAGTGCAGTGGTGCAATCTTGGCTCACTGCAACCTCCACTTCCCGGGTTCAAGCAATTATCCTGCCTCAGCCTCCCGAGTCACTGAGATTACAGGCTCCCACCACCATATCTAGCTAATTTTCTTTGTATTTTTAGTAGAGACGGGGTTTCACCACTTTGGCCAGGTTGGTCTCGAACTCCTGACCTCAAGTGATCCTCCCCTCTGGGCCTCCCAAAGTTCTGGGATTATAGGCGTGAGACACCACACCCAGCATTTTTTTTTTCTTTTCTTTCTTTCTTTTTTTTTTTTTTTTTTTGAGACAGGGTCTTGCTCTGTCACCCAAGATGGAGTGCAGTAGCACGATTATAACTCACTGCATGCAGCCTCATAGCCTCCTGAGCTCAAACGATTCTCCTGCCTCAGCCTCCTAAGTAGCTACGACTATAGACGTGTGCCACCATGCCCAGCTAATTTTTAAAATTTTTGTAGAGATAGGGTTTTGCTATGTTACCCAGGCTGCTCTGGAACTCCTGACCCTCAAGTGGTCCTCCCACCTCAGCCGGTAATACATTATTTTTTTGAAAGGTCTTGCTCTGTCACCCAGGCTAGAGTGCAGTGATGTGATCAGAGCTCACTACAGCCTTGACCTCTTGGGCTCAAGCAATCCTCCCACCTCAGCCCCCCAGGTAGCCTGGACCACAGGCATCCCACCTGGCCCAGCTGATTTTTTTTTTTTTTGAGATGGGGTCTCACTATGTTGTCCAGGCCAGCCTCGACCTCCTGAGCTCAAAGGATCCTCCCACTTCGGCCTCCCAAAGTGTTGGGATTACAGGTGTGAGCCACTGTGCCCGGTCTGGCAGTACATTTTATAAGAGACGCCTGGAGGAGGCAGCAACGCTTAACCCAGGACAGCGGGCCATGACGGCGTCATGTCAGACACGAGGCTGCTCAGACCAGGGCTTCTCAGCCTTGGCCCTCTGGACGTTTGGGGCAGGCATTTCTTTGTTGGGGTCTGTCCCTTGTGTTATAGGATGTTGAGCAGTATTCCTGGCCTCTACCCACTGGATGTCAGTGACACCCTCCCCTGAGCGGTGACAACCAAGAATGTCTCCAGACAGGGTCTGTTGTCCCCTGGGAGCAAAACCTCCCTGCTTTAGAGAAAGTGGGGTTTGGAGGCTGGACACCTAACTCCCCATGTCTTCGCTTAACACAACGGGGTGGGGTCCAGATTTTGGAGCCAGACAGACGGGATTAAAATCAGTCTCTTGCTGGCCAGGCGCGGTGGCTCACACCTGTAATCCCAGCACTTTGGGAGGCCGAGGCGGGCGGATCACGAGGTCAGGAGATTGAGATCATCCTGGCTAACACGGTGAAACCCTGTCTCTACTAAAAATACAAAAAATTAGCCGGGTGTGGTG
This sequence comes from Pan troglodytes, assembly GCF_028858775.2. Classification (NCBI taxonomy): domain Eukaryota; kingdom Metazoa; phylum Chordata; class Mammalia; order Primates; family Hominidae; genus Pan; species Pan troglodytes. The sequence goes on from NC_086016.1 coordinate 39,589,480, forward strand.
GTGGGCGCCTGTAGTCCCAGCTACTCGGGAGGCTGGGGCAGAAGAATGGCGTGAACCCGGGAGGCGGTGCTTGCAGTGAGCCAAGATGGCGCCACTGCACTCCAGCCTGGGCGAAAGAGCGAGACTCTGTCTCAAAAAAAAAAAAAATCAGTCTCTCACTGACAAAGACCATTACCTCTGGGAGATGAGGTTATCCAGTGAGGACAGTCCAAAAGGGGCTCAAACAAGAAACAGAAGACAGGTGTGCCCGCCACACAGACACTCACAGACGTGTGCCCTGCGCACACACACGTCTAACACCAAGCATCAGGAGATGGCTCCCCGCCTCCTGCCAGCAGCCTGTGCCCACACCCCGAGCCCTGCAACAGTCAGGCCAGGATAGGGGAGCTGGGCCTGGACTAAGAGAAGCACCCACACTCCCCTTGCAGCTCCTGGGGGCTGCCTGACTGAAACAGCAAAGCTCAAACCCCAAGGATAGAGGTGGGGGCTGCTGCAGGGCAGAAGCACTCGGAAGTCCAGGGTCAGGGGTGCACTTGGACAAATAGGGATGCTGAGAGCTTTGGGAGGGTGCAGGCCCGGGAGACTTGTCCCCACCCAACAGAGTCAAAGGCGCAGAGAGAGACAGGCAGAACTGGGTGGGGGTGTGGTCGTCCCTAGAGCTGGGGGGGTGGGGAGTTGGGGGCCCAGCCTCTAGTGCCGACTCTGCCCCTAATTGGCAGAGGGGCCTGGGGCCAGCTTAGCCCCTTTCTGGGCCTTGGTTCCCTTATCTGTCGTATAAGGGATTTGGATGATATGGCCTCTGGAGCTGGAGAGAGAGGAAAGAAAAGGCAGAGGTGAGATGACCAGGAAAGAGAAGGTCGGGAGAGTCCGTGGGCCACAGCAGTCCTCCCCGAGAGGCAGAGGGTGATGAGGGCATAGACCCTTCCACGCAGGACCCCTGGCACATTCACATCCTGCATCCCCCCTGCACTTGAATAGCATCCCCTGAAAATTCATGTCCACCTGGAACCTGTCAATGTGACCTTTTTTTTTTTTTTTTGAGATGAAGTCTCACTCTGTCACCTAGGCTGGAGTACAGTGGCTCGATCTCGGCTCACTGCAACCTCTGCCTCCCGGGTTCAACCGATTCTCCTGCCTCAGCCTCCCAAGTAGCTGGGATTACGGGTGCCCGCCACAACATCTGTCTAATTTTTTCTTCTTCTTCTTTTTTTTTTTGTTTTTGTTTTTGTATTTTCAGTACAGACAGGGTTTCACCATGTTGGCCAGGCTGGTCTTGAACTCCTGATCTCAAGTGATCCGCCTGCCTCGGCCTCCCAAAGTGCTGGGATTACAGGGGTGAGCCACCGCGCCCAGCCTCAATGTGACCTATTTAAAAATAGTTCCTTTGCATATGTAATCGAGTTAAGAGGTCATACTGGTTTAGGGTTGGTCCTAAATCCAATACAACCAGTGTTCTCATAAGAGGAGAGAAATATAGACACAGAGACGGAGACACACAGAGGAGTCCACGTGAAGTTGGAGGCAGAGATTGGAGTGATGCAAGCCAAGGAATGCGAGCAGCCACCAGAAGCTGGAAGAGGCAAGAAAGAACCCTCCCCTTGCGCCTTCAGCAGGAGCGTAGCCCTGTAGCACCTTGGTTTCAGGTTTCTAGTCACCAAAACCAAGACAGAACAAACGTCTATTGTGTGAAGCCACCCACAATTTGGTGGTAATTTGTTATTGCAGCCCTAGGCAATGAATACACCATCTAATCCTCGGAAGAGGCAGCCTGTGATCCCCTTCCACAGATGTAAGGAAGACTGGGGCTCAGAGACGGTCAGTGACTTGGCCAAAGCCACACAGTAAAGCTGTGGCAGAGTCAGGTGTAGAATCAACGAATCAGAGACCTCAGTGGGAATCCACTCAACCCCTTGTGATTTGCAGCTTGTGGCCTTGGGCAATTTGCTCTCCAGGACTTGGGTTTTGTGTGTGTGTGTATATGAGACAAGGTCTCACTCTGTTGCCCAGGCTGGAGTTCAGTAGTGCAATTACGGCTCACTGTAGCCTCGACCTCCTGGGCTCAAGTGATCCTCAGTCTCCCAAGGCTGAGGAGTGTGCCGCTACCCCCACTAATTTTTTAAGGCAAGGCGTAGTGGCATGCACCTGTAGCAGAAAAGGTCTCACTATATTGCCCAAGCTGAGTTTTTTTTTTTTTAATCTCTATAAAGCTCAATGGAGGCCAGGCACAGTGGCTCACACCTGTAATCTCAGCACTTCGAGAGGCCAAGGCAGGAGGATCCCTTGAACCCAGGAGTTTGATATCAGCCTGAGCAACATAGTGAGACCTCATCTCTACGAAAAATAAGAAATAAGCTGGGTGGGGTGGCTCACGCCTGTAATCCCAGCACTTTGGGAGGCCGAGGTGGGCGGATCACCTGAGGTCAGGAGTTCGAGATCAGCCTAGCCAACATGGTGAAACCCTGTCTCTACTTAAAAAATACAAAAATTAGGCCAGGAGCAGTGGCTCACACCTGTAATCCCAGCACTTTGGGAGGCCAAGGCGGGTGGATCACCTGAGATCGGGAGTTCAAGACCAGCCTGACCAACATGGAGAAACCCCATCTCTACTAAAAATACAAAATCAGGTGTGGTGGTGCATGCCTGTAATCCCTGCTACTTGGGAGGCTGAGGCAGGAGAATTGCTTGAACCTGGGAGGTGGAAGTTGTGGTGAGCTGAGATCGTGCCATTGCACTCCAGCCTGGGCAACAGAAACTCCGTCTCAAAAAAAAAAAAAAAAAAAAAATTAGCCAGGTGTGGTGGCACATACCTGTAATCCCAGCTACTTGGGAGGCTGAGACCAGAGAATTGCTTGAACCCAGGCAGCAGAGGTTGCAAGGAGCTGAGATCGGGCCACTGCACTCCAGCCTGGGCAACAGAGCGAGACTCCATCTCAAAAAAAAAAAAAAGAGAAAAAGAAACAAATAAAATTAGCCAGTGTTGTGGTGAGTGCCTGGGGTCCCAGCTACTCAAGAGGCTGAGGTGGGAGGATCATTTAAGCCAAGGAGGTCAAGTCCTTGCTTAAATCAAGTGCGTTATGATTGCCACCACTGCACTCCACCTGGTGACAGAGCAAGATGCTGTATTGCTATTGTTGTTTTGAGATGGAGTTTCACTCTTGTTGCCCAGGCTGGAGTGCAATGGCACAATCTCGGCTCACCATAACCTCTGCCTCCCAGGTTCAAGTGATTCTCCTGCCTCAGCCTCCCCAGTAGCTGGGATTACAGGCATGCGCCACCAGGCCTAGCTAATTTTGTATTTTTTTAGTAGAGATGGGGTTTCTCCATGTTGGTCAGGCTGGTCTCAAACTCCCAACCTCAGATGATCCACCAGCCTCGGCCTCCCAAAGTGCTGGGATTACAAGCAGGAGCTACCACGCCTGGCCCAAGATGCTGTTTTTTTAAAAAAAGACCTCTGTCCAACTTCTTTGCTGCACAGATGGGGAAACTGAGGCCCAGAGAGGGACAGCAATGGTTTTCCCTAAAAGCCCCCACCCAGGCAAAGACAAAGATGAACAGAGTGGGGCAGGCAGCAGGGGGCTAGTGTCCTCACCGTCGTGGTGACAGCTCCTGGCGGCAGCTCCCAGCGGCTCCTGGAGGCCTGTGCTCAGGGTCTCAACTCGTGGTCAAGCTTATATCCTAGAATATTACACATTAACTCCCTCAAGGTCCGAGGTGAGGACTTTGCCCCTTCTACCTCGTGTCTCCCCGCCTGCATCTCCCAGTACCCAGCACAAACAGGCAGAAGACTCCTCAGCCAGCTCCACCCCACCCAGCCTGGAGCATCCTCCTGGCCTCCCTCCAGCCCAGCCTCCGCCTCCTCAGCGCTCCCAGAGCCCGAGAGGGGAAGCAGCCCCAGCTCTGCCCCCACACAAACCGCAATGCAGCCGCTTTACAGCTCTCCCAGCCTCCCTCACTTAGCCCAGCTTCCTTGCCTGTAAAAACAGAGATTTGCTTTGCAAAAAAAAAAAAAGTCTAGGTTTCTAATTTTCTTTTTTTTTTTTTTTTTTTTGAGACGGAGTCTCACTCTGTCACCCAGGCTGGAGTGCAGTGGCAACGATCTCCGCTCAATGCAAGCTCCTGGGTTCACACCATTCTGCTGCCTCAGCCTCCCGAGTAGCTGGAACTACAGGCACCCACCACCATGCCTGGCTAATTTTTTGGTATTTTTAGTAGAGACGAGGTTTCACCGTATTAGCCAGGATGGTCTCGATCTCCTGACCTCGTGATCTGCCCACCTTGGCCTCCCAAAGTGCTGGGATTACAGGCGTGAGCCATTGCGCCTGGCCTAAGGTTCTAATTTTCTATGATGTTATGATTCATTGTCAGAGAGCATTATGTTTTCTTCTTCCCTCCCCATATTATTTATCTGATCGGACATGTAGGTTTCAAAACCAATACACAGATTCAAAGAAAAGATTTCAAACTATTTACAACAAATGGTCAAAAGCAGAGGAGAGCTGGGCGCAGTTGCTTAAGCCTGTAATCCCAGCACTTTGGGAGGCCAAGGCAGGCAGATCACCTGAAGTCAGGAGTTTGCGACCAGCCCGGCCAACATGGTGAAACCCCATCTCTACTAAAAATACAAAAATTAGCTGGGCGTGGTCGCACCTGTAGTCACAGCTACTCAAGAGGCTGAGGCAGGAGAATCGCTTGAACCCGGGAGGTGGAGGTTACAAGGAGCTAAGATCGCGCCACTACACTCCAGCCTGGGCGACAGAGTGAGGCTCCGTCTCAAATAAAAAAATAAAAAATAAATAAAAGTGCAGAAGGAGTGGGAGGGCTGAGTGGGGGACACGGAGGATGAAAATGCTTTGCTCTTGACTTCTGTTACTTATGTAACTGGCATGCTTACTATAGACAATTAGAGATATTAAATAAAAAGAAAAATAATCACTCATAATGCCACCGCCACGAGGGAACTGGCTTACTCTGTTGGCACATTTCCTTCCAGGCGGTTCTCCACAGATTTACATTATAGACACCCCTCTGTCTGTGCAATTGTTTATCTCTCTTCATTTGGGAAACATTAAAGACCACAAATCTATATTTCAGAACCATACTTTAATGCCTGCGAAATAGTCTACCTTTCAACGACTGAATTTATTTAACCAATTTCCTTCTGCTGAATACTCACATTAATTCTAAATTTTTGCTATTAAAAATACTGCTGCATTAAATCTATTTGGACATAAACTTTGGCTGCATCATGACAACTTATGTAGGGCAGATTCCCAGAAGGAGAACTTTTCTAGAGCTCAGGATTTGGCGAGCCAGAGCGTTTTCCATCAGAGTTGGCAGTGGCCACTCCGGGCAGGATGTGGGGAGCTGGCCTTGCCGAGGGCCCTTGGTGCCAGGAGTCTGCAGGTGGCTCACTGCCCAGTGCCCACATAGGACACCACCTTCAGTCCCCTGCCAGCCCGGAGTGAGGAGTGACTTCCTCCTTTCACCCACAAGGAAATTAATCCTCTCTTGGCCTTTCTCCCAAAGGCATGGTAAAACCCCAGTGAGATAAGGAATTTTAAAAGGCTTTCTCCCTGGAAACTAATCAACAGAAACTATACCTTTTAAAGGTGGCATTTTTCTGATTATAATAATAATATTATCCACTATAGGAGGTTCCAGAAAGTACACACACTAAAAGGAACTTAAAGTTCACTTGTTTTAAAAGAATGTTCAAAAGCAGGGGAAAATGACCATGCATATCATTTACGTACTTTGCTGCGTATATATTTTATACCAATGAAAGATTTAAAAAAAGAAAAAAGAATGGCTGGGCATGGTGGCTCACCCCTGTAATCCCAGCACTTTGGGAAGCTGAGGTGGGTGGATCGCTTGAGTCCAGGAGTTCGAGACCAGCCTGGGCCACATAGTGAGACCCTATCTCTACTAAAAATTTTTTTTTAATTAGCCAGGCATGGTGGCACATGCCAGTAGTCCCAGCTACTCAGGAGTCTGAGGTAAGAGAATCACTTGAGCCCTGGAGATCCAGGCTGCAGTGAGCCATGATTGTGCCACTGCACTCCAGCCTGGGTGACAGTGACGGACCCTGTCTCAAAGGAAAAAGAAAAAGAACAGAAATTCCAATACTCACATCTGTAACCTTGTCCCCTTAACAATGGCTACCTTCTGAAGGGCATTCTGCACTTTGCAAACCACTTTCTTCAGCCCTCATCGTTATAAGCTCATAGTACATTCTCAAGGGAACCTCTGTTCTCACCCCATTTTTCAGGTGGGGAATTAGGGATCCCAGGACTCACGCAACTAGAAAGTAGCAGAACTTGCTGTCTAGCAACCAATCCCTTGCTCAGGCACCTGCCAAAGTGTGTGGCACTGCCCTCACTTAGCAAAAAGAGCATTTGACCTCCAGTGTGACCTTGAGCCCTCTGTGCGGTGGCCGCCTCTGAGATGGCCCCAGTGATCCCCAGCTCCTGGTAATCACACACTTGCCTAATCAGCTCCCTTGAGCATGGCTGGACACAGGACTTGCTTCTAACTAAAAGAATACTAGAATGTGGCAAAAGTCATGGGATGTCACTTCCAAGGTTAGGTTACAAAAAAACTGTTGTCTTGCTGTCTCTCTCGCCCTCTGCTCTGCTCTTGCCCTGGGGAAGAAGCAATGAAACCACCTTGCGAGTAGCTCTATGGAGAGGCCCATGTGCCAAGGAACTGACGTCTCCAGCCAACCACCAATGAAGACCGGGACCTGCCAACAGCCACATGAGTGAACTTGACATTGGAGCTTACCCCACGCCAGCCTGGAGACAACTTGTGCAGCCGACACCCTGACTGCAGCCTTCTGAGACCCGGAGCCAGAGGCTCTCAGCTAAACCCCACCTGGATTCCTGCCCCAAAGAAACCATGAGAAACGTGTTTCTTATTTTAAGTCCCTACATTTTGGGTTAATTTATTACGCAGTGATAGATAACTAATATACCTTGCCAAGCAATTGTTATTGGAAGGCTGGTAGGCGGAATAATATTCCTGAAGGCCTCCCTCCTGGCTAAAGAATCTTTGGTCCATAGATGTCCACAGACATTCTATAATACTATACTGAATTTTTTTTTTCTTGAGATGGAGTCTTGCTCTTGTCGCCCAGGCTGGAGTGTAATGGCGCGATCTCAGTTCACTGCAACCTCCACCTCCCAGGTTCAAGTGATTCTCCTGCCTCAGCCTCCCAAGTACCTGGGATTACAGGCACCCACGACCATGCCCAGCTAATTTTTGTATTTTTAGTAGAGGCAGCATTTCACCATGTTGGCCAGGCTGGTCTCAAACTCCTGACCTCAGGTGATCCGCCTGCCTCAGCCTCCCAAAGTGCTAGGATTACGGGTGTGAGACACCACGCCTGGCTACAAAAGATACTTTTAAATTAGCTTGGCACGGTGGAGCACAAATGTAGTCCCAGCTACGGGAGAGGCTGAGGTGGGAGGTTCGCCTGAACCCAGGAGGTCAAGGCTGCAGTCAGCCATGGTCACACCACTGCACTACAGTCTGGGTGACAGAGTAAGACCTTGGTCTCAAAAAATATGTATATATTTTCTCTTCAACCTAAAAGTTTATTTTTTTCTGATTGTACAAGAAATTAAAACATTTTAGGCTGGGCGCAGTGGCTCACGCCTGTAATCCTAGCACTTTGGGAGGCCGAGGCAGGTGGATCACCTGAGGTCAGGAGTTCAAGACCAGCCCAACCAATATGGTGAAACCCCATCTCTACTAAAAATACAAAAACTAGCCTGGTGTGGTGGTGTGCGCCTGGAGTCCAAGGTACTCGGGAGGCTAAGACGGAAGAATCGCTTGAACCCAGGAGACGGAGGTTACAGTGAGCTGAGATAGTGCCACTGCACTCCAGCCTGTGCAACAGAGCAAGAGTCCATCTCAAAAAAAAAAGAAAGAAAGAAAAGAAATGAAAACATTTTGGTGTCATGGGCCTGAGGCATCATGCCTGCTGAGCCTGGTGGTGCACACAGCTTCCCACGGGGCTCCTGCTATTGGGAGACTTTGGTCCTGACATCCCTGAGACCCCTACTGTGTCCTCTGCCGTCCTCCTCCCAAAGAACAAACAGATCAACACCCCGGCAATATCCATTTTAACTCTTGCTTCCCTCTCTGCCGAGCCCTCCCCAGCAGCACACAGAGGGACCGGGAAGACCCTCAGGTACTGGTGGGGTGTGGGAAACACAGAGCTTTCAGCAACAGATAGATAATGTCCAGTCCCGGCTCTGTCACCTACAAGCTAAGTGGTCATGACAGGTTGCTTCAAGCCTCGTTTCTTCATCTGTGAAAGGGAGCTAACAGCACCTTCGTCCCAGGGTGGTTGTGAGAATTTTTTTTAATTTTATTTTATTTTATTTATTTATTTATTTTTTTGAGATGGAGTCTCGCTCTGTCACCCAGGCTGGAGTGCAGTGGCGCGATCTTGGATCACTGCAAGCTCCTCCTCCCGGGTTCTCGCCATTCTCCTGCCTCAGCCTCCCAAGTGGCTGGGACTACAGGTGCCTGCCACCATGCCCGACTAATTTTTTTGTATTTTTAGTAGAGACGGGGTTTCACCGTGTTAGCCAGGGTGGTCTCGATCTCCTGACCTCATGATCTACCCGCCTCGGCCTCCCACAGGGCTGGGATTACAGGTGTGAGCCACTTGCCCAGCCTTAATTTCAATTTAAAAAGTTAACCTATGGGCTGGGCGCGATGGCTCACACCTGTAATCCCAGCTACTCAGGAGGCTGAGGCAGGAGAATTGCTTGAAACTGGGAGGTGGAGGTTGCAGTGAGCCGAGATGATGCCATTGCATTCCAGCCTGGGCGACAGAGCAAGACTCCCAACTAAAATAAATAAATAAATTATATATATGACCATCAGGTCTCCAGGATGTTTAGGCTGCCTGAGGGGGGGTCCCCTGCTCCCGCAGCTCATGAGCTGACCGTCCCTCCTTCAGGGGACTTCCACAGAGCTCTCGCCTCATCCAGCCCAGGGATCTTCCTGTTTAACTTGATGGCCAGGTCCGGGGCCCCTCTCTACACAGCAGCCGCTGGCCATTTCTGGCCACCCATCCCCAGCTAGTGTCCCTCCAGGACAACCCAGGTCCCCTGGAGCTCTGGGGTCTTCCCATCTCACCTGGAATCAGGGTGGGGTCTTGAAGGAGGAAGGAATTTGGAGACTTAGCGGGGAGTGGGCCGAAGCCACCGAGCTTTCTCCCTTTCTCCACTCCTGCCCCCAGTCTTTCCACCAACCACTGGTTCTTTTTAAGATGTAAATGACAACATTCCACTCTCCTGCTTTAAATCCTCCAGGTTTCTCCTTGCACTTACAGCAAAATCCAAACTCCCCTCTCAGCTAACCAGCCCCACACGATCGGGTTTGGTCCACCTCTTAGCCCCGTCTCACGCCACCTGCCCCCTGGCCACACTGACATCTCTATCCCTTGAATTCACCAGGCTCATTCTAGTCTCATGCCTTATGTCCTTGCTGTTCCTTCCACCTGGAATTCTTCCTCAGCTCTTGGCTGGATTGAGCTCCTTATCATGTCAGTTTTAACTCAAAAGGGGGATGGATGGACAGTCGGATGGATGGATGGGTGCTATGATACTATTATTACATAAAATAGGTTTTTCCCATGGTTTCTAACTCATAACTCTCACAGCCTTTGTTAGTCTTTTGTTATAATGTTGGGGTGCTTTAGGCCTCAGGAACAGGCCTCAGAAAACAGAATCTCTCTCTGACCTTTGGCTGTCCTTCCTTACCTGCTCCTTTCTCTCCTCGAGGTAGGAATCTCCCCCTGCCTTTCTTTCTTAGAACAGAAATTCTGGCCAGGCACAGTGGCTCACACCTGTAGTCCCAGCACTTTGGGAGGTTGAGGCAGGCGAATCACTTGAGGTCAGGAGTTCGAGACCAGCCTGGCCAACATGGCGAAACCCTGTCTCTACTAAAAATACAAAATAATTAGCAGGGCGCGGTGATGCGCACCTGTAATCCCAGCTACTCGGGAGGCTGAGGCAGGAGAATCGCTTGAACCTGGGAGGCTGCAGTGAGCCGAGATCGCACCATTGCACTCCAGCCTGGGCAACAAGAGAAATTCTTCCTTAAAGAAATTCTTCCTTAAAGAAATTCCCTGGCAGGGCGTGGTGGCTCACGCCTGTAATCCCAGCACTTTGGGAGGCCGAGGCAGGCGGATCACCTGAGGTCGGGATTTCGAAACCAGCCTGACCAACAAGGAGAAACCCCATCTCTACTAAAAATATAAAATTAGCCAGGCGTAGTGGTGCATGCTTGTAATCCCAGCTGCTCGGGAAGCTGAGGCAGGAGAATTTCTGGAACCCAGGAGGCGGAGATTGCAGTGAGCCGAGATCGCACCATTGCACTCCAGCCTGGGCAACAAGAGCAAAACTCCGTCTCAAAAAAAAAAAAAAAAAAGAAATTCCCTGACCTACCTTGTCATAAGACCCTCATTTCAGAAGGGGTCCTGCTCCATCCCTTGGAGTAAGAAATGCTGCACAGAGAGGCCAAGAAGAATCTGAACAGACGGGCCTTGCGGGGGTTCCACGCTTCGTCTAGTAATATTAGATCAGATCCTTTTTGCCCATTCACAGTTCTACACAGAGGTCAATCATGCCGGCATAATAAAGTCCCCATAAAAGGCCCCAGGGGATTGGGTTTGGGCAGCTTCTGAGATAGCTGAACACATGGCTGTCCTGAAGGATGGTGCTCCCAGGTGGGAGGGGAAGCTCTGCATCTCTTCCCCATAACCCGCCCTAAACATCTCTTCATCTGTATGTTTTATAACATCCTTTATAATAGACCAGTACACACAAATGTTTCCCTGACTTCTGTGAGCACTCTAACAAATTAACTGAACCCAAAGAGGGGTCGTGGGATCCCCAACTTGAAGTCCAGAGGCTCAGACTTGCAACCGGTGTGGAGGGAGAGGGGAGTCAGGGAGAGGGAGCTCAGGAGTTCGAGACCAGCCTGGCCAACATGGTGAAATCCTGTCTCTACTAAAAATACAAAAATTAGCCAAGCGTGGTGGCACACACCTGTAAGCCCAGCTACTCTGGAAGCTGAGAAAGGAGAATTGCTTGAATCCAGGAGGTTGCAGTGAGCCGAGATTGTGCCACTGTACTCCAGCCTGGGTGACAGAGTGAAACTCTGCCTCAAAAAAGGAGAAAAAAGAGGCCTGGCGTGGTGGCCCACACCTGTAATCCCAGCACTTTGGGAGGTTGAGGTGGGTGGCTTACCTGAGGTCAGGAGTTCGAGACCAGCCTGGCCAACATAGAGAAACCCCATCTCTACTAAAAATACAAAAATTAGCTGGGCGTGGTGGTGTGCACCTGTAATCCCAGCTACTCGGGAGGCTGAGGCAGGAGAATCACTTGAACCTGGGAGGCAGCGGCTGCAGTGAGCCGAGATCGGGCCATTGCACTCCAGCCTGGGCAATAGAGTGAGACTGCATCTCAAAAAAAAGAAAAGAAAAAGAAAAAAGATGCATGGTTAAGTGGGTGGATGGGTGAGGAGGTGGAGGGAGGGGTGGGTGCGTGGATGGTGGATCAGCAGGAGGAATTGCTCATCATAGAGCCCCAAAGGGTGGGTATCTTCAGGGCCCCAATCTGGTGTAGCACGGCCCCTCCCTCCATCCCTCCTGCCCCCTCCCTGGCTTATCATCCCAGCCTTTTGAACCAGGAAGCCTCCGTCTCAGGGCCACGCCAACTTATGCACATGTGGTGCTGGGTGGATTTACAGAAAAGATCATCAGGTTCTGTGTCCACCTTCTTATAAGTGGCAAGAAGATTTTCCATCTCTGTGTCTTTAGAAATTGAAGATGTAAACCAAGCTGCTTCTGTGACTTGGGTGGTCCTTGAGTGCTCTTCCTCAGAGAGAGGTGACCTGAGTCCTGAGCGCAGTTCCTTCTCCCTGGCCCAGGCCACACAGTCTTTCCATGGATAGTGGAGCCTTTTTTTTTTTTTTTGAGACAGAGTCTCGCTCTGTTGCCCAGGCTGGACTGCAGTGGTGCAATCTCGGCTCACTGCGACCTCCACCTTCCAGGTTCAAGTGATTCTCCTGCTTCAGCCTCCCAAGTAGCTGGGATTATAGGCACCCGCCATCACGCCCGACTAATTTTTGTATTTGTAGTAGAGACGAGGTTTCACCATGTTGGCCAGGCTTTTCCTGAACTCCTGACCGCAGGTGATCCGCCTGCCTTGGCTTCCCAAGGTGCTGGGATTACAGGCGTGAGCCACAGCGCCTGACCTGAGCCTTCTGCAGCTTAATCACCCAGTCACAGCTGTCCATGCGGGCGGGTACCTGGGGATGGTGAGGAGAGGCTAAAACAACAGAAGCAATGAAGCAACGCTGCTCACCCCAGCATTCCCACCCCACCCCCAGCTTCTGGCAGGATTATATCTGCCAAGGACAGGACTATATCCGCCTCAATCTTTGTGTTTGCCAAGCAGGGAGAGGAGCATTTATCCGTCTCTAATGTGGTAAACAACCAAAGGAGGTCCCCCGCCAAGTGCAGCCCTAGTCGCAGGAGCACACCCACTCCCAAGGCTTCTGATCCACCCTGAGCACCTACGGCCACTGGAAACCCCCACTCTTACTGAAGTCTGTCCCTGGGGGCAATCCCCTTCCGCTCACAGTTGGCCCCAGCTCTGCCCTGGGCCACACAGATTCTGCTGCCATCACTGCTTTTCTGATGATTGCAGTCTCAGGACCATCTGGGCTGCCTCCCCGCAGCACCCCGTACATATACAAGCCTCCTTCCTCAAGGGGAAACACCTATGAGCCCCCAGGGCCTCATCTCCCAGAATCAGAATCCAAAGGATTCCAGAAGCAGCTTGGTTTAAATGGACATTTTCCTGAAGGCCAAAATCAACAGGTACAGGCCTTCAGGGAAATGTCCATTTCAGAAGCTGACCCTTTATTTTTAGGATGGGAGCAGGACCTAGGTGCCGTAATACCCTTGCAGGTCAAGTTCACAACCCCCGAGACCCACCAACCAGAGCGGTCATGAATTCTCCCCTAATTCCCAGAGCCCCTGGGGAGACCATGGGCTGCAGGAGAGCAGATGAGACTGTGGCTGGGTGTCCAGAGCTGCTGCCTGCTCCGGCACCTTCATGGAATGGCATTGGCCTCAAGTCCTCGCTGCCTCTTACTGGCTGTGTGACCTTGGGCAGGCCAGGTAGCCTCAGCTTCCTAGAGAATGTATGTAATGGGCTTGGCACACAAAATATGGCACATAGTAGGTACTCAACTATTATTATTCTGTATTTAATAGCTAATTGGCTGGCATTTGCTCAGCACTCTGCATACATTGGGCCATTTCGAGGTCTCTCGCCTGCATCTTAGTTTGCTAATTAGGTGCTTATCTGGGACCTTCCTGGAGCAGGCATTCTCTGCTCCATTCTCTCCTCTGTACGCATGACAGCCCCAACCCTTGTTCCCCCAGCAGGAGCAAAGGGGATTGGATATGATGACCTCCAGCTCAATGTCTAAGGATCTCTGGGTTTCAGTTTCCCCCTCGGCCAGCTCCTCCTGCCCCTACCAGCCACCTCCCAAGCTGGGGGTTTCACTGGCCCACCTTTGTTCCCTGCAGAATCCTAGAGTCCTCCAGCCCTTCCCTCTCTGGCCTTCACACTCCACATCCTCAGCCCAGCACAGGAGCCAATTTTGCAAAGAGGTAAAGAGACCTCACCACTGCTTCACCAGTCTGTCCATTTCCTAGCAAGCAACTGACACTTGTTTGGTTTTATAAATTAAGGTTTCGATTCTTGGCCAGGCGCGATGCCTCACACCTGTAATCCCAGCACTTTGGGAGGGCAAGGGTGGTGGATTACCTGAGGTTAGGAGTTCAAGATCAGCTCTGCCAACATGGTGAAACCCCATCTCTACTAAAAATACAAAAATTAACCGGGCATGGTGGCTCATGCCTGTAATCCCAGCCACTCAGGAGGCTGAGGCACAAGAATCATTTGAACCCAGGAGGTAGAGGTTGCAGTGAGCCAAGATGGCACCACTGCACTCCATCCAGCCTAGGAGACAAAGCAAGACTCCTTCTCAAAAAAAAAAAAAAAAAAAAAAACAGTTTCAATTCTTGTATAATATGTTGCTAGTGGGAATGTAAAATGTTGCAGCTGCTATGATAAATAGTTTGGCAGTTCCTCAAAAAGCTAAACATGGAATTACCCTGTGATCTAGCAATTCTACTCCCAAGTATGGACATACCCAAAGGAATCGAAAGCAGGAACTCAAACTAAGATTTGTAAACCAATGTTCATAGCAACATTATTCATCAGACCAAACGTGGAAATACCCAAGCATCTACCAACAGATGAGCTAACGGCCCGGCGCGGTGGCTCATGCCTGTAATCCTAGCACTTTGGGAGGCTGAGGCAGGAGGATCACGAGGTCAGGAGATCAAGACCATCCTGGCTAACACGGTGAAACCCTGTCTCTACTAAAAAATACAAAAAATTAGCCGGGCGTGGTTGCGGGCGCCTGTAGTCCCAGCTACTCGGGAGGCTGAGGCAGAAGAATGGCATGAACCTGGGAGGCAGAAGTTGCAGTGAGCCGAGATCACGCCACTGAACTCCAGCCTGGGCCACAGAGCAAGACTCTGTCTCAAAAAAAAAAAGAAAGAAAGAAAGAAGAAAGAAAGAAGGAAAGGAGCTGGGCATGGTGGCTCATGCCTGTAATCCCAACAATTTGGGAGGCTGAGGCAGGATGACTGATTGAGGCAGGAGTTCGAGACCAGCCTGGGCAACATAGTGAGACCTCATCTCTACAAAAAAAAATTTTTTTTTTTAATTAGCCAGGTATGGTGGCACACACCTGTAGTTCCAGCTACTTGAGAGGCTGAGGTGGGAGAATCATTTAAGCTTCAGAGGCCAAGGCTGCGAGCTGTGATTGCACCACGGCACCCTAGCCTGGGCAACAGAGAAAGACCTTGTCTCAAAAAAAAAAAAAAAAAAAAAAAGATGAATAGATAAACAAAATGTGGTATATACAAACAGTGGAATTTTTTTTTTTTTTTTTTTTGAGTGGGAGTCTTGCTCTGTCTTCCAGGCTGGAGTGTAGTGGCATGATCTCGGCTCACTGCCACCTCCGCCTCCCGGATTCAAGCAATTCTCTTCCTCAGCCACCCAAGTGGCTGGGATTACAGACACCCGCCACCATGCCCAGCTAATTTTTGTATTTTTAGTAGAGACGGGGTTTCATCATCTTGGCCAGGTGGGTCTTGAACTCCTGACGTTGTGATCCACCCACATCAGCCTCGCAAAGTGCTGGGATTACAGGCATTGAGAGAAGAGAGACAGATCCTCTCATTTTGTGTTATATTGTCTTATACTCAGAAAAGGAAAGAGAAGCAAAACTAAAGGCAGGTAGCCCGGCACCTAGGAACCAGACCCGAAAGCAAGGAACCAGACCTGAAACCAGGCCTGGGCCTGCCTGCCCTAAGCCTGGTAGTTAAAGATCGACCCCTGACCTAACTGGTTATGTTATCTATAGATTCCAGACATTGTATGGAAAGGCATTGCAAAAATCCCTGTCCTGTTCTGTTTCCTTCTGATTATCGATGCATGCAGCCCCCAGTCACATACCCTCTGCTTGCTCAATCCATCACGACTCTCTCACGCGGACCCACTTAGAGTTGTGAGCCCTTAAAAGGGAAACGAATCGCTCACTCAGGGAGCTCGGCTCTTGAGACAGGAGTCTTGCCTGATGCTCCCGGCCGAATAAACCACTGCCTTCTTTAACTCAGTGTCTGAGGAGTTTTGTCTGCGGCTCGTCCTGCTACAGCATGAGCCACCGTGCCCAGCAGACAATGGAATATTATTTAGCTATGAAAAAGGATGAAGTGCTGATACATGCTGCATGCTACAGCATGGATGAAACTTGAAAACATTATGTTCAATGAAAGAAGCCAAACACAAAAGGACAAATATTGTATGATTCTACTCATATGAAATATTTGCAATAGACAATTTATAGAGACAGAAAGTAGATTAGAAGTTATCAGGGGCTGAGGGGATGGGAGAATAGTGGAGTTACTGTTTAATGGGTATAGAGCTTCTGTTTGGGGTGATAAAAAAAGTTTTGGGACTAGATAGTGGTGATGGTTGCACAATGTTATAAATGTAATAAATGCCACAGAATCCTACATTTAAAGATGGTTAAAATTGGCCAGGCGCTCCCCGCCCCTGACGGAGTCTTGCTCTATCGCCCGAGCTGGAGTGCAGTGGTGCAATCTCAGCTCACTGCAACTTCCGCCTCCCAGTTCAAGCCATTCTCCTGTCTCAAGAAGGGTGGTTGTCAACCGTGTGGTTTAGATGTTTGAAGAGAGAAAGCATTTACCTCCCCCTGCTGGCCACTAAGAGAACAATATAAATTAGGAAGAAAAACAGCTTTTCAATTGCTAAACCTCTACTTAAAAATATGACAATTAAGACAAGCATGTGATTAAAACACTTCACACAGCTCAAAAGGGCTTTACAGGGAAAAGCCAAGTCTCCCTCTTTTCTCAATCCCCAAGCCAATATCTCTCTCATGCTTGTTTCCAGGGATATTCTATGTGCTACGCAGGTGAAAACATGCCAGACACTGACTGCGTGTTTTTTTTTTTGTTTTTTTTTTTTTGTTTTGGAGATGGAGTCTCTGTCACCCAGGCTGGAGTGCAGTGGTGTGATCTCGGCTCACTGCAACCTCTGCCTCCCGGGTTCAAACAATTCTCCTGCCTCAGCCTCCCAAGTAGCTAGGACTACAGGCGCGTGCCACCACCGCCGGCTAATTTTTTGTATTTTTAGTAGAGATGGGGTTTCGCCATGTTAGCCAGGACGGTCTCAATCTCCTGACCTCATGATCCGCCCACCTCGGCCTCTCAAAGTGCTGGGATTGCAGGTGTGAGCCACCGCGCCTGGCCCTTTTTTTTTTTTTCTCAGACAGGATCTCACTCTGTCACCCAGGCTGGAGAGCAGTGGCAGTGACTCAAACATGGCTCCCTGCAGCCTCAACCCCTTAGGCTCAAGTGATCCTCCTGCCTCAGCCCCCCAGGTAGCTGGGACTACAGGTACATGCCACCACATCCGGCTAATTTTTATATTTTTTGTAGAGACATAGTATCGCCATGTTGCCCAGGCTAGTCTTGAACCCCTGGGCTTAAGCGATCCTCCTGCCTTGGCCTCCCAAAGTGCTAGGGTTACAGGCATGAGCCACCATGCCTGGCCTATATTGGCTGTTCTGTACTTTGGTTTTATTCCCTTAACAGCATATCTTGGAAATTGTTCCATCTCAGTGAAACACATTTCTCTTTTTTTTTTTTTTTTTGAGACAGAGTCTCGCTCTGTCGACCAGGCTGGAGTGCAGTGGCGCAATCTTGGCTTACTGCAAGCCCTGCCTCCCAGGTTCACACCATTCTCCTGCCTCAGCCTCCCGAGTAGCTGGGACTACAGGCGCCCGCCACCACGCCCGGCTAATTTTTTGTATTTTTAGTAGAGACGGGGTTTCACCATGTTAGATAGGATGGTCTCAATCTCCTGACCTCATGATCCGCCTGCCTCGGCCTCCCAAAGTGCTGGGATTACAGGCATGAGCCACCGTGCCTGGCCAACACTTTTCTCTTTCTAAAGGCTGGGATGTATTCCACCTTCGACATTTTCAGCCAGTCACCTACTGGTGGACATTTAGGTTGTTTCTAGTCTTTGACTTTTACGAGCAAACCTGCATGATCCTCTGTGAACATGGCCCTTTGTGCAAGCGTGTCATGATTTCTAGGGGATAACTGAGCGCTGACTTTGTGCATACGCTATCACTTTTAACCACATGCCAACCCCTGAAGTAGGTATTACAGTCTCCATTTTACAGAGGAGCAAACTTAGAGAGGTTAGGTAATTTGCCCCAAGTTGCCCAGGAAGTAAGAACCCAGGTCTGAGGGCAGGGTTGATGCTAACCCATCAGTGCTTTTGTGCAAATTAGGAAAAGGTATAACCCCACCCCAGGGTGAGGGGTTTGGCAGATGGAGGTGAGCTGGATGTCTGGTTGAATGCTTAGCCAGGTGCTATGTGCAGTGCGCAACCTGCCCAACCGTTCACAGTGGCGCTGTGGGGTTCCTGAGTTGTCACCTGAAGGTGAATTGTGGGTTCACGTCTGGAGGTCAGTGAAAAAGTGATGGATACGAACTGGATAAAGGCCAAGTGTTTGTTTGCATTCATTCCATTCATTCAACCACCATCTCCTGAACCTCTGTGAGTAGGGCCCATGGATATACAGAGAAGCAAGTAGAAATGGCCCCTGACCCAATCCAGCCCCCTCCCAGCAGAAAAAGAGACCCACAGCAAAAGGCAGCCCAAAGGGAAAAGGCGTTTCGTGAGGGCAGAGAAAAGGCCCACAGGCTGGGAGGCAGGTGACAAAGCTCTGGGACTACTGGTTCTGTGACTTTCAGCAAGCCACTAATCCACTCTGGACTCAAATGAGACTTGGACCAGCACCTTCTAACTGCAGGCTGCCAAAGAGAACAGAACAGAAGATATCAGTATGCCTGGCACGTAGGGTAAGTATTGCCGTGTGAAACTTGATGTGTGTGTGTGTGTGCACGCGTGTGCGTGTGTGTGTGTGTGTGAGTCAGAGATGGAGTTTTTTGTTTTTGTTTTTTACTTCTTGAGACGGAGTTTCACTCTTGTTGCCCGGGCTGGAGTGCAGGGTCACAATCTCGGCTCACTGCTACCTCTGCCTCCCGGGTTCAGTGGATTCTCCTGCCTCAGCCTCCCGAGTAGCTGGAACTGCAAGCACACGCCACCACGCCCAGCTAATTTTGTATTTTTAGTAGAAATGCGGTTTCCCCATGTTGGTCAGGCTGGTCTCGAACTCCTGACCTCAGGTGATCCGGCCACCTCGGCCTCCCGAAGTGCTGGGATTACAGGTGTGAGCCACGGCGTCCGGCCTAGTCAGAGATGGATTTTCCGTGATGCTAATAGACCTTAAATTCCAGGGCTCCTCCCTTGTCTTGGGAGAGGCCTTAGCAAGTGTTCATGTGTTCAACAGTTTGCAAAAGTAAGAGGTTTTTTTGTTTGTTTGTTTGTTTGTTTGTTTTTGAGATGGAGTTTCACTCTTGTTGCCCGGCTGGACTGCAAGGTCATGATCTCTCTCACTGCAACCTCCACCTCCCAGGTTCAAGCGATTCTCCTGCCTCAGCCTCCCAAGTAGCTGGGATTACAGGCATGTGCCACCATGCCTGGCTAATTTTTTGCATTTTTAGTAGAGATGGGGTTTCTCCATGTTGGTCAGGCTGGTCTCGAAGTCGTGACCTCAGTGATCCGCACACCTCGGCCTCCCAAAGTGCTGGGATTACAGGCATGAGCCACCATGACTGGCCCAAAAGTAAGAGTTTTAAGTCACAATCAGGGCTGCTGCTATTCTCTTTCCACTGACTTGCTCTCTGTCACACTTCCCCTGGGGAAGGGGATACTGAGGTGGCCATAAGCATTTTTGAGACCCCACTAATGGGTGAGTTGTACATACACTTAATTTGAAGTTTGCCAGGCATGGTGGCTCACACCTGTAATCTCAGCACTTTGGGAGGCTGAGGTGGGTGGATCACTTGAGATCAGGATTTCGAGATCAGCCTGCCTAACATATAGTAAAACCCTGTCTCTACTAAAAATACCAAAAACAAAAAACAAAAAACAGGCCAGGCGCGGTGGCTCACACCTGTAATCCCGGCACTTTGGGAGACCGAGGTGGGCAGATCACGCGGTCATATCGAGACCATCCTGGCCAACATGATGAAACCCCATCTCTACTAAAATACAAAAAATTAGCTGGGCGTGGTGGCGCACGCCTGTAGTCCCAGCTACCTGGGAGCCTGAGGCAGGGGACTCACTTGAACCCGGGAGGCAGAGCTTGCAGTGAGCCGAGATCGTGCCACTGCACTCCAGCCTAGGCGACAGAGCGAGACTCCGTCTAAAAATAAATAAATAAATAAATAAATAAATAAATAAATAAATAAAAATAAAAATTAGCCGGGCATGATGATGGGCACCTGTAATCCCAGCTACTCAAGAGGCTGAGGCAGGAGAATCACTGGAACCCAGGAGGTAGAGGTTGCAGTGAGCCGAGATCACGCCACTGCACTCCAGCCTGGGCAACAGAATGAGACTCCGCCTCAAAAAAAAAAAATTGAAATCAGTGGGTTATAGTTATAATGTTCACAGTCACTTCTGTGACTAGTTATGTGATTGCTAGTGGCCCTAGTGTAGGAATGGCTTCCAGAAATACTCCTGGAACCCCCCTGACACACCTGGTATCCTGACCTAAAGGTGCAGGGACAGGGGTCACTCTATGACCACGGTATACATCCTAGATGCCCGACATGGGAAGAATGTGGTCCTGGGAGGAGAAACAAGGTCTGCATTGTAGGGAAGCAGAAGCTAGTCTGTAGAAAATTCTTCCAATTATCAGATGCATTAAATTATAAATGGATGATTCAGTTCCCATTGATACTTGGTTAGAATAGAACTCCTGCCTATTGCGAACATAGTTAATAACGTTGCATATGTAATTACAAGTGTACCACGCGAGATTTGGTTTTTTGTTAGAAAGCATATGCAGTCGAATTGATCAGAATGCTTTTGCAGAGCACAAACCTGAAGCAGTACTGCAAACAGCAAATGTTTCTACACCTCGTGATTTACACGGCATGACACACGAGCTGTGTCTCAGCATGTAACACATTACCAACAACACAATATGACACTGAGAAAAACTTTCCTAAAATAAAAAAGTAAAAAACATTTTTTGATCAACCATGCCAGAAAGCTGACTTGTCTTTCCCTTTATAGAAAATATAATCTGGAGGCTGGGCGCGGTGGTTCACGCCTGTAATCCTAGCAATTTGGGAGGCTGAGGCAGGCGGATCACCTGAGGTCAGGGGTTTGAGACCAGCCAACATGGTGAAATCCCGTCTCTACTAAAAATACAAAAATTATCCAGGCGTAGTGGCAGGCACCTGTAATCCCAGCTACTCGGGAGGCTGAGGCAGAATCACTTGAACCCAGGAGACAGAGGTTGCAGTGAGCCAAGGTCACGCCACTGCACTCCAGCCTGGGCGACAGAGTGAGACTCTATCTCAAAAAAAAGAAAAAAAAGAAAATATAAGCTGGCCATGGTGGTGCATGCCTATAGTCCCAGCTACTGGGGAGGCTGAGGCAGGAGGATCCCTTGTTCCCAGAAGTTCGAGGCTGCAGTGAACTTCATGATCATGCCGCTGCACTCCAGCCTGGATGACAGAGTAAGACCTCATCTCTAAAAAAATAAAAATAGAGGCCAGGCGTGGTGGCTCACCCCTGTAATCCCAGCACTTTGGGAGGCCAAGGTGGCGGTAACTTGAGGCCAGGAGTCTGAGACCAACCCAGCCAACATGGTGAAACCCCGCCTCTACTAAAAATACAAAAATTATCCAGGCGTGGTGGTGCATGCCTGCAGTTCCAGCTACTCGGGAGGCTGAGGCAGGAGAATCGCTTGAGCCCAGAAACTGGAGGTTGAAGTGAGCCAAGGTCGCGCCACTGCACTCCAGCCTGGGTGACAGAGTGAGACTCCATCTCAAAATAAATAAAAATAAGGCCGGGCGCAGTGGCTCACGCCTGTAATCCCAGCACTTTGGAAGGCCGAGGCGGGTGGATCACGAGGTCAGGAGATCGAGACCATCCTGGCTAACACAGTGAAACCCTGTCTCTACTAAAAATACAAAATATTAGCCAGGAGTGGTGGCACGTGCCTGTAGTCCCAGCTACTCAGGAGGCTGAAGCAGGAGAATCGCTTGAACCTAGGAGGCAGAGGTTGCACTGAGCTGAGATTGCGCCACTGCACTCCAGCCTGGGGGACAGAGCAAGCCTCCATCTCAAAAAATAAATAAATAAATAAAAATTAAAATAGAAAATAAAATAAAATAAAATCATTGCTACACAACAAGCATGTGGCCCAAAATTGTAGGAAAAAAATGTATTACAGTGGCATGTCAGGTGCTTAAGTAAAAATATCTTATTGTTCTGATTTAATAATTATGGTATTTGCCAACATTTTAAAGTTTTTTATCTATTTCTCACTCTAAATAAATACATAAGCAGGGCGTGGTGGCTCACGCCTGTAATCCCAGCACTTTGGGAGGCCGAGGTAGGTGAATCACCTGAGATCAGGAATTCGAGACCAGCCTGACCAATATGGAGAAACCCCGTCTCTACTAAAAATACAAAATTAGCCGGGCCTGGTGGCGCATGCCTGTCATCCCACCTACTCAGGAGGCTGAGGCAGGAGAATCGCTTGAACCTGGGAGGCGGAGGTTTTGGTGAGCCGAGATCATGCCATTGCACTCCAGCCTGGGCAACAAGAGCGAATCTCTGTCTCAAAAAAATAAATAAATAAATAAATACATAATTTTGCATCAGTCATTTTATATCCTTTTTTCTTAGAGGTTCCCCAATTTTTTACAAATTTCAGGCTCCACGAAATCTGAATTCATCCCATCCTGATGTAAAACATATTTCTTAAATTGGAAATCTGCCACAAAAGATCGAAAAGCTCTGGACTAGATAGATGATCTCAAAGATTTCTTTTTCTTTTTCCTTTTTTTTTTTTTTTTTTGAGATGAAGTTTCACTCTGCCACCCATGCTGGAGTGAAGTGGCGCGATCTCGGCTCACCGCAACCTCCATCTCCTGGGTTCAAGCGATTCTCCCACCTTTGCCTCCCTAGTAGCTAGGATTACAGGCACGCAACCAACACGCCTGGCTAATTTTTTTTTTTTTTTTTTGTATTTTTAGTACAGACGGGGTTTCACCATGTTGGCCAGGCTGGTCTCAGATTCCTGGCCTTAAGTGATCCGCCTGCCTGGTCCTCCCAAAGTGCTGAGATGACAGGTGTGAGCCACTGCGCCTGGCCCAATCTCAAAGATTTCTTCCCGCTCTAGAATTCTCTCTGTGAGAATTGCATTCTGATCCCCTCCCCCCAGCAGCTGCAACTCTAACAGAAAGACAAGGAAGTTCTTCCTTGGAGCTGATCCAAGTCTTTCCTGCTGTCCTTGAAGTCCTTGTCCTGCAAGGAGGCAGGGAGACAAAGTGCCAGTGTGCAGGGCTGTAGGCAAGCCAAGGCGGGGAGAGGTGAAGACAGGTGCTTTGAAGCTATATGCTCTAGGAGAAGAGAAGGAAAAGGGTAGGACCAAAGCCCTAAACCTAGAGAATGGAACTGACGGCCTCTCCCAGTATACCAGTAGCAGCCAACATTTGGAGCCTTTTTTTTTTTTTTTTTTGAGACAGTACCTAGCTCTGTTGCCCAGGCTGGAGTGCAGTGGCACGATCACAGCTCGCTGTAGCCTCGACCTCCTGGGTCCAGCCATCCTCCTACCTCAGCCTCTCAAATAGCTGGGACCACAGGCATGCACCACCATGACGGGCTAATTTTTAAAAATTTTTTTATGGAGACGGGATCTTGCCATGTTGCCCAGGCTGGTGGAGGCTTCTTTATTTAGAATTTATAGAGTGCCAGCCAGGCGTGGTGGCTCACGCCTGTAATCCCAGCACTTTGGGAGGCCGAGGCGGGTGGATCACGAGGTCAGGAGATCGAGACCATCCTGGCTAACACGGTGAAACCCTGTCTCTACTAAAAATACAAAAAATTAGCCGGGCGTGGTGGCGGGCGCCTGTAGTCCCAGCTACTCGGGAGGCTGAGGCAGGAGAATGGCATGAACCCGGGAGGTGGAGTTTGCAGTGAGCCAAGATCGCGCCACTGCACTCCAGCCTGGGCGACAGAGTGAGACTCCATCTCAGAAAAAAAAAAAAAGAATTTATAGAGTGCCTACCGCGTGCTAGGTAATGTACGTGTAACTTCCTTTTTTTGTTTGTTTTTGTTTTGAGACAGGGTCTCCTCTGTCTCCCAGCCTGGGGTGCAGTGGCTCAATCTCAGCTCACTGCAACCTCCGCCTCCCGGGTTCAAGCGATTCTCCTGCCTCAGCCTGCTGAGTAGCTGGGATTACAGGCACGTGCCATCATGCCCGGCTAATTTTTGTATTTTTGTAGAGACAGGGTTTCACCATGTTGGCCAGGCTGGTCTTGAACACCTGACCTCAGGTGATCTGCCCGCCTCAGCCTCCCAAAGTGCTGAGATTTCAGGCATGAGCCACCGCGCCCGGCCATGTACATGTTATTTCTAACCTCCCAGCAACCGAGGTTGGAGAGGTGAAGTGACTTACCCGAAGTCACACAGCTCTGCACTCTCCTGTCCTGCACTTCTTTCCCTCCAGCATTGCCATGCTCCCCAGTTCTAAAGATTTTATTTAGCAGGCTGGGCGAGGTGGCTCAAGCCTGTAATGCCATCACTTTGGGAGGCCAAGGCGGGCGGCTCACTCGAGGTCAGGAGTTTGAGACCAGCCTGGCCAACATGGTGAAGCCCAGTCTCAATGAAAAATACAAAAAACAGGGCTGGGCCTGGTGGCCCATGCCTGTAATCCCAGCACTTTGGGAGGCCGAGGTAGGTGGATCACCTGAGGTTGGGAGTTTGAGACCAGTCTGACCAACATGGAGAAACCCTGTCTCTACTAAAAGTACAAAAATTAGCTGGCGTGGTGGCGCATGCCTGTAGTCCCAGCTACTCGGGAGGCTGAGGCAGAAGAATCACTTGATCCCAGGAGGCAGAGGTTGCAGTGAGCCGAGACTGTGCCACCGCACTCCAGCCTGGGTGACAGAGCAAGACTCCATCTCAAAAATAAATAAATAATTTTTAAAAATACAAAAAAATTAGCCGGGTGCGGTGGCTCGTGCCTGTAATCCCAGCTACTCGGGAGGCTGAGGCAGGAGAATTGCTTGAATCTGGGAGACGGAGGTTGCAGTGAGCCGAGATCTAGCCACTGCACTCCAGCCTGAGCCACAGAGTGAAACTCCATCTCAAAAAAAAAAAAAAGATTTTATTTAGCAAACACCATCTCCCCCAACCCACCTTTGGGGAGGAAATTCCTCCTCATTCTCCATTCACTGCCCCTTCTGTCTCACACTCATTCAGCCACCTGTCGGGTAATTGGTCTCTCGCCCTCCTCTGCAGCACTTTGAATAAACCCACACAGGACTTCGGACAGCCCCGCCAGCCTACAGCTTCTCGGCTGATTGTCTTTGTGGCACCATCCAATCTGAAAGTATATTGTTCATTTATGGGCTGAGTAATTTACTTGAATGTAAATTCTACCAGGGCAGGGGCTTGCCTCTCTTATTCCCCCCAACTTCCTCCCCTGTCCTGCCACAGGACTTGGCACAAGGTGGGCGCTGAATCATTAATTGCTTTCTTGTGTAACCTCGACCTCAGAGTCATGCTGTAAACTCCAAGTGCTAGAGCACAAGAATGAAAAGTAGCAACTAACACGGGGCAGTATTTGCATATTGTCTTCCCATTGATGAAATCCGCTGTCTCTAGTTTCCTTCTGGCCAGTGGGGTAAGGGCATAGTATCCGCCTCAGTGTCCACGCCCCTGTAATTTACATCTTCCTACCCAATGAAAAGGTGTCCGGGGGTGGGGAAAAGGGAGTTGCTCAGACTCTTCATTCCCCAGCCCCTTCTGTCCCCTAACTGGTTGGCACACAATTCAGTCACTGGCAAACATGACCCCATCCGGTACACCTGAGCACCTAGAGTAGGGAGAGGCTGATAATATGAAGAGCTGGGGCAGAGGAGGCTGGGGACTAGAGTCCCACTCTGCAGCAGAGGTGGTCCACACCATGTAGTCAGACCTTGAGGTGAATCTACATAAGCTCTTCTCAGATCTAAGGTCCTTGGGGAGCTAGAGCAGGCAGGAACAGTTGGCTTGGGGAGCATGAGGTGGACTGAGCAGAGGTTAAGCTTCTCTAACTTTGGGCAGACATTCCTGGGCCGGCTAACTGCAGCCTTGACCTCCTGGGCTCAAGCGATCCTCCTGCCGTATCGAGTAGCTGGGACTATAGTTGCATACCACCACACTCAGCGCTGAGCTAATTCTTTTTTTTTTTTTCTGGTTGCCCAGACTGGTCTCAAACTCCTGAGCTCAAGTGATCCTCCTGCCTTGGCCTCCCAAAGTGTTTGGATTACAGTCGTGAGGCCCCTGTGCCTGTGCCCAGCCTCTCCAAGGGGCTTTTACATGGTGGTCACCCAGAGAAAACCAGCAAGGTAGAGCCTGCAGCACCTTGGAAATCAAGCAGAACTTGGCCCCAGCTCCCCATTTATGGCTTCAGGCAAGAGTTTCTGTAACCTCACTGGCCCTCTACTTTCCTCCTCTGTAATTTGAGAAGACTAATAACTATCTTAAAGTACTGGTATGATATAAATGAAAAAGCCATGGCACATAATGGATGAGTCAATAAATGGTAGCAAATTATCCTGATTTGGAATCAGATCAAAGGTAGTGAAACGAACTGTCACATGGGAGATTCCCACCTGCCCCCCAATCTTCCCAGGACATGGAAAAGCCCAATGAACAAATCCATTTCATTAGTGGCCACAGTCCCCTCACTCCCACCCTGAAATGGCCCAGATTTCCCTTGCAGCAGATTTTTTTTTTTTTTTTGAGATCTCACTCTGTTGCCCAGGTTGAAGTGCAGTGGCATAATCATGGCTCACTGTAGCCTCAACCTCCTGGACTTAATCCATCCTCCCACCTCAGCCTCCCTAGTAGCTGGGGCCACTGGCAGGTGCCATCATGCCTCGCTAATTTTTTTTTTTTTGAGACAGAGTCTCACTGTGTTGTCCAGGCTGGAGTGCAGTGGCACAATCTCGGCTCACTGCAACCTCCGCCTCCCAGGTTTCAAGCAATTCTCCTGCCTCAGCCTCCCAGATAGCTGGGATTACAGGCATGCATTACCAAGCCCGGCTAATTTTTTGTATTTTTAGTAGAGATGGGGTTTCACCATATTGGCCAGGCTGGTCTCGAACTTCTGACCTCAGGTGATCTGCCCACCTCGGCCTCCCAAAGTGCTGGGATTACAGGAGTAAGCCACTGTGCCTGGCCATGCCTGGCTAATTTTTTAAATTTTTTGTAGAGACGGGGTCTTGCTGACCTTGTAGCAGGTCTTATTTTTGCTGTCCCATTGTTTCAGGCAATCTAGATTTTGGGGGAAAGGCTTAACTGCAAACAACCAATGAGATAATCTTCTGTAACACAGGCATTTATATATTTGTACTGAATTATATTTCTTTTCATCTTAAACATCATTTTCTTTTTTAATTTTATTTATAATAAATAAATATTTATTATATTTTTTTTTTTTTTTTTTTTTTTGGAGACGGAGTCTCGCTCTGTCACCCAGGCTGGAGTGCAGTGGTGTGATCTCGGCTCACTGCAACCTCCGCCTCCCAGGTTCAAGCGATTCTCCTGCCTCAGCCTCCTGAGTAGCTGGGATTACAGGCTTACACCACCACGCCCAGCTAATTAGTAGAAACGAGGTTTCACCATGTCGGTCAGGCTGGTCTTGAACTCCTGACCTCGTGATCCACCCACCTCGGCCTCCCTAAGTGCTGGGATTACAGGTGTGAGCCACTGCACCCAGCCAACATGATTCTTTTCAATTAAGATAATTTATTAAATTCACCGGGAAATAGAGCTAAATTTTAATACTTTGTGAGCCTTTTATTGTGTAAATTCACACATTTTGGCAATGATCTTGGTTACACCACTTGGCCCAGATCGGATTCAGAAAATAGAGCCCTTCTCCCTGTCCCCTGCACACATACATGAGGAGTTGAATACATCCATTCTGTAGGCTCTGTCATCTTTCTGATGTCTGCTCTCTCCCAGTCAGCAGCAGCATCTGGAATCATGGCTCCTGGGATCATGCATGAACTTTGGGTGCAGAGAATCAAGCTTGAGTTCAAATTCTGCTTTCTGTCTTCTTAGCTGTGTGACCTCAGGACCTTTGCACTTGCTGTCTGCGTAGTCACCCTTTCTACCGCTGGCTCCTTCTCAGCTTAAATATCAACTCCAACAGGCCTGTCCAGGCCACTTCCCATATGGCCTCTACTCTCTCACACTAGCTCACTTGGGTCCCTTCGTAATTACCTCCATGTGCTTTGTTTGCTTCCGTGTTTTCTTTTTTTATTCTTTTTTTTTTTTTTTTTGAGACTGAGTCTTATTCTGTTGCCCGGGCTGGAGTGCAGTGGTGCAATTTTGGCTCACTGCAACCTCTGCCTCTTGGGTTCAAGCAATTCTCCTGCCTCAGCCTCTTGAGTAGCTGGGACTACAGGCACACGCCACCACGCCCAGCTAATTTTTTGTATTTTTAGTAGAGACGGGGTTTCACCATGTTTGCCAGGACGGTCTCAATCTCCTGACCTCGTGATCCGTCCGCCTCTGCCTCGCAAAGTACTGGGATTACAGGCTTGAGCCACTAGCCTTTTTTTTTTTTTTTTTTTTGAGATGGAGTCTCGCTGTGTCGCCCAGGCTGGAGTGCAGTGGCGCGATCTCAGCTCACTGCAACCTCCCAGATTCAAGGAATTCTTGTGCCTCAGCTTCGCAAGTATCTGGGATTACAGGTGCATACCACCACACCCGGCTAATTTTTGTATTTTTAGTAGAGATGGGGTTTCACCATGTTGAGCAGGCTGGTCTCAAACTCCTGACCTCAAGTGATCTACTCGTCTTGGCCTCCCAAAATGCTGGGATTGTAGGCTTGAGCCACCCCGCCCAGCCTGCTTCTGTGCTTTCCATCCTTTGAAGGCAGGGACTTGCTCTGATGTGGGCTCTTGTGATGGAGACACGTGGGGGCCTTGGCCAACCACATCCTTGCTCAGAGTCTCAGATTTCTCATCTGTAAAACAGGAAGAATAGAATTCAACTCTGAGGTCTGTGGGAATATTAAAGGCGACAATGACAACCATGGTCCTCTGTGCCCCCCTCCCCTGAGGTTCCCATGCCCGGAAGGGACACGCAGGATCTGACTGGAGTCACAGGGGCTGAGGCTGGGGCCACGCCTCAGTTTGTTTCCTGAACCTTCTACAATCCTCTTCCAAGAAAGAATTGCATGTCCCCCCCATATCTCTCCTCCAAGTTTGCAAGGATGCCCATCTCCCCAGCTCCTATTCCCTCGCCCCAGCCCTCCCTCACCAACGTTTCCAGTGTTCCAGGGGTTTTCCTAGGAAGGAGCTGAGGTGTTAAATCCTTAGAGGTCAGTGTGGCTCAGGTGATTATAGCTGAGCTTTACCTGCCCTTCTCAGGGTTTCCTCAAGTCTCTCAAAGCAACACATTTGCTCATGGTGGGGAATGGGTGGGAACGGCTGCCACAGGCATTTCCTCCAAGTTTCCCGTGTTGGTCCTCCTTCCTTTCACCATCTTTAGGTTCCTCCTACCGTACCTCCTACCCTGATTCCCAGTTTGGGCCAGGCCCTTCATGCATAGACACAGCTCCTGAGTCTACCTTATCACGCCCTGCTCCCCAGAACTCAGAGGGACAGCCTACAGCCTTTGTTACAAGCACAGCCTGGCTCGCCTCTCCAAACCCCCATACTCACTGTGCAATGTTGGGCATATTCATTCATTTATTTGATGCATATTTATTGAATACTTATTGTGTAACAGTTACTGTTTTAGGGCTTGGGGATATATTATTAGTGAAGTAACTAAATAAAATCCATTGCCGTGGTGGAGCTTACATTCTGGTGGGGGAGAGAGACACAAAACACAACAAAGAAATGAAATATGTAGTGGAGATAAGCGCTAAGGAGAAAAGTTCAGCAGAAAAGGTGGTAGGGAACATGTGGTAGGGGATTAATTTTGCAGACACACTTGTTCAAGATCATCCAGAAAGCAGTGAAGTCAGAATTTGCACCTAAATCAAATCTATTTTGTCTTTAAAAGTGACTCCTGACAGCACAGACATGTCCCTAAATGAATGCAGTAAATGCGATGTGAGTTTTATTTCAGTAATAATTCATCTCAGGCTGGGCGTGGTGGCTCACGCCTGTAATCCAAACACTTTGGGTGGTCATGGCAGACGGATCACCTTAGGTCAGGGGTTCGAGACCCGCCTGGCCAACATGGCGAAACCCTGTCTCTACTAAAAATACAAAAATTAGCCAGGCATGATGGCGCATGCCTGTAATCCCAGCAACTCAGGAGGCTGAGGCAGGGGAATTGCTTGAACCCAGGAAGCAGAGGTTGCAGTGAGCTGAGATCGTGCCACTGCACTCTAGCCTGGGCGACAGAGTAAAACTCTGTCTCAAAAATAAATATAATAGCCTGGGCGCAGTGGTTCATACCTGTAATCCGAGCACTTTGGGAGGCTCAGGCGGGTGGATTACCTGAGGTCCAGAGTTCGAGACCAGCCTGGCCAACATGGTGAAACCCCGTCTCTACTAAAAATATGAAAAAATTAGCCGGGCGTGGTGGCAGGCGCCGGTAATCCCAGCTACTCGGGAGGGTGAGGGAGGAAAATCACTTGAACCCGGGAGGCAGAGGTTGTGGTGAGCTGAGATCGCGTCACTGCACTCCGGCCTGGGCGACAGAGAGAGACTCCGTCTCAAAAATAAAATAAAATAAAAATATATATGTAATTCATTTCAGTAGTAAAAGACATAAACAAAAAGCTATAAGTATACACTATGTTACAGCTTTTGTTGAGGAATGCAATAAACATACATATCACTTCCCTGTATAATCTCAATGGCCTTTGGGAGAGAATTTAGAAAAGCATCCCAGTCGCTGAATGGTTGAGTTTAGGGGAAAAACTGACCCAGCACAGCCCCCTCATCTCCTGGATGAGGTTACTGCGGTTCCGCAAGGTGAATCGAGGTCAGTCGCCAAGGCAGAACCGGATTCGCCAGATTCCCTAGTCTCAGCGGAGCTTTAACCCTCCCAGGCACAGGACCGCTGGAGAGGTCGCCACGGGCCGGTTTCCCAGCCGGCCGCGAGGGGGCGACAGAGTGCAATGGACCCAGGTGAGTCGGGGACCAGGCGCCGCCAGGTCGTGACGCCACAAGGTGAGGGAGGTCTTTGATGGAGGGAGATACAGGAGAAAAGGGGCCGAGCTTAGGAAGTCTGTTCGTACTGTCCTCCCCGATTCCAGTCTGGCTCCCACTGCTATCTTCCTCCCACTGCTGGACCTTTCTAAAACAAAAGCCTGACTTTGCTACCATCCGTAAAACTGTAACGACACCTCCAACGTTGCTTACAGGGAAAAACAAAAGGGCAGCAAAACATAGGACCTGGGTGATCTTGCCCCAGCCTAATTCCAAGATATCTCCTGCAAATAGATATCTATTTGCAGATATCTGGGAGCCGTATTGAAATACTTCCAATTCCCTGGACTCATCCTACTTTTTTTTTTTTTTTTTTTGAGACTGAGTCTCGCTCTGTCGCCCAGGCTGGAGAGCAGTGACGCAATCTCGGCTCACTGCAACCTTCACCTCCCGGATTCAAGCGATTCTCCTGCCTCAGCCTCCTAAGTTGCTGGCACTACAGGCACGCCCAGATAATTTTTTTTTTTTTTTTTTTTTTTTTTTTTTTTTTTTAGTAGAGACGGGGTTTCACCGTGTTAGCCAGGATGGTTTCGATCTCCTGACCTCGTGATCTGCCCTCCTCGGCCTTCATCCTACTTTTTCTCCCTGAATATCTTTTCGCACCAGCTCTACGTGGAGAAATCCGACTGCCTTTGAGCGAAGTACAGTATCACTTTCTCTTGAAACCTCCCCTGACACGACCCCTCCCCTGACACGACCCCTTCCCTGACAACACCCCCACCTACCCCACCCCAGTTTGGGGGAGGAGCCCTCTCCTTTGTTCCCACTACCCCGTGGGCTTCCCCTATCACACTGTAATAAATATCTGGCCTTGTCTATCTCCTGTGCCCATCACAGAGCAAAGCAAATACAAAGAGTTCATTAAACGTTTGCTGGATGAATGGAGGAGACGGCACAGGGTTCATGCTCTGCTACTTGTGCGGCCTCAGGCCGACTAATTATCTGGTGGGTTTGTTGTAAGGAGTCAGAACTAAATGGATTAATTACAAATAGTGCTTAGGACAATGCCCAGAATACTGTAAGCACTCAAGAAACTGATTTATTTTCGTCATTTTCACAGCGGCCAAGGTACATAAGGATGTAGCTTATCGCCCTTTTAAGGGACTCTCCCACGTTCGACTCTAAGCGGAAGTAGCCGCTCAGGGCTCCGGAAGTGGCCTCAGAGCCCCTCAGCAACATGCCCGCAGAGAATTCTTCCGGAGGCGGTCACAGACATCTCCGTGACGCAGAACGAGTTAGAGCGTCCCTTGGGGTTTCCATGGTGCTGCCCTTAGCCTGCAGTATCTCCGCTTCCTCTCCCGCCTGAGCGCCGGGAACGGAAAAGCAGGCGGCCGGCCCCAGCTGCGACGTAGACGCCGCGTGGGGGTGGGGTTGGGCGAGTAGGTGACGCTCTAGGCGAGCTCGTTGGCCTCTCTATGGTGCCGAGCGCGCCCGTTCGGACGTTGCCCCTTTAATCGGCAGAGGGCGGTGCCCAGGAGGTCCCGCGAGAGCTGCGGGGGGCGGGGGGGCGGTGCCGAGGCTGGGGGCCGGTGGCGGATGGAGCCCGCGATGGAGCCGGAGACTCTGGAGGCGCGAATCAGTGAGTGTCCGGGAGGGGCGCGGGCCGGACCGGAACCGGAACCGGGGGCACGAGGCGGGCCCCTTCCCAGCGGGGGCGGGGTACGGGTCGCCCCCTCCTCACGCCCCGCCCCCGGCCCGGGAGGGGCGGTGTCCTCAGTCGGCCCCTCAGACCCTGGAGCGATGGAGGACCCCGGCCCCTGCGCGGTCCAGCGGTGGGAGCGGGCGCCGCCCACCTGTCGGATCCCTGGGCCACGACCCCTGGGACGGCGAGTGAGCTGCGCCGGGAACCCCCGGGACGGAGAGAGCAGCTTCCAACCCCCAAGGCTCACATTGCTTCACGGAGTAGCGGCCCGGGGAAGGAGCACGCGAGCGGTCCCCCGGGGTTGCATCTCACACCCGGGAGGGAGGGACCCTACTATTCTCAGGCCCCGAATCCTCCACTCTCTGGCCCTGCATGGCGTTCCTGGAGCCCGCAAGTAGTCACATTTGCTCATTACCCCGTCCAGGAAGGGAGGACCCACTGCCCCATTTGATTCCTCCCGCCGCTCCCAGTCTCTAGCCACACAGTGAGAAACCCCCGCACCCTACAGGCTTGGGAGAGTCTTAGACTCCAGAAGTATTAATAATTCCAAGCTCCCTGTCACTCCCTTCAGCCTAACCCCTCAGTCTCCAAGATGCCTTTCCCAGCTCTTGCTGAACTTCCTTCAAAGGCTTCTACACCCCTTTTTTTCTTGTTTCTCCTCAGACGTAGCTTCCTATTGCTTAGGCTTCCTAGCCCGCAAACCCTCCACCTGAGCTCCTTAACCCACAGCCCTGATGATCCCCTGCTCTCACAGCCCCGCTCCTGGACTCTGCCTCTGAAAGCCGTGGCTGGCTTCTCCCTGGTCTAGTGAGGGTTCTCTCCCAAGGCTTTAACTGCTGTTGGGACCCCGTCGTTGCCAGGGCCTCAGGGAAGCCTCTTGGACCCGGGCACACCGGCAACTGTCTAGCGTGGTTTGGGGTCATGGCCGGCCCCTTTTAAGCCAGGCTTGAGCAGAGTTGAACCATGAGGTTGGCCCCAGAACCAAACCTCTAGGGATGTTTCAGAGTCATTCTAGCCACCAGAGGGGCAGGGGGTGGAAAAGGGGCACTCAGCAGCCCTTGACCGTTGTGAACGCCGGAAGTGTCCGCCTGGGTCTCAGCAGCAACTGGGCTGGGGGGATGGGTGGGCCCCTGGCTAACTGATGTCAGACACAGGTCTTGAGCTGTGGGTCATACAAAACATTCTCAGGTTTAGGAACAGTGGGGGTTTTCTGAGAGTCCAGAGAGTCTAAAACCAGGCAGAAGTTAGAGATACCTGGGTTTGGCTGGGCCCCGACACATTGGGGCTGGGATTTTCTCCTTTCCTTCCCGCTTTGTGTCCTAGCAGAATTGTAAGATCTTTCCTCTTCCGTTGTGGAGGCTGGAGGTAAAGGGTAGCTTCTTTTTTTTTTTTTTTTTTTTTTTTTTTGAGACGGGTTTTCGCTCTTGTCACCCAGGCTGGAGTGCAGTGGCACAATCTCAGCTCTCTGCAACCTCCACCTCCCGGGTTCAAGTGATTCTCCTGTCTCAGCCTCCCGAGTAGCTGGAATTACAGGTGCGCCACCACGCCCAGCTATTTTTGTATTTTTAGTACAGATGGGCTTTCACCATGTTGGCCAGGCTGATCTCGAACTCCTGACCTCAGGTGATCCGCCTATATAGGCCTCTCAAAGTGTTGGGATTACAGGCGTTAGCCACTCATCCGCCCACGTCGGCCTCTCAAAGTGTTGGGATTACAGGCGTGAGCCACCGCGCCCGGCCTAGTGAGGTAAATGATGTTATTGTCAGCACTATAGAGTGGCAGGGTGGAGTCTTACCCTGTTGTGAAACACCTCCCTCCCTCTCTAGGTGTTCTCCCCAACTGCCTGCTAGGGAGGGTACTCCCCTCAGGTAGAATTAAGAGGGCTGAGGGTCAGGGGCCATGGGCCAAGGAGGTCAGTCAGATCTCCTTGGATCTGGAGGCCCTGGCTTTCAGCCAGAGGCAGGGGGAGAAAGATGATGTCTCATGATGCCAGCGCTTCCTCTTCACTGGCGTCTGACCCAGGAGCAGTCCAAAATCAGCTTCTCTGACCTCACTCCAACTCACGTGTCTTTGACACTTTAAGGGACTTCCTGTTTTAGGGTCTTCCGGCTGGGTGTCATTGAATGGGCAGTGATTCTCTAACTTTAGACTGATGTTCCCCAGCCTTTGTTTGGGGACTCGGAGGCAGAGTAGACAGTTACCCTTACCCCTGGGTTGGGGAGGGTCATATTCCTGGTATCCCCAGGAGGTCAACAGGGGCTTCATTTTTCTGAGGGACTAGAGGGTCTTGTGGAGCTCCTGAGACAGAGATCTAGATCCAGAGCGAACATTCGTCCTTCCGATCTCAGCTCAGCTCTGAGAGGCCTCCCAGAGAGCAGCTCCCGAGGGCTCCAGAGCCCTCCGAGAGCCCTCCCAGAGAGCAGCCCCCACCTCCCAGGCTGTCTGCACTTCTCCTTGCTATGCTTTGCTCTGTAACATTTTGCAACAGTCTGCAGTACACGGGGTTTGTTAATCTGAGTATTCATTGTTTCTCTTGCTGGGCAGTGAACTTGAGGAGGGCAGGGATTTTGTCTGTTCACTGCTGGAGCCCCAGCACCCAGAATACTTAAATCTGAGTTGGATGAATGGCGGCCAGCCACTGGGATTCCAGGGCTTTGGGCCCTCTGCCATAACATATGGCCCAGGGCAGGCGCCACATGCTGGGTCAGTCCCCAGCCTCCTGTCCACAGATCCTTCTCTGTTCTACCTCCTGGGCTGTGTCCTTCCACACCCTCAGCTCGGTGCTCAGGCGTGGGCAGAACTGGCTGGGAAGGGGTGGTGCTTAGAGGTGGGCTGTGGAGAAATGAAGATCGAGCTCTGGCTGCCCCCATGGCCTTCCCATGCAAAAAGTATTTTGTCATCCAAAATCAATATTTCGGTCAGGCACAGTGGCTCATGCCTGTAATACCAGCACTTTGGGTGGCCGAGGTGGGTGGATCATTTGAGGTCAGGAGTTTGAGACCAGCCTGACCAACATGGTGAAATTCCATCTCTACCAAAAATACAAAAAAATTAGCTGGGCATGGTGGTGGACGCCTGTGATCCCAGCTACTCTCAGGAGGCTGAAGCAGGAGAATCGCTTGAACCCAGGAGGCTGAGATTGCAGTGAGTGGAGATCTCGCCACTGCACTCCAGCCTGGGCAACAAAAGCAAGACTCTTTCTAAAAAAAAAATAAAAATAAAAAAATACAGGCCAGACGCGGTGGCTCACACCTGTAATTCCAGTACTTTGGGAGGCCGAGGCAGGTGGATCACGAGGTTAGGAGATCAAGACCATCCTGGCTAACACAGTGAAACCCCTGTCTCTACTAAAAATACAAAAAAAAAAAAAAATTAGCCGGGCGTGGTGGCGGGCACCTGTAGTCCCAGCTACTCGGGAGGCTGAGGCAAGAGAATGGCGTGAACCTGGGAGGCAGAGTTTGCAGTGAGCCGAGATCACGCCACTGCACTCCAGCCTGGGCGATAGAGCGAGACGCCGTCTCAAAAAAAAAAAAAAAAATACAGCCGGGTGCGGTGGCTCACACCTGTAATCCCAGCACTTTGGGAGGCCAAGGTGGGCGGATCACAAGGTCAGGAGATTGAGACCATCCTGGCTAACATGGTGAAACCCTGTCTCTACTAAAAATACAAAAAAAAATTAGCCGGGCGTGGTGGCGGGTGCCTGTAGTCCCAGCTACTCGGGAGGCTGAGGAAGGAGAATGGCATGAACCTGGGAGGCGGAGCTTGCAGTGAGCTGAGATCGTGCCACTACACTCCAGCCTGGGCAACAGCGCGAGACTCCTCTCAAAAAAAAAAAAAAAAATCCATATTTCATTCCAGCTTTACAAGATGGGGAAATGGAGGTTCAGGGAAGCATGTAACCTAAATTGTTGTTTAACCAGTATTGGGGGTTAAAGGGGTAGCTGTCTGGTCGTGTTTATACCACTTCATGTAGACCTGTTGGCCCTCTTTCCTTGCCACTATCCATTTCTGGATTCAGACTTCCCCAGAACCTCACCCTTTGCCTGCCCTCAGCTGACTGCTCATTCATTTGCCAAGGGGAGACAGGTGTGGACATGAGTGGCTGGGATGCAGTGCCATAGCAGGCTGGGGGACACAAAAGAGAACTGACCCAGCACTGCTACCGTGGGCAGGAGTAGAGGATTAGGGAAGGGGACACCGGAGCCACTCCCAAGGGAATGAAGGCTTTCTGAACCTGGTGTGATGGTAAGACTCACTCCTTACTGAGGCCCCTCATTCTCCTTACTGAGGCCCCTCATTCTCCTTACTGAGGCCCCTCATTCTCCTTACTGAGGCCCCTCATTCTCCTTACTGAGGCCCCTCATTCTCTGCCTCGTGTGGTTACCTGCATCTTTCCTGCCCGTACAGCCATGCGTGGGTCAGAGGTGTACCAGCTCCAGCGTGGGTGACTCCTCGTGGTCCCTGCTTGTGTGTTGCCTCTTCCAGGCAGCCTCCTCAACCCCAAACTGAACTGAGTCCCCTCCTCTGTGTTTCTTTTTTGTTTGTTTGAGACGGAGTCACCCAGAGTCCCAGCTCTGTCACCCAGGCTGGAGGGCAGTGGCGAGACCTCGGCTCACTCCAAGCTCTGCCTCCCGGGTTCACGCCATTCTCCTGCCTCAGCCTCCCAAGTAGCTGGGACTACAGGCACCCACCACCAAGCCCGGCTAATTTTTGTATTTTTAGTAGAGATGGGGTTTCATCATGTTAGCTAGGATGGTCTTGATCTCCTGACCTCGTGATCCACCCACCTCAGCCTCCCAAAGTGCTGGGATTACAGGCATGAGCCACCGCGCCTGGCCCCTCCTCTGTGTTTCTACAGCTCCTTGGCTTCCCTCTGTCACACGTTATTGAGAACCTAGCTTCCCTTGGCCCACTTCCCGGCTACACAGCTCCTTGAGGGCGGGACTATGATTTTTTCTCCCTTACTTCTGGATCTCCTCTGAGCATAAATTTCATGAGAATTATGGAGACACTGTTCTCAGCAGAATCAGAGGAGGTGGGGCTGGCGTGATGGGTCCAGCTGCAGGGGTGGGAGGAGTGGGGAGGAGGGGAAGGGCCCTGACCATAGTCTCTAAAAGTGGGGCCCTTTGGAGGGCAGCTGTGCTCATCTGTCTGTCTACACCCACACTCAGGTCTTGAGGCTGTCTGGGCAGGAAGGCAGGGGGAGAGCTTTCCCACGTGCTCAGTCACACTCCTCTCCCACTCCTGACCACACCTTTGCCAGGGTCAGGAGTGGAAGAGCAGGAATCCCACTGCCGGGCCACAATGACCCCAGCTCTCCTCTTCCAGATAGAGCCACGAACCCCCTGAACAAGGAGCTCGACTGGGCCAGCATCAACGGCTTCTGCGAGCAGCTCAACGAGGACTTTGAGGGGTAGGTGGCCGTCCCCACTTGTTTGCACTGCCCTGCACTCTCCAGAACCCAGTCTCGGGTACAATGGCCTGGGTGGGTGGAGACCCCGTTTTCATTCTGAACGTATTCACAAAGCGATGAGGATGGGGCACTTGGCACTGAATGCTGTTTGGGTGTCACTCTCTGGGGTGGGCCTTGCTGGATCCATTTAACAGGTAAAGAAATCAAGGCTCAGAGGACTCAGATCTGCCCCCACATCTCACAGGGAGAAAATGCTAGTCCTGAGCTTGGTAAGACCCAGGCCTGCTGGACCCGCAGCCAGTGCTTTGTGGGGAAAGGCCCCCCAGAGGGAGAACTGCATGTTCCCCAATTGGGAGGAGGCCAGTAGGCCCTTTGCTCAAGGAAGAACCAGAACTACCTGTGTTAGAATCACCTAGAATGTTGGCCAGGCACAGTGGCTCATGCCTGTAATCCCAGCACTTTGGAAGGCCGAGGTGGGTGGATTACCTGAGGTCAGGAGTTTGAGACCAGCCTGGCCAACATGGTGACACCCCGTCTCTACTAAAAATGCAAAAATTAGCTGGGCGTGGTGGCACGTGCCTGTAATCCCAGCTACTCAGGAGGCTGAGGCAGGAGAATTGCTTGAACCCAAGAGACAGAGATTGTAATGAGCCGAGATTGCGCCACTGCCCTGCAGCCTGGGCAGCAGAGTGAGACTCTGTCTCGAAAAACAAAACAAAGAATTACCTAGAATGCTTGTCAGAAATGTACATTCTTAGCCAGGCATGGTGGCGCACACCTGTAATCTCAGTTACTGGGGAGGCCAAGGCGGGAGGATCCCTTGAGGCTAGCCTGGGCAACATAGCGAGACATCATCTCTTAAAAAATAAAAAAATAGGCCAGGCATGGTGGCTCACGCCTGTAATCCCAGCACTTTGGGAGGCCAAGGCAGGTGGATCACCTGAGGTTGGGAGTTCAAGACCAGCCTTACCAACATAGAGAAATCCCATCTCTACTAAAAATACAAAAAAAATTAGCCGGGCATGGTGGTGCATGCCTGTAATCCCAGCTACTCAGGAAGCTGAGGCAGGAGAATTGCTTGAACCCAGGAGGTAGAGGTTGCAGTGAGCCAAGATCGTGCCATTGCACTCCAGCCTGGGCGACGGAGTGAAACTCCGTCTCAAAAAATAAGTAAATAAATAAATAATAAAAAATAAGGCCGGGTGTGGTGGCTCACGTCTATAATCCCAGCACTCTGGGAGGCCGAGGCAGGTGGATCACGAGGCCAACAGATTGAGACCATCCTGGCCAACATGGTGAAACCCCATCTCTACTAAAAATGCAAAAATTAGCAAGGTGCAGTGGTGTGCGCCTGTAGTCCCAGCTACTCGGGAGGCTGAGGCAGGAGAATTGCTTGAACCCGGGAGGCTGAGGTTGCAGTGAGCCAAGATTGCATCACTGCACTCCAGTATGGTGACGGTGAGACTCCATCTCAAAAAAATAAATAAAATAAAGTAAATGCACATTCTTGGGCTGCCCCCAGACTCGACTGTCCAGTGAGGGGTTGGGAGTGGACATTCTTTTTATTTTTTTTTTGAGATGGAGTCTCGCTCTGTCGCCCAGGCTGGAGTGCATTGGCGCGATCTCGGCTCACTGCAAGCTCCGCCTCCCGGGTTCACGCGGTTCTCCTGCCTCAGCCTCCCCAGCAGCTGGGACTACAGGCGCCTGCCACCACACCCGGCTAATTTTTTTGTATTTTTTAGTAGAGACGGGGTTTCACCATGTTAGCCAGGATGGTCTCGATCTCCTGACCTCATGATCCACCTGCCTCGGCCTCCCAAAGTGCTGGGATTACAGGCGTGAGCCACCGTGCCCAGCTGGGAGTGGACATTCTTAGTGGGCTCCCCAGGCGATACTAAAGTTTCGGGACCACAAACAGCAGTGTGTGTGCTTTGGAGTCGTGCTGCTTGGGTACGAGTCCCGTCCCCTCTCTTAGCTGAGTAACCTTGGGTGAGTGGTTGCCTCTGAGTGTCAGTTTCTTCACAGTTGAAGGAACTTCCCACGGTGAGGCGGGAATGACCATGCTGCCTGCCTTATGCAGCTTAGGCAGGAAAGTGCATATGAGCCTCCTCACACATGACCAGTTCAGCACATGTGAGCTCTTACCGTCACTGGTGACGGGTCTTTTACAGTCTGGTAGATGATGTCACCACCTCCACCATGAAGCTGCTCTGATTTGCCACAGCAGAACTTCCTTTGCCACCTTGAGTTCCCAGGGAACTGTGTCTGCCCGTCTCTCATGGCATATTGTAATTGTCTCTATGGCAAGCCAAGCCAAGGATGTGACACATCAGAGTTCTTAGGCCAGCCCAGGAGCTGAGCTCACACCTTTTGAAGGTCCCTGCCTGCAGTCTCTGTCTGGCCCTGCCCTGCCACAATCTCAGGCCATATCTGATCTGGAGAGGGAGCTGGGCCTTTGCATATGCCTGCAGAAACCTTAGAGGGCTGAAGTCTCGGCGGCGGGCTGGGGTGGTGACCCTCCCCTAGGGCGACCAGGGCCCCTTGGAGGAGGGCTGCAGTCCCAGCGGCCTGGGGTCGTGGCCCTAGGGTGACCGGGACTCCGTGGCGACTCTGGCTCTGTGTTGTTCCTCCCACCCAGGCCTCCACTCGCCACCCGGCTGCTGGCCCACAAGATCCAGTCCCCACAGGAGTGGGAGGCGATCCAGGCCTTGACGGTGAGAAGGGGAGAGGCCACCATCCATCCCCCGCCATGTGACGACACCAAGGGAGGCCAAGACTGAGGTTCTTGGGGTCCATAAGGCTCTTCAGAGCCCAAGAGAGTTGTGCTAAGATGGCCCAGGATGGAGGTCTGGGCCTGCCCCAAGGGTCCCACCACAGCCAGCGGGCTGGCCTCCCACCCCAGCATCCATACACGTAGGCCTGTTGCTGAGGGAAGGCCCTCTAGGGTCATCTGGTCCAGGGGTTCCTTGCTTCAGCTGCACATCGGCTGCCTCTCCAGGAAGCGTGTTCAACACATGGAATCAGGGCTCCACCCAGACCTGCCGAGGCCACACTCCTGGAGTATCTGCATCCAGAGATCTGCACGTTTGTAAAGCTAAGGGGTGGTGCTTGGGCTCAGGCCTGAGGTTTTGCATCTGTTCAATAGCAGAGGAGAGAGGGGTGTACTGTCTGTGGCCCCCAGCATGGGCCACATACCAACCCACCATGGAGCAAAGCTGATTTTAAGTGGTGGTAGAGATACAGTTTCTCTTTTAATACTTACGTGTTTAGTTGGGCGCAGTGGCTTATACCTGTAATTTCAGCACTTGGGGAGGCCAAGGCAGGAGGCTTGCTTGAGGCAAGGAGTTCAAGGCTACAGTGAGCTATGATTGTGCCACTGTACTCCAGACTGGACAACAGAGTGAGACCCCATCTCTAAATGATAATCATTATTGTTACATATTTGTTTTAACATTTTTTTCTCAAGTATAACTAGTCCTATGATTTCATAGATGTAGCTTAGGATAAGGCCAAGGTAGATGTTGCCTATATAAGGTTTTTTTAAAAAAGGAAAAATAGGCCGGGCTGGTGGCTCACGCCTGTAATCCCAGCACTTTGGCAGGCTGAGGCGGGCAGATCACCTGAGA
Source organism: Pan troglodytes (assembly GCF_028858775.2). NCBI lineage: Eukaryota > Metazoa > Chordata > Mammalia > Primates > Hominidae > Pan > Pan troglodytes. Next base: position 39,631,197 of record NC_086016.1, read on the forward strand.
TCAGGAGTTCAAGATCAGCCTGACCAACATGGAGAAACCCCATGTCTACTAAAAATAAAAAATTAGCGAGGCGTGGTGGGCAGGCGCCTGTAATCCCAGCTACTTGGGAGGCTGAGGCAGAAGAATCATTTGAACCCAGGAGGCAGAGGTTACAGTGAGCCGAGATCGTGCTACTGCATTCCAGCCTGGGCAACAAGAGTGAAACTCTGTCTCAAAAAAAAAAAAAAAAAAAAAAAAGGAAAAATAGTAAGAAAATAATGTACAGTTGGTACTCAGATGTGGGGCCTAAGCTATGAATGGGACTAGAGCATTGCTACAGGTTGGGCATTGCTGGGCACTGTATGTAGGTCGCCTGACCCTATCTCCCATGGGAGTGATGACCAGTCCCAGAGGCCTGTGTGACTCTGAATCTTCCAACCTCACAGGCCATTCCCTCCCTTCTGAAAGCCCACCCATGGGCTTCTGGCCCCTGTCCAAGGTGTGGGAGGGAGGCCACGGCCTCTGATGCACCTGGGCGTCCCCTCCCATCCCCCCTCCCTGCACAGGTGCTGGAAACATGCATGAAGAGCTGCGGCAAGCGGTTCCACGACGAAGTGGGCAAGTTCCGCTTTCTCAACGAGCTCATCAAGGTCGTGTCTCCCAAGGTTGGTGCCCTCAGCCCAAGCTCAGTCCTGCCCTGTCGGATGTGGGGAGAGGAAAGAGGACCTTCAGATTGTGGAGCGACTTTTCCAGGGAGCCTCCCACTGGGGTGTCACCTCAGCCCCCCATTAGAACTCAGACCTAGGAAAAACACAGATCTCTTCTCACAGTCCTCTCATACCTGATTCTGGGACAGCCTGGGGTCTCGGAGGAGTGTTTCCAGGCTGGCCAGGGGCGGGCAGCCATGGAGCTGCCCGGTGCTTAGGAAGAAATGATTCCAGGGGATACATAAGCTGACAGATGGCTGTATGTGTCAGCCATCTCTGGCCTGAAATCACTCCCTGTGGACCTGGCCACAGAACCCTAGCTGGTCTCTGGCAGGTTTCCCTGTCCCCACCACACAAGAGCAACCTCCCTGGACCTCAGCATCCAAGGCCACAGACCTGAGTGATGGAGCCTGCTGGCTCCAGACGGGCCATCCCCGGCTCAGCCCAAGGAGTCTTCCCACAGACCGTGAACATTTCTTTTTCTTTATTTTTTTGAGATGAAGTCTTGCTCTGTCACCCAGGCTGGAGTGCAATGGCATGATCTCTACGCTCCACAACCTCCACCTCCTGGGTTCAAGCAATTCTCCTGCCTCAACCTCCCAAGTAGCTGGGATTGCAGGCGCACGCCACCATACCCGGCTAATTTTTTGTATTTTTAGTAGAGATGGGGTTTCACCATGTTGGCCAGGCTGGTCTCGAACTCCTGACCTCGTGATCTGCCTGTCGTGGCCTCCCAAAGTGCCGGGATTACAGGCGTGAGCCACCATGCCCGGCCTACCTACCGTGAACTTTTTTTTTTTTTTTTTTGACAAGGAGTTTCACTCTTGTCACCCAGGCTGGAGTGCAATGGTGCGATCTCAGCTCACTGCACCCTCCACCTCCCAGGTTTGAGCAATTCTCCTGCCTCATCCTCCAGAGTAGCTGCAATTATAGGTGCCCACCACCAAGCCTGGCTAATTTTTTATTTTTAGTAGAGACAGGGTTTCACCATATTGGTCAGGCTGGTCTTGAACTCCTGACCTCATGATCCACTGCGTTGGCCTCCCAAAGTGCTGGGATTACAGGCATAAGCCATGGCCTCCGGCCTACTGTGAACATTTCTTAAGCTGTTTGAGTGACAGCCCACCCCCTTGGCCCTTCCTTGCTCAGACCCATCCTTTGACCAGAGCTACTGAATAATCCATATGGCCTCCCATTCTCCTCCCAACAGGGGACTCTGGTGTGAGAGCCACTTTCCCCAGCCCAGTTTGCTGCTAGGAGACGGAGAGTAGGCCCAGGGCCTCCCAGTTCCACCCTCACCCCTCCCTGGGCAGCCTGGAGACCTCTGGCTCCTCTTTCCTGGGATGTCAAGGCTAAGTCCCCAGAGCCGACTATGAGCAGGCCTGTCCCTCATGTCAGTTCTGCATCCTCACCATGGTGCCATCTAGCAGGTGGGGAAACAGACACTGAGGGCTGACCCAGCTAATAAGTGGCAGGGGTAGTAGGTGAACTCAGTCTACCCCAGGCTGGTTGGGCGGGGCTATGAGGACCCTGTAGGCTAGAGGGCTTCCCGGGGAGTCCTGGGGAGGCAGTAGGGTGTGGACAGGGCTTGAGGCTGAAGTGAGTGGGGCTGGGCAGTATCAAAGGCCTCCCCACTGTGTCCCTGAAGTATCTGGGCTCTCGGACATCGGAGAAGGTGAAGAACAAGATCTTGGAGCTCCTCTACAGCTGGACAGTGGGCCTGCCCGAGGAGGTGAAAATCGCAGAGGCCTACCAGATGCTAAAGAAGCAGGGTGAGGCACACAGAGGGTGGGGGGGCGACCAGGGCCTGCCTTCCCCTCCCCCACCATGAGCTGGGGCTCCAGCGGCTTCAGGGCCTTCTGAGCCAGCAAGGTCATGGGTCTGTCTAACTCCTGGAGAAAGTACAGCTAGTGCGGCCTTCTGTGCTCTGCCTGAGGCTAGCTTGGGTGGAAAGAAGGTGAGTTCGAATCAAGCTTCCCCTCAAAGAGTGGTCTCCAGGGAGTGGCCTCAAAATATGGGTCCCCAAACCATCTCCCCCAGGCAATTTTGATGGAGTAGGTAGGAGTAGGCCCAGGCCACTAAGAGTCCAGAGCCAGCGTGCTGGCAAAAGACTGACCTCCCTCTTCTGTCCTACCCTTGCCTGCCCCCATCCCCATGTCACCCCTACCCCTGGGCCTGGGACATATTGACAGCCTTTCTGACACTCATCTAATCCAGGGATTGTAAAGTCCGACCCCAGGCTTCCAGATGACACTACCTTTCCCCTTCCTCCTCCACGGCCGAAGAATGTGATCTTTGAAGATGAGGAGAAATCCAAGGTGAGACTCCAAGGAGGCACATATGGAGACTCTGAGCCCAGGTGGGGGTCCGTGGGTTCTGACCTCTAGCTGCCCTGGCATCAGCCGTTGGAACAGAGGCACACACTGAGCCCAGGCATCGTTGTAGATGATGGGTGCTGTTTACTGGGCATTTAATATGTGCTGAGTGTGTCCCATACAGCATCCCCACATTTAATAAACAGGAGTGTGTCTGGTGTCCCTGGAGTTTGTTTGAGGGTATTTTGACCTTTTCTATAAGAATTTCACTAATTTTTTGTTAAAAGTTAATAAAATTAAAACTTGTGGGTGAAAAGTTAAACAGCCCAGGAGGAGGTAAGATTAAACTAAAGAGGTTAAAGTAAAAGCTCCCCTCTCCCCAGTCTTAGCCCCAGCCCTGGAGAGCGTCTACTGTTAAGGTTCTTGTACATTGTCCCAGAAAGGTTCTCAGCCATGGGGATATAAGGAGCACCATTTGTTGATTACTTATTTCTGCTAGGCGCTGTGGTGTGCACTTTACATGCAGTGTCTCCGCTGGCCTGTGGCCACCCTATCAGGCATCAGTAAATTCTCACCATTTCACAGAGAGCTTAAGTAACTTACTCAGGTCCCACAGGCAGGAAGCGGGGAGCCATCAAGTGACTCCAGTCTTCTGACCCCTGGCCCAGGTGCTGCCCTCACGGTCACACCCCTCTGTCTCTGCAGATGCTGGCCCGCCTGCTGAAGAGCTCCCATCCCGAAGACCTCCGCGCAGCCAATAAGCTCATCAAAGAGATGGTGCAGGAGGTAGCGGCCGAGCCTAGAGCACAGGGAGGAGGCAGGATGGGGGTATTGAGCTGGGCCACTGAGATGGGGCTGTATGCGTCTTCACATGGAAGGAGCCCTGCAGTGACCCGGGCTGGCACAGCAGAGAAGCTGATGCTGGGGGACCAGGGTGTGCAGGGAAGAATTCCCGGCAGCCTGGGTGACTTGCTCTGGATGGGCCTTTGGGAGGCTGGCTACCTCTTCGTCAAAAGTTAGAAATGAATTAGGCCTTAGTATATTTTTAAAAATACTAAGTATTTTTAAAATTACTTTTTAGTATTTAAAAATACTAATGAATATATGTAAGTATGTATACGTGTATGTATATGAGGAGACTTTTTTTGAGACAAGGACTCACTCTCTAGCCCAAGCAGGAGTACAGTGGCATGATCATGGCTCATTGCAGCCTCAACCTCCCGGGCTCAAGCAGTCCTCCCACCTCAACCTCCCAGGCCGCTGGCACTAAATACGTGTGCCACCACACCGGTATAGTTTTTGTATTTTTTTTGTGGAGAAGGGGTTTCGCCACGTTGCCCAGGCTGGTCTGGAACTCCTGGGCTCAAGCAGTCTGCCTGCCTCGGCATCCCAAAGTGCTGGGATTACAGGCATGAGCCACTGCCTGGCCAAATGTTTAATTTTTAAGTAAATATACATATGTTGCCTGGGTGCCTGCTGAAACTTTTTTTTTTTAATTGAGACAAGATCTCATCCTGGAGTGCAGTGGCACGATCATGGCTCACTGCAGCCTCGACCTCCTGGGCTCAAGCGATCCTCCCACCTCAACCTCCCAAGTACCTGGGACCAAAGGCACACGCTACAGCGCCCGGCTAATTTTATTTTTTGTAGAGACAGCGTCTCCCTTTGTTGCCCAAACTAGTCTCTAACTCCTGGGCTCAATGACCCTCCCATCTCGGCCTCCCAAAGTGCTGAAAAAAAAGTTTCAAAGCTGGATGTGGTGGCTCATGCCTGTAATCCCAGCACTTTGGAGGCCAAGGTGGGAGGACTGTGTGAGGCCACTTTTCACTCCACAAAGGAGGGGCACGCACAGTAAGCGGAGGGGCAGGGGAAAGCCGGGCTGCTCCCAACAGCAGCCTTTGAAGGCACGGGCTCCCCCATCTGCCAGGCACCGACAGACACTGGAAGGGTCTTCCTGCTCGTTTCCAGGCTGTACCTGGTGACCACAGAGGTCCCCTTGCACTATGAAGTACAGGAACCTCCTTTGAAAGGGCAAACACAAGGAGGGCAAGAGTCACTGAGAACCACAGTGGAGGTCTAGGGCCCTGGGCCTTTAGAAGCACCTGGTGAGGGGTTTGGAAACCCAGGTTCCTGGGCCATCTCTGAAGATCCTGATGAGCTTGTGCAGAGGCCTGGGCACTGGGGGCTTCTTGGACCAGCGTGCCCTTCCTAGGCATGAGGGGCTCCTGGCAGGGCCTGCTGGAGCCCCACCCGGAGTCTGATCCCACAGTCACCCAGCTGTCAACCCAGATCCCAGCACACATTCTCTCAAGTGGCAGGGGGCAGTGCCTCATCCAGGCCGAAGGTTCTCAGGGGCCCTTGGCCAATGTGTCCCCAGGACCAGAAGCGGATGGAGAAGATCTCGAAGAGGGTGAATGCCATCGAGGAGGTGAACAACAATGTGAAACTGCTCACGGAGATGGTGATGAGTCACAGCCAGGGCGGCGCAGCAGCTGGCAGCAGCGAGGACCTTATGAAGGTGCACCTGCCTCCCTGCCTACCCCACTCCCTGCCCACTCCACAGCCCACGCGGACCCTGACCCGCCCACCCTGCTGCCCTCAGGAACTGTACCAGCGCTGTGAGCGGATGCGGCCCACGCTCTTCCGACTGGCGAGTGACACAGAGGACAATGATGAGGCCTTAGGTGAGCCCGGGGCAGGTGCTGAGGTCAGGTCCCCCCCTCTCCCTCCACCTCCTGCCCCCACCTCCCCCAGGCCCTGCTAAGTATCTGCAGTTGGAAGGAGCCACCACCAGGGGGCCCCCTTCTCCAGCACCGACCTTGGGTTTCTCCTCTGTGAGGACACAGAGCAGGGGCCGCCCCCCTGTTGAGAGGCCCTGTGGGCCAGCCCCCTTAACAGGCATCTTATTTACTGCCCGCAGCTGCACAGGAGGCAGACCCATCCCCTTTTCACAACTGGGGCTAAGGGAGGAAAATGACTTGCCCAGATCACAGAGCAGAACAGTGGCAGAGCCAGGGGACACGGAGGGCCATCTGCCCCCAGACCTTCCTCCCTGGTGAGGGTGAATGGAAGCTAAGAGTGCATCCCACAGCCCGGGCAGTTCCAGACCTGAGCCCGACGGCTTCTGCCAGGGCCACATACCAGGTTCTTTTCCTTGATCTCTGCCCACGTGTCAGCCTGGGCCACCTGGGCTGCGGTCTGGGTACCATCCACTCCCTCATTAAGCACGAGCCCCACCCACAAGGCTCACTGCCCAGATTGCCCCACACCCTGGCACCCGGGCAGGCAGTGTTGCCGAGGGCCTGATTGGTGCCAGGCACTGTTCTAGGCCCTCAGGGATCTGGCACTGATCAAAGTTTGCAAAAGGCCAGGTGCAGTGGTTCACACCTGTAATCCCAGCATTTTGGGAGGCCAAGGTGGGAGGATTGCTTTAGTCCAGGAGTTCAAGACCAGCCTGGGTAACACAGAGAGACCCAGTCTCTATTTCAAATATATTTATATTTAAAAAAAAAAAAAAAAAAGGTTGACAAAAGCTTCCTCATGGTAGTTTAGTGAGAGGAGACAGACAATAACCAAGTCCATGAGCACCGAGAGTTTGTCACGGTGGTGAGTGGCATGGAGGAAGAGAAGCAGGGAAGGGATGAGGTGGTGCAGGAGGGATTTAGGACAGGCCTCCCTGAGGTGAGCCTTGGGTGAAGACCTGAAGGCAGTAAGGGATGAAGCCGTGCAGAGATCTGGGGCAGCCAGAGAGCAGAGCTGGAGTGGAGGCCTGGAGGCGGGAGCGGGCCCAGTGTGTTGAGACAGCCCAGGCAGTATGGCAGGGAGTGAATGAGGGAAGGGTGGGAGGTGAGACCAGGGAGGTGGCGGAGGGCCAGAGTCTCAGCAGACGAGATGGGCTGTTTCCCTGCCCCTTTCCCTTCCCCTCACACACAGGCTGTGATGGATGTGGGGTCCTCGTCCCCTGCCGCCCAGAGGCCCCCACAGTCCTTCAGCCTGGCCTCTCCCCTCCTGCCTGTTCCAGCGGAGATCCTGCAGGCCAATGACAACCTCACCCAGGTGATCAACCTGTATAAGCAGCTGGTGCGGGGTGAGGAGGTCAACGGTGATGCCACAGCCGGCTCCATCCCTGGTGAGGAGGTGGCAGGAGAGCTGGGAGGGCACCCATCAGGCTGGAGGGGCACAGAGAGTGCAGGGTGGTGTGCTGGTCTCAGAGCGGCTGGAATGACTGCCAGGGTGACCCTGGCCCCTTAAGATGGGGAAGGCCCCAGGGAGGGAGCTGGGGGTGAAGTCTGTGCCAAGCGTACAGCTGTGGGGGAAGAAGTCTGGATGTTGGTGGGGGAGCTGAGGGTTTGGTGAGGACAGGCAGAAGAAGGAAGGCATTCTTTCATTTGACAAATCTGGCACCTGTTGTATAGGGCTAGATGACACCCCAGAGGCTTTATGTATCAGAAAATGCGAGGGGGGTTAGGAAAGTAAACATTACAGACTCAGGTCTAATAAGGGTAAGATGGCAGCCTTGGGGGGTCACAAAAGGGGTTAGAATTGGTTCTGTTAGGGAGAAGTGGAGATGGAGGCACTGCACAGAAGCAGCCAAGTTTCAGCAGGGCCTTAAGGATGGGTAGCAGTTTGCCCAGTAGAGCTAAGAAGGAAATACATTCCGGACAGAAGTACCATCATATGCCAAAGAGAGGTCCTGTTGAGCAGTTTCCAGGCAGGGGCTGGTGTGGCCAAGGAAGGGGAGGCAGGAGACCAGTGGTAAAGCATCGGGGGTTAAGTGTTGCTCCCCCGCAACCCCTGTGGACTCTGAGAGACACGTGTACACCCAGGACTTGCCAGCCTCTTCTTTCCCACCCCAGGGAGCACCTCGGCCCTGCTGGATCTCTCAGGCCTGGATCTCCCGCCTGCGGGCACCACCTACCCAGCTATGCCCACCCGCCCTGGCGAGCAGGCCAGCCCTGAGCAGCCCAGTGCCTCAGTTTCCCTGCTTGACGACGAGCTCATGTCTCTGGGTGAGGAAGGGGCCAGGCCTGGAGGAGGGCGGGCTCAGCAGCAGATGGGGCATGATCCCAGGGCCCACTCACAGCTAGCGGAACCACGTACCCCAGGTGTGAATCCTGTGGGGCACGTGGATGAGCATTAGGCCCACTTCACAACTGAGGAAACCGAGGCTCGGGGAAGTTAGGAGCTTGTGCGAGGCCACACGGCCAGAGGGTGAGGCTGGCAACCTCTAAGCCGGCCTCGGATAAGCTAACCAGCATTCAGGCTCTGGCAGCCTGGGGGGAAACCAGGGGATTTCCCCGCAACAGGTTAGAGCCTGGAATTGAGAACTATCTGGGCAAAAGTTCAGCAGTTTCTTCATCCACCAAGAGGAGAGGGAGGGCTCTGGGCTCCAGAGCACCCAGAGGCTCCAGAGAAGCCGAGGCCAGAGCTCGAGGGACTCGGTGATCCAAGCTGGTCCAGGGCCAGGCCTGCTGTTACTCCCAGGCAGGCTCCGGCTCCAGAGCCCAGCAGGGGCCAGGCTTACCCGGGGGGAAGCAGCAAAGCGGTCCCAGCTGCCCAAACCATTTTTGGGTTTCCAACTGCTGTCGGGGCAGCAGCCCCATCCGAGAGCTGAGATCAGAACAGCCTCCTCCTGAGAGCCACTGAAGGGATGAAGAGCAGATATGTTAGGGCCCCATCAAAGGAATCCTCAGGGATATGTTGGAAGCCAAGATTCAGACTGTGGTTTCCTGAGCCAGTTCTGAAGCAAAAACCAGACCCGAAGGCCTTGAAGAAGTGATGGGGGCCCGGGGCGCCCTGGGCGGGGTCTGCCTGGGTTCCAGGAGTGCTTCCTTAGGTGGTGCCCACTACTGCAGTCTGTCCTGTCTTAGGTGACCCTCACAGTCTCTGCAGGCAGGTGCCGTTAATAGCCCCACTGCACAATGAGGAAACGGCAGCACAGAAAGGCGCGGTGGCTCACGCCTGGAATCCCAGCACTTTGGGAGGCCGAGGCAGAGGGATTACTTGAGGTCAGGAGTTTGAAACTAGCCTGGCCAACATGGCGAAACCCCGTGTCTATTAAAAATACAAAATTAGCTGGGCGTGGTGGCACATGCCTGTAGTCCCAGCTACTGGGGAGGCTGATGCAGGAAAATTGCTTGAACTGGGGAAGCAGAGGTTGCGGTGAGCCGAGATGGCACCACTGCACTCCAGCCTGGTTGACAGAGCAAGGCTCCGTCTCACAAAAAAAAGAAAAAGAAAAGGAAAAAGAAAGGCTGGGTGACTTGTGCAGAAAGGGCTCTAGGACTTGAGCTGGGCTCTGATCCTGAAGCCACACTCTGAGCAGCTGGGCTGCTCTGACTCGTTGTTCATAAGCAAGGAAAAGGAAATGAGGACCCGGAGTGTGGAGGGAGAGCTGAAGGGGAAGGAGAGCTGAGGGGAAAGGAGGCCCAGTTGTGAGCTCCCTTTGTGAACCCAGCAGCCAGCACCCTCCCTGAAGCTGCTTACGAGCCCCATGCAGCCTCCCCCTCTTCATTCAGAGCCAGGGGTGACTGCAGGGAGAGGACCTTTACCCCATTCTACAGAGAAGTAAAGGATGGTCAAGGGACAGGAACGTTCATACAAGGTTTATCTTCCCCTGTGGAGCCAACCCTAGGCGGCAGCTACCTGAGGGGCAGTGGGTGGGGAAGTACTGCAGCGCCGCCAGCCCCCAGCCAGCAGCTGCAGCACCACCTCCACAGGAGAAGCGAGATGCAGCTGCACTTCCTGTCCCCGCACTGCACTGGCATAGTTCTGAGCCACCAGCTTCCTTCTGTTTTCCTCTCAGAGGCAAAGCATGGGGGCACAGGAGCCGGAAGTGCCAGGGCAGCCTGCAGCCTGGGCCTGGTGAATGGAGGAGGCCCTGGGGCCACACAGGGGGCTGGTCCTCACTCTTCACGGCAGGGGTGGGAGACAGGTTCCTGTCCCTCAAGGAGGGTGTTCAGGCAGCCTTAACCTCCCCCGTCTCAAGTGATCCTCCCATCTCAGGCTCCTGAGTAGTTGGGACTACAGGTGTGTGCCACCACACCCGGTTAATTAGTTTATTTTTAGTAGACACACGGTTTCACCTGTGTTGGCCAGGGTATTGAACTCCTGGCCTCAAGTGATCCACCCACCCCAGCTTCCTAAAATGCTGGGATGACAGGCATGAGCCACTGCGCCCACCTCTTTTTGGTTTTGAGATGGGGGTCTCACTATATGGCTCAGGCTGGTCTCAAATTTCTGGCTTCAACTAATCCTCCCATCTCAGCCTCCCAAGTAGATGGGACCACAGGCATTGGCTAATTTTTTTTCCTTTTATTCTTTAGGGGTAGAGTCTCTATGCTGCCTGGGCTTATCTCAAACCCCAGCTTCAGCCTCCCAAATAGCTGGGATTACAGACATTAGCCACTGCACCTGGCTGGTGTCTCCATTTTACAGATGAGGCTGTCACCCCCCAATATCACACAGCCAAGTGGCAGAGTTGTGTTCAAATGCTGGCAGTCAGGCCATGCTCTGTATGAGTCCAGACTCTGCCACTTTCCAGCTGTGTGTTCTCGGGCAGGTTATTTACCAACTCTGAGTCCATTTTCTTATCCCTAAAAGAGGGCTGAGAAGCTCACCCCTACCTTTGAAGGTTGTTTGAGGATTAAGCAAGACCAGCATCTGAAGGGCCTGAAGCATCTAGGGCATCATCAGTGCACTTTATCTCTGGCCTCTAAGAAGTGCATCTAGAAGAGACCAACTGTCACAGCTTCCTGGTACCCTTGCCTTTGCCTGTCAGGTAGCACTTCGGTTTGGACCTCACTTTTTCAGGATTTGTTGGAAACAAGATCCCATATCTTCTCTAGGTCAGATTTGGGGTGAACTTGGCTGACAGTATTCCAGGGCAGGCAGAGGTCAGGCTGGCTGGTGACCTGCTGCCTCCTTCCCATCGGCAGCTAGTTCTAGGGCCATCCACAGGGATCCCCAGCCCTCCATAGTACCAGTGAGCCTCACTGCCATGTGCCAGGGCCAAGAGGGCCTTCAGCGTCGCCTCCAGTCCAGCCCTGTCCTCGTATTCTTGGGGACACTGTGGCTCAGCCAGCACGGTGCCTAGCCCACAGTCACCCAGCAGGCGTCCCTCGAGTGGGCCAGTGGCAGGCACAGAGCTGCTCTCTCCTTGCCTGGATGCATGAGGAAAGGAACCTCTTCTCCCTGCAGCCCAGCCCTGCAGGCTCTCTGCTGCCAGATGACGAGTGAAGATGAAAGTCCTGATGTCTATTGTCTGTGTGCACAGTAGCTTTGGAGTGGCCTGGCCGGGAAGAGGGGAAGCGTGTGTGGGGTCAGCACAAGGGGTTGCCGGGATCTTGGTTACTGGTTCTGCTCTGCTGCTGGTTCCCTCTGAAAGTGTGGGTTTCTCCCCTCTGTGCTGAGCCTCAGAAAGGGGCAGGGAGCCCCATGCCAGCACACATGGCCCCTCGGCTCTCTGGCCTCTGCAGGGTCAGCCCAGCTCCTTCACCTCTCTCCTGCTTTCCCCTCAGGCCTCAGTGACCCCACACCCCCTTCAGGCCCAAGCCTGGATGGTACCGGATGGAACAGCTTCCAGGTAGGAGGGGACCACAAACTAGCCTGGCCTGTCCCAGTTCCAGGGTCAGGGCAGCTGGGACAAGCGGCCTGGATAAACTAAAAGGATGGATGGGCTCTATTCAAGGGCCCAGGGCCAGGGGGTGGCCCAGGGGCCTGGAGACACCCACCCAGGGTACAGGGCCTCCCCTTACCTCCAGCTGTATCTTCCCCAAGTCTCAGCCTTGGGGCTGCAGCCCAGCCTTTGGGATTGGGATTGAGATGGGCAATCCCTCTTCCTTTCCCTTGAGGGTGACAGAGGTCCCTGGAATGTAGAACCCCCAACCAGACCCAGCCACCCTGCATCATGGACATGGGTGGTCTGGGGTCCCCACCTCTGTGGCTGCTTTCCCAGATGTCATTTGCAAGGAGGACACTGAGCCTCAGGGCAGGATCAGGTGATGCTGACACCTCTCTAGACAGCCCCACCCCACCTGCATCCTTTTCCCCACAGTCGTCGGATGCCACTGAGCCCCCAGCCCCTGCTCTGGCCCAGGCCCCCAGTATGGAAAGCCGACCCCCAGCGCAGACATCCCTGCCAGCAAGCAGCGGTCTGGACGACCTAGACCTCCTGGGGAAGACCCTCCTGCAGCAGTCGCTGCCCCCGGAGTCCCAGCAAGTGCGGTGGTGAGGGCCCACCATGGCTGGCATGGGGTGGGGAGCACTCCCTGTTCCCACAAACCAGCAACTTCTCCTGGGCTTGTCCAGGCCCAGCAGGGAGAGGCTCATTGCTGTCTTGTTCTGTAAGCAGCAGATGCCAAGCAGTGCACCTGCCTCTGGAAACACAACAGTGCCCAAGGCAGACCTGGGCCCATCTCACAGAGCACAGTTTATGGGACCTGGGCCCACTGGCCTGGCCTCCCCCCAGGTGTTCCCAGCTCCCTTGAGAAAGGTCCAGAGGGCCGGCAGAGGGGAGGACACTGGGCTGGAGTGAATAGGTGGGGTGCAGGGTGGAGGGAGAACACGAGCTGCTCCTTCTAAAGGTAAGACCCAAGGCCAGAGAGATAGCCACACGTGCCAGCCTTTCCTGTGCCCCTGATCTCTCCATCACCAAAGAATCACTTTTTCTTTTTTTGAGAGGGAGTCTCACCCTGTCACCCAGGCTGGAGTGCAGTGGCATGATCTCGGTTCACTGCAACCTCCATCTCCCAAACTCAAGCGATTCTCCTACGTCAGCCTCCTGAGTAGCTGGGACCACAGGTGTGCGCTACCATGCCCAGCTAGTTTTTTGTATTTTTTATACAGACCGGGTTTCGCCATGTTGCCCAGGCTGGTCTCAAACTCCTGAGCTCAAGCGATCTGCCCGCCTCAGCCTCCCAAAGTGTTGGAATTACAGGGGTGAGCTACCACGCTGGCCAAGAATCACTTCTTAATGCACTGTCCCCCGATTAAGGGAGAAGCAGCAGCCAGCCCCCCGGCTCACACTCCGGGACCTGCAGAATAAGAGCAGCAGCTGCAGCACCCCCAGCTCCAACGCCACCAGCCTTCTCCACACCGTGTCCCCAGAGCCCCCCAGGCCTCCGCAGCAGCCCGTACCAACCGAGCTCTCACTGGCCAGCATCACTGTGCCCCTGGAGTCCATCAAACCCAGTGAGTAGGGCTGGGGCAGGTGCAGGCTGGGCTGGGTCAGCTTGCTGCCCTGTCAGGAGCTCTGTCTGGGGAAGCTAGTAGGAAAGCAGGGCTCCCCTGGCTCTGCCACTGGCCAACCAGAGGGGAGCTCTGAACAAGGCCCTCCCCTTCCCAGGAGTCAGTTTCCTTATCTGCCCCAGAGCAATCAGAGGACTGCTGTACAAACTCCAGGCTTATATAAGCAAGAAGACCTCTAGGGAGTAGGCTCTGGGCCCCTTCCATCCCCAGGAAGGCAGGGCCCAGGACACAGAGAGGTTTGGGGTCTCCCCCAGATTACAGAACTGAACCATGATAAAGACCCAGATCCAAGGCTGGGTTTTTCCAGCCCAGGAGCAGTAAGGGGACCATGGCCCAGCCCCGGGCCCCAAGCAGACACATGAGGCCTGGTGGTCCTCAGCATTACCCTCTATGAGCTCCCTGTGACCAAAGACCCTACCCCCACAGTGTCTCCCAGCAGTGGGCAGAGCTGCCCCTCTCACCAGTAGGAGAACCCTGAGCTCAGAGAAGGGGAGTGACTGCCGCAAGGTCACACAGCGTGAGACTCACCCTCACCAAGTCCCTCACCCCAGCACTCCAGGCAGAGCCACACAGCATCGGGGGAAGCTGGGCTGTGACTCGGCTCTGGGGTGGGTGTCCTGCCTCCACTATCAGACTGGGGGTTCACCTGCCCTCTCTGGGCACCGCTCTGTGCCCCTGCCTGCACTGCCACCCAGGGTCCAGGTAAGGCCCCAAAGGAGGACTTTGCTCTTGTTGCCAGTACAGCAGCCAGCTCCTGAGGCGAGCCGGGTGGGGCCTGGGGGCTGAGCGGATGTGCTGCAGCTCAGCTGTCCCATCGCCCTCCCACCTTCTCCCACAGGCAACATCCTGCCCGTGACTGTGTATGACCAGCACGGCTTCCGCATCCTCTTCCATTTTGCCCGCGACCCACTGCCAGGGCGCTCCGACGTGCTGGTGGTGGTGGTTTCCATGCTGAGCACCGCCCCCCAGCCCATCCGCAACATCGTGTTCCAGTCAGCTGTCCCCAAGGTGACAAGCCAGTCGGACAGGGCATGCCTCCCTCCTCTCAAGGCAGGGTGACATGGAGCTGGGTGGGGAGCCACCTGTCAGGGGGCAGGTCTCCCTCCCTTGCTGGGTGGTTGGTGTAGAAGGGACCAGAAGGACTGAGCCCCAGGATCCCTGGAGGGGAGCTGGCAGGCTGGGTCTGGTTCCTCGGAGCAGGACAAGCAGCCAGGGCTAGCTGTGCCCATCCTGCCATCTGCCCACAGGTTATGAAGGTGAAGCTGCAGCCACCCTCGGGCACGGAGCTGCCGGCTTTTAACCCCATCGTCCACCCCTCAGCAATCACCCAGGTCCTGCTGCTTGCCAACCCCCAGAAGGTAAGGGGCTCCCAGGCAGTGCTCCAGGGTGGGGGCGGCCACTTCTCCTCCTCTGACCCCTCTGCCTTTGCCATCTCTTCCCCAGGAGAAGGTTCGCCTCCGCTACAAGCTCACCTTCACCATGGGTGACCAGACCTACAACGAGATGGGGGATGTGGACCAGTTCCCCCCACCTGAAACCTGGGGTAGCCTCTAGAACAGAGAGGGGCTGGGGAGAGGAAGGGGCAGAGGGACCGGTCACTGTCCAGCCTGGAGGGAGGCATTGGTGGCCAAGGACACCCTTTGTTGCCCATGGCCATTCACCCCCAGGCCTGGTGCTTCTCCCCACACCCCTATAGGCCTCAAGTGACTCTTCCCCCTCCTGCTCCGGCCCCGCCCCTGCTGAGCCAAACCCAGTAGGAGGCTGGACCTGGGTTTGTGCTGCTGGGGTCCAGGTCCCTCACCGGGACCTGGAGAGGGAGGGGCTGTGTAGCCTTGGAAGAACTTGGGTCATGGGGAGGAAGCACGGCTGTTGGGGAAGGGCCAGGACCTCAGGCCCAGCCCCAACCCCAGCTGGGGTGGGGTCTTCCCCACCTGTCTCTTATGCCTTATGGGAAGGCCCAGCCATAACTCGGGGGCGATGCTGGAGCTGGGGACCAGCTTAGGCCTCCTCCATAGGAACCCAGTGACTGGGGGGTGACGCCTACACCCCCAGCTATTTGCACTCTGGTGTGTGGTTTGACTCTGCTTTTCTTCCGGATTGGCCCTGTGGTCACAGCCTCAGGGGGCCAGGCTGGGGGAACCTCACCTGGCCCCTACTCCTCCTGGGGGTTTCCCTTTGCCATTGGGCCCCCTGAGGGACTGTGGGGGCTCAAGGGTAATGCCAGAGGCCCATGGCCCCAGCGAGGGGCTGTGGGGCGCCTAGAGTTCTCGGTGTGTCTCCTTCATTCATTGGCCTCTGCTGGGGCCTCCTATGGGTGTCTTACGTCTGTCCATCCATCTGTCCGTGGTCAGAAGTAGGGTCAGTGTGTGAGTGAGAGCAGGAGTATTTATGAAAATAAAACGTCGTTTTTCCTGGACCAGCTGCTCTCGTGGCCCTTTGGAGGTTGAGGGAGATGGGAGGGGTTGAGTCCATGTTCCCCAGGGCTGCCCTGTAGACCTCTCCACTTCCGTCTTTGGAGGTCAGTCGTGGGCCCCCTCCCCACCACCCCCTGGGCCCTGCACCGGAAGAGGCCCTGCAAAGGGGCCTGTGGCCAGTGCTGAGTCACCAGAGAGGGCGCTGGGCTGTGGCGGACCAGGACCGTCCCAGCTGGAAGTGGGCGACCGCCAGGGCCTGGCAGGAGCCCCAGCTGCTACAGACACCGAGGGGGAGGCCCCTGGCTGCTCACGACTTCCTCCTGCTGTGCTCAGCCCTCCACACAACCTCGATGCTGCAGCACCCCAGAGGGAAGTCCAAGCCCAGCTTCTCCCTCCCCCCAGACATCACTCCCTTGCCTAGCACCAATCGCAGTTTGTTTGGGAGCAGACCCAGGGACCCTGAGCTGGGCCCCTGCCACTCGCAGCGGCAGCTCTCCCCCACACAGTGCTATCAGTTTTCTCCAACCAGGAGGCTGGGGTCCAAGCTTGGGCGTGGCTTCGAGGCCACACAGCTGGGAGCGAGGGGGCGCTGGTCCAGGCAGATGGGCCCTGTTGTGTGGGAGGCCAGCCCTGCGTGTGGCTCTGCAGGAAAGTGTTCCCTGCTCAGATGAGTCCAGGGAGGCTGCGCACGGTTTCTCCTGAGTAGATGAGCCCATACAGACCCTGGGAAGTCCCTCATTTAAGAAGCCATTTTCACTTTGTCTAATCTAGTGTTTCCCAATCTGAACTTGGCCGCTGAACCCTTCTTAGATATAGTTGTGACATGCTGGAGAATTGCCCAGCACACCCGCCTCCCAGCGTGTGTGCTCTTTAACACTCATCAGCAAGCAAGGGGCCCCTCTCTGCTGGGCCCACACTGAAAGCGCAGGCTGAGAGCTCCTCCATGTCCGCCTTACTGCTGAGGGGACAAGAGGCATTAGCTGCACCCTGCGGGAGCCTCCTATCAGATCCCTACAGTGGGACTCCCACCCTGGCACAGCCCTCCAGACAGAGGCTGGCCCCTGGAGGCTTGCAGACACCCTGTCCCAGCCACGTGGCCTCGTTCCTGTTCCCCTCCCCTACCCTGCAGGACTCGCCTCCACACTTGTGATGTCTCCTGAAGATAACTCCGGTTGGAAGTTTCTTCTACCTGAAATGAAACCATATCGCCTGCAGCATCCACTTGGGGTGCCAGAGTCCCACCTCCAGCACAGTCTTCATTACTGGCCATGGCAGGGAGGAGTACAGGTTGGCATGGGGAACAGGTGGGACTGTGAGCTGGGAGTCTGGGGGCTGGTTCTGGCTGGGTCACTGGCTTGCTGTGTGATTTTGAGGAAGGTGCTTTCCTTTCTGGAAAAGGGGAGAGGGACTCAATGAGCTATAAGGTCCCTCTGAGGAGTCCTTGGACAAAGGAGCCAGGCTGTCAGCTTTGGAGTGACCCAGGATATTCCGGGGACGGGAAGGTGGGGTCCCTTCAGCCTTTGGACCTTCTCCCTTGCCTTGTCCTTAACCCACCCATCCTGTCAGTCATGCCAGTGTTTCCTGAGCAGCCCCTGGGCCAGCCCCTGTCCTAAGAGTTCACAAGCTGGCAAGGACTTGGGAGCCAGTGTGGCACCCTGAGAGCAAAGACATGAGGTACCACAGAAGCCCTGCATCTGTCTGAGTCTGGGGTGGGTTCTAACCAGAGGAAAGGACCCTGGGCCTCCACTCCCTGGAGGAGTCCTTCCCCAAATACCGTGTTGCTGCACAGAGGTCCGGGCCACTGCGCTCTGCAGTCTCAGGGGCTGGGATGCAGTGCACTGGGGAGGCGTGTGCTCTGTCTCTTGAAGGGTGACCCCCGGTGCCATGCCAAGACCAGTGGGACTTCCCAGATCTCGAAGCCCCACTTCCATTTCTGTTGATTTGGCCAAGGAACCAGTTAATTTTGGTTTTCAGCAACCGCATCACACTGTTCGTCTGTTTATGGCAGCCAGGAGAAGTGGCAAGGGCCTGGGAGCCTGCTCCTGCCTAGTCGGTTTTTTGTTGTTGTTGTTTTTACGGAGTTTCGCTCTTGTTGCCCAGGCTGGAGTGCAATGGCACGATCTCGGCTCACCACAACCTCTGCCTCCCGAGTTCAAGCGATTCTCCTGCCTCGGCCTCCCGAGTAGCTGGGATTACAGGCCTGTGCCACCACATCCTGCTAAGTTTGTATTTTTAGTAGAGACGGGGTTTCTCCATGTTGGTCAGGCTAACTCCCACCTAAGGTGATCCACCTGCCTTGGCCTCCCAAAGTGCTGGGATTACAGGCATGAGCCACCACACCCAGCCCCCAGTCGGTTTTTTGGTTTTTTTGTTTGTTTGTTTGTTTGAGGCAAGGTCTCTCACCCAGGCTGGAGGGCAGTGTTGTAAACACAGCTCCCTGCAGCCCTGACCTCCTGGGCGCAGGCAATCCTACTCTCTTAGCCTCCTGAGCAGCTGGGACCACAGGCGCGTGCCACCACGCCCGGCTAATATTTTTATTTTTTGTATAGAGTTTCGCCAGGTTGCCCAGGCTGGTCTGGAACTCCTGAGCTCAAGCGATCCACCTGCCTCAGCCTCCCAAAGTGTTGTGGTGAGCTACTGTGCCTGGTCTGCCTGGTCTCTCGACATACCCCCTCCCCCAGTCTCTTTGGGCCTTGCAACCAGGGCACCAGCCCAGCAAGGCAGGCAAGAGGAGCCCCCGGACCTGATGTAGCCTCCCATCTTAAGCCTCTGAAATGCCCTGTGAAATGGGAAGTGAGGCTCAGAGAAGTCACACATTACGGGCTGAGTCTGGGCCAGCAGTCTTGAGGTGTCTACCAGGATGGCACATTGCCCCGTACCTCCCAAGTCCTCCCCCCAGCCTCTGTCGGGCTGTCCTCTGGGGCTGGGCTCAGGGTACACACTCCTCCAGGGCTATCAGGATTAAAATGGAGTTCTCAGCCTTAGGGCCACCCCAGGATTTCCTGGAAAGTCCTTTGGGCTTGGCGAGGGAGGTGAGGGAGTTTTTAGAGCCCCAGAGATCTCACTATGCCCCTAGCTGCTCTGGGTGGAAGTCCACACAGAGGGCAGCACCGAGGGATACTACAAACAGGCAATTTGTCAAAGTGTCTAAAATGGGATGTTTCTGCTCCTGCAGCCCCTGCTTCTGACCCCTGTTACCACCACCACTCAGCTGCTGACCTCCCTGCCCACATCCTGCTCAAGCCTTACTAGCACACTCTACCCAGACTGTCCCAGGCTTTCACAGACAAATCTGCACAGAGGCTGCCAGGCCCTCAAAGCAACCACAGGGGTTAAGGCGGAGCCAAGGGCCAGCATTTCTGGAGCTCCCAGGCAATGCTGTCTGGGTCTGGCACAGCAGGAGAGCCCACGTGGGCTTAGGAGACTGTCAGATCTGTTTCCTAACTTGGCCTCTACCACTTTTCCAGCTGGGGACCTTAGGCCAGGGGCCTTGGGCTATTCACCTGTAAAATGGGGACAGTGATACCAGCCTCACTGGAGGATATGCTATAGCACGACAAAAAGTCCCATTGTCCTAAGGCAGCTAGACACACACAGGGGTCGCTGGGGCAGGAATGGGGGTAAGGGGTCTTTCCATTCCTGACTTGGCAAGCTGAATAATGATGGTAACAAGAAACAATGCAAGGCACTTTATAAGCATCTTGCATCTATTAATTCACCTAACGCTTCTGTGAGGTAGGTACTATTATTTCCAATTTACTGAGGAGGATGCTGAGGTTCAGAGACGTGAAGTGTCCCACCTAAGGTTACCCAGCTAATGACAGCCACAGCCTGGCCAGCTAGCCTCCTCCACACCCTTAAGCTCTCTCTGTTCCTGCTGCCTGAGCCACTGTGACAGGCACACTGCCGGGTCCCAGAGGCTTTAGCAGGAGCCAGCTAAGACCAGCCTGGTAGAGAATGACCCAAGCCAACAGGCCCCTGGATTGGGGAAGGGCCCCACGAGGGGTTGGCTGGGGAGCTCTGAGGTACCCCTTCTGTGTCTGCAGTTTAGAAAGGCCATGGTCCCAACACCCACTGATCAAAACTTCTGAGTCCGTAAGTCTCTGATTACAATTCCTTTTAAGGAACAGCCTATAACCCTAACCCAACCTTTGGGGAGTCCATCCTTCTACGATTCAACATCCAGGTGTGACAAGGGAGGGCCTAAAATCTACCCATCACCCAGCTAGGAGGCACAGCAGCCCCACCCGAATCCGACTCAAAGGCCCAGGGTGTCTCTCCTGCCCAGGACCCTTAGGTCTCGCTGGAGGGGAGTCTGGAGACCAGGGCAGGAGTGCGGGGCAAGAGCTCAGTTAGACTGATAATAGGGCTCGGGCAGTTTCCACCACAGCTGCGGCTACAACCCACGTGTACTGACCCCTCACCAGGCCGGAGCTGGGGCTCAGGACTGGGCAAATCTAGGAGGGACAGAGGTATAAGCCAAACCTTGCCTTCAAGGACTTTCAGACCAGCTACAGAACCAGACAAGCCCAGGCCCAGTGTGGTCTGGGCTGGAGGCTTGGCTGGAACAGCGGGGGCACCACATAGTCCAGAGACTTCCCGAGGGACAGGAAGGATGGCACCTGAGGTTCCCTTGCCATGCCACCCATAGTCACTGGCCAGCAGCCTTCCTGTTGGGAAAAGGGAGATGGGGGAGGGAACCTTGCCTGACATCTCATCCTGGCCTGAGCTTTGATCTTGGAGCCTCCCAACTTCCCACCAGGATTCCACACTCAGGTGGGCTCCCATCTGGGAGGCTCTGGCCATAGCAGGCAGCTGTTGGGTTCCCTTCTCAGCTCCTCCCACCCCCAATGAGGCCTGCCTCATTAGGGAGGAGAGAAGCAGCCAGTGAGTGTGCCAGGCCCTGGGCTAGGCGCTGGGAGTATGGAGATGTGTGGGGCCAAGGTCCTGCCTCTGAGAGGCGCCCAGTCTGTACCGGCACACAGTAGTGGCTCAAATAGTCTCAAACTAAACTGAAACTAACAAAGCAAAGTGCAGAGGGTGTGGCAGGACTCTGGGGCACACCCTCCCCTCTTCCCCACGCCTGCGGCTCCTGATGCCACAGGGGTGCAGGGTAAGGAGAGCCTACTGTTTCCTAAAGGCGCTCACATCTTGTAAAACCAGCAGTTATGCCTAACTCTGTTGAGTGGAGGGCCAAAGAGGAGAACTACTGAGTCTGGGGGCAGTCAGAGCAGCACCTACATCATTGCCCTACAAGAAGGAAGGGGGACTGAGGCTGTTTGCCAGGAGGAATGAGAGGAGACGGGCTTCACAGATGGAGCAAACTGCCAGGACATGTGGAGAACAGGGTGTCGCAAACCGCTCTGGGAGGGTTCCTGGTGGCTGAGGGGTGGCACACACCTCCCTTAAAGGGAGCTGGCAGGGGTGTCTTGTCCACTCTGCAGAATGGGCAGGCCCAGGACAGCTGGCCCATCAGACCATTAGAAACAGCGAGTCCGGAGTTCCAGGGGCTTGTCCACGGCCACACAGCAGCCCGTGGCCCCAGGAAGCCAAAGCTCCCAGCCAGTCATCCAGTGGTGGGGGGGTTTAGTTCCAGGGGGCCAGAGGTCCTCTGCGGAAGAGAGTGCAAGGCAGTATCCGCGGCAGGCCCAGAGGGGCCAGGACAGGTCAGAAAGGCCTACCCCTCTTTCGCTTGGCACCCTTTCCTCTCTGCGAGGGATGCAAAGGTTATTTATACCTCGGGCCTGCAGGCTGCGGGTGGGGCAGGCACCCTGCCTGGGGCGGGTTGCAGGCGCAGGGGCAGGAACGGGCTTACCTGCTTCCCGCCACCGGGGCTGGGCGGGGCGCTGCGGGGAGGAGGAGCCGGGCACAACCTGTGGACGGCCGCGGCCGGCGGACACACAGCAGCGGGGGCCCGGCCGGGGGTCGCCGGGGGGCCCGGAAGCCGGGGGAGAGCGAGGAAACCAACTTGGAGAGAGGAGTGACCTGGGGGCCGGGGGCGGAGTCGTGAGCGGGGGAGGAGAGAGCCGGCCGCCAGCAAGAGCCGCGCGGCGGCCCAGGAAGCGAGAGCGCCGCCCACCCATCCGGGGCAAGAACCGCGCCGCAGGAGAGGCAGGCTGGACCGGGGGCTCCCCGGGCCCGCGACCCCCGCCGTGACCCCGCAGCCCCCAGCTCGCCCCCAAGATGATGAAGAGGCAGCTGCACCGCATGCGGCAGCTGGCCCAGACGGGCAGCTTGGGACGGTGAGTGTCACCCCCTTCCAGCCCCACTCTTACCCCGGCAGGACCTGAGGGGTCGTAAAAGGGTCGGGGGAGACGGGGGTGGGGAGGCTGGGGACAGCTGGGCAGCCACCCTCTGAGCGGCCAGACTCCTGCCCTCTCTTCCTCCTCTCTGAACGCCGCCCCCGTCTCTCGGGCAGAGCTGGAGGAGCAGGGGTGGCCTTTGGGGGAAGGGATGCCCCCCCTTACCGGATTGGAGGGGGCTTCAGGCGAGAGAATGCTCTCTGCCCTAGGACGCTGGGACTTCTCTGCCTCCACGAGTCTCTAAGTGGATGGTCCTCCTGACCTCACTTGTCCTCTCTGGACAATGGGGCAGTTCACCACCTCTGCTTGCTGGGCCGGGGAGGGAGGAGGGTCGATTAGGGCCACAGACCTGGGGCGAGGGGAGGAGATGGGTCCTGGCCTGGTGGGAGGAGGGGCCTGCCCCTGGCCTGCAGCGTCCCTTCCCCTCCCGCTCCCCCCAGCCCAGGGGCCTCCTGCTTCTCTGTCTCGTTTCTGCTTTTCCTGGACTCAGGTGGAAACATCCCCAGGTCTCCCAGCTCCCACCCCCAGTCTCTGAGCCGGTGGCACGGAGGCCGGAAGTTTGGGGAGCTTCTGAGAGCCTGTCTTCTCTGCTCCTCTTCCCCCAGCCTCAGGAGTTCCCCATTCTCTGGGTCCAGGGAGGGGACTGGGTGTCCAGAGACCTGGTTCTAGTCTCACACTGGCACAGATGCCTACATAGCCTGGACAGTCAGACCACCTTGCAGTGGGCCTTGGCATCCCCCATGTGTCCCCAGGTGGGGGCCAAGGGCCTGTGCACCCCTGCCCACAGCTGTAGTCCAGAGTGCTGTGTGACTGTGCCTAGGAGTCTGAGCTCCTGCACTTCCCGTTCTTGGGGCCAGCTAATACTCCTCATCCCGGGGTGGGCTGAGGATTTGGGAGTGGGCAGAAAAGAGGCTTCTGTGTCCCAAAGCTGGGCCCCGGGTGGGTCTCTCAGCCTCCCCTTTAGTTTCATCTGTCCGCCCTCTCTCAGGACACAGCCCTGGGTGGAAGAGGAAAAACCCATGTATCCTATTCCCACCCCCATGGAATGTGCTCTGACTGGGATGAAGCAACTGGGCCACCCAGGGCAGGCCTCAGCTGGGAGGGACAGTGGAAGCACTGGGGTCCAGGTGCCCTGCTGCGGGGAAGGGAAGTAGGGGGCGTTCTAACCCAGGCAGGCTCAGCAGAAGCACTCTCCCCCTTCCCACTCCCCGCAGCACCCCGGAGACCGCTGAGTTCTTGGGTGAGGACCTGCTGCAGGTACGTGCCTGGGCCGGGCAGGTGGGAAGGCAGGCCTGTGCAGGCTGTCGCGGAGCAGAGGGCCGGGGCGGGGACGCCATGTAGGGGCCCGGGTTGAGTCATTCCTCAAGCTGTTGGCCATGGGGTCCCCAGGGGACAGGAGAAAGTTTCCTGCTCAGGGGGAGACAGCCTCTCTTGATCCTTAACCTCCATACCTCCTTCCCAGGTAGAACAGCGGCTGGAGCCGGCCAAGCGGGCAGCCCACAACGTCCACAAGCGGCTGCAGGCCTGTCTGCAGGGCCAGAGCGGGGCAGACATGGACAAGCGGGTGGTGAGTGGGGGGTCCCGGGAAGGAGGGGCCTGAGCAGGAGACTTCCATCCAATGGGGAAGCAAGGTCGGGGCTGGGGTTTCCTTGCCAGTCTGAGTGTCTGGCACCAAGGGCATGGAGACTGCTCTGTTCCAAGGCCCCTCTGGCACTGCACTCAAGAGGCCCTATACCTTCCCCATCACCTTTACCCCACTTCCCTGTGCACCAGTTCCCATAAGCCGAGGCCAGGCTTCTGACAGCACCTGAACTTCTCTGTCCAATCAGTGCGCAGAGCAGGCTGTCAATGGGGCGGCCTCAGACGGTTTCCTGAAGGAGGTAGCAATTGAGCTGGCTTTTGAGGGATACATGTTTATTAATCAAGAGGCAGCATTTATTGGCTGGTAACCGCCAGCCTGTTACTAACATATTAGTGCATTGTCTCATGGAACACTGGCACAACCCTAGGGGCAGGCATTGCTTTACAGATGAGGAACTGGAGACTTAGAGATAAAGTCACTTGTCCAAGGTCACATAGCTAGTAAGTGGCAGAACTGAGGTTTGAACCCTGGTCTCTGATCCCAGAGCAGGCATTCTCCGTAACTCCAGATGGGGTGGGAGTGTGGGGCCATGTTTTGGAATCAGTTGACAATTCAGTGTGGCCAAGGCAAGGAAATTGGGAGCCATAGAGCGTTTGAACTCAGCGGTGGCTAGGTCAGCCATATATACCCTGGGACAGGGGAAAGAGCTCCCGCTCCCATTCTCCCTCCACCTGTGTGACCTGGGGCAAGCTCCCTGCCCTCCCTGCATCTTAGTTTCCCAGTCTGCAGTAGGACTTGGTCATTCCTTCTTGCCCAGTCAAGTGGCTTCTGGGAAGAGGAAAGGGCACGCCAGATGGAGAGGGGCTCCATCCATGCTCTCAGGGAAATGTCACCCCCACCACACCTTGTCATCTTGTTTCCACTCTCATCTGGGACTGTGGCCCTCCTGGGTTCCCTCCTCCCCTGCCCCAAGGGGCTGGCCTGGTGCTCAGGCAGGGTGGAGGGAGGCACGGACACTCAGCGCCGGCCCCACCCTCCCTGCAGAAGAAGCTTCCCCTCATGGCTCTGTCCACCACGATGGCTGAGAGCTTCAAGGAGCTGGACCCTGATTCCAGCATGGGGTGAGCACAGACGGGGCCCAGCCCTCACCTGGGGATACCAAGATGTGATCTCAGCTGGGAGGGGGTCCAGGTGGTGAGGGCATCCACATCAGAAGAATGACCAGGCTGGGGACAGTTCCCAGGTCAGTGAGGGTGGCCAGGCCTGGGAGGGTGTTCAGCTTAGCAGAGATGAAGGATATCTAGGAGGGGCCGGAAGTGAGGGAGGAGAGGCCCCACCAAGTGTTTCCAGTGGAGGTGAGGGCAGCAGGCACCTGGACCCATGGGGTGCCGTGTCCACAGGAAGGCCTTGGAGATGAGCTGTGCCATCCAGAATCAGCTGGCCCGCATCCTGGCCGAGTTTGAGATGACCCTGGAGAGGGACGTCCTGCAGCCACTCAGCAGGCTGAGTGAGGTGAGCCTGTGCCCTGCTTCCAGCCCCCAGCTTCCCCAGCTTCTGGCTCCCTCCTCCCCCAGCACACTGACCCCCCCATGCCCATCCCCAGGAGGAGCTGCCAGCCATCCTCAAGCACAAGAAAAGCCTCCAGAAGCTCGTGTCCGACTGGAACACACTCAAGAGCAGGTGGGAGCCCCAGCCGCTCAGGGGGCTCATATCTGGGTCAGCCCACAGAGATGGTCATAGAGCTTTGAGGCCCTGGCCACACCAGGAGGATGCTGTGGGGTCTGCTGAGTACAGTGTGTGTACTTGTGCACGCCTGGTCCCTAGGAGCACAGGTGGTTAGGGTATCTGTGAGGGTGTGCCCGCGTGTGTCACAGCTGGTGCTGGGGCAACCCTAAAGCCTGGGATCCTGTAAACAGTCCTGCGGCAGCCCTATTCTCCCCTCTGTGGAGTGGCTGTGATCACCAAACCTGCCACCAGGGGGCAACCCAGAGCACTCATGGCCCAGCCTGGGCAGAGGCCCCGGCCAGTGGAGCTCTCAGATCTGCAGCTCTAAATCCTAGAATCCCATGTGGTCTGCTGTAGGGGGGGGACACTTGGCTCTGGACATGCAACAGGGCAGGTGACCAGCTCACCTTGGGATCATCCCCAGGCTCAGTCAGGCAACCAAGAATTCAGGCAGCAGTCAAGGCCTGGGAGGCGGCCCGGGCAGTCACAGCCATACGACCATGGCCAACAAGGTGGAGACGCTGAAGGAGGAGGAGGAGG
Organism: Pan troglodytes; assembly: GCF_028858775.2. Lineage (NCBI taxonomy): Eukaryota > Metazoa > Chordata > Mammalia > Primates > Hominidae > Pan > Pan troglodytes. The sequence goes on from NC_086016.1 coordinate 39,657,009, forward strand.
AGCTGAAGAGGAAAGTGGAGCAATGCAGGGTGAGGGCCATGGGGGTCCCCTGGATATGTAGGGGTGGCAGGGGTGGGTCCTGGCCCCATCTCACAGGCAAGGAAGCTGAAGTTCAGAGAGGTGACACATGACTTGCCTAAGGCCACGTGGCTAGGAGCCAGCAGAGCTCCGCCATTCCCTTGTAGCCTCTTCTGTCTGTACCCCATGCATAACTTGGGAAGGCGGAGATTTGGTCTGTTCCCTGAGTCTCCATGTGTTTGTTTGCTGAGCGAGCGAGTGAATGAATAAATGAAGAGTGAATGAATGGTGAATAACAGGTCACTGTGTAAGGCCAGGCGCGGTGGCTTATGCCTGTAATCCCAGCACTTGGGGAGGCCGAGGCAGGCGAATCATGAGGTCAGGAGTTCAAGACCAGCCTGGCCAACATGGTGAAACCCTGTCTCTACTAAAAATACAAAAACTTAGCTGGGCGTAGTGGCACGCGCCTGTAATCCCAGCTACTCAGGAGGCTGAGGCAGGAGAATCGCTTGAACCCAGGAGGCAGAGGTTGCAGTGAGCCGAGATTGCACCACTGCACTCCAGCCCGGGCAACAGTGCGAGACTCCGTCTCAAACGAAACAAAACAAAAAACAAGGCACTGTGCTAAGTCTGTGGAGACACAGAGATGGGGACAAGAAGCCAGAAAAGTTTAAGGGAGTTCCCAGGGGCTGGCCCCAAGCACCAACCTTGGCAGAGAGAGGAGCCTGGCTGGGACCTCCCACCTGCAGTTGTGTGGCCTGGGGGAGGTCACCAGCCCTTCCAAGCCTCCTCTTCCCCTCTAGACCCCCCAGCCTCACCCAACGTAAGCTCTCCCCTGTCTGTCCCCAAGGACGAGTACTTGGCTGACCTGTACCACTTTGTTACCAAGGAGGACTCCTATGCCAACTACTTCATTCATGTGAGTCCAAGACCGGGCCCCAGCCATCCAGAGCTCAGGGGCTGAAAGCCAGAGCCAGGGGCCACTGGGGCTCTAAGATGGTGGAGGGGGCGTCTGCTCTCAAGGACCCTATAGAAGGCTCAGCTTCCCTCACTTCCGCTCAGGGTGTCCCTTCATCCCCACAGCTCCTGGAGATTCAGGCCGATTACCATCGCAGGTCACTGAGCTCGCTGGACACAGCCCTGGCTGAGCTGAGGGAGAACCACGGCCAAGCAGGTGGGGACATAGGCCCGGCGATACCACACCCCTGACCCTGCCCTGCTCGGGGCTTATTGAGAAGCTCACACTTCATCCTGATAGGTAGCAGGAAGCTGTGGATGGGTTCTGAGAGCTAGGCTCAACCTGTGTTGGAGAGGCAGCTCTGGCTACTGTGTGGAGGGTGGAGTGAAGGGGGCAGGACTAGAGCCAGGCCTGTGAGGCAGAAGGAGGCAACGATGGCCTAGACTAGGATAGAGGCAGTGGAGGCGGGCCAATTCGAGAGATGTGATGGATGATTTCAGATGTGTGCCTGGACAGTCAGTGGCAGGTGGTACCACCTTGAGGACATGAAGGGGGGGTGCCCCTGCCTGACTGCTCAGGGTGGGAAGGCCCTGGGCCGCTGATCTGTTTCATCCCTGCAGACCACTCCCCCTCGATGACAGCCACCCACTTCCCCAGGGTGTATGGGGTGTCGCTGGCAACCCACCTGCAAGAGCTGGGCCGGGAGATTGCCCTGCCCATCGAGGCCTGCGTCATGATGCTGCTTTCTGAGGGCATGAAGGAAGAGGTGGGGTCCCCTGGGGCAGGTGGGGAAGGAGGACTGGGGCCCTCATTCTGTCCCAAACCCCCCACTTGCTGCCCTTTCCCAGTGCCTGTAATTCCCTCATTCGAGCCCAGCTCCCTGGGAGAAGACATGGCCGCCTCCTGCGGCATCCACACTACCTCCCCCGTGTCAATGCTCACATGGGCCAAGCGCTATACTAGAAGCCTTTGCATTCCTGGCTCCATTTCACAATTTCACAAGAGGGAGACAGAGGTAGAGAGGTAACCATGCCCAGAGTCATATGAGAAGGTGACTTCTCAAACCAGGGGCTCCACTGCCACACACTGGCTGGATCTGCTGTGAATACATTGCCCCCGTCCTGAAGATAGACCCTAGTGGTGGCAGATACCCCAAAACAGTTCTGCGCTGCTCAGCAATCCTGCTGTGCTGGGGCCTCCTTTCTCCCTTACACTTTTTTTTTTTTTTTTTTTTGAGATATGGAGTGTTGCTCTGTTACCCAGGCTGGAGTGCAGTGGCGTGATCTCGGCTCACTGCAGCCTCTGTCTCCTGGGTTCAAGCAATTCTCCTGCCTCAACTTCACAAGTAGCTGGGACTACAGGCATGCACCACCACGCCCAGCTAATTTTTGTATTTTTTAGTAGAGATGAGATTATGTTGGCCAGGCTAGTCCTGAACTCCTAACCTCAGGTGATCCACCTGCCTCAGCCTCCCAAAGTGCTGGGGTTGCAGGCATGAGCCACTGCGCCCGACCCTTTTTTTTTTTTTGAGACAGGATCTCGCTCTGTCACCCAGGCTGTAGTGCAGTGGTGCGATCCTGGCTCACTGCAACCTTTGGCTCACTGCAACCTTCACCTCCCTGGTTCAAGCGATTGTGTCTCAGCCTCCCAAGTAGCTGGGATTACAGATGCCCACCACCATGCCCAGCTAATTTTTTTTATTTTAGTAGAAATGGGATTTCACCATGTTGGCCAGGCTGGTCTCAAACCCCTGGCTTCAAGTGATCCACCTGCACAGGCCTCCCAAAGTGCTGGGATTACAGGCATGAGCCACTGCACCCGGCCCCTCCCTTCCACTTCTGACTGGGCTTCCATTTCCCCATGATTTTTCCCACCTCCTCCCAGACTTCCCAGCCCCGCCCTTTGCTCAGAATTCTAGACCTTGAAGGTTGAAGCCCGTGGACACCGTGGTGCCCACACTGCCAGCCAGACCAGCGGGGACACAGGCCTAGCAAAGGCCAGTGGCACACCCCAGGCTACAAGTGCGCCAGGGTGTCCTGCCCTGCCCACCCCTCTGTGACCCTTGCCTGCCTCCTCTCAAACCCAGGGTCTCTTCCGTCTGGCTGCTGGGGCCTCGGTGCTGAAGCGTCTCAAGCAGACAATGGCCTCGGACCCCCACAGCCTGGAGGAGTTCTGCTCCGACCCGCACGCCATGGCAGGTGCCTGATCTGGGGAGCCCTGGGCAGGAGGTTGGGGGGAGGGGGTGCAGTGGCTTGAAACGATCCCAAGATAGCCTGGCTTTAAGACTTGATATTCTGTTGAGACTGAGGACACTCGGGTTCTTAATGTGGGGTCCATCATGAGCCCCCCGAAAATGTTTGTACATTTTTCTGGGGACAAGATGGCTAGCCTTCATTTTCTCAAAAGGGCCTACAGCCCAAAGAAACTGTCAGACCTAGACACGTTAGTGTGAACAAGGGCCGGAGGTTCCTTCTACAGGGAGAGTGGGAGAGCGGGGTGGGGGCTGCCTCTGACCCTCCCCACACCCCTGCTTCAGGTGCCCTCAAGTCCTATCTGCGGGAGCTGCCAGAGCCTCTGATGACCTTCGACCTCTATGACGACTGGATGAGGGCAGCCAGGTGAGGATGTTGGAGGAGGGAGGGGATGGGGAGGAGGAGGATTCTGGAGGAGGGAGGGGATGGGGAGGAGGAGGATGCAAAGGTGTAGCCCTGCGCTGGCTGACAGGTCTCTCCACTCCCCCCCAGCCTGAAGGAGCCAGGGGCCCGGCTGCAGGCCCTCCAAGAGGTGTGCAGCCGCCTACCCCCCGAGAACCTCAGCAACCTCAGGTGAGCCCGAGCCCGCCTCCCCAGCCTGCCGCAGAGCCAGAGCCCAGCTGGGGTCACGGACCCTGGGACCCTGGGCTTGAGCCTGGCCTTGCCACTGTATCCTAAGAAATATTACTGAAAATGCAGCTTTGATGGATTAGTCATTTATATATATAATTTTTTTTTTTTCTGAGACAGGGTCTCACTCTGTCGCCCAAGCTGGAGTGCAGTGGTGCAGTCTTGGCTCACTGCAACCTCCGCCTCCTGGGTTCAAGCAGTTCTCCTGCCTCAGCCTCCCGAGTAGCTAGGACTACAGGCGCCTGCCATCACACTCGGCTAATTTTTGTATTTTTAGTAAAGGTGGGGTTTTACCATGTTGGTCAGGCTGGTGTTGAACTCCTGACCTCAGGTGATCCACCCGCCTCAGCCTCCCAAAGTGCTGGGATTACAGGCGTGAGGCACTGTGCCCAGCCGGATTAGTCATACATTTTTATGCGAAGCATTGAAATAAATGAGACCTTGAACTTTTGAAGCCATACCGCCTGGCTTCACATGCCACCTCTGGGCAGGCCACTCAGCGTCATCATCTGGAAAATGCAGACTGTAACAGTCTCTACCCTGTAGGGTGGCTGCTGAGGACTCAGCTTGGCTCAGTGCCCACTGCAGGGTTGGCACTCAGTGGATAAGCTGATTTAACTGTGACAATGTTAAGACCATTCTGGGCGGTGTCTTTCACACTCTTTGGAAACCCTGGGCTGGAGAATTCTCAGGGCTGGGTGCGTTCTGCCCCTGGCCTAAGCCTGCCTCCGCCCTTAGGTACCTGATGAAGTTCCTGGCACGGCTGGCCGAGGAGCAGGAGGTGAACAAGATGACACCCAGCAACATCGCCATAGTCCTGGGACCCAACTTGCTGTGGCCACCTGAGAAAGAAGGGTGAGGGGCCGCGGGCTGGGGGAGGTGGCAGGAGGAAGGCAGATCCCACCCCAACTATCTGTTGTCTATTTTTCCCCGGGGCCTCGGTGTCCCCATTTTTGGAGTGGGTTGAGCAGCTCCTGTTTTTGAGGCTGCCGTGAGGAACAGGCCAAAGGGGCTGTGCAGGCCACAGGGCTTTGGAGAGAGGCAATTCTGGCATTTTGGCCAGTGGTGGTGATGAGGTGTTTAGTGGCATGGGGGAGCTGGGAGCCCAAAGATCGGGTTCTTTTTTTTTTTTTTTTTTTTTTTTGAGATGGAGTCTTGCTCTTGTTGCCCAGGCTGGAGTACAGTGGCGCAATCTCGGCTCACTGCAACCTCCGCCTCCCGGGTTCAAGCGATTCTTCTGCCTCAGCCTGCCAAGTAGCTGGGACTACAGGTGCGCACCACCACTCCCGGCTAATTTTTTGTATTTTCAGTAGAGACAGGGTTTCACCGTGTTAGCCATGGTGGTCTCGATCTCCTCAGCTCGTGATCCACCAGCCTCGGCCACCCAAAGTGCTGGGATTACAGGTGTGAGCCATCGCGCCCCAGGTGTGAGCTGCCGCGCCTGGCCCGATCAGGTTCTACTAATAGCTCCACCCCTCCACCTTCCAGAGATGGGCCTGAGGAAGACACCCTCAGAACCTCGATTTCCTCATCTGTAAATTGGGGAGAAATCATACAAACTTTGAGGGCTTTTGCTTTGGGGAGTGAGTGATATGATGAATTGGAAAATGTTTTAGAAACTGTGAAGTGCAAGCCAGGTCCAGTGTCATGCCTGTAATCCTAGCACTTTGGGAGGCCAAGGTGGGAAGATCACTTGAACTCAGGAGTTTGAAACCAGCCTGGGCAACTTAATGAGACCCCGTCTCTACAAAAAATTAAAAAGATTAGCCAGGCATGGTGCACACCTGAAGTCTCAGCTACTCAGAAGGCTGAGGTGGGAGGACTGCTTGGGCCCAGGGAGTCAAGGCTGCAGTGAGCCATGATGGAGCCACTGCATTCCAGCCTGTGCGACACAATGAGACCCTGTCTCTAAAAATGAAGAAATAGGCCGGGGGCAGCGGCTCGCGGCTGTAATCCCAGCACTTTGGGAGGCCGAGGTGGGTGGATCACCTGAGGTCGGGAGTTCGAGACCAGCCTGGCCAACATGGTGAAACTCCGTCTCTACTAAAAATACAAAAATTACCTGGGCGTGGTGGTACGCGCCTGTAATCCCAGCTACTCGGGAGGCTGAGGCAGGAGAATCTCTTGAACCTGGGAGGTGGAGGATGCAGTGAGCCAAGATCGGGCCACTGCACCCCAGCCTGGGTGAGACAGCAAGACTCCGTCTCAAAAAAAAAAAAAGAAGAAATAATAAAATTAAAGTGTAAAGTGCAGTGCTATGTGAGGAGTCATCATTATTTACCTGGCCACAGATGGCAAGATTTCCTCCCACGTGCTGATTGCATTTGCTTGGTAGAGGCTGTCCAGATCACAACTATGAGGAAAAGGGTCCTTGATTAATTAGTGATGTCTGTCAGGGTGAAGGAAGGGGGACATTTGGCATGTGAGTGACACATTTACCATCAACTGGTGCTTTGTGGGCTTTTTGAGAACAAGGACTCAATATGATGGATCCTTGTGTCTCCATTGCCCAGCACAGAGCCAGCCAGAGAGTTGGGGTCACAAACCCTTTGCTGAGCAGATGCATCTCTTTGTCCCAGGGACCAGGCCCAGCTGGATGCGGCCTCCGTGTCTTCCATCCAGGTGGTGGGCGTCGTCGAGGCGCTGATCCAGAGCGCAGACACCCTCTTCCCTGGAGGTGAAGCTCCTGCCTGCATGGACGCCCTGCTGGGTGCCCTCCTTCTGCCCTGCTCCCTCCCCTGTAGCCCCACAAACTCACCATAAGTCCAGGAGGAAGTCTGAGCCTCAGTTTCTCATTTTTACAACGGGGATGGTCTGCCTGCTTTGTGGGGTGGTGGTGAGGCTCACACGGGAGTGGGGAAGCTGAACATGGTCCAGATGGGTTCAGGGGAAGGGGAAACGGTCCCCGCCAGTGGAGCGAGGAGCCTGGCGCGGTCTCTGAGAGCCGTCTCTGCTCCTTCTGTCTCCAGACATCAACTTCAACGTGTCAGGCCTCTTCTCAGCTGTTACCCTCCAGGACACAGTCAGTGACAGGCTGGCCTCTGAGGAACTTCCGTCCACTGCCGTGCCCACCCCAGCCACCACCCCGGCTCTGGCTCCGGCTCCAGCTCCAGCCCCAGCCCCAGCCTTGGCTTCAGCGGCTACCAAGGAAAGGTGAGGACTGAGGGGCTTGAATGGCTCCTGTGGTACTCCCACAATCAGCCTGCCTGAGGCACCATGTCTCAGAGCTGGAAGCTGAATTTTTGGAAATGTAATTATTAGTGTTTTCATCGCAAAGACCAGATCTCCTAGTTTGGAGAGGGTGGGGCGGAGACTCAGAGGCGAAATTTGTCTCAGCCACTGATGTGTGCCCTATTCATCATGTAGCAATTTCCTGAGCACCTACTATATGCCAGGCTTTGTTTCCAGTCCTAGGAAACTCGAGAGATGATCATTTTGGAATCTGTAAATACCTTCCAGTTTTTTTTTGTTTTTTTTTTAAGACAGAGTCTCACTCTGTCGCCCAGGCCAGAGTGCAGTGGCACAATCTTGGCTCACTGCAACCTGTGCCTCCCAGGTTCAACTGAGTCTCATGCCTCAGCCTCCCGAGTAACTGGGATTACAGGTGAGTGCCACCACACCTGTCTAATTTTTGTATTTTAAGTAGAGACGGGGTTTCGCCATGTTGGCCAGGCTGGTCTTGAACTCCTGGCCTCAAATGATCCACCCACCTTGGCCCCTGAAAGTGCTGGGATTACAAGTGTGAGCCACTGCACCCAGCCTCTTTTTTTTTTTTTCTGAGATGGAGTTCATTCTGTTGCTTAGGCTGGAGTGCAATGGCGAGATCTTGGCTCACTTGCAGCCTCCACCTCCCGGGTTCAAGCAATTCTCCTGCCTTAGCCTCCCGAATAGCTGGGACTTCAGGCGTGCACCACCATAGCCGGCTAATTTTTGTATTTTCAGTAGAGACAGGGTTACCCCATGTTGGCCAGGCTGGTTTTGAACTCCTGGCCTCAAGCGATCCGCCTGCCTCAGTCCCCCAAAGTGCTGGGATTATAGGCATGAGCCACAGTGCTTGGCCACCGTCTTCTCTTTGATCGTTTAAATCTGGAAGGGCCTCGTGGTACCGTGGTGCCTCCATACCAAGCAGCTACTGTTCAGGATACCACAGAGCACTGCGGCTCACACCTTGAATTTCCTGATGAGCAAGACAAATGCTCACATTTCAGGGCACAGGGAGAGAGAGAGACAGCATCAAGCACAGCCACCGGTGCGTTCTCTCTATAGTGTCAGGTGGAGAGGCGCTGCTAAGGGAGGGGGAGCAGGTTAAGGGGGAGCGTGGGGGCTACTTTAGTTGTGGGGCCAGGAAAGACCTCGCTAAGGAAGAGACGACCAAGCAGAGACCCGAAGGCAGTGAGGAATGAGCCTAGGACCCCCTCTGCTTCTCACCCACTCTCTGGCTTCCAGTGGCCAAAGCATCTCATAAAGATCACGTGGCCCGGCACGGTGGCTCACGCCTGTAATCCCAGCACTTTGGGAGGCCGAGGCAGGCGAGATCGAGACCATCCTGGCTAACACAGTGAAACCCCGTCTCTACTAAAAATACAAAAAATTAGCTGGGCGTGTTGGTGGGCGCCTGTAGTCCCAGCTACTCGGGAGGCTGAGGCAAGAGAATGGCGTGAACCCAGGAGGCGGAGCTTGCAGTGAGCCAAGATTGCGCCACTGCACTCCAACCTGGGCAACAGTGCGAGACTCCGTCTCAAAAAAAAAAAAAAAAAAGATCACGTGGAGGCAGATTGGGTAACATAGCAAGACTGTGTCTCTACAAAAAATAAATGAGGTCGGTGTGGTGGTGCACACCTGTGGTCCCAGCTACCCAGAAGGCTGTAGTGGGAGGATTTCTTGAGCCTAGGAGGTCGAGGCTGCAGTGAGCAATGATTGTGCCATTGCACTCAGCCTGGGCAACAGAGTGAGATCCTTTCTCAAAAAGAAATGGCCGGTTGTGGTGGCTCACGCCTGTAATCCCAGCACTTTGGGAAGCCAAGGCAGGTAGATCACGTCAGGTCTGGAGTTTGAGACCAGCCTGGCAAACATGGTGAAATCCCATCTCTACTAAAAATGCAAAAAATTAGCCAGGCATGGTAGTGCGCACCTGTAATCCCAGCTACTCGGGAGGCTGAGGCAGGAGAATGGCTTGAACCAGGGAGGCAGAGGTTGCAGTGAGCCAAGATCGTGCCATTGCACTCCAGCCTGAGCAACAAGAGCGAAACTCCATCTCAAAAAAAAAAGAAAAAGAAAAAGAAATGGCCGGGTGTGGTGGCTCACACCTGTAATCCCAGCACTTTGGGAGGCTGAAGCAGATGGATCACTTGAAGTCAGGAGTTTGAGACCAGCCTGGCCAACATGGTGAAACCCCATCTCTACTAAAAATGCAAAAAATTAGCAGGGCATGGTGGCGCACGCCTGTAATCTCAGCTACTCAGGAGACCAAGACAGGAGAATCCCATGAACCCAGGAGGCGGAGGTCACAGTGAGCCAAGATCATGCCATCGCATTCCAGCCTGAGCGACAGAGCAAGACTTCTCAACAACAATAACAAAAAAAAACAAGGCTAGGTGGCGCACACTTGTAATCCCAGCACTTTGGGAGGCCGAGGTGGGCAGAAGATCGCTTGAGACCAGGAGTTCAAGAACAACATGACAAAACCCCGTCTCTACTACAAAAAAACAACAACAAAAAAATCTGGGCATGGTGGTGTGTGCCTATAATCCCAGCTACTCCAGAGGCTGAGGCAGGATAATTGCTTGAACTTTGGAGGTGGAGGCTGCAGTGAGCCAAGATCGCACCACTGCACTCCAGCCTGGGCGACAGAGTGAGACTCCATCTCAAGAAAAAAAACCACATGGAGGCCCTGAGCTGAGGCAGAGGTCAGGCCCTGTGTCCCACCTCCCATCCTGGCCCTACCTACCAGGCAGGTGGGGCTCCCTCCTGGTCCCTGGAGGAACATGGACTCTATCACAGGGTCACAAAGCAGCCAGGGGCTCAGTGGATGCAGACCCCAACCAATGCCAGAAGCATCTTCTGGGAGGGGTGCGTGGCATGGGGACAGAGTGATAGAGAGCGAGTGCTGGGAGGATCCAGACTCCACCTGGCAGCTGGAGACTCCTCAGGATTCCATGAGACTTCTGGGAGGTGGCTAAGTCTGCCCCATCCTCTCCTTCCCTCTGCAGGACAGAGTCTGAGGTGCCCCCCAGACCAGCCTCCCCCAAGGTCACCAGGAGTCCCCCGGAGACAGCTGCCCCAGTGGAGGACATGGCTCGGAGGAGTGAGTTGGCTGTGGGAGGGGAGGAGGGGACAGAGGGTGGGCGGGGAGAGAGGACAGGCAGTCCCAGGTCCTCCTATCTTTTTAGGCAGCCAGGGGAGACCAGGAATCAAGGTGATAAAGAGCCCAGGTCTTGCCACCTGGCACTCTGGGTTTAGATTTGAGCTCTTTGACCTTGGGCAGGTGAGTTCACCTGTCTGAGCCTCACCTTCCTCCTCTGTGTAATGGGACAGTGTCTGCACTTACCTTATGGGGCTGCATGGAGCCTGCAGTGGTGCTGCAGGAAGAGTGCCTGGCCCTGGCACACAGCACGTGCCCACTAAGAGGGAGCCGGCGTGAGTACTGGGGTACTGGAGTCCCGTCCCTCCAGAAGCCCAGAGGTCACAGACTACAGTGGAAGGAGGGAGTCTTCAAAGGGCAGTGAAGGGGCTGGGCACAGTGGCTCACACATGTAAACCCAGCACTTTGGGAGGCTGAGACGGGTGGATCACTTGAGGCCAGGAGTTCGAGACCAGCCTGGCCAACATAGTGAAACCTCACCTCTACTAAAAATACAAAAATTAGCTGGGCATGGTTGCGGGTGCCTATCATCCCAGATACTTAGGAGGCTGAGGCAGGAGAATCACTTGAACCCGGGAGGCGGAAGCTGCAGTGAGCAAAGATCACGCCACTGCACTCCAGCCTGGGTGACAAGAATGAGACTCTGTCTCAAAAAAAAAAAGAAAAAAGGCAGTGGCAGCGAAGGAGAGGAGGTGGCAGGGGTGGGAAGAAACCAGGGGCCTCCTTCTGAGCCCCTCTGGCACACTCACCTGTCAATTTGGCCCAGAGCTGACCAGGTGAGAGAGTGACTGACACTCAGTGGAGGCAATGAGCAGTGGACAGCCAGGAATAGGCGGAACAGCTCTGGGAGCCTCGTGACCAGGGCTGGTAGGTAGTCTACAGTAAAATAAAAATGAACAAGATAGGCCGGGGACGGTGGCTTACACCTGTCATCCCAGCACTTTGAGAGGCCGAGGCAGGAGGCTAGCTTAAGCCCTGGAGTTCAAGACCAGCCTGGACAACACAGCGAGACCCTGTCTCAAAATTTAAGAACTTTTAAAAATTCAAAATAAATGGGCAAGATAATTTCAGAGAACAAAAAGTCCTGCGAAGAAAATACAACTGGAAAATGTGACGGAGCAGCTGGGGTGGGGCATGGGGTGGGACTCTAACTAGGGTGCTCGGGGAGGGCCTCCAAGGGGGCAAAGGGCACAAGGAGAGGCCTAGATGATGAGGAGCCAGCCGCAGAAACGGTGTTCCCGGCAGAGGGAACAGCAGATGCAAAGGCTGTGAGGGGGCACCGAGCTTGGTGGATTCACCACAGGCCACGTGGACACTCAGCCTCCCTCACCCTTTCCTTCCTCAACAGCCAAGCGCCCGGCGCCAGCCCGGCCCACCATGCCGCCCCCCCAGGTCTCCGGCTCCCGCTCCTCCCCTCCAGCCCCGCCCTTGCCCCCTGGCTCTGGCAGCCCTGGGACCCCCCAAGCCCTGCCCCGACGTCTGGTTGGCAGCAGCCTCCGAGCCCCCACAGTGCCACCCCCGTTACCCCCCACACCCCCTCAGCCTGCCCGGCGCCAAAGCCGGCGTTCACCAGCCTCCCCCAGCCCGGCCTCCCCAGGTCCAGCCTCCCCCAGCCCAGTCTCTTTGAGTAACCCTGCACAGGTGGACCTGGGGGCTGCCACAGCAGAGGGAGGAGCCCCTGAGGCTGTCAGTGGGGTCCCCACTCCCCCAGCTATCCCCCCTCAGCCCCGCCCCAGGAGCCTTGCCTCAGAGACCAACTGAGTGGCTGGTTTCTCCCTAAGCAGCCCTCAGCATCCCCTCCCTCCCCACCTGGCCCTCCCAGGACAGCTCTCGCCCCCCACAAAGGGGCATGGGCCTCCAGCCTTTGCCCACAAGTGCCTCAGTGCCCACTGGGTCGGCCCCCATGGCCAGGAGGGCTCAGGACAATCCTCTATTTCCTGACCTTTTCCTCGTCCACCCTGGGCTTGGGGACCCCCCACCGGACTCTCCACTCTCCGGCAGGTCCTAGGGGAGCCACCGGAAGGAAGGAGAGGTTTCCCTGCTCCTACGGGACTGATTCTTCTCTTGCCGACATGTTTTTTGTAAGGCTGGTAAATAAATTATTTTGGACAAAACTGGAGCAGCTGCCCAAATGATAGTTTTATTTTCTGTCCTTGAAATAAAGAAGCCAATTTTATAAAGGGGAAAACAATACATATTCTTTGCCTCCTTTCTTCCTGTCTGAAGTGAGATCACAGCAGACATTTTTAGAGCTTTCTCTGCACTACATGCTGTGCCGTTCTGTGGATGATTTCCACTTAATCTTCTCCTACTGCAGTAAATACCATTACCTCTTAGCAGTGAGGAGACTGAGGCTCAGACAGAAGTGACCTGCCAAGGTCACACGGCAGTCAGGCAGGGGCCTGGGATTAGAGCCTAGGTCTGACTCCAAAGCCTGGCTTGTCCCTCACATTCTGGGCAATTTACTTAACTTCTTGGTATCCCTTTTCCTCATTTGTGAAACTTTATAACAATGCCCTCCACAGAGGCATTGCTCTCCATTGAAAACCAAAGCACCACCCTTGGCCCACAGAAGCCCCTACCGCTCCCACTGTTTCCTGGACCCCTCACTCTCCTTCCGGGAGGAGGCTGGGAAGCCTCCCCAAGGAGCAGGGATGGATCTGTCCTCAAACCTTCCCTAAATCTGCTCTGTGCCAGGCCCTGAGCTAGCTCCAAGACTTAACCCTACACCCAAAGAGTTCCCGAACAGACAGGCAGAAGCAACCATTAGAATCAAGTGTCTGGCCAGGCACGGTGGCTCATGCCTATAATCCCAGCACTGGGAGCCTGAGGCAGGAGGATCACTTGAGCCCAGGAGTTCTAGACCAGCCTGGACAACATAGTGAGACCCTGTCTCTACAAAAAAAATTTTTTTAATTAACTGGGTGTAGTGGCGTGTGCCTGTAGTCTCAGCAACTAGGAAGGCTGAGGCAGGAGGATCGCTTGAGCCCAGGAGTTGGAGGCTTCAGTGAGCAGTGATCATGCCACTGCACTCCAGCCTGGGTGACGGTGTAAGACCCTGTCTCAAAAACAAAAAAAATCAAGTGTCATTGCACTGGGAGCCCATATTAGCCAAGTTAGGGGTGGCCATATAACCTAGACTCATGGTATGGGGTGGGTGGTTAAGAACGGCTTCCTGGAGAAGGTGATATTTAAGGGAAGTCTTTCAGGAGCTGACCTGAAGGTGAATTTTGTTTATTTTTATTTATTTTATTTATTTTTTATTTTTTATTTTATTTTTTTTTTTTTTTGAGATGGAGTCTCGCTCTGTTGCCCAGGCTGGAGTGCATTGGCGTGATCTCAGGTCGCTGCAAGCTCCGCCTCCTGGGTTCAAGCAATTCTCCTGCCTCAGCCTCCTGAGTAGCTGGGACTACAGGCACCCGCCACCACGCCTAGCTAATTTTTTTCTTTTTTCTTTTTTTTTTTTTTTTGTATTTTTAGTAGAGACGGGGTTTCACCGTAGCCAGGATGGTCTCGATCTCCTGACCTCGTGATCCGCCCACCTCAGCCTCCCAAAGTGCTGGGATTACAGGCGTGAGCCACCGAGCCCGGCCCTGAAGGTGAAATTTTTAAAGGAAAAAGGAACATTCAGGCCAAGGAGACTATCTATGCAAAGGCCAGGAGCAAAAGGCTTAGGGCACTTGGGGAATAGGAGCTAGTTGAGCTTCCAAGGTTGGGTACAAGGTACAGTTTTTCCCAAGTCTTTGGAGCTCCAGTTGCTCCTGGGGGTCACAGCCTTATCTGAAGTTGGCAGACAACTTCAAAACTGTGACACCACAGCTCACAATTCATTCATCCCCACACTGCAGACCAGTGGCTCCTCAAAGGTCCCAAGACCTGTGGTTGCTTCCAGATCACAAGGCCTCCTCCCTAAGACAGAGACCCAGCCAACCTGGGTCACCCCATTACTATCCTGGGCAATTGGCCACGACCATTCTGGATCCTGCCCTCCCGGGGCGTGCTGCAGTGACAGCCTACCAGCCTCTAGCCCAGTGCTTCCCTACCCTATCCTAGCTCACGGTAGAATCCCTGGAATTAAACCAACTAACCAACAAACCAAAAAATGCCCAGTCTTCACCCAAAACACTTACAAGAGAATCTGTCCTGCTACACATCGGTGATTTCAAAAGCATTTGTCAAGACATTGAACTGTACATTTAAGATCTATGCATTTTACTATATGTAAATGATATCTGAAAATAAGTTCCCAGGGGACTCTAACGCAGTGTGAAGAACTACTGGTCTAGACCGAGGGCTCCAGCACCCAAGAAGACACCATGTGCCTCGTACCCCATCGTACCCACACGTTTCTTGGGACTTCGCTCTGAACTGGAGCGTCCACGATTCAGGGGGCAATGAGATTTGACCCAAAGGCAGTTCATTTAACATCTGTTTTTCTCCCAGCAACCAGCTCGCCTAAGCTTCTGATTGGCTGGAGGGAGCGGGGCCTTTCGCTTCGCGTTTTGTTTGTAGATTCTTATTGGTTAAGAAGAGCGTCAGTCTCCCACCCCGTAAGAGTGTAGTTGGCGTTGAAACTCGGCGGCGACTGGTCCAGCAGAACCAGGGACGGGGAGAAGGATCAAGCTAGCTCTTCATTGGTCCCTTCCCCTCGGTGTTGGCCACGAATCCGCCCCTCTCTCCAAGTTCCGTTAGCTCGCGGCTTCGCTCCTCTCCCAGACTCTCGCCCCCATTGGCTGCAGGCCACGCCGTCGCCCCGCCCCCCGGTCCTTCCAGAGCGCCAATTGGCGGCTGCGTGGAACGTGCCAGGGCGAGCGCGCCGTGCCCGCGGAGAGAGCGCGGCGCGGGAGGCCGGCGGCCGGCCGGCTGCATGGCGCGCTGCGAGAGGCTGCGCGGAGCGGCCCTGCGCGACGTGCTGGGCCGGGCGCAGGGGGTCCTGTTCGACTGTGACGGGGTGCTGTGGAACGGCGAGCGCGCCGTGCCGGGCGCCCCGGAGCTGCTGGAGCGGCTGGCGCGGGCCGGCAAGGCGGCTTTGTTTGTGAGCAACAACAGCCGGCGCGCGCGGCCCGAGCTGGCCCTGCGCTTCGCGCGCCTCGGCTTCGGGGGGCTGCGCGCCGAGCAGCTCTTCAGCTCCGCGCTGTGCGCCGCGCGCCTGCTGCGCCAGCGCCTGCCCGGGCCTCCGGACGCGCCGGGCGCCGTGTTCGTGCTGGGCGGCGAGGGGCTGTGCGCCGAGCTGCGCGCCGCGGGGCTGCGCCTGGCCGGGGACCCGAGCGCGGGGGACGGCGCGGCCCCGCGCGTGCGCGCCGTGCTTGTGGGCTACGACGAGCACTTCTCCTTCGCCAAGCTGAGGGAGGCGTGCGCGCACCTGCGCGACCCCGAGTGCCTACTCGTGGCCACCGACCGTGACCCATGGCACCCGCTGAGCGACGGCAGCCGGACCCCTGGTGAGCGCGGGAATGGCGGGGAAACTGAGATGGGGGCGACCTGTGCATTCGCCTCCACGCCTAAGGGTGAGGGGCGGGGAAGAGGCGTCTCCAGGTGGCAGGTGGGGAACAGGAGAGTGCGAGGAAGGCCCAGGGTGCTTTGGTATGGGGGAGGGGGTTGATCCCTGTAGCCGTCATCCTGTGAGGCGCAGCAGTGTGGTCCCTGTTGGACAGATGAGGAAACTGAGGCCCTTTGTAACTTAGGGAGTTGGGCGGAATTCTGCCCTACCCACCATCGGGGTGGGGTTGGAGAGGAAGCCTGGGAGGATTGTGCCCCTGTGTGAGGGTTGAAACACCATTCTCAGAGGCAGGGTGTAGGCAGGTGTGTGGGGAGCAAAGGCGGTGGAGTTTGACCTCAGTTCCAGGTCCAGCTCCAGCTCCACAGCTGTGTAATCGTGTTCAGTTACATAACCTCCAAGCATCTCTGCCTGGGTGAAAAATGGCAGTGCTCAGCATGCCCGGTGACGGTGATCAGGGTGAGTGCCTGGCACATAGTAGGTGTTCAGATGATGTAAGTTGTAGCCAGAGTCCCCCATGTTACAGAGAACTTAATGAAACAGCTTTGTGTGTGTTCTTCTTTGGTTTCCAAATTACTCTGGAGATGGAAGTTATTGTCCCATTTCTCAAGTAAAGAGACTGAGGCAGCCGGATACAGTGGCAACAGCCTGTAGTCCCAGCTACTCGAGAGGCTGAGGCGGGAGGATTGCTTGAGCCTAGGAGGTCAAGGCTGTAGTGTGCTATCATTGCATCTGTGAAAAGCCACTGTACTTCAGCATGGGCAACATAGTGAGACCTTATCTCTAAAAGAAGAGGAAAGAAACTGAGACTAAGAGGAGGGAAGTGAGCTGCCCAAGAACAGATAGAGTGAGCCCCTCCACCTCCTGTGTCCCCACACACCTGCCTCCATCCTGCCTCTGGGAATTGGTGTTTCAGCCCTCACACATAGGGACAGTCCTCCCAGGCTTCCCCTCCAACCCTCCAACCCCACCCCAATGATGGGTGGGGCAGAATTCTGCCAGCAACTCTCTGGCAGAGTGATAGAGCGCGGGAACCTGAATTTGGCTTTTGTGACACCGACCTCCAGGGCACTCTTCACTGCTGTCATCTTGCGAGTTCAGCCCTGCAGGGGAGGCAGAAGCAAAAGGAGGCTCCTCCATTGTGGAGGGTTTGAGTTAGACAAGAGCAGGTGGCAGCAGAGGCTAATTGGCAGTGGTCAGTGTGTGTGGACAGGTTAATAGCCCAGTCAGTATACTGGGGCCGTGGACAGATCTCTGTCACTCCCTCTCTGTTGGCCACTGACCCGGACAGTCATTGATATTAAATCCTGGGGGTACAGGATGGTATTGAGTGGAGAGAAGTAGACACAGGATTATGGTGGGGTGCTGAGCAGGGCCTAGTGCCAGGGGCACCTAGGAAGACTTCCTGGAGGAGGCATGATGCAGGGCAGTGATAATACACCAGGAGATGTAAACCCAGTGTTATGGCATGGCAGAAAGGGATTCCGTAGTCCTTGGCCTCTCCTGGCTGTGCTGCACACCTGCTTGGTATGTGGGCGGGCTCACCTCAGCCTCAGTTTCCCTATAAATCTGTGTTGAGGGCTCTCTGGTCAGGGCTGTCAGCGGCAGCAGCTCCTGCCTGCCTTAGGCTATGCTATGAAAAGTTTTTCCCAGGAGGCCTCAAGGCTCAGGTTAAGGCTGTGGGTTAAGAGGTTCCCCAGGGCTCAGGAAGGCTGGTTGTCAAGGAGCTAGGGAGAAACCAGGCCCTGCCCACACCTGCCTTGCAGGCCTCTGTGGAATCCAGACCCCTTTGGTCTCAGTAGCCACCTGGCTGTGCCCACCCATCCTGCTGTCACTCCCATAGCCTAGAGGGGGAGGCAGAGGCTTAACAAATACAGCGCTGCGATCATGTTTGTGCACAGCTTGATGCAGCTTTCAAACGATGTGGTGTGGTGTGGTGTGTGTGTGTGGTGTGGTGTGGTGTGGTGTGACAATATTAATAAAAGCCCCCATGATGCGTATGTCTGAAATAATGCAAATATCTCACCCCCAACTCCTCCTCCCCTGCCCCAGGGACCTCCGAAATTGTGTGTTTATCTTGTCACCACATGGCAGCCACTTGAGCTGACAAATAGAAAGGCCTGCTGTCTTAGGAATACGTCATCAGCATAACATGCAGAGCGGTGGATTACAGAGTGGAGGGGAGTGGAATGATGGTGGCCTGGGAGACGGCGATGTTCCCAGATGCCCCTGCTAGGAGGCTCACTCCCCTGAGGTCAGGATCTTTGTAGTGTTGACTGCTCTATCCCGTGTCTGGCATGTAGTTGGGCCTTAGTAAATATTAGCTGAATGAAGGATGTGGGACACAGGGCCCAAAGGTGAACAGCTCCATCCTGGTGGGGAAGGACAGAGTTGGGGCCATTCTTGAGCTCAGAAGAACATTTTGGGATGACTCAGTGGAAGCCCTTTCTGTCCCAGAAGGAATCGCTCACCAACGGAGCACATGGCTTTTATTCTCTCTCTTTTTCTTTAATTTTTTTTTTTTTTTTTTTTTGAGACAGAGTCTTGCTCTGTCACCCAGGCTGGAGTGCAGTGGCCTGATGTTGGCTCACTGCAACCTCTGCCTCCCAGGTTCAAGCGATTCTCCTGCCTCAGCCTCCCCAGTAGCTGGGATTACAGGTACCCACCACCACACGCAGCTAATTTTTATTCTCTACCAAGTTCTTAAAATAGGCAGGTCACAAGATGTCAGATGAGGGGAGAACTCCCAGGGGTGTTGCCCTGGGCCAGCCTGAAAGCATGAGTTCTGGCCCACCTCGGCCTTGATCTTGTGAGCCTGGGAAGTTTCTCTTCCTCATCTGGGGACAGCAGGGCTGAGGATTCTTGCTCTCCCCGCCTGTTTTCTCCTTAGTTCCCCTTCCCCATCTTTGCCTTTGGCTTAACTGAGTGGAGTGTTGTCAGCCTTGGGAAGGGAGACAGGAGGCCCAGAGCATTTGGGGTCAGACCAGTGGTGCGCTGAGAAACATGGAATAGCAGGGAAAGCCATGATTATACCATGTGCTGGCTTCTGTGGTGTAAATACTCCCAGTACAGCCGATCTTGAGCTACCAACGTGAAGTCAGTCCCTGAACATGGGGTCAGGAAGAGATGTGCAGTAGCACACACCTTCATACGGGATTTCCACCATCACAGGTACGGTGGAACCTCAAGAGCAAAAAGAGCAGAGGCTAGTGTGGTTCAGTAACTAAGAAGTGATGAGTTTTGAGAACTTACTACCTTCGTTTTAAACATTATCATTTAGGCCGGCCACAGTGGCGCACGCCTGTAATCCCAGCACTTTGGGAGGCCGAGGCAGTGGATCACTTGAGGTCAGGTGTTCGAGACCACCCTGGCCAACATGGTGAAACTCTGTCTCCACTAAAAATACAAAAATTAGCTGGGTGTGGTGACACGTGCCTGTAATCCCAGCTACTTGGGAGGCTGAGGCAGGAGAATGGCTTGAACCCAGGAGGCAGAGGTTGCTGTGAGCTGAGATCGCTCCATTGCACTCCAGCCTGGGTGATAGAGCGAGACTCCACCTCTAAATAAATAAATAAATAAAAGATTACCATGGGCTGGTCACAGTGGCTCACACCTGTAATCCCAGCACTTTGGGAGGCAGAGGCGGGTGGATCACGAACGAGGTCAGGAGATCGAGACCATTCTGGCTAACACGGTGAAACCCCATCTCTACTAAAAAAATACAAAAAAATTTAGCTGGGCATGGTGGCGGGCGCCTGTAGTCCCGGCTACTCGGGAGGCTGAGGCAGGAGAATGGCGTGAACCCGGGAGGTGGAGCTTGCAGTGAGCCGAGATGACGCCACTGCACTTAAGCCTGGGCGACAGAGGGAGACTGTCTCAAAAAAAAAAAAAATTATCATATAGTTGTAAGTTTGTAAGCTGACTTTTTTTTGAGACAGGGTCTCGCGCTGTCACCCAGGCTGAAGTGCAGTGGCAAGATCACACAGCTCACTTTAACCTCAAACTCCTGGGCTCAGGCACTCCTCCTGCCTCAGCCTCCTGAGTAGCTGGGACTGCAGGTATATGCCACCGTACCCCACTATAATCCTGTGTCTACTTCTCTTCACTCAATACCATCCTGTACCCCCAGGATTTAATATCAATGACTGTCCGGGTCAGTGGCCAGCAGAGAGGGAGTGACAGAGATCTGTCCACACCCCCAGTCTACTCACTGGGCTATTAACCTGTCCACACACACTGACCACTGCCAATTAGCCTCTGCTGCCACCTGCTTTTGTCTGACTCAAACCCTCCACTATGGAGGGGCCTTCTTTTGCTCCCGCCTCCCCTGCAGGGCCAAATTCGCAAGATGACAGCAATGAAGAGTGCCCTGGACCGGATGTCGGTGTTACAGAGGCCAATAATTTTTTTATTTTTCGTAGAGACGGAGTTTCATGGTGCAGGCTGGGCCTTTTATTTATTTATTTTAAATGCAGCTGTGCCTGGAATACGTTGACTTTTTTTTTTTTTTTTTTTTTTTTGAGTCAGAGCCTAGCTCTGGCGCCCAGACTGGAATGCTGCAGTGGCGTCATCTCAGCTCACCGCAGCCTCCGCCTCCCGGGCTTAAGTGATTCTCCTGCCCCAGCCTCCCGAATAGCTGGGATTACAGGCATGCGCCGCCGCGCCTGGCTAATTTTTGTGTTTTTAGTAGAGACGGATTTTTACCATGTTGGTCGGGCTGGTCTTGAATTCCTGACCTCAGATGATCCGCCTGCCTCAGACTCCCAAAGTCCTGGGATTACAGGCGTGAGCCACGGCGCCCAGCCAGCTTTTCTTTTTTTTTTAATTTTTAAAATATGTATGTATATTTATTTAAGTAGAGATGGGATCTCCCTGTTGCCCAGGCTGGTCTTGAACTCCTGGGCTCAAGCAATCCTCCCACCTGTGCTTCCCAAAGTGCTGGGATTACAGGCATGGGCCACTGTACCCAGCCATAAGGTGACTTTTAATAGTACCTTCCTTTAACAACCAGCTCATAAAATTCCTGCATAGGAAACAATCTGTACTCCCAGGTCAGAGCTGGGTTGGACCCACCCAAATGCAAATCCTTTTGCTGCCACTTATGAAGCTGTACAACCCTGGGCAAATTACTTAATGTCCCTGAGCCTTGGCATTCTCTTCTGTAAAACGGGCTTCCAGAAACACCCAGCACAGGCCAGGCAGTTTAGAATGTGCTTAGTAAATGGTGATTATCATCATTTGTTCAGGGACATTAGCATGAAGGCCGAATGTTCTGGCACAAAGACACATCTGTGGGACAGGCACAGTGGACTTATTGTGTGAGGCAGGATGGTACTGGGCTGGAAGACAGGACTGTCCTTTAGTTCTAAACAGTCCTCCTATTGTTGGACACTCGGGAGTGTTCCACAGTTTGGCTTATCAGTTACTGTAGCCACAGACGTCTTCCAGCCTGCAGCTTTTTGTCTCCAGCTGGAATTCTCTTCTTGTGATTACTTTCCCGGGGGAGGCGGACTGGGTCAGAGGTGCGAACATTTCTGTGCCCCGCTGTGTTCCAAAGGGGCTGTGCCAGTTTCTGACGCCAGCCGCATGAATTCCTGCAGCAGTAACCACAACTGCTATTTGTTAAGTGCTGTTCCATTTACAAAGCACTTGCCCCTGTGTTGCCCAGCGCCCGTTTGGAGGTAGGCGTTAACTTGGATTCCGCTTTCGCAGGAGTCCGGAGAAACTCGGGGTGGTTGAGTGGTTTGTCCAAAGGTCCACGGCTGTCAGGGTGAAATCGCGAACCTCAGGCAGGACTGACCGAGCCAGGCCCTGTTTACCTGCAGTAGCTCCACGCATCCTCACAGTACCCACATGAGATAAGTGCCGTAGACATCCCCATATTAGAGATGGGGAAACCAAGGCACAGAGAGGTTAGCTAGCCTGCCAAGAACGGTGGAGATGGAGTCCAGATGCCGGCATCTGGTTGCCGTCTCTACCCTTAACCACTACAGTGAGACTCGGAAGTGGGCTTTCTGGCTCGTGTCAGCAGCCGATTTGACCCCGGCACAATCCACCTCCCTGGACTTCCAGTTTCAGGGCCTGACGCTGTCCCTGCCGCCCTCCTGCTGACTGCGTCTCCATCTCCCTACAGGCACCGGGAGCCTGGCCGCTGCAGTGGAGACGGCCTCGGGACGCCAGGCCCTGGTGGTGGGCAAGCCCAGCCCCTACATGTTCGAGTGCATCACGGAGAACTTCAGCATCGACCCCGCACGCACGCTTATGGTGGGTGACCGCCTGGAGACCGACATCCTCTTTGGCCACCGCTGCGGCATGACCACTGTGCTCACGCTCACAGGAGTCTCCCGCCTAGAAGAGGCCCAGGCCTACCTAGCGGCCGGCCAGCACGACCTCGTGCCCCATTACTATGTGGAGAGCATCGCAGACTTGACAGAGGGGTTGGAGGACTGAGCCCACTGCACCTGCAGCCACAGGCCCACCCCTCCCCACTCCCTGATCCCGTAGGTGGAGGCGATGGGTCACGAGCCATGTTAAGCACAACCGGCTCCTTGGTCCGGTTCTGCACCGGGGTGGGGCTGGGACCCGGGGAAGGTTTGAGGGCCCTTGCAGCCCCCTCCCAGCAGTGGCTGGGCACTCTTTGCTGCCCCAGAAGCTGGTCCCCTATGGATTCATCTTGGCCTGACCCAGCCAGGTGGCCTTATTTCTTCCCTGTCACCTCCCCTCCTTGAAATCTGGGCCCTGGTGCCTGCTGAAGATTCCCTCTATCCCTGGTACTTAGTCTTCTCCCCCTTCCCTGGGGCTTCTAGAGCTCCCTCTGCCCCTCAGGTCCTGGCCCTTGGGTCCTTGTCAACCAGAGGTCTAGGGAACCACAACCCTTATTGTCCTGGGTGGACCAATCCAAAGGCTAAGTGATAGTGACTTATCAGTGTTGGGTCCTGTGGGGTACCAGTTTAGGTTCCTAAGTAACAGTGACCCTTTCATGTCCTGGACCAATCGGAAGCCTAAGTGACGATGACCCTCGCATGTCCTAGGTCCCCGGGTGGACCCATCAGGACCCCAAGTGATAGTGACCCAGTGGTCTTTTAGATCCTCAGTAGAACAGTCCAGAAGCCTGAGAGACAGTGGCCCCTTGATAATCTGGGTCTCACGGGACCAGCTAGGGGTCCAGGTTTCAGTCAGTAAATAAGAGTGGTCCACGTCCTAAAGACACCCCTCCTTTACAAAGACTTGTGATGCTCTGGGGCTTCTGTGGCCAAGCCCCACCCTTTCCTGGTCATGGTACCCGTACAGCGTTGATGGCCACAGCTCGAAGGGGGGCTTTCGTGTCTCCCTGTGCGGTCAGTGTTTTCAGTACCACCTCTCTCCCGTGCCCACTTGGCTATTTACTTATTTATTTATTGTGTGCCAGTGATGGTGGGTGGGGGCTGGGCCTTCCCCGCCACCTCCACCCCTGTTGTGACCTGTCCTTCCGTACTTAATAAAGTGCGCGTGGGAGTGTTCACCTGTGTTTGAGTCCATGTTTGGGGAGGGAGGAGGACCCCCTGCTGGAGTGTGCTCTCCCTGGACCTGGCCCGCCACATTGTTCTCTGCATGAAATGACCCATTCCTGTTCCTGAGTGTCTTCTGTGTGTAGCGATACTTTGAGTCAAGAGCACTTTATAGCCAGGCGCGGTGACTCACGCTTGTAATCCCAGCACTTTGGGAGGCGAAGGTGGGTGGATCACAAGGTCAGGAGATCGAGACCATCCTAGCTAACACGGTGAAACCCCGTCTCTACTAAAAATACAAAAAATTAGCCGGGCGTGGTGGCAGGCGCCTATAATCCCAGCTACTGAGGAGGCTGAGGCAGGAAAACGGCGTGTACCCAGGAGGCAGAGCTTGCAGTGAGCCGAGATCACGCCACTGCACTCCAGCCTGGGTGACAGAGTAAGACAATGTCTCGGGAAGAAAAAAAAAATTAGCCAGGTGTGGTGCGGTGGGCCTATAGTCCCAGCTACTTGGGAGGCACGAGAATCGCTTGAAGTTGCAGTGAGCTGAGATCACGCCACTGTACTCCAGGCTGAGCAGCAAAGCAAGACTCCGTCTCAAAAAAAAAAAAAAGCTCAACATGGCTAAGGCTTAGGGGGTTTTGGTCTGCTCCCTGAGGTGGTCTAGCACCCTCCAGGTATATCCTTCTCAGTTCTGAATCCCCAACCAACATCCTAGGGCAGATTCTCATTGGCCTGGCTTGGGTCATAGCCCATCTGGATGGGACACAGCTATTGGTCCATGTGACCCTACCCCCCTTTCCCTTCCCCCTCCACCAGTAAGGAAATGGTTGCCTCCACACAGTCTTGCCTCAGCCTCCCAAAGTGCTGGGATTACAGGCGTGAGCCACCACACCCAGCCTAAGCACAGAATTTTTTTTTTTTTTTAAGATAGTTTCTCCCTCCGTCACCCAGGCTAGAGTGCAGTGGTGCGGTCTTGGCTCACTGCAACCTTCGCCTCCCAAGTTCAAGTGATTCTCCTGCCTCAGGCTCCCAAGTAGCTGGGATGACAGAGGCCTGCCACCACGCCCAGCTAATGCCACCACGCGTGGCTAATTTTTGTATTTTGAGTAGAGGTGGGGTTTCACCATGTTGGTCAGGCTGGTCTCGAATTCCTGACCTCAAGCGTTCCCCAACTTGGCCTCCCAAAGTGCTGGGATTACAGGCATGAGCCATCTTGCCCCGTCTCTAAGCACTGAGTCTTAATGAGTTTAAAGCTTGAGTGTAAACCAATCGCAGTAATTTGATTCCTCTGGGTCAGTGATTGGCTAATCTTCTGACCAATGAAACATGAAGAGAGGTCTGGAATGTTTGCCTCATTCTTTTTTTTCTCTCTTTTTTCTTTTTTTTTTTTTTTTTTTTTTTGAGACAGAGTCACTCTCTGTCACCCAGGCTGGAGTGCAGTGGTGCGATCTTGGCTCACTGCAACCTCCACCTCCCAGGTTCAAGCGATTCTCCTGTCTCGGCCTCCTGAGTAGCTGGGGCTACAGGCGCACCCTGCCATGCCCGGCTAATTTTTGTTGCATTTTAGTAGAGATGTGGTTTCACCGTGTTGCCCAGGCTGGTCTCGAACTCCTGAGCTCAGGCAGTCCACTGGCCTCTGCCTCCCAAAGTGCTGGGATTATAGGCATGAGCCACCGCGCCTGGCTGTTTGCCTCACTTTTAAAGGACATAGAGGAGGGAGTCACTTTTCCTGGCTTTGGGTGTGGTGCTGGGAGCCGTTGCAGCCATTCTGTGATCAGGAGGTATGGCTGAGCATTTAACTCAGGTGACCCTGTTGCAGGTAGCAGAGCAGAAAGACGGCAAGAACTTACTGGGTTTGTTTTTCCCCAACTTGTAATTTAGAAAAGTTTCAAATTAATAGAAAAGGTGCAAGGATAACAATGAATACCGCTACATCCTTCACCTAGATTTACCAGTTGTTAATATTTGCCCAGTATGTTTACTTTTTGTTACTGTTTTAGAGATGGTCTCACTCTATTGCTGAGTCTAGACTGTAGTGGTGCAGTCACAGCTCATTGCAGCCTCTAACTGCTGGGTTCACGTGATCCTCCTGCCTCAGCCTCCTGAGTAGCTAGGAGCACAGGCATATGCCACCACACCCAGCTAATTTTTTTAAAAATTTTGGCCGGGCGCGGTGGCTCACACCTGTAATCCCAGTACTTTGGGAGGCTGAGGCGGGTGGATTACGAGGTCAGGAGATCGAGACCATCCTGGCTAACACGGTGAAACCCCGTCTCTACTATAAATACAAAAAAAAAAAAAAAAATTAGCCGGGCGTGGTGGCGGGCGCCTATAATCCCAGAATGGCATGAACCCAGGAGGCGGAGGTTGCAGTGAGCTGAGATCACGCCACTGCACTCCAGCCTGGGCAACAGAGTGAGACTCCATCTCAAAAAAAAAAATTTGCAGAAATGGGGTTTCCCTTTTGTTTTGTTTTGTTTTGTTTTAGAGACAGGGTCTCACTATGTTGCCCAGGCTGGAGTGCAGTGGCTATTCACAGGCAGGATCCCACTGCTGATCATCGTGGGAGTTTTGACCTGCTCTGTTTCCGACCAGGGTCAGTACAGTCCTCCTTAGGCAAACTTGTGGTTGCCTCTCCCAGGAGGTCACCATATTGATGCCAATCTTAGCACACTACAGCCCACGATTCCTGGGCTCAGGTGATCTTCCTGCATCAGCCTTCCAAAACGCTGAGATTACAGGCATGAACCACTGTGCCCAGCTTGTTTACATTTTTTAACTGAACCATCTGAGAGTATGTTACAGATGCTAACACAGTTCACCGAAAATTCTTCAGCTTGTATGACCTAAGAGCAAGGAAAGCCTACACAGCCACCATCCAGGATTACATGAGAACCTAGACATTTGATGATTTTATTGAGTCACTGAATTAATCTGCTATGGAAACTCCCAACTGCAGACTTTTTTTTTTTTTTTTTTTTTTGAGGCGGAGTCTTGCTCTGTCGGCCAGGCTGGAGTGCAGTGGCGCGATCTCGGCTCACCGCAAGCTCCGCCTCCCGGGTTCAAGCAATTCTCCCACCTCAGCCTCCTGAGTAGTTGGGATTACAGGCATGCCCACCATGCCCAGCTAATTTGTTTTGTATTTTTAGTAAAGATGGGGGTTTCACCATGATGACCAGGCTGGTCTCGAACTCCTGGCCTCAAGTGATCCACCTCGGCCTCCCAAAGTGCTGGGATTACAGGCGTGAGCCGCCATGCCTGGCCAGATATTTTCTAAACTCTTTTTTTTTTTTTTTTTTTGAGACAGAGTCTCACTCTGTCGCCAGGCTGGAGTGCAGTGGCGCGATCTTGGCTCACTGCAACCTCCGCCTCCCTGGTTCAAGCAATTCTCCTGCCTCAGCCTCCCAAGTAGTTGGGACTACAGGCGCACGCCACCATGCCCAGCTAATTTTTGTATTTTTAGTAGAGACAGGGTTTCACCATGTTGGCAAGGATGGTCTCAATCTCTTCACCTCATGATCCACCCGCTTCAGCCTCCCAAAATGCTGGGGTTACAGGTGTGAGCCACTGCACCCAGCCTCTAAACTCTTAAAAAGCTTTTAGATTTCCTTTGTGTCTATAATTATTTTCAAAATAAAATGCTCACTGGACACAGTGGTTCACACCTGTAATCCCAGCACTTTAGGAAGCCAAGATGGGAGGATCGCTCGAGGCTAGGAGTTAGAGACCAGCCTGGGCAACATAACGAGATCCTGTGTCCCCAAAAATAAAAATAAATTACCCAAGCCCGGTGGTGTGCACCTGTAGTCAGTCTGCGCTCCTCAGGAGGCTGAGTCAGGAGGATTGGTTGATCCCAGAAGTTTGAGGTTATAGTGAGCTATAATCCACTCCAGCCTGGGTGACAGAGTGAGACCCTGTCTCAAAAGTAAAATAATAAAATATAAAATAATATAAAATAAAATGCTAAAAGCATTGTAAAGGCTCAGGCCTGAGTCTGGGAGGGCTGTGAATGAAAGGACCTGGCCCCCACCCAGACCTTACCTGAGAGGAGAGGCGGGGCCCTAACCGAGGGCTGAGGCCTGCAGTCAGAAGAGATACAGACAAGAAGCGGGAAGGCCAATGGCAGGTGTGGAGGGGGCAGTCTGGACAAAGGCTGGGAGGTGAGAATGGATGAGCAGGGTTGAAGGGGCGGGCTGAGGTGCCACCTGGCTGGAAAAGGGCCCAGGTTGCCAGGGGCATCCCCCACCTTCATAGAGTAGGAGGGAAAAGATAGCTTTTCAAGCCCAGGTATCCTTTAGTTCAGCAGATGAAAGCGGGTCGGCCCTAGCTACCTGTGTGACTTTGGTCAAGTGGCCACCCTCTCTGGGTGGTTTCCCCGACCTTAAACTGCATCATTAAATGGGGGAGCAGGTCAGGCACGGTGTCTCAGGGTTCCTCCCTGCTCTGACTTCTAGGACTCAGAAGCTGGCTCTGACTTCCCCTACCTTCCCTGGCTGGAGCACCCAGGTTGGCTGCAGGCGTGGATGGCGCCTCTGTGGGCCGCCCTCCTTCAGCACCGCCAGCTGAAGGAGGTACAGCTTCCCTTTCCCCGCCTCTGCCCCCTGTCCCTGGCAGGGCGGGAATGACCGAGCTGGCCTGGATGACTTGTCTAGACCAAGCTGAGCCCATTTCTCATGGCAGCAGCCAAGATCCAGCCCAGGACAAAGGAATTCCAGAGAGCTCACTGCCTCTATTTCAGGACAGTTATAACGTGGGGAGGAGAATCTCTGGGGTGGTGGCCTTAGCCTGGGGGATGCAGGAGGGAGCACTAACATCGAGCCCCTCCTTAGACATCACTGCTATCATCCTCCAAGCAGCGGCCTTATTCCCATCTTCCAGGCCTGGAAACGGGTTCAGAGAAGCCAAGGACCTCAGCTACAGCTGCAGCCACTCAGCCCCCAAACCAGAACTCACCACTCGTCTCATCTCCTGATTCTTTTTTTTTTTTTTTTTTTTTTTTTTGCGATGGAGTCTTGCTCTGTCACCCAGGCTGGAGTACAGTGGCACTATCTCAGCTCACTGCAACCTCCATCTCCTGTGTTCCAGCAATTCTCCCTGCCTCAGCCTCCTGAGTAGCTGGGGTTGCAGGCACCCGCCACCACACTCAGCTAATTTTTGTATTTTTAGTAGAGATGGGGTTTTGCCATGTTAGCCAGGCTGGTCTCGAACTCCTGTCCTCAGGTGATCCACCCACCTCAGCCTCCCAAAGTGCTGGGATTACAGGCATGAGCCACCGTGCCCGGCCTCTTCTCCTGATTCTAACTGCAGCTTCATTTCCCTGTGCAGAAATTGAACCAAGTTGGCAGACACAAAGTAGGGGCGAGGGGAAGATGAGAGGGGAGATAATGAAAGCAAGGCGCCGGGCACAGGGCCTGGCAAGATAAGTGGGCGCTGCCACTAGGAGGCCCTGAGGACTAGGGGGAGGAGGCCCACGATGCACCTGTGTCCCTGCCTTCCCTCCCCGCCAGGAAAACCGCAGCTCCTGTCACAGGGGACACTGGAATCTGGAGAGACTTCTTGCCCCAACCTCGGCAAGAGGAGACTGTTGGGGACTTGTTGGGCATGACATGTAGACCTCCCAGAGGTGCTGCAAAGACCCAGGGAAGGTAACAGCCTGGGAAGAGACAAGAAGGAAGTGAAAACCTTCTGAGCCTCCATGAAAACACGAATCATCTGTTTAGTACAACAGACCTCAGTTCCACCCTGTATTCACCTCGTGCAAGGAAAGCAGGATTTCATCTCCCCAATTTACAGATAGGGAGACTGAGGCAAGTGGGAGAAGCAGCTTGCCAGGAGGCTCTGAGGGGACATAGCAAGCAGGGCCAGCACCCACGTGTCTAGACTCCCAAATAGGCCTTTCTAGGGACCTCTTCACCATGCCACCCTGCCTCCCCGCCAGCCCCACTCATGCCAGACGCTGCAGAGGAGTAAATTGTCCCTCCATCCAACAGCAAACAGTCCCCGATGCGGGGCCCATTTTCCAGGGTGGAGGAGGATGCAGGAGCAGCTCCTGAGGCTACAAGAACCCAATTACTGGGCTGGGCTGGGAAAGTGGCCACACCCACCCGCCCGCAGCCCTGCGAGGACCACACCTGAAGCGCCTCTGAGCCTCGGTCTAGGACTCCGCCTGAGATGCCCCATTCCTTGATCTGGCAGAGAGGGGAGGCATGGAGGAGGGGCAGTGGAACTAGGCTGGGCCCCATCCAGCCCTTCCTATGGTTGAGGTTTTGGGGAGGCCCGGAGGAAAAAGTGAAGCGGCTGTGGTTGGTTTCCAAGCAGCCACTTGGTCTGGAAGGAGGGGTAAGGCACTCACAGGGGTGCAACCCCGTCCCCTCTCTGGGTCCGCCTTGCGGCCCTACACACTCCCCCCTCATCCTGTACCAGCGTGGGCTTTGGGCATCTGGAGGAAGGTGCCCCTGAGGGGCAGGGTGGGTGTGTTGGCCTGGCCTCCAGATGTGAGTCACTCCTGGTCCGCATCTTCGTCCCTCTTTGGTGCCAGCAGTTTCAGAAGGGGGACGGCCAGGTGGAGAAGAGGTCCCCGTGACAACCCCCCAGCATGCCCCTCATTTTGCCCAGTGCTCCCCACGCCCCTTCCTCCACCAGGTTCCTGAGTGTAAGGTGAGCACCCCTCCCACCCACCCTCAATTCTCTGCCACAGTGATCTTCCCTAGAGCCCAAATCTGGCCTCAGTACTCACCCTCCCTCTAGCCCTGGCTCCCCAGCCTCCTCCCGTACAACAATGTCCAAGCCCTGTGCCCAGCCCATGAGGCCCTCCATGGTCCAGGTCCTGTTGGCTTCCCAGCCTCATCCCCGTTTTTCCCCCACATGCCCGGAACACTGTTCTCCAGCCCTGGCCTTCTCATTCTGGAGCTTCTGCCCATGGTGGAAAGCCAGGCACTTCTCCGCCTACCCTTCACGACCCACCTCCTTTACTCATGCAGCCGCCAGCCCACCATAGCACTTTCTCATGGCTTCCCTTGGAGCCATCATCATCTACTTCTTTTTATTTTTATTTTTATTTATTTTTTTTTTTAATTGAGACTGAGTTTCGCTCTTGTTGCCCAGGCTGGAGTGCAATAGACTGATCTCGGATCACTGCAACCTCTGCCTCCTGGGTTCAAGCGATTCTCCTGCCTCAGCCTCAGGAGTAGCAGGGATTACAGGCATATGACACCATGCCCAGCTAATTTTGTATTTTTAGTAGAGATGGGGTTTCTCCGTGTTGGTCAGGCTGGTCTCGAACTCCTAACCTTAGGTGATCCGCCCGCCTCGGCTTCCTAAAGAGCTGGGATTACAGGCGTGAGCCACTGCGCCCAGCCCATCATCTACTTCTTAACGTGGTTGTGGTCAGATTCCACCCCAACGATGCGCTCCTTGAGAGTGGGGACTGGGAGGGGTTCAGCTTTGAATCCTCAGAGCCCAGGGCCAGGTACATAGTAGGTGCTCAGTAAAATACCTGCTGAACACTCAGGGAAGGGAGGGCTGTGCCGGGCCTCAGAGGAGATGTGAAGAGAGCAGACAGGGTGGCCAGGCATGGTGGCTCACACCTGTAATCCCATTACTTTGGGAGGCCGAGGCGGGTGGATCAACTGACGTCAGGAGTTTGAGACCAGCCTGGCCAACATGGTGAAACCCCGTCTCTACTAAAAATACAAAAATTAGCCGGGTGTGGTGGTGGGGGCCTGTAGTCCCAGCTACTCGGGAGGCTGAGGCAGGAGAATCAGTTGAACCTGGGAGGCAGAGGTTGCAGTGAGCTGAGATCACGCCACTGCACTCCAGCCTGGGCGACAGAGCGAGACTCCATCTCAAAAATAAATATATAAATAAATAAAAATAAAAAAGAGAAAGGACAGGGTGCACAGAGCCAGGACCCCACCCCCTCCTGGCCTGGACCACCCTGGGCCATCTCCTAGGCTTGACACTCTCAGGCCTGAGGCTGTCAGGCCAGGGCGCTTTGACTATCCCCTGCCTGCCCCTGAAGGCGGCCAAGCTCGAGGCCTTAGCCAAGCCCTGCAGCCTCAGGCTTGGCGCCCGGCCCAGCCTTTCTTTAGCCTTCCCGAGGAGCGAGAGAGCGCTGCAGCAGCCGTAGTACTTGCTTCCGGGGAAGGCCCGGGTGGGGCCAGGGCCTGTGGTTAAGTCAGTGGCCCTCTGCAGACGCGCACGCAGCAGGAGCCACGCCCTGGTCCCTGCCCGGGAGTGGCCTGGTCTCCCCCAGCTCTGATTCCCTGAAGGACCCTGCACCTCCTCAGCCATCTTCTCTGGGCACCCCCTGAGCCCAGCCTGCTGGCCACAGGCCCCTTCCCGCCAACTTGTGGGCCTAGCTCATCATCAAACTATTTTCCACTGGCTTCCCCCAATCTCTGCCACAGCACAATTTTGGTGGGGAGGTGGAGAGGGATGAAGGAGAATAGGAGGTGGAGCTTGGACTCTGGCCGGGGGCGGGGGGGTGAGGGGGGGCAGCAGCTCGCCACTCTGATTGGTCACCTCTGCTCCAAAACTGGCTTCAAAATTCCACGGACTCCGCCCCCAGTGGCCCCCAGCCCTATCCTGACTTGCAATTGGCTGAACTTTCAGGGGGCGGGGCTCACCCGGTCCGGTCCAGTTAAAAGGGTGGGAGCGTCCGGGGGCCCATCTCTCTCGGGTGGAGTCTTCTGACAGCTGGTGCGCCTGCCCCGGGAACATCCTCCTGGATTCAATCATGGCTTGTGTGAGTGTGGGGACCCCGCCCCAAGGTCCAGGGGATAGGGCAGGAACTGATGGCCAGAGGAGAGCTGGGCAGATCGGGAGCAGATTCTAGCCCCAGCTGTGTGGCCTGGAACCAGTGCCTTCTCTTTTCTGGACCTCAGTGGCCACATCTGTAAAATGGGGGTGGGCGCCATGGTCCCTCAAGGCCTTCTCTGCATTGATAATTGTCTGGATTCCTCCAGGGTCTGAAAGCACAGTTATTTCTGCCCAGGGTTGACATTCTGCAGCTCTCTGAGAAGTGAGCGTGGGAAGGGTGTGGCCAACTGGGGGACACCCAGGCCACTATCCCTTTCCCCCTCCTCCACCCCAAAGAGCCTCCTGTCCCCTCCCCCCTGCAGCTGTCCCGGTCACCAGGCCAGGGCAGAGTTACCCTCTGCTCCAGAGAACGCTGAAAAGTTGCCAGGACCCGAGACAAGCTGCCCAGGATGGGCCCTTCTAGGTCGGGGGTGGAGGGTGGTTGTGTCCAGGCTGGTGGCGGGGGGGGGGGCGGGGGAAATTCCCTTCCACCACCCCCAAGCTGGGAGGTTGGGGTGGCAGGGAGGTGAGAATCTTCCTCGGGCCCCAGGGAAAGGGTTCAAGTTTCTGGCAGAAGAAACCACTCAAACCAGTTAACTCTTGCCCACCCACTCGGGGTGCCAGGGAACAGCAGTGCCCAGCAGTTTGCTCAATCTTGTTAACCCTGAGCCAGCCCAGCCACAGCCCGACTGCAGGGCTATTCTCCCTAATGCAGAGAGGCCGTGTTCTTCAGGGTTTCCTCTCTAGCCCCTGGGCCTCTTTGCAGAGAGGGGCTTGAAGGAGAATAGTGGGGTCGCCCGCCCCTAGCCACTTCCTCTCCAGCAGAGGGGCCGACCCCTCCATTCCATTCAGTGTGACGGTGGGCCAAGTGTCGGCCCCTCCCCAGCCTGATCCTCTCCATCTGCGATGGGACAGAGCACCCCATCTCCCAAGTCACTCTTGAGTCCAAAATTCCCAAGCCAATCTGCAAAATCTTCTAGAGCCTGTCTTCTAGAACCTTCACGTTACAGACTGAAGCCAACCCCGGTGGGAATAGGGACTTTCCCAGGACCACATAGACAATCGGAGGCTGGAAATTACAGCTCAATCCTTTCCCCAGGCTTCCCCTTGGCTTGGTCAGAGGATGCCGGGCGGGAACAACCCCACTCCCACCCCCAGCCACCCCCGGACACTTCGGGCAGTGGAGGCCTTGTCCTCTAACCCGGCTGGGCCGGGGCTTGTCTGTGCAGGGTCTGGTCGCCAGCAACCTGAATCTCAAACCTGGAGAGTGCCTTCGAGTGCGAGGCGAGGTGGCCCCTGACGCTAAGAGGTGAGAAGTGAAGTCGGGGTGGTGGGCGGCAGGGACGGGCTTGGTCCAGCAGGGAGGGCGTGGCCGGCCAAGCCCACATCTCCTCCCTGGCCGGGAGCGGGTTAACGGCCAGCCGCCGATGCTGCGTTTTCTGGGTGACTCACTTCCCCCGCAGGGTCTGGGCGCCCCCACCGTTGCCGCCCCCTCCCCCGCTCCCTCCCTGCTGTAGCCTCTTAAACTACACCAGCTACAGCCTCGTCATCTATAATACCTTGACTCCCCCGCCCCCACCCCTTTCCGGTCTGGGCGGGACCCGTCGCTGGGGAGGGCGGGGAGAGGAGTGGGGCGGGCGTCACCGCCGCCTTCCCCCTGAGTCCCTCCTTCCTGCGTCTGGTCATTCATTCATTCACTGGCTCAGTCCGGTCCTTCTTCCTTCACTTCTCATTCACTCAGCCGGCTGCCTTATTTTCTCGGCAGTTAGGTAACCTTGGACCAGTCAACCAACCTCACCTAGCCTCAGTTTGTTAGAAAAACAAGGGGGGAGGTGGTTGTGTGGAGGAAGTGAGATGCGGATGGCGCAGTGACAGTGAGGAGGATGAGGATCAGCTGATATTGTTAAGAGCCGCACACTTCTCATGCACTAATTTCATTTCAACCAAACCCTCAGAGGCAGGTATTGCTATTATCACCACTCAACAAATGTATTTATTATTTTATTTATTTATTTATTATTTTATTATTTTATTCATTTTTTTTTTGAGACACAGTCTCACCCTATCGCCCAGGCTGGAGTGCAATGGCGTGATCTCGGCTCACCACAACCTACGCCTCCCGGGTTCAAACGATTCTCCGGCTTCAGCCTCCTGAGTAGCCGGGATTACAGGCGCCCACCACAACGCCCAGCTAATTTATGTACTTTTAGTAGAGACGGGGTTTCACCATGTTGGCCAGGCTGGTCTCGAACTCCTGACCTCATGATCCGCCCACTCGCCTCGGCCTCCCAAAGTGCTGGGGTTACAGGCATGAGCCACCGTGCCCGGGAGTATTATTATTATTATTTGTTAATTCGCCCCATAATTACTAAGCATCTCCTTCTGGTGTGCCCCACTTGTGCTGGGCACCGGGAATACAGAGATTTGTACGAGACAGGACGGGAGGTCACCATGTGGAGGGAGTCACTGACCTTGACCAAAAGGGCTAGGATGCTAATGACTTCAAGAATCAAGCGAGCCCTCCTGTGCAGCCCCCATTGTACAGATGAGCAAACAGGGGAAGAGGGGCAGGGACTAGCTCACACTCACACAGTAAGCAGGTGGCATGGCCAGAGCTAGAATCCAGGTTTCTTGTCTCTGTTAGTGAGTTCTTCCAGCAAGGTGCGTTCATGGGATACTGAGTGACAGATTAGTCAGTCAGTGGGGCTGGAGCTGGCCGAGGTGGCCTCATGCCCACCCGTTACCCCCCAGCTTCGTGCTGAACCTGGGCAAAGACAGCAACAACCTGTGCCTGCACTTCAACCCTCGCTTCAACGCCCACGGCGACGCCAACACCATCGTGTGCAACAGCAAGGACGGCGGGGCCTGGGGGACCGAGCAGCGGGAGGCTGTCTTTCCCTTCCAGCCTGGAAGTGTTGCAGAGGTGGGCTGCAGACCGGAACCGGGGACCAGGGACAGGGGCTGGGTGGGCTGGGGCGGGGCTGGGTTAGTGACTAGAGACCTTGGCCCTGCCTGCTCTTTCCCCTCCCCTTCCCTCCCTTCCTGTGTGATGGCCAGTGTCTGCCCCTCTTTGAACCTCAGTGGTTGATTAGAATAAAACGAAGGGGGAAAAAAAAGGCTGGGCTCGGTGGCTCATGCCTGTAATCCCAGCACTTTGGGAGGCCGAGGCGGGCGGATCACCTGAGGTCGGGAGTTCGAGACCAGCCTGACCAACATGGAGAAACCCCGTCTCTACTAAAAATACAAAAAATTAGCTAGGCGTGATGGCGCATGCCTGTAATCCCAGCTACTCAGGAGGCTGAGGCAGGAGAATTGGTTGAACCCGGGAGGCGGAGGTTGCAGTGAGCCGAGATTGCACCACTGCACTCCAGCCTGGCCAACAAGAGCAAAACTCTGTCTCAAAAAAAAAAAAAAAAAAAAATAGCCAGCATGCTGGCTCATGCCTGTAATCCTGGCACTTTGGGAGACCAAAGTGGGTGGATCACCTGAGGTCAGGAGTTCGAGACCAGCCTGACCAACATGGTGAAACCCCGTCTCTATATAAATACAAAAATTAGCTGGGCATGGTGGCACACAACTGTAGTCCTAGCTACTCAGGAGGCTGAGACAGGAGAATCGCTTGAACCTGGGAGGCGGAGGTTGCAGTGAGCTGAGATTATGCCACTGTACTCCAGCCTGGGTGACAGAGGAGACTCCATCTCAAAAAAAAAAAAAAAAATCTGTCATAGGATTAGAGTAAAAAGAAAGAAAAAATATTATAAATGTACCTCCGCAGGCTCAGCCACAAACTGGGGCTGTGTCAGGGCCACATGAGGAACGGGTTCTGGAAGGGCCCATGGCATGTGGGCCCGGCTCACTGCTCTCCTCTACCCCCAGGTGTGCATCACCTTCGACCAGGCCAACCTGACCGTCAAGCTGCCAGATGGATACGAATTCAAGTTCCCCAACCGCCTCAACCTGGAGGCCATCAACTACATGGCAGCTGACGGTGACTTCAAGATCAAGTGTGTGGCCTTTGACTGAAATCAGCCAGCCCATGGCCCCCAATAAAGGCAGCTGCCTCTGCTCCCTCTGAACCAGCCTCGTGTGTGTATGTGTGTGTGCTTGTGCGTGTGTGTGTATGTGTGTGCATGTGTGTGTGTGTGAGAGGGGTCCCCCACCTCCAGGCCTGCCCCCTTCCTTCACTTCCATTCGCTTTGTCCACGGGTACCTCCTCAGTTCCAATGACGTCTTCCGCTGGGTCCCCCAGACGAAGCACACAGAGTTTGGCACATAGTAGGAGGGTCAGTGACCACTGAATAAAAGTCAGTCCCTGCCCTGAAACTGTTTTTAGCCTAGTGGGCCCTAGCACACAGCAGATGCTCAAAGGATGTTGCATAAATGACATCAAGGGGGAAAGAGGCAAGGACAGACCAATTCGTGCGTAGTGACAGGGCAGAAGACAGGGAGGTGGAGGGAAGAATACGAGACCCCTCTCATTTGCCTTCATGAGCTAGAAAGAGATTTGGAGTCAGACAACAACGGGCTGCCAGGTATGTGGCCTTGTGCATGTTAACTGACCTCTCTGAGCCTCAGCTTATTCCTTTATAACAAGGAGGATAACACAAACAGCCTATCAAAGAGTTATTCCAAAGACCAGTCACTTCTTGGCCTTCTGGCTGAGATCAAGTGGAGATTAAATGACGTGTTGCATGAAAGAAGCCAAGTTCAATACCTGGCATATGGTAAATGCTTAGTGGATAGTGGTTTCCCATACCTCGTGCACGGATTATTTTTTTTTTATTTTTTATTTTTTTAGAGATGGGGTCTCTATGTTGCCTATGTTGCCTATGTTGCCCAGGCTGGAGTGCCGTGGTTGTTCACAGGCATGATCATGACATACTGCAGCCTCAAAGTCCTGGGCTCAGGCAATACTCCTGCCTCAGCCTTCCGAGTAGCTGGGACCACAGGTGTATGTCACTGTACCCAGATCCCTGCACCACTTTTGAGGTGCTATTACTCCGATTGAAGGGGAAGAAATGGGCTCTGATTGATGAAATGACTCCCGGATCTGTACCAGGCCCAGCTGAGCCTGCGGGGCTCCTCAGGGATCCCGGCTTTGTGGGCTCAGGCCATGCACCCCACTTTGCTAGACTGTATGGGCAACCAAAGGACTAGTCTGGAAGCTGCCGGCTCTCATTCCTGGGCAGATGCCCCCACCCCAACAGTGGGTTTGGGTGATGACCCTGGCACCCCATTGCCAGCCCGTTTCTGTGGTAGGAGGAGCTGGGGTTGGGAGCTACGTCAGCCTCTGCAGAGAACCAAGAGGTAAAAGCCAGCCGACATGAGGCCCAGCCTCCAGACTCCCGCAGCCTCCTCCTTGGGGTACAGAGTAGGGGTGACTCACTCAACCTGAGATGAGGTCTCCATGAGCCTGTTCTCTCCTGTTTCCAAAGACAGTGTCTCCTCCAAGACCAGCCCAGGCTGTTACCTTGGAGGGTAATGCTTAAGCCAACCCCATCAAACCCACCCATCACAACTGCTGGGGCCTGAGTGGACGGCTAGGGTGCCCTGCAGACTGACTACTTCCCTGCACCTTTTCCTTCCTGCTTGCTGCTGCAGTCAGATCTTCCCAGGGCCCCTACCTCTCTGGGAACCAGCTGCAGGAACTGAGCCAAAGTTCAGAAGGTTAGAATCGGAACATCATTAGGCTCCCCCATAACCCCAAGGCACAGTCTCCTGAGGCATGGTGCGTGGGTGGGGGGGTCTTGGCAAATCTCACTTTCTAGGGCAACTGGCACCAGCTGTGAGTAGGTCTCTTATACACCCAGCCTCAGTTTCCTCATCCATAAAATGAGACCAATTTTGAGTAGATGATTTCCATCTCAGTGGGTGCCTTGGGACCTGGGTGGAAGCGGGGGGCATGTATCTCTCTATGAGGTCAAAGAGGATGGAACACACATGCTGAGAACTCCCATGAGCCACACCCAATCTCCAGGCTCTCCTGGGGCTCCCAGGTGGCCACCCAGAAACAGCTTCAGAAGCCTGGCTGCAGATGGAGTGCCCTCTGCTGGACATTGGAGAACACGTCCCCCAGGCTGCCCTGCCTGGTCCTCAGTTCACCCACGTTGATTCTCCCCTACACTGGCTGACACTCACAAGACACTAGGACTGGGGCCACAACCGGGCAGAGGAAAGTCCTCGGGCAGGTAAGAGAGGCCACTGGGTGTGGAGGAAGGAAGCCCGGCTCAGCGTCAGACAGACCTGTGTTTAAACCCCAGCTCTGTGGCTGTGTGCCCTTGGACCAGTTATTCAACGTCTCTGAACCTCAGTTTCCTCATCTGGCAAACTTTGTTAAGACTGCACTAGTTTGCCAGGCACGCTGGCCCACGCCTGTAATCCCAGCACTTTGGGAGGCCGAGGTGGGTGGATGACCTAAGGTCAGGAGTTCGAGACCAGCCCAGGCAACATGGCGAAACCCCGTCTCTACTAAAAATACAAAAATTAGGCCGGGCATGGTGGCTCACGTCTGTAATCCCAGCACTTTGGGAGGCCGAGGTCACCTGAGGTCGGGAGTTCGAGACCAGCCTGACCAACATGGAGAAACCCCGTCTCTACTAAAAATACAAAAAATTAGCTGGGCATGGTGGTGCATGCCTGTAATCCCAGCTACTTGGTAGGCTGAGGCAGGAGGCAGGAGAATCACGTGAACCTGGGAGGCGGAGATTGCAGTGAGCCGAGATCATGCCATTGCACTTCAACCTGGGCAACAAGAGCAAAACTCCATTTAAAAAAAAAAAAAAAATTAGCCGGGCGCAGTGGCGTGTGCCTGTAATCCCAGCTACTCAGGAGGCTAAGGCAGGAGAATCGCTTGAGCCCGGAAGGCAGAGGTTGCAGCGAGCTGATATTGCGCCATTACACTCCAGCCTGGGTGACAGAGCGAGACTCCATCTCAAAAAAAAAAAAAAAAAAAAAAAAAGACTGAACTAGTATTGGCTGGGTGTGGTGGGTCACACCTGTAATCCCAGCACTTTGGGAGGCTGAGGCAGGAGATTCATTTGAGGTCAGGAGCTTGAGACCAACCTGGCCAACAAGTGAAACCCCGTCTTTACTAAAAATACAAAAATTAGCTGGGCATGGTGGTGCATGCCTGTAGTCCCAGCTACTGGGGAGGCTGAGGCAGGAAAATCACTTGATCCTGGGAAGAGGAGGTTGCAGTGAACCGAGATCATGCCACTGCATTCCAGCCTGGGTGACACAGCAAGACTCCATCTCAAAAAAAAAAAAAAAAAAAAGATTAGCTGAGCTGATGTATAGAAAATAGAAATGCATGGTGCCTGGCACCCAATAGGGGCTCGGTGAGTGTTGGTTCCCTTCACCCCTTTTAAGGCTCGGTGTGTCCCAAGGGCCTAGGAAACTAGGTCCAGATAAGTTAAGTCAATCTCTGTCCTTAGGCCACCTGCACCCCACCCTCAGCACCTGTTCTTGCCTGTGTGACCTCAGACAAGTGACTGCACCTCTCTGAGCCTCAGTTTCCTCCTCAGTAAAATGTGGATTGTACGTCAAAAGAGATCATCATAAGCCAGGCACAGTGGTGGGCACCTGTGGTTCCAGCTACTCCTGAGGCTGAATGGGGAGGATCGCTTGAGCCCAGGAGTTTGAGACCAGCTTGGGCAACATAGTGAGACCCTCATTTCTATAAATAAACAAATAATAAAATCAATAATCTAAAGAGAGTAAAGAGCTAAATAAATGTCAGCTGCTCTTGTTACTTTTTTCCTCATTAAGTTTATCATCACTTCTTTTCTTATTGTTTTTGTTTTTTGTTTTGAGACAGAGTTTTGCTCTTTTGACCAGGCTAGAGTGAAGTGGCAGGATCTCGGCTCACTGCAACCTCTGTCTCCTGGGTTCAAGTGATTCTCCTGCCTCAGCCTCTCGAGTAGCTGGGATTACAGGCATGCACCACCACGCCCGGCTAATTGTCATATTTTTAGTAGAGATGGGGTTTCATCATGTTGGTCAGGCTGGTCTGGAACTCCGAACCTCAATTGATCCACCCACCTTGGCCTCCCAAAATGCTAGGATTACAGGGATGAGCCACTGCGCCTGGCCTGTTTTTTTTTCTTTTTTTTTTTTTTTTCCAGAGATGGGGTCTCACTCTGTCACCCAGGCTGGAATGCAGTGGCATGATCACAGCTCAGTGCAGCCTCAAACTTCTGGGCTTGAGTGATCCTCCCACCTCAGCCTCCCAAGTCGCTGGACTATAGGAGTATGTCACCACGCCTGGCTAATTTTTAATTTTTTGTAGAGACAGGGTCTTACCATGTTGCCCTACTGTCTGTCGCCAGGCTGGAGTGCAGCAGTGCAATCTCGGCTCACTGCAACCCTCCCGGGTTCAAGTGATTCTTCTGCCTCAGCCTCCCAAGTAGCTGGGACTACAGGCGTGTGCCACCACGCCCAGCTAATTTTTGTATTTTTAGTAGACATGGGGTTTCACCATGTTGGCCAGGATGGTCTTGATCTCTTGACCTCGTGATCCGCCCGCCTCAGCCTTCCAAAGTGCTGGGATTACAGGCGTGAGTCACCGCGCCCGGCCTGAGCCTTCGCTTTTCATCTCCAACCACTCTGGGTGGGAGTGGAGCCCTGGCAAACCAAGCAGGTCGAAGCCTGGGACTGGGAGAAGACAGACCAGCTGCAGAAGGTGACTCTCTGGGCACCTTCAGCCAGGGTGATGCCTCTACCCAGGAAGGTGCCAAAGGTGGCTTTAAGGCACTGCCACTAAGGGGCAGAAGCAGCTGGTCAGAGGTGCAGTCCAGTACCCTAAGGGAGCCCCCTGCGTTGCTCTGGGCCACAGAACTGAAAGGCCAGGCCTGCAGTTTAAGGGTAACTTCCAGCCGGGCGCGGTGGCTCACGCCTGTAATCCCAGCACTTTGGGAGGCCGAGGTGGGTGGATCACCTGAGGTCAGGAGTTTGAGACCAGCCTGACCAACATGGAGAAACCCCATCTCTACTAAAAATACAAAATTAGCGGGGCATGGTGGCACATGCCTATAATCCCAGCTACTAGGGAGGCTAAGGAAGGAGAATCGCTTGCACCTGGGAGGCGGAGGTTGCAGTGAGCCGAGATCGTGCCATTGCACTCCAGCCTGGGTAACAAGAGTGAAACTCCGTCTCAAAAAAAAAAAAAAAAAAAAAAAGGTAACTTCCTCTCAGGATCCCACATAGATTTCCCAAGCAGAGGAGCTGTATGGAATGAACTCAGCATTCTGGAGTGCTGCACTTAACTGCCTGCCTCCTTCCAAAACTCAGAGTCAGGATACAAAGATCAGCTGGCCGTGTTGGCAGGTGCCAGTAATCCTAGCTACTCCCGAGGCTGAGGCAGGAGAATCGCTTGAACCTGGGAGGTGGAGACTGCAGTGAGCCGAGATCACAACACTGCACTCTAGCCTGGGTGACAAGAGCGAAACTCTGTCTCAGAAAAAAAAAAAAAAAAAAAAGCGGATGAAGGATTCTGGCATACAATCCAAGTGACTAAAAATCCCCTTCAGGCGTTGTTTCACTGCAATCTTTCACAACCATGCCCTCATTCTCAGTCAAGGATGTTATTATACACTCATTCCACCTTTGGGCAAAGTGAGGCACAAAGAGGGAAGATGGCTTGTGCAGAAAACACATGTATGCGTGCCTTATGTTAAGACAAACTTTACATAATTCACTTCCTCACAATCACAGCTGTCAAGGTTTAGTCCACGGACCAGCAGCATTAGCATC
Organism: Pan troglodytes; assembly: GCF_028858775.2. Lineage (NCBI taxonomy): Eukaryota > Metazoa > Chordata > Mammalia > Primates > Hominidae > Pan > Pan troglodytes. The sequence continues at coordinate 39,698,764 of NC_086016.1, forward strand.
ACCTGAGAACCTGCTAGAAACGGAAATCCACTCAGAAACCTCTATCGGATCAGAAACTCTGGGGTGGGGCCCAGCGATCCAGGTTTTTAGCAAGCCCTCTAGGGGATTCTGATGTATGCCAAAGTTCGAGAACCAGTGTCTACAACAACCCTACGAAGCTACTATACTTTCCCTTATTTTACAAATAGGGTGAGGCACCGCGAAGACCACTTGTCTGGGACCACACAGCTGTAGGTGTGATGCCAGTATACAAATCCAGGCAGTTTGGCTCCCTCTTGGAGACTACCAACGAGTTGACATCAGAATCTAAAGTAGGGGCCGGCACGGTGGCTCACGCCTGTAATCCCGGCACTTTGGGAGGCCGAGATGGGAGGACCACTTGCGGTCAGGAGTTCAAGCAGCCTGGTCAACATGGTGAAAACTTGTCTCTACTAAAAAGGCAAAAATTAGGGAGTATGGTGGCGCACACCTGTAATCCCGGTTACTCAGGAGGCTGAGGTGGAGAATTGCTTGAACCTGGGAGGCAGGGGTTGCAATGAACCGACATCCGCCACTGAACTCCAGCCTGGACGACAGAGCGAGACTCCATCTCAAAAGCAATAATAATAAATTAAAGGAAAAAAAAATCCAAAGTAGGGTTAGTACAGGAAATTTGGGCCATTCACGAGTAACTCCATATTGAGTGTGTGCCAGGCACAGTCCTAGGCAGTGGGGTCCAGGGGACCTCGCTCTCATTGAAGCGAGGCTGGGGAGGGGCTGGAGCTGGGAGTCACGGAGAGATCAGGGACCAGCGCGTCATGCATGGGAAGAGGGAAGAAAAGGAGCTGGGAGGTCCCTTTAAAAGGCTGGGCCTGGTGGACGGAACTTCGGTGCGACGCTAAAGTGTGCGCCCGGGAGGATGAGTAGGCTACACCCGGAAGTGTCTTCAGGGAGAGGAAGCTGGCGGCCTCACTGCTATGGGCCGCAACAAGAAGAAGAAGCGAGATGGTGACGACCGGCGGCCCAGGCTCGTTCTTAGCTTCGACGAGGAGAAGAGGCGGTGAGTGGCAAAGCCGGACCGGACTCCCCTCGAGCTGTTCTTCGCGGCCAAGGCCAGGTCTGGGGCCGAGCACGCTCCCGCCGAGGGCTCTTCCGGTCCCGCCCTCTGGCGTGGCTAGAGAACCCCTCTCGGCCTCCCAGCCCGCGTTCCCGCTTCTCCCTTCTCGGCCGCCACCTTCTCCCTTCTTGACCTCCCCACCTCGCCTAGTGTCTCTGCGCCGCCAGACAGCCGGAAGCTCGGGTCTCAGAGCAGTGGCTTCGACCACCCTAGCCCAGCCCAGTCCATCGGTCCGGCACACAGCAGGCGCCCAGCCGTGGTTGATAAATGATGAGCCAATGAAATGAGAGTGGCTGAAGTTCATTCATTCGCTCCCTAGACATTTATTGGGCTCCTTTGGTGTGCCAGGTCCCGTATCAGGAAGCGGAACCTCTGAGCCTCAGCGTCTGGCCAGACAAATAAATGGCACATGGTAGCGGGTCAGCGAAAAGCCCAGTGCTGGACTGTGGGACAAAATGGGAACAGAGCAGCTAGCACTGTGGAGATGAGAAGGGGCTGAGATCAGACCGAGGGAAGGAGGTAGGGAAATGCTGGGCATCATCAGGAAACTCCTAGCGTGCATCAACAGGCCCTACAGGCGAGTTTAGGGTCAGGTGTCCTGGGGACATGGGTGTTGGTCCAGTGCAGGGTTTCCGAAGGTCTGGATGGTGGTGGCCCTGAAAACCCTGTTGAGAGAGTAATGAGGTTTGCAGGTGTGGAAGGGGTTACCTCATGTACTGTGTGTGGCCCCCCCACCCGCCCCACAGCCTGGCCCTGTTGCCTGAACCTGAGATCCCTGGAGAGTATTGAGTGGAAAGAGGCAGTATCTCCCTTATTTTCCTAAATGTATCCTTTCTCTAACCTTGGGCAAGTAACCTAGACTCTGTGACTCAACGTTCCCATCTGTAAAATGGAGATTGATACCCACCGCACAGGTTATTGTGAGGGTTTTTTGTTTGTTTGTTTTTGAGACGGAGTCTGTGTCGTCCAGGCTGGAGTGCAGTGGCATGATCTCTGCTCACTGCAACCTCCGCCTGCCAGGTTCAAGCAATTCTCCCCGCTCAGCCTCCCAAGTAGCTGGGACTACAGGCATGCGCCACCAAGCCCAGCTAATTTTTGTGTTTTTAGTAGACACGGAGTTTCACCATGTTTGCCAGGCTGGTCTTGAACTCCTGGCCTCATGTGATCTGCCCACCTCGACCTTCCAAAGTACTGGGATTACAGGCGTGAGCCACCATGCCTGGCCATTGTTGTGAAGGTTAAATGAGCTAATACTTACACTTTTTTGGAATGGTGCCTAGCACATAGTGAGCGCGGCATTAGCCATTTTTCTCCTAGAGCAAGCCCTTCTCTCCTTGTATAATGACTCTCCTGTCTCTGCCGGCTTCCTTCCTGTAGGGAGTACCTGACAGGCTTCCACAAGCGGAAGGTCGAGCGAAAGAAGGCAGCCATTGAAGAGATTAAGCAGCGGCTGAAAGAGGAGCAGAGGAAGCTTCGGGAGGAGGTGCGCAGGGGGAAGGTGGGAGGGAGGTCTTTGATTCTTAGGGCACTTGCAGCCTTGGATTTCCCTAATAGAGGCAGCTGCTGGCATGGGGCGGTGTGTGTGTGGGCAGGACTGGGGAATAGTTTATACAGGTGGAGACTCTGTGGGCCTGGGTCTGGGAGTGATGGAAGATGGAGTCTCCTCCTGATCTTGCAGTATGGATCATGGTCTCCCTCACCCTGGGGGTGATTAATACCCCAGCCTGAGAGGCCATACTCACTGTGTTCCCTGCCTGTGTGGTTTCAGCGCCACCAGGAATACTTGAAGATGCTGGCAGAGAGAGAAGAGGCTCTGGGTAAGTGGCATGCTTGCCCTGACCTGGAGAACAGCTGATGGGCCTGGTTTATACCCTTGGTGGGTGGAAGGGATAGAAGCTGACCTCCTTGGCCCTAGGGATCTTGGGGGGTACCCTGGGGCCAGGGGTGGTCCTAAGCACCTCTAAGTGCAAGTGGAACAGAGACCAGGAGAAGGAGTCCCAAACCCCATGGTTAACCAAGTCTGAGCAGAGAGCCCAGTTTTTAAGGATGGAAAGGACTAGGGGTGGAGGGGAGGGACAGCAGTAGCTGTCACAGAGGGTTTGTCTGACATGGGGACCAACTAGAGCATGAAGGAAACGGGATCATTCACAACATTCATCCACAGACCGGGCTCTACAGCCAGTGATCTTGTGGATGCGCTCCACGTCCACAGAGTAGAGGGGGCATTGCACTCCAGGGCGGGAGGGAGGCTGGAGCCTGGTCACTCGTTCCCGTGACTGAGGCCAGGTCTGTGTCCACCCCCACAGAGGAGGCAGATGAGCTGGAACGGTTGGTGACAGCAAAGACGGAGTCGGTGCAGTATGACCACCCCAACCACACAGTCACCGTGACCACCATCAGTGACCTGGACCTCTCGGGGGCCCGGCTGCTCGGGCTGACCCCACCTGAGGTGGGTCCCAGTCTCAGCCCTGGGAGGAAGGGGCTTGGGGGCAGACCAGCTGGTCAGGGTTGCTCAGTGCTGGCCCATGTCATGGGTATCCCACTGCCAGCCCTGGGAAGAAGGGGCGTGGGGGCAGACTGGCTTGTCGGGGTTGCTCAGTGCTGGCCCATGTTGTGGGTACCCCACTGCCGGGCCTCCTTCCCTTTGGACCCTTCATTCCCTGCTTCCGGGGTGCTGCAAAGACCAGCCCCACTGCTGAGCGGCTGAGGAGCTTGGGCAGGCTCCTTCACCTTGCCTGCTTCCCTTTCTCCATCAGTGAACTGGGGGTTGCTGATGGTGGCACCTGCCTTGTGGGATTAGTATGAGGGTGAAAGTGGTTAATCCATGTGAGTCACCTGGCACAGTGCCCAGCCGTGTCATAAGTGCTTCACAAAAGGTAGCCGTTTGTTGTGATCGTTCCCTTTGTGCGATTCGCAGCCCTGGCGCGTCTGTGTGCACTAAGTGGGTTTTCAACCTGTGGGTTGTGAATCATGAGTAGGTTGCAACCAGCATAAAAAATATATATAATTGAAAATATCCGAAAGTGTCATGTTAAATATTGTTTCATGAGACAGCTGTTTCCACTGGAGTTGTATCTGGGTGTGCCTAAGAATTTATGGACATATATGCACACAGTTACGATATAAAACACATTTCCTTGTGTGGGTTACTGTGTTCTTAAGTCCTGGAGCCACTCCCCTATCACATCCATACTGATCTCAGGGCCAGGCATGGTGGCTCACGCCTGTAATCCCGGCATTTTGGGAGGCCAAGGCGGGCATATCACCTGGGGTCAGGAGTTTGAGACCAGCCTGGCCAACATGGTGAAACCCCGTCTCTACTAAAAGTACAAAAATTAGCCAGGGGGCCAGGCACAGTGGCTCATGCCTGTAATCCCAGCACTTTGGGAGGCCGAGGCGGGCGAATCACCTGAGGTTGGGAGTTCGAGACCAGCCTGACCAACATGGAGAAACCCTGTCTCTACTAAAAATACAAAATTAGCTGGGTGTGGTGGCACGTGCCTGTAATCCCAGCTACTCGGGAGGCTGAAGCAGGAGAATAGCTTGAACCTGGGAGGTGGAGGTTGTGGTGAGCCGAGATCATGCCATTGCACTCCAGCCTGGGCAAAAAGAGCAAAACTCCGTCTCAAAAAAAACTTAGCCAGGCGTGGTGGCGTGCACCTGTAATCCCAGCTACTTGGGAGGCTGAGGCAGGAGAATTGCTTGAACTCAGGAGGCGCAGGTTGCAGTGAGCCAAGATTGTGCCACTGCACTCCAGCCTGGGTGACAGAGCGAGACTCCATCTCAAAAAACAAAACAAAACAAAACCATACTGATCTCACACCGGTCTTTCATTTTATGCTCACTATTCTGCAAGTTCTGATACAAAGACAAGTCTTGTCCCCGTTTTGCTAGGATTTTCATTCCTGAATGTTTAAGTATGTCCTGGAAGCTTCTAGGGGCAGGAAAGGGTTTGGAAACAGACCTTCCCCTGTGTAATCCTTGCTTTAGGGCAGATAGACTGTTCTTCCATCCGAAGCCTTCTCTAGTCCCAACCCAGGCCTGTGATGCAGCAGGGCGCGCCACCACTTGCCAGAGCCATGGTGGCTCGGGGTGCCCAGCCCAGGTCCCCCCAGCTACTGCTCCATGTAAGTCATTGTCTTGTGCCTCTTTAGGGAGGGGCTGGAGACAGGTCTGAGGAGGAGGCGTCATCCACGGAGAAACCAACCAAAGCCTTGCCCAGGAAGTCCAGAGACCCCCTGCTCTCTCAGCGGTGAGTCTTGGCCTGCTGCCTCCCCGGTCCCACCCCTCCTGGCTGGCAGTAGTGACCTGGCCCTTAGGGTGGTGTGGAGCAGGTGTAGGGCCCGGAGCAGCCCTCTGCTTTGCCTGTCCAGTGATCCTCTGCCTCTCCTCATTGCCCCGTCCTGTCCCACCCACTCCTGATAGTGTCTGACCTCCAGTGCTTTTCCTGCCTGGGTGAAGGGCCTGTGTCTCTGAGCTGAGTTGCTGGCAGGCACTCTGGAGGTAGAGCAGGCCAACTCTGGCATGAACTTGGCGGTCCTGGCATTCGCAACCTGTCCTGACATCCCCTCCGTGAGCCAGGTGGTGAGTCACCCCACAATGCAATCTTAAGCTGAGGCTTTCTGCCCTCCCCTAGGATCTCCGCCCTCACAGCATCACTGCATGCACACAGCCGCAAAAAGGTCAACAGGAAACATCCCCGACGGGCCCAGGACTCCAAAAAGCCCCCAAGGGCCACTCGTACCAGCAAGGCCCAGCGCCGCCGTCTCACAGGCAAAGCGCGGCACAGCGGGGAGTGAGACCGAGAACGAAGCGGTGCCCCAGTCTAGGCTGCGGGGACCTGTCCTTGCTCAGCTTGGCTGTCCCTGTAGCCCAGCCTGCACCTAGGTAATGACTGCACAGCTCAAGGTTGGGAAGCCAGGACCTCTCTGGCCTGGGGCCAGCTGCCTTTGCCTGGGGTTTGAATTCCGGAAGGAGCAGGCAGCTGAGAGCAGGCCTCCCCCAGGAAGAGCCTTCAGAGCCACGTGGGGGCATCTTCCCAAATGTGCACCCCACCTGGCACTCATCAGATTTGTGGAACTCATCAGAGATTTGTGCGCTTGTGATTTGTTTGTCCTTGATACCACGCACAAGGGCAGGTTTTTGGGGTGGTGGAAATGGCCAGGGCCCATGGGTCTGTCTCCAGCAGTTAGCCCTGTGGCTGCAATAAAGTACAGTTCTCCCTGTGTTAAGATCCTAACCAGGGTTAAGGATCAGTGTGTCCGTTGCTAGAATCCAGAGCCCACCTGCTGCTCTGAAAAGCAGGCTCCTGAGGCCAGTGGGGGAGCAGTGCCCCCCATGCCCTTCACCGAGGAGCCTCTGTGCCTGTCCCTTGTCCTCGGCCCCAGGAGTCTCCTCAACTGACACTGAAGTGGTGGAAGCAGTTGAGTCCCAGGTCATCCCCCATCACCACACTGGGGCAGCGTCCCCAGGCTTCCAGCAGCTCCCAGGTGGGTCCCAACGTGGAAGGATTAATTAATTCTTTCTAAAGCAGTTGCAGCCGGGCTTGGTGGCTCACGCCTGTAATCCCAGCACTTTGGGAGGCCCAGGCGGGCAGATCACTTAAGGTCGGGAGCTCGAGACCAGCCTGGCCAACATGGTGAAACCCTGTCTCTACTAAAAATGCAAAAATTAGCCAGGTGTGGTGGCACACGCGTGTAATCCCAGCTACTTGGGAGGCTGAGGTGGAAGAATCACTTGAACCCTGGAGGCGGAGGCTGCAGTGAGCCGAGATCACGCCATTGCACTCCAGCCTGGGCAACGTTGTGACCTTGTCTCAAAAAAAAACTAAAAAATAAAGCAGTTGCATCTTGACTCGTACAAAAGTAGCCCCCACCAGAGTAGACCCTGCGGGTGCCAGCTAGAACTCCACAAGGGGCCATGTCTTCACACTCCTTCCACATGGATGAGTTGATGGAAACCCTGTCCCTTCCTTGTCCCAGCTTGTCAGTCCTGGGCAGGAGAGAATTTCAGGTTGTGCCTTGGTTAGAGGAGCTGTGTTGGGTCCTAAACACTAGGACCACAAAGGGGAGTGAACTGTGTTCCCAGGGCTTGCTGACGCCCATGGACTATGGAGTCAGGATGACAGGACAGTGCGGTGAGGGGCATCTGCGACAGGACTGCGGGCTCTACCCGCCCTGATGTGGGAGCTCCTGGAGCGGGGGTGAGCAGTGAGCCAGGGTCTGCATGGCTGTCCTCTCTCCACAGCCAACAGCCAGGCCTTGCAGTGGGGCAGGCTTAGTGACTGTGCCTCAGTTATGCTGTACCTGGGAGTGGGCAGGCCCTCTCCCATGTCACCATCAAAACCCACTGATGAAGGCTGGTGGGAGTCTGAGGGCTGCACCTGGGTATGGTGAGTTCCCCTTAGGGATTGTGCTGAGCGCCTTGGCCTGGCCTCTTGGCACTGCCCACCTGCTCTCCCTGCCACCAAGTTGTCTTCCCCGGGTGGCATGTGCCACTTGGCTGCCTCGTGCCTGGGCACAGTGGTGCCTATTATGGGCCCTCCAGGTGGCTCTGGTGCTCAGCCTGCTGTGAGCAGGAACAGCTGAGTCCCAGGGGTTCTTGCACACAGCAGGGCTCGGGTTTGAATCCAGGCTCTGCTGCTTGGTCGCTGCATGAGCTTCTGCTGTGCTGACCTCTCTGGTTTGTCTCGTCATGTGTAAGGTGACACCAGATACCTACCTCTTAGGGCTGCCCCGAGACTAAAATAAGACCATGTGCATGAACCACTTACCAAAGTGCCTGTTGCTCTCCAGGTGTGCCTACCGCATGTTGCCGCTGCTGTTTCTGCTGGGACGTCTGACTCCAGTTCCTTCTCCCCTCTCCAGTGACAAGGTCATTTACAACTTACATTTACAATTTATAGTGTTTACCAGTATTAAATTCTCAGCCACTCCTTTCCATGTGTGCCTTCATTTCTTCCAGCAGACCAGGGAAGTTGAGTCACAGTGATTTGACCAATTCTAGGATCAGGGTGGTGGATTCAGAGCCCTCTGGAGAACTTGTCTTTTCTCCAGGAGCCCCTCACCATTGCTGTGGAGGCACCTGGGCTCCTTCCTCCTGTCGCTCTCCAGAGTTGGGCCTCTGAGAGATTTATGAAGAAGAGTTAAGTTTAGCTGCATATACTCTAAAACAAAATTGAAAAACAACTGGCTTGTGTAAAAGAGTTCCCAGGTTAACAAAGATGGGAGGTTCCCAGCCTGGAGCTGGGAAGGCTGGAGGCTGGGATGCCGGGCTTCTAACTCTATGCTGTGTTCTATGTTGTGTGCCATTTTCAACACATGTCCCCTGCCTCACAGCACAAGGTGGCTGCTTGAGCTGCAGCCATTATGTCTGCATTTCAGCCAGCAGGAAAGAAAAGGGGATGAAGAAGAACATGCCCCTCCTTTTGAAAACATTTAGGGCCAGGTGTGGTGGCTCACGCCTGTAATCCCAGCACTTTGGGAGGCCAAGGCGGGTGGATCACCTGAGGTCGGGAGTTCGAGACCAGCCTGACCAACATGGAGAAACCCCTGTCTCTACTAAAAATACAAAATTAGCTGGGTGTGGTGGCGCATGCCTGTAATCCCAGCTACTCGAGAGGCTGAGCCAGGAGAATTGCTTGAACCTGGGAGGTGGAGGTTGCGGTGAGCCGAGATCATGCCATTGCACTCCAGCCTTGGCAACAAGTGTGAAACTCCGTCTCAAAAAAAGAAAAAAGAAAAAAAAATTGGCACGTGGCATGTCCTGTTGGCCAGGCAGGAGGCAAAGCATGAGGCAGAGGCAAGGGAGCTCTTAGCTACAAGACAGGCTAGGAACTCTTTATTTATCTTTTGAGATGTAGTTTTGCTCATCATCCAGGCTGGAGTGCAATGGTACAATCTCAGCTCACTGCAAGCTCTGCTCCCCGGATTCAAGCAATTCTCCTGCCTCAGCCTCCCCAGTAGCTGGGACTACAGGCACCTGCCACCACGCCTGACTAATTTTTGTGTTTTTAGTAGAGATGGGATTTTGCCATGTTGGTCAGGCTGGTCTCAAACTCTTGACCTCAGGTGATCCACCCACCATGGCCTCCCAAAGTGCTGGGATTACAGGCATGAGCCACCCTGCCCAGCCAGGAACTCTTCTATTCTGGGAAACCAAGTGCTCAGATGAGAATTGGGGATTGTGTTAGAAAGGAGAGAATGGGGCCTGGCACAGTGGTTCATGCCTGTAATCCCAGCAGTTTGGGAGGCTGAGGCGGGCCAATCACCTGAGATCAGGTGTTTCAGACCAGCCTGGCCAACATGGTGAAACCCGATCTCTACTAAAAATATAAAAATTAGCCAGGTGTGATGGCAGGTGCCTGTAATCCCAGCTACTTGGGAGGCTGAGATGAGAATCACTTGAACCCGAGGGCCAGAGGTTGCAGTGGGCCAAGATCACACCACTGCACTCCGGCCTGGGTGACAACAGCAAGACTCCATCTCAAAAATGAGAGAATGAGGCCAGGCGCAGTGGCTCACACCTGTAATCCCAGCATTTTGGGAGGCCAAGGCGGGCAGATCACGAGGTCAGGAGATCGAGACCATCCTGGCTAACACGGTGAAACCCCATCTCTACTAAAAATACAAAAAATTAGTTGGGCGTGGTGGCGGGCACCTGTAGTCCCAGCTACTCGGGAGGCTGAGGCAGGAGAATGGCATGAACCCGGGAGGTGGAGCTTGCAGTGAGCAGAGATCGCGCCACTGCACTCCAGCCTGGGCAACTGAGTGAGAATCCGTCTCAAAAAAAAAAAAAAAAAAAAAAAAGAGAGAATGGGTGTTGGGGTATAATCAGCAGATTATTTCACAGAAGCCAAATATATAAAGGGCTGTCATGAGGGGATCCATCTGTGTGGAGCTAAAGTCACAGCAGACATTTATCCATCCTTGGTTTCACACCGAGGTCAGGCCCTGTGCTAGTACATGATGAGCTGTGGCCATAGTTACCTGAAGCTGGGCTCAGCCCGTTAAAATAAAACTTCTTTTGGTACGATCTGTTTTGGGGTGGCCTGAGCTCTCCCCAGGGGGGTGAGGTGAGGAACTGTGGGGGCAGGTGTTCCGGGGTCATATAAGCCTCAGCGTCCATCCTTTCCAAGGTCCCAGTGGTGCTGACGACCTTGACACCCCCAGGTTTGAGCCATTGACCTTCCTTTGGCTTGCAGGTGGCTCTGGTGAGGGGCTTCAGTTCCTCCTGAGCTTAGAGAGCTCACTGCCTGCTCCCTTGTGAGGACTGCTAGAAATGCCCGCCTTGTTCTGAGCTAGCATCGGCCTCCCCCAGACACCTTCAGAGGTTTGCAGGCTGTTCTCAGCCTTTGTCACTCTCCTCACCTTTGAGCCACCTCCAAGGAGAAGCCTTCTCTGCCTTCCTCCTTTCTCCACCTGACCTCCCATGATAGTAGGTGTTTCCTTCTTTTAAACACTGAACACAGTGAATCCTGGTTTGTCCCTCGAACCAGACCAGAGCTTTCTGAGTGAGAAATTGTATCTTAGTCATTTCTGTTTCTGCTCTGGGCACAAGCTTGTGTCAATGTAGGTTCTCAGCCAATCCTGTCTGAATCCAACCCCCAGGTGATCCCCAACAACTCTCAAAATAATCTAAGATTTCTGTGACCCTAGTGCCAAGCTCACCTGCCTGCAAGTGTCTGAATCTAGTTTACCTTCCCTATCTCATCACTGCACCCATCTCTCCTGGACTCCTGCTGCAGCCTTCCTCCCTGTCCAGTGAATTTCGCCCTCCTCCTCCCATCCCAGTCGCCACAATTGGCAAATATCAACCAAAAGGAAAAAAGATGGGAAACAACTTTTTTTTTTTTTTTTTTTTTTTTTAAGGCGGAGTCTCACTCTGTCGCCCAGGCTGGAGTGCAGTGCTGTGATTTCGGCTCACTGCAACCTCCGCCTCCCGGGTTCAAGCGATGCTCCTGCCTCAGCCTTCTGAGTAGCTGAGACTACAGGCGCACACCACCACGCCAGGCTTTTTTTTTCTTTCTTTCTTTTTTATACAAGAGTTTTGCTCTGTCGCCCAGGCTGGAGTGCAATGGCGCTATCTCAGCTCACTGCAGCCTCCGCCTCCTCGGTAAGAAAACTGTCATGACAGAGAGGTTAAGACTCTAGTCCAAGGTCTGTGCTAAAGCCAGCCCAGCGGACTGTCGCCAGAATGAACCAACGGGAAAGAGGTCAGAAGGAGCCAGATCCGCCAGTGCCAGCCCTCTCCAGGGCTCCCTGGGGACCCCCAGCGGGCAAGGGCTGCAGGCGGCCCAGGCTAAACGTGCAGCGAGTCCCGCTCTCAGAGGTATCCGTGCCCCGCCTGCCTCCGCCCCGCCCCTTGTTCTGGCTTGTCCAGTCCCACAGAGTCCCACAGTCTTCATGTAAATGAGGCACCCAGAGAGAGCCTATGCGAGCGTGGCAGGGGCGTGGCCTTCCTACCACCTCCCGAGCATCGCTCTGATTCATTGTTAAAATAAAGAGGCCATGACCCTGGCACTCCCACCCCGGCAGCCCCTGTGCGTGGAAACCCAGCCAAGGTTAGCACTGGGCCTCAGAAAAGAGGAGCTGGTAGGGGGAGGCCTACGGGAGGGGTAGGGGTCGAGGGATCCGGGGAGGAACTGGCTGAATGCCTGGATGGAGAGGGTCCCGGGTCCATTCTCTGGGTGGGGCATGTGTAGCTGCTTAAGGTTTTGATTATTATATCCACATCTCAAGTGCATTTTAGAGAAGGATTCTGCCTATTGGTTGTGGGTAGGGGAGGAAACGGGGGCAGCGAGGGGCACGTGGAGTAGAGCCCCCTACCCACCCCCAGGAAAATGAGCGGCGTTCTCCTGCTAGGCGATGCTCCTTTATGTGGCCAGACCAGGAGAGAAACGCCCAGGACGGGCGGGGCCGATGCGCCCCTCTTCCACCACCAGGAGTCGGGAGGACGACCGCCCGGGGAGGATCAGAGACCCTGGGGCCACGGAAGGACCAGTGGGTAGCCCTCTCCCCACCGTGCCTTGCTGTCGCCCCCACCGCATTCCCTTCTCCAGGTCTGATGATGGAGGAGCCTTGGCCCTGGCTGTCCCAGGGGAGGAGGTGAAATTCCTCAGCTCTCCACCAAGATTGGCCACAAAAGCCTGATCCCCTGGAACACAGCAGGTGAGGATGGATGTGGGCAGGTGACCTGGGGGCACCAAAAGCTGCAGGTGTTTTGGGATGTTGGGTTCCTCCCACCCCCCACCCTCCCCCTGGGGCTCTGTGTGAGTGGGGAGGGCATCTTTAAGTGATTCTCCTGACCCAGCTCCACTCCAGGGCATGGATGTTGGTGGCCTTAGGGGCACCCAGAAAGGAGAACCCTTGCACAAGTAAGATACCAGGGCGGCCAGGCGCGGTGGCTCACGCCTGTAATCCCAGCACTTTGGGAGGTCGAGGTGGGTGGATCACAAGGTCAGGAGTTCGAGACCAGCCTGGCCAATATGGTGAAACCTCGTCTCTACCAAAAATACAAAAAAATTATCCGGGCATGGTGGCACATGCCTGTAATCCCAGCTATTTGGGAGGCTGCGGCAGGAGAATTGCTTGAATCCGGGAGGCAGAGGTTGCAGTGAGCCGAGATCGCACCACTGCACTCCAGCCTGGGTGATAGACCGAGATTCTGTCTCAAAAAAAAAAAAAAGACACCAGGGTTTCAGAAGGGTGTGATGCTTCACACCTGTAATCCCAGCACTTTGAGGGAAGGAGGAGGATTACTTGAGGTCAGGAGTTCAGGAGTTCAAAACCAGCCTGGGTAACACTGCAAGAGCCTTTTTTTTTTTTTTTTTTTTTTTTTTTTGAGACACACTGTTGCCCAGGCTGGAGTGCAGCGGGGCGATCTTAGCTCCACTGCAACCTCCACCTCCTGGGTTCAAGCAATTCTCTTGCCCCAGCCTCTTGAGTAGCTGGGATTACAGGCATGCGCACCACGCCCAGCTAATTTTTATAGTTTTAGTAGAGACAGGGTTTCATCATGTTGGCCGGGCTGGTCTTGAATTCCTGGCCTCAAGTGATCTGCCTGCCTCAGCCTCCCAAAGTGCTGGGATTATAGGCGTGAGCCACCGCACCTGGCCAAGAGCCCATTTTTACAAAATAAAAAAGAAAAAAATTAGCTGGGCGTGGTGGCGTACACCTGTAGTCCCAGTTACTCAGTCCCAGAGACTGAGGCAGGAGAATCATTTGAGCCCGGGAGTTTGAGGTTGCAAGGAGCTATGATCGAGCCACTGCACTCCAGCCTGGGTGACAGAGCAAGACCCTGCCCCCACCTCCCCAAAAAAGACATTAGGGGCCGGGTGCAGTGGCTCACACCTGTAATCCCAGCATTTTGGGAGGCCGAAGGGGGCGGATCACCTGAGGTCAGGAGTTCACCTGTCCAACATGGCGAAACCCCGTTGCTACTAAAAATACAAAAATTAGCCAGGCATGATGGTGCATGCCTGTGATCCCAGATACTACTGGGGAGGCTGAGGTAGAATTGCTTGAACCCAGGAGGCGGAGGTTGCAGTGAGCCGAGTGAGCCAAGATCACATCACGGCACTCCAGCCTAGGTGACAGAGAGAGACTTCGTCTCAAAAAAACAAAACAAAACAAAACAAAAACACATTAGGATTTCTTTTTGGCTAAGTTCTGCCACAAACTTGCTGTGTGACTTTAGGCTGTTCACGTTTGTCAAAGACGTCGTCCTCAACTCTGAAAATACCTGGCCAGCTTTTTGCCTCCCTCGCTGTGCTTCCCAAGGGACCTGTGCGAGTTGGCAGTATGATCCAGTGCTCCTCACTTCCACCTCCGAGAGAGCAGGGACACACACAGCCCTGGATTTGAATCAGCCACTGCGACCTTCAGTGACCGAAGGAACCTCTCTGAGCCTTAGTTGCCTGATCTAAAATTGGCATTAATTTGATCTACAATGCAGCTATAAGACAAGGACACTCAAACTTTGGGGCGCACTAGAATCACCTGGGGAATCACTTTTTTTTTTTTTAAGACAGAGTCTCACTTTTGTCACCCAGGCTGGAGTACAGTGGCGCAATCTCGGCTCACTGCAACCTCCACCTCCTGGGTTCAAGTGATTCTCCTGCCTCAGCCTCCCGAGTAACTGGGACTACAGGTACATACCACCATGCCTGGCTAATTTTGTATTTTTTGTAGAGACAGGGTTTGGCAATATTGGCCAGGCTGGTCTCAAACTCCTGACCTCAGGTGATCTGCCCGCCTCGGCCTCCCAAAGTGCTGGGATTATAGGCGTGAGCCACTGCGCCTGGCCAGGAATCGCTTCTTTATTTTCATTTTTATTTATTTATTTATTTATTTATTTATTTTGAGATGGAGTCTCGCTCTGTTGCTCAGTCTGGAGTGAAGTGGCGTGCTCTCTGCTCACTGCTACCTCTGCCTCCCAGGTTCAAGCGATTCTCGTGCCTCAGCCTCCCAAGTAGCTGGGACTACAGGTGCGTGCTACCATGCCCAGCTAATTTTTGTATTTAGTAGAGGCGGGGTTTCACCATGTTGGCCAGGCTGGTCTTGAACTCCTGGCCTCAAGTGATCTGCCTGCCTCAGCCTCCCAAAGTGCTGGGATTACAGGCGTGAGCCACCGCCCCCAGCTGGAATCACTTCTTTAACATGCACAGCCCCAGACCTCAGTCTCTTGGAGATTCTAACTGGGTGAATTGGGAGAGAGAAAGCGGAATCTAGATTTTTTTTTTTTTTTTTTGAGATGTGGTCTTGCTATGTTGCCTAGGCTGGAGTGCTGTAACTATTCACAGGTGCAGTTATAGCACACTACCACCTCAAACTCCTGGGCTCAAGAGATCCTCCCACCTCTGCCTCCCGAGTAGCTTGGACTGCAGGTGCACACCATCTTACCCAGCTGAAATCTGCTTTTTTTTTTTTTTTTTCAGTGCAGTGGCACAGTCATGGCTCACTGCAGCCTCGACCTCCCAGACTCAGGTGATCCTCCCAACTTCAGCCTCCTGAGTAGCAGGGACCACAGGCCTGCACCACCTTGCCCAGCTAATTTTTGTATTTTTTGTAGAGACGGAGTTTCGCCAGTTGCCCAGGATGGTCTTGAACTCTTGGGCTCAAATGATCCGCCGCCCACAATGGGCCCAGCTGGAATCTGCATTTTTTTGTTTTTTGTTTTGAGATGAAGTCTCACTCTGTCGCCCAGGCTGGAGTGCAATGGCACAATCTTGGCTCACTGCAACCTCCGCCTCCTGGGTTCAAGCCATTCTCCTGCTTCAGGCTCCCAAGTAGCTGGGATTACAGGCACGTGCCATCACACTTGGCTGATTTTTGTATTTTTAGTAGAGACGGGGTTTTACCATATTGGCCAGGCTGGTCTCGAACTCCTGACCTCAAGTGATCGGCCCACCTCGGCCTCCCAAAGTGCTGGGATTACAGGCATCAGCCACTGTGCCTGGCCTGGTATCTGCATTTTTATGAACAGCCCAGGAGGGTGTAATGCAGAGTCCTTGGCGTGCACTTTCAGCAACACTGCAGTAAGGACGAGAAATCGCACATCAAATGCTGGCAGAGTGCCTGGTGCTTAGTAGGTGCTTAGTGAGTGTTTGTTGAGTGAATAAATGAACAGGAATGGATGGAGAACAGGAACCCAAAGGAATGGATGAGTAACCTTATTTCCTTGGTCCTTGTCTGGAAACTGGGGCAACTGGGGCTGGGGTTCAGGTGAGTGGCCAGCCAGTCATCTGGTCTTTGCCTCCCCCTCATTTTTGCCAGGCCTCACATAGACGGTCAGCCATTGGATCATAGGAACTGCCCTGGCCTGACTCACCCAATATGGAGGAGGTGCCTGGGGATGCCCTGTGTGAACACTTTGAGGCCAACATACTTACCCAGAACCGCTGTCAGAACTGCTTCCACCCTGAGGAGGCCCATGGAGCAAGATACCAGGTGGGCCAGTTTTCCACGTGGTTGGGGTGGTTTGTGATGGGGGCATGGGTGAAGGACTGGGCCTGTGGTGTCCGCTCACTCGCAGTTGAACCCAGATGCTGGACTTCCTCCTGTCCAGAGCCTCGGTTTTCCCACATTGCAGGGAAGTGGTTGAACCATGTCAATGTTTCACAATCTTCAGTCACTTTCCTCCTGCTTATATGATACGATTGTTACCATAGCCTCATCTAATCTGTTACTTACTTTGTTATTCTTTAAATCAACATCTTTTTCCCCTTCTATTGAAACAAAACTTCACATCATCAACACAAGTAGAAAACTAGAATTACTTCCTGTTAAGAAGGAGAGGTTAAGAAGAAAGGTAGAGGCTGGGCGCGGTGGCTCACGCCTGTAATCCCAGCACTTTGGGAGGCCGAGGTGGGTGGATCACCCGAGGTCGGGAGTTTGAAACCAGCCAGGCCAACATGGTGAAAATTAGCTGGGCATGGTGGTGCATGCCTGTAATCCCAGCTACTTGGGAGGCTGAGGCAGGAGAATCACTTGAACCTGGGAGGCGGAGATTGTGGTGAGCCGAGATCGCGCCATTGCACTCCAGCCTGGGCAACAGAATGAAACTGTCTCAAAAAACAAAACAAAACAAAAAAAAGAGAAGAAAGGTAGAAAAAGAAAAAACAAAACAGAAATGTCGTTACACCCTAACTTGAGAGTGTTTTCTTTTTCTTTTTTTTGAGACAGAGTCTCACTCTGTCGCCTGGGCTAGAGTGCAATGGCAATGGTGTGATCTCAGCTCACTGCAATCTCTGCCTCCTAGGTTCAAGCGATCCTCCCGCCTCAGCCTCCCAAGTATTGGGATTACAGGTGCCTGCCACCATGCCCAGCTAATTTTTGTATTTTTAGTAGAAACGGGGTTTCGCCATATTGGCCAGGCTGGTCTTAAACTCCTGACCTCAGGTGATCCACTCGCCTCAGCCTCCCAAAGTGTTGGGATTACAGGCGTGAGCCACTGCGCCCGGCCTCGAGAGTATTTTCTATGGAAGGCTCTGAGCTTGCATCCTGCTGTCTCTTTGTCAAAAAGGGAGATTAGCAGATGTTAGAGAGATGTTAAGAATACACCAGCATCATCTAGAGATTTTCTTTCTCTCTCTCTCTCTTTTTTTTTTTTTTTTTTTTTTTTTGGAGATAGGGTCTTTCTCTGTAGCCCAGGCTGGAGTGCAGTGGTCCAACCTATAGTACAGGCTCACTGTAGCCTCGACCTCCCAGGCTCAAATGATCTTCCCACCTTGGCCTCCTGAGTAGCAGGGACTACAGGCACATGCCACCATGGCCAGCTAATTTTCTTGTAAAGATGGGATCTCACTATGTTGCCAGGGCTGGTCTCAAATTCCTGGGCTCAGGTGATCCTCCCGCCTCAACCTCCGTAACTGCAGGGATTACAGGTGTGAGACACTGCACCTGTCTCAAGATTTTCTTCTTCAAGTTATTGAAGGAGTGAAGAAGAATCATTTTTTTTTTCTTTCTTTCTTTTTCATTTGAGACGGAGTCTCTCTCTGTCGCCAGGCTAGAGTTCAGTGGCTCAATCTCAGCTCACTGCAACCTCCGTCTCCTGGGTTCAAGCAATTCTCCTGCCTCAGCCTCCTGAGTACCTGGGATTACAGATGCCCACCACCATGCCCAGCTAATTTTTGTATCTTTAGTAGAGACAGGGTTTCACCATGTTGGTCAGTCTGGTCTCGAACTCCTGACCTTGTGATCTGCCTGCCTCGGCTTCCCAAAGTGCTGGGATTACAGGTGTTAGCCACCGCACCCGGCCGAGATTTTCTTCTTCAAGTTATTGAAGGAGTGAAGAAGAGTCCTTTTCTGACTTTGTGATTGATGTAGTCTGCTGCCAAGCCCCCATGCATGTAAACACAGAGCACCTGATACACACGCAATGAGAAACCTGGGACCCATGAACCTCCGAGGGCCCTTCCAACCTTGACCACCATGGCTTCGTCATTCCCACTGGGGTCTGAAGGTCCTCTTTTTTTTTTTTTTTTTTTTTGAGACGGAGTCTCATTCTGTTGCCCAGGCTGGAGTGCAGTGGTGCGATCTGGGCTCACTGCAAGCTCGGCCTCCCAGGTTTATGCCATTCTCCTGCCTCAGCCTCATGAGTAGCTGGGACTACAGGCACCCGGCACCACGCCCAGCTAATTTTTTGTCTTTTTAGTAGAGACAGGGTTTTCACCATGTTAGCCAGTATGGCCTCGATCTTCCTGACCTCGTTATTCGCCCACCTCGACCTCCCAAAGTGCTGGGATTACAGGCATGAGCCACCGCGCCCAGCTTCTACCAGTCTTCATACCTCCAATAATAGCTCTCTTGTGCTCACCTGCAAGTTCAGGTTCAGGGAACAGATGCCTGGGAGTCCATCTTTCATGCAAATGACCTTCTTCCAGTGGTTGGGAAGATGGCAAGCATGGAACAGGAGAGCCCTGGATTCAGGCTCATCTGAGTTCTAGTCTCAATCCCACCATTTCCCACCTGAGACCGTGGGTCAGCTCACAAATTCATACATACTGAATAGGTGCTTAAAATGTGCCAGGCATTATGCTAGATGATGGGGAAATCATGATAAATCAGAAAGGCACAGCCAGGCACAGTGACTCACTCCTGTAATCCCAGCACTTTGGGAGGCCAAGGCGGGTGGATCACTTGGAGTTGGAGACCATCCTGGCAACATGGCAAAACCCCATCTCTACCAAAAATTTTAAAAATTAGCTGGGCGTAGTGGGATGCGGCTATAGTCTCAGTTACTCAGGAGGCTGAGATGGAAGAATCACCTGAGACTGGGAGGCGGGGGCTTCAGTGAGCCGTGATCGCATTACTGTATTTCAGCCTGGGTGACAGAGTTGGACCCTGACTCAGAACAGAACAGAACAGTACAGAAAACAGGGAGAAGGAGGGTAAGGGGGAGGGGAAGGGGGAGGGGAAGGGGGAGAGGGAGGAGGAGAGAGGGACACATCCCTGGCTTGTCTTCATGGGGCTTATATTCTAGCAAGAGAAATGCACATGATTATTTAATCTTGGTTGTGATAAATGTATAAAGGAACAGTAAGTGGCATGAAGGTAAAGGATAGGGCATTAGGGAAAGTTTCTCCAAAAAAAAAAATGACATTTCAGCTGCTTGGTAAAGGCTGTGCAGGCATTAGCATTAGTTAGTGAAATTGCAGGAAGAGGAGAGGAAGGAAGGAGAATATGCAAAGGCCAGCCTGGCACGGCAGCTCACGCCTGTAATCCCAGCACTTTGGGAGGAAGTGCTTGGATTGAGGCACTGAAGCAGGAAGATCACTTGAACTCAGGAGTTTGAGACCAGCCTGGGCAGCACAGTGAGACCCCATTTCTACCAAAAAAAAAAAAAAAAATTAGCGAGGCAGGATGGTGCACACCTGTAGTCCCAGCTAGTCAGAAGGCTGATGTGGGAGGATTACTGGATCCCAGGAGTTCAAGGTTGCAGTGAGCCATGAGCATGCCAATGCACTCCAGCCTGGGCAACAGAATGAGACCTTGTCTCAAAAACAAAACAAACAAACAGGTCAGGTACAGTGGTTCACGCCTGTAATCTCAGCACTTTACGAGGCCGAGACGGGTGGATCACCTGAGGTCAGGAGTTCAAGACCACCCTGGCCAACATGGTGAAACCCCATCTCTATTAAAAATACACAAATTAGCCACGTGTGGTGGTGGGTGCCTGTAATCCCAGGTACTTAGGAGGCTGAGGCAGGAGAATCTCTTGAACCCAGGAGGCAGAGGTTGCAGTGAGCCAAGATTGCACCACTGTACTCCAGCCTGGGCAACAGAGCGAGAATCCTCTCAAAATAAAACAAACAAACAAAGAATATGCAAAGGCCCTGAGGCAGAAAGGAGGCTGCACATCGGGCTGGAGAGGACAGCAAGAGGGGGGCACAGAGGAGCTATAGGACAAGGATGGAGAATGGGGGGAAGCCTGGTCTCACTGGCCTTGTGCGGCTTTGTGGACATGTTGAGGACTTAGGATTCTGAGGGTTTTTCTGTTTTGTTTTTGGTTTTTTTTGAGATGGAGTCTCGCTCTGTCACCCAGGCTGGAGTGCAGAGGCGTGATCTCGGCTCACTGCAACCTCTGCCTCCCAGGTTCAAGCGATTCTCCTGCCTCAGCCTCCCAGGTAGCTGAGACTACAGGCATGTACTACCAAACCCAGTTCATTTTTGTATTTTTAGTAGAGATGGGGTTTCACCATGCCGCTCAGGCTGGTCTTGAACTCTTGGCCTCAAGCAATCTGCCCTCCTTGGCCTCCCAAAGTGCTGAGATTACAAGTGTGAGCCACCTCGCCCGGCCAAGCCACAGAAGATTTCAAATAAGGGAGTGACGTGCTCTGATTTGCATTTTTCACAGTCACTCTGATTGCTGGGCAGAGAGAATGGAGGGCAGGGTGGTGAGAGTGAATCAGGTGACCCACCAGGAAAAGGTGCACGTACTCATCGGTGCCAGAGATGATTGGGGCTTTGAGATGGAGGCAAATGGACACGTTTCCGAACTAATTGAGCAGGCACGTCTACAGGATTTGGGGGTGAGGGAGGGGAGAAACCCATAGCTGACTCCTGTAATTTCTCCAGGCAGGGTACTTGGGTTGGGAGGTCTGTTTGGAGTTGTCTGGGGCATGGTGTGGGGTGTCGGCAGGATACAGTGGAGATGAGGGGGAGTTTAGTGAATTGGGGGGGCTGGAGCTCAGAGCCAGACCATCACAGGAGATGGAGGCCTGCGAGTCTTCAGGATCTGTCACTGACCAAAGTCTTGCTCATGGATGAGCCTATCATCTGTGGAAGAAAGTGTGGAATGAGATGAGAACAGGCCTGGGTGGAGGCCAGGGAATCAGCAGAGACAGCCAAGAAGGCCAGAGGCTAGGAGGCAAACCCCACAGTGTGCCCCTCCTCCCCAGGAGCCAAGACCAGAGATGGTTTCAAGAGAGGGGGCCAGGCACAATGGCTTCCGCCTGTGATCACAGCACTTTAGGAGGCTGAGGCTGAAGGATGGCTTGAAACCAGGAGTTCAAGACCAGCCTAGTTAACAAAGTGAGATCCCATCTCTACAAAACAAAAAATGAACTGGGTGTAGTGGTGCATGCCTGCAGTCCCAGCTACTTGGGAGGCTGAGGCAGGAGGATTGTTTGAGCCCAGGAGATTGAGGCTGCAGTGCACTGTGATCATGCCACTGCCACAGCAAGACTATCTTAAAAAAAAAAAAAAAAAGATCAGAGAGGGGCACGACACCAAATCCTCCACTTTCTTGAGCTTCCAGTTGCTCTGATGATGATCAAGGCTGTGACACTCTCCTTTGGCAAATGCATGAGGGGTGACTGTTGTGTCTCCGAGCCAGGCCCTGGGACCCAACTCTGGGCAGGAAGCAGCTCCCTGTGTATACCAGATGTGATAGTAAAAAACTGACACTGGGCCAGGCACGGTGGCTCACGCCTGTAATCCCAGCACTTTGGGAGGCCGAGGCGGGTGGATCACTTGAGTTCAGGAGTTTGAGACCAGCCTGACTAGCATGGTGAAATCCTGACTCTACTAAAAATACAAAAATACAAAACTTAACAGGGTGTGGTGGCGGGTGCCTGTAATCCCAGCTACTCGGGAGGCTGAGGCAGGAGAATTGCTTGAATCCGGGAGGCGGAGGTTGCAGTGAGCCGAGATCTGGCCACTGCACTCCAGCCTGGGCGACAAGAGCGAAAAACTCCATCTCAAAAAAAACAAAAAAACCTCCTGGGCCCCAGAAGATGGCAACTGCCTCTTCCGGCCTCTTCCACCTGCCTGCCTGTGCACTTCTCTGCCACTCTGGACCTATTCCATGGTGCCACATGGTAAGGCATTGAAGGAATGGGTGGGTTTTTTTTCATCACCCTCAGATGCTGCTGCTGGGGTTGGGGCGGGTCTCCCCTGGCTGACTCTGTCTGCCTCACCCACTCTCTCCCCATCTCTCTGTCACCACAGGTCTCCAGGGACCAAATTTAGCCCATTTTTCCTCCAAGGATTCTGGACCCTTGGCCATATTTGCCTCTAGCTTTAGGTCAACAGATTTCTAACATGGAGTCAAAAAATCTGTATGTTTAAAAAAAAAAATTGGCTGGGAGTGGTGGCTCACGTCTGTAATCCCAGCACTTTGGGAGGCCGAGGCAGGTGGATCACCTGAGGTCAGGAGTTCGAGACCACCCTGGCCAACATGGTGAAACCCCGTCTCTACTAAAAATACAAAAATTAGCTGGGTATGGTGGCGGACCCCTGTAGTCCCAGCTACTTAGGAGGCTGAGGCAGGACAATTGCTTGAACCCGGGAGGCGGAGGTTGCAGTGAGCTGAGATCGCGCCATTGCACTCCAGCCTGGGTGACAGAGTAAGACTCTGTCTCAAAAAAAAGAAAAAAAAAAAAAAGGCCGGGCGCGGTGGCTCACGGCTGTAATCCCAGCACTTTGGGAGGCCGAGGCGGGCGGATCACAAGGTCAGGAGATCGAGACCATCCTGGCTAACACGGTGAAACCCTGTCTCTACTAAAAATACAAAAAATTAGCTGGGCGTGGTGGCGGGCGTCCGTAGTCCCAGCTACTCGGGAGGCTGAGGCAGGAGAATGGCATGAACCCGGGAGGCGGAACTTGCAGTGAGCCAAGATCACGCCACTGCACTCTAGCCTGGGCGACAGAGTGAGACTCCGTCTCACAAAAAAAAAAAAAAAAAAAAAAAAAAATTGAGGCCAGGCACGGTGGCTCTTGCCTGTGATCCCAGCACTTTGGCCGAGGCAGGCAGATCACCTGCCATCAGGAGTTCGAGACCAGCCTCGCCAACATGGCAAACC
The DNA here is from genome assembly GCF_028858775.2 of Pan troglodytes. NCBI lineage: Eukaryota > Metazoa > Chordata > Mammalia > Primates > Hominidae > Pan > Pan troglodytes. The sequence goes on from NC_086016.1 coordinate 39,721,665, forward strand.
CCTGTCTCTACTAAAAATAGAAAAATTAGCCGGGCATGGTGTCGGGCACCTGTAATCACAGCTACTGGGGTGGCTGAGGCAGAAGAATTGCTTGAACCCAGGAGGCGAAGGTTGCAGTGAGCCGAGACTGCACCATTGCACTCTAACCTGGGCTATAAGAGCGATACTCTGTCTCAAAAAAAAAGCCCTTTACAAATATTAACTCGTTTAATTCTCAGAACACCCCTAGGAGGTGGGTCCTGCTATCCTGCCGGTTTTGTAGATGAGGTAACTGAGGCACAGAGAGGATAAGTCATGTGGCCCAGGTCTTGGTCGCTTCTCAGCCTCCATTTCCGAGAGGAGAAAACAATGCTCCGAAAGGGGAAGTCATCAGCCTGAGGTCACCAGCCGGGAACCGGAGGAGCCAGGATGGGGCCCGAGGTCCATCTGAGGCCAGAGCCAGTGCTGACCCGCCAGACAGGAAATCAGAGCTGGGGACTGACCGTGGGGCCCACTCAAGTGGGTGGTGTGGGGTGGTGACGGGGGCTGGGGTGAAAGTCAGGATGAGGTGTCACATCAGGCTAGGGTTCCTGCTGGGCCTGGCGGGGCAGAGACCCCTGGTTGATGCCTGGCAAGTCTCTCCTCATTTCTGCTGTGCTGTCCCCTGGGTGGCCAAGGCGCCAGGCCCGGCTGTGGATCTGACACCTCCTGCTGCCGAGCTCTGATCAGAATCTGGCTGCAGGGCAGGGGGTGAAACTGAATCCCACCGGGCCTCCCCTGGCCTGGATGTCACGGCAGACATCCCAACCCCACTTCTTGGCACTGCCTGACCCCAGCAGTGGCCTTCTTGGAACCTGGAGAGCCTGTGCCCACCCTGTGGTGCCGACCAGGCTGCTGCCTTGGCCCTGGGCTCTGGGCTCCAGGGTCCCCAGGGATCCCAGGCCCAGGCTCTTGCCCCTCCCGGCTCTCAGGTGAGCTGCTGGGATCGGGTTCCTGCGGTTTCATGTCTTTCATTGTTCTTGGCTGGGGCCCGGCTTATGAAACTGTAATGAGGGGCCCCTGCTCCCGAAGCCGGCCCCTCTAAGGTTTCCACTGCCTCGGCGGCTGCTGCCACCACAGCCCGGAGTCGGGGCCTGGGAGGGCAGCAGCGTGGGGGCCTGAGCCGGAGCCCCCCGGGGACGAGGGTGCTGACAGTCGACAGCCACCACCACCGCCAGAGCCCGCAGCCCAGGTAATCCGAGAGGAGGCGGGGCGCAGGGTGCCATGGCCACTGTCTCCCACCACCAGGGGAGGGAACTGCCGCTCTCCAGAGGTGGGGAGGAATTGGGGGGGGCCCTGGAGGTGAGCAGCCGTTCCCCCCTGGTGAGCCCAGCACCAGACCAGCCTTCACAGGTGTGGCCTTGCCAAAGGTGGAGGGAGAGAGGAGTGGGCAGCTGGCTCTAGCCCCTGCCCTTTTCCTGGGGCCTTGACCCTCCAGCCCTGGAGCCCCTGCCTCTCCTTTAGTGGGGCAAATCTCTTCTGTCCTCCAAGACCTTGCTTTCCCATCTCCTCTACCATCAAACTGCCTCTTCCTCCCTCAGACCTCTCCCTTCTCTCAGCCAGCCTAATCCTTCCTCCTCGCCCTTGTCTTTTGGCCGCAAAATACCCTGGTGGATCCTTCTATCCACCTCGTTCTGGGGCGCACGCACATAACATGCATGTATACATGAAGTTGCACTCATGCAAACATACGGATCGGTGTACCCGCGGGACCTGCGTAGACAACGCATGCGCAAGAGCTCGCTCCACCTATGTGCACACATGTGCCCCCAATACCAGGCCTTTATCCACACACATACCTGCTCCAAGGCCCATATGTGTACACGCACGTGTGCAGGCACACACCAGGTACCTCAGCCAGCCCTCGGCTTGAGTCCCAAGGGGTGCTTCCAGCCTGATGGGCAGCTCCTTGAGAAGTGCAAGATCCCCCGAGGAGATGCCTGGAGACTCCCACGCCACCGGGAGGGGCTGTGCAGGGGGAGGGGAGCCCCCACGTGGGCGCTGAGCTGTCTCCTTTCTCCAACCCTGGCCCAGGAGCTCAGGAGCCCTTCAGGTGCTGAGGTGCCCTACTGCGACCTGCCTCGATGTCCACCTGCCCCTGAGGACCCACTCAGCGCCTCAACCTCCGGCTGCCAGTCTGTGGTGGACCCGGGCCTCAGGCCAGGGCCCAAGAGGTGGGTAGAGTCCCAGGGCCCGGGAAGGGCTTCATGGGGTGGAATGCCCTCGCCCTTCCCATTTGCACTCCTTCCCCAAGGCAGCACCTGTCTCTAATGGCTGCTGGCATGGGTCATGTGGTCAGTCCTCCAAACCTAGTCACAGGTGGGTGGTGGCCATGCTCCTTGGGCCCACAGGAAGAACTCAGATCACACCACCCTGTTTGCACTTCAGTGGTTGAGCCTCCCCTCCCCAGTCCTGGCTGTCTCTCCCAGGGGCCCTGCCCACCCCATAACCTCCCAAGACCGAGCTCAGCTTTGCCCCAGGGTGTGTGGCTGCTGTACACCCACCTTGCAGTGGGCATGGCCACAGCCTACTCACATTTCCTGGTTCCCTTTGCACAACTTTAAAAGATTAAACAATCCCTGCACCCAGGGGCACCTGCTGTCACCCACCTACCTGGGTGTGCACTGCTCCAGGCTCTGGGGTTCCTTCCACCCTCAGGCCTGAGTGGCAGTCCCCCTTTAAGGTCATGGCACCTTGGGAGGCCATGGTCTGAGAGTCTAGAAACCTGGGTTCCAGCTTCAGATCCATCCCTGATGGGTCTTGAGCAAGTTACTCTGTCTTTCTGTGTCTCAGTTTCCCTGTCTGTAAAATAAGAGGGATTGAATTAAATCAGCATTGTGCTGGGATCATTCATGTGCTCCTCACAGGTAGGCATATTAAAACAAACAAACAAACAGAAAAACAGCCTGGGTGCAGTGGCTCATGCCTGTAATTCCAGCACTTTGGGAGGCCAAGGTGGGCGGATCACTTGAGGTCAGGAGGTCGAGACCAGCCTGACCAACATGGCGAAACCCTGTCTCTACTAACTATACAAAAATTAGCCAGGCATGGTGGCAGGTGCCTGTAATCCCAGCTGCTCGGGAGGCTGAGGCAGGAGAACCACTTGAACCCGGGAGGCAGAGGTTGCAGTGAGTTGAGATCGTGCCATTACACTCCAGCCTGGGTGACACAGCGAGGCTCCGTCTCAAAAAAAACAAAAACAAAAAAACCCCACAAAAAACCGAAAAAAAAAACAAAGACAGCTTTGTTATCAAGTATGTTTCAGAAAGTCTGGGATAAATGAAGTTGAATAGCTTTCCTGCAGGACTTGTCAGAGCCTTTAGCTTGCCTGCGTGCATCGTGGCTTTTGGGTAACGGAAGTAGAGAAGTATGTCATTTGACTACAGAGCTCTTTTTTATGGCCATCACTTATTATCATCGTGTAGGCCAGTCTGTGGGTCACTCTTTGGGGATACTGCCAGCGCTAAGCCTTCTTGAGCCTGTGACTTCTTTTAAAGCAGAGCCTTCTCTGCAGCTCCCTCCCTCAGCATCTGGGCTAGTGAACCTGTCAATGCCTGTGGAGCCATGCTGCCTCTCACATCCTCGTTAGCCAAGCATGAGTCTGTCTTCTTAGACTTACTGAACTTGGGGTCAGTAGACTAAGACTAAGACTTAAAGTTGGGGCTGGGGCAATAGTTTTGGTTCATAACACAGCTCTGCCCTTTCCTATCTCGGTGACCTTGGCCAGTCTCTTGACCTCTCTGAGCCTCAGTGTCTTCCTCTGTGAAATGGGAATTATTATTATTATTATTATTTTGAGATGGCATCTTGCTCTATCACCCAAGCTGGAGTGCAATGACACGATGTTGGCTCACTGCAACCTCAGCCTCCCGAGTAGCTGGGATTCCAGGCATACGCCACCACACCCGACTAATTTTTGTATTTTTATTTATTTATTTTTGAGACAGAGTCTCGTGCTGTCACCCAGGCTGGAGCGCAATGGCACGATCTTGGCTCACTGCAACCTCCGCCTCCTGGCTTCAAGCGATTATCTTGCCTCAGCCTCCTGAGTAGCTGGGATTACAGGTGTGTGCCACCACCATGCCCATCTAATTTTTTTATTTTTAGTAGAGACGGGGTTTCACCATGTTGGACAGGCTAGTCTCGAACTACTGACCTCAAATGATCCACCCACCTTGACCTCCCAAAGTGCTAGGATTTCAGGTGTGAGCCACTGCGCCCGGCCTAAAATGGGAATTATTATACTTACTTTAAAGGGATGCTGTTGCCGGGCGCAGTGGCTCACGCCTGTAATCCCAGCACTTTGGGAGTCCGAGGCGGGCGGATCATGAGGTCAGGAGATCAAGACCATCCTGGCTAACACGGTGAAACCCCATCTCTACTAAAAAATACAAAAAATTAGCCAGGCGTGGTGGCGGGTGCCTGTAGTCCCAGCTACTGGGGAGGCTGAGGCAGGAGAATGGCATGAACCTGGGAGGCAGAGATTGCAGTGAGCCGAGATGGCGCCACTGCACTCCAGCCTGGGTGACAGAGCGAGACTCTGTCTCAAAATAAATAAATAAATAAATAATAAAATTACAAAAAAAAAAAGGGATGCTGTTTTAGCTCAATGAGGCAACCCATATAAAAAGTCTGACACAGAGGCAGCTCTCACCATTGGCTCCCTTTCCCACACCAGCGTGTGGGCCCCAGGCTCCCTGTGTGAGTGAGTGCGTATGCCTGGGTGGGGTGGGGGATGCTCCTAACTCCCCATTACTTTTTGGGTCTGTCTCCTCTCCCAGGGGCCCATCCCCCTCAGCAGGGCTCCCAGAAGAGGGTCCCACAGCTGCCCCCAGGAGCAGGAGCCGGGAGCTTGAGGCAGTACCCTATCTGGAGGGCCTGACCACTTCCTTGTGTGGCAGCTGCAACGAGGACCCCGGCTCTGACCCCACCTCCAGCCCTGACTCCGCCACCCCTGATGATACCAGCAACTCGTCCTCTGTGGTGAGCCAGGAGTGGGAGTTTGGGGGACAAGAGTGGCTCACACCTCCATCTGCAGCCCTGGGTCCCACCTAAACCTCCAGGCCAGGGCTGAGCCTCACACCAGGGAATCCGACGAGGTCCTCTGGACCATTAGCTGGCAGCTCGGGCCACCCCGGCGAACCCCTGGAGGGTGGGGATTTCTGCACAGGCTGGACCAGGGCAGCTGGGGTCTGGCTGTGAAAAGACAGGGAAAGGAGTTATAGCCGACAGGAGCTCTGGGTGAATCACCAGCAGGCTCGGGCTGCCACATGCTCTCAGATCCCAGAGTGTTGGGTTTGGTGTCTAGCGCAAGAGTGGCACAGGGCCCCAGGGCCCTGCCCTCGACACACGGTGCTGAGTCCCACGGCCAGCCCTGGAATAGATTTCCAAGAGACAGAGGAAAGGGAGCAGGCTGCGGGGGTCATTTAACCACGAAAAGAGAAGAGCCAGCAGTCTTTCCTCCAGCATTTGCATTTTGAGGGGCTGCCGCAGAGCAGAAGAGACAGGCTTGTCCCAGGAGACCCCCCAAAAGGAAAATGACAGGGGGTGGTGATAAGACTCAGAATAAAACAACCCAGCCTCACACGCTTCATGGCCAGCTCCATGCTAAGGGCTTGGTGGGTGTGGGCTCAGGGGAGACTCACCACAGCCTCAGAAGTGGAGATTTCAATCGCCCCATATGGGGCTGAGGCTCAGCGGGGGGAGCAACTTAGTGGAGGCCACACATCTGGGAAGTAGTGGGGCTAGGATTTGAACCCACTTTTCTCTGGCCCCTGGGGCTACCTCACACAGTCCCACATGCGGAACTCTGGGACTCTGGGCAAAGCTCTTGGCTTCAATGGACGTACATGCCTCCTAGGTCCATTGAAGATGAGCGACTTAGCACTTAGCACCTGCTAGAGCCCAGCACAGTGCCAGGCAAACAGCACATGCTTTTAATTGATTAATTGAAGACTGGGTGCGGTGGCTCACGCCTGTAATCCCAGCACTTTGGGAGGCCAAGGTGGGCGGATCACCTGAAGTCAGGAGATCGAGACCAGCCTGGCCAACATGGTGAAACTCTGTCTCTACTAAAAATACAAAAATTAGCAGGGTGTGGTGGTGGGCACCTGTAATCCCAGCTACTTGGGAGGCTGAGACAGGAGAATCGCTTGAACCCGGGAGGTTGCAGTGAGCTTAGATTGCACCATTGCACTCCAGCCTGGGCAACAAGAGCAAAACTCCGTCTTAAATAGAGAAAAAAAAAAAAGTTGATTGATTGAGACAGGGTCTTGCTCCATTGCCCAGACTGGAGTGCAATGACGTGAACATGGCTCACTACAGCCTTGACTTCCTGGGCTCAAGTGATCCCCCCACCTCAGCCTCCTCAGTAGCTGGGACTATAGGCATGCACAGCCATGCCTAGTTATTATTATTTTTTTTAATTTTGTAGAGACAGGGTCTCACTGTGTTGCCCAGCCTGGAAGTGCTTTTTACTGAGTCCATGGAGCGGAGTCTACACCACAGAAGGTGTGGCACCACTCACTGTCACCTCTTGGGGACAGAACTTGACAGTTTAGGAAGTGCTTTTTATTTTTTATTTAATTTTATTTATTTTTGAGATGGAGTCTTGCTCTGTCACCTGGGCTGGAGTGCAGTGCCACAATCTCAGCTCACTGCAACCTCTGTCTCCCAGGTTCAAGCGATTCGCCTGCCTCAGCCTCTCGAGTATCTGGGATTACAGGCGCCCACCACTATGCCTGGCTAGTTTTTGTATTTTTAATAGAGACAGGGTTTCACCATGTTGGCCAGGCTGGTTTCGAACTCCTGACCTCAGGTGATCCACCTGCCTCAGCCTCACAAAGTGTTGGGATTACAGGCGTGAGCCACTGCGCCCTGCAGGGAAGTGCTTTGTTTTTTTTTGTTTTGTTTTGTTTTTCTTTTTGTTTTTTGAGACAGAGTCTCATTCTGTCACCCAGGCTGGAGCGCAGTGGCGCGATCTCCACTCACTGCAAGCTCCACCTCCCAGGTTCACGCCATTCTCCTGCCTCAGCTTCCCAAGTAGCTGGGACTACAGGTGCCCGCCACCACGCCCAGCTAATTTTTTGTATTTTTTAGTAGAGATGGGGTTTCACCGTGTTTCCCAGGATGGTCTCTATCTCCTGACCTCGTGATCCGCCCGCCTCGGCCTCCCAAAGTGCTGGGATTGCAGGCGTGAGCCACCGCGCCCGGCCAGGGAAGTGCTTTTTAATGCCAATTCCCTTCCCTTCCTTCTACCCCTCTCATTTGGAGAGTATATGTCCTGCAGCCTTTTTCCTCCCGCACACATACTTTCTCCTCCCCTTCTCTGGCAGGACTGGGACGCTGTTGAGAGGCAGGAGGAGGCCCCCAGCTGGGACGAGCTCGCAGTGATGATCCCGAGGAGGCCTCGGGAGGGGCCGAGAGCTGACAGCTCCCAAAGGGCTCCGTCTCTCCTCACCAGGTCCCCTGTGGGAGGAGATGCTGCAGGCCAGAAAAAGGAGGGTGAGTCCTTCTGCCAGGTTGGTTCCCATGGTGATGGCCTGGGGCCCCCCAGATAGCCATCTCACTGGCCATTTGGGACTCTGGGCACGGCTTACTTTGGTGGCCTGAGTGTTAATAATAGTAACAGTTTGCATGTCATGATGGAGCAGCCACAATGAGTCATGCTACCCACTTTAATTATTATTATTATTATTTGGGATGGAGTCTTGCTCTGTTGCCCAGGCTAGAGTGCAGTGGTGTGATCTCGGCTCACTGCAACCTTTGCCTCCCCAGTTCAAGCGATTCTCCTGCCCCAGCCTCCCAAGTAGCTGAGATTACAGGCTCCCGCCACCATGCCCAGCTAATTTTTGTCTTTTTGGTAGACATGGGGTTTCACCATGTTGGCCCAGCTGGTCTCAAACTCCCAACCTTCAGTGATCTGCCCATCTTGGCCTCCTAAATTGCCGGGATTACAGGCGTGATTACAGGCACGCCTAGCCTGTTATTATTATTATTATTACTATTATTATTTTGAGATAGAGTCTCACACTGTTGCCCAGACTGGAGTGCAGTGGTGCCCTCTTGGCTCACTGCAACCTTCGCCTCCTGGGTTCAAGAGATTCTCCTGCCTCAGCCTCCTAAGTACCTGGGATTACAGGCACCCGCCACCACACGTGGCTAATTTGTGTATTTTTAGTAGAGACCGGGTTTCACCATGTTGGCTGGGCTTGTCTCAAATTCCTGGCTGGGGATTACAGGAGTGAGCCACTATGCCTGGCCTTAGCCAAGGAGTTTGGACTTCTTCTCTAAATAGTAGGGAGCCACCGAAGGTTTTTGAGGAGGAAAGTCATGTAATTAAACCTGTGCCTCAGGAAGTTCCCTAGATCAAAGATGCAAAGGATGAATTGGAGCAGGGAGGGGTTGAAGGATGAGAAACCAGTTAAGAGACTGTTGCAGGCACTGTAGCAATAACTGGTTCAGGCATGAATCACTGGCAGATGCAAAATCCCTAGGGTGATAATTTGTCAGCAAACAAGATAGTCATGGTTTCAAAGTATTGTGTCCAGAATTGGTGGGTTCTTGGTCTCACTGACTTCAAGAATGAAGCGGCAGACCCTCGCGATATTACAGTTCTTAAAGGTGGCGTGTCTGGAGTTTGTTCCTTCTGATGTTCGGATGTGTTTGGAGTTTCTTCCTTCTGGTGGGTTCGCGGTCTCGCTGGCTCAGGAGTGAAGCTGCAGACCTTCACCGTGAGTGTTACGGCTCTTAAGGAGACGCGTCCGCAGTTGTTCTTTCCTCCCTGTGGGTTCATGGTCTGGATGGCTTCAGGAGTGAAGCTGCAGACCTTCGTGGTGAGTGTTACAGCTCATAAAGGCAGTGTGGACCCAAAGAGTGAGCAGCAGCAAGATTTATTGCAAAGAGCAAAAGAACAAAGCTTCCACAGCATGGAAGAGGACCCGAGCGGGTTGCCGGAGCTGGCTGGGGCAGCCTGCTTTTATTCTCTTGTCTGGCCCCACCCACATCCTGCTGATTGGTCCATTTTACAGAGAGCCGAGTGGTCTGTTTTGACAGGGCGCTGATTGGTGCATTTACAATCCCTGAGCTTGACACAAAGGTTCTCCACATCCCCACTAGATTAGCTAGATACAGTGTCCACACAAAAGTTCTCCAAGTCCCCAACAGAGTAGCTAGATACAGAGTGTGGATTGGTGCATTCACAAACCCTGAGCTAGACACAGGGTGCTGATTGGTGTGTTTACAAACCTTGAGCTAGAGACAGAGTGCTGATTGGTGTATTTACAATCCCTTAGCTAGACGTAAAGGTTCTCCAAGTTCCCACTACACTCAGGAGCCCAGCTAGCTTCACCCAGTGGATCTCGCTCTGGGGCTGCAGGTGGAGCTGCCTGCCAGTCCCGTGCCATGCGCCCACACTCCTCAGCCCTTGGGTGGTTGATGGGACTGGGCACTGTGGAGCAGGGGCGGCGCTCGTCGGGGAGGCTCGGGCTGCACAGGAGCCCACGGAGGCAGGGGGAGGCTCAGGCATGGCGGGCTGCAGGTCCCGAGCCCTGCCCGGTGGGAAGGAAGCTAAGGCCTGGCGAGAAATCCAGCGCAGCGCCGGTGGGCGGGCACTGCTGGGGGACCCAGCACACCCTCCACAGCCGCTGGCCCAGGTGCTAAGCCCCTCATTGCCCGGGGCCGGCAGGGCCAGCCGGCCGCTCCGAGTGCGGGGCCCACCAAGCCCACGCCCACCCGGAACTCCAGCTGGCCCACAAGTGCCGCGCGCAGCCTCGGTTCCCGCTCGCGCCTCTCCCTCCACACCTCCGTGCAAGCTGAGGGAGCCAGCTCCGGCCTCGGCCAGCCCAGGAAGGGGCTCCCACAGTGCAGCGGCGGGCTGAAGGGCTCCTCAAGTGCCGCCAAAGTGGGAGCCCAGGCAGAGGAGGCGCCGAGAGCGAGCGAGGGCTGTGAGGGCTGCCAGCATGCTGTCACCTGTCAGTATCACCCCTCAGATTCTGCATCGATTACTGAAAGAAAGGCACCCTTAGGCTGGGGAGAGCGGGAAGATACCACCTTCACCAAGAGGCTGCTCAGCATCCCCGGAGTGGGGCAAACCAACATAATATGCCCCCTGATAAGATGCATGGGGTCGGGGGAGGGGATGCTGGGGTGGGCACAGAATCCCTTCCCTTCTAAATCGTCCTGCTGAAAATGCATTGCCTACACCTAACCCCAGTGAAACATCAGACAAACCCGAATTGAAAGACATTCTGCAAAATGACTGGGCTCCTCATAGGACAAAAAGCGGCTAGGGGACTCTTCTTGATTAAAAGAGACTAACAGGATGAGGACGTGGAATGCCATGTGTGAGCCCATTGGGATCTGGGACAGGAGGACACAGAGCTGTGACAGGCATTACTGGGACAACTGGGGCTTGCTTTTTTTTTTTTTTTTTTTTTTTTTTTTTTGAGATGGAGTCTTGCTCTGTTCCCCAGGCTGGAGTGCAGTGGCGCGATCTCAGCTCATTGCAACCTCCACCTCCTGGGTTCAAGCGATTCTCCTGCCTCAGCCTCCTGAGTAGCTGGGACTATAGGTGCCTGCCACCACGCCCAGCTGACTTTTTGTATTTCTAGTAGAGACAGGGTTTCACCATGTTGAGCCTGATGGGATCCGGGACACGCCTATAGTCCCAGTTACTCAGGATGCTGAGGCAGGAGGATCGCTTGAACTTGGGAGGTGGAGGTTGCAGTGAGCTGAGATCACCCCACTGCACTCCCGCCTGGGCAACAGAATAAGACTCCATCTCAAATAAATAAATAAATAAATAAGGGCCATGGTTGTGGGGTGAGGAGGGGACAGAGAAGGACAGAGGTTTAGGAGGCAGACTTGATGGTACTTTGGACAGGAGGATACACAGTCACAGCTCCTGGCCTGGGTGTCTGGGTAGATGGTGTGCCCTTTGCTGAGAGCAGGTGGCTGGGGAGCGGATGGGCCCAGCGCTGGCTGTGCTGTGTGGGATTTGCGAGCCCTGAGGAAGAGGTTTTGAGGCTTCAGATGCTCAGGGAAGCAGGGGATGGAGATGTGGCATCTTCAACTGAGGGGCAATGTTCACTCAGGCACACAGCAGACGTTTACTTACTGCCCACAAGTCAATCATGGCTGAATAGATGAGGCAGCAATGAGAACAGCAGCAGCATTACAGCAGTGACCTGTTTTTTTGATGTTCCAGGCCTTGTGCTAAATAAATGTCTTGCACAGAATCACTCTGGGCTCCCCGATCCCTCACTCCTGGTCTGCCTCCTTCCTCACCGGCCACTCCACCTCGCTCTCCTTTGCTGAGGCCGCCTCCTCTGCTTCACTTTTAAATATCTGATGCCCCAGATCCCAGTCCTGGGCCCCTTCTGTCTTCTCCCTGCACACTTAGCTGCTTGGCTTTCGGTACTGTCTGGGAAAAACCATGACTCCGGAGTCCACATCTCTGGCCTTGATTTCTCCCCTGAACCTGCCAATTTATACAACCCAGCCCTCTACTGCGTTAATCACACCTCAGGCCCCACACTGCACTCACTGTTTCACTCATTCCCCCCCGCCTTTTTTTTTTTTTTTTTTTTTTGAGACAGAGTTTCACTCTTGTTGCCCAGGCTGCAGTACAATGGCGCAGTCTCAGCTCACTGCAACCTCCACCTCCCAGGTTGAAGCCATTCTCCTGCCTCAGGCTCCCAAGTAGCTGGGATTACAGGCATGCACCACCACGCCTGGCTAATTTTGTATTTTTAGTAGAGACGGGGTTTCTCCATGTTGGTCAGGCTGGTCTCGAACTCCCGACCTCAGGTGATCCGCTGATCCGCCTGCCTCGGCTTCCCAGAGTGCTGGGATTACAGGCGTGAGTGACCGTGCCCGGCCCACTGCTACAATACTATTAACTAAGCTACAGACTTGATGGGATTCACCAGTTTTTCTACTAATATCCTTTTTCTGTTCCTGGATCCATTCCAGGATCCCACATTGCCTTTAGTCCCTCTCCTCATCTCCTCCGTCTCCTCCAATCTGTGACAGGTTTCCCATCTCTTCCAGTTTCCCCTGAAGGCTGGGGGCACAGCGATCTGCTCACCTTTGACTTTAAAAAAAGTCTCCCTGGATGAACGATGACATTGGCCCCAGAGTGCCCAGGCTTGGGGGCTACTGCAACCATCCAGGAGAGAAATAGTGGTGGCTTGGAGTAGGAAGTGGGTGTAGATGAGAGAAACAGGTGAATATGGAATGTATTTATTTTATTTTTCGTAGAGATGGGGGCTCACTATGTTGCCCAGGCTGGTCTCCAACTCCTGGGCTCAAGCAATCCTCCTGCCTCAGCCTCCCGAAATGTTGGAATTACAGGTGTGAGCCACTACCAGGCATGAAACGTATTTTAGAATGCCATGGGACATCAGCCACCAGCAATTTTTTTTGTTTTTTGTTTTCTGAGACAGAGTCTCGCTCTGTCACCCAGGCTGGAGTGCAGTGGCCAGATCTCAGCTCACTGCAACCTCCACCTCCCGGGTTCAAGCAATTCTCCAGCCTCTGCCTCCCGAGTAGCTCGGATTACAGGCTTGCACTACTGCATCGGGCTAATTTTTTTTTTTTTTTTGTATTTTTAGTAGAGATGGGGTTTCACCGTGTTAGCAGGGCTGGTATCGATCTCCTGACCTTGTGATCCGCCCGCCTCGGCCTCCCAAAGTGCTGGGATTACAGGCATCAGCCACTGCTCCCGGCTGCATCCAGCTAATTTTTGTATTTTTAGTAGAGACCGGTTTCACCATGTTGGCCAGGCTGGTCTCGAACTCCTGACCTCAGATGATCCACCCGCCTTGGCCTCCCAAAGTGTTAGCATTACAGGCGTGAGCCACCGTGCCTGGCAACCTTGCAAATTTTGAATTCCCTGCTAGGTGCTGGGAACTCAGACTTTCACCAACACCAGCCCAGAGAGGCTGGACGAGGCAGTGGCTGCAAAGGGAGAGGACAGGGGATCTTAAGAAGGCATGAAGGGAGGGGATCTGCATGAAGGCAACTGTGGCTACTTTTTTGTTTCGTTTTTTGTTTTAAGACAATGTCTTGCTCTGTTGCCCATGCTGGAGGGCAATGGCACAATCTTGGCTCACTGCAACCTCCACCTCCTGGGCTCAGGCAATCCTCCGGCCTCAGCCTCCTAGGTAGCTGGGACTACAGGCACGTACCACCAGGCCCTGCTAAGTTTTAAAAAACTTGTAGTAGAGACAGGGTCTCGCCATGTTGCCTAGGCTGGTCTGGAACTCCTGAGCTCAAGTGATCCTCCCACCTTGGCCTCTCAAAGTGCTGGGATTACAGGTGTAAGCCACCACACCCATAGTTGTGGCTCCTTTAAGATGAGGCCATGATACCCTTTACTCTTCACCTAAAGCAGTAGCCAAGGGACATGTATATAGGGGTGCTCAACACCTGCTTGGTGACCGAGGGATTGAGCGGGGTGGAGGGTGACACACCAAGGTCATGGCAACTCTGTCATGAGGCTAGGAGTTGCAAAGAGGGTCACTACTGAGGACAGTTACATTAATCCTTTAGGCCAGTGCTTCTGAAACTATAAGGTGTACAAATCACCAGACAGTTTTGTTAAATGCAGATCCAGAAGCAGTGCATCTGGGCTGGGACCTGAGATTCTGCATTTCTGGCAAACTCCCAGCTACCAGTTTATAAAAGGTAGTCCATCCCTGCACCTTTCCCATCCTCATGGCAGCCCTGGGAGAAGCCTCAGGGTAGGAACATTTGGATACAAAAAACAGGGGCTTTCTAGAGCTGTCGCACAGGAAACAGGCTCGTTAGAACCTGTCTCTACTAAAAACACAAAAATGAGCTGGGCATAGTGGCGCATGCCTGTAATCCCAGCTACTTGGGAGGCTGAGGCAGGAGAATCATTTGAACCCAGGGGCTTAGGTTGCAGTGAGCCGAGATCGCATCATTGCACTCTAGCCTGGGTGACAGAACGAGACTCTGTCTCAAAAAAAAAAAAAAAAAAGGTCGGGCACGGTGGCTCACACCTGTAATCCCAGCACTTTGGGAGGCCGAGGTGAGCGGATCACCTGAGGTCAGGAGTTCGAGACCAGCCTGGCCAACATGGTGAAACCCCGTCTCTACTAAAAATACAAAAATTAGCTGGGCATGGTGGCGCATGCCTGTAATCCCAGCTACTCGGGAGGCTGAGGCAGGAGAATGGCTTGAACCTGGGAGGCGGAGGTTGCCATGAGCCGAGATCACGCCACTGCACTCCAGCCTGGGCGACAGAGCGAGACTCTGACTCAAAAACAAAACAAAACAAGAAATGGGGGGAATTCCTTGGATTCTGATTGAAGGAAATAGAACTGGGAAGGGCAGACTGTCAGGTGGCTGCTGTTGGGCCCACCTCTCCCTCCGTGGGGTCACACAGGCCATTGTCAACACTTCTCTCCACAAATTTGCTTCTTCTCTGTCTTGTCCGTGGATCCCCAGACCCTGTGGCCTTCCAGTTCTTGAACTCATCTCTTGAGTGAGTCAGGGTCTCAATTTCAAATTCTTGACCTCAGCTTGAGAGAGGCATCCAAGCCCTTGTCTAATCAGCCTTGGTCAGAGAGGTGGAGTCACTTGGTACAGACAGTGAGACCTGTAAGAGGAGGGTGTGGGGTTTGCCCTAATCACTGGTCCTAAGGGACAAAGAAAGGTAGAATATGAGAGCTGCCTGGACCTCTCCCCTTACCTTGAGCCCCTCTCTTCTCTCTCCAGACACCGGCGGTGGGGGCCGGAGTGCAGGACAGCACTGGGCAAGGCTCCGGGGAGAAAGCGGGTTGTCCCTGGAGCGGAACCGGTCAACACTGACCCAGGCTTCCTCCATGACACCACACAGTGGACCTCGAAGCACCACGTCTCAGGCTTCTCCTGCCCAAAGGGACACTGCTCAGGCTGCCTCTACACGTGAAATCCCCAGAGCCTCCTCTCCCCATCGAATCACCCAAAGGGACACCTCCAGGGCCTCATCCACCCAAGAGGACACCCCCAGGGCCTCATCTACACAGTGGAACACCCCCGGAGCTTCCTCTCCCTCACGAAGCACCCAACTGGATAACCCCAGAACCTCTTCTACCCAGCAGGACAACCCCCAAACTTCTTTTCCTACTTGTACTCCCCAGCGGGAAAACCCCAGGACACCCTGTGTCCAGCAGGACGATCCCAGAGCCTCCTCTCCCAACAGAACCACTCAACGAGAGAATTCCAGAACATCCTGTGCCCAGCGGGACAATCCCAAAGCCTCCAGAACCTCCTCTCCCAATAGAGCCACACGAGACAACCCCAGAACATCCTGCGCCCAGCGGGACAATCCCAGAGCCTCCTCTCCCAATAGAGCTACACGAGACAACCCCACAACATCCTGTGCCCAGCGGGACAATCCCAGAGCCTCCAGAACCTCCTCTCCCAATAGAGCCACACGAGACAACCCCAGAACATCCTGCGCCCAGCGGGACAATCCCAGAGCCTCCTCTCCCAATAGAGCTACACGAGACAACCCCACAACATCCTGTGCCCAGCGGGACAATCCCAGAGCCTCCAGAACCTCCTCTCCCAATAGAGCCACACGAGATAACCCCAGAACATCCTGTGCCCAGCAGGACAATCCCAGAGCCTCCTCTCCCAACAGAACCACCCAACGAGACAGCCCCAGAACATCCTGTGCCCGACGGGACAATCCCAGAGCCTCCTCTCCTAACAGAACCATCCAACAAGAGAACCCCAGAACATCCTGTGCCCGACGGGACGATCCCAGAGCCTCCTCTCGCAACAGAACCATCCAGCGAGACAACCCCAGAACATCCTGTGCCCAGCGGGACAATCCCAGAGCCTCCTCTCCTAACAGAACCATCCAACAAGAGAACCTCAGAACATCCTGTACCCGACAGGACAATCCCAGGACCTCCTCTCCCAATAGAGCCACACGAGACAACCCCAGAACATCCTGTGCCCAGCGGGACAATCTCAGAGCCTCCTCTCCCATCAGAGCCACCCAACAGGACAACCCCAGAACTTGTATTCAACAGAACATCCCCAGATCATCTTCTACCCAACAAGACAACCCTAAAACCTCTTGTACCAAACGAGATAACCTCAGACCCACTTGTACACAGTGGGACCGCACACAGTCCTTTTCCTTTCAACGAGACAACCCTGGAACCTCCTCATCTCAATGCTGCACCCAAAAGGAGAAGCTGAGACCATCATCTCCCCACCGCTCCACTCAATGGAACAATCCCAGGAATTCATCTCCCTATCGTACTAACAAAGACATCCCCTGGGCCTCGTTTCCCCTCCGGCCAACTCAGAGTGATGGTCCCCGAACCTCTTCCCCATCTCGCTCCAAGCAAAGCGAGGTTCCCTGGGCATCCATCGCCCTCCGGCCAACCCAAGGTGACAGGCCTCAGACATCCTCTCCCAGCAGGCCAGCCCAGCATGACCCACCCCAGTCCTCCTTTGGCCCCACCCAGTACAACTTGCCATCCCGGGCCACCTCTTCCTCCCATAACCCAGGCCACCAGAGCACCTCCCGAACTTCCTCACCTGTGTACCCCGCTGCCTATGGGGCTCCCCTGACCTCTCCTGAGCCCTCCCAGCCTCCATGTGCTGTGTGCATTGGGCACCGGGATGCCCCTCGAGCCTCTTCGCCCCCTCGCTATTTGCAGCATGACCCCTTCCCCTTCTTCCCAGAGCCTCGCGCCCCTGAGAGTGAACCGCCCCACCATGAGCCTCCCTATATACCACCTGCTGTGTGCATTGGACACCGAGATGCCCCCCGGGCGTCCTCGCCCCCCCGCCACACCCAATTTGACCCCTTCCCCTTCCTCCCAGACACATCAGATGCCGAGCATCAGTGTCAGTCCCCCCAACACGAGCCCCTTCAGCTCCCTGCACCTGTGTGTATTGGGTACCGAGATGCACCCCGGGCCTCCTCCCCACCACGCCAGGCCCCAGAGCCTTCCCTCTTATTCCAGGACCTCCCCAGGGCCAGCACAGAGAGCCTTGTCCCTTCCATGGACTCTCTGCACGAGTGCCCCCACATCCCCACTCCTGTGTGCATTGGGCACCGGGATGCACCCTCCTTTTCATCCCCACCACGCCAGGCTCCTGAGCCATCCCTCTTCTTCCAGGATCCCCCTGGAACTAGTATGGAGAGCCTGGCCCCCTCCACTGACTCTCTGCATGGCTCCCCAGTGCTGATCCCCCAAGTGTGCATTGGGCACCGGGATGCACCCCGAGCCTCCTCCCCACCCCGCCACCCACCCAGTGACCTAGCGTTCCTGGCACCCTCACCTTCAGCGGGCAGCTCTGGGGGCTCCCGGGGCTCAGCGCCTCCTGGGGAGACCAGGCACAACTTGGAGCGGGATGAGTACACTGTGCTGGCCGACCTGCCCCCACCCAGGAGGCTGGCCCAGAGACAGCCAGGGCCCCAGGCGCAGTGCAGCAGCGGGGGCCGCACCCGCAGCCCTGGCCGCGCAGAGGTGGAGCGCCTCTTCGGGCAAGAGCGCAGGTGAGCCCGGGGGTGGGGTCAGCCAGGTGGGCTGGGGAGGAGGCTCGGCAGCAGGACAGGTGAAGGCTTAAGGTGCCAAAAGAAAGTGTTCAAATCCCCCTGGCTTGCCATTTACCGGCTGTGTGACCTTGGGCAAATCACTCCATTTCTCTGTTTCTGCATATTGGGAGTTTTCTGTTTTGTGTGTGTGTGTGTGGTTAAGTGATGTCATGCACAGCCCAGTGGTTAACAGCAAAGACTGCAGTCAGGAGGGCTGAGTCCAAATCCTGGGTCACAGCCACATGTCAACTCGTATGACCTGATATAGTGAGTTAACCTACCTGAGCCTCAGTTTCCTCATCTCTAATGGAGGGGAACATGAGCACATTCATTCAAATGAGGGTGAACTTGATATAGTGAGTTAACCTACCTGAGCCTCAGTTTCCTCATCTGTAATGGAGGGGAACATGAGCACATTCATTCAAATAAGGGTGAACTGTCTTTTTATTTTTTCTTTTTTGTTTTTTTTTTGAGGTGGAGTTTTGCTCTTGTTGCCCAGGCTGGAGTGCAATGGTGCAATCTCGGCTCACTGCAACCTCCACCTCCTGGGTTCAAGCGATTCTCCTGCCTCAGCCTCCCGAGTAGCTGGGATTACAGGCACGTGACACCACACCCAGCTAATTTTTTTGTATTTTTAGTAGAGACGGGATTTCGCCATACTGGCCAGGCTGGTCTCAAACTCCTGACCTCAAGTGATCCACCCTCCTCGGCCTCGCAAAGTGCTAGGATTACAGGAGTGAGCCACCGTGCCCGGCCAAAATGAGAGTGAACTCTCAAACCCTTTGATCCAGACTCATGGGTTCTTTTTTTTTTTTTCTTCCGTGCATGAGGGAGAAGAAGAAAGTACCAATGATTTTTTCCTGCCTTGGCAAAGAAAACTCATGGGTCCCTATGCATTTCAGAAAACAGTTATGTAATTTAAAATGTATGGCCGGGGCCGGGCACGGTGGCTCATGCCTGTAATCCCAGCACTTGGGGAGGCCGAGGCGGGCGGATCACAAGGTCAGGAGATGGACAGCAGCCTGGCTAACACGGTGAAACCCCGTCTCTACTAAAAATACAAAAAATTAGCTGGGCATGGTGGCGGGCACCTGTAGTCCCAGCAACTCGGGAGGCTGAGGCAGGAGAATTGCTTGAACTCTGGAGGCGGAGCTTGCAGTGAGCCGAGATCGTACCACTGCACTCCAACCTGGGTGACAGAGTGAGACTCCGTCTAAAAATAAAAATGTATGGCCAGAGCTACCTATTTTAAGAAAGAAAGCTCACAGAATTATGGATTTTTAGCAGTCAAACATCCTGGGACACCTGAAGTCCAGGTGTCTTTTGAGTCTCCTTGGTCAGCAGCACTGGCCCCCTGGAAGGGGAGCATTTCCTCCTGATGTGGCTGAGGTTTCTCTCCCCAGAAGTTCCAGCCCTCGAGTTTTCCAGAATCAGAGCTAGAATTCCATTAGTTAGGGTCAAGAGAACAACAGCAACAAAAAGCAGTCTGGAAGTCTCAAAACTTTCCGTGTATATAATTCAACGAATTTTTAGTATATTTACCAAGTTGTCCAACCATTGCCACAATCTAACTTTAGAACATTTTCATCACCCTAAAGGGTATGGCATATTTTGTATCTAAAATTCCTCTTTGCTGCTCCTTGGGAAAGTTTTCTCCTGGATTTGAATCTGCATGAGAAACCTTATCAGTCTTGGCTGGGTGCAGTGGCTCCCTCCTGTAATCCCAGCACTGGAGCTTGCAGTGAGCTGAGATCATGCCACTGCACTCCAGCCTGGGTGACAGAGCGAGACTCCGTCTCAAAAAAAAAAAAAAAATTAGCCGGGCATAGTGGCACATGCCTGTAGTCCCAGCTACTCAGGAGGCTGAGGCAGCAGTATTGCCTGAATTTGGGAGGTGGAGTTTGCAGTGAGCTGAGATTGCGTCATTGCACTCCAGCCTGGGCAAGAAGAGTGAAACTCCATCTCAAAAAAAGAAAAAAAAAGAAACTTTATCTCTTGTTCTTCAAATTTCCTTTTCCAGTAAGCTTGATCATTTAATATCCAGATGACAACCGTGTGGTCTCCAGCATTAGTATAATTCTTTCTTTGGCCTTAAAAACAAAAACCCAGAGCAGTTTTAGGTTTACAGCAAAATTGAGCAGAAAGTGCAGAGTTCCATGCACAGCCTCTCCCACTACCAATATCCTGTACTAGACAGGTAGGCTTGTTTCCAGCTCCTGGCCTCAAGGGATCCTCCTTTCTTGGCCTCTCAAAGTGCTGGTGAGCCACTGTACTGGGCAGTAGGGTGATACATTTGTTACAATCCATGAACCCACACTATGAAATCACCCAAAGTTTATGGTTCACTCTTGGTGATGTACAGCCTATAGGCTTGAATGAATGTATGACAAGTATCCACCATTGTAACATCATGGAATAGTTTCACCCTGAAAGTCTTCAGTGTCTTTAACTTTTTTTTTGTTTGTTTGGAGACGGAGTCTCTCTCTGTCGCCCAGGCTGGAGTGCAGTAGCGCAATCTTGGCTCACTGCAACCTCTGCCTTCTGGGTTCAAGCAGTTCTCCTGCCTCAGCCTCCCGAGGAGCTGGGACTACAGGAGCACGCCGCCACATCCAGCTAATTTTTTTGTATTTTTAGTAGCGACAGGGTTTCACCCTGTTGCCCAGGCTGGTCTTGAACTCCTGAGCTCAGGCAATCTGCCCACCTCGGCCTCCCAAAGTGCTGGGATTATAGGCGTGAGCCACCGTGTCTGGCCTGACCTTTTTTTTTTGAAACAGGGTCTTGCTTTGTCACCCAGCAGGAGTGCAGTGGCGTGATCATGGCTCACTGCGGCCTCAAACTGCCAGGCTCAAGCGATTCTCTCACCTCAGCCTCCTCAGTAGCTGGGACTACAGGCATGTACCACTATACCCAGCTAATTTTTCTACTTTTTGTAGAGATGGAGTCTCACTTTGTTGCCCAGGTTGGTCTCAAACTCCTGGCCTCAAGCAATGCTCCCACCTTGGCCTCCCAAAGTGTCTTTGACCTTTTTATGATTACTATTTCTTGTCTAATGTCAATTTTCCTAACTTTGTCTTAACTAATAACTCAGCAGGGACATTAAGGTCTTTAAGCCAAAGTTAATTAATTTTCTGTCCTTTTTTCCAGGATAATTTCAGAGAAATAAGGTGTTTATATTAATAATAGAAATGAGAAATATGTTTACACTTTTATTAACCATTTGTTTTTACACGATCACTCCTATACATTTAATTCTACTCTCTTTGAAATAGCTTATTTACCTTTTAGGGAAGTTTTCATAATTTTACTGAATAATTAAAATTTTTCCTCTTATCTGGCACCTTTTCCAAGTAGAAAACCATTCATCCTCTGAATATGGAAAATTTTAAAACTATGCAGTGTGTGTGTAAGGGACAGACTGGAGCTTATGAGCGGGTGGCTGTAGGAGTGTGCTTTTATTTTCTCCTATTTCCTCATCGATATGTATTTATTGAGCATCTACTCTGTCCAAGCATTGTCCCGAGTCTGGAAAATTTTTCTTAAAGGGTTGTCACATCAAAGCATTGGGAGTTTTGGCTTGATCTTAATTTTTTTTTCCTTAGATGCCTTTGGCATCTCTTAGAGTCACGTAGCATCCTGTGGTCATTTGAATTCAAAACCCAGCCTTCACTGGATTTGCTAGACTTGATGGCTTTGCTCCTTTAATTCTCTCTGGAGGTCAAAGAGTCCATCTAAGCTTCCGAAGGAAACATGTTTCCTTTGTCATGCTTGGTGCGGCCACACCAACCCTCGGGAACAGGTGGCCCCGAGGAGACGCTGTTGCTTCAGCATCGGACAAGCCAGGTCTCTGTTGGGGTTTCAGAATCTTCTTGAGTCCCTCGCTCTTTTCTCTCAATTCTACATGGGGGAAAAAAGGAAGGCGAGTTCTCAGGAGGAATGCTCATCAAGCAAGCTGGAGTTCGTATGGAAAATGCATCCATCCGGAAGAGAACACACAAGTGCCTTGCTTCCCTGCACCGGGTGTTTCCACTATTGTCCTCCTGGTCCTCCCCATTAGGGAGGAACAGCCCACTGGGTCATGTCTGGGCTCTTGCTTCATCGAGGCTCCTATACCCCAGTTCGGGGGAAAATTCACTCTAAGGTCTTCAGCTCTCACAGAGTAAGGAAACGCACTCACCTCCAATTAGATTACAAATTGGCTGGGTGCAGTGGCTCACGCTTGTAATGCCAAGACTTTGGGAGGTCAAGGCAGGTGGATCACCTGAGGTCAGGAGTTCGAAATGAGACCAGCCTGGCCAACATGGTGAAACCCCATCTCTACTAAAAATATAAAAATTAGCTGGGCATGGTGGTGGACACCTGTAATCCCAGCTGCTCAGCAGGCTGAGGCAGGAAAATCACTTGAAACCAGAAGGCGGAGGTTGCAATGAGCTGAGATTGCACCACTGCACTCCAGCCTGGGTGACAGAGCGAGACTCCATCTCAAAAAAAAAAAAAAAAAAAAAAGTTACAAACAGCCTGCCCAGGGAGCCCTCAAGCTCAGAAACACTTCCTCCAGGGAACTTTGGTTCCTCTCCGAACCAGCTGCCAATAACTGCTAACAACTAACATTATTGTGCTTTATGGCTCTGATTCTAATGACATTGGCAAAAGACATGAAACAACAAAAAAATCCAACCCCATACTTTTTTTTTGAGACAGGATCTTGCTCTTTCACCCAGGCTGGAATGCAGTGGCGTGATCATGGCTCACTGCAGCCTCAACCTCCCAGGCTGAAGCGATCCTCCCACCTCAGCCTCCCAAGTAGCTGGGACTACAGCCACGTACCACCATGCCCGGCTCATTAAAAAAATTTTTTTTTCCTAGAACAAGGTCTCATTCTGTTGCCAGGGCTGTCTCAAACTCCTCGACTCAAGTGATCCTCTGACCTCAGCCTCCCCAAGTGCTGGAATTACAGGTGTAAAGACATTGTACCTGGCCTCCCAACCCCATATATATATATATATTTTTTTTTTTTGAGACAGGGTCTCACTATGTCACCCAGGCTGGAGTGCAGTGGCGCGATCTCAGCTCACTGCAACCTCCACCTCCTGGGGTCAAGCGATCCTCCTGCCTCAGCCTCCTGAGTAGCTGGGATTACAGGCACGTGCCACCACACCTGGCTAAGTTTTGTATTTTTAGTAGAGATTGGGTTTCACTATGTTGACCAGGCTGGTCTCGAACTCCTGACCTCAAGTGATCCACCCACCTCAGCCTCCCAAAGTGCTGTGATTAGAGGCATGAGCCACCACGCCTGGGCTAATTTTTGTATTTTTAGAGACTGGGTTTCACTATGTTGTCCAGGCTGGTCTTGAACTCCTGAGCTCAAGCCATCCGCCTGCCTCAGCCTCCCAAAGTTCTGGGATTACAGGCGTGACCCACTGCGCCCTGCCCAATCCCATACTTTTGAAGGTGTCGTTCCAGCATGGTTCCTCAGGCACAGGCCCACCATAGACAGCAGGGCCTATGGAGGCCTGAGCAGAGTTTCCTCATACTTCCCTTTTTGCTGCCTCACTCTGGGTCCAACACAGGGTGGCCTTTTTCAGGCTTCTCTTCCTGGTTCAGTTCATCCACCAAAGACACGGCTCCATTTGCTAGCTGAGACCCAACCAAAATAAACATTCATGGAGCAGTTAGGCCTTTTGTTGTGACCCCTTAGGTAGAGGAAGGGAGAGATATGCCCAGGTTCTGTTTGGTGTTTCTACCTGTCAATAGAGATACCACGTTAAACATTAACAGCCATGCCTCCCAGTTAGTAAGCGAGACAACTAACTGGAACTAGACTTTTTACACAAGTTAGAGATGATCTTCATTGGATGCGTCAACAATGCCTGAAGCCCAGTGTCTTAGAAACGACACTTGCCCAGGGTCAGGCGTGGTGGCTCATGCCTGTAATCCCAGCTACTTGGGATATTAAGGCAGAGAATCACTTGAACCCAGGAGACGGAAGTTGCAGTGAGCTGAGATTGCGCCACTGCACTCCAGCCTGGGTGACAGAGCGAGACTCCATCTCAAAGGAAAAAAAAAAAAAAAAAGACACTTGCTTGGACAGTTTATGTTGGCCTCTCTGAAGTTGTCAGGGAGAATGTTTCTTTCTTCTGATCTTGCTCAGAGCTCTTTTGCCAACAGCTAGGATGGCCTGGAGTTTTCAAGGCTAAGCGCTGGGATTCTGTTGGTTAACAGTGATGGGAGGGAAAAAGGAAAAGAAATCCAAAATTTACAATATGGACAGGAAAAGGCAGAAAGAATGGAACACGGGGACACACAGCAGTCTGGCTCTGTCGTCCCACCTCGTGGGCTGCGATCATGATACAAGTGCTTGGCCCCTGGAACATAAGAAGCGCTCAATAAATGCTTTGTCATAATGATTATGTGTGCCCAGTGCCTGGTACACAGTAGGTGCTCAATAAATCTTAATTCCCGCAAAGACCAGTCTAACCTTTGTCTGGGGGTGGCTCTTGGGCTGCTGGTGGGGTGGTGGTTAGTCATAGGAAGTAACTGGATGAGACAGGAGAGGGCCATGGCCAGGGCCAGATCCCCCTCCCCACCCAACCGCCTCTACTCCCCACTTTTCTCGTCATGTTCACAAGAGCCTCATGAGGCAGAATAGAGCAGTGTTAACCATCCCCATTTTTCAGAAGGGGAAACTAAGGCCCTGAGAGTCATCCTCACTTAGGGCCCTTCAACCAGCTTGCAGTGGGTCCCTGGCTGTCCCACATCTCCTCCTGTTGGAGGTGGGAGCAGAGGGGCTGGGGTGCTGGGAGTGGGACAGTCCCTCAGAGGAGTGGCTGCATTTGCTCATAGGAAGTCCGAGGCAGCGGGGGCCTTCCAGGCCCAGGACGAGGGACGGTCACAGCAGCCCAGCCAAGGCCAGAGCCAACTTCTCGGAAGACAGTCCAGCCCTGCCCCCAGCAGGCAGGTGAGCACTGCCAGCTGTCTGGGGCCCCGCACCCCAAGAGGCGGCCACTGCCTCTTCCCTCCCACTAGAAGCCAGGCAGGGGGCTTGGACAGGAAGGTCCTCTATGAAAGGGTCGGAGTCCAATCATGGGGATCCAGCTCTCCCCTCTCCCCAACGGCCAGCAGCTCTTGGCAAAATGCACAAGACCCCACATTAATCCTTTGAAGATAGCCCCTGTCCCACGCTATCCCCTTCCTTTACTAAGCACTGCTGTCTTTTTTTTTTTTTTTTTGAGGTGGAGTCTTGCACTGTCTCCCCGGCTGGAGTGCAGTGGGACAATATTGGCTCACTGCAACCTCTGCCTCCCAGGTTCAAGAGATTCTCCTACCTCAGCCTCCCAAATAGCTGGGATTACAGGCGTGTGCCACCACACCCAACTAATTTTCGTACTTTTAGTAGAGACAGGGTTTCACCATGTTGGCCAGGCTGGTCACTCCTGACCTCAGGTGATCCGCCCACCTTGGCCTCCCAAGGTGCTGGGATTACAGGCGTGAACCACGGCACCTGGCCAATACTGCTGTCTTGAGCAGATTTCAGGGAAAGCCTTGAAGCAAGAATCTGGCTCTAAGGGCCCTCTCTTTCAGGGTGATTTGTATCTTTAACCAAACCCAGAGGGCTAGGCCCGCCTCAGTGGAATGGGGTATTGGTGGTGGAGGTTCTGGCACCTGATAGCCCAAGTTGGAATCAGTATCTTTGAGAGGGGTGAGAAGCCAAGAACGGGAGCAGGTCTTTGCAGATCTTTTTCTGGAACTGAGGAAAGCGGGTGAAAGGGAGGAGCTGACCCCGGAGGGGTGGGGCAGAGACCCTGTGTGCTTTTTGGCCTGCTTTGATTCAGGCTGCTGTGTGGACACAGCCTTGACTCTCTGGGGACCTAAGAAAGGCAGAGCTGGCAGCCAGGTCCCCAGAGAGAGAGCCTCACCTACCCCCTCACCTCATCCCCAGGTGACCAAGCTCCCTGCCAAACAGGCAGAACTGACCCGGCGGAGCCAAGCAGAGCCCCCTCATCCTTGGAGTCCCGAGAAGAGACCTGAGGGAGATCGGCAGCTCCAGGGGTCCCCATTGCCCCCCAGGACATCAGCCGGGACCCCTGAGAGGGAGCTGCGGACACAGAGACCTCTGGAGAGTGGCCAAGCAGGCCCAAGACAGCCTCTGGGGGTGTGGCAGAGTCAGGAGGAACCGCCAGGGTCCCAGGGCCCTCATAGACACCTAGAAAGGAGCTGGAGCAGCCAGGAGGGAGGCCTGGGCCCTGGGGGCTGGCGGGGATGTGGAGAGCCCAGCCTGGGGGCAGCCAAAGCCCCGGAGGGAGCATGGGGGCGCACTCCCAGGGAGTACAGGGAGAGCTGGGGGCAGCCAGAGGCCTGGGAGGAGAAGCCCACTCATGAGCTCCCCAGAGAACTAGGGAAGAGAAGCCCACTCACGAGCCCCCCTGAGAACTGGGGAGGCCCCACAGAGTCCTCACAATCCTGGCACTCTGGGACACCCACTGCTGTGGGCTGGGGGGCAGAGGGAGCGTGTCCGTACCCGCGTGGCTCTGAGAGGCGACCCGAGCTTGACTGGAGGGATCTGCTTGGCCTTCTCCGGGCACCAGGAGAGGGGGTCTGGGCCCGTCTCCCCAGCCTGGACTGGGAGGGCCTCTTGGAGCTGCTGCAGGCCAGGCTGCCCCGCAAGGACCCAGCTGGACACAGGGATGACCCGGCCAGGGCTTTAGGGCCAGAGCTGGGTCCCCCAGGCACAAAGGATGTCCCTGAGCAGGAGTCACACAGCCAGCCAGAAGGCTGGGCCGAGGCCACCCCAGTCAATGGACACAGCCCCGCACTGCAGTCCCAGAGCCCGGTCCAGCTGCCCAGCCCTGCCTGCACCTCCACCCAGTGGCCAAAGATCAAAGTGACAAGAGGACCAGCGACCACAACTCTGGCAGGCCTGGAGCAGACGGGCCCCCTGGGGAGCAGGAGCGCTGCGGAGGGCCCCAGCTTGCCAGAGCTGCAGGTAAGGAGGTTTCCACCCTCCCAAGGGTAGCCAGAAAGTCAGCCCCACTCAGCCAAGTCTCCTTGGAAAAGCCTCCCCTTTGAGTAGCCTAAGCTCCTGCATCCCCCTCCAGGCTCAGACCTCAGCCTCCCTGCTGACCACAACCCATCCCGATCACCAAACTGGCCCAACAATGATGATGAGCAACACAGTTTTAAGCGTTTATGGGCCAAGCCCTGATCTGAATGTTTGACGTGTGCTTTTCCCATTTAGTCTCCTTAGCAACCAGGTGAGAAATACACTATTTACAGATAAGGAAACTGATGCGCAGGGTGAAGCCACTTGCTGGTGGGGCATGGGCGAAACCCAGGTCTGCTCAGTGCAGACCACACTGAGGCCTCAAGCAAGATGCTCTGGCCAGGGCCTGTTCCCCTCCTGGCTCCACCATACCTGGTTTATGTTGTGTCTGGTGGCACACACCTGACCCCATCTGGGACTGTAGCCAGTGTGGTCATGCCCCTTCCCCTGGTGGTACTCAGGTACCTGAGTCCAGGACAGCCTCGCTTACCCTCTCTGGCCCCTACAGCTCCTCTCAGACACAGAGAAGAGGGTGCATCAATGCTCACTGGGTTCAGCTAGCTGCCAAGACAGGCTGCTTAAATGAGGGTCGTGTGCAAAGTGGGCCCAGTGCCGGGCATACAGTAGGTGCTCGCCCTTCCTCTGCTTCACTGGTACTTTGGTGCTGCCTTGAAGCCCAGAACATTCTTCATCTGAAGATGGTGGGCAGGGAGGGTCCTGGAGGCCAGAATCCTGCACCCTGGCAATAGCTCACTGGGAGGACGGCATGTGGTTTTGAACACCAGCCTCTCTCTCTCTGTAAGATGGATGAACCACTTCTCTGACGGGCAGCACTGGGGTGCCGTGGGGGTTCCTGCTTGTTTCTCCAAAGCCTCCTCATCTCCTAGATGCAAAGTCCAACGCCACCTGCCCCAGGATGAGCAGGGCTTCCAGGCATCGGGGTGCACCCCGTGCTGGGCCCAGGGCCTTGCCATATGTGCCTCAAGTGGATAGGAGGCAGCTGCCACTTGACAGATGGGGAAACTGAGGCTCAGACTCCTTAGGCATTTGCTGGGGGTCACACATGCATAGGTTGTGAGAAATGAGATCAAAGCATCCACTCCAAAGTTTGTGCTTTTATTTTTATTTATTTATTTATTTATTGAGACGGAGTTTCGCTCTTGTTGCCCAGGCTGGAGTGCGATTGCGCAATCTCGGCTCACTGCAACCTCCGCCCCCCAGGTTCAAGCTATTCTCCTGCCTCAGCCTCCCGAGTAGCTGGGATTACAGGCATGTGCCACCATGCCCGGCTAATTTTGTGTTTTTAGTAGAGATGGGGTTTCTCCATGTTGGTCAGGCTGGTCTTGGACTCCTGACTTCAGGTGATGCATCCACCTTGGCCTCCCAAAGTGCTGGGATTACAGGTGCGAGCCACCATGCCCGGCCTAAGTCTGTGCTTTTAGCCACCATGTCACAAAGCTCCTGAGCCCATGGGAGGACTGGAGAACCCTCTCCCCTGTATTTCCCTGTGGCTTTGATGAGTTGACCCTCCAATCAACTCAATGCATGGACATCAGAGAAGTAGGGATAAGTCAGCTCGTCCTGCCCTCAGGTTGCTGTCAGGCTTGTTGGGAAGGCACACAGACAGCTCAAGGAGGACACGGTGCTGTGTCCTGGGGCATGCTGGGTGCCGCAGGCTGGCCAGGTCAAGAAGGAAGTTAGAAAGATTCTTCAGTTTCATGGTGAAGCTCAGGATTCTCAGGAGGCTAGGAGATGGTGGCTGGGAAGGGATGGGAGCACCATGTACTGAAAGGAATTTCACAGATGACAAAACGAGTAACCACCAGGTCCTGCTGGGGCTCCAGCTGCTCCTCTCTATGAAAATCCTTGGCTTGGCACAGCTGGGTGCAGTGGCTCACATCTGTAATCCCAGCACTTTGGGAGGCTGAGGCAGGCAAATCACGAGGTCAGGAGATCGACACCAGCCTGGCTAATATGGTGGAACCCCATCTCTACTAAACATACAAAAAATTAGCCGGGCATGGTGGCGGGTGCCTGTAGTCCCAGCTACTTGGGAGGCTAAGACAGGAGAATGGTGTGAACCCAGGAGGTGGAAGTTGCAGTGAGCCGAGATCACGCCACTGCACTCCAGCCTGGGTGACAGAGTGAGACTCCATCTCAAAAAAAAAAAAAAAAAAAAAAAAAAAAAAAAAAAAAAAAAAATCCTTGGCATGGCACTCAAGGCCGGCTTCCCTTCCTTCCACTCCGGATTTGCCTCATTGGTGCTGAGCTGGCTGCAGGGCCTGTGAGCACATATCCCTGCCTTTGCACATGCTCTTCCCTTCCCTGTTCAGCCACCAAATGCCTGTTCATTGTCGAAGTCTTAGGTTAGGCTCCCTGTCCTGAGAAGCCTTCCCTGAACAGTCACTCCTAGTAATGGTCCCCTTCTGGGCTTGGCAGTTTTGCTTCCATTTGTCCATGCAACATCCATCTAATAGGGTTGTCATTTCCCCATAAGCTCCACAGAGGCAGGATCTCTACCTGCTTTATCTCTGTAACTCTAGCTCTGGCCCAGGGCCTGACATAAAGGAGGGGACAGCTCAGTGGATGCATGCAAGATGGAGGACACAGGGGTCAGTGGGTGAACAATGAATGAATGGAGGGTGAATGTGTGAACGGGTGATGGATCAATGATGCATGTTGAATGAATAATAGACATCTTTTGGATGGATGACAGATGGGTGATGATGGATGGATAGCTGGGTGATGAATATATGGTGGTGGTGGATATATGATGGATGTTGCTTAGGTGATGGATGGATGAACGTTGGGTGGAATATGAATGGATAGATGTGGCATGGATGGATGAATGTCAGATGATAGATGGTGGACAGATGTTGGAGATATGGGTAGATGGATGATGGATGGAGAGAGGGATATGTAGGTATTGGGTAAATGGATATGTGATGGATCAGTGGAGGGTAGATACATGAATGGGTGATAGACAATGGATGATGGATACATGAGAGGGTGAGTCATGTGATAGACACTGGATGGTTGGATGGATACATGGATCTACTGATGCTGGACGTTAGATGGGTGTTGCATGGACAGATGATAGAATGGATGGATGAGGTGGACAGATGCATGCACCCTGGAGAATAAGTTGGGCTAAGCTGTGTTCTTTTTTTAATCTCCAGTTCCAACCAGAGGAGCCTGAGGAGTCAGAACCAAGCAGAGGCCAAGACCCCCTGACTGACCAGAAGCAGGCAGACTCGGTAGCTGGGTCATGGGTGTGGGTACATACGGTGGGGAAGGGAGGGGGAAGCAGGTTGGAGATGGGCTTCATTCCTCAGAAGAGCCCTAGAATCATCCAGACCAAAGTTGGCATTGCCATGGGGTCATCTATGTGCATGGTGGGGCCTTGAGAAGAGGGGCTCTGCAGGAGCCACCTTCTGGCTTGGGGACCTGGGTAGGTGAGCGATCCTGGGGTCAGAACCCTAGGCCATGCTTCTCATTTGCTGGGACTGAAAAGGTCAATGTCTTTCCCTGCGCAAATGATGGTTTGGCCCCAGTGGTCTCTGTGGGAAGAGATCCTTCCGGTTTGAAAGGGCCAGGCCAGGCTGAAAGAGCAGGGCTTCCACGAGCAAGAGCCAGAGAGCTGAGGATGCACCCAGTCAGCCAGGCCTGGAGGGTCTCCAGGGTCCTGGAGGCGGGAGAGATATGTGCGGGGGTGGGACCCACGGATGCTGCTCTGAGGCCTGGCTGCAGCTGGTGAGCACAACTCTGCCCGCCCCTCCCCGTGACCTACCAAACAGACTATTCTCGTCACCCTCAGCCTCCAGAGAGGTGAGATCAGAGTTGAGGGCCGTGGGGCAGTGGGAGGTGGGGGAGGAGGAGACAGACTGTTTGGGGCTGTGTTTTCCGGTCCTGCTCTTCCCCCCGTTGCCTCCTGAAGCCAGGGGTGGCAGGGAGCGTCCATTGGGCAGCATAGCGCCCCCAAGTAGGGCCCTGCCGTGAGTCAAAGCTGGGGGAATTCTGCCCAAACCCTCACTGTGCAGATGAGGAAATGGAGGCAGGGGAGTCGTCCCAGGTTATACAGTCAGTGGCTAGCTGGACTGGAACTAGAACCCAGGGCCCAGGAACCACCCAGCGCTCTCTCTGCACCTCCACCTGGCACCCATGCTGCCTCCGTCCCTGCCCCGATTTCTTGCGTGGCTTCGAACGGCAGTGCTGTAACTTCGAGCAGTCCAGTCTTCCCATCTGTGGAATGGGCAGGGACAGGGGATACTGGTCGCTAAAGGCGCTGCCAGCCCTCCCAGGGACTCTGACAACTTTGCTCTTCCTCTTTCTGGGTTATTTCTTCATATCCTGGAGCCAGAGTAGTGAACGAGGAGGAAACAGCAATGCAGGGGTGCCCCTCTAGTCTCCATGAAACGGGCCCGGCCCATCAACGTGGAAAATATCTCAACCTACCCCCACCCCTAGGCAGCCTTGACTGGTCAGAACTGATAACCACTTCATTCATGCATTCTTTCACACACACTTAGTGAGCACCTTCTGTATACCCAGGTGTGGGTCACAGGTGAGTCGGAGCGCCATCAAAGAGTTCAGTCTAGTGAGATGGTTGCATGCCTGTGGTCAGGACTGTGATGGGGAATGTGGTAGCAGGGTCGGGGGCACCCCTACCCCCAAAGCCCTCCTGGACCTGTGCTTTGATGCTTCAAGTTCCACTTCCAAAGAGTCTGCAGATTCCAGAGCGAGGACCCTGGGCTCTCTCCTACCTTCCCAGTAACCCATGTGTGGCTTTGGACAAGTGCCTCTGCTTCACAGGGGCCTTGGTTTCCCCAACGAGGATGACTCCAAAGAGGGAGCATTTGGGGGCTCTGCTAGGAATGTGTGTAGAAGTCCACAACTCATTCCCTTCGCTTAAGCTGGGGTCACAAACCTAACGCCCTGAAGGCCAGGCAGGTAACAATGGTGAGAAGGTGGGGGGGCACCGAGGGCACTTGTGTGACTCCTTGGTTCCAATAGCTGTTGCCATGGGGAAGACGGGCCCAGAGTTTCCACATCTTTCGATATTTCAAGAAACACTGGAGATATGTATTTATATGTGAAATCTCTAACCTAATGTGAAATACTCTGAAAACACTATGTGGGCAGAAACATACCTGTGGTCTGCACCCCCTCCAGCTGGCGCCCGTGGTTTGACTTTAGGGTGATGACGTGCACACCTTCAAAGGTGCTGAGCCCTGGGAGCCTTGTCAGTCCAACACGATGTAGTGTGAACAAGTTAACCAGCTCTTGTCTCGGCAGTTCTGGGAGGAGAGAAAGATGGGAATCCTGGGGCTCCATGGTGGGGGGCACCACAGAATGGGCAGGGGAGGCTGTAGCCAGGGGTGCCCCCATCCTGCCAAAGGGACCTGGGGCCAACACTGGACCCTGTTTGACAGGCAGACAAGAGGCCAGCAGAGGGCAAGGCTGGGAGCCCGCTCAAGGGCCGACTGGTGACCTCATGGCGGATGCCCGGGGACCGGCCCACGCTGTTCAATCCGTTCCTGCTGTCTCTGGGGGTCCTCAGGTGGCGAAGGGTAGGCTGGCTCCAGTGGGGACTGGAGGGGTGAGGGTGGATAGAGACGGGGATGGGAGGGAGGAGGGGGCTGTTAAGCAAAGGAGAGAGAGCGGGGGTTGAGGAGGAGGCACCTAGGGCCGTCGCATGACAGGAGAGGTGGGAGCAGAGCTCTTAAGCTCATCCTGGTCTCAGCAAGCGAGTGGGTTTCCCACTTCCGGGGCAGGCTTGGGGGCTGCTTTCAGCTTTTGGAGTGAGGGGTGATGGAATAATCTACACAGCTGAAAGCTTCCAATCAGCAGCCTCTCGCCAGCCCTGGGCCAACGGGGAGCCAGGTATGGGGGAAGGGAAGGCGAGCTTATAAGTGGCTCTGGGATTGCAAAGTGTGTCTCAGACCTGGGCCTGAGCCAGTTTCACAAACATCTGGTGTTACGTAACCCATCCCCTGCCCAGAGAGGCCTGGAAACACTCAAGCCTCTGGCTGGGTTTTCCACAAGGGCAGGCAGCTGAGACCCGCTCCCTCCCACCCGCTTCACAGCAGGACAGAAGGGGCCTGGCCATCTCCAGCAGCCACAGGCTGGCTCATGGGGTCTCTTCTCTCTTTGAGAGGCTGACTCTCTTACTCACCGCTGTTGGCTCTGAGTCCAGCACTAGGCTGGGCACCTCAGAGACAGTGTGCCCATTTTACAGATGAAGGGACTGAGGCCCAGGGAGGTGAGCTGACTTGCCTGAGGTCACACAGCTTGGGGTAAAAAGGAGCTGATTTTCCTCATTCTCAGATGAGAGAAGGGTTGCAGCCAAACTTACCGAGCCTCGGTTGCCACATCTGTCTATTAGGAAAAAGTCTGTGGAGACTCAGGGCTGCAGAGAGGGCTCAGGGAGATCAGGATGCATGGAGGTTGCGGGGCTGTTGTCGAAACACTAACTTTCCCATCCACTTCAGAATTTCCTTTTTTTAAAAAATTAAGACGGAGTCTCGCTCTATCGCCCAGGCTGGAGTGCAGTGGCACCATCTCTACTCACTGCAACCTCTGCCTCCCAGGTCCAAGTGATTCTCCTGCCTCAGCCTCCAGAGTAGCTGGAATTATAGGCGTGCGCCACTGCACCCGGCTAATTTTTTGTATTTTTAGTACAGACAGGGTTTCACCATGTTGGCCAGGCTGGTCTTGAACTCCCGACCTCGGGTAATCCGCTCACCTTGACCTCCCAAAGTGCTAGGATTATTGGTGTGAGCCACCATGCCAGGCTTTTTTTTTTTTTTTTTTTTTTTTAATTAAGATGGAGTCTCGTTCTATCCCCCAGACTGGAGTGCAGTGGCACCATCTCGGCTCACTGCAACCTCCGCCTCCCAGGTTCAAGCGATTCTCCCATCTCAGCCTCCCGAGTATGTGGTACTACAGGCGTGTGCCACCACACCTGGCTAATTTTTATATTTTTAGTAGAGATGGGGTTTCACCACGTTGGCCAGGCTGGTTTCCAACTCCTGACTTCAAGTGATCCGCCCACCCTGGCCTCCCAAAGTGCTGGGATTACAGGCGTGAGTCACCCAGCTGAGCCCAGAATTTCCTTTTGCTGCTCTTTGTGGTTAAGGCATCGAGGGTGAGCAGGCAAGCATGGTTATCTGAGTAGTGTGGTACCTTTAAGCCATGGGCAGGAATTACCTTGTCTAACTAAAGGTCACCAACACACAGCACGTCTGGCAGGAGGGGGCAGGTAAGTCCTTGGTAGAGCGAAGGAGGAGCGAAGCAGGGAAAGCACTCTGGGGTAACGATGCTGGTGATGCTAACCAGCACTTATTGTATGCCTACTACATGCCCAGCTCTGTGTTCACTGCGTGGCGCCACCTAATTGCATTTGATCCACACTCCCAGGTGCAGTTAGACGCCTACTGTCCATTTTACAGATGATGAAGTGAAGCTCAGAGAGGGAGGGTCACTTGCTCCAGGTCACACAGGGAGCAAGGGGCAGAACTGAGATTCAAACCCTGCTCTGGCTGACCACAGAGCCCAGTGCTTCCAACACGCCCCCTACACCACTGCCTTCACATCCTGATCTCTCTGAGCCCTCCTGCAGCTCTGGGAGTCCCCACAGACTTTCCCCATTAGAAAGATGCGGCAACCGAGGCTTGGTGAGGTTGGCTACAGTGGTTCTCTCATGTGGGAGTGAGGGAAATGAAGAGCTAGGGATGGAACTGCCAGCAGGGCCTCCCAGTTACACAGAGCAGATTTAAACTTCTCTTGGGCTGAAGCAGTGAAATTAGCCCAAGGCCAAGAGCCAGAAAGCCTGGAGTCGAGTTCTGGCTTGGCACCTAACTTGTGTGCCCTTCTCTGAGCCTTACCTTATTATTCTCAGTAGAGTAACGGTTTGAGACTGGATAACCTCAAAGTTTGGTAGCTCTGGTCTTTGCCAGTTTAATAACTCACCCCTGGGTCCCTGAGGCTGTGCTGTCTCTGACCTGCCAGGATGAGCTGTGGTTTCTTCATCGGTGCATTCATTCATTCGAGCCGTGCTTACGGAGGATGTGCTGTGGGCCTAGGCCCTAGGCTGGCTTCCAAGATGTAGACAAAAAACATTCCAGCCCTGGCCACTGGAGCCCAATTAGATGAGGACACTGACATGTAACTGATGAGAACAGTGTGGTCACCACTTTAGTGGGGAAATGTACAGATGTAGGGAGCACTGGGCCAGCAGTTCCTAAGTCTGCTGGGGACACTTTGGCTTCCTTTGGTCTGAGACTTCAAGGAAGAAATTTTCCAGGCCAACAAGCATTGGGAGGGGGAAGGGGAGAAAGAGAGAGAGAATCAATGTGTGTGTGTGTGTGCTGGGTGTGTGTGAGTGTGTGCTGGGTGTGTGTGTGTGTGTGCTGGGGTACAGAAGACAGGAAGAGAAGTGTTCCAGGCACAGCAGAGAACCGTCAGGGGGTAGAAGGACCTGTCTTATCCTGGGAATTCCTAGTAGTCCAGTGCTGTGTATCTTTTTTTTTTTTTTTTTTTTTCTGAGATGGAGTCTCGCTCTGTCGCCCAGGCTGGAGTGGAGTGCAGTGGTGTGATCTTCACTCACCGCAACCTCCGCCTCCCAGGTTCCAGCGATTCTCCTGCCTCAGCCTCCCAAGTAGCTGGGATCACAGCCATGTGCCACCACGCCCGGCTAATTTTTTGTATTTTTACCAGAGACGGGGTTTCACCATGTTGGCCAGCCTAGTCTCGAACTCCTGACCTCAGGTGACCCACCCGCCTCGGCCTCCTAAAGTGCTGAGATTACAGGCATAAACCACCGTGCCCGGCCTCCAGTGTTGTGCATCTCTTTATTTACTTATTGTATTTTGCAAAATTGACCAAAGTATGTGTCTGTCCAGCCTGTCAAATGAGAATCTGGAAGGCCAGGATGACAGGCAGGAGCCAGGTTGTGATGGTTCCTGACTGCCTAGAACAGGAATGTAGCACTGATCTGTCAGCATTGGTGATGTGTGGAAGAACTTTGAGCAGGGAAGTGGTCTGGTCACTGTGTTGCGGGTACTAGGAGGAGTCGCAGGGGCCAGAAAAGCCTGGAGGAGGCTGGTGCTGTTAGGTGCCCAGGGCACTGGACCAGGACCCTGGTGGTAGGTGAGGTCTCCTGCGTGTTCATTCACTCTCCCAAGGACTGACTGCCTGAGTGAGGTGCAAGGGTAGGGTGAGAAAACTCAGCCCGGGGTGCCAGAAGGCCAGTTTCTAGAGTTAGATGGACTTAACCTTGGCCTCATTCCGCATGGTGGAGAGACTCCTGGCAGCAAATGCTGGGAAAGAACTTCAGCTCCCTGGGCCTCCATTTCTTTATCTGCAAAATGGGAACAGTAATTATAAAAGCAATAATTTTTTTTTTGAGAGGGAGTCTCGCTCCGTCTCCCAAGGTGGAGTGCAGTGGCACGATCTCTGCTCACTGTAACCTCTGCCTCCCGGGTTCAAGCGATTCTCCTGCCTCAGCCTTTTACATAGCTGGATTACAGGCGCCTGACACCACGCCCGGCTAATTTTTGTATTTTTAGTAGAGATGGGGTTTCACCATGTTGGCCAGTCTGCTCTTGAACTCCTGATCTCAATGATCCACCCACCTCAGTCTCCCAAAGTGTTGGGATTACAGACGTGAACCACCGCGCCCGGCAAGGGCAATAATTTTTGAACCCCAAATCAAGATGACAGAATAATTGAAATGCCAATTATTCCAAGCTTCCCTGCCTCCTTGCCTAAGGATAGCTAATGAGGGATAAAGAGGTTGTCCTAGGTGCCTTACTTGAATTAACACTTAATCCTTCCAGCAACCTCATGAAGTAACAGCATTACCCCATTTTACAGAGAGTGAAATTGAGCACCGAGAGGTACCTTGCTTAAGGTAACACTAGGCTGGAATCCCCGTGCCACACGAACTTCCTAGTGTATTTAGCAACCAATTCCACCACGGTCCCTACTCACCTGCAGGAAAAGAGCATCTAACAAACGGCCCAGCGTTCTGGGAACCTGAGCAACGGGTGCACGCCCACACCTGAAAAACCCCAAACCAAAAAAGACCCATTTGTGAGGAGTGGGCATTTGGGAAAGACCCTGCCATCCAAGAACTCACTTTGTGTCCAGCTTACTCGCTAGGAATTCCGCCTCTTCCTGTGTGACCTCGGGCAAATCGGCTCACCCCTCTGAGCCTCCGTTTTCTCATTAGCAAAATAAGACCTCCCTCCCAAGTCTGTGGTGAGGACGAAAATCGACTCTTGGCGAGTGGGACCCGCTGAGTCGTTAGTACTGGGTGCTTTGCCCCGGTCCCCGCCAAATCACGGCGCCGAGCCCTAGCGGACCCATCGCTCCGGGGCCGGGTCGGGAAGCGCAGCCTGGGCGAGTCGTGCCACGCCCGGCCGCCCGCATCCTCCGCCCCCGCGCCATTGCCGGAGTCACCTGCACTCTGGGCCCTTCCTTCCTCCCAGCGCGCCCGCGGCCCGGGCCCGCCCGCCCTCCGGCCGCCACCGCCCTCCCCTTCCTGCGGCCCCATCCGCCCGCCCCGCCGTCCCGCCGTCCCGCCGCCCTAGCGCGCCCGTCCCGTTGCGGCAGGTCCCGCCCCCGGCCCGTCTCGCGCTTCCATTGGCCCGCCGCGGCCCCCGCCGCTGTTTGTCTCGGCTTCCCCGCCACCCATTGGCCCGCTCGGGTCCTCCCAGGAAGTTTGAAAAAAAAAAAAAAAGTTTTATGGGCGGATGGAAGGGGCCGGGGCAGCGTCGGGGAAAGGAAGGGCCGGAGGCGCGGCGGCGGGCGGCCGAGAGGGGCGGCGGCGGCGGGGTCCCCGCGCCGCGGAGCCCGGCCCGAGAGCCGCGTCCACCTTCCTGCCTCCTGCTCCCGCCGCCCTGGGGCGCCGCCATGACGGTGAGTGCCCCAGTCAGCCGCCCGCGCCCGAGGCCGGGAGGAGGGCGACGACTCGAGGCAGAGCCCAGCCTCTCCCCTCCGGGGCAGCCCCCTCCTCATTTCCCGAAGGCGAGAGGAGGGCTGGGCCGGAAGACGGGGCCACCTCCGAAGCGCTTTCGGCCAGACCGGCCTCACCCTTCCCGCAGGCTCCTCCTCGCCTTCCCTCGCCCACTCGCCCCCGGGAGCCCAGGCGACCCTGAGGGGACGGAACGACCCGTCTCGGGCGCCCCCTCCTCACACTTGCGGCACCAGTCACGGGTGGATTCGGGGCGACCCTTTCCCACCTCTCCTCCAGCCCCCTAGACGAAGACCCGATTCCCCAAGGCGGCCAGGGGCCCCAGGGAGGAGCGGAGGTGGGCCTGGGCTGGGGAGGGGCGCTCGTGGGCGCGGATGGGTCGCGCTGACCCGGGCCTGGGCAGGCCGGCCCTCCGTGTGGCCGCTGGCCCGAGGTCGGGTGGGCTAGAAGTGGCCGGACCGCCCCACCCACAGCCCGGGAGGCAGTCCCGGGACGTCTGAAGCAGCGGGATACCACGTCTTCCTGGGCTTGCACTTTGCAGCGGTCCTGGGGCCTTGGGACAAGCCTGCGAGTCTGAGTAGGGGGCACGATGGCAGGGGTTTGCCTTTCTCATGGGGGTGAGCTGTACCCAAGCCCCATCAATTACCTGTGCCATAGTTAGCATATTGAGCCTCACAGCTGGGTTCGCTGGACTCCCCACTTCACAGCCAGATAAACTGAGGCTTGGGGAGGGGCGCTGGTGAGTTGCCCGAGGTCACCCCAAGTATAAGGGAAGGAGTAGCTCCTTTCCCTGTCCTTCTGGCCCACTGACCGTGATGTTCAGGAAGGGAGGGGTGGGGCTGCTTTTGGTTTCTGGCTAGTGCTTCAAGGAGGCTCTGACAGCCCAGTGGCCCTGCTGGGGGAGGATGAGCAGGGTGTGTGTGTGCACAGGCGGCAGTAGGCCTCTTTCAGGGGCGTGGAGACCCTGCGGAGGAGTGGGCTGGGCTGCTGGGGGGCGTGGCACGCCTAGCCCCTGCCCTGTGAGTGTGATGGTCTGGACTTCCTCGGCGTCCTCCTGGACATCCTGCCACCTCCCTGCTGGCCCTTCCTGTCGTCAGCAGCCTCCCCTTTTCTGTCAGGAGTAGAAGGGATGTGGGGGGAGGAGCTGAGTCAGTGTCCTGGGGCCAGGAGGAGAGAGGTTGCCTTGCCCACCGGGTGCCTGCCCGGCCCTCAGCCGGGTGCTTTCACGTTACCAGATTTGATCCTTGAAGGTTGGTAGTAACATCTTAATCAAACAGATGAGGAAACCAAGGTGTGGCGAGGTGAAGTGTCATGCCCCAGGTAACTCAGTGAGTCCCAGGCTAAGCCAGAATTTGTATCCAGGTCCGTTCCAGCTTTCTTTCACAGTTGCCTGTCCTGGGGGCAGCACGTGCTGAGCAAGGGTAAGGCTGCCGGAAGCAGCGTGTGGGGTGCTTGGAAGATGGACAGCACATCCCTGCTGGTGGCAGCAGCCTTCCTGAGGGAGGTGTCCTCCTGTGATTATAGGGCCTTGTCAGGTGGAGATGGACTAGCGAGGAGACAGCAGTATGGACAGAAACGGGTGGTCATGTTTGAGAAGTAGCAAGAGCGTAGGGAAGGGGTCTGGGGTGGAGGGCCTCACTGCTAGGGCTTGGACAGGGGCAATAGAGAGCCATGAAAGCTTTTAGAGCAGAGAGGAGGCTATGATCACCATTAATAGTGTTCATTGAGTTCATCCTGGCTGCCATGCAGACCTCAGCCTGCTCTCAGCTGGTGCTCCTCCTGTACCCACCTCACACCCTCCTCCCCTGGCCCCCATGCCCTGAATCAGGGATCCATACAGAGCAAGTGGCACAGGTGTGTGAGTGTGTGAGGCTCCGGGGCTTCAGGGAGTTGGGATTCTCTTCCACCCCTTTTGCCTTTGCCTGGGTGCAGCTTTGCTCCTGGATCAGCCTTCCCCCTCGCCTGCTGGGCATCAAATTATATTTGGTCCCTTGTTTACTGTCTCTTTCCTACAGTCCACCAGGGCAGGGGCCACAGCTCTTGGTCACAGCTAATTTCCTGGCCTAGAACAGTGCCTGATACTTTTTAAAAAAAATTTTTTTTTCTGCAAACACTCCCTGAGCCCCCATCTGTGCTGGGTCCTGGCAGGTAAACAGTGTATGTCCCTGACTGTGAGTTGCATCTAGTCTAGCCTGTGAAGGATAAGTAAAGGGCCTCAAGATAGTCACGGATGCAACAGAGGCCTCTGAGAGGGGCCATGGGAGGGCAGGACGGGGGCGGCTGGTGGTGCGGTGAGTGGCATGAACTGTGAAGGGACCTCAGAGGTGGCCATTAAGCTGGGTCTTAAGGCCTGAGTAGCGGCTTGCCTAGTCATCAGAGGAGGAGGAAGCATAGTGTTTCAGGCCAAGGACATGGCACATATGAAGGGCCCGGAGTCCTGGTGTGTTGTGATCGGCAAGGAATATGCAGTGGTATAAACAGGGGCCCCTCAGCAAGGGGAGGCCAGGCTGGAAGAGTGTGATGAGGCTTCCCTGCTATCCTGAGGCAGCTGGACTTTGTTTTAAAGCCACCTGGAGACCGGGTGTAGTGGCTTATGTGTGCCTGTAATCCCAGCATTTTGGGAGGCTGAGGTGGATGGATCACTTGAGGTCAGGAGTTCGAGACCAGCCTGGCCAGCATGGTGAAATCCTATCTCTACTGAAAATAAAAAAATTTGCTGGACATGGTGGTGGGTGCTTGTAATCTCAGGTATTTGGGAGGCTGAGGCAGGAGAAACGCTTCAACCCGGGAGGTGGAGGTTGCAGTAAGCCGAGATGGCGCCATTGCACTCCAGCCTGGGCAGCAGAGACTCTGTCTCAAAAATAAATAAAGCCACCTGGAGCCGTCCCTGGAACTGTTAAGCAAGCCTGGGTTACCAAGCCTTTTTGAGTGAGTCCCGCCAGCCTGAGGGTGCGTAGAGGGGTTGTGTGCCTGGCCAGGTAGGAGGCGGGGCTGTGAGAACCTGCCAGTACTCCCGAAAGGCGGAAGGAGAAACTGAGCTTCTAGCAGGTGAAGAAGAGGTAGCTGGGCCTGAAGAGCCCTGTATGAAGGGGCATCGTGGGATATTTAGATGATCGGACCTTTTGACCCTGGGGACAGGTTTCCCTGCCAGTTTAAAAACTCACATTGGTTGGCCGGGCACATTGGCTCACACCTATAATCCCAGCATTTTTGGAGGCCGAGGTGAGCG
Source organism: Pan troglodytes (assembly GCF_028858775.2). Taxonomy (NCBI): domain Eukaryota; kingdom Metazoa; phylum Chordata; class Mammalia; order Primates; family Hominidae; genus Pan; species Pan troglodytes. Next base: position 39,762,502 of record NC_086016.1, read on the forward strand.
GATCACTTGAGCTCAGGAGTTTGAAACCAACCTGGGAAACATAGGGAGACCCCATCTCTACAAAAAAAAAAAAAAAAAAAAAAATTAGCTGAGCATGGTGGAGTGCTTATGTCGTCCTGGCTACTTGGAAGCTGAGGTGGAAGGATCGCTTGAGCCCAGGAGGTTGAGTCAGCAGTAAGCTGTGATCACACCACCACACTCCAGTCTGGGCAGCAGAGCAGGGCCCTGTCTCAACAAAACAAAACTCAAATTGGTGACCTTCTATCCCCAAGGTCACTGTGTCATGGCGTGCCTGACATGGTATGTGATGTGTCTGTACTGGGCTCTGGAGGATCACTAGGTTTCTCCTTGTACAGACACGTTCAGTCCTGTCGGAAGCTGCGGGAGGGGAGGACCGCCCCGTCATTTGCCACATCAGACAGCCAGGACTCAGAGAGGGGATGTGACTTAGGAAGGTCACAGTGACTCCACTTCCCAGGCAGCCCTAGAGGTTCCAGCCTGACAGCTTGTCATTCCTGCCCCAATCTCCCAGCCCTGGCCCAGGGACTTTCGCCTGGGACTGCCCAGTGGTGCCAGCTCTGTGGGCCCAGGAAGCCTGGCTCCTCCGGGCTAGGTGGGGGTTGGGGAGATGGCCCAAAAAGCACAGAAATTTAGACCAGGGGGTAGATATTTCCTCAGCAAGTTTTTCCTGAGCCTTGCTGTGGTCAAGCCCCCTGCAAGGCCCTGGGGCCACAGGAGGTCCCAGACTGAGGGGAATTGGAGCCAGGTGTGGTCACCAATCTTCATTCTTAGCTTGGGATCGCCCTGGGCAGCCTCCGTCTCAGGTGGAAGACGGGGTGGGCAGAATACAGAGCAGCGGGACAAACGCAGCCCCAGGGGTTCTCGGCCGTGAGCAGAGCCTGTGTCTCTCCCTTAGACAGGTATACAGGGAGGGGCTGGGATGCCAACCTACTGGGTCCCCTGACTGTGGCTGTGGAAGGTTCTGGATCTTCAGCTGTCCCAAGCCCCGGTTGGTCCACTTCCTATACCTGAGAAGGGGCTCTGTGGGTGGAGAGTGGGTCGGGAGAGGTGGCCAGGCAAGGTGGCTCTGGTTTCCAGCTGCCACTGTCACCGCCCACCCCACTGAGCCATGCCACTCGTTCTCTGCAGGCAACCAGACACCTTGGCCTGGTGAGGCCTCGATGTAGGGGCTGATAGGTAGGCTCAGAGCCATGGCAACAGGTGGCCACCTCCTCCCTGCCGGTGGCAGGAGCGGAGACTGCAGAGGGACCGGGACTTAGATGAGAGAGGTCTCCCCAGCAGGAAGGGAGGGTCTGGTGGTTGGCACCCACTAGATGAGCATGGTCAGAAAAATATCAGGATGAGCAACTTCTTTATCTAGGCCTGGGTGGGGGTGCCTGGCACAGGTCTCCATGGGACATGCTGCAGCTGGTAGCCCCCAGACCCCGGGGCTGTGCCCCCCTGGGCGGCACCCAGAAGGTAGGGCTTGCCAGGACTGACCCTTCCCAAAGAGATCTAGGCGGGGACCAGAGGGTTTCTGACCCCAGCCTGTGACTGGCTCCACCTCCCATAGTCTCCTGGAGCCGAGGAAAGGGCAGGACTGGCGGGCCCATGGGAGGGTCCGTGGGGCACTTGGTCCTCGTCAGAGGGAGGAACTGGACAGTTCGCGCAGTGCTGCTGGTCTGGACTGCCCTCTGAGCTCTCAGGGGGTCTCTATACAGGCAGAGTCCTCCCAGCCCCTCTCTCCCATTCTTGGGCGAGGGGTCGGCTGGAGAGAGGCCCCTGGGACATCTGGGTGTGTGTGCCAGCCACCCAGCCCAACTTCTTGGCTCTCTGAGTGCCACTATCAGGAAAGGGGCCAGGGCTGCCTCAGTGGCTGGGAGGCCTGCTTGGACTTGGGGGTTACCTAGGGCCTTAGCCCTCTTGGCTGGCTTCCCAGGAGCTCGGTCCCATAGGACTTGGGGACAGGGTGGGTGCAGCACGCCCCCCTCACCAGCCCCCATTGGCTTCCTGCTGGACCCAACTCACCTCCCTCCTCATCTCCCCACAGCCCGATCTGCTCAACTTCAAGAAGGGATGGATGTCGATCTTGGACGAGCCTGAAGAGGTAAGAGGACTGAGGCCGGAGGGGAGGAAGCTGGCTTGTGCTGCTGCTGGGCCCCTGGGCAACCCAGGAGTGGGGGTGGGGCTGGGGCTGGTGTGAGAACCCTGGGGGTGGGGCTGGGAGGGGTGGAGGCTGCCCATTAGGCTTCTGCCTCCTCGAGCAGTCTGCAGTGTGTAAAAGGGATCACAGCAAGGGGCCGTCTAGCCCCTCACACCCAGTGCCCCATCCCTTGATCTCATCAAGAGTCTCTTGGCCCTGCCACCTCAGTAGGAGCCTGGGTGAGAGTCAAGGGTCTTGGGTGGAAGGGCTCATAGAAGCTGTCTGGCCCGAGACACAGATTCCTAAAGCCTGGTCTGAGGGGGATGGGGCTCGGTGCAGGTGCTGGGGTTTCACCCACCTGGATCCCCACTGGTTGAGTCAAAGCCTCCTCTAGGCCTCAGTGGCCACGTCTGTGACATGGGCATAATGGATAATGGTGATTCTTTCCAGAGTGGATAACAAGGTCAGAGAGATCAAGCACGTACAGGTGCCACAAAGCTCCTGGCACTTACTGTGGGCTCAGCTAAAGACCCTTCCCTTCCTCTGGCATATGTGTCCTTGGAACCAGCAGGGACAGTGGCTGTTTCCTCAGCTCTGTTCTTTCGGCTGCCAGGCTGGCTCCCTGCCCACACTGCCTGGGCAGGAGCGTCTCCCCACCCCTGCCCTGCATGCGCCTGCTGCTCTGGTCTGCGTGCAGCCTGCATGCCGGAGAGGGCTTTGAGCCAGAGGGGATTTCATTGTGTTTCCGGCCCACATGTTTTATTCCCTCCAGCCCACAGCCTTCCCTACCCGCTGCCTGCCCGCCGTCCCTGGTGGCTGCTCTCTAGGCTGACACAAAGCCCGGCACCCCGCCAGTGACCCCTTCCTGGCCTCCCCACCCAGGGTCCCCGGAGGGCAGAGGGATTACAGGCCCCACCCAGAGCTGGCCATTACTCATCCTCTATCACAGGGTTCTGGAATGTCCGAACTGGAAGGGCCCTGGGAATTCAGCCAGCCCAACCCCTTGGTGCACAGACAGGAGACGGGCCCATGAGGGTGTTGGTCTCTTCCAGGCCTCGGAGCACCTGGGGCAGACCCAGGCTCAGAACTCAGCGCACCTGAGGCCCATGGAGCTCCACCCAGCTTCCATCTCAGACAGTCATAGGCTAGGCCTGGAAGAGCTAAAGAAACCTCTTGGCATAGAACCCCTGTCCTACTTTACAGAGAGGCAATTGAGGTCTGCAGCAGCAACTCCGTTTACTTAGTGAGAGCAAAATGCTTCTAAGAGGCCTGGCCTCCCAGAACAAACCCAGCGACCTGGTTGGTGTCCATCCCTATGCCAAGGGCCATGACAGCCATCCACACAAGAGAGGGTGGGCGCCGCTCGCCTCACCAGAAGGTGTAGGCACTTCTTTTTTTGTTTTTTGTTTTTGTTTGTTTTTTTTTTGAGGCAGAGTTTCACTCTTGTTGCCCAGGCTGGAGTGCAGTGGCGCAACCTCGGCTCACTGTGACCTCCGCTTCCCGGGTTCAAGCGATTCTCCTGCCTCAGCCTCCCAAGTAGCCGGGATTACAGGCATGCGCCACCATGCCCATCTAATTTTTTTTTCTATTTTTAGTAGAGACAGGGTTTCTCCATGTTGGTCAGGCTGGTCTCGAACTCCTGACCTCAGATGATCCACCCTTCTCAGCCTCCAAAAGTGCTGGGATTATAGGCGCGAGCTACTGCGCCCAGCTATAGGGACTTCTTAGTAGCCCTACTTTATGGTTCAGAAGACTGAAGTCAGGAGACACTTGCCTAAAGGCACACAGCGAAAAAGGGAACTCTTGGATACAAAACTCCTTTTCTCAGGGAGGCAATGTGGAAAGAAGCAGAAGGTATCGTCGTTGCATGCCCCTTGAGAACTTACCATCTTCTTGAGGAGAGAAAACTAAGTACTTGAAACAACCAACAGCACAGACAGGGCTTGGTGATGTGAGGGAACCCTGGGAGGGCTGGGGACCGGGTGATATGCACTGACCCTGGCAGTGGGCGGGCCGTGACTGGCATTCCAGTGGAGTGACCAGAAGCCCAGAGGTGGGCTGGGCTTGGCATACTATCAGGCTGTTCTGGCGCCCCCACCCCTTTCCTACATGTCCTGCCAATCTCACCCCAGCTGGAGCAGAGACAGGCACTGCAGGAAGGCACCCAATCACAAATCCTAAGCTTACAGCTTAGTGCGCTCTCGCCTGCTGCGGATGTGGGTAGCCAGCCTACAGTTCAAGAAGCAGACCGTGCGTCTGGGCGCGGTAGCTTACGCCTGTAATCCCAGCACTTTGGGAGGCCAAGGCAGGTGAACCACCTGAGGCCAGGAGTTTGAGACCAGCCTGGCTGACATGGTGAAACCCTATCTCTACTAAAAATACAAGAAATTAGCTGAGCATGATGGCGGGCGCCTGTAATCCCAGCTACTCGGGAGGCTAAGACAGGAGAATCACTTGAACTCAGGAGGAGGGGGAGGTTGCAGTGAGTGGAGATCGCACCATTGCACTCCAGCCTGGGCAACAAGAGCAAAACTCCTCCATCTCAAAAAAAAAAAAAAAAAAAAAAAAAAGCAGCAGATTGTGGCTGGCACTCACTCCTACTCCAGGGCTCCGTCCAGTCCTACTTCTCAGGGGACCATTGTCCCTGACCATGGTGATGATCTGGGGGAATATGGAAAAAGACGTAACATCCTGGCCCCGCTGAGTCCCTGACTTGCTTACACAGGTCATCACCCCTCCCTGTCTGCACTGGGTCCGGGGTGCCTGAGGAGCCTTGGCAATCTTAAAAGGAGCTCCAAGAAGGAAAGGGAGGGTGTGGTTACGGAGGGGAAACCAATCCATTTCACAGATGCTACCCCTGAGGCTCAGAGAGGAAATGGAGGGGCCAGGTCTCACATTGGCATTTTCTGCCTCCCCACCCCTCCTGTGTGCAGCATAGTGAGTTTGGCAGCCACACAGGACACCTGTACAATCACACACACTGGCTCTTTCATTCCATCCTCCTTGCAGCCTCCCTCCCCCTCGCTCACCACCGCCTCTACTTCGCAGTGGAAGAAACATTGGTTTGTGCTGACAGATTCAAGTCTCAAATATTACAGAGACTCCACTGCTGAGGAGGTGAGGCCATGGGTGTACTGATGAACCCCTGGAAGGGCCTGGGGTGGCCTGGCTGGGTTCACTGGGGTGGGTCACACCAGGGCCCACACGGACCATAGTGGGCCCTCTTGCTCCAGGCAGATGAGCTGGATGGTGAGATCGACCTGCGTTCCTGCACGGATGTCACTGAGTACGCGGTGCAGCGCAACTATGGCTTCCAGATCCACGTGAGGCTGTGTGCAGCTTGGGGGCTGGTGGTGGGCAGCATGGCTGGAGGTCCCTGGGGGAGGTTTTGGTGTTGAACATGGCTCACCATGGAGACTGGATCCCTTCACTCATTTACCCAGAGGCCCTATCTTCAGAGCCAGAGCTGTGATGCCAACACTTAGCATATCTGGGGGAGATGCTGGAGCCAGCGGGGCTCTTCCCAGGCCAATGGAAGGGAGGTTTTGTACCCCCTGCCCACCCCAGACTCAAGACCTTAGGTGCATCCTGGGAAGGAAGGGCCACCCTCCCTGGGGTCCATAGTGGGGAGGGAGTCATGCGGCTGGCCATGTGGCAACCTACCCATGCGGTGGCCTTGCAGACCAAGGATGCTGTCTATACCTTGTCGGCCATGACCTCAGGCATCCGGCGGAACTGGATCGAGGCTCTGAGAAAGACCGTACGTCCAACTTCAGCCCCAGATGTCACCAAGTACGTACTAAGCTGGACTGGGGCCTTGAGGGAGGCACTTACCCTTGCGTCCCCGAGTGGGTTTCTAGGTACTCACCTGAGGGCTGCACATTTCTGGGCCCTCGTTTCTCTGTCAACAACATGGGAAGAGAGTAGTGAGCATTCTCGGTATCATCCAGAAGTACACTGAGGGTTTGAGGTTTGATCTGTCTTCTCAAATGTGATGGGGCCTCTTCTCTTTGGAGGAGATGCCTGTGAGTCAAAAGCCCCTGCCAGGTGGCTGTTCTGTCTCTGTGTCTGTGCCGTGGGGGCCGTGTCTAAGCCTGTGTTGGGAAGGGGTGGTTAGGTAGTTCAGCCTTGGTGCCCACGCCTCCCGGGATGGGGAGCTCACTCCTTCTGGAGGCTGCCACGGGCACTGGGGCAGGAGGGCTGAGTTACCGAGTGGCAGAGCCCCCCACAGTTTATACCCAGATGCCCATGGCGGGCTGGGACTTGGAGCTGCTGGGCAGCGGGAACAGAGTATGGTATTAAAGGGGGCTGGGCTGGGTGTAGTGGCTCACACCTGTAATCCCAGCGATTTGGGAGGCTGAGATGGGAGGATCACTTGAGCTCAGGAGTTCAAGACCAGCCTGGGCAATATAGTGAGACCTCGTCCCTACAAAAAATTTAAAAATCAGCTGGCCGTGGTAGGGTGTGCCTGTCAGCTGAGGTGGGAGGATCACCTGAGTCCGGAGGCCGAGTCCCCCAGACTGGCCACACCGCGGCTATTCAGCCTTAGGCCAGAGGCTTTCCTGTCTAGGTTTCAGAGTCCCCATCTGTCACGTTAGCATGTCATGTCTGTACATGTGCCAGGATGTGCCCAGAGCACTTTGTGAACTCTGAAGCACTGTGCAGTTGGACTGTTATTTAGCATCTAGGCCCAGCTGCTTTAAGAAAGAAACCCCGGGCACAGTAGCTTCATCGAGATAGATGTTCATGTCTCCCTTCAGAACAGCCCCGAGGTATGCAGTCCTGGCCTAGTGGGGCTCGCTCTGCCGTTTCAGGGGAGCCACCTGCCACACCCGCTCGGCAGCCTATAGTCACATGGCTACAAGTAGCTGTGGGAATACTGCGAGTGTAGTTTTTGGCAGGGTGACCACGTACCCAGCTATGACTATGACTGTGGATAAAGAGAATCGCCATAGTTGTTCAGTCTCCGCAACTTGTGTTCTGTGCACCCCGAGGTCCCGCCTTCACCCCATCAGCAGTGACTGGGCATCCCCCTTGCCACTGTGAGCCTCGGGAACCCGCGACATTGGTCTCCTACATCACCTCATTGATCACCATTTGCAAAAAGCCCCCTGCCTGCTTTCCACATTCGCCCACCCCGTCCTCACATCCATCCTGTGAGAGGCGTCGCTGTCCCACATTACAGATGAGGTCACTGAAGCTCAAAGAGGGCAAAGAGACCAGTGTGGTGGTTCACGCCTGTAATCCCAGAGCTTTGGGAGGCTGAGGTGGGAGGATCACGTGAGCCCAGGAGTTCGAGACCAACCTGGGCAATATATTGAGACCCCATCTCTATCAAAAATTTAAAAAATTAGCTGGGCGTGGTGGTGCATGTCTGTAGTCCCGGCTACTCCAGAGGCCGAGGCAGGAGGATCACTTGAGCTAAGGAGTTTAAGGCTGCAGTGAACTATGATCACACCACTCTACTTCAGCCTGGGCAGCAGAGTGAGACCCTGTCGCTTGAAAAACAAAAGAAGAGGGGGCGAGGGAAGCCGGGCATCCTGGTGGGTCCCTGGGCTGTCAAGAGGTGGAGCTGGGATGTTCCTGGGGTCTGTTAACCAGGAAGCTCAGGTCGGGCTGCTTCCTTCCCTGGGGTCTGTCTCCAGCCCTTGGCACAGGGCCTGGCACACAGGTGTCGCTCCAAAAGTGCTCATTGTGGGCCTGCAGGGGTGAGGACCCACCTGACGTGGCTCTGCTGGTGCCCTAGGCTCTCGGACTCTAATAAGGAGAACGCGCTGCACAACTACAGCACCCAGAAGGGCCCCCTGAAGGCAGGGGAGCAGCGGGCGGGCTCTGAGGTCATCAGCCGGGGTGGCCCTCGGAAGGCGGACGGGCAGCGTCAGGCCTTGGACTACGTGGAGCTCTCGCCGCTGACCCAGGCTTCCCCGCAGCGGGCCCGCACCCCGGCCCGCACTCCTGACCGCCTGGCCAAGCACGAGGAGCTGGAGCGGGACCTGGCCCAGCGCTCCGAGGAGCGGCGCAAGTGGTTTGAGGCCACAGACAGCAGGACCCCAGAGGTGCCTGCTGGTGAGGGGCCGCGCCGGGGCCTGGGTGCCCCCCTGACTGAGGACCAGCAAAACCGGCTCAGTGAGGAGATCGAGAAGAAGTGGCAGGAGCTGGAGAAGCTGCCCCTGCGGGAGAATAAGCGGGTGCCCCTCACTGCCCTGCTCAACCAAAGCCGCGGAGAGCGCCGAGGGCCCCCAAGTGACGGCCACGAGGCACTGGAGAAGGAGGTAGGCACCACGGCTGGCTGTCTAGGAGGCCCCTTGCCCCAGCGCCCCTCCAGTCCCTGCATTCATGCCCTGGCATTTGTCTTGCACTCCTACAGTGATGGGGAGCTCACCCCTGATCTGCTGTGAGTGTGCACCCCACACTCCTGCGAACTAGAATCTTCTTCCTTAGACCTTAGTAGTTTGGTTTGGTTTTTTTTTTTTTTTTCCCTAGTTCTGCCCTTAGCAGCCATAGAGAAGAGAAGTGGGAAGAGAAGGGAAAGACCTGCCAGGCTCACACCTGCAATCCTAACATTTTGGGAGGCCAAGGTGGGAGGGTCCCTTGAAGCCAAGAGTTTGAGACCAGTCTGTGCGACATGGCAAAACCCCATGTCTACAAAAAAATACAAAATTTAGCTGGGCGTGCTGGTGCATACCTGTAGCCCCAGCTACTTGAGAGGCTGAGGTGGGAGGATGGCTGCAGCCCGGGAGGCAGAGGATGCAGTGAGCCAAGATCAAGCCACTGCACTCCAGCAGTCTGGCAATAGAGCCCGACTTTGTCTCAGATTAAAAAAAAAAAAGAAGAAGAAGAAGAAGGGCGAGACCGTTTATTGTTCATCTTCTGCCCGTGGCCTCCCTGCCTGCACCGACTCGTGGAATCCTCACAGCGGCCTCTACCCCTAGGGTGGACTTCAGCAGTTTTACTGACGGGAAAACTGAGGCTCAAAGATGTTTCCTCTGTCACCTCCATGATGTGTAAACATCTGTGACCACAGTTTCCTGTTCCTATCCCTGTCTAGCCTTCTCTGGGCCAAGGCTCTCCCAGGTCATTGACCTGGCCATCCAGGAAACAGCCCAGCGTGTCCCCTGGCTACATCTCGCTCCAGGGCTGCTTGCCCTTCTCAAACCCTGAGGCATTCCTAAGCCTTCCAGGGACGCTGGGCTTGTATCCGTGTGGAGCTGGAAGCCTGCGGGCTCCTCACTGCCTTCCACCAGCCCTGCCCCAGCTTCCAGGTCCCACTGACCACCCTTCTCCCTCGTAGGTTCAGGCTCTTCGGGCCCAGCTGGAGGCGTGGCGTCTCCAAGGGGAGGCTCCTCAGAGTGCACTGAGATCCCAGGAGGATGGCCACATCCCCCCGGGCTACATCTCACAGGTAAGGCCGGGGGGCTGTTTTTCAGGGGGAGGGGGCAGATTCCTGGTTGCCGTGTTATCAGGAAACAGCTGAGATTTTGGGAGCCCTTCCTGTGTGTGCTGGAACCTGTGTGGGGCATTTGACATGCGTCATCTCATTTACTCTCCCCACAGCTGGTGGGCGTGATCACTGTGCCCGTTTTACAGACAAGGCCACTGAGCTCTGAGAGGTTATGTGACTTGCCCGAGGTCACCCCGCTTGCAGGTCTCAAAGGTGGGATTTGAGCGAGGGTCCGGCTGACTGCAGAGCCTGTGTGTGAGTCCCCGTGTGACACTCTGCACTTGGACCCTTGCCCCGGGGAAGTGGGGGGCTAGTGGCCCCGAGAGTCACTCCCTGAACACAGGGAAATCCTGCCGAGGCCCACTGGGCCGAGGCCCCACACAAGGAGGTCTGCAGGACAGGGGAGCCTCCAGTAGCCCTCAGAGAATGCACCGTCCGCCTAGGACAGCGGTTCTCAACGGGGTCCATTTTGTCCCCCTTGGGGACATTTGGCTGTGTCTGGGAATACTTTTGGTTGTCACAACTAGGACAAACTAACTCTCTAGAAAAAACGTGTGTGTGTGTACACATATATAAGTTTATTATAAATTTTACCAATAAAAACAATGCTTAGTACACAATTTACAAATAAAAATATATAATTTTATTGTGAATTCCGTACAGCAAATGGATTTTTCTCAGAATGCTTTCAGTGATTTTTTCCATACTCTTGTATCCACAACTGATTAACAAATGGGGGTTGTTCTAACATGTGTGCTGGTTGACACTTTTGTTTATGGTAATGAGTAAGATGAGAAGACATTTGTCGAAACTTTACTGGTCCATGTTGTCAGCTACTTCTTTGCTAAATAGGATAGTAGTTTTCTATTGAGAATATTTGAGAATATTCTATTAAGAATATTTTTGCAATTTTTTGTTCTATTTACAATGTAATGGTTATAGATGTGAGATACTTCTAAGTTTAATCTGCATTATTAGCATTTTCTTGTCACTTGCTTAAGTCTAGACAATCAACAAAACAATAAATCAAGCTCTGATGTGTAAAGTTTACCAATTCTGCAGTGTAAATACTCCCGCTGTGGCCAATGCTGCATTACCAGCACAAAGTCCCTGGACAGAGAGTTGGGAAGAGATGTCACACTATTCACTAGGATTTCCACCATGCGGATACAGTAGATGTGATTGGCCCCAAGAGCACGCATAATAAAACACAGTGAAATATTTAGGAAGTAATAAATTTGAGTATCTATTGCCTTGTCTTTAACATAGTTAATTTAAAGTATATAAATTTAATTGTTAATGGCTGTGCTTAACAACTACATCATAGAATTACTAAAAATTTGACAATCAGCTGTCTGTAGTTATCACACCATTATCTAAAGTCGAAAAGAAGGGGCCAGGCGCAGTGGCTCACGCCTGTAATCCCAGCACTTTGGGGAGGCAGAAGTGGGCAGATCACGAGGTCAGGAGAACGAGACTAACCTGGCCAACATGGTGAAACTCCGTCTCTAATAAAATAAAATAGCCGGGCGTGGTGGTGCGCACTGTAGTCCCAGCTACTTGGGAGGCTGAGGCAGGGGACTCACTGGAACCCAGGAGGCGCAGGTTGCAGTGAGCCGAGATTGCGCCACTTCACTCCAGCCTGGCGACAGAGTAAGACTCCATCTCAAAAAAAAAAAAAAAAAAGAAAAGAAAAGAAAAGAAAAGAAGGCTGAGATCTAGGCCCTAGGCAGGAGGAGCCTTCTAAAAATTTCCAAGGGGAGGTCACGTCATGAGGGGGCTCTCAGGAAGGCATTGGCTGGGGCATGAGAAGGAAGGCTGGTTGGTGCGTATTGTGGAGGCCTCCAGTGCTGAGCTAAGAGTTAGAAGCTCTGGCCTGGTACGGTGGCTAATGCCTGTATCTCAGCACTTTGGGAGGTGAGGTGGGTGGATCACTTGAGGTCAAATGTTCGAGGCCAGTGTGGCTAGAGTGGTGAAACCCTGTCTCTACTAAAAAAAAAAAATACAAAACTTAGCAGGGCATGGTGGTGGGCGCCTATAATCCCAGCTACTCCAGTGGCTGAGGCAGGAGAATCACTTGAACCCGGGAGGCAGAGGTTGCAGTGAGCTGAGATCCTGCCACTGCAGCCTGGGTGACGACAGTGAGACTCTATCTAAAAACAGCAACAAAAAACAAAACAAACAAAAAAAGAGAAGCTCATTCCACAGACTTTTGGAGGTTTGGGGTCAGACAGTGACATCAGGGAAGTGATGTTGGAGTGGAGGGGGCTTGGGAGAGGGCCAGGTGTAAGGCATTAGGAAATGGCTGAAGGAGGGTGAATGTCAAGGGTCTGGAGGGAGGAGAATTTGGGACTGGATGACCAGATCTACGGAAGGCAGAGGGGCCTTTGGGGGCCTTGAGGCTGGGGCTGCTGCTCCAGGGAAGCCCGGAGACCATCCTGGGGCCAAGTAGTGGATGGAGTTTCCACTGATAGAGGAGCAGGCAGGGGAGTTGGGGTGGGACGCAGAGGGTGAGGCTGGGGGCTTACCTTGTCCTGGGGAGGGGCAGGGGAGGAGCCAGTGTTGTGCCCTGTAGCCTCCCACCCTGAGGCAGAGAAGGGAGCTGGGGGCCCAACACCCCAGCTGAGGCAGGTGGGAGGGCCTCCGAGGCCCCCAGCCAGGGGGCTTCTGCCTGCGCGCTCTGCTCTAAGAAGCTGCAGGGGCTGCTTTCTGGGTGGGTGGGGCTGGGACCCATTCGTACCTACCTATAATCAGAGTGGCTTCATCTTCCTCCACTTTATTTTATTTTAATTTTTTTAGAGATGAGGTCTTTTACTGTCACCCAGGCTACAGTGCAGTGGCACAGAGGCTCACTGCAGCCTCGAACTCTAGGGCTCAAGCAGTCTTCCCACCTCAGCCTCCTGAGTAGGAACCACAGGCTACACCACCATGCCTGGCTAATTTAAAAAAATTTTTTTGTAGAGACAAGGTCTCACTATGTTCCCTGGGCTGGTCTTGAACTCCTGGGCTCAAGTGCTTCTCCCATGTTGGCCTCCCAAAGTGCTGGGGGTACAAGTGTGACCACTGCACTGGCCCGCCTTTGTCCGTTTTACTCATAGAGCCAGCTTTAGATTTCCTTTAGATAAAGGCTCTGCCACTACAATGACGTTTAAAAGGCACTGCTTTGGCTTCTCAGCTTACAGGTGGCAAAACTGAGGCCCACAGAAGGGTGTGACCTTTGAGCTATAGGCAGACCTGTGTCTGGAGTTCAGGCGTTCTGGTCCCCAGGTGCCCCATTGGGTGCACCAAAGTCTGTCAGTGTTTGGTCCCGTTAGGGTGGGATGGGCACGGGGAGCAGGTGGGAGGGGAGAAGGGAATAATCGGGGAACAGAGCTGAAGACCAGGCAGGTGGAGGAGTGACCCCAGATGCGGAGGGCAGCAGAGAAGAGGAGCTGAGTCATCTGTGTCACCCTCAGGCACGGGAGGAGGCGGATGGAAATTCGGTGGACCTGGAGGAGTGACAGCTGGGAGGGATTTCCCAGCTGGTATCTCAGGCTGAGTGGGTGCCCTTCCTTCAGGGGTTGGGGGCTTGCTGCTGCAGGACAGCTGTCGGGTGGTCTGGGGCTTCACCCACTGGACATCTGGTAAAGAGAACCCTTCCCCACTATTGCAGTGGGGACAGAGGCATTTCTTTATCTACTTTGATGTCCATGTCAAAGGTGGCAGCCAGGATCAGGACACCTTGGGCCACTCAGGAAGGTAGGTGAGAGAGGCCCTAGGAGCCCCTGTTCGTCAGCTGAGTCCCACCTCCTGATGTCAGCCCCTGCACCCCTGAGCTGCTGGGTCTGCCTGCCTGGTCTGGCCCTTTTCAGAAGAGCAGTGCCCACCCCCACATTGCTGGGCTCCCCACTGGTGGATGCTGGCGTACCGTCTCCCTCTGTGCACCGGGTTCCCGTGCCCAGGGAGCCTCGGGGGCTGGTCCTGTGAGGCCTGCTTTACGGATGCCAAGACTGAAGCTCAGAGGGGGTGAGGGGTTTGTTCAGGTTCACTCCAAGGCGCAGCCAGGGTGAAGACCGCCTCTGAGGTCCAAAGCCATGTTCTGTTGTCCAAAGCCGGGAGACACATAGAGGGCAGGAACAGAAGCCAGGGGACAGACACCCCTGTCGCCACGTGAAGCTCTTGGCCCTCGCTCCTCCATCAAATCGTCCCCAGGTGTGGCTGCTGGAGAGGTGGGGAGGTGGCCTTTGCGTGGGGGAGACAGTCCCTCATCTGGTCCTCTGTGCCTTAGTTTCTTCCCTGGCTCTTCTTCCCCTTCCCTTTTTAATGACCTTAAACATTTTTTTAATCATATAAAAGAAATGTTTACATTTTCAAAAATAATTTAAACAAATTGAAAGGCTGGAAATCAACACCCTCACACTCCTTCTGCTGCCAGCTGCCACCCCAGGGTCCTGTCGGTGGCTGCTGCCGCCTGCCTATCAGTTTCTGGTGGCAGCTGTAACCTGTAACCACAGCTACCTAAATAATGCACATGTATTACCTCACGCTTCTGTAGGCGAGAAGTCTAACGCGAGTCTTGCCGCGCTGCAGCCGAGGCGTGGGCAGGACTGTGTTCCTCTGCAGGCACCCGTTGTATCCCTTGCCTGCTCCAGCTTCTGGTGGCCGTCCGCGTCCCTTGGCTCTCGGCCCCTTCCTTCATCTTCAAAGCCTGCAGAGGGGAAGTCAAGTCCTTCTCCTGCCACGTCACTCTGACCATCCCTTCCTGGTCACACCTCCCTTGAACTCTTCGCTTCTGCCCCCTTCGTCCACTTTTAAGGACCCTTGTGATTACACTGGGCTTGAGGGATAATCTGGGATAATCTCCCGATTTTAAGGTCAGCTGATTAGCAACCTTGATTCCCTCTGCCGCCTGAATTCCTCTTTGCCATGTAACATGATGTAGTCACAGATCCTGGGAGTAAGATGTGGACAACTTTGAGGGACTATCATTCTGCCCCCTACAATATCCTCCCTACCTTTTCTGTGTTTTCTGTGTTTTCCATTCACTGGGACGGACAGGTCTGCACGTTTGTTCCCGTGAGTGAGATCATACCACGTGTAGTGTCAGAAGCCAACTTTCACCACCTCATTTTGGGATCTTTTTCCACAGCATCCACACAAAAACTCTGTCTAGCAGCTGCCTGTGTCCCATTGTCAAGCTCGATCCCATCATTTATTCAAGAGTTCCCCTGATAGGGATTTAGATTGTTTCCAGTTTTCATCTGTTACCAACCTTGCTGTAGGGAATACCCTTGTTCCAAAAGTCTCTGTACACATACGACTTTCTGTGGGATCATTTCTAGGAGTGAACCTACTAGGTCAACCAGTGGGGTCGCAAAATGTGATGATGCCACCGGACCACCCCCTACACACACCGTTGTGGCGGACACTCCCAGTAGTGGGTATTATTAGTCTGAGATACTTGCCCATCTTGTCTACTAAGCATTATTTTGTATTACATCATCAGTTTCAGCTCATTTACTGAGCACCTGCCACATGTCAGGCCCTGGCCTAGACCCTGGGGACTGCGCCAGTCAGATGTTCTCAGTCTTCAGGGAATTTATGGTTTGGCAGAGGTAGAACCTTTTGAGGCAGGGGAGAGGCTGCCCAGAGACAGAGCTAGGAGAGACATTTAAACTGGGCTGCAGGTCAGTAAATTACCCAGGGAGGTAAAGTTGCCAAAAAAAACATTCCAGGCCGGGCACAGTGGCTCATGCCTGTAATCCCAGCATTTTGGGAGGCCAAGGCCGGCAGATCACAAGGTCAGAAGTTCAAGACCATCCTGGCTAACACAGTGAAACCCCATCTCTACTAAAAATACAAAAATTAGCTGGGCGTGGTGGTGGGCACCTGTAGTCCCAGCTACTCATGAGGCTGAGGCAGAAGAATCACTTGAACCCAGAGGTGGAGGTTGCAGTGAGCTGAGATTGCTCCACTGCACTCCAGCCTGGGTGACAGAACAAAACTCTGTCTCAAAAACAAAAACAAAAACAAAAAAACCACAAAATTCCAGGCAGTGGGAATAGCTAAAGCTCAGAGGTGTGAATGTGCTGCAACCATAACTGTAAGATTGCTTGGCAGAGAAAGGCCAGGGATGAGAACGTAAAGGTCAGCCATGGGAACAGGGACTTGACTCTGTAGGACGAGGAGTCCCTGGAGGGCTTGAGGCAGGAGCGACAAGGTGAGGTTTGTGAATGAGGAGCCGTGGGGTGGGGGTGGGAGCAGGAGCAGGTGCAGACTGGAGGTGCTGGGACCCAGGAGGAGGTGGTGTACCTGCCCCTGAGCCTTCTCCTCTGGAGGCTGGGGAAGGGCCACTGTCCAGAGGAACGGGGCAGCCTGTGACACCCTGGCGTCCGGCCCACAGGAGGCATGTGAGCGCAGCCTGGCAGAGATGGAGTCCTCACACCAGCAGGTGATGGAGGAGCTGCAGCGGCACCACGAGCGGGAGCTGCAGCGCCTGCAGCAGGAGAAGGAGTGGCTCCTGGCTGAGGAGACGGCAGCCACGGCCTCAGGTATGGACCCTGGGTGGGGCACAGTGGGCTGGGCTCTGAGCCTCTGTGCTGAGGTTCCTCCTAGCCAAACTGGGGAGGATTTTATCAAATAAGATGTAGGGGTCTCAGTGCCACATTTGGGGTAAAGGGTCAGCAGGTATTGGAAGCTCCAAGAACTGGCCTGTAGCCCTACTTAAAAAGGGAAACTGAGGCAGTAAAAGATACCCTCCCCACCCCCAACACCACCACTACCATAGGTGGTGACTCTTCCTGCTCAGGGGCCTGCAGCCACCATAGAGTCTGCCTAAAGGCACACGCTACCCACATGCGTGGGGGAGAGGCTGATCAGCTGCATCCCCTGTCCTCATAGGAGTGCCTCCTCCCTGGGCACATGGGCCAGACCCTGGGGAGAGCAGGGGAAGGTGTGAGCATTGTCCATGCCAGCTGTGTGCCAGGCACTGGGCCCCACATGTTTCCCACAGGAGCACCCTTCATCCTGGACAATTCCCTCCCCTCCTGCCACCGCACACCTGCTGTGTGCCTGGCACATTCCTAGGCATCACTAGGGGTTTGCAGAACAATAGAAATGCTGGCCAATGTCACATGATCTGAAGCTCACAACCTGCCAGTGCTGTGCCAAGTGCTCAGGCACTCGAACCCAGCCTTGGGGCCAGTGTGCTCTGCATTTTAGGAAGATCGCCTTTGCAGCCGCGTGTGTTAGAGACCCCTTCCCCCTCAGCAGAGTCTGGACTTCGCCCTGTAATCTGGCACTAAGGTTTCTGCTGTGAAATGGATAAAAATCACACTTAAAAGTGGAATAATAAAGACCATAAATAGCCTCATGTCCATTCAGGGTGGGGATTGCCACCAAAAGATTTACCAGAGGCCCGGTGCAGTGGCTCATGCCTGTAATCCCAGCACTTTGGGAGGCTGAGGCGGGCAGATCACCTGAGGTCAGGAGTTCGAGACTAGCCTGGCCAACATGGTGAAACCCCCATCTCTACTAAAAATACAAAAATTAGCTGGGCGTGATGCTGGGCAGCTGCAATCCCAGCTACTCAGGAGGCTAAGGCAGGAGAATCTCTTGAACCTAGGAGACAGAGGCTGCAGTGAGCTGAGATTGCACCACTGCACTCCAGCCTGGATGACAGAGTAAGACTCCATCAAAAAAAAAAAAAAAAAAAGGCCAGGCACTGTGGCTCATGCCTGTAATCCCAGCACTTTGGGAGGCTGAGGCAGGTGCATCACGAGGTCAGGAGTTCAAGACCAGCCTGGCCAAGATGGTGAAACCCTGTCTCTACTATGAATACAAAAATTAGCCATGCGCAGTGGCAGGCGCGTGTAATCCCAGCTACTCAGGAGGCTGAGGCAGGAGAATCGCTTGAAAGTGGGCGGCAAAGGTTGTAGTGAACCAAGATTGTGCCACTGCACTCCAGCCTGGGTGACAGAGTGAGACTCCGTCTCAAAAAAAAAAAAAAAAAAAGAAAGAAAGAAAAAAAGGGGAGAAACTTTCAATGTTCAGAAGTTTCGGCTTTTAGAATTGTGGGTAAAACCATGGGTGGCCCTGAGTGGGAAAAAAAAAGCCTCGGTCTCAGTCCTTAGGAGCTCACAATCTGAGAATAAAGCCAGCAGGAGCTAATGTTGGGGCATTTACTCTGAGCCATGCTTTGTTCTAAATTCTTCACACACCTTCCAATAACCCCATGGAGGAAAGGTACTGTTGTTATCGATCCCTGTTTTCCAGATAAGGGATCTGAGGCACAAGGGGTTAAGTCACCTGTGCAAAGTCACATCGGTTTATGCTGACTGTGGAGCCTGAGCTCTTGACCACGAGGCTGGTCAAAGCAGATAGGCCTTGTTTGAGAGCCCTCAGAGTCTGCAGGGGGGGTGTACTAGGTGGGGTCCTACCTGGAAATCACTAGAACAGGAGGTACCAATGGTCAGACCCTGAGCTGTCTCCCCAGTAGGGTCCATCCAACAGGATTATCTTCCCTTAATAGATGGGCTGAGAGAGGTTGAGAGCTTACCCCAAGCCACTCAGTTTATGACACAGCCTGGGCTACTCTGGACTCCTGGTTCGGTGCTCTTTGCATAGCACTCCTTGGTCCAAGTCCATAGTACTTGCATAGTACTATGTGGAGTCCACATAGTACTCCACCAGTACATGTGGCATCTCAGAGCTGGTGGCACTTGGTGCTGCTGACCCCCCTCCAGTCTCTCTTGTGCCTCTCTGCCCTGCTTCCAGCCATTGAAGCCATGAAGAAGGCCTACCAGGAAGAGCTGAGCCGAGAGCTGAGCAAAACACGGAGTCTCCAGCAGGGCCCGGATGGCCTCCGGAAGCAGCACCAGTAAGATGATGCCGGGGCCCAACTGCCCACCCTGATGGTTATGGGTTGAGGAACTTTGCTGAGGCCCCTTGGCAGCGGACACATCAGTTTGCCCCTAGCTGAGATTCCTGCTCCAGTCTCATGGATGCAAGAAACAGAAGCAGAAGGTCCTCAGGCAGACCCCATGCCAGTCCTCACAGACAGTCCTTCAGGCAGCTTCTTGTCTTGGCTGGTCCCAGCCTCCACCCACCTCTTCACCCCTTTAGTCTCCCCTGGAGCTGGGCTGCAGTGTCACTGTTGACCACTAGGCCTCTCCGTGCCCCAGAGCACAGTTTTGGAATGTTGAGGCTTCAGGGGCTTTAAAGATGGGCCCCTCCAGCCGGGCACATTGGCTCATGCCTGTAATCCCAGTACTTTGGGAGGCTGGGATCAGGAGTTCGAGACTAGCCTGGCCAACATGGTGAAACCCCATCTCTACTAAAAATACAAGCTAGCTGAATGTGGTGGCGGGAGCCTGTAATTCTAGCTACTTGGGAGGCTGAGGCAGGAGAATCGCTTGAACCCAGGAGGCAGAGGTTGCAGTGAGCCAAGATTGTGCCATTGTATTCCAGCCTGGGCAACAAGAGTGAGAGCAAGACTCCATCTAAAAATAAAAAAAAGATGGGCTCCTCCAAGCCACCCTCACTTAGGGTAAACACCTGTAGCCCAGAGAAACTGTCACTGGTTCACAGCCCCACAGCAGGCTAAAGGCAAACCTAGAGAGGGAACCCCAGAGTCCTGGGATGCTTTAAGTCTACCTGACTGGACTCCAGGCTTGGCAGGAGCAAGACAACCTATGCTCTCCTCTGCTCCTCCTCTGGGGCAGGTCAGATGTGGAGGCACTGAAGCGGGAGCTGCAGGTGCTATCGGAGCAGTACTCGCAGAAGTGCCTGGAGATTGGGGCACTCATGCGGCAGGCTGAGGAGCGCGAGCACACGCTGCGCCGCTGCCAGCAGGAGGGCCAGGAGCTGCTGCGCCACAACCAGGTGGGCCTGGCCCCAGGTTGGGGGGACACGGGTGGGTCCCGGCACCCCTCCCCTGACCACCGTGCCTCTCCCAGGAGCTGCATGGCCGCCTGTCAGAGGAGATAGACCAGCTGCGCAGCTTCATTGCCTCGCAGGGCATGGGCAATGGCTGCGGGCGCAGCAATGAGCGGAGTTCCTGCGAGCTAGAGGTGAGTGTCCTCACTAGCACCAGGCAGCCCAGTGGTTCTCGGGGCCCGGGGCTATGGGGCACCCCCGCCATAGGCTGGGTATCACCTGTGGCAGGAAAGCCAAGTCTCCCAGTGGCTGGGCCAGCCTGACTAGGCCAGAACACCTACTGTGCATCCAGTAGCCAGAATTCTGCCCTCCCACCTGCATTGTGTCACCTACCTGCCGTGTACCATAGCAAATCACTCCACTTTTCTGAGTCCCAGTAGCTCATCTGTAAAATGGCACCAGCACCTTCCTTACTGGGAAATATTGGGGTAAGAAAATATGTGTGTATGTGTGTGATGCCAGTATCACTGTAGTATTTTCTTTCTTTTTCTTTCTTTCTTTTTTTGAGACAGAGTCTCTCTCTGTCACCCAGGCTGGAGTATAGTGACACGATCTCAGTTCACTGCAACCTCTGCCTCCCTGGTTCAAGCGATTCTCCTGCCTCAGCCTCCCAAGTAGCTAGGATTACAGGCCTGCACCACCACACCCAGCTAATTTTTTATATTTTTGGTAGAGACAAGTTTCACTATGTTGGCCAGGCTGGTCTCGAACTCCGGACCTCAAGTGATCTGCCTACCTTGGCCTCACAAAGTGCTGGGATTACAGCATGAGCCACCACACCTGGCCTTAGTATTTATTTCTTTACTTTTTTTTTTTTTTTTGAGACAGAGTTTTGCTGTTGTTGCCCAGGCTACAGTGCAGTGGTGCGATCTCGGCTTACCACAACCTCCGCTTCCCAGGTTAAAGCGATTCTCCTGGCTGGGCGCGGTGGCTCACGCCTGTAATCCCAGCACTTTGGGAGGCCGAGGCGGGCAGATCACGAGGTAGGAGATCGAGACCATCCTGGCTAACACAGTGAAACCCCGTCTCTACTAAAAATACAAAAAAATTAGCTGGGCGCGGTGGCGGGCGCCTGTAGTCCCAGCCACTCCGGAGGCTGAGGCAGGAGAATGGCATGAACCTGGGAGGCAGAGCGTGCAGTGAGCCGAGATCGTGCCACTGCACTCCAGCCTGGGTGACAGAGCGAGACTCCGTCTCAAAAAAAAAATAAAAAATATTTTTAAAAAAAGCGATTATCCTGCCTCAGCCTCCCAAGTAGCTAGGATTACAGGCATGTGCCACCTCGCCTGGATAATTTTGTATTTTTAGTAGAGACAGGGTTTTTCCATGTTGGTCAGGCTCGTCTCGAACTCCCAACCTCAGGTGATCCGCCCACCTCGGCCTCTCAAAGTGTTGGAATTACAGGCGTGAGCCACCGTGCCCAGCCGATATTTTATTTCTCTTTTTTTTTTGAGACAGAGTCACTCTGTCACCCAGGCTGGAGTGCAGTGGCACCATCTCGGCTCACTGCAAGCTCCGCCTCCCGGGTTCATGCCATTTTCCTGCCTCAGCCTCCCGAGTAGCTGGGACTACAGGCACCCGCCACCACACCTGGCTAATTTTTTGTATTTTTAGTAGAGACGGGGTTTCACCATGTTAGCCAGGATGGTCCCAATCTCCTGACCTCGTGATCCGCCCGCCTCTGCCTCCCAAAGTGCTGGGATTACAGGCGTGAGCCACCGCTCCCGGCCCCAATATTTTATTTCTTCAACAAACACTTAGGTGAGGCTCACTCTGTACCTAGAAATTCTGGAAGCCCTTTTTGTCTGTTAACTCATCTAATCTTCCTGACAGCTCCATACATTAGCTACTATGACTGTCCCCATTTACAGATGAGGAAACTGAGGCACAGGAAGGTCAAGTACCTTACCAAAGCTTTTATAGCTGGACTGGGATTTGAACCAGGCAGTCTGGCTCCAGTCTGAACTTTTAAGCCTCCCCAGTCCTGGCTGAACTTGTTTCCTCCTTGGTCAAGTCAGCAGCACCTAGCCCTCAGGGTTGGGGAGGGGTTAATGAGGTGCCTTGTGGAGTGGTTCAGCCTGCTCAGGTTTATGTAGGGCTTCTTTTCATCCATCTCACTCCCGAGGTGAGAGCCCGGTGCTGCATGAGGGCTGCAGCAGACTTGACCGTGAGATATCCACTCACACGGGCTGGACAGGGGTGAGAGTAAGGGAAGGCAAAGCAGGGGAATCGGAGAGGGCTTCCTGGAGGAGTCCGCCTCCAGGATGTAGAGGGTTTTTGTGCAGATAGGGACTGCATTCTAGGGGCCTGAGGCAGAGAGAACCCGGGCTGCAGGGCACTATGGGCCAGGGTAGCTCTGGCTTCTGGCCCTGGGTCAGTCCAGCACCTATATCCCCAGGTGCTGCTTCGCGTAAAAGAAAACGAACTCCAGTACCTAAAGAAGGAGGTGCAGTGCCTCCGGGACGAGCTCCAGATGATGCAGAAGGTAGGTCCTTCCGCTGGGCTGGGGGCCGTCGGGGACTCTGGAGCCATCTGGATGCCATCCTGTGAGCACCTGCTCTGTGCCAAGCCCTCCACTTGCTTCATCCTTCCTCAGGCTCTCCTGTGCTTCTCCCATGTAGGTGTCATCATCCCCATTCACTGATAGGGAAACTGAGACTAAGAAAGGGGAAGTGACTTCCCCAAGGCCGTACTTGGCTTCTGTTTATTTAGCATTATTTAATTTATTGATTATTATTGAGCACCTACTATATCCCGGGCACTGTGCTAGGTGCTGGGAAGACAGATGTGAACAAAATAGCCCCAAATCTCTGCTGTGGGGAGCTTGCACTCCAGTGTGAATAACCACGTTGCTAGGAGTTGGGTGGGTCAGGGTTCAGCCCAGGTCTGAGTCTGCAGCCCGCCTGGCCCACCCTTGGCTGCTATGTCACTGCCTGGTGCGCTCTGTCAGTTTGGGGCAGGAAGTGGACATGTTGGTGGCTCTGTAAGTGCACGTGAGCCAGACCGTGTTTACCGCACTTGAAGAACAGGTGGCGTGAACTCACAGGAAGGGCCCAAGCACCCAGCCAGGCTGACCTGGTTCTCATCCCAGCCACTCACTGCCCTGCGGTCTTGGTCAAAATCTTCTCCCCCGAAACAGGATGAGGATGACAATGACGCCTGTGTCCCTGGGTGGTACCAGGGAGGTGGGAGGGGTAAGCCCAGGACCCATGGCCGTCTTGGGGAGCCACCTGGAGGGATGAAGCGAGGCGTCTGCGGGGAGGTCTGGCTGCTGGTGCTGCCCATGTGCCCGGTGGGCAGGGCTGGAGGGAGAGACTTCATGCCCTCATACCTGCCTCCTGCCCCCCAGGACAAGCGCTTCACCTCGGGAAAGTACCAGGACATCTATGTGGAGCTGAGCCACATCAAGACACGGTCTGAGCGGGAGATCGAGCAGCTGAAGGAGCACCTGCGCCTTGCCATGGCCGCCCTCCAGGAGAAGGAATCGATGCGCAACAGCCTGGCTGAGTAGAGGTGGATGCCGAGGCGTGTGCCCTGCAGGGTGGGCAGGGGCTGAGGCTCTCCCACACCTGGGACTCCCTGGACCACCCCAGCCAGGCCACTTCCTTCTTCTGGCCTCCAATTCCCGTTCTGTAAAAAGGACAATGAAACCAGCAACACGGGGTTGTTGCAGAGATCCCATCAGACCCGGGCCACAGGCTGCTTCATCAGCTTAAGCCTGTTCCTCCAGAGCTGGGCGGCACAGTGCAGAGCCACAGCCTGCTCAGTGCACCCCCCTTCTTGGGGCTGGAGGCAAATGCAGCGTGCACATCCCTGACCCCCACAGTGAATCTCCACTGAGCTTCACACACACACATCGCACGCTGAGGCCGGGCTTCTATCCCAGTTAGTCTTAACACTCCTTCTTGACTTAGCAGGGCTCAAAGTGGTTGGTTGGTTGGTTGGTTGGTTGGTTGGTTGGTTGGTTGGTTGGTTTTGGTTGCTTTGAGACAAGGTCTTACTCTGACACCCAGGCTGGAGTGCAGTGGTGCAATCATGGCTCACTGCAGCCTCAACCTCCTAGGCTCAAGGGATCCTCCCACCTCAGCCTTCTGAGTAGCTGGGACCACAGGCCCTCACCACCATGCCCAGATAATTTTTGCACTTTTTGTATAGGTGGGGTTTCGCCGTGATTTCCCAGGCTGGTCTCGAACTCCTGGGCTCAAGCAATACACCTGCCTCAGCCTCCCAAAATTCTGAGATTACAGGTGTGAGCCGCTGCACCTGGCCAAAGTGTTCTTATTTTTGCTTTTTCAACGCCACATCTACCTGGAGCATCCTCTTTCTGATAAGTCCTCATAGACTTCCTAAGGCATGCAGGAGAGGCCACCCTATGGCTGAGCTGCTTGGGAAGGAGCCAGGAAGAGCGGATCTGGCTGTACCTTAGGGGCTGAGAGGTGGTGGAAGGACCCACTCAGCACCCTTGCTTGGCCTCGGGGTGGCCTCGCAGCCCCTCAGCCCAGGCCTCAGCCCTGCCGCACCTTGTCTTTCAGGTCCCGCCCAGCTGCAGACCCTCCAGGCTGGAGGACCAGCCGCCCTCCTTCCCTCCTGGATGGAAGTAAAAAGCCAAGCTTTCTCCCCACCCTCTGTGGGCCACACGTGCACTTGCACCCACCACACACACACACACACACACAGACACATACACACACACGTGCACACATGTACACACGGACACACACACACACACTGCATATCTGAGCGCGCCCCTCGCACTGGGTCTTACCTTGCACCTTCTTCAGGATTTTATATGTGAAGAGATTTTTATATAGATTTTTTTCCTTTTTTTCCAAAACACTTTATACTTAAAAAAAAAAAAAAAAAAAAGCAATTCCTGGTGGCTGTGTGCCTCCAACCCTGGTCCCCCTCTGTCTCCAGCCACCCTCTGCTTGGGCTTCTGAGCTGGTGGCCCTAGCCCAGGGGTCTGGCGGAGGCCCAGGCAGCAGCCATGGCGGGGTGTCTCTACAGGGGAGAGGCGGGAGCCTGCCACCCTCTTCCTACCCTACCTCCTACTAACACTTCCTGCCCCATTTGGACCCATACCATGGGGCTCAGGA
This sequence comes from Pan troglodytes, assembly GCF_028858775.2. NCBI lineage: Eukaryota > Metazoa > Chordata > Mammalia > Primates > Hominidae > Pan > Pan troglodytes. The sequence continues at coordinate 39,787,097 of NC_086016.1, forward strand.
CAGAGGGAGCTAGCAGCTGGCCTCCATGGCCCCACAGCCTCCTTCGAGGCTGTGCTGGGTGCAGAACCGCCAGAGCCACCCAAAAGGTGTTTCTCTCCTGCTCCCTGAACCTCTTAACTTAATAAAACGTTCCAGCAGCTCTGGTGTCCTAGATGGCTGGCAGAACAGGAATGGAGATTGGGGTTTCTTGAAGTGGCTTCCCCACTCACACCCTACCCACACCCCACCCTTCCTAAAGCAGCGGCCTCTAGGCTTCTGAGGGTGGGGCTGAAAATCCAAGGTCTCCCTTAGTACAGACTGTGACACCCCCAGTGTGGCTTGCAGGCTAGTGGCAGCGGAAGCATGTGGGAAATAGCAAGTCCAGTCCCACCCCAACCTACTGAACCAGCGTCTGCATTTTAACAGGGTGCCCCAGTGATTCACGTGACCTTCAAAGTCTGAGGAGCCCTGGAGTAGGGCCCAGGGCCCAGGCCTGAGAGAGAGGCCTGGGGCTAAGACTGGCCCTGACCATGACCTTGGGCAAGTCACACCCCTCACTGAGCCTCACTTTGCTTCTCCATCAAATGGGTGTTTTTCTTTCAGTCCCAGTCCTCTCCTGAGGCTTTTCCCAGAGGTCATGCCCAGCCCTGGGCAGGGGTGAGGGCAGGGTTGTGGCTGCCAGGCACAGGTCCAGCGGGCTGGGAGTCCTCACCATGGCTGGCTGTGCTGATTATGGTTGCATGGGGCTGGGAAGAGGTCCCATTTCTGAGCCACAGAAACAGGCCACATCCGGTAGGGGTCCTGGAAGGCTGTGAGAACCCAGAGGAGACCCTGACCCAGCCTGCAGGTAGAAGACTGCCTTTGGAGGCAGCTTTGAAAGATGACTCTTCCAGATGGAAGAATCAGGAAGGGCCTTCCCACGCGGAGGCACCAGCAGGAGCAGACGTCCCTGGTGTGTTCAGGCAAAGAGCCACAGGAGAGTGACCTCGTGGAGTGGGAAGAGATTGTTTCCCATTCCCTTGCCAGGGATTGGTTGAGGAATGGACAAGGCTTGCAGTTCACGCAAGCCAGTGAAATGCGAGGGGAAGTCTTGGGAGTGGGGTGGAGGAGGTCATCTGGGAAGGGTGTCCTTGGTCTTAAAAAGAGGCACAAGAGGCCGGGCGCGGTGGCTCTTGCCTATTATCCTAGCACTTTGGGAGGCCAAGGCAGGGGGATCACCTGAGGTCAGGAGTTCGAGACCAGCCTGGCCAACATGGTGAAACCCCGTCTCTACTAAAAATACAAAAAATTAGCCAGACGTGGTGCCAAGCACCTGTAATCCCAGCTACTCAGGAGGCTGAGGCAGGAGAATCACTTGAACCCAGGAGGCAGAAGTTGCAGTGAGCCAAGATCGCACCACTGCACTCCAGCCTGTGTGACAAGGGCAAAACTCCATCTCAAAAAAAAAGGGGGAGGGTGGCGCAAGGAGAGGACACCTCTCTCCTGGCCCTGTCGCCATCTTCCCTCATCAATAGCTAAAAATGGCAAAGGAGAAAGAGCCAGGACCCCGTGCCATCAAATCCTCCGGCCTTGTGCTGCCCTGTCTCGGCACTGCTTGCCTTAGGAGATCAGGAGTGTTCCTAGCCACTGGGAGATGGGATGCCTGCCACTGGCAGCTCTGCCGTCCATCCTCACCATCCCACCGTCCCCCCAACACAGCTCTCCATCCCATCCTCTGCCTGCCTTCTAGCCTCAACCTAACTCAGGGCTCTCCCGTCTCACACCTGGGTTGCAGGAACATCCTCTTCACCAACCCCCCTCCCATCCCTCCTCAGGGCTGCCTAGGGCAGCTACAAAAACCAGGCCAGCCTCTGAAAGGTGCTCCACATCTCATTAAAAACCGTGAAATCGCACTGCCCCACTATCAGAATAGCTCAGAGGAGAAGGTCTGCCAGTACCAACTGCTGGTGGGGATACGGAGAAGAGCAGCCCCCAGGCGCTGCTGGTGCAAATATGCTTTGTTGCACCCACGGCAGGAAACTGACCAGCTTCTCATCAAGTTAAATACGCATCTACCCTATGGCCTAGCATTTCCATTCTTGCTTACACATCCAGGAGAAATGAGTCCTTACATGCACAAAAGGATGAGTACCGTAATACTCACATCAGCAAATAAACAATACAGCTGTGTGTCAGTAGTAGAATGAATAAATTGTGGTCGATTCATACGTTAGAATACAGCAATTTAAAAACAACTGCTACACACAACAATGTTGGTGAATCTTTCAGACACAATGTTGAGCAAAAATAGCCACAGAAGAGTGTAAGGCTGTACGATTTTATTTAGGTGAGGTTCAAGAACAGACAAAACACGGTGATAGTGGTCAGAAGAGCAGGTACCTCCGAGCTGAGGGCATTGACCAGCAGTGGGCAAAAGGGAACATTCTGATCCCAGAAATGTTCTATATCATGGTCTGGGTTGTGGTCACGTGGGTACATACAGATGTAAAAATTCACCATGCCGGCCAGGCATAATCCCAGCACTTTGGGAGGCCAAGGCAGGTGGATGACCTGAACTCAGGAGTTCCGAGACCAGCCTGGCCAACATGGCGAAACCCCGTCTCTACTAAAAATACAAATAATTAGCCGGGCTTGCTGGCGCATGCCTATAATCTCAGCTACTCGGGAGGCTGAGGCAGGAAAATCGCTTGAACCCGGGAGGCGGAGGTTGTAGTGAGCCCAGATCGCGCCATTGCACTCCAGCCTGGATGACACAGCGAGACTTTGTTTAAAAAAAAAAAAATTGCCACGCCTTGCACTTACGATTTGTTCATTTTTACTATGTGTGAATCACGTCTCAATGGTGCAGGGGGTGGGAAGAAGCCTGCTTTGCAAAAGAATAAGCCAGGGTTCCAGCAGGCTCCCAGATGAGCCACCTGGGAAATGGCCCTGTCACCGCGGCCGCAGGGAATTTGACCAAAACCACGTGGTTTGGCTGCAAGTTCTGGTCAACTGCTTCAGGCAGCCAGGCATGTGCTCTGGAAAGAAAACAAACTGGTATCAGATGAACCTGCCAGGTCAAACCCTACCTGCTGCCTCCAGCTGGCTAGGTGAGCCTTACTGAGTCACATCTCTCTCTGGGCTTTACTTCCTCTTCTGATAAATGGGAACAATAACGTCTACCCCAGAGGACTGGGTAGGTGTTAAATTACCAACTGTTTCAGTTATCTATTGCTGTGTCGCCAATGACCACATATGTAATGGCCTAGAATACCACTTTTTAAATATTCATGGTCCTGTGGGTTGACCTGGCTCAACCTCTTTGTGTCTTTTTTTGAGATAAAGTCCCGCTCTGCCGCCCAGGCTGGAGTGCAGTGGTGTGATCTCGGCTCACTGCAACCTCCGCCTCCTGGCTTCAAGTGATTTCCTGCCTCAGCCTCCCGAGTAGCTGGGATTACAGGTGCCCGCCACCATGCCCAGCTAATTATTTGTTTTTAGTAGAAATGGGGTTTCACCACGTTAGCCAGGCTGGTCTCAAACTCCTGACCTCAAGTAATCCACCCACCTTGGCCTCCCAAAGTGCTGGGATTACAGGCGTGAGCCACCGTGCCCGGCCTGGACATCTTTCTCCACATGGCCACTTCACGGGGCTAGCTTGGGCTCCTTACAGCATAGTGGACTTGGGACAATCTGACTTCCTACATTGTGGTTGACTTCCCCCTAGAAGAGGAGTTCTGGCCAGGTACAGTGGCTCACGACTGTATATCCAGCACTTCAGGAGCCCGAGGCAGGAGGATCACTTGAGGCCAAGAGTTAGTTCGAGACTAGCCTGGGCAACACAGCAAAACCTCGTATCTACAAGAAATTAACAAAAAAACAATAGCCAAGCAGTCTGGGTGAGGTGGCTCACACCTGTAATCCCAGCACTTTGGGAGGCCGAGGCAGGCAGATCACCTGAGGTCAGGAGTTCGAGACCAGCCTGACCAACATGGAGAAACCCCATCTCTACTAAAAATACAAAATTAACCAGGCATGGTGGCATGCACCTGTAATTCCAGCTACTCAGGAGGCTGAGGCAGGGAAATCGCTTGAACCTGGGAGGCGGAGGTTGCAGTGAGCTGAGATTGCACCACTGCACTCCAGCCTAGGCAACAGAGTGAGACTCCTTCTCAAAACAAAAGCCAGGCATGGTGGTGCATGTATGTGCCTGGAGTCCCAGCTACTTGGGAGGCTGAGGCAGGATGATTGCTTGAGCCCACGAGTTGGAGGTTGCAGTGAACTGTGATTGCTGCCACCGCACTCCAGCCTGGGCAACAGAGTGAGACCCATCTCTAAAAAAATAAAAACAATAAAAAGTAAAGGGAGCCTCAACAGCCCCAAGTGGAACCTACAAGCTTCTTATGAATTTGGCTTGGAGGTGCTGCAGCATCCCTTCCATCACTTTAGTCAAAAATGAGTCGCAGAGCCAGCCCAGGTCCAATGGGAGAGGCGGCAGCAGGGCCTGAGCGCCGGAGTTGTGGTTCACTGGCAGCCATCTTTCTCCTCTGTTTCTGCTTCAGCTACACCCCAGCTCCTCTTTAGTCCCCTATGTGGAATTCTCATTTTCTTCCCAGCCCTCTGATGTGCTTCCCTGGAGTCTGTCCTCAGCAATCCTCTGTTCTCTCGTGAAGACTTATTTATTTACTTACTTACTTAGAGACGGAGTCTCACTCTGTCGCCCAGTCTGGAATGCAATGGCACAATCGGCTCACTGCAACATCCACCACCCAGGTTCAAGGGATTCTCCTGCCTCAGCCTCCTGGGTAGCTGGGACTACAGGCAGCCGCCACCACACCTGGCTAATTGTTGTATTTTTAGTAGAGACAGGGTTTTACCATGTTGGCCAGGCTGGTCTCGAACTCCTGACCTCATGTGATCCCCCTGCCTCGGCCTCCCAAAGTGCTGGGATTACAGGCGTGAGCCACCATGCCCGGCCTCTTGTGAAAACTTGATCTCTCATCCTTGGCTTTTGTTACCGTCTGTGCTAACCATCCACATCTGTCTCCAGCCCAGACCTTTTCCATGAATTCCTAAGACCTGGTCAGCCTCAGTCTTAAGGCTGCCATCAAGGCCCTGTCCTCCCTGCAGCCCGTTCCTGTTCAGTGTATTCTGCCTCGTGAGTCAGCCTCTGGAGTAGGCCCCGGGGATGCAACATGGAACCAAGCATTCTCCCTTCAGGAGGGAGGTGAAATTGGAATCAGGTGATTAATTACAAGAAGCTACAGCACAGAGGGTGTAGCAGGCCCAGCCTGGGAGGTCAGGGGAGGCTTCTTGGAAGAGGAGATGCTGGAACCGAGCAGGATTGAGCTAGGCTGAGAGGGGGAGAGAGTGCCAGGTCCAGTGAGCATCAGAAGCTCAGCAGAGTTCAAAGGCTCTGAAATGGCTGCAGCTTGTTGTGTGTAGAGGGATCCAAGATGAGCCTGCGGGGACAGGCTGGAGCTGGAATCTGATTTTGCAAGGACAGTGGGGGTCATGTGTCCAAGCTCTAGCTTTGTGCTTAACCCAGTGGGAGGCTATTGGGGAATTTTATGTGAGCAGTGCCCTGGCTCAGAACAGCGATCTTGGTCATCCTCAGCACATGGGGGCTATAGAAGGCCCTAAGTTGACCTAGGGTTTGGTGCAGTGGGAGAGAAGAACAGAGGATGAAACCCCGAGGAAGGGCAGAAGCCCGTAAAGCAACTGAGAGATTCCCAGCAGCCCAAGCGAGCGAATGTTTCAGAGTGATGGAGCGGGAAGCGCCCAGGCTCTGGTGTCAGATGGCCCTCCGTCCGTCCCCCTGCTCTCAGCTCTGCAACCCGGGCAAGTTACATGACCTCTCTGTGCCTCCGTTTCCTCATCTGTAAAGCAGGGATAGTAGTACCTCCCTCCCAGAAGTATTATGAAGATGAGAAATGCGCTCATGTGTATGAAGTGCTGAGAGGGCGCCTGGGACTGAGTTAACAAGGTACATGTGAGCTGTTAATACTATTGTGATGTGCTGCTATTTGGGTGTTGTGAGGATTGGATGAAAAGGTGCATGTTGCCAGACGCGGTGGTTCACGCCTGTAATCCCAGCACTTTGGGAGGCAGATGCAGGTGGACCACCTGAGGCCAGGAGTTCGAGACCAGCCTGGCCAACGTGGTGAAACCCTGTCTCTACTAAAAACACAAAACTTAGCCAGGTGTGGTGGCGCACGCCCATGATCCCAGCAACTCAGGAGGCTGAGGCAGGAGAATCCCTTGAACCCAGGAGGCGGAGGTTGCAGTGAGCTGAGATCGTGCCACTGCACTCTAGTCTGGGCAGCACAGCGAGACTCTGTCTGAAAAAAAAAAAAGTTGGGGGGGGGGGCATGTCAAAAATGTGGCCCAGGGCCGGGATTAGGGAGGATTTAGAGCTGCTTGCTTTATTTATTTATTTATTTATTTATTTATTTATTTATTTATTTATTTTGAGACAGAGTCTTGCTCTGTCACCCAGGCTGGAGTTCAGTGGCGCAATCTCTGCTCACTGCAAGCTCCGCCTCCCGGGTTCACGCCATTCTCCTGCCTCAGCCTCCCGAGTAGCTGGGACTACAGGCGCCTGCCACCACGCCCGGCTAATTTTTTGTATTTTTTAGTAGAGACAGTGTTTCACCGTGTTAGCCAGGATGGTCTCGATCTGACCTCGTGATCCGCCTGCCTCGGCCTCCCAAAGTGCTGGGATTACAGGCGTGAGCCACCGCGCCCAGCCTAGAGCTGCTTTATTTTTATTTTATTTTAATTTTTTTGAGACGGCGTTTCACTCTGTCGCCACACAGGAGTGCAGTGGCACAATCTCGGCTCACTGCAACCTCTGCCTCCTGGGTTCAAGCAATTCTCTTGCCTCAGCCTCCTGAGTAGCTGGGATTACAGGCACGCGCCACCACGCCCGGCTAATTTTTGTATTTTTAGTAGAGACCGGGTTTCTCCATGTTGGCCAGGATGGTCTCAATCTCCTGACCTTGTGATCCACCTGCCTTGGCCTCCCAAAGTGCTGGGATTACAGGTGTGAGCCACGGCGCCTGGTCTGGAGCTGCTTTAGTATTAGTTGGATGTTGCTGCCCTCAAGGTCCCCAGGAGATCCGGCTCCAGTTGGCCAAGCCCCAGTTCCATGGCCTGTGAGAATCCCGACCCGTCCCTCCTAGGTTGGCAGGTGCCCACAGGTCACTTTTCAGAGCTTCCTTTCTGTTGGGGTTGGGGAAGATGTGCTGCCAGGCACAGAGCCAGGCCCTCTGGTGGTTCCACAGTAGATCCGCTGGCAGAATTGTGCTAGGAAAGAGCTCTCAACATCTTGCCCCAGCACCACCCAGACCCCCAGCAGGTCAGGGGCACCTGGCAGTCCAGGAGGGTTTGACCTGGCCACTGGGTCCTGCCCGACTTCCCCTACCCCCACCAAGCCCTGGCCGGTTCCCCTTCCCTCTCTTGGCCGCTGCTGTTCCTGGGCCCCATGCCCCTGCCCTGCTTGCCTCCTCCCTCATTCCCAGACGGGTTTTCCCTCCTGTCCAATCCACACACCCACAGCGGGGGATTTCTAAAACTGGGAGCGGCCATGTTGCTCCCCTCTGTGAATCTCTGCCCTGACTCCCTGTTCCCTTGGGATGGGGTTCTGGCACGCAAGCCCCTCTGTCTGCCGTGGTCTCCTTTCTCTACCCCTTTGGATCCGCTAGGCTCCAGGCTTCCACTGCACGGAGCAGTAGCGCACTCTTCCATCCTCACTGCCGTCCCCCTGCATGCACTTTCCACTCCCAGCCCCTCCCCGGCAGACCCCCTAAGACTCAGGACTCAGATCAGTCATCATCTGCCACCTCCAGGAAGCCCCCCCAGATCCCCTAGATGGGGATGGAAGCCTGCTCTGGATCCCACAGTACTTGGAACTTGACATGTTTTTTCCTTATGGCTCCCCCAGACTGTGAGCCCCCTGAGGCCAGGGACCAGCTCTGAATCGCTTCTGTGTCCCCACTGCCCAGTACAGAGCACTGGTGTCTGTCTCCGAGGGATGAGTGTTTGTTGATTGACGGACTGACTGACTGGAAGTGAATGACCACTGAGTCAGTCACCCTCAAGGCAGGAAATAGCCACAGCCTCAGCTCCACACCAAATGGCAAGGGACCAGATGTCCCCATAAACCCACTGGGAAGCCCGGCAGCCGTCCTGAAGGGCTGGAGGCTAATGGAGGTTTCCGGTACACGAAAGGGCCACGATTTAACTGTGAGTCACCCCTGTCATCCCGGCGTCCCACAGTACTTTATGAGGGGACTTGACTTTGATGGAGCTTCCGCCACGAGCAAACATGATGAACGGCAAACCTTTAATGCTCGCAACAACACCTTGAAGTACTTATTGCTCTCCCCTTGTTATAGGAGGAAACTGAGGCTCAGAGAAGGACATGACTTACCCAAGGTCAATAATTTAGTGACTCACATCCGAGCAGGTCTGACTCTAGAGCCCAAATCCCCTCCCTACCTAGGCTGCCTCCCTAAAAGTCACGAAGCCTTTTTTTTTTTTTTGCTGAGCACTTACTGTGGGCTGGACCCTGGAACAAACATTTTCACTCACGAGCTCCTTTAATTCCCAGAACAGCCTGATGAGGGAGGTAGCACAGTTGTCCCCGGTAGGGGGCCGGGACTCAGCAGCACAATGAGGTGACGGCCAGGTCAGTTGGTCTCACAGCCCAGGTGGCCTCCGGAGCTGACCCAGGTCTTCTCATTGGAGGCTGCCTGGGGACCAGGTGCCTTGGTTCCCCCTGCTTGAGGTAGGCATTGGGGGAGGTCTGGGTGTACCTTGGTGAGGCTGACTTGAATGAGCCTCATGTGGAGGCCACATGAGGAGGCCTCAATGTGGAGCCACTTCCACACTGCTGCCTCAGTTTCCTAGTAAAGCAGGGCAACAGCTTATTCCCAAAGGGCCCAGAAAGGCTAGATCCCCCTGCAAAGGGCAGGAGGTGTTTCGGGGTGCCTGTGTGATTGGCTGGCCCTTGCCCTGTCACCACCCCGCAGCTCCACCTTCATTGCCTGCGTCCCGGGGACTGCCAACCGCGCTTTCTTTCCAGAGCCCCTGAGCTCTTGCATGGGCTGCTCCCAGCCCCTCCCTAGCTCTGGCCATCCTGGCCCCAGTTGGTCTCCCCCACTATGAGCTCCCTTGTGGCTTCTCAAGGCCAAGACTCAACCAGGCCGGCGGAGTGGGAGGAACCTGCTTCTTCAAGTTGGTCACCTGGCTTGGCCATCCACTGGCCCTGGGACCTTGACTGTGGCATTTCCAGAGCCACATCCCAGATGCTCCCATGTGGCTGTGTCCACTCTCGGGTGGGGCAGCTGACTGCACTGGCCAAATGTGTCTGAAAGGTGACAGATGGTGGACTTACCCTACCAGCAGTGTGACATGGATGCACTGATGTGGGGGTGGGAGGCGCTACAGGGAGAACTTCACAGGGGCCTGGCTGGCCCTGACCCTTTGGACTCCAGCAGATTCTCACCATCTCCTGAGGAAGACAGGTTTATAGGTGTCCCTGGCCCCCACCCCAGGGTGTCCCCACAACCCAACTCCAATCTCACGCAGTCTCTCCCCTCTTCACTCATTCGGTTGCTGAAAGTCTGTGTCATCTACTAGCTGTGACCTCAACTGTGGCATCTCCAGAGCCACATTCCAGCTGCTCCCACGTGGCTGTGTCCTCACTCAAGAGCAGGACAGCTGGCTGCACTGGCCAAGTGTGTCTGAAAGTTGACAGGAACATTCATTCCAGCATTAGAAGGAAGTGGGCCAGGTGTGGTGGCTCACACCTGTAATCCCAGTACTTTGGGAGGCCGAGACGGGGGATCACCTGATGTCAGGAGTTTGAGACGAGCCTGGCCAACATGGTGAAACCCCGTCTCTACTAAAAATACAAAAATTAGCCAGGCGTGGTGGCAAGTAGTGCCTGTAATCCCAGCTACTTGGGAGGCTGAGGCACGAAAATCGCTTGAACCCGGGAAGCAGAGGTTGCAGTGAGCCTAGATCGTGCCATTGAACTCCGGCCTGGGTGACAAGAGCAAAACTCTGTATCAAAAAAAAAGGAAACTGTGTCCTGTGCAGATTTGCATCTGTGTTTATTCATGCTTAAACCTCTCCAGAAGGATTTGCACACATACATTTGTGCACACACACCCCCAGGGTGAGGGAACCCAGTGTGAAGGGGCCCTGGACACACAAGACCCTGGGAATAGTGGTTGCCTCCTCGGGGAGGGAGCCAGAAGGCCAGGGGACAGGGGTGGTGGGACACATTTCAGTGTTAAATGCTTTCATATGTTCTGCACTATTTCCCATGTGCATGTGATATCTATTCCAAAATAAAGTTTTAAAAAATACTAAAATAGTCCTGAACGGAGCATGGTAGGGGAGTGGCAGGGCTGGCACCAAACTCAGGGCTCACTGTCCGGCTCTGCCACACACCTGCTTCAATCAATGATCTTCCCTGGAAATTCACTTCCTCACCTGAGATGAGATGAAGAAATGGGATTAAGTGAGGCCCTGAGCGTGGCCAGGCCCACTGAGTCTGAGTAGCAGCTGTTATTCCTGTTAATATCCTGGTCAAGCCTGTTCCAGGCACCTGAGTGACACAGACATGAAGGGACACGCCCTGTCCCTGCGCTCACCCTGCAAGGGCAAGGGGAGAGACAGCAACACCAGGGAGAGCTGACACAACTGACCCGGTGCAACTAACTCGGCCAGAGGAGCCAGGGAAGGCTGCACAGGACAGGTGACGCCTGTACCGAGGCTTCAAAGATAAATAGGTGTAATCGGGGGACCAAAGGAGAGAGGGTGCTCCAGGCTGGGGAAGCAGAGCCTGCCAAGACTCTGTAAAAAACTCATGCTGGGCACACCCACGTCCACAGCATGTAAACAGAGCCATATATGCACTCATGAACACCTGTGCTCACAGCTGCCCCATTCTATACACTCCTGCTCACATACACAGCCCATGTGCATGCCTGTATATGCCCCCCACGTGCACAGCAGACCGCCTGCCGGTTACCTTATGTCTCTCAATCTCTCTGGGCCTCAGTTCGCTCACCTCTTACATGTGGAAAATGACAGGGACATGGTGAGTGTTATATTATGAGACAGTACCTGTGGAGCACTAAGGGCAATGTCCAGTAAATGTTCGCTGTATATCCTTTGGTCGTTCATAAGCATGACGATTGGGCTTTCATGCTCATGCATGAGATGGGCCTCCCTTCAGTCTTGTTACAGGCCGGCTCTGTGGCTCATGCCTGTAATCCCAGCACTTTGGGAGTCCAAGGTGGGAGGATTGCTTGAGGCCAGGAGTTCAAGACCGGCCTGGGCAACACCATGAGATCTCATTTGTAGAAAATGTTTGTTGTTTGTTTGTTTGTTTGTTTTTAATTAGATGGGTGCAGTGGTGTAGCTGTGGTCTCAGCTACTAGAAAGGCTGAGGTGAGGCCAGGCGCGGTGGCTCACGCCTGTAATCCCAGCACTTTGGGAGGCCAAGGTGGGCGAATGACAAGGTCAGGAGTTTGAGACCAGCCTGGCCAACATGGTGAAACCCCACCTCTACTAAAAATACAAAAAATTAGCCGTGCGTGGTGGTGGGCACGTGTAATCCCAGCTACTAGGGAAGCTGAGGCAGGAGAATCACTTGAACTCAGGTATAGTGTCTCACGCCTGTAATCCCAGCACTTTGGGATGCTGAGGTGGGCGGGTCGCTTGAGCCCAGGAGTTTGAGACTAGCCTGGGCAACATGGCAAAACCCAGTCTCTACAAAAAAAAATTACAGTCCCAGTCCCAGTCCCTCTCCCTCTCCCTCTCCCTCTCGGCCTCCCTCTTCCTCTCCCTCTTGGCCTCCCTCTCCCTCTCGGTCTCCCTCTCCCTCTCGGCCTCCCTCTCCCTCTCGGCCCCCCTCTCCCTCTCTTTCCACGGTCTCCCTCTGATGCTGAGCCGAAGCTGGACTGTGCTGCTGCCATCTTGGCTCACTGCAACCTCCCTGCCTGATTCTCCTGCCTCAGCCTGCCGAGTGCCTGCAATTGCAGGCGTGCGCCGCCACGCCTGACTGGTTTTCGTATTTTTTTGGTGGAGACGGGGTTTCGCTGTGTTGGCCGGGCTGGTCTCCAGCTCCTAACCGCGAGTGATCCGCCAGCCTCGGCCTCCCGAGGTGCCGGGATTGCAGACGGAGTCTCGTTCACTCAGTGCTCAATGGTGCCCAGGCTGGAGTGCAGTGGCGTGATCTCGGCTCACTACAACCTCCAACTCCCAGCCGCCTGCCTTGGCCTCCCAAAGTGCCGAGAGTGCAGCCTCTGTCTGGGACCTGAGGAGCCCCTCTGCCTGGCTGCCCAGTCTGGAAAGTGAGGAGCGTCTCTGCCTGGCCGCCATCCCATCTGGGAAGTGAGGAGCGCCTCTTCCCGGCCGCCATCATCTAGGAAGTGAGGAGCGTCTCTGCCCCAATGCCCCATCTGGGATGTGGGGAGCGCCTCTGCCCGGCCACAACCCCGTCTGGGAGGTGAGGAGCGTCTCTGCCCAGCCGCCCCGTCTGAGAAGTGAGGAGCGTCTCCGCCCGGCAGCCACCCCGTCCGGGAGGGAGGTGGGGGTCAGCCCCCGGCCCGGCCAGCCGCCCCGTCCGGGAGGGAGGTGGGGGCGTCAGCCCCACGCCCGGCCAGCCGCCCCGTCCGGGAGGGAGGTGGGGGGGTCAGCCCCCCGCCCGGCCAGCCGCCCCGTCCGGGAGGTGAGGGGCGCCTCTGCCCAGCCGCCCCTACTGGGAAATGATGAGCCCCTCTGCCCGGCCACCACCCCGTCTGGGAGGTGTACCCAACAGTTCATTGAGAACGGGCCATGATGACAATGGCGGTTTTGTGGAATAGAAAGGGGGGAAAGGTGGGGAAAAGATTGAGAAATCGGATGGTTGCTGTGTCTGTGTAGAAAGAAGTAGACAGGGGAGACTTTTCATTTTGCTCTGTACTAAGAAAAATTCTTCTGCCTTGGGATCCTGTTGATCTATAACCTTACCCCCAACCCTGTGCTCTCTGAAACGTGCTGTGTCCACTCAGGGTTAAATGGATTAAGGGCGGTGCAAGATGTGCTTTGTTAAACAGATACTTGAAGGCAGCATGCTGGTTAAGAGTCATCACCACTCCCTAATCTCAAGTACCCAGGGACACAAACACTGCGGAAGGCCGCAGGGTCCTCTGCCTAGGAAAACCAGAGACCTTTGTTCACTTGTTTATCTGCTGACCTTCCCTCCACTATTGTCCTATGACCCTGCCAAATCCCCCTCTGCGAGAAACACCCAAGAATGATCAATTAAAAAAAAAAAAATTACAAAAATTAGCCAGGCATGGTGGCTTGTAGTCCCAGCTACTCGGGAGGCTGAGGTGGGAGGATCACCTGAATCAGGGGAGGTTGAGGCTGTGGCGAGCTATGACTGCACCACTGCACTCCAGCCTGGGAGACACAGTGAGACCCTGTCTCAAAAAAAGAAAAAAAGTTTTTGGCCTGCCGGGTGTGGTGGCTCACACCTGTAATCCCAGCACTTTGGGAGGCTGAGGCGGGCGGATCACCTGAGGTCAGGAGTTCGAGACCACTCTGGCCAACATAGTGAAACCCCATCTCTACTAAAAATACAAAAAATTAGCTGGGCATGGTGGCGGTGGCGGGCGCCTGTAGTCCCAGCTACTCGGGAGGCTGAGGCAGGAGAATCGCTTGAACAAGGGAAGCAGAGGTTGCAGTGAGCCGAGATCGTGCCATTGCACTCCAGCCTGGGCAACAAGAGCAAAACGCCATCTCAAAGAAAAAAAAAAGAGCTTTTGGTCTTTCAAACAAACTACATTAAGAAGAGATTCCTACATTTTAAAAACTTAGGGCTCCGAGGTCAGGAGATCGAGACCATCCTGGCTAACACGGTGAAACCCCGTCTCTACTAAAAATACAAAAAAAATTAGCCTGGCGTGATGGCGGGTGCCTGTAGTCCCAGCTACTTGGGAGGCTGAGGGAGGAGAATGGCGTGAACTCGGGAGCAGAGGTTGCGGTGAGCCGAGATCACGCCACTGCACTCCAGCCTGGGCGACAGAGCGAGACTCTGTCTCAAAAAAAAAAAAAAAAAAAAAAAGTAGAGCTGAAGCCTAGGCAATATAGTGAGACCCTGTCTCCACAGAAAAAAAAAAAAAAAAAAAAAAAAATTAGCTGGGTATGGTGGTAGGCCTGTGGTTCCACGTACTGGGGAGGCTGAGGTGGGAGGACTGTTTGAGCCTGGGAAGTTGAAGCTGCAGTGAGTCGTGATTGTGCCACTGCACTCCAGCCTGGGCAACACAGAGAGACCTTGTTTCAAAACAAACAAACAAACAAACAAGCTTAAGACTGGACACAGTGGCTGCTGCCTGTAATCCCAATACTTTGGGTGGCTGAGACAGGAGGATTGCTCGAGCCAGAAGTTCAAGGTTACACTGAGCACGTGACCGTTACATGCACCACTGCATTCCAGCCTGGGCAATAGAGCGAGACCCTGTCTCAAAAATATTATTAATAAATTAAAAATAGGCCAGGCGCGGTGGCTCACACCTGTAGTCCCAGCACTTTGGGAGGCCGAGGTGGGTGGATCACCTGAGGTCAGGAGTTCAAGACCAGCCTGGCCAACAGGGTGAAACCCCATCTCTACTAAAAATACAAAAAAAATCAACTGGGCATGGTGGCGGGTGCCTATAATCCCAGCTACTTGGGAGGCTGAGTCAGGAGAATCACTTGAAGCCAGGAGGTGGAAGTTGCAGTGAGCCGAGATCGTGCCACTGCACTCCAGCCTGGGCAACAACAGTCAAACTTGGCCGGGCGTGGTGGTTTACGCCTGTAATCCCAGCACTTTGGGAGGCCGAGGCAGGTGGATCATGAGGTCAGGAGATCGAGACCATCCTGGCTAACAGGGTGAAACCCTGTCTCTACTAAAAATACAAAAAATTAGCCGGGCATGGTGGCGGGCACCTGTAGTCCCAGCTACTCAGGAAACTGAGGCAGGAGAATGGCGTGAACCCGGGAGGTGGAGCTTGCACGGAGCCGAGATCGCACCACTGCACTCTAGCCTGGGCGACAGAGCGAAACTCTGTCTCAAAAAAAAAAAAAAGAGTGAAACTCCGTCTCAAAAAAATAATTAATTACAAATAAATTTTAAAAAATTAAACAGTAAAAACTCAAGTAAAGTCACGTGGAACTGCCAATCAAAGCTTTGGATCAGTGGGAGAAAATCCATTGCTCCCACACTGAATGGATATAAAGCTTAGCCAAAAACAAAGATACTTAACATGGTCATGAACCTCTGCTGCCTTGTTTTGGGTAAACACGTCATTTCTGTCCAGGTGTCTGAAATACCAAGGATGATACAGCTAATACTTAACTGCTAATACTAAAACAGCTAATACTTAAACTGCACTTACTTTGTGTCAGGAATTCCATTTTCTTTTTTTTTTTTTTTTTTTTGAGACGGAGATCTGTCTCCCAGGCTGGAATGCAGTGGCGTGATCTCGGCTCATTGCAAGCTCCGCCTCCCGGGTTCAAGTGATTCTCCTGCCTCAGCCTCCCGAGTACCTGGGATTACAGGCACGTGCCACCATGCCCAGCTGATTTTTGTATTTTTAGTAAAGACGGGATTTCACCATGTTGGCCAGGCTGGTCTCGAACTCCTGACTGCAGGTGATATACCCCCCCAACTCAGCCTCCCAAAGTGCCAAGATTACAAGCATGAGCCACTATGCCCGGCCTGTGTCAGGAACTTCTAAGTGAGATATATAATGATATATAACTCATATGATATCTATCATTTGCTACATACAGAGTATGTACACACGTATGTATTTATAACATACATATCCATTTAGTCCTCAAGAAAACTCTATCAGGCAAATGCCATTATTATCCCCAATTACTATAATGCCCAGGGGAGGAAACTGAGGCACAGAAGGGTCATTATTATTTTTGCCAAGACCCTCATACCTATGACTTGGAAGGGCTGGGATTTGAAACCATACAACCTGGACCTCCAGTACTTGGGCCTCACCACTGTGCTAGACTTTGGGACTTCTAGCAGATAGAAGAAGTCCATCCAAACCTTCAGTTTACAGGATCACCCACATGGCCCAGAGAGGATTAGCAAATGCCCTCAGGTCACACAGCAGATTTGGGTGCTTCTCCTACCAGCCCACATTGCCTCCTAAGGTATGTTTAACATCTTTAATGTCTATGGGGGAAGGGCCCTAAACGTTTCTGAAGAAACCCACTCCTCCCTGCAAGCAGCGCTGTGTGCTCCACCCCCAGCCAGCACCAAAGCATATGTGAACACCTGCAGGGACTGATGCCAGCTGCATTTGGGCCCCAGTTGGGCATGGCCCTCACCAGAGAGCAGTCCCTGTTGTCCCTGGTGCTTGTCACAGCACCAGTTAGTGCATTGAGAGTATGGTTCATGGAGGAGAAGATATTTTCCCAGCCGGGCACGGTGGCTCCCACCTGTAATCCCAGCACTTTGGGAGGCCAAGGCAGGTGAATCACTTGAGGTCAGGAATTCAAGACCAGCCTGGCCAACACAGTGAAACCGCATCTCTACAAAAATACAAAAATTATCCGAGCATGATGGCAGGTGAAACCCCCGTCTCTACTAAAAATACAAAAAATTAGCCAGGCGTGGTGGCGCGTGCCTGTAAGTCCTAACTACTCGGCAGGCAAAGGTGGGAGAATCTCCTGAGCCAGGGAGATAGAGGCTGCAGTGAGCCAAGCCACTGCACTCCAGTCTGGGCAACTGGAGTGAGAGAGACCCTGTCTCAAAAAAAAAAAAAAAAAAAGTAATACACATGGCCAGCCGCAGTGGCTCACGCCTGTAATCCCAGCACTTTGGGAGGCCGAGGCTGGCAGATCACCTGAGGTCAGGAGTTCAAGACCAGCCTGGCCAACATGGTGAAACCCCGTCTCTACTAAAAATACAAAAATTAGCAGGGCGTGGTGGCGGGTGCCTGTAATCCCAGCTACTTGGGAGGCTGAGGCACGAGAATCACTTGAACCGGGAGGCGGAGGTTGCAGTGAGCCGAGATCGTGCCACTGCACTCCAGCCTGGGCGACAGAGTGAGACGCAGTCTCAAAAAAAAAAAAAGACACACTTATTGTTTATAAACTAAAACAGTATAGAAGTGTATAAACTAGGCTGGGCGCGGTGGCTCACGCTTGTAATCTCAGCACTTTGGGAGGCCGAGGCGGGCGGATCACGAGGTCAGGAGATCGAGACCACGGTGAAACCCTGTCTCTACTAAAAATACAAAAAATTAGCCGGGCGTGGTGGTGGGCGCCTGTAGTCCCAGCTACTCGGAGAGGTTGAGACAGGAGAACGGCGTGAACTCGGGAGGCGGAGCTTGCAGTGAGCCGAGATTGCGCCACTGCACTCCAGCCTGGGCGACAGAGTAAGACTCTGTCTCAAAAAAAAACAAAAAAACAAAAAACAAAAAAAAAGAAGTGTATAAAGTAAAAAATAACAGTGCACTGTGACCCAAATCCATTTCTCAGAGAAAATCATTACTATGAACATGGAGTGTCCACACATGTACACGCACTCACGGGCCACTTAACCAGCTTGGAGAACAACCCTAGCCACAGTGCTTGCGGTTGCTTTTTTAACCAATCTCTCCTGCATCCTCATGCATTTATTGTTAAGAAGCCCAGCATCTCCCTCTTGAGGTCTCTTCCAGAATAGTCTGGGAATCCCAAGGACTCACTCTGTCCAAAGAAGGCCAGTCCTACTCTGCAAGGCCTAGTGGTGCACTGCGTGGGCCCCGAGGCAGTCCTCTCAGTTCACTCCAGGAGCTCAGCTCCCTGAAAGGAAAATGATGCCAAGCCAGGCGCGGTGGCTCACACCTTTAATCTTAGCACTTTGGGAGGCTGAGGCAGGTGGATCACTTGAGGTCAGAAGTTCAAGACCAGCCTGGCCAATATGGTGAAACCCCATCTCTACTAAAAATACAAAACTTAGGCCGGGCACAGTGGCTCACACCTGTAATCCCAGCACTTTGGGAGGCCGACGTGGGCGGATCACCTGAGGTCGGGAGTTCAAGACCAGCCTGACCAACATGGTGAAACCCCATCTCTACTAAAAATACAAAAATTAGCCAGGCGTGGTGGTGCATGCCTGTAATCCCAGCTACTTGGGAGGCTGAGGCAGGAGAATCGCTTGAACCTGGGAGGCAGAGGTTGCAGTGAGCCACGATCGAGATTGCACCATTGCACTCCAGCCTGGATGACAGATCCAGACTCTATCTCAAAAAAAAAAAAAAAAAGAAGAGGAAAAAAAGAAAAAGGAAATGACGCCAGAGTGGGCAGGTCCAACAGGACTTTCAGCCCAAACCACACATGGCACCTGTGTCCCTCACCAATGCCTGGCCTCTGGCACTGAGCTTGGGTCACCTGTCCACATCTACTTCCCATGGAGTGAGTTATTTCCTTTGAGGCATGAGTGTCCTCTCTGCCAGCTGGACAGGACTGTCCTGATGGGTCAGATAGCAGCTAATCCTATCAGGAGAGAGGAACTGGGGCCCAATCTCATTTCTCCTGGCGGTCCCCAGACTGGCCACAAATTTGCCCACCTCCTGCCAGGTTAAGAGAAAGGCAGTTTTGAGAGTTGATTAAGAGCATGGAGCTGCCTGTAATCCCAGAACTTTGGGAGGCCAAGCTGGGAGGACCACTTGAGGCCAGGAGTTCAAGACCAGCCTGGGCAATATAGTGAGGCCCCATCTCTACAGAAATTTTAAAAATTAGCTGAACGTGGTGATGCGCACCTGTGGTCCCAGCTACTCGGGAGGCTGAAGCAGGAGGATCACTTGAGCCCAGGAGTTCAAGGTTGCAGTGAGCCATGATTTGTGTTTCAGCCTTAGTGACAGAGTGACACCCTGTGTCACAAACAAATAAGCAACAACAACAAAAAAAGGCCAGGCATGGTGGTTCACACTTGTAATCTCAGCACTTTGGGAGATAGAGGCGGGTGGATCACCTGAGGTGAGGAGTTCGGGACCAGCCTGGCCAGTATGGTGAAACCCCGTCTCTACTAAAAATACAAAAATTAGCTGGGCGTGGTGGTGGGTGCCTGTAATCCCAGCTACTTGGGAGGCTGAGACAGGAGGATCACTTGAATGTGGGAAGTGGAGGTTGCAGTGGGCTGAGACTGCACCATTGTACTCCAGCCTGGGCAACAAGAGCGAAACTCCGTCTCCAAAAACAAACAAACAAACAAAAAAAAAGAGCATGGAATTGGACTGCTTTAGGTAAGTTCCTTCCCCACCTGTCAAATGAAGTGATAACAACAGCAAAAGACCGAATGTTAATACCTACGGATAGATCACTTAGCACAGTGTGGACAGATAGTAACTGCTCAATAAATGGGAACTACTGTTACATACCTGTATGTAGTTCTCTAATATCCCTATTTTATAAAAATGAGGTCCCCCCATATTTTTCTTAGCTTCCTTTTGTCAATTAATATATCATAGACATTTTTCCAGGTCTGCACATGCAGCCTCCTCTCCTATGTGAGAGCCGCATGGCCTTCCAAAGGACGCAGTCCATGCAAGAGGCTAAACTATGTCTGTGGGATCAAAACCCTCAGTCTGTGCCATGGTGGTATCTTCTGTTGCTTTAAAACTTGGAAATGGCTCATACCTGTAATCCCAACACTTTGGGAGGCCAAGGTGGGAGGATCGCTTGAGCCCAAGTGTTTGAGACAAACCTGGGCAACATGTGAAACACTGTCTCTACAAAAAATACCAAAATTAGTATTTTTGGTGTGGTGGCATGTGCCTGTAGTCCCAGCTATTTGGGAGGCTGAGGTAAGAGGATCGATTGAGCCCTGGAGTTCAAAGCTGCAATAGCCATAATTGCACTCCAGCCTGGGCTACAGAGAAGACCTGTCTTAAGAAACACAAACAGGCTGGGCGCAGTGGCTCACGCCTGTAATCCCAGCACTTTGGGAGGCCCAGGCGAGGGGATCACGAGGTCAGGAGATCGAGACCATCCTGGCTAACACGGTGAAACCCTGTCTCTACTAAAAATACAAAAAATTAGCAGGGCGTGCTGGCGGGCGCCTGTAGTCCCAGCTACTCGGGAGGCTGAGGCAGGAGAATCGCTTGAACCCGGGAGGCGGAGCTTGCAGTGAGCCGAGATTGCGCCACTGCACTCCTGCCTGGGAGACAGCGAGACTCCATCTCAGAAAAAAAAAAAAAAAAAGAAAAAGAAACACAAACAAAAACAAACTTGGAAATTAGTTAAGGTTTAGTTCAGTTAGATCAGTTAAAGTTTAACTGTTAAACTGTCACCTGCATTTTTATTTCTTTGTCTGGAAATGTGTGTTTGTCTTTCTGTTCATTTGACTTCTAACCCACATGGGATGGGTTTTCCTAACTTAGGAGAAGCAGGTGAGAGGTCAGCCTCCACAGGGTGAGGCTGTCAAGGAGGTGGGGGGAACCAGGACAGCCAGTGGCCAGGGCAGGACAAAAGAAGGCCGGCCATCTTTGTTTTGTTTTGTTTTGTTTTGTTTTGTTTTGTTTTGTTTTGTTTTGTTGTGAGGCAGAGTCTTGCTGTGCCTCACCCAGGCTGGAGTGCAATAACTCGATCACAGCTCATTGCAGCCTCCATCTCCCGGGTTCAAGTGATTCTCCTATCTCAGTTTCCCGAGTAGCTGGGGCTACAGGCGTGCATCTGCCATCACACCTGGCTAATTTTGTATTTTTAAAAATTATTTTATTTTATTTTATTTTGAAACAGAGTCTCGCTCTGTCACCCAGTCTGGAGTTCAGTGGCACGATCTCGGCTCAGTGCAAGCTCCGCCTCCCGGGTTCATGCCGTTCTCCTGCCTCAGCCTCCTGAGTAGCTGGGACTACAACCGCCTGCCACAACGCCTAGCTAATTGTTTTGTATTTTTAGTAGAGACGGGGTTTCACCTTGTTAGCCAGGATGGTCTCGATCTACTGACCTCGTGATCCACCCGTCTTAGCCTCCCAAAGTGCTGGGATTACAGGCGTGAGCCACTGTGCCCGCCTTTTTTTTTTTTTTTTTCTTTTTGTTGTTGTTGGTTTTATTTATTTATTTGGACAGAGTCTCACTCTGTTGCCTGGGCTGGAGTGCAGTGGTGCAATCTCAGCTCACTGTAACCTCTGCCTCCCAGGTTCAAACGATTCTCCTGCCTCAGCTTCCAGGGTAGCTGGGATTACAGGCGCCCACCACCACACCCAGCTTATTTTTGTGTTTTTGGTAGAGACAGGGTTTCACCATATTGACCAGGCTGGTCTCGAACTCCTGATCTCAAGTGATCTGCCCACCTCGGCCTCCCAAAGTGCTGGGATTACAGGCGTGAGCCACCGTGCCGGGCCATGCGCCATCTTTGTTTCTGTTCCAGATGCCTGGGAGTCCTTCCATCTCTTCCCTCACCCCCCACAGCCAACCCTTTAGCAAGGACTTTTCCTCAATATTTCTCATATCTGCCTCTTCCTTCCACCCCCACGGCCACCACTTTAATTCAGAACTTGGATCACTGAGATGGCCCCTAATGGTTTCACTGCCTTCTTCTGCCCTTCCCTAGTCCATTGTCCATATGGCAGCCCGGGGCAGGTGCAGTTTGGAAAGCAGGTGGCACTACCTGGTAATGCTGAAGCTGTGTATACTTCTAGCTCCTTCCCCTTTGCACCAGGGCACTTGCAGTAGGAAAGTCACAGCGACATTGTCTGCAAAGCAAGAAACTGGAAATGGCCAGGCACAGCAGCTCACGCCTATAATCGCAGCACTCTGGGAGGCCAAGGTGGGTGGATCACTTGAGCCCAGGAGTTTGAGACCAGCCTGGGCAACATAGTGAGACCCCCATCTCTATAAAAAAAGAAGAAAGTGGAAACAACTCAAATCTCCATCAACAACAGTGGATTCTTTTCCTGTTGCTGCTCTAACCAGTTACCCCAAACTCAGTGGCTGAAACACACACATTTATTATCTTACAGAGCTGGAGGTCAGAAGTCCAAAATGATTTTACTGAACTAAAATCAACAAGTCAGCAGGTATGCATTCCTTCTGCAGGCTCTAAGGGAGAATCTGGTTTTTGCCTTTTTTTCTGGCTTTCAGAAGCTGCCTGCTTTCCTGGGCTCATGGGTCCTTCCATCCTAACGTCAGCAGTAGTGGGCAGGCCTTTCTCAGGACACCGTCTCTGATTCTGACTCTTCTGCCTCCCTCTCTCCCATTTAAGGATCCTTGGCCGGGCACAGTGGCTCATGCCTGTAATCCCAGCAGTTTGGGAGGCTGAGGCAGGCAGATCACCTGAGGTCAGGAGTTCGAGACCAGCCTGACCAACATGGAGAAACCCCGTCTCTTCTAAAAATATAAAATTAGTCAGACGTGGTGGCGCATGCCTGTAATCCCAGCTACTCGGGAGGCTGAGGCAGGGGAATAGCTTGAACCCAGGAGATGGAGGTTGCAGTGAGCTGAAATTGTGCCATTGCACTCCAGCCTGGGCAACAAGAGCGAAACTCCGTCTCAAAAAAAAAAAAAAAAAAAAAAAAAAAAATTCCTTGTGATTCCACTGGGCCCACCAGGATAATCCAGGATCATCTCCCATCTCCAGGCCGGGTGATTAGCAACCTTTGTTCTCCCTTGCCATTAAAGGAACATTTTTGAAAGTTTCAGAGATTAGGATGTGGTCATATTTAGAGGCCATTTTTCTGCCTCCCCCACACAGTTACCCATCGCATAATAGGGCTGGGCTGGGGGATGTGAGCAGAATCCCTCCATACCCAACATATAACCACGCGAGGCCCCCAACTGAGGGCCCGTGTATTGGGCAGAGAGCTGAAGGCAGGGGAACACTGTCCAGTCGCTGCACAGCAGTGTGAGGAAAGGAAGAGGAGTCGTCTGTAAAAACCCATTGACTGTGCTCATTTCACACTGCGTGCCTCTATCAAAACATCTCTAGCCAGGCGCGGTGGCTCATGCCTGTAATCCCAGCATTTTGCAAGGGTGAGGCAAGCAGACCACCTGAGGTCAGGAGTTCGAGACCAGTCTGGCCAACATGGCAAAACCCCGTCTCTACTAAAAATCCTAAAATTAGCCAGGGCCTGGTGGCGCGTGCCTGTAATCCCAGCTGCTCAGGAGGCTGAGGCAGGAGAATCGCTTGACCCAGGAGGCAGAGGTTGCAGTGAGCCGAGATCGTGCCACTGCCCGCTAGCCTGGGCAACAGAGCAAGACTCCATCTCAAAAACAAAACAAAACAAAACAAAATCTCATGTATCCCATAAATATATACATCTATTATATACCCACAAAAATTAAAATTAAAAAAAAAGAAAAAAACAAACAACCCCCATTGACTGTACTCTCTGTTATATTCCTGGGGCCCTCAAATGTTGATTACTCTTCAGTTTTGAGAATCTAAGTGACACCTAGCCTGGACAGGAGGAGGGGAGAGCCCCTGTTTCTGGCAGGTTTCTAAGAGGAATCACAGGACTGGGCTGAGAAGAGGGGACCCAGCACCCAGGCTAGAGCAGCCACCCCTCCATCCCTGAGTGAGGGGCCATCTGCTGCCCCCCACCTCTCCCTCGCCCCCACCCCCGCCTCTATCTCAAGCCTTGCTCCTTTCCCCTCGGGTGCCTCCACCTGCCGTTTGCCCCGTCCTCACAGAGTGTGAATCTTGACTCAAAGTGTGGAGGTCAAAGCCCCTTGGAAGTGGGAAAGGCCCAGGCGGGTGCAGATTGTTTATGTACTTGCTGGGTGCTGGGTGTGAAAGGAACAGACACGTGCTTGCCTCGTGGGGCTCAGTCTCTAGTGGGGAAGATGGGCACTGCTGTCATTGTAAAGTGTGATTTTGTGAAAAGTGCTAAGAAGGAAAGGACAGGGGCTATGAGAGGGGGTTGTGGAGTCCTAATTAGGAAGGAGGAGTTGAACTGGTGAGATTGAGGGAAAGCAAAAAGCGAAAGCAGGTAAGCTCTAAGTGTGCTTTTCTTCATGCTCCAGAACACATGCCCTCCTGCACAAATAATTCACAATCTTCCTGCAACCAGCTATCACCAGACGCTCAGCTGACAGAAAATTGCAAATTAGCTCACTGCAACCTCGGCATTATCAGTACTGCATAAAGCCCTCTCCAGCATACAGCATGAGCACCATCCTGTACCGTCCCTAGCAAGCCTTTGTCTCCTTGCACACAGCCCCTTCTCTGCTGTGCTGCCTGTTGCAAATTTGCAACGCATTTTCTTTTTCTTTTTTTTTTTCTTTTTTTTTTTTTTGAGACGGAGTCTCGCTCTGTCACCCAGGCTGGAGTGCAGTGGCGCGATCTCAGCTCACTGCAAGCTCCGCCTCCCGGGTTCACGCCATTCTCCTGCCTCAGCCTCCCAAGTAGCTGGGACTACAGGTACGTGCCACCACGCCCGGCTAATTTTTTTGTATTTTTAATAGAGATGGGGTTTCACTGTGTTAGCCAGGATGGTCTTGATCTCCTGACCTCGTGATCCACCTGCCTCAGCCTCCCAAAGTGCTGGGATTACAGGCATGAGCCACCGTACCCGGCCTTTTCTATTTTTTTTTTTTTTTTTTTGAGACAAGTTTTCACCATGTCACCCAGGCTGGAGTGCAATGGCGCAATCTTGACTCACTGCAATCTCTGCCTCCCAGACTCAAGGGATTCTCCTGCCTCAGCTTCCCAAGTAAATGGGACTACAAGCATGTGCCACCACGCCTGGCTAATTTCTGTATTTTTAGTAGAGATGGAGTTTGCCATGTTGGCCAGGCTGGTGTTGAACTCCTGACCTCAGGTGATCTGTGTGCCTCAACCTCCCAAAGTGCTGGGATTACAGGCGTGAGCCATCACTCCCGGCTGCAACATATTTTCATACCTTCTCTAATAAATGTGCCTTTCTTTACCTATAACTGTCTTGGTAAATTCTTCTTACTCCTGGGCTACTGGCCTCAGATAGTTGCCGCTCACCTGAGACAGGGGTGACAAGACGGCTTATTCATAGAAAGCATAATGACCAAATTAGAAGAACTGGGATATCCATCACCTTAAACATTTATCTTTTCTTTATGCTGGGAGCATGCAAATTATTCTCCTGTAGCTATTTTTGAAGTATACAGTGGGTTATGGTTAACTGCAGTCACCCTACTGATCTATGGAACACTATGTCTTATTTCTTCTAGCTAACTGTATATTGTACCCATTGATCAGCTTCTCTTCTTCCTCCCCTCCTTGCTATCCTTCCTGGCCTCTGGTAACCACCAATTTACTCTCCATCTTTGTGAGATCCACTTTTTTTTTTGAGACGGGGTTTTTTAGTAGAGATGGGGTTTCACCATGTGAGCCAGGATGGTCTCCATCTCCTGACGGCGTGATCCGCCCATCTCGGCCTCCCAAAGTGTCGGGATTACAGGCGTGAGCCACCGCACCTGGCCTAATTTACTTCTTTATGTAGTCTATTGTGTATCTATCTTTTCCAGGGAACCTCAGCTCCACAAGGGCAGGGCTCTCTTGTCACTTTGGTTTATGGCCATATCACAGAGCCCATCCCAGTGCCTGGCACATATTAAGGAATGCATTAGGATTCCAAAACCAGCCAGGAGCGGTGGCTCACGCCTGTAATCCCAGCACTTTGGGAGGCCGAGGCGAGTGGATCACGAGGATAGGAGTTCAAGACCAGTCCGGCCAAGATGGTGAAACCCCGTCTCTACTAAAAATACAAAAAATTAGTTGGGCGTGGTTGTGGATACCTGTAATCCTATCTATTCGGGAGGCTGAGGCAGAGAATTGCTTGAACCCGGGAGGCAGAGGTTGCAGTGAGCCGAGATCGCGCCACTGCACTCTGGCCTGGGCGACAGAGCAAGACGCCATCTCAAAAAAAAAAAAAAAAAAAAAAAAAAAAAAAAAGATTACAAAGCCCACAGTGCCACAAGACCACAGGTGGTGCAGTGAACAGGGCATTGCCTTGAGAGTCTATCATCCCTGGGCAAGTCATTAAACATAGGGGTGGGGGTGGGAGCCTCCTGTCTGTAACGTGGAGGTGTCACGTGCCAAGGGCTCAGGCACAAGCGCGCGCACGCACACACAAACACACCCATTAGTAAGGACACGACCCCTGGCATTCTAATGCGATTTATACTTTTCCATGAAGAAATTCATTTCCCCCTCTCACTAACCCCAGAGACAGGTAGAGCCGACAGGTGGAAGAACTGAGGCCCGAGAGCGACAGCGGGGGACCCTCCCCGCGCCATGGCACGGCCTGGACCCTCCCCGCGCCACGGCACAGCAGCTGTCCGACCCCCTCCTCACGCCCGGGGGGCGCGACGGCTGCCAAGGGTCGCGGGCAGGGGGCGCGGCGCCGGGGACTACATTTCCCAGGAGCAGTTGGCGCGGTTCCGCCGTTCCTGGGGTTTCAAGAGCCTCGCGTTAAAGGGGGCGGGGGAGGTTGCGCAGTCCGCCAGCTGGAAGATGGCTCTGCGCCCGGTGGGGACCCGAGAGCCGCCTGCCCGGGTGCCCAGGCGGGGTCCGGCTGCAGTGAAGAAGCCCCCCGGCTCTGCAGTGTCCCTGAGGGGAGGCGAGGCGAAGCGAGGCGAGGCGAGGCCAAGCCAATTGGAGGCCGTCTTTCCTCGTCTTGCCCGCCTCGGCTTCGGCCTCTGCGCCCAAGCCCCAGGGAACCCCCTCCCTTCCCCTCCAACTCCCCGGAACAGGGGAAGGGGCGGTGAACCTCGCCGCCTGGCGGGAGAAGGGGTGTCCACTAGCTGGAAGCCCCTGCAACCCGAGGCAACCCCTTTCCCCAATTCTGGCTTCAGTTCCGGGAATTTACAGGTCGCTGGGATGGGCGGGGAGAAGGGACAGGAGAGATACAAAATAAAATGAACGCCCAGGTGTCAGGGAGCTGAGCCTTACAGTACCCCGCCCCCAATCCATCCTTCTAAGTCCCGGGCCTCCGCGGTAAAATAGGGGTGATGGGGATAGTGATCACAGGCAGGAGGCGCAAAGGATCCAGAAACCGGTGGGGAGCACTGTGCAAACTGTAAAGCGCTGTGCAAATAAAATTATTGATCGTCGTGTCATTGGATTCATCCAGTCTTTAAGACATGCACGGATCTGGGGCGGGGGATGGGGTGACACGGTTCTGGGCTCTCAGGGTGGAACATCTCGGATACGGGGAGGGGGGGCTATTTGGGTGCGTATTAACCCAACCAGGTCTTAATGGGAACCCGAGTTGTCTTTGAAAATAACCAAAACAAAGCCACCAGAATGTTGTGTTTTCAAATGACGAAACTTAAGAGAAATTGACACCATCAAAAGACGAACCTTGACCTTTTGAACTAACCTGACCCCCCATTGCTTCCCTTCCCCGCCTGTGCCACGGAGATAAGCCCAGAGAGAAGGCATCTGACACCGAGTCTTGCGCTCCCCCTCCCCCTTCCTCCCCTAATCATTTGGATTAATCCATCCCTTGGCGTGCGGGGGAAACCCATTAATTTGTCCTGGCTTCAGAGACTCCCAGGTCCAGTAGGAGCCCTCCCACACCCACGCAGCTACGATCCCGTCCCCAACATCAAAACCCTCGAACCCCTCCCCTTTACCCCTCCCCAGTAGCCTACTGTGTCTGCAAACAGCTCTTGGACCATACCGGGATGCGTTCATCATTTTGACCAGCAACAAACTCCCACTCCCAGGGTATTGTTTAAGTGAACAGTGACCGGCCTCTATGCTTAGGGAATAAAAGCGGGGTTGTGGGAGAGGGGCCCAGGGAGCAAGCGTCGCAGAATCTCAGCCCAGGGCCGCTGCCAAGCGGACCCGGCACGTGAGTAGGAGGTCGGCCGCAGACAAGGGGTCCTAGGGTCTCTGAGGTCTCTCCTGCTGGCCTCTGGGCCCCTAAAGCCCCTCGAGCTTCAGAACTCCCTACAGACAGTGGCGCCCCGTGTCCGCCTCGTCTACACCTGCCAAGCAGCACGGGAAAATCTGTGTGCATTTTAACAAAGACATCGCATCTTCCCAGCAAAATGGCGGTGGTCGCGGCCACGGCTCTCTGAACAACTCCACACTTTCCGAGGACAGGTCACAATCCAAGGGACATAACCCCCTCCTCGACCTCTACCCTAGCGCCCCGCTTTCCCAAGTCCCCAAAGCACTCAGGGCCTCTCCTCATTACAGGGGCCCCCCGGACCGTCCCTGGTTAGAGCTTCTGGGGCAGCTTCTCCATTGTGGACCGCCCTCCCCCGCCCCCACATTGCCTTCAAGGAGCCTTGGGACGGGGACTGAACCCCCAGGCTGGGCCTCACGGATGGGGGGCAGCGAGTTCTGTCTCTGACACCCCAAAACTTCCAGGCTAAGAGAAGCACATAAATGAATTCCCGATTAGGGTATATGGGAGATGTAGGGGTCTTTGAGGAGAAGAGGCCACCCGGGAGGCCCTCCTCATCTCTCAGAGGGTCCGGGCAGCACTGGGGGTTCGGCCTCAGGAGGGAACCTCAAGGCAGAGGTCGGGGGGCGCGCTGGGGGAGAGACGGCAGAGGAGGGGGAAGGGACAAAGTTTGAAAGTACCCTTCCAACTCTTTCAGGGAAAGTTTCCTTGGGGGCCCCATGGACAGAGAGGGGTAGAGGTGTGGAGGGACCGGTGGCGGGGTGACCCCCGAGAGGTGACCGGACCCCGGGGGAGCGACCCCTCCCCCCTGTCCCGGCTCGGCCCGGTTGGGAGTCGCCCAGCTCGGGGCCGCGTGTGTTAGTTGGGGCCGCTTTCCGGCAGTTCCACCGGGCTAGGGGACCCCGCAGCAGGCCGGGAGCAGAGCCCCCGGTAGCCTCAGGGGAGAGCTTTGCTACGGGGGGTTTCCCGCACCGAGGCTCCCTAGCCCCGCAGAGCCAGCCCCCCGCAAAGGGGAAATGTGCCGGCACACCAGCGGTCCTCGGCGCCGTTTGGGGTGCGTGGCGGGCGCGGGGGGCGGCGGCCGGGCCAGCGGGCCGCCCGGCGGGGAAGCCCAGGGAGCCAGGCAGCGGCCCAGGGCGGCGGCGGGGAGCAGGAAGGCCCGGGCCGGGGGGAAAGGTCGGATTTGCTCGGCGGAAGAAACACAGATGGCGGCGGCGCAGCGCCATTCCGGGCCGGGAGCAGGCAGCCAGCAGCCCTGTCCTCACCGCGGTCCGCCCGCCGCCGCTAAATACCCGGATGCGCCGCCCAAGCGCCAGACGCGGAGCTGGGAAAAGGGAGGCAGAGGAGGCGGAGGCAGAGGCAGAGCACGGTGCCGAGACCAAGCGACAGACCGGCGGGGCTGGGCCTCGCAAAGCCGGCTCGGCGAGCTCTCCCGACACCCGAGCCGGGGAGGAAAAGCAGCGACTCCTCGCTCGCATCCCCGGGAGCCGCACTCCGGCCTGGCCCGGTAGTCAGGGGCTCAGGAGCAGATCCCGAGGCAGGCTTTGCTCAGCCTCCGACGAGGGCTGGCCCTTTGGAAGGCGCCTTCAACAGCCGGACCAGACAGGCCACCATGACCGAGAATTCCACGTCCGCCCCTGCGGCCAAGCCCAAGCGGGCCAAGGCCTCCAAGAAGTCCACAGACCACCCCAAGTATTCAGACATGATCGTGGCTGCTATCCAGGCCGAGAAGAACCGCGCTGGCTCCTCGCGCCAGTCCATTCAGAAGTATATCAAGAGCCACTACAAGGTGGGTGAGAACGCTGACTCGCAGATCAAGTTGTCCATCAAGCGCCTGGTCACCACCGGTGTCCTCAAGCAGACCAAAGGGGTGGGGGCCTCGGGGTCCTTCCGGCTAGCCAAGAGCGACGAGCCCAAGAAGTCAGTGGCCTTCAAGAAGACCAAGAAGGAAATCAAGAAGGTAGCCACGCCAAAGAAGGCATCCAAGCCCAAGAAGGCTGCCTCCAAAGCCCCAACCAAGAAACCCAAAGCCACCCCAGTCAAGAAAGCCAAGAAGAAGCTGGCTGCCACACCCAAGAAAGCCAAAAAACCCAAGACTGTCAAAGCCAAGCCGGTCAAGGCATCCAAGCCCAAAAAGGCCAAACCAGTGAAACCCAAAGCAAAGTCCAGTGCCAAGAGGGCCGGCAAGAAGAAGTGACAATGAAGTCTTTTCTTGCGGACACTCCCTCCTGTCTCCTATTTTCTGTAAATAATTTTCTCCTTTTTTCTCTCTTGATGCTCACCACCACCTTTTGCCCCCTTCTGACTTTATAAGAGACAGGATTTGGATTCTTCAGAAATTACAGAATAATTCATTTTTCCTTAACCAGTTGTGCAAGGACAGCAACAACCAATCTAATGATGAGAATGTACTTATATTTTGTTTTGCTATTAACCTACTTACGGGGTTAGGGATTTGCGGGGGGGCGGGGGGACTTGTGTGTTTTGTTGGCTTGTTTGCCATGAAGGTAGATGGGGGTGGGGAGAAGACACAAGGCAGTTTGTTCTGGCTAGATGAGAGGGAACCCAGGAATTGTGAGGTTAGCAGGAATATCTTTAGGGTGAGTGAGTTTTCTTTGAGTTGGGCACCCGTTGTGAGAGTTTCAGAACCTTTGGCCAGGAGGAGAGAGGTGGTAGGGAGCAGCCAGCCGGCAAAGGAAGGAGGTGGGAAAAAAACCGCCACCGGGCTGACTTCCACCTCCCAATGGTGAGCAGTGGGGGCCCAAACTCAGTTTCCTTCTCATTTTTGTTAGTTTGCCCTTTCGGCCTCCCTATTTTCTTAGGGAAGGGGAGTGGGGTCCAAGTGACAGCTGGATGGGAGAAGCCATAGTTTCTCCCAGTCAGCTAGGATGTAGCCATTGGGGGATCTTTGTGGCTTCAGCAAATTCTCTTGTTAAACCGGAGTGAAAACTTCAGGGGAAGGGTGGGGAGTCAGCCAAGTGCCTCAGTGTGCCCTGTTGAAACTTAGGTTTTTCCACGCAATCGATGGATTGTGTCCTAGGAAGACTTTTCTTTTCCTCTGGATTTTTGTTCCTCCTGTACAAGAGGTGTCTTTGCTTGGTTTGGTGGGGCTGCGGCCACTTAAAACCTCCCGATCTCTTTTTGAGTCCTTTATTATAAGTAGTTGTAGCTGCGGGAGGGGGAGGGGGAGGGGGAGTGGGCGGGCAGTGGATAGTAAGACTGCAGTCGATTTGGGATTTGCTAAGTAGTTTTACAGAGCTAGATCTGTGTGCATGTGTGTGTTTGTGTATATATACATATCTAGGGCTAGTACTTAGTTTCACACCCGGGAGCTGGGAGAAAAAACCTGTACAGTTGTCTTTCTCTTATTTTTAATAAAATAGAAAAATCGCGCACTTGCGCGTCCCCCCCCACCCCCTTTTTTAAACAAGTGTTACTTGTGCCGGGAAAATTTTGCTGTCTTTGTAATTTTAAAACTTTAAAATAAATTGGAAAAGGGAGAAACTGAGCGGTGTATTTTTCCTCACTTTGAAGACTGGAGAATGAATGCGGAGCGGTTAGGCGGGCGGGCAGTGGGGACATCTGGGGCGTTTGCACCTGAGAATTGGGGGGAGGGTTCAGGAGCTGGACAGAAGCCAGGAATCCTTAGTCCCGGAGGCTGCGGAACGTGCCTTAGCCGGCTTCTAGGCTTCTGCCTTTGGGGTCCAGAGGGTACCCCATTTCCGGCCGAGAGGTGAGTACGTGGGAATGCGGTGGGGAGTCTGGTGGGCTTGGCCCTGACGCGACTTCCTCCGCCCCCTTCCCTCCCCTCTGCCATCCGGACTGCTGCAGTCTCAACTTACAAGTCAAGCCGCTCGCTCCCTGGCGGATCCCGCCAGGCCCCGCCCATCCGTCCTAGGCCCGCCTCCCCGCCTTTTTAAGCGAGCCTCCTAGCTCCGATTGGCTGCTGGAGCCCGGCCCCCGGCCACGCGACCAGGCTGCGTCCGCGGTGCGCACGGCTCCCAGGCAGGCAGGCGCGCTCGAGCGAGGTAGGAGCGATGTGGCCTGGGAACGCCTGGCGCGCCGCACTCTTCTGGGTGCCCCGCGGCCGCCGCGCACAGTCAGCGCTGGCGCAGCTGCGTGGCATTCTGGAGGGAGAGCTGGAAGGCATCCGCGGAGCTGGCACTTGGAAGAGTGAGCGGGTCATCACGTCCCGTCAGGGGCCGCACATCCGCGTGGACGGCGTCTCCGGAGGTAACTCTCCGTTCCGGGAGTCGTTCCAAGACCTTTCCCGAGCTTGCGCTGGAATGGAGGTCCTGGAGGTGGGGGTGGGCGGCTCCTACACTCTTAGCTACTGTTCCCCTTCGCATCGCTCAGGGCGACTTTATGGCTTCCTAATATTGACTCTCGCCTGGTTAAACCCTTTTGACGGAGGGAGGCGATTTGCCCAGCAAGAAAACCCGCATTTCTTGAGCGGCTGCTTTGTGAAGGTCTCTACCAATTGTTGCTGCACGTGAACTCCTGCTAACTTCTAGACGCAGGAATGACTAATTCCACTTTACAAACGAAGAGGCTGAAATCCACAGATATGAAATGGCTTGCCCAAAAGCCCCCAGCTAGCTGCAGGCAGCGCTGGAATATTGGAGCTGGAACATTGTCTGACTGGCCAGAGAGGACAGCTTGCTGGGTAAACTCATAGCAAGCAAGGGGTCCCAGGGCTGCCGCAGAAATCACATGATGAGTTGGCCTTGCCAGGTCTCCCTCATTTCTTTCTTTCCTTTTTTTTTCTGAGACGGAGTCTCGTCTTGCTCTGTCGCCCAGGCTGGAGTGCAGTGGCGAGATCTCGGTTCACTGCAACCTCTGCCTCCCGGGTTCAAGCGATTTTCATGCCTCAGCCTCCCAAGTAGCTGGGACTACAGGCACGTGCCAGCACACCCGGCTAATTTTTGTATTTTTAGTGGAGACTGGGTTTCACCATGTTGGCCAGGCTGGTCTCGAACTCCTGACCTCAAGTGATCCTCCCGCCTCAGCCTCCCAAAGTGTTGGGATTACAGGCGTGAGCCACCACTCCCAGCCCTCCCTCACTTCACTCTAACCAGTGGTTACACCTGACTTATTCGTGTCAGGCCTCAGGTGAGTGGTGATCATCAACAGGCTCCCAAAGCTGCCTTCTGCCCAGGAAATAGGCATAGAAACCTTGGTGCTGTTGCACTCATTTGTAAAACAGACGTCCCAGGTAATCCCTTCTCTCCCTCAGGGGAAGCTTAGAGCCAGTCAAAAGATGGGAAATTAGGAGACCCAAGTTCTCATCCTGTTTTTGCCTTTCCCAGGCTGTGTGAACTTTCCCCTCTGGCTGTTTGCTCCTAAGGTCAGCTGCGTTCACTCTGGGCTTTAGAATTAGGGGACTGGTATCTCAGGCACCTACTTTTGGGGGTGTGATTCTGGCAGCAAAGTAAACTGTGGAGTTCCAGGACTGCAGCAGGCGTCTGACCCAGCCCTCTTCTTTAACCCTCAAGGAAACCAAGGGGTCAGATAAGGAGTCAGTGGTGGTCTTCAGGCACAGGAGAAGCCTGTGAGGAAGGGCTGAGTTCCTCCTTGGGTAGAATGTGATTCAAAGCCAGAGTTTAGGCTGGGCACAGTGGCTTGTGCCTGAAATCTTAGCACTTTGGGAGGCCAAGGCAGGAGGATTGCTTGAGGCTAGGAGTTCGAGACCAGCACGGGCAACATAATGAGACCCCATCTCTACAAAAAATAAAAAAATTTAATCGGGCATGGTGGCACGCACCTGTAGTCCCAGCTACTCAGGAGGTTAAGTGGGAGGATTGCTTGAGCCTGGGAGGTTGGGGCTACAGTGAACCATGATTGCCCCACTGTACTCCAACCTGGGCGACAGAGCTGGACCCTGTCTCAAAAAAAAAAAAAAGTTTAAACTTCTTGCTCTTCAAGATGTGTAGCACTGACTCTCCTTCTGTAGCTGTTGAATTTGGTGCCTCCTCAATGGTGACTCCAGGTCTGTTTCCTTTCTGGACCATTTCCCCAGGGCCTGGCACTGTCATCTTTCCAGGCCTGCCCTTGCCCCACCTGAGCTGCTGTATCCATCTCCTTTCCTTCACCTCAGGAATCCTTAACTTCTGTGCCAACAACTACCTGGGCCTGAGCAGCCACCCTGAGGTGATCCAGGCAGGTCTGCAGGCTCTGGAGCAGTTTGGAGCTGGCCTCAGCTCTGTCCGCTTTATCTGTGGAACCCAGGTACACAGTGAGTGGTGGGGGGTTGTGGGGACTGACCCCAGCTGCCTGCTTCCCACAGTCAGCAAGACTGGTTTAGCCAGCTCAGCTCAGCCACAGCCCTGGGCCTACTGTTGGCCCCAGAGCTGTGCAGCAGAAAGGCTGAGTGCAGGCCTCTGTTTTGCTGAAAAGCTTTGGCCAAGGAACTTTATATACATTTTTTTTCTTTTTGAGACAGAGTCTTGCTCTGTCACCCAGGCTGGAGTGCAGTGGCCCAATCTTGGCTCCCTGTAACCTTCGCCTACCAGACTCAAGGGATTCTCCGTGCCTCAGCCTCCTGAGCAGCTGTGATTACAGGCATGCTACCACACCCAGCTAATTTTTTTTTTTTTTTTTTTTTTTTTTTTTTTAAGATGGAGTCTCGCTCTGTCGCTGAGGCTGGAGTGCGGTGGCATGATCTTGGCTACTGCAAGCTCTGCCTCCCAGGTTCACGCCATTCTCCTGCCTCAACCTCCCGAGTAGCTGGGACTACAGGCGCCTACCACCACGCCCGGCTAATTTTTTGTATTTTTAGTAGAGACGGGGTTTCACTGTGTTAGCCAGGATGGTCTCGATCTCCTGACCTCGTGATCCACCCACCTTGGCCTCCCAAAGTGCTGGGATTACAGGCGTGAGCCACCGCACTCGACCTAATTTTTATATGTTTAGTAGAGATGGGGTTTCACCATGTTGGCCAGGCTGGTCTTGAACTCCTGGCCTCAAGTGATCTCCTCCACCTTGGCCTTCCAATGTGGAAACTGCCTTTTTGAGCATTCATTTTCCCACCTGCAAAACAGAGTCCCTCACACCTGACCTTCTATAAGAAAAGAGGAGTAGGCGGCAGGAACTGAGACTAAGGGCTCTGGGGCTGTTCTGACGGGAGCACAGTTGCCAGTGCTGCCCTTTAGTGTCCCTGTTCCTGTGGGCAAATATCTTAACTTTTCTCTGTCTCAATTACTTCATAGGGAAAATGAAGATAATAGCACTTAATAGGATCATTACAAATTAAAGACTTAATACATGTAATGCTTAGAATAGGCCGGGCGCAGTGGCTCATACCTGTAATCCCAGCACTTTGGGAGGCTGATGCAGGCGGATCACCTGAGGTCAGGAGTTCGAGACCAGCCTGGCCAACATGGCGAAACCCTTTCTCTATAAAAATATAAAAATTAGCTGGCATGATGGTGGGTGCCTGTAATCGCAGCCACTTGGGAGGCTGAGGCAGGAGAATCGCTTGAACCTAGGAGGTGGAGGTTGCAGTGAGCTGAGATCATGCCACTGCACTCCAGCCTGAGCAACAGAGTGAGACTCTGTCTCAAAAAAAAAAAAAAAGCATAGAACAGCCTGGCACATAGTAGTGCTCAATGAACATTGGCTATTATTTATTTTCCAAATGTTACAAAATAAATTTATATAAGTATGAAACTTAAATAGTACTTATTATGTGCCAGGAATTCTTTTAAGAAAATTACAACTATTGGCCAGGCGTGGTGGCTTATGCCTGTAATCCAGGCACTTTGGGAGGTCGAGGTGGGTGGATTACTTGAGGTCAGGAGTTCAAGACCAGCCTGGCCAACATGGTGAAACTGTCTGTGCTAAAAATACAAAAATTAGCTGGCCGGTCTCGCTTGAACCCATGAGACAGGGGTTGCAGTGAGCCACGATGGTACGACCACACTCCAGCCTGGGTGACAGAGTGAAACTCTGTCTCAAAAAAAAAAATAAAGAACATTACAAGTATTAACTCATTAATCCTAAGTGATAGTTGCTATTCTTATTCCTGCTATTGAGATGAGGACACTGAGGTCCAGAGAGGTTAAGTGACTTGCCCAGAGGCACACAGCCTGTTGTGGGATTTGAACCCTGGCTCAAGAGTCCATGCTGGCTGGGCACGGTAGTTCACACCTGTAATCCCAATACTTTTGGAGCCCAAAGCAGAAGGATCACTTGATGCCTGGAGTTTGAAACCAGCCTGGGCAACATAGCAAGACCCTCTCTCTACAAAAAAAAAAATGTTTTTAATTAGCTGGGTGTGGTGGTGCGCACCTGTAGTCCCAGCTACTAGGGAGGGGAGGCTGAGTTGGGAGGATCACTTGAGCCCAGGAGCTCAAGGCTACAGTAAGCTATGGTCTCACTACTGCACTCCAGCCTGAGTGACAGAGAATCCCTGTCTCATTTGCCAAAAAAAAGAGAGAGTCTGTGCTCCTGACTACTTGTGATTATCATTAACTGCCCTCTCAGAAAGGTGAGAGTGAAATGAATGTCAGAGGCAGAACTCCTGACTCGCATCCAGTCACTTCCCAGCAAAGCCCTCACCCAGACCCAACAGTTTTCAAATCTACAAATTAGAGGCCCAGGTGAACCCAGAATTACCTCTGTGATCTTTTTCTTCACCATTAGGCAACGAAAAAAGACACTCACTATGGTGTTAGGAAGACACATCTTTCTTCTCCACGAGTGCCCGTAATTCCACCATTAGACTGCCACTGTAAAACCAAAGTCTGCCCAGGGAGGGAACCTAACAGGTCCCCAGTTCCTCAATGGGAACTGTCTGTCAGATTCCTGGCAGCTCTGGGATAGCCCATGTGTGGCAGAAAGTAAGGAGACTGAGGCTGCAGGCTTTCTGGGTTGGGTCTCTGTGGTCCTCCAAGCCTCTGTCCCCTCGAACTTGTCCCACATGACCCCACAGGCATCAACACGTGTCTCACTCATTTTCTTCAGAGCATCCACAAGAATCTAGAAGCAAAAATAGCCCGCTTCCACCAGCGGGAGGATGCCATCCTCTATCCCAGCTGTTTTGACGCCAACGCCGGCCTCTTTGAGGTGTGTGGAAGCTGTCCTGCGGGTGAGGGTTGGTGGGGCCTGTTAGGCTGAGGAAGGCTTGGGGGTGGGCAGTCGGGAGAACCTAGCAGGATTCAGTGCCATGCCTAGAGGCTCCAGAGCCCGCTTCTTCTGGAGGTCAAGGTTGGGCCAGGTAGGTGCTCCAGGAGGAATCCTGGGGCTTGCAGGGAGCCTGAGTTCCAGAGCCTTTGGGGGATAAGCTACATCAGCTGGAAGGCTGGGGGAGGCGGGGGCCTGGTACTCACCAAATATATTCTCACCTCCTCTTACTAGAGCAGGGCGCTGGTCCAGCCCGGCACTGAGACACGGGGGCCCCAGAGAGAAGCACAGAACACCTTGCCTCTCTACCCAGAGGAACGCCCTGGCTGGCAGTACAGTTTTTTGATTTGCGGGAGTCCCGGTCAAGGGAGAATCCCAGGGTGGTTAAATGATGGCTCTACGCTCACTGCCTCCCTCCAGGCCCTGCTGACCCCGGAGGACGCAGTCCTGTCGGACGAGCTGAACCATGCCTCCATCATCGACGGCATCCGGCTGTGCAAGGCCCACAAGTACCGCTATCGCCACCTGGACATGGCCGACCTAGAAGCCAAGCTGCAGGAGGCCCAGGTGGGGTGACGCCTGTGTCCACCCTCAGCCTCCGCCTGGGGAAGGAAGTGAGGCTTAGAGAGGCCAACTCCTCATTCACAGAGATAGCCTGAAAGTTTGAAACAGCAGAGATTTGTCCAAGATTTGAACCCAGATCCCTCACACCCACAGCATTATTCTTTTTTTTTTTTTTTTTTCCTGAGACAGAGTTTCACTCTGTCGCCAAGGCTGGAGTATAGTGGTGTGATCTCGGCTCACTGCAACCTCCACCTCCTGGGTTCAAGTGATTCTCCTGCCTCAGCCTCCCAAGTAGCTGGGATTACAGGCATCTTCCACCCCACCTGGCTAATTTTTGTATTTTTAGTAAAGACGGGGTTTCATCATGTTGTCCAGGCTGGTCTCGAACTCCTGACCTCAGTTGATTTCACCTGCCTAGGCCTCCCAAAGTGCTGGGATTATAGACGTGAGCCACTGTGCCTGGCACCAGAGCATTATTCCATTGTGCCATGGTGCCTTGAGGTTTTTCCCTGTGTGTGTGTGTGTGTGTGTGTGTGTGTGTGTGTGTGTGTGTGTGACAGACTCACTCTGTTGCCCAGGCTGTATTGCAATGGTGCAGTCATAGCTCACTGCAGCCTCAATCTTCTGGACTCGAGCGATCCTCCCACCTCAGTCTCCTGAGTAGCTGGGACTACCGGTGCCCACCACACCCAGTTTTTTATTTGTTTGTTTGTTTTTTAGGTGGAATTTCACTCTTTTTGCCCAGGCTGGAGTGCAATGGCGTGATCTCAGCTCACTGACACCTCTGCCTCCCGGGTTCAATTGATTCTCCTGCCTCAGCCTCTGGAGTAGCTGGGATTACAGGCACACACCACCGTGCTCAGCTAATTTTGTATTTTTAGTAGAGATGGGGTTTAACCATGTTGGCCAGGCTGGTTTCGAACTCCTGACCTCAGGTGATCTGCCTGTCTCAGCCTCCCAAAGTGTTGGGATTACAGGCATGAGCCACCGCACCCAGCCTGTTTGTTTGTTTTTGAGACAGGGTCTCACTATAATGCTCAGGCTAGTCTTGAACTCCTGGGCTCCCAAAGTTACAGGCATGAACCACCATACCCAGCCAGTTTTTAAAATTTTTAGTAGAGACAGGGTCTCACTATGTTGCCCAGGCGGGTCTCGAACCCGTAAGCTCCCAAAGTGCTGGGATTACAGGTGTGAGCCACTGTGCCCGGCCTGCCTTGAGTATTAGCCAGCACCTTCTGTGTGGCAGGCCCTTGCTAGGCATAAGGATAGAATGTACATGTTGGTGAGACCTGGTCCCAGCCTAGCCTGCCTTCTGGGACCTTACACAGGAGACTGAGACGTGAGCCCATTCTCACTGTCCAGAGCTCAGCGTGGAGATGGGTGACGCTGAGAGGCACAGATGAGGGAGAGGATGTTCCAGCCCCCAAGATGGTGGTACCTCTGTGCCCACCTCTGTGCTGGGCACTGGGCAGGATGAGCTCTCAGAGCTCCAAGCAGCACAAGAGACGGGTGGTTTGGCCCAACTTGACACCACCCACCATCTGCTCATGTCTTTCCTGCAGAAGCATCGGCTGCGCCTGGTGGCCACTGATGGGGCCTTTTCCATGGATGGCGACATCGCACCCCTGCAGGAGATCTGCCGCCTCGCCTCTAGATATGGCGCCCTGGTCTTCGTGGATGAATGCCATGCCACTGGCTTCCTGGGGCCCACAGGACGGTGGGATCATGTGGCACCTGAGGCCTGGGGTGGGGCTTCTGAGGGTGGCTGGGAAACGCGGAGGCCAGTCCCCAGCATGATCCATAATCCCTGGGCTCTCAGGAGGCCAGTGACAGCAGCGGTGGCTTCCCTTGCAGGGGCACAGATGAGCTGCTGGGTGTGATGGACCAGGTCACCATCATCAACTCCACCCTGGGGAAGGCCCTGGGTGGAGCATCAGGTACCTGCAAGGTTGTGTCCCTGGGGTCCCCTTGTCCTTTTGAAGGGCCCTGGAGGGGCTCAGGGAAGTGGGGAGGGCAGCATGGACTGTACTTTCAGGAGGGGTTGGGTAGGCTCTGGCCCCTGACCAACCCCTCCCCCTACCTCTTCCCTTCTTCTCAGGGGGCTACACGACAGGGCCTGGGCCCCTGGTGTCCCTGCTGCGGCAGCGCGCCCGGCCATACCTCTTCTCCAACAGTCTGCCACCTGCTGTCGTTGGCTGCGCCTCCAAGGCCCTAGATCTGCTGATGGGGAGTAACACCATTGTCCAGTCTATGGCTGCCAAGACCCAGAGGTGCGACTCCCAGCAGGGCAGGCTCGGGGGCGGAGAGACGTGGTGAGAGCCAGCCTCATGTGTCTGCCCAGGCCCACAGACAGCTCTGTGCCCACCGGGTCTGCTTCTGCCTGTTCCCCTCCCTTCTCTCTGTCCCTGCCTCTCCCCTCTAGCTTCTGTGTCTCCTTCTTATCCATCCTGTCTTTCCACCTCCCTTGTTGTTCTCCCTGCCCCCTGCCTGGCTCCCATCTGCCTCTTAGAGCTTGTAACTGTCTTTGTTGATCCTTCTTGCAGACTTGGGCATAGACCTCGGGCCTGGTCCCTGCAAGGAGCGGGTGTGAATGCTCCACGGCCCCTTAGCTACCTGTGACACCTTGTGCCCACAGGTTCCGTAGTAAGATGGAAGCTGCTGGCTTCACTATCTCGGGAGCCAGTCACCCCATCTGCCCTGTGATGCTGGGTGATGCCCGGCTGGCCTCTCGCATGGCGGATGACATGCTGAAGAGAGGTAAGGGTGCTGAAACAAGGGAACTGGTGGTGGGTCCTGAGAGAAGAGAAAGGGAAACCCCTAGACTGTGACCCAGCCCCGCACCCAGCCACGCTGCGGCCTCTTAGGCCAGCTGTCTGTCTAAGCTTGAAAACCCCAAGCCATGAGGCAGTCCCGAATCTGAGACCTGGGGCAGTTCCCTTGCCCTCTGTGTTCTGCCCCCAAGCCTGTTGGTTCTGGCACGCCCTTGCTTTCTACCCTCCCAGGCATCTTTGTCATCGGGTTCAGCTACCCCGTGGTCCCCAAGGGCAAGGCCCGGATCCGGGTACAGATCTCAGCAATGCATAGCAAGGAAGACATTGACCGCTGCGTGGAGGCCTTCGTGGAAGTGGGGCGACTGCACGGGGCACTGCCCTGAGCTCTGGGTAAGGACGAGAAGAGCCAAGGTCCACCTACTGCCACAGGGTCAAAGGAGGTTTTCGATCAGCCCAGACCAGAGGCTCTGAGCCCTGAACCAAAGTCCCAGAGCTGGGCTGGGACGTGACCTGTGCTGAGGGCTGTGAGAATGTGAAACAACAGTGTGAAAATTGGCTGTGACACTCTGGTCTGCTTTATTGTCTCTGGGCAGGCCCAGTCCTGTGGCCGGTTGAAGAATCAGGCAGGAGCCAGGGCTCTGAGGGGAGGCTCCTGAGGACTGCAGATCTCCACTGACCTCTTTCCCTAGATTAAGATGGGACCCAGTGGCCGGGCACGGTGGCTCAGGCCTGTAATCCCAGCACTTTGGGAGGCCAAGGCAGGTGGATCACCTGAGGTCGGGAGTTTGAGACCAGCCTGACCAACATGGAGAAACCCCGTCTCTACTAAAAATACGAAATTAGCCAGGCGTGGTGGCGTATGCCTGTAATCCCAGCTGCTCAGGAGGCTGAGGCAGGAGAATCGCTTGAACCCGGGAGGTGGAGGTTGCGGTGAGCCAAGATCATGCCATTGCACTCCAGCCTGAGTAACAAGAGCAGAAGTCTGTCTCAAAAAAAAAAAAAAAAAAAAAAGGCTGGGACCCAGGCCTTTGGGAGATAGGCCCGGGCCACCGTTTGTCTCGGGTAGTTTCTGTGCTGCTGTGGAGGGCTGCTGAGAACTAGCCCCACAGGCCCTTTACCCTGCCACTGCCCGCTACTCTGCAGCCCCTGAGTCTAGTCTTAGAGTCTAGCTTCTTCCTTCTCCCCATTGGAAGATGTCCTGTAGCTGCCCAGGTAGGAGGAGGCTGGGTGTCCATGTTTGGAAGGAGAGGCAGAGGATTCAGGCCCAAAAGAAAAGAATGAGGATCACCCCTGGGGAAGCTCCAGACAGTCTGGAACCCTGTGTTCGCGCCCACTCTCTCCCTGCCTTACTCTGGCTTTCGGCAAGCTCCAGTCCCTGTGTGTGCCTCAGTCCTCCTGCCACTACGCCTTGAGATCTGAGGTCCTTCCATCTCGCTCATTCCAAGGCCTACGATGATCAGCCGCCAGGGGGTGCTGCGAGCACGGGCCGCGGCCGCCGGCTCGCCCCGCCCCTCCAGACTGGGGGCCTTGGGCCGCGGCTGTTCAGGCTGCCCAGCAGTCAAGGCCAGGAGGGGCGATTTGCTGCTGCCAAGGCCCCATCCTCCCTTGTGCCCCACAACGGCTCGCCGCTTTCCTGTTGGAGGGGCCTGCGGGAGGAGGGCGGTCTCTCCCTGGCGACCTTGTGGACCCCTTGTGGGGTGGGGAGTGGGGTCCCCGCAGCTCCACCCTCAGCGTGGTGTGACCTTGGGAAGCTCTTAGTTTGCTTGGGACAGAGGATGAAAAGGCCCTTTATCATTAACGACATGAAACTAGCCCTACGTCTCTCTCTGACGTCCTGCACCTCCAGCCCACCCATTTGCCTGTTATCTTGGGATGAACAATATGAGCTGGGCTCTGGCCCAGCCCTGCAGGATCTGAAAGCTGGGATTCAGGGAATCCTAGCCTGCGATCCGGAGGACCTTGCTGCTGGGGTCCAGGAGCTGGGGAAGGGGTGGGTGTGGGGAGCCGGTGTGAGGGTGGAAGGCAGCCTGGCTGGGGTAGCTGTGGCCACATTAGCGGCAGGAACATTTGCAGCCCACCACCACCGGCTAGGGCACGTGGCACCAGGCGCGCTGCTGCAGGGGATGTGCACAAGGGCTCAACCAGTAATGTCGAGCCAGCAGCTTGATGAGCATGGTCTGCTCTAGTCGGCAGCTCATGTTAAGCGCCACGGGCAGCTGCGGGGTGACGTGTGGCAGTCGGTGTGGTGCACCCGGCGGGGCCAGAACAGAGGGCCCAGGTCCACCCAGACCGACGTGAGGCGGCACGAGGCGAGATCCAGACAGCGGCGCAGAAAGTGCGTCGCCGCCCCTGTGGCTCCCAGGAGCCGCCGCTGGCGTTGCCCTGCTGCGCTGGCAGCGCCGCGACCCCCTGGGCTAGCCGATCGCGGTAGGGCTCCACGCCGTTGGCCAACCCGCGGCTCAGCGTGTCCTGCTGCACCAGCCCGGGTCCGCCGCCGCGCTTCTTCCGCAGTCATCCAGAAGGTGTCTGTAGGAGGCGCAGCAGCCGCTCTGGGTGCACGTGTTTCGGCTTGGGCGCCTACCGGTAGTCGCCGGCCGCCCACGACAAGCTGTAGGGCCACGCGGGGCGGGAGGGCCGGCCGTGGATCAGCTGCAAGTCTGCGTTCTGCAGAATCAGAGGCTCTGGGGACCGCCCCAAGGGCGCAATGTCCTTGTTCTCTGCGTCGCGCACGGGGTTCAGGGCCGCGGGCTACCAGAAGCGGCAGTAGTGGTGGATGGAGGTGGCACCGGGCGCACCCAAGGTCTAGGCTCACGGCCGCGCTCTTTATGGCCGCCTGTTCCTTCCTCCTTCCCTCCACCTCCGCTCTCATATCAGCTTAGCCTTGCCGCTGCTGGGAGCTCATCGCCCTAGGCCAAGAAGGACCTTGTGGGCAGGGGCCTCCCAAGGGCCAGGAGTGCAAAGTCATGAATCTCAGATGCTTTCCAGCCCGTTCCAGGGTTCAGGCATGCACATTCGTCCAGGATTCTGGGAGTCTAAGGGTGCGTTACTTTCACGCAGTGGTTGTAGATCTGTCAAAGGTTCTAAAATCCCACCAAGCTGAGTCTCGCCATTCAGGGATCATAAGAGTCTACAATTCCGTTGCGCAATTCAATTCTGAATTCAATTCAGAATTAATTCAATTCTGGCCGGGCGCGGTGGCTCACGCCTGTAATCCCAGCACTTTGGGAGGCCGAGGCGGGCGGATCACGAGGTCAGGAGATCGAGACCATCCTGGCTAAAACGGTGAAACCCCGTCTCTACTAAAAATACAAAAACAAAACATTAGCCGGGCGTGGTGGGCGCCTGTAGTCCCAACTACTCGGGAGGCTGAGGTGGGAGAATGGCGTGAACCTGGGAGGCGGAGCTTGCACTTGCAGTGAGCTGAGATCACACCACTGTACTCCAGCCTGGGCAACAGAGCGAGACTGTCTCAAAAATATATATATATATATTAATTCAATTCTGAAGCTTCTGAATTCAGGTTTGGCAAGTCTAGATTAGATTCCTAATAGTTTCAATTCCGTGAGACTCTGCTTCCAAAAATTGAGGATTTTCTGCATCTAAAGAAGGTGACATCAGGCTCTATAGAGGCACCTCTGAGCCCTCGTGAAAACCCCGGGGCCTTTGAGGAGCTGGTTCTTTTCTTTTCTTTTTTTTCTTTCTTTTTTTTTTTTGAGTCTTGCTCTGTTGCCCAGGCTGGAGTGCAGTGGCACAGTCTCTGCTCACTGCAACCTCCGCCTCCCGGGCTCAAGCCATTCTCCTGCCTCAGTCGTCCCAAGTAGCTGGGATTACAGGTGTGCACCACCATACCTGGCTAATTTTTAGTAGAGATGGGTTTCACCATGTTGGCCAGGCTGGTCTT
This sequence comes from Pan troglodytes, assembly GCF_028858775.2. Classification (NCBI taxonomy): domain Eukaryota; kingdom Metazoa; phylum Chordata; class Mammalia; order Primates; family Hominidae; genus Pan; species Pan troglodytes. The sequence continues at coordinate 39,831,304 of NC_086016.1, forward strand.
GAACTCCTGACCTCAAGTGATCCAACTGCCTTGGCCTCCCAAAGTGCTAGGATTACAGACATGAGCCACCACGCCTGGCCTTAAGGAGCTAGTTCTGAGCATCTACCGAGTCCTGGCTCCACCAGCGCCCCTCACACTGTTTTCTCTCCCCTTACGCACTTCCCCTTGATGCTCCCCAACCCCACCCCCAGCTTCTAAAAACACTACACTCAGCCCCTCCACCTCTCCCCTCCCTTCCTTAACTCACTGCAGACTGCCTTTTGCCCTCAAAACACCTGTCCAGTTTACCAGCAGCCTCCTCATTGCTGAATCCAGTGTACCTTGCTCCCCAGGTGCTAGCCTCCCTAACCCTCTGGAGGCATTTGGCCATGTGGCCCCTCCTCCACACAGTTCAGGACAGAACTCCATGACCAAATCACACAGCCGTTCACCAAGACCTATTCACCTCTTTGGCTCTTGCCTAGACGAGAGGCTCCTAACAGGTCACTCATCAGATCTCTCCCCCTCTGTCCATCCTTTTCACCCCGGGCAATAATAGACTTTTTTTTTGAGACAGAGTCGCTCTGTTGCCCAGTCTGGAGTGCGAGCGATCTCGGCTCACTGCAACCACCACCTCCCAGGTTCAAGCGATTCTCGTGCCTCAGCCTCCTGAGTAGCTGGGATTACAGGTGTGAGCCACCATGCCCAGCTAATTTTTGTATTTTTAGTAGAGGCAGGGTTTTGCCATGTTGGCCAGTCTGGTCTCGAACTCTTGACCTCAGATGATCCGCCCACCTCGGCCTCCCAAAGTGCTAGGATTACAGGTGTGAGCCGCTGCGCCTGGCCCATAACAAACTTCTTACAAAAGATAATGTGGGGGAAAAAAAAGAAAGAAAGAAAGAAAATGTGCGGGTCATGTCTCTGCTGTAGAATCTTAGTAGTTCCCCGTTGCTATCAGGTAAAGCCAGACTTTTTGGACAGGTACCTAAACCATCTGGGCTCCAGCTGGACTAAGGCTCTGGAAAGAGCTTCCAGAGAAGGATCTCAGGATTTGCAGAGCCTGAGGGAGGAGTCTCTGGAGTCTGCCGAAAGGAGACTCAAGTCCTGGTTTCCCACTCCAGGAAACCCCAGTCAAGACTAGGAATCCTTTTTTTTTTTTTTTTGAGACGGAATCTCGCTCTGTCGCCCAGGCTGGAGTGCAGTGGCACGATCTTGGCTCACTGCAACCTCCAACCCCTAGCTTCAAGCAATTCTCTGCCTCAGCCTCCCGAGCAGCTGGGATTACAGGTGCCCGCCACCACACCCAGCTAATTTTTGTATTTTTAGTAGACATGGGGTTTCATCATCTTGGCCAGGCTGGTCTTGAACTCCTGACCTCATGATCCACCTGTCTTGGCCTCCCAAAGTGCTGGGATTACAGGCATGAGCCACCGCGCCCAGCCTCTTCTTTTTTTTTTTTTTTTTTGAGACAATGTCTCACTCCATCACCTAGGCTGGAGTGCAGTGGCGTCATCTTGGCTCATTGCAACCTCCACCTCCCAGGTTCAAGCGATTCTCCTGCCTCAGCCTCCAGAGTAGCTGGGATTACAGGCGCCCGCCACCACGCTCAGTTAATTTTTGTATTTTTAGTAGAGACAAGGTTTCGCCACATTGGCCAGGCTGGTCTCGAATTCCTGGCCTCAAGTGATCTGCCTGCCTCGGCCTCCCAAAGTGCTGGGATTACAGACGTGAGCCACCATGCCCGGCCTAGGAACCTTTTCTAAACATGGATTGGAGCAAGAAGGTGCAGGGATAGGGGATGGAGTCACATCAGGCTGGGCCACAGGAGGTGGGAGTGCCAGAGACTGGCTGGGCCCTGGGCACAGAGGGGTTAACTACAAAGCAAATCACAGAGAGCGAGATCAATGGGTTACTGGCTGCAGAGAGAGGAAAAGGCAGCAGCAACGCAGAGAGGCAGAGAAGAGCCAGGCAGAAGAGCCTGCCACCTGGGGGAAATCAGGGACTGAGGAGGAAGTGGCCAGTGGCTACTCCAGAGGGAGTGCCCAACTCCGGCTCAGCAGAGGGGGCAGAGGAGAGGAGGGGCCTTAAAGGCAAAGGGGGAGAAGTAGAAGGCAGACCAGTACCTGCAGGGAGGCACCGAGGGGCAGCCGCTGAATCAGGAGGCCCACCCAGCCTGGCCATTCCACCCAGGATCAAGCCCACTGCCCAAGGCGGAGGTGGGTGTTGCCCATCCTGGGCTTTGGGGACCTACTGCATGCTGGGTGCTGGGGTGGGGGCAGACATTGCCTTTCTTCCCTACTCCCTGCCTGACCCCCCTTTCCCCTACTTTGTCCCACCACCCCAGTGGTCTCAAGCCTGCAAGGAGATCCACAGGTAGTAGGAGACATGGGCTGTAGAGTGGGATGGGGGTGAGCATGGGTGCGGTGTGCACACACACACAGGTTGTCAGAGGCACCACCTGTTACAGGCTCTCAGATGAGCACTCTAGCTTAAGAGGCAGGATACCAGGGTGGCAACAGCCCCAGAGCTGCCATTTCGAGTGTGATATTATCCTCCCATGTCCCCTCTCTGGGCCTCGATTTCCCTATGTGCAGAGAGGGAGCAGTGACCTACACGGTCTTCCCAGTTTTGCCATTGTGATGATCTCACTATACTGGACCCTCCAATGACTCAGGGATGTTACCCGTGTTTTGCTAAGGCTACAGCTTGTAGCCAGAGAAAGCCCTAAACCCATGTCCCAGGGTCTCCCCTGAGCTTCAGATCCCCATTGAGAAGGAAAATATACCAGTTTCTGGGTTTGGCCCCTCCCCCCATCGCCATATCTTCATCCTACTTCGCTTGTGCCTTCCCCAGCCTCGTGGGTTGAAAGTGTCCCTCAAATACCTAGGTAGTCCTCCAGGCAGGACTCCAGGGGTGTTCCTTAGGAAACTGAGGAACTCTCACCCCTTGAACACCACGAGCTTGCTCACACAGTGACACTCAGCGATGACTTTGGCTCTGCTCTCCCCTCCTCCATCTCCCACGAGCTTCCAGCCCAGAACACCTGGCCAGACCCAGGTCGGGGGAGTTAGATCCCGGGGTCAAGCAACCAGAACTGGGGGCTCTTGCCTGAGGACTCCAGCTTCTCTTCCCAGGTGCCCGTCTGATGGGGAGATGGCTGATGCCCAGAACATTTCACTGGACAGCCCAGGGAGTGTGGGGGCCGTGGCAGTGCCTGTGGTCTTTGCCCTAATCTTCCTGCTGGGCACAGTGGGCAATGGGCTGGTGCTGGCAGTGCTCCTGCAGCCTGGCCCGAGTGCCTGGCAGGAGCCCGGCAGCACCACGGACCTGTTCATCCTCAACCTGGCGGTGGCTGACCTCTGCTTCATCCTGTGCTGCGTGCCCTTCCAGGCCACCATCTACACGCTGGATGCCTGGCTCTTCGGGGCCCTCGTCTGCAAGGCCGTGCACCTGCTCATCTACCTCACCATGTACGCCAGCAGCTTCACGCTGGCTGCTGTCTCCGTGGACAGGTGCGCTGTGCCTGGGGCCTGGCTGGGCAGGGCTGTGGGGGCGGGGGTTGGGGGAGGAGTCCTGAACAGATCCTCACTGGCCTTAGGAAGGAGAGAGTGGGGGACCAGAAAGGGAGGTGGGTGGGAGGAAACAAAAGCTCCCTGACCCCTCGCAAGCAGCCTCTGGGCACCTGCAGGGCGTGCTTGAGGGGACTGTCCTGCCCTTCCCCTCTTCCACTGTGAACTTCCAGAGGACGCCTCTGAGTCTCAAGTGGCAGCACAGGGTCTGGCACATAGTAAGTGCTCTGTAAGCGCGAAATGAATCGCAAAAGAAGCTCACGAATGCGTTCATCAGTTTTTTTTGTTTTGTTTTGTTTTTTTTTTTTTTTGGATCTTGGCTCACTGCAACCTCTGCCTCCTGGGTTCCAGCGATTCTCCTTCCACAGCCTCCCGAGTAGCTGGGATTACAGGCCACCACACCTGGCTAATTTTTTGTATTTTTAGTAGAAACGGGGTTTTGCCATGTTGGACAGGCTGGTCTCGAACCCCTGACCTCAGGTGATCCGCCCGCCTCGGCCTCCCAAGTGCTGGGATTACAGGCGTGAGCCACCGCGGCCAGCCCAGCTATTTTCTAACTGCCCACACCTGGCCAAGCTGTGCACACATCTGCTTCCACAGCTTGAAACTTGGGGTCAAATCCAGGCTCACTCCAGCTGATGACCCTGGGCAAGTCACTTCTCTCTGGACCTCATCTGACGCATCCATAAAATAATCCTAGAAATAACAAGTCACCGGGATCGGGCCCTTGCTAGGTGCAAGGGCCTAAGCACCTTGCGCGTTCACACCCTTAATCCCCGCCACGTCCCCCACGGTTCACAGGAGGCGCACTGGGCCGCAGGGCCCCGGCGCGGGACGTGGCGCGGGCCCCTGCGGGAGGGCACCTGCCCGCCCCGCTGACCAGGCGCCCTCCGCAGGTACCTGGCCGTGCGGCACCCGCTGCGCTCGCGCGCCCTGCGCACGCCGCGCAACGCCCGGGCCGCAGTGGGGCTGGTGTGGCTGCTGGCGGCGCTCTTCTCGGCGCCCTACCTCAGCTACTACGGCACCGTGCGCTACGGCGCGCTGGAGCTCTGCGTGCCCGCCTGGGAGGACGCGCGCCGCCGCGCCCTGGACGTGGCCACCTTCGCTGCCGGCTACCTGCTGCCCGTGGCCGTGGTGAGCCTGGCCTACGGGCGCACGCTGCGCTTCCTGTGGGCCGCCGTGGGTCCCGCGGGCGCGGCGGCGGCCGAGGCGCGGCGGAGGGCGACGGGCCGCGCGGGGCGCGCCATGCTGGCGGTGGCCGCGCTCTACGCGCTCTGCTGGGGTCCGCACCACGCGCTCATCCTGTGCTTCTGGTACGGCCGCTTCGCCTTCAGCCCGGCCACCTACGCCTGCCGCCTGGCCTCGCACTGCCTGGCCTACGCCAACTCCTGCCTCAACCCGCTCGTCTACGCGCTCGCCTCGCGCCACTTCCGCGCGCGCTTCCGCCGCCTCTGGCCGTGCGGCCGCCGACGCCGCCACCGCGCCCACCGCGCCTTGCGTCGCGTCCGCCCCGCGTCCTCGGGCCCACCCGGCTGCCCCGGAGACGCCCGGCCTAGCGGGGGGCTGCTGGCTGGTGGCGGCCGGGGCCCGGAGCCCAGGGAGGGACCCGTCCACGGCGGAGAGGCTGCCCGAGGACCGGAATAAACCCTGCCACCTGGACTCCGCCTGTGTCCGTCTGTCTCACTCCCGTTCTCCGAAGGCGGGACGCCACCGGGCCAGGGATGGGGCAATGCCACGAGCTCTCTGAGGGGCATTGAGTGGAGCGACTTGTCCCCGCTCCACAGCGGAGCACCAGCCCAGTGGACACCCCTGGGTGTGAATATGGACAGCACAGCCCGCCCCCAGCAGGGCAGCCCCCAGAGCCTGCCCAGAGCCAGCCTGGCAGTCCCTCTGCCCATCCTTCCAACTGGGTGACACCTAGGCCCTGCTTCCTCCACCACCTCTTAACTGTCTCCTTCTTGGTTCCAAGCTCAGTCCTAGGTAATTTAACATCAACAGCTAATAAATGGCTAATATTTAAGTGGGACCAGGTGCTTGGCTCATGCCTGTAATCTCAGCGTTTTGGGAGGTCGAGGCGGGAGGATCGCTTGAGGCAGCAGTTCAAGGCTGCAGTGAGCTATGATCACGCTACTGCATTCCAGCCTAGACAGCAAAGCAAGACCTTGTCTCTAAAAACATTTATTAAGCAGGTACCATATGCCTCATGCTACATTCTTTGTCAAAACAGCTTTGCAAATAGATATGATTAACCTTTCCTTTTTTTTTTTTTTTTTTTTTGTCTTTTAGAGACAGAGTTTTGTCGCCCAGGCTGGACTACAGTGGCGCCATCTCGGCTCACTGCAACCTCCGTCCCCCGGGTTCAAGCAATTCTCCTGCCTCAGCCTCCAGAGTAGCTGGGATTACAGGCGCCCACCACCACATCCGACTAATTTTTTTTTTTAATAGAGACGGGGTTTCACCATTTTGGACAGGCTGGTCTTGAACTCCTGACCGCAGGTGATCTGTCCGCCTCGGCCTCCCAAAGTGCTGGGATAACAGGCGTGAACCACTGTGCCCGGCCGTTTAGCCCCATTTTACAGATGTAGAAATCAAGGATCATAGAGATTTAGTGATTTGCCACACCGCTGGTGTTTGGCAGAGGTTGGATACAAACCCATGGCTGTGTAACTTTTTCTTTTTTTTTTCTATTATTATTATTATTATTATTATTTTTGAGAGAGAGAGAGAGATTGTTATCCAGGCTGCAGTGCAGTGGCACAATCTTGGCTCAATACAACCTCCGCCTCCCAGGTTCAAGCGATTCTCCTGCCTCAGCCTCCCGACTAGCTGCGACTATAGGCGTATGCCACCACACCTGGCTAATTTTTGTATTTTTTTTTATTTTTATTTTTTGGTAGAGATGGGGTTTCACCGTGTTGGCCAGGCTGGTCTTGAACTCCTGACCTCAAGCGATCTGCCGGCATTGCCCTCCCAAAGTGCTGGGATTACAGGCGTGAGCCACCGCGCCCGGCCCAGAGGTAACACTTGACATGTATTTTCTTGGACAAAGGTGGGGAGGGGCATGCCAGGTAGAGCAACAGCCTGTGCAAGGCAGGGGACATGCAGGGCAGTAAGTGGCTCCTGCAGCTGAGGCAGGGAGAGATTGGGGCAGGGGAGGCCTGGAGGGCAGGAGCTTCATCCTTCAGGCAGATGGTGATGCCACTGAAGGTTTTCAGGAGAGGAGGGGGCCTATCAGATGTGCAGTTCAGAAAGCTCCCAGGGCTGCTGTGTACAAGCTGGAATGGAGGCCTAGACTTGGCAGAGGACTCAGATCAGGTGGGTTCTCCTGGGCCCTTCTTGGAAGTGAGGAGACCGGTAAAGAGTCTGCTCCGTGAGCTCTGTTGAGGAAAGCCAACGAGGCCTGGCCTAGGACTGGGAAGATATTTTTGCTGTGGACTTGGCAGGAAGATGGATGGCCTGCCTGCAGGCTTGGGCTTGGTTCCCGAGGCTCCGAGGTTTGCTTCAGGGGGCTAATGAAACACTTGGAAGAGCAGATGGTCGTAATAATAATAACTCAGGAGAGAATTGTGTGTCCAGTAGAGCCCAAGGCAGGCAAGAGGGTCGGAGTGGAGGCTGAATTGAGTCCTGGCCACTGCTCCCCAGGGCCTGAGAGAACCCTCCTGATCTGAGCCCTCTGTCAAGTGTAGGGCTGAGCCTGAGGCAGCCCTGGGGACCTGGAAAGGCACTTTTCTTAGTTGGAAGGAGGTTTGGATTCTACAACCTTCTTACCTTCCTGTTTGTGCAAACCTCTTAAGAAGAGGCCTGGCCGGATCACGAGGTCAGGAGATCGAGACCATCCTGGCTAACACAGTGAAACACCATATCTACTAAAAATACAAAAAATTAGCTGGGCGTGGTGGCAGGCGCGCCTGTAGTCCCAGCTACTCGGGAGGCTGAGACAGGAAAATGGCGTGAACCCGGGAGACAGAGCTTCCAATGAGCCGAGATCACGCCACTGCACTCCAGCCTGGGGGACAGAGCGAGACTCCGTCTCAAAAAAAAAAAAAAATTACTCTTTAGGGGGCCTGGCGCAGTAGCTCACGCCTGTAATCCTAGCACTTTGGGAGGCTGAGACGGGTGGATACGAGGTCAGGAGTTCAAGATCAGCTTGGCCAAGATGCTGAAACCTCCATCTCTACTAAAAATACAAAAAAAAAGTGGTCGGGCTTGGTGGTACACACCTGTAATCCCAGCTACTCGGGAGGCTGAGGCAGGAGAATCGCTTGAACCCAGGCAGTAGAGGTTGCAGTGAGCCAAGATCACGCCACTGCACTCCAGCCTGGGTGACAGAGCAAGACTCTGTCTCAAAAAAGAAAAAAAAGATTTACTCTTTAGGGAGCTCTTTCTGGCTGCCCCGGCAGGCTTTCCTAGGGAGGAAGTACAGAGTGTGCTGACGGGAGCAGAGAGGTCAGTCAGGAGGCTCGTGTGAAAATCCAGAGAGAAAGACATAGAGGCATTGGAAGTGGTGGGGAGACATGGACAGATGGGTCAGCCACTTAGGAGGTACAATTGCTAGGACTTGGTGACTGTTGGAGGGTAAGGAGGAGAGACGTGTCCCAGATGACACCCCAGACTTCTGGCTTGGGCTATTTGGGGGTGGCAGTGGGGATAACTGAGGGGGACAGTTTTGGTGGTCATGGTGGGGGTGCCCGCAGAATAGCGGTGTACTCTGAGTACGTGCCACGTTTCAGGCCTGTGTCTGGAACTTACGCCTCATCAGCTTTAGAGATTGAAGATGGAGAAACTGAGGCTCGAAGATTAAGTAGCTTGTCCAAGATCACAGAGCTAGCCAGAAACAGAACTGGGGTTTAACTCAGGTTTGTCTGATTTTGGTTCCGTGGTCTTTAATGGAAGCTATGGGAGATGAGGCAGGAAGGAATTGGTTGAGGGGGAGGGAGGAATTTGAAATGTGCAAAGGTGACCTCCTCATCCCCCTCACCCCACCCTAGGCAGCCACAGTGGCAAGGCTGTAACTCAGCCCTGCAGAGAGCAGGCAAGTTAACCTATCTCCTCTGCCTGAGGCTGGCAGGAACAGCATCATCTGTCAACTTCGAGGTGTGCATCTGGGGAAATAAACACCAATTAATGACCCTGAGGTTTCCTATTCATGAACACCAGTTCTTCAGCCCTGACATAGGTTCATTTGTGAGCCACTGGCTGAATACAAGATGGCATGAGGCCAGAGGGAGAGGCTGAGCAGGGGGTAATATTGCTTCTGGCTCAAGAAGATCAGACTCTGATTTATTAAGGCATCTGTTTGGTGTCAAGTTAAGTGGCCCAGGCTCTGTGTAGGAGGCGAGGTTGAAGCAGAAAGGGTGGTGAGGGGTAGGGGTGCCAGGATTAGGCTGGAATATCGGGGGGTGCTCTGGGGCTCCCCAAGCTTCCCTGGCCCTGGCCGACTGTGTTGTAGGGGAGGGCACTGGCCTAGGCATCTGATGAGCCTGCAAGGGCAACTCTGAGAGGCGGTTGATGCAGGGGCTAAGGCAGAGACTCTGGAGCCATGCTGTTGACTTTGAATCCAGACTACTGCGCTTGGCAACCCTGACCTCTCCACGCCTCAGTGATCTGCTCAACTGAGCTCTGTCTGAGCCAGGTTTCATTCCAGGCACCGCGGATCCTTCCAGAGGGAAGCCTCCTCAGTTGCTCACAGTCTGGCACCAGCTTCAATGCAGTGTCTCATGGGCTTTCTCAGGCCCTCACAACCCAGTGGAGGAGGCGCGACTCAACTGCCTCTGTCCCTCTGGGCGCGCTTCACTGCCAAGTGCATCTGTGGATGCGGGCCATCCTCCTGGGCTTCCAAAGCCAGCTGCTGCCCTCTGAGCACAGGGACAAGGAAACACTCTGGGCCTGGAGCCCTGGTCTGGGGCATCAGGCAGGGCTCTTGCACTTCTCTGAGCCCGTTTCCCCATGTGGAAAGTGTGCTGATCTAATCTTCCTGTCGGCACTGAGGGCCCAAATTTGAGAGTCAGCATGGGGGTTTGGCCGTCATTCCCCTTTGGCCCCACAGTTGGAGGGAACCAGGGACTTTGTCGGGATTACCTTAGGTTTCAGTCTAGCTTCCTGCCCCAGCTTGGGCTCAGCATCTGAAGTAGTCTGGGGAGCGGGTGGTCCTGGTGGGGGTAGGGGCTTTTCCCCAGACTGAGGTCACACCCAGAGCCAGAAACCTTCGTGCCTGCTCAGGGCTAAGGATGCAGCTGGCCCCAGGGTGCAGGTAACTGCCCACTTTACCTGGTTTCTGCCTGCCAAGGCCAATCTTCAGAACTTGAGACTTCCTAGCCTGTCCCACCTCCCTCTCTGGCCAGGTTAGAACCCTCCCGGATCCAGTACTTTTTCCAGGCCATCTCCTGGTTGTCCTCCTTCCCTGAGGCCTGGCTCATGCTGCTCCCCCTACCCACTCACCAAGACCCTCAAGGACCACTCCACACCCAGCTCAGCCCCATCCCCCTGTGTAGTCCTTTCTCTTTCCTCGGGTGACTAGGTGCATATCTTGGTGCTCAAGACGTTCCCTGTCCCTGGGAATGCCCTGCTGATCAGAGACCAAGGCATTCACTTGGTAAGGCCCATTGGTTTCTACCAACTGTGTCCTGGGAGCACTGGGGACATTGCACTTTGGAAACCTGGCAGAGAGGATGCTAGACCTCGGCTGGGCTCCACTTACCAGCTGCGTGGTCTCAGGCAAGTTACTTTCTCTCTCTCAGCCTCAATTTCCTGCATCTCTAAGATAGAGGAGAGCAATAAATAACATGGGCTACCTAACACTTTATTCCAAACACTAAATCAAAGGGCTTGAATAAATTCCCTACTAGCACATAGTAGGAGCTCAACAAATGCTGCCCTCTGTTTTAGGAAACTGGTTGGGAGAAAGTTCTAAATTTCGGGAATGGTAGAAACAGCATGAACTTTGGGGGTAGATCCAGGTTTCAGCCCCAGCTGCTTGGCTGGGTGACCCTGTCTGTTTCCCACCTAGAAAAGGCAGCAACAAGGCCACATAGCTTTTTTTTTTTTTTTTTTTGAGATAGAGTCTGGCTGTTGCCCAGGCTGGAGTATAGTGGCCCAATCTCGGCTCACTGCAACCTCCGCCTCCTGGGCTTAAGCGATTCTCCTGCCTCAGCTGCCCAAGTAGCTGGGATTACATGCGCCTGCCGTCACAGCCGGCTAATTTTTGTATTTTTAGTAGAGACGGGGTTTCACCATGTTGGCCAGGCTGGTCTCAAACTCCTGGACTCAAGTGATGCACCTGCCTCGGCCTCCCAAAGCGCTGGGATTACAGGTGTGAGCCACCGCGCCTGGCCAAGGCCACATATTTTACAGGATGGTTGTGAGGATCTGTATTTCTCTCCAAGCGCTTCCCACTGCTTGCAGGTAGGCAAGGGCAGGGAGCTTGTCCTTTCATTCCCTGCTGTCTTCCCACCTAGAACACTGCCTAGCACATAGCAAGCACTAAGTCAATAAGTCAATATTTATTTTTATTTTTTGAGATGGAGTCTCACTCTTTTGCCCGGGCTGGGGTGAAGTGGCTGAATCTTGGCTCACTGCAACCTCCACCTCCTGGGTTCAAGTGATTCTCCGGCCTCAGCCTCCCAAGTAGCTGGGATTACAGGTGGGCGCCACCATGTCTAGCTAATTTTTGTATTTTTGGTAGAGATGGGGTTTCGTCGTGTTGGCCAGGCTGGTCTTGAACTCCTGACCTCAGGTGATCCACCTGCCTTGGCCTCCCAAAGTGTTAGGATTACACGTGTGAGCCACTGCGCCTAGCCCAGTATTTCTAACATGAAAGAAACACGAAGTATAAGGCAAAGGATCTTAACCCGCAAGGTGAAATCAACAAATGTTTCTTCTTCCTGCCATCTTCTAAGCCTTCCTCTGCACCTCCCCGACTCTTCAGTAATTCGCAGAGCAGCCAGCAAGCAGCAAAACTCACCCCTGTGAGTACAACCTCAGCTGAGCTCTCTTTCCTGCCCTGGCCCATGGCCAGCTCAGGGACCACTGAGCTCTCTATCCTGCCCAGTCCAGCCAGCTCAGGGACCACTTGGGTGTTTTGTGACTCACTCCAGTGTCTGAGGCCGACTTCATCTGGCTGGCTCTTCAGACACAATTGGGGTTACAGGAAATATCCTGGCTGGAAATGGGGTGAGGCAGATTGGCTGTCTACATGGCTGTCTGGCAAGTGTTTGATGACTGACCTATAAGCCACCTTCAGTCAAGCCTTTGGTTCACTGTCTACATGGCCAGGGAGGGAGTCAACAATAGACACTCCACCTCCGCAATGGCCAGTTCTCCTGGATCCATGGCTCCAGGAATGGAGGATGCTGCAGGAGACACAGGCCTTGCTTCCCAGCTAAGGACTGTGGGTCATCTCAGGGTGATTTCACAGTCCCAGCATGCCCCAGCTCTCAGCTCTGCAAATACCAAGCAGCCTGCCTAGGGGACAGTGGGCTCAGAAGTGCCCTTGGCAGGCCCTCACCTATCTGCTCCCACAGCTCTGTAGCAAGGGTTCTAACCTTTTTTGAGTGTGGAGCCTGCTGAGAATGAGAATGAGAGCTGTGGACCCGTTTCCCAGAAACGCATGTGTGTACTCTCCACACAAAATCTTGCACTGTTTCGGGGGCTCACACCTCCCTAAGGGCTCGCTAATTGAACCCCTTGGGCCTGAGGTTGAGAAACCTTGCCTCAATTCTTCCCCAGGTGATCAGGCCAGGGTGAGAGAGGACAGACCTGGCAAGCAGGACCCATGAGAAAGCCCCCTTCCTGGACTTTGAGGCCCACTCCCTCCTGCCCCTGCCTCCCCTCTGCCCTGGACTCCTCTCTGCTCTGCCCCATTCCCAGGGCCATGGCCATAGGGGGGCTGTGTTTGGATACAATGGCAACCCTGGGCCCAGAAAGTGGGCAGGCTCACCTGGAGGGGATCAGAGTAACATGGCAGGAAGCGAGTGAAAAGCTACCCCAGAACCGCACCTCTGCTCTCTATGTGACTGGGGTGCCATCCTCCCTTACCTCCCTCAGGCAGTGGCCTGAGTTCCACGGGCGTGCCCCACAGCTCCCTCTGCCGCCTCTCTTCAGGCTTGGGGCCACCGCACTTTCCCTTCCCCAGCCCTGCCAACCTGGTGGGGCACTGGGCTTCCCTCTCACAGGGTCCTGGGGACAGGCCTACCCTACATCTCATACCCACAGACAGACCCTTTTTTCCTCCAAGGCCTGGCCTAGGTTCTATGAGTTCAATGCAGATCTGAGCCATACCAAGCTGGGTTTGGGGAACACACTCTCCTCCTCTGAAAGGTAGACAGGGATTCCAACTTGGTGAAGGGGAGAGTAGGGCAGAGCCAGGCGGGACACGGACTGATCACCTGGAGAAAGTCACCATCAGCAGCCTTGGTGCAGGGGCGGGCCCAGCAGTGCCATCCCCTGGGTTTTCCCTGAGCAGGCCTCCGCTAGGAGCGCACGCTTTCTTCTGCCTGTCCATGGCCCACAGCAAAGGACTGGTGCTCCTGCAGCGGGGAGCGGGGCTGCTGACAGGACTGAATCTCAAGGTGAGTTTTTGGGGCTTCACTACAATACTAGTTTCTGGTTGCTGCTGCAATAAATTACCACACACTTAGTGACTTAAAACAACACAAATTTATTCCCTTAGAGTTCTAAAATCAGCCAGAATTATAAAATTAGCCTCACTGAGCCAGTCCAGGTGGGAGCAGGGCTGGGACCTTCCAGGGCTCTGTGGGAGGATGCATTTCCTGGCTCTGAGGTGGCCTGGACTCTGTGGCTTGAGCTGCCCTCCTCAACTCGTTTCCTACTCCATCGCTACACCTCCAACCTGCTCTCCCGTCACCTGCTCTGCTGTTATACAGACCCGGGTGAGGACATCAGGCCCTCCAGAACAAGCTGGGATAATCTTCCCGGCCAAAGATCCTTAACTTCATTACATCTGCAAAGCCCCTTTGGCCATACAAGGTAATTTTGACAGGTTCCTGGGATTAGGACATGGGCATCTTGGGAGGCCACTACTGGCCTACCACAACTGGGCAGCAAAACTATTACACCCTCCGGTATAATAGTTTTGGTGTTTCAATGACTGGGAGGAAAAGTGTTGGAATTTTTTGCTTTGGGGTCCCTCTTAACCTTGTATTTTTAAGGTCTGGGACTCACCAACCCTCCCCTTCCAACCAGAGAAACTCACTGCAGTATCTCCTTGAAAGTCCGGTGACGTGTCTGTCTAAGTGCTGGTGAGAGGCACAGGACCAACTGAGGGCCTCACGCAGTACCCCTGGCCACAGGGTGCCCGCCTAAGCCCACACCTGCTGACTGCAACAAGCCCGTGGCCAGGACGGAACACAGAGAAGGGTCTGAGGCCTGGGGCGCGCCATGAAGGCCATGGGGCAAGTGAGGTCTGCTGAGATAGCGCGGGTCTGCGGAGCTGAAGTGCAGCTGCAGAGGCTGGTCTGGTGCTGCGAGAACTGGAAGAAGCTGGGAGCTGTGGTCCCTGTCCACAGAGATGCTGGAAACTGTGGCTGGGAGTGGCTCTGAGGCCGTGGAGAGAGAGCATCTCTGCCCCATGGCATCTGCGGGTGAGGGCAAGGTCCTCACCAGACAAGTGCAGCTCCAAGTCCCAGATGTTGGGCTTTTTCTTGGTACTGAGACAGCAGTGGGGCAGGGTGGGGCAGTGGCAGGAAGGCAGGGAGCCTCTCTTGCTACCTCTTCTCCATGCTCTGCATCTGCAGACTGAGGGAGGTGAAGCTGGCCAGGAGGTCAGTCACTTCATCCACCTGCAGGATGGAACAGAGGCTCTGTTATGGGACATGGGGTGTGCCAGGGCTCCTGGGTCTCTTCCACAATCCCACAGGCACGGTCTCTCCTCCCAGGGCGTGTGGTGGCTTCTGACTATGCAGCAGTTGACCAAGGGTCAATCTTTGACACCAGGTGGCCTAGGGCTGTCCTAGAGGGCAGGACCATGAACACACACTAGCCACTGGCAACTTCAAAGGAAGTGAATGGAGGCTTTGAAGCCTGCAACCCCACAATCATAGGCTCTTTCCCCCACTTTTTTTGTTTGAGACAGGGCCTTGCTCTGGTTTTTTTTGTTGTTGTTTTAATAATTTTTGCCTTTTTCCACATGTTCTGAGAGGACCTTGCTTTGTCACTCAGGCTGGAGTTCGGTGGCAATCACAGCTCACTGCAGCCTCGAACTCCTAGCCTCAAGTGATCCTCCCACTTCAGCCTCCCATAGCATTGGGATTACAGGTGTGAGCCCCTGCGGCTGGCCCCAGCCCACAGCCTCTTTCTGATACGAGTGTCTGGTGGCATCGGAGCAGGGTGGACTGGCCCTGAGGCTCTTGCCAGGCCCTGGGTCTGGGCCTGTGGCTGCAGCTCACCTGCTCTTTGGTACTGGTCATCTGCAGGCGGGTGCAGAGGTCATCCAGGCGTTCTCGCTGCTCATGTTGCCCTAGGCGCTCCAGATACTCCCTCAGCATATGGATGATCTGCAACAAGAGGGTGAGCTGAGCTGCCTGGGTTCCTAGGGAGGCAGACAGGCTGATGCTGCTTCCAAAAAGCACAGTGGAGCAGGTGCCAACTGGGGTCAGTGTGAAACGACCCAGGAGCCCTGGGGCCAGAGGCAGGTGTGTCTGTGGTTAGGGCAGCATCTGTCCAGTGCTGCCTTGGTGCCGTGGGCTCCACACAGAAGGGGTACTCACCTGCTTCACCTCCAGACGCACAGCCTCTAGGCACTGGGCATGGCCCTCCTGCAGGATGTTCAGCTTTGACTTGGCCAGGTGCAGGGGTGTGCGACCAGCTCGGTCCAGGGCATCCACACGGGCCCCTGCAGGTACCAGCTGAGGTGAGCATTCTGGGGGTGAGGGGGAGAAAGAGGACAGAGAGGGGAAGAAACCACATACCTCCTCGTAGCAGTGTGGTGATGACAGGAACGTGGTTGGTGCAGGCCGCTGAGGAAGAACAACAGAGACTTAAGAATCCAGGACCACCAGAGCCTGGCTCTGTGTGGCCACTGGAGGGAGCAGGGCTGTGTCTCCCAGACGCCTGTGCCAAGTTATGCCTACTGAGAAGGTATCGCCAAGGCACAGCTAGGTAGGACTCAGAAGTCAAGTTCAACTCCCTCCCTGTACAGCAGAGGAAACTGAGGCCTGGAGATAGGATCTGCCTCAGTGTGAGCCACAGTGCTGAGTGCTGCTGGGCTAGCCTAGGTTGCTAAATTGGCTCTGCCGAGGGCACAGCCAACTGCTAAATGATTGGAAGACCCACGGGACACAGGCTGCTGGGCAGTGCAGGCCTAGGATCTTCCCTGACACTCACAGTTTCTGCCAGGAGCATGCCGGGCCCCACCCTCTTCATCTAAAGAGCCTTTCTTTGCTGCAAATGAGTTGTCTTAGTGACTTCTGACATGCTTACCCAGGTGCAGTGGCGTGTTCCCCAGCCCATCTCGCTGGTTAGGATCAGCACCATGGTCCAGGAGCAGCTGCACTGGAAACAGGCAAACCCAAGAGGAGTTGTCGGAGGCTTCCATTGCCTGCACCCTGAACCCCTAACCTAGCTAGAGAGGCTGGCTCAGAGTAGGGGACACGGAATGCAAGCATGGATGGCTATGTTACTTCATTCATTCATTCACTCACTCACTCACTCACTCACTTACCAGAGTTCATGGGCAAGGCCCTGAGGGCCAGGAACTGAGGATTTGGGGAGGGCCTCTTGGTCTATGCAGGTGTAGGAATGAGATTTGAAGGGTTAAGTAAAGTTCTTCCAATAGCAGCTGCTCCTGGTGAAGGCTGTCCAGGGCATTTTCTGCTTCTCCCACAGCCAAGCACCATGGTAGGAATTAAGTCAATAAATGATGCTGAGCTCCATGGATAACCTCTCCCTCCTGGCAGTCTTGGGGTCACCTCAGGGGTGTGCTGTATTATCACCAGGGTCTGCCAATACCCAGAAGGATGCATAGGCAGGTAGCTTGGATCCCAGACATCATACAGGGAGGTCAGGCTGAGCCTCACACCATGTACATAAACTAATTCAAGAGGGACCATAGACATAAGTGTGAAAGCTAAAACAGTCAGGCTTCCAGAAGAACATGAACATCTTGGGCAGGCAAAGATTTCTTAAATAGGTCACAAAAATACTAACCATAAGAAAGAAAAAGCCAGGCATGGGAGCTCAGGCCTGTAATCCCAGCACTTTGGGATGCCGAGGCAGGTGGATCATTTGAGCTCAGGAGTTCAAGACCAGCCTGGGCAACATGGAGAAACCCTTTCTCTATACTAAAAACACAAAAATTAGCTGGGCATAGTGATGACAGACTTGTAGTCCCAGCTACTTGAGAGGCTGAGGTGGTAGGGCGGCTTGAGCCCAGAAGGCGGAGGTTGCAGTCAGCCGAGATGGTGCCAGTGCACTCCAGCCTAGGCAACAGAGACAGACCCTGTCTCAAAAAAAAAAAAAAAAAAAAAAAAGAGAGAAAGGAAAGAAATATTGATAAATTGGATTCATTAAAATTAAGAACGTGGCTGGGCACGGTGGCTCATGCCTGTAATCCCAGCACTTCGGGAGGCCAAGGCAGCCAGATCATCTGAGGTCAGGAGTTTCAAGACCAGGCTGTCCAACATGTTGAAACTGTCTGTACTAAAAACACAAAAATTAGCTGGGTGTGGTGGCATACCCCTGTAGTCTCAGCTACTTGGGAGGCTGAGGCAGGAGAATTGCTGGAACCTGGGAGGTGGAGGTTCCAGGGAGCCGAGATCACGCCACTGAACTCCAGCCTGGGTGACAGAGCGAGACTCCGTCTCCAAAAAATAAAAAAATAAAATAGGCCAGGGCACAGGAGCTCACGCCTGTAATCCCAGCACTTTGGGAGGCCAAGGCGGGTGGATCATCGGAGGTCAGGAGTTCGAGACCAGCCTGACCAACATGGTGAAATCCCATCTCTACTAAAAATAAAAAATTAGCTGGGTGTGGTGACACGCATCTGTAATCCCAGCTACTCAGGAGGCTGAGGTGGGAGAATAGCTTGAACCTGGGGAGCAGAGCTTGCAGCGAGCCAAGATCGCACCACTGCACTCCAGCCTGGGCAACAGAGTGAGACTCCGTCTCAAATAAATAAATAAATAAATAAAAATAAAATTAGGAACTTGTGTTCATCAAAGTATACCACTCAGAAAATGAAACAGCAAGCTCAGAAAATCAAGTCATTTATATTTGATAAATGATTTCTAACCAGAATATACAAAGAATTCTTACAAATCAATAAGAAAAAGGCCAGGCGCAGTGGCTCATGCTTGTAATCCCAATACTTTGGGAGGCCAAGGTGACAAGATCGCCTGAGCCCACGAGTTAGAGAACAGCTGGGTAACATAGCAGGACCACGTCTCTACAAGATGTTTTAAAATTAGCTGGGCTTGGTGGTGTGCACCTGTCATCCCAGCTACTTGGGAGGCTGAGGCAGGAGGATTGCTTGAGCCTAGGAGATTGAGGCTGCAGTGGGCAGTGATCAGGCCACTGCACTTAAGCCTGGATGACAGAGTGAGACTTTGTCTCAAAAAAAGAAAAAGACAGAAAACTAGTTTTTTTGTTTGTTTGTTTTTGAGACAGAGTCTTGCTTTCTCTCCCAATCTGGAGTGCAGTCACGCGATCTCGGCTCACTGTAAGCTCCGCCTCCCGGCTTCACGGCATTCTCCTGCCTCAGCGAGTAGCTGGAACTACAGGCACCCGCCACCACACCCGGCTAAGTTTTTGTATATTTAGTAGAGATGGGGTTTCACCGTGTTAGCCAGGATGGTCTCGATCTCCTGACCTCATGATCCACCCGCCTCGGCCTCCCAAAGTGCTGGGATTACAGGCGTGAGATACCGCGCCCAGCCAAAACTTGTTTTTAAAAAAATGGACAAAAGAGGCCAGGTGCGGTGGCTCACGCCTGTAATCCTAGCGCTATGGGAGGCCAAGGCGGGCGGATCACCTGAGGTCAGGAGTTCGAGACCAGCCTGACCAACATGGAGAAACCCGGTCTCCACTAAAAATACAAAATTAGCCGGGCGTAGTGGCGCATGCCTGTAATCCCAGCTACTTGGGAGGGTGAGGCAGGAGAATCACTTTAACCCGGGAGGCAGAGGTTGTGGTTAGCCGAGATCACGCCATTGCACTCCAGCCTGGGCAACAAAGAGTGAAACTCTGTCTCAAAAAAAAAAAAAGGACAAAAGATTTGAACATATAGTTCATAAAAGAGGATGTAAAAATGGTCAATAATTGGAGACAGGGAGGGGAACATCACATACCAGGGCCTGTCGGGGGGTGGGGGCCAAGGGGAGGGAGAGCATTAGGACAAATACCTAATGCATGAGGGGCTTAAAACCTAGATGACGGGTTGATGGGTACAGAAAACCACCACGGCACAGGTGTACCTATGTAACGAACCTGCACGTTCTGCACATGCATCCCACAACTTAAAGTTTAAAAAAAAAAAATGGCCCGGGCATGGTGGCTCACACCTGTAATCCCAGCAGTTTGGGAGGCCGAGACAGGTGAATCTCCTGAGGTCAGGAGTTTGTGACCAGCCTGGCCAACATGGTGAAACCCTGTCTCTACTAAAAATACAAAAATTAACTGGGTGTGATGATGCGTGCCTGTAGTCCCAGCTACCCGGGAGGCTGAAGCAGGAGAATTACTCAAACCCAGGAGGAGGAGGTTGCAATGAGCTGAGATCACGCCATTGCACTCCAGCCTGGGCAACAGGCAAGACTCCGTCTCAAAAAAAAAAAAAAAGGCCAATAAACACATGAAGAGGTGCTCAACGTTACTGGCCATCAGAGAAATGCAAATTAAACCACTATGAGACACCAAAAGGGCTAAGATTAAAGAGAGACAACAGCAAGCACTGGCAGGGACGTAGGGAAAGGTGGAACTCTTACACTGCTGGTGGGGAGTGGGAGTGTGTGTCAGTACATCCCTTTTGGGAAAAGGTTTAGTAGTACCTACTAAAGCTAAATACATGTGTACCCTAGTGACCCAACAATGCCATTCCTAGGTTTATAGAGGATAGATGAGTGTTTACAGCCACAAATCACATATACAAGAATGTTCACAACACTTCATTCATAAAGCTAAAACCTGGAAACACCACAAATGTCCATCAATAGTAGAATGGATAAATGGGGTATATCACAATGAAATACAAACCAGCATAAGAAAGTACTAACTACAGTCCACCCTCCCTAACTGTGAGTACTGTGTCCACAGATTCAATGAACCCTGGACTCAGAACCCGAGGATATGGAGGGCCAACTTCAAAGGACTTGAGCATCCATGGAGTTTGGTATCTGAGTGGGGTCCTGGAACCAATCCCGAGAACACTGAGGGAAGACTGTACTGATATAGGCAGTATTCATGGGTGAATCTCATGGAGATAACTTTGAGTAAAAGTATGCAAGGCTGGCGCAGTGGCTCACGCCTGTAATCCCAGCACTTTGGGAGGCCAAGGCAGGTGGATCACGAGGTCAGGAGTTCAAGACCAGCCTGGCCAACATGGTGAAACCCCATCTCTACTAAAAAATACAAAAAAATTAACCGGTGTGGCCGGGTGCAGTCTCTCATGCCTGTAATCCCAGCACTTTGGGAGGCCGAGGCGGGTGGATCACGAGGTCAGGAGATCGAGACCATACTGGCTAATACAGAGAAACCCCGTCTCTACTAAAAACATATAAAAAATTAGCCAGGCTTGGTGGTGGGTGCCTGTAGTCGCAGCTACTTGGGAGGCTGAGGCAGGATAATGGCGTGAACCCAGGAGGCAGAGCTTACAGTGAACCGAGATGGCACCACTGCACTCCAGCCTGGGCGACAGAGCGAGACTCCATCTCAAAAAAAAAAGACTCCTATAAAAAGAGAAAAGCTGTCCTGCTGCTGTGGTTGGCACTGAGTAAATGTTACCTGAAAGTCTTGGAGGGCTGGGTCCTGCACTCTCCAGTGGTCTCTTAGTTGGAGACATCCCTTCATCCTCAGTCAATCATATTATCTCCCCCAGGTTTACCCTGCCCCAGTCTAACATTGCCAGTTCCACAGGCTAACGGAGGGAGAAGGGCAGGGCACTGCAGCGCCAAGTCTTCCTTATATCCAGAACAACTGGGCATCCCAAGGCTGTGCAGACAGCAGCGCCTCCCCCAAGGCCTGTGCAGAGACACTACTTGCCTAGCCCTACTCCCTCCTCCCTCCCCAGGACTCACCAATCTGGTCATTGCCATTGCACGAGGCAAAGTGTAGAGCTGTGCGGCCCTTGTCATCAGCTGCACAGGGATCCGCGCCATCTTCCAGCAGCTGCTGCACTGACACCACCAAGACAGAGGGAGGAAGGGGGAGAAAGCGGCGATGTTAGCTAAGCTGCAGACCCGAGCGATGGAGAGGGAGGCTCAGGGGTGCCTCTAGACAAGACATCGACAATGCATAGGAAAGCAGCCCTTCCTAGATGCTGGTCCCATGGGAACAAGCAACTTGTTCTTCTGAGGGCACAACTGAAGGCCATGGATTCTGAGTGCTCAAACTACACGCCTAGTGATAGAACATCGTAGGAGGTTCAAGGCCCTCAGGGTCAGAAATTTTAGGGTCACAGGAATCCCTAGCATAGACAGTGGTCCCCCTCCCGTGACCTCGGCTTGGATACACATCCATTCTGGCTGGAAACAGCTGCCCAAGCTATTGGCCTATGCTTTGCTCCCAGCAGGCAGCAATCCCCCAGCTACTTGGGGCCTCCTAAGTAGCCCCCAGCTAATTTTTGTATTTTTAGTAGAGACGGGGTTTCACCATATTGGTCAGGCTGGTCTCGAACTCCTGACCTTAGGTGATCCGCCCACTTCAGCCTCCCAAAGTGCTGGGATTACAGGCGTGAGCCACCACACCCGGCCTGAAAAAATGTTTATGATACACAAAAAATTATGCAGGCTACAGCATGTGTATATAGCAGTTTGCAAGCCAGCCCATAAAGAAAATTCCAGTGTATAGGAAAGAAGCCTTGAAGGATATTCATCAAAATATTAACAGATTAGTTCCTTTGCGGACATGGATGTTTTTCTTATATATTTCTCTAATTTCCACAACATTTTTTAAAAAGTTTTTTCTTATGTTATTTATTTATTTGAGACAGAATTTCGCTCTGTCACGCAGGCTAGAGTGCAGTGGCGTGATCTCCGCTCACTGCAAGCTCTGTCTCCCAGGTTCACACCATTCTCCTGCCTCAGCCTCCCAAGTAGCTGGCACTACAGGCGCCCACCACCACGCCCGGCTAATTTTTTGTATTTTTAGTAGAGATGGGGTTTCACAGTGTTAGCCAGGATGGTCTCGATCTCCTAACCTCGTGATCTGCCCGGCTCGGCCTCCCAAAGTGCTGGGATTACAGGCGTGAGCCACCGTGCTCAGCCAACATTTACTTTTTGTAGAGACGAGGTCTCCCTATGTTGTCCAGGCTGGTCTCAAACTCCTGAGCCCAAGTGATCCTCTTGCCTTAGCCTCCCAAAGTGCTGGGATTACAGGCATCAGCCACCTCACCTGGCCGTGGCAGCTAAGTTGAGTATTCACTCCCATTAACCACAAGTTCCAAAGTTAGTGCCTACTCTTTGCAGAAGACTGTGATGGCTGCCAGGGATACAAAAGTATACATGGTCTCCACCATCAAGGAGTCCACAGGGTGGTAAATGCTATGACATCAGGAAGTTCAAAGTGACAGGGAAGCATGGGGAGAGTGAGTGTCTAAGCCAGACTTACCTTCAGCAAGATGACTGCACAGTCAGACAATAAATACAGTGAGCCTGCTCCAAGGGCGTGAGCTTGCAGACTGCCTTCCCACATATTGATTACCTGGCCTTTTCCTTCCCCAACCAGCCCATGGGACCCTGTAGCTGGACCTACTGTGCACACTCACCTGTTTCCACATCATTGGCATTGGCCGAGTCCCTCAGTCTCTTCAGAGCTGTAAAGAGAGTAACGGATGCCAGTTTAAAAAAACAGCCATGGCTGGGTGCGGTGGCTCATGCCTATAATCCCAGCACTCTGGGAGGCCAAGGCAGGCAGATCACGAGGTCAGGAGATCGAGACCATCCTGGCTAACATGGTGAAACCCCATCTCTACTAAAAATACAAAAAAATTAGCCGGGCGTGGTGGCAGGCGCCTGTAGTCCCAGCTACTCGGGAGGCTGAGGCGGGAGAATGGCGTTAACCTGGGAGGCAGAGCTTGCAGTGAGCAGAGATCGCGCCACTGCACTCCAGCCTGGGTGACAGAGTGAGACGCTGTCTCAGAAAAAAACAAAAACAAAAACCAACAAAAAAAACCCAGCCATCTAGCTGGGTGTGGTGGCGTGCACGTGTAATACCAGCTACTTAGGAGGCCGAGGTAGGAGAATGGGTTGAAGCCGGAAGGCGGAGGCTACAGTGAGATGAGATCACGCCACTGCATTGCAGCCTGGGCAACAAAGTGAGACTGTCTCAGGAAAAAAAAAAAAAAAAAGCCACAATGGCTGGGCGCAGTGGCTCATGCCTATAATCCCGGTACTTTGGGAGGCCAAGGCAGGTGGATCACTTGAGGCCAGGAGTTCAAGACCAGCCTGGCCAACATGCTGAAACCCCATCTCTACTAAAAATACAAAACTAGCCATACGTGGTGACTCACGCCTGTAATCCCAGAACGTTGGAAAGCTGAGGTGGGCAGATTGCCTGTGCTCTGGAGTTTGAAACCACCCTGGGCAACATGGTGAAACCTTGTCTATACTAAAATACAAAAAATTAGTTGGGCATGGGGGTGCACGCCTACAATCCCAGCTACTTGGGAGGCTCAGGCAGGAGAATCGCTTAAGCCCAGGAGGCAGAGGTTGCAGTGAGCCAAGACTGTGCCACTGTACTCCAGCTCGGGCAACAGAGTGAGACTCTGTCACACACACACAAAAAAAACATAGGCCGGGCACAGTGGCTCACGCCTGTAATCCCAACACTTTGAGAGGCCAAGGCGGGTGGATCACGAGGTCAGGAGTTTGAGACCAGCCTGGCCAATAAGGTGAAATCCCTTCTCTACTAAAAATACAAAAATTAGCCAGGCATGGTGGTGCATGCCTGTTATCCCAACTACTCAGGAGGCTAAGGCAGGAGAATCACTTGAACTTGAGAGCCGGAGGTTGCAGTGAGCCAAGATCGCGCCACTGCACTCCAGCCTGGGCAATAGAGCAAGACTCTGTCTCAAAATAAATAAATAAATAAATAAATAAAATAAAAACACAAAAATTAGCCGGGTGTGGTGGTGCATGCCTGTAATCCCAGCTACTTGGGAGGCTGAGACACGAGAATCACTTGAGCCCAAAATCACACCATGGCACTCCAGCCTGGGTGGCAGAGCAACACTCCATCTCAAAAAAAAAAAGAAAGAAAGAAAGAAAAAATATTTCTCAATCTTAGGTTAAGTTTTTTTTTTTTTTTTTTTTTTTTTGAGATGGAGTCTCCCTCTGTCGCCCAGGCTGGAGTGCAGTGGCGCGATCTCGGCTCACTGCAAGCTCCGCCTCCCGGGTTCACGCCATTCTCCTGCCTCAGCCTCCCGAGTAGCTGGGACTACAGGCGCCCGCTACCACGCCCGGCTAATTTTTTGTATTTTTAGTAGAGACGGGGTTTCACCATGTTAGCCAAGATGGTCTCGATCTCCTGACCTCGTGATCCGCCCTCCTCGGCCTCCCAAAGTGCTGGGATTACAGGCGTGAGCCACCGCGCCCAGCCAATCTTAGGTTAAGTTCTAACTTAAATCAATCTAACATGGTAAAACCCCATCTCTACTAAAAATACAAAAACTAGCTGGGTGTGGTGGTGCGGGCCTGTAGTCCCAGCTACTTGGGAGGCTGAGGCAGTGAGCCGAGATTGCACCATTTGCACTGCAGCCTGGGTGGTAAAGCGAGACTCTTGTCTCAAAAAAAGAAAAGAAAGGCAGTGCCCTGGGAACAAGGAGAAACTTGAAATGAGGCGGAGCTAGTACAAAGGCCACATCCTCCTGCAAATCCTCCAAGACTTTTGGAGCCAGATTTCCTCTCTATCACTTGTAGTCACAGGGTGACCTTGAGCAAGCTAGTTAACCCAGCTGGGCCTCAGGTCTATCATCTGCAAAACAAGGCTGAGTTGTTCTGCCAGCCCTGAGTTATTGCAAATGATTTACATAGAAGCTCTTTGTGAGCTGATTACACAGATAATCTTACATTCTCCTTCAAAGCAGGTCGTTCCCAAATGATTTGCCTAAATTTGGTATTTCCTAAGCAGATTTTCCCCCTCCAATGGCTAATGGAAAGCAATGTCTTTGTCATCGGAGATATGGTCAAAAATTGCAATTCAGATACATGACAATTCCTTGCTTTCATACAGCACTTTATGGTCAATACAACGCTTCCAAATTCTTATTTCATCTTCGTGACATCACTAAAATATGGCTAGAGTCATAGCCAGTCCTGGAAGAAATCCCCAAAGTCCCCATTCTTAATCTCTCAGTACCTGGGTTTCCATGTCACCCATGCATTGTAGAAGACAATATGGTAGATATACCAGAGGAGAAGTTTGAGTCGGGCTGACCCGGATTCTAATACCAGCAACAGCCACTTGCTATGTGACCTGGAATAAGACAATTTCTCTGAGCCTCAGTTTCCTCTTCAGTAAAGTGGGAACAATTTCTATGTCTCAAAGAGTTCTTGTGAGGACAAATGATCATGTATCAGCAGTGTTTGCGGCACAGCAAAGGCAGCGTAACAGCCAAACATCCATTACCTTACTTAACTCATCCCATTTTACAGATGAGAAAACTAAGGCTGAGGCCGGGCCAGTGGCTCATGCCTGTTATGCCAGTACTTTGGGAGGCCGAGGTGGGTGGATCACCTGAGATCAGAAGTTCGAGACCAGCCTGGCCAACATGGCGAAACCCCATCTTTACTAAAATTACAATAATTAGCCGGGCTTGGTAGTGGGCGCCTGTAACCCCAGCTACTCGGGAGGCTGAGGCAGGAGAATCGCTTGAACCCGGGGGGCGGAGGTTGCAGTGAACCAAGATGGCGCCACTGCACTCCAGCCTGGGCAACAGAGCGAGACTCCGTCTCCAAAAAGATAATAATAATAAATAAATAAAAATAAAAAAATTTAAAAAGAAAACTAAGGTTGAAAGGGTCTATCGTTTGCCCTAAGGTCTAACTGTGGTAAAGGAGTCCAAGTCCGTGCATTTAAACAAGCTGGTACGACTTGGCTGCAGGCTCTGGCCTCCCCTCTCCATGATAATAAAAGTGTTCCCCAGTACCTCATTTTATTATTCACCAATAAGCGTTCCGAGTCATGGGAAGTTTCCATTCAGAAATTACCCAGTGAGAGAAGACTAGGGTGACTGGCTCAGAGCAGGAAGACTTTCTTAAAAAACCATCATCACCATCGTTACTGAAAGGAGACTCAAGGGTCAGTGTGGCCCTCACCGCAGACGTCGGGGGACCCCGGCTGAGGGTCGGGGGCGACCAAAGCGCGGCCATTGGTTCTCTGAGGCCCCGCCCCTCGCCCGGGCTGCCCCGCCCCGGGCCCCCGCGCCGCTCGCGCCGCTCACCGTGCACCTCCTTGCCCGTGGGCCCGAGCCGCCGGTGGGGCCTGGCAGCGCGCCTCAGCCGGCCGGCGGGTATCTTGCAGCGCAGCTCGTCGCGCGGCTCCGCATCCTGCTGCCACAGGACGTGCAAGTAGCGCAGCGGCGACTGGGCCCCGCCGGACGCCCGGCCCGAGAGGCCCGCGCCGCCGCCCAGCGCAGACCCGAAGTCAGCGAAGGAGAAGAGGCCCTCAGCGTCAGTCAGTGGCTCCGGCGCCACCGCGCACTCGCCCTCCGAGCTCGAGTGGCCTGAGCGCGGCTCGTCGTCCGCGTCCCCGGCGGCGGCTGCCATGGCAACGGCTCCGCGCGGGCCTGGCCGCCTGAGCCTCGTTCCCAACCGGCCAACGGACCTACTTCCCTCCGCCCTGAGTCGTGCTGTCAGCGAGCTGGCGGGCGGGCCGGGCCCGCAACCACGGCAACCGAGCGGGGGCGGGCTCAGGCCGAGACGGAGCGGCGAACCAATGACTACCCTTCCAGCTTAAACCGGTCCCAAAACCAATCGGAAAGGGAGGGCACAGTACAAGCAGGATAATTGGACAGGGTTTCCGGCAACGTGACTGACAGACATTGTAACCAATTACAAACTTGAAGTAACCTTGGCTTTCGCTGTATGTCGCTACCGGAGCCAGTAAAACAGCATTTCAGACGTTTTTTTTTTTTTGCGACGGAGTCTCGCTCTGCCGCCAGGCTCGCGATCTCGGCTCACTGCAACCTCCGCCTCCTTGAAGCAATTCTCCTGCCTCAGCCTCCCGAGTAGCTGGGACTACAGGCGCGCGCCACCACGCCCAGCTAATTTTTGTATTTTTAGTAGAGACGGGGTTTCACCATGTTGGCCAGGATGGTCTCGATCTCTTGATCTCGAGATGTGCCGGCCTCGGCCTCCCAAAGTGCTGGGATTACAGGCGTGAGCCACCGCGCCCGGCCTTTTTTTTTTGTTTTTCCTCTCCATTTCCCGGTCTAATGAGAAAACAAGCAGATACCTTAGCAAATCAGATTAAGATGATTTGCAGGCACTCACAAAGGAAAATGAAGAAGCCACGCTATCCATGTAGATAGATATAGATGTTGTAAATCAATGAACGCAAAAAAAAAAAAAAAAAAGAACTTCCCACAAATGCATAATGTACGTGGGAAAGGGAAAATGTGTTGAAATTTGGAGATACCACTACAAACTGTGAGTAATAGTGTCTAAATGCAATGGATTTCCTTTAGTCAGAGTTCTCTAGGTAACCCCGACGTAGATCACTGATCTACAAAGATTTGTAATACAAAGTGATTACATTAGAGCAATAGTTTAGTTCGACAGCCAGTCACTGAGCCAGGTAACTGCTAGGTCCTGGACACAGGATCAGACTTGGTGCCCCTGAGATGCTCACAATCCAATGGGAGAAGACCAGCAAACAAATAAGTGTTCCTCAAGCAACATTTCATGGGTGCACGTTTTCATAAAACTTCTCACAATCCCGTACCCCACAAGCACTTCTATAGACAAGAAGGACCATCCCTATTTTATAGATGAAGAGTTGAAAAGCAGAGGGAAGAGACTCATTCACAGTTGCCCAGCTCTCACCGGACCAGGTCTTGTGTCCTGGCAAAAGTTCTTTCCATATATAAACCCTCCCACTCAACCCAGTTAAAATGTAATCTTTCCGCACGGTGGGTCACGCCTGTAATCCCAGCACTTTGGGGGGCCAAAAGGGGCAGATGACAAGGTCGGGAGTTCAAGACAAGCCTGGCCAACATGATGAAACCTCGTTTCTACTAAAAATACAAAAATTAGCTGGGTGTGGTGGCGCACGCCTGTAATCCCAGCTATTCAGGACACTGAGGCAGGAGAGTCGCTTTAACCTGGGAGGCAGAGGTTGCGGTGAGCTGAGATCGCACCATGGCACTCCAGCCTGGGTGACAGAGCGAGACTCCATCTCAAAAAGAAACAAAAACAAAAAAAAGGCCAGGCGCTGTGGCTCACGCCTGTAATCCCAGCATTTTGGGAGGCCGAGGCAGGCGGATCACGAGGTCAGGAGATTGAGACCATTCTGGCTAACATGGTGAAACCCCGTCTCTACTAAAAATACAAAAAAATTAGCCTGGTGTGGTGGTGGGCACCTTTAGTCCCAGCTACTCAGGAGGCTGAGGCAGGAAAATGGCGTGAACCCAGGAGGCAGAGCTGGCAGTGAGCCGAGATCGCACCACTGCACTCCAGTCTGGGCGACAGAGAAAGACTCCATCTCAAAAAGAAAAAAAAGTAATCTTTCTCTTACAATTGGAAAAGCACTTCCAGAATTTTCAGTGTTTGCAGGTCGCCATCGTGAGGTTTATCATTGTACTATATGGAAAAAAATGCTATGTTTATTTGTACTCTCCTCGTCTGCCCCATAATGGATACAGTGCTGAGACAGGATCTCTCACTGTCACTCAGGCTGGAGTGCAGTGGTGTGATCACAGCTCACTGCACTCAAGCTTTCCTCCCACCTCAGCCTCCTGAGTAGCTGGGGCCACAGATGTGTACCACCGTGCCTGGCTAATTATTTTCTTGATTTTTTGTAGACATGGTCTCACTTTTTTGTTCAGACTGGTCTTGAACTCCTCGCCTCAAGGGATCCTCCTGCCTCCACATCCCAAAATGCTGAGATTACAGGAGTGAGCCACAGTGCCTGGGCCCCAATTTTTTTTTAAGATGGGGTCTCACTATATTGCCCAGGCTGATCTTGAGCTCCTGAGCTCAAGTGATCCTCCCACCTTGGCCTCCCAAAGTGCTGGCATGAGCCACCACATCCAGCCCCATGAAAATCTTCTGACTTCACAACTCCTTCTCAAATGTCATGAACATTTTGAGAATTGTTGTCAAATTGGAGCAACCTGTATCAAATTCCTGTCATATATGGACTATAGGATTTCAGGTAATTTCTTTTTTCTTTTCTTTTTTCTTTTTTGTGAGGCAGTTTTGCTCTTGCTGCCCAGGCTGGAGTGCAGTGGTGCGATCTTGGCTCACCACAACCTCCACCTCCTAGGTTCAAGTGATTCTCCTGCCTCAGCCTCCTGAGTAGCTGGGACTACAGGCATATGCCACCATGCCCGGCTAATTTTATATTTTTAGTAGAGACGGGGTTTCACTATGTTGGCCAGGCTGGTCTCGAACTCCTGACCTCAGGTGATCCATCTGCCTTGGCCTCCCAAAGTGCTGGGATTACAGGTGTGAACCACTGTGCCAGGCCTCGGAGAAGAGTTATTATTTAAACTAGAAACTAAATGTCTCCCAAAGTTAGCTTGGTTCGAGCCAGGAATGATTAAGGGCAGTCTGAAGATTAAATGGAAGATGAGGGTTGGTTAGATCAGATCTCTTTCACTGTCATTATTTTCTCACTGTTACAATTTTTGCAAAGGTGGTTTCAGCAATAAAAATATTTCACAAATTTTACAAAAGCAAAGGACCATGAGGACATTGTTGGGGACCCTCCCTGAACCAAATCGAAGGTCGGTAAAGCTTAAGCTCCATTATTTCCAAATTTGTGTCACCTCTGGTGACAGCACAAGGAAGAAACACAAAACAAGAACGCAGCATAGGGAGTTGGGGCTGGGCATTGCAATTCTCAATAGGATGTCGAGTGGATGGCATCAGAGCAGACACCTGAAGGTGCCATGCAGATACCGATGGGGAAGGGAATGGGAGTGGGTGTGCCACTGCATTCGATTCTAGACTTGGATAACAGTGAGTGCAAAATCCCAGAGGTGGAGCGTGTGCCTCAGTGGGAAAAGCAAGGAGGGCGGCGTGACAAAGGGACCCAGAGAGTCCTGGTCACACAGCAAATCAGTGGCGGAGTAGGGACTGGAACTCGGATTTCCACTAGGTGTTGTGTATGGGCAGATGGCTAAACTAAGGCCTCTCCTTGACTCATACACCGGTTTTTATTGGTTTGTTTTATAACCCCATCTCTACCTTGAGGGTTTCCCCTGGCCTCGAACCCGGTGTACTCAAGAGCTGCCCATGTCCCAGGCTTCGCGACACAGTTGGCCTCATCTTTGCCTGCTCCAACTTTAATGTCCAAAGTTGGGTGGCTCCTGTTCTCCATGCCCTCTTACTGCATGGGACCAAATCTCAATTTTTTTTTCTTTTTTTTTTTAGACGGAGTCTTGCTCTGTCGCCCAGGCTGGAGTGCAGTGGCGCGATCTCGGCTCACTACAGCCTCTGCCTCTCAGGTTCCACCGATTCTCCTGCTTCAGCCTCCTGGGTAGCTGGGATTACAGGCGGACGCTACCACTCCGGCTAATTTTTGTATTTTTAATAGAGACGGGGTTTCGCCATTTCGGCCAGGCTGGTCTCGAACTCCTGACCTAAGATGATCCACCCGCCTCGGCCTCCCAAAGTGTAGGGATTACAGGCGTGAGCCATCGCGCCCGGCCAAATCTCAACTTTTATCCCCAGTAAGTTTAGTCTTGTGAAGTCCGAACGTTTGAATAATTTACTCGCTGCAGGCAAACCGCCTACAACTAAATCCATCAGGCCCCCGTACCCGAATCTCCCTTCACGCGAGAAGCCGGCCATCTTTTGTGTAGCATTCTTTCTGGTTCCTCTAACTTTGCCTCTCCTTTACGCCAAATACGTGTCCTTGTATCTGAATCTACACCACTATTATAGATTCACCTTCTTTGAGAAGTCCCTATTTGAAGAGAGGAAAATTCAGGCTACTTGTAACCCTCTTATTTTTTTTAGACGGAGTTTTCCCTCTTGTTGCCCAGGCTAGAGTGCAATGGCGCGATCTCGGCTCACCGCAACCTCCGCCTCCCGGGTTCAAGCGACTCTCCTGCCTCAGCCTCCCGAGTAGCTGGAATTACAGGCATGCGCCACCACTCCCGGCTAATTTTGTATTTTTAGTAGAGACGGGGTTTCTCCATATTGGTCAGGCTGGTCTCAAACCCCCGGCCTCAGCCTCAGGTGATCCGCCCGCCTCGGCCTCCCAAAGTGGTGGGGTTACAGGCGTGAGCCACGGAACGCGGCTCCTCTTCCTTCTGGATATGGCTGTCTCAAATGGCCAGAGGCCTCGGAAAGGCTTCCGGTTTCCCGGCAGGCCCGAGTGGGGCTGAACTTCCGGCCTCAGGACGCAGGCGCGGGCCGCTCATTTCGCTCTTTCCGGCGGTGCTCGCAAGCGAGGCAGTCATGTCTTATCCCGCTGATGATTATGAGTCTGAGGTAAGGTGGCCGTAAGGGCGCGGTGGGCTCCACGACGGGGTGATCTCTGGGACCACTGGATGTGGGTCCCGGCGCGAGGCAGCTTCCGGGTCGCGGCCAGCTCCGGCCGACCTCCCGCCCGGCCCTCAGGCTGCTCCCACAGTTCCCGGTCCCTAGACAACCCTGGCTCTGCCCGCCCACTTCGCGTGTTCGATTGGCTTGTCCTTCCCCTTTCTAAGACCGGAGACCAAGGCCTGTTAGACGTTTCTGTGTTTCTGCACCTGAGTTTTTTTGGTCTAGGCTCCGTCTGGTCAAATCTCGCTGATTCCCACAGCCTCTTGTCCTTTGCTCCACCTCATTGCACCCGTAATGTTGTATTGTCATTGTCTGTTTACTGTCCCTTTTCTCTAAGGCGTGTGAGTTCCTCAAAGGCAGGCACAGTGTCTTATTCGCCTCTGTATCCTTAGCTCTCTGCTTGGCATCTAGACTCTAGGATGAGCGTTTTGAATTCACGACTTGGCGGCTGTCCTTGACTGTGTCTTTTTTCTTCTAGGCGGCTTATGACCCCTACGCTTATCCCAGCGACTATGATATGCACACAGGTGAGACCACGGGTTAGGCTGGCTGAGTACACGTAGGGATCAGTTCCTTTTGGAATGTCTTAGAACCAGCTCTGACAGGCACCTGTTAAAAATTGCTCTTTGATGGTCCAGGTTTGGAGTCAGTCATTAGCTGCCAGTGCGAGGGGTTGTATAAAGCCTAATAAATCAGGCTTTTTATCATAGTCCACCTCAGTCTTGGAAGAGAAGGATTACTTACCTGGCTATGGTTTTCTTGTGTAAACTATTAGCCAAATAAGAAAAGCTTTTTTGTTTTGTTTTGTTTTTGTTTTTGTTTTTGAGATGGAGTTTCCCTCTGTCCCCCAGGCTGGAGTGCAGTGGTGCGATCTCGGCTCACTGCAATCTCCGCGTCCCACGTTCAAGCAGTAGTTCTCTTGTCTCAGCCTCCTGAGTAGCTGGGATTACAGGCGCCCACAACCATTCCCGGCTAATTTTTAAATTTTTTAAATAGAGACGAGGTTTTGCCGTGTTGTCCAGGCTGGTCTTGAACTCCTGACCTCAGGTGATCCACCCGCCCCAACCTCCCAAAGTGCTGGGATTACAGGCGTGAGCCACCGCGCCTGCCCCAAGGAAGAAAATCTTGATGTGAAAAATTTAAGTAATTCAAACCAAGCCCGAATGAAATGTTTTTGGGAGGTGTCTGAGGTTTCCTGAAACGTTGTAGTGACTTGACTTAGTAGTCAGTGTTATCCATTGTTCTAAGTACTTTGTATGAAATATTTTGTTTAATCCTTATAGCAGTTCTGTATGTTAATGTCTCCTAAAGAATAGAAAATATAACAGAGAGGTTTATTAGTAGTAACTTGGCACAGTCATATATTTAGAAGGTGACAGTTATTCATTCAAGAAATATTAAGTACCTGTTACCACTTACTTTCCAACAGTCTTGCCTCTCTCCCCTCCAACGCACACTTTTCTAGGCCCTGAGGATATGTCTGAGTACAAGACAGACGAGATTCCTGACTTCCTAGACTTGGGAGAAGGGTGCAAAACAGATAATAAGTGAAAAATAACTTTAAGTCATGGTAATATTTTTGAAGAAACAGGGACAACGAGATTGGGAGTGACTTGAGATGTATCTCTGAGTATTCAAAAGGGAATTTTACGCAGACCTGAGTTTAGTTTCTGGGGTGGTCTTGCCATTTCGTTCTATCATATATGTGGGTTTGAGCATACTCTGTATTTGTTATATCCAACCTCCAGGAGATCCAAAGCAGGACCTTGCTTATGAACGTCAGTATGAACAGCAAACCTATCAGGTGATCCCTGAGGTGATCAAAAACTTCATCCAGTATTTCCACAAAACTGTCTCAGATTTGATTGACCAGAAAGTCTATGAGCTACAGGCCAGTCGTGTCTCCAGTGATGTCATTGACCAGAAGGTGTATGAGATCCAGGACATCTATGAGAACAGGTATGGGCTACTGGCTGAAAGGGCCTCTTTCTGGGTGGGACTGGCCTGGTAATATAGTTCCTACAAATGAGGTGAGCACTCTGTAAACAGTACTTTCGAGGGGGTTGCGGGGGGGTCTTTGTGAGTCCTTGAGGCTAGGGACATTTTATTTTGTTAGACTTTATTTTATTTATGCATTTGTTTATTTTTTGAAACGGAGTGTCATTCTGTCGCCCAGGCTGGAGTGCAGTGGCAAGATCTTGGCTCACTGCAACCTCCGCCTCCTGGGTTCAAGTGATTCTCCAGCCTCAGCTTCCTGAGTAGCTGGGACTACAGGCATGTGCCACCATGCCTAGTTAATTTTTTTGTATTTTTAGTAGAGACAGAATTTCACCATGTTGGCCAGGCGTGTGTTGAACCCCTGACCTCAAGTGATCCACCTGCCTCAGCCTCCCAAAGCACTGGGATTACAGGTGGGAGCCACCGTGCCTGGCCTAATTTTTGTATTTTTAGTAGAGACGGGGTTTCATCATGTTGGCCAGGCTGGTCTTGAACTTCTGACCTCAAGTGATGTACCCCCGTTGGCCTCCCAGAGTGCTAGGATTACAAGCGTGAGCCACCATGCCCGGCCTGTTGGACTTTATATCCTCAGAAATTTATACAAAGCCTAAAATAATATCACTATTAACAATTATAATAATAATGATTAGCATTTGTTTTTATTACCAGGATAGATCCGTCAATGTTCAGTGTGTTGTTTGTGTTTTTACTCATTTACCCTTCACAGTAACCCCATGAAGTAGCAGTTTTTCTCATTTTACAGATGAGGAAACAGCACAGAAATAAGTCATGTAGCTAGTTTAATGGATGTGCTGAGATTTGAACCTGCAGTGTCTGGCACCAAAGCCTAATTTCTAAACTGTGCTATGCAGCCCTTCAGTGCATATCAGAGCAAGCTGAACTCCGCAGGTTTTGAGGGGCTGCCGTTGTGTAATGAGCGTTAGAGATAAGATAGGTCAGTCAAAGCTGGGATAGTCAGGAGTGACTTCACCAAGGAAATAGAATTTAAGCAAGTCAGAAGGATGGGGGAGAGAAAACAAATAGCCAAAGGCCTATTGATCAATGAATAGGATCTCTGACATGTGTTTTCTTTTTTTGTTGTTTTGAAAGAGCTGATTGTAGTTGAAAAGCAGAGGAAACCTCAGACATTGCATGGTTTTAGGCTTCACCCCTGCCACTCTCGTGAGCCTAAGTTCTACTTGGTGTGGACTCCAAGGTCCTTCCCACCCCTGCAAGCCACCCATTAGGTTGAGCTGAGAGATCAGCCAACGGGAACAGAGTCACTTATGACCAAGAAGAATTGTTCTGGGGGTTAGTTAGTAAGCAGGAGAGAGAAAGAGAGAAAACCTTGTTCAGAGGTTGAACACCTCCAGCCGAAGAAGGTGCAGCATCGAGGTCTCTCACCACTAGCAAATGGATCCAAGTCATGCGGCACCAAAAGAGGTTAGCAGCCGAAGGTGTTCAAGTGACACAACACCAAAACATGCTACCAATGATGAATCCGTATCTGTACAGGTCTCCAGCAGCCTCAGTTCTTGCCTCCTCAAAAGAAAGAATTCGACTGAGGGTAAAATGCTACCGATGATGAATCCGTATCTGTACAGGTCTACAGCAGCCTCAGTTCTTGCCTCCTCACAAGAAAGAATTACACTGAGGGCTAAAATGCTACTGATGATGAGTCCGTATCTGTACGGGTCTACAGCATTCTCAGTTCTTGACTCCTAACAAGAAAGAATTCGACTGAGGGGCACAAGGTGGAAGAAGAGAGGGAGGCAAGTTTGAGAGCAGGAGTGAAAGTTTATTAAAAAGCTTTAGAACAGGAATGAAAGAAAGGAAAGGACAGTTGGAAGAGGGCCAGGTGGGTGACCTGAAAGGCAAGTGTGCTGACCTGTGTTTTCTTTATTCCCCAGGTCTTTTGTGATTAGAAGTATATAAACCAGTGCCTACAAAAATTAGCTGGGGCATGGTGGCAGCATGCCTATAGTCCCAGCTAGTTGGGAGGCTGAGGTGGGAGGATCGCTTGAGCCTGGGAGGTTGAGGCTGCAGTGAGCTGCACAACAGAGCGAGACCCTCTCTCAAAATTAAAAAATGGACCTGATGTTCAATAGAAATATAGCTAGACATTAATTTTAATTTTTCAGCCAAGCGAAGTGGAGATTTATTTAAAATATTATTTCTATTTGTAA
Source organism: Pan troglodytes (assembly GCF_028858775.2). NCBI lineage: Eukaryota > Metazoa > Chordata > Mammalia > Primates > Hominidae > Pan > Pan troglodytes. The sequence continues at coordinate 39,866,914 of NC_086016.1, forward strand.
TCAGTATTTAAAAATTAAGGGGATATTTACCCTTTTTTTCTTTATACTTAAAGTTTCCTAAATCCAGTGTGTATCAGAAATACTTGCTTTGTGTTTAGATTTTATAGAGTTTATGACTGGAAAAGTAGATTCAAATATTAGAGTAATTCCAAATAGACCTAAAAGTTTTCCAATACTGAGTTAAGTGTTGGTTTTTAAACTTAAATGGCAACTAACTGAAAGTTAAAATTTAACTCTTTGCTTATATAGTAGCCACATGTAGCTAGTGGCTACTGCATTGGGCAGTGCCCGCAGATACAGATGACAGTTGAAGCCAAGCATCTTGTAAGTCTTTCTCTAGGAGAATGTGAGAAGAAATGCTGGTGCCTTAAGAAGTATGTTTCTTTAGGGATGGGTGGGCAGGCAAAGAAAGGATCTAGTAAAGGAGGCAGAAAGAAAAGTGAAAAGTAGATAGTAAATTGGCAAAGAAATGTCACAGGAACCAAAAAGTCTGCAGAAGAAACTGAGGAAGAGAGTATCACCAAATGTTTTAGTGAGGTCCAGATGAGAAAAAAAGCCAGTTGAATTTGGTAACTTGGAGGGCCTTGATAACCTTAGCAAGGTCAATGTCAATAGAGTGATGGAAGCAACAGCCAGAGAGCAGTGGGGTGAGAAAGGGGAATTGGTAAGTATCGGGGACATAAAGGGTCACTGAGTGGCTTTGTGTTTTGTTTCTGTGTTTTTTCTGTTTTTGTTTTTTGATTTTTGAGACGGGATTTCGCTCTTGTTGCCCAGGCTAGAGTGCAATGGCGCAATCTCAGCTCATCGCAACCTCCGCCTCCTGGCTCCAAGCGATTCTCCTGCCTCAGCTTCCCAAGTAGTTGGGATTATAGGTGTGCACCACCATGCCTGGCTAATTTTGTATTTTTAGTGGAGACGGGGTTTCACCATGTTGGTCAGGCTGGTCTCAAACTCCTAACCTCAAGTGATCCACCCGCCTCAGCCTCCCAAAGTGTTGAGATTACGGGTGTGAGCCAGCGCGCCTGGCCTGTTTCAGTGTTTCTTTTCTGTTCTATGTTTCTCCCCAACCCCCATCCCGTAGAGACAGGGCCTTCCTATATTGTCCAGGCTTGTCTTGAATTCCTGGGTTCAAGCGATACCCCATCTTGTCCTCCCAAAGTGTTGAGATTACAGGCGTGAGCCATCATGCCTGGCCTGTTCAGTGTTTTTTAGGGGAACTTGAGCATGTTTATATGTTGGACTAAAAGAGCCAGAGAAGCAGGAGGGGTGGGGCTTGAGGAGATTGGAGGAAAGTATTAATAGCTGCTGAGGGGATCAGGAGAAGAAAATTAAACAACCTGTTGCAGGTTTGTCAAGTAGCAGTGTTTGGATTGGATAGGCAGCAGTGTTTAAATTGGATGCTGTAGGTCTGTTGTGGCCTTGGACTGCAGCAGACTGATTTGCTTCTGTGTTTAGAGACGTTTGGATGTGCTCCAGGAGATGGAAACGCTGTGTTAAAGAATGGTGGCCAAAAAAGTAGTTCTTATAGCAGAAAACAGCAAGCAGTTAAATATGGCTATAGTTAATGATACAGAGGCAGGAGATTATCCTGAAAAGCTTGATGGGTCCCTAACTGATACAAAAACAATATTTTCTTGTGTTGAGAAAGATTGAAGTGTGGAGTTGGGTGGAGGACAGTTGTGGACTTGAAGGGCTTTGGCCTCAGCTCTGTTTATGACATCTTCCCCTTTCTAAGCCTGGGTCCTCATCTGTAAAATGTTAGGATTGGCATTCTCCAGTCCTTTTGGAATTTTAGAGATTTTTTTGCTTGATTTTTAGCTGGACCAAGCTGACTGAAAGATTCTTCAAGAATACACCTTGGCCCGAGGCTGAAGCCATTGCTCCACAGGTTGGCAATGGTAGGTGTGAGCTCTTTATATCTTGTGCACTGAGCGGAATCCAGTGGCTGAGTCATTAGACAGGAAGCTCAAGAGGGTCTGTGTCTGTTTTGCTCACCGTTTTGTTTCCCTGGTGCTTGGTATGTAGTAGGTCCTTGGCAAAATAACTTGTCGAAGGCTGGATGATTTAAGAGAGGACAGAGATCTCTCATATATGGTGAAATTTAGATCTTTGTATTGACTTGTTTCTATTTCCTTCTATAATTTGGGGGTCATTACAGTCACTCTGGAATAAGCTCTCTAGCTTCCCACCTTTGACTTTCTTAGATGATGTCCTTTATATATGGGTGAGGTAGGCAAATCCAACTTCATTATTTTGCTTGTGGATATTCAGCTACCCTGGCACCAATTTATTTATTTATTTATTTATTTATTTATTTATTTATTGAGATGGAGTCTCGTTCTGTCTCCCAGGCTGAAGTACAGTGGCACAATCTTGGCTCACTGCAACCTCCGCCTCCCAGGTTCAAGCGATTCTCCTAGGTTCAAGCAATTCTCCTACCTCAGCCTCCCGAGTAGCTGGGATTACAGGTGCCTGCCACCACACCCAGCTAATTTTTGTATTTTTAGTAGAGACGGGGTTTCACCGTGTTGGCCAGGCTGATCTCGAACTGCTGACGTCAGGCGATCCGCCCACCTCAGCCTCCCAAAGTGCTAGGATTATAGGCATGAGCCACCGCACCCGGCCTGCCCAGCTAATTTTTAAAAATTTTTTGTAGATATGGGGTCACACTTTGTTGACCTGGCTGATCTTGAACTCCTGACCTCAAGTGATCTTCCCAAAGTGCTGAGATTACAGGCATGCACCACTGTGCCCAGCCACATTGTCTTGATTACTATATTTTTGTAGTAAGTTTTGAAATTGGGAATTGTAGGCCGGGCGCAGTGGCTCACGCCTGTAATCCAAGCACTTTGGGAGGCCGAGGCGGGTGGATCACCTGAGATCGGGAGTTTGAGACCAGCCTGATTAACATGGAGAAACCCCATCTCTACTAAAAATACAAAATCAGCCGGGCATGGTGACACATGCCTGTAATCCCAGCTACTTGGGAGGTGGAGGCAGGAGAATCACTTGAACCCGGAAGGCAGAGGTTGTGGTGAGCCGAGATCGCGCCATTGCACTCCAGCCTGGGCAACAAGAGCGAAACTCCGCCTCAAAAAAAAAAAAAAGAAAGAAATTGGGAATTGGTAAGTCCTCCAACTTTGTTCTTTTTTTTTTTTTTTCCCCAAGATTGTTTTGACTATTCTGGGTCTCTTGGATTTGCTTATTGATTTTAGGATGGACTTGTCAATTTCTGCAAAGTAGCCAGCTGGGATTTTGAGAGGAATTGCCTAGAATCTGAAGATCACTTTGGGGAGTATTGCCGTCTTAACAGTATTAAGTCCTCCAGGCCAGGCGCGGTGGCTCATGCCTGTAATCCCAGCACTTTGGGAGGTGAAGGTGGACGGATCACGAGGTCAGGAGATCGAGACCATCCTGGCTAACACGGTGAAACCCCGTCTCTACTAAAAATGCAAAAAAATTAGCTGGGCAGGCCGGCATGGTGGCGGGCACCTGTAGTCCCAGCTACTCGGGAGGCTGAGACAGGAGAATGGCGTGAACCCAGGAGGCAGAACTTGCAGTGAGCTGAGATTGCGCCACTGGACTCCAGCCTGGGCGACAGAGCGAGACTCCGTCCCAAAAAAAAAAAAAACCAATATTAAGTCCTCCAATCTATGGACATGGGATATCTTTGATTTATTTAGGTCTTTGGTTGCGTTCACCAATGTTTTGTGTTTTCAGTGTACAAGTCTCTCATTTCTTTTGTTATAGCTAACGTTTTTTTGAACACTTAACTCCTTTTTTTTTTCCCCCTAAGACGGAGTCACGGAGTCTTGCTGTCTTGCCCAGGCTGGAGTGCAGTGGCGCAATCTCTGCTCGCTGCAACCTCTGCCTCCTGTGCTCAAGCAATTCTCCTGCCTCAGCCTCCCGAGTAGCTGGGATTACAGGCACCCGGCTGATTTTTGTATTTTTAGTAGAGATGGTATTTCACCATCTTGGCCAGGCTGGTTTTGAACTGACCTCAAATGATCTACCCACCTCAGCCTCCCAAAGTGCTGGGATTACAGGCATGAGCCACTGCACCTGGCCTGAACATTTACTCTCAATTGACTAAACACAGAATGAGTTCAAAACTCATTCTGTGGCTGGGTGTCGTAGCTCACGGCTGTAATTCTGGTACTTCGGGAAGCTGAGGTGGGAGGATTTCTTGAGGCTGGGAGATTTAGACTAACCTGAGCAACATAGGGAGACCCACTTCTCTACAAAAAATTAAAAAAAAAAATTATCCAGGCATGGTGGCACATGCCTGTAGTCCCACCTACTCGGGAGGCTGAGGTGGAAGGATCACTTGAGCCCTGGAAGTCGAGGCTGCAGTGAGCCATGATCATATCACTGCACTCCAACCTTGGCAACAGAGCGAGACCCTGTCTTCAAACAAACAAACAACATTCTGAAATTAATATTTTCTTTCTTCCTTTTTTTTTTTTTTTGACATGGGGGTCTCACTGTGTTGCCCATGCTGGAGTGTAGTGTGATAATGGCTGACTGCAACCTGTGCCTGCTGGCCTCAAGCGATCCTCCCACCTTAGCCTGCCGAGTAGCTGGGACCATGGGTGCGCACCACCACGCTTGTCTAATTACTCTTGTGTGCTGGTTTATTTATGCACTTGGATGGCAGAAGTCTCTAAATGGTGAAGGGAAATAGATCTGAATGAGATCTTAATCTCATCGACAGAGATTGAGGTTGATGGAGTCAAATGAGAAGTGGATTTTCTCATTGCATGTATTCTTGGGGCATATGCATAGCAATTTAGATGTTGTTTAGTCTTCAGAATTACCTTTATTCCTCCCCACCAAAGAGCTAAAGCTGCCAGGATACCCCAGTTTTATGGTTAGTGAAGCACCCTTCTGCCATCTCTTTCAGATGCTGTCTTCCTGATTTTATACAAAGAATTATACTACAGGCACATATATGCCAAAGTCAGTGTAAGTATTTAAGTGTTGCAGTTTTTTTTGTTGTTGTTGTTTTTTTAACTCTGTACTGTTTTTGTCCCTAGAACACAGTCATTTGTTTATATTGGTTCAGTGTCTGGGCGTGATTGGCATGTTTTTGAGTTTTAAGAAGTGGTGGAAGGAACAATTTAACCCAGAAAGCTGTTCAGACACACTAACGCTATATAACCTATGCATTCTTTTAAATTTCTCTGTCCCCACAATTCTCCTGGACTGGGCAATCACCCATGCACTGGTTATAGGCTGCCAGCCTCATAGGATATTTCCAGGTACCTGCTGCTGCTTCTGCTTGTGGTTCTTTTTCCCTTCAGAGCATTGAGCCTCCGTTTCTCTGAAATGTACATAACACTGTCACTGTATGCCAAGCACAATGCTAGGCACTTAGCACACATCTTCACATAACTAATTCTACTATCAATCGTGCAAAGTTGGCACCTGAGGTGCCAAGAGGTTACCTTTTCTCAAATTTATCCAGCTAGTAAGTGACAAAACTCCTTGAATCTAGACCAGCTTGTTATAACACCAGTATTCTACACATTATCCCAACTTTGGGCACTTGCTAGATTCTGTTCTTCCCGACTTCTAAATTATAGAGTACCTGAAGTTTCTTTTTTTTTTTTTTTTTTTTTTGTTGTTGAGAGAGAGTGAGTCTCGCTCTGTCGCCCAGGCTGGAGTACAGTGGCGCGATCTCAGCTCACTGCAGGCTCCACCTCCCAGGTTCACGCCATTCTCCTGCCTCAGCCTCCTGAGTAGCTGGGATTGCAGGTGCCTGCCACCACACCTCGCTAATTTTTTTGTATTTTTAGTAGAGACGGGGTTTCACTGTGTTAGCCAGGATGGTCTCCATCTCCTGACCTCGTGTTCCGCCCGCCTTGGCCTCCCAAAGTGCTGGGATTACAGGCGTGAGCCACCGCGCCCGGCCTAGAGTGCCTAAAGTTTCTTAAAATGCCATCTGTACTATTTAAGGCCGGGCGCGGTGGCTCACGCCTGTAATCCCAGCACTTTGGGAGGCTAAGGGCAGGTCACCTGAGGTCAGGAATTTGAGACCAGCCTGGCCAACATGGAGAAACCTTGTCTCTATTAAAAATATGAAACTACAAAAATAAGCTGGGCGTGGTGGCGGGTGCCTGTAATCCCAGCTACTTGGAAGGCTGAGGCAGGAGAATCCGTTGAACCCGGGAAGCGGAGGTTGCAGTGAGCCGAGATCGTACCACTGCACTCCAGCCTGGGTGACAGAGTGAGACTCTTGTCTCAAAAAAAAAAAAAAAAAAAAAAAATGCCATCTGTATTTATATACACCAATGACTTAATCTCTATCTTTAGCCTCAGTTGCCCCACTGAAGTCCAGACTTGTATATTCAGCTGTCAGCATCTGCACTTGGCTGTCTGAGTCATCTCAAGCTTAACACATCTAAAACTGAATTCTTATTTTCCCTCTAAACTAGTTTTTCTCATGGTAATCATCTCAATAAATGCTACCGTTTATTACCAAGTTAATTGGACTAAAAGCCTTGGCATTATTCTTGACTTTTCTCTGACATGATATCCAGCAAATGCTGTTAAGCTCTGTCTTCAACATACTTCTTTTTGTTGTTTTGTTTTATTTTGTTTTGTTTTTGAGATGGAGTCTTGCTCTGTCATCCAGGCTGGAATGCAGTGGCGCCGTCTCGGCTCACTCCAACCTCTGCCTCCTGGGCTCAAGCAATTCTCCAGGCTCAAACGATTCTCCTTCCTCAGCCTCCTGAGTAGCTGGGATTACAGGCATGTACCACCACGCCTGGCTAATTTTTGTATTTTTAGTAGAGACAGGGTTTCGCTATGTTGCCCAGGCTGGTCTCGAACTCCTGACCTCAGGTAATCCACCCGCCTCGGCTTTCCAAAGTGCTAAGATTACAGGCGTGAGCCACTGTGCCTGGCCTTCAGCATACTTCTTGAATCAGCCACTTTTCACTGCCACACTGCTGCTCACCTAGTTGAAGTCATTATCATCTCTTCCCTGAATTACTGCAGGAGCTGCTTACCTGGTGTCAGTTTCCACTCTTGGCTGTTTATTCTCAACATAATAACCAGCATGATCCTTTTGCTACATAGTTTCATCAGGTCACTCCCAATCCTACCATGACTTCCCATCACACTTACTAATTCCAGATTTTAGCCCTGTTTCCCTTCTCACTCATTTCCTGAAACTTTCCCCCTCCCTCCCTGGGCTCCTGGCAATATTCGTGGCACTTCAGAGCACTTATGTCTTGTACGTTGTATTTGTTTATTTAGGGGAGGGAGTTTCTTAATCTACTGGAAGGTTAACTCCACCAGGGTATGTGCTTGTCTTGTTCACTAATATAATCCAGGGCCTAGAATAATGTCTGGTCATAATGGTGTTAATTGAGCATGTGTGTGCTTGCATGCATGTGTAAGTGAAGGAAATTGGCACCAAGATCTCCACCTAAGGAGGTCCTAGTTTCTCACAGTTACTCACCCCTCTTCTCCTTGAGGACCACTTGATATGGCTAGAACTCCTGCCTTGGCCACAGGAGCCACTGTCGGTAGTGGTATGTGGAAAAGTTCTTGCTGCCAGAGTAAGGGGCCATGTTTTTCTGGCATCCCAGCGGGATCTCTGACTACTTTATCTGATAGAAAGTAAAGATTCCTGGCCAGGCGCTGTGGCTCACGCCTGTAATCCCAGAACTTTGAGAGGCTAAGGCGGGTGGATCACGAGGTCAGGAGTTCGAGAGCAGCCTGAACAATATGGTGAAACCCCGTCTCTACTAAAAATACAGAAATTAGCCAGGCGTGGTGGCACGTGCCTGTAATCCCAGCTACTCGGGTGGCTGAGACGGAAGAATCACTTGACCCCAGGAGGCAGAGGTTGCAGTGAGCTGAGATCGTACCGCTGCACTCCAGCCTGGGCACCAGAGCGAGACTCCGTCTCAAAAAAAAAAAAAAAAAAAAAAAGTAAAGATTCCCTACTACCATTGATGCTAAAGTTCAGGTACTTTGTGGATATGCTAAGAATCTAGCCATTATGTGTACACTGCTTTTTTGGGAACACCATGACACCATAGCCCATAGTACAGCTGGTTTTACCACCTCTAATCTCTCTGTTCGGTCTGTAGATGAAGATTCAGCAGAAGCTTATTGATGCTGTTATCTTTTTATTAGCTACCAGGACTCCTACATAAATGACCAGTTTTAAGCCCTTGGGGAGCAGTTTTTCATTGAATGTGCTTAGATTGTGCTTAATGTATTAAGCACCTTACATAACTTTTATTAAACAGAGACGGGGTCTTGCCATGTTGCCCAGCCTGTTCTGAAACTCCTGGACTCAGGTGATCAGCCCACTTCAGCCTCCCAGAGTGTTGAGATTACAGGCGTTGAGCCACTGCGCCTAGTTATATAATCTTACTTAATTGTGACTAGTCAACAATCTTTTGCCCACATTTTACTGAGATTAAATACCTTGTGAGAACCCCACAGTTAATAAGAGGTGGGACTGACTCCAAAGTTGTGTTTCTTCTCCAACACAAATACATTGTTCATGGTATGGTTCCCCAGCTCAGAAACTATCAGTGGTTCTCAGATGCAAGCAACATAAAGACCAGACCAGGGGTCAGCCACCTTCTCTGTGGAGGGTCAGATAATAAGTATTTTAGTCTCGAGGGCCATGATGGTTTCTGTCAAATCTGTTCAGCTATGTCTTTGTGGCAGTTATCAACAATATGTAATGAGTGGGCATGGCTGTGTTCCAGTAAAACTTCTTTATTTACAAAACAGGTGGCGGAATAGATTTGCAGGCCCCCTGACCTAGATTCTTGTTTGGCGTTGGAAGACTGCAACATTCCTGGCCCGTAGTCTAATGATGCCCGGTGCAGCATTATCTTCTCTTAACTCCCTAGCCTTCAAGTGCCACGATTTAACTTCTTCGCCTTTGCTAGTGTGGTTTTTTTCTGAAACACTTTTCCTTCTCTCTGCTTTGCCAGATCATCATGCCTGCTCTGAGGGTCATTTAAGGTCTGTTGCTGTAGAACCTAACCACGTGTTGCAGTATTCAGTGCCTCAGCTGCTATAGGACTTTCTATCTTCCCTCTCACTTGCATATTTACATAGTAAGAAAGAGAGGACAGATAACAATTCTCTTGTATTTGTTCACAGCTGTCACAGTATACCATGGGTAAAACACATTAAAATTAAATATCTGTATCTTGATATCTCTTCTTTTCTTTACAGGGGGGACCTTCCTTGGAGCAGAGGTTTGAATCTTATTACAACTACTGCAATCTCTTCAACTACATTCTTAGTGAGTCTGAGATTTGGCCAAGAGGGTGTGTGTGGTTATGATGAGGTTCAGCTTTGGCCTCCAGCTTTTTTTTTTTTTTTTTTTTAATTAGCAGGATCTTAATGTGTAGGTGGGAAGAGGGGAGGTCTTGTGATTCATGGTCCTTTTAAGAGAGAAATTACAAAGCATTCTGCAGCCTACAGAATGGGCAGAGTCATTGCTTTGAATCTGACTTTTCTGTGATCTCCTGCACAGATGCCGATGGTCCTGCTCCCCTTGAACTACCCAACCAGTGGCTCTGGGATATCATCGATGAGTTCATCTACCAGGTATCTGGTCAGCTTCAGCCTAATTTGAAATAACTGGTCCATGCCAGGAATAGCTGTTACTATTGTTTGTGTAAAAAAGCTGCAGGGTGTAAAAATATCCCCATTGTAGTGTAAAATACCCCATGGCAGTAGACTCCAGTTTCAGTTGGTTTTCGAAAGAGGCAGGGAAGCCTAAGCACTCCAGATAGGAAGCTGGAAGTCGGATAAGTTCAGCTCCTGACCTTCATCAAGCTCTTACTAGACCTTGTTAGGTGGTCTGGTGGGAAGAACACAGGCTTCACAGGCTTTGGAGCCAGGTGGAAGTGGATTCTAACTTGGGTGCTGCCACCTGCTGGTAGCTCTGTAACAGTGATGTGCTATTTAAACTCAGAGCCTCCCTTTCTTTACCCACACAATGGAAATGTTCTATTATCTTTTTTTTTTTTTTTTTTAAGAGTCAGGGTCAGGCCGGGCGCGGTGACTCACGCCTGTAATCCTAGCACTTTGGGAGGCCGAGGCGGGCGGATCATGAGGTCAGGAGATCGAGACCATCCTGGCTAACACGGTGAAACCCCGTCTCTACTGAAAGTACAAAAAATTAGCCGGGCGTGGTGGCAGGCACCTGTAGTCCCAGCTACTCAGTAGGCTGAGGCAGGAGAATGGCTTGAACCTAGGAGGCGGAGCTTGCAGTGAGCCAAGATCGTGCCACTGCACTCCAGCCTGGTAACAGTGCAAGACTCTGTCTCAAAAAAAAAAAAAAAGAGTCAGGGTCTCACTCTGTTGCTCAGGCTAGAGTGCAGTGATAATAGCTTACTGCAGCCTAGAACTCCAGGGTTCAAGTGATATTCCCACCTCAGCCACCTGAGTAGCTGCCACTACAAGGCCTGCACCAACTTACGTGGATGTTTATATTACTGTAGAGACGAGGGTCTTGCTGTGTTGCCCATGCTGGTGTTGAACTCCTGGCCTCAAGTGAGCCTCTTGACTTGGCCTCCCAAAGTGAGCCACCATGCCTAGCCATCTATATCTTGATTGTGGTGGTGGTTACTTAAGTGTATGCTCGATCAGAATACAATAGAACATTTTCATCACAACAAGAATATCACCTACCTCAGGAGTTGCTGTTCAAGGTCGAATGAGAACTGTGCCAAATGTGTACACAGTAGCTGTGTAGCCTGGGGGTAAAAGTCCAGGTTTTGCTGTTGCTGTTTACTGGCTTTTTTTTTTTTTTGGAGATGGAGTCTGACTCTGTTACCCAGGCTGGAGTGCAGTGGCGTTATCCCGGCTCACTGCAACCTCTGCCTCCTGGGTTCAAGCGATTCTCTTGTCTCAGCCTCCCCAGTAGCTGGGATTACAGGTGCCCACCACCTCGCCCAGCTAATTTTTGTATTTTTAGTAGAGACAGGGTTTCTCCATGTTGACCAGGCTGGTCTCGAACTCCCAACTTCAGGTGATCCGCCCTCCTTGGCCTCCCAAAGTGCTGGGATTACAGGTGTGAGCCACCGCGCCTGGCCTACTGGCCCATTTTAAAATGGTAACATGTTCTGTTGTGGGCACATTACTCAACCACACTGTGCATTGGTTTCCCCATCTCTAAAACGGATTGCTGCGAATGTTGCTGAGATACTACGTATAGAGTGTTTAGCATAGTGCCTGTCACAGAATAATTAATACATGTTGCCTGTTGATTGTGATGATGTTCAATGTCATCATTATTCTTTTCCATCTTATTTAGCCCAGTCCTTCTATTTAAAAATACAGATTGCTCACAACTGTAATCCCAGCATTTTTGGGGTCCAAGGCAGTAGGATCGCTTCAGTCCAGGAGTTCGAGAAATAGAGACTACAAAACATAAAATAGTCTGGGTGTGGTGGCTCGCGCCTATAATCCCAACACTTTGGGAGGCCTAGGTGGGCAGATCACGAGGTCTGGAGATGGAGACCATCCTGGCCACAATGGTGAAACCCCATCTCTACTAAAAAAAAAAAACAGCTGGGCGTGGTGGTGTGCGCTTGTAATCCTAGCTACTCGGGAGGCTGAGGCAGGGGAATTGCTTGAACCCGGGAGGCAGAGGTTGCAGTGAGCCAAAATCGTGCTGCTGCACTCCAGCCTGGCGACAGAGTGAGACTCTGTCTCAAAAAAAAACCCAAAAAAATATATATATATATAATTCAACAAAATATAATTCTTTTCCCCTTTGTGTGCTGTCTATAGCTCTAACTGATTATTTCAGGATAAATTGGTATCTTAATAAAGATGTTATTAGAACTCCATGAACCAGGGAGACGTTGTGTATACAAAGTGCTGAACCGTTACGAGTGGTGAGCTGAGAAACCTTCGTAGTGCTCCTTGAGAAGGAGGCTTCCTGCTCAAGATTAGGCTTCAGTGCCTTTCATAGCAAAGGCCACAAACCGTACTGGCCTTGTTTGCCCTCTGGCTCCTTGGCTTGTGTCATCCTTTTATTTGGAATATTTATAGATGAATAGCAGTCTTTTTGACTTAGAGCAAGTGAAGAAGGATCATCCGTGCTGATTTTCTTTATCCCTCTTAAGATAATCATAATTCCCTGGGCTTAGCCAGTGTTGTTGTTAAGGGGCTTACGGTGCTTTCTAACAAAGACTGTCCAGTGAGGGTCATTGAGTGGCTGGTGTATTTCGTCCTGGCCAGGTAGATGCCACATGGGGTAGGTGGCTCTTCCTCGCCACCCTGTTTTATTTATTTGTTTTTGTTTTTTCAAACTACAGATATAGTGAAAGTGCCTGCCTTGCTTGCTTTTGCAGAGGTATCAATTACTGTCTGGAAGGAAAGGCACCTTGTTGACGTTTCTCAGGCACTTACATAAACGTGACTGTATAAAGAGAGATCACTTCAAAAATGGTTACGTACTCTATTGTGCCATTTACTGTGACTTGTTAACACACTTAAACCATATTTTCATAGACCTGACTTGCTCTTTTGCTGCAGTGTGCGTGATATGGATATACCATGCCTCTGATGATGAACGTTTGGGTTGTCAGTTTCCACAATTACAGGCAGTGAATCAGTGAATATCCATATATATGTTGTACACAGGCATATTTTTAGGGATCACTACCTAGAAGTAGAATTGTGGATTGAACGATACTTGCTTTTTAAGTTTTTTAAAATCAGCTTACTGAGGTGTAGTTTATTTTTTTATTTAAGTAGAGATGAGCCACCAGCTCGCGCCTGTTAATCCCAGCACTTTGGGAAGCCAAGGCGGGTGGATCACGAGGTCAGGAGTTCGAGACCAGCCTGACCAACATGGTGAAACCCCGTCTCTACTAAAAATAGAAAAAAATTAGCCGGGCGTGGTGGCAGGTACCTGTAATCCCAGCTATTTAGGAGGCTGAGGCAGGAGAATCGCTTGAACCTGGGAGGTGGAGGTTGCAGTGAGCTGAGATTGTGCCACTGCACTCCAGCCTGGGTGACAAAGCAAGACTCTGTCTCAAAAAAACACAAAAAACAAAAAACAGGTGTGAACCACCATGCCCAGCCATGAGGTGTAGTTTAATATACAATAAAATGTACCAGTATCAGTGTACAGTTGATGAGATTCAACAAATGTGTACAATGCCACCATCAAGATAAAAGAACGTTTCAATCACTTTGAATTATAATAAATAGTAATATATTGCCCCGCCAATGGGCTGTATCAAATTATGCTACTACCAGCGGTGTTTGAGAGCAACTGTTGGTTTTTTTGTTTCTTTGTTTAAGAGATGGGGGTCTTGCCTTTATGGTCCAGGCTGGAGTGCAGTGGTGTGATCATAGCTCATTGCAGCCTTGACCTCCTGGGCTCAAGCAATCCTCCCACCTTAGCCTCCTGAGTAGCTCGGACTACAGGTGCACCCAGCTGATTTTTAATTTGTTGCAGAGATGGGGTCTTGAACTCCTGGGATAAAGCAATTCTCCCTGCTCAGCCTCCAAAAGTGCTGGGATTACAGGCATGAGCCACCATGCCTAGCCAAGACCAACTGTTTTCTGTACTGGATATTATCAGTCTGTCTAATTTTTGTCAGTTCAATGGGAAAGAAATTCTGGCCGGGCGCAGTGGCTCACGCGTGTAATCCTAGCACTCTGGGAGGCCAAGGCGGGTAGATCACTTGAGGCCAGGAGTTCGAGACCAGCCTGGCCAACATGGTGAAACCCCGTCTCTACTAAAAATACAAAAATTACCCAGACTTGGTGGTGCATGTCTGTAATCCCAGCTACTCAGCAGCTGAGGGACGAGAATCACTTGAACCGGGAGGCAGAGGTTGCAGTGAGCCGAGATCACACCACCGCACTCCACCGCACTCCACCCTGGGCAGTAGAGTGAGATTCCGTCTCAAAAAAAAAAAAAAAAATCAGCGCGGTGGTTCATACCTGTAATCCCAGCACTTTGGGAGGCCGAGGTGGGCGGATCACGAGGTCAAGAGATTGAGACCATCCTGGCTAACACGGTGAAACCCCGTCTCTACTAAAAATACAAAAATTGCCAGGCGTGGTGGTGGGCGCCGGTAGTCCCAGCTACTCGGGAGGCTGAGGCAGGAGAATGGCGTGAACCCAGGAGGCGGAGCTTGCAGAGAGCCGAGATTGCACCACTGCACTCCAGCCTCGGAGACAGAGCGAGACTCCTTCTCAAAAAAAAAGAAAAAGAAAAAAAGTCATACTTTTCTGATTTCCCATGTTAATTGTCAATTTTGTTTTCTTTGAAGTGATCAACACTATTCTTTGCCTGTTTTCTATTTGATTGCTTTTTTTATTGCATTACGAGAATTCTTTGTAGGATTTTTAGTAGAGATGGGGTTTCACCATGTTGGCCAAGCTGTTCTCGAACTCTTGATCTCATGATCCATCCACCTTGGCTTCCCAAAGTGCTGGGATTATAGGCTTGAGCCACCGTGCCTGGCATATTCTTTGTTTTTATATTACAAAATTAGCATTTTGTCCCACAGTCTAGAAGAAGATAATTTTTTGTGTTTTGAGACAGAGTTTTACTCTGTCACTCACACTGGAATGCAGTGGCACAACCTCACCTCACTGTAGCCTCCGCCTCCTGGGCTCAGGCAAAGCCCCTACCTCAGCCTCCTTAGTAGCGGAGACTGCAGGTGCCTGCCACCATTCCTGGCTAATTCGTTTGTATTTTTTATAGCGATAGGGTTTTGCCATGTTTCCCAGACTGGTCTTGAGCTCCTGGACCCAAGTGATCTGCCCACCTCAGTTTCCCAAAGTGCTGGGATTACAGGGGTGAGCCTCTGATCTCTGCTGGAAGAGTTGAAGAACAGTCTTAGATCTTCTAAGACCTAGGTTTTAGGTCTGTGATTTCCAAACCTGATGCACACCAGATTCAACCAGAGAACTTTAAAAAATTGAGTAGGTAGGTCTGTTGTGTTCCATCTGTGTGACTGCTGGAGCCAGGCCAGCAGTGCTTCCAGGTTCTACTTCTGTCCCAAACAGATTCCTGTGGCATATCTTCTCTGTGTTCGTTGTGCTTGGCCAGACGACTCTGGTCGAGAGTGGTAGAGAGGTGACATAGTCTGGGAACTGATGGTCAGCTGTGGTAGGGAAGGCTCACACGTGCAGATACCTATTACCACATCACTGCTCATAACCCAGGGCGTACCACAGTCTAGCTGCCTCTGAATAGATGGTACAAGAGCCCCTGTGGTGTTTCTGGTGGCCCGGTCAACTGCATTGTGAGGCCCAGAGACAGGAAGTGACTTTAGATTGTGTTTGACTGCAGATTGGATGTTTTTACCACAGACTACCTCTAATCCTAGAGATTTTCACTTCACTGTATAGTAAGTAACATTCAGTAATGAACAAAATTCACAGTTTAGTCAAGATGGCTTTGAAAAACAGTGTACGGAATGGTTTAGAATGAGAAGTGGTCATCTCATCCTCACCTCGCCCCATCCAGAGCCAGAGCATTGCCTCATTTTCAGCATTGTGGACATGGATGATCACTTTGGGCTTATACCACTACTGCATGTTTCTTTTCTTCCTCAACAGTTTCAGTCATTCAGTCAGTACCGCTGTAAGACTGCCAAGAAGTCAGAGGAGGAGATTGACTTTCTTCGTTCCAATCCCAAAATCTGGAATGTTCATAGTGTCCTCAATGTCCTTCATTCCCTGGTAGACAAATCCAACATCAACCGACAGTTGGAGGTATACACAAGTGGAGGTGAGTGCAGCAGGCCGACAGCCGTGGCCTGCGAATTTCCAGCAGCTTGCCATCTGTTCCAAATGAATAGATCACTGCAAGTAGAGCAGATGAGTCACCATGTCTTAGGTGGTGGTCTGTTGACTCTTTGTAGGTGCTTGAGTACAAACAGTAGCAGAGTATTTGTGCTGGGGGCTCTGGGGCTTGGGAGTCCATTGGCCAACAAACTGAACCAGCACATTGAGATTTGCGTTTGTAAACACTTCTGTGTCTCCAGTGCTTTTGTTTAGATAAGCGCTTCTCACACGTGTTGGTGTCAGAGCCACTTTACCCTGTTAAAATATTGAGAACCACAAAATGTATCTATTTTAAAATTTTTTTTTCTTTTTTTTTCAGTGAAGAGTGGCATTTTTGCAGATCTCTCTGTCTGGCTGAGATAGCTGGCTTCTCATTTCTGCTTCTGCATTCAATCTGTTGCAATGTGTTCTTTTGTTTGAAGCACATAAAGAAAATCTGGCCCAGGCACTGTGGCTCACACCTGTAATCCCAGCACTTTGGGAGGCTTAGGCAGAAGGATCGCTTGAGTCCAGGAGTTTGAGACCAGCCTGGGCAATATAGTGAGACTTTGTCTCAAAAAAAATGTTTAAATTGGCTGAGCATGGTGGGTGGGGTGCCCCTGTAGTCCCAGCTACTCGGGAGGCTGAGGTGGGAGGATTGCTTGAGCCCAGGAAGCAAAGATTGCAGTGAACTGAGATCGCACCACTGTACTCTAGCCTGGGCGAGAACTTGTCTGAAAAAAAAAAGAAGGAAAATCTGGCTTCACATGGATATAGGAAGTTTTTTTGTCGTTTGTTTTTGAGACAGGGTGTCGCTGTGTCACCCAGTCTGGTCTTGGACTCCTGGGCTCAAGCAGTCCTGCCTTGGCCTCCCAAAAGTGCCAGGATTATTGGAGAGGATTTTCTTTGATACTACACCATGTATTAGTATGTATGGGTTGAATATTCCTGACTTGAAATTTTGAAATCTGAAATGCTCCAAAATCTGACTTTTTGAGCACTGACATGACGCCGTAAGTAGAAAATTCTACACCCAACCTCATATGACCAGTTGCAGTGAGAACTTCGTCTCATGCACAAAAGTATTTAAAAGATTATAATAAAGTTACTTTCAGGCTGTGTGTATAAGACATATATGAAAAATAAATGAATTTTATGTTTAGATTTGGATCCTATCCTTAAGATACTCATTAGGGCCGGGTGCCATGGCTCACGCCTATAATCCTGGCATTTTGGGAGGCCGAGGCGGGCAGATCACCTGAGGTCAGGAGTTCAAGACCATCCTGGCCAACATGGTGAAACCTCATCTCTACTAAAAATACAAAAAATTAGCCAGGCCTGGTGGTGGGCACCTGTAATCCCATCTACTTGGGAGGCTGAGGCAGGAGAATCATTTGAACCAGGGAGGCAGAGGTTGCAGTGAGCCGAGATCGCACCACTGCACTCCAGTCTTGGTGACAGAGCGAGACTCTGTCTGGGAAAAAAAAAAAAAAAAGATATCTCATTAGGCATATGCAGATATTAAAAATTGCAAAATCCAAAACACTTCTGATCACAAGCATTTATAGAAGTATACTCACCCTGTACTTCTTTGAAGTAACCAGTGGTAGTTTCATACAGATTAGGTGCAGTGAGGAATCTGAAACTGTATTGGTGAATTTTTCTTTTGTTAACGTTATTCGTCACTTCTGTAATTTGAATGAGTTCCTTACATCCATGTGTGACTTTTTTTTTTTTCCTGAAACAGAATCTGCTCTGTTGCTCAGGCAGAGTGCAATGTCATGATCTCAGTTCACTGCAACCTCTGCCTCCGGGGTTCAAGCGATTCTCCTGTCTCAGCCTCCAGGGATATAGAAAGGAAGGATTACAGGCACACGCCACCACGCCGGGCTGATTTTTGTATTTTTAGTAGAACAGAGTTTGAACATGTTGGTCAGGCTGCTCTTGAACTCCCGAGCTCAAATGATCTGCCTGCCTCAGCCTCCCAAAGTGCTGGGGTTACATGCATGAGCCACTGCGCCTGGCCATGTGTTATTTCTAAAAAAATATTGGTTCTCTGAGTTATAAAGATCTTCCAAATGTTGACACATTTTATTACATTTTTTTAAAAAGTCAGATTTGTTACTTTTGCCACTGACATCAGGTAAGCATTTATTTGTAAGCTATAGAGCTTGTAGTGGCAGATACAAGTTTTACAAAATTCCATTTTTGCTTAATAGCTTGAATTTTTATTTATTTTGAGGTGGGGTCTCACTCTGTCACCCTGGCTGAAGTGCGGTGGCACAATCATGGCTCACTGCATCCTCTACCTGCTGGGCTCAAGTGATCCTCCTACCTCAGCCTCCCGAGTAGCTAGGAACACAGGTTTTTGCACCACCATACCTGGCTGATTTTTTTTTTTTTTTTTTTTTTTTTTTTTGGTAGAAACAAGGTCTCACTTTGTTGCCCAGGCCAAACTTGAACTCATGGGATTTCATGTGTGAGCCACTGTGCCCAACCTTTGAACTGTTTTATAGGTAGCAAACACTGTCAGTTATTTTCTTTGAGGTGTGACAGGTTTACTTCATTTTTGTGAAAATGTCTGCCCTTTTTTCCTTTTGTTTTATTTTTATTTTTTTTGAGACAGTCTTGCTCTGTAGCCCAGGCTTGAGTGCATGGCACAATCTCTGCTCACTGCAACCTCCGCCTCCCGAGTTCAAGCGATTCTCCTGCCTCAGCCTCCCGAGTAGCTGGGACTACAGGCGCCCACCACCACACCCGGCTAATTTTTTGTATTTTTAGTAGAGATGGGGTTTCACCTAGCCAGGATGGTCTCGATCTCCTGACCTCGTGATCTGCCCACCTCAGCCTCCCAAAGTGCTGGGATTACAGGCGTGAGCCACTGCGCCCGACCTATGTATCAGTTGTTTTTTTCAAGTAAAAATGAAAAAAGAATTTTCTTTCTTTTTTTTGTCTTTTTTTTAGAATAGGGTCTCTCTGTTACCCAGGCCAAAATGCAGTAGCACTTCCATAGATCTCAGTCTCAAAAAACAAACAAACAAACAAAAAACAACTGATACAACAATCTCTGGTTATTCAGATATGGTACCTGGGCTCAAGCACATCCTCCCATCTCGGCCTCTCAAGTTGCTGGGATTAGAGGTCTAAGCCACCATGCCTGGCTAAGGACTAGTTCTTTTAGTGCAAATGCATGGCAAGAAGCAATGCAGTGACTACTGGTACAATTTTGTGTCGTTGCCTGATTTATGCTTAAGTTGACAGTAATTTTACCCAACATAGTGTTTGCATCATGCAAAATTCAACTCAGTGGGAAGGGCAAGTAACATCTTAGTGTTGTTATTAGGAAAATAGCTTTGACCTCATGTGCTTTCTGAAAGGAGGGGTCTTCGTGGTTGTATTTTACTGATGAGAGGGGCCTTTGCATGTGTTGGGACCAAAAAAAAATAAGCAAAATGAACTGCCATCCTGTAAGCAAATATTGGTAAATCGAAGATTAGCATAAGATTGGTTTTGCTGTTTCTTGGTATTCCTTTGAAGTTATTCCCCAGTTGAGGGAAGCTTTCAAGGCTGGCAGTAGGTGAGATGCCTACTGAGTAACATTCAGAGGTCAGGTGTGCCTGCCTTTACCTGCCTCCTATCAGAGTATTCACGGTGTCTGTCTCTTTCAGGTGACCCCGAGAGTGTGGCTGGGGAGTATGGGCGGCACTCCCTCTACAAAATGCTTGGTTACTTCAGCCTGGTCGGGCTTCTCCGCCTGCACTCCCTGTTAGGAGATTACTACCAGGCCATCAAGGTGCTGGAGAACATCGAACTGAACAAGAAGGTGATGCCTATTGCCTCTGGCCCCTCTTGCCAGAGCCAGAATATCTATTTCTAGAGAACCACTCTGATCGCTTAGGACAAATTTCCAGGAGAGGAAAGACGACTCTTCCCTCAGGCCATTGAAAGTTGAGACTAAAACTGGGCAAACAGCTGTGGTAAAAAGCTAGACCTGGACGATTTTGGTAGTTAACGACAGTTTTTTATTCTGTTTTCAAAATGGAATGATGATGGCAGCTTGCTCTGTCGCCAGGCTGGAGTGCAGTGGCGTGATCTCAGCTCACTGCAACCTCCGTCTCCTGGGTTCAAGCGATTCCCCTGCCTCAGCCTCCTGAGTAGCTGGGACTACAGGCATGCGCCACCATGCCCAGCTAATTTTTTTTTTTTTTTTGTATTTTAGTAGAGTTGGGGTTTCACCGTGTTGGCCAAGATGGTCTCGATCTCCTGACCTCGTGATCCGCCTACCTCGGCCTCCCAAAGTGCTGGGATTAGAGGCGTGAGCCACCATGCCCGGCCCATGGCAGCTCTTTACTCTTCACATTTTGCTAAAGGATTGAGAAGGCCAGACGCAGTGGCTCACACCTGTAATCCCAGCACTTTGGGAGGCTGAGGCAGGTGGATTACTTGAGGTCAGGAGTTCGAGACCAGCCTGGCCAACATGGTGAAACCCTGTCTCTGTTAAAAATACAAAAAAAAAAAAAAAAAAACTAGCTGGGTGTGGTGGTGGGCACTTGTAATCCCAGCTACTCAGGAGGCTGAGGTAGGAGAATCACTTGAACCTGGGAGGCAGAGGTTGCAGTGAGCCGAGATCTCGCCATTGCACTCCAGCCTGGGCAACAGAACAAGACTCTGTCCCAGAAAAAAAAAAAGAATTAAGTAAAGATGTAATTCTAAGATGGTATGTTCATTGATACATGGTTAGCCGTTGTGTTCTTCCTAACCACAGAAAAATATTACAGATAATTTTTATTTGGTGTTTGGCTCATGTGCATGTGTATGTTTCTGTCTTCCCTGTCCAAAAGGACTTAATTGAAAAAGCAAGGAAAAATAACAAAACTGAGATGTATAGCATTTTAGAGCTGAAAGAGATTTTAGGGATTACCTGATCCAGAACCTTCTTGTTTACAGCTAAAAAAATGGATTCCTCAAAACATACAACTTAATTGATGAATAGGAAGATCCGCTCTCAAACTCTGGGACTCCAGAGCTTCCTCTGGATAGTTGAGGGCCTCTGCAGGGAAAACTCTTGGTGTTTCTACCTCTGGTTCTATCTAGGATGAATTGGGACTCATGAATGTTTGTTCCACCTCCTTCTACAGAGTATGTATTCCCGTGTGCCAGAGTGCCAGGTCACCACATACTATTATGTTGGGTTTGCATATTTGATGATGCGTCGTTACCAGGATGCCATCCGGGTCTTCGCCAACATCCTCCTCTACATCCAGAGGACCAAGAGCATGTTCCAGAGGACCACGTACAAGTATGAGATGGTAAGGGGGACTCTGCCTGCCACCAGTGGCCTTTCTAATCAGGGGGATCCTTGGCACCTATGCCAACCATTCTTGGTAAACACCATCCAAAATATTGCACTTTTAAGCCAGGAGTTCAAGACTGTAGAGCGCTCTGTGATTGTGCCTACTAATAGATCACCCAGCTGGAGTGCAGTGACGAAGTCACAGCTCACATCAGCCTCAACCTCCTGGGGTCAGACGATCATCCTACCTCAGTCTTCCCAATAGCTGGGCTTAAAGGCGCACACAACAACACTGGCTATTTTTTTTTTTTTTTTTTTTTGAGACGAAGTCTCTGTCACCCACGCTGGAGTACAATGGTGCAATCTCAGCTCACTGCAACGTCCGCTTCCTGGGTTCAAGTGATTCTCCAGCCTTAGCCTCCTGAGTAGCTGGGACTACAGACGTGTGCCACCGTGTCCAGCTAATTTTTGTATTTTTAGTAGAGATGGGGTTTCACTATTTGGCCAGGCTGGTCTCGAACTCCTGACCTCAGGTGATCCATCCACCTCAGCCTCCCAAAGTGCTGGGATTACAGGCGTGAGCCACCACGCCAGTCAAAATGATCTTTTAATGGCTAGCATACTCTTAAGAGTTTCTGTTGTGATGCCTGTTACCTCAGATCATTAACATCTTGATGATAAGGACCTGATGATAATATCTTTTGTTTCAGTTATATCCTCCAGCAGTGCCTACATTTATTTATTCAGCATCAGTATGCTGAGTGTTCACTGGGTTCTAAGTGTTTTGATATAAGGTGTGGATATTGGTGGGAAGGAGGATGGGTTCAAGAATTGGGAGGAGCTTCCTAGGCAGAGAATATCATGAGCAAAGTGGTTGAGACTTGAAAGTGTGGTGATGCAGCCGCACCATAAACCGTTTTGGCTGGAGGGCAAGTAGGTAGTAGGAATTGGGTTATTAGATTTTGAGAACCTTCATTAACCCAGGTAAAGTATAGTCCTGTGTCATTTGATGCTGCAGATACATTCTGAGAAATGCATCGTTTGGTGATTTTGTTGTGTGAACATCATAGAATGTACTTACACAAACCTAGATGGGATAACCTACTACATACCCGGGCTACATGGTATAGCCTATGGCTCCTTGGCTACAAACGTCTAGAACATATTACTGTACTGAATACCATAGGCAGTTGTAACACAAAGGTATTTGTGTATCTAAGATACAGTAAAAATACAGGATTATAATCTTGTAGGATCACCATCCTACAACAACAATGGCCCATGGCCCGTTGTTGACTGAAACGCTGTTGCACGGCACATTACTATTTAGTCTATATTTCTGTCGTCATCAAGGTCGCATCAAAGGTTTTGGGTAACTCGATCCTAACTGTGTAAAAGGATTGACCTGCTAGTGATGTGTGGGACAAACTGGAGAGACTAAGACAGAGGTGCCAGTAAGGAATCCAGAAGATGGCTAAGGAGGATCTGGAGCTAGGATGGAAGTTAGGTAGATCTAGAGGGAGGATTGGAAGAGATGTTGGGGAAGTTCAATGGCTGGTATGAGACAACTGGGTAAGTCAAAGATCTGTGCAGAGAATGGTGAGGCCAGTTGGCAGTGGGGACCTCAGGAAGTCCGTCTCATTTGACCCGGTACCACTCTCCACCCCATCCCCAGATTAACAAGCAGAATGAGCAGATGCATGCGCTGCTGGCCATTGCCCTCACGATGTACCCCATGCGTATCGATGAGAGCATTCACCTCCAGCTGCGGGAGAAATATGGGGACAAGATGTTGCGCATGCAGAAAGGTGACCCACAAGTCTATGAAGAACTTTTCAGTTACTCCTGCCCCAAGTTCCTGTCGCCTGTAGTGCCCAACTATGATAATGTGCACCCCAACTACCACAAAGAGCCCTTCCTGCAGCAGCTGAAGGTGTTTTCTGATGAAGTACAGCAGCAGGCCCAGCTTTCAACCATCCGCAGCTTCCTGAAGCTCTACACCACCATGCCTGTGGCCAAGCTGGCTGGCTTCCTGGACCTCACAGAGCAGGAGTTCCGGATCCAGCTTCTTGTCTTCAAACACAAGATGAAGAACCTCGTGTGGACCAGCGGCATCTCAGCCCTGGATGGTGAATTTCAGTCAGCCTCAGAGGTTGACTTCTACATTGATAAGGTATGCCTGTCCCCTGGGCTTGGGGTCTTGTATTAAGTGTTCACTATCTTTCATTCACTATTGTGGGCACATGAAGTATATCAGGGAACAAAATCAAAGATTCCTGGCCTTGTGGTGCTGCCACAAGGTGCCAGGTGTGGTGGCTCATGCCAGTAATACTAGTACTTTAGGGGAGGCTGGGGTGGGAGGATCACTCTAGCCCAGGAGTTCAAGACCAGCCTGGGCAACGTAGTGAGACCTTTTCTCTATTTACAAAAAAAAAAAAAAAAACACAAGAGATAAACAATAGATGGTTTTGTTTTGGTTTTTTTTTGAGATGGAATTTCGCTCTCGTTGCCCAGGCTGGAATGTGATGGCACGATCTCGGCTCACCGCAACCTCCACCTCCCAGGTTCAAGCCATTCTCCTGCCTCAGCCTCCTGAGTAGCTGGGATTACTGGCATGCGCTACCATGCCCAGCTAATTTTGTATTTTTAGTAGAAATGGGGTTTCTCCATGTTGGTCAGTCTGGTGTCAAACTCCCAACCTCAGGTGATCCTCCAGCCTTGGCCTCCCAAAGTGCTGGGATTACCAACAATAGATGTTATAATTAAACAATAGATGTTATAATTAAACAAACTATGTAGTAAGAAGTTGCCAAGCACTGCAGAGTAAAGGAAGGCAGAGGTGGTGGGAAGCACAGGTTGCAGTGTTAAATACGGTGTTCAGACAGGCTTTGTTGAGAAAGTGAAGTTTAAGCTAAGCTAAGACTTGAAGGAAGTGAGGGAGTAGTGTTTTGGGTTTGTTTTTTGTTTTTTGTTTTTGTTTTTGACAGTCTTGGTCTGTTGCCCAGGCTAGAGTGCAGTGGTGCAATCTCGGCTCCCTGCAACCTCCGCCTCCCAGGTTCAAGCAATTCTCCTGCCTCAGCATCCTGAGTAGCTGAGATTATAAGAGGCTGCCACCACACCTGGCTAATTTTTGTATTTTTAGTAGAGACAGGGTTTTGCCATGTTGGCCAGGCTAGTCTCAAACTCCTGACCTGAAGCGATCCATCTGGTGGAGAGTTCTTAATAGCTCACCAAAGGCTGGACACGGTGGCTCATGCCTGTAATCCCAGCACTTTGGGAGGCCGAGGTGGACAGATCATGAGGTCAAGAGATCAAGACCATCCTAGCCAACATGGTGAAACCCCATCTCTACTAAAAATAAATTAGCTGGGCATGGTGGCGCATGCCTGTAGTCCCAGCTACCCGGGAGGCTGAGGCAGGAGAATCACTTGAACCCAGGAGGCGGAGGTTGCAGTGAGCTGAGATCGCGGCACTGCACTGTAGCCTGGCAACAGAGCGACACTCCGTCTCAAAAAAAAAAAAAAAATAGCTCACCGGATATCTGGAGGAAGAGCCTTCCAGGCAGAGGAACAGTTAGAGCAAAGGCCCCAAAGAGGAGTGAGGCCAATAAGTTTAAGGGACAGTTGTAGTATGCCCGAGTGGCCTGAGAAAGGAGGCTGTGTAGATGAGGTTGGAGAAAGGGGGATGGTGCTTTGTATACTGTTGGAGTACTTTACAAGTGGGAAGCCATTGTCCTGCTGCCTTCTTTATTTTTTTATTTTTAGTTAGCAATAATCACACCTCACATAACCCTCATTGGCCATACTGCCACTGCACAAAGCTTTTTTTTTTTTTTTGAGATGGAGTGTCATTCTGTCGTCCAGGCTGGAGTGCAGTGGCACGATCTTGGCTCACTGCAACCTCTGCCTCCCGGGTTCATGCGATTCTCTTGCCTCAGCCTCCTGAGTAGCTGGGATTACAGGCTCACACCACCACACCCAGCTAATATTTTGTGTATTTTTAGTAGAGACAGGGTTTCACTATGTTGACCAGACTGGTCTCCAACTCCTGACCTTGTGATCCGCCCACCTCGGCCTCCCAGAGTGCTAGGATTACAGGTGTGAGCCATCGTGCCCGGTATTATTTTATTTTTATTTTATTTTATTTTTTTTGAGATGTCTCGCTCTGTTGCCTAGGCTGGAGTGCAGTGGCGCGATCTCAGCTCACTGTAAGCTCCACCTCCCAGGTTCACGCCATTCTCCTGCCTCAGCCTCCCGAGTAGCTGGGACTACAGACACCCGCCACCACACCTGGCTAATTTTTTGTATTTTTTTAGTAGAGACGGGGTTTCACTGTGTTAGCCAGGATGGTCTCAATCTCCTGACCTCATGATCCACCCACCTCGGCCTACCAAAGTGCTGAGATTACAGGCGTGAGCCACTGCGTCCGGCTCACTTTTTTGAGACAAGGTCTCACTCTGGTTGCCCAGGCTGGAGTGCAGTGGTATGATCTCAGCTCACTGCAGCCTCAACTTCCTGGGTTCAGGTGATTGTCCTACCTCATCCTCCCAAGTAGCTGAGATTACAGGCGCACGTCACCACGACTGGCTAATTTTTGGTATTTTTAGTAGAGATGGGGTTTAGCCATGTTGCCCAGCCTGGTCTCGAACTCCGATATGTGCCACTGTTCCCAGCCGATTTTAAGTTTTTACTTTATAGAAACAGGGTCTCACTTTGTTGCCCAGGCTAGTTTCAAGTGATCCTCCTACCTTGGCCTCCCAAAACGCTGGGATTACTGGTGTGAGCCACTGCGCCTGTCCTGTCCTGATGTCTAACATCTTGGATTAGTGCTGCCTGTTTGTGAACTTTATATAATGGAATTACACAGTATGTACTCTTTAAGTCTGGCTTCTTTTGCTCAACGTTATAATTGAGTGAGTCACCGTCCATTGTGTGTAGCAGTGATTCCTTCATGTTTATTGTTCTGTGATAGTCCAGCATCTGCTGTTGTTATTGTACTGCAGTTTATCCATTCTCCCATTGATTAACATTTGGATGGTTTGTATATTACAAAAAATACAAGTAAGGTTTTTACAGAGTGGCTAGTAATACATTTATATGTGCCTATGTATGCCTCAAGTTCTTTCCAGAAGGATATACAAGCAACATAGCAGTAGCTCCTCTCAGGAGGGGAGGTGGGTTGAAGAACAGTGTTAGTTTTCACTGGCACTTTTAAGTTCAAGCTGGACATTTTAATGTCTGATGAGATTTTCATTTTTATTTATTTATTTATTTAGAGACAGAGTCTCATTGTATCACTCAGGCTGTAGTGCAGTGATGTGATCTTGGCTCACTGCCACCTCCGCCTCCTGGGTTCAAGCAATCCTTCTGTCTCAGCCTCCTGATTAGCTGGGACTACAGGCGCTGATGAGCTGATGAGGTTTTTAAAAGAATTGTTTTCTTTTTTTTTAGACTGAGTCTTGCTCTTGTTGCACAGGCTGGAGTGCAATGGCACAATCTCGGCTCACCGGAACCTCTGCCTCCCGGGTTCAGGCGATTTTCCTGCCTCAGCCTCCCGAGTAGCTGGGATCTACGGGGATGCGCCACCATGCCCAGCTAATTTTGTATTTTTAGTAGAGACAGGGTTTCTCCGTCTTGGTCAGGCTGGTCTCGAACTCCCGCCCTCAGGTGATCTGCCCGCCTCAGCCTCCCAAAGTGCTGGGGTTACAGACATGAGCCACCACACCCGGCCGTCCGCCCAGGTTCTCTAAGATCAGCAAATGTCCATAGGGCAGAGGGGGTCTTCTGTGCTTTTCTTGGAATGGTTTCTTTTTTCCCAAAATGTTCTGTTACTATCTTGTCAGCTCTTTGATGCTGTAAGTAAATTCTTTTCTAATATCCTGCATTTTTCATTGTTTTTGAAAGCCTTTTGGGCCAGGTACAGTGGCTTATAGCTATAATCCCAATACTCTGGAAGGACGAGGCAGGAGAATTGCTTGAGCCCAGGAGTTCAAGACCAGCCTGGGCAACAAACCAAGACCCTGTCTCTACTTTTTAAAAAGAGAAAAAGCATGCTGGGCACGATGGCTCAAGCCTGTAATCCCAGCACTTTGGGAGGCCAAGGCGGGTGGATCACCTGAGGTCAGGAGATCAAGACCATCCTGGCCAATATGGTGAAACCCTGTCTCTACTAAAAATATAAAAATTAGCCAGGCATGGTGGCACATGCCTGTAATCCCAGCAACTTGGGAGGCTGAGACAGGAGACTCACTTGAGCCCAGGAGACAGAGGTTGCAGTGAGCTGAGATCAAGCCACCGCATTCCAGCCTTTGTGACAGAGATGAGACTGCGTCTTGAAAAAAAGAGAAAAAGCATTTTGGTCTAAATGTATTGTTGGAAATAGCACTTTTTGAGCAGTTCTTAAAAATACATAATTTTAGGCTGAGTGCAGTGGCTCATACCTGTAATCCTATCACTTTGGGAGGCCAAGGCGGGTAGATCATCAGAGGTCAGGAGTTCAAGACCTGCCTGTGCAACATGGTGAAAACCCGTCTCTACTAAAAATATTTTAAAAATTAGCCGGGCATGGTGGTGCGTGCCTGTAATCCCAGCTACTCGGGAGGCTGAGGCACGAGAATCACCTGAAGCTGCAGTGAGCCGAGATTGTGCCACTGCACTCCAGCCTGGGCAACAGAGTGAGAGACTGTCTCAAAAAAAGAAAAAAACATAATTTTTATACATAATTTGCATGATAAGCCGGGCGCGTTGGTTCACGCTAGTAATCCCAGCACTTTGGGAGACCGAGCTAGGCGGAACACGAGGTCAGGAGATCAAGACCATCCTGGCCAATATGGTGAACCCCATCTCTACTAAAAATACAAAATTAGCCGGACGTGGCAGCGCATGCCTGTAATCTCAGCTACTCCGGAGGCTGAGGCAGGAGAATTGCTTGAACCCGGGAGGTGGAGGTTGCAGTGAGCCAAGATTGTGCCATTGCACTCCATCCTGGGCAACAAGAGTGAAACTCCATCTCAAAAAAAAAAAAAAAACTTGCATGATCCCAGCACTTTGGGAGGCTGAGGCAGGCAGATCACGAGGTCAGGAGATCAAGACCATCCTGGCTAACACGGTGAAACCCCGTCTCTACTAAAAATACAAAAAATTAGCCGGGCATGGTGGTGGGCGCCTGTGGTCCCAGCTACTCGGGAGGCTGAGGCAGGAGAATGGTGTGAACCCGGGAGGCGGAGCTTGCAGTAAGCAGAGCTCGTGCCACTGCACTCCAGCCTGGGCGACAGAGCGAGACTCCATCTCAAAAAAAAAAATTGCAGGATATAAACTTCACCATTTTAAAGTGTGCAATTTGGCCAGGTGTGATGCTTTACACCTATAATCCCAGCACTTTGGGAGGCCAAGGCTGGCAGATCACTTGAGACCAGGAGTTCAAGACCAGCCTGGCCAACATGGTGAAACCCCATCTGTACTAAAAATACACAAATTAGCTGAGTGTGGGGTCGCATGCCTGTAATACCAGCTACTTGGGAGGCTGAGGCACAAGAATCGCTTTAGCCTAGGAGGTGGAGGTTGCAGTGAGCCAAGATCATGCCACTGCACTCCAGCCTGGGTGACAGAGTGAGACCCTGTCTCCATAAATAAATAGAATGAATGAATGAATGAAGAATTCAGTGGTTATTAGTATGTTCACAGTGTTTTGCAACCATCTCCACTGTCTAATTCCCAAACATTTCTGTCCCCCCAAAAAGAAACTCCCTACCCACTAGCAGTCACTCACAGTTCCCCAGTTCCCCCTTTCTGCTATCCCCTAGCAAACCACTAATCTGCTTTGGTCTCTCTGCATTTGACATTTCAGATAAATGGAATCATGTAATATATGGACTTTTGTGTTTGGGTCCTTTCACTGAGCATGTCTTCAAGTTTCATCCATATTATAGCATGTGTCAGTACATTCCTTTTATAGCTGAATAATATCCCATGTGTTCATGTACTGCATTTTGTTTATCCATTTGTTGTTGGACATTTGGGGTTTTTGGTTTTTGGGGGTTTTTTGTTCCTTTTTTCACTTTTTGGCTTATGAATAGTGCTGCTGTGAATATTCATCTAGAAGTTATTGTGTGAACATATGTTTTAATTTTCAGATATATATCTAGTTGTGGAATTTCTAGGTCAGTTTGGGTAGTTTGTTTTTGAAAGTTCATTTTGCTTTAAAATAAATACTCTCATTTCATTTTTATGGCTTCTGGAAGACTTGGTTTTTGCCATAAGTTAGCTAGCCCGATACAAACAGATTTGCCAAAAGTAATAACACGTCAGTAGTGGAAGTTTTCCAGTGTTTTAAATCATGCTTTTATAAATCAAAGAAACTGAGCCAGGCTTGGTAGCGTGTACTTGTAGTCCCAGCTATGGGAGAGAGTCCCTTATAGCCCCTGCCTTAGGAGGCTGAGGCAGGAGGATGGCTTGAGCCCAGGCGTTTGAGGCTGCAGTGACCTAAGATCTTACCACTGCAGTCCAGCCTGGGTAACAAAGTGAGACGCTGCCTCTAAAAATAAATAAATATGTAAATAAAGAAAAATAAAGAAAACTTCCTCCCTTGCCAGGATCATGTCAAGCCTTTTTTTTTTTTTTTTTTTTTTTTTTTTTTAAGATAGCATCTTAATCCTCCAGTTGTCCAGGCTGGAGTGCAGTGGCAAAATCACAGCTCACTGCAGCCTCAACTCCCAGGGGCTCAGGTGATCCTCCTATCTCAGCTTCCCAAGTAGCTGGGACTACAGGAGTGCACCACCACATCTTGCTAATTTTTGTATTTTTTGTAGAGATGGGGTTTTACCATGTTGCCCAGCCTGGTCTCAAATACAAACTCTTGGGCTCGGGTAGTCTGCCCACCTCTGCCTCCCAAAGTGCTGGGATTGCAGGCGTGAGCCACCACGCCTCGCCTAGTTTTTTCTCAATACCTGACATATATACGTTCTTTGGCAATTATAGTGGCCTCCTGCATTCCTCTGTCACCTCTTAATTACCAGCCTAGCTATTCTCAACTAATCTGGGTAGTTTAACAAAACATTTCTCCTAAGAATTGGCTATTTGATTATTATTTAATTGCATGTTTTACTGTTATTCCTCTGTTGCCGGTTCAGGTTTGTCTTTGGCAAAGTGCTTCTTTTTTTTTTCCTTTTTGACTCTTCATTCTTAACTTGAAAGAAATCCTATCAGAGATTTAGAATGTTCTTAGGTCTTAACCTAGGGGATATAGAAAATTTTAAAGTAAAATGGTGTTCAAAATATTTTCAGCTAAAAACAAAACTTAAAGATTGGACTAATTTGCAATTTTATCAACAGTGTAGGAGCATAAACTTTTTTTTTTTTTTGAGATGGAGTCTCACTTTGTCACCCAAGCTGGAGTGCAGTGACGCAGTCTCGGCTCACTGCAACCTCTCCCTCCTGGGATTACAGGTGCCCGCCACTACGCCCAGCTAATTTTTAGTAGAGATGGGGTTTCACCATGTTGGTCAGGCTGGTCTTGAATTCCCAACCTCCCAAAGTGCTGGGATTACAGGCGTGAGTCACCGTGCCCAGCCAGCATAAACATCTTTATTCCCAAAATAAAAAAGACGAGGCTGGGCACGGTGGCTCATGCCTGTAATCCCAACACTTTGGGAGGCCAAGACGGGCGAATCATGAGGTCAGGAGATCGAGACCATCCTGGCTAACATGGTGAAACCCCGTCTCTACTAAAAACATACAAAAAAAATTAGCCAGGCATGGTGGCGGGTGCCTGTAGTCCCATCTACTCGGGAGGCTGAGGCAGGAGAATGGTGTGAACTCGGGAGGTGGAGCTTGCAGTGAGCCGAGATCGCACCACTGCACTGCAGCCTGAGTGACAGAGCAAGACTCCATCTCAAAAAAAAAAAAAAAAAGACTAGAAAATGAAAGACAAAAAAAAAGTCTAGAAAATAAAAGTACAAATGAATTGATAAAAAATATATATATAAACTAGGCCGGGCACATTGGCTCATGCCTGTAATCCCAGCACTTTGGGAAGCTGAGGCGAGTGGATCACCTGAGGTCAGGAGTTTGAGACCAGCCTGACTAACATGGTAAAAACCTCATCTCTACTAAAAATACAAAAATTAGCCAGGCAAGATGGCGGGCGCCTGTAATCCCAGCTACTTGGGAAGCTGAGGCAAGAGAATTGCTTGAACCCTGGAGGCGGAGGTTGCAGTGAGCTGAGATCATGCCATTGCACTCCAGCCTGGGCGACAAGAGCAAAACTCCATCTCAAAAAAAAAAAAAAAGAAAAGAAAAACTCTCTAGAAAGAGTGAGTTACTGTTAACTGGTGGTGTTTTTCCAGTGGTCTTTTCCCCACCTTTACATCTAACACTCACCATCATTATCACTTGCAAGTCCATGGTGGCTCCTGGGGTAGATGGCCCTGCTCCTCCACCTGGCTGCTCTTCCCTGACTGTGCTTTCCCCCACAGGACATGATCCACATCGCGGACACCAAGGTCGCCAGGCGTTATGGGGATTTCTTCATCCGTCAGATCCACAAATTTGAGGAGGTGAGAGATCTGAGAGAAGAGGGGTTTGTTGGCTCAGGACAGAGCTTAGGAACTGAATCGAGAGTTTACTTTTTTTAAATTTTTATTCCTTTATTTATTTTGAGATGGAGTCTTGTGCTGTCGCCCATGCTGGAGTGCAGCGACGTGATCTTAGCTCACTGCAACCTCTGCCTCCTGGGTTCAAGCGAGTCTCCCTCCTCAGCCTCCCGCATAGCTGGAATTACAGGCGTGTGCCACCACACCCAGCTAATTTTTGTATTTATGGTAGAGATGGGGTTTCACCATGTTGGCCAGGCTGGTCTCCAGCTCCTGGCCTCAAGTGATCCAGTCCGTCTCAGCTTCCCAAAGTGTTGGGATTACAGGCATGAGCCACCATGCCTGGCCTTTTAAATTTTTCATTTCTGTTATTAAGAAAGCCTACTGCCCTCCAGCCTGGGCAACCGAGCAAGACCCTGTCTCAAGAAAAAAAAGAAAGAAAAAGAGACCAGGTGCAGTGGCTCATGCCAGCACTTTGGGAGGCTGAATTTGAGATCAGGAGTTCACGACCAGCCTGGCCACATGGTGAAACCTCATGTCTACTAAAAATTTAAAAAATTAGCTGGGTGTGGTGGTGCGCACCTGTAATCCCATCTACGCAGAAGGCTGAGGCAGGAGAATGATTTGAACCTGGGAGGTGGAGGCTGCAGTGAGCAGAGATCGTGCCACTGCAAAAGAAAGCTTGAGGTTGGCCCTTTAAATTTTCAAGCTAGACTGGCTGGCTGCTTGGGGTTTGGGGAGTGGGGTTGGGCCTGTAGGAATTGCTGCATCAGCCTTCTCCAGAGCATCTCTTTCCAAGATCTCCCTCTGCGGGTGGCCAGCTCTCCTCTCCCTCCCTGGTATTTCCTAATATGGGTGGATTCACTGCCTGCTCTTGCCCATCCCTCCCCATTTGGCATTGTTTTCCAACTTAGACAGGTCTGGCTAGTTCCTGTAGGCTGGAGGATAGGAAGCTCTGTTTTGACGTACTTGGTGCATTCCTTGTCTTGCCCTAGGAGAGGTCTTGTGGGTCAGGCCAAACACTAAGGGTGTGGGTCTCTCTTTGTGGCCATTGCTAGGGCTACTGTGTCCTGGTGCTTTGAGTTCTCCAGCAGAGGTCAGGCTCTTCCTGCAGGATCATAACAGCCCTGCTGCTCTTTTTACTTTCTGGCTGTTTAGATCACATCTATCAGGGTGGTGGGCTAGGGCTGTCTTCTAACAAGGATCCTGTTCAAAGCTTCTCATTCTTCCCCTAACTGAACTAGTAACCTTGAAACGTCTGACCAGTCTGAATCCTTTTTCTGTCAGATGGATAGAGCAGTGTTGGGTATGGGTTTGTTGAGTGTGAAGGGCAGGTAGAATAATCTGCGTGAACTGTGCAGGGCCATATGAATGTCACGGCTTTGCACACACATAGTGGACACCCACATCAGAAACTTCCTTTCTTGGCTTCAGAGGGGCAGCTGGGAATCTGACCTAGTGATCATACACACTGTAGGAAAGGGGTTGGGGAAATCCCCGTATGTAACTTTGCTTTTCTTTCTCTTCTAGCTTAATCGAACCCTGAAGAAGATGGGACAGAGACCTTGATGATATTCACACACATTCAGGAACCTGTTTTGATGTATTATAGGCAGGAAGTGTTTTTGCTACCGTGAAACCTTTACCTAGATCAGCCATCAGCCTGTCAACTCAGTTAACAAGTTAAGGACCGAAGTGTTTCAAGTAGATCTCAGTAAAGGATCTTTGGAGCCAGATTTGTCGTCTCATTATTGTAGGAGACAATTTGTGGGTTGTGGCAGTAATACATTTCCCATGTGTCCTGATGCTTTCAGGATACATCGGTTGTTAGTGTTTAAATTATTTTTATTTTGTGCTTTTGAGATGGAGTCTCACTCTGTCTCCCAGGCTGGAGTGCAGTAGCGTGATCTCGGTTCGTTGCATCCTCCACCGCCCAGGTTCAAGCAGTTCTGCCTCAGCCTTCCAAGTAGCTGGGATTACAGGCGTGTGCCACCACACTCAGCTAATTTTTGTATTCTCAGTAGAGATGGGTTTTACCATGTTGGCCAGGCTGGTCTCGAACTCCTGGCCTCAAGTGATTCGCCTGCCTTGGCCTCCCAAAGTGTGCTAGGATTACAGGCATTAGCCACCACGCCCTGCCTAAATTCAAAATCTTTTTTTTTTTTTTTTTTAACGGAGTCTCACTCTGTCGCCCAGGTTGGAGTGTACTGGCGCGATCTCGGCTCACTGCAAGCTCCACCTCCCAGGTTCCCGCCATTCTCCTGCCTCAGCCTCCGAAGTAGCTGGGACTACAGGCGCCCGCCACCATGCCTGGCCAATTTTTTGTATTTTTTAGTAGAGATGGGGTTTCACCGTGTTAGCCAGGATGGTCTCAGATTTCCTGACCTCGTGATCCGTCTATCTCTGCCTCCTAAAGTACTGGGATTACAGGCGTGAGCCACCGTGCCCAGCCCTAAATTGAATTCTTAAATCCCTCTTGTTCATAAAGCAGTATATTTGGTTTACAGGACATTTTCACGTTCAGTATTTTGTTTGTGCGTCACAAGATCCTATGAACTTTAAATGACCTATAATTTTCATGACATATTTGTGGCAGTGCTGGGTCCTGGAAAGAAACTATTAAACACCTCCTACTGCCAGGAACTGTGCAAAGAGGGATCCATATACATTACTTACACCTTACAACTCAGGTTTAGTGGTAGTTCCTCATCTTATTGATGAGGAAATGAACCCACAGTAGTTAGTGACTTGATCAAGGTCACATTAGGCAGCTGCTGGAGCTGAGCTAAATGGTTTCCTGCCTACCCACAGTATTAATGCTATACCTGTCACCCTATAGTGGGTACTTGGACTGGAAGCCCCTGCTTGCAAGTTGTCTCACATCTCTGCCTGGTTCCTTGTATATAAAATAAGGTTAGCAGGCCAGGCGCAGTGGCTCACGCCTGTAATCCCAGCACTGGGAGGCCGAGGCGGGCAGATCACAAGGTCAAGGAGATCGAGACCATCCTGGCTAACATGGTGAAACCCTGTCTCTATTAAAAATACAAAAAAATTAGCCGGGCATGGTGGCGGGTGCCTGTAGTCCCAGCTACTCGGGAGGCTGAGGCAGGAGAATGGCGTGAACCCGGGAGGCGGAGCTTGCAGTGAGCCAAGAGATCGTGCCGCTGGACCCCAGCCTGGGTTACAGAGCGAGACTCCGTCTAAAAAAAATTAAAAATAAGGGTAGCAGAACCTGGCTCACTGGGCAGTGGTGACGAATAAATGAGAATGCTATTTTGAGTGCCCAGTGCAGTGCCTGGCCTATAATGGATGTTCAGTTACTGTTTCCCCACACTTGGAATTCGTAAGCTTTTCAGTATGCTCTTTTTCCCCATTGGTTTGATAATTATTATTGGGAACTGAATGGTGGTTCCCAAGAAGACATGTCCATATCCTAAGCCCTGGATGCCATCAGCATGACCTTATTTGGCTGGCATGCAGTGGCACGATCTCTGTTCACTGCAACGTCTGCCTCCCAGGTTCAAGCTATTCTACCTCAGCCTCCCAAGTAGTTGCATGCCACCATGCCTGGCTAATTTTTTGTATTTTTATTTTTGTTTATTTATTTTTTTGAGACAGAGTTTTGATCTTATTGCCCAGGCTGGAGTGCAATGGCGCGATCTCGGCTCACTGCAACCTCCGCCTCCGGGGTTCAAGCGGTTCTCCTGCCTCAGCCTCCCAAGTAGCTGGGACTACAGGTGCACGCCACCACGCCTGGCTAATGTTTGTAGTTTTAATAGAGACGAGGTTTCGCGATGTTGGCCAGGCTAGTCTCGAACTCCTGACCTCAGGTGATCTGCCTGCCTCAGCCTCCCAAAGTGCTGGGATTATAGGCGTGAGCCACTGCGCCTGGCTTTTTTGTATTTTCAGTAGAGACTGGGTTTCACCATGTTGGTCAGGTGGGTCTCAAACTCCTGACCTCAGATGATCACCCATCTCGGCCTCCCAAAGTGCTGGGATTACAGGCGTGAGCCACAGTGCCCGGCCTTCTTTGTTTTGTTTTTGTTTTTGTTTTTGAGATGGAATCTTGCTCTGTCGCCCAGGCTGGAGTGCAGTGGTGCAATCTCAGCTCACTGCAACCTCCACCTCCTAGGTTCAAGAGATTCTCCTGCCTCAGCCTCCTGAGTAGCTGGGACTACAGGCACCATTTCTCCTGCCTCAGCCTCCTGAGTAGGTGGGACTACAGGCACCCACGACCACACCTTGCTAATTTTTATATTTTTTTAGTAGAGATGGTGTTTTGCCATGTTGGCCAGGCTAGTCTCAAACTCCTGACCTCAGGTGATCTGCCTGCCTCAGCCTCCCACAGTGCTGGTATTACAGGCGTGAGCCACTGTGCCCAGCCAGCATGACCTTATTTGGAAGAAGGTCTTAATGGTTGTAAGTTAAAGATCTCAAAATTAGATCATTGTGCTTGCTTTAGCAGCACATGTACCAAAATTGGAATGATGCAGTTTAGCATGGCCCCTGTGCAAGGATGACATGCAAATTTGTGAAGTGTTCCCATGTATTAAAAATACATTTTTAAAAATGAGATCATTCTGGATTATCCAGGTAGGCACTAAATCCAATGACAAGTGTCATGAGAGACACTGAGGAAAGAGACAGGAGGAGAAGGCCACGTGAAGACAGGCTGATGGAGTTAGCAGGCACAAGCTAAAGAATGTGCGGGGCCACTGGGAGCTGGAAGAGGCAGGGATGGCTTCTCCCCTGGAGCCTTTGGTTTTGGACTCGTGGCTTCTGGAACCGTAAGAGGAGAAATCTCTGTTGTTTAAGTCCCAAGTCTGTGATAAAGCAGCCCCAGGCAGGAATTGAATGCAGTGCCTCCTGTGTATCAAGCCATTGGAGGATTCAGGGACAGAAAGCTGGGTCCTTTTCTACGAGCAAACCAGCCAGGCACTGATAGGCAAGGGGGAAGTCGGGACGTGGGAAAAGACCGAATTCCTGTCTTCAGACTCAAATTCTGATGGTTGAAGACAGGTGATAAGCCATATTTAGTGTGTTGGATGGTGGTGTGTGTTGTAGAGAAAAATCGAAGGCAGGAGTTTCTATTGTGAATAGGATAGTCAGGGACCACACTGATGGGCGTCATTTGAGCAGAGACCTGAAGACATTAGGAGGGGGATGGTGCAAGTATGTGAGGCAAGAGCTCTCCAGGAAAAAAACTGCAAGTACAAAGGTCCTGAGGCCAGAGCATGTTTTATATGTGGAGCAAATGGAGCAAGAAGGCCAGCTGGAGCAGAAGGTAGCAAGGAGGAAGAGGCCAGATCCTGGAATGAGGCTCCAGGTTGTATGTAAGGCCTTGTAGGTGACTGGAAGGACCAACTTTGAATCTCAGTGAGGTGGGAAGCCATCCTTCACCAGAGAGGTTGCAGAACTTTGTCCAAGTTCCCAGAGCTAAAGGATGGAGCCAGGATTTTATTTATTTTTTGGGACAAGAGTCTCGCTCTATTACCCAGACTGGAGTGCAGTGGCACAAGCTTGGCGCACTGCAATGCAACCTCTGCCTCCTGGGCTCAAGCGATCCTCCTGTCTCAGCCTCCAAATTAACTGGGACCACAGGCATACACCACCATGCCCAGCTAATTTTTTATAGTTTTGTTTGTATAGATGGTGTTTTGCCATGTTGCCCAGACTGCTCTTGAACTGAGCTTAAGCAGTCCACCTGCCTTGGCCTCCCGAAATGCTGGGATTATAGGCATGAGCCACTGTGCCCGGCCCCAAAGGAATTTTTAAAAAGCAGCCTCTAGTTAAAGTCCAAACATTTGTAGAGCTCTTGGTAGCTTTCCAAGCCGTCCTTCATCTGTTGCCTTGTTGGAACCAAATGAGTGGCCCAGTGCCAGCCAGGGCTCCTTACCCCCCACTCCCTGGCTTGGACCACATGGTTCCTTGGTGCAGGGAGGTTGCTGTGCATTGATTCCTCCTAAAGAATGTCTCATGCTTTGTCCACTATGCCCTGACATTTGGTGATGGTGGCTTGCAGGAACTCCGACTCAACTGGGCAGCCCCCTGGGTTAATGTGTTTTGAATTCAATGCCAGTTTCATAGTTCATGTCATAGTTCTCTATCATTACAATTATGCCAGGTCCAAGTGTGTTGTCTGACACGGCTCTTGGCACTCTTTTTGCTGTGAGGCCATTGCAGGCACTCTGGGTCACACAGACCCAGTGTGTATGAGTGCCTGGCTTGGGGCCATCTCCCAGCAGCTTGGTCCAGGCTCGGCAGCCGGGCCAGGCAGCTAGCAACCCCTGTGAGGGGGCAGGCACAGCTGGACTCTGCCTGGCACCACTCGCGGAATGCACAGCATTCATCAGCTGTGGCCAGCTCAGGATTTTTATTCCATCAGAGCAGAATAACCAGGTTCATGATCCCCCCCATGCTAAGGAGAGCAAGGGCTTTGTTATCGGGGAATGGGGAGCTCTGGGTGGTACCAGTTTCCAGAAGTTTCTCCACCAGCAAGAGAAGGGGGCAGAGCAAAGTGTGTAGGCTTGGACTTCCTTGGACCCTGGTCTGAGTCCTGACTGCCACATACCAGCTGAGCCAAGTTGCGTAGTTTTCAGTGCCTCACCTTTCTCTAAAATGGGGTTAGCGCCTGCCTCAGAATTGTTCTGTGCACCAAATTATGTAAAGTTCTTAGCAAAGCACCTGGCAGTAGTGTGTGATAAGGGGAGGAGGGCCTTACTAAAACACTTGGGTAGAGTGTGTGATAAGGGGAGGGAGGCCATTGTTACCTGGCCATGACCTTGGCCTCCAGAGCCGTAGAGCTATAGATGACTGAGGCAGGTCATGTGTGGAACAGCCCGGCTACTTCCTGGTGGAGCTGGGACTGGAAACCTCCAGACTCCCCCCTGGGGCTCTCTTAACTGCTCCAAGGACCAAAGAGAAGGCCTGTTTAGACAGTGTGGAGGTCCATTCACAGAGGCCAGGGCACTTGTCTAGAGCAGCCAGCCACGGAGGAGCTGGGCCCCACGCACAGTGTCGGCAGCAGGCATGAGGGGAGAATTGGAGAGATTGGGAGGTTGCAGAGGACAGGACTTGGATGTGGCAGCTGAGTGGATGTGGAGGCTGTAGGGAAGTGAGATGCCCAGTTCTCAGGCTGTCTGAGATGGGGGTTGGTGGCTGGAGCAGGTTTGGGACTGGAGGAGGTAAGTGCAAGTGGGTAAGGAACAGGAGTTTGAGGAGCCTGTGGAACGTCCAGGTGGAAGTGCCCAGGGCCTAACAATTTGGGCAGAGGCAATGAACAGCTGGGGCTGGAACCCTGGTCCCCAGGCCCCTAGGCTAGAGCTGGTTCCTCCTCAGACAAGTCCCTGGTGGGCTTGGCACACTTATTCTTTTTTTTTTTTGAGATGGAGTTTTGCTCCTGTTGCGCAGGCTGGAGTACAATATCATGATCTCAGCTCACTGCAATGTCCACCTCCCGGGTTCAAGCGATTCTCCTGCCTCAGCCTCCTGAGTAGCTGGGATTACAGGTGCCTGCCACCATGCCTGGCTAATTTTTGTATTTTTAGTAGAGACGGGGTTTTGCCATGTTGGCCAGGCTGGTCTTGAACTCCTGATCTCAGGTGATCTGCCTGCCTTGGCCTCCTGAAGTGCTGGGATTACAGGTGTGAGCCACTGCGCCCAGCCTGGGCTTGGCACACTTCTTTCCACACAGTCCCCCTCTCTGCATCCTTCTCCTACACTGGATTGTGAGTCCAAGTTGGGGGCGTGGGGTGCTTTTCCTCCTATGATCGCCTTGACCATAGGTGGCTCCTGATGGCTTCATCTTCTAAATGAGGCAGTGGGACTAGCCGCTGTCTGGGGGCTGCAGCCCTGCATTCTAGAATTCTGGGTGACATCCTAAGGATCTAAATGGATCTAATAGGAGGAAAGAGGCAGCACTTGAGAGCAATGACCCTTTCGGTAAAGCGATTCTGTTGAATGAATGGTGAATGCAAGAGGAAGTAAGTGAATAAGGATTGAATGCAACAATATCAGTATAGGAATAAGGCTGGAGTGTGCCTTAAATCCTGTCTGGAATGTAGCGGCACAGATGAATTGATGAATGGATGTGCTCTCCAGCCCAGCCTTTAGCCAGGGAAAGCCGTGGCTGTGCCCACGCTGGCTCTTGCTAACAGTGGCCTCCCGTCCCCACCCCCAGCCTGCCCTGCAGACTGGATATAGGCTGGAGTGGCTGTGGCCCGGGTCAGGAACTGGCCTCCAATGTGGGGGAAGGGCATCAAGAAGAAGCTGAGAGGGAGGCAAGGGAAAGGTCCAAAGCCTGATCAGCAAGTTCCTGAGATTTTCCCAAAGGAGAGGGCTAGGGGAAGCAGCACCTTGTCTTGGTTCCTGTGGCTCCACATTCCTGTCAAGCCTGCAGCTGAAAGACCTGGCTTTTCTTTCTTTCTGGCCCCACCCTGCCCCTATCCAGCCACCTGATTAAGATCAAGTTATCTCCTTCACGCCCTGACTCCCACCCCTACTTTCTTACCTGGGGCCAGTGGATCCTGAGAGGGTGGACTTCACTCTCTAGTCATGGTTGGGAAGTGGAAGGGAGTCTAGGTTCAAACCCTGACGCTGCCCCCTTGAAACTGGAAAATTCCAGGCACTTGGCTTAACTTCTCTGAGCCTCTGCTTTGTCATAGTCAAATAAGGAGAGTAATTCTCCCCTATCTGGGTCTTTCTAAGTGTCAACATAGGCCCGGCACGGTGGCTTATGCCTGTAATCCCAACACCTTGGGAGGCTGAGGTGGGAGGATTGCTTAGGCCTAGGAGTTTGAGACCAGCCTGGACAAGATAACAAGACCCTGTCTCTACAAAAATAAAAATAAAAAAATGAGGGCTGGGCGCAGTGGCTCACACCTGTAATCCCAGCACTTTGAGAGGCTGAGGTGGGCAGATCACGAGGTCAGGAGATCGAGACCATCCTGGCTAACACGGTGAAACCCCGTCTCTACTAAAAATACAAAAAAATTAGCCAGGCATGGTGGCAGGTGCCTGTAGTCCCAGCTACTAGGGAGGCTGAGGCAGGAGAATGGCGTGAACCTGGGAGGCAGAGTTTACAGTGAGCCGAGATGGCGCCACTGCACTCCAGCCTGGGCGACAGAGCGAGACTCTGTCCTAAAAAAAAAATTAATTAAATTAAATTAAAAAATTAGCCAGGCGTGGTGGTGCGTGCCTATAGTCCTAGCCACTTGGGAATCTAAGGCGGGAGGATTGCTTGAGCCGAGTTCAAAGTTACAGTGAGCTATGATCACATCACTGTACTCCAGCCTGAGCGACAGAGCAAGACCCTGTCCCTAAACAATACATAAATCCGAGCATAGTGAACTCAGGTATGACATGGGTGTTTGGGATGACTCATATCCATCCCGGGTGTATTGTATCACCTGGGGATAAGTTGTGCCCTGTCTAACCCCTGCTCTATTTAGAGGAAAGAGCAGCTCACTCCCAGAATTTCAACATAAGCCTCACTTTCTGTTTCTAACAGGAAGAGCTGCCTGGCTCACAACACCATATACATATGACCTCAGGTAGCTGGGAGACAAACAGGCCTCTTCCGGTGTCTGACAGCCCCTTCCTTGCCACTCAGGCCTCAGAGGAGAGGCGACCTTCCTGTGTCAGGAAGGCTCAGAAACTGTTTCCCACTCTGCCTGCCTTTGCCTGCAGAGCAGGCCAGATTGATACTGAGGGGGTAGTAGGGAGGGCTCTAGCTCCCCCACCCCAAATAATCTGGCACCCCCTAAACCTACAGCCAAATCATAAGCAGTGGGCTTAACCTACAGCCAAATCATAAGGAATGGGCTTGCTATGCACACCAAATTCTAAGTCAAGTAAAATAAAAGTCAGGACTTAGCCTAGCTGTTTGTTGTTGTCGTTGTTGTTGTTGTTTTGCCCAGGCTGGAGTGAAGTGGTGCAATCTCGGCTCACTGCAACCTCTGTCCCCTAGATTAAAGCAATTCAGCTTCCCGAATAGCTAGCTGGGATTATAGGCTCTAGTCTCCTTCCCTTTCTTCCTGCCAAATTTCTGCCCCTGAGCTCCTCCTACAGAGTGACAGGTGCCCAACTATTAGGGCCTTGAATACTACATTAGCACCCAAACATCAGTCCTGCTGGCCTGCTGGCCTGCTGGAAAAATCCCACCACCAATAATTATTGAAGTTGAAGGGGAGATGGGAAGTTCCTAGACAGCAAAGGCTGGAGGCCTTGGGAGCTTTCTGTCCAGAAATGGCCTTTGGTATCGTGGATCAAGGCCTCAGTGCAGCCAGGGTCTGCAGAGGCTGTGGAGCTGGGGCTCCCAGCGGGGTTCTTGCTCACCAAACTCACGGGAAGATAACAAATGAATTTACAGTGAAAACCAGGCATGCAGTGGTAAACTGGACACAATGCCTGCCTCCATACACCAGAAGAAAGTTCTTTGTGAAGTCAGAAAGAGCTAAGCTGAGGCCAGAGCTAGGCTCACACCTGTAATCCTAGCACTTTGGGAGGCTGAGGTGGGTGGATCACCGGAGGTCAGGAGTTCTAGGCCAGCCTGGCCAACATGGCGAAACCCCATCTCTACTAAAAATACAAAAATTAGCGGCGTGGTGGTGGGCGCCTATAATCCCAGCTAGCTACTCGGGAGGCTGAATCGCTTGAATCCGGGGGGCGGAGGTTGCAGTGAGCAGAGATCACACCACTTCACTCCAGCCTGGGCAAAAAAAAAAAAAAAAAAAAAATAGCTAGGCTGAGTCCTGACTGCACTTTTTGTTGTTGTTGTTGTTAGCTATGTTCATATTATATTCATTTTATTTTACTTTTATTTTTATTTTTCAAGTGTGACTGCAAGTTTTGACAGCTGTGTGGCTTTGAACATGCTTGTTGAACCCTCAGAGCCTTGTCCTCATCAGTAAATGGGGATAATGAGATAGCTCCTAGCTCACAGAATTGTGAGGATTCAATATGGTAATGTACCTTAACAACAAAAACAACACACAAACACACACATGATGTCTAGAGTGTGGTTAGTGCTCATAAAGTTACATAACTGTATCATTAATGATGTCACAATCCAATGAAGAGAGACAGGTATGCACAAATACATGCCATACAATGTGAGCAACAGTTCAAATGCCACCTCCTACATGCAGCCCTCTGGGCTCTCTCTCAGTCCCTGGCAGGAGGTGACAGGCTCCTTCTGGAAGCCCTATAGCATTCGGCCCCTCTCTCCATCACATCCCTACCCTTGTCTTTCTGTGACTGTTCGTTGTGATTGTTTATAGAGCTTCTTCCACACTGGTCTGCCAGTAGCAGACATGTGGAAATTCCTCTGTAAATTAGCAAGCACATCCCCTCTAGGTCCCCTCTAAGGGTGGGATTCTGTGAGAAGATCTGAAGTTGTGGCTTCTGTCTGGGCCTATCACGGAAGGCTTCAGGGAGGGGATGATGTCTGTGCTAGGTCATAAAGCCTGTGGACAATTTGGAACAGCAGCAGTAGCCATTTCAAGAGCAGTCAAAAGGGGAGAGAGCCTGGCAGGCTGAGACCTCAGCAAGCAGCCAGAAACATAGAGAGTGTGGGGCAGCTGGATGGGGGGCCCTGCTCCCCTCCTAAGAGTCTCTACAACCTGGAGCAAACACCTCTGCTCTCTGGGCTCCAGTCTCTCAGTGTACTGAGAGGGCTTTGCTAGATAAGGGTCCCTGCCAGTTTGGATATTTCAGTGGCTTCTTTGACCTGCACCCTCGTGGAGCCCCAGACAAGTGTGAGGGTTTCCCAGCTCAGACAGCACCCGCCCAGTGACAGCCAGCACATGTCCTCTGTTCTGGAGGGTTTAGTTGGAGGATAGTTCAGTTTTGGGGTAGGGAGGCAAGACCACTTGCCCAGTCCCAGGTATATTTTCCAGAATGTGTATCTGCCAGGGCAGGATGGTCTATGAACAAAGGCTTGGAATAGCTGTCTGTCCTCAGGCATAGCTGGGATTCCAGAAGACCCAGGCCTCACCCAGGCAGGCAGGGGCGGGGCCCAGGGTACCGTCCTGGCATGTTCTAGGCATGCCTCTGGCCCAGCAAGGAGGGAACACGGTGAAGCAACTGCCACTCCAGCGACCAGCGCCTTCCACTGCCCCAGGCCCCAGCTCCAGAGGTCCCACAATGCTTCCATTGTCCACTGCTCTGCCCGGCTGCCCCCCAGGGAGCAGCTCAGAGCCAAGAACCTGGGCAAGGCCCTGATTCCTGGGGCACAGACTGGGTAGAAGAGAGAAGAGCAGAGTGGTCAGATTCACAGAAAACAGCCATGGAACTTGGAGAATTCCACCCTAAGAATCCTAGAATCGGCTGGGCAGGGTGGCTTATGCCTATAATCCCAACATTTTGGGAAGCCAAGGCATGTGGATCATGAGGTCAGGAGTTCAAGACCAGCCTGGCCAACATGGTGAAACCCGGTCTCTACTAAAAATACAAAAATTAGCCAGACGTAGTGACGAGTGCCTGTAATCCCAGCTACTTAGGAGGCTGAGGCAGGAGAATCACTTGAACCCAGGAGGTGGAGGTTGCAGTGAGCTGAGATATGCCATTGCACTCTAGCCTGGGTAACAGAGTGAGACTCTGTCTCAAAAAAACAAAAGACAAAAAACCCCACAATATATTGTCATTAACAATAGTCACCATAGGCAGGGTGCCGTGGCTCACGCCTGTAATCCCAGCACTTTGGGAGGCCAAGGCAGGTGGATCACGAAGTTAGGAGATCAAGATCATCCTGGCTAACATGGTGAAACCCCGCCTCTACTAAAAATACAAAAAAATTAGCCAGGCAAGGTGGTGTGTGCCTGTAGTCCCAGCTGCTGGGGAGGTTGAGGCAGGAGAATGGCATGAACCCGGGAGGCAGAGCTTGCAGTGAGCCGAGATCGCACCACTGCACTACAGCCTGGGCGACAAAGCAAGACTCCATCTCAAACAAACAAACAAACAATAGTCACCACACTGTACAATAGATCCTTTGAACTTATTCCTCCTATCTAACGGAAATTTTGCACCCTTTGACCAACATCTCCCCAACCACTCCCCCTACCCACCAGCCCCTGGTAACTACCATTCTACTAGCTATTTCTTTCTTTTTTTCTTTTCTTTTCTTTTCTTTTTTTTTTTTTTTTGAGACAGGGTCTTACTCCATCGCCCAGGCTTGAGTGCAGTGGTGCAATCACAGCTCACTGAAACCTCC
This sequence comes from Pan troglodytes, assembly GCF_028858775.2. Taxonomy (NCBI): domain Eukaryota; kingdom Metazoa; phylum Chordata; class Mammalia; order Primates; family Hominidae; genus Pan; species Pan troglodytes. The sequence continues at coordinate 39,911,800 of NC_086016.1, forward strand.
GCCTCCCTGGCTCAAGCGATCCCCCTGCCTCAGCCTCCCAAGTAGCTGGGATTACAGGCGTGAGCCACCAAACCAGGCCTCTACTCTCTATTTCTATGAGATCAACTTTTTTAGATTCCATGGGTGAAAAAAATAATTTTTTTCTTTTTTGAGACGGAGTCTTAAAATGTTTCTCAGCACACTGCATCCAAAGTAAGGATGATGAGATTCTATGTTGGGAAAACATTTCAACCTTGGCCTTTTTTTTTTTTTCGAGATGGAGTTTCGCTCTTGTTGCCCAGGATGGAGTGCAATGGCGCATCTCAGCTCACTGCAACCTCCACCTCCCAGGTTCAAGCGATTCTCCTGCCTCAACCTCCTGAGTAGCTGGGATTACAGGCATTTGCAACCATGCCTGGCTAATTTTGCATTTTTAATAGAGATGGGATTTCACCATGTTGGCCAGGCTGGTCTCGAACTCCTGACCTCAGGTGATCTGCCCACCTCGGCCTCCCAAACTGCTGGGATTACAGGTGTAAGCCACTGTGCCGGCCTGTTTTTATTTTTTTTTTTGTTGTTTTGTTTTGTTTTTGAGATGGAGTTTCACTCTATCACCAAGGCTGGAGTGCAGTGGCACCATCTTGACTCACTGCAACGTCTCCCTTCTGAGTTTGAGCAATTCTCCTGCCTCAGCCTCCGGAGTAGCTGGGCTTACAGGCGCCCACCACCACCCCTGGCTAATTTTTTTTTTATTTTATTTTTTGAGATGGAGTCTTGCTCTGTCGCCCAGGCTGGAGTGCAGTGGCACGATCTTGGCGCACTGCAAGCTCTGCCTCCTGGGTTCGCGCCATTCTCCTGCCTCAGCCTTCTGAGTAGCTGGGACTACAGGCGCCCGCCACCATGCTCGGCCAATTTTTGTATTTGTTTTAGTAGAGACGGGGTTTAACCATGTTAGCCAGGATGGTCTCAATCTCCTGACCTCATGATCTGCCCACCTCGGCCTCCCAAAGTGCTGGGATTACAGGCATGAGCCACCACGTCTGGCCTAATTTTTGTATTTTTAGCAGAGATGGGGTTTCACCATGTTGGCCAGGCTGGTCTTGAACTCCTGACCTCAAATGATCTGCCCGCCTCAGCCTCCCAAAGTGCTGGGATTACAGGCGTGAGCCACTGCGCCCGGCCAAGTTCTTGTTTTTAATCTTGCTTTTGTACCTCCCTCCTGCAAAGCCATGCTACAAAGCCTGTTGGCTGGAAGAATGGTGTGTGGAAAAACACGACCGTCTGCCTCAAACTGTCAAGGGCTTCCTTTGGGTTCCCGTGGTTCCTCTGGTTTCCTTTTCCCCGCCTTTATTAGGCTACAGGCAGAATTGTTTATGGAACTGTTTCCTTCCCTGGCCTAGCCAGTCCTTCCCTGCCAGGATCCTGCCCCATGGCTAGACACCTGCAGCTGTTACCTGGGAAGAAATCAGAAAGGATTCAGCCAGATGCAGGGGCTTGTGCATATAATTTCAGCATTTTGCAAGGCCAAAGCAGGTGGATTGCTTGAGTCCATGAGTTCAAGATCAGCCTGGGCAACATAGTGAGACTCCCGTCTCTACAAAAAATAAACAAAATTATCTGGGTGTGGTGGTGCATGCCTGTTAGTGCCAACTGCTCGGGAAGCTGAGGTGGGAGGATCGCTTGACTCCAGGAGGTGGAGGCTGCAGTGAGCCGTGATTGTGCCAGTGCACTCCAGCCTGGGAGACAAAGTGAACCCCTGTCTCAAAAAAAGAGAGAAAGAATTCAAACTCTACCTATACTGACAGCTCTCACCTGTTTGCATTCAGCTTGCTTCCCTGGGAGTTAGGTGTTCTTCAGCCTAAATGATGTCACCATCTCAAAGAGGTGTTCCCTGGCTATGCTATCTGTCCCCATCATTCTCTGTCACAGCACCAGTCACCACCTGAGGTTCTCCTTGTTTTTGTTTTGTTTTGTTTTGAGACAGGGTCTCACTCTGTTGCCCAGACTGGAGGACAATGGCACGATCTTGGCTCACTGCAACCTCCGCCTCCCCAGGCTCAAGTGATTCTCCTGTCTCAGCCTCCCGAGTAGCTGGGATTACAGGCACACACCACGCCCAGCTAATTTTGGTATTTTTAGTAGAGATGGGGTTTCACCATGTTGGTCAGGCTGGTTTCAAACTACTGACCTCAAATGATCCACCTGCCTCAGCCTCCCAAAGTGCTGGGATTACAGGCGTGAGCCACTGTGCCCAGGCTGTTTTTTGTTTTTTGTTTTTTTTGAGACAGAGTCTCACTTTGTCGCCCAGACTGGAGGGCAGTGGCGCAGTGTCAGTTCACTGCAACCTCTCCTCCCTGGTGCAAGCAATTCTCCTGCCTCAGCCTCCTGAGTAGCTGGGATTATAGGTGTGTGCCACCACACCTGGCTAATTTTTGTATTTTTAGTAAAGACGGATTTTCACCATGTGGGCCAGGCTGGTCTTGAATTCCTGACCTCAAGTGATCCACCTGCTTCGGCCTCCCGAAGTGCTGGGATTACAGGGGTGTGCCACTGTGCCCGGCCTCCTTGTTGTTTACTTGTTTACAGCTCCTGGCCCCCAACAGGTGCTCAGTAAATATTGTTGACTCCATGCTTGACTATAAATGTGTGAACAAGGTGTGGAAGGCTGTTTCACACCGACAACTGCGGCTACTTCTTAGGAGGGGACTAGAGTTGAAGGAGACAGTCAAACTGGAACTTTAGATTTATTTTTAAATTTTTGATAAGAATGATGTATTCAGGCTGGGCATTGTGGCTCATGCCTGTAATCCCAGCACTTTGGGAGGTTGAGGTGGGCACATCACTTGAACTCAGGAGTTTGAGATCAGCCTGGCCAACGTGGCGAAACTGTGTCTCTACTAAAAATACAAAAATTAGCTGAGCTTGGTGGCCCATGCCTATAATCCCAGCTACTAGGGAGGCTGAGGCAGGAGAATCACTTGAACCTGGGAGATGAAAGTTGCAGTGAACCGAGATCGTGCCACTGCACTCCAGCCTGGGCGAGAGAGACTCATCTCAAAAAGAGACAGGGTCTCCCTATATTGCCCAGGCTGGTTTAGTCTTGAACTCCTGGACTTGGCCTCCCAAAGTGTTGGGATTACAGGCATGAGCCACCGTGCCTGGCCCCATTTCTTAACTGATAGTTAAAAATAAAACAAAACAGCACTGAATTAAGGGCCCAAGTCTCTCAATTCTAATCCCGAAATTATAGCATGATTTTGGGCAAGTGCCCTACTCACCTATCTCTGTGGCTTCTGATCTCACCTGTAAACACACAGACCCACCTTCCACCTGAACCCTGGATTTACAGTCTGCACAGCATTTTCTCATCCATTATCTCACCTCGTTACCCACAACCCTGGGATTCAGGCAAAGCAAGTATTATCATCCTCATTTTATAGGGTAAGAAATTGGGGTTCATGAGGGTGAGTTGTCTGGCCTGCGGTCACACAGCTGTGGTTGTACAGGTCCTTACTTCAAAACATTGTGAGCTGACTCAGATAATGAGTTTATAAAGCCCACAAATGGCTAATGGGGGTGACCAGGCTGTGCTGTGTAAGCTATTAGTACGGCAACAGGATCAGATATGGAGCTGTCTTCAGGGACCTAAAGGGAGCCCTTTAGGATAGTGAGGACAGGGCTATAATCCCTCCTGGTTTCTTTTGTTTGTTTTTGGTTTTTTGTATTTTAAATGGAATCTCGCTCTGTTGCCCAGGCTGGAGTGCAGTGGTGTGATCTCAGCTCACTGCGTCCTCCACCTCCCGGGTTCAAGCCATTCTCCTGCTGGGATTACAGGTGTGTGCCACCACGCCCAGCTAATTTTTCGTGTTTTTAGTAGAGACGAGGTTTCACCGTGTTAGCCAGGCTGGTCTCGAGCTCCTGACCTCGTGATCTGCCTGCCTTGGCCTCCCAAAGTGCTGGGATTACAGGCGTGAGCCAAAAAAACCCACCATCTTTGAGATGGAGTCTCGCTCTCTCCCCCAGGCTGGAGTACAGTGGCGCGATCTTGGCTCACTGCAACCTCCGCCTCCCAGGTTCAAACGATTGTCCTGCCTCAGCCTCTCGAGTAGCTGGGACTATAGGCACGTGCCACCACGCCTGGCTAATTTTTTTATTTTTAGTAGACATGGGCTTTCACCATCTTAGCCAGGCTGGTCTTGAACTCCTGACCTCATGATCCGCCCACCTTGGCCTCCCAAAGTGCTGGGATTACAGTGAGCCACCGCGCCTGGCCCAATTTTTTGTATTTTTAGTACAGACGGGGTTTCACTATGTTGGCCAGGCTGTTCTCAAGCTCTTGACCTCAGGTGATCCACCTGCCTCGGCCTCCCAAAATGCTGGGATTACAGGCATGAGCCATGGTGCCCAACCCCCCCCCCCCCCCCCCCGCCTTAGGTTTTAATGAGAGTCCTGGGTGGTCTTTGAAGGCCTAGGTGGATGCTGGTGTCAGGATCCTGAACCCAAGTCCCTGATTTCATAAAAAGCATCCGGAATCCTGCTTTCCTGCCACTGTTATCCCACAGGGGACAGGGCAGGAGTTGGCAGCTCAGGGCTGGTGAGAAGTCCAGAGGGCTAGCCAGGCACCCTGGCCATGCTCTTCCTAGGTGGCCTGAGAGTCCATATACTGAGCCAAGATGGCGGCCTTCCAGTTGCAGGAGTGTTAGGCCAGCCCAGATTGGCAAGCTGGGTTCTCCAGGCCCTGGGCCAGTATTCTGGACTGGGACTCAGTGGACTTTGAAGAGGTAGAATTCCCTAAGTCGGCCTCTCTCCTTGATAATTTACCCAGAATGGCCCAGATGACAATGACAATCTGGGTACAAAATATTTCAGTCCATTTCATCATGTTTACCAAGTACCAGGTGTCAATAGAATTTATGAGTGATAACTAAAGGGTAAGGCACTTTACATCTTAATCCTCTCAGCCACCTTGTAAAGCAGGTATTATCTCCATTTTTAAGTCGTGGAAACTGAGGTCCAGGGAGGCACAAGATCACATGACTAAGGGAGTGGGGAAAGCCAGGATTGGAGATTGGGTTGATAGGGCTCCAAAATGCCTGATCTTTCCACTCCCCTGAGTGCTCAGGGGTGATGAAGATGACTAAGACCCTGTTCCTTCCCTTGGGAGGGAGCGACATACCCACTCCAGCTAACTATTGCATGGGTCAGGGTGACATCACCACCTCTGCAGCAGATGGAGGCTGATTCATCTGTGGGAGAGTCAGGAGGGGCCTCTGCGGAAGGGTCCGCTGGCTGGAAGGGTCAGCTGGCTGGAAGGGTCGGTTGGCTGGCGGGGGTCTTGAAGAGGGCAAAGATAAGAGAATGAGCCTTGGGGAGGTTCCAGGGCCAGATGCAAACTGCCTGTATGCCTCCCAGGCAGGGGCCTCCTTGGCCTAGGTCCTTCCCATAGGAGCTCAAACCGCCACCACACTAACCATGGCTGAGGGGACCCGGCAGGCCGCAGTGGGGAGGGACGAGATCCCTGAGCTTACACAGGGGCTGAGGGGAGCTCAGTGAATCACCTAGGGGACACCTGGACCAACGGTGGCGGAGGGGCGCATGGGTCTCCCTGCCAAGCTATGGGGGAGGGGATGATGGACATGAGAACTTCCAGCTCATTGGTGCTTTAGGGTGGAGAGCCGGGATGAGGGAAGCTGGTGGCTATCCGGGGGGGTGCTCTGAGGTCTGCAGGGGAACTGCCTCCCCAAAGTTTCAAGCTAGGGGTGGAAGGGGGGATTTGCGGTCATTAGGAGCGGGAAGGAGGCCGGATGGGAGCACGAGGTGTCCCGCCTCCAAAGGGTGGAGGGCTCCCGGTGGGCGGCGCGGCGGCGGCCGCGGCGGTGAAGTCATCGTGGGGAGTGGTCCGCTTGCGGCGGGTGCGGGGGCTTCGCGGGCACCCAGTGGAGCAGCGGGAGCCCGGCGCCGTCGAGGGGCGGGCGATGGGGCGCCGGCCCGTCTTGGTAGGGGTGGGCTCCGCACTGGGGGCGGAGCCGCTGCTGGGTGGGGCGCGCCTCGGGCGCGGACGGAGGCGGCGGGACGCCCGCGCCCACGGCCGGCCCACAATGAGGCGAGCGGGCAGCGCGGAGTAGGCGGCGGCCGGCCGGGCCGGGCCACGCGGCGGCGCTGCTCGGGCAGGTTGGGGCAGGGCCGCGGGGCGCCCGAGCGAGGACACCGCGGCCCCGCCTCCGCCCCTCCCCTCGCCTGCCGGTCGGCGCCCGAGCTCGGAGCCGCAGCCGCAGCCGGAAACCGGGCCCGCGCGGCGGCCGCCGTCCCGGCCAAGCCGGGGCCCCGAAGCCAGAGCCGGAGCCGGGCGGGCCGCGGGGTCATGGCTGGGCCGCGGGGCGCGCTGCTGGCCTGGTGCCGCCGCCAGTGCGAGGGCTACCGCGGCGTGGAGATCCGCGACCTGAGCAGCTCCTTCCGGGACGGCCTGGCCTTCTGCGCCATCCTGCACCGGCACCGGCCCGACCTGCTGTGAGTGCGGGGCCCCGGGCGAGCGGGCGGCGCGGGGCGGGCTGGGGCCGCGACCGCCGCCCCCCTCAGTGACGCGAAGCCCGGGCGGTGACAGGCGCCGCCCCCGGACACGGAGACGCCGACCCCCCCGACAGCCGCGGACGCCGGGCGGGTCCCTGAGACCCCGGCCCAGGGCGCCCCTCCCCCGCCCGGCCGCCCTGACCCCGCCCGTGGGATCCCGAACTCTCCCCCGAGGCTGGTCCCTCCGCGGGGACACTGGCCCCGCCCACAAAGCGCTGATTTCCGCCGAGGATCGCTGAACCCCTAAGCCCTTGACCTCTTTGAAGGGGTGTTGAGCCCTCTTTGGGGGCCCTGGGCCTCTCCTACCCTAAACTCTTCTCCACGGGCTCGCCGGGCCTCCCCTCTCCCCCGAGGCTTCCCACTCGGGGTGGCCCCTTGCTCCGGGTGTGCAGGTGAACCCCCACTTCTCTGACCCCCAAATAGGAGCTTGCCTCCAGACAGTAGCACAGTTCCCGGCACAGAGGAGACCTCGGCTAACAGGTGTTGGATGAATGGATGTACAGACCCTGTGCTTTCCCCACGCCCCCCAACTTAGGACGCAGCCCTGCCTCCCGGGTGTGTGCTCGATGGCCCTGCTGCCCTCCTCAGTGGGGCACGCAGGTGGGGCGCGCAAGAGTAGTCACAGGCCGGCAATGTTGGGAAGACTCCTAGGATCCGATTGATAGACACCAACCGGGTGCTGCAGGTTGTGAAATGGCCCCTTCCTGCCCAGAGCTGCCCAATGAGGTTCTCATGGGAAAATGCATTCAGACTCCCCAGAACAGTTGACTTGGAGCCTCTGTCTTTGCTCTCTCTGCCTTGAGCCCTGGAACCTCTCCTCCTTTCGTCCCTTCATTCCTAAAACACTGGGTGAGTTTATCTGGTGCCATTCCTTGCACTTCAGGTCTCACCTGTGAATCAGGGAGGAGAGTTCTGGTCCCTACCCCTTTCGCATGCAGCCCTCTTGCCAGGGCTCCCCCAGCCTGGCAGATGGAGGCTTTCTGTGCCTGTTCCACCTCCAGATTTGCACTGTCCGAGGGCAGCATGTGGGAAGGCTTCTAAGGGATTGCCTCAGGATTCCATGATGCAGGTGCACCTGGTTTACCTGTATGTACCCTGCAGTACCGTGTCTGTGGGTGGTGGCTTGGGCCCTGGAGGAGAGGGTTTTGGGGCTGTGGATACAGAAGGGAACAAGATGAGGTGGTCATGTAGGTGGGCCCCTGCCCGCTGTGGGGCATGTGACACCCATACTAATGGAAGCACAAGGTTGATGCCTGGTTGCCCAGGAGCAGGGGGTAGAAGGATGGAGGAAAAGGGCACCAGGGTTAGACCTGGGCATTGGAAGGGAGGGCCCAAGGGGTCTTCTATTTTGTCTGAGGGGCAGGAGTGAGGCAGGAAGCAGGGACAAACCCAGTGTGGGAGGGGACTTGGGTGTGAAGTGAAGCCATTTGGTGGGCCTGAGCCTAGTGGCATCAAAGTAAATAAAGGCCGCCTGGTTTGTGTTTAGCTTCTCCATGTCTTAGGCGCATGGCCTTGGGTCCTCATGGGCTCTCTCCAGGCATCAGTGTCCTCATCTGTGAGGTGGGATTGATAATGTGACACAGCTCACAGAAATGTGAGGATTGCATGAGATAACAAGCATTCATTTAACATTAGTTACTGTAAGTAACTAATGTTACTTTTTTTTTTAAATGTTTTTTATTTTTTTGAGATGGGGTCTCACTCTGTCACCCAGGCTGGAGGGCAGTGGCACAATCATGGCTCACTGCAGCCCCCACCTCCCGGGCCCAAGCAATCCTCCCACCTCAACCTCCCTAGTAGCTGGGACCACAGGCACACGCCACCACGCCTGTCTAATTTTTTTGTATTTGTAGAGATGGGTTTTCGCCATGTTGCCCAGGCTGGTCTTGAACTCTTGAGCTCAAGTAATCTGCCTACCTCAGCCTCCCAAAATGCTGGGATTACAGGCATGAGCCACCATGCCTGGCCCAATAACAATGTTTGATTTCTTCATTTATTCAACCAGTATTTGTAGAGTCATATTGCTCTGTGCTGGACACTGTACCTGGTAATGGAAGTACCAATCAACAAAACAGGCAACCCTACACGCTCTCCCACACCTGTAGGGGAAACGTGTATAAACGATGATGGCAATTCCATGTACCCTATCAGAGGGCTGGGGCTGGGAGACCTCCTAGGGAGAATATAGTCTTCAAGGAGATGGCAGGAGCCAGGTGAGGGCTGCTGGGTGGACGTTCTGGCACGGGACCCCATCTGAGCAAAGGCAAGGGGCGGGAGGTGTGTGCAAAGCTGGAGGCTGTGTAGCTGAGTGGGGAGCACACAAGGTAGCGAGTTGGGAGATGCAGTTGGGACAGATGGCGGACAGCTGCTTTTGCTGGCTAAGGAGCATGGATAGGGGCCTCAGGGAACCATGCAGGGTTTTTTTTGTTTTTGTTTTTGTTTTTTTGAGATGGAGGCCTGTCACCCAGGCTGGAGTGCAGTGGCGTGATCTCGGCTCACCACAACCTCTGCCTCCCGGGTTCAAGCAATTCTCCTGCCTCAGCCTCCCAAGTAGCTGGGATTACAGGCACGCACCACCATGCCCGGCTAATTTTTGTAGTTTTTAGTAGAGATGGGGTTTCACCATGTTGGCCAGGCTGGTCTCGAACTCCTGACCTCAGATGATCCGCCTGCCTCGGCCTCCCAAAGTGCTGGGATTACAGGCGTGAGCCACCATGCCTGGCCGAGCCACGTAGGTTTTTCTTTTTTGAGACGGAGTCTCACTCTGTCAGCCAAGCTGGAGTGCAGTGGTACGATCTCTGCTCACTGCAAGCTCCACCTCTTGGGTTCACGCCATTCTCCTGCCTTAGCCTCCCGAGTAGCTGGGACTACAGGCGCCCACCACCATGCCTGGCTAATTTTTTGTATTTTTAGCAGAGATGGGGTTTCACTGTGTTAGTCAGGATGGTCTCAATCTTCTGACCTCGTGATCCACCTGCCTCGGCCTCCCAAAGTGCTGGGATTATAGGTGTGAGCCACTGCACCTGGCCAACCACGTAGGTTTTAAGCAAGGGAGGGATGTGGCTGGAAAAAGTGTGCAGGGGAGGGTGGCTCTGCTTCTGAGATCCAGAATCATGTCCAGGCATTCATTTGCAATATTGCCAGTGCATTGCACAGGAAGCTGAGGTCCAGGTCCCACATAATGTGTAGGGAAGTCCTCAGTGATGGGTTGGGAGGATCTCCGTGAGAGTAGGAGTGGCCTAGAGTGAGGGCAAGAATCATCTCCTAAAGTGGTTCAGGCTTCTAGGGCTGTGAGCCCTGCCTGGGTGAATCCAGTGTTGGCCCAGGGCTCTGCTGGGACAAGGGTTGTGGGGGCTGGGCCATCCCTCCGCACCACCCGAAATCCAGACATGCTTAAGCTCCTTTGAGGGCGTGGACCATGTGGGTTTCATTTCTGTGTCCTTCGTCTTCCCCAGAGCCAAGTAGAACTCCGCAGGCCTCTGAAGACTCTCAGAAAATATATGTGTTACCAAAACACAGATGTTAATTAGGGACAGAGATGGGGGTGGAAGAAGTTGGAAGAAAACCTGCAGGATCCTGAAGGTTTTTTACAGTTTTCACACTGTTTTCCGCATTGATTCATTCAACAAACATTTACGGAGCATCTTCGAAATTTGGGGAACTGTGTAGGGAGTTGGGGGCACAGAGTAGCTAGAATGTGACCCCAGCCTTCTTGGAACACTTCTGGGGTGACCGAAATAAACGGCTGAGACAAGTTGCTTTTGTCTCATTTGGTCTTGGAAAAAGCCTCTGTTGGGGGCTGGGTACCATGGTGTTTTCCTCGCCCTGTTGCAGTGTCATGAGCCAGACCGGGAGACGGAGGTTTCGAGAGGTGAAACACCTTGCTAAGGTCGCACTCTGAGGCAGTGGCAGAAAAGGGGAGCTAGGGAGGCAGCCCAGGGGAGAAGGAAGTGGCCTGGTCAGAGTGGCAAAAAGGGAGCTGGTGCCCAGACATAGTCACCTTGCCTCTCCCCGTCCACCCAGCCCTGGGGCACCAGACCCCTTCCAAGGTCCTCAAGCAACTCTTTCCTGCCCAGGGTTCACAGTCCCTGGCCCCTGCCTGGAAAAGTGTTGGGGGCAGGAGGAGGGGGCTGTGCTTACCCGGCTCCCTCATATCTGCGAGGCCTGCCCTTTACCAAGCTGGGACTCCACCAGCTTGGGAGGTGGTACTAGTGCTTTTCCTGATTTGCAGATGGGACAATGAATGCTGGAAGGACTGCTGATCCCCCCAACCCCATGGTCACATGGGAATTCAGCCCTCAGAGGTGGCGTGGCCTGCTCTTGCCTCTGCCCACCCGTCTCCGGCAGTCAGGGCTGCAGTTTTCAGCCATAGAAGGGCAAGGCTGCATGCGGATGCACCCAGGAGGCTGCCCGGCGGGAAGACTGAGCTGCCTCTGCTGGTTTCAGCGGCCTGGAGTGGGGAGGGAGGAGGGGGATAAATAAAGCCTGCAGGCCAGCCAGCTGTCCCGTGCTGGGGCCCCTAGACAGGCCCTGCCACCTCTCACCTTTCCTAGTTTAGAAACTAGAAAATCCCTCACTGCTTCCCCAGTGGAAGCTGCCCCAGGAGTGGCCCAGTGGGGCCAACCAGCTGTTCTATGCCAGCAGCTCCGGAGTATGTACATTTCCACTCTGGTTCCAACTTGTTCTTCTATTCACGGCCCCATTAAGAAAAACATTCATCTGCAGGCCGGACCGGGTTGGGATTCAGCAAGTTGGTGTGGCTACTCTGAGTGTGTGACACACCTGCAGGGGCCTGTGAGCAGTGGGAGGGCCAGACATGTGGATTTCCAGGGCTGGTGGCTTCCTTTCTCCAGGCCTCAGTGTCCTCATCTATCAAATGAGATCAATTCTTGCCAAACAGAGTTGCTGTGACAAGAAAGTAAATGAGACAGAGGAGCCCAGCACTGCGCCCTGGGTGAGGTCACATGCGGGTCTTAGTTATGTCTTTGCTACGGACTCCAGAGGTGGCTTCCTGCAGAGAGGCAAAGGATCTTAAGCTTGAAAGCCTGGGCTTGAGCCCCACCCCTTCCCAGTGATTTCCCAGCCTCTGCTTGGATGCCTCCAGGGCCCGTGATCTCATGCCCTGCCCTGCCCTGGCAGCTCCAGCTCTAGCAGCAAATGTTTGCTGCCTCAGTTTCCCCCTTAGTAATCCACAGACTCCCCCCCAGCAACCCTGCTGAGGTTGATGCTGGCTGGGACGTCTTCTCTGTTCAGCTCCTTTCTGACTCTGACCCCGCCCCTATTCCCCAGTCACCTCCCCTCTTGACCAATCCTCCTCCCTTTGCCTCTTGCAGAGATTTTGATTCGCTTTCCAAGGACAATGTCTTCGAGAATAACCGTTTGGTAAGTTCCCGGACAGATGGAAGCCCAAGAGGCTCTGTGTGTGTGTGTGTGTGTGTGTGTGTGTGTGTGTGTGTGTGTTTGGTGGGGAGGGCAGGGGTCTTGCACGGTGGCTGCCCTTGTACACTGGCCCTGGCTGCACCTTTCCCCACCCTCTGCTTCCCACCAGCCCCCTCATGCATGGAGCACCAGGCTTCCCCTTTCTCCAGGCCGTCCTGTGGCGCTTGGGTGGGGTTAATACTGAGGGGAACCCACAGTCACCCCATCCCACTGAAGGGAGCTGGGCCTAGGCTGAGGGGTCGCCCCCTAACGCTACCTCCTCTTCCTGCTTCGGCTGCTCCCGCCCTTGCACCTGTCACCACCCCAGGCCTTTGAAGTGGCTGAGAAGGAGCTGGGGATCCCCGCTCTCCTGGACCCCAATGACATGGTCTCCATGAGCGTCCCTGACTGCCTCAGCATCATGACCTATGTGTCCCAGTATTACAACCACTTCTGCAGTCCTGGCCAAGGTGAGAGGGGGACTCAGCCTTTCACGGAGGCTGGCCCAGCGGGTGGCCCTGGGGATGTCTGATGCTTGCTACTGGTTTTCTGAGTTGTAAACAGGCTGCTGAGGAGTGTCTCATTCATTTACTTATTCATTCATTCACTCGTTGAAATATTTCTTTTTTTTTTGAGACAGAGTTTCGCTCTTTTTTTTTTTTTTGAGATGGAGTCTTGCCCTGTCACCCAGGCTGGATTGTGATGGCACGATCTCGGCTCACTGCAACCTCCGCCTCCTGGGTTTAACCTCCTGCCTCAGACTCCCAAGTAGCTGGGATTACAGGCACCCGGCACCACGCCCGGCTAATTTTTTGTGTCTTTAGTAGAGACAGGGTTTCACTATGTTGGCCAGGCTGGTCTCAAACTCTTGACCTCGTGATCTGCCCGCCTTGGCCTCCCCAAGTGCTGGGATTACAGGCGTGAGCCACTGTGCCCAGTCCCACTTTTTTTTTTTTTGAGACGGAGTTTCGCTCTTGTTGCACAGGCTAGAGTGCAATGGCGGGATCTTGTCTCACTGCAACCTCCGCTTCCTGAATTTAAGCAATTCTCCTGTCTCAGCCTCCTGAGTAGCTGGGATTACAGGCACCCACCACTACACCTGGCTAATTTTTGGTATTTTTAGTAGAGATGAGGTTTCACCATGTTGGCCAGGCTGGTCTTGAACTCCTGACCTCAGGTGATCTGCCCGCCTCAGCCTCCCAAAGTGCTGGGACTACAGACGTGAGCCACTGGTGCCCGGCCTGACATATATCTTGAGTAAAAGAGCCCTGTGCTGGGCTTTGGGGATGCAGCTGTGAATGTAATCACTGCTGAAGTCCCATGGGGGAGATAGACACCAAACACACCCACCAGAAAATGAACACAATCATATCAGAGGAGACACAGCAGGTTGCGTTCATCCGCTGCATGGAGTCCACCTCCCTGGCACCCACCCTCACTTCCTGTTTGCAGACACTTCCTTGGGTTTTTCCTCCAGCGGGGAAGTGGCCCTGTCTGGTGAGGCTGCTGTGCTGTCTTCCACAGAAGTGACTGAGAGCTGAGAGGCTGGGGAACTGGGGAACCAGAGTTGCAGGGGCTACAAGGTGACTCGGTTCTGAGTGAGGTCACTGGGCATTCCCATGCAAGGACCTCCCTTGGGGGTAGCTGGGCCTCCCCTTCTGCAGAGAGGAGATAGGCCTAGAGAGGGGAAGCAAGGAGCTCAAGATCACACAGCAGACAAACTGAACAGCTGGGTTGAGAATCCAGGTGTCCTGAATCCAACGCTGGGTTCCTGCTGTCCCTGGGTCTGAGTAGAGCCCATTTCAGCCCCTCCCTCCTGCCTCTGCTGTCGGTCTAGACAGTTCTGGCCCAACTCTTTTTTTTTTTTTTTTTTGATACAGAGTTTTGCTCTTGTTGCCCAGGCTGGAGTGCAATGGCGCGATCTCGGCTCACTGCAACCTCTGCCCTCGGGGTTCAAGTGATTCTCCTGCTTCAGCCTCCTGAGTAGCTGGGATTACAGGCGTGCACCAACATGTCCGGCTAATTTTTGTATTTTTAGTAGAGATGGGGTTTCGCCACTTTGGCCAGGCTGGTCTCAAACTCCTGACCTCAGGCGATCCACCTGCCTCGGCCTCCCAAAGTGGTAGGATTACAGGCATGAGCCACTGCGCCCGGCCCTGGCCCAACTCTTTAAAGTGTTTTATGAAGTCAGAGGTTTCTTTTCTTTTCTTTCTTTTTTTTTTTTTGAAATGGAGTTTCACTCTTCTTGCCCAGGCTGGAGTGCAATGGCGCGGTCTCAGCTCACTGCAACCTCTACCTCCCGGGTTCAAGTGATTCTCCTGTTTTAGCCTCCCAAGTAGCTGGGATTACAGGCACCCGCCACCACACCCAGCTAATTTTTGTAGTTTTAGTAGAGACGGGGTTTCACCATGTTGGCCAGGCTAGTCTCGAATTCCTGACCTCAGGTGATCCACCCACCTCAGCCTCCCAAAGTGCTGGGATTACAGGCATGAGCCACTGCACCCAGCCATCTTTTCTTTCATTATATATATATGTATATATATACACGCATATACATATATATGTACATATATTATGTGTATATATGCGTGCGCGCGCACACACACACACACACACACATATATGTGTATTTTTTTTGAGACAGGGTTTTACTCTGTTGTGTTGCCTAGGCTGGAGTGCAGTGGCATGATCACAGCTCAATGCGTCCTCAACCTTCCTGGGCTGCGGTGATTCTCCTACCTCAGCCTACTGAGAAGCTGGGACTACTGGTGCATGCAACCACACCCAGCTAATTTTTATATTTTTTTGTAGAGGTGGAGTATCACCATGTTACCCAGGTTGGTCTTGAACTCCTAAGCTCAAGGGATCTACCCTTCTCGGCCTCCCAAAGTGCTGGGATTACAGGCATGAGCCACTATGCCCAGCCATAAATAAATAACTTTAGAAAAAAAAGAAAAAATAGCCGGGTGAAGTGGCTCATGCCTGTAATCCCAGCACTTTGGGAGGCTGAGGCAGGTGGATTGCTGTTGAGACCAGACTGGGCAACATAGCAAGAACCTGTCTCTACCAAAATAAAAATAAAAAAATTAACCAGGCATAGTGGTGGCACACCTGTAGTCCTAGCTACATGGGAGGTTGAGATGGGAGGTTTGCTTGAGGCCAGGAGTTCGAGGCTGCGGTGAGCTATGATCACGCCAGTGCACTGCAGCCTGGGCAACAGAGCGAGACCCCATCCCTAAACAGAAAAAATAAACAAGAAAATTTAGAACATGGCAAAAGCAGAAAAATTAAAATAATGTCTTATACCCCTTCCCCCTGATGTAACACTAGGGGTTAAAATAATTGAACAAATAACATTATGTATATTTTAATAGAAAACAAAATGAAAGTATTTCCAGACCCCAGAGGCTCTGGTGAGAGACAGTCTAAGGTTGGGGTTAAGAGCATGGACTCAAAATTTTCACTCTGCCATTTCCTCTTTGGGTGACCATGGGTCAGTTATTTAACCACTCTGCTTCAGTTTCCCTTTTGCAGTGAGGATAGGAATAACACCCATCTCACAGGGTTAACTTGAGGAGTAAATGAGGAAATGTATAAACCAGTGTTTGGCACCTATTTAGATTAGTATTCTTTTTTTTTTTTTTTTTTTGAGACAGAGTCTCGCTGTGTCATCCAGGCTGGAGCTCAGTGGCACAACCTTGGCAGACTGCAGCCTCTGCCTCCCACGTTCAAGCGATTCTCATGCCTCAGTCTCCCAAGTAGCTGGGATTACAGGTGCGCACCACCACGCCTGGCTTAATTTTTGTATTTTTAGTAGAGATAGGGTTTCACTATGATGGCCGGTCTGGTCTGGGATTTCTGACCTCAAGTGATCCACCCACCTTGGCCTCCCAAAGTGCTGGGATTACAGGTGTGAGCCACTGCGCCCAGCCAAGATTAGTATTCTTACTACTTCTTATTTCACTGATTAGCGTTTAGCTGGATTCCTTAGAATCACAATTCAGCCTTAGCCTGCGGCCTTCCTTGTGGCCAAACCTGAATCTCTCTCTACTGAGCTCATCTCTGGGACTCTGCGGGGTGGGTGGGGTGTGGGCAGCTGTTGGTGGTACGCAGCTCATTCGTTGGCCCTCTCTGGGCAGCCTGGTGGGCAGGGGCAGCCCTGGTGGGCACAGCTTACCGTGCTGAGTGTGGGCATGGGCACTCCCTCGCCCTGCAGGGATTCTCATTGATAAAGGTACAGTTTGTGGCAGACAGTCCTTTCTCTGTTATGCTGCCTGTATTTTCAGCCTCGCAATGTATTTTCATACCTTCTCTAATAAATCTGCCTTTTGTAATAAAAAAGAAAAGGTACAGTTTGTGCCTTTCATACAACTTGGCCCCTAAATGCAAACCATTTTTATCCCATCTGCTGCTTAAGCAAAGGAAACAGTGATGTGTTCCAACTCTGGAGGCAAAGCTGGCTGTTCGACTCCCCCAGATGGTCCTGTACTGTACTTTCTGGGCGAGTGGAGGCATTTCAAGAGTGACTTTGACTAGCCTTGACTTTTTACCAGACTGGGTAAGTTTGGAGCCTGCCCCTGGCTGAGATGTCGTGGTGCTGTGCTGAGTGTTCAGCTGTGCCACCACGCTCAGTGGGTGCCAGTGACCCCGGGCACAACAGACAGACCCCCACCCTGGAGGAGCTGCAGCCTGCTCAGGGAGCCAGGGCATGAGTGAAGGCAGCCAAGCGGCTGTGGGAAATCAGAAAGGGGTTGGGGAGTAATGTCAGGATGAAGTCCAGCTTCTTCATGTGGCTTCTAAGGGCCTCTCCCCAGTCAGCTGGAGCCACTCCTGGTACCAACCATAGTGTTATTGAATTTATTTCTTTTTTTGAGACAGAGTCTTGCTCGGTTGCCCAGGCTGGAGTGCAGTGGCGCGATCTCAACTCACTGTAACCTCCACCTCCCAGGTTCGAGCGATTCTCCTGCCTTAGCCTTCCGAGTGGCTGAGTGGCTGTGATTATAGGCGCGCACCACCACGTCCAGCTGATTTTTGTATTTTTAGTAGAGATGGTGTTTCACTATGTTGGCCAGGCTGGTCTTGAACTCCTGACCTCAAATGATCCACCCACCTCAGCCTCCCAAAGTGCTGGGATTATAGACGTGAACCACTGTGCCCGGCCTGAGGAGCTGAGTCTTAGAGGAACCCAGGGTGGGTGGGTTTGTTCTGGTGAGGGGGTGTGCAGGCCGGGTTCTGGCCCCCGATACCCACTTGGGGATAGGCAGGACAGCTCCTTGTCAACCCCAAGGAGGCAGCGCCTTTCCTGAGCTGTCAGGGCAGCACCATGTGGTTCCTTTCTTTTCCTTTCCTTCACCTCCTCTACCCTGGTGGCAGGGAAGCTGCTGGTGCAGCCACACGCGGGTGCTGTGTTCTGTGATCGTACTGTTGCGCCATTGTTCGGATTGGCTCTGTGCAGTAGGAGTCACTCTCCCCATTTGATGGAGGTTCAGTGAGGTTCATGGCTTGCCCTCAGCACTTGGCTTAAAACTGGAAGCGTCCCCGGGCCCGTGTGAAGCGGGAGCCAGCTCCTGTCCCACTGCATTAGGTGGTCTGCCTTTAGGTGATGGCTACAGGTCTCAAATCTTCAGCCAGGTTGGGACCTCCTGGGACTCCAGGATCTCCACCTGCTTCAGGACCCCTTTCTCATCTCTTGGCAGCTGGTGTCTCACCACCCAGAAAGGGCCTGGCACCCTGTTCCCCGCCATCTGTAGCACCCACTCCAGTGGAACCAGAAGATGTGGCTCAGGTAGGCAGATACCTGGAGAGGTGGGAGGGCCAGGGGTGGAGGGGGCGAGTTATGTGGACGACTATCATTGCAGTGACTGGGTCATGTGAGGAAGTTAGCCCTGACAGTGTTCAGAGGGTGCTTGTTCTCTGTCCCTGCCCTATTGGCTTTGGGAACAGGTGTCCCTGACTGGGGCAGTGAGGCATGGGTCAGGAGGCCAGTCCCGTTCTATGGGCAGGGAGCCCTACCTCCTTCTCCAGGACTCAGGTGGGGTCAGGAGATGCCAGCTCTGGCAAGGGGAGAGAGGGCAGTCCACAATGCTGACTTCACCATCATGGGACTGTCAGGAGTTACACACGTAGTAAAGCAAAGATTCCCCTTGATTCCTGTGGAGACAGCTTTAAACTTCCCGGCTTGATTTCCTTTAATCCTCTCAACAACCCAGGGAGGTCAGCATTATGGGCCCTGATATACAGATGAGGAAACTGAGGCTCAGCGAGGTTTAGTCATTTGTCCAAGGTTACTTAGTAAGGAAGTGGGGGCCAACTGCCAGTCACCTGTTTGAAGGACTTAGAGGAAGTGACACCAGCCCTTCACATCTGGACAGCACCTTACAGTGTGTAAAGGGCCTTCCCCTCCTGCTCCCATCTGCTCCTTGCTGGAGGGAGCTAGCCCCAGGGTGGGTGCCCCATGAGGGTACATGGGGCTGAGGCTGGCAGGGATTATACAGTTTCATTCTGCAGGTGGGACCCAAGCCCACACTTGAGCAGCTTGCTCAGGTTCACTGTGCTTGGATGTAGAGAAACTGGGATTTAAATCCGTGGCAGTTCTAGGAGAGAACAGAAAAGGCAGCTGAGGTGGGCCTGGGAGGACAGGAACCTGTCAGGGGGGCTCCCCAAAGGGGAGGAGGAGGGGGCAGGAGCCACCAAGGGGAAGGGGCTGCACAGCCAGGAGCTGCCTTCCTTGGGGGAGGGAAGCCTCAGAAACCGGAAGTCAGGATTTTCGTGTTTCCGCACTGGCTCAGTGACCTTGAACAAGGCTTTCCTCCGTTCTGGGCTTTGGCTTCCTCACCTGGGAGACAGTGGCAGCCTCCTGCCCTCTGCCTCTCCTGGGGCCCTGATGAAGTCCATTTCCACCACGAAGCCTGGTGCACACTTGAGTGATGGTGGCCGTTGGAGGGAGGGAGAGGGCAGTGATGTGAACAGGATGGCTGGTGACCATGTCCTGCTCCCAACCTCCCCCACCTCGTTCTCTGCAGGGCGAGGACCTCTCCTCAGGCAGCCTGTCAGAGCAGGGCACCGGCCAGACCCCCAGCAGCACGTGCGCAGCCTGCCAGCAGCATGTGCACTTGGTGCAGCGCTACCTGGCTGACGGCAGGCTGTACCATCGCCACTGCTTCCGGTGAGTGGCCAGGGCCGCGTGTTACCCCCGAAACCAGGGAGGGGGCTACCATGGGTTCAGCACACACAGTGCACCAGGCACCTTGCCAGGCCCTTCACACCAGAGCCCCTGGCTTATCCCCGTTTTATGATGAGCAAACCAAGGCTTAGTGAGGGGAAAAGCACTTGCTCAGCCACATGATTCGAGACAGAAACGGGGTTAGAGCACAGGGGTTTTCCTTCCAGCGCCTACGCATTTTGAGGATAACTACTGCATGAGGATGAAGGAGCACTTTAAAAGCCATGTGTACTTTAAAAGCCATTGAAAATTAGCCGGGCATGGTGGTGCACACCTCTAATCCCAGCTACTGGAGAGGCTGAGGCAGGAGAATCGCTCGAACCCGGGAGGCAGAGGTTACAGGAAGCCGAGATCGTGCTACTGCATTCCAGCCTGGGTGACAGAGTGAGACTCTGTCTCAAAAAAAAAAAAAAAAAAAAAAGAAAAAGGCCATTGAAAAAAGAAAATGAAATATTTTAGCTTAAAAAAAATTTTTTTGGCCGGGTATGGTGGCTCATGCCTGTAATCCCAGCACTTTGGGAGGCCGAGACAGGTGGATCACCCTGAGGTCAGGAGTTTGAGACCAGCCTGATCATGGTGAAACCTCATCTCTACTAAAAATACAAAAATTAGCTGGGCGTGGTGGTGGGCACCTGTAATTCCGGCTACTCGGGAAGCTGAGGCAGGAATCACTTGAAGCCAGGAGGTGGAGGTTGCAATGAGCTGAGATCGCACCTTTGCACTCCAGCCTGGGCAACAGAACGAGACTCTGTCTCAAAAAAAAAATCTTTTTTTCTTTTAAGATGGGTCTACTATGTTGCCCAGGCTGGTCTCAACCTCCTTGGCTCAAGTGATCTTCCTGTCTTACCCTCCCAAGTAATCGGGACTACAGGCATGTGCTACCATGCCCTGTTTGAAGTTTTAAAAAATTACAGTAACAACTTGCTTTAAGTATGTGGCTTCCAAGGGAAGCCAGATTTTAAGAGAGTGGTATAAGCGGCAAGGAAAGTAAAAAAAACTTAGAAAATTCATGGAAACATTTTATGTTTCAAAAATGAAACCAAAAGAGGAAATTGAACAGTCAAGGAAGCCGGGACTGGCAGCACGCACTTGATCTGGTTGAGTGTGCCCCTGAGTGGGGGGCAGCTGGTGCTGGAACCCTGGAACCTGACTGCAGAATTGGGGTGTCATGGGGAAAAATCTCGAGGAGGAAACAGACTCTACCAACACAGTCACATCTGGCTACCAGGGCAGTGTTTTAGAAACTTTTTACAGGCCGGAGCTGGGTGCGGTGGTGGCTCATGCCTATAATCCCAGCACTTTCGGAGGCCGAGGCTGGAGGATCGCTTGAGGCCCAGAGTTTAAGACTAGCCTGGGCAACATAATGAGACTTCATCTCTACAAAAAAATTAAAAAAAAAAAAATTAGGCCAGGCGCGATGGCTCACGTCTGTAATCCCAGCACTTCGGGAGGCCGAGGCGGGTGGATCACGAGGTCAGGAGATCGAAGCCATCCTGGCTAACACGGTGAAACCCCGTCTCTACTAAAAATACAAAAAAAATTAGCCGGGCATGGTGGTGGTGGGCGCCTGTAGCCCCAGCTACTCGGGAGGCTGAGGCAGGAGAATAGTGTGAACCCGGGAGGCAGAGCTTGCAGTGAGCCGAGATCGCGCCACTGCACTCCAGCCTGGGTGACAGACTGAGACTCCGTCTCAAAAAAAAAAAAATTAGTGTAGTGGCAAGCACCTGTAGTCTTAGGCATTTGGGAGGCTGAGGCAGGAGGATCACTTGAGCCCAGGAGTTTGAGGCTGCAGTGAGTTATGACTGCACTACTGCACTCCAACCTGGGTGACAGTGAGACGCTGCCTCAAAAATAAAAAGAAACTTTTTATAGTAACTCCTAGTAAAAAATGCACTTGACACTGTGACTAGATGTAAATATTTACCTGAAATAAAACTGTGTAAGTAGAGGCACAGCTGGAGTAAGAGTTTCACAAAGCACTATTTGGCCTTTCTTGTATGATACAGTCTTATACATTGTATCTTATTCTATTTCATTAACAAAACACAGCTGGAAGCAGTGGCTCACACCTGTAATCCCAGCACTTTGGGAGGTCTACGCAGGTGGATCACTTGAGGTTGGGAGTTTGAGACCAGCCTGGCCGACTTGGTGAAACTCCATCTCTACTAAAAATGCCAAAAAAAATTAGCCAGGTGTGGTGGCAGATGCCTGTAATCCCAGCCACTTGGAAGGCTGAGGCAGGAGAATCTCTTGAACCCGAGAGGCGGAGGTTGCAGTGAGCCAAGGTCGTACCATTGCACTCCAGCCTGGACAACAAGAGTGAGGCTCCATCTCAAAAAAACAAAACAAAACAAAATGAAAACAAAACACAAAACACCACCTGATTGGGTAAAAACCACTGCTTTATTTTCCTGAGCCACTACTGGATGCAGCCACTCACTGGATGCCACCTCTCAGGGGGACCTTTGCTTCTTCCTCTTGCAGCATAAACTGAAGGCATTTTTCACAATTTCTGTTGCTGATTTCGTGTGATTTGGTGATTTTATTGTTCCACTATGCTTCTGACAGTTACTGTTTTCTTTATCCTCTGGGAAGTCTAGGGTATGGAGCCTGGAGCTTGGCTGGCAGTTGGGAGGAGGGAAGGGAGGAGACAGCCCTGGGTGCGGCTGGAGGGGTAGCCAGTGCCTGGGCCCGGCTGCCTGGCTAAGTGAACCCCTGTCCTGTCCCCTGCCAGGTGTCGGCGGTGCTCCAGCACCCTGCTCCCTGGGGCTTATGAGAATGGGCCCGAGGAGGGCACCTTTGTGTGTGCAGAACACTGTGCCAGGCTGGGCCCGGGGACACGGTCGGGGACCAGGCCTGGGCCCTTCTCACAGCCAAAGCAGCAGCACCAGCAGCAACTCGCAGAAGATGCCAAGGATGTTCCAGGAGGCGGCCCCAGCTCCAGTGCTCCTGCAGGGGCTGAGGCCGATGGACCCAAGGCCAGCCCTGAGGCCCGGCCGCAGATCCCTACCAAGCCCCGGGTTCCTGGCAAACTACAGGAGCTGGCCAGCCCCCCTGCGGGCCGCCCCACCCCTGCCCCCAGGAAGGCCTCTGAGAACACCACCCCAGCACCCCCCACGCCCCGGCCCCGCTCCAGTCTGCAGCAGGAGAACCTGGTGGAGCAGGCTGGCAGCAGCAGCCTGGTGAACGGTGAGCAGGGTGCAGTCGGGGCAGGGGGCACCGGGTGGCAGTGCACTATCTGTTGAAAAGTCTGTGTGTCTGGGAGTGTTGGTGGGCCCCTCTCCATCTGTGCCATTGTGTGCTGTGCTGTGTTGGGGCCTGCCTGTGTTTTTGAGGTTAATATATATATATATATTTGTGTGTGTGTGTGTGTGTGTGTGTGTGTGTGTGTGTGAGTGAGATGGAGTTTTGCTCTTGTCCCCCAGGCTGGAGTGCAGTGGCTTGACCTCGGCTCACTGCAACTTCCACCTCCCGGGTTCAAGCGATTCTCCTGCCTCAGCCTCCTGAGTAGCTGGGATTACAGGCATGTGCCACCATGCCCAGCTAATTTTGTGTTTTTTTTTTTTTTTTTTTTTTTTAGTAGAGACGGGGTTTCTCCATGTTGGTCAAGCTGGTGTTGAACTCCCTACCTCAGGTGATCTGCCTGCTTCGGCCTCCCAAAGTGCTGGGATTACAGGCATGAGCCACTGTGCCCAGCCTATTGTTATTTTTGAGACGGAATCCCACTCTGTCACCCAGGTTGGAGTGCAGTGGTGCGATCTCGGCTCACTGCAACCTCTGCCTCCCGGGTTCAATCAATTATCCTGCCTCAGCCTCTTGAGTAGCTGGGATTACAGGCTACCACAGCCTGGCTAATTTTTGTATTTTTAGTAAAGATGAGGTTTCACCATGTTGGCCAGGCTGGTCTCAAACTCCCGACCTCAGGTGATCTGCCCACCTCAGCCTCTCAAAGTGCTGGGAGTACAGGCATGAGCCACTGTGCCGGGCTCTTTTTATTTTTTTTGAGACGGAATCTCACTCTGTCATCCAGGTGGAGTGCAGTGGCACAATCTCGGCTCACTGCAATCTCTGCCTTCCAGGTTCAAGCGATTCTCCTGCCTCAGCCTCCCAAGTAGCTGGGACTACAGGTGCACACCACTATGTCTGGCTAATTTTTGTATTTTTGGGTAGAGATGGGTTTTCACCATGTTGGCCAGGCTGGTCTCGAACTCCTGACTTCAGGTGATCTGCCCGCCTTGGCCTCACAAAGTGCTGGGATTAAGGCCTGAGCCACCATGCCTGGCCTGTTTCTGAGGATATTAATTCCTGCCACAAATGCCGAGTTCCTCAGCCTCTGCCGTGCTCTGTTCTCCATGCTGGGACGGTGCAAACAAAACAGACCCAGGCCCCGCCCTTACACTGCCTCCCTCTGCATGCGCTCTTTTGCATCTGTTCTTGTGGGCTTTAGTTTCAGGGTGTGTAGTAAGTGCCACTCTGCATGTGCCCGTGTGTCCCCGAGCTCTCTGGGACTCTGCACATTGGTGTCCTTCCTGTGTGTCCTGGCCCATCCACAGGCACACTGCAGGTGACCTCCATGCCCAGCCTCTATGCTTGTCTATGTCTAGAAGGGGAGAGCTCAGGGGCTTGGGGGAGAGCAGAGGGGTCAGGTGGGCCCCGGAGCCAGTGTGAGCTGCAGTGGAGACCCCTGGCCCATTCTGTGGGTGCATTCTCCCCCAACCCCACATTGTAGAATGCTCCCAGATGACCTCCCTGGGTTTCCGTGAGCTTGTAGGATTGAGACTCCTTGTATAAGGCTGCTGGGCAGCCCTTATCATTCCATTAGGGAAGGCATTGGTGGCCACGGGGAGAGAGACTCCCAGGGTCACCCTGCGACTTGCACTAGAACATTCTATTTGTTCAGCTCTTGTGGAGGCTGGATCTGAGCTGACCGCTGGGGACACAGATTACTGTTCAGGCCTATCTGTGCCTTCAGGGTGCTCCCAGTGTTGAGGTGGAGACAGGCACAGATGCAAGGGTTTCAGTGGATTGTGGAAGTCTTGCTAAGTTGGAAGGAGGGGAGCAGGGGCTGCTGTGGGATTCACCGAGGACACTTGGGAGTCCAGGACTTCCAGGAGGAGGTGGCTCCCAGGCTGAGTTGAGATGATGTTTTCTGCCCACACTGGCAGGGGGTGTCTGAGGGGATTTGGGTTTCTTCTCAAATGAAATGCAAACGGGGTCTCAGGTGGCCTGGCCTTGACCCCTGACTGTTCTCAGGCACCTGGGTGCTTATCTAATCTCCATGGGCTGGCCTGGGGAGGTGCGAGGGTGCCAGGAGGAAGGCGGGGCGCTCCTGGGGAGGCAGGTGCTGTGGCTGGCTCCCTGGGTGCCCACCTCCTGCTGCCCATGAAGGCCTGGCTCACTCTCCTTTCCCATCTAGGGAGACTGCACGAACTACCTGTCCCCAAGCCGAGGGGGACACTGAAGCCGTCCGAGGGGTATGTCGATCCCTGAGGGGCTTTCCTGCTTTGGAGGTCCTGGTGGTGGGAATCAGGGTACTCTGGGGCCGGGTAGGGAGAGAGGCTTCCTGTGGATGGGCAGGGCGGGGCTCAGGAGGGGAAGGAGAGCTGGGCCCACACCCCTTCTCCTGAGGCTCACCCCGGGATTCCTGCGGCCAGTGCCTGGCCCCCTCCCCAGGTCCCTGCTCCTGTGGGCAGTGCCCGGTGCAGGCAGCCACCTCTGGTACCCGTCGCCTCTCCAGGCTCCTTTGCCCTGTAACATGGGAGGCCAAGGCTTGATTATAGAGTTGATTTGAGGCTTAGCAGCAGAGTATAGAAAGACCTGGAAAAGCTCAGCTGTAGTACCAGTCCCTCAGGTCCTGCAGCACGGGACCCTGCTTCACGTGGAGGACATCTACTTCAGCTGTTATTTGAGGGCCATGCTTCCCCCATGTGGTCGGTCTGTAGGGAGCCAGGTGGGCCATGGCTGTGCCAGTTGTTAACGTTTACTGAGTCCCTGGCACTGAGCAGGTGCCCCAGTGCCCCGCCCAGTGCTGGACTCCATAGCTCACTGCATCCTTACACCAACCCTGTGAGGCAAGGATTATTAAGGTCCCCATTGAGTGGAAAGGGAGACTAATACAGAGGGAGGGCAGGTGACTTTCCCAGGGTACATGGATTGTAGGTGGCAGAGCCCCTCGTCGATCCTTTCCTGGGCTGGGTTAACAGCAGCTCTGTGACTTGAAGGTTCACATTCTCTGGGCCTCAAAGGCTGTGACTGTAACAGTCCATTTCAGACTGGCCCCATGGGGCTGGGGGTGGGAGAAGGGAAACAGCCGTTTCTCATCCACCCGCTTTGAAGTAGAGTCAAAACTGTCTAGAGAGAGAAGGAAGCTGACCCTTGCCTCTGCTAATGGTTTCTGCTGCTTCCCCCCTCCCTCCAGGACACCAGCCCCCAGGAAGGACCCCCCATGGATCACGCTGGTGCAGGCAGAACCAAAGAAGAAGCCAGCCCCACTTCCCCCAAGCAGCAGCCCGGGGCCACCAAGCCAGGACGGCAGGCAGGTGGAGAATGGAGGCACCGAGGAGGTGGCCCAGCCGAGCCCAGCGGCCAGCCTGGAGTCCAAACCCTATAACCCCTTTGAGGAGGAGGAGGAGGACAAGGAGGAAGAGGCTCCAGCTGCACCCAGCCTGGCCACCAGCCCTGCCCTGGGCCACCCGGAGTCCACACCCAAGTCCCTGCACCCCTGGTACGGCATCACCCCTACCAGCAGCCCCAAGACAAAGAAGCGCCCTGCCCCGCGCGCACCCAGCGCGTCCCCACTGGGTGAGTGCCTTTCCTGGAGCTCTCCTGACAGTCGGAACTCGGGGGTGGGGTCTGGGCCTGGGGAGGGGGTGTGGTGAGGCAGAGCCTCCCAGGCCAGGCACCACGTGTTTCATGGGTGACTTCTCATTTAATCCTAGAGCAAACCTGTGAGTAGGTATCGTCACCTCCACTTTGCAGGTGAGGAGACTGAGGCACAGAGAGGCTAAGTAGTTTGCCTAAAGCCTCTCAGTGCTTAAGCAGTAGAGGCAGGATTTGAACCCACGGAGTCTGGCCCGAGTCCATCTCTTCACCCTCCCTGTCGTGCTCGTTAAACGTGCTGTTTAGTGGTGTGCTCAGTGCAGCGAGGGGCTCATGGAAAGGAGGCGTTTGCTTGAATCCTGCCTAACTCTGTCACTGTCGCTGCAGTTCCTGAGCGACCTGGGCTCTCACCTGGCCATGTGTGACCAGGTGTAATGACTCTGACTGTCCCTGAGTCTGTCTGTAGTCCTCCACGTGACATGGTGGCTCAGCTCCAGGCTGCTGGGCCTCCTCCGCCCAGTGCTTCCCCCCTCACCCAGGAACGCTGGAGTTTTTGGCCCTCACCTTCTCCCAGTCTTCTGATACCCTGAGCTGGGTTTTTGGCCCTAACCTTCACCGTGGCTGGGTCTGGCCGCCTCTGAGAGTTCCATGGGACCCCCTCTCACAGTGGGGCAAGAGCATGCCAGAGCTGGCAGAGGCAGGTGCTCAGGGGGTCTGAGCGGAGCCCTGGGACCCCAGCTGAGGCTGGCCTGTCTGGGTGGAAGTGGTGGGCAGCTTCAGGGGACAGCAGAGGAGCATGAGCTCTGGAGTCAGATACAGTGGATTCAGTCCCACCCCGTGCTGGGGCGAGTGCCCTCTCCTCTCTAAGCCTGTTGCCTCATCTGGAAAATGCAGATAATGTGTTTGGAAGCATCATATCCATCAGCCACGAGGAGATAAATTGGTGCCCGGCAGTGCCTGTCCCAGAGCTGGTGGCTGCGAGGGCTGCATGCTCCTCCCCCCTGCCTCCGCACTGCAGATCAGGGGCAGAGGAGGGGCCACCTCTCTTCCTCTGGCATTCCCAAGGTGGTTTTGCTGTGGGTGCCCTCATGGGGGCTATGGGGAGTGTGGGGAAGTGGAGGCAGCAGGCAGAACGCAAGGCGGGCGGGTTGGACTCGGGTGGCTGGATGCACCTCATGACTTCCGTCCTGCCGGGCGTTTGCTGTTCCCTGGGCCTTGGCCCTGTCTCGATGTGGAGGGCTTGGGTTTCTGGGGCTGCCTGCGGCTCTGTTGAGAGTGGAGCCGGGAGGTGGGGCTGGAAGCCCTTGTGGTGCTCCCCTTGTGAGGTGTCCTGGTGCTCGTCCGCACAGCTCTCCACGCCTCCCGCCTCTCGCACTCGGAGCCGCCCTCGGCCACACCATCGCCAGCGCTCAGCGTGGAGAGCCTGTCGTCTGAGAGCGCCAGCCAGACTGCAGGTGCAGAGCTTCTGGAGCCGCCAGCTGTGCCCAAGAGCTCCTCAGAGCCTGCTGTCCATGCCCCTGGTACCCCTGGAAACCCTGTCAGCCTCTCTACCAACTCCTCCCTGGCCTCCTCTGGGGAACTAGTGGAGCCTAGAGTGGAACAAATGCCTCAAGCCAGCCCTGGCCTTGCCCCCAGGACCAGGGGCAGCTCAGGTCCCCAGCCAGCCAAGCCCTGCAGTGGCGCCACCCCAACGCCTCTCTTGTTGGTTGGAGACAGGAGCCCGGTGCCTTCCCCTGGAAGCTCGTCCCCACAGCTGCAGGTAAAGGTGAGTGCCCCCTCACCCTCACTAAAAGTGACATCCTCTCTAGTGGATGCGGGTCTGGTCTCAGGGCAGAAATGTCCAGAGCCTTTTCTTAATTTTTTTGAGATGGAGTCTCTCTCTGTCACCCAGGCTGGAGTGCAGTGGCGCGATTTTGGCTCACTGCAAGCTCTGCCTCCTGGGTTCACGCCATTCTCCTGCCTGAGCCCCCAAGTAGCTGGTACTACAGGCGCCCACCACCACGCCCGGCTAATTTTTTGTATTTTTAGTGAGTGGGGTTTTCACCCCGTTAGCCAGGATGGTCTCGATCTCCTGACCTCGTGATCCGCCTGCCTCAGCCTCCCAAAGTGCTGGGATTACAGGCATGAACCACCACGCTTGGCCTTCTTTTTTATTTTTTTTGAGATGGAGTCTCGCTCTATCACCCAGCCTGGAGTGCAGTGGTGTGATCTCGGCTCTCTGCAAGCTCCGCCTCCCAGGTTCACACCATTCTCCTGTCTCAGCCTCCCGAGTAGCTGGGACTACAGGTGCCCGCCACCATGCCCAGCTAATTTTTTGTATTTTTAGTAGAGACGGGGTTTCACCGTGTTAGCCAAGATGGTCTCGATCTCCTGACCTCACGATCCACCCGCCTTGGCCTCCCAAAGTGCTGCGATTACAGGCGTGAGCCACTGCCCCCGGCTGTCTAGGGCCTTTTCTATCTTTACTGGCCTCTGACTTCCTGAGTGGCCTTGGCCAGTCTATCTACCCATTACCCACTCTGTCCAATGAGGCACAAACCCGTCTGTCCATGCTTCCATCCATCTGCCAGAGCTCCCACCTATCTATCCACCTGTCCACAAACATAGCCTCCCAGGTCTTATGTATCAGGGCCCCTGTTTGCCTCCCATCCCCTCCACTTGCCTATTTGGGTTCCACTCACCAGCCACCAGTCATCCCGTATTGTCTGTCTGCTCTTCCATTCACTCAGGCTCTACTGATGCCAGACCCTGGGCAGAGTTGTATTAAAACCCTATCCTGGCTGGGCATGGTGGCTCACACCTGTAATCCCAGCACTTTGGAGGCTGAGGCAGGCAGGTCACTTGAGGATAGGAGTTTGAGACCAGCCTGGCCAACATGGTGAAACCCCATCTCTACTAAAAATACAAAAATTAGCCAGGTGTGGTGGCAGGCGCCTGTAATCCTGGCTACTCGGGAGGCTGAGGTAGGAGAATTGCTTGAACCTGGGAGGTGGAGGTTGTAGTGAGCTGAGATGGCCCACAGCCTGGGCAACAGAATGAGACTCTGTCTCAGAAAAAAAAAAAGACCCTGTCTTTGGCCTCCAGGGGCTCACGATCTGCTCAGGGAGGTAGGCATAATGGGCATTTTGGAAGGTGACCTAGAGTAGAGCACAGAGGGGAGGGATTCACTCCCTTCTGCAGAGACCTGGGTCTCCCTGCCATGGAATAGGGGAGCTGGGGTCTCTGAATGCCTCCCATGTGCATGGCTGCCTGGGCTCCACAGGTCATGTGGACATAGTGGTCCCTGTCCCCAAGGTGCTCCCAGCCAGGTCAGGGGGAGGTGCTATAATGTACATGCTGCTGTGTGTGGAGTTTGTAGTGGGCAGGGGGTCAGCCCCCAACAGGCAGAAGGACCCAGGACACACAGCTTTCTTGGGTGCTTCTGTTGTGTGCCATGAGGGGTGTTTACCGAGGAGAGCAGACGTGGCCCTATCCTGTCCTCCTGCTCCCTTGCTGGGCTCTGTCTTTTCTCAGGTGACATGGGTGTGGGGAGGTTCTGGCTGGGCACCCATCCAGGCTGCTACTGTTCCAGGTATGCTGTGTGCTGTGGGCTCACCTATTTCTCAGCCCCATACTGAGAACCTGGGGATTGCCTGGGCTCAGTACTTTCCTCTGGGCACCCACTTCATGAGGGCCCTCTCTTGCAGCCACAGCGCCTTTGGATGGCCCAACGCTCTGCAGGCCTCTGAGCTCCCAAGGCTCATCTGGCCCCAGGTAGAGGGTGGCAGGACAGCCTTTGTGGGGCAGCTGAAGTTGTAGCCTGACCCTGCCCATGTGCCTCAGGCATCGTTGAACCTTCCCTGGTCCCGGCAAGAGCCTCTTGGGCATTGATTCTGGCTCTGCCTCCCACCTGCTGTGTGTCCTTGAGCAGGCCCCATCCTCCTCTGGGCCTCGGGCTCCCACAGATGGTGAGGGGCTGGCGGCACCAAGTGTCCTGAGTGCTCGAAAGACCCCCTGGTTCCTTGGTGGTGGAGGGCACGGGGGTGGGTCACCTTCGGATTCTCGTGTTTCGTGTCCTGGGCTGCGTGAATATTGGTCTGAAGTTTTGGGGCTGAGAAAAGGCTGAAAACCTTTGAGGGGCTCAGGGCCTTTGGGCTGCTTGGCTCTGCTGGCCCCTCTGGGTGTGTTAGAGGGAGGGGGCAGAACCCCGGGTGCACTTGCTTGTGGGGAACCCCTGTCCCACTGTCACCCCAGGATCAGGGGAGACTTTCAGAGGCAGTGGGGGCCTTGGGGTGCCACCCTGGGTCATTGGGTGGGTGCTGCCCTGTGGGAGCCAAGCCCTGGCTCCTTGCTGTGCCCAGACCTGGGCCCCAGCACCCTCCCTGCTTCAGAAACCCCAGAGCAGCTCCCACCCCGAGAGCCTCTCTCCCTGGGCTGGCACAGGCCTCCACCTGCTCCGCAGCTGCCGAGGGAAAGCTGGGTCAGTGCTTCTTGGAGCATCCCAGGTCTCAGGTGAGGCCTCTGTAAGGGGCTCGCAGTGACGTCTGTTTCCAATGAGCTGGGAAGAGTGGTTGGGAAATAGTGACGTTGCCCGTGTGGTGGGCAGGGCCTTGCCGTGCCCTGGCGGTGGGGCTGCCCGGCCTGTGCTGGCCTCAGAGAGGGCGGGGGTCTCCCCAGAGGCACGGAAGGATGCAGAGCCTGGGCTCTGGGTGTGTGGGTAC
The DNA here is from genome assembly GCF_028858775.2 of Pan troglodytes. Classification (NCBI taxonomy): domain Eukaryota; kingdom Metazoa; phylum Chordata; class Mammalia; order Primates; family Hominidae; genus Pan; species Pan troglodytes. Next base: position 39,942,505 of record NC_086016.1, read on the forward strand.
TGGGCTGTGCAGCAGAGGATGAGATCTTTCTCTGGCAGGGAGGGAGGTACCCTCTGACTCCATCTGCTGGTCAAACACTTCCTGGCTGGGTGACCCTGGGTGAGGAACTTCACCTCTCTGAGCCTCAGAGTCCCCAGCGGGGAGAGGGTGGTTATGAGGCCTGAATGAACTACCATAGCTCTGTCTTGCCCTAAACCCAATGCCATTCTGTGCTTCTAGGGAAACCCCTGCCCTCTTTGAGGCTAGCACAGCCAGGCACCCCCACCAGTGGGGCACAGTAGGGCACTGCCTGCCACATGGGCAAGGTTCTAACCACTACCCCTCAATGCTAGATGGCTGCCCAGGCCCTGAAACAGACAGATTCTCATCCCAGCTTGGGCTCATGGGAAGTATGTGGCCGTGAGCAAATGACTTAACCTCTCTGAACTTGAGTTTACTCAGCTGTGAAATGGTCATTGTAATATCCACTTGGCAGGGTGGTTGGGAGAATTAAACAAGAATGTATAAAAAGGCCAGGTGTGGTAATCCCAGCACTTTGGAAGGCCAAGGCAGGAGGATCACTTGAGCCCAGGAGTTTGAGACCAGCCTGGGCAACAAAGTGAGAACCTGTCTTTACAAAAAAAAAAAAAGTAAATACAAAAAATTAGCCAGGCGTGGTGGTGCAAGCCTGTAGTCCCAGCTTCTCGAGAGGCTGAGCTGGGAGGATTGCTTGAGCCCCAGGAGGCTGAGGCTGCAGTGCAGCCGTGGTTATGCCACAGCTGCACACCAGCCTGGTGACAGAGTGAGACTGTCTCCAAAAAGTGTAAAAAGTATCCAGTGCAGTAACTGACACACGGGAAGAGCTCTGGAAATGGAAATGTTTATTGAATGACTGAGTGCATCAGAGACGGAATTCAAGGAGACTGTCTCTTTGCCTGGGTCCTGCTGGCCCTGGAGTGCTGGCCTGCTTTCCATGTTCCCAAATATGAGGCTGCTGGGGTCCCACGTGCCCTCTTCCCAGGCTCACCCTCTGTCATGTCTCCTTCCCTTTAGTCCTCCTGCAAGGAGAATCCTTTTAACCGGAAGCCATCACCTGCAGCGTCCCCAGTCACAAAGAAGGCCACCAAGGGATCCAAGCCAGTGAGGCCACCTGCCCCTGGACACGGCTTTCCACTCATCAAACGCAAGGTACCAGCTGGGAGCCCCCCGAGACCAGGCTGGCCTGGGCTGGCAACCCCCACTCTGCAGCTGCAGGCTTCCCCTGGGACTCTAAGGAGGCTGGCTGGCTAGGCAGCGGGCCTCAGATGCTCAAGAGAGCACTCTTGGCGGCCCAACTGGAAGGTCTAGCTTGCAGCCTGGAGGGATTTGGAGCAGATCAGCCCTTCACCACCAAAAGCAGTGGGTGGTGCGTTTAATTTGTTACTAACAAGTTCAAGTATCAAGCACTCATGATAACACTGCTACTTAAGCTGATTAGAGTGTTCTCAAGTTTATCTCTGTAATAAGGTCACTCTCACTGACATTGTGATACCCTTTCTGGAGTGGCAGAGAGGAGGCGTTTCCGTGAAGGGCAGGGAGTCATGCCACCTTCTGGAGTGTCTGTTGGTGCTGGGACCAGTGGCATGCAGGGTTGTGGCTGTCCCCACACCGGCCCCTTCCCCACTGGGACCCTGCCTTCTTACCATGCTGGGGTGGGGGACAGGGCCCGGGCCCTGGAGCCACCAGTGGCCAATGCTGGCCAGAGAAGAGGGCAAGGCTCCTGGCAGCAACCAGGCAGGGGAGGGCTCGGCTGGCCGTCAGGTGACCAGGCACTGTTGGGCAGGTCCAGGCTGACCAGTACATCCCTGAGGAGGACATCCATGGAGAGATGGATACCATTGAGCGCCGGCTGGATGCCCTGGAGCACCGTGGGGTGCTGCTGGAAGAGAAGCTGCGTGGCGGCCTGAATGGTGCGGGAGCGGCTGGGAGGGCCTGCTGGGTGGGGCTGGGGGCAGGAGCCTCTATTCCCCGGGGAACTGAGCCAGGCATGGCAGCCAGCCCTGGCCTCAGTGGGTATCTGGCTTCCAGAGGGCCGTGAGGATGACATGCTGGTGGACTGGTTCAAGCTCATCCACGAGAAGCACCTACTGGTGCGGCGAGAGTCCGAGCTCATCTATGTGTGAGTCCCCCCGCCTGGGGCATCCCTCCCTGGAATCTGTAGAGCTTAGAATGGAGAACCCTTACCCTCTTCCCTCATCAGTAACAGCGCAGGGCAGGGCAGCCGGGGCTTGGGCAGAATTGTTAAGAGTCACCTTATTCCCACCCCTAGCTTCAAGCAGCAGAACCTGGAGCAGCGCCAGGCTGATGTCGAGTATGAGCTCCGGTGCCTCCTCAATAAGCCAGGTGAGTGCAGCCACTGGCACTCCCCTGGCACCTGCCCTGGGGCCTGGTGACATGGAGGAGTGGGGGAGCGGGCGGACAAAACCCCAGTAGGATGCACAGGCAGACTGGGGACAGGGCCAGAGGAGGAGGTGCGGGGCAGGGCTGTCTGGGTCACCCCCAAGGATGGGAGAGACTGTAACAGGCAGTAAGCTGGCTGGGGCTGTGGTAGGAGAAGGAACCGGACAGACAGTGTAGGGTGTGGACGTCCGGGGGACCAGGGATGACAGGCTCTCAGTGAATGAAGATCAGGCCCAGGACCAGCCCAGCCTGTTTTGTGCGTGGGTCAGACTGTTCCTTCTTCTGCCACTAACTTGCTGTGTGACCTTGGGCAGGATTCTTAGCCTCACTGAGCCTCAGTGGCTTCAAGTGTAAGATGGGAATGAAGGTCCCCACGTCCTCGGGTGTTCTTGGGACCAGGAGACAGTGGACGTGGACTCTGTACCCTCTAAAGGGCTGATGGCTGATGGTTACCATGTGGCTGAGTTGGGGTTTGGTGAGGAGGGCTCCTCACACGCCCTGTGACCGTGGAATGCAGTGAACCGCAGCTGCAGGCAGAGACCCCAGGACTATGGAGATTCCAGAGTTGGGAGCCAAAGCTTTTGACCACTTTCTTATGGCTCAGGCATGGTGCCAGCCCTGGGCAAGGGCCATCTTGACAAATGGGAAGTGGAGGGCCAGAGAGGTCAAGGGACTTGGCTGTTGGTGACGGGGCTGGGCTTCCATCCATGTCTCTGATCTGGGGCTGTCCCTGCACACACAGCCCCTCCAGACTGTGGGGATGGTGGCAGGGGAACTGTCTACTGACTGGGGAATTTGGGAGGCTGGAGCGTCCCAGGGGAAGCCACAGAATGTCCCAGGCTTCCACTGCCTTGTGTGAGTCACTCCCAACTCTGCAGGAGGCTGGGGCGTGGCCACCACTCAGAGCCACAGCGGCGCCCTGTGGCCAGAGCGGGCACGGCTCCTCTGCCTCCCTGGCTAGCCCGGCCCCAGGGCTTACTGTGGCTTTTCCAGCCCCCGTGTGGTGGCTGTGCGTCCCGGGCTTGTCAGCCTGTCCCGGATGTTGCTTTTGGAAGGTGAAGCTGGTGTATGAGGCCCCGAGTACAGTACACCATGAGGGCCATTGCTTGGGGGCATCAGGCTGCCAGGTTCAAATACCAGCTCCACCTTCACTGTGTGACACTGGTCAAAGATTTCATGTCCCTGAGTCTCAGTTTCCCCACGTGTAGACTGGGGACATAACTTACCCAGGCCCCAGATATGGGAAATGGCAAAGTGGGATTCAAACTTGGGTGGTGATTTGGAGGCCCTACTCTGTCCCCAGAACCAGGTTGGGCCACCTGCTCCTCAATTTTGGCAAGGTGAGGCCATAGGGGAAAGGGGCAGTGGCTGAGGGGGCTTCAGGATATTTATTTATTTATTTTGGGGGGGGTATTTATTTATTTAATAATATTATTATTTTTTTGAGACAGAGTCTCACTCTGTCGCCCAGGCTGGAGTGCAGTGGCGCGATCTCGGCTCACTGCAAGCTCTGCCTCCCGGGTTCATGCCATTTTCCTGCCTGAGCCTCCCAAGTAACTGGGACTACAGGCGCCTGCCACCACGCCCGGCTAATTTTTTGTGTTTTTAGTAGAGACCAGGTTTCACCATGTTAGCCAGGATGGTCTCGATCTCCTGACCTTGTGATCCACCCACCTTGGCCTCCCAAAGTGCTGGGATTACAGGCATGAGCCACTGCGCCTGGCCCTATTTATTTAATTAATTAATTAATTAATTTATTTATTTATTTTTTGAGATGGAGTCTCACTCTGTTGCCCAGGCTGGAGGGCAGTGGCACAATCTCGGCTCACTGCAAGCTCCGCCTCCCCAGGTTGACACCATTCTCCTGCCTCAGCCTCCCTAGTAGCTGGGACTACAGGCGCCTGCCACCCCGCCCGGCTAATTGTTTGTATTTTTAGTAGAGACGGGTTTCACCATGTTAGCCAGGATGGTCTCGATCTCCTGACCTCGTGATCCGCCCACCTCCGCCTCCCAAAGTGCTAGGATTACAGGCGTGAGCCACTGTGCCGAGCCCTGGCCCTATTTGTTATTATTATTATTTTATTTTATTTTATTTTTTTGAGTTGGAGTCTCGCTCTGTTGCCTAGGCTGGAGTGCAGTGGCACGATCTTGGCTTACTGCACGCTCCGCCTCCCAGGTTTACGCCATTCTCCTGCCTCAGCCTCCCATGTAGCTGGGACTACAGGCGCCCGCCACCACACCCGGCTAATTTTTTGTATTTTTAGTAGAGACAAGGTTTCATCATGTTAGCCAGGATGGTCTTGATCTCCTGACCTCGTGATCCACCCACCTCGGCCTCCCAAAGTGCTGGGATTACAGTCGTGAGCCACGGCACCCGGCCTATTATTTTTTTGAGATGGAGTGTCACTGTGACATCCAGGCTGAAGTGCAATGGCGTGAACTCAGCTCACTGCAACCTCCGCCTCCCAGGTTCAAGCGATTTTCCTGCCTCAGCCTCCCCAGTAGCTGGGATTACAGGCGCCCACCACCACGCTTGGCTAAGGATATTTACTTTTTTTTTTTTTTTTTTTGAGACAGAGTCTCGCTCTGTTGCCCAGGCTGGAGTGCAGTGGTGTGATCTGAGCTCACTGCAACCTCCACCTCCCAGGTTCAAGCAATTCTCCTGCCTCAGCCTCCCTAGTAGCTGGGATTTCAGGTGTGTGCCACCACACCCTGCTAATTTTTGTATTTTTAGTAGAGACGAGGTTTCACCATTTGGCCAGGCTGGTCTCGAACTCCTGACCTCTGGTGATCCACCTGCCTCGGCCTCCCAAAGTGCTAGGATTACAGGCGTGAGCCACCGGGCCTGGCCTAGGATATTTATTTGAAGTCAGGGAAGCCTGTGGCGGTAGATGTTGTGGAGGGAAGGCCAAGTGTGGGCACTCATCCCTGGAGCCTGCAGGCTGGGGGAGGGGGAAATACTAGGGCCCCAGTGGGCCCCTGGGGGTGGTCCTGTGGGTTGGCTGGGGCCTTGAGAGGAAAGGAGGCAGGAGGGGCAGCAGGTGTGCCCAGCTTCAGGGGAGCCTCCTGCTGGGCTCCCTGCCCCCAGCATCCCCTCTAGTCTACCTTCCTCCACAGCCTTGGATAAATGTCCCAGTATGTCACTTGGGTTGTGTTGCTTCTCCTGCTGGAGGAGCCCTGGGGTTCCCTGTTGTCTCCTCGCCCCTGCCCCACTCTGTCCCTCCTGAATCTTGCCTCCCGCCAGAAGCCACCTAGTGAACATTTGTTGAATGGATGAATGAACATGAGCATGAGACCCTTGGTGCTGCCCTGTTCTTGCAGCAGGTGCTGTGCTGGCCCTGCTGGGGCCCCTTGCAGGGCTCTTTGGTAGGCAGCCTGGTGTCCTTGGTCTCTTCTGTCACAAGCTTCTTTTCCCTAAGAACTTGTAGGCCCTGGCCGGGCGCGGTGGCTCACGCCTGTAATCCCAGCACTTTGGGAGGCCGAGACGGGTGGATCACGAGGTCAGGAGATCGAGACCATCCTGGCCAACATGGTGAAACCCTGTCTCTACTAAAAATATAAAAAATTAGCCGGGCGTGGTGGCAGGCGCCTGTAGTCCCAGCTACTCGGGAGGCTGAGGCAGGAGAATGGCGTGAACCCGGGAGGCGGAGCCTGCAGTGAGCCAAGATCACGCCACTGCACTCCAGCCTGGGCGACAGAGTGAGACTCCGTCTCAAAAAAAAGAAAAAAAAAAGAACTTGTAAGCCCCACCTATCGGGGCCCTTCCTTTCTGCGCTCTTAGTTTCTTGCATGGTATTTAGCATGGGGCTGGCCTGCCGCACTTAGGCAGTGGCACCTGGTGGCCTGGGGAGGAAGAGGGCTTTCCTACCACTCATGCCCCCTAACTTTTCTCCCTGGGCAGAAAAGGACTGGACGGAGGAGGACCGGGCCCGGGAGAAGGTGCTGATGCAGGAGCTTGTGACCCTCATTGAGCAGCGCAACGCTATCATCAACTGCCTGGATGAGGACCGGCAGAGGTGACATGGCCAGGGGTGGGGGGTCCTGGGGGCAGGGCCAGAGCAGGTCAGGCTCTGGGCCTCATGGGTGGGGCAGCTCCCTGGAGAGCCAAAGACACAGTCCACGCCTCAGGCCAGGCCAGCCCTGCCCTCCTACCAGCGATCCCAGTGCACCGTTGCTCAGCCCTGTGTGGACAGAGAGGGCATCTGCTCCTTCCTCCCATAGGACTCTCAGCTGCCGCTGCTTTTTTTTTTTTTTTTTTTTTGAGACAGCGTTTCACTCTTGTTGCCCAGGCTGGAGTGCAATGGCATAACCTCGGCTCACTACAACCTCTGTCTCCCAGGTTCAAGCGATTCTCCTACCTCTGCCTCCCGAGTAGCTGGGATTACAGGCATGAGCCACCACACCCAGCTACTTTTTGTATTTTTAGTAGAGACGGGGTTTCACCATGTTGGCTAGGCTGATCTCGAACTCCTGACTTCAGGTGATCCACCCACCTTGGCCTCCCAAAGTGCTGGGATTACAGGTGTGAGCCACCACGCCCAGCTTAACTGCTGCTGCTTATTTCAGGGAGGAAGAGGAGGACAAGATGTTGGAAGCCATGATCAAGAAGAAAGGTGAGGCCCTTGCTGGGGATGAGGCTGGTGAGCACTTGAACTTCGGCATTGGGGCTGGAAGGGAGGGACTGGTTGAAGGGAGGGTTGGAGTGGGCACTACCAGGATGGCTGTGCACAAACTCCGCAGCCTCTGTTGTGCAGAGAGGGCTGTGTGTAGCAAGAGAGGCCAGCATACAGCCAGGAAGGCTGTGGCTTAGGCTTGGAGGGTAGCCGTGGGATGCCCTGATGCCTACAGAGACGACTGTGGTATATGGGAGGCATCTTCCCAGGGTGGATTTGCCCTCAGCTGTGCATTCCCCCTTGAGATCTGCAGCTGGTTTTGTTGGAGTCCGTGGGCCCAAACAGCAGTGCTTCCTGGGGACCAAGTGGTGCTTGAAACAGTTAAAAGAGTACTGGACAGGAGATCGAGACCATCAGGGCTAACACGGTGAAACCCCGTCTCTACTAATACAAGAAATTAGTCGGGCGTGGTGGCGGGAGCTTGTAGTCCCAGCTACTCGGGAGGCTGGGGCAGGAGAATGGTGTGAACCCGGGAGGTGGAGTTTGCAGTGAGCCGAGATCACGCCATTGCACTCCAGCCTGGGTGACAGAGCGAGACTCTGTCTCAAAAAAAAAAAAAAAAAGTACTGGACTGTAAGTCAAAGAATTTTTTTTTTTTTTTTTGAGACAGAGTCCCACTCTGTTGTTCAGGCTGGAGTGCAGTGGTGTGATTTTGGCTCACTGCAATCTCTGCCTCCTAGTTTCAAGCAATTCTCCTGTCTCAGCCTCCTGAGTTGCTGGGACTACAGGCGCGTGCCACCACACCCAGCTAATTTTTTTTTTTTTTTTTTTGAGACAGAGTCTTGCTTTTGTCACCCAGGCTGGAGTGCAGTGGTACGATCTCAGCTCACTCAACCTCCGCCTCCCAAGTTCAAGCAATTCTGCTTCAGCTTCCTCAGTAGCTGGGATTAGCTGCCACCACACCCGGCTAATTTTTGTACTTTTAGTAGAGATGGGGTTTCGCCATGTTGGCCAGGCTAGTCTTGAACTCCTGACCTCAAGTGATCCGCTCGCCTCGGCCTGCCAAAGTGCTGGGATTATAGGTGTGAGCCACTGCGCCCGGCCCTGGCTAATTTTTTTGTATTTTTAGTAGAAACGGGGTTTCATCATGTTGACCAGGCTGGTCTCGAACTCCTGGCCTCAAGCGATCTGCCCACCTCGGCCTCCCAAAATGCTGGGATTATAGGCGTGAGCCAGTGTTCCTGGCCAGGATTTGGGTTTTGGTCTTGGTTTTACCAGTACCTCACTTTGTGGCCTTGTGGTTAGGTCTTGACTCAGGCCAAGTCAGACTACTTGAGTTCTAGTCCCAGCTCTGGCACTTATGAGCTGGGTGACTTTGAGCCGGCCACTTTACCACTCTGGTCTCATTCTTCATATCTGCAGAATGCGGGTGAAAATGGCACCCCCTCACAGGTGTGTGCTGGTATTACTGAGATAATGTGTAAAACTTAGCTGAGGGCCCTGGCCCTACAAAGGGCTCAGTTGGTATTAGTCAATTTCAAAGGCCTACATTTTCCTTGTCTATAAAATTAGGGGCTCAGACAGATGATTTTGAAGGTTTCTCTTGCTCTGACAGCATTTGTGTTGTAAGTAACAGAGCTGTGGGCACCAGCCTGGGTGAATCCAGCCTTTTAAAGATAAATGGGGGCCAGGCGCGGTGGCTCACGCCTGTAATGCCAGCACTTTGGGAGGCCGAGGCCGGCAGATCACGAGGTCAGGTGTTCGAGACCAGCCTGGCCAGCATGGTGAAACCCTGTCTCTACTAAAAATACAAAAATTAGCCGCGCATGGCGGCGCTTGCATGTAATCCCAGCTACTTGGGAGGCTGAGGCAGAAGAATCGCCTGAACCCAGGTGGCAGAGGTTGCAGTGAGCCGAGATCGTGCCACTGCATTCCAGCCTGGGCGACAGCGCAAGTCTCCGTCTCAAAAAAAAAAAAAAAAAAAAAGATAAGTGGGGCCAGGCACGGTGGCTCACGCCTGTAATCCCAGCACTTTAGGAGGCTGAGGCGGGCTCATCGCCTGAGGTCAGAAGTTTGAGATCAGCCTGGCCCAACATGGTGTAACCCCGTCTCTACTAAAAATACAAAAATTAGCTGGGTGTGGTGGCACACTTCTGTAATCTCAGCTACTTGGGAGGCTAAGGCGGAGAATTTCTTGAACCAGGAGGCAGAGTTTGCAGTGAGCTGAGACCGCGCCATTGCACTCCAGCCTGGGCGACAGAGACTCTGTCTCAAAAAAAAGAAAAAGAAAAAGATAAATGGATGCCATGCTTCAGAATTCCTGGATTCTAGGCCGAGTGCGGTGGCTCATGCCTGTAATCCTAGCAGTTTGGGAGGCTGAGGCGGGGGGGATCACGAGGTCAGGAGATCGAGAGCATCCTGGCTAACAGTGAAACCCCATCTCTACTAAAAATACAAAAATTAGCCGGGGCGTGGTGGCACCCGCCTGTAGTCCCAGCTACTCGGGAGGCTGAGGCAGGAGAATCGCCTGAACCCAGGAGGCGGAGGTTGCAGTGGGCCAAGATCGCGTCATTGCACTCCAGCCTGGGCGACAAAGCGACTCAGTCTCAAAAAAAAAAAGAATTCCCGGATTCAGCAGAGCTCTTACATGTGCTGACCATCTTGATCTTTCCCCAAACACTGGAGGTGGGGAGGGGGAGGATGGGCCCCATCCTCTAGGTGAAGAGACAGAGGCTGGGAAAGGTGAGTGTCTTGTCCCTCCCAGGCTCCACACAGGAAGTGGTGGGGCTGGCTGAGCCCTGCTGCCCATGTCCAGGCCTGTGTCACTGGGTCTAGCCTGCCCTGGATGTACCCCTCTTCTCCACTTTATTAAGTGCTCCCCTCTCTGTGCTGCAGAGTTCCAGAGGGAGGCTGAACCTGAGGGCAAGAAGAAGGGGAAGTTCAAGACCATGAAGATGTTGAAACTGCTAGGAAACAAACGTGATGCCAAGAGCAAGTCCCCCAGAGACAAGAGCTAACAGCACGAGAAGCCAGTTGGGGATTGCCCCCTCCTGGAGCAGCTCCTGGGCTGTGCTCTGTTTGAAGGGGGTGCCCTGCTCCCCTCAGATCAGTCAGGAGGAAGATGACTAAGGGGAGGGATCCTCTGGGTGATGGCCTCTTCCTCCTCAGGGACCTCTGACTGCTCTGGGCCAAAGAATCTCTTGTTTCTTCTCCGAGCCCCAGGCAGCGGTGATTCAGCCCTGCCCAACCTGATTCTGATGACTGCGGATGCTGTGACAGACCCAAGGGGCAAATAGGGTCCCAGGGTCCGGGGAGGGGCGCCTGCTGAGCACTTCCGCCCCTCACCCTGCCCAGCCCCTGCCATGAGCTCTGGGCTGGGTCTCCGCCTCCAGGGTTCTGCTCTTCCAGGCAGGCCAGCAAGTGGCGCTGGGCCACACTGGCTTCTTCCTGCCCCATCCCTGGCTCTGAGTCTCTGTCTTCCTGTCCTGTGCAGGTGCCCCTGGATCTCAGTTTCCCTCACTCAGGAACTCTGTTTCTGAAGTCTTCAGTTAAGTTTGAGTTTATGACTCAGTGGCCTGTACTGTCAGACGTGAATGGGCCTGACGGGCAAATCCATCCCTCTCTCCCTCACAGTTCCAGGAGCGGCTTCCCTCGTCTCCCCTTACTCCACAGGGAGCCTCCCTTGCCAGGACCAGGGCTGCGACGGCCATGCTGGGGCAGGTGGGTGCTCTGTTAGCTGCTCCCAGTGCTGTCCCAGGCTGCAGTTCTGGTGCCTGGTTGTCAGGTAGGAAGGGTGCACTTGAAGCAGGTGCTCATCTCGGTTCCCTAACGTTTATAGTCTGACCCCTCATTTAGGCTTTCCTCTGCCACCCCGGTCCAGGGAAGAGGCTCGCTCCCGCCCATGGTCATCACTGGTCTGTCTGCTCTGTTGTCTGTTCTCTCCCTGACTCCCTCCCACCGAAGGCCTGATGGCCACTCACCCCTCTGGGATGGCTATGGGAGAGGAGGAGTGATGGGGACCGCCACCTTTTCTGCAGGAAATGTGCCCAGCAGCTCTTGGTCAAAGCACTGTTGCTATAAACTATCTCTGGGATGCCTCTAGGCCCCCTTCCCTCTACACACCTCTGGGAAAAGATCACACTGTATTAACTCTCGAGGAGTTTCCTCACCAATAAACAGACAACCTCAACTGCCAGTGCCCTGCAGCCTCGGGCCACAGCGGCAGCCTTGTTTGCCTTCCCACCTGCCTCTGCCACACCTGGTGGCTGAACATCTCTGGTCGCCCAGAGGCCATGTTGGGGCCATCCTCCAAGAGGGATCTCTGCCCTCACTGCCTGCCACTGGGCAGGATCCCTTTCCTCTGCAGGGAGAGGTGGCTCCTCGGCCATGCAGCCCCTGGCAGGCTCCTTCTAAACATGCCTGTTGACCTGGAGCTGGCACCACCAACTCCAGGGCCTTTCCAGGGCCAGACAGGTAACACGCATGAACCCGAGTGACAGCTCTGACGGGCTGTTTCGGTGTCAGGAGACAAAGCTGGCAGGGGCAGGGGTGAACTGGAGGCAAGTCAAGTCACCTGTGGCCTGTGGGGCTGAATGTGGGCCCGGTGTTGCCAGATCCTTTGTCATAAGAAGCTAGAAATCCAGATTTTATGTGTGTGTAATTTGTAAATGCTGAAAGCTAGCCTGAATTTTTTTTTTTTTTTTTTTGAGACAGAGTCTCGCTCTGTCGCCCAGGCTGGAGTGCAGTGGCGCGATCTCAGCTCACTGCAAGCTCCGCCTCCTGGGTTCACGCCATCCTCCTGCCTCGGCCTCCTGAGCAGCTGGGACTACAGGCGCATGCTACGACGCCTGGCTAATTTTTTGTATTTTTAGTAGAGACGGGGTTTCACCGTGTTAACCAGGATGGTCTCGATCTCCTGACCTTGTGATCCACCCACCTTGGCCTCCCAAAGTGCTGGGATTACAGGCGTGAGCCACCACGCCCGGCCACTAGCCTGAATTTCAATCAAGGGTTGGCTGATACTGTGTGTCCAGGGTGGACTGGATTTGTCCTGGGGGGTTCTCTGGTTTGCTGCCTCCTGACCACATGATGGGGCCTTCAAGGTCGAGGACAACTGTTCCCATTAGATTGCACCCTCTGCCCTCAGGTTCTTGAGGGTGTGTGGACACAGAGGCTTTCCATGGGATGTCCCTGAGCCGGCCCTTGATTAGGGCCTACCATTTACAGGGCCGTTTTATTCTGCAAACCGAAACTTGGGTCATGTGACCTGATGGGATTATGGGACTCCCTCCAGGTGCCCGAGACAAGGTTGATATTTCCAAAATATTTTGGTGATTTACTGGGACAGGCAAATGACAGAATACCGGAGAAGGCAGGGATCGTGGGTGTCAGGAGCCAGAGGGGAGGGGGACAGATGTTCTGTGTATAGGACAAGGTGTCAGGTGACTCCTTCCCAGCAGGGCCTCGCAGATGCACGAGCACGAGCACGGAGCTGGTGGGTTTTGCCCAAGAAAGGTCATGCGGCACATGCAGGGATTGGAACTCCCAGGCCAGGGCTCTAGGTCGCTCCCACCTTTTCATGTTTCTTTCTGTGGCCATGGGTATAGTGGAAAGACATAAAGCTAAAGCCAACTTTTAATCCTGAATGCACTGCTTGCCAGGTAAATGCCCTTGGTTGTGGTATCTTGTTGAGACTTAGTTTTCACAGAGGGATAATGAACCGTTGCAGAGGTTTATTGAGATCATTAACAGAGTGGAATTCAGCACCCGCCACAGCAGCCAGCCATGGGGTGCCCAAGAGGTTGGTTCCCGTTGCCACTTGAAATATGCAAACAGGTAGCTAGAAACCATCTGGGCTTGACAAAGTCTAACGCCTTGAACAAATAAGCTTATCCCTCTGAAAACAAAATGGTGCTTGTAATGACTGGCCAGTTAATCATTGTGGTTGAATACTTGCCTAAGGCGGTAAGAAATCAAATAAGTAAATCCTAAAACAGGAAGAAAGGAATCATATTCATTCCTGAATTCAGAAAACTAAATGAGCAGGCCACAGATCAGAGGTGGTGGGAAGCAGGCCCAATGGATACCTTTAGACACATGTCCTAGTAGGGATGCTCGGGCTTTGCTTCTCTGCGGACGGGGCTGTGAGTCTCAGAGGCTCCATCTGCATTCCGGGGCAGGGGCTAGGCTGCTGAGTATGCCTTGGGGTACTGCAGGGCAGTGCTATGCCACCATCTGACGTGGCAGAAGGCTGGTAGGATGGGCTGGCCTGAGGATGGCCCTGCCTGGCAGAGGAGTGGACTCCAGTGGTTGAGCTTGGGCTACCCTGCCCGTCTCTGGAGACAGATTAAGTGGTGGCAAGACCCTTCCTAAGTTCCTCACTCCTTCTGTGGTCAATGTCTTCCATTTCTCGGAGTTTCTGCAAAGGGCATCAGGGAAAGCAGGTGTATCAGGGCTAGGAAGCTGAGGAGCTGTCACAGCAGTGAGCTAGAGCCTGACCCCTGAACCCTGCCACAGCAGGCCCTGTATTTCCATTCGCACTTGGCGCTGGGCCCTTCCCCTCCCCACTTCCCCGGTTGTTTCTCTTACCTGGGAGATTTCAGCAAGGATGATTCCTCGGTACTGTTTGCCCTGTCCCAGGGCCTCCATGTCAGCCAGGAATTCTTTCCTCTCCTGGATTTCCTTCACCACTGGACAGAGGAGAGGGCTGTCAGGTTCCCGTGAGGGATGCAGGCAGCGGGTTGCCTCTCTTGAGGAGAGGAAGTGGTTCTATTGTCAAATAGTGTTTCTAGGCCAGGCGCGGTGGCTCACGCCTATAATCCCAGCACTTTGGGAGGCCAAGGCAGGTGGATCACGAGGTCAGGAGTTCCAGACCAGCCTGACCAACATGGTGAAACCCCGTGTCTACTAAAAATACAAAAATTAGCCAGGCATGGTGGCGGGCGCTGGTAATCCCAGCTACTCAGGTGGCTGAGGCAGGAGGGATTGCTTGAACCTGGGAAGTGGAGGCTGCAGTGAGCCCAGATCACGCCACTGCACTCTAGCCTGGGCAATAAGAGCAAGACTGTCTCAAAATAAATAAATAAATAAATAGTGTTTCTCACTTGTTGGCCCTTGGCCCTCAGGGATCCCCTGACTGCTCCATCCAATTCTGGGCCCCCTCCTCACATTACCCCCACCCCCAGCATGACTGGTCCATCGGAGTCTTACGCTCTTCAAATCGGTCTAGCTCAGGGGCTGGAGCCTTCTGTCGTGCAGGAGGGGCCTTTCTTTTCCGTTCCTCCAGGTCCTTCCCCGTGGCAAAGATATTTTGGAGTCTTTGTTTCTCCTTCTCCAGATCCCCTGTAGGGCCAAAAAGAAATGGCCTAGTTAGGCTGTAAAGGGTGCCCTTTTTCATGGTCTGTGTTCCCAAGTGCACGTGCTTGCTGCAGGGTGCCTGGTCATGCAGACAGGGCTTCCGTACACCTGCTGCTACCCTGGGTTCTCCTGAGCAATACTGTACTGTCAAGAGAGGCAGGAAGAGGTGGAAAGAACCAAGAAAAGAGTTTGGGTATGGTCTGTAATTCCAACACTTTGGGAGGCTGAGGTGGGAAGATTGCTTAGGACCAGGAGTTCAAGACCAGCCTAATGGATGTAGTGAGACCCTCATCTCTTTTTTTCTTTCTTTTTTTTTTTTTTTGAGACAAGGTCTGACTCTGTCGCCCAGACTGGAGTGCAGTGATACAATTTCGGCTCACTGCAACCTCTCGGGCTCAAGTCATCCTCCCACCTCAGCCTCCCGAGTAGCTGGGACTACAGGTGGACGTCATCGTGCCCAGCTAATTTTTGTATTTTTTTTTTTTTTAGTAGAGATGGAGTTTTGCCATGTTGCCCAGGCTGGTCTCAAACACATGAGCTCAAACGATCTGCCAGCCTCGGCCTCCCAAAGTGCTGGAATTACAGGCATGAGCCATCACGCCTGACCAATATCCTATCTCTAAAAAAAAAAAAAAAAAAAGTCCAGGCACGGTGGCTCACACCTGTAATCCTAGCACTTTGGGAGGCTGAGGCGGGCAAATCACGAGGTCAGGAGTTCGAGACCAGCCCAGCCAACGTGGTGAAACCCCATCTCTACTAAAAATACAAAAAATTAGCTGGGCATGGGCCGGGCGCGGTAGCTCATGCCTGTAATCCCAGCACTTTGGGAGGCCGAGGTGGGCGGATCACGAGGTCAGGAGATCAAGACCATCCTGGCTAACACGGTGAGACCCCACCTCTAATAAAAATACAAAAAAATTAGCCCGGCGTGATGGCAGGTGCCTGTAGTCCCAGCTACTCGGGAGGCTGAGGCAGGAGAATGGCGTGAACCTGGGAGGTGGAGCTTGCAGTGAGCCGAGTTGGCGCCACTGCACTCCAGCCTGGGCGACAGAGCAAGACTCCGTCTCAAAAAAAAAAAAAATTAGCTGGGCAGGGCATGGTGATGGGTGCCTGTAATCCTAGCTACTTGGGAGGCTGAGGCATGAGAATTGCCTGAACCCAGGAGGTGGAGGTTGCAGTGAGCCGAGATCATGCCACTGTACTCCAGCCTGGGTGACAGTGCGAGACTCCGTCTCAAAAAAAGCTGGGTGTGGGGAACACCTGTGGTCCCAGCTATTCTGGAGGCTGAGGCAGGAGGATTGCTTGAGCTCAGGAGTTCTGGCTGCAGTGAGCTATGATCATGCCACTGTATTACAGAATGGGTGACAGAATGAGAGCGACACTGTCTCAAAAAAAAAAAAAAAAAAAAGGCCGGGAGCGGTGGTTTGTGCCTGTAATCCCAACACTTTGGGAGGCCAGGGTGGGCGGATCACTTGAGGCCAGGAGTTCAAGACCAGCCTGGCCAACATGGTGAAACCCCATCTCTACTAAAAAAATTAACTGGACATGGTGGTGGACACTTGTAATCCCAGCTACTCAGGAGGCTGACACATGAGAATGGCTTGAACCCGGGAGGCGGAGGTTACAGTGAGCCGAGATAGCACCACTGCACTCCAACCTGGGCACAGAGTAAGGCTCTGTCTTTAAAAAAAAAAAAAAAAAAAAAAAAAGTTTTGTCAAAACTTAGCAGAGCAAGGCTAAGAAAGCTCAGGAACCTGGGGCCTCGGCGATGCCTGTAGTGGCAACTTATGTATAGGGGCTGCAGGGAGAGGTTAGGCTGTGGCATTGAGCCCTGATAGCCCCTATCATCAGGAAGTGGTAGATTTCAGTTAATCCTGAGTTCTGGAAAAATAAAAAAAAGGACCATCTGACTGGTTTCCTCTGCGCCCTGAATACCCCTAAGCCAACATGTGCTGAGGCTCAAGAGCATTGGTACAAAGTGCATGGGGATTTGATTAGCTACCTTCCCACCTTCCCTGTGGGCTGCTTGTGTCCCTCTCCCTTGTCCTCCCCCAGGGAGATGGAGAAAGGCCCTAGCTGAGACCCTCACTTACTGGTGGCTTGAGGCTTGAACTGCTCCCGGCTGTAGGCCCCGTTGGCTTGACACATGTTGGCAGGCCGGAGGTGGGGACGGGCTGCGAGGATGGGAGGCAGGTAGATGGGCGAGGCTATTTGCTTGGAAGGTAAGACTCTCTGGCTGGATGTTGGGCTGCACTGTAGGGGCAAAGCATCTCCTCCTGGGGAACGAAGAGTTGGGGTGGGAGGACCCACATGGCTTTTTTTTTTTTTTTTTTTTTTTTTTGAGTCTGAGTCTTGCTCTGTCACTCAGGCTGGAGTGCAGTGGCACGATCTCGGCTTACTGCAACCTCTGCCTCTTAGGTTCAAGCGATTCTCCTGCCTCAGTCTCCCAAGTAACTGGGATTACAGGCATGCGCCACCATGCTTGGCTAATTTTTGTATTTTTAGTAGAGACAGGCCATGTTGGCCAGGCTGGTCTTGGACTCCTGACCTCAAGTGATCCACCCACCTCGGCCTCCCAAAGTGCTAGGATTATAGGCATGAGCTATTGCACCTGGCCACTTTTTAAAACTAAAAGTTGGCCGGGCATGGTGGCTCACGCCTGTAATCCCAGCACTTTGGGAGGCCGAGATGGGTAATCACTTGAGGTCAGGAATTCGAGACCACCCTGGCTAACACGGTGTAACCCTATCTGTACTAAAAATACAAAAAATTAGCTGGGCGTGGTGGCGGGTGCCTATAGTCCCTACTGCTCGGGAGGCTGAGGCCGGAGAATGGCATGAACCCGGGAGGCGGGACTTGCAGTGAGCTGAGATTGCACCACTGCACTCCAGCCTGGGCGACAGAGCGAGACTTCGTCTCAAAAAAAAATTAATAGAATAAAAATAAAGGTAATACCTACCTGTTAAAAGAAGTCAAAAGGCCAGGTGCAGTGGCTCACGCCTGTAATCCCAACACTTTGGGAGGCTGAGGTGGGCAGATCACTGGAGGTCAGGAGTTTGAGACCAGCCTGGCCAACATGGTGAAACCCCATGTCTAAAGAAAAACAAAAAAATTAGCCAGGCATTATGACGGGTGCCTGTAATCCTAGCTACTTGGGAGGCTGAGGCGGGAGAATCACTTGAACCCAGGAGGTGGAGGTTGCAGTGAGCCAAGATTGCACCACTGCATTCCAGCCTGGGTGACTGAGCAAGACTGTCTCAAAAAAACCCCCAAAAAACAAAAATTAGCTGGGCGTGGTGATGCAGGCCTGTAATCCTAGCTACTGGGAAGGCTGAGACAGGAGAATCGCTTGAACCCAGGAGGTGGAGGTTGCAGTGAGCTGAGATTGTGCCACTGCACTCCAGCCTGGGCAACAGAGTGAGACTCTGTCTCAAAAAACAAAACAAAACAAAACAAAACAAGTCAAACAGTACAAGGAGTCTTCTCTTCTTCCTTCCAGTCCCACCCCTCTATAATGAATGAGTGATAATGGTAACAGTTTGGTGGTCTCCTTCCTTTTTGATGCTTATACAAACATGTTCAAAGATATATGTGCATATAAGATTCTTTCAAACACTGGATCATACTGTAATATATTAAAATAACAGACTCTTTTCACTTAACATTTTTTCATGGATATCTGTCCAGATCAATCCATTTATATATAACTTATTTTTTATAGCTATATACTAGTATCCTTAGAATGGATACATTATTTATTCAGCTCACCTCCTTGTTTCAGAAATTTAGGTTATTTCTAGGTTTGTTTTTTACTACTTCAAACAATGCTGCAATAAACATTCTTGTACATCAAATCTTTGTACTGATGCTTTAATTTCTATGGATGGTTCCTAAAACTTTCTGTGTGGTGCATGGACAAGCAGGGACAGTTTGGATGATAGCAGGTACCTATCCCTCCCGCTGTCCATCCCCCCGCTTGGCCATCCCTGGGGCTTCTCCCCCAGGCGATCCAAGTGTGTCACCTGTCTGGTCAGTTGACCCCACCTCTCAACTGCCATAAAGCCCAGCTTAGAGCAGGTCCCATCCATTGTTTTTTGTTTGTTTGTTTGAGACAGAGTCTCCCTCTGTTGCCCAGGCTGGAGTGCAGTGGCATGATCTTGGCTCTCTGCAACCTACACCTCCTGGGTACAAGCAATTCTTGTGCCTCAGTCTCCTGAGTAGCTGGGATTATGGTATGTGCCACCACGCCTGGCTAATTTTTTGTTTTTTGTTTTTTGTTTTTTTTTTGAGACAGAGTTTTGTTCTTGTCACCCAGGCTAGAGTGCAATGGTGTGATCTCAGCTCACTGCAACCTCTGCCTCCTGGGTTCAAGCTATTCTCCCGCTTCAGCTTCCCAAGTAGCTGGGACTACAGGCCCGGGTCACCACACCTGGCTAATTTTTGTATTTTTAGTAGGGATGGAGTTTCACCATGTTGGCCAGGGTGGTCTTGAACTCCTGACTTTGGGTGATCTGCCTGTCTCGGCCTCTGAATGTGCTGGGATTACAGGCATGAGCCACCGCACCTGGCTCATCCACTGTTTTGATCTGGGTGCCTGTCTACTTTTTCTGCCCGTCCAGCCTTTACAAGGTCAATTCCCCAGGAGCGAGCGGTCAGAAGTATTAATTTTTTTGGTCACACACCCAAAAATTTTGCTGTAGAGAGAGGTTTCACTGTGTTGCCCAGGCTGGCCTTGAACTCCTGGGCTCATGTGATTCTCCTGCCTCAGCTTCCTGAGTAGCTGGGACTACAGGTACACCTCAGTATGTATGTGTTTTGCCAGGCTGGTCTTGAACTCTTGGGCTCAAGCAATCCTCCTGCCTTAGCCTCCCAAAGTGATAGGATTATAGGTATAAGCCACCACAGCTGACCTGTTTTTTTATTTTTTATTTTTTGTTTTTGAGACGATGTCTTGCTCTGCCACCCACGCTGGAGTGCAGTGGTATGGTCTCGGCTCACTGCACCCTCTGCCTGCTGGGTTCAAGTGATTTTCCTGCCTCAGCCTCCTGAGTAGCTGGTATTACAGGCATCCACCATCATGCCCAGCTAATTTTTGTATTGGCGTAGAGACAGGGTTTTACCATGTTGGCCAGGCTGGTCTTGAACTCTTGACCTCAGGTGATCTGCCCGCCTCAGCCTCCCAAAGTGCTGGGATTACAGGTGTGAGCTCCCACACCCGGCCTGACCTGTTTTTATTTTAATTTAATTTAATTTTATTTTAATTATTTTGAGATTAGGCTCCACTCGGTCGCCCAGGCTGGAGTGCAGTGGTGCAATCACAGCTCATTGCAGCCTTGACCTCCCAGGGTCAAGTGATCCTCCCACCTCAACCTCCTGAGTAGCTGGGACTACAGGTTGGCACCACCACACCTGGCTAATTTTAAAAAATTTTGGGGGCTGGGTGCAGTGGCTCATGCCTGGAATCCCAGCACTTTGGGAGGCCGAGGCAGGCAGATCACGAGGTCAGGAGTTCGAGACCAGCCTGGCCAACATAGTGAAACCCAGTCTCTACTAAAAATACAAAAATTAAGCCGGGCATGGTGGCGCACGCCTGTAATCCTAGCTAGTCAGGACGCTGAGGCAGGAGAATTGCCTGAACCCAGGAGGCGGAGGTTGTAGTGAGCCGAGATCATGCCACTGCACTCCAGCCTGGGCGACAGAGAGAGAGACTCATCTCAAAACAAAACAAAACAAAAAAGTTGGCCAGGCGTGGTGGCTCACTCCTGTAGTCCCAGCACTTTGGGAGGCCGAGGTGGGCGGATCATGAGGTCAGGAGATCGAGACCATCCTGGCTAACATGATGAAACGCCATCTCTACTAAAAATACAAAAAATTAGCCGGGCGTGGTGGTGGGCACCTATAGTCTCAGCTACTTGGGAGGCTGAGGCAGGAGAATGGCATGAACCCGGGAGGCAGAAGTTGCAGTGAGCCGAGATTGCGCCACTGCACTCCAGCCTGGGCGACAGAGTGAGACTCTGTCTCAAAAAAAAAAAAAAAAAAGGTTTTGTGGAGATGAGGTCTTGTGGCTTGTGGTGTTGCCCGGGCTGGTCTTGAACTCCTGGGCTTAAGCCATCCTCCCACCTCAGCCTCCCAGTGTTGGAATTACAGGCATGAGCCACGTGCCCGGCTGTCTTTGTTTTTTTTTATATGAGGTCCTCTCTCCCTTAACATGGAGAAGCATTAAAAGTGTGGCCCCAGATCCCTCTGTCCAGGAAGCCTCTGTGGACTGCCCCTTACTTTTCATGATGTCCATGATGTGGCGCTGCTGGATGTTCGTCAGTTTGGATTCCTTCATCATCACTGCACGACAAAGCATTCTATGAGGTCTCTTGGGCTGCAAGCGGATGCCTTCACCTGACACCCTACTGAAATTTAAAACCCTACATCCTAGCCCCATTCTGCACTGAGCATGCCTTCTCTATCTTTCCTGCTTTGTTTTTTCTATAGCACTTACGACCACCTAAAATTCTATATATTTTATTTTATTGTTATCCTTCTATATTAGCTGTATGATAAGAATTTTTGCTGGTTTAATAAAATTTCTGCCCTCTGTTAAATATTTTTTCCTCTTTCTCTTTTTTTTTTTTTTTTTTTTTTTTTGAGATGGAGCTTCCATCTTGTTGC
This sequence comes from Pan troglodytes, assembly GCF_028858775.2. NCBI lineage: Eukaryota > Metazoa > Chordata > Mammalia > Primates > Hominidae > Pan > Pan troglodytes. Next base: position 39,963,555 of record NC_086016.1, read on the forward strand.
CCAGGCTGGAGTGCAGTGGCGCGACCTCAGCTCACTGCAATCTCCACCTCCTGGGTTCAAGGAATTCTCCTGCCTCAGCCTCCCGAGTAGCTGGGATTACAGACATGCGCCACCACGCCCGGCTAATTTTGTACTTTTAGTAGAGACTGGGTTTCTCCATGTTGGTCAGGCTGGTCGTGAACTCCTAACCTCAGGTGATCTGCCCACCTTGGCCTCCCAAAGTGCTGGGATTACCGGCTTGAGCCACCTCATTTTCTTTCACTGCTGTATCCCCAGCACCTAAAACAGAGTCTAAGGCACATGGTAGACTTAAAAATGCTGTTGTTGGAAAAAAACAAAAAAGTTGTTGAGTAAAAGAACACATGAACACTTGTTCATCATGTTTCAGGGGCTGGAGCTACAATTGTGAGCCGAAACAGGCACGGTTCCTGCCTGATGAAATTCATGATCTGGAGGGATAGATGGGACACCAAATAACTGACTACAGCTTGTGCTAAGCCCAGTGAAGGAAAATGTGTGAGGGCGCATAACAGTTGATCCTACTGTGGTGGTGAGGAGCAGAAGTCTTCCTCGGGAAAGTTGAAAGTATGATCTAAAGGATGCATAGGAGTTAACTACTCTAAAAATTTTAGTTCTTTGACTTTTGGCAAGGTGTAGCACCTTGAACCTTCCCCTCCCCCCCGCCCCGCCCCGCCCCGCCCCCAACTAAGGCATATGCAGTAGAATTTTGAAGCTTTCTGAACCCCAGGCTCCTTATCTGTAAAGGAAAATAGTGCTAAGCCATAGGTCAGGTATGGGGGAACTGAGTTACAGAGGGTAACTACCACCATTCTTCTCTCATCCTTTAACTCAGGGGTCCCCAACCCCCCGTCCGTGGACTGGTACCAGTCCCTGGCCTGTTAGGAACCGGGCCGCACAGCAGGAGGTGAGCGGCAGGCTAGCGAGCCTCACCGCCTCCTTTCAGGTCAGTGACGGCCTTAGATTCTCATAGGAGCGCGAACCCTATTGTGAACTGCGCACGCGAGGGATCTAGGTTGCACGCTCCTTATGAGAATCTAATACCTGATGATCTGAGGTGGAACAGTTTCATCCCGAAACCATTCTCCACACCTCCGTCAGTGGAAAAATTGTCTTCCACGAAACCGGTCCCTGGTGCCAAAAAGGCTGGGATCGCTGCTTTAACGCACTGACCTCTGAGCAGCTCGCAGGTCCCCGGGGTGTAAGTGGTGGTCTTGGGGCGGCGCCGGAACCCAGTTCCTTTGGTCACTACCTCCATCTGCTTCTGTGAAGCCATGGGAGGACTCTGAGGAGGGAAAGACGCAATGACACACCCCCTGTCTCCTGTCCCTAATCTCTGTTCCCCGACGCCCAACACCCCCAGAAGTCTGGAAGCGGGGATCGAGCCAGAGAATGATGCCGCCAGTTAATATTGCGACAGTGCCCAAACCTCCCATCCAGACACACAGATACACACACACAGTCCTCATTCTGACCCAGCGCCTGTGGCAGGGAAGTCTCCTCGGGAGGGAGTGTTAACACAGCCATGGTCACAACAGTACCCACTGAGTGATATGCCAAAATTGAAATTTCACCCTAAGACCCTCTCTGGGTGCTCCCCTCTCCACATAGAAGTGGGCTCCCGGAGGCGGTGACCACTGCTTTACAGCCGCATCCGCACCGGTGCCACGCAGAAATACTGCGCGACCTGGGCTGCTGGAGCTGGCAGCTAGCGCCTCTGGCTACTATAGAAACGCGCGCACACCAGTCAGCGCATGCGCACTTTCCCCGCTCTGTCCTGCCTCCCGGAAGTGATTTCCTCTGGGTTACGGCGCAGGCGCAAGATAAGCTAGGAGCCGCGCGAGTCGTAGTGTCGCTGTTTGCGGGTCTCCGCGCGGGACCGGGGCGCAGCGGGGTCGCTGAGGCGAGGGTGTCATGTCAGACAACGAGGACAAGTGAGTGCGGGAGCGGAGTGGCCTTTGCGGCAACCTTGGAAGGGGCGGATGAGGCAAGGCTTGGGTCGGCTGAGGAGCCTGGCGTCTAGGGCAATGTCTGAGGGGACTGGGGTCCTGAGGGGGCCGGCGGAGCCGAGGAAGGGAAGGGCGGGCGACCCAGGAGCACAGCCCCGGCTGGAGGCACAGGAGGGCCCAGGCTCGAGGGTCCAGAGGGGATCCGTAGAAAAGGTGTCCTTCAGCAAATGTTCCAGCGAGCCGGGCTCTGTGTCATGCAGTGGGAATATTGAGGTGAATGAACAATCGTCCCTGCCTTTCCACGTGCTCACTTTCTAGAACAGGGGTCACAGGCCCATAAGTAAGCAAGCAAGCAGGTAACGGTGGTCGCGTGAGCTTCCCCAGTTCTAGAAGTATGTAGTATAGGAGTACTCCAGAGGAGGGTCTGGGGCAGCTCCACCGGGTGGCATTAAATAAAAGTATGGGACGGTCCTTTGCAGTATTTTTTTTTTTTTTTTGAAACAGAGTCTTGCTCTGTCGCCCAGGCTGGAGTGCAGTGGCGCGATCTCGGCTCACTGCAGCCTCCGCCTCCGGGGTTCAAGGGATTCTCCTGCCTCAGCCTCCCGACTAGCTGGGATTATGGGCGTGCACCACCACGCCTTGCTAATTGTTTGTAGTTTTAGTAGAGACGGGTTTCACCATGTTGGCCAGACTGGCCTCGAACTCCTGAGCTTGTGATCCACCCGCCTCGGCCTCCCAAAGTGCTGGGATCACAGGCGTGAGCCACCGTGCCCGGCCTGCTTGTAGTAATCTAGATGAGAGAAGTCAGTAGCTTATAGTAGGGTGGTAGGAGTAGAGGTGGTGAGAACTGGTTTTGAATTCTGGATATATTACTGTTTTAAAGATAGAGCCCAAAAATTACCTGTTGGATGTGTGGGTGCAAAGAGAGCTAGTCTGAGGATAAAAATAAGAAACGTGTGGGATTGCTACCGCATTCCCAGTGAGTGTCAGTAGAGAAGAGGAGATGACCCGTGGCTGAGCATTAGGGCATTTGGACATTGAGTGCTTGGGGGAAAAGAGAAGCCGGGGAGGTGGGGGAACACCAAGAGGGTGAGGTGTCCTTGGAGTCAAGTGAGGAGAGCAAGTGGCCTAATGTGCCAGCTGATAGATCAGGCTAAATGAGAAGGAGAGTTGGCCATTGGATTTAGCAACGTGGAGATCATTAATGAGCTTGGAAAGTGGTTTTGATGGAGCTGTTGGGGTGAAAGGCTTTTTGGAGTGAGATTATGACAAAATGGGAAGAGGAAGATAGTGAGGGTGGACAGCTCTTTCACACATTTTTGCTTCAAAGGACACCATGGAATTAGGGCTATAGGGGGAGAGAGAAGAGAAATAAGGGTTTTTTGTTTGTTTGTTTTTGTTTTTTTAGATGAGGAAAAGCACATGTTGAAATGCTGATGGGGCCGGGTGCTGTGGCTTACACCTCTAATCCCAGCACTTTGGGAGGCCGAGGAGGGTGGATCACCTGAGGCCAGGAGTTCGAGACCAGCCTGGTCAACATGGTGAAACCCCATCTTTACTAAAAATACAAAAATTAGCTGGGCATGGTGGCGTGTGCCTATAATCCCAGCTACTCGGGAGGCTGAGACAGGAGAATTGCTTGAACCCAGGAGGCGGAGGTTGCAGTGAGCCAAGATCACGCCATTGCACTCCATCCTGGACAACAGAGCGAGACTTTGTCTCAAAAAAAAAAAAAAATGCTGATGGGAATGATCCAGTAGAGAGGGAAACAGTGATGACGAATGAGTACTAGCAATATTTGGGGGCAGATGGGGAAAAATTGAAGGGGTAAAATGGAACAAAAGTCGGATTTACTTCTTCTTCTTCTTCTTATTTTTTATTTTTTGAGAAGGAGTCTCACTGTGTCACCCAGGCTGGAGTGCAGTGGGGTGACCGTGGCTCAGTGCACCCTCCGCCTCTCGGGTTCAAGCAATTCTTGTGCCTCAGCCTCCTGAGTAGCTGGGATTACAGGCGCCCACGACCACACTCGGCTAATTTTTTTGTATTTTTAGCAGAGACGAGATTTCTCCATGTTGGCCAGGCTGGTCTTGGACTCCTGACCTCAAGTGATGCACCCACCCCGGCCTCTCAAAGTGCTGGGATTACAGACGTGAGCCACTGCACCCAGCTGATTTACTTATTAAGTAAATATTTATTGAGTGCTTCCTACACACTGGGCGAGACACAGATCTCTGCCCTCTTTGATTTTTTTGTTTGTTTGTTTTTTGTTTTGCGGTGGCGGGGGGTTTTTGAGACGGAGTTTCACTCTTGTTGCCCAGGCTGGAGTGCAATGGCGTGATCTCAGCTCACCACAACCTCCGCCTCCTGGGTTCAAGTGATTCTCCTGCCTCAGCCTCCCAAGTAGTTGGGATTACAGGCATGTACCACCACCACTCCCGGCTAATTTTGTATTTTTAGTAGAGATGGGGTTTCATCATGTTGGTCAGGCTGGCCTTGAACTCCACCCGCCTTGGCCTCCCAAAGTGCTGGGATTACAGGCTTAATCCCAGAGCCACAATACAAAGCCACCATGCCCGGCCTCTGAATTTTTTTTTTTTTAATTTTTCTTATTTATTTTGAGACAGGTCCTTGTTCTGTCACCCATGCTGGAGTACAGCGGTGCAATCTTGGCTCGCTGCAACCTCCACCTCCTGGGTTCAAGCAATTCTTGTGACTCAGCCCCCCAAGTAGCTGGTATTACAGACATGTGCCACCATGCCCGGCTAATTTTTGTATTTTTAGTAGAGATGGGGTTTTGCCTTGTTGGCCAGGCTGGTCTTGAATTCCTGGCCTCAAGTGATCCACCCACTTCAATCTCCGAAAGTACCAGGATTACAAGTGTGATCCACCGTGCCCGGCCCCTCTTTGATTCTTTTAAGTGATGCTCTAAGTAATTGATCTCTTCTTCCTGTACAGTTTTGATGGCGACGACTTTGATGATGTGGAGGAGGATGAAGGGCTAGATGACTTGGAGAATGCCGAAGAGGTCAGTATTCAGCCTCAGGCTCCCACCTCTGCAGCCCAAGCTGCCAAATCGTCTGGCAGGTGATGATTAGCTGAATGTGTCTGCCTTCTATTTGTGGTCAAGGCCCCTGCCATAAGCATTCCCAGTTAAGAGTGAGCTGTGTTCCAGTCTTGCATAGCAGAACAGCCCTGCAGGGTGGGCCTGAAAGCTTTTGTCCATGTGGTCCACAGCCTGTGGCTTCTGGGGCAGTTAGTTCACTGACAAGTTAAACAGTGCCTTCCTTCATTTGGCAAACATGTGTTGAATGTTTATTATATGCCAGGTGCTTTCTGCTGGGTGGGACTGCTTAAGGAGCAAAGGGAAGAGGTAAGCAGGGCTCAGATGAGGCAGTATTTTGTAGCCTAAAGGCAATGGGAAGCTACTGACAAACTTTGAGCCAGGGCACAGTCCAGGTTACATTTTAGAAAGTACATTCCTGCCTCGAGTAAGGAGTGAACTGGGGAAGGGCAAGAGTGAAAGGTGAGAGGCCTGTGGCTTGGACATAGGTGCTGGTAGTGCAGGTGATGAGAAGGCAGATGAAAGAGTTATTTCGGTGGGTTGGTTATGGGGCTGAGAAAGTCAGTGGTGACGAGGACGACTCTCAGGTTTCTGGCTTGAGCAACTAGGTGGATAGGTTGCCAGCCTCAAGAGGAAAGTAGGGCTTTCTGTCCTGTGTGACTGATGAGGGAAAAAATGCAGTTATGTTCTGGAGAGACATGGAGCCTTCTCTCTCTCTGCATGGCACTTTCAGATACCTTTTCACTTGAGTCAGATGCGTCCTTCTCCATCCTTCTGGTCCCCTTCCCATCCCTGTCATGTAGATTGTGCCTCCTAGATGTACTTCAGCCCTGTCTGCATTTTTCTACTCCTGGTGCCTTAACCTGGCTTAGATCTTATTGCTTTTCACTCACATTCCTGCAGGAATTGTGTGGCTGGTTTTCCTGCTTCAGTCTCACTCCAGACTCTGCTCTGTGTGCTCTTCTCCTTTCAGCACCCTTTCTTACTTGCCCACATGCTCAGTTACTACTGGCTTTCCTAAATGGCCTCTCTGCTTCTGCCACTGCCCCCTGCAGAATATTCGCAACAGAGTATCCAGAGTGATCCTTTCTTTCTGTTTTTTTTTTTTGTTGTTGTTGTTGTTTGTTTGCTTGTTTTAAATTAAGAAGTGGTGTCTTGCTACGTTGACTAGGCTAGAGTACAATGGCTATTTTCAGGTGTGGTCATAGCGCACTACAGCCTTGAACTCCTGGGCTCAAGTGATCCTTCCAGTTCGGCCTCCTGAGTAGCTGGGACTGCAGGTTCTGCACCACCATGCCCAGCTCAGAGTCAACTTTTTTTTTTTTTTTTTTTGGAGACGGGGTCTTGCTCTGTCGCCCAGGCTGGAGCGCAGTGGGGCGATGTTGACTCACTGCAAGCTCTGCTTCCCGGGTTCATGCCATTCTCCTTCCTCAGCCTTCTGAGTAGCTGGGACTACAGGTGCCCACCACCACGCCCGGCTAATTTTTTTTTTTTTTGTATTTTTAGTAATGACGGGGTTCACCGTGTTGGCCAGGATGGTCTCGATCTCCTGCCTTGTGATCCGCCCGCCTCGGCCTCTCAAAGTGCTGGGATTACAGGTGTGAGCCACTGCGCCTGGCCTGTTTACTTAATTCTTTATATACCACAGAATTTATTCTCTTGCCTACAATCCTCTACACACCTTTTGTTCTAATTATTGTCCACAACTAGTTGTCCAAACCTCTTTCTCCTCTATGCCTTTGCATGTTGCCTCCTTCCTCATTGGTTTGACAGCTCCTGCTCATCCTTCTAGGTGAGCTCAAGTCTCATCCCTGGAGTTTTCCTAACCCCCAGTGTGAGTGAGGTGTCCCCACCTCCTCGGGAACTCTGTTGCACCCTTCATAGCACCTGCTCTGTTTACTCTTGTCTCCCCTTTAGACCATTAATTGAGAGCGGAAATTTCTAGCTTGCTTTCTCAGCATCTGTTAACAATATCTGGCTCAGGACAAATGCTTAGTAAGTAATTGTTAAATATTCCTGCCTTCACCTTGACTTTTCTAGCCACTTGACCCATTGGCTCAGCTCCCCTATCTGAAAGATGGGGAGACTATTCCTAGCTTCCTGCTTAGGGTAATTTTTTTGTGCCAGGACCTCTTTTACAGGACCAACATTCTGATACCACCCCATCTCCAGGCCCTCTGCTCTCTTCTGGATGAGGCAGTTAGCTCTGGAATCTCAGACCTCCATTACCAGGTCTGAGGCTTGGTCAGGTTAGCTGACTTTCCAAGCCTCTGAAATGAGAACTGTAATCCCTGCCTCATAAGGTTATTGTAAGGATTACATGAGTTGTTAGGAAGCAGTTATGCGGTCCCCTGGCATGCAGTAAGCATTAACGGTGGCTGTAGCGAGGATTGTGATTGTTGTCATTATCACCCTCCCTGTAACCCAAAAATGCCACCTGAGACTTTCCCTCTTTTTTGTCTTGGTGTCCAGGAAGGCCAGGAGAATGTCGAGATCCTCCCCTCTGGGGAGCGACCGCAGGCCAACCAGAAGCGAATCACCACACCATACATGACCAAGTACGAGCGAGCCCGCGTGCTGGGCACCCGAGCACTCCAGATTGCGTGAGTGATTGCCCCTTCACTGTCTTCTCCATCTGTCAGGCCACAGTAAGCTCTTGTACCACTGATCTTTCCCAGCCTGGCACCTGAAAACAGACTCTCTGCTCTCACATTCCAAAAGTGGTGCCGTCCCTGCGTACCAGGCATTGAGCTAGTCCCCTGCCCTCAGGGAGCTTGTGATCTAATAGGAGAACTAGGACATGAACATCTGAGAAGTCAAGTAACAGTATGGGAGAAAAACGATAAAAAAAAAAAACCAGAACTAGATGGTTGCCTGTCAGATTAGTGTAGCAAAAAAGGTGAATTCAGAGCCAATGTGTACCAGTGTGGTTTTTTTTTTTTTTTTTTTGAGATAGAGTCTCGCTGAGTCACCTAGGCTGGAGTGCAATGGCACAATCTCAGCTCACTGCAACCTCTGCCTCCCAGGTTCAAGTGATTCTCGTGCCTCAGCCTCCCAGGTAGCTGGAATTACAGGCATGTGCCACCATGCCTAACTAATTGTTGTGTTTTTAATAGAGACGGGGTCTCGCCATGTTGCCTAGGCTAGTCTCGAACTCCTAGCTTCAAGTGATCCACCTGCCTCTGCCTCCCAAAGTGTTGGGATTGCAGGTGAGAGCCACCGCGCCCGGCCATGTTGGTTCTTTGTTGTTTTATTTTCTGAGTCAAGATCTCAATCTGTTGCCCATGCTGGAGCACAGGGGCCTGATCATGGCCCATTGCAGCCTCAAACTCCTGGGCTCAAGCAATTTTCTTTTCTTTTTTTTTTTTTTTGACAGAGTCTTGCTCTGTCTCCCATGCTGGAGTGCACTGGCCCAATCTCAGCTCAATACAACCCCTGTCTCCCGGGTTCAAGCGATTGTCCTGCCTCAGCCTCCCGCGTAGCTGGGACTACAGGCATCCGCCACCACACCTGGCTAATTTTTGTATTTTTTCTTTTTTTTTTTTTTTTTTTTGAGATGGAGTCTCGCTCTATCACCCAGCCTGGAGTGCAGTGGCGTGATCTCTGCTCACTGCAAGTGCTGCCTCCTGGGTTCACGCCCTTCTCCTGCCTCAGCCTCCACAGTAGCTGGGACTACAGGCGCCCGCCACCACGCCCAGCTAGTTTTTTGTATTTTTAATAGAGACGGGGTTTCACCATGTTAGCCAGGATGGTCTCTTTCTCCTGACCTCATGATCCACCCGCCTCGGCCTCCCAAAGTGTTGGGATTACAGACGTGAGCCACCGTGCCCGGCTATTTTTGTATTTTTAGTAGAGACGGGGTTTCACCATATTGGCCAGGCTGGTCTCAAACTCCTGACCTTGTGATCCACCCGCCTTGGCCTCCCAAAGTGTTGGGATTACAGGCGTGAGCCACCGTGCCCGGCTGGTGCGATTTTCTTTTTTCTTTTTTTTTTTTTGAGATGGAGTCTCGCTCTGTCGCCCAAGCTGGAGTGCCGTGGCGTGATCTCGGTTCACTGCAATATCCGCCCCCTAGGATCACGCCATTCTCCTGCCTCAGCCTCCCGAGTAGCTGGGACTACAGGTGCCCACCACAACGCCTGGCTAATTTTTTTGTATTTTTAGTAGAGACGGGGTTTCACCATGTTGGTCAGGCTGGTCTCGAACTCCTGACCTCGTGATCCACCTGCCTTGGCCTCCCAAAGTGCTGGGATTACAGGCGTGAGCCACTGCGCCCAGCCTATTTATTTTTTTTTTTGAGAAGGAGTCTCACTCTGTCACCCAGGCTGGAGTGCAGTGGTGTGATCTCGGCTCACTGCATCCTCCGCCTCCCGGGTTCAAGTGATTCTCCCACCTGAGCTTCCCGGGTAGCTGGGATTACAGGCACCCGCCACCACGCCTGGCTAATTTTTGTATTTTTAGTAGGGACGGGGTTTCACCATGTTCGTTGGCCAGGCTGGTCTTGAACTCCTGATCTCAGGTGATCCTCCTGCCTCAGACTCCCAAAGTACTGGGATTACAGGCATGAGCCACCACGCCCAGCCTTTTCTTTTATTTTTTTAGAGACAGTTTGGCTCTATCACCCAGGCTGGAGTGCAGTGGTGCTATCATAGCTCACTGCAGCCTCAAAACTTCTAGGCTTAAGTGATCTTCCCACTTCAGCCTCCCAGGTAGCTAGGACTACATACAGGCTAATGCCACCACACCTGGCTAATGTCTTAATTTTTTGTAGAGACAGGGTCTCACAAAAAGACTCCTGGCTTCCAGTGATCCCCCTGCTTCAGCCTTCAAAGTGCTGGGATTACAACTAGCCACATTTCAAGTGTGTTCAGTAGCCACATGTGGCTACTGGTTACCATAAAGGATAGCACAGGGGGATAGGACATTTCTGTCATTGCAGAGCATTCTATGGGGCACACTAATATAGGCTAAAAGTGGTCCAGTAGAAAGAAGAATTCATAAGTTATTTTTAAAACAAATAGACTGCTTATTTGCAAGTTAAACAGTCTTTCAGCACTGAAGAAAGATACTGCATTAGCACTTGATAGGATGCTGAGATGATTAAAGATGTAGTCCCAGCCGGGCGCGGTGGCTCACACCTGGAATCCGAGCACTATGGGAGGCCAAGGTGGGCGGATCACCTGAGGTCAGGAGTTCGAGAGCAGCCTGGCCAACATGGTGAAACCCCGTCTCTACTAAAAATACAAAAATTAGCCGGGTGTGGTGGCATGCGCCTATAATCCCAGCTACTGGGGAGGCTGAGGCAAGAGAATCGCTTGAACCTGGGAGGCAGAGGTTGCAGTGAGCCAAGATCGCGCCACTAATCCAGCCTGGGTGACAGAGTGAGACTCTGTTACCAAAAATAATTAAAAAAAAAAAAAAAGACATAATCCCCAGTCCTCCAGGTGTTTTCTGGTGGGGGAGATAGACCTGTGCACAGGTACCCACAACCCAAGGCAGATGCGAGTGGTGCTTTATGAAAGGTACAAAGAGAGTTATTGCAGAGGTGACTGGGAAAGCCTTGTGAAGGGATTAGAATTCTAGTGGGGACAGGTAAAGAGAGTTGGTTTTGTGGGTACTTCAGGTGCCAGAAACAGCCCAAGGAAAGGTCCAGGTGGAGGCAGGCAGTTGTGGATTTGTGATGAGGGATCATAAGCAGCTTGGGGCATAAGGCTGGAGAAGATGACACTGGTCCTGTGAGTGACAAGTTCAGAAGATTAGAGTTCATTTGGTGGGCAGTGTGCAGCACTTAAAGGTTTTGAGGCCGACATCCAGCATCCAGGCCACTCATAAATCCAAGTGTCCTGTTTTTCTTTTCTTTCTTTCTTTTTTTTTTTTTTTTTTGAGATGGAGTTTTGCTCTTGTTGCCCAGGCTGGAGTGCAATGGCATGATCTTGGCTGATTGCAACCTCTGCCTCCTGGGTTCAAGGAATTCTCCAGCCTCAGCCTCCTGAGTAGCTGGGATTACAGGCACACACCACCATGCCTGGCTAATATTTTGTATTTTTAGTAGAGACGGTGTTTCACCATGTTGGTCGGGCTGGTCTCGAACTCGTGACCTCAGGTGATCCACCTGCCTTGGCCTCCCGAAGTGCTGGGATTACAGGCATGAGCCACTGTGCCCAGCCAAGTGTCCTGTTTTTCTTGGGGAGCAAAGCTTGATCCAGCTCATTCCAGTCTTTAGTGCTCTTTCCACTTAAGGGCTATGACACCATCTGGTGGCTCCTTGCCTGCTGTAAGCTCTTGTACAGCCATAATGGGACTCTGCACTTGGTAGGTGCAGATGGAGTCTCACTCTCTCACCTAGGCTGGAGTGCAGTGGTGCCATCTCGGCTCACTGCAACCTTCACCTCCTGGTTCAAGCGATTCTCGTGCCTCAGCCTCCTGAGTACCTGGGACTACAGGCATGTGCCACCACAGCCGGCTAATTTTTTGTATTTTTAGTAGAGACGGGGTTTCACCATGTTGGCCAGGCTGGTCTCAAACTCCTGACCTCAGGTGATTCGCCTGTCTCAGCTTCCCAAAGTGCTGTGATTACAGGCGTGAGCCACTGCACCTGGCCAGAACAACTGTTTCTTGGGTAGGTTTTGGATGGGGTTTCAGTCTGGTTCGTTAGCACCACCTGGTGGCTGATGATGTTGGTCACATCTACTTCTTAACTGGATGGTTGATGTGTTTCTCTGTAGAAGCCATGGTGCAAGAAAAATTAAATTACTTAAGGACACATTCTTGCACATTGCATGTGCACAATAGGTGCGGAATGAGTGAATGCCCTTGAATTATTTATATTTTGAAAGAAAGCAGGCATATGCAGATCAGGTATTTTGCCACATTCTTTAAAGCTTTATATTTTGGGAAAGTTTAAATACTTATTAAGAGAGGATATAGGGAAAGTTAAATACTTCATCTCTGCCCTTGGGAAATTTTCAGGCTTTTGGGAGTAATATAAATCGAAATATTTAGTAATAAAATTAGTAAGCTGGTAGCTCTCAGACTAGCTGATTATCAGAATCTTCTGGGCAGTTTTGCAAATGCAGGCTCTCAGGCCGCTTCACTAGAGATTCTATTCAGGGGGTCTGGGGAAGGACCCAGGAACCTGTATTTTTTAGCAGGCTCTCCTGTTAATTCTGGGTGTGTTGGTGTGAACCTGAGCTGGAATCATCAGGGGTGGCTTCCTAGAGGAGATGGGCCTAGAATTGGCATCCCTTTGCTTGGTGGTAGAGTCCCCACTGTGGGCCAAGTGTTATGCTGGGGGCTGGGCCTCCGTGGTGAATCACATGTGGTTCTGGGCCACTAGGAGCTCATGGTCTAATGTGGAAAGTTTCCAAACAAGTAGTTACAGTTCAATGAGATTGGTGCCAAGAAAAGTATATGCAAAATGAGTCCAGGTACTGAAGAGTCAGCACACGATTTCCAGGGTGGAAACATCCGAACCTCTCGCAGGTTTTTAGGGAGAGGAAGAGCTTGTAAGAGCACACAAAAGGGAAACAACATGGTGCATCTAGGGAACCAGAAATAGTTTGGTATGGCTGGAATGTGGGGTAAATACAGGAAAGTAGCACGGGACTGTGCTAGGAAGGCAAACAGGGACCAGACTGCACTCTGGCCTGATAGCCAAGGGGAGTCATGGCAGTGTTGTAAGCAGGTGAGCCCCCTGACTGCTGGCCTCAGGTGAAGGGTGGGGAGGGCTGGGCAGGAAGGGCAGGGCCTCTACTGAGGTGTTGTGTCTATAGAGAATGGAAATGACGCCGGGCACGGTGGCTTATGCCTTTTATCCCAGCAATTTGGAAGGCTGAGGCAGGTGGATTGCTTGAGCCCAGGAGTTTGAGACCAGCCTGGGCAACATGGCGAAATGTTAATTTCACCCATCTATACAAAAAATACAAAAAATTAGCATAGCTGGTGGTGTATGCCTGTAGTCCCAAGCAGGAGAATTGCTTGAGCCTGGGAGGTGGAGGTTGCAGTGAGCCAAGATCTCGCCATTGCACTCCAGTCTGGGCAATGGGAGTGAAACCTTGTCTCCAAAAAATAGAGAGAGAAAATAGAAATTGAAATGAGGTGCACTGGGCACTGAGGCAAGGCTCTGGGGTTGGAGCAGTTAGAATGGTGTGCCTTTGCACATGTCTCCCTTTCCACCAGGACATTCTGCTGTGGCCGCTGGACTCTGGAGTCTGTGATAGGCCTCTGCCAGGGAAGATCTCTGGCAGTGCCCCTACACACCACTCCCTACTGTGCCTGCCTACCTAGAAGATGACGTTTCTAGGTGGGGACCAGGATGCCGTTCCACCCTCACTGCCTGTTGGGCCCTTCTCCCTGGGTTTGCAGTTTCCCTAACACCTGTCCCTATCCCTACAGGATGTGTGCCCCTGTGATGGTGGAGCTGGAGGGGGAGACAGATCCTCTGCTCATTGCCATGAAGGAACTCAAGTAAGTCACTCAAATCATGGTTCACTTCTCCAAATCTCTGGGAGGCATCTGTTGGGCTCTCTGTTGCACCCTTTGCTCCCACTTCCCTGGCTGGAGAAGTTTATGCTTATTCCTACAGATCCTTAGGAACAGCTCACCAGGAAGTAGGAGGAAGAGAGAAGAGGAGGCAGGGAAAGTGGGAGGGCACTGATGAGACACGGACGTCTTCTGGCTGTTGGAACTTCCCTGTTCCTGCTGCAGGAGTCCTTACCAATATTCTGTCATTCTTCCCCCTCTTGTCTGATATAAAAACTTTCTTTTTCTTGTAATTGCTTTCTTACAAAGTACACTCATCAGCCCCAAGAGGCTGCTCCTAAGACTTCTCTTTGCTTGTGTTTTGCACACAATCTGTTCCTTCTGCGGCAGAGCTGGGGTCACCAGCCCTCATGTACTTGTGACTTCTCCCCTGCCACAGGGCCCGAAAGATCCCCATCATCATTCGCCGTTACCTGCCAGATGGGAGCTATGAAGACTGGGGGGTGGACGAGCTCATCATCACCGACTGAGCTGGAGTCATCTTCCTGCCCTTGCCCCATGCCCAATTTTCATTCTCACTTTATATGTGTAAATAATAAAATATTCAACTTTCCAACCCCCTTCCCCTCTGCTTATCTGCAATGTCACCACCTGTTGCTTCCCTGTTACCGCCATGCTGCGTGGAGCATGCACCTATTCCAGTGGCCCTGTGACTGTCAGCTCCTTAAGAAGCACCAGGGGCCCTTAGCCCCTTTGGATCCCCCACATCCTTCCCTCCATCTCCCTGTTCCCCAGAGCAAAGGCTGCTGCAGGGGAGACACCTCAGCTGCCTTCCAAGCAGACAGACAAGTCTTTGTGCCCAGGGAGCTGGTTGCCACGGAAACCCCCAATTTCCTTTCCAGTGGGGACTGGCTGCAGGGGCTTCTCCCTTCTCAGGAGTATCACAGAGCAGGTCTCATCAAGCCACCCATTGTTTCCTAAGGACCTGCTTCGAACCTCTTATCGTGGGCTCGGATCCCCTTTCAGGAGCAGTGCCCCAGCAGGAAGCGTGGGGGTGTGCTGATCTCCCACCCTCCCCAGGCAGAGCCCTGCTGGGCAAGTCAGCAGCTGGAGCAAGGACCGAGCACCTGCCTACCCCTGCCCCCATGGCTCTGTCCCCACTCCTCCTCAGGACTCTGCCCACACGCTGTCCTCTGTGGCCCACCTCTTTGGTGTGCCACACCCATGCCTTCTTCCTAGCCTCTATAACATATCCTTTCCCTCCTATTTGGGGCTGGTGATCCCCTGAGGCCTTGGGGAGATGGTGCTGGGGTGGTGGTGCTCCTGGGTTCCAGGTGTTACATTAAGTCAGAGCTGGAGCTCCCCCTTCCTCTGCCTGAGGTTCTAATGGGTCCTCTTCCTTTCTCCACCCTGCTTACCCAACCTGACGTAAGACCAGTCACACTGGCTCCTCCCTCCTAGAGGGGGTCAGGGGGAGGGTGTATATTGACATGAACAGGGATAGAGGGTAAACTGGCTCCCTGAATATGCCAGCCTTCACCTCCATTCCACTGCCAGCTCCCCTTCCAAGAGGAGGAGCTGGGCTTCCCTAACCTCTGCAGGAGGCAGGGCCTCCAGGCCTGGGTGCAGCCTGGCCCTGGGATGGGGTGTGGGGAGTGAATGGTGAGGATCTGCATTGGTGGGAGGGGTGTCTGCTGCCCTGGAGAAGGGTTAATTCAGGGAGCAGTGGACTTCACACCCCCATCCACCCTCCTCCAAGCCTGTGGAATCCTTTAATCAAGTTGGGTGCTGAAATTTCAGCTCTGAAATGCCGCCTTTGTGCTGGCATCCAGGCAGCCGCCCCAGAGTGCGGGGGTCACTTTCTCGGCCCCATTTCTCTAAATGGTCTCTTTGTTCCCTGCTGGGCTGCTCAGTATCAGATGTGATTAAAGGGAGATGGGGTTTGGGCTGGGGAGGAGGGGAATTGGGGGTTAACCCTTAGGGGATAGAGTGCAAGGGAAATGGGACAGAAGGGGTGTTTTTCCTCCTGTCTTCCTCTTCCCATTCTCCTCTTTTGGGGAGTCCCCTGCTATTCAGCTGTCTGGGCCTGGCTTTTGACTTCTCTTGAATAAAATGTCCCGGTCACCACTATTGGTTCTGTTTTCTTAGGGTTTGGGCATAGTCTCTTGAGTCATTTCCAGAAACACCTGACCCTTTTTTAACAAGTGGAGCTCCTGCCTTCCTGAGGCCTGTGCACACTTGGAACCTTTGGTCTAAGGGATGCACACAACCCAGGTCTTCTGACTTCCTTGGGGTCATTTCCCCTCCTTCCACATCCTCAGTGATTTCCCACTCAATCTCATGAGATGTGGGGTCTTGGAGGTGATAGTGTCATCTTCTGGATGTGCCCCCTGCTCCCCACCGTGCCAGCTCCATATCCCTCATCCCACTGCGAGCAGGAGTAGTGAACAGACCACAAATGGACAAAAGTCCTGCCTTTCAATGAAGGGGAAGGGGTGGGTTGTAAAGATTATAAACACATAAGGTTAGTACTGATTGATCCATGACAAAATTCTAGAATAGGTCCCTCCATGTTTAAAAGTGCTTATATAATAAAGAGGAGATCGGGCGCTAGCATAGGGTGTCTAAGAACCAATATTGCCAAATAAGTGTTTTTTTCGATGGTTACTGGTCCAGTAGGTTGAGGGAATGCCAGAGATCAGTGAATCTTGATTTTGACAAGGCATCGGTAGTCTCCATGCCACTGTGACAGAGAAGTGTGTGCTTCATGGTGATGTAATTAGACAGTTTTAGAACTGATTAGACAGCCTCAAGAGTGGAGATAATAGCTGGGCGTGGTGGCTCACACCTGTAATCCCAGCACTTTGGGAGGCTGAGGTGGGCGGATCACGAGGTCAGGAGATCAAGACCATCCTGGCTAACATAGTGAAACCCCGTCTGTACTAAAAAATACAAAAAATTAGCCGGGTGTGGTGGCGGGCGCCTGTAATCCCAGCTACTCGGGAGGGTGAGGCGGGAGAATGGCGTGAACCCGGGAGGCAGAGCTTGCAGTGAGCCGAGATCCTGCTACTGCACTCCAGCCTGGGCGACAGAGAGAGACTCTGTCTCAAAAAAAGAGTGGAGATAAGAGGCCAGGTGCGGTGGCTCACGCCTGTAATCCCAGCACTTTAGGAGGCCGAGGCAAGTGGATCATGAGGTCAGGAGATTGAGACCATCCTGGACAACATGGTGAAACCCCATCTCTACTTAAAAAAAAAAAAAAAAAATTAGCTGGGCGTGGTGGTGCATGCCTGTAGTCCCAGCTACTCAGGAGGCTGAGGCAGGGGAAGCACTTGAACCCAGGAGACAGAAGTTGCAGGGAGCCAAGATTGCAACATTGCACTCCAGCCTGGCAACAGAGCAAGACTCCATCTAAAAAAAAAAAAAAAAAGAGTGGAGAGAATAGGACTGACAGTGGAGAGAGGCGTTTAGTGCTGTACACAGGTGTCCCTCTTCATTTCTACCTTTATTAGTGACTTGAATGAGGCTATTCAAGTTTGCAGATACATAAAGCTCTAAAGGAGAGCTAAGTTCTAAAAAGTTTAATACAGGTGGGGAAATGGGTCAAACCCAACAAGGTGAGATCTGTTAAAGATCAGTGTAAAGTCCTGCTTTTATCTAAAACAAAACAAAAACAGCATACATACAATTTGGATATGACTTTGCAATGGATATTGTCTAAAAGATCGGGGTTTCGGTTACCATCCAGCTTCACGGGAACCAGCAGTTTTGGGGAGGTTGCTTGAAGAGCTTCCATGATGCAGGTCCTAGATGGAGGGATTTTGGCCACCCTGGGGACTGGGCTACTTCTTGGTGCCCTGCCTCTCCCCTGGTCCTGACTAGGGGCTGGAGACCACAGATGGAAGGAAGGAAGCTGAGGATGCCCAGTCTGGAGCAGTGGAAGATGCATTGCTCCAGATACAAAGCAGAAGTAGGGGCTGCAAACCACAGGCAGGTGGAGGGGATGATGGTTAAAAATGCAAGCCTTGGAGTCAGAGCTGGGTTCAGATTCTGGCACCAGCACTTCTTAGCATCAACCTCGCAAACTTCAGTTTCCCCATCTGGAAAATTGAGATAACGATCGGACCTACCCCTTCCCTGGCCTGAATGACATAAAACCCTTGGTGGAGCACTTAGTAAATGGCAGCTGGATATAAGCTGTTATGAGCTGGGTATGAGGAAGAACTTCCAACCATCGGAGTTGTTCATCAGTGGAGCAAGATGGCAAAGAGTCCTTGGAGTTGTGTGCTTGTGAGGTGGAGTGGTCCTGGCCTCTGGGTGCAGTTTGGACTTCTGCTGAGGAAAGAGCTCTTAGGGAGTAGGCGCTTAAGGAGTAGACTGTCTGACATCCTTGGTCTAGACTTGGACAGGGGCACCTGCTGTGAAGGCTTGGCTAGATCCTGGCGTGGGCTGCTGTGTGTGTGCTGAGGGAGGTGGCAAGTGGGGGGATGCAGCAACACAGGGCCTATCCACACATCCTGAAGGACAGGCCTCTGACTGCAGGCAGCACGGTGTCACCCTCAGCCCACCTCCTCCTCTTCAGATACCTGTCTCTTGAATTCTTTGCAAACTCCCCTCTGCTGAGTGCTGGGTGAGCAGAGGGGCTGCTTGCAAGGCAGTGAGTTCTAGCTGAGCCAGTTAAGAGTGAGTGGCCCCCCTGCAGTGTGGGGCACAGCCGGGCTGGGGAGAAGTTCCCATCTGAGGCTTCAGTCCCTGAGCTCAGATGGACCCCACTGGGATGCCAGCTGTCCTAACACTCTCCATTGTTCCCACTTTCTTAGCAGGGAGAGAGACAGAAAGAGAGAGAGGAGAGTGGGAGGGGGGAGAGAGAGAGAAAGAAAGGAGAGGGGGAGGGGGGAGAGAGAGAGAAAGAGAGGAGAGAAGGGAGGGGGGAGAGAGAGGAGGGGGGGAAGAGAGAGGAGGGGGGAGGGGAAGGGGGTGGGGAAAGAGGGAGGGAGGTGGGAGAGAGAGACCTTTGATGATCTGTCCTTTGCATTCTACTCCTAGCTACTTCCAGAAAGCATTTGAGGAAGCACCAGTACAGGGATAAGAGATGAAGAGACAGGCCAGGTCAGGCTCACCAAGCAGGTAACCGGAACCTTTAATTTTATTATGTGGAATGCTTAATGCAGAGTTAATAGGGGCTAGAGTGGCTAGGAGAGGGGACTACTGAGATAAATAACAGGAGACAGTAATGAGTTACATGTGGATCTGGGGGGCTGCAGAACAGGAAAATAGGGGCAGATATAGCTACATACTTTATTCAAATACCACTGGGAGGCAAGGGGTAAGAGGCAAGGGCAGAATGTACAGGTCAGGATTCTAGTGTCTTCAGCCTGCTGATAGCAACCTGGGTGCTGGGCCCTGTGTCTCCTGGAGCCAAGGGTTAGGGCCTGAGCAGCTGTCACTCTCTGGGAAGCCCAGGAGTGGGGCTGACTGAGCAGGGGCCATAGAGCCTAGTTAGGGAAGAGGGAGCTGGCAAGGAGCCCAGGGAGGGAGGCTCTGTGAATTGTCTCTGATTCCTTTCCTGGAGCCCCTGCCTCGTCACCTCCTGGGATGCGTCTCAAGGTCATGGAGGTTGTAGTGGAGGAGGACTGGGGGCTGTTTCTCAGACAAAGAATGAGGTTATTGGCACAGAATTGGATCAGGGGGCCTCTGTGCCAACTCCTTCCTGCCTTCAGAAAGGGAGGGGGCATTGAAGGGATGAGAACTCCACTAAGTCCCTCGAACCCCCCACTCCCCAGTGAGGCTCCTCAAAGCTACTCTCAGCCCCTGAGTGGGAGACACGGCCAGCTCCGGGCACAGTCTCTGGGTGGCCTAGCCCTTAGGCACTGTGGCATAGGTGGCATGGGCATGTCAGACCCTCACTATCTGTGAGAGAGAAAACAGGAGTCATAGGAGTGGTAAGGCCTCCGATGCCACCAACCCTGGTGCTTCCCCTCCCCGAGGAGGGTGAGCAGGCCCTTCTCAGGTCCTGGGATAGAGGGTCATTCCTGGGGGAAGGTGCAGCCCCTCATCTTTCAGTGTGGGTGCAACAGTCAACCTCCTTCTCCTCTGTCCAGCCTGTTCTCCTGGGGCTTTGCTGCTGGAGCCTGGATGGGGCAGGTGGGTCATCAGGGCAGTGAGCCAGACAGAAAGCCCCCCGACCTGTCAGCCTCTTCAGCCTCCTCAGCCTCCTCCACTGCCACCACCAGGCCTGAGGTGGGCAAGGAACAGGGCACACAGGCTGGGGGCAGGGGCTGGGCGGGGGGTGGTGGCGACAGGGCCCCCTTTAGGGCCGGGACAGCGTCGTATATACTGGCTGCTCCCAGTGTGTGGGGCTGTGGGACTGGGGCCCTGAGGGGCTGGGGTCAGAGATGGCCGTGTAGAGGGGCCGCTGCGAGGGCCCCATATAGGAGAAGGCCGAGTAGAGGCCAGAGGCCTGGCCCGAGTGGCCGTAATAGGGTCCTGAGGGCTGATGGTCAGAGTAGTCAAACTGGGGGCGGGAGATGGAGGGGAAGGCTGAGCCATAGTGGGGCAGGCTGAGGGAGGTGTAGGCGATCTGTGAGGTGGATGGCTGGTCGGTGTAGTGTGGGGGCCCCTGGGGCCCCGCGGTCTCTGTCTTCACCTGGGCTTTGGCATCCACACCAGGTGGTGAGACCGTGGGCAGAGCCACGCCTGGTGGCTTGGAGATCCAGGCGGAGTGTCCACTGGCCACGGCCAGGGCGCTGCCCAGCCCATAGCCGGCTGCTGAGTAGCTGCCCACGTGGCCTGGGTGCCCATTGGGCGGCAGGTACTGGTCCAACTCAGCCACATCAAAGGTCTCCATGTTGGACATTACCTCGTGGCTGATCTCACCAATGTCCACGTTGCCGAAGTCGATGTGAGGCTTCCCGCCCTCCCCCATGGAGCGCCCGTCCCGCTTCGGGTCTGCCTTGCCCGACTGCAGCTCTGTCTTCGGGGTGGTTGGAGGGGTGGGTGGGCCATGGCTCTGGCCTGGGTAGAAGGGAGACAGAGAGAGAGAGCGCAAGGGGGAAGCAGGTTAGAGGCAGGTGGGCGCACGTGAACTTCCATGGTTCACCTTCAGGCAGCGGGTGCCTCTGGGAAAACCTTGTAAGTTCACATTTTGGCAGCATGAGTCAGGGTTTGTTTTTTTTTTTTTTTTTTTGAGACGGAGTTTCACTCTTGTTGCCCAGACTGGAGTGCAGTGGCGCCATCTCGGCTCACTGCAACCTCTGCCTCCTGGGTTCAAATGATTCTCCTGCCTCAGCCTCCTGAGTAGCTGGAATTGCAAGCGCCCACCACAATGCCCAGCTAATTTGTGTATTTTTAGTAGAGACGGGGTTTCACCATGTTGGCCAGGGTTGTCTTGAACTGCTGACCTCAGGTCATCCACCTGCCTCGGCCTCCCAAAGTGCTGGGATTACCAGCATGAGCCACTGCGCTCATGCTGTTTAATACTGGTGTCTTAGATTGATCTCTAGTTGTTTATGAAATTCTCAAATCTTAGGGATGGGTCCTGGGGAGGCCTGCCTCATTCTGAAAAAACCTTTCCTGTGGAAAGTTCTTCCTCTCATCAGCTTCTCTGCTGTCCAGGTGGTCTGGCCTGGCCTTTGCGCTCTGCCAGCCCCACTTCCACACCCATGCCGACTGTCTTCCTTGCTGAGCCTCGCTCGCCCAGGCTCCTGAGTGCTCTGTTTCACCTTTGCTGGTTGCCTGGGCCTGCTCCCTGTCCTGGCCTCGTGTTGTGTCCTTTCCAACCCTTCCCTCCTCCTGAGCCCACCCTGCTTCCCAGCCCACTGGCAGGCCCTTAGCCCCGTCATACGCTGGCCTGTGTTGCCCTGTTGTTCTTTGAGCTGCCTTCCTCCATGGGAGGGCACTTAGAAAACTGGTCCTTGTTCCTTTGTCTGTTCACTTTCTTATTCACATATTAATTTAGCAAACTCTTAGGGAGCATTACAAAACGCCAGGTGCTGTGCCAGGTGCTGGGGATACTGATGTAAATAAAATGGATCCCTGTTCCCAAAAGCTCATAGTCTAGTCATAGATCCATAGATCCACATGCACCCAGAGTTGGAAGTGCTGTGGTGACAATATGCAAGGACTTGGGAGACCAGAGGAGGAGTCTACCCGCTGCCTCAGGGATTTGGGGAAGGTCTCATCGGGGAAGGATGTCTGAGTGGGGTGGGGCCTTGAAGGGTGAGAAAAAGTCTGTGTCCAGTTTCATTCTGAGGTGGTTGCTCTGTATGTGGTCCAGGGTCTCCTGATGTGTGTGTGTGTGTCCCTGAATCTTTGAAGGTGAAGAGTATGTACACGTGTGTGGGAGGGATGACTGCCTGGCATCCCAATGGAGACAGAACATGTCCATGGTCTTAAGAGACTAGGAGCTCCCCAAGGACAGGCCTGTGCCTCCTTCATCAGACCAGAGGCAGCGCCAAGTCCTGCATTGGCCAAGGGCTCTGTACTTCAAGAGACCTGCCTAGGCTTTTGAATCCTGGTTCTGTGTCTGGACAAATCCCCAGTCTTCTCTTAACCAGTTTCCTTATCAGTAAAATAGAGATTATACCAAGCAGCCCAGGCATTGCCTCTTTCTGGAAGCCTTCCTTGACAAGAGTCTGGTGGGCAGTGGGGTGTTCTTGGAGACCTGACTGGATGGGATAGACGGCCGTGCCACTTCTGGATCTCACACAGACTTCTTGTGCACTTGTTTCTATATATATATATATACTATATATTTAGTAAGAGATAGGAGGCTGGGCGTGCTGGGTCATGCCTGTAATCCCAGCACTTTGGGAGGCTGAGGTCAGGAATTCGAGACCAGCCTGGCCAACATGGTGAAAAACCATCTCTACTAAAAATACAATAATTAGCTGGGTGTGGTGGCGTGCATCTGTAATCCCAGCTACTTAGGAGGCTGAGGCACAGGAATCGCTTAAACCCAGGAGGCAGAGGTTGCAGTGAACCAAGATGGCACTGCTGCACTGCAGCCTGGGCAACAGAGCAAGACTCCATCTCAAAAAAAAACAAAAACAAAAAAAAGACAGAGCCTTACTACATTGCCCATGCTGGTCTCAAACTCATGGGCTCAGGTGATCCTCCCACCTCAGCCTCCTGTGTAGCTGGGACTGCAGGCACATTCCACCATGCCTAGCTTTGTTTCTTCCTGTACTTAATTCACTCATTTTCATCCCTGCTCCTCTCTCTAGACTATGGGCCCCTGAGGCCAGGGACTGTAGGCTTCTCTGGTTAGTACCCCTGGTGTCCACTCCAGTGTTAGACACAAAGTAGGACTCAGAGCGTGTCCTCTGAAGGCAGAGCTCTGCTCACTGAGCACTTCCCATGTGGCAGACCTGTGTGTGTCACTTTCTGTACATTAGGAACACAGGCAAGGCAGCTGTGGTGCCAAGCAGATGCCCTGGAGCCAAACTGGGGAAGTTCCTGTCTGTTTCTCATCAGTAAAATGAGAGTAACTTGCCACAGCTGAGATCTGAGCCCAGGCAGTTTGGGTACCTCATCACATTGTTTGCAATGATTGAGTTAGTATACATAAGGCAACTAGCACCTAGCACAGTGCCTGGAACAGAGTAGGTGCTCAATTAAGGTTAGCTGTTATTATCATTAATGAAAATTAAACAAGATAGCTTATGTCTGGCCCATCCATTGCCAGACACGGTATCACATGCCATGTCTCCTCTGTCAGAATGGCTGGTGGGATTTGGGAGGCCGAGGCGGGCAGATTGCCTGAGCTCAGGAGTTTGAGACTGGGCCTGGGCAATATAGTGAAACCCTGTCTCTGCTAAAATACACAAAATGAGCCAGACGTGGTGGTGTGCACCTGTAGTCCCAGCTACTTGGGAGGCTGAGACAGGAGAATTGCTTGAACCCGGGAGGAAGAGGTTGCAGTGCACCGAGATCATGCCACTGCAGCCTAGCCTGGGCGACAGAGTGAGACTCTGTCTCCAGAAAAAAAAAAAAGAATGGCTGGTGGGAAAGAGGCAGTGATTTCCTCTCCTCCATTTGCTCTTCCATTTCTCAAAACCATCCTGTCTTCTCCCCCTTTCCTTGTAACTGCCCCAGCCACCTCTCACTCCATGACCTCCACAGAGTCTTTTTTTTTTTTCTTTTTCTTTGAGACAGAGTCTCGCTCTGTCGCCCAGGCTGGAGTGCAGTGGCGCAATCCCGGCTCACTGCAAGCTCCGCCTCCTGGGTTCACGCCATCCTCCTGCCTCAGCCTCCTGAGTAGCTGGGACTACAGGTGCTCGCCATCACGCCCAGCTAATGTTTTTGTATTTTTAGTAGAGACGGGGTTTCACTGTGTTAGCCAGGATGGTCTCGATCTCCTGACCTCGTGATCTGCCCTCCTCGGCCTCCCAAAGTGCTGGGATTACAGGCGTGAGCCACCACACCCGGCGGCCTCCACAGTCTTTAACTGGCCCTCTTTGCCCAGTAGGATCAGCCCCGGCCAGAGCCATCTCACCCAGCCACTTCCCCTGGCACCGGAACCCCCATGGAGCTCCCTCTGGGCCCCTGCAGCTCTGCTGGGGCAACTGCACAGCCTGGCACACTCTCCCTAGAGTCCAGGGTCTCATTGCCATCCAGCCATCTCCTCTCTCCACTGACTGGCCTTGCCCCACCCTCAGCTCTGTCATCAGCACTCACCTGAGGGGTGCTCGGGGTTCCCATCTGACATGGGGGAGCCCTCTCCTGGGTGCCGGTGGTCCAAGTGGGCGCTCTTGTAGTGGGCCTGGATGGCGGCAGTCCCACCTTGCTCGGCCTCCCCACCGGGGCACTCCGCCTCGCCCTGGGCGGCCTTCCCGTTCTTCCGCCGCCTGGGCTGGTACTTGTAGTCCGGGTGGTCTTTCTTGTGCTGCATACGGAGCCGCTCAGCCTCCTCGATGAAGGGGCGCTTGTCACTTTCGTTCAGCAGCCTGGGGTGTGGTGGGAGGCGGAGAGGACAGCAGAGGGGCTGGCGTGAATGCCAGAGCACTCCAGGTTGGCCTCCCTCTGAGTGTCCATCTTGGAAGATGTGAGGCCCTGGGATGGGGCACCCAGAGGACAGGACCCGGGGTGGGGGCTGTGCCCTATGATTTGTGGACTGAGAGATGTGAGGCCCAAGGAATAACAGCCTCAGAGGGCTGCCCCCAAATCTTTCATGGGCTGGAGGGTGAGAGAGGGGTCAGCCCGCTGCTCCTGGCAGCCCCTGAGGAGGAGTTAGAAGTAGGAGTAGAGGTTTCAAGGGGCAGATGCCAGTTCAAGGAAAGGAAAAACTTTCTCATCATCAAAGCTGTCTGCAAGTAGAATTGGCTACTTCATTGGGGGTGAGCTCCCTGGGACTGAGGGTGGGCAATAGAAGCAGCATGGCTGGGGGAGAACTCAGTCTCTGCTACTTACTAGCTGTGTGTGTGACCTTGAGCAAATTACTTCTCTGAGCCTGAGTTTCTTCACCTATAAAAGGATGATAACATTGGCTTAACTTGGGTGTGGGATTGGCCAGAATAATGGATGTGAGATGCCTTGCACCAGGGCCTGGGAAGCGGGCTGAGCACCTTGAGAAAGAGGTGCTTTTCTTTTTTTTTTTTTTTCTGTGAGGGAATCTCACTCTGTCACCCACGCTGGAGTTCAGTGGTATGATCTCAGCTCACTGCAACCTCTGCCTCCCAGGTTCAAGTGATTCTTGTGCCTCAGCCTCCCAAGTAGCTGGGATTACAGGCATGAGCCATTGTGCCCAGCCCAAGAGGTACTTTTCTATTTTTAATTTTTTATTTATTTAGAGACAGAGTCTCACTCTGTCGCCCAGGCTGGAGTGCCGTGATGCGGTCTCAGCTCACTGCAATCTCGGCTTCCTGAGTTCAAGCGATTCTCCTGCCTCAGCCTCCCGGGTAGCTGGGACTACAGGCACGCACCACCATGCCCGGCTAATTTTTGTATTTTTAGTAGAGACGAGGTTTCACCATGTTGGCCAGGCTGGTCTCCAACTCCTGACCTCAGGTGATCCACCCGCCTTGGCCTCCCAAAGTGCTGAGATTATAGGCATGAGCCACCGTGCCCGGCCCCAAGAGGTGCTTTTCTAAGGCTGCTTGTGGGGGTGGTTGGACAGGAGGATCTAGGGTTGGTCTCTTAACTCTGGGTCCTGATTGTGTGAATTCCAGTGTGGTGGGACTGAGGGGGCAGATGTGGCTCCTCTTTACCATGGGTCTGGGTGGGGGGTACTGCCTCCTGTGGGGGATCCTATATCCTTGTCCAGAAAATAGCAGAGAGTAGAGGAAGCTAGCCTCTCCTCAGACCCTGGAACAGTCCCTGAAACCAACACATGGAGAGAAGAAGCCCTGAAGCCAGCGCCCTTGCCACCGACTCCAGCCTCAGGCCAGGGTTGGAGGGTGGAGGGCATTTAGGGTTTGGCTGCCCCAGGGTGCGGAGGGCAGGATGGGGTACCTTACAGAGGGGGTCGAGGGGAATGTCCAGATTCTAGAATCCCAGACCTTGGTACTGAGAATCCATGAGTCTTTGTGGGAGCAGCCTTGTCTGTCAGTCCAGAGGGCTTGTCTCTTCAGCTGCCCCACCCCTCACACCCCAGTGAGTGCCCTCTTCCCCCAGTCAGCAGAAGGCCGAGCCCTCCCTCCCCAGGCTGGGCGGGGGTGGTCATGCCAGGCACCTCCTAGCCGGCAGCAGCATTCCTCTGCGGCTTAGCCTCCCTGTCTACTCCCCCCACCCCGGCCCTGAGCCCAGCCCTAGCCCCAGCTTTCTCAGAGGGTCCCTCCAGCCGAGACTCTGTCAGAGTCAGTGTACACACTTAGGACAAAGATGCTGGAGCAGGGCCTTGAGAGTCAGGGAGTGGGATGTGGGCCTCCTCTCTGATGGCTGGGACCAGGGGAGGGGGTGGAGCAGGCCTTGAGGGTGTGACTGGGGAGAACCCACAGAGGAGAGAGCTGCTCCGCCAGCAGTGGACCCCAGCAGAGGGGCTTCTGGATGGCTGGGGACATGGGACACAGAGCTCACTCTTTTACCTATCCTTCCCTTGCCCCCTGCCCAGCTGGCAGCCAGCATCAGCAAGAAAGTGACAGGGGCCAGAAGAGAGAGAGGATCCCAACATCGGATTCCACTGCTACCTCCTAAGCTAGTTCCCAGCATTAGCCTAACCCTGACAGAAATCTAAGCCCGGGGCCACTGCCATCCCCGACCCCAGCTCCCTCCTCCACCAGCTGTGCCGGACAGCTGATTCCACCTCCACCCCAACCCCAAACCCAGCCTGCCCACCATGTAAACCCAATCTCCAGCACCAGTCCCCACTCAACATTACCAGCCCCAAACCCCCAACGTCGCCTCCAGCTCTAACTCCAAACCCAGTCCTCATTTGCACCTTCCTGTCAGCCCTCTTTCTCCCTGGTCTCCCAGGTTTGGAATGGGGGCAAGAAGAGGTAGGCTGATTCCTCACCCAAACTGGAAACCCCAACCGGGGACCTCCCACAGTGGGGCACTGATTGCTGCTACATGTGTCCTGCTAGGCCAGGGGCATAAGAAGACTACTTGGGGAAGGGGCCTGTGGCACTGGGAACAGAGGCTGGGTGACCCCCACCACACAGGAGGGACTCTTGCCTGTGTCCGCCTTTCCAGTTTCTTGGCTCTGGTTCTTTCCAGGCAGATCAGCCAACCCACAGGCACCACCCTGTGATCAGCCTCTACTAGCCCCTCCCCAGATGGGCATCAAAGGTTAGAATGACTGTTGGGGCTCACATGGCCCCTTAGGACCTGGGCTCCAGTGTGTCTGATCCCACACTCCCTTGGGGCACTCCACACAGTCTGTGTGTATCTTTCTCTTTTTGGTTTTAAGACACCTGTTTTCCAGCTCTGCCCACCTAACCACCCCCCTTCTTGACATCCCGGGAGTCACAGCTTGGGGAGGTTTCAGGAGAAGCCCCTGGAGCAATTGGCCAGCCCAGCCCAAATCCAAATGTCTCTCAGGACCCCCCTCCAGGGTCCAGGGAGCCACCCTCTGTTGGCATTGCCTTTGATCCTTGCCATGGTTCTGGCCCTGTCCTCCCATTGGGATTGGGTCCTCAGCAAGTAGTGCCAGTTTTCCTGACTGCCACACCTCAGGCTGGCCCCTGTGCACACAGCTTGAGTGATGGCCAAGAATAAGTCCTCCTGAAGGGAGTCCAAGCCCAGGGTTCTGGGCTGGGGGAACCTGGGCACAGGGACAATGGAGGAGCCAATCTTAAACCCTTGGCAATGGGAGATGGAGGGAAAATGAGGTCCGTCCTTGCTTTGACTCTCGTTGGGCTTGTACTGTGGTCTTCTCATGGTCCCCAGAGTCTGCCCTGTCTGTATGTCTCTCCTGGTTGTCTGTTTCTCACTTGCTCTTTGTCCCCTGGCACTAAAGATACTGGCCTGGGCCAAGCCCCACCCAGATCTGGATGGACCTTGGGTGGAGGAGCTAGCTGTGACCTCTGCTCTTGGGCAGAACTGGGCTGTCTGGGTCCACACAGCGGGCTGGTCGCTGAGCCCTGGGCCTGCCCTGGGTGAGCAGGGCACTGAGGGCTGAGAAGGGGCAGGGGAAGGGGCACCAGGTCTTCAGCAAACACATGGCAAGAACAGGCCAGGGGTCGGGATGTGAATCTTTTGGTCTCTTGGAGATCCTCCTGCACCTTCTACCACTCTAAGCCTCTAGACCCAATCTCTACCCAACTGTGGCTGGCAAGGGGGAGGGCAGCGGAAGAGAGCCGGGCTCCTCTGACAAAGCCCTAATTTTCTGGAACCCAGATGCCCCTCACTCTTGTTCTCATCTTCTTGCTTCCCCCCAACCTCCTGACCACTCCTCAAAGTGTAGGTGATCCACCACTGTCACCAGGGTCAGGGGAAGTCCTCTGGACAGAGAGTATGGGAGTCCTGGGTTCTGGCCCTGGCTCTGCTACCAACTTCTATGTGACCTTTGTGATTCCTTTGCCTTTCGGGGCCTGTCTCTTGGCCAGTCTAGCGAGAATCAGGTGACTGCTACCGGCTCACATCTCCTGGAGTCCCTGGTCTCTTTCAGAGCTGCTCTGGCACTCCCGGGTGGGAGTGGGGGACTGTCTTGTTCCACACATCCCCAGGAGGCCTGGCTGAACCCCAGACCTGAGTTGAGGGTGGGAGAATTGCTCCCTGCGGGGGATGTTTTTCCTAGAGGTGTGGGCTGGTCCCAGGGAACCTGGGACGCTGAGGGCCCCTGGGCAGGAAGGGGGCCAAGGTTTCCTTCTGGCCAGAGTGCTCAGCTCCAGCTCTGGGGCAGTGGGGAAGAGGTTGCTCAACGTTGGGGTGGGGCCCTGGCAGGGAAGATGGCGCCGAACTGGGAGAGGGAGGAAAGAGATCAGCTTGGTGACTCTGGGGCAGGGCAGGAGGGGGAGCCCCTTACTGTGTGTCCTCTCCCTAGGAGGGTGAGGAAGCCCCCAACTCAAAGGAGGGTGGCGTCAGAAAGTCCCAGGGAAGAGCCCTAGGATAGGATGAGATCCTGCAGCAGCAGATTTGTCCCGCAGTTCTTCATCCCTCACTCTTCCAAAGACTCTCATCTGAATTCCCTGTTTTCTTTAAACCTCCCGAGTTCTCCATCTGACTGCCTCAGTTTCCCTGAATCTCCAGCCAACCCTTTGGTTCTTTCCAAGCGTTTCCCTCGTATCCTCCTGACCACAGCAGCTGGTGGCATAGTGTGCGTATCTGTGGGCAGGAGTTAGTGAAGGCCTCCTTCCCTCCCTCCAAAGCCCCAGGCCCCACGGTCTGCCACCCGCAAAATTCCAACCACGAGGGGGCGCCTTCCTGCCCGCCGCCCCGTAGGGAGACCCGGCCTAGGCCGCTGGAGTTCCGAGTTCCAGGGTCCTTGTGATGGAAGGGCGGGCGCGGCCCCCACACCTGGTCTTCCAGCCCTCTCCAAGGAGGACTGCCAGACAGTCCCGCTCTGAGGTGCAGGAGGCCGGGCCGCCTCGGCTACCCTGAATCCACCCGAAGCTAGAGGGCCCGAGCCCGGGGGGCGGTCGGGTGCTCACCTCCAGAGCTTGCCCAGCGTCTTGCTGAGCTCAGCGTTGTGCAGGTGCGGGTACTGGTCCGCGAGCTTCCTGCGCGCTGCCTGAGCCCACACCATGAAGGCGTTCATGGGCCGCTTGACGTGCGGCTTGCTTTTGCTGGCGCCGTTGACGCGCACGGGCATGGGCACCAGCGTCCAGTCGTAGCCGCTGAGCACCTGGCTGACGGCCTCGCGGATGCACACGGGGAACTTGTCATCGTCCGCCTCGCCGTCCTGCTGCTCCTTCTTGACCTTGCCCAGCTCGCCTGGCCCCGGGCTGGCTCGCAGGCCTGATCCGCCGCCGCTGCCGTCGGGCCCTAGCGAGGGCGCGCTCCCCGGGGACAGGCAGCGGGGCTCCTCCGAGCCCACGGGGCTCAGCTCCACCTCCGATAGGTCCTGCTCCTCCGCCATGTCGCCCCCGGCCGCCGCCGCCGCCGCCTCGGCCGCCTCCCCCGGGCCAGCCGCCGGGGTCCTCGCAAAGAGTCCAACGCCCACCTGAATGGAAGGAGGGCGCGATGGAGCGGCCGCGCGCGCAGCCCCGAGGGCGGCCCGAGACACGACGTGGGCACAGCCCCGAGGTGGCGGCCCTTCCTGCTCCAGCTAAACCCATCTGGCCCCTGGGGCCCACGCACATGCCAGACTCTAGGTGGGTGCGTCCCGCCTCTGCGTCTTCCCACCACCTGGTCCCAACCGTCTCTTGGTGTGGGTGGCTTTTTTTTTAGCCTCCTTTTTTGGGTGGAGGTTTGTTGATGATAAGAAAGAAAAAAACGGAGCCTTTATTTTGCTCTAATCACGGCCCCTGGAATTTCCCACCTTTTCTCTCACCTTTCCTTCTTCCCTCAGCCTGCCCCAACGGGGTTTAGAGGAGAGCCAGGTTGGGGGCAAGGGCGGGGTGTCGCCTCTCTCCACCTCACAGCAGGGTCCCAGGCCTGGGCGGGCCAGGGAGGAGCAGGCTGCGCACTCACCTCCTCGGACCTCTCCTCCAGTCTGGGGCTCGTCCTTAGGAAGTGGAAAACCGTGTCCCAAGGTGTGCGGTCCAGCTCGGGGCTGGGAGGTGACGCTGGTGGGCTGGGAAGGAGGGGCGGGGGGCCCTGAGCCTCAGGCCACGGCCTCGTTAGGACGGAGCCTGAATCCTTACCACCAACCACCCTGGCCGGACAGCCCGAGACTGACTGAGCGACTGAGCCGCTGCGGAGGGCTGGGGAAGGAAGGAGGGGGAGAGGGGGGAGGGGAGAGGAGGGAGGGAAGGGCAGAAGGTGGAGCCTCCAGGCTTTCCTTCATCCCCAACACTCAGGGCTCCTCCACCCGGAGCCCAGGCCCCCCCACCCAGCTCCCTGCCCTACTGCCCAGGCCCATCTTGCTGAGGCTTATCTTGGGCTTAGTCTGGGAGGTGGAGGGGAGGTTAGGCCGAGGAAGGAAGAGATGTAGGCTGGAGGGTCAGAACCTGTTGGATGGAAGAAAATTGGGCCCAACCAGGACTCCTAACGTCTGCCTCAGGTGGCAGGATGGGCACTTGGCAGGGGACTAGGGAGAGACGTGAAGGCGGTGAGGGTCCTGTGGGCCCGTGAGGGTGGCTGGCCCGAACTGCTTCGTCTGCGAAATCCTGTTGAGTGCCTAGTGTGTGCCAGGCACTGATGCCCAGCTCCTCACCCTGCCTCCTACCTTTTCCTAGGCAGCCCTTTCTGCCCCGTCCTGCACAGTAAGAGAGACTGCTCAGGGATCCCTCTGAGAAGTGCAGAGCCCCAGCTTGACCCCTGGTCCCTTCTCTGCAGACACCCAGCACACGCACGTTCTGGTCTGGTTCAAGGTGGAAACACAAGACTAAAGCTGCCAGGAGGCCAAGGTGGGACAGGTTGGGGGCCCTCTCTCAGTAGGTCTTAGAGGCATTTTGGGTTGCTACCTCCTGGGACCCAGCTCCTTCCACACTGGGCTCACCCTGTCTTGGGAGAGGGTAGGGGAGTCCTAGTCCTGATTGTCACGAAGTCCTCTACTCCCCCACCCCAACAAGGGGTGGGGACTTGCCCTGCCTCTTCCCTCCTCTGCCCACCTCTCCCTCCCTCCCCTTTTCTTTCCTGCCCATCCTCCGTTGACACCTTTTCCTCTCTCTTTCCTTGGCCTCTCCTCCAAAGGTCGCAGTGCTGTTCTCTTAACTGAGGGCAGCCCCGCCGGGGTGTTGAGGCCGAGGTGGGGTGTATGTGGGTTATGTAATGGAGCTGGGGCCGCATTGGCAACCATGTGACGTTCTGAGCTCCTCAACAGCAGGGCAAGGCCTCAAGCCCACCCCAAGGGGTCCTGTCTGGAGTGGGCTGCAAGGGGTCTGGGGAGGCAAGGCCTCATGCTTGGGAAAGGCCAAAGGGGTGTAGGGGGTGGGAAATGGGACACAATGAGGTAGTCACACGAGGCAGAGGCATGTTGGGGGTGGGGGGAGCGGACACTGGAACACACACACACACACACACACACACATGCTCACACACACAACCAGCCAGACAATCGGGCCAGTGTGTCTGGGGCCTCGGAGCCCAGTGAATTAGGAGTTTGATAAGGGTTTTCTCTTTCTCTCGCTTGCTGGCCTTGGACAATCTCCCCCCAGTTTTCCTCGACGCCACCCCCGGCGCTGCCAACCCTCCTCCCCCCGCCTCCCTTCTCTTCCCTGTGCCCAGACTCTTGTTCGGGGCCTTGAAACAGTGAGCTGTCTTTGTTCGAAATACAGGTGAACGGCAATCATGTGATTAACACACACACACATAAAAAGCTTTTTAACAGCGCCCGCTCAGCCTCAGAACCGCCCGGAGAGGAGCCGCCCTGGATGGACAGAGGGACGAGGGACGAGCATCTGCCGTCGTGTCCCGGCTGCCCTGCAGTCGCCTCCAACACCCGCTGCTGCCCGCCCGCTGCCTGCCTGCCTGGCATCTCTCTCTCCCGGTGGGTCCCCACTCATCCTTCCACCCCTCAGTTCCTCCTCTTTGAGGAAAGGACCTCCCCGCTCTCTGCTGTGTCTGTGACTGGCCTGAGACCCGCCTGGGGCAGGAGGGGTGGTTGTGGAGGGAAAGAGCCCAGAGTTAGGAGGTGGAATGTGGGGTCCCACAGCTGCCCCCTCTCTAACTCCCTGCTTCCTCCTTTGCCCTCCTTGGTCCAGCTGTGCCAGGATGGGGGTGGGGGTAGCAGTGGGCACGCTCTGTCTGCAGGAAGCCACGCTAGACAGAAGGGGCCACTCCCTCTCTCTCGCCCTTGTCCCCGCACAGACACTGCCTTCCTCTCAGGGCTGTGCTGGGCTTTTTGCTGAGCAGTGTTGGGTGAGGCAGGTGGGCCTGCAGGGGGGGTGGGAAGGGCTGTCAGATGACCAGTGCTGTGTGTGTGGTTGGGGCCCCTGCTGCGAACACATCCCTGCCATCCCATCCATCCCCTCCATCCCATCCCAGGCCCTGGGAACCCAGTGTTCTCCAGCAGGCAAGGGTGAAGGACCCACAGTCATTCCTGAAGAGCAGGGAGCTTGGAGAGGGGAGGGATCCTGGCTGAAGACACCTGGGCCTCTGCCCCAGCAGGACAACAGGAGGGCCAGTGTCACCTTCTCCTCCTTTCCCTGCTGGGGGTGGCAGGGGTCCCTTTACCCCCTCATTCTTGACCCTTCTTCAGGGATGCTTGTGACCTCCTTACCCCACCCCCCATCACCTCTCCGTCCTGAAGTGAGGGTTTGTCACCGTCCATGGCAAGGTGTGGTGTCTGGTAGGCTCTATGACCTGCCCTCTCTCAGGGTGTTTATTCTGCAGCAGAGAGGGGTCTGCGGTCTGAGTGTAATGGTGGAAATCCAGGCTTCCTTCCATGGCCCAAGGAGGCCTTTCCGGAGCAACAGGGTTTTCCTGGGACTCGGCCTGGCTTTTGTTAAGGCAGGTCCCGGATTTACTCAGAAGATGGGCCCCAGAGAGGAGGAGAGGAAAGAATACCTGTCAGTCAAACGTGAAGCCCACTGATGACACTGCCTGGCAGAGCTGCCTCCGGTCAGCAGTGACCCTTCACCCCCCAGCTCCCAAGTCCTCTTCCTGAGGGAGCTGGTCCGGCTTTATGGAAGGCTCCGCCTGTGTTCCCCACCCTGGGTCCCTGGTCCCTCACCTGTCACGTGGGGCGATGGTCACCCTCCCTCCCTGCCTGCCCTGCAGGATACACTGAGATGAAGGTCAGGAAATCTGCTGGCTGCAGAGCCAGGGGCCATGCAGAAGTGAGGGATGGTCTGGTCAAGTTGAGGCTCTGCCCCAGCCTCAGTTTCCCCACACAGGCATGAGACTGTCTTCCTGACTTTCAGAGGACAGGGCTGAGATGGGATGAGGGAACACAGGGAAAGCGTTTAGCACCTCTGAGTGCTGTGTGGATGCGACCTGGGGGGTCCTGGCCATCCACTATTTAATTCTATCTGGACTGTGCACCCTCCTACCTCCAGTTTCCCTGCGGGGGCCTTTCACAGGGCCTGGCTTGCGGATACGGGGTTTGGCGTAGGGCAGTGCTTCTCAAATGGGAAGGCGCACTGAGATTCTTCAGGTTGGGGTGGGGCCTGAGGTTCTGCATGTCTAATCAGTTGCCTAGGACTGGCTCTAATTCTTGTTGAATTTAGAATCACTTGTGGAGTTAAGAAAAACATAGTGGGCCTTGGTTGGGTGCGGTGGCTCACACCTGTAATCCCAGCACTTTGGGAGGCCAAGGTGGGCAGATCATGAGGTCGAGAGATTGAGACTATCCTGGCCAACATGGTGAAACCTTGTCTCTACTAAAAAAAAAAAAAAAAAAAAATTAGCTGGGCATGGTGGCAGGCGCCTGTAATCCCAGCTACTTGGGAGGCTGAGGCAGGAGAATCGCTTGAACCCGGGAGGCGGAGGTTGCAGTGAGCTGAGATTGCACCATTGCACTCCAGCCTGGGCAAAAAGAGCGAAACTCTGTCTCAGAAAAAAAAAAAAAAGAAAAAGAAAAAAAGAAAAACATACTGAGCCAGGCGTGGTGACTCATTCCTGTAATCCCAGCACTTTGGGAGGCCGAGGCGGGCAGATCAACTGAGGGCAGGAGTTCGAGACCAGCCTGGCCAACATGGTGAAACCCCATGTCTACTAAAAATACAAAAATTAACTGGGCATGGTGGCACGCACCTGTAAGCCCAGCTACGTGGGAGCCTGAGGCAGGAGAATCACTTGAACTCAAGAGGCAGAGGTTGCAGTGAGGCGAGATCGCACCACTGCACTGCAGCCTGGGTGACAGAGTAAGACTCTGTCTCATAAAAACAAACAACAACAACAACAACAACAACAAAAAAAAACATACTGGAGCCTAGATCCCACCCCAGAGTGGTTGATTCTGAATTTCTGAGGCTGAGGTACAAGCATAAAGTTCCCTGGGAGGTCTTCACAGAGTCTCTGGATCCCTGAGGCTGTGAATGGCCCCCTTCCAGAGCCAAAATCACCAGGGATGGAGGAGGGGTCTTGGACCCACCAGCCAGGCAGGTTATACTGGGGTATCCGGAGAGCTTTGGGGTGTGGCAGGGGAGGGCCTATGCACTGGGAAGGTGGAGGGCTGACGGGCACAGGTTAGTGGTCGAGGGCAGCGTAGTGACAGACAGAAGCTACCCTGCGGGTCTTCAGCCGAGTCTGAGTGCGCTGGGGTGGCTGTGGGAGCTCCCCTGAACGTTTTCTAGGCCACCTCCACCTTTGGTTAAGGCTGTGTCATCCTCAGTCTTGGATGTAGTGGAAAGTGACTTGAAGTCAAGAAATCCTGCCACTAGTACCCAAGGGGCCTTAGGCAGATCATGCTATTAACCTCTCAGGACTCGGCTTTTGCATATGTACGATGTTGATAATCTTATGCACCTTTGATATCCCCAAGTGATGAGAGAATTATATAAGAATACACACACACATCTCCCCTACCTAGCACAGTGACTGCTCAATAAATGTGAATCAGAGGAAATCATTTAGCTATTAGGCCAGCACTGGGAGGTGTGGAGGATGCTCACCTCAGGTCAAGTGCACAAGTATTAACCGAGCAGCCACCACGGCCTCACAGTCAGGAGTTTATCATTTGCCTTTTGAATCCTAATGTCAGACCAGGTGGCATTCCTGCTTGGGATGACAAGCTCCTCTGTCATGGGTGGGCCTCCTCTGCCATGCCCCTTAACAGCGCAGGCGACACTCTAGGGCCTCCCCAGGTGCCGGCTCAGCTGTGAGGGCTCCTGTCATCGGACTTCATCCTCCCAACAACCCTCTGAGTAGATGCTATTATTCTCATTTTAGGGAGGAAACTGAGGCACAAAGCGATTCAGTGACAGGCCTGAGGTCGCCCAGCAAATGATGACAGGGTGTGGACTGGGACCTGTGGTTGGTCCCAGCCCAGCCTCTGACCACTCTGCTCTATTGCCCCTAGGCTGCAAGTGCAGCTGCAGGTGGGCCTGCTCCTGCCTCCTCTCCTTGCCTGGGCCTTTGGGCCTGCTCCGTCTTCCCCTGGAGCGCTGTCCTCCCTCTGCCTGCTGGCGGTCTAGGCACTGCTGCAGCCCCACTGAGAGGTCCTCTTCCAGGACACACCTTGGGCACCTTGGTTGGAATTCTTTTCCCTATGACTTTCCCTCAGAGGAGGAGACACCTTCAGATGTGCTCTGCCTCCTTACTGAACAGCCTGGAGGACAGGCCAGTCTCCAGTTCCTATTGGGAGCCCCTGAGGCCATGCTCAGCCTCGGCTCACCTTCCCTGAGCCGAGTTGCTGTCAGAGTTCCAAGGAGGAAAAGACCAGGGAGGCTGGAGCGGGCAGGAGTGGCTTCCTGGAGGCAGAGGGTCTGAGCTCTGGGGGAGGAGGATGGCATTCCATGGCCTGTCCCAACGGGGGCTCTTGCCCCTCCCTGTTTCTGGTGCAAGCAGAGGGTCTCGGACCCAGGCCAGCAAGGCAGCTCCCGGGGTTGGAATCTTCCTTCGCTCCCAACTCCATCCTTTCTGGAAACCAGGAAGCTGGGGCCAGTGTCCAGCTCTGCCTCTGGCAGCCTGGCCTCTGCTCTCTTCTGAGAAGCCTTCAGAGAAGTTGACTGCCCATTCCTGCCATCTGTCCCCAGCTGCTGGAACGCCCTTCCTGGCGTCTGCCCTGAGCCTCTCCAGCTGCTGGGAACTTCTGTGAATGTGTCCTCTGTGCAGGGCACTGGGCCAGGAGCTGGGACTGGGAGGTGAGAGAGACCAGACCTTGGCTTTGAGGAGCTGAGGGTTTGATGGGAGAGACCGATGTAGAAACCTGGAACCTGGCACAGCCAAACAGGCAGCTGGAGCTGGGCCTCTGGACCCCAAGAGCTGGGGTCAAGACCCAATGGCTGTGGAGGCCCTGTGTTGCCTTGGCAACCTTCTTCCCTCTCTGGGCCTCAGTCTCCCCATCTGTAAAATGTAAAATCAGCAGGCTAGCTGATCTCTGAGAGTGTTTCCATATTTGATAACCCGTGAATTGTATTTCAAAACAAGAGGCCCGTGCCTGATCCAGTGTTTGCAAGGTGATGCCTCAGACCCTTGGTGTTCCTCAGGACACTGATAGGCATCTCTTGAAAGACATTTGGGAAACACTGCTTTCTGCTTCCTCTTTTTAGAGATGTAAGGGTGGGACGTGGTGGTTCACGCCTGTAATCCCAGTACTTTGGGAGGCCAAGGTGGGAGGATTGCTTGAGTCCAGGAGCTGGAGACCAGCCTGGACAACATAGTGAGACCCCCGTTTCCATTGTTATTATTATTATTATTATTATTACTATTATTATTTGAGACTGGCTCTGTTGCCCAGGCTGGAGTGCAGTGGCGTGATCTGGGCTCACTGCCACCTCCACCTTCTGTGCCCAAGCAATTCTCCTCCCTCAGCCTCCTGAGTAGGTGGGACACTACCGGCGCATGCCACCATGCCCGGCTAATTTTTTGTATTTTTAGTAGAGACGGGGTTTCACCATGTTGGCAAGGCTGGTCTTGAACTCCTGACCTCAGGTGATTTGCCTGCCTCAGCCTCCCAAAGTGCTGGGATTACAGGTGTGAGCCACTGCGCCTGGCCACCATTATTTAAAAAAAATTTTTTTTTTAACTGTTTAAGTAAAAGAGATGCATTGCCTCTAAGCATGCTAAAAGTTCTAAATTCTGCAGTTAAAAACTGCTCTTTAAAATATTTAATATGAATCTTCAATTTATTATTCTGTTATTTTTACCACCTATTAACATCTTGTAGAGTTTTTGATGGAAACCAGTTTCACCCTGTTCTGGAGAGGACATAGTTGCCTGAGGTGGACGTGGAGGCACCATGGCCCCTGAGTGAGATGTGCATGTTCCTTACTTTGGGGTCACCCTGCCTTGGTTTCCAACTCCGTTCAGACCTGTTTGACGTGTACCAGGTGACTACTCAGTGTCAGGCCAGGGAAGCAGCTGAATAGAATATGGCACTGACCCCCAGTTCCCTGTGTTCCCATGCCTTCAGAGTTCTCATTGTCTTGCATTGTCCCTGCTGGGGTGTGGACTTGAGGGCTGGGTCCTTCCCGCCTCCTCCGTGGTGCCTGTTACATAGGAGTAACGTCAGCAGATGAAGGGCTTGCATGGAAGAGAATGTGTGCAGGCAGCATGTGGGGAAGGAATGAGCATGCGCTCCTGAGTTAGACAGTCCAGGTTTAAAAAAACATTGTTAGAGATGGTGTCTCAAACTCTTGGGCTCAAGTGATCCTTCCACCTCACCCTCCTGAGTAGCTGGGACTATAGGTGTGTGCCACCATGCCTGGCTCTAGCTCCAGGTTTGAATCCTGACACCTCCATTTATTAGCTGTGTGTCCTTGGCAAATGAATTAAGGTCTCTGAGTCTCAGCTTCCTTCCAGGTTGTGGTGAGGATTAAAGCAGATAATGTATGTAAACACTTAAGACAGGGTCTGGCACATGACGGAACCCAGTAAATGGTAGCTATTGTTACCAGCAGCTTGGGGATCTGCCGCCAAGGTGGCTGTTGGTTGACCTTGGGTTTAGAGTAGTCATTGCTGCTGCTTTTTTTTTTTTCTAGACAGAGTCTCACTCTTTCACTCTGTTGCCTAGGCTTGAGTGCAGTGGTGTGGTCTTGGCTCACGGCAACATTTGGCTCCCAGGTTCAAGCAATTCTCCTGCCTCAGCCTCCTGAGTAGCTGGGATTACAAGTGCACATCGCCATGCTTTGCTAATTTTTATACTTTCAGCAGAGACGGATGGGGTTTCACCATGTTGCCCAGGCTGGTCTCAAACTCCAGACCTCAGGTGATTCGCCCGCCTCGGCCTCCCAAAGTGCTGGGATTACAGGTGTGAGCCACCGTGCCCGCCCCCCGGCTAATTTTTATATTAGTTATTGCTTCTTATCCTGTCAAAATGCTGTCATCAGATGTTCCCCGTCTGCTCCCAGT
The DNA here is from genome assembly GCF_028858775.2 of Pan troglodytes. NCBI lineage: Eukaryota > Metazoa > Chordata > Mammalia > Primates > Hominidae > Pan > Pan troglodytes. The sequence goes on from NC_086016.1 coordinate 40,002,501, forward strand.
CACCACAGAGGCTGCAGAGCCAGGGCCGATGGCCATCCATGGAACCAAAGCAGAAGGGGAAGCAAGTGACTGAGCTCACATGACTGTTTAGTCATGGAACTGGACATGTCTGCTGTGACATTTTGTTCCCGGGGTTCCTGGGGACCTACCCTAGGCAAGCTCCTGCTGTCTGTGGGGTAAATAAAGAGGGGTGAGTGTGCCCCTTGTCTTTAGGGAGCTTGTTCATTCATACATGTCTAGACACTAGGCAACATGGTGCAGACATGCATGAGGATTAAGAGAGTGGGGAAGGTGGAGGGAAGGAAGAGAGGGGGCAGAGGGGACCTTTATGAGATGGGTCCATTGGTGTTGTCCCTGGAGCGGAAAAGAGCTGTCTGTAAATATGGTCTGAGCAGGGTGGGCTGCACATGGCTCATGAGACCTTTGTCCTTTCACCACTGGCAGGCAGCTGGCAGCTTGGGGGAAGGGGCTTGTCAAGGTTGCCCAGCTTAGGAACTGACAACGGGACCAAGTCTTCTCATTCCAGATTCCTTGTCATTTTCCTCTGTGATCTAGGCCACTGCCCCAGACCAGGGCTGGGCAGGAAGGGAGCTCAGCCCACCCATCTTCCTGCTCTCACCCGGTTTACTGCTGTCCCTTAAAGGTAAAAATGGGGTGATCCAGTCAGAATTTAGTGTTTGTCTGAGCTTGAAGGATCCTCCTCGCCGACATAAGGTTTCCTTATTCTTCGCTGATGTCACTTGTTAATGAAAATGGGAGCCGAGTGATGATGAGCTGAGCTGGGGATCCAGAGACCAGAGTTCAAGGCTGGCCCTTGCCCCATTTACCAGTGAGATTGGGATAAGCTAAGTAACCTTCCCATGCCTCAATCTCCTGTCTGTAAAATGAGAATCACGATACCTGCCATGTCACAAGGATAAAAAGGGCCGGGCACAGTGACTCACGACTGTAATCCCAGCACTTTGGGAGGCCGAGGCAGGTGGATCACGAGGTCAGGAGATCGAGACCATCCTGGCTAACACGGTGAAACCCCGTCTCTACTAAAAATACAAAAAATTAGCTGGGCATGGTGGCAGGCGCCTGTAGTCCCAGCTACTCAGGAGGCTGAGGCAGGAGAATGGCGTGAACCCGGGAGGCGGAGCTTGCAGTGAGCTGAGATCGCGCCACTGCACTCTAGCCTGGGCAACAGAGCAAGACTCCGTCTCAAAAAAAAAAAAAAAAAAGAAGTAAGGAATGGCAAGTGCTCAGCCTAGCACCTTTGACAAAAACAAGACCTAGTAGTTGCCTCTTTCAGTCATTTCAACTGCCAGTTAATGCCCCGCATTTTCCAGGTGGGATGGCTTATGTCTTGGCTATAATCAAGCCCGGGAAAACCTCTTCCCTTTCTAGGGTGCAGAGTTGAGCTTACTGAGATCACAACAGGGAACCCAGGCACAGCCCTGGGGTGTGTTCACATGTCAGGGGCTTCCGTTCACACAGGAAGTATAATATTTGCTAGGCTGCCAGGCTGAGGGCCTCACACACACGCACCCCAGCTCACCTTCAGCTGTGTGTGCTTCACTGTGAGCAGGTGTTATTTTGCTTTGTGTTGTTTTTGAGACAGGGTCTCACTCTGTGGCCCAGGATGGAGTGCAGGGGTGCCATCACGGCTCACTGCAGCTTCTACTTCCCGGGCTTAATCGATCCCCCACCTCAGCCTTCCAAGTAGCTGGTACCACAGGCACCAGCCACCACGCCTGGCTATTATTTATTTATTTATTTATTTTTGAGACGGAGTCTCTCTCTGTCGCCCAGGCTGGAGTGCAGTGGAGTGATCTCGGCTCACTGCAAGCTCCGCCACCCGGGTTCATGCCATTCTCCTGTCTCAGCCTCCTGAGTAGCTGGGACTACAGGTGCCCACCACCATGCCTGGCTAATTTTTTGTATTTTTAATAAAGACGGGGTTTCACCGTGGTCTCGAGCTCCTGACCTCATGATCCGCCCGCCTTGGCCTCCCAAGGTGCTGGGATTACAGGCGTGAGCCACTGCACCCGGCCAATTTTTGTATTTTTTTGTAGAGACAGGGTTTCACGATGTTACCCAAGCTGGTCTCATTGAACTCCTGAGCTCAAGCTATCCTCCCGCCTTGGCCTCCCAAAGTGCTGGGATTATAGGTGTGTGCCACCTGCACAGGTGTTTTATATTTACCTCACCTCTCTACCAGGTGGCAAATTGAGACATCAGAGAGTTTAGGGCTTAGAACCCAGAGTTGAAATCGCAGTGACTGCTTTGGCAGGTGCAATGGGAGGAGCTGCTCCCGACTCTGCCAAGGTCCCAGCTCCTGCTGTGTGATCTTGGGGAAGCCAGCCACCCTCTCTGGCACATTCTCCATCAGTGCATTGAGGGAGCTGGCCTCTGACATCTATCAGATTTGCTATCAGGGGCTTTAGGGCTCTACTGAGACAGGCCCACATTTGCTTTTGTTTCCCACCTTTTGTCCCCCAAGTGCTCGGGGTTGGACATGTGAGCACACAGCAGATGCTCAATAAGTGCTTGCTGAACCTCAGTGATCAGAGAGATAGCTTGGCAGGTCTGTCTCCTGGGTCTGTCATTCCCTTAGCACTGCGTGGGGAGTCCCCTCACATCCTTTCCTGCTGGGGGACCTCCTCCTGGGGGATCACCTAAAGCTCATGTCTACAGAGACGCCTCTCTCGACCCTCCAGTACCAGCTGTTTTCTCTGACAACACCTGGCCTTTTCCTTTATAGCACTCATTGCAATTTATGATCACATATTTATTGGCAGATTAGTTGTTCATTGTCTGTCTTCCCCACAAGGATGTCTACTTCATGAGGGCAGCTTCCTAAGTCCTCAGTGATCAACTGAGTGCCTGAATGAATGAATGAGTGGTGAGGACAGAATGGGGGGTAAAAAGCTGGGAGAGGCAGGTACAGTGGCTCACACCTGTAGTCCCAGCACTTTATGAGGCTAAGGCTGGTGGATCGCTTGAGCCCAGGAGTTGAAGACCACCCTGGGCAACCCCCTTTCTACCTTGTTATCATGGCGAAACCCCATCTCTACTAAAAATTAAAAAAAAAAATCAGCTGGGTGTGGTGGTGTGTGCCTGTAGTCCCAGCTACTCGGGAAGCTGAGTGAGAGAATCACCTGAGCCTGGGAAGTTGAGTCTGAGAAGTGAGTCATGATCGTGGCACTGCACTCTATCCTGGGCAACAGGAGTGAGACCCTGTCTCAAAAAAAAAAAGAGCGAGGAGGAGGCTGAGGGTTAGATGAGGCTGTCCAGGGCCTCTCACTGATGGAGGTGGTCGTGACTCCTAGTCCAGTGCTCTTCCTTCTTCTGGAGCAGGGACACCCTGGGGGACCAGGCTGGGTTTAATGGGCAGCCAAGCCCCTGAGGACCTAGGGAAGAGGAGGAGGGGATGGGGGATCTGAGCCAGCTCCACCCCTTCCCCCAGCAGGCAGGAAGGACAGGGCAGATCTGTCAGCTTCAGATACCACTGCCCCAGGGGACCCAGCCCTGAGCCCAGGGAGGCAGGGAAAGAGGGGGGGACAGGAAGCACCCGGGTCTTCCCCTCCTCCCTTTTGCCCCACCCTCCGCCCCCATCTCTGGCGAGAGAGCTCACAGCCCCAGGCCTTGGCACTAGGGGGACAAGGGCGGGGCAGTGGGGGACAGAAATCCAGTTCTGGGCAAATCCCTTCCTCTCCCTCATTTGGTTTCTGGCCTCAAATTGGGGACTGCCCTGGCAGCCCCTGGAGAGCTTGGCTGGGGCCTTGAGGCAGGAGGGATGGAGTGAGAGGGAGAGGGCACTGCCCACTTACACCCTTCCTGTGTGCCCAGCCCTGTGCAGACCTAGCTGCAGTGTCACTCGACAGGAGGAAGAGCCCTGGGCGGGACCTGGGAGGCCTCACTGAAAGGCTGGGCTCTGTCAATAATTGCTGTGTGACCTTGGGTGGGGCACAGCCCCTCTCTGGCCACTGTCATTCTCCTCATCTGCCAATGTGGTCCAAACCTGGGGCCAAAGAACACAAGCCCTTGGGGAGTTTTAAAAGACTAATTCCCAGGCCCCATTCTGAGTGGTAGATTTGGGTGGGACATCTGTATGTTTAAATCTCCACTGCGATTACGACGCACCTGGTGGAGGCACTACTGCCATAGATGGTCTAAGGGCCTCTCCCCAGCCTTGAAACTCCCACCCCTAGGGCAGGCCACCCCACTCCTGTGTCCTACTCGGGAAGGCAAGGGCCGCAGTGGCTGGCTGCATCCTTTGGGGTGCCAGCTGGGACACAGGTGGCAGGCCGTAGGGAGCAGGGTGCTGCCTGGGGAGGGTGTGTGCTGTGGACCTGCCAGGAACAAACACAGAGGGGCCTGGGAGGGCCCTGAGCTTCCCAGCCGGAGTCTCCCCTCCATCCCCTCCTCTGAAGGCCTCTTCCCCCTGACCTTTCTCCCTTCTTTTCCACTTCGGCCTCCACCTTGTTTCTCTGTCCATTGCTCCCTCCTTCTCCTCTTTCTGTCCCCAGCCTCCTCTCTCTGGGAAGCTTTTTAATTTTGACCCCACATCCCACAGTTGGTTGCTCCTGCCTCTTGGTGTCCTTCCTGTCCTGGCCCTCCTGCCCTGGCTCCCTGTCTCTCTCCGGCCCTGTCTCTATCTCTCCCTGTTTTTCTCTCCCTGATGCATTCTCTCCCTCCCTCCCTCCATGAATTTCTCTGTCTCTGTCCTGTGCCACCTCTCATCTGCCCTGCCTCTGTAAATGTGGGGAGGACCCTGGGAAAATGACAGAGATGGGGAGAGCTGACAAGTTAGAGAAACCAAGGCTTGTGGCAACCCGCAGTCTTCCCCACCTGGCTCCAGCCTACCTTCCCCAGGCCACCCGGCTCTGTCCCCTGCATGCCCTGGGTCACCCTGCCCCTCCCTCGTGCCTGTGCCCAGCTCCGCATCTCCCTCTTCCCATTTCCAGCTTCCCTGACACTGCCCCGGGGCCCTTTCTCTGGCTGTCCCAGGGACCTCACCTCTTGTGAGCCCACAGCTCACTGTCTGTCGAGGGGGGACAGGCAGGAGGTAAGGATGCGTCCGAGCCTCCCTGGGACACGACCCTCACAGAGTCATGGAGTGCAGGATTTGTACCATCTCCTGGCGCGAGAGCCAGGGTTGCTCAGATTGATGGAAGAGCAGGTGTTTGTGTCCCCTTCCGGTGAGAGCTTTCCAGCGCCCAGAGAGCCAAGACGGCTTGTGGAATTGGGGAAGAGGCAGGGAGAGGGTGGGAAGTGGGAGTGGAGGGGTATGTTCTTCCCCTCCCGGGGCCTCAGTTTCTCCTCACAAGCTCTTCCCTCTCTCTCATTGTCTAAGCCTTTCCCTTCCCGCCTCTGGTGCGATTGGGGGTGGGGCAGGGGCAGGGAATGAGGGGATGCTGGGCTTTTACTCAACAGAGCAATTTATCCTGTGATCAAAAGAGGCCATGGCCGCCTCATCTCTCCTCAGAGACCTGCCCTGACAGGTGTTGTCCTGCCTCCAGTCCGTGTTAACCCCCTCAAGGCCAGGGCCGGGCCGAGGGTCTGAGCCTTCCATCTGCCCCTTGAAGGGGCCTCCCTGGGGTCCAGAGACATCAGGCTGGCCCTGGGGAGGCTGTGGACCCTGGGCCTCACACTTACATCTGGACAGGCCTTCTGACTTCCAGGGCCTGGTGAGAACCTCAGGTGAAGAGTTGCTGTCAGGCTCCCTGGGCAGGTTGGGGTGGTCCTGCTGTCCCACCCTGGGGACTTTATTCCAGGGGCTGTGGGCTGGAAGGAGCCCCTGTTCCTTCCAGACTCCCTCTCTGCACCCTCCCTACTGCTGGCCCTGTGGCCCTGGGCGTGGGATGTGCAGAGGACCGGCCAGGAGAAGGGTTAAGTCAGGGACTCTTGGGATGGCTTTGGCCACGGCCATTCCTCCGAGAGAAGAGAACAAGGGGCCCATTCTGTGTGTGGGAATTAATAGCAAAGAGTCATCTGGGGTGTCACTCAAGCACTGATCGACTCCCAGAGGAATGTGAGAGGGAGAGAGAGAGGGAGAGGAGAGGAGAGGAGAGGAGAGGAGAGGAGAGGAGAGGAGAGGTGTGGTGGGGGCTGAGATGGAGATGTCAAAGGCAGGGCATTAGGGTCTGGCTGGTACAGGAGCCCGCCCTGGTAGGAGGACCCGCCGCCCCAAGATGGGTCCTGCTTTTCACCACAGATGCGCCCCCGTCCCTACACAGGATGAAGACCCCCTCCTGTCATTCCCTCACCCAGGGCCTCCCCCTTCTGTCTTCCCTCATTCCCAGACGGCCGTACCCTCTACCCCGAGGTGGGCCTGCTGGGCAGCTGGCCCTGAGTTCCTGGGCTCTCCCAGTCTGCCCCCATCTTTGCTGAGAGATCCAGGTGCTCCTTGTGGGAAATGCCCTGGGGATGGTGCTGTGGAGTGCCAGCCTGGGGTCCTGAGTTGTACCCTCTGTCCCAGGATCCAGGAGCCCCACTTGCCTGGCTCCAGGCCCAGTTCAGACACATTTCTACCGGGTGGCTGCAGGCACCTTTGGCTGCCTGCGTGTGGGGATGCTGGAGCTTGTCAGCCATCACAGGGGGCTCAGCCTTCCTCATCTGCTCAGGCCCCTGTGGCAGCCTCAGCCTGGCCTGTGGGTGAGGACCAGCAGGCCTCCTGACATCTGAATGTCACACCCTAAGGAAGGCCTTGGTGAGGCTCCAGGAGGCCTAGGAGGGTGTGGTGCTCTCCTGCTCCAGTTGTGGGGTTGAGTCAGAATCCTCCCAGGTCATCTGCCCCTGGGTGTCCTGACACCCCTTCCCCTCCCCAGGGCCTCAGGCTGGCCACCGAGCCGAAATGAGCCTAGACTCTGTGGGATGCAGAGGCAGTGGGGTGCGGAGGATGAGGGCTTTGGGGCAGTCAGAGCAGGGTGCCCCACTCCTTGGCCCTGTGACCTGGGCAGAGCTCCTTTGTCTCTCTGAGCCCCGGGGTTTCCTCTTGAAAATGGGTCATGTCATAACTGGCAGGTTCAGAGGTAAGAGAATGTAACAGGTGTCAAGTGCCCGACACAATAGCCAACCACTGTGTGTTGTTATTTTTATTGTGATGATTATTGTTATTGGAGGGCTGGGCAGCCTCCACTACCCTTGGGCTGGAAGGCACACTGTGCACACCATTTGACTGCCTGGATCTGCACCTGGCAGCCTGTGCCCGCTCGGCGAATTGCAGGGATCCCAGTGCTGTTCCTCCTCAGCTGTGGTTTTGGCGAGGGTGAGCTTATTGGCCCCCAGACCTCCTGTGTGCCAGTGTCATTTCCATATCTGGTGACTCATCCTGCTGGTCCTGCCGGAACATGATGCCTCCCCTGACGGCATGGTGCAGGCACAGTGTGTGCAGCCACTGGCCTCGGTTCCTCCCCTGGGAGTTGGCCACCTGCGCCCCCACGGTAGACTCTGGCATGCTAAAGCCTGAAGGGAGCTTAGCGGTTGTCCAGCCGGACCTTCTTATTGTACTGACAGGGAGCTGAGGTCTAGAAAAGAGAGGGCCTTTCTGGGGCACTGTGGAGTAAACAGAGTTGGCAGGCTCTTCTACATTGGGCTAGGAGTCTGGACTCCTGGGTTCTTGCCCAAACTTGGATGCTAGGGGCCAAGTGGGCTGGGGAAATTCCTTACTCATAGCTGGGGTGAGGAGAGGACACATGGAGAAAGAAGGTGGAGCCTTTTGCAAACTAAAGTGCTTTCCAAATATGGGGGGTTATCAGGAGGGTGGCTTTGGGCCCCTCGAGATGGTGCTGACCCTGTGTTCCTCTGCAGTCTGTGCAGGGCACTAGGGTGGTTGGTGTCACCAGCCCAGGGGCTGCTGGACACAGGCCCCACCCAGAGGAATAAGCCAACACCATTGAGGAGGGGCAGCCCAGGGCTCCCTGCCTGGCTTTGGAGGTGTAAGGTGTTTGAAATAACATTCTCCAACATGCTCAAAGTGAAACCAGCTTCCTTTGGGAACATATGGAGACCACAGGCACTTCACAGGGGCTGATGAGGACCCACCAACTCTGCTGTGGGCTCTGTCCCTGCCCTTGGAGCTCATAGCCTGGTGACCTTGGCATTCATTATTTTCATTCCAGTTCTCAGCACAGCGCTTGGCACATAGTAGGAACTCAGGAAGTGTTTATGGGATGGAATGGGGTGATGATGTTGAGGCAAGATGAAGGGTATGAACGGAGATGACATCTGCGTCTTGCCTGGAAGCAGAGGGTAGGAAAAGGAGCAAGTAAGGAGTGGCGGCTGGCATGGGTGCAGCACCACTGAGAGGAGGGGTTGAGAGAGGTTAGAGAAGGACTGGAGTCAACACTCCTGAGAGCCCTTCTTTGCCCTGTGGCCTCTTACTTGCAAGCTAGTTCCCCTCTCTCAGCCTCAGTTTCCTAATCTGTAAAACAGGGATAATAGAATTTATTCATGAGTTGTTGCAAGGCTCAAGAACGGTAACGCATGGGCCATGGCAGGCTCTCGACCGTGCCTGCTGGACACCCAGTGTGTTGTGAACAGAGATCTTTAGAGAGAACAGATAAAAATTACAGAAGTATCTTATAGAGACACAGTTGACAGATACAGAAATAATGTGAGTTGCATCATATTAGATTCAGAGAGATTAAAGATAGATTTTTAGGGGAATTTACGAATTTATTCATTTTGGGGACACAGAGAGCGATGAGCACTGGGATGGAGATAGTGAACGCCTGACATTGGAGGCTCCTGGACTATAGAGTTGCTTTGTTTGTTTTTTGGATGGAGTCTCATTCTGTTGCCCAGGCTGGAGTGCTGTGGTGTAATGTCGGCTCACTGCAACCTCTGCCTCCCAGGTTCAAGCGATTCTCCTGCCTCAGCCTCCTGAGTAGCTGGGATTACAGGCATGTACCACTATGCCTGACTAATTTTTGTATTTTTAGTAGAGATGGGGTTTCACCATGTTGGCCAGGCTGGTCTCCATCTCCTGACCTCAAGTGATCTGCCCGCTTAGGCCTCTCCAAGTGCTGGGATTACAAATGTGAGCCACCTTGCCTGGCCAAGTGGTTTTTTTTGGATGGAGTCTCACTCTGGTGCCCAGACTGGAGTGCAGTGGCATGATCTTGGCTCACTGCAACCTCTGCCTCCTGGGCTCAAGCAATTCTCCCACTTCCGCCTCCTGAGTAGCTGGAATTACAGGCACCTGCCACCATGCCTGTATTTTGTAAAAATACGAAAATACAAATTTTTGTATTTTTAGTAGAGACCAGGTTTCGCCATGTTGGTCAGGCTGGTCCCAAACTCCTGACCTTGGGTGATCCATCCACCTCAGCCTCTCAAAGTGCTAGGATTACATGCGTGAGCCAGCACACCTGGGCTTTTTTTTTTTTAATTTATTTTTTTCCCCAAACTTGGACAAAGCATATCACTTACAGACTTTTTATTGGGCCACAAAAATGCTTAAGAACTAAAGAAGAAAACTCCAGCTCCAAAGTATACAAAAATAGCAACAGAGAAATTATTCAAAATTTTAAATGAAAAATAAAAAAGACTCTTTAAAACTTGTTTATAGCCAACCAGTTCTATGTAGCATGTGACGTGGGTACATTTCAACATGCTTGATGCAATGTGGGGTCAATGGGACCCACAAGAGTCTTATAAAGTGTCCAGGGCACTGCAACCTCCGCCTCCCAGGCTCAAGCAATTCTCCCACCTCCCAGCTGAGTAGCTGGGATTACAGGCACCTGCCACCATGCCCGGCTAATTTTTGTATTTCTAGTAGAGACTGGGTTTCACCATGTTGGCTGGGGCCATGGGGCTGGGGTTGCTCAGCAAAGTCAGCTGTGTCTGGGGGCAACTGAGAAGGGCTTCCCGGTGGAGGTGATGTTTGGGTGCAACCTTACAGAGAGAGAAGGGATTGAATAGAGGGGAAAATGGCCTGATGGTGACTTTTGAGTCTTTTTTTTTGAGACGGAGTCTTGCTCTATCACCCAGGCTGGAGTGCAGTGGCGCCATCTCAGCTCACTGCAAGCTCCGCCTCCTGGGTTCACGCCATTCTCCTGCCTCAGCCTCCCGAGTAGCTGGGATTACAGGCACCTGCCACCAGGCCCGGCTAATTTTTTATATTTTTAGTAGAGACGGGGTTTCACCGTGTTAGCCAGAATGGTCTCGATCTCCTGACCTCGTGATCTGCTTGCCTCAGCCTCTCAAAGTGCTAGGATTACAGATGTGAGCCACCGCGCCCGGCCAACTTTTGAGTCTTGAGGTAAAGGGAGATGTGTGAGCAAAGGTTCAGAGAAGGGAAAGCACATGGAGAATTAGGGAGAAAGGCGAGATACTTGGCATGCAAGATACTTTGGAATTAGGATGTGGAGAACAGGGGAGGGGTTAGGGTAACTCTAGAAAGTTTGGTAGAGGCTTATGTACCAGGCTTGGACTTTATCCTAAGGACAGTCAGGAACCATGAGCGAGACAGAGTCTTGCTCTATTGCCCAGGCTGGAGTGCAGTGGCGTGATCTCGGCTCACCACAACCTCCGCCTCCCGGGTTCGAGAGATTCTCCCGCCTCAGCCTCCTGAGTAGCTGGAATTACAGGTGCGTGTCGCCACACCTGGCTAACTTTTGTATTTTCAGTAAGGATGGGGTTTCACCAAGTTGGCCAGGCTGGTCTTGAACGCCTGACTTCAAGTGATCCGCCCACCTCGGCCTCCCAAAGTGCTGGGATTACAGGAGTGAGCCACTGCACCCGGCTGGGAGATAGTTTAAGAAGGGTGAGGAGAGTGGTGGTGACACAGTCAGCCTATTTTTTTTTTTTCTTTTTGAGACGGAGTCTCACTCTTGTCACCACTGGAGTGCAGTGGTATGATCTCGGCTTACTGCAACCTTTGCATCTCAGGTTCAAGCGATTCTCACACCTCAGCCTCCCAAGTAGCTGGGATTACTGGTGCACGCCACCATGCCCAGCTAATTTTTGTATTTTTATTAGAGATAGGGTTTCACCATGTTGGCCAGGCTGGTCTCGAACCCCTGACCTCAGGTGATTCACCTGCCTCAGCCTCCCAAAGTGCTGGGATTACAGGCGTGAGCCACTGTGCCCAGAACAGTCAGCCTTTTTTCCCCGAGTTCACTCTCAAAGCATTGTGGCAGCTGCATGGTTGATGGGGAAGGGAGGGAGGTGCTGGAGAGTGGAGGCCGGAGACCCACTAGGAGATTAGGAGACTGTTTTGTTTTTTAGATGGGGTGTCGCTGTGTTGCCCAGGCTGGAGTGCAGTGGCGTGACATAGCTCGTTGCAGCCTCAAGCTCCTCAGCTAAAAAAATCCTCCTGCCTCAGTCTCCAGAGTAGCTTGGACTACAGGCATGCACCTCTGTGTCTGGCTAATTTTTATTCTTTTGTAGAGATGCGGGGGTCTCACTATATTGCTCAGGCTGGTCTAGAACTCCTGGCCTCAAGTGACCCTCCCACCTCCCTGAGATCCTGATGGCATAAGCCACCAAACCTGGCCAGAGGCTGGAGTGTTAACACCGGTGAAAAATGATGATAACCTGTATTAGGATGGGTCGTAGGGAGGGAAGAAGAGGAGAGATTTGAGAACAAGTCAGGCAGTGGCTGGAGTGAAGGACATTGGAAATAGGTGGTAATAACACCCTTGCCACTTCCTGAGCGCTCACTGTGGGCCAGGTGCTTTCTACCTATAAGACATGCATATCTACTCGCTGAGTTCTCATGACTGCCAGAATGGAGCAAGAGATGACAGGCAGGCCTGATTTAACTGGAATCTGCAGAATCCATACATGCCCTGCAGTTAAAAACCACTGGCTAACTTGATTACCTCTGTAAGAAAACAATAAATAAATAAAACCCAGTGTCAAAAACCGCATGATAGGCTGGCCGCATTGGTTCACGCCTGTAATCCTAATACTTTGGGGGGCCAAGTCGGGCAGATCACTTGAGGCCAGGAGCTCGACACCAGTCTGGCCAAGATGGTGAAACCCCATCTCTACTAAAAATACAAAATTAGCCTGGTGTTGTGGCGCACACCTGTAATCCCAGCTACTTGGGAGGCTGAGGCAGGAGAATCACTTGAACCTGGGAGGTAGAGGTTGCGGTGAGCTGAGATTGGGCCATTGCACTCTAGCCTGGGCAAAAAGAGTGAAACTCCGTCTCAAAAAACAAAACAAAACTATGTGATACATATTTGTTGCTGGCAAATTAGAAAATATAGAAAAACAAGAAGAAAGGCCGGGAGCCATTGGTTTTTAACTGCAGGGCATGTATGGATTCTGCAGATTCCAGTTAAATCAGGCCTGCCTGCCATCTCTTGCTCCATACTGACAGTTATGAGAACTCAGCGAGTAGATATGCATGTCTTTTAGGTAGAAAGCACCTGGCCCACAGTGAGCACTCAGGAAGTGGTAGGGGTGTTATTACCACCTATTTCCAACATCCTTCACTCCAGCCTCCCGAGTAGCTGGGACTACAGGTGTGTAACACCATGCCCAGCCAATTTTTGTTTTGTTTTAGTAGAGTCAGGGTTTCAGCATATTGGTCAGGCTGATGTCAAATTCCTGGCCTCAAGTGATCTGCCCACCTCGGCCTCCCAAAGGGTGGGATTACAGGCATGTGAGTCACCTCAAATGCCAGATTTAAGAGTTGGGAGTCCTAATGGGGAACCACAAAGGATTTCAGCTCAGGGGTGATGGAACCCTGTAGACCTTTAGCAAGCTCATCCTGGCCAGGTGGAGGAAAGACTGATAGCAGGAGAGCTGGTACTGGCCTGGGGGCCGGAGAGGAGAGCTCCCACCAGCAAAACATTACGATGAAAGGCAGTTGGTGATAGATCGGGTGTGCAGGAGCCAGGGTGAGGGATTGTCAGGCAAAATAGGAATGGAGGGGCGATGCAATCACGTAAAATGACAAGACCCAGAGCAGTACCCTCTGAGCAAGGTCTGCAGAGTGGGACCTCCTTGCGCTGTTTGTCACTGGTCCTCAGCAAGGTCAGAGATGAGTACAGAACTTAGACAAGTATAGTCTAGAAACTCCTGTAACAATTTGATGTGGCTGCCATTTCCAAGACTGTGATTCATTTTTAGTAATTGTTTTTTATTGTATGTTACAGAAGTATTGGTCTGCAAAGAATTGGTTTTTAAAAACCTTGGGCCAGATGTGGTGGCTCACGCTTGTAATCCCAACATTTTGGGAGGCCGAGGCAGGAGGACCACTTGAGGCCAGGAGTTCAAGACCAGCCTGGGCAACCTAGTGAGACACCATCTCTATTGAAAAAAAATATTAGCCAAGTGTGGTGGCCCATGCCTGTTGTCCTAGCTATTTGGGAGGATTGCTTGAACCCAGGAGGTAGAGGCTGCAGTGAGCCATGATGGCACCACTACAGTCGAGACTGGGCAAGAGAGTGAGACCCCATCTCTAAAAAAATTTTTAAAAAATGGTTTGCTCTTCACTCCATTGAGCTGCAAAAACACTGGTCTAGATGGACTTTGGGACATACGGAGGGCAGCGAACCAGTGAGCGAGGCAGTGAGCAGGCATGTGGGTGGCTGTGCACACACCCCAGGGACCTGGGATTATTTCTGGAGTCAGAGTGATCATTGGGAGCTGACCACAGCCACCCAGCCCATAGCAAGGGCCACCCTCCAGCCGCTCACTCAGCAAATATTTAGCAGGCACATACTGTGTGCCAGGCCAGGCGCCGAGGCACATGTTGGGAAGACAGAGGAGACGAGGCAGGTTCATCCCTTCCTCTTGGAGCTGATACCTGCTCGCACTAGTCCCCAAGGGTCATTCCAGAAGGGAAACTTCAACGTGGCTCTGGGGAGGAGCGGGCAAGGGGAGCAAGGAGCAGCTTTTCCATCCTACCTGGTCCATTGCTCCCACAGACCCCCCAGGAAGGGCCTGGCTTGGGGAGGCAGCAACGGGGGAAGGACAGGGAACAGAACTTGGGTCAGCAACCATGGCCCCAGCTCTGTCACCTCTGTTTATGCCATTGTCCTGGGGAGCCTGTCATCTCCGAGCTCCAGCTTCCACATCTGCATGGTGGGGATCCTGGGGTCCTCCTGCCTCACCCAACAGAGGTCTGGATTAGAAGGAGCTTGGGAGAGGACAGTGGGCTGACTTGTGATCACAGTCCAAGTTTCCAGAGTACACCCTGCATCTGTCTTCTTGTAGAGCTTCTGGAAGCCACAGGTGCACACATCTGAAAGGAACTTGGAATTTACTGGTATGGGTACTCCATTTTACAGGGAATTGAGCTGAGAGGCCTGGAGGGAGACAGATGTGGCTAAGGTTGCCCGTGGTGAGCTGCAGAGTGGGAACATGAACCTAGACCCCCAACTGGACATCTGGCACCCTGAAAGCCTGAGGGAAGGGCCCTCCCAGAGTGCCGTGAAAATCTGGATGACAGAGACCATGTCTCCGGCAGGCCCCCAGCCCCTTCTTCACTAGGTCTCCTGATAGCAGCCACCCAGGACTGCCCAGGGTGGTGGGAACCTTTCAAGAAGGCAGAGGGAGAGTGGGCTCAGCCATAGGGCAGACCCTGAGGGACTCACAGGGCATGAGGTGGCCCAGGCAGGCAGCAGTAGGGTGGCTGGCAGACAGAAGGGGGACTTAGCAGCAGAGACCCATGTCAGGGGGCAAGGTTCCAGACATGTGAGGGATGTGGCTAAGGTTGACCTGGAAAAAGGAATGCTGGGAGCCTGGGAGGTGGAAGGACACTGGAGGAGCTGGCGGTGGACAGAGCGGGGCCGCCCCCATGCCTCCAAGACCCGCTTTCACGTCTGCAAAATGAGATGGAAAGCCATGCCTCCCAGGGCTCCTGGTGGCTGGCAGGTGACAGAGAGGGCACCGTGGGCCTCCAGTTCTTCCCGAGTCCCCCAGGGCCTTGCCTGGGCCCATCAGCAGCAGCAGGCCCTCCGCAAAGACTTGCTGAATTAACAAATGCCTGAGGGAGGGAGAGGGGAACTCACACTAGTTGTGGTCATGGTAAATTTCTGTCCTGAAGAATGGGGAATTACAGCGTTGCTGGGCTCCCTGTGATGGGGCAGCAGGACTGAGGCCTGCGCGAGTGAGTATAGACGCTGTGGTCTGTGTGCAGCCCACTTGCCTTCAGAGCTCTGCCACGGCAGGCCCCCTTTAGCTCCTCTGTTGCTTTACAATAAACTCGCTGGGTGTGGTGGCTCACGCCTATAATCCTAGCACTTTGGGAGGCTGAGGCAGGTGGATCACCTGAGGTCAGGAGTTTGAGACCAGCCTGGCCAACATGGTGAAACCCCGTCTCTACTAAAAATACAAAAGTTAGCCGGGCGTGGTGGCACCTGCCTCTAATCCCAGCTACTCAGGAGACTGAGGCAGGAGAATCACTTGAACCCAGGAGGCAGAGGTTGCAGTGAGCAGAGATTGCACCACTGCACTCCAAACTGGGTGACAGAGAGAGTCTGTCTCAAAACAAAACAAAAAATTAAACATTAAAAAAGGCAGGCGCTGTGGCTCATGCCTGTAATCCCACCACTTTGAGAGCCCCAGGTGGGCGGATCATCTGAGGTCAGGAGTTCAAGACCAGGCTGGTCAACATGGTAAGACCCGGTCTCTACTACAAAAAATTAGCTGGGCGTGGTGGTGCAGGCCTATAATCCCAGCTACTAGGGAGGCGGAGGCAGGAGAATCGCTTGAACCTGGGAGGTGGAGATTGCAGTGAGCCGAGATCATGCCACTGCACTCCAGCCTAGGTGACAGAGAGAGACTCTGTCTCAAAAAAAACAAACAACAAACAACAACAACAACAAAACATTAAAAAAGCCAGGCGCGGTGGCTCACGCCTGTACTCCCAGCACTTTGGGAGGCCGAGGCGGGTGGGTCACCTGAGGTCAGGAGTTCGAGACCAGGCTGGCCACATGGCGAGATCCCGTCTCTTCTACAAAAAATTAGCCAGGCTTGCGCCTGTAATCCCAGCTACTAGGGAGGCTGAGGTGGGAGAATCGCTTGAACCCAGGAGGCAGAGGTTGCAGTGAGCCGAGATTGCACCACTGCACTCCAGCCTGGGTGACAGAGTGAGATGCTGTCTCAAAAAAAAAAAAGAAAGAAAAGAAAAAAAGCAGTGCATTAATTTTACATAGTATGATATGTGGGCAAGTGGAGCAGGGAAAGGGGTGTCAGGAGTAGAGGGGACAGTGATGGAGGGGCAGGCCCCTCTGAGAAGGTGGCATATGCATGAAGACCTGAAGTTGCACAGGCATTTGGACATTTGGGTATCTGGGGAAGAACATTCCAGACAGAAGGAACAACCGTGCAGAGGCTCCAGGTGGGAGCATGGCCGGAGTGTTCTGAGGACAGCCAGGAGGCCGGTGCAGCTGGGACAGAGTGAGCGAGGGGGACAGAGAGGAAGAGATTCGAGGGACCACCAGATGGTCCCTGTGGCGACATGGGCTTGTACTCCAAGGGCAGTGGGGCTGCGGAGGGTTTCAGCAGAGCAGAGATGTGCCCTGATCTCTGTGTTCACAGGATTGCTGTCTACTCTGTTGAGAATGGCCCGAGGGGGTCAAAGCAGAAGCTGGGAGGCCAGGAAGGAGGCCCCTGAGGTATTTCAGAGGAGAGGCAATGGCGGGGGCCAGGGAGTTGGGGGTGGCCTGGCAGGCCACAGTGGCAGTGGTGAGAAGTACACAGTTTCCTGGTTGGGTTTGGTTTTCCTTTTTTAAAATTATGTTTTTGACAGCTTCTCTTAGGTACAGTTGACATACAATAAACTGCACATATTGAAAAGGTGCACTTGGATGAGTTTTGACACATGTATGCATCACACATGAAACTCTATCACCACAATCAAGTAAACAAGTACATCTACCATCCCCAAACTTTCCTCTTGCCCCTTTGTCATCCCTCCCTTCACCCCACCCTCTCCCTAGGCAACCACGTGCAGTCACTGTAGATTAATCTGTATTTTCTAGAATTTTATCTAAATGGAATCATACAGAAGGTACTCGTTTTTGTGTGTGGTCTGGCTTCTGTCACTCAGCATAATTGTTTTGAGATTTATCCATGTTGTTGTGTGTATCTGTAGTTTATCCTTTTTATTACAGAAGAATATGTCATTGTATGGTTAGACCATAATTTGTTTATCCCTTCACCTGTTGATAGACATTTGGGTTGTTTCCAGATTTGGGCTATTACAAATAAAGCTCCTATGAACATTCATGTACAAGTTGTGTGGACATATGCTTTCATTTCTTGTAGATAAATAGCCATGAGTGGAATGTCTGGGTCATGAGGTATGTATATTTAACTTTTAAAGAAATGATCAAGTCTGGGCGTGGTGGCTCATGCCTGTAATCCCAGCACTTTGAGAGGCCGAGGTGAGAGGATTACTTGGATCCAGAAGTTCAGGGCCAGCCTGGACAACATAGCAAGACTCCATCTCTATTAAAAGTAAAAATATTAACTAGATATTGCAGTGCACACCTGTAGTCCCAGCTACTCGGGAGGCTGAGGTGGGAGGCTTGATTGAACGCAGGAGTTTGAGGTTGCAGTGAGCTATGATTGCAGCACTGCACTCCAGCCTGGGCAACTGAGCAAGGCCTTGTCAAAAAAAAAAAAAAAAGGAAAAGAAAGAGAGGAGAGAGAGAGAGAGAGAGAGAGAGAAAGGATCAAACTGTTTTCCAAATTAGCTGTACCATTTTACATTTCCAGCAGCAAGGTTTCAGAGTTCCAGTTCCTTCACCCTGAACAACACCTAGTCTGATCAGTTTTTAAAATTTTAGCCATTCTAATAAATATGTATATGTAATAAATATGTAGTAATAATTCCTTGTGGTTTTTTTTTTTTTTTTCCTTTGAGATGGAGTCTTGCTGTGTCACCCAGGCTGGAGTGCAGTGGCGCGATCTCGGCTCACTGCAACCTCCGCCTCCCAGGTTCAAGCAATTCTCCTGCCTCAGCCTCCCAAGTAGCTGGAATTACAGGAGCACCCCACCACGCCCAGCTAATTTTTGTATTTTTATTAGAGACGGGGTTTCGCCATGCAGGCCAGGCTGGTCTCGAACTCCTGACTTCAGGTGATCCGCCTGTCTTGGCCTCCCAAAGTGCTGGGATAACAGGCGTGAGCCACTGCGCCCAGCCTTAATGGTGTCTTTTGAAGAGCAAAAGTTTTGAATTTTGAGGAAGTATAAGTTATCAATTGTTTTCTTTTATGAGTTGTGCATTTCATGTCGTATCTAGGAAATCTTTGCCTAAGTTCCCAAATACTATCTCCTATATTTTCTTCTAAAAGTTTTATAGTTTTATATTTAACATTTGGGGCTATGATCTGTTTCTTTCTTTTTGAGACAGGCTCTTGTTTTGTTACTCAGGCTGGAGTGCAGTGGAATGATCACAGCTCACTACAGCCTCCATCTCCCAGGCTCAAGTGATCCTCCCACCTCAGCCTCCCGAGTAGCTGGGACTATAGGCATTCGCACCATGCCTAGCTAATTTTTGTATTTTTTTTTTGTAGAGGCAAGGTTTTGCCATATTGCCCAGGCTGGTCTTGAACTCCTGGGCTCAAGTAATCCACCTGCTTTGGCCTCCCAAAGTGCTAGGATTACAGGTGTGAGCCACGGCACCCAGCCTTGTGATCTGTTTCGAGTTAATTTTTAAAAATATGTTGTCAGATAAAGGTTATGGTTCTTTTTTTTTTTACACTTGCTTATTCAATTGTTTGAGTGCTATTTATTGAAAAGACTGTTCTTTCCCTATTGACTTGTCTCTTACACCTTAGTTGAAAATCAATTGACCACATGTGTGGGTCTATTCTTGGGCTTTCTATTTTTCCACTGATGTATGCCTTTATGTCAATGCTACACTGACTTGATTATTATAGGCTTGTAAATCTTGAGATCAAGTAGTACAAGTCCTCCAATTCTGTTCTTCTTTTCAAAATTCCTGTACTAGTCTGGATCCTTTGTGTTTCCATATAAATTTCAAAATCAGCTTGTTAATTTCTTCAAAAAAAGCTTGCTGGCATTTTTTTTTTCTTTACTGGGATTGAATTAAATCTATAGGACAATGTGGGGAGAATTGATATCTCAGCAATGTTTAGTTTTTTTTATCCATGAATGTGGCATAGCTCTGCATTTATTTATGTCTTCCTTAATTTCTTTCGGCAACATTTATTTATTTAAAATTTTATTTCTTTTTTCAGCATAATAAAGCACCAAGCAATCAGTAATATTTTATAAGTTTCATGTAGAGGTCTTCACATATTTTGTTAAATTTATCCCTAAGTATTTTATATTTTTATACTTTTTTTTTTTTTTTTTTTTTGAGACAGAGTCTTGCTCTGTCGCCTAGGCTGGAGTGCAGTGGCACAATGTTGGCTCACTGCAACCTCCACCTCCTGGGTTCAAGCGATTCTTGTGCCTCAGCCTCCCCAGTAGCTCGTATTACAGATACCCACCCCCATGCCCAGCTAATTTTTGTATTTTTAGTAGAGAGAGGGTTTTGCCATATTGGCCAGGCTGGTCTCGAACTCCTGGCCTCAAGTGATCCTCCTGCCTTGGCCTCCCAAAGTGCTGGGTCTACAGGTGTAAGCCACCGCACCTGGCCTGTTTTTACTTTTTAGTTTGAAATAATTTTAGATTTACAGAAGCGTTGCCAAGGCAGTACAAAAAATTCCCGTATATCCTTTACCCAGCTTCCTCTATGTTAAGATTTTACATAACTATGATACACTTACTGAGAAATTAACATTGGTAAAATACTATAACAGAAGTACAGTCTTTATTCAGATTTCCTCAGTTTTTCCATTAATGTCGTTGTTGTTGTTGTTGTCGTTGTTCCAGGATCCAAGCCGGAATCCCACGTTACATTTACTCACCATATCTCCCAGGTCTCCCCCTAACTGTTGACAGTTTCTCTATTCTCCTTCCTATGTTTCATGACCTTGACATTTTTGAAGCGTACAAGTCAGGCATTTTGTAGCATGTCCCTCAACTTGTTTTTTTCTGGTGTTTTTTCAAAAGAGGGTGTGGATTTTGGGGAAGAACACCACAGAGGTGATTGCCCTGTCATCACGTCATTGCAGGGCGTACATGATATTGATATGTCTTATTCATGGTGATGTCAGCCAGACCTCTGAGTTAAGATGGTGTCTGCTCCACTGTAAAAACAGCTATCTTCATATTCTATCCATCAGAAGTGAGTCACTAAGTCCAGTTCTCACTCAAGGAGATGGAAATGAAGCTGCACCTCCTGCCCCACAGAACTTATTCTAGCACTCCCTCATTGCTTAGTTATGACTTCCTTCCCTTCCTTCCCTTCCTTTCTTTTCTTTCTTTCTTTTTCTTTTTTTCATATAGATTCTCACTGTCGTCCAGGCTGGAGTGCAGTGGCATGATCTTGGTTCACTGCAACCTCTGCCTCCCAGTTTCAAGTGATTCTACTGCCTCAGCTTCCTGAGTAGCTGGGATTACAGGCACATGCCACCATGCCTGGCTAATTTTTGTATTTTTAGTAGAGGCGGGGTTTCATCATGTTGGCCAGGCTGATCTCGAACTCCTGACCTCAGGTGATCCACCCGCCTTGGCCTCCCAGAGTGCTGGGATCACAGGCGTGAGCCACTACGCCCAGTCAGTTGTGACTTCTTTCTTAAGCAGAGAGAAATCTTGCTATCATTGTCTATAGCATATTTACCTATCTGTTCAAACTCTGTGTACATGTAAAATGGTCTCAGAATTCCTAACTTATACCCTTGTCAAAAACAAATTTACTAGCTAGCATACAGTGTTTGTGTATAGTTCTTTTTGTTTTTAGCTGTACAGTATCTAGTAAAAACACCATTACACAAAGTTATTTAGGTCACCTCATTCTCTCTCCACATTCTTCAGTTTCATTCTGACATATTTATAATACAAATTTATCCCCAAGTTATCCCTAAAAATTTCATGTTTTGTGATGTGGTTTTAAATATTTTAAAAAGTAATTTCTAGTTGTTTGTTGCTTGCATATAGAAATATAATTGACTTGTGGCCAGGCGCGGTGGCTTACGCCTGTAATCCCAGCACTTTGGGAGGCTGAGGCAGGCGGATCACCTGAGGTTGGGAGTTCAAGACCAGCCTGACCAACATGGAGAAACCCCGTCTCTACTAAAAATACAAAATTAGCTGGGCATGATGGCGCATGCCTGTAATCCCAGCTACTCGGGAGGCTGAGGCTGGAGAATGGCTTGAACCTGGGAGGTGGAGGTTGCTGTAGACAGATATTGCGCCATTGCACTCCAGCCTGGGCAACAAGAGTGAAACTCTGTCTCAAAAAAAAAAAAAAGAAAAAAGAAATATAATTGACTTGTATTCACCTTCTATCTTGCAACCTTGCTAAACTCATGTATAATAGATTTTTTGTAGATTACTTAGGATTTTCTATATAGATGATTATGTTGTTTGTGAATAAAGACAGTATTGCTTCTTCCTTTCCACTCTGTATGCCTTTTATTTCATTTTCTTGCCTTATTGCTCTGTCTAGGACTTATTTTTTTTTATTTTTATTTTTTGAGACAGAGTCTCCCTCTTTTTGCCCAGGCTGGAGTGCAGTGGTGCTATCTTGGCTCATCACAACTTCTGCCTCCTGGGTTCAAGTGATTATCCTGCCTCAGCCTCCTGAGTAGCTGGGATTACAGGCGCCCACCACCACGCCCGGCTAATTTTTTTTTTTTTTTTTGAGACGGAGACTCAGTGTGGCATGATCTCAGCTCACTGCAACCACTGCCTCCCGGGTTCAAGTGATTCTTCTGCCTCAGCCTCCCAAGTAGCTGGGACTACAGGACCATGCCCAGCTAATTTTTGTATTTTTATTGGAGATGGGGTTTCACCATGTTGGCCAGGATGGTCTCAATCTCTTGACCTCGTGATCTATCTGCCTCGGCCTCCCAAAGTGCTGGGGTTACAGGTGTGAGCCACTGGGCCTGGCTCACACCTGTATTTGTATTTTTGTGTTTTTTTTTTTTTTTTGAGTTGGAGTCTTGCTCTGTTGCCCAGGCTGGAGTGCAGTGGCGCGATCTCGGCTAACTGCGAGCTCTGCCTCCTGGGTTCACGCCATTCTCCCACCTCAGCTTCCCAAGTAGCTGGGATTACAGGTGTCCGCCACCATGCTCGGCTAATTTTTGTATTTTTAATAGAGACGAGGTTTCACCATGTTGATCAGGCTGGTCTCAAACTCCTGACCTTGAGATCCACCCGCCTCAGCCTCCCAAAGTGCTAGGATTACAGGCATGAGCCACCGCACCCGGCCTCTGGCTAGGACTTCTAATACAGTGTTGAATAGAAGTGAGATTGGATATTCTTGGTGTGCTTTGAAGGTAGAGCTGACAGGATTTCCTCAAGCACTGGAGTGTTAGTGATTACTATGAACGTCAAACTTCTATTGGAGAAAGAGTTGGTGCCCATGGAAGGGGCCTGAGGCTCCAGCTGAGGTGGTGGGGATGGTTTGTGGGGAGCAGACAGGCTCAGGGTGTTGTCAGGAGCCCCTGCTCGGCAGAGGTGAGAGGTGGGTGAACAGGAGACTTTCCCATGTGTCTTCCTTCGTCTAGTTTGAGCTTGAACCTGAAGGAACTAACTGGACTCGATGTGATCTGGGGGAAGGAAGACAGGCTGAGACCTGTTTTGGGATCAACTCTGGAATAGCTCCTTGAGCACTCCTCTCTCCCTCAATCCCAGATTTCTGCTTTTGGGTCCCCCATCCAAAGCAGTTGAATAGGCAGGAAAGGTTCCTGGATTTGGAGTTAGGAGCCCTGGGTTGGAATCCCGGCTCTGTAAATGCAGCTATGTGACCTGAGAGGTGTCCCAGCCTCAGCTGCCCCCTCTGTGGGGGCCATGATAGAAAGACAGGGGAGTTGTGAGAATCCATGATAGCAACACCACCACCACCAACAGCAGCCACACCTGTCTAACCTTAACCATGTGCCAGGCTGTGTTCTAAGTACCTTATTTTTGTTTGTTTACTTAACTTCCTAAGTTTCTGTGAGATAGGTATTATTATTATCCTCGTTTTACTGATGGAGCAGTGGGAAAGGACCCCAGGTCTCATAAGTGGCGGTGGGGGCGCATCTGAGTCTCGGCCTCTGCTGGTACTGCCCATTGTGCTTTTGCTTGTGTGGCCTCCTCTGCTCAAGCATCCACCCCTCCTGGAACTCTCCCCCGATGGTCTTCCCTACTCTCTGGCCCACACCAGCAGTGTCAGGCCCACTGCCCTAGGCTCCTACATACTCATCCTCTATGTTCCCTTCACATTAGGGGTTATGTCTTGCTCAGCCTTACACCCCCTGCGTCTGGCCAGGGACTCAGCACCCACTGGGGCATCAGCGAATCTGTTTTGCCCTGAAAGGCACAGCTGGGCCAAAGCCTGGGGTCATCATCATGTAGACCCAAAGTGGGCTCTGACCACACCCTTGGGGGTCACTTCAGAAGGCCTCCTCCAATGAGGCATTACTCTGGACAAAGCCCCAGCCCAAAGGCATTTGGGAGCCTGCTCCTCCCTCTGTACCTCCACCAGCCGTCCCTGGGATGCTCCAGGAAGTGCTGCGCTTGACACATGCCCCCATCCGCCACCTCCCAGAGAAGGGACCATTGTGTCCGAAGGGTTAACGAGGGATGTGAGGAAGGGGCCCTTTAGCCATGATGCCCTCTGACCTTTCATAAATCAGAGGGGCTTAGGGGCGAGGGGGCTGCTTGGCAGGACTTGGTGGGGTGGGGGCTTAGAAGCAGCTGCGCGCGACGTTGACATTGTTCCCACCATTCTAAGTGCAACAAATCCCTCTATTGTGTTCCTGGTTTATCTGGTTCCTCTTGTTTATGAGCAGGGCTCCTTTGGCAGCGGTTCCAGCCCTGGGCGGGTGGAAAGAGTGCTGGCACGCACCGCGGGGGGAGGGGGCGGGAGGGGGCCGCCGTCAATGCCCGCATTGTCCCCGCGCTTTTTGTTTCTACTGTAATGACATGTTGGAATAGAGAGAGAGAGAGAAGGAAAAAAAAAAAAAGATACAAGCTGGGGAGGGAAGAGGAGGGCAGAAAAGAAAGAGCAGAGCAAGGGCCTGGTGTGGATTGATGTCTGGGCCTGGGCGGATGTGCCGGCAGCTGGGCGGCCGGGAGAGATGGAGCCAGGCCGGGGTGCCGGGGGGCAGCGCAAGGGGCCAGCCAGCCCCCCACCCCAGCCTCTGCTGCCTGGCACCAGGTCCCCCCACCACTCTCCAGCCCTCCTGAGGCAGCTGTGGGGCCGTGCCTGAGCGGGGCACGTGCCAGGGTCTGGGGTCTGCATCCTCATGTGCCCTGGCCTTGCTGTGCCACCCAAGGCAGCCTCTCTAGGTCTGGGTGCCCAAAGGCTGCAAAACTGGTGTGCTGGGGAAGAAAGGCTCCTCTGGGGGTTTTAGAAATGATGACGTGCCCTTCCTAGTCCTGGGTCTGTGCGTCTGAGCCTCGGGTGGAATAGGGGGCTCACACTAGGACAGAAAACCCTGAACTGCCCCCAGAGTGATCATGCTCAATGTCAGCTTGGCTCTTGGGGGTCTGTCTCCCAGCTGGGCCTGGTCCAGATGCGGGGGCAGGAGCTGAAAAAGAACCTCAGTAGGGGAAGGTGGGCCCTGGTACCACCTGGTTCTGCCAAGGGCTCCCAAGTTGTTCGCCATCTCTGGGCCTGTGGGTGTCTCCCTCTTCAGGTAATGGGCTGTAGGGTCCTTCCAGATCTGGCAGTCTGGGCTGTATCTAGGGCTATGTCCAGGTTGTAGGGAAGAGCTCAGAGCACCTGAATGGGTCATGCAGTCCCGTTAGCATCTCAGGGCTGGAGGGGCCCTCTGAGGCTGTGGCCTCTCCCTGCAACTTCCTGTAGGTCTCTCTGTAGCACCAGCCAAGAAGTCACCCGCCCCCGCTGGCACAGCTCCAGTGACATGGAGCTCACTCCTCACATGGCTTGCTCTGTCCTTGCCCAGCCCAGGCATTTGGGAAGTTCTTTCTGAACTCTGTCTCCCTGCAGCTTCTACCCTTTGGTTCCAGTTCTACTCATTGGAACCATATGGAACAAGTTAAGCCTCCCTGAGAATTGGTTTCCTCACTTGTAAAATGGGCATGATTGTCCCTGCCCTCCTGCCACATAACAGAGGCTATAATGTGGGCCCTATAACGTGGCCATAAGGTGGAACGTTATCCAGATCCTCCTGGGCTTCAGCTAGGAATTTCTGTCCTGGGAAACCAGTGGGGACCATCCCTTATATGACGGAGGGCAGAGTTTGCTGAGAGGATTGGCTTAGAGTGGGGACTCAGGCTATAGCCAGGGCAAGGGCTCAGGCTGTGATCGAAACCAGGGCTCATCTGTGAACTTTCGTTCATTCTGGGAGAGGGCGAAGGCTCAGTCTGAAGTCAAGATCAGGGCTTAGGCTTGAGCCAGGTTAAGGGTTCAGTGTAGGGTTAGGATCAGGGCTATGTAGGATTTGGAACAGGGCTCAGTTTATAGACAGAGTCAGAGATAGGGTAAGCGTTCATTCTGGACTTAGGATAATGGTTCACTCTGGGGTCTGCAGAGTAAATATTCATTTTTGGTTTCAGGATCAGGGTCCAGTTTGTGACCAAGATCGAGGCTCATAAGTGTCATTTTAGATTTAGAATCAAGCTGAAGGAGGGGTCAGGGTCAGGGTCAGGCCTCAGGCTTAGGGTGGGGTCAAGGCCTCAGGCTATCACCGAATTCTGATGGACAATCTCTAACTAGTGTCATGGCTCCATCTGGGGCTGGGCTGGGGTCAGGACTCCATCTGAGGCTGTGTTTTGACTGTGAGGTGGCCCAGGCTGGGCTGACTCCTGAATGTGCAGTTTTTGCATCTTCTCCCTGCTGAGAGTCCACCAAAGTTTTCTATGGTAGACCCCAGTCTCTGGAAGTTATCACCAGAGCAGGCAGCACCAGGATGTGCCGGTAGGTTCAGCAGTGGGGAGATGAGGCCAGATGCAGGAGGGTGTCCTCTCTCCAGGCAGCCCATGGGAGGAGGCCAGTGTGTGGTGCGGGAGAGCTGGGGAGGCTGGGGTCAGATTCAGGGAAGAGATTGGCCTCTGGAGGGCCAGGATGGCTCGGGCACATGAAATCCCCCCGTCTCCAGGGAGAACCAGGCCATTGGCCTCAGGATTTCCAGAAGATCCTGGGGATGCTTTGGGGCTGGGAAACATGGCTAATGTGGAGAAGAGTGAGTGGTGGAGGGAGGGGGTGGAAGAGGTTGGACCAGGAGAGAAGGAGGTGTGGGGGCACCCGGGCCTTTCCCTGTGCACGTGGCTGTGTGTCTGTGGACTGGGAAGGTGTGCATGTGTGTGGGTGTCTGTGTTGGAGTGATGGGGACTTGACACATGTTTGGGGCACAGTGTGGCTGTGGGCGGGGTCAGAGTAGGGGTAAGATGACACCCTCCACATCCCCCATTCCTAAGCTGCTGGTGCTGCTTCTTCAGCCCCCGGGCTTGACATTCCCCAAGGGTCCCGGCCATCCCCACATGACTGGCATCTGTGCCCTGGGCAACCATCAGCTGAGAGCCCGTGACTACTGCCCAGCAGCTGGAGACACCCCAGGAGCAGCCCGCCCTGGAGCAGTCCGTGGCCTCACAAGGACCTCCTTGGGGGTGGTTGGGGAGTGAACCCCTCAGGTGACAGATGTGGTCATGACCCCGTGGATCACACCTACCCTCCCTGATCCCCCAAGCACGCCGTGAAAATGGCCCGGTTCACAGGAATCTGCCCAGGAAATAGATCTGCCCAAGGCAGAGAGAGGGAGGGCGGACATGGTGGGGGGGCACCAGGAAAATCAGGCCGTTGTCTGGAAGAAGGTGGCATTCCCTCCTCACGTGGGCGGGGCCCACAGCAGTCCATGTCTTCCCTGGCCTTTTAAGAAGTCTAGTGGGGCTGGGCATGGTGGCTTACGCCTGTACTCTCCCAGCACTTTGGGAGTTGGAGGCAGGTGGATCACCTGAGGTTAGGAGTTCGAGACCAGCCTGACCAACATGGTGAAACCCCATCTCTACTAAAAATACAAAATTAGTGGGGCTTGGTGGCGCATGCCTGTAATCCCAGCTACTCGGGAGGCTGAGGCAGAAGAATCACTTGAACCCAGGAGGCAGAGGTTGCGGTGAGCCGAGATTGTGCTATTGCACTCCAGCCTGGGCAACAAGAGCAAAACTCTGTCTAAAAAAAAAGAAAAAACAACAACAAAAAAAACAGAAGTCCAGGTCCAGGTGGGCCGGGCGTGGTGGCTCATACCTATAATCCCGGCACTTTGGAAGACTGAGGTGGGAGGATTGCTTGAGTCCAGGAGTTCGAGATCAGCCTGGGCAACACAGCGAGACCTTGTCTCTGCTAAATACACACACACACACACACACACACACACACACACATATATATACATATTTAAAAAAATTTTTTTAGATGGAGTCTCATATTGTCTCTCAGGCTGGAGAGCAGTGGTGCAACCTCGGCTCACTGCAACCTCCTCCTCCCGGTTTCAAGCAATTCTCTTCCTTCAGCTTCCTGAGTAGCTGGGATTACAGGTGTGCACCACCACACCTGGCTAATTTTTTTTTTTTTTTTTTGTATTTTTAGTAGGGACGGCGTTTCACCACATTAGCCGGGCTGGTCTCAAACTCCTGGTCCTGCCGGCCTCGGCCTCCCAAAGTGCTGGGATTACAGGCATAAGCCACCGTGCCCAGCCTCTACTAAAAATTAAAAGAAAATTTAGCTAAGTGTGGTGATGCACACCTGTAGTCCCAGCTACTTGGGAGGCTGAGGTGGGAGGCTTGCTTGAGCCCAGGGGATCAAGACTGCAGTGAGCTATAATCATGCCACTGCACTCTAGCCTGGGCAATAGAGTGAGACTGTCTAAAAAAAAAACACCAAAACACAAAGAAGTCGGGTGGGATCAGAAGGTTTCCTGCCACCTTTTCCCCTCCACCTCCACCCCCTCTCGTTGCCACGGTTTTCTTGGTTCTTCTGTGCTGTAACCATCCAGGGTCAGCTGCACATTCACTTACTTGCAATCAGGGTCATGATTGGGTATCAGGGCTAGGAGGGATCTGAGCTGCCTCCCAGTCCCACACTTGTGTGTGCTGCCTGGTGTGAGGCTCTTTTGTGGTTACTCCTGTCCCTTTGCTCACGGCCACTGGCTGGGCCTCTACTGTGTACCAGGCCCTCAGCAAAGCATCCAGGGCACAGAGGAGAGTCCCACGTGGACCTTTCCTGGGGTGCACACTGCTTCTGAGGGGAAGACAGCCAGCAAGGGAAGGCCCAGGCTGAGGGAGTGCCTGGCTGGGGAAGGCACCAGGAAAGGCTTCCTGGAGTTGCTGACCTTGAACCAAGGCTTATAGGTGAGGAGGAATTGGCCAGGAACGGTGCATATGTGTTGAGGTTGGTGAGGGTGGCCCAGAACTTGTTGGTAGAGAGGGAACTTGGCCATGGGGCTGCCTTTGCCAAGCTCTTCCTTGTGGTTTGATAAGAAAAACTCTGGTGGGTAATAGCATCTGTCTCTTGGGGGTGAAGTGAGAATGACAGAATCTAATTTCTCCCATCTGTTAAAGGAGGCCACAAGACTTCAGTACTCCAATGATCTAAGCAGCTGTTTCTGACCTTTTTCTTTTTTGAGCCCAGGCTGGAGTACAGTGACGCGATCACGGCTGTCTGCAGCCTCGACCTCCCAGGCTCAGGTGATGCTCTCACCTTAGCCTCTCAAGTAGCTGGGATTACAGGCACGTGCCACCATGCCCAGTTAATTTTTATATTTTTAATAGAGGTGGGGTTTCACCATGTTGGCCAGGGTGGTCTCAAACTCCTGGGCTTAAGTGATCCTCCCGCCTCAGCCTCCCAAAGTACTGGGATTACAGGCGTGAGCCACTGCACCTGGCCAACCTTGTTGATTATGCATCTTTCTCAGTAAAAATGTGGGGCACGGAGTCCCAGAATATGGACAGATATTCCTCATTTGAAAAATCTATTTGGGGCCGGGCGCGGCAGCTCACACCTGTAATCCCAGTACTTTGGGGCCCAAGGCGGGCAGATCACTTGAGGTCAGGCGTTCGAGATCAGCCTGGCCAACATGGTGAAATCCCATCTCTACTAAAAATACAAAAATTAGCCAGGCTTGGTGGTGGACGCCTGTAATCCCAGCTACTCAGGAGGCTGAGGCAGGAGGATCACTTGAACCCGGGGTGTGGAGGTTGCATTGAGCTGAGATCGTGCCACTGCACTCCAGCCTGGGTGACAGAGGGATACTGTCTCAAAAAAAAAAAAAAAATTCATTTGCCTCCTGAGTTTGGATAGTATGAATCAGATGCATTTGAGTATTGAAGCTATTATTAAATATATTTGGGTCCTGAGTTTTGGATAGCGGAGTATATCTCACATAATTTCTAAGAATCTGGCTGGGCATGGTGGCTCACACCTGTAATCCCAGAACTTTGGGAGGCCAAGGCGGGCGAATCACCTGAGGTCAGGAGTTCGAGACCAGCCTGACCAACATGGTGAAACCCTGTCTCTACTAAAAATACAAAATTAGCTGGGTGTGGTGCCACATGCCTGTAATCCCAGGTGCTCAGAAGGCTGAGGCAGGAGAATTGCTTGAACCCAGGAGGCAGAGGTTGCAGTGACCCGAGATTGCGTCACTGCACTCCAGCCTGGGCAACAAGAGTGAAACGCTGTCTCAAAAAAAAAAAAAAAAAAAAAGAAAGAAAGAAAGAAAGAAAAGAATCTATTTAGTTCCTAAGTAAGATCTCAAGGCATTATCTGTTTATTTATTTCTAAGTTATATACATGTTTTACTATGCTCAACATGCACAAAGTAGAAGTTTTAAAATAATGAGAGTAAAAATAAAAAAAGAAATAAGTGGGCCAGATGAGGTGGCTCATGCCTGTAATCCCAGCACTTTGGGAGGCTGAGGCAGGAGAATCACTTAAGGCCAGGAGTTCAAGACCAGCCTGGCCAACATAGCGAAACCCTGTCTCTACTAAAAATACAAGAAATTAGCCGGGCATGGTGGGCACCTGTAATCCCAGCTACTCGGGAGGCTGAGGCAGGGGGATCGCTTGAACCCAGGGTGCGGAGGTTGCAGTGAGCCGAGATCGTGCCATTGCACTCCAGCCTGGGCAACAAGAACAAGACTCTGTCTCTGAAGAAACAAACAGACAAAAAAACAAACAAAGAAACAGAAATAAGCATTGAGATTCTCCTTCTGTGCTCCACTGGGTTATTTTGTGTTCCCCTTGGGGTGTCCCAGCCGTCTCTGAAGACTCCTGGGCTGTGATAGGGACTGGGAGGAGGGTGCCTCCAGAGTGGTTTTCCCAGACGGCAGTGGGGTCTGTCAGGGGACCTAGTCATAGAAGGCATTTGTTTATCAGCACACGTCACTGTGCACCCATCTCACCTACACGTGGCGCTGGGACACTGGGGAGAAGAGATCCAGCATCTGCTTGAAGGACGTCAGTGATGTCTGCTTGTCTTCTGTTATCAACAGGCTACAAGGCCTGAAAACTGTTTCTTAAAATCTATGAAAAGGTCTTCCTCATCAAACTGTAAGGGACTCGTGCCTTTTTTTTTTCCAATAAGTTTGTGTGTGTGGTAAAATATATGTAGCCTAAAATTTCCCATATTAACTATATTATTGAGTGTACAGTTTTGTGGCATTCATATTGTGGTGCATCCATTACCACTATCCATCCACAGAACTTTTTCATCTTCCCGAACTGAAACTGTATGCCCATTAAACACTAACTCCCTTAGCTCCAGCCCCTGGAGATCCCCATTCTACCTTCTGTCTCTATGATTTTTGTTTTTTTTTCTTTTTGGGATGGAGTCTGGCTCTGTCACCCAGTCTGGAGTGCAGTGGCACGATCTTGGCTCACTGCAACCTCTGCCTCCCGGGTTCAAGTGATTCCCCTGCCTCAGCCTCCCGAGAAGCTGGGATTACAGGTGCGCACCACCACGCCTGGCTAATTTTTTTTTTTTTTTTTTGATACGGATTCTCACTGTGTTGCCCAGGCTGGAGTGCAATGGCATGATCTCAGCTCACTGCAACCTCCTCCTCCTGGGTTCCAGCGATTCTCCTGCCTCAGCCTCCCAAGTAGCTGGAATTACAGGTGCCTGCCACCATGCCCGGTTAATTTTTTGTATTTTTAGTAGAGACGGGGGTTTCACCATGTTGGTCAGGCTGGTCTCGAACTCCTGACCTCAGGTGATCCATCCACCTTGGCCTCCCAAAGTGCTGGGATTACAGGCATGAGCTACAGCGCCTGGCCCTGTCTCTGTGATTTTGACTACTCTGGGGACCTCAGAAAAATGGAATCATATAATATTTGTTCTTTTATTTCTAGTTTATTTCACTTAGCATAATGTCTTCAAGTTTCATCTATGTTGTGGCGTGTGTCAGAATTTTCTTTTTATGGCTGAATAATTAATTATATGGATATAGCACATTTTGTTTATTCATTTATTGATGGACATTTGGGTTGTTTCTACTTTGGGCTATTACGAATGATGCTGCTATGAATACGTGTGGTCACATTATCTGTTTGAGTCCCTGCTTTCAATTCCTGGTGACTTTTATAGAGAGAATTCTTTGACAAGTTTTCCTTGGTTTTCAGTCTTAGGGATCACGGTTTTGTAAGCTACAGCATGCTCAGAGGACTGTAACAGATGTTTGTGGGGGCACAAGACATTATGGGGGTGCAGGAGGGTAGGGGCAGAGACAAACATGGGAAGGACGGACACTTGGTGGTGACTGAGAATGCCCCAGGCAGACCAGGTCTGGGAGGTGGGGGTGCAATCCATGCAGGTGCGGAGGGTCAAGGGAAGGTGGTGCATCTGAGGGCATGATTTGAGAGTGTGATTTGGTCTGGCCGAAGTGCAGGGAACCAAGGAGGCTGGCAGTGGGAGAGGACTGGGCAGAGTGGCTCAGAGACTCTGCCTGCTCCTACAGTGTAGGCAGTACCCTGGAGGGGTCGTGCAGGGTGCTGTGGACCACGCAGAGGAGTCCACGGAGGGAAGAGGAAGTCATGGAGATTCTTAGTAGTGGAGGGGAGGGTCTTGCTTCACCCCAGGGGCTGGCTCAACCATTGGTGCCACCTTGCACCAGGGATGCCTGGAATGTCAGGGAAGCCAGGTGGAGCCGAGGCCTCCACCCCACAGCAGGTTTCTCCTTTCTTGGCGTTTCCGGGCCTCTTGGAGGTCCCTTCTGTCTCCTGGTGTCCTGGTCCCTCCAGCCACTCAAGAGGACATTCCCTAGGCAGCTTGGCCTGTTCATATATTTGACCATTTCAGGGCTTAGCTCAGTCTCCCTCCCAAGAGATGTTCCCAAATATGGTCCCTTCACGGTGACACATGTGCACTCACTTGCTCACACACACACACAGGCACTCATGTACTCCCACAACACACAAACACACACAGATGCACTTGCAATCACAGCACACATGCACATACACACATGCAATTATACATACAATCACAACATACACACACACACGCACAGTCATACACAATCACAATACACATGCATACACATGCCCACAACTCACAGATACACATGTGCACACACTGATTCATATACACACACGTACTCAAAGATATGATCACAAACACACATTCACACTCACAGTCCCAACATTCACACTTTCCCTGATCGTCCCCCTCGTTTGCCTGCCCACGCCCTTCTCCCATCTCTCTCATTTCCAGACTTCTCTGGGGGCTGGAATACACAGTGCTGAGACCCTCCTACGCACTGGCCCATGGCCTAGGCTCTTTCAGCATCTCCTCCCGCTGACTTCTCCTGACAGTCCTGCTGGGTGGATATCATCACCCCATTGTACAGATGCACAAACTGAGCCCAGGTTGCTGATGGTCTCACCCGAGCTGAACACAGGATCCAGGGCACTCAATCTGCACCCTCTTTTGGGCACTTTTCATGGCCAGCATGGTGTTTCCTATGTATGAAACTCACTTCACCAAGTTGACATCCTCCCCAGGGCTGGGACCGTCTCTTCTCCCTCCTGTCTTCTACATGGGATGGACTCAGGAGCGCTCAACAGATGTTCTGAAATCAATGACTCTGAATCTAGAAGTCAACCGGAGAATGTGCTCCTCAGAGGGCCCTGGAATCTTCCCCTCGTGCACTTGGGTTTCAGTTTGCTGAATAAGACGGACTCTGCTGCCTGCTCTTCGGAGAAGGTTTTGGTGGAGGACTCCCCTCAGGTGCCCCTGCCTGGATCCCCCACTGCCCCAGAAGGCTGACCTTCAGATGCCTGGTAGGCGGGCACCAGGTTGGGGAGGAGGCTTGGTTGGTGCCTTGTCCATCCTCCTGAGCACTGAAGCCCTGAATAGGCAGCTTCTGAGCAGAACACTCAGTTTCCCTCTCTTTCCCTCCTGCCCAGGGTAGCTGGCTTGCTTGACCCAAGCATGGACAAGTGAGAACAGATGAAAGAGGCCAGCAGACCCAGGACGCAGCCCTTTCTCTGCCAGCAGCCAGCACTCACTCTGCTGTGCGACCTGAGACCAGGCAGACCATCTCTCTGGGTCTCAGTTTCCCCTCTATAACACCAGGGGCTGGTCTTCATGATCCCAGGGCCCTCCCCAGCTGTGCCCTTCTGCAACTCTGAGATTCTGAGAGCGGAGGAGGGAAGGCGGGATGGCCCCTCTTTCCCCACCGCCTCTCTCTGTCCCCCAGGGTCACCCCAAAGCCGCCCCCTCCCCCGGCTCCCTGGAACTTCCCTGCAGCTGCAGGCCTGGTGAGACAATTGGGTGTTTTAGAGAAATACATTTTTGGGCTAATTTGCCATGCATAAGTGTTTCTCTTACCCTTTAAAGGCGGAGAACAAAGAGGTCTTTCTGTGCCCAGGCAGGCTGCTGGGGAGGGGACGCAGCTGTACTGGGCTGGCGACCCTCCTCCCTCCCCCCATCCCTGCGAGCGCCCCACCACACCGCCCACCGCCCCCCAGAAGAGACAGCCCGGACTTTCCCAGCCTCCCCCAGTCTCCTACCCCGGCTGCCTCTGAGGCTCCTCTGGCCCTGCCTTGCCCCAGCTCCCCCTCCCAGCTGCCCCAGGCAAGAGGGAAAGTGTGTGTGGGTGGGTGGATGGACGGGGAGGGGCGTGCATGGAGAGACAGCGGCTTTCCATGTGGCCCGGGTGGCGAGGCTCACTGGATGGTGATGGCCTGCGGGATGTGCGTCCCTGTCCCTGGGGACTGTGCGGTGTGTCGTGGGGTGCGAGATGGCATAGGGTGCGGGATGACGCCAGTCCTCAGGTGACTCGTTAGCGTATAGGGGGATACACGTGGTCCATTCGTTCGTTCATTCATTCATCAACTAGTCTCTATTGAGTTCCTCCTACCTGCAGGCCTCAGAGTGCTCCCATGCTGGGTGAGGGGCACCTGTAGTTCTAGGAAAGCACGCTGAGTTCGTGTTCTTCTCACAGGATGTGACTGTGGGAGGGGTTGCATGGACAAAGGTGTAGAGGCGTGAAATGGAGGCATGTCACCCATGTGGGGCGGGGGTCAAGAGCAGCTCAAGGAGGTCTCTGTCCTCTGCTCAGTGGGGGTGGTCCTGAAGCTGGTGGCTTCCGCAGCGTGTCCTCCTTGGCCACAGTTCACTGTCCACACCTTTGCCCAGGCCATTCCTTCTGCCCGGAACTCCCTCCTCTCACTGTGCTGTTCTGAGACCACATCTGGCCTCATGTGGGGCCTGTCACAGCTCCTGATCCTCCTCCATCAGGGCCTGGCCCCCAACAATCCTCATTTACTCCTGCAGCATGCCCAGAAACAAATGCTCATATGCACGTGTGCACACACACATTCCCCCGCCTCCGCCACCCCAGGCCTGTGAGCAGCCGGCTCCCTGTCTGCTCCTCCCCATCCTCATGAACTCCTCGGTGTCTTCCCCAGCACCCAGCACAGCGCGGGCTCATAGGCAAGGACACTGGACACCCCCCTCCACACTTATAACAGCAGCAGCCAATGTTTATTGAGCCCTTACTGCATGCCACAGTGTGGTGGACATCAAATGCATTTAATCATAACCACCTTACAAGGTGGCGCTGTTACCCGTCGCTGTATCCTAGGGAGGAAAACTGAGCTATAGAGAGGTTAGGATTTTGCTAAAGATCATCCAGCTAGCCCTTAGGGAAGGAGGCGCCACAGTCAGGGTTGTAAGCCATCGTATCTGCATCACCGAAAGTCCCTGCTCCCTGGAGCTTTCTGGGATGTCCTGGCACACTGACTGCCCCTTTTGACATCCCGCAGCTTGTTCTGTGTGTTCCCTGACTACCTTGTGTGCGTGAGAGAGAGAGACTGCGCTAGAGATGGAGGAGGTCACCACATGAGAACAGTGGGGACCTGGGTGATTTAGACAGAGACACAGAGCCAGGATCGGAGGCTGCGTGGGCTGCTTTCCTGCTGCACGGCGATGCTTTAGGGTGGGGGGTTTCAAGACTGATAAGGGATTGGGAGCCCCTTCTCACAGCCCCACATGGTCTTCCCTGGGGTCAACACACCTGGATGGCACATGGACAACTCCCTGTGCTCCAAATGTCAGTGCAGGGTGACTGATACGGGGGCTCATGACCCTCTGTGCCTGTGCATGCATCTGTGTGTGCGTGTGTGTGTGTGCATGTGCATACGTGTGTGTGCGTGTGTGTGCGCATATGTGTGTGCATGTATGTGTGTGCATACGTGTGTGCATGAATGTGTGTATGTGTGTGCCTATGTGTGTGCATGTGCATCTGTCTCTGGGTGTGCTTGGGAGATAGAGAAGAAAGCAGAAATTGGGGAGAGGACAGCGGCCACATAGCCACTGTGTCCCTCTGTGGGATGGGGAGGAAGGGGCAGCAGCAGCCTGTCCCGCTCCTGCACACACACCCTCTGAAGGTCTGAGTGAAATAGGCAGAGAATGGGATGTGGCTGTTTGTCCTGGGGGCTTGAGGGGACCCTCCACCCGCACTGTGATAGGCAGGCAGCTCCCAGGCCTGTCTGAACAGGAACTCTGCCAGCTCTCCAAAGGCCCCACAAGCCCCGGCCACTCCATCACAGCTCATTGATGGGCACTTATGGGTGCTGACTGTGCACTTGGCTGGTGAGCCAGGCCTGGAGTGGGCAGGAGAGGCCTCTGAAAGGGTTTCAGAGGAGTCCACAGTCTGAGAGAAGAGAGCACCCTGAAAAAGGGAGTTCAGGGGTCTGAGGAGAGACTGCTGTGGTCTGCAGGGTGAGGTGGTGTTGGTGAAGGCAGCCGAGGAAGGGGCGTCACCCACTGGAAGGCTTGCAGCTTAGGGAAGGAGACTTGAAGATTAGAGATGGATAAGGAGTGGGGCATATCACAGAATCCCAGAATAGGAGATGCAGAATGTCTTTGGAAATGATCCCGTCTAAGTCTGGCTTATCCAGAGGGGAAAACTGAGGCCCAAGGATAGTGGAGGATGACTTGGCTGACAGTGATGGAGTCATTTCAAGTTAGTTCAACAAGCACCTCCTAAGCTTGTTGGGCACCAGCCTGAGGATAAAGCCTTAAATAAGGCTCTGTCTCCTCTGGCTATGGTCTAGTGGGGTGATGGACAGACAGATAAGCACTACCCTGTGCCATGAGTGCAATGATCAGTGTGTGCAGGGCACAGGGGCAAGGGGGTAATGGAGGACTTCTAACTGGGCAAGACCTCTCAATGGAGGCAGCACCTGGGATGGGTTTTGAAGGATGCAGAGGAGTTTGAGACTGACCACAGAATGAAGGGATTGGTTTCCAGGTAACCTGGATGGTTCAAGTTGGTTTCTGTTTTTGCTACCTGTGAAGCAGTGACCAGTCTGTCCTCCATTAACACCCCATTATCTGGGAGACTGCAAGCAAGCTAGGGAAGGCAGGGGATTTCGGGGTGTCTCTGTCCTGAGGCAGAGGATTGGATGCAGGGTTTCCCAGGGTCTTGGCCTTCACCAAGGCACCACCAGGTCAGTCCTGGTTGTGGAACCTTCGTCCACGCTCCCTCCCATTCAGCCAAGAAACATTGACTGAACACCAATTGTGAATGAGCCTTGCAGGCTGGAGATGATTTCAAGAGGCAGAGTTAGGGGAAAGGCATTTTGGGAAAAGGGAATAGCATGAGCAAAGGTGCGGCTGTTGCAGCAGCAGGAAACTAAGGAAGCAAGGGCCTTTTCGGCAAGCATCATCTGTTCTTGTTTGGCTCAAGCATGGGGGCACCAAGGAAACAGTCAAGATGCAGCTGGGAAGATTGCCTGGGCCTGATGCTGGGGATGGAAAACGCAGGGGAGGAGTTTGGACTTTCACTGGTGGCAAGTGGGAGATATCAATGGATTTTGAGCAAGAACAAGTCCCCGAAGATCCCCAGATAGGGCTGGGAGCTTGAGAGAACCCACAAGCCCCCTGGGGAGCCAGGAGTCGGGCCCTCTGGACAGTCATGTGCTGGTAAATATGCTTCACAACCAGCTCTGTTTGTGGAGGCGGGAGACACAGAGGTAGACTGCCAATTTTCATAGTGTAAAAAGTCCCATCAGGGCAGGCTCAAAGCTTCCAAGGTAATATCAACTGGCTTCGATTCCAGAGACTTTCACAGTTGGCTCTCAGGAGCCAGTGTGCGCTGACTCCAGCACACTGCCACACCCTGGGTTATAAACTGTATTTGCCCAAGACTGCTAGTGCTCAACCCTCCTTCTCCCCGATCATTCCCATGGTGCCCTGCAAACCGGAGCCCGAGGACAGAAAAGTACTCTGTGGTTTGTCCAAGCTCAGGGGACCGCCATGGTCTGAGACCCCAGGCCTGTGGGTCTGAGCTGCTTATGCACTGGGTGATTCAGGCACATCCTCACTTCTCTGGGATGACTTGCTTTGCAGGGTCGCTCCCCGGATAAGAAGAGGTCACGCAGTGGGGAGGTGTGGGTGGGGGCAGGGTTGTGCTGGGAAGGCCTGGGGAGCGTGGTCCGTGGTTCCCCGGGGATCAGGAACAGGCCCTCTCCCACCCCACCCCCAGCTCAGTTGCTGGACAAATCCATCAGATCAGTCGGCTGTCACCAGTAGGGGGTGGGAAAGGCAGGGTCTGTGAAATGAGGGACCCTGGGACAGGACGAGGGCCGGAAGAGCTGTGAGAGGCCCTGGGCAAGAGGTAAGGAAGCAGGCTACAGACCACCAGCACTTCAGACCCTGCCAATGGAAAGACGGGTCTTGGCAAGTGTCGGTGTCGCCCCCTCCCTCCTTGTCCCTTGGGAAACTCCTACTACTCTGTCAGGCCTCAGCTCCAGCACACCTCTTCCAAGACGCAGGGGTTAAGAGCGAGAGTTTGGGCGTCATTCCATCTGCAGGGCCCTGGACAATCTGCATCTTTTTCAAACTCATCTGTAAAATGCGGACAGTAATACCACAGAGCTTACAGGATGGTTGCAAGGATTAAATGAGATGTTCTTGGCACGGAGGAGCCTACTTCTGACAACAGGGATGCCCTCGTTCCTTGGCTACTTCTCCTACCCACGTACCCCCACAAGGTAGGCTTGGCCCTCTGAGTCCTCACCACACCACCCTCTTAGCCCAGGTAGTAATTACAGTCATGTCTGTCTCCTCCATGGAACAGTGAGCCCCTAAGTGTGGGGACTGGGTCTGATTCACCACCAGGTCCCCAGAGCCCAGTGCAGGACCTGGGCAGGCACGGACTTCACACCCTGTGCCGCTGTCCAGGTCCCCACCAGCACCAACACCCTGTCCCAGGCGCCTGATGTCACAGGTGTCCCGGCTGAGTGGCAGCTCCTCACTCAGCTTCCACTTCCTCACGTGTGACCCTGGTGACCTCCGAAGGTTGCTTCCAGCCTGAAAGTGCTGTGAGTCCATGTCTCAAACCCGCGTCACCATGCTGCCCCCAGACCAACCCCTCCCCGCTTCCCTGCCCCATCAACGGCCCCACTGTTCTCCAGTGACTCAGGCATGAAGCTTCGGAGTCATTTTTGACTCATCCATCCCCTTCATCCCCTATGGCTAGTCATCGGCCATGACAATTTTTCCTTCCAAACACATCCGTAGTCCCCTCCCCAGCATTCTAGTCCCCTCTGTCTTGGCCTCGGTTTTGGTCTGAAGTCTGGAGATTTTGTCCAGTTTCTTTTTTTTTCTTTTACTTTTTTTTTGAGACAGGGTCTTGCTCCGTGGCCCAGGTTGGAGTACAATGGCACGATCTTGGCTCACTGCAGCCTCAACCTCCTGGGCTTAAGTGATCCTCCCACTTCAGCCTTCCAAATAGCTGGAAGCCTAGGCACAAGCCACCATACCCAGCTAATTTTTAATTTTTTTGTAGAGACAGGGTCTCACTCTGTTGCCCAGGCTGGTCTTGAACTCCTGATCTCAAGCAATTCTCTCACCTTGGCCTCCCAAAGTGCCGGGGTTACAGATGTGAACCACTGCACCACACCTGGCCTGCTTTTATCCATTTTCTAACTGGCCAGTGTCCTCTCACCTTCCACCACAGCCATCTTCCCAGGAGAGCTCTGGAGTTCCACTGTTACGGTCCTCCCAAAAATGCACAGCGGGTATCTGACAGGGGAAACTGCTTCACACCCATCACCTGCCCCTGAATCCATCAGTCAGGAGCCGAGCTGCTGCCTCGAGGCTGAATGTGCCCAGGAGAGACCGGGGTCTCTGCCCACAGTCAGGCACATAGTCCACTGAGCTCTGCTATTCCTTAGGCCCAACACTGGGCATGGGGCAGGGAAACCAGGATGTTTGAGGCATAGGCCCTGTCCACACCCTGATTGGGGACATGGGTGGATGATGCCACACTGACACAGTGTGCTGTAGGAACCAACGTGGGGTGGCGGACGCCCCTCATGCTGCCTGGAATCAGGACGTGTCACAGAGGACGGACAGTCGAGCTGGGTCTTGAGGAATGAGCAGGAGTTCTGCAGAGAGGGTGCTTCAGCAAGGAAGCTGCCTGGATGCGCAGTTATGAAGGCCTGCAGGGGCAGGAGGGGTGGCCACGGTGGGAGGCGGGGAGGCCAAGCTGAGAAGGGCTCCGTGGGCCACTGGTGAGCTGCCTCTGGAATCCCTTACTGCCGTCCATAATTCATGTCCCCCACACGGAGCATGACATAATTCATGACCTCCCAACCTGTGAGGCAACATCTCCCTGTAAACATCAAAGCAGCCATCTGTGAGCCATCTTTGAGCCCAGGAGGTTGGGGCTGCAGTGAGTTGTGATCATGATACCGCACTCCAGCCTGGGCCCCAGAGTGAGACCCTGTCTAAAAAGAAAAGAAAGAAAAAAGAAAAGAAAAAAAAAAAGGAAGTGGACAAAATCTCGAGATTTTGCACAGAGCTGTCCTCCCTAGTTGCCTGTCTTTCTTCGCCAGCCTTTTCAGGTGGACGGGGCATGGCTTATCTCTCCCATTTTACAGATGAGGACTCTGAGACCTACAGAGAGAAGGCGCTTGTCCAGGGCGGCCCGCTAGGCTCTGGTAGAGCCAGGCCTGGAATTTCCCTGGCCCCGGATCCCAGAGTCTAGAGGTTGCAGCGGGGTTCAAGCCTGGTTACCCAGTCCCTCTGGGGTAGGGCTGGTTCTGTAGGACCAGATGGGGCGACAGGCAGGCCCAGCTGCTGGGAACTCCAGGACCAATCACCAGTGCCCACAGAGCCTCGCCAAGGCAAGCCCTGCTGGGCTGGCACAGCCTCTGAGGCCAAGCCTGATCCCCCAGTGCAGTGGGGGTTGGGGGATGGGATCTGGCCCCGGGGGAGCGGGAGGGACTGGGTGGCGGATTTGTGTTTCCACTTGATTTCCTCAGTTGTTTTCCAAGAGCGGTGGCAGGATCCTGAGGGGAGGGGTGGATGTGGGGAAGCCACCGGAAGGCGCCACGGCCCCGCTGCCTGCCCCCCATGTGACTCCACTGACTGACGACAGTGCCCGTGGAAGGGCCTCAAGGCTTCTGTCCTGTGCTCGCTGGGAGAGGGTGTGACGTGGACGAGGGCACTGGGCGACTCCTCGTGACCCATGCTGACTCTAAGTTTGCTGCCCACTTGGGGCCCCAACCCCTTTGATTCTGGGAGTCAAGAGAGGTTGTGACCGCCGCTGACCCCTATTCCCTGCACCATCCCAGGGGTCAAGTTGCTGGGGCCAAACCCGGACAGGGCAGGGGTGCCCCAAAACCTAGGGCTTGGCATGGCCCCTTGGTGTCCTCCCGACTCCCCTTGTCAGCTCCTTCCGCCTCCCCTTCTGCTTCCTCTACTTCCACCGTTTCAGCCTTGCTGCCTCACCACCACCATCTGTCCCCCAGCTCCTTGGGCCTGTCTACGCTGCTCCTCATCCCCACTAGTTGTCTTTTCCGCCTTCCAGGGCTGCACTGGGCTCTCACTGGGCCTCGGGCCACAGCCTCTTCCCTTCCATGCACCCCTGCGTCCCAGGCCTGGCAGCTTCCCCAGGCCTGTCACAGAGGAGTGGGGTCAGCCACTCCTGGCTTCAGAATCTGCTCGGCCACTTCCTGGCCACGTGGCGGCAGGCAGGTCCCAACCCTTCTCTGGGCTCCAGCTTCCTCCTCCAAGAAGCAGGGGAGGGGATAATGCAAAACAAGCGACCTCCTGCACCAGCTCTAAGGAGACCGAAGTGCCCAGCATGGGGCGGGGTGCGGAGGCAGCCAAGAGCTCAAAGGAGAGCCAGGCCACTTGGAGTTGAAATCCCAGCGGTGACACCAGCCGTGCAGCCCTGGACCCCTCTCTGAGCCTCAATGTCCCCCTCTGTAAAATGGGGATAATAATAGCAGCTTCCCCTTGGGACAGAATGAACTAATCCCAGGGGAGACCTGTCAGCCTGGACTTTCTGGAGGGGGTTGTGCCTGCGCAGCTCGGAACAATGAGTCAGAAGCAGCCAGCAGAGACACAGAGCGCACGGGAGGTGGGGGCAGGGCTTGAGCAGCGGCCAGAGGAGAAACCAGTTGGGAGCTTTCGGCCCAGGGCTGGGAGTGGTGGGAGGTGAGACCTGGGGCCCTGGCCTAGGACGAGCTGGGGCTTTCCAGGATCCCACCCCAGCCTCCCCACCCCACCTTGCTAGCCAGGGGGCTGACATCCCTCCCCACTCCCCAAGCAGATTCCCTTGTGCTGGTCCTTCCACCTAAGCTCTCCCCACACCTCTTGGCCTCTGCAAATCCTGCCCATCCCTCCATAACACACATAGTGTAGGTCTTGCTTCTTCTAGGAAGCCTTCCCTGCTCTCTGCCATAGCCATCTCTCTCTCTCCCCCTGTGTGTGTGTCTCTCTCTCGGTCTCACACCCTTCTGTGGCATCGCCTGTGGCACAAACTCACCATGGTGGGTTATTCTGTAAATGGTGCACATCTGGAGCCCATTAACTGTTAACAACAGGCGCCTCCGAGGCCTTTACATCCAGTGTGGTGTGTACATACCCCTCACCTTGCCTGATTCTCAGCACCATCCTATGGGACGAGAGGGATAAGCCCATTTGACAGATGAGGATGCTGAGGCCTAACAGGCCAAGGGGCTGCTGCCCAACGGTCTAGAGCAAGTCAGTGGGGCAAGTGGGAATCAGGGGTCGCTCTCTTCCCTTCCCAGGGCAGGGGGCCTGGCAGGAGCATGTTTCTTTTCTGTTCATTTGCAATCCCTCGGTCTATCCTGCTCCTGTCCTCGGGGCCATGCAGCCTCCCTCTCCTGCCCACCGGCCTCTCTGCCATCTGAAACCCGCTGCTACTATCACCACTTTCTGCATGACTGCCCCACCTCACTCTCCAGGTGCTGCCTGACACCCGCAGGCACTTCATATGCATCTGCTTCATAACCATGGCTGAACTGAGGCACCCGCCGGGCCACTGGGAACAGCAGAAGAGGAGGGGAAGCCCTGGCGGGAGCGGGTGGGAGGTGCTGCCCCTTCCCAGCTGGGTGACCATGAGTTGCAGCCTCACGTCTCAGAGCCCCCTTCCTGCCCCCAAAGGGCAAGCTGCCTTCTTTTGATGAACCCACAAAGCTCCAGGGTGGGTGTGGTTTTACTGATGAGGAAACTGAGGCCCTGGGAGGCCGGGAACCAGCCTGAGGTCAGAGGTGAGGCACTGAGCCCCTGCTTTTCTTTTTTTTTTTTTGAGACAGAGTCTCGATCTGTTGCGCAGGCTGGAGTGCAGTGGCAGGATCTTGGCTCAATGCAACCTCCGCCTCCCGGGTTCAAGCAATTCTCCTGCCTCAGCCTCCCAAGTAGCTGGGATTATAGGCGTCTGCCACTGCACCTGGCTAAGTTTTTGTATTTTTAGTAGAGACGGGGTTTTGCCATGTTGACCAGGCTGGTCTCGAGCCCCTGACCTCAGGTGATCCACCTGCCTCAGCCTCCCAAAGTGCTGGGATTACAGGTGTGAGCCACCGCACCCAGCCGAGCCCCTGCTTTTCTAGGCCATTTGCTGATGTCACGGCACCATGAGGCTGGTGGGGCAGGGAATGTCCTCAGAGTCCTTTGAGAAGCTTTAAAAATTCCCCGAAGGAGAGGCTTCCTTCTGTGCAACCAGGAAGTCCACAGGCAACTTTCCCCTTCAGGGGCCTGGAAGCCCCCATTAGTGAACCGCCCTCAGGGGCAAGGCCGCTCTCCTTAGGAACCTGTCCTAGAGGAACAGGCCCATTCTTAGCACATACTAGATGCTCAGCAAACACTTACTGAAAGAATGATTTGGATCTCATTTAGGAGGGGTGGGCAACCGGGGAGGAGTGGCTGCAAGGGATGGGAGAGAGGGGGTAAGGAGGGCTGCGGCCAAGAACTGTGGGTCTCTCAGTTTCTGACCTTGACCTCCAGAGAGTCCTGTTGTGATGGAGTTCAGACCACACCATCCCCTGCTCAAAGCCCCAACGGGCCCCTCATGCCTAGCCTTCCCCCAGCGTTCAGAGCTGGGCCCTCCAACCCCACGTGTCTGACTCCTTTTCCCACACACTGGCCTCCTGGCTGTTCCTAAACTCAACAGCACATTCCCTCTCAGGCCTTTTGTGCTGTTGCCACCGGCTGGAACATTCTTTCCCCAGACATCCTTCCTCTCTTCTTTCAGATCTTTGTCAAAGGTCATACTCTTGCAGGGGTCTTCTCTGACCACCATGTCTAACATAACACCCCACCCATCTCTCTCCACCTTTACCCTGCTTTGTTTTTTATTCTGGAACTCATGGCTGCCTGATGTTAGCTTGTAGGTTTACTTGTATACTATGCATCTTCCTGAGGAGAGAGGAGAATATCTGCTCCGTGAGGGTAAGCTGGTCTGTTATGTCCACTGCTGTAGCCCCAGAGCTGGGCACATGGCCACTGCTCAATCAGTGTTTGTGGAAGGACCTTTTTATTCTGCTAATGAGCAACCTTATGTTATGTTATGTTATGTTATGTTATGTTATGTCATGTTATTTTTGAGACAAGGTGTCACTCTGTCTTTCAGGCCAGAGTGCAGTGGCGCAATCTTGGCTCACTGCAGCCTTGAACTCCTGGGCTCAAGCGATCCTCCCGCCTCAGCCTCTAGAGTAGCTGGGACTACAGGTGCACACCACCATGCTCGGCTATTTTTTTTTTTTTTTGTAGAGATGGGGATCTTGCTATGTTGCCCAGGCTGGTCTTGAACTCTTGGCCTCAAGCAGTCCTCTGCTTTGGTCTCCCAAAGTGCTGGGAATGCAGCTGTGAGCCACTTCCTGGCCAATGCCTGGCCTCTTCCTATCTCCTATCTTTTTTTTTGAGACGGAGTCTCCCTCTGTTGCCCAGGCTGGAGTGCAGTGGCACCATCTCAGCTCACTGCAACCTCCACCTCCCGGGTTCACGCGATTCTCCAGCCTCAGCCTCCTGAGTAGCTGGGACTACAGGCACGTGCCACCATTCCTGGCTAATTTTTGTATTTTTAGTAGAGATGAGGTTTCACCACATTGGCCAGGATAGTCTTGATCTCCTGACCTCGTGATCCACCCACCTCGGCCTCCCAACTCTTCCTATCCTTTGTTCATGGAGTGCCTCCTATGTGTGGCCCTGTGTGAGGTGCTTTTTGAATA
The DNA here is from genome assembly GCF_028858775.2 of Pan troglodytes. Lineage (NCBI taxonomy): Eukaryota > Metazoa > Chordata > Mammalia > Primates > Hominidae > Pan > Pan troglodytes. Next base: position 40,047,472 of record NC_086016.1, read on the forward strand.
AGTAGCCTCAGCAGAGAGACAGCAGCTCACTTCATGCAGGTTGGCCGGAAGTAGCAAGGGTCATCAAGTCAGCGTGTGGGAAGTACCCTAAGCACAGTAGGTGCTCATGAACAGTAGCTTCTTTTAGAACAACTTGCCTATTATCAGATGGCCTCTCTGGGAGCCTGAGAGCCAGTGTTGGGGGGTAGAAGGTGGGGGAAGGGGAGAAAGCTGGGGTGGGGAAAGAAAAAATGTGATTAAATTTTAGGAAAAACGTTCTGAAAGGCAAACTGTGCAAAGATGGAAGGGACAAGCTCCCTGTCAGTATCAGGAGGCTAATGGAGCCCTGGTGGCCCTGGAACCAGGACCAGCTTTGGGATCTGAAGCCAGAGGATGTGAGGATTCAGAGGGCGTCCTCTTGAGGTTAGGGTGGGCCAGGCCCCAGAGCTTGGAGCAAGCGGCTTGGGGGAAAGGACCAGGCCGGGCCCAGGCAGGTGGAAGCCATGGCTCTGGCCGGGTCACAGGGCGGCTGAGGTTTGACCTGGCGGCCATGATGGGCTCTGGACCCAGGAGCCACCCGGGCACAGGATGGGACGGATTGAGAGATTGGTCGTCCAGGCCTTGAGTGTGCCCTCGCTCCTCCCCACCTTCCGCCGTGGCCTTGAGCCCCTTGCGCCCGCGCCCATGGGGTTAAATCTCTCCCTGTCTCTCTCTGCTCCAAGTTGTTTTCCAAGTGAGGCAGAGAATGGTTCTCTTGTTACCAACATGGCTTCTGGGCATTGGGTAATGCGCTCCCTCTTCTCCCGCAGCGCCACAAAGGGACCTTTTGTTCCCCTCCCTGCCCCTCTCACTGGCTCTTCCCGGCCCCCCACCCACCCCAACTCCCTCCTCCCCCCGCCGGCGCCCGCACCCCGGGGCTGCGCGCTGACCGTGGCGGCCGCGGCGCCCTCCCTCTCCCAGCGCCTGCACTGGCGGCCGCCATCTTGCGAGCGGCCCTCAGGGCGGCCTGGCCTTTCCCGGGGTTCTCGGGGCCGGGGCAGTCGTAGGGGGCGGCTGGGGCTCCACAGGACGTCCGTGACCCACCTTGCGTCCCCCAGGGAGTGGCAGGACCCTCCCGTCCCCAGCCTCCGCGCCAGGCCTCGTCCCTGCATGGGACAAGAGGCAGCCCTCCGCCATTTCCCGCGGCCTTTGCCTCCCGGGAGCGGCTCCCCTCTGACGACTGAGTGGACTGCGCTTGAGGGGGCCGCCGCTGGGAACCAGCCCCTCCAGAAAGAGCCGTCTCTGCACCCGCTCCCACCCGTGGGAAGCACCAGATGGGGCTGTCTCCCGAGACAAAGCCTAAAACCAAATGTACCGGAATTTTTGGAAACTGAAACACAACTTGTCCTAGATAGGAATGTCAGGAAGCCAGCGAGACAATGAAGAGTCTGCCCTCCGGGGACACAATTTCTGTCCACTGTCCCTGCCCACGTCCCCTCACAGCCCTGCAAGGTGGGTGGGGACGGCTGATGATGCCATTTTCAGATGAGGAAACTGAGGCACAGAGAGGCTCCACAGCCAGGACTGGGCGCTCATCCAGTTGACTCCAGGGCAGATCCTCTCTTCCCAGGGCAGCCACCCCCGCCTTGCGAGAGCCGGTGCCCGGGGGAGGGGAACGATGGAGACCTGGGCAGTTCACCCAGGCCCAGGAGCCAGAGCCCTGGCAGGTTGTACGCAGCTGCTCCCAAGAGGCACCCCTTCCACCCCTGCACCAGCCCTGCCTCCACAGACGCGCAAAGGAAGCAAAGGCACTGCTGGCGAAGAACCTTGGCATTCCAGCCGCGCACAGACACCCAGAGAGGAAACCCGAGCACCCGGAACTGGACGGGGTGGCGGGCAGGGGCAGGGCGAGGGCCATTGAGTTCAGCGAGACCCTGGCGGCCCTCAAGGAAGACAGATAAATCAGTGAAGAGCCCCTGTGCTGCAAGAGGGGGCCTGGGCTACCCAGGAGCGCCTAACCTGAAGTTGGGAAAGGAAGGCTTCCTGGAGGAGGTGACTGTGAATAAAGTCTCAAGAGACAGTAAAAGTTCTGCAGGCAATGAAAATGAGAAATGGAGTCAGGTGTGGTGGCTCACACCTGTAGTCCCAGCACTTTAGTAGGGTGAGGTGGGAGGATCACTTGAGGCCAAGGAGTTGGAAACCAGCTTGGGCAACAAAGGGAGACTCTGTCTCTATAAAAAGATTAAAAAATTAGCTAATCATGGTGGTGTATGCCTGTGGTCCCAGTGGTCCCAGCTACTTCGAAGGCTGAGGCCAGAGGATCACTTGAACCTGTGAGGTCAAAGCTGCAGTGAGCCGAGATCACACCATGGCACCCCAGCCTGGGGGCCAGTGAGACCCTGTCTCAAAAAAAAAAAAAAAAAAAAAAAAAGAAATTGAGAAAAGGGTAGGAAAGCAGATGTGAATGGCAAAACTGGTGGGGAGAGGCACCCCAGGCCATGGGCTGGAGCAGAGGGCCTGGCAGGGGTGGTGGGAGAGGCAGCAGAGGGAGGAGCAGTCAGCAAAGTGGCTACAGAGGTCAGCAGGGAGCTCCTGAGGACCAAGGGTGGCCTGGGAAGGTCTGGGGACTAGATCCTGAGGGCAGTGGGGTGGTCACTGTAGGATTTCAAGGGAGTCAGATTTGTGTTCTAGAAAGGTTGTCACCATATGGGCTGACCATATGCCAGTCTGGTTTATTACTGTTTTCCTAGCACCTAGCTCAGTGCCAGCACACAGTAGATGTTCAGTAAATGCTTTGAATCAATACACAGATGCCAGCGGTGTATCCAGAGGCAATGGTTAACTCCTGCGGGGGTCCTTCAGCTTCAGTTTCCTCCTTTGTGAACGAGGGCACTGGCACCTGCCTGGTGGGCATGTTGTGATGGTGAAGGGAGCATGGCAGTTTGGGCTTGCTGTCCTGCACATGGTCAGCGCTCCGTAATGGCAGCTTTTATAAAACGTGTGGAGGATGTGCCAAGGGGAACATGGGGGCAAGGACCCTGGGCAGGAGTGGTCAAGTCAGCCAGAGGAGAGAGAATAATGATGACAACAGTGACGTTGATCAAAGGCTGAAGTTCTTCATGTATTTCATTCATGTCATCCTCAACACAGTGAAGGAAGACGGCACCGTAGTTATCCCTGTGTTATTTTCCAGGAGGCGGCGGCTCAGAGAGGAGTGACTCGCCTGAAGCCCCGTGACCAATGCATGGTGGATGGAAGTACATGGAATGCCAGAGCCAGGCTGGTGACTAGTGCTGGTGGTGGGGACTGGTCAAGGCGGCCGCCAGGGAAGGGATGTGAGGACATGGTCTAGACTGATGGACCAGATGGCGGGGGCAGGCACAGGGGGAGGGAGGTTTCAAGGACACCCCTCAGTTTCTGGCCCAGGTGACCAGGTGGAAGGTCATTCCATCTCCTGAGTGAGGGACACAGCAGGACAGACAGGCTTGGGGAGGGACTGTTGGGATGTCTGGAGTCTAGGAGAGGATCCAGGCGGGGGATGGAGGGGAGGGCGGAATGAGCTCATGGGGCAAGTGGAAGGCTTGTGGGCGGTGGAAGAGCTCCAGCCCCCGGACACCTAGCCAAGGTCAAGTAATAACGACAGTAGACGTTACATAGCCTTGACTCTGTACAGACCTCATCCTGCATCCTTACGTTAACTCATTGAACCCTCCCAACCATTATCAAATTGGAGGTACCATTATCACACCCATTTTATAGTTGGGGAAACTGAGGCAAGAGACATTAAGTCTGCAATATTGGAATAGGCAAATCTGTAGAGAAAGGAATGTGGGTGAGTGGTGGGCTGGGGCTGGGGGCTGGGAAGGATCACGGCTAACGGGCACAGGCTTTCTTTTTTGGGTGATGAAAATATTCTAAAATGACTGTGAAAATATTGCACAACTCTGTGAATATGTGAAAAACCACTGAATTGTATGCTTTAACTGTATGAATTGTATGGTATTTGAATTTCACCTCAATAAAGCTGTTATCAAAAAGCAAGAGAGAGAGAAAGAGAATATTTGTACTTGGACATTTTTGCCCCTGGGTGGAGATTACTCCACCTCAGGAAGCAGTAAACCCCAACCACCAATTTTTGGAGGCTTGCTGCATATGACTTTGGGGAGGGGTTGGGGAAGGATGGGGTAGGATAGTGTCTCAACTGCTCTTCCTGGAGGAACGAGGGCCCAGCCAGCAGATCACCCAGAAGTTTGGTGCCCCAGCCCCTCCTAGAGGAACCCTGGTGTCTGCTTGGGTCCAGGAGCACACAGTGGCTGCCTTCCTCCTGGTCCTCCTGGTCCCTGCAGGTCATGGGCTGGAGGCCCCGGATGATCTCTGTGATGGTCACACTTGGCTCCTCCCTCCACAACCCAACTGAGGCCGGGAGGCCCAGGGTGCCCTGGTGCCCAGGGGCTGTGACTGACCCATGGCATGTGCCAGGATGGGGACTGTGAAGAGGCTCCAGGGACCCCCTGGGTGTGAGCCAGTGGGAGAATGAAAAGAGGAAGGAAGAAGTCTGCAGGCCTGCCCCGCCCACCTGGAGGGGTCAGAGAAGGAGCCGCACTGTCCAGGAGGGTGGGGTGGCCAGCAAAGTGGCCTGGAGAGACGAGGAGGAGAGGGTTTGGGAGAGTGCCTTCCCATGCCATGGCACCTTCTCCAGAGCAGGGTCACAAGCATTCGGGAGGGAAGGAAGTGCAGACAGCTAGTAGACAGTTCTTTGGGGAAGCTGGGCTGGGAAGGGAGAAGGAGTAGAGCAATAGCTGTTCTTATTTTCTGGGCTGAGAGGAAGGAATGGGTAGAGGGGAGAAGAGCTGCTGACCACACAGAAGAGGGGTGGGCCAGTGGGAGAGGGGCTCCTGCAGAGATGGAGGGTTCTAGAGCTGGGTGGGGACCCCCCCACTCCCAGGGGGGCAGCAGGTGGGGTGAGGGCTGAGAGCTGCAAAGCTGGTGGCCGGAGGGGAGGCCAAGGGGCCCTGTCCAATGGCCTCTCCTCTCTGCAATAGAGGAGGGGTGTCAGGAGTGTAGGGCTTCAGGGGGTTTACTGTCTCTACTGAAGGTCCCAGAAGAAGGAAGCCTTGGGGACCAGAAAGGGTGGGTGGTGCTGAAACAGGGTTGTTCTTTCTCTTTTGAGAGCTCCGAGTGCCGGCCATGTGCCCCTGGCCTGGGGAGCAAGGGGCCTGTCCTCTGTGGGTTTATTTACAGCTTTTCAGAGGTGCCCCTGCCTGGTCCTGGGCAACTTGTCATCAGCGTACCTGGTGTGGATACTGAGGAGAACTGAGAGAGGCTAGGTAGCTCCCGGTGCTTCCCCAGGCCCCCAGCCCAATCCCTCAGCTGAGGACTGCACCTCCCTCTCCCACCCAGGCTGTACCTGTCACTGCCCTCCACTCCACCAGGCTCAGCACACAGTAGGGCCTTAGTCAGTTTGCCCTTATGCCTGTATGCTCTGGGCAGATTCAAAGCACTTTCCCCTAACTACCCACAGGGAGCCATCTCTCCACCACTACCCCTATGCACACACACTCCCACTGGGGCTGGGGAGAGTTCCCCCGACCCTGGACCCAAATCAGGCACTTCGTCCTGAGCGAGCCCCTCCTGTGCCTCATTGACCCACTCGAAGTCCATTTATTCTTCCTTTTGACACAGTCCTGATGCCTTGGGTGCTTCCATTTCCTAGGCTGGAGGTGAATTAGAAAGGTGCATGTGAGGAGAGAGGGCCCAGGAAGAGAGAAGACAGGTGGTAAGTTGGTTTTGTCGATAACCTTGAAATTTGCAGCCAAATTTCAAGGGAGGCCCTAGAGCCACTGTATAACACAGACGTGACACCTATGGGGCACTTGTTGAAGGACACACGGATGCTCTGCTCGTTTGGTGGCTGTGATGACTTCATGCAAATGGCAGCTACATTTGTATGACACTTTGTTAAAGCAAACTAGGTATAAATAAAGATTCATGCCCAAAGATCTGTATTGCGATGTAATTGTGAATAACTGGCCACAACCTTAATCAACAGTAGAGGATTACGGCCAGGCGCAGTGGCTCATGCCTGCAATCCCAGCACTTTGGGAGGCCGAGGCGGCCGGATCACCTGAGGTCATGAGTTCAAGACCAGCCTGGCCAACATGGTGAAACCCCGTCTCTACTAAAAATACAAAAATTAGCCGGGCGTGGTGGCGGGTGCCTGTAATCCCAGCTACTAGGGAGACTGAGGCACAAAATTCGCTTGAACCCGTTAGGCGGAGGTTGCAGTGAGCCAAGATCATACCACTGCACTCCAGCCTGGGTCAGAGAGCAGGACTCTGTCTCAAAAAAACAAAAACAAAACACAAACCAGTAGAGGATTGGTAAAGTGCATCATAGCATAATCCTGTGACAGAATATGACACGGCCACTAAAAATGATGCCTATGAGGATTTATTTTTTTTGTAGCACCACGAGGAACTTGGGGCCACAAGTGTGTTTGAAGGGTCAATGGTCAATGCCACACAAGTAACAAACTAACTGCCGAGTCTAAACATCTTAACATCTTACTTTTTTTTTTTTTTTTTTTTGAGGCAGAAGTCTCACTCTGCTGCCAGGCTGGAGTACAGTGGCACGATCTTGGCTCACTGCAACCTCCGCTTCCCATGTTCAAGTGATTCTCCTGCCTCAGCCTCCCAAGTAGCTGGGATTACAGGCGCCTGCCACCATGCCCAGCTAACTTTTGTATTTTTAGTAGAGACGGGGTTTCACCATGTTGGCCAGGATGGTCTCGATCTCTTGACCTTGTGATCCGCCTGCCTCGGCCTCCCAAAGTGCTGAGATTATAGGCATGAGCCACCGTGCCCAGCCTTTTTTTTTTGAGACAGAGTTTCGCTGTGACGCCCAGGCTGGAGTGCAGTGGCGATCTCGGCTTACTGCAACCTCTGTTTCCCGGGTTCAAGCGATTCTCTTGCCTCAGCCTCCTGAGTAGCTGGGATTACAGACCCATGCCATCATGCCCAGCTAATTTTTGTATTTTCAGTAGAGACAGGGTTTCACCATGTTGGCCAGGCTGGTCTCGAACTCCTGACCTCAGGTGATCTGCCTGCCTTGGCCTGCCGAAGTGCTGGGATTACAGGCGTGAGCCACCGGGCCTGGCCAACATCTTACTTCTTAACACGATATGTGAGGCCCTGGAAAACCTGACCTCTGCTGGCCTCCTTAGCCTCCTCCCTCACTGCTGAACTGCTGTGATTCTCACAGCTGGTTTTAGTCTATGCCTTTGCATATGCTGTTCCCTCTGCCTGGAATACCTTTCTTTGCTGTCCCCATCTACTTTGGTCTAACTTCTACTCCCCCTTTAAGAATCAGCCCCACAGGAAGATTGCTTGAGCCTTAGAGTTTGAGACCAGCCTGGGCAATGTAGTGAGACCTCATCTCTCCAAAAAATTTAAAAAATTAACTGGGTGTCGTGGCACACACCTGTGGTCTCAGCTACTTGGGGGGTTGAAGTGGGAAGATTGCTTGAGCCTGGGAGGTCAAGCCTGTAGTGAGCCAATATTGTGCCACTGAACTCCAGTATGGGAGACAGAGCAAGACTTTTTCTCAAAAATAAATAAATAATAAAAAATAAGGCCAGACACGGTGGCTCATGCCTGTAATCCCAGCACTTTGGGAGGCTGAGGTGGGCAGATCATCTGAGGTCAGGAGTTTGAGACCAGCCTGGCCAACATGGTGAAACCCGTCTCTACTAAAAATACAAAAAATTAGCCAGGCGTGGTGGTAGCTACGTAGGAGGCTGGAGGCAGGAGAATCGCTGGAACCCAGGAGGCAGAGGTTGCAGTGAGCTGAGATTGTGCCACTGCACTGCAGCCTGGGCGACAGAACGAGCCTCTGTCTCAAAAAAAAAAAAAAAAAAAAAAAAAAAGAAAGAAAGAAAAGAAAAGTAAAAGAAAAAAGAATCAGCCCCAGCATCTTCTCCTCCTGGAAGCCTCCCTGGCTTCCTGGCTCGGCTGGGGTTCCCTTTTCTGGTACCCCCTATTCCTCTGTTATAATTTTTGGTTGACATGCTGATCCTCCACTTCCAGCCTGTGAGTCCCTCGAGGGAGAGACTGTGTCTGCTTTGCCTCCATGTCCCAGTGCTGGCCCCATCCTGGCACATCTGGGCAGGAAGTCACACGACCTGGTTCTATTCCTGGTCATGTTCCTGCCCAAGCCACCCCTTCGGTTTCCCCATCCAAAATGTGGGAGAGCTGGGCTTCGCCAGGTCACTTCTGAGGGTACAATTGTCCAGAAGATGGACAGGGCTGGCGTGGCCCAGGCCTGTGCCAGGCGCCCAAGATTGATGGTTGAGGGCCATGGGCAGTTCCCTCGGTCAGCACCCCCCTCCGTGGCTCCCTGTAGCCCCATGTAGAGAATGGGGTGGGTGTAGAGAGGGGGCGGAGGGCTACATGCCAGGGCCTCAGCAGACCAGACCCCACCAAAGAGGCTAGCCTGGCACCCCCCAGCAGGAAGGTGGCCCCCAATGGTTATCAAAGGCCAGCGGAGCCCCTCCCTCCAAGGATGAGGGGGTGTCCCTGACAAGCAGGACCATCCGTCAGCCCTGAGCACAATGGGGTCATTAACCCCTGACCCCAGCTCCTTTTTAGCCACTTCCTCTGAGGGCTGAGTGTGTGGGGCTGAGAAGAACAGAGCAGGGATTTCTGTCAAGCCTCGCTTTTCAGCGAGGGGCCGAGGAGCAATGGCTGTTTGGCTGGTCCCAGGCTCTCTAGCTCCCAACCCCTGAGGCTCCCTCGGAGGCCTGGGGGAGCCTCCCACTCTCTGTCCCCTGAGAGGGCACCCCCTTGGCCAACCACCCTCAAGCCAAAGCAGTGTGTATGGGGAGGGACAGATAGAGACCCTGAGAAAGAGACAGAGACTGGGAGAGAGGGAAGCCGAGGTGGGCAGATCATCGGAGACAGACACTTGAGACCCGAGACGGCTCCTTTCCCTTTACAAAGTGCATTCACAGGAAAATCATAGACCAACCCTGCTTGTGAAATTAGATGTGAGAATCCTAAATAAAATATTAGCCAAACAGATATATGCATCATGCCCAAGCTGAGTTTATCTTAGAAATGTAAGGATCATTTAACATTTGAAAAATCTATTAGTGAATTTATCACATTAATAAATTAAGGGAGAAAAGTCATATGATCATCTTGGCACTGGAAATCAAGGTCAACATCTACTTAAGATAAAAATGTTTTAGCAAACTGGAGATAGAAAGGAATTTCCTTAGGCTGGGCATGGTGGCTCCCAGCACTTCAGGAGGCCAAGGCAGAGGAATCGCTTGAGCCCAGGGGTTCGAGACCAGCCTGGGCAACACAGTGAAACCCTGTCTCTACAAAAAATACAAGTTTAACCGGGCCTGTTGGTGTGCGCCTGTAATCCCAGCTACTTGGAAGGCTGAGGTAGGAGGGTCGATTGAGCCCAGGAGTTTGAGACCAGCCTGGGCAACATAGTGAGACTGTGTCTCATAAAAAAGAGAAAGAAACTTCCTTAAACTGATAAAAATTATCCACAAAACCCAGCACAAACACAGTTCTTAAAGGGGTAATGGACACATTTCTTAAAATCAGGGATGGGTTTGCCCCTCATCCATGAGTTGATTCAACATTGCACCTGAGGTCCTAGCCTGGAAAGTAGGCATGAAGAAAAGGGATAAGGATTGGAAAAGAAAAGCAAAACTGGGATTATTTATAAGTGGTATGACTGTCTATTCATAGAAAACCCCAAATCATCTAACTGGCAAAGTATTAGAACTATGAATGAAATTTAGCAGAGAAAGGATATTCCTACATCAAATCAATATCAATAACTAATTATAGGGTGCGGTGGCTCACGCCTGTAATCCTAGCACTTTGGGAGACCGAGGCAGGTGGATCACGTGAGGTCAGGAGTTCGGGACCAGCCTGGCCAACACGGTGAAACCCCATCTCTACTAAAAATACAAAAGTTAGCCGGGCGTGGTGGTGGGTGCCTGTAATCCCAGCTACTCAGGAGGCTGAGGCAGGAGAATCGCTTGAACCCGAGAGGTGGAGGCTGTAGTGAGCCGAGATCGCGCCACTGTACTCCAGCCTGAGCGACAGAGCAAGACTCCATCTCAAACAAAACAAAACAAAAAACAAAACAAAACAAACAAAAAAACTAATTAGAGCTAAAACACAGATAACCCTTGAAAACATGATCCTCAGCAAAAGAAGCCAGAGGTAAAAGGTCACATATGAAGTGATTCCATTTATATGAAATGCCCAGAATAGACAAATCCATAGTGACAGAGAGTAGATTAGTAGCTTCGGGGAGCTGGGGAGAGGAGGGCTTGGGGAGTGACTATGAATGGGTTAAGTTTTCTTTTGGTGTGATGAAAATGTTCTGGAATTAGATAGCAGTGATGGTTGTATATAACCTTGAGAATATATGAAAAACCACTGAATCGTACACTTTAAAATGATGAATTTTTATGGTATGTAAATTGTATCTCAAGAAAAAAGTAATTGCATTTATAAACATCAGAGCTGACAACATATAATTTAAAAAATCTTCCATTTACAATAATAACAAAAATTACATCTAACGAAGTATTTATGGTGATAAACCTAAAATGCTGTTGAGGTACAGGCGCACTGAAAAATGGCTTGGCAGTTTCTTTCTTTTTTTTTTTTTTTTTTTGAGATGTAGTCTCACTCTATCGCCCAGGCTGGAGTGCAGTGGCATGATCCCAGGTCCAAGTGATTCTCGTGCCTCAGCCTCCTGAGTAGCTGGGATTGCAGGTGCGTGCCACCATGCCCAACTAATTTTTTTTTTTTTAAGACAGGGTCTTGCTCTGTTGCCCAGGCTGGAGTGCAATGGTGCGATCTTGGCTTACTGCAACCTCCACCTCCCAGGTCCAAGCAATTTTCCTGTCTCAGCCTCCCAAGTAGCTGGGATTACAGGCACGCACCACCACGTCCAGCTAATTTTTTGTATTTTAGTAGAGACAGGGTTTCATCATGTTGTCCTGGCTGGTCTCGAACTCCTGAGCTCAGGCAATCCACCCACCTCAGCCTTCCAAAGTGCTAGGATTACAGGCGGGAGCCACCGCACCCCGCCCAGCTAATTTTTGTATTTTAAGTAGGGACAGAGTGTCACCATGTTGGCCAGGCTGGTCTCAAACTCCTGACCTCAAGCGATCTGCCTGCCTTGGCCTCCTAAAGTGCTGGGATTACAGGGGTGAGCCACGATGACTGGCCAGTTCTGTATCTTAATTGTGATGGTGGCTACTTGAATCTACTCATGATGAAAATTGCATAGAACCACACACACACACACACACACACACACAGAGGCACTTGTACACACATACCATGCACACACAGGCATACACACGTGTGCACACACACCTACCCGAATGCATGCAGAACTAGCGAACTCTGAATAAGGTTCTGTGGTCAAGTACTCTAGCTATATAAGACGTTACCTTTGGGGGAAATTGGGAAAAGGGTACCTGGGACCCTTCTGTACTATTTTTGCAACTTCATATGAGTCTAAAATTATTTGAAAATAAAAACATAGACAAAAAATGTTATTGGAAGACATTAAAGAAGATCCTCAATATTTGCTTCACCATAAGGAAAGCTGAGATGGAGGAAGGGGTGCAGCATGGGCAGGGTTGTGGCTGAAAATAGAGCGGTGGTGAGGGATCACTGGGCAACTTGGTGTTAGGTACAAAAAGCGTCATTACCCTCTTCTCTCTAATTTTGTACTTTAAAAAATTCCCTTAATAAGAAATAAAAGATGTAAGTGAATGCAAAGAGACAGCTATTAAGTTGCATATAGAGATTCAGTATAAAGATGTTCATTCTCCCCAAATTAATGTCCGTTCAACTCAGTCCTGATCAAAACCCGACAGGCTTTCTGATGGAGCTAATCAAGCTGATTCCAAAAATCAGCGAGAAAGAGCAAAGCAGTAAGAATAGCTGAGACACTCCTACAGAACGAGGCGGGACACCTGCCCTACCCACTATCAAGGCCAGGCGTACAGCTACGGTCTTTAGGCCAGTCTGGGATTTATCAGTGCAGAGGCGGCCACCAAGACCCATGGGACAAAGAGCCCGGCACAGACCAACGCACACAGGGATACTGAAGGTGGGGGCGTGGCAGGCGAGGAGAAAGGAAGGACCAGGCGCATCCACATCAGTTTCACCTGCTGTCTGTCCTCATCCCTCTCCTCTAGGCTGGCCTTGCTCTTCGTGTCCCAAGACCCCATTCCACACTGAGGTCACTGAGGCTCAGAGGGGGCCAGTGACACCCAAGGCCTTCTGGCTCTGGTCCCAGGCTCTTTCCAAAGTGTGGTCCCACCAGCCTTCCCCGCCTGTGTCTGAATCATGGGCCTCCAACCCACTAAGGTCCCAAAGATTCAGAACCTCTGAGGGAGGGGTGCGGATGGGGTGTTGCGGCATCTACAAGAGAAATAGCTTCCCACTTGAGTTTGAGAACCCTGACCAAGGGAGAGGGAGGAGAGAGAGAGGGCGAGCGCAATGAGCCAGCCACTGTGCTGCCAGGGTGGGGAACAATCAGGCTCTGTCCCTCTCCTCCCCATCCCCCTGGGCTCCCACCAGCTTTCATCACTGACCTAACCCGGGGGCAGGGCACATGGGGGGTGGGGGTGGAGGGGAGGGCAGAGGTCAGCCCATTACACGCCCAGCCGAGCCAGGAATAGAACCACTTTGGGGGTGGCTGGGGGGACTTGGGGCCCCACGGAAGCCCACCTCCCCACCTTTGGCTGGAGGCAGCTGACTGGAGGAGGCAGTGGAGAAGAGAGGAGATAGCTGCCCTGTACCCCAAGGGTGGTGAGAGCCAGGGATCCATCAAAGCTAAGAACAGGCTTCCAGAAGGATGCGGATGCCCCTGAGCCACACTAACCCCCTCCCTCGCCTTCACTGCTGCCACCCTAGTGGGAGACACTTTCCTGTCCCAAGAGGAAGGTGACCCTCGTGACCCGCTGTCCTCAGGGCTGGCCCACCCCGCCAGGCCTCCCTTCTGCTGCCCCAACTCAGCTTCCCAGTGGTTCGGCCCCTGGGCCCTGTCCCCACCTTGCTTCAGACTCAGGGGGTGGTGTTCCCATCCCCACCAATGGGCCCCCCTGTCTCCCTCAGCCTGTCTATGGTAGCCAGGGGCCTCCAGGCAAACACAAGTCTAACTGCCCTTTCCCTTCCCGGCTAGAGTCTCCTGTGGCTCCTCAGTGCCAGGCAGATCAAGTCTGGGGTTCTGATGCCAGCACTTGAGGCCTCTGCTATCTCTGGCCACTGCCTGGTATCTGGCCTCCTACTTTTGATGACACAGTTATTCATTCATTTAACAGACAGGTGTTGAGTGTCACCCCATGCTAGCCAGTGTGCTAGGTGCTGGGGACAGAGGTGTGACCTGGATGGGCCAGGTTTCTGCCCACAGGGACCTGGCTGTCTGTAGAAAACAGACCAGAGACTGGTTAGCAAGCAAGCGCAGGCCCCATCACCAGCCACTCTGCAGGCATCTGTGACAAGAGGGGGATAAGAACGCAGGACTGGCCCCTGCTGGCTGCACCACCTCTTCTCAGGCCGCTTGAGGGTGACAGTGCACACCTGCTGCAGAAACGCCCTGCCGCTTCCTCCTGGGCGTCCCTGAGCACTTCCTCAGAGAGACCCTCTCAGAGCGGCACGTCTAAAGAACCCCCTGGGCCAGGCATAGTGGCTCATGCCTGTAATCCCAGCACTTTGGGAGGTCGAGGTGGGCGGATCATCTGAGGTCAGGAGTTCGAGACCAGCCTGACCAACATGGTGAAACCCCAGCTCTACAAAAAACACAAAAATTAGCGAGGTGTGGTGGCGCTTGCCTGTAATCCCAGCTACTTGGGAGGCTGAGGCAGGAGAATCACTTGAACTCAGGAGGCGGAGGTTGCAGTGAGCCAAGATCGCGCCACTGCACCCATCACCTTTCCCACCCCTCCATTTTATAAAATCTCTGGTGTCTGCCACCAGCTGGAAGCAGTCAATTCTTTGCTTACCAGTTGATTGCCTGCTCCTCCCACTCACAAGGGCTCTGTCAAGGCAGGGCCTTGCTTGTCTCGTTCCCTGGTGTGTGGCCTGGACGTAGTAGGTGCTCAAGAAATATGTACTGAATGAATGAGTGCGTGAATGAGTGAGCGTGTGGGATCACCGCACTGCTGTGAGGCTCATGTGAGGAAGGGAATGGAAGCTGCTCGGTTCTGGGCCTGTGCATAGAAGGCGCCCAGCCTTAGCTGCCAGGGTCACTGTCGTCTGCTTGACCTGAAAGCCCACACTCTAAATGTCTATGTTGACGACGAACTGAGCTGAATTCCAGCAACCCACTCCGGCTTCTGGACCTTTAAGTAAGGAGGATTGCAGGCCTGGGCTGGGGGACAGCGGTGGCTGCAGAGCGGACAGCCAGGCACAACGCGGGCATGCACAAGACCAGCTCACCCGTCCACAAAGTATACAGACCCCTGAGCTCCACGGCAGCCCTGAGTCAGCAGGTGGTGACAGTGGCAGGTGCGGAAAGCTGGGGGCTCTGTGGCTGGCCGCGTGCTCCAGGAGCTGTCTTTCCTAATGGCCACCGGGTGGCAGCACTTCCCCAGGAATGTGGGCAGCAGAGCCAGCCCTTGTGGATTGAATCTCAGACGGAGCCACAGGGATGGAAGCTTGGAGGGGACCCAGACCCAGGGTCACACAACTTTCAGTGGCAGGGCCAGGCCAGGACAGAGGTCACTCGCCTTGGTGCCTGGACGGACTCAGGAGTAGCCTCAGGGGAGGAGGAGATGCGAGCTGAAGAGGGAGGGTGTGAGCCGCAGCCCTAGCTCAGCCTCCTGGGAGTAGGTGGGTGTCCTCACCCTGATTTCAACCCCTAGAATCCTACCCATCCTGAGGAAGGGGCTCTACCCAGCCCTCCCCTCTGAGGCCCTTGCCAGTCGCTGCCCCCAACTGTCTCCCTCGCCAGACTGCGATTCCCAGGGGCCTGGGACCGTGCCTTGTCCCCTCCACCACCCGCCACGGGAAGCCTTTGCACCTTTCCCTCTTTCCCTTTGCCTGCCTCAGCCTGGGCACCAACCAGCACCTCCTCCAGGAAGCCTTCGCTGGCCTTTGGTTGGGCAGGAGCCCCTCCTCCAGGCCCACGCAACACCCTGGATTATCTGGGATGGTGAGGCCCTGGGGACACGGATTGCTAGTGCCTCGAACAGGCCCACCTCAGTGTGCACAGACACTGCATGTTCTCACCTCTGGCACAGTGGTCCTCAAACCGCAGCAGGCATTGGCATCACCCGCAGAGTGTTGCGAAAATGCAGTCCCCAAGATCTCCCCTTCCCCAGAGATTCCAATCCAACAGGTCTAAGCTGGAGCCCAGGGATCTGCATTTAAGACACTTCCCAGCCAAGTCTGATGCAGAGGCCTGAGCATCTTAGGGTTCGTGAAATGCACCATCGGCCCCGACCTCTGCAGGGGTTCAGCAAAATAACTATAAACAGAAGGACCATAAAAAGCTCTGACATCTGTGCTCTGTGAATCACTTGCAAAACACTTTCACACCTGGTTCTCCTTTTTTGTCTTCCCCTTTTAATTAATTATTTATTTATCTATTTTTTTGAGACGGAGTCTCACTCTATTGCCCAGGCTGGAGTGCAGTGGTGCAATCTCGGCTCACTCCAACCTCTGCCTCCCGCATTCAAGCAATTTTAATGCCTCAGCCTCCCAAGTAGCTTGGACTATAGGCATGTGCCACCATGCCCGGCTAATTTTTTTGTATTTTTAGTAGAGACGGGGTTTCGCCATGTTGGCCAGGTTGGTTTGAACTCCTGACCTCAGGTTATCCACCTGCCTCGGCCTCCCAAAGTGCTGGGATTACAGGCGAGAGCCACTGCGCCCAACCTGTCTTCCTCTTTTTAACCACTGTCTTGGGAGGATCATCATCCTCACTCCACAGACACCAAGGCTCAGAGACAAAGGGTGACATGTCCAAGGTCCTCCAGCTAAAAGAGTGGAGCTGGGATTTGAGCTGGAGCCACCCTGGGCTAGGGGAGCTCCAATCTCTGTTACAGCTGTTGGGTTTGAAGGATGCTGTTTTTCCAAAACCAAAATTCAGGACCTAGACACAGCCTGGTGATTCCAGCCCTGTGGAGGAAACTCAGGCCACTGCCACTGTCCCTGTTGAGGACCTTCTCATCTCTTCCCTGAGACAGCCAACCCTCTTGACCCCCTCTGCTCATCCAAGTCCTCTCCTCCTGGATCCAGAGAAAGTTTCATCTCATACTAAAGCCGCAGCGATTTCTGCAAGCACCAGATTTGCAGCCAGGTATTGCACTGGACATCGTGGCCAATTCAGAGAAGGGCAAAACAGAGCACCTGCCCCCGAACCAGGGGCTTCCTGTCCAGCTGGAAAGACAAGAAGTGCTTACTTGGGTGATAGAATAAGGTACTTGAACTTTCTTTTCCCTCAAATAGATTCCTGGTCCCAACCAGACCCCCTCAATTGACTGGGACATGTTCCTCTGCTGTGTGGGCTGATTCCGGTGACCCCCTCTGCTAAAAAAGCTAAGCAGGTTGTGACATTTTCACACCAACAGTATTACAAAGCAATCTGATTTCCTTTTTCTCGTCTGTCACAATGACACCTGTTGATGGATTCTAAGTATACTATGGAAGATGGGGGTGCCAGAGATTAGAAAGTAAGTTGAGAAAGAGGCCGGGTGCGGTGGCTCACAACTGTAATCCTAGCACTTTGGGAGGCTGAGGTGGGTGGATCATCTGAGGTCAGGAGTTCGAGACCAGCTTGATCAACATGGTGAAACCCCGTCTCTACTAAAAATACAAAAAATTAGCCGGGCATGGTGGCGGGTGCCTGTAATTCCAGCTTCTCAGGAGGCTGGTGCAGGAGAATCACTTGAACCCGGGAGGCAGAGGTTGCAGTGAGCTGAGATCGCGCCACTTAACTCCAGCCTGGGTGACAAGAGGGAGACTCCATCTCAAAGAAAGAAAAAAAAAAAGAAAAAGAAAAGAAAAGAAAAAAAATTGCAAAAATTAGCCAGGCGTAGCTATGAGCTGTAAGCCCCAAATTTAAAGGGGATAAAAACCTTGCCAGACAAAATACAAGCATGTAATAAATTAATCACCGCAGAATTGGCTCAGGAAAACCATGAAGAGATTTCACAAGGCAAATACACAGCAAATTGCTGAACAAATGATTCAAACAGCAACTGCTCAGGAGCTCAGAAAAGGGAGCAAGATATATGAGCTGAGATTGTCTGCTAAGGCTGCCAGGAAGAGGTGAATTAGAGCGGAGCCTGCAGGCAAGGGATGAACAAGGCAGAAAACAGGGGCATCTTCCCCAACCTGAGAAGAAGGGCCAGAGTGGGTAGGGGGTTTTGAGGTCAGAGTGACAGCTGTGCCATGCAATTTGTTTACAAAGCACTCACACCTGTTTCTCCTTTTAATCTTTTGTTTTTGAGATGGAGTCTGGCTCTGTCACCCAGGCTGGCATGCAATGGCGCGATCTCGGTTCACTGCAATCTCCGCCATCCGGGTCCAAGCGATTCTCCTGCCTCAGTCTCCTGAGTAGCTGGGATTACAGGTGCATACCACCATGCCTGGCTAATTTTTGCATTTTTAGTAGAGACAGGGTTTCACCATGTTGGCCAGGCTGGTCCAGATATATGATCTAGATCTTATACCAACTCCTGATCTCATGATCCACACTCCTCAGCCTCCCAAAGTGCTGGGATTACAGGCGTGAGCCACCGCGCCCAGCCTCTCCTTTTAATCTTGACTTTCACAAATACCTGGTGGCAGGTGTCATTTCCCCATTCTACACATACTTGAGGCTCAGAGTGAGACAGTGACTCACCCAAGATCTCCCAGCTACAAAATGGCAGAGCCTGGGCCTGAGCTAGCATGGTCATGGGCTGGAAGAGACACAATCCATGTTAAGGCACCTGGGTTTGGAGACTGCTGCCTTTTTTTGTTTGTTTGTTTGTTTTTTGAAACGGAGTCTCTCTCTGTCGCCCAGGCTGGAGTGCAATGGCCTGATCTCGGCTCACTACAACCTCCCTCTCCCATTTTCAAGCGATTCTCCTGCCTCAGGCTCCCAAATAGCTGGAATTACAGGTGTGCGCCACTGCACCTGGCCTTAGACTGCTGCTTTTTGAAATCAAAATTCTGGCCTGGAAACAGAGCTTGGTCTTCCCAGCCCTAGCCCTGCCGCTATGATGCCAGAGGAAGAGGCTTCCCAGGGCCTCCGTTTCCTTGCCTGCACAATGTGGCTGGCAAGACTTGGTCTTCTCTCACAGGGTGGTGGTGAGCTTTCAAATCCTGTGAAAGTGATCTGACAGGAGAGCAGTGGACACGTGGGAAGGCTGTTGTCACGGCATTCTGCACATCTGTCCGGACTCAATTAGCCACCTAAGGAGAGAGTAGGGTGGGGCTTCCACCGGCCGTGGGATATGTGGATAATCATCCTTCTGTATCTTTCTTCCATGGCTCCTGGGGCAGCTGGGGAAGCAAGCTGGATGGGCCTGGCCCCATGCTGCCGGATGAGGTGGATGCCTGGCTGTGGCTCTGGGAGAGCCAACCTCCCCCAGGGAACCCACTTTACACAATAGCAGTGGCAGCAGAGGCTGGCGAGGAGACAAGATTCGGACTCTGGGGAGCACTGATAGCATTTCCCGAGCCTCAGGTACATGCGGACCGTGACCCTCCCTGGGACCCCAGGGGGGCTGCTCCTCAGGACTAAGGAAGGAGGAGGAGGTGTGAGAAACCTTTCACCATATACCATAGAAAGCATTTACCTCAATGGCCTTGGTTTACATATGGGGAAACTGAGGCATATAAAGGGAAGGGAGCATGTCCAGTCTGTCCTTAATAGCAAGACCCACTGAATACACCTTTCCTGGCTCTCTGTTTAGTGTTTGGACGTTCAAAGATCCCTAGACTAGGCGGCGGGAGTTTCAGGGCCACGATCCAGATCTTACACCAACTGTGTGTGGCCCCGCGCAAAATCACTCCCCGCTCTTTGGCACTTAAGTTGGCGAAACTGGGATGGGCTGGGACCTCAAAGGGCCATTCTAGTAGGGGAGTCACAGGTACAGGTGGTGAAGGGGTGAAAGGGCATGATGTCTTGGGGTTTATAGTCCACTGAGCCTCGCCGGAGGTAACCCCGGCTCAGGGATGCTTTCGTTGCCATGGCAACCTCAGGGCCGGCGCGGGGCCCCTGAGTGCAGCTGAGGAAGCTGGGACAAATCCTGCCCTTCCCAAGATGGCGGCGGCGGCAGGGCAAAGGGCGGTGTTAGACGCTGTCAGCCTGTCCAGACCGTTCCTCTGTTTTCGCTTGTTCCTACTAACGGCGAGCTTCCGCCAATACTTGTTCTCGTTCTTGGCTCCGAGCGTCCCGGGAGCCGGGAAGGGAAGGATTGTCTTCAGGGATTGGAGCAAATATCCAGTGGGGGGGGAAAGGCGGGACTTCCGCGTCTTGCCGGAAGTGACGTAACAATCGCGGCCACCGCCAGGTGGAACGGCAGGTGGGTTCAGGTACCAGCCTGGCCGGGACCCGGCTGTGGGACCAACGCTTCCGGTGAGCGACAGAGGCAGCTCCCCAGGGCCTGGAGACGCGTGGGGCGGACTCTGGGATCTGAGCCCATCGCCCTGGCCTGGAGTCCCCCTTTGTACCTAGTAAGAATCACCTACCCAGCCCCCCACCCGGAGACTGTCCCATCCCACTCCAGAGGGGAAGAGGAGGGCACTGCTGTCCCGTATGAGGGTGGTGGAGGGAGGGGTGGCGTTGGCATTTAGGCACTTGGGTTCTCTAAATCCTATGCTCCTTTCTCTCCCGGATCCAGTTCCCCATTCCCCTACCGAGCTGGGCAGTTAGCCAGCCCACTCCAACTCTCGGAACCATGTTTGCAGACTTGGATTATGACATCGAAGAGGATAAACTGTGAGTATTTTATTCCCCCAAGTTCCAGCAGTATAGGAGCCCCAAGTTCCTCATTTCCCTGGACTTCCCAGTCCCACAAACCCTTGCTTCTCAGCGGTGGATCAGTTGTTGTACTGAAGCAGCAATGGACCCTGCTCTCCCAGGAGCTCACTATTTGTAGGGGGCTGTGGGCAGTTAAAGGGATAATCACAGCTCAGTGCCATAAGGGCACTATTAGCATGACTTGGTGACAAGAAGAGCAAAGCAGATGGAGCAGTGCTTCTGCTGGGGTGGTCAAGGAAAGCTTCATGGAGGACGTAGCAATTGAACCAGGTTTTGAAGGTTGAATAGGAATATTGTAGACACCCTTCCTTCCCAACATAGGTTGTTAGTAGGACAGATTTTCCCATTAGAATATATCCTCTTTCAGATCAAGGAGTGGGTGCAATGCCTTTCTCTATGCTCAGCACTTAGTAAGGGACTTGACGTCAGTAGGTTGTTAGCGAATGTTTTTTGAATGAATAAGTGAATCAGCGTGAGTACTTATCATAAAACACCAGTCAATGCTAATTTATAGTGGAAACCGAGAGGTAATTGAGCAGTTGAGAGGTGGGAGGTGGACAGTTTAATAGAGGGAGACTCCCTGGAGTAGGTGGCCATCATACTCCATAGATGCCTGATAAGGTGACAAGGACAGAACCTGGCTCAAATCTCAGAGATCGAATAAATGAAAGGGAAGGGGGACCTATTTTTATGGAGTGCCTGCTGTGGACTGGGTTGCTGTTAGTGCCCTCCATGCATGGTTAGAAGAACTCTGATAAGGGTGCTCATCCACATTTTATGGATGAGGAAATTGAGATGCACAGAGGGTGACTTACCCAAGTCCCATAGCTGGCCAGGCACGGTGGCTCACGCCTGTAATCCCAGCACTTTGGGAGGCTGAGGCAGGCGGATCAACTGAGGTCAGGAGTTCAAGACCAGCCTGGCCAACATGGTGAAACCCTGTCTCTACTAAAAATACAAAAAAATCAGCCAGGTGTGGTGGCAGGCACCTGTAGTCCCAGCTACTTAGGCGACTGAGGCAGGAGAATCACTTGAACCCGGGAGGCGGAGGTTGCAGTGAGCCGAGATTGCGCCATTGCACTCCAGCCTGGGCAACAAGAGTAAGACTCCATCTCAAAAAAAAGACAAGTTCCACAGCTGATAAATGGCAGAGCTGGGGTTTGATCCCACATCTGCTTAACTCCAAGAGCTGTGCATGTTCCAGCACAAAATGTTGTTGTTTTGTCCAAGGGAGGGAGAGAAAAAGCTGGGCAGCCAGTGGAGCCCCTCAGGAGTTTTAGAGGGCCCACCCCCTCCAGTCATCCTTCCGCCAGGAGAGTCAGCCTAGCTTGCTTTTCTTTCTAGCGGAATCCCGACTGTGCCTGGGAAGGTGACCCTGCAGAAGGATGCTCAGAACCTGATCGGGATCAGCATTGGAGGAGGGGCCCAGTACTGTCCCTGCCTCTATATCGTCCAGGTATTGGGCGCTTTGGAGGGGGGCACAAGGTACATCCCTACTTGGGCATGACAAAGGCAGGTTCATTTCTCCACACTGCATAGCTGACTCCTTCTCATTCTTGAGGTCTGACCCTCTCAGAGGGGCTTTCTGACCACCTGCGCTGCGTTGCTCTGCCCTGTCTTCTCCCCTGTGTCGCTCTGTTTTTTTCCTTCTCGGCACTTATTACTTGTTATTTGCCCTCTGTCTAGTAGAGTAGACTCTTTGCACTGAGGGCAGTGTCCTGGTTTGCTTTTTCACTGCAGTAAGCACCAGGTACAGTGCCTGGCACATAGTGGACATGCAATAGAAATTGACTATTGAATCAACAAAACCATCAGCCTTGCGTACTAGCCAAAATGAAGTGTCATAGGAACACGATGAAATAATGGCCTGAGTTCAAATGCAAGCTTCTTTCCTACTTACTAGCAAGTTACTTAACCTCTTTGGGCCTCAGTTTGATCACCTAGAAAGCGGGGATTTAAAACATGTAGACACAATCATCTCTGGGTTCTTGTGAGAAGTCAACAAAACGACCTAACACACTAGAAGTTAAGAAACATGCATTGGCCAGGCATAGTGGCTCACACCTGTAATCCCAGCACTTTGGGAGGCCGAGGTGGGTGGATCACGAGGTCAGGAGTTCGAGACCAGCCTGGCCAACATGGTGAAACCCCATCTCTACTAAAATACAAAAATTAGCCTGGCGTGGTGGTGCACGCCTGTACTTCCAGCTACTTGGGAAGCTGAAGTAGGAGAATCGCTTTAACCTGGAAAGTAGAGGTTGCAGTGAGCTGAGATCACGCCACTGCATTCCGTGCATTCCAGCCTGGGTGACCAAGTGAGACCCTGTTTCAAAAAAAAGAAAGAACCATGCATTAAGCAGTAGCTGCTGCTATTTTCCAGGTAGCTGTACATTTTCCCAGATGCTCTGCCAGTGGTGAGGAACACTGTTGTGTCTCTTGTAGAGGAAGCTGCGCTGGTGATATTCTGTCCACTGTAACTCAGGAGTGGTGACAGGCCTGCTGTGGGGCGTCCTTCACTGTGTGGCTCGTCCAAGTCAGTGACCTTGCTGTAGCCTTGGGAAGACCTGTTCTAACCCTCTCACTGGTGGCAGATGGGAAACTGGCCTCTGTGAGGATCTTGCTAAGGAGTCGCTTGTAGGCCTCGAAGACAGATTCCCAGGATCGACCTGGTCTTGCTTCTGCTCACAGTGCTGCCCCCTTCATGAGCCATTTGGCCTCCTGTGATCCAGGAGGCATTAGCAAGGCCTCCCCCAGGCCTGGCCTCCTGGCCATGTGTCTGCTCAGCCTCTTGCCACCTCCCTCTACCTACCTCAGGTGCAAGTTTGCTTAGAATGAACAGACATTATAAAATAGTATAATTGATTTTTTTTTTTTTTGAGACAGAGTCTCACTGTGTTGCCCAGGCTGGAGTGCAGTGGCATGATCTCAGCTCACTGCAACCTCTGCCTCCTGGATTCAAATGATTCTCATGCCTCAGCCTCCCGAGTAGCTGGTATTACAGGTGTGCGCCATCATGCCCAGCTAATTTTCGTATTTGTAGGAGAGAGAGGGTTTAGATATGTTGGCCGGGCTGGTCTCGAACTCCTGGCCTCAAGCGATCCGCCCACCTCAGCCTCCCAAAGTGCTAGGATTACAGGCATGAACCACCAGCCAATAAAATAATAGAACTGGCCGGGTGCGGTGGCTCACACCTGTAATCCCAGCACTTTGGGAGGCTGAGGTGGGCAGATCACCTGAGGTGAAAACTTCCAGACAAGCTTGGCCAACATGGTGAAACCCTGTCTCTACTAAAATACAAAAATTAGCCAGGCATGATGGCGGGTGCCTGTAATCCCAGCTACTTGGGAGGCTGAGACAGGAGAATCGCTTGAACCCGGGAGATGGTGGTTGCAGTAAGCCGAGATCGTGCCATTGCACTCCAGCCTGGGCGGCTGAGTGAGACTCCGTCTCAAAAATAATAATAATAATAATCATCATCATCATCATAGAATTGATTTTTTTAATTCAATTTTGTTTTTATCAAAGTGCCATATGACTTGCCTCTACCAAGTCAAGAGCATTAAAAGCCCTGTATCAAATAATAGCAATCCACTGCCCTTCCCCTGGGCACCTCACCCGGCTTTCTCTGTCTCTTCATGCATGGGCTTCCATTTTTCTCAATAGTCTCACTCTGTCGCCCAGGCTGGAGTGCAGTGGTGCAAGCACGGGTCACTGCAGCCTTGATTTCCCCAGACTCAGATGATTCTCCCACTTGAGCCTCCAAGTAGCTGGGATTACAGGCACGTGCCACCAAACCTGGCTAATTTTTGTGTATTTTTTGTAGAGATGGTGTTTTGCCATGTTGCCCAGGCTTGTCTCAAACTCTTGGGTTCAAGTGATCCGCCCGCCTCAGCCTCCCAAAGTGCTGGGATTACAGGCATGAGCCACCGTGCTCAGCCTATCCTGTTGTTTCTTGATCTGTCATCTGTAAATATCTATTGACTTTGCCTCGTCTGGTAGATGAGAATTAGTTCTTCCCATGACCAGTCTGTTTCCTCTCATCCCACCTTTCCAACATAGTTATTTTTCTATTTTTGGCTAAATTAATATTAGTACAACAGAGATTTTGTTCGGGAAATCTTTTCCAGATGCCTCCTAGGCTCTGTTTTAGGCACTAGGGATAAAAAAATGAAGAAAACAAAGATCCTACTCTTGCGGAGCTCTCATTCTAGTCAAAACAACTCTATGTTTAACTTTCTGAGGAATCTATGTTTCTTTTCTTAATTCAGCCTGTTCTTGTGTTTTGAGAGGGTGGGGGTAATTTCCTGTTTTGTTTTTTTCATTTGCACTCTCCTTGTTTTCTCAGTGTGTTTTCCACAATTTCCCATCTTTTTTTTTTTTTTTTTTTGAAATTAAGTCTTGCTCTGTTGCCAGGCTGGAGTGCAATGGCGTGATCTTGGCTCACTGCAACCTCCAGCCCCCGGGTTCAAGTGATTCCCCTGCCTCAGCCTCCGAAGTAGCTGGGATTACAGGCACGTGCCACCACACCTGGCTAATTCTTGTATTTTTAGCAGAGAAGGGGTTTCACCATGTTGGTCAGGCTGGTCTCGAACTCCTGACTTCAAGTGATCCACCTGCCTCGACCTCCCAAAGTGCTGGGATTACAGGCGTGAGCCACCATGCCCGGCCCCATTTTCTTCAGTCTGTTTTCCGCCCTGTAGTCTCTCCCCCTTGTGCCCTCCCCCTGCCCCTGCCCCTTCTCTTTGGATTCCCCCATCTTGGGGGTCCCTTTCCTGGTTTACTCCCTGATCTCCCATGGAGAATATCCTCCTGTAGCTTTCTGAGAAAGGGCACGTGGGATGTCAATTTTTTGAGACCTCGGGTCTGTCTTTTTTGGTCATTGTGGTTCCCATATTCCTTTCAGTTGACATTTTGGCTCATTCAATTCAAGAATGAACGTCAAGGTTGACAGTAATTCCTGTGTGGAAGTGTGATGGCCTTGTCACATTGTCCTTTGCTGTCACATGGCTATTGCCATTCTTATTTGTGATCCTTTATTTGTGATGTGTTTTATTTCTGATCTGTGAGAACTTTGAGGACTTTCTTTTTGTCCCTGGTGTTGGGAGGAGTCGTGATGGTAGCTGCAGGCACAGGCTTTTGTTTATTGTGCCAGATCCTCAGAGGGCGTCATCGGGAACACCATGTCCTTCTTGTCATGTATCTCGATGATGACATCCTGCTTTCTGTATTCTCTGTTCTGCTTTTTTCTGTTTTTTTATTGTGGTAAAATTTACCATCTTAACTTTTTTTTTCTGAGACAGGATCTTGCTCTGTCGCCCAGGCTGGAGTGCACGGGTGCGATCACGGCTCACTGCAGCCTCAACCTCCTGGGCTCAAGCGATCCTCCCACCTCAGACCCCCGAGTAGCTGGGACTACAGGCGCGCGCCACCATGCCTGGCTCATTTTTGTATTTTTTTTGTAGAGACAGAGTTTTGCCATATTGCCGAGGCGATCTTCCCACCTCGGTTTCCCAAAATGCTGGGATTACAGGTGCGCACCACCGTGCCCAGCCCTTGGTCTATTTTTGAATTAGGTTGTTTGGTTTTTGTTGTTGAGTTTTAAGAATTCTCTACAAAGCACAATCGGCTAAGAGGAAAAAAAGAAAAAAAGAGTTTTAGGAATTCTGCATATATTCTGGATATTAATCCCTTATCAAAAATGTGATTTGCAAATATTTTCTCCCATTCTGTGGGTTGCCTTTCTTTTCTTCTCTTCTCTGTTCTTTTCTTTATTTTTTTTCTTTTTGAGACAGTGTCTCACTCTGTTGCCCAAGCTGGAGTACAGTGATGGGATCTCAGCTCACTGCAGCCTCTGTTTCCCAGGCTCAAGTGATCCTCCCACCTCAGCCTCCCAAGTAGCTGGGACTACAGGCGTACACCACCATGCCCAGCTAATTTTCGTATTTTTTGTAGAGACAAGGTTTTGCCACATTGCCCAGACTGGATGGTGTATTTTGATGCACCAGTTTTAAAATTTTTATGAAGTTCAATTTGTTTATTTTTTGTTACTTGGATCTTAGGTGTCACATCCAAGAAATTACTGTAAAATCCAATGTCGTGAAGATTTTGGGCTAGGCGTTTTTCTGAGTTTTGTAGTTTTAACTTTTACATTTAGGTCTTTGAACAATTTTGAGTTAATTATTATTATTATTATTATCTTCGAGACAGAGTCTCGTTCTGTTGCTCAGCCTGGAGTGCAGTGACATGATCTTGGCTTACTACAACCTCCGCTTCCCAGGTCCAAGCGATTCTCCTGCCTCAGCCTTCTGAGTAGCTGGGACTGCAGGCGCCTGCCACCATGCCCAGCTAATTTTTGTATTTTTAGTAGAAATGGGGTTCGCCATGTTGGCCAGGTTAGTCTCGAATTCCTGACCTCAGGTGATCTGCCTGCCTTGGCCTCCCAGAGTGTTGGAATTACAGGTGTGAGCCACTGCGCCTGGCCTTGAGTTAATTTTTGTATGTGGTGTTAAGTAGTGTCAACTTCATTTTTCACATACCATTGTTGAAATGACTGTCCTTCCCCATTGAATGTTCTTGACACCCTTGTCAAAAATCATTTGACGCCGGGCACGGTGGCTCATGCCTGTAATCCCAGCACTTTGGGAGGCCAAAGCAGGTGGATCACCTGAGGTCGGGAGTTTGAGACCAGCCTGACCAACATGGAGAAACCCTGTCTCTACTAAAGATACGAAATTAGCCGGGCGTGGTAGCGCATGCCTGTAACCCCAGCTACTCAGGAGGCTGAGGCAGGAGAATTGCTTGAACCTGGGAGGCGGAGGTTGCGGTGAGCGAGATGGCGCTATTGCACTCCAGCCTGGGCAACAAGAGCGAAACGCTGACTCAAAAAAAAAAATTATTTGACTATGTATTTGAGGCAGGAGAATTGCTGGAGCCCAGGAGTTCAGTGCCACAGTGAGCTGTGATCACGCCACTGCACTCCAGCCCGGGTGGTGCGACGCTTTCTCAAAAAATGAGAGCAGAGGGTAGAGTGGAAGACAGAGCCAGGCAGTGGTCAGGTGTCTTCCCAGGTTCCATCTTAGCCCCCCCTTTCTTCCCCCACCACTCTCCTTATGCACCCACAGGTATTTGACAACACCCCAGCAGCCTTGGACGGCACAGTGGCAGCTGGCGATGAGATCACCGGTGTCAATGGCAGGTCAATCAAAGGGAAAACTAAGGTGGAGGTGGCGAAGATGATTCAGGAGGTGAAGGTAAGGGCTGCTGCAGAGCAGGTGTCCAGAGGCAGCAACACAGGTTTCTGAGACCTCCAGGCTGCCAGAGGTCCCAGCAGGCCTGGAAGGGGGTATCAGCCCTCACCGCCCCCTTCCTTGGCATGTGCAGGGTCAGGGTCATACTCCAGCCTCCCTCGTCCATCCCTCATTCATTCAATAAATACTAATCGTGCTCCAGGACTTGTGCTGAACCTTGGCAAGAGAGTGGGCAGCAAGACCACAAGGTCCTCATGAGCTCCCAGGGAGCTGACAGACTCGGAACCACCCCTCAGGCAAGCCCATGTGTCCCCAGTCAGCGCTGGAGCTGAAGCTAAAAGTCCAAGGTGATCCTCCCTGGGTCAGTAGACACCCAATAATGTCAGCCGGGTCACGCTGGGCCTGCGAGGGCTAGGAGGGAAAGAAGAGCGCCCTTTCCCCATCCTGTAGGAACTTTTGGTCCCACGCAGCCTCCTGGGCTCATAGACACCCAGAGACCCCCCTCCCAGGCCAGCTGATCTTCTGCTCTACAGACCAGAGTCACACACTGCCTGCCCCGCTTTCCCCCACCCCTGCTGCTCCAGGTCTGGAATGGCAGGCGGCATCCTGGCCTCTCCCGAAGCGAGCATGCAGCCCCTTTGCCATTTCCTAGTGAAGTGGCTGCTAGCGAGTCTCAGGAAACCAATACTGTGAAAGAACTGATGTGCAGGCCGTGCACAGCCATGGGGTGATTTGAAAGTCTCGGGGACAAGGGTCCCCACTGTGAGTTCAGCTTGGCCAAGGGTGGCAGCTACCTCCCTCAGCCCCACTTCTGTCCTCCGGGTTCTGGCACCCCTGATAGTCTGCCTTCCTGCCTTAACCCAGGCCAGCCGCTGCTCCATCCTCTCTCCCCTTTATCCTCCTGTCCTGCTCCTGAGTAGTCCCTGCTTCTCTCCTTCCTTGCTGTAGGAAGAGTCCCATCCTGCACATTCTCCTATTCCAGCCCCTTTAGCCATAGGACAAATCAGGGCCTGGGGCTGGGGCTCAGAGCTCTGTTGTAAAAAAAGGAAGCAGCAAGGTTCATTGAGACCCCACAGCTGCCACTCCACGTGGTCTGGGTATCACTGCCTCAGGTATGACCTGTTAGGCAGAGGAGCTGATCATGGGAACAGGTGCAGGGGGTCTCGTTCTGGCCGAGTTGGGTTGTGTGTGCCCCATTTGGCAGCCCTTCCCCCCTCCGCATCTCCTCCCCATCTCCACTCGCCAGGTCCCTCCCTGTCCTCTCAGGCTTGGTCATACCAGCTCCTCAGGTTGCCCGTGAGGACAAGAGCTCTTTGTATTTGCACACGGCCATGACAGGGATGCAGCATTGGCCCAGCTCCCCTGTTTGGGTGCTGGGCAGGGATTACTCTCCCATCTTACAGGTGTCCACAGGCGGGGAGTGACCTGCTTGTGGTCACACAGCTGAACTGGGGCCCGGGCCCGACTCCCACTGCAGCCCGCTTGCCGTTGGCCTACAGCTGCTCCCTGTGGGGTGGCCCCTGAGCACGCCTGTGTTTCATTCTGCGGGAGCAGTTCACACCCCACCTCTGACTCTGATTGCATCTGCTCATTTTGGTTTCCCTTTGGGACTTGATTTTTAAATCCTGTTTTATAT
Source organism: Pan troglodytes (assembly GCF_028858775.2). NCBI lineage: Eukaryota > Metazoa > Chordata > Mammalia > Primates > Hominidae > Pan > Pan troglodytes. Next base: position 40,076,347 of record NC_086016.1, read on the forward strand.
TTGGATGAATGTGGTCCCAAGTTCAAGGGCTTTTGGTTTGCAAGGATGAGAGTGAACACAGCGCCCTCCCGTGCTCAGGCAAGTCCTCTTGGGAGAAGCCTTTGTCTCCTGAGCAGTTGTTAGAAAGTGGTTTGTGTAATTCCCTGATTCGCATCAGCCTTGCGGGGCTGGGGCTGCCCCTGCCCCTCCCCTTGGTGCCCCAGCACCAGGCACAGAGCAAGTGCTCAGATGTGCTGTTCGATGAGTAGAGGGATTCCTGGGGATGGGGTGTTTTGGGGTGGAGGAGGGAATAATCAGTGTAGGGAAATGACACGGCAAAGGCTTGGAGTGTGGTTTGCGTGGGGAGGGAAGAAGGAGAGCCTGACCTGGCTGAAGCACAAGACATCAGAGACCGCCGGGCTGTGGGCCCTGTGCCAGCCCTGTCCCCACTGATTCCCCAGGGCTTGGATGTAGAGTAGGAAGGGAGGGGCCTGGGATCAGACAGGGTCACAAGGTGGGGCCATGTCACAGCGCTCAGCCTGGCCCTTACTGGGGCTTAGGATTCTTTTTTTTTTTTTTGAGACAGAATCTCATTCTGTCATCCAGGCTGGAGTGCAATGGTGCGATCTCAGCTCACTGCAACCTCCGCCTCCCAGATTCAAGTGATTCTTGTGCCTCAGCCTCCTGAGTAGCTGGGATTACAGGCACGCGCCACTACGCCCGGCTAATTTTTGTATTTTTAATAGAGATGGAGTTTTGCCATGTTGCCCAGGCTGGTCTCAAACTCCTGACCTCAAGTGATCTGCCTGCCTCAGCCTCCCAAATTGTTGGGATTACAGGTGTGAGCCACCGCACCCGGCCTTGGGCTCAGGATTCTCAGTCCAGAACAGTCTTGGCGGGGAAGGGGCTCAGGGTCTGGAGCCTCGCTAACTAGTCTGTGTGTGCTGCTCTTCCAGGGGGAGGTGACCATCCACTACAACAAGCTGCAGGCGGACCCCAAGCAGGGCATGTCCCTGGACATTGGTAAGCTGGTCAGAGCAGTTACGGGTGTCCAGCAGCCTCCCTGGATGGGCCCTGGCCCAAAGGAGAAGTGCCACAGCCAGCCCTGCCCTCCCCTTTATGACAGGAGAATCCAGAGTTACATGGCTGTGGGCTCTGACCTCTGACCAAGCAAATCTGAAAGGCCTGGGAGGCCTCCCGGTGCTCTCCCTGCGTCTGTTCCTGTACTCTGTCCCTGGTTTCTCACTCCCCCGCGTTTCACCCCTACCTCCCCGCTTCGGCCACGTCCTCTGGGAACTTGCTACCCTAGGGTTGTCCTTTGCGGGCCAGCGCCTCGGCTTCCATGGCCCGGGGCCTCACTCTTCATAAAGGGAGAGCAGCCTAACCCTGGCCTGGCGCCTCATGCCCTCTAGCACAGCGCACTCCTCCCTGGCCTCTCCTGCCATCAACTCCCAGGGGGACTCTGGATCTGAACTGGACCTCAGGCGTTGGGCAGAGGGTCTGCGCCCTGGGATAAGTTCCCTCCTGTTAGAGGGGCTGAGCCTCGGTTCTGTAGAAACTTTGAGACTCAAGAGCTGGACAGCAGCTTCGAGTCCTCTGGACTGGCCGCTTCACATTACGGATCAAAGCCTGAGACCCAGAGAGGGCACTGCAGCCCCTGGTGAGCGCACACCTAGGTCTCAGCTCCGGAGCCCAGCAATCCTCTTCATACACCCTAGGGCCAGAGGCCAAGGGGCTAAGGGCAGGCTGGATCTATCTGGGAGCTCCCTCCGAAACCCTCTGGTTCCAACACAGGACTAAGTCCCCTTCCTAGGACTAAGCTGGTCAGATGCAGTAATTGAGTCTGGGGTCCGAGCTTCATGGTCGTTGATGGTGCCCATTACTTTCACATAACCAGCCCAGGGCCCCTCTTCTCTCCCTCTCCTTTATGTGACACCCTAGGTCCTGATGTGACACAGAGGAGGGGAAGAGGCCTCCTTGGCTTCCATTAGCCTGTGCTGAGCCCGGGCAGCATTGGGCTCTCAGCGACCACCAGTTGATGTTGCGCAGCAGGCCCTGGGCGAAGCACTTCATGTTTAACTGCCCAGGCTCCCAGCACCTCTGTGAAGCAGAGGGAATAGGGCAGGGGCCTAGGACCTCCCCACTGGACATTCCCCACTTCACAGCCACCCCCAGCAGCCCTTCTGCCCACTATGGGGTGCTCCCTGTGAATGGAGGTAAGGCTGGGGGCAGGGATGGCCTCTGGGCAGCCACAGACTCACCAGGTCCTTTGTCCCCCGCTCAGTGTTGAAGAAAGTCAAGCACCGGCTGGTGGAGAACATGAGTTCAGGGACCGCAGATGCTCTGGGCCTGAGCCGAGCCATCCTGTGCAATGGTGAGTCCCTTCCCACCCAGCTGGGGCCCTGGGGACTCAAGCCCAGGCTGAGAAGAGGGCGGGGCACCATGGCTGCCCACCAAGCTGCTGTGGGTCCCGCGGGTCTGACCCTGGCCTCTGCCCGTGGAACTGAGAAGTCACCATCTCTGCATCCCCAGAGGCCTCTCCAGCTCCCGGAGGGTCCACAGCTGTCAGCTGGGCTGTCTTAGCCAGTGTCCCTCAGGTCACAGATGGGAAAACAGACTTAGTGTGGGGAGGTGCCTCTGCCCCTGCCCTCAGCCCCCTTACCCCTCACCCCAGCACTCTCGCTGCCCACCTCCTGCCTCCTTTGTCCAGGAGGTGGCGCTGCTGCCCTTGCTTCTGCAGGTCCTCCCTTCGTGGTGGCTGCGCAGGCGAGGGGGGAGGCGTGTACATGCACATTTACACACGCATGCACACATGCGCACACACTTTCCCTCCCTGGGGTGGCCAGCGAAACACTCAGTCCCCCTCCTACCGTCGCCAGTCCGAGTTTAAAAATAGCAGCAGCTCTGCAGTGTGCCTGTGGGGTAGATATAAATACCTCTAGAAATTGTAGGCTCAGCTGGGCACACTGGGCTTTATTGGCTAGGGAAGTGGGGGTGGGGACTGAGCTTGTTCCAAATGGTGTACAAAAGTGGCGGCTGCTATTTTCAGCCTCCTGGTGCCTATAAATCCCTGTTACTGTAGTTACCAGCCGTTGAGATGAAATTAGAACTGGTTGTTGTGTTTTTCCCCCCAAACCTTGCAATTTCCCTGGCCTTAAATAGGGTTTCTAAAATTGAAGCTGTCATGATGTCCCATGACCCAGCTAAAAACAACAACACGATGCTTACATGGCTCCTTTCCTGCCGGCTGGCCAGGTGCTAAGGCTCTGGGGAGTCCAGGCCTGGAGGCCACCGGGTGGCCAAAGCCTCCCCAAGACCTCTGAATTGCTCCCTTCCTTCCCCGACAGCCTGTCGCACTGCCACCTCCCTGCCCAGAGAGGCCTGAACACAGCCTCCGCTCCTCCCCTCTTCTGCTAAAAAACCCTGACCCAGGTCAACACAGGAGGCTGGGGAGCAGAGAGCGTCTGACTGCCCCACCTCTCCCCTGCAGCCCTCACCATCACACTGCTGCCCATCGCCCGGCCACTGGGCTGGCTTCTCTGCTGGGCTTTCAGCCTTGAGAGCAAGACTTGGCTCAAAGTGAGCCTGACATGGTGGCTGGCACACAGTAGGTGCTCAAGAAACACTGAGCCAATGAGTGATCACCAAGGCCTCTTCCCAGTGTGAGCTCTCTCAGCCTTCCTGAATTTCCCCCTCCCTCCCCAAGTTGCGTTTTCCCTTCTGAGCCATCTGTGTGCTTGGGAGGCAGAGACCATGTCCTTCCTGCGCTAGAGGCCTGGCTGCTCCATCTCCATTCCTATGGCCCCTGCCAGCCTTCCTCCCCAGCTACCAGCAGGCTTTGTGATAGAAGTGTGGGAGTTTTGCCTGCTAGGCACGGACCCTCCGCTGGCCATGAGGAGGGCCTAGTCATTTACAAAACACCTTTGAACCCAGCTGACCCGAGGTGCCAAATCCCCCTCCCTGGGACCCCTGATCTTTCCCATCCTGGTTCTCCTCTGGGGTTGCCTCTCCCCTCCCCAGCATGGCCCTGGGCCTCCTGTGGCTTGCTGAGCCCACTGACCTCCCCTCTTCTTTGAATCCCGACAGATGGGCTTGTCAAGAGGCTAGAGGAGCTGGAGCGGACCGCCGAGCTGTACAAAGGTGGGTGGGGGGTGGCCTCGTCCTGGCACTAGCTCTGCCCCAGAGAGCATGCTCTCAGCAGAGTGGCAACAGGGGTGCTGGCGCTAGGAATGCCAGCCTACAAAATCCTAGGACCATGGGCATTAAGAGTTCTTAAGAATATATACTTCTTCTGAATTTAAAAATAACTCAGGGGCCTGGTGCAGTGGCTCACACCTGTAATCCCAGCACTTTGGGAGGCTGAGGTGGGCGGATCACTTAAGGTCAGGAGTTTGAGACCAGCCCGGCCAACATGGTGAAACGCCATCTCTACTGAAAATACAAAAATTAGCCAGGCATGATGGTGTGTGCCTATAATCAGTACTCGAGAGGCTGAGGCATGAGAATCGCTTGAACCAGGGAGGCAGAGGTTGCAGTGAGCCAAGATCACACCACCGCACTCTAGTCTGGGGAATAGAGCAAGACCCGATCTCAAAAAAAACAAAACCTGATACTCATAAAAATTCAGAGAATAGCACTTGTAAACATAGCGAGAGTCCCCCGGAATCCCACGCTGTCCCAGGGCTAAAGCCCACAGCAGGCTGTGTACCCCTGCATCTTACAAAATGCTGGCGCCCCTGTCTGATGGGGCTCCTCACGGGTTGGGTCGGACTGAGCTTTTACCCCTGGGCTGTGGTTGGGCGGTGGGGAAAGGCCATGTATCAGGGCCTAGCAGAGGCCTTGGGTGGCATGGGCAGTTGGAGGCCTTGCCCTGGGCCAGTGTGGTCCCCGCCATGCGTCCCCATTCCGCATCACTCGGTCTCTCCCACAGGGATGACGGAACACACCAAGAACCTTCTACGGGCCTTTTATGAGCTGTCGCAGACTCACCGGGGTAATGGCATCCCCCAAAGCTGTGGTGTGACCCTGGGCAATGCCTGGGGCCTCTCACTCCCATGCTGAGGTGGGTCAGACCCACAGCACCTGACCTCAGGCTCCCTCTGGGCTGGGCCTGGTCCCAGGTGCTGGGATTTGCGATGGGCCTGCGGGGAGCATCTAGATCAGCTGGTCTCTTAAGGGCCGCAACGATGAACAGGCCCCACCCTGTCTCCTCACACTGCCACTAGCAGTACACAAGGCCCTTGCGTATTTATATTTCTGACAACCTGTAACTCTGGGCAGGCCGACTGCAGCTGACCCCAGCTACTGCAGAAAATGAAGCCCAGACAAAGGAGAGGGCCACACTGCTCCCAAGTGGTGGAGCTCTTGTTCCAATCCAGGTGTCTAGACTCGTACCAGTGTTCTGCCTCAGGCGGCGCCACCTCCACAAACCTTGACCCAGTCTTCTCTCACTGGTCCCTCTGGGGAATGAGGGCCAACTCCCTTGGTGTGTACACTCAGGACTTTAGGGGGCACAGACCAGCTCTTGGAGGTGTCAATCCAGTTTCCTCCAGGTGTAGACTCAGCTCCTTCAGGGGGTTTAGACCAGCTCTCTTGGAGGTGTAGCCCCTGTGCAGACATTGGCTTCCAGCCTGCCAGGCCCCCTGCCGTGCTTCTCCCCAACAAACCCCTGGCTTCTCTTAGGGGGCCAAGTAGGGGCAGCCTTCAAGGCAAACTTGTCCTGCAGCCTTTGGGGACGTGTTCTCCGTGATCGGGGTGCGGGAGCCCCAGCCAGCTGCGAGCGAGGCTTTTGTGAAGTTCGCCGATGCCCACCGCAGCATCGAGAAGTTCGGCATTCGGCTTCTGAAAACCATCAAGCCGGTAGGTCCTGTTGAGCATGTGTGTGTCTGGCGTGTGAGGGTGGGGAGGGGAGAGTGCGGCATGCAGAGAAGGCCGTATGCCGGAGTCCTGTGCCTGGGTACAGCCTCTGGCTCAGTAACCCACACAGTGGACTGTGGGTGAGTCACTGTGCCCCCTTGGGCCTTGCCATTGACCTCTGGGCTGGCTTCTGACCCTGGCTCGCCACTGAGTCACAGCTTGCCCTAGGCCTGGCACTAGTCTTCTCATCCTTGAGAGGGACAAGGCATCAGGGAGCACCATCTGGCTCTGATAGTCGAGTCCACCGACAAGGGTGACTTATCAGTGCCATTCATTGTCACCCTGGCACCCCCCCGCCATGACAGCCTCAGCATCCACCCACCCTCTTCCAGATGCTGACGGATCTGAACACGTACCTCAACAAAGCCATCCCGGACACTCGCCTCACCATCAAGAAGTACCTGGACGTGAAGTTTGAGTACCTGGTGAGTAGTCCAGGTGCCCAGGCTGCTAGGGCGAGCGCTCACCCTGGAGATCTGCCCCACTTCAGTCAGCCATGCTGCGGCCAGTGAGGCCAGTCAGAGACGACAGCATGTCTGCTCCAGGTGTGGGCCCAGAGGCCCAGGGAGGTGCGGCCAAAGCCCTGCTGCGCCTGCACAAAGAAGCATCTGAGAGCCTGGGGTGGGCACGGCTCTCGCTGTGTGCACTCTGACCCCTTGGGATTTGTTGCCTTTAAACAATGGGTTAGACTAGGTGAGTGAGCATAAAATGTGTGTCAGTGAACGTTCTTGAGTTTTACATTTAATTATTCTATAGTCAAAGGAATTGAGAGAAAATGCTCTATTAGGCAAGCCAAGGTTCCTTTGCTGCAAGACTTATCAGAGCCTTTGCTAGGCTGATGTGCAGTGTGAATTTTCAAGGGTCTTCCTAAGCTCCTTTAACGACAGACCCCTTTTTCCCCAGAGCATCTCTTGGGCCTTGAGTTTGGTCAACTCGGCCGCCTAAGCCTCAGGCCCTGTCATCCCTCAGCACCTGCCGCTGCCCCCTCTGGGACTCCCTGAACACCTGCGCCAGCCTCTCCTGCTGCGTGTGGGTGATGGGGGTGGAGCTGGGGATCTGGGGTGGGGGTAGTAGCCACTCTGACAGTCTCACCTGTCCCATACAGTCGTACTGCCTGAAGGTGAAGGAGATGGATGACGAGGAATACAGCTGCATTGTGAGTGTTGGAGGGGGTGGGGGGCTTGTACCTCCCCCCACCTGGTCTGCCAGGGATAGCAGGTGGTTCAGGCCAACCCGGGAGAGACCTGGGGGACTTGGCTGGACTCTCGTTCCTGGAGATTTAGGGGCATCTTCCCAGTCCCGCTGGGCCTCGGGGTGCTGGGCACCCGGCCGGGAACCACTCCCTCAGTCTGGGGGACTCTCGGAGGGAAATTGGATTTTCTTCACTCCTATGAGGCGCTTTTAAGTGTTTGATTTTTCTGCTGTCGGGATCCATTTCGTGGCCAGTGTTCATTGAATGTGGCAGAGGTTTGGGTTTGGTTTTTTCCTCTCTTCAAAGCTATCACTGAGTGCTTCTGAGAAACACTGAAGTCTCAGAAATGAGGTCTCAGGAATGAAGAACCGCCGTGGCTTTGAAAGCGCAGTGCGGTGCGAGGCCGTCCCTGAGCAGGCCCTCCTGTCCCACCCCCGCCCCAGGCCCTAGGCGAGCCCCTTTACCGGGTGAGCACCGGCAACTATGAGTACCGCCTGATCCTGCGCTGCCGCCAGGAGGCGCGCGCCCGCTTCTCCCAGATGCGCAAGGATGTGCTGGAGAAGATGGAGCTGCTGGACCAGAAGCACGGTGAGCGCCGCCCTCCTCCCCGTCCGCTCTCCATTTCAGAGGTGGGAAAACTGAGGCCCAGAGGGGTAAGGTACTCTCAGGGCCAGGCCACGGCCCAGATGTAAAGCCCCTCCAGGAGCCCAGCCATCTGCCCAGAGCCTGGCCTGGGTGGAGCTGGCCTGTGCGCGTGGGCTCCGTGGGCTGCCATCCATGATCCATTTACCCTGCAGCCTCCTGCGTTCCCTGAACTGGGAGCGGGGAGGCCCCGGGCTGGGCGGCCCCTGCCTCCGCCCCTTGCCAGGTCATGAGGGGTCAGGGAAGTGCCCGAGTGGGAAGCCCAGGGGAGGCGAGAGGTGGGCCGGGTGGGCTGGGAGAGTCTCCTCCCTGAGGCAGGCAGCCAGAGCCCACTGCAGCCTGTCCCCCGACCTCCCACCCCAGTCCAGGACATCGTGTTCCAGCTGCAGCGCCTCGTGTCCACCATGTCCAAGTACTACAACGACTGCTACGCAGTGCTGCGGGATGCCGACGTCTTCCCCATCGAGGTAGACCTGGCACACACCACATTGGCCTATGGCCTCAACCAGGAGGAGTTCACAGATGGGGAGGAGGAGGAGGAGGAGGAGGAAGACACGGCAGCTGGGGAGCCGTCCAGGGATACACGAGGGGCTGCTGGGCCCTTGGACAAGGGTGGAAGCTGGTGTGACTCCTGAGTGCCCTGCGGGTGTGGTGCCGGGGGCAGGGTGCGTGGGAGGACGGAGCCTGGGAGCGGGGCGGGGCCGCCGCGCAAGGGGGCGACGCATAAAGGCCTGCTGGCCTTGGGGCGCCTGCCTCCCTGCTCCTCTGCCCTCGCACAGCGAACCTGGGCTCCTGCCCAGGACAGGCACCAGGGTCATGGCCTGGGACCTGGACATTGGCCCCTCCACCCTCCCTCCCTTCCCGGCTCCCCGGCCAGAGGGAGAGCTTGGTCTCTGGACCTGCCTTAGGAAGGAGAGGGAGGGCAGGAAGGAAAAGAAAGGACTTGGAGGTGGCAGGAGTCTGGGCCCTGCTCCTTGTGGGCGCTCACACTGCCCCCGGAGCCTGCTGGGAGTGGGGCCGGCCGTGGACAGCTGAGGTTGGGGCCAATGCCTCCTGGGCACCCTTGCCTCGCCCCAGACCGGCCCGTCCAGTCCCCATCACACCTCGGCGGCCTTTATTTATTCTGTCCCCCCAGCTCGGCCACTTCTCTGAAGGAGGGCTGGGTTCTGGGCCTGTATCGAATAAACACAAACCTGGATGTTGCAGTGGTCGCAGTGGCTTCAGACCCTCCTTGTCTGCCCCTCCCCTCCACCGTCTATTGACAGCGCCCTTGCTATGCACCATTTATGCCTCACTGAAGTGTTGCAGGGCTAGCACTGTGGTCCCCTCACAGCTGGTGATTTGAGGCTCAGAGAAAGATCTTGCCCAAGGCCACACCCTGTGTGGGGACACAGTGGGTTTTAACTCAGATCTGTCCTGAAGGCCTGACTTTGCCACCTGCCTCCAAAGCTTTCTGCTTTGTGGAACCTTTTGTATCTCACCCCCGCCCCCTTCCCCCGCCCCCAATCTGTGACCTTTCTGTGCTTCCGACAGGAAATAAACCTTTGGGGAAGAGAAGGGCAGACATGGAGCCAGGGCGACTGAGCCCCCAAGTAGGGGAGGGTGGTGAGGGGTAAGTGCTGACTCCAGGCGCGCCTGTGCTGCCCGGGTGGTGGGGAAAGGTGTGTGGGGAGAGGTGCTCGGGGGCTGTGGGAAGAGGGGCGTGGGGAGAGGCCATGGGGAGTGTCTGCAGAGTGGCAGAAACAGGGTGGCCACTTCTCCTGCTTCTCCTGGCCAGCCTCGGCCTGGTGTAATCAGTCATAGTGGCCCTTGTCACTCTAACGTGTTCCTGTTTGGACGATGAATATGGCCATCCTGAGAATGCGAGGGGGCAACAGGGTGTGCGAGGTGGGCTGAGTCCAGGATGGAAAAAGGGTTTCTGCATCAGCTTTGAGCATGCATTGCTGGGCAGAAGCCCAAATGGGAGGCTTGGCAGGGGTGGGACATGGAGGAGGGGCCGGCTGTCACCAGGAGCCCACCTGGGTCCCCGCAGAGCCATCAGACAGACCACACCGCCTCCCTGAAGGGGGCAGCCAGAGTGGAGGCCAAGAGCACAGGCTGGAACTGACAGCCTGGGTTAGTTCCTGACCTCCCTGGGCCTCAATTTCCCTATCTGAAGTGTGGCACCTACCTTATTGGCTTGTTAGGAGATCAAATGAACATCTGGAGAGGGCTTAGAACAGGGCTTGGCACAGAGCAAGCACTCTTAAGTGTTAAATAAAGTCAGACGGGCCGGGAGCGGTGGCTCACGCCTGTAATCCCAGCACTTTGGGAGGCCAAGGCGGGCGGATCACGAGGTCAGGAGATCGAGACCATCCTGGCTAACACGGTGAAACCTCGTCTCCACTAAAAATACAAAAAATTAGCCGGGCGTGGTGGCAGGCGCCTGTAGTCCCAGCTGCTGGGGAGGCTGAGACAGGAGAATGGTGTGAACCTGGGAGGCAGAGCTTGCAGTGAGCCGAGATTGTGCCACTGCAGTCCAGCCTGGGCAACAGAGCGAGACTCCATTTCAAAAAAAAAAAAAAGTCAAACGCAGTCACTGCTCTAGTGGCGCAGGGGAAGCCACAGGCCATATAAGTAGAAGCCGGCCAGGCATCTGTGGGGCTCCCCAGACCTTCCTGGGGCCTAGATGGAAAATGAGGGCCAGCAGGGACCAGTGGGGAAGGGTCACTATGGGCCGGGCTGGAAGGTGAGGGGAGTTTGCGGAGGGAAGGCGGCTTCCTCTGCAGGGGCCTGTTCACCACGCTCATGATTCGGAGGGAGGCAAAGAAAGGAGGGGTGTGATGTTTGGGAGGAGGATAAATGCGTAGAGGGACTACATCGCGTCGTGCCAGATTCGTGCACCTGGATCCAAGTGCAGGAGGTCAGATGTCAAAGTGTGAGGGAGATCGTGGGACGCTCCGTGGGGAGAAGGCAGGTGCTGGGATCAGCAGATGACCTGGCTGCCAGCACAGTGTCCACAGCAAAAGCCCCTGGCCCTGGACACCCAAGTTTATCCTCTAGGGGGAGAGATGCCCTCTGGGAAGGTGAGGGAACACGGCCACCTCGTGGAAGGCAGCAGGGCCCATGGTGTTACTGAGCGCCTGGTCCCACCCTCCTCAGGACCCCAGGGGACGGAGTCGTGTGCTCAGCCTCCAGTGAGCAAAGAAGTCAGCGGGGCTGGGATTCAAACCGACCCTGACCCTGGGACCTGTGAGTCTTCTCAGACCGCTCGGGCCCCCTGCCTGCAGGCAGACCCCAACCTTGAACCCTAGTTGCTGCCAACCCCTCGTTCCCTCCACGGGAAAAAGCAGATGCCAGCGAGGGGGCCTTCAGCAGACAGCTCTGAGCAGTGGGACTGGGCAGGAGCCAGGCACTGTGCCCACCCAGCCCTGTGCCCGCCCAGCCCCTTGTGTCTCTACACCTGGGAACGATGGGTCTCTTCATCCATCTCTGACGCTTCCTCCCAACACTGCCCACCTAGAAGCCTGCTTAGGGGGCCTGGAGAGAGACCTCCCAGACTCCCTCCCACCACCCTGACCCCCAACTCAGGTGGCAGCCGGAGCCTGGGCGGAGGAATAGAACCTTCTGTCGTTCAGCTGAGCTTTATCACCAGTTTCCTGTTGCTCCATAGCAGCTTCACTGGCGATGGGGCAGGGCCTGGCGGAACTTGGGGCACAGATGAGGGAGGCAGTTCCCAGACACCCAGGGGATCAACTGGAGCCCAGACGTGGACCCCGGGAGTGACCACCCCAGACCAGCCTCCCAGCGTACCAGGCTCTCTGAGACAAGAAGCTGTGTTCCCAAGTCACTGGGCCACCCCACCCAGCGCACCCTGAGTTACACAGACTCGGCAGCCAGCCTCGGCCTCGCCTCTATTTCTGGTTCTGTGGGCTCGCCCCGGGCGCTGAGCACCTCCAGGGCCTCCAGGTTGCCGGGTTCGTCTGCAACAACAGGCAGGGGCTCAGAGTCCCCTTCAGCCTCAGTGTCCTCAGTGTCACTGGCTCCGCCCTCAGTGCCTGGGCCTGACGGGGCAGCTTTAGCACAACGCAGGCAGCAGTTGGTGGCGACAGCCATGAAGACCCCGGCCAGGGCCACCTCAGAGCCGGCCAGGTAGAAGATGATCTCATAGTTCTTCAACGCATCCACCAGGCGGCCTGGGGAGGAGGAGGGAGAGGAGGGAGAGGTAAGGTCCTGTGGGGTCCTCCCCTCACTCTCCTGCACTCTCAGGTCAAGGGTGGTGCCACTGACTTGGTGAGGCTCCTGGGTGACACACACATGCCCACTCTTTATTCCTGTTTTACAGATGTAAAACCCCATGTGGATTCTGCCATTTGAAACCTTAAAAATGTCACTTGCTGTCCCTGGACCTCAATTGCTTAAGTGATATGTGGCTTTTGGTGAGGCATCCCCTCCACCCTCTGATTCAAGCCCCACAAGTGTCCTGTGACTTGCCTGGCAGTGGGGTATCTGGGGTGGGAGCGGGGAGGGGGCCCTGGGCTTAGCTCTGCCCTCCTGGGGGCCTCCACCTCTTGCTGTTGCCATGTAAATGCCCTGGTCCTCAGGGGCTTGGCTTAGTCCTCCCACCCCTCTGTCCCAGGAGGCCCATGAGCATCCCAGACCAAGCCATCATCGGCACAGGTGGGGCTTGTGGGCCAGTAACTCATTTCCTTCTGTATTTCTCAAGGCTTCTATCCCTTGTAGATACTACTTTCAAACTCAGGAAAATCTCTCTTTTATTACGTTTTTTTTTTAGGGATGGGGTCTTGCTGTGTTGCCCAGGCTGGTCCTGAACTCCTGAGCTCAAGGGATCCTCCCGACTTGGCCTCTCAAAGTGCTGGGATTACAGGTGTGAACCACTGCACCTGGCTTCAGGAATTTTCTTATTCTTTTGAGACAGGGTCTCACTCCATTGCCCAGGCTGGAATGTAGTGGTGCCATCTTGGCTCACTGCAACCTCCACCTCCTGGGCTCAAGCCATCCTCCCACTTCAGCCTCCTGAGTAGCTGGAACCAGAGGTGCACGCCACCACACCTAGCTAATTTTGTTTTGTTTTGTTTTGGTAGAGACAGGGTTTTGCCATGTTGCCCCGGCTGGTTTCAGACTTCTGGCCTCAGCCCCCCAAAGCGCTGGGATTACATGCATGAGCCACTACACCCGACCAGGAAAATCTCTTAATTGCAAGTATTTCCCCCTAAAGTGTGGTTTGTCTGTGTGCTCCACCCTCTCTCTAGGTCATTCTCCTCACCCCATGCACCTCCTCTGCCCATCAGATCCACCCAGATTCACACAAGAAATGGAAGACGGTTCCTTGAGGCCTGGGCAGGCTGGTTTTGTGGCCTGCCCACACACTGGCTCAGGGACTTTGCCGTTCTCACTGGGTCAGGTGGGATGACAGAGCTCAGTGAGGGCACTCGATTAGCCCAGCCCTGAAGGAAGGACGGGCAGCTCACCCCATCTCAGTGCAGCCTGCGGCCCCCGCAAGGTGTCCTCCCTGGTTACTGCACCATCTCACAGCCCTCTAGCCTCTGGGACTCAAAGGCAGGCTCCCTTGCTGTTTCTAGATAACTTGACAACCCAGGAAAACCCTCATGTCCCCCACTCCCACCTTTCCAATTTCCCGCTGAGCACCCCCACTCGGTTTCTGGCCCCAACACCAGTTTCCCAAAGATACTGTCCCCATTCCAGTCACCATTCTAGATGCACCATTCTAAAGGCGTGAGCATTTAGCAGCAGGTACACTGAGGCTCTCATTCTGGGGCTGCAACTTGCGCTAAGGCTTTGTGCCTCAGTTTCCTCATCTGCAAAATGAGAATAAGCACCTGCGCTTCAGATGGCCTTGTGCCAACTGCTTGGGATGGCAGATCTGGCCAGCTACCAGTGTTGCTTTCTTCCCTGCACCTTCCTGGGCTTTTCTGTCCTCACCCAGAGCGGGCGGTCCGGCTTGGAGGAGGGACTAACTGGCCGTGAAGGGGAGTCCACCCACCCGACTGCCCCTTCCCCTCATCCCTGGAAGTTCCATCTGAGACAGGGGGATGGAGCTTCCCTGGGTCTAAGGGGCACTAGGCTCGCCACCCCCTCTTCCTTCGGGGCGCACCGGCAGAGGGCGGTCCGATGAGCACAGCCACGGCCTCCACGAGCAACACCAGGCCCAGCGCACTGGGGAAGCGGGGCGCGCCCACAGCCGCCATGAGCACCTCGAACTGCAGCGCGCCCACCATGCCGTAGGAGAGGCCGAAGGCGACGCAGAAGGCGACGAGGGCGCCGTAAGAGCGCGCGCGTGCGCTGCTCAGGTCTGTGAGCCCATTGGCCAGCAGGGCCAGGCTGAACAGATACGGGACGTGCGGACGCAGACGCGCCAGGCCCGCCAGGGCGCCGCACGCCGGGCGCGCCACGATGTCCACGAAGCCCACGATGGACAGCAGGAAGGCGGCGTCGGTGTCGGGCACGCCCGCGTCCTTGGCGTAGTTCACCAGCAGGATGGCGGGGACGAAGAGCCCGAGCGCCATCAGGAACTTGGTGACGGCGTACACGGCGAAGGCGCGGTCGGTGCACACTGCCAAGTCCAGCAGGCGCCGGCGGGGCCGGACCCTGGGGGATGCCTCGCGCAGCTGCAGCCCCGCACCGTCAGCCTCCGCCTCGCCCGGAGCGTCCCCGGCGCGGTCGCCGGCGCTGTCCCTGCGCGGTCGCGGGCCCGGCCCGGGCGGCGGCCTCATGACAGCCCCGCAGGCGCAGCAGTGCAGCAGGAGCCCGCCGAGCAGCAGGAAGCCGCCGCGCCAGCCGAAGCGCTCCAGCAGCTGCTGGCCGAGCGGCGACAGCGCGGACAGGAACACGGGGCTGCCCGCCGCCGCCAGCCCGTTGGCCAGAGGCCGCCGCCGCTCGAAGTACAGCCCCAGCATGATGAGCGACGGCTGGAAGTTGAGGGCCAGGCCCAGGCCTGCGGGCGAGGCGGCGCTGTGCCGGGGTCCCCGGAGAGCTCCTCCCTGGCCCCCACAGGAGGGAGGGGCCAGGCCCGGGAACCCAGCAGATCCGGGAACCCAGCCGAGGGACTTCGAAGACTGTCCCTCATAGGGAAACCGAGGACAGATCTTGCAGCAAGAACCCCCGACCCCCAACCCAGCGGAGAGGAGACCAGGGGGCCCTCACCTGTGAGTACCCCAGCGGTCAGGTAGAGCTCCAGGAGGCGCGTGGCAAAGGAGGCTAGGATCATGCCCGCGGAAGCCAGCAGCCCACCCGCCAGCATCACCGGGCGACAGCCAAAGCGGGTCACGAGGATGCTGGACACGGGGCCTGTGGGCAGGGCAGGGTCACCACCCGGGTCCCGGGATGGCTTGAGTCCTCTAAGGAATAAGGTCATCTCCGGCTCAGGGACACAGAGAGGAGGGCATTGTCTGGCCAAGGTCACACAGCTTGGAGGGGACAGGGCAAAGAGAGCATCCTGCGAGGGCAAGGCCCAGAGCACCCCATCCTGCGAACCCAAACCCCAAGAAGAGCGGGGGCTTCCGCACCCCTTTAACCTTCACAGCCTCCAAGTCCCGCCCTGGCACAGACTGGGATTCCTCCGCAGCCCCGCCCCCCAGGATGGGAACTCCAGCAAGCCCCCACCTGCAGGTCAGGGCTGCGGGGAGGGGGGGTAGTGCTTCTGTAGCTCTCAGCTGTCCTGCCTCTACAATGGGCGGGTGTGGGTCTTAGAAGGGGCCCTCTGAGCTCGCGGGCAGCCCCCTGGGCCGGCCCCGCCTCTGGCCGCTGTCTCCCTCCCGCCCTCTCTTCCCCTCTTTCTGGTGCCAGGGTTCCCACAGGCGGGAAGGGACTTCGGGGGCCACCCCGAGGGTCAGGGGGATGCTCAGGGGCTCGGGTGTCTCCTGGTTCCGGATCCCAGGGGTCCCGGGGAGGCGGAGGGCCGGGCGGGGACACTGACCCGTGCCGTAGAGCATGGCTAGCATGATGGAGGACACCCAGGCCGTGTCGCTGTAGCCGGCGTCGAAGTCGCGCATGAGCGCGCGGAAGAAGACGCTCACGGCTTTGGGGAAGCCGTAGGCGAAGCCGGTGACCACAAAGCAGGCGCCCAGCACCACCCAGCCCCAGCCGCCGTCTGGGGGGCCCTCGCCCCGCCGGGGGCCGCCAGCGCCCATCGCTGCCTCTGTTGGGAGGGGGCGGGGACAAGAGGGAGGGGCTGGGCCAGCAGCCTAGAGAAGGAGGGGGATGGAGACGAAGCATGGGGAAACTGAGGCACAGGGCTACCCACGTGAGGGTGGCTCAGGTCTGGGAACCAAAAGGGGAAACGGAGGTAGGACTCTCACCCCAAGTCTCCTTCTCCTGCAAAGGGCGCTGAAGGACGAGGGGAGGACGACGGGTCCCACCTGACTCTGCACCTCGGCAGGCTCCCTCTGCAGGACAACTGCTGGCCCCTCAGGGCCTCAGGTGGAAGGCGTCGGGAAGTGGAGCAGGTATGTGCCTGGAGGTGGGCGTCCAGCACCAAAGTCGCCCCGTACGCGTGAGGGTCTCGGGACAATAGAACAAACAGCAGAGGGGCAGATGCCGGCTGCAAAGGGCCGGTGTGCGTGATTTTCCTCTTTAGCCTTCCGCCATGTTCCTAATGTTTCTCAGGGATCACAAATGACTATTGTCATTAGAACATTAAGGGGACAAAAGCCACTTTCAACAGATATCAGCCAGGGGAGCTGAGTTCCCATGCATCTCAGCTCAGCCATGGATTCCCTCCCTGACTTGGGCCGGTCGCCTCCCCTCTCCCAACCTCCCTTTCCTCCGATGTAAGATGGGTGATTGATCACCCCGAGGCCAGCTGGGAATCTTGCGGGAGAGGAGTCAGGTCTCTGGCTTCTGCCAGACAGGTAGGAACCTTAGCAGCACTGAGAGAGTGGCCTTCTGCCCTCCAAACCTCAAACCCTCTATATGAAAAGAATGGCTCCAAAGCCTGTCTCATTCCTGGGGCTCCACCCGGGGCCCTCACAGCAGTTACAAGCGCCCCCATAACAGATGAGGAGGGTGTACTCAGAGACAGGTGCACCAGGAGCCGGGGGCTGGGGATAGCCTCCTGCCCTCCTGCCTGGAGTGTCCCTCCTGGCACTGGGCAGTGCCACCACCCCCAGGGTATCCGGGACTCTGCCCCTCCTCCACTAGGACCAGGTTGTGGCTTTTCCTGCCTGTTGTCCTTTTGTCACAGGGGCAGCCACTTGAAGGTGGAGACAGGAGGGTGATCCCAGGCAGCCCTCACATCACACTCACCTGAGCCTGCCTCGTGGGTTTGGGGGTCCAGCCTCACATCTCCTGAGGCCTGCAGGGAGGGGCCGCCGCCGCAGCTCCCGGTGAAGCTTACCCGGATGGGGGCTGCCAGACACCCCAGCTTCCCACCAGCCTGGGCTGAGCCTCTGGCCGACTCCCGCCTGACGCTCCCTCCCCCAGGCCTGGAGCTTAGAGTGTGTGCCCCCACCACACCTCACCCCTGCTAAGAGGCTTTTGTCCAGGAGGGGAGAAGAGACTGGGAGCCCCAGGCAAGGCTGGGCCTCCGTGGTGGGCTCCCTGTCCCAAGCCAGTCCAGGAGGGAGGAAGAGAATCCCTCTGCCTCCTGGAGCCTGGGGTGGTAGACACAGAGACCTTGCCCAGGGGGTCCTAGTCTGGTGCTGGGGGCACAGCCCTGCCCTGAAGAGACCCCAACGGTTCTAATCACCTCAGTGCCTCATCTGCCCCCTGCCCCAACCCCCCGCCCCAGGCCACATTCCAGGAGGGGCTGGCAGCTTTCTCTAGAATGAAGCTAATCCACGCCTGTGCCTGGGAATGTGGGGGCGGGGAGGGGCCAAAACAAAGGGTGCTGTGTCCAGGCCGCCTGAGGGCAGCTTGCTGGTGGTCCCAGCCCTTGGCCACCTCTCCCCTGACCCGAGCAGCCGCTACTTCCTAGGAAACCCACAGGTCGAAATGAGAGCAGGTGGAGATGGGGGCTGCAGCGCGAGGGCTTTGGGGCAGCCCTAAAGAGTTCTCCAAACAAGGGGCTGGGAGTGAGATGGCTTCCCGGGGAACAGCCAGGACCTCAGTACCCCCTAGACCCCATTCTCCAATGGGGGAGTCTCTATCCCTCACCCCCTGCCCTGTCCCCTAAATAAGACACCACCAGTCCTGCTGCCGCATCACTTTGCGTCCACTTCCTTTATTTCTCATCATTTACAAAAGATGTACAGAGAGGGCATGTGTTGGGCACGGAGCAGGTACAAGGGGCTCCTCCCCACGGGGGCAGAAAAGGGGGAAAGAGGTTAGGGGGCAAGAGGTGGGCCCCCCAGGGAGAGTCCTGGAGCCCCTGGAGGGGGAGAAATTGTCCTGTCCCCCCATTCCGCCTGCTTTACTTTGAAGGTCTCGGACCCCAAGCCAGTGCTTTGGAGCTGCTCAGGCTGCCGGGGTGGTCTGGGGAGGGCAGCCACCCCCCGTCTCAGGGCCCCGCTTCTTGGATCTGCTGCTGTTGCTGCTGTCACTGTCATTGCCAGCTCTGAACAGCCCCTGGGCAGGTGCACTGTGGGGTACGACCTCGGACCCCGCCTCAGCGGATGAGGGGTGCTGAGCGGTCATTGGTGATGGTGGGACGAAGCTTGACGGTGGCAAAAGGATTTGTGCCCCTGTAAGAGGAGAGAGAGAATGGGGTGAGAAGGGCAGATGATCCCCACCTGGCCGTGGCTCAGGAAGGCAGCTGGGCAACGGAGCTGGGTCCTGCCTCCTGCCCCTATTTGGTCTCCATCCACTCCTTGCCCCACTTCATCTTTTTTTTTCTTTTGAGATAGATAGGGTCTCACAGTGTTGCTCAAGCTGATGTTGAACTGTTGGAATCAAGAGATCCTCCTGCCCCAGTCTCCCTAGTAGCTGGGACTACAAGTGTGTGCTGCCGCACCTGCCACCCTCCTCACTGTTTGGGCCCCATGTGAGGACTCACCTCGGGAAGAGCTCCTGTGGTGGGTGCTGCTCTGAGGAAATGAGTTTCTGCAGTGGGGGTGAGGAGGGCGGGTTTGGTGGGGACAGGGGCAAGCAATCCCTTGCTCCTCCCCTCCCTCTCCCCATGCCCAAGGGCAGAGGACTGGGCCAGAGAGCCCCTGCCATGCCAGGCTCCTGGGAAATGAGACCCTGACGTTCTGAAGCCCAGAATTCTGTGGGTTGCAGAAGTGAGAAACCCCTGGGCCAGAGCACCACCTCCGAGGACTAACCACGCCCCCAGGATAAGACCGGGGTGGCTCCATCGGAGATGCCCACCCTGGTCTTCCCCTTCGGCCCAGACTCAGCCCCACACCACCCCTCCCTGCACTGAGGAACAGACTGAGGCCAGGTAGGCGGGTCCCCTGCCAGACAGCCGGTGACAGAGCCTCGGGATCCCTGCTCTCCTGCCTCCCTGCCCGCTGGAGGCCCCAAGAGAGGGCGGGCGAGGGCTCACCTTGACGTCAGTGGCAACTGCTGTGCTGCCCATGCTGCTGCGGCGGCTGCTGGGCAAGGGTGGAGGTGCAGGGCTGGGGGCACGGCTTGGCACCCGGCTTGGGGTGCGGGAGCGGGACTGGCCATCCCAGTACTCCGAGGGTGCTATGGAGTTGCCCGGCCGGTCCAGGAGGTCATCGAGGCTGTGGCTGCCCCGGAGTGGGTAGGACCTAAGTCCAGAGAAAGGAGGGGGAAGGAAGGGGGTTGGGGCCTGTCCAATCCCTTGTCCTGCCAGTAGCTGGGGCACCTTAGGCAGGAGGCATCCGACAGCTTCCTCCCCGCACCTGCGTGAAAGGAGACTGTTGACTGGAGGGAGGTCCTGAGAGGAGGCAGAGGGATGGACACAGTGACCTTCAGGGCAGAGAGAAGGGCTCAGGGCCGGTGGTTCTCCAGGGGCTGAAGGCGGCTGGGCCCACTCAAGACTGCACCTTGCCACCTGGGTGCAGTGACTCATGCCTGTAATCCCAGCACTTTGGGAGGCCGAGGTGGGTGGATCACCTGAGGTCAGGAGTTCAAGACCAGCCTGGCCAACATAGTGAAACCCTGTCTCTACTAAAAATACAAAAAGTAGCCAGGTGTGGTGGTGTGTGCCTGTAGTCCCAGCTACTCGGGAGGCTCAGGCAGGAGAATCGCTTGAATGCAGGAGGCAGAGGTTGCAGTGAGCCAAGATGACACCACTGCACTCCAGCCTGGGTGACAGGGTGAGGCTCCGTCTCAAAAACAAAAACAAAAAAGCCTGCACCTTGCAGATCCTCTCCGCTGGGCAGTGACACCCTTGCCGGCGTCCTCACCCCCGCCCCACCCCGATGACTCAGGTACCTGGAAGGCAGCTCGTTCCCGGGGTTCATGGGCGTCATGGGGGACATGGAGGTCATGGGGGTCACGGGGGTCATGGGATTCACGGGCCCCTCCTCCAGAGCCTTCACGTAGGCCTCGGGGAACCAGCCGCTCCTGTGGGGCAGAGGCAGAGGACAATGACCAAAAGAAGCCAGGCCTGGGGACAATGACCAAAAGAAGCCATCCTCCCCTCAGGGTCACTGGAAGCTACTTCACCTCGAATTGACAGACTACAGTCAATTCCGTATGTTTACTTCTGTTTTCACCTGCAGGTGCCTACTGATAATAACACACGCTATCCTTTTCCCTAACAGGCTATGTGAGTCAAGGATGGAACGATGTTCCCAGAACATCCCAGGAGGGTGTGACAGCCTCCATCTAGAAGGTTCTATCCTCAGGTCCCCAAGGCATCTGCAGCACACCGTGCTCTGCTGTGGGTCTGTGAAGCAGGCACTCCAGCAGCGGGTGTCCCTATCGTTGGCGTTCTCAGTCATCTCTCTCCCCACTGACCCCCTTCCGTTCCTGTCCCTGTGGTCACCCGCCCAGCTATGGACCTTCGCGCCTAACTATGAGTCCCTCCATACATCACCTATCCCCCACTCACCTGTCTATACTCCATCCCCCGTGTAGCCACGAATCCATCCAGCACCTCCTCACACCTCTCCAATCACCCATCAGTGTCTGTCCACCACATCTGCGCATCCTCCCATGTCCCTAACCACCCAGTCAGTGACCCCCCCCCCAATTTAAGGCCATCCACTTGCACACACAGACCTCCAACTACCCACACGCACATCCCCTGGTCCACCCATTCGCCTGTCCACCATCCATTAAGCACAGGGCCACTCATCCATCTGTGGGCTGGTGTGGGCTGCCACCACCCGCTCTGCCCATGCACGCATTCATCCTGCGCTGCTTCTCTCTTGCAGCAGGAGTGGGCACCGTACACTACCCTGCCCATGAAGCCCCGAGGGGGCACTGCCTGGCTCCAGCCAGCCCCATCTGCCCCGTTTTCCCCTGCAGGACAGTGGTGCCTGTCCATTCCCTCTGCTAGCTGCCAGCCCTGCTGTCCTCCGCGCTTTCTGGCGACCTCACTGTATGAAACTCCCCAACTCCTCCTCCACGTCAAGTGTCAAAACAGCCCAGTTTAGGTGCTTTCAGGATTTCCACTGACCCTGACTGCAAAGAGGTGAGCACATTTAAGCCCCTACTCCCAGCCCAGCCCCCTGCATCAGAGTTCCAGGGCTGACTCTGCAGAGGGGAAGCAGCCTCCTCCCAGAGACAGGCACACAGTAGGTGCTCAAGCAATAGGATTTCTGCCATTTCCACACTTTTGGAAGAACCTGCCCATCCCCCAAACTCTGCCCGCTCTCAAGGGCCGTCATCCTGAACTTGGTAAGGCGGCTCTTCCTACTCCCACTGAATGAATAAGGAAACTGAGGCAGGGTGCGGGGGTCGGGAGGAGAGGAGCATTGTCCGAGGCCCCCGGGGGAGGCCAGGGAAGCCTCAGTCCGGCAGGTCCCCGGGTTCCCGGCCCCCAGGGCCTTCTTCTCAACCCACCCCCGGCCCCTCCAAGGCTCCCACTCACGCGGACGAGCCCTCCAGCTTGCCGTAGAGCCAGCCGTTCTGGGCCTCGGGCACCAACACCTCCACCACGTCCCCAGCGGAGAAGCGCAGCAGCGTGTGGTTGGCGCCCTCCGAGTGGGAGACCAGGGCGCGGACTCTCCTGGCGCCGCCGCCGCCGCCCGGGCGCTCGCCAAAGGAGTTGGAGCGCGAGCTTTGGGCGCTGCCGCTGTAGAGCGAGGCTGTGGGCGGGAGAGCGCGGCGGCACATGGGCAGGAAGTTCTTCCTGGCGTCTGCCCTCGATCCCTCCTGCTGCAGCCCCACCCCCGCGCCTCTCCCGGCCCTCCTGCCGCCCCGGGGCGGGGGCACTCACAGGCCGACGGCGTTCGGGGCAGGGAGCGACGGTCTGGCTCTAGCTGGGACGCGGGCCTCGCGTCGGGCTCGGTGCCGTAGGAGCCGGAGCCGTGCCGGCTGCGGGGGGAGCTGAACTCTCCCAGGGGCCTCGGGGGCTGTGGGGGAGATGGGCAGGGGAGGGTGGGGCGGGGGGGGGCGGGGGCCGCGCCCTAGTCCAGCCCCCACCCCCAGTCCCAGGCGTTGGCGTAGGGGTTCTGGGGGCGGCGGCCGGGCCACCACGGGGGCGCGGAGAACGCGGGGGGCGCCGAGAACGCGCCGGGGCGGAAGGGCAGGCCGGGGGATGCGGCGTAGAGCGGGAGCCTGGGGGGCAGGAGGCTCCAGGCTGGGGGCCTGAGGCCCCAGGGCCCCGCGGGGGGCGGCGGGGGCGCGAACGGCGGCGGGGGCGCCCAGGGCCTCACCATGTCCAGGCGGGTGGGCGTCAGGCGGCCCGAGGGGTAGGGCAGCCCCAACGCGGGGCCCAGCAGGCCGGGGGAGTGGGCGCGCGACGGGCTGCGGCTGGCCTCAGACTGCTCCTTCCACAGCAGCACGCGGTTCTGGAGCATCCCCCGGGCCTGGCCGGGTGGGGACACGGGGGTCAGCCAGGTCCGGGCGGCTCCCTGAATCCTGGGGACCCAAAATGGCACCCTCGACCTGAGAGCTCAGGCCCTACCAGCTCGGGACGACCGGATTTTCTAGCTGGAAGGAGCCAGAAGCCAGCTCACCGTCCAACCCGCACCCTCCACTTTTGGCAAAGGCGCCTCCATTTTCCACGAAGAGCTTCCTCTGACCCCACGCTTCCCGCGTCAATGTGTGTGCTTTGAGCGGGGCTGTCCTCACCGCCCAGCTTCAGGGGTAGGGGTGGCACCCAGGCCCGGCCACTCAATCACCCCATCCTCCTTCCTGCAGCGATAGGCTCAGCAATGGCGCTTAGATAGAAACTACGACCAAAAAACCCAGTCCCATTACTTACCCTGTAACACTCTGGAAAATGCATTTTTTTTTTTTTTTTTTTTTTTTAGACGGAGTCTGGCTCGGTTGCCCAGGCTGGAGTGCAATGGCGCGATCTCGGCTCACTGCAAGCTCCGCCTCCCAGGTTCATGCCATTCTCCTTCCTCAGCCTCCCGAGTAGCTGGGATTACAGGCGCCTGCCACCATGCCCAGCTAATTTTTGTATTTTTAGTAGAGACAGGGTTTCACCATGTTGGCCAGGCTGGTCTCAAACTCCTGACCTCAGGTGATCTGCCTGCCCTCGGACTCCCAAAGTGCTGGGATTACAGGCGTGAGCCGCCAAGCCTGGCCTAAAACTTCTTTCAATGGCACTGACCTTTCTGTGTTGTCACTCAGTCATAATAAAATCCCAGCTACAATCAGAATGCTGCATTCTCCAGCCATAAAGATCGCTCCCTCTTCTTTTCAAACATCCCTGTCCCTCAAGGCCTAGCTCAAGACGGTCACCTTAAGAAAAGCTCCCTTTGTCGAGCAGTGACTCCGTACCAGGCCCTGCTTTAAACGCTTTATCTGCATTATCTTACTTGATTCTCGCAATAGCCCTGGGTGGTAGGTGCAATTATTATCTCCAGTTTATAAAAGACGATACTGAGGGTCAGAGAAGTTAAGTGACTGGCTCAAGGTGTCACATTCAGTAAGCGTTAAAGGGGTCTGTGTCGGTCTGTCCTTGAAGATGCCCCCTACGACTACACTTTCAGTGATTTCTGCCTTGAACCTGGCCCCATGACTGAAAACCTCACGTCAAACTCAGGCAGCAATAATGGGAAGGCTTGGTGCCCCCCATCACTGGAGCAACTAGTCTAGCTGGTCACTAAGTGGACAGCCCCTCTGTTTCCCTGCAGTAACTAATTAGCAGACTAGCACAAAGATAAAACCCGAAGGCCTTTGTGCAGAAGTTTCAGAGGCATAAGCAAAGTGAGAGCATTAGGTTCTGCATATCTTTCTTGTTGTTGTTGAGACAGAGTCTCACTCCGTTGCCCAGGCTGGAGTGCAGTGGCACGATCTTGGCTCACTGCAACCTCCGCCTCCCGGGTTCAAGTGATTATTCTGCCTCAGCTTCCCAAGTAACTGGGACTACAGGCGTGCGCCACCACTCCTGGCTAATTTTTGTATTTTTAGTAGAGACAGGGTTTCACCATATAGGCCAGGCTGGTCTCGAAGTCCTCAACTCGTGATCCACCCGCCTTAGCCTCACAAAGTGCTGGGATTACAGGTGTGAGCCACTGCACCTGGTCACATGTTGTATTTTAAAAGGGATTTAAAAGAGTATCATTGGATTGTTTGTAACACGAAGGATAAATGCTTGAGGGGATGGATACCCATTCTCCAGCATGTCATGATTACACATTGCATGCCTGTATCAAAACACCTCATGTACCCCACAAATATATACACCTACTATGTACCACAAAAATTAAATGGTGGGTGAGAAGAAACACTGCATACAGTTTCAAAACCATCAGAGAGGCCATGGGGAAAATCTTAAAAATATATTTACGAAGTGAAACAGCCATTCTAAGTATGACACCAAACCCATAAACTTGAAAAGACCGATACATTTTACTAAATAATGTTTTTGTATAGCAAAACCAATCATAACACAGGCAAATGATAAATGGCAAACTGGCTATTGTATTTGCAACTCATCACCAAGAAAAAGCTGGTTTCAGTAACATATCAAGAGCTCCTACAAATTAATAAGTGGATGAAAAGATACTGGCATGTCACAGCACAGAAAATCCAATGGCTTTGAAACATGAAAAGATGTCAAGCTCGCGTTTAAGACAAGTATGAGGTAAAGCCACACCGAGATACCATTTTTACCTTTCTAATTAGCCAAGATCAGAAAGTTTGCTCACACACTGTTGTCAAGGGGTGCAGAAGCACAGAAACTCCTGCATCACTGATGGAAGTGTAAACTGGCGCAACCAATGACTATATTCTTGGGCTTACCAATTCCACTTCTAGGAATTTATCCTGGAGATACATTTGCACAGCTGCAGTAAACGAGAGAAGCTAAGGATGAGGTGGGAAGGCACGTTACTGACTAGACTTGGACTAAGCAAAGACTAATTAGTGAAGATGAATAAGAAAGACAATTTACCGTGCCCAGGCACCTAGAGTTCTTTAAATCTTATTCTAAGGGTGCCTTCTTTTTTTGAGAGAGAGAGAGAGAGTCTTGCTCTGTTGCCCAGGCTGGAGTGCAGTGGCGCAATCTCGGCTCACTGCAACCTCTGCCTCCCGGGTTCAAGCCATTCTCGTGCCTCAGCCTCCCGAGTAGCTGGGATTACAGGCATCCACCACCATTCCTGGCTAATTTTTGTATTTTTAGTAGAGACGGGGTTTCACCATGTTGGCCAGGCTGGTCTTGAACTCCTGACCTCAGGTGATCCACCCACCTCAACCTCCCAAAGTGCTGGGATTACAGACTTGAGCCACCACACCCACCCCTAAATGTGCCTTCTACTTATAAATAGAACAAGAAGTAAATATATATGCTTAGCTATCTTAGGAGTTAGATCTTGGATGTTTTAAAGTCCAGCTGGGTCAGACAACATGTTACTTGCTCCCTATGTGATATGGTTTGGATATTTGTCCTCTCTAAATCTCATCTTGAAATCTGACCCCCCAGTGTTGGAGGTGGGACCTAGTGGGAGGTGGTGGGTCATGGGGGCAGCTCCCTCATAAATGGCTTGGTGCTGTACCCCACGGTAATGAGTGGTATGAGTTCATGCAAGATCTCCTTGTTTAAAAGATTGCAGTGGCCAGGCGCAGTGGCTCACACCTTAATTCCAGCACTTTGGGAGGCCGAGGTGGGTGGATCACCTGAGGTCAGGAGTTCAAGACCAGCCTGGCCAACATGGTGAAACCCCATCTCTACTAAAAATACAAAAATTAACGGGCATGGTGGTGCATGCCTGTAATCCCAGCTACTCAGGAGGCTGAGGCAGGAGAATCACTTGAACCCAGGAGGTGGAGGTTGCAGTGAGCTGAGATCATGCCACTGCACTCCAGCCTGAGCGACAAGAGCAGAACTCCATCTTAAAAAGAAAAAAGAGTGTGGCACCCCACCGGCTCCCTCTCTGGCCATGTGATATGAACTTCCCCTTTGCCTTCTGCCATGATTGTAAGCTTCTAGAGGCTTCGCCAGGAGCAGATGCGGGCAATGCACTTCTTGTACAGCCTGCAGAACTGAGAGCCAAATAAACATCTTTTAAAATAAATTACCCAGCCTCAGGTATTCCTTTATAGCAATGCACAACAGACTAACACACCATGCATAGAGGAAAATCTGCCTGTTTAACGCACAGCTCCCTCCTGAGGGACCCTCACGCACGAGGAGGCAGTCAAGGAGGGGGTCAGCTCTTCTCTTAATGTTGATGGTTAACTATTTACAGGCAAAAAGGAGTTTAACACAGGTGAAAAAGAGTTTCCTTCCAAAGAAGATCTATAAATAGCTAAGAAGCACAGGAAAAGATGTTTAACATCACTAGCCATCTGGGAACCGGAAATCAATATTGCAATCAGATATCGCTTCACACCTGCTAGGATGGCTATTATCAAAAAGACAGTAACAAATAGTAGCGAGGACGTGAAACAACTGGAACCCTCATAAACTGCTGATGGACACGGAAACACTCCGGAAAAGGGTCTGGAAGTTCCACAAACAGTTAAACAGAGAGTTACCATATGGCCCCACAATTCTACTCATATACCCAAGAGAGATGAAAACATATGTCCACATGAAGACTCGTACATGGATGCTCAGCGCAGCATTGGTCATGACAGCCAAAGAGTGGAAGCAACCAGGCGTCCATCAGCTGACATCTGAGTAAATACATCGAGTAAACGAGTAAATACAATGTGGTGTATCCAAGCAATGGAATATTATCCAGCAATGAAAAGGAAGCCAGTCGCAAAAGAGCACACGTTGTATGATTCTGTTTATATGAAATGTCCAGAATGGGCAAATGTATTGAGACAGAAAGTAGATTCCTGGTGGCCTGGGGCTGGGGGAGTGGGAGGATTGGGAATGACAGCTAAGGGGTACCGGTTTGTATTTTTTTTTGAGACGGAATTTCGCCCTTGTCCAGGCCGGAGTGCAGTGGTGCAATCTTGGCTCACTGCAACCTCCACCTCCTGGGTTCAAGCAGTTCTCCTGCCTCAGCCTCCCGGGTAGCTGGGATTACAGGCATGTACCACCACGCTTGGCTAACTTTTGTATTTCTAGTAGAGACGGGTTTTCACCATGTTGGCCAGGGTGGCCTCGAACTCCTGTCCTCAGGTGATCCACCTGCCTCGGCCTCCCACAGTGCTGGGATTACAGGTGTGAGCCACCGCGCCCGGCCGAGGTACTGGGTTACTGTGGTGGAGGGTATTGAAAATATTTTAAGCTTGATAGTGGTGATGGATGCACGACTCTGTGAATATACTACAAACCAGAAAGTGTACACTGTAAATGGGTGAATCGTATGTGAATTATATCTCAATAAAACTGTTTTTCAAAAAAGGAAGTTGTTTCTCCCTGGCAGACCTTTTGTGGGATAGCAGGGGACGAGAAGGCTGAGCCTTGGGCTGGGTGAGGCGGTGACAGTGGGCAGATGAGAGCCTGAGCCGAAATCTGGGTCTCTGGATCCAGTCATGTATCCCTGGGCCCCTGGGTTCAGATCCAGAGACTCGGGGAGGGCGTGGGAGGCATGGGAGGGATAAGAACCCCGAGCCAGGACCGGGCGTGGTGGCTCACGCCTGTAATCCCACCACTTTGGGAGGCCGAGGCAGGTGGATCACCTGAGGTCAGGAGTTCGAGACCACCCTGGCCAACATGGTGAAACCCTGTCTCTACTAAAAATACAAAAATTAGCTGGGCACGGTGGCGCACACCTGTAATCCCAGCACTTGGGAGGCTGAGGCAGGAGAATCACTTGAACCTGGGAGGTGGAGGTTGCAGGGAGCTGAGATTGCGCCAGTGCACTCCAGCCTGGGCAACAGAGCAAGACTCCGTCTCAAAATAAATAAATACATACACACATAAATAAAATTAGTTTATCAAAATACAAGGGTCATGCTGCAGAGATGACTAGTGAGGTCTGAAACTAAGTCCTAAACTATCTTGGCAAAACCAAGAAGTGGAGGATGGGAAGGATGAGGAGAGGAGTAAAAGCTTTCCAAAGGTCCCACCTCAGAATAGTTGGAGGGCAGGAAAATACTTCTTAAGGTGTTATCTCATCTTTTTTTTTGAGACTTAGTCTCACTCTGTCGCCCAGGCTGGAGTGCAGTGGCTTGATTTTGGCTCACTACAACTTCTGCCTCCCAGGTTCAAGCGATACTCCTGCCTCAGCCTCCTGAGTAGCTGGGATTACAAGTGCCTGCCATCACGCCCAGCTGATTTTTGTATTTTTAATAGAAACGGGGTTTTGCCATGTTGGCCAGGCTGGTCTCGAACTCCTGACCTCAAGCGATCCACCCACCTTGGGCTCCCAAAGTGTTGGGGTTACTGGTGTGAGCCACCGCACCCAGCCTAATTTTTGTGGAAAGCTTTAAATCAAGGTCTCATCTTATGAATTGGCGGAGCGATGGACTGAACAGTGTGTGTCTGTAGTAGGGTGAAGTTGGCATTTTTGGAAAATAGGTGGATATATATGTGATTATGAAAGTCACAAAGTGAGGTCACCACAGGTAGAGAGAAAAAAATAGTGCAATTTCTAAATTAATAAAGGGAAAAGGGGAATGTATAGTATACTAACTCAAACAAACTGAAAAGAAATAGTGTGGGAGAAAAAGAGGAAATGACAAAGTAAATACAGTTAGCTCAAGTTATCTAAAAGGAATAAAACCCAGGTATCTTCATTATTATGTTAAATGGGAATGGGCTGAATTCCTTTTCTATTAGAAGACACAGACTGGAAGACTGGTCAAAAACTCAAAAGTCAGTAACAGAAAGTATACTTAACATACAAAGAGATAAGCAAAGAGAAGAGAAAATAGAGCAGTATTAATATCAGACAAGGCGGAATTAAAAGCATCAAACTTAAGAGAGACATTAAGTACATAAATGGCAATATTTACAAAGAAGGTAGAATAGTTACAGCCAAAAAAGCGCCAAACAACATGGCAGCTCAATTCAGAAAGTGAAATCTATTAGAAATCCAATGAGAGATGAGAGAGTCTGACTAGTCTAGCAGACAGAACAATGCAAGAGCATAGAGGATTTAAATAATATGATAAAATGGCTGGGTATGGTAGCTCATGCCTGTAATCGCAACACTTTGGGAGGCCGAAGCAGGCAGATCGCTTGAGGTCAGGAGTTTGAGATCAGCCTGGCCAACATGGCGAAACCCCGTCTCTACTAAAAATACAAAAATTAGCCGGGCGTGGTAGCACATGCCTGTAGTCCCAGCTACTCGGGAGGCTGAGGCAGGAGAATCGCTTGAACCCGGAAGGGAGAGGTTGCAGTGAGCCGAGATTGTGCCGTTGCACTCCAGCCTGGGCAACAAGAGTGAAACTCTGTCTCAAAAAATAAATAAATAAATAATATGATAAAATTAATAGACGATAACTGAGCACGCCTATCAATTAATGAATTTGTGAATTGTGAGAATATACAAACAGGAATTAAAAAATGGTCCACACATGAATAAATAAATGCATGAATTAGTGAATGCATTAAAAACAAACAATATCACGAGTGAATAAATGAGTGAATATACAGTGATACAAGCAAACCCAGAAACAAAGAAAGAAATGGATGGAGATAGCAAAATAAAATGAATTTCTACAGACAGGCAGGCAGGGAGGGAAGAGGGAAGAAGGGAGGGAAATCTCTATGTACGGCCACTCAGGAGGGGGCAGCTCCTAGAAGCGCCCCGCTTGCTGCCCCCCAGTCCAACTCACCCGGCCGAAGAACTGCAGGAAGGTGTTGGAAAGTAGCAGGTGCTTCTCTGCTAGGAAGCGATAGCGCCGCTTCTCTTCCAATTCAGCCGCCCGCTGACTCTCAGACACGAAGGCCTGCATCTGTGCGTGCAGCCGGTTCACACTCTCCTGGGGGGAACGGGAGTTCTGGCTGGGGGCGGTGGGTGTGTCTCATCCCACCCCCCTCGCCCACAGGCGCCAGCTGTTCAAGCCCCCCGTTCTTCCTGACTGCCCTCTCCCCAAGCCCACCCTCCTTCACCCGGCCCATCCTAGCTCCTGAGCCTGCCCCATCATCAGCCTTGTTATGAGTCTGGGCCCTGCGTCTCCCTCGCCCAGGTGCTTCTCACAAGCAGGGCTGCTGTCTGAGCCTTCGCTCTGTCCCTGGCACCCAGCACAAGCCCAAGCACGGGCTGGGTGGGCAGAGGGACGGGTTTAATGAGAATATGAATGAGTAGGTTAATAGCCCCCACTTGGGGGGAAGATTCTGAGGAGGGGAGGCGTGAGCTCACTTAAAGGAGCCAGGAGCCAGAAGAGACGGGAAGGGAGGCAGAGGGTTAATCCATGGGTTTGGATCTCGGAGACAGAGGCCAGGGATGGGGCCCCAGGCTCAGGAAGGGGAATGGCCCTAGCCGGGGGCGGGATACCTCTGCCAGGCAGGAGAGAGGAGAGGAGGATGGGCAGCTGGTGGATGACACCTTTGGCACCATGTTCAAGCGAGCAATTTTCTCGGTGAAGTAGGAGACGGGGGAGGTGGGATGGGGTTGCAGGAGAAGCCCGGGGATTCTGGGTAAGGCCAGTAAGCCACGGGGCAAGGGGCGGTGCTGGGCGTGGCCCTAGGAGCTAGTTACGCCCACCCCACCAGGGACTGGCTGACCTCCCCAGCCACGCTCATCACAGTTCGGCTGGTGCTCGGTGGGGGAGCTCAGGGAGGTGTTCGGGGTTCCCAGGGCCCGGTCTCGTCCCGAGGTCTGCCCACCCGCCCTCCCCGGCCCACCCCGCTTCCCGGCCCACCCCCGCTTCCCGGCCCTCGCACCTTCATCTCCCGCACATTCTTGTCCCTCTTGCGCTCCATGCGCCACAGCTCAGACATGCACTTCTCCAGGTTGGCCGCTCGGTGGCGGTACTCGAGCTCATAGTGCTGGCGGCTGTCCTGGGGTAGGGTGGAGTCGGGGAGGGAGAATCCCCCCACATCAGAGAGCTCAAGACACCCCTCCCAGAGATCAGGGCCCTGGAAGTTTGGAGACCTGGGGCTCAGCTGGGAACATGGATAATCTGGGGCCCAGTCAGTGCTCAGCACTGGCCTGTGTGTGCCTACCTGTCAAATGGGAGAGGGGGTCCTGCCTGCAGTGAGTTGGGGGCCGAGTGGGGAGGCCAGACTCACTTTGATGAACTGCATGTCCAGCTTGGTGTTCTTCTCCATGTGCTGCAGCAGGTCTCCATGGAATGTCTGCACCTGAGCGGAGTGCAGGGTGAGGGTGATCAAGGCCCTCCTACTGTTCCCAGGCCCCAGCACCCCCTTGCACTTTCTGCTATAACAGACTGCCCATCGTGCTCCTAATATACCAGGCACCTGCCCACCTGTCAGAGAAACGGAGACAAGAACACCACCTGGCTGGAGGGAGGACGAAATGGTTAAACATTCACAATGTTTAGTGCAGTGCTGCCTGGAAACGAACCCTTGATAAGTGTGTCAGAGTCTTCTGGTTCTTATTTTTTGTCTTATTCTTAGTTTGTGCTTTGATGACATCATTCCCTCTGCCTGGAATTTCCTCCCTATCTTCCAGTGCCAGCTTCCTGTCTTCCTGACTTTCCCAAGCAGAATCCATTGCTCCCTCGTTTTGTCTCTGGAATGCGTGCACATGTGTTCCTTCGTTGTCCATTCCTCCAGTTGTATACAGAATTTATGGCCAGGGCCCCATGCATAGCCCCTTGGAGCTGCTATGGCCATGGCTCACCTCTGTGTCCTCAGCACCACGGGCAGGGCACAGCCCAGCAAAAACACTCAGAAGCTGTTGAGGTCTCAGATGGGCCTGGGAGGTGACAGGTTCCCATGGCAAGTGGATGTCTGGCCACCGGGGCAGGACAGGAAAGGCTGCTGGGCTCAGGCTCAGAAGCTTCGTCCTCATTCTAGTTCTGCCTCCTATTTGCTTTGTGACTTTGGACAAGTTGCCACCCATCTCTGGGCCTCAGTTGCCCCATCTGTAACAGGAAAGGCTTGACCAGCCTGGGCATGGTGGCTTATGCCTGTAATCCCAGCACTTTGGGAGGCTGAGGTGGGTGGATCACCTGAGGCCAGGAGTTCGAGACCAGCCTGGCCAACATGGTGAAACCCCATCTCTACTAAAAATGCAAAAATCAGCCAGGCATGGTGGTGCGTGCCTGTAATCCCAGCTACTCAGGAGGCTGAGGAAGGAGAATCACTTGAACCAGGGAGGCGGAGGTTGTAGTGAGCCGAGATCACGCCACTGCACTCCAGCCTGGGTGACAGAGTGAAACTCTGTCTCAAAAGAAAAAAAAGAAAAAGGAAAGGCTTGACCAGCTGCTCTCTGAGAGCTTGATGAGCTTCGATTCTGTGGGCCCATGTGGTGCCCTGGTACCCTGTATTCTCCATCAGCTTTCTCTGAGTCACTCCATGTTGTTGGGCAGTTGGACCTAAACCCTTCCAGCTGCAGGAGGGTTCAGGCTGCGTGGGACACAAGAGGTGCTTCCCGAACCCCGCGGACACGTCCTCCTCTGGAGGCCCTCCCGCCTCTGCGCAGCCTCTGTCCACACACTCTTTTCCCACAGTGGGTCCTTCCTCCTGCTCTAGGTGTCCTCACATCATCCCACGGGGCTAGGGGATCGCCCAGAAAAGGAATGCTGGCAATCTCCTCCCAATATGCAGAAAAAAATCACTACATAATAAAATTTCTAAAGTTTAAGGTTTTCTCCCACAGTTATTTCCCAAACTTTGGTGCCCACTAGTCTGCAAGGGAGCTTGAGGGCGCCTCTTTGGTACTGAAACCCTGAGCTATGGCTGCCAGTGTGTGTGTAGAGAAGGGTGTCAGCACCAAGAAGGAAGTGGCACGTAGGTTTCCAGAATGATACAACAGTGAACAGAAACGTGCGTTGTTATAGAAATGCCAGGTAGATGCTTCTGAGGGGCCGCTTTCCGCTGGATCCAATCAAAAGGAAGCCTTCCCGACCCTGCGCTAGTGTGAATGTCACAGCACTGCCTCCTTAAATTTTGTGAACTCAGGCCAGGCGTGGTGGCTCACACCTGCAATCCCAGCACTTTGGGAGGCCGAGCTTGTGACCAGCCTGGCCAACATGCTGAAACCCCGTCTCTACTAAAAATAAAAAAATCATCTGGGCCTGGTGGCGGCTGCCTGTAATCCCAGCTACTCGGGAGGCTGAGGCAGGAGAATCGCTTGAACCCTAGGGGGCGGAGGTTGCAGTGAGCCGAGATCGCACCACTGCATGCCAGCCTGGGCAACAGAGTGGAACTCCGTCTCAATAAATAAATAAATAAATAAAGCTTAGCACCTCCCCACTCTCTCTCTTGCTGTCTTGCCATGTGACGCACCTGTTACCCCTTCACCTTCCGCCATGATTGTAAGCCTCCTGAGGCCCTCATGAGAAGCTAAGCAGATGTTGGTGCCATGCTTGTACAGTCTGCAGAACCATGAGCCAAAATATACCTCTTTTCCTTATAAATTACCCAGTCTCAGGTATTCCTTGATAGTGACACAAACAGATTCATACAATGCAACAACATGAATTAATCTTACAGACCTTATGCTGAGTGAAAGAAGCTAGACACAAAAGAATATACAGGGTACAGTTCCACTCAAACGAAGCACTAGAACAGGCAAAATTCATCTGCAGAGATAGAAGTCAGAAAGCCTTTGCCCCTAGGGGGCGACACTGACAAAAGGGACATAAGAGAACTTTCTGGGTTGATGGAAACGTTCTAAATAAATCCTGTTTAACATGGTGGCCACACAGGGCACACAATTGTCAAAATCTGTTGAACTTAACACTTAACATATTTAGGAACTTCATTTTATTGTATGTAAATTTTACCTCAGTAGAAAAAAAACCTCAGGTCTGGGATGATGGTGGAAATGAAATGTAGTTTCAAAATCTTCCTTCATCTTCTCCTAAAAATGAATGGAGAAACCAGACAGCAAAATAAAAAACTTAAGACTAGCCAGGCACAGTGGCTCGCACCTGTAATTCCAGCACTTTGGGAGGCTGAGGTGGGAGGATTGCTCGAGCCCAAGAGTTCCAGACCAGCCTGGGCAATATAGTGAGATGCTGTCTCTACATAAAAAAAAAAAAAAAAAAAAAAAAAAAAAAAGCCAGACGTGGTGGTTCATGCCTGTGGTCCTAGCTACTTGGGAGGCTGAGGTGAGAGGATTGCCCGAGCCCAGGAAGTCTAGGCTGCAATGAGCTGTGACTGCACCACTGTACTCCAGCCTGGGTGACACAGTGAGATCCTGTCTCAAAAAAAAAAAAAGGCCAGGCACAGTGGCTCATGCCTGTAATCACAGCACTTTGGAAGGCCAAGGTGTGTGGATCACCTGAGGTCAGGAGTTTGAGACCAGCCTGGCCAACATAGTGAAACCCCATCTCTACTAAAAGTACATAAATTAGCCGGGCATGGTGGCACGCGCCTATAATCCCAGCTATTTGGGAGGCTGAGGCAGGAGAATCGCTTGAACCCGGGAGGCAGAGGTTGCAGTGAGCTGAGATGGCGCCATTGCACTCCAGCCTGGGTGACAGAGCAAGACTCCGTCTCAAAAAACAAACAAACAAACAAAACAAAACAAAGAAAACCACCAAAAGAAAAAAATAAACTCAAGACAACATTCAGAACAAAACTATGACAGTATATCTCGACAACCCTCCAAACAAAAATCAGCACCGGCTGTGAGGTCAGTGTGACCAGCATCCATGTGGATGGAGCAGTGGGAGGTAGCTGGGCGTCGAGGGACCTGAGCACAGGTGCACCCCGACATGGCCAGCAGATGGTCATGGGAAGCTCAGTAGGCCAGTCTGTGAACAGCAGCTGAAACTCCAAGGAGTTTGTGAGTCCAAAGGGTGAAGGTAAGAGGTCCCTGGTAAAGTCTGAAGGGGCTGGAGTAGTCGAGCCTCTAGGAAGTCTTGAAACTGACCAGCCAGGCTCCCATCCAGACAGGGCCCACGTGGAGGAGAGAATGCCGTGAGGAGGATCAAAATCAGGAACAAGGACAACAGACACAAAAGGAAAGAGAAAGTCTAACAAAAGTAGGAGCATGAACAGAACCAGGAAATTGCAGAAAGGGAGCTGCCATATTTTTGGAAAACTACATAAGAACAACAGAAAGAGATCTTGCAAAGTGAGAAGAGCTGTCTTGACTGTGCTCCTTTTACAATTTCAGGAAAAAACCTACTTTTCCACAGACAATCTCTGAGGTGAAATCCAATAGAAAGTTATTATTAGAAAAAAGAGAATATGGAAGAGAATAACATTCCTACTGACAACCAAAACACACCAGAAAGGCCCACGAAACAGAAGAAAATGAATCAATGGTCTAAAAGTGATCCTAGCACTTTGGGAGGCCCAGATGGGAGGACTGCTTGAGGCCAGGAGTTCAAGACCAGCCTGGGCAACATAGTGAGACCTCATCTCTATAAAAAGAGTTAAAAAATTATCCAGGCACGGCCGGGTGCGGTGGCTCACACCTGTAATCCCAGCACTCTGGGAGACCAAGGCGGGTGGATCACGAGGTCAGGAGATCAAGACCATCCTGGCTAACACGGTGAAATCCCGTCTCTACTAAACATAACAACAACAACAAAAAAATTAGCCCGGCATGGTGGCGGGCGCCTGTGGTCCCAGCTACTCGGGAGGCTGAGGCAGGAGAATGGCGTGAACCTGGGAGGCGGAGCTTGCAGTGAGCCGATATCACACCACTGCACTCCAGCCTGGGAGACAGAGTGACACTCCATCTCAAAATTAAAAAAAAAAAAAATTAGCCAGGCACGGTGGCATTTTCTTATAGTCCCAGCTACTTGGGAGGCTGAGGCAGGAAGATCATTTGAGCCCAGGAGTTGGAGACTGCAATGAGCTATGATTGTACCACTGCACTTCAGCCTGGGTGACAGAGTGAGACTCTGCCTCTGAAAATAAATAAATAAATAAATAAGATGAATTTGTGCAGCAGCAATAGAAATAAAGAGACAGAGCGAGAGAATGTGTTATATGTGTGTACACACACATTGCATATAAATATGTATCAATCTATGCATTGCACAGCCACCAAAAAAGCCTAGAAACAAAGATCAAGCCAGTGGCAATGAGCACCACTAGTATTCAGATTATGGCTTTGAAATACCACTTGCACTAAAAACAAAAAGTAAAAACAGGGCTTCATGAAGAAATGGCTCATTCCATGTCTTACACAGCACAAATAGCAGATGAGCCTGGAACCTCTTGTCAGGCAGATAGCAAGGACTCAGGAGGCAGATTAAAGAGGCTTCCACTGGCCGGGTACAGTGGCTCACACCTATAATCCCAGAACTTTGGGAGGCTAAACTGGGCAGATCATCTGAGGTTAGGAGTTCGAGATCAGCCTGGCCAACAAGGTGAAACCCCGTCTTTACTAAAAATATGAACATTAGCTAGATGCAGTGGTGCATACCTGTAGTCCCAGCTACATGGGAGGCTGAGGCTGGAGAATTGCTTGAACCTGGGAGGCGGAGGTTGCAGTGAGCCGAGATTGCGTCACTGTACTCCAGCCTCGGTGACAGGGTGAGACTCCATGTCAAAAAAAAAAAAAAAAAAAGAAGCTTCCACTGGCCAAAAATAGGACATTTTCAACTTCAGTAAACATAATAATTGCCAACCACTGAAATAGGTCAAATGAGTTTAAATCTACGATATTGATTATAGTAAATAAAAGTACTAAATAATGGTGTTAGTAAAAACATAAAGTTAATTGGTGGCTTCACCTTCAGAGGATGACAGGGCACAGATTCATTATCTTGGAACCTGATGAATAAAGGGAATGAATGAAACCTTTCTCCTGCCCTCCCCATATGAAACGTGCCAGTGGGTAATAATAGCAGATAAGGGGAAGCGTCTCTTTCTGGAAGCATCCTAGCTAAGAATTCTTTGAAAAGGCATCGGAAGAACAGTGGTGTGTATCCCCGGATGCATGGCAGATCTAGACACAGTGATGCCTCCTGGTGGAAGAACTCAGTAGCCCCTCTGGTCTTGCCAAGGGCAAGGCTCCGGATCCAGAGGACAGAGAAACCAGCTGAACATACTAGGAGAGCATCATCAGCAACTTCCAGACTATGGGAAAGTCAGAGCAGATGGTCCCAGGGTCTCCAACAGACAAAGTGTAAGGAAAAGAAACAGACGGAGGGGGAACCCGTAGGTTCAAAGAGACTCAAATTTCTTTTTTCTTTTTTTTTTTTTTTTTGAGATGGAGTCTTGCTCTGTCGCCCAGGCTGGAGTGCAGTGGCGCGATCTCGGCTCACTGCAAGCTCCGCCTCCCGGGTTCACGCCATTCTCCTGCCTCATTCTCCCGAGTAGCTGGGACTACAGGCGCCCACCACCATGCCCGGCTAATTGTTTTGTATTTTTAGTAAAGATGGGGTCTCACCGTGTTAGCCAGGATGGTCTCGATTTCCTGACCTCGTGATCCGCCCGCCTTGGCCTCCCAAAGTGCTGGGATTACAGGCGTGAGCCACCACACCCAGCCAAAAAAAAATTTTTTTTTAAGAGTAAAACCAAATTCTAGTGTCTCGGGCTGTAAGGTAGAGTGATAAACCACGAAGGCACACAAGGAAATGCGACCTCAGACCAGTGGCCACTTTTAGAGGGAGGGAGAGGCTGTGGTTTTGATGCGGGCACCTGAAGGGGCTTCTGGGGAGGCTGGCAAAGTTCTGCATGGTAGTTTCAGGTCTGGTTTGCCTAATAATGATTCATTACGCTCTAATCTGTTCAGCAAGATTTTCTGTGCCTGGCTTTTAGTTTACAATAATAAACATTTTTTAAAACATTCTAAGTCAGATCCTGTCCCTCCTTGGCTCAAGACCCTCCGAAGGTGTCCCTTTCACTGAGAGGAAGGGCCAGAGTCCCGCCGGGGCCTGCAGAGTCAGGGCCTGTTAATGGCTGGTCATCTGAGACTTGCCCTCTACTGCAGCCTTCGGTCTTTCCACACGCTGTCCTTTCTGTCCAGATTGCCCTTCCCCCAGAGGTATTCCTGGCTAATGCCCTTACCTCCTTCAGGCCTTTTTCTTTTCTTTTTTTTTTTTTTTTTTTTGAGACAGTCTCACTGTCACCCAGGCTGGAGTGCTGTGGCGCGATCTCTGCTCACTGCAACCTCCGCTTCCCAGGTTCAAGTGATTCTCCTGCCTCAGCCTCCCGAGTAGCTGGGATTGAGGCGCCCGCCACCACATGCGCGGCTAATTTTTTGTATTTTTAGTAGAGACAAGGTTTCACCATGTTGGCCAGGTTGGTCTCGAACTCCTGACCTCAGGTGATCCGCCCACCTCGGCCTCCCAAAGTGCTGGGATTACAAGCGTGAGCCACTGCGCCGGGACCTTTAGGCCTTTTTCAATGTCACCTCGTCTGTTAAAAACTGCACCCCCCAAAGACATCCCCTCCCTGCTCTACTTTTCTCCTAGTGTATTTTGCATGGAATGTGTTACGTATCGATTCACTTACTCACTGTGGGTTTTTCTGGCTCCCTCTTTGCCATGGCAGGGGTTTTTGTCTGCTGTATTCCCGCTGCCTACCACAGTGCCTGGCACAGGGCAGTAAGTAGGGATCAAATAAATGAGCTGCAGGTGGGGGTGGCCTCTGGCACTGTTCTGTCTGGTATGATTCTGGCCAGTGGACCTGCCCAGTTATCACAGCTGAGATGCCACTGCCTGGAGAGGACAGCTCTCCTTACAGAGTGGGCCTGGGTGACACTCATCCCTGCCCAGCCCAGGTGTGCCACAAGTGACAAGGACAGCCATTGAACACAAGGACAGGAACCCACAGGCTCCATAACTCCGTGCCCACATCCAAGGGGGTGGCAGGGGCTTAATGCTACATCCTAAAGTGCCCACGGAGTCCACGGAGCCCAGGGGCCTTGGGGCCTTGTTGTGTGTGCGTGGGATGTGCATTTTCTAATAGAAAGATTGTTCCCCCGCCAGGCGCGGTGGCTCATGGCTGTAATCCCAGCACTTTGGGAGGCCGAGGCGGGCAGATCACTTGAGGTCAGGAGTTCAAGACCAGCCTGGCCAACATGGTGAAACCCTGTCTCTACAAAAAAATAAAAAAATTAGCCAGGCATGATGACAGGTGCCTGTAATCCCAGCCGCTCAGGAGGCTGAGGCAGGGGAATGGCATGAACCTAGGAGGCGGAGGTTGCAGTGAGCTGAGATTGTGACACTGCACTCCAGCCTGGACGACAGAGCAAGACTCCGT
Organism: Pan troglodytes; assembly: GCF_028858775.2. Classification (NCBI taxonomy): domain Eukaryota; kingdom Metazoa; phylum Chordata; class Mammalia; order Primates; family Hominidae; genus Pan; species Pan troglodytes. The sequence goes on from NC_086016.1 coordinate 40,115,721, forward strand.
CTCAAAAAAATTAAAAAAAAAAAAAAAAAAAAGATTGTTCCCCATGCCCAACTGACTAGTATTTTATGGTATCCCCCAAAGAGCACCCCGACTTCCAGGGGTTCCCCTTCACACATTGGAGGGAGAACAATTAGTTAAAATTTCCTTCCGAACCTTCCCAGTTGCCTCACCACCAGGCCCCACCCCACCTCTCCCACTCAGCCCCTGCACCCAAGCCCTGGCTCATGCCTGCCTGCTGCCCGCTCGTGGCTGTGCACAGCCCGCTGCCATGCTCCCTTGGAAAGCCCTCTCTTCTCTCCATCTAGCCAAGCTGACTCCCTCAGCTCTTTTCTTTCCCCTGTGTCACTGAAGCCCTGCTTGGCGGCAGGCCCTGGAGCTACGGAGAGGAAGGAAGGCTCTGCAGTGCTCCCAGTCTTGGGAGGGATAGGGGCAGGTGAGTTAACTTCTGGTTATCATAGCTAAGGTATCCAGGGGCAGTAAGTAGGGGCCAGGGCAAACAGTTTATGCTTATTAATTCACGTCATCCTCTCAAGAACCCTGGGAGGCAGTTATTATGATTCTCTCCATTCCTCAGATAGGTAAGTGGAGGCATAGAGTCCAAGGTCACAAAACTAGTCACTGGTGAAGCTGGGCTTTGAACCCACCATGAGCTAAGAACGGACAGAATCATCTGTTGGAGTCCAGGGGGAGGGGTGACTGGACTTGCCCCAGGGAGTCAGAGGAGGCTTTGGGAAGGAGGGGACAGCTGCTTCCCAACTGGATGGCAGGGGGAGGGACCGGTGGCTCTAGGCTGAGAGGACAGCAGGACAGCAGCCCCGCAGCGGGGACACCAGCAGAGGGCCCGCTCTTCCGGGGGGCTGGGCTGTGTTGGGGGTGTCAGGAGAAGCTGCTGGATCGACAGAGCCAGGGACCCCTCACTGAGAAGCCTGTGTTCAGTTCTACGGGCAGTGGGGCCGTGGAATGGTTCTGCTCCTGGGAGTGACATGGTCAGGTCCATGTGGCTGCTCCCTGGGAGGCTGCAGTGAGGAGGGCTGCAGTGAAAGGACCTTTCTCTTCCTTGGGCCTCCATTCACTCTGGCATCTCAGGCAATGACTAGCTCTTTGAGACTCAGTTTCTTCCTCTATAAAATGGAGGCAGAAATGCCACCAGCCTCCTAGGGCTGCTAGAGGCTTGAACGACTATTGCAGGGAACCGTGCCCCACAGAGCCAGGTGCTGGGAAGCGCAGCCACGGTCATCCTCCCTGGGAAGGGCATCTGGTAGGCTGGGCCCTCTCCTTGGAACATAGCCCACTTTCCTCGAGTGACCCCTCCAGGCCCTGGGGTCTGATACTCACCACCACCTCCAGGTCAGAGTTCAAGTGCCGCTGGGTGTCAGACATCTGCACCAAGATCTCCCCTGGAGGCATGGATGCAGCTGTGGCTTTGGTGTGTGGCAGCCTGCCCCGCCCACCCACCACCCTCTTCCGCTGAAAGCCAACAGAGGGCCTGCCCGAGACTGGATTTTGGGACCAAAGTCCGGGAACTTCCCATATGGTTCTCTGGGAGCCAGGCCATGTGTGTCCCAGCCTGGGAGCAGCCCGGCAGGGAGTGGTGGCGGGGAGCCTGGGCCCCAGAACAAGAGTCTGGCTCTGGGCCCTGGGCTGAAAGGCCTGTGTCAGGGACTCGGGACATCCTGGAAGGGCAAGGGTGCAAAAGGAGGGCCCAAGAATGGGGTCTGCTGTGGAGGGGGAGCCTCACCCAGAATCTGTGAGGTGGGGCTCTGCAGGGCACGCTCCCCAATCTTCTGGATGGCACTGAAGTAGACCTCGGCCGCCTCGGACAGAGCTGTGGACCAGAAGGGACAGGTCCGGTCCAGCCCTGCCTCTGCCCCACCCTTCTGGAGGCTCTTTTCATCTGGAGGGGACTGTGTCTGTCCTGGGTGGGGTGTGGGCATCTGTGTGTGCCCCTGAGGAGGGTGTGACCAGTTGAGCTGTGAAACTCAGGTGCAGGGGCATAAGGTGAGGGCTGGGGGCAGGGAGGTGGCGTGGAAAGCATCTAAGAAGCAGGGGGATGGGAGGCCCTGAGGTTCAGGGTTGATCAGCACTGGTGGGTAGTGGGGTGCTATTGGCAGGTATGAGCGGCCACAGCGGACGGGTACAAGGGTTTGCATGGGGACCGAGTGAATGTCAAGGCCAGCTGCAGGGTGTGTGGGTGGTGGCTGGTTGGAGTGAGGAAGCCAGCTGCTGTGTGAGCCTGGGTGCAGAGGTGGGACTGAATATAGGGGTGGGTTCAGCTGGTGGCATCCAGGTGACACCTAGAAATGTATGCACTGTCAGGGGCTGCCCTGGGGCGGTGTGGGCCTGCAGGGCCTGGTACTGCATCATGGGAGTGTCTGGAGGCACCTGAAGGAGGGGGCAATGAGGGGTGCTGGGTGTGGACTGGGGTGCGTGGGCACAGGAGAGTGGGGGTGCATAAGGCCTCTCTGGCTGCAGAGGTGTGAGGGTGAGGGTGGTGGGTAGGAGGGTGTAGGGTTGAGGATGAACAGGTGTGGGGTGTAGAGAATCTGGGAGGGGCCTGGGTGGGTGGGAACAGCAGAGGCCCAGGGCTGGGGCTCGGTGGCCCGGGCAGGCACTCACCGTGGAAGGCACGCAGGTAGTTGTTGCCCAGGTACACCAGGTTCTCCAGGGCGGGGTTAAACTGCTCCATGATGCTCTGGACCCCAGGGCCAGGGGAGGAAAAAGGTGTAGAGATGGGGGAGCGAGAAGGAACCATGGATGGAGTCAAGTCACCAGGCGTCAGGGACAGGGCACCCCCAGCCCAGTGAGAAGCCCCAGACTTTGGGGCGCCCATCTACAAACCTAGGCTCACCCAGAATCCTGGCTCTTGGCTGCAGGGACCTCAGAGCCCATCTTTTGGGGTCCTGTTCTAAGCTGTGGTCCCCTCACAGCCAGCTCCCGCTCACATCTGCTCTGGCGGGACCGAGGTGCCTCCCGAGATGGTGCACCTGGAAGGTTCTCCTCCTCCCGCTGGGCAGAAGCTGGCCCACCTGCTGTGGTCCCCACTGGGCACGGCTCAGCCCTGCCCTATGTCCAGGCCTTGCTGGGCTATACACCTGGGGCTGCCAACAGTCACCCCCGGGGCAAGGGCAGCTCTTGCCCTCCTCCAAGAACAGCCCCCCATGGGCAAGGCTGTGGCTGGATTAGTGTGGGCCTCCCCAGGCTGGGGCCAGGCAGAGAGCTCCCTGGATGGTGAAGACGGGCCTGGACTTAGGCTTGGACTTGGACTTGGGTCTCAGTTCAAATCCCAGCAGCACCTCTTCCTCCCTCCATGACCTTGAATGAGCTGTTTAACCTCTTTGGTCTCAGTTTTCTCATCTATCAAACAGGGTGGTCATTTTTGACCTCACAGGTGGGTGGTGTGAGGCTTACAGGTGAAAGGGTCCTGCACACAGGAGGTGCTCAATAAATGTCTGTGGCGGCTGCAACAACCCCCTGGGGGTGAAGTAGGAAGTCTGAGGGGCTCAGAAATGAGAGAGAGGGAGAGAGAGGGTCTTTATTCCCAGGCCGGGCAGCCAGGCCCTTCTCATCCAGACTCAACTCTCCCCACCCTGGGCCTTGGGCTCCCTCCTGCCTTGTCCAGCATCTGGGAGTTGGGGGTTCCTGCTGTATGGCTGAGTGCTCTCGGGGATCCTTACCCCCGTACCCACCCCTGGGCCAGCCTGGCTCCAGGCTTCCCTTTCCAGGACATCTGCAGCCCCGGCTGGCCCTCCGTCCTCCAGAGCGGGCCTGATTTCTGTGCTCTGGGAGGAGGGGCTCAGGCCTGGCTTGGCCACCCATGTGCTCACCTTGTAGATGGCCATGGTGGACCTGTAGAACTGGTCCATCTCGGGGGCCATGGAGGGGCTGTCCCGGGTCTGAGCAGGAGGCTGGGAGCTGGTGGCGATGGCACAGCCGGGAGCAGTGGTAGGTAGTCCCTCAGGTGCCCACGACTCGGCTGGCAGCGAGGAAGCCGCGGAGAGGGACCTGGAGATGGAGGCCTGCCTCAGAGGAGTGGCAGCTTAATTATTCACCAACTCGGGATGTCAGAACGTGATCTGGGGCGTAACCAGATCTGGCAGGGAAGGCATCCTGTGACGGGCAGGCTCGTGTGACCTGCCCTTCAATTATTCACCCCTTGGAGCTGTGGGCTGATACAAGTGCCCATGTGGATGAGCCCCCTCCTGGGTCACCCCCTCCTCAAGGACCCCAACCCTGGGGGTCCCCGCCCTCCCACCTGCCTATACCAGGCATTGCCCACCTTACTGGGTGGGCGCTGCCCGATGCCCTCCCCCAGGACTCTCTCTGCCAGACCCAGCAGCAGCAGCCCCTGGAGGGGAACGCCGCTTTACTTCTCACTGTCCTCAGGCCTGCGGCTCACAGTGGGGCCACGCCCTCTGAGCTTGGCTCCCACAGCCGCTCTGGCCCGCCCAGCTCCTCCACTTGCCGGAGCAGGAGCAGCACAAACGCTGGAGTTGCCCAGACCTGGGCAGACCTCGGCCCTGCACACGCGCTGCCTGTCCACGCAGAGTCCCCGGCCTCTCTGGGTGACAAATGGGGCTCTCCCTGGTCCTCCAAGATGAAGTTGAGGATTGTGGCCCTCCTTGGGCCTGCCGGGGGTATGTGGGCCTGGCAGCTGCCTCTGCATACCCTAAGGGCCGGTTTAGGGGAGGCCTAGAGGAAAGAGGAGGTGTCCCTGCCCAGGGATCCTGGAAAACAGAGTGTCCGGGTACAAAGGAAAAGTCCGGTCAAGGCCAAGGGTCAAGGCCGAGAGGAGCCGGGGGTCAGGGGAACAGGTGGATCTCACACCACTGCACACACAACACAGGTGAACTTGAATCCAAATGATTTATTTCAGTTTTGGCTCTTAAGCCACTTCCATTGGGAAGAAGAAACTCCCAGGAGTGACCTTTGAGAGCTGAGGGTTCTCGGGGTGGGGCAGTGTGAGGGGCTGGGCCAGTGTGAGGGGCAAAGTCGAACGGGCATCCCACTCCTGCGGCCTGGGCTTTCCCAGCTGATGGGGTGGGGGACACCCCGTTTCTTTAGTCCCAGCCCCCAGGGAACGGAGCAGAGGGCAGAGGGAGTGGGCTGCACCCACCAGGAAGCCTGGGAGTGCCCTTGCTGGGGGCTGGGGCAGAGGCAGCCCTGCAGGCTCTCAGGGAGGCTGGGGCTGGGGGCAGGGGTATGGTTGTGCCCGGGTACCCTTAATGTTTGAGCTGATGGGGGAGTCAGTTGTCCTTGACAGTCAGGGAAAGGGGCCAAAGGGGGCTCTAAACTTTCCCAGCCTGGAATGACAGAAAGTGCTGGAAGGCGGGGTTAGTGGGAGACAGGCCTTCAGGACCAGCCTCGGGCAGGCAGCTTGGCATTCTCCCAGGCCTGGTCTATGGACTCAGAGGTGCCTGGGCCCAGATCTGCCCGGGAGGGCAGTGGCTGGGCCTGGCCTGGCAGGGGCTGAATGGACGAGGTCAGCTGGGGCCGGTGAGAGGCTGGGGACCCTCAGGGTGAGAGCAGCAGCTGGATGAGCTTCTGGAACTCCTCGCGGTGCTCATAGATGTAGACCTCGGTCTCCCAGAGGGCGTTGACCAGCACTGTGTCACTGACCTCATCCAGCATGATGTCCGTTCCCAGCTGGGGGTTCAATCTGTTCGGGCCAGGGAGGAGGGGGTCACCCTAGGATGCTCAGGCTGGGCAGGGGACGCCAGCTAGGACCAGGGTGGGCTTGGGGAACAGAGCAGACCCTTGGGGAAGGGAAAGTCCACACTAGGGCTGGGAGGGGAAGGTCGGTGAGTCCGACCAGGCCAGGGCACGGGGCCAAGGGCTGGGGCGGCTGAGCCCTCACCTGAAGTACTGGATGCCGACCATCTCGCACCAGGCCCGTGCCCGGTCCACAGCCCGCCCGTCTGGATCCGTGCACTGGTGAGAAGCAGCCTTGGTGAGTGCCGGGCCCACACCCCGCCCGGCCCGCACCCCGCCCGGCCCTGCCCTGCACTCTCGGAGCCCCAGCCTGGGGAGCCCCAGGCTCTTTCGAGTCAGGCTGAGCCACACAGCAGCAGAGTGGCTCGGGCAAAACCCCTTCCTGGGACTGCAGGGACTGTCCCAGCTGTGCAATCAGAGGGGCAGAAGTCTCAGCAGTGCCCTTTCAGGGATGATGAGTGGGGGAAAGGGTAGCGACTGAGTCGACAGGCCTCCATGTCCCCTCTCCCTGAAGTTTCCCTCCCTCCCTCCTCTGTCTCTCTCTCTTTCTTTCTTTCTTTTTGAGACAAGGTCTCCTTCTGTTGCTCAGGCTGGAGTGCAGTGGCATGATCACAGCTCACTGCAGCCTCTGCCTCTTGGGCTTGGGACCACAGGCACACACCACCATGTCCAGCTAGTTTTTAATTTTTTGGTAGAGACAAAGTCTCATTATATTGCTCAGGCTGGTCTCAAACTGCTGTGCTCAAGTGGTCCGCCTGCCTTGGCCTCCCAAAGTGCTGGGATTACAGGGTGAGCGCCCAGCCCGCTCTGGAGCCTTTGTCCGTTCTGGGCTTCTACACTGCGCTATGTTTGCAGAAAGGGATCCGCAGCTAAAAAGGGTTTGAAAACCCCCCTGCTGGTGGTCACTGAGGGTCCCTGCCCCGCACTGAGACCCTGAACTGTGGACTCTCTCTCCCTCCAGCTGGCTAAAGGCGATGGACAGAGCCCTGCTGTCTCCTCCAACACCAAAGGCCCCACAGGATGAGGGGAAGCCATCGACCTGGGCTGCAGACCCTGAGGGAAGTGGCCTGGGGGAGGGGCCCACACTCACACAGTCCACCACCATCTTGCCCAGTTCCTTGGCCCCAAAAACAGTCTTGGCCAGCTCCCAGGGGTTGCTGGGACGGAAGACATCCACACAGGTCACAGGCACTTGTGGGGACCTCCCTGTCCCCAGGGAGACAACGATGGAGAGTTTCTTCACCTTGTTGGCCTGACCCTGTTGGGAACAGGACAGGGGCAGTCAGAAGGGACCTTCCACAGGTAGGGGGCACGAAGGGGAGCGTCAAGGGGAGGCCCAAGACTGGGCTCTGGGGCACATGAGAACAGGGCAAGAGGTCTCTGGTGGCAAGAGCACACCTGGCATGATTTCCAGCCAGCCTCTTGCACGTGACCCCAGAACGGCTGGTGCGGGCATCACATGCCATCTGCTCAGGACAGCATCTGTGTACCAACAGGACCACACATACACCAGCTGCAAGAAGGATCCCGCCCACCCCATCTGATGCTGGCCCAAGTCAAGTCGTGGCCAGGGGAGGAAAGGCAGACGGTGTTCCTTGGTGTTGGTGATTTGCCAGGTATTTGCATCATTACTTCATTTAATCTCCAGCCAGTCTGTGGAGAGGGCACTGATCACCCAGTTTGCAAATGAGGGCTCTCAGCGAAGCTCAGGCCGGGAAGCAGCTGCGGGGGCCACGTGGTAGGGAAGTAGGGGCTAAGGCTTGAACCTGAGCCCTGGGTGCTGCCTTTTTTTTTTTTTTTTTTTTTTTTGAGACAGAGTCTCGCTCTGTCTCCCAGTCTGGAGTGCAGTGGCGCGATCTCGGCTCACTGCAAGCTCCGCCTCCTGGGTTCACACCATTCTCCTGCCTCAGCGTCCCGAGTAGCTGGGACTACAGGCTCCTGCCACTATGCCCGCCTGGCTAATTTTTTTGTATTTTTAGTAGAGACAGGGTTTCACCGTGTTAGCCAGGATGGTCTCGATCTCCTGACCTCGTGATCCACTTGCCTCGGCCTCCCAAAGTGCTGGGATTACAGGCGTGAGCCGCTGTGCCCGGCCGCTGCCTCTCTTATTTGCTTCCGAACAAGCTCTGCTGCCGATTTGCTGGATGATCTTGGGTGATGCCTCCCACTCTGGGTCCCAGGCTCCCCATCCGCACGCAATAGGAGAGTTAGACTGGCTAGTGTCTGACAGTCTGACAGTCTCTGCCGCCTGCAGGAAGCCCGCCCTGCCTGATCTGGCCCCTAGAGGGCGCTTCTCTGTCTGCCCAGAGCCTCTGCTGCGCTGCCCAGGACGCCCTGGGGCTTCGGGAAACCACAGCAGCAAGGATGCAGCTCAGGCTCCCAGCAGTGCTGTGAACATTTCACAGACAACAGCATACCAAGGCCTCACAGCCTCCCCAGGCAGGCGCTATGATGGCCCCATTCAGTAGCTGCAGTGAGTGCAGGCAGAACCGGGACCCCCAGAGGCGCCCTGGCTCCAGGGTCTGAGCTCAGCCACCGCGCTCGCCCACCCCGGTCACCCACCGCCCGCCACGCCACAGGGCCTCCCCTAGCATGCTGGGTCCTGCCAGCCTCTGCTGTACCTCTGCAGAGAGAGGGCTGCTGCTCTTCCTCCAGATCACTGATTCTGCACTGCTCTGTCCCCAAAGGCCTCAGGATGGGTCCCCTGTTCCATGGAGCCCTTTCCGAGCCCCCAGGCCTTTTAGCAGAGGCCTCACGGTCCTCCACCACAGCACCGGCAACCCGTGGGGGCAGGCATTCCTGTGGGACTGTCTATCCACAGAGGTGAGCTCAAGGGCAAGCATGTGTCCTGTCCCCAGGCTGGCTCGAGTGGCACGTTCATGGTATGCATGCCGCCCTCCCCACTCACGCACACTTAGAGCACAGTGGTCCTCAGACCCCTCTTAGCACAGTGATTCAGGCAGATCCCACCCATGGAACAGGTTCCAGTGAGATCAATTTGCCCTGCGTGCACATATGAATGAGTGCGTGTGTAAAAGCCACCTGCTGTCCTGGGGGTCTGTCCCTAGCATGGTTTGCTGAAACAGGATTGGCTCCAGGGAGCAGTGGGTCCAGGCCCTCTGGCCTACGGCACTCACCTTGCGGATCAGGTCCTGATTGTACTCATGGATCTCGGTCATGGCATCCAGCGTGGGGTTGTTGGCCAGCAGCCCACCGTCCAGGAAGCGCCCATTGGGTCGGAAGTAAGTAGGAGCTGCCCCGCTGCTTCGGGCCGCCCGCCACACCAGCTGGTCTAGGGGCGGGGAAGGAGGGCGGCCCAGTGGCACAAGGGGCTGGCATAAAACCCATGCACTCCAGATCTCAGGGTGTGCGTGTTGGGGGCTGGGGGTGCGGGAAGAGGGGAGGCTGGGAACTCTTCAGAAGCAGGACCCACGAGGCCACACTCTCTGGCTAGTTCGTCCTGGTGGAAGGCAGGTACAGCTGAGGACTTTCCAGGGACTTTTCTAACCTGCCAGGGGCCTGACAGCTCCCCCGCAATCCCTGTCCTCAGCCAATAAAGACCAGTGCAGCGGGTGGGCTGGTGGCACGGTGAGGGTGCCTGATGGCAAGTGCGCGACTCCCACCCACCACCCCGCAGCCTCTCGGGCCAGTCGCTTCCCATGGATGCATCAAACATGGTTTAAACCTGAGGGCTGAGCTGGAGGCCTGAGGTTAACGTTCTGGTTGAAACGAGGCTCCCGGACAGTTTCTGGAGCATCGTAGTTCCGGAAGAGGTGGAGTTCAGCCGGCTGCCGGTCAGACAGTGTCCCTGTCAGCATCACCCTGGAGAGAAATGAGGCAGGAGGACGGCTGAGCCTGCCGGTCAGACAGTGTCCCTGTCAGCATCACCCTGGAGAGAAATGAGGCAGGAGGACGGCTGAGCCACCCGCCCATCCACCTTTCCCTTTCCCCACAATTCACACCCCAGGGCCTTGGGTAGCAGAGTGCCCACTCCAACCTCTGTTTGGGATAGGTGGGCTTCTCCCCCCACCATCCCCGCAAAACAGGCTCTCTCCGGCAGTGCTGGAGGAGTGTCAGATTGGTCCAACCTTGGGAGCACAATTCAGCAAAAGTTGGTTTTTTTGAAAGGCTAATCCAATGGAAAAACCTGTTGCAAGACTGATAAAACATGGCTGTTATCTGTTATCAAAATCAGGAAAGAAAAGGGAGCCGCACCAACACACACTGCAGACATTAGAAAAAGGAGAATCGGCTGGGCATGGTGGCTCATGTCTGTAACCCCAGCACTTTGGGAGGCCGAGGCAGGTGGATCACCTGAGTTCAGGAGTTCGAGACCAGCCTAACATGGGGAAACCCCGTCTCTACTAATAATACAAAAATTAGGTGTGGTTGCGCATGCCTGTAATCCCAGCTACTTGGGAGGCTGAAGCAGGAGAATTGCTTGAACCCAGGAGGCAGAGGTTGCAGTGAGCCGAGATCACGTCATTGCACTCCAGCCTGGGCGATAAGAGTGAAACTCCGTCTCAAAAAAAAAAAAAAAACAAAAAAACAATATTTTGAACAACTCTAAGCCAATAAGCTTAAAGATTTAGATGAAATGGACACATTCCTAGAAAAACTTCACTTAACCAAAACTAACTCAAAAAGGTATTTAGAAACCCCGAGTGGTGAGTCTCACAACCACTATAGAAATTAATTCCATCATCAAAAATCCTCCCACCAAGCAAACTCCAGGCCTAGAAGAATTTACTAACAAGTTCTACCATAAATTCAAAATAAAGTCACTATTATACTAACTCTTCCAAAAAAAATAAAAAGAGGAAATATTTCCTCAAAACCCAAAATAGGAAAAAACGGGTCAAGTTCGCCCACGAGCGTGGACACAAAAATCTTTTTTTTGAGACGGAGTCTCACTCTGTTGCCCAGGCTGTAGTACAGCGGCGCAATCTCGGCTCACTGCAAGATCTGCCTCCCGGGTTCACGCCATTCTCCTGCCTCAGCCTCTCCGAGTAGCTGGGACTACAGGCGCCCGCCACCACGCCCGGCTAATTTTTTGTATTTTTAGTAGAGATGGGGTTTCACTGTGGTCTTGATCTCCTGACCTCGTGATCCGCCCACCTCGGCCTCCCAAAGTGCTGGGATTACAAGTGTGAGCCACCGCGCCTGGCCAAAAATCTTAAACAAAATATGATCAAACTGAACCCATCAGAATTCTCTCTAGAGAAGGCACCAGTAAGAGAGAGTAGGCCTCGAACAGGTATTTGCACATCCGACGTTGACAGCAGTCAATTTACAACTAAAATATCCATCAATGGATGAATGGAGAAGCAAAACGTGTATCCAACAGACAATGGAGTTTTTCAGCCTTAAAAAGGAAGGAAATTCTGACACACGCTACAACATGGATGCCAAGTGAAATAAGCCAGTCATGGCCGGGCACGGTGGCTCACCCCCGTAATCCCAGCACTTTGGGAGGCCGAGGTGGGTGGATCACGAGGTTAGGAGTTCGAGACTGGCCTGGCCAACATGGTGAAACCCTGTCTCTACTAAAATACAAAAAATTAGCCGGGCATGGTGGTGCACGCCTATAATCCCAGCTACTCCGGAGGCTGAGGCAGGAGAATCACTTGAACCTGGGAAGCAGAAATTGCAGTGAGCCGAGATCGCGCCACTGCACTCCAGCCTGGGTGATAGAGCAAGACTCCATCTCAAAAAAAAAAAAAAGAAAGAAATAAGCCAGTCACAAAAAGACAAATACTGTATGATTCCACTTACATAAGGTACGGTCAAAGATAAAATTGCAACAAATTTAAAGATGTTAATTGGCTTTTATTGATGAACTGAGAGTCAGGCAGGCCACAAAACCAGAATAGGTTCAAACAACTCTGGCCTGCAACGTGGTCAGGCAGTGTTGATGGGCTGAAAACCAAAGTGAGGTGTGGAGCTTAATTGGTTTGCCTTCTTTGAATCAGGTGGCCATCTATGATTGATTAAAGCTCAGCTGTTGTAGCTAACCAGAACTCAGCTATTTGTTACATGGGTATATGCCTAAGCTAACTAGGTTCACTTGGCATGAATGACTCCATATTGGTTTCGTCTGTTGGGCCTGGTACAGAATCCTGGTCCAAATCAATTACCCCCTAAAAATTTTACTTAACAGTACCTGGAGCAGTTAAAACTCATAGGAAGAGAAAGTAAAATGGTGGTTACTATTTTGAGCATTTCTGAATGATCTTTTCATATTTTGAAAATGAGTCCTTTGATGGATGTATGGATTCGAAATCTTTTCTCCCACTCTGTGGCTTGTCTTTTTACTCCCTTTATGGTGTTTTTGTTTTATTTATTTATTTGGATGGACCCATGTTCTTAATGGAGTAGAATTTATAAATATTTTTTCTTTTTATAGTTTGTGGTTTTTTTTGTTTTGTTTTTTTTGTCTTAAGACAGGGTCTCACTCTATTGCCCAGGCTGGAGTGCAGTGATGGGATCACAGCCCACTGCAGCCTCAGCCTCCGGGGCTCAATTGATCCTCCCACCTCAGCCTCTCAATTAGCTGGAACTACAGCCGTAGTGCCACCATGCCCAGCTAATTGTTAGTTTTAAGTTTTTTGTAGAGATGAGGGTCTCACTATGTTGCCCAGGCTGGTCTCGACCTCCTGGCCTCAAGTGATCCTCCTGCCTCAGCCTCCCAAAGAGCTGGGATTACAGGCTTGAGCCACCATGCCTGGCATATTCCTATTTTTGAGAAGAGGTAGAAACTTCAGGGTCTATGCTTGTATCCACTTCTCTCTACTGCCCCCAAGAATAGCCATGATGTTTTTGAAGAAGGCCAAGGTGGAGGATCTGCCACCCAGACACCAGGACTCACCACACAGCGGTAGTTTTTTATGCTCTGTGGTCTGGGCACAGAGACAGCTTTCCAACCAGTGGAACAAAACACAGCCTGGAGCAGATCCAAGAGCAGAGGGATGCTTGACCCACTGCTGAGGAAGCGGAGGGAAGGACAGACTTCACAGATGGGGCTGGGAAAAATTGGCCAATCACGTGGAAAACATTAAATTGGATCTTGGATTTCACCCTCATACAAAAATCAATTCCAGGTTGATAAAAGACCTCAATGTAAAAGGCAGATCTAGAGAGCTTTCCAGCTCGACACAGGAGAATCGTGTGCTGCTTGGGGGCAGCAAAGGGGTTTATGAATGAGACATAAAAAGCACAAACTAGGCTGGGCATGGTGGCTGATGCCTGTAACGGGAAGCCAAGGCGGGCGGATCGCCTCAGCTCAGGAGTTCAAGACTAGCCTGGGCAACATGGTGAAACCCCATCTCTACAAAAAATACATGTGTTGGCACATGCTAGTAGTCCCAGGCACTCAGGCGGCTGAGATGGGAGGACTGCTTGAACCCAGGAGGTCGAGGCTGCAGTAAGCCGTGTTCACGGCAATGTACTCCAGCATGGGCCCCACAGCAAGACGCTGTTTCAAAAAAAAGAAAGAAAGAAAGGAAAAAATCACAAACTACAAGAAGAAAAATATTTATAAATATTATCTACCTCATTAAGAACATGGGCCACCAAAACCAAAACCAAAACAAAAAACAAAAAACAAAAACCTAGAAACACCACAGAGCAGAAAGACAAGCCACAGAGTGGGAAAAAAGATTGAAGGTCCCTGGCCTTGGACCCTAGGGAAGACCGCAGAGGGGATGCCGGGCCCCTAAGACTGGGGGAGACTCACTTTCAAAATATGAAAAAATCACTCAGAAATGCTCAAAACACTCCTCTTGGAACACACCATTCATCCAGCCCCGAACGGGATGCATTGCTTAGTCCTAGGATTTGGGCTTCCCAAACAAATGTTTCCTGGAAATGTGACTTTCTCCTTCAGTCTGACTTAAATTAGTTCAAGTCTTGTAGGCCTTAAATTAAAGGTTAAGACTGAAGCCCTCTGATTATAACCTAGTAGTCCGATCCTGGGAGTGAGTGCTGTCTGAAATGTGAGAAAATGTTTAGCCGTGTCATTTGAAAGGCCAGTGGGTTCCTTTTGCCTGGGCAGCAAAAACCCAGCCTCTGCCCAGGTGGTCTCAGAGAAGGGTGGCCCAGGCTCTCTCCAGGCAAGCCCCAGACCCCTGGCCGGGCAGGGCAGAGCCAGGCAGGGCAGAGCCGGGCAGGGCAGAGCCGGGCAGGGCAGAGCCGGGCAGGGCAGAGCCAGGCAGGGCAGAGCCAGGCCCACCAGGCCACACCCCTCCTGCGCTCAGCAGGTGTCTGCATGCCCAAGTGAGAGCCACACCCCAGCCCTCTGCCTCCCTGGGAAGGGGGTTCCCTCTGCTCCCCTCAAGCATGGGGCGCTCTTCCCCCTCCCTCAGCAGGACAGGGAGCCCTCTGTCCCCAGGGAACAGCCACAGTGGGCACAGCTGCGGCCACGGCCCCAGTGTGCCAGGGCTTACTTGGGTTTCCTGACGTCCGTCATCTTGGTGTGCTCCCCAAACTCCCGCTTCAGGAACTCCTCCAGGGGCCCCGACTCATAGGGCCTGGAGCCCCGGAACACCTCATCCTTCATGCGAAAGTACATGCCGCGCATGTAGGCCATGGACTTACCTAGGAACAAAGGGGTCAGAGGCGGGGAGATGCAGCGGCCACAGGCAGGGCTCCCGTAGAACAGCCTGCAGAGGGCCTGAACGCAGGAGGTGGCAGGAGGAAGCGGGTTTACCAAGGCCTAAGCAAACCCACATTCTGGGCCCTTCCTTTGCAACCTCCCAGACAGACAGAGAGAAACCCCCTTCCGGCTGGACATGGTGGCTAGCGCCTGTAATCCCAGCACTTTGGGAGGCTGAGGCAGGTGGATCACTTGAGGTCAGGAGTTTGAGACCAGCCTGCCCAACATGGTGAAACCCCGTCTCTATTAAAAATACAAAAATTCGCCAGGTGTGGTGGCGGGCGCCTGTAGTCCCAGCTACTCGGGAGGCTGAGAGGCAGGAGAATCGCTTGAACCCGGGAGCGGAGGTTGCAGTGAGCCAAGATGCACCACTGCACTCCAGCCTGGGCAACGGAGAGACTCAAAAACCACTGAAGCCCCACGGCTCTGCACCTCATCTTGTATTCATGATTTTGTATTATTTTCCTTAAAGAAGAGCCCCTCAAGAGTAAAAGCTTATAAAAGCTAGACCCACGTTGTTTGTCACAGAAAACAAGGAATAGCCCTGTCCTTTGCGCCTTCAGAACAGGCAGGGCCAAGGGGCCGGCTGCACCTCCAGGAAGGAGAAGCTGCCCCACTTCCCCCGTGAGGCAGTGAGTTCCCCAGGGCCAGGGATGTACAAGCAGAGGGTAGCTGAAAGGAGGCCATCTGCCCACACCGGAGGATCAGCCAGGAGACCTCTCAAATCCCCTCCATGGCCCCTGGGAGTCTCAAGACCCCGGATGGGGAGAAATGGTCCCTGAAGAAGGACGTGGCCCTTTTGGAGAAGAAGCTAGGACTCTGCCCAGTCTGCCTGCTCAGACCTTGTGCCCGCCCTTGGACCCTGTGGAAGACCAGAGAGGGGATGCTGGGACCCTGAGGCTGGGGGAGAGAGCTGGGCGCACTGCTGGAGACCCAGTCCTGACTGCCCAATTCACTGGCTGATCCTCTCTGGTTCTCAGTTTCCCCATCTGCTCACCCCGCAGGGCTATGGTGAGAATCATCAAAAGGAAATGAAATACCAGTCAATAAACCGCCGTGGACACTAACGTCCCGGCAACTTGACAGATGACTCTCCTCCGCCCATGGGACTCTGTCCCCAGCACCTCCTGGACTGGCTGAGCCCCCTGCTCCTGAGGCTGGGGTATGCCTGGCTCAGCTCTGCATCCCCAGCATCCAACATAGGCCTGGCCCACAGGCCCTGATACCCACCCTAGGGTGGGGAGTCCTCCCCTGGCACCTCCAAGACTTTGCATGACCAGGATCCAGATGTGGGGGCGCTCTGGAGAAAATGGAATCTGACCAGCACAGGGGCAGGGGCACCAGTCAGACATGTTGAGTCCCAGGACAATGCCCAGGGGGTTGGGGGGAGCTGAGGACCCTGATCTGGCGGTGCCCCTCCCCACCTGTCAGCACCTAGAAGCTCAGACAGCTCCACAGAGGAGCCGTCACAACACTGGCCACCCGGCTATCTGTCCAGCAAGCCAGGCGCCTTTGCAAAGCGGCAGTGAAAGGAGACTACACAGTGCCCTGTGGCCTAGGAAGTGCCAGGCTGGGAGTCTAGGGGACTGTGCTCCAGCCCAGCGACCCCATGGATGAGCTATGTGACTTCACGTCATCCCTCCCCGCCTGGGAACTTAATTTCCCAGTAAAATTTCCCAGTAAAATGAAGTGTGCAGGCAAGGGCTCTGGCATCCTGAGGCTCAGTGGCTCCTCATTCCTGAGACTGCCTGCTGCGTGCACCCTGGGAATGGGATTCCTTATGTGCAGCAGGCTGTGTGGCCCCTGGTGCCTGCTTTGCAGGGGTGAGGGGAGGAGGGGTTAAGGCAGTCGATAGGAAACGCTTCCTATGCCGAAATTTCACACAGCCAGCTCTACCCTCTGTGGCCAGAGGGTGGGGGATCCCCAAACCCAAGCCCATGGGCCCAGCCCTTCTCCTTCCAGCCTGGGACCTCAGCACCTGCAGCCCCGCCCCTGCCTCCTCAAAGGGCTTATAGCCCTCCTCTACTCCTGCACTCTCTTTTTGCAAAGCCCTGAAGACAAACTCGGCCCCTTGAGGACACAGGTCTCAGCCCCGCCTGGCCCCATCCCCAGGGGCCGCCCTCACTGTGCAGAATGGCCAGGGCCAGGATGCCTCCAGTGCTGGTGCCCGCCACCCAGTCAAACAGGTCCTTGGTGGCCACACCCGAGGCCTTCTCGATGGCGATGAGGAGCTGGATGATGATGAGGCCTTTCACTCCTCCTCCATCCAGGCACAGCAGGTGGTCGTGGCTGCAGTGGGAACAGCAGTGGGAGAGAGGAGGGTCCTGCCACAGCCCAGTACTTTACATCCACCCTCATAGCCCTTGTCCCCTGCAGCTGTGTCCTGGCAGACAGACCCAGACGGACCCGAGGAACTTCTGTCCTATGCAGGACAGCGAGGGTGGGGGTGAGGGCAGTAAAGGAACAAATGTCTAGTATTTCAGGGGCTGGAGAGTGCAACAGAGAAAGGGAAAGGAAGGTCGGGGGATAGCATCACTGACCAGGCGCCATCCCAGCAGGATCTCGGCCAGTCTCCCCAACTTGGGACACCTGATTTTGGTCAGTATCAGGCCTGATCCAAAGCAGGTGCCTGATAAAGTCTGTTGGAATTAAATAAGGCTGGGGAAGGAGGGGCGGGGACCCTACAGCCAGGCCAGGAATGGGCAGTGACAGGGTGTCAGGGCCTCCACACAAGGTGGGAGAAGCAGGGGAGGAGGGGGCAGGGAGGAAGGGAGAGGTTCATGCCAGGGGCTATGGGAGGGGTGCTACCAGCATTAGCTCATGTCATTGTCCCAAACGCCTCTGAGGTAGACCCTCCCTGACATCCCTGTGCTTATTTATTTAGAGACAGAGTTTCACTCTTGTTGCCCAGGCTGGAGTGCAATAACGCGATCTCGGCTCACCGCAACCTCTGCCTCCCGGGTTCAAATGATTCTCCTGCCTCAACCTCCCGAGTAGCTGGGATCACAGGTGCCCGCCACCACACCCAGCTAATTTTGTATTTTTAATAGAGACGGGGTTTCTCCATGTTGGCCAGGCTGGTCTTGAACTCCCGACCTCAGGTGATCCGCCTGTCTCGGCCTCCCAAAGTGCTGGGATTACAGGCACGAGCCACTGTGCCCCGCCTTATTTATTTATTTATTTATTTATTTATAGAGACAGGGTCTCACTCTGTTACCCAGGCTGGTGTGTGGTGGTGCAATCACAGTTCACGGCAGCCTCAACCTTCTGAGCTCAAGTGATCCTCCCGAGTAGCTGGGACTACAGGCAGGAGCCACTGCGCCTACTCTCTGTGCATATTTTTGAGTGACGGAGGGAGTGTAGCTCAGAGGTTAGGTGACGGGAACCAAGTCATATGGATGCGGACTGGACCTGGACCCAGGTCTGCCGCCTCCTGAGTCACATGCTCTCCAGCGCGCCCTGACACGTCTCCCCACATCCTGCCTGTCCTCATTGGCCATGCCCTGGGGGAATGCCTTTGTGGTCGGTTCAGTCTGGAACCTTCCTCTGATCTTCTCTTCTTCCCATCTCAGCTTGATGAAGCTGAGAGAAGCCTGCCCTGATGCCATCGAGACCCTCCCTCACAGCCCGCCTGCTGCTCCACCTGCTTCCTGGTGGAGGCTGCTTCCATTCCATTCGCAATCTTTCTTTTACTCTCTCCTGCGCTGACCTGGAAGCTCCACCAGGGCAGAAGCCGCCTCTGCTCTGGGCAGCGCTGTGTGTCAAGGGGATGCAGGAGGTGCCCAAGAGGGCTGATAAATGGAGGAGGCCTGGGTCCCACCTCTAGGGGTCTTTTCCTGGACCAGGTACCCAGCCCCACAGCAAGCCTAGAGGTGGCAGGGGAGAGACTACACTGTTGCTGGAGGCCAAAGCAAACTCCCGAAGATGCGGGGCTGGCGACAGAGATCAACCCAGAGGGCGCAGGGCTCTGTAGCTTGGAAGGCCCAAGTGGGGAGCTACCGAGGGGTCTCCTGACTCTTGCCTCAGCCCCGCTCCAGGCAGGGTTCTGAGGCTCCAGAATCTGGGGAATCTGCTTTTCTTCCCTTGGGAAATGTGGGTCCCCCACCTCAGGTGCAGCTGCCTCACCTCAGCCCCTGCACAGGTGTGTGTATGTACATGCATGTGTGTACGTGTGTGTGGATGTGTGTGGGTGTCCATGTGCATGCATGCATGTGCATGTGTGTGCATGTGTGTGTGCATGCATGTGTGTTTGCACGTGTGCATGTGTGTGTGTGTCCATGTGTTTGCATGTGGGCATGCATGCATGTGCATGTGGGTGTGTGTGCGTGCATGTGTGCGTGTGTGTGTGCGTGTGTGCCCGCGTGCAAGAGCATGCAGGGGGCACAGGGGAGGGAATGCTGATGGGGCAGGGGAACCTCCAGGGCACACAACAGGGTAGCATGGAAGTGAGTGCGAAGTGTGAGGACCCACGGAGCTGCACGATCACTGCCTGGCCCTGGGAGTGGAGCTGCCTCTGATTCTG
Source organism: Pan troglodytes (assembly GCF_028858775.2). Classification (NCBI taxonomy): domain Eukaryota; kingdom Metazoa; phylum Chordata; class Mammalia; order Primates; family Hominidae; genus Pan; species Pan troglodytes. The sequence continues at coordinate 40,134,605 of NC_086016.1, forward strand.
AGAAGAGAGCTTTCCCTGCAGAGGGCTGGCACTAGGTATAGAGTCTACAGAGAACCCAGAGAGAGCCTGCGGTAGCACAAAGGACGTGGGTTCGGAAGACCCGGCTGTGAGTTGCCACCCTGACACTCACTCCGTGTGACCTTGAGCAAGTCACTTCACCTCTCAGGGGCTCAGGTTCTGCATCTGTGAAACAAGGTTACAAATTCCTCCCTGGGAAGGCTATTAGGAACATGAGAGACTAATAAAGAATAAATGAATCAACTGCAGCAATCAAGGGAGGTGGCGACAGCACAGTGGCTGGAAACGCATTTGTCCTGGTACCTTGCCGTGCCAGCTGGCACTGAGTTCAAGCACCCAGGATTATGCCTGAAGGGCAAGGCCTGGGCGTCTTCTCTTTGCATCCTGTCACCCAGGCCCGCCTCTTACAATGGGACTAGGTATACAGCAGGTGCTGGGGAAGGCAGCCCACGCCACTATTCTGCAGAGGGAGGTGGTTAAGGAAGCCGGTAGGGGCAGTGGGAAGCAGCTGCTGAGATCTCCCCGGGGGGACCCAGGCATCTCCCCCTCTTCTAGCCATAAGGAGATCAGGGAGGGAGGCCAGAACACTGCGCCAGCCCCGCCAAGTCCAAGAAGCCTGGCACCCTGGGCTGGTCTCCAGAGCCTGCACCGCCCAGCATTAATGAATGAGCGACACAGGCTCTCCGTGTTCTGTCTCTGCTGAGAACTATAAGACTAGGAGCAGAGCCACTTCGCCGGCTGTGAGGGTGCAGAGAGTAAAGCCCTGAGCCCACAACAGGGGGTGGGTGAGGGGCAGGAAAGCGCACACGTTCCCCCCTCTGCCCCCGATCTCGATCCACTTACGTCCGCTTCTCATCCCTCATGGAGCCCAGGATGAACGCTGGCTTCCGGGACCGTGAGATGTGCATGAGATCCTGCAGTTCTGTGAGGCACAGAGCAGGGCATGCTGTGGTCAGGCGGGTCCCCAAGCCCTGCTACCCCAGAGGTCCCTAGATCAAACCTGGGCTGTGCCTCGCCCACGGCCACGCCCTCACCCCCCCACTCCCCCTGTCATCTGTCCCTTCCCCACAGGAAGGACTCTGTCCCAGGAGAAAGCTGAGCCACAGGCCACAGGAGAGAAATGGGCTGGAGTGGAAAGGGGGGCCCACTGCTCTGGGAAGGGCTCCCCCACCCTGCCCAGCCAGCTCCCAGGTTCCCCTCAATCTCTTCCTCTTGAAACCCCAAGGCATGAATACCCTTGCGTGTCCTCTTCAGACAAAGTGCTGCTTCTTGCATCGGAGCCGATGCTGCGATAACCACCTGGGGCCTAAGAATTCTTATTCCCTATTGACAGGTGAGGCTCTAAGAGGGTCCATAATTCACCCAAGGTCATTTAGTCAAAAGGCTGAGTCAGGACGTTCCTCGGGGTTTAAGTCCATGGATGAAAGGAGACATCCCTCGTCCTGATCCCAGGTCTGGAAATCCCAGTGGCCTCCGGGATCAGGCCCACCATCCACTCTGTCCATGTCTTCCTTTGTGTCCAAGGCCTGCCCCATGTCCACCCAACTGACTAGCTGCCCCTCCTGACAAGCAGCCCAGTCCCCAGGTGCCTGGTGCAGCAGCCCGCGTGACCCCAACTCTGACAGCCCCCCACCACTGTGCAGAGTCTAGAAGCAGCAAAGCAGAACCGAGGGCTGCGAAGCAGTGTCTCCCCCTCCCCAGGGCACACGGCTGCACAGTGAACAAGGGAAGCAGGAGAGTGGCTGAGAGAGGCCGGGGACAGGGTGCAGGGGAGGGGGTGTGTGGTGTGTGCGCAGCTAAGAAGGACGAATTAGGGAGTGAGAGCTAGAGCTAATGCCGCATGGCTAGGCTCGGAGGCCTCTCCAGGCCCAGGGCGTTACCCATCTGACGCCGCACCCCAGGCCCACCATCCGGCCTGGCTTGGGTGACTGCCTGCAAAATTGAGAGATAAAGATGGGAGGTGGAGGGGGAGTTCCTGGGAGGGGAGAGAGAGGTGGAGCCAGGACTAGAAGCCACAGTCACGGTGCCTCTCCAGAGCTCCAGGCTTGGTCGGGCTACCCTGGCTGAAGGTGCTGCCGCCTCCACAGTGAAGTCTGGCTCACCAAGGACTGGCTGCTGGCTGCCCTCTGTTCAGGGGACCCCGCTCCCAAACAATGGAGGTCCCTGAGTGGGCCAGCCCACAGAAAGTCCAGAGAAGGGTCCTGTCTAGTCTGGGGATGTCTCCCTGGGCACCAAGGAATGCACCGGGGCAGATGCTGGCTGCCTGGCCACATTCAACGTCTGAAAGTCACCATGGGGCCAGGAAGGGGGCACACAGGTCTCAGGCCCAACCGAGATTCAAACGGTGTGATAGAGGTGAAGCCAGAGGGACAGGTGAAGCCAGAGGGCCCGGGCCCCCACTCCCCCGACAGCACTCCTCACTGCCCACCCTGAACGCCCTGGGGACAGGAGGGCAGTGACAGCAGCCACCTCATGGGTGCCACTGGAAATGCCCAGGCCTGAGACTGTGTGCAGGACACATCCTCTCAGGGGCAACGGAGCATGGGACATCAGCCAGGGACACCCTAGGCCTCTGGGATCTGTGGGTTGCTGGCTGCCTAGAGGCTGACAACTCCGGCCCCATCCTCCCCGGCTTCCTTTAGTGACTTCCGTCCTAGGGATCCTGTTGCTTTGGTGGGGCCTGCTGTGATCCAGGGGCCTGGGAACCAGCTGGAGAAGAGGGAGTTGGGAGGCGAGGCCTACCTAGGTTGTTTAGGCTGATCGGTGGGGGCTGAGCTCTTTCCAGGGAGAAGGGATGATGTGGCGCTGCAGAGCCCTGCTCTGCGGGGACCCCGTGGATGGGTGGGAAGCAGTATTCGGCCCCCACGGTTCTCAGCAGAGTCAAGATCGCCTTCCTGGTGACAACTTGTCATGGTTTGGGGAAGGGGAGATGGCACAGGATCAGAAATGATGTCAACATGCAAAGGAGAGGCCCCTCCTTTCCACACTCCGTCCCCTGTCCCAGCTACCAGGCCCTGGGCACGTGGGCTGCTCCAGAGGCCTCAGCCCACCCTGACAGGGAGTGCTGCCCCCAGGCTGGTACATCCCAAGCAGCTTCCTAAGGCCAGGGAAGGAGGATATGGGAGGAGGAGGTCAGTGTCACCCTGCCCGATGCCTGTGGGAACCCCTTCTTTCCTTCTACTCCAGCCAAGAAAGCAGGAATCCCATGGCCACATTCAGTGATTCTCAAAAATGCTAAGTGATAGTTCAGGGTTCCAAAGGGACTAATGAGCCAGCCAGGGGGCACCTACTCCATTTGATGGATGGGATTGCTGAAAAGGAGGTCACAGATGCGGTGCATGCAGACACACACGTGTGCACTGGCACACACACACTGCTGCCATCAGGTACCTGCCCACAGTGACCCCCACAGCTGCTGAAACCCTCCAGAGCGGGCTCCAGGCCTCTGGTGAGGAGGATCTGCTCTGTCCAGCTCTGAAGCTAAGGCTCACTGTGCGAGCATGCAGCACATGGCCATGCACTCTGCCCACACAGGCATGCCCAGAGCTCGTGCAGTGTAGTGCATGCACCCTTGGTCATTCTAGCCAGTGGTTCCATCAGTGAATTCCCCAACAGTGGGGAAAGAAGGCTGCTGCTGGCTCTCCTGTCCCCACCCCTGCTGGGAATCTTAGCACCCTGAGGTGGGGGGCGCTGCAAGGAAGAGGATGCTGGTATAGCAAGCCCCGTGGTGGGCATGCATCTACTGCTCAGGGCCCTTGTGCTTGGGTAAGGAAGCCCCCTCTCTGAGTACGAGGTGCTCCTGGCAGCTCTGAGCAGGGCGGGTCAGCACAGGATGCTGGCACCTGATGCCTGGGACTTCCCTCCTCCTCAGTCCCTGTATCCACCCAACCCTCACCCCACTCCGGCCCCAGAGTGCAGAGCACATACGTCTGCCGATTTTGGAGGCTAGGAATGTAGGAGTCTCCCCAAAGTCATTCGGGGTGTCCACTTCTGCTCCGAACACGATGAGGGCCTTGATCATCTCCACGTTGTCTTTCTGTTGGAGATGGAGAGAGGGTAAGACGTGCAACCGCCGGGGAAGTGAAGAACAAAGGGGCCCCTGGCTGCCAGCCCCAACCTGTCAACTCACCCAGCGGGCCTCTCCTCAGCACGGGGAGACACTGGAACCCTCCTCACCCCCACCCAAGTCAATCTGGTAGTCCAAAGTCTGCCATTTGATGGCTGGGGACCTGACAAACAGGCTTAAAAGCACCCACAGGGGAGGGTGTAAGAACCCAGGCAGAAACTAGAAGTGACTCGCCCCTGCTCTGCCAGCTCCGCCTCCAAAGAAGCAGTGCATCTGTGACCCCGACCCAGGAGCCATGGGGACACAGTAGGTCAGCTGCTGATGGCTTTCAGGAGTAGCAAGGAGAGGGTGGGTGAGGGCAGGGAAGGCCATCTTGCCCACCCAGTCCAGGGTGTCATCCCTGAGGGGTAACCGAACACACGTGCCCCTAATGGCAGCCTTCGGGGGAGTGTCCCCACGAAGAGCGTCACACATTTCCACACCTGGAGGCCAGGCAGGGGCGCAGAGCATGGCATGGTTTCAGAGGACACACTGGCCACCTGGAACTGTGGGCTCTGGCCTTGTCACCTTCCTCTTCTTGGGACCTGATTTCCCTGCCTGGAGAATGAAGCTGTGGGTCTAGAATGGGGTTTTCCAAACAGTTCTTCACATTCTATTAGGACTTCTATGGCTACAGATATGTGTGTGTTTTCAGCATTAACTGTGATTTTTTGTTGTTGTTACTGTTTTGTTTTTTTTGAGACGGAGTCTCACTCTGTCACCCAGGCTGGAGTGCAGTGGCGTGATCTCAGCTCACTGCAACCTCTGCCTACCGAGTTCAAGCAATTCTCCTGCCTCAGCCTCCCGAGTAGCTGGTATTACAGGTGCCCACCACTACGCCCAGCTAATTTTTTGTATTTTTAGTAGAGACAGGGTTTCACCATGTTGGCCAGGCTGGTCTTGAACTCCTGACCTCGTAATTCGCCCACCTCGGCCTCCCAAAATGCTGGGATTACAGGCGTGAGCCACCGCGCCCTGCATTGGTTACCTTTTATGGTTGGCACTGGATGGATGGATGGCCATTTATGGTAGTGATGCAACATTTCTCTCAAAATAAATTTAAGTCAGTTTAAAAGTAAGCCAGGCCGGGCGCAGTGGCTCACGCTTGTAATCCCAGCAGTTTGGGAGGCTGAGGCAGGTAGATCACCTGAGGTCAGGAGGTCAAGACCAGCCTGACCAACATGGAGAAACCCCGTCTCTACTAAAAATACAAAATTAGCCAGGTGTGGTGGCGCATGCCTGTAATCCCAGCTACTCGGGAAGCTGAGGCAGGAGAATCGCTTGAACCCAGGAGGCAGAGGTTGCGGTGAGCCAAGATCGTGCCATTGCACTCCAGCCTGGGCAACGAAAGCGAAACTCTGTCTCAAAATAAATAAATAAAAGCCAATTTGAAGAGGTGATTAAGTACATAATTGTAAAGGTGGTTGATGAATATGCCAAAAACTGTGAAGATGGGATGAAGATGACCAAAGTCTATCAGCAGTTCTTAAAGTAAGACCTGGGGACCCCTGTGAACACGTGATACCCTTTCAGAGGTCTCACACCCAGCTAATTTTGCATTTTTAGTAGAGATGGGCTTTCGCCATGTTGGCCAGGCTGGTCTCGAACTCCTGGCCTCAGGTGATCTGACCATCTTGGCCTCCCAAAGTGCTGGGATTACAGGTGTACACGAGCCACTGCAACTGGCCAGTTATTTTTTAAGTTTTTTTTTTTAAATTTAATTTTAATTTTTGTGGGTACATAGTAGGCATATATATTTATTATTGTTATTTTTAAATGAATTAATATTTTGAAAATTTCACACTTTAAATTTCTAAAATGGTAAATATAGATAAAGAAAATCCAGATGATTAAAAAATCTTTGTGATCCTCAATAATTTTTCAGAGTATAAAGGGATCAAATAGGCCAAAAAACTTGAGAACTGCTGAGTTAGATCATTCCAAGGGCCCACCCAGTGCTAAAAATGTCCACAGTTTCAAAAATGAAACTATTTATAGTTTCAGCCTTTTGGGCAACAACATCTCTTCCAAGTTTTGACCTTTAGTATAAAACAGGATGTCTCTGAATCTGTCCTGAATCGGCTTTTAGAGTCCCGGGGGTCTCTCATGTTCTGTCACTGAGACTCAGTAAACAGACTTCTGTACATACGGTATTGCTATAGAAAACGTGCACACGGTGGGGCGCGGTGGCTCACGCCTGTAATCCCAGCACTTTGGGGTGCCAAGGCGGGTGGATCATGAGGTCAGGAGTTTGAGACCAGCCTGGCCAACACAGGAGTTCGAGACCAGCCTGGCCAACATGGTGAAACCCCGGCTCTACTAAAAATACAAAAATTAGCTGGGCATGGTGGCGCGTGCCTGTAGTCCCAGCTACTTGGGAGGCTGAGGCAGGAGAATCGCTTGAACCTGGGAGGCGGAGGTTGTGGTGAGCCGAGATCGCGCCACTGCACTCCAGCCTGGGCGACAGTGCGAGACTCCATCTCGAAAAAAAAGAATACATGCACACACATATGTCTGTAACACAGTAACGTCCTCCTCTGCTAGGTTTAATATGTTCATACTCTAGTTGTCTAACCAGACATTAAGGGCTTTGAGGGCAGGAACTGTGTTCTATAATAAACCAACGAATATGCCTGGCACCTGCCACAGGCTGCTGGGCTGCACACTCAGGCTTTGCCTGCCAGGATCTTACAGCCTCCCAGGGAAGATGAGAGCAACACGCAGACCAGTGAAGGGAAGCAGGATGCTCACTCGGGCCAGGTACTGCGTGTGTCACTTAGACATTCTGTAGAGGGTGACCAAGTGTCCACCATAACTTTTCCACAACTCTTCCAGATAAGTATCGACACCACCATTTTCCAGATGAGGAAATCGAGGCTGACAGGTGACATGGCTTGCTCAGGGCCAGTCTATGGCCAGAGCTGTCATTTTTCCCTCTCGTGCCATGCAAGTGCCAAATGGGGGCACAGGTGGAAAAGGTACCAAAGCACACAGGAGGTGGTGTTATTTTGGGCTGAGAGGGGGACTTGGAAGGCTTCCTGAGGGAGGAGTCAGGGTCTGAACTGAGCTTTGGGTGGGAAGATGATTTGGAGCAGCTGACGATAGGAGGGAGACAGTGGGGAGGAGGGCTCCAGTCCGGACAGCCCTCCTGCATTCCCACCGGGGCCCCACAGGGCAGGACACGCGGTCCCGGGCTCACCGACATGGCCAGGTGCAGCGGGGTGTTGCCGTGCTCTCCGCGGGCATCCGCGTTGGCCCCGTGGGTCAGCAGCACTATGGCGCAGTCGAAGCGGTTGCGCATCACCGCCACGTGCAGGGCCGTGTTCCCCGCGGAGCTGGTGCTGTTCACGTTGCAGCCCCGTTTCAGCAGCATGCGGGCCATCTGCGGGAGACGGTCAGGCTGAATTAGCACAGGCACTCGGGGAGCTGCCGCACCCCGGGACACGTGGGCACTGCCACTTCTGCTCTGAGAGGCCTACAGGTACTGGGATGTTGGAAAGCACTAGCAAGAGGATTCCAGGGGCAGGCTCCAGTTCTAGGGGAGCCTAGACTGCCTCCCATCCCATCAGCATCCCAAGACTAGGGACAAAAAGCCAAAGATGTGCTGACTGTTTGAAGAGGCTTCTGGTCCTTTCCTAGTGCCAACAGAACCCACTCTCCTTGCAAAGGCTCCTCTGGGGCCTGTCCTGAAGCACCCCACTCCCTGCATCCCTCCCTGGAACCCTGCAAAGGTATCACCTCTCACTGGGCCTTGGCAATGCACATCCCTGGGAGAGCCTTGGGAACAGGGAGGGGAGCCTGGCTTTGGAGTCACAGACCTGAGCCCAAAGCCCAGCTTCACTCATCCCAGCTGCCTGCGCTTGGATGGGTCACTGTAGCCATGTGCACTTCAGGGCTTCTGTGAAGATGGGAATGCAAGTCCCCACCTCACAGCATGTGATGACAATGAGTGACCAAACCTACACAGAAGGGCCTGACTTGGTGTCCGGCTCCTGGAATGCAGAGTTACCCCTGAGGCTGGCAGTGCCCTCCCTCCTGGCCCATCACATTGAGAAGTAGGCCATGAACTCTGGGGCATCCCATTCTCTGTCAAGCTGTGCTTCCTGGTGATGAGACCAGAGGCCTCCATCCTCCCAGGAGGACAGAGCTTAGCTTAGGGGAAGAACTCAGAGGAGATGCCCAGCCAGGCTCCCTGTGTGTGCAGCTAGGCCCAGCACCACCACCACCACCATCATCATCCATCATCATCATCATCATCTTGATGGTTAATAATGAGTGTCAACTTGATTGGATTGAAGGATGTAAAGTATTGACCCTGGGTGTGTCTGAGAGGGTGCTGCTAACGGAGATTAACATTTGAGTCAGTAGGGGAAGGCAGACCTACCCTTAATCTGGGTGGGCACCATCTAATCAGCTGCCAGCACGGCCAGAATATAAAGCAGGCAGAAAAAAATGTGAAAAGGCTAGACTGGCTTAGCCTCCCAGCCTACATCTTTCTCCCGTGCTGGATGCTTCCTGCCCTCAAACATCAGACTCCAAGTCCTTCAGCTCTGGGACTTGGACTGGCTTCCTTGCTCCTCAGCTTGCGATGGCCTATTGTGGGACCTTGTGATCGTGTGAGTTAATGCTCCTTAATAAACCCCCCTTTAGGCCAGGCACGGTGGCTCACGCCTGTAATCCCAGCACTTTGGGAGGCCAAGGCAGGCAGATCACGAGGTCAGGAGATCGAGACCATCCTGGCTAACACGGTGAAACCCCGTCTCTACTAAAAATACAAAAAAATTAGCCGGGTGTGGTGGCGGGCGCCTGTAGTCCCAGCTACTCGGGAGGCTGAGGCAGGAGAATGGCATGAACCTGGGAGGCAGAGCTTGCAGTGAGCCAAGATTGTGCCACTGCACTCCAGCCTGGGCGACAGAGCGAGACTCCGTCTCGAAAATAAAAAATAAAAAAATAAACCCCCTTCTCTCTCTATATATATATCTCCTGTTAGTTCTGGCCCTCTAGAGAATCCTGACTAATAATACAATCATCATCACGCCACCTTCTATTTGGGAAGCACTTTACAATTTGTGCCGAGTTTTGTCACACACTGCCTTGCTGACTTCATCACATCTCCAAAGCAGAATTCATGGATGAGGAAACTGAGGCACAGGGCGGATCCCCCCGCCCAGCCAGAGAGCAGCAGAGCCCTGCCAGGATCCCAGCTCTTCATGGACTTCTCTGCCTGCACACCCACTGCAAGGTCAGTCCCCAAGTGCTAGCCTCAGGGTCCTCTCGGGAACCTGCTTCCTGAGGGCCCTGAGGACCTGCGGGGCCCGGCCCCCTGCCCCACCCACCCACCTCAGGATCCACTCACCTCTGCGTTCTTGGCCCAGTGGAGGGGGCTAGCTCCGTAACGGGGGTCTTTGCTGTGGATCTGGCTGCTGTCCATGCTGATGATCATCTCCGCACACCTGGTGAGAGAGGGGCCCCGGTTGGTGAGCAGAAGCTAGGGTCTGCGTGGCGTGGGATGAAGCCAGGACTTGGAGCTTCATCTACTGCTTACAGATAGCATCACTGCAAACAAAGTTCAGCAAACCCAACCAGCACACTCACCATGGTTAAGGCTGTACTGAGCCCCTCAAGGCACAACTAACCCCCTCCTCCAGGAAGCCTTCCTGATGCTGCCACCAGCAATGATCACCCTCCCTGGTACTGGCTTTAGAGTCAGATGGGCTTGAAGTCAAGCCCCAGCTTCCTCACTGGTGGCCTCCAGAAGCTGAGCAACATGGAGAGAGTGCTGAGAGGAGTGGCTGGGGTGTAAGGAAGACCAGGCATTTCAGAGCCCAGTTCTGTGCCTGGCACACAGCCACCCTCCACCTCCTTACCACACTGTCAGTGAGTCACACAGTGACCTGCATGCTATAGGAAGCAGTATGACAGAGTGGGAAAGAGCACAATTGCTTTCTACTCGGTGCCTGAGGCAAGCAGTGTCCACCAGAGATCTTAGCATCTCCAGCCTCAGAGCAGAGGCCCCCGGTTCACAAGCCTCATTAGGCCCCGCCTGGCCCAAAGAAAGTGCTCCATCATTGTATCATGGGTAGGAATCTCGGTTCACAAGTTCCGCTGTGCAAGGAGGAGACTTTAAAATTTTTCTGGCTGGGCGCGGTGTCTCACGCCTGTAATCCCAACACTTTGGGAGGCTGAGGCAGGCGGATCACCTGAGGTCGGAAGTATCAAAGGACGGAATGCAGGGACTTGAATGGACATTTGCAGACCCATGTACACAGCAGCATTCTTCACAACAGACAAAAGGTGGAAACAACCCAGGCGTCTATCAGTGAAGCACTGAATGGATAAACAAAATAGTATTCTGCCTTAAAAAGAAAGGAAATTCTGATACGTGCTGCAACATGGATGAACCTTGAAGACATCATGCTAAGTGAAATAAGCCAGGCACAAAAGGACAAACGCTGTATGATTTCACTGATACGAGGTTCTAGAACAGGCAAGTTCTGAGAGACAGACAAGATATGGGACTTATCGGGGGCTGTGGGGAGGGGAGAATCGGGAATTATTAATGGTTACAGTTTCTGTTTGAGGTGATAAGAAAAGTTTTAGAAAGGGGTAATGGTTGGACAACATTGTAAATGTGATTAAAACCACCGAATTGTACACTTAAAAGTGGTTAAAATGGGCCGGGTGTGGTGGCTCACGCCTGTAATCCCAGCACTTTGGGAGGCCAAGGTGGGTGGATCACCTGAGGTCGGGAGTTCGAGACCGGCCTGACCAACATGGAGAAACCCTGTCTCTACTAAAAAATACAAAATTAACTGGGCATGGTGGTGCATGCCTGTAATCCCAGCTACTACTCGGGAGGCTGAGGCAGGAGAATCACTTGAACCCGGGAGGTGGAGGCAATGGTAAGCCGAGATCGCACCATTGCACTCCAGCCTGAGCAACAAGAGCGAAACTCTGTCTCAAAAACAAAAAACAAAAGTGGTTAAAATGGCAAATTTTATGTTATATATAATCTACCACAGTTGAAAAAATAAACATAATATATCAGAATCATTGTATACTTTCAATAGGTGGATTGTATGGAATAGGAACTATATCTCAGTAAAGCTTTTTTTTTTTTTTTTTTTTTTTAGTGCAATTACTAGGACAGCCCACATGGGTTTAATTCCCAGGTCTGGCACTTACTGACTGCCTGACTTTGAGCAAATTACTTAATCTCTCTAAGCCTTGGTTTCCTCATCTGTTTTTTGTTTGTTTGTTTGAGATAGGATTTCCCTTTGTCACCCAGGCTGGAGGGCAATGGCATGATCATAGCTCACTGTAGCCTCAAACTCCTAGGCTCAAGCGATCCTCCTGCCTCAGCCTCCCAAAGTGCTGGGATTAGAGGCATGAGCCACCACACTTGGCCCTCAGCTTTAAAGGGGGAATAAAATACATCAGCTCTCTGGGCTATAGTGAAATAGCCCACATGAAGGCTAAGCCGGTGGCTGGGACAGCGTTAGTGTTCAGCTGCTCTTCTCTATTATTAGGGGTGCCCAGCACAGGCCCAGGATTTATGCTGCCCAGCTCCCTACAGCCCTTATGCCAGGGCTTGGTGCTCAGCACTAGGCACATGGAGTCAGGCCCAGCTTCTTTCCCTGGGCCCTCTGGAGCCCCCCAAGTCTTCACCCGAGTGGCTAGCTCCAGCTAGTGTCCATGGCTTGGCTCGGGCTCTGCTGCCCCCAAACCTTCCCTGAATTCCAGCTGCCTGATGCCGTCTCTGAGCTCCTAGTGCAGCCCCCAGGCATCCTCAGTCTCAGCCTCCATCTCACTGTCTGGGATTATCTGTTTCCCTTCCTCAGCAGGGGCTTAACCATCTGAGAACCGCAGGCACAAACCGAGCTTTGTGGGAAAGGTCAGCTGCATTGAAAAACAGCAGAGGTGGCCAGGCGCGGCGGCTCACGCCTGTAATCCCAGCATGTTGGGAGGGCGAGGCAAGTAGATCACCTGAGGTCAGGAGTTCAAGACTAGCCTGGTCAACATGATGAAACCCCATCTCTACTAAAAATACAAAAATTAGCTGGGCATAGTGGCGCACACCTGTAATCCCAGCTCCTTGGGAGGCTGAGGCAGGAGAATCAGTTGAACCTGGGAGGCAGAGGTTGCAGTGAGCCAAGATCATGCCATTGCACTCCAGCCTGGGTGACAGAGTGAAACTCTGTCTCAAAAACAAAACAAAGAAAAGAAAAGAAAAAGAAAAACAGCGAGGGAGCTCCTAGTCTGAGCTGTGAGGGAACCACTTGTCAGTAACACTGAGGCTGTGGGATTCTTGGAGTAGGGCTGTGCTGGCTGCCATGTCGATAAGGGATCTCCCTGCTCCACTCAAGGTAGGAGCCTCTTCCTTTGTCTTCTGTGCAAAGATCCTCTTATGTGATGGGACGCTGGACCCACCCAGGATGGCCTGTGTGGGGACAGAGGGACCGGTGAGGGCTGAGGTTGTTTGAAGAGAGAGAAAACTGGTCAATTACAGCTCCTGCCCAGTACAGCTCAGGGTGGCTGGAGACAAGCAAGAGTGGGGCCATGTGCCAGCCCTTTGGGTAGAGAAGAGCGTCACCTGGTGTCCACTCAGGTCACAACCTGCAAATGGGGAACCTGACTGCGGGGCTGGGGGTGTTGGTATCTTCTCTGTTTGGTCAAGTATTTCTGAAAGCTCTAGCTCATTCTGGCTGTGCTTGGGAGATTCAAGGAAAGGAGGGTTTTCCAGGCTTGGTCCAGCCCTTAGAAGGGCTAGCAATGCCCCATGGGGCTAGCAAGGTGGATGCAGCTCCCAGAGGAAGGAACAACCTGAGGACAGGCACAAGTGCCAGCCTCCCTGCCTGAGTGCTGCCCGCCCATGCCTTCTCACTGCTTGTCTGGCACTGCGCTATGAGGTTCTGGGTGGCTGGAGTGTCTCCTGTCCTGGAGTGGCTTCTTCATTTCGGTGAGGCTGGTGCTTTAGCACAGTGCCGGGATCGAAGGACTCATTGGCTCATTCATTCATTCTAGATGTTGTTCCTGTTAGATAGTATTTTTTTTCTTGAGATGGAGTCTTGTTCTGTCGCCCTGGCTGGAGTGCTATGGCACAATCTCGAATCACCGCAACCTCTGCCTCCCAGTTTCAAACAATTCTCCTGTCTCAGCCTCCTGAGTAGCTGGGACTACAGGCACACACCACCACACCTGGCTAATTTTTGTATTTTTAGTAGAGACAGGGTTTCACCATATTGGTCAGGCTGGTCTCGAACTCCTGACTTCAGGTGATCCACCCACCTTGGCCTCCCAAACTGCTGGGATTACAGGCGTGAGCCACCGCGCCTGGCCTAGATAGTATTTTGAGATTTGAGATATTCATTTATCTTTTTATCTCATCCCCTACCCCTTTGAAGATAATTTTCCTGACACCAGGGGTTCCCAGGCTCCCAAAACATGAGCCTGTACCTGCCTCCCAACGTGCCACCAGCCAGAGAGGAAAGAGGCATCTAGGTGGATGGGCGCTCGGCCACCTTACCAAGCATTTCCCAGGCTTTGAGCTGGGCACACAAGAAACCAAGGAGCACTGAAGCCATCGGGGGGCTGTTCAGATCAGGCTGGGCTGGGTTAGAGGAGGGGCCAGGTGGGCCTTGGGGTTGCATCAGACTCCAGAACTGGAGCACCACCTGGAGGGGAGCTGGAAAGAGGAGACCCCAAAGAGGGCTAAGATTGGTTGTCTCCAGTTTTATAGAGGGAGATTCACTCCTAGGAATTAAGGTACATTATAGAAATTTATTTTATTTATTTATTTATTTATTTATTTATTTTTTGAGACAGTTTCGCTCTTATTGCCCAGGCTGGAGTGCAACGGTGCGATCTCGGCTCACTGCAACCTCCGCCTCCCGGGTTCAACCGATTCTCCTGCCTCAGCCTTCCGAGTAGCTGGGATTACAGGCATGTGTCACCATGCCCAGCTAATTTTGTATTTTTTAGTAGAGATGGGGTTTCTTCATGTTGGTCAGGCTGGTCTCGAACTCCCGACCTCAGGTGATCTGCCCACCTCAGCCTCCCAAAGTGTTGGGATTACAGGCGTGAGACACCATGCCCAGCCAGAAAAATTTTAAAGTCTCCTCCTTGCATAGCTGAACTTGTGAACTGAGATTCCTACCCATGATACAATGATGGAGCACCTTCTTTGGGCCAGGCGGGGCCTAATGAGGCTTGTGAACCCGGGGCCTCTGCTCTGAGGCTGGAGATGCTAAGATCTATGGTAGATACTGCTTGCCTCAGGCACGGGACAGGTGACAGGAGAGCTGGAGCCCAGCAGGACAGCAGATGGGGAGGGGAGGAGGTCTTACCCCTTCTGAGAGAACTTCATGGCCGAGTGGATGGGGTAGCCGTTGGGGCCCATGATGTTGCACCGAGCATTGCACAGCAGCAGCACGCGGACCATCTCCTGCTTCCCCAGCTGGCAGGCCAGGTGCAGCGGGGTCAGCCCTTGGTTATTCACCTGGTTCAGGCCAGCCACTGCGTTCCTTCCAAGGAGCTGATGAAAGAGGAAGGGAAGTTTGACTCCATAGGATGCTGATAAGAACGTAAAGAGGCCGGGTGCAGTGGCTCACGCCTGTAATCCTAGCACTTTGGGAGGCCAAGGTGGGTGGATCACCTAAGGTCAAGAGTTTGAGACCAGCCTGGCCAACATGGTGAAATGTCGTCTCTTCTAAAGATACAAAAATTAGCCGGGCATGGTGGCAGGCACCTGTAATCCCAGCTACTCAGGAACCTGAGGAAAGAGAATCGCTTGAACCCAGGAGGCAGAGGTTGCAGTGAGCTGAGATTGCATCATTGCACTCTAGCCCGGGCAATAGAGCAAAAACTCTGTCTTAAAAAAAAGAACGTAAAGAGAAGCACCAGGAAAGCCAAGTGCCAGTGTGGATGGGAGGGAAGGGGTCGACCTGGCATGACTGTGGCTCACATGAAACATTTCTGAGTCAAGGAACTTAAAAGGTAGCTGTATCTCAGGATGGGCACTGGGGGTCCAGGTGGGAATGATTCTTGCTTTTCATTCTGTCCTGACTGATTTTTTTCTACATGCAGGTACTATGTTTTCAATGAAAGAACAGCAGTATTAAAAAGAGAGCTAGGGGCCAGGCGCAGTGGCTCATGCTTGTAATTCCAACACACTGGGAGGTGAGAGGATCACTTGAGACCAAGAGTGTGATACCAGCCTGGGCAACATAGGGAGACCCCATCTTTACCAAAAAAATTTTAAAAATTAGCCGGCGTGGCCTGGGTGTGGTGGCTCACGCCTGTAATCCCAGCACTTTGGGAGGCTGAGGCAGGCAGATCACAAGGTCAGGAGACCAAGACCATCCTGGCGAACACAGTGAAACCCTGTCTCTACTAAAAATACAAAAAAAATTAGCCGGGCGTGGTGGCGGGTGCCTGTAGTCCCAGCTACTCTGGAGGCTGAGGCAGGAGAATGGCATGAACCCGGGAGGCAGAGCTTGCAGTGAGCCAAGATCGCGCCACTGCACTCCAGCCTGGGCGACAGAGCAAGACTCCGTCTCAAAAAAAAAAAAAAAAATTAGCCCATGTGGTGGCACGAGCCTGTAGTCCCAGCTGCTCAAGAGGCTGAGGTGGGAGGATCACCTGAGTCCAGGAGGTTGAGGCTGCAGTGAGCCACAATCAAACCACTGCACTCCAGCCTGGGCGACAGAGCTAGATGCTGTCTCAAAAAAAAGAAAGTGCTAGGAGGGTTTTACTATCTCACTTTTGGCTCAGTGCTGTCCCCATGAGGTTCATTACAACCACAGTGTACCCATGTGACACCAGGGTCACCTCACAGCAGTCCCACTGGACCTGAAGGCAGGCCAGAGACACAGCAGGAAGAGCAAAGGGCTGGCATCGAGGCCAATGTAAGGTCAAGCCCCACTCTCTCAGCTTTGTGGCCCTCCCTGGGCACGCTTCTTAATTAACAACACTGAACCTCAGTTTCTTCGGAGAGGAAAGGGGAATAATGACCTCCACCCCATGAGTGTATTCTAAGAATTAACTGGAACACATACAACACTCAGTTCAAGGTCAGGCACCAATCAGCACCGGATAAAGGACAGCTGCAGTCGTGCATGACTATCAAGAAGCGGGTGTGCACACCCCCGCGTGGAGGCAGGGTCTGCGCGGCACCGTGCTGGGTGCGCAGAGGATTCTCGGTGAAAGTGGAGTTCAACAGTGGGTGGAGAATTCCCTTCCCTGAGAGCAAGAAGCATAAGATATGAATCCACATTTTCTGGGCCGGGCACAGTGGCTCACACCTGTAATCCTGGCATTTTGGGAGGCTGAGGCAGGTGGATCACTTAAGGCCAGGAGTTGGAGACCAGCCTGGGCAACATGGCAAAACCCCATCCCTACTAAAAATACGGAAACTACCCAGGCATGGTGGCACATGCCTGTAATCCCAGCTACTCAGGAAGCTGAGGCACGAGCATCACTTGAACCCAGGAGGTGGAGGTTGCAGTGAGCCGAGATCGCACCACTGCACTCTAGCCTGGGAGACATAGGGAGACTCTGTCTCAAAAAAAAAAAAAAAAAAAGGAATCCACATTTTCTGGTATAACGTAGTTGCATTCTGATGCCAAGGCAGAGAGAACATGATCTTTAGAAGAATTTTCTAATTCTAGACAATAAAACATAATCCAACATCCTGCCTTTTCTGTTCAATCTAATATATGAAATAGCTATTTAATAGTGTCACCCCATCTGCTTGCCCACAATTAAAAAATCACATCTTTTGCCCAGGTAATCAAAAACGTTAACAGGAGGGCCTCTGGCACAAACGCCTACAGGAACTGGAGACAGTTTGGTTTGCTGGGTTTGAATTCCTGTAAAGTAGGGTTGTCCAATATTTTGGCCTCCCTGGGCCACATCAGAAGGATTGTCTTGGGTCACACATAAAATACATGAACGCTAACAACAGCTGATCTAAAAAAAAGGTCCATGCATGGATCTCATAATGTTTTAAGAAAGTTTGTGAATTTGTGTTGGGCCACATTCAAAGCCGTCCTGGGCTGCATGCAGCCTGCAGGGCCACAGATTGGACAAGCTTGCAAAAGGTTAAGCCCAGGTCCCGCTGGCCCACGAGCCCCTCCAGGCAGGCATCTGGCTCACAGTTTGTGCTCAGGAAAAGCGGAACTGAACTAACTGACTGGAGCTGGGCCTTTTTTGGGGTTTATTTTGCTGGGTTGGAGGTCGTCCCCAGGTTTATCAAGCAAAGAGACTGAGGACGTGGCTCCTGGAAAAGGGCTGGGAGGGAAGAGCCAGGGAGGGGTCTGCACCCTCCATGAAGGAGCTCAGGCCTCAAGGACCAATGCGGGACAGTGAGAGGCCCGAGAGTGACACCTGAGCCCAGGGGCCCAAAGGGAACTGTGGACACCGGGAGGTATCAGTACCAGTCACCCTGCCCCTCCCCCTGCTCACCTGCAGCACCTGAGAATTGTCACTCTGGACAGCATAATGGAAGACGGTCTCTCCCTTGTAGTCGGTGACATCCATCTGAGTGTGGCAGTACTGCACCAGCTCCACCAGGATCTCCCCATCACCCTTGCGGCAGGCCAGGTGCAGGGGTGTGCAGCCCTCCTCGTTCTCCGCGCAATTGGCACAGCTGCAGGAGAGGGCCAGGGTGAGCAGAGGTGAGCAGGTGTGGTACAAGGTGGCAGGGGGACCTAAGTGCACATGCAGGGAAGTGCGCTCGGAAACTCGGACTTTCTGGTTTATTTGAGCTCAAGAGCATTCCCGCCACTCAGCTAGTTGGGCTGATTTGAATGTAATTATATCTGATGTGACCTGTATCAGGTTTCTGTTCAGTTTGCTCACTTGTACAAGAGATGGGCCCCAGGGCCACACCAGCAGGAAGTGGGCAGGGTGGTGGCACAGGAAAGGGTCACAGAACACGGATATCTCACTAGCCTCGGGCAATTCACTTAACCTTCCTGGGCATCAATATCCTTATCTACACAAGCTGCTGTGCCTGCCCCAGGAAATGGACAGAGTAGTGGTGAGATGAGACACTGTGCTGTCCAAGAGCATGCCTGGAAACTAAAGTACAGTGAGGGTTTTTGTTTTGTTTTGTTTTTTTGAGGTGGAGTTTCACTCTTGTTGCCCAGGCTGTAATGCAGTGACACAATCTCGGCTCACTGCAACCTCCGCCTCTGGGTTCAAGCAATTCTCCTGCCTCAGCCTCCCGAGTAGCTGGGATTACAGGCGTGCGCCACCACGCCTTGCTAATTTTTTGTATTTTTAGTAGAGACGGGGTTTCACCACGTTGGCCAGGCTGGTCTCAAACTCCTGACCTCAAGTGATACACCCGCCTCGGCCTCACAAAGTGCTGGGATTACAGGTGTGAGCCACCACCCCCGGCCAGCAGTGAGGTTTTGAGTTCTGGGCCTGGGAGCTTAACTGAGCTATCTAGGATAGAGACTCAGAGGAGGTGTGGCTACCTCTGCACAAGATGGCCAACTGGTGCCCTGTGCAAGGGTGGGGACAGTGCCCTCACCAGGGGCAACAGCTGCTCCATCTGCTGGCTGAATGGATTCACAAAAGGAGGCCTTCAGCTTCCAGAAGAGCAGCCTGGGCAGACACCAAGGATCCAAGCCCCTCTTTCACCCTCTCTGGCTGAGTGACCTGCACAAGTCCTGTTAGCTCTCTCTAGAATGATGATACCTGGGCCGGGCATGGTGGCTCACGCCTGTAATCCCAGCACTTTGGGAGGCCAAGGAGGGCAGATCACCTGAGGTTAGGAGTTCGAGACCAACCTGGCCAACATGGTGAAACCCTGTTTCTACTAAAAACACAAAAATTACCCGGGCATGATGGCACATTACTGTAGTCCCAGCTATTCTGGAGGCTGAGGCAGGAGAATCACCTGAACCCAGGAGGCAGAGGGTGCAGTGAGCCAAGATCGCGCCACTGCATTCCAGCCTGGGTGACAGACTAAGACTCCGTCTCAAAATAAAATAAAATAACATAACATAACATAAAATAAAATAAAATAAAATAAAATGACGATACCTTGTGGGGGTTGGGAAAATTCAATTTCATGGTGGGTAGAAATCAGCTCCCAAAGACCTGGCACCTGGTGAGCACTCCGGACTCTGGAAACATTACATTGTCCTTCTTACATTTTAATCTGGTAGCAACGCAGCACCTTTTTTTTTTTTTTTTTTTTTTTTCCTAGAGACCTCATTCTGTCACCCAGGCTGAAGTGCAGTGGTGCAATCATAGCTCACTGTAAACTCTAACTCCTGGGCTCAAGCAATCCTCCTGCCTCAGCATCCCAAGTAGCTAGGAGTACAGACACATGCTAATTTTTTAATTTTTTCGTAGAGACAAGGTCTTGCTATTTTGCCAGGCTGGTCTTGAACTCCTAGCCTCAAGTGATCCTCCCTCCTCAGCCTCCCAAAGTGCTGGGACTGCGTTAGTGAGCGACCATGCCAGGCCCTGCTCCTTTTTAAGTCAAACTATGGAGGGGAACTGAGGCCTGCGGGCCCCCACTGCCCACACAAGCAGGTACACACACGTTGTCCAAATGGTCTTGTTCCCTTGCTCACCTGATGATACGGCTGTGATGGAAGCACTCGCGGATCCCTAGCTCCACAGCCAGGTGGGCCACTGACCAGCTGGGGTGGTTACGGATGAGGTCAGTCAGGTGCTGCAGGACCTCAGTGTGCAGGACCTGAGGGGAGCTCTCATAGAAGGGTAGCAGCTGGGAAGAATACTGATGGAAATTCACTAGGGCGTCAGCCTCCAACTCCAGCTGGAAGAGTCTGTAGAGCCAGGACAGAGGAGCAAGACCCGAAATGAGTAAGGCGGGACCCTCGGCCCACATCCCTGCTGGAATCAGAAGGTCCCCAGGCTGCGGCCTGGCCAGCTCCAGCCCGACTCCCCTCCCAAGCAAACACACACACACACACACACACACACACACACACACACACACACCCCTATACACATGTAAATGACATAATGGCGTTTAGGTTAGACTTTCTTTGTTTTTTAGAGACAAGGTCTTGCTCTGTAACCCAGGCTGGGGTACGGTGGTGTGATCATGACTCACTGCATCTTCGAATTCCTGGGCTGAAGGGATCCTCCTACCTTAGTTCCTGAGTAGCTGGGATTACAGGCATGCACCACCATGCCCAGCTAATTTTTTTTTTTTTTTTGAGATAGAGTCTCGTTTTGTCACCCAGGCTGGAGTGCAGTGTTGTAATCTCACCTCACTGCGACCTTCACCTCCCGGGTTCAAGCAATTCTCCTACCTCAGTCTCCAGAGTAGCTGGGATTAAAGGCGTGTGCCGCCACACCTGGCTAATTTTTTGTGTTTTTAGTAGAGATGGGGTTTGGC
The DNA here is from genome assembly GCF_028858775.2 of Pan troglodytes. Taxonomy (NCBI): domain Eukaryota; kingdom Metazoa; phylum Chordata; class Mammalia; order Primates; family Hominidae; genus Pan; species Pan troglodytes. The sequence continues at coordinate 40,155,115 of NC_086016.1, forward strand.
CATGTTGCCCAGGCTGGTCTCGAACTCCTGAGCTCGGGCAATCCACCCCCCTCAGCCTCTCAAAGTGCTAGGATTTCAGGCACTAGCCACCGTGAGCCACTGTGCCTGGCCTAATTTTTTTTATTTTTGTTGACAGGGGGTCTTGCTATGTTGCCCAGGCTGGTCTTGAACTCCTGGCCTCAAGTGTTCCTCCTGCCTCAGCCTCCAAAAGTACTGGGATTACATAGTGGTGTGAGCCACTATGCTTGTCTAGATTTTCTTTTATTTTGAAAAACTCTCCTTTTCTTTGGTAATATCATTTATTATTTTTATATTTTATTTTATTTTACCACAGCCCTGCCATATCCACTTTCTAATTTCATTGCCACATGTGAGAGCCCCAGCCTCGAGTACTTGGCCCCTCTTCATAGTAGGAACTAAGTAAGTATTGTTTAACCTAAATGTACAGCAACAAAATATTATATAAATTATGGTATAACTATGTAATAAACTATTATGCAGTCATTAAAATGAGATATTTTAAAAAAGGGAAACTTTTCTTTTTCTTTTCTTTTCTTTTTTTTTTTTTTTTGAGATGGAGTTTCATTCTTGTTGCCCAGGCTGGAGTACAATGGCACGATCTCGGCTCACTGCAGCCTCCATCTCCCAGGTTCAAGTGATTCTCCTGCCTCAGCCTCCTGAGTAGCTGGGATTACAGGCACCCGCCACCATGCCCGGCTAATTTTTTGTATTTTTAGAAGAGACAGAGTTTTGTCATGTTGGCCAGGCTGATCTTAAACTCCTGGCCTCAGGTGACCTGCCTGCCTGGGCCTCCCAAAGTGCTAGGATTACAGGCATGAGCCACTGCGCCCGGCCAGCTTTGTTCATTTTTAAGTGTTGAGGTTGAGTCCAAGTTTTGCTACTAAGGTGCTGTGTGATCTTGGGAAATCCTTTTCCCTCTCTGAGCCCCATTTGAAACATGAGACTAACTGTACCTGTCCTACCTACCTCCCAGAGGTGCTGTGAGGACAGATGAAAAACCACTATAAAAGCACTTTCAAAACCATAACCATTACATGTCAGTGATGGTTACTTAAAGTTCTGACCAGGGCTTTTAACATACCAAAAGGTTTTGTCTTGCATACCTCTACAAGCGCAGCAGCCAGCCAGAGTCTAGTGAAGGCAGTGCCCAGAGAGTGTTGGCTCAACGGGACCAGCCTGTTGTTCCACAGAGAGTGTGTCGATTAACAGTTAACTACTGGGCATGTGATCTGTGCCAAATGGAGGGGTCAATTAATGAACAATTGCATAAAATGCTCTGCCCTCCTGAAGCCTTTTTTTTTTTTTTTTTTTTTTTAAGACAGAGTCTCACTCTGTTACCCAGGCTGGAGTGCAGTGGCGCGATCTCAGCTCACTGCAACCTCTGCCCTCTGGGTTCAAGTGATTCTCCTGCAATTCTCCTGCTTCAGCCTCCCTAGTAGCTGGGATTACAGGCGTGTGCTACCACGCCCAGCTAATTTTTGTATTTTTAGTAGGCACAGGGTTTCGCCATGTTGGCCAGGCTGGTCTCAAACTCCTCACCTCAAGTGATCCGCCCATCTTGGTCTCCCAAAGTGCTGGGATTACAGGCGTGAGCCACTGCGCTTGGCCCAAGCCTATGTTATTATGGAGGAGATCAACAAAATGACTAAAGTAAAAACATAGAATAAGGAAGTACATTAAATAAACTATAACGTAATCAGTGTTACAGAAACAACAAAAACCACAACAAAGATAGGGAAGGAGGAGGCGGAAGGAAGCCATTCCTCATTGCCCTTGGCTGGGTTTTTCCTTCATCTCACCAGCCTCTCAACATCAGGGTACTCCACATCAAGTGTTGCCGATATGTCAGAGAATGACAACTGAAAACTCATCACTGGAATTAGCATCACAGAGGCATGCACGACCTTGACAACATTACTTTTAGTGGAATGGAGGGAACCAAGGCTGATTAAAGTGGGTTTAAGGACACGATGTGAGAATCTGAAGATTGCAAAGATAGATATTTTTGAGGAGTTTTGCTGTGGAGAGGAGCAAATAAAGGAAGGGGTAGCGAATGGGGAAAGTGTAATCAGGCATTTGAATGCTGACGGGAACGATGATTCTCTCTCAGAACTTCCACTTTCCATTAACAGCAGACTAGGGAATGTGAAACAGACCACCTACTGAGGACAGCCAGAAATGCTGGACAAATTATTTACAAACATCTGCTGGCAGGCACTGGATACCTCAAAAGACACTGATGACTCACCAGGCTGGAAGGAATGATGGAAACCCAGGAATTGCAGTGTTCAGGTGGCTGTTACTGGAGAGGATGGGCAGATGAGCAGCACCAGCAACAGCCTCATGGGGCTCAGGACACAGGGACTGGAGCCCAGGGGTCTGCCAAGAGGTGAGCCCTGATGAACATCTCTTACTTTGGGTTAGGGTCCTAAAGAACTACGTAGCCTAGGAATAAGGGTGAGCCATACACAGACACGCTCTCACAGAGACCACAGTTCAGCCTCAAGTAATTTCAGTTCCAGAAACTAGACTGAGGTTATCCTAGTTGCAAGTGTTCCCAGGTACCTGGGAGAAGCAAAAATAAATTCATTCTTTGTAAGGAAACATCAAACTAGGCTCTAGATTACTTCTTTTTTTTTTTTTTTTTTTTGAGACGGAGTCTCGCTCTGTCACCCAGGCTGGAGTGCAGTGGCGTGATCTCGGCTCACTGCAACCTCTGCCTCCTGGTTCAAGTGATTCTCCTGCCTCAGCCTCCCGAGTAGCAGGGATTACAGGAATGTACCACCATGCTCAGCTAATTTTTTGTATTTTTAGTAGAGATGGGGTTTCACCATGTTAGCCAGGATGGTCTTGATCTCCTGATCTCGTGATCCACCTGCCTCAGCCTCCCAAAGTGCTGGGATTACAGGCATGAGCCACTGCACCCGGCCACTCCAGATTATTTCTACGAGCATACTTGCAAATACAATGACCAACACATAATCAAAACTCACCAGGCATATGTGGAGATAAGACATGAAAGAAAACCAACAGAAACAATATACAAAAGAAACATATCTGTGAGGGGACTGTAAATATTTAAGTTATCCAAAATAGACTTTAAAGTAACTGTGATAACATTCAAGAGGTTAAAAAAGGAAATTTAGAATTTTGGTGAAGAGTTTTGAATGATCAAAAAAGCATCAAATGGAAATTACAAAATTAAAAAATATAATCAGGAAAGAGTAAACAGAATAAAGCATGGAGAGACAGAAGAATACAAAATATAGTAGAGTACATAAGAGACACAGACTATCTAATAAAAGATCTAGCATACATATATAAGTGGAGGATCAGAGGCAGAGTAGAAAAAGAATCAAATGGAAGCAACATTTGAAGAGTTAATGTCTGCAAACTTTCCAAAACTGATTTTTAAAAAACATTATAGGTCAGGCACAGTGGCTCATACCTGTAATCCCACCACTTTGGGAGGCCAAGGTGGGTGGATCACCTGAGGTCAGGAATTCCAGACTAGCCATGGCAAAACCCCATGTCTACTAAAAATACAAAAATTAGCCGGGCGTGGCGGTGGGTACCTATAATCCCAGCTACTTGGGAGGCTAAGGCAGGAGAATCGCTTGAACCAGCGGGGCGGAGGTTGCAGTGAGCCGAGATCACGCCACTTCACTCCAGCTTAGGCAAAAGAGTGAAACTCCATCTCCAAATAAATAAATAAAATTATTCTGCTGATTTAACATACCCTATAAGCCCTCCCTGACCCCACCATCAAAAAAAAAAAAACAAAAACAAAAAAACAAAAACACATAGAAAACAACAAAAAACAAGAAAGCCCCAGAAATCCACGCTTAGCACCTTGTAGGGGTTTTAAAACAGGGCCCCCTAAATCACTGATATTCCTTGCACTGAGCAGCGGGAATTTGTATCTCTTTACCCTTTAATCTGGCGATGTAACTGCATTACCAACAGAATATGGCAAAAGTGATGCCGTCCCAGCTTCCAGACCAATGCCTTAAGAGACTGGAAGTTTCTATTTCTCTTCTCTTGGGGCCCAGCCATCATGCCTCAAGGAGGCTGAAGCAAGCCATGGTGATGACTCTTGGTCCTGGGCCCTGAGCCCTGAATGAACTCCCAGCCAACAGCCAGCACCAACTTGCCAGTTGCGAGTTACCTTATATGGTGCCGTATAAAGTAAAGCTGAGGCTTTCCCACTGAGCTCTGCTCAAATTGCAGATTTATGGACTAAATAAATGATTCCTTTTATAAGCCACTGTGTTCTGGAGTAGTTTGTTACACAGCAATAACTGATAATGATACATATGTTGCACAATATGTATTGTATGTAACATAACAATTGCTGATATATGTGCCACATTACACCTGTTGAAAATAAAATACAAGGAGGAAATATTTAAAATAGCAGAGGAAAAAAAATTATCTTCAAAGGGCAACCATTAGAATGACAGCTGGCTTCTCAACAATGGAAGCCAGAGACAATGGAATGACTTCCTTAAAGAGCTGAAAAGAAAATAAATGCTGGCCAGGCACGGCGGCTCATGCCTATAATCCCAGCACTTTGGGAGGCCAAGGCAGGCAAATCACTTGAGCTCAGGAGTTTGAGATCAGCCTGGGCAACACGGTGAAACCCCGTCTCTACTAAAAATACAAAAATTAGTCAGGTGTAGTGGTGCATGCCTGTAGCTCCAGCTACTCAGGAGGTTGAGGGAGGAGAATCGCTTGAACCTGGGAGGCGGAGATCATGCCACTGTACTCTAGCCTGGGCCACAGAGCAAGACTCTGTCTCTAAATAAATAAATGCCAATGAGAATTCTGTACTTAGCACACAAAACAAAATGAAAACAAAAACAAAACCTTCAAGAATAAGGTTAAAATTAAAACATTTCTCGAGTCAAACAAAAAACCCAGAGACTTTGTCATTAGCAGACCTACATGAAAGGAAATACAAAAGCTTTTTCTTTCCTTCTTTTTTTTTTTTTTGGAGACATGGTCTCACTCCTGTCACCCATGCTGGAGTGCAGTGGTGCAATCACCGCTCACTGCAGCCTCAACCTCCCAGGTTTAAGTAATCCTCCCACCTCAGCCTCCCGAGTAGCGGGGACTACAGGCGTGCACCACCACACCTGGCTAATTTTTTGTATTTTCAGTAGAGACAGGGTTTTGCCATGTAGCCCAGGCTGGTCTGGAAATCCTGGGCTCAAGCGATCCTCCCGCCTAGGCTTCCCAAAGTGCTGGGATTACAGGCGTGAGCCATCGTGCTGGGCCAAAAGCTTTCTCTTCATATGGAATGAACACGATCCTAGATGGATGCTTAAAGAGGCATGAAAGAATGAAGCACCATGGCAAGTTAAATATGTGGGGGGATCTAAATAAGTATTGATGGTATAGCGTCTTGTTGGGTTTAAAATAAAAACTAAATAAAACAACAGCACACAGCATCGAAGCCTGGAAGGGAATACATAGCTAAAGGATTCTAAGACCAACTTATTGTTCTGGAAGATACTAATGGACCTTGAGTAAGGCAGAGATAAATCTAGTAATCTCTAAGGTTCTGTCAAGATGTGCAAAAGGTTTCAGACTTTGCCCCGCTTGCTGTTGTCAAAGTTTTGCTCCAGAAGAAGACACAATCTTGATTATGCTGAAAAGTAAGCAAACTTACCCTGTGCTCTACAAGGAGACCCTAACTCTATTTTCCAAGGCTGTTTGCTGTATAAACATCCTTTGAAGGTAGCCTGGAACAAAGGTAGTGCTATAATTTGGATTTCTGCCCCCCAAACCTCATGTTAAATTTTGATTCCAATGTTGGAGGTGGGGGGCTAATGGGAGGTGTTTGGGTCATAGGGGTGGATCCCTCATGAATGAATTAATGCCCTCCCTGTGGGGTGGGGGTGAGTGAGTTTTCACTCTATTAGTTCCTGTAAGAACTGGTTGTTAAAAAGAGCCTGGCACTTTTTTTTCTTTGAGACAGAGTTTCGCTCTTGTCGCCCAGGTGATCTTGGCTCACTGCAACCTCCACCTCCTGGATTCAAGCAATTCTCCTGCCTCAGCCTCCCGAGTAGCTAGGATTACAGGCATGCACCACCATGCCCAGCTAATTTTTTTGTATTTTTTTTAGTAGAGACAGGGTTTCTCCATGTTGGTCAGGCTGGTCTCAAACTCCCGACCTCAGGTGATCCACTCGCCTTGGCCTCCCAAAGTGCTGGGATTACAGGCACGAGCCACTGTGCCTCGTCCGGGCCTGGCACTTTTTAACAACCAGTTAACAACTTATTTTCTCTTCCTCACTTCCTTTCTTGCCATGTGACACTGGTAAGATGCTGGCACCATGTTTCTTGTATGGCCTGAGGAGCCATGAGACAAATAAAACCTCTTTTCTATGTATAATACTCAGACTTAGGTATTCCTTTATAGCAACACTAAACAGACAAAAACAGTTAGTCAATGTCTCTGCTAGCAGGATGTATGGAAACATGAGAGAGACTCTTGGAGAATGATCTCCCAACAGTTACTACTAAAAAGTGTATAACTTCCAAGCTAAGAGACAGAAAAAACAGAATCATATGAAAACGCTCAATCACAAATTGCAAAAGCATTATGCTAAGTGAAAAAGTCAGACTCATAAGACTACATGCTATATGATTAAAAGCAGCAGTGATGGAATGCACATAGGTATAGGAAGGCGTCCTCCTGCAGGGAAAAAAAAAAAAAGGAAGCACATAGGTGTTGCCCAGGGATGGGGTGGGTGCCATGGACTATAAAGGAGGGTGAAGGAAATTTGGGGAATAACAGAAATGTCTTATATCTTGATTGTGGTGGTGGTTACATGGGGGTGCTCTGTTATCAAATGAAGGTGGAGGCAAAGCAAGATGGCCAAATAGGGCTGGGCGCGGTGGCTCACGCCTGTAATCCCAGCACTTTGGGAGGCCGAGGTGCGTGGATCACCTGAAGTCAGGAGTTTGAGACCAGCCTGGCCAACACGGAGAATCCCCGTCCCTACTAAAAATACAAAAATTAGCCAGGCATGTGGCCGCCGCCCCGTCTGGCAAGTGAGGAGCGCCTCTGCCCGGCCCCCGCCCTGTCTGGGAAGTGAGGAGCGCCTCTCCTGGCCACCATGCAACCTTCCAAGTGTGAAGCGACAGCCTTGTGTGTGATCTTTCTGCCTTCCCCAAGTTTGCATTTTCGACATTAAAGTTTACTTTTTAATTAAAAAAAAAAGTAGCCAAGCATGGTGGCAGGTACCTGTAATCCCAGCTACTGGGGAGGCTGAGGCTGGAGAATCGCTTGAACCCAGGAGGCAGAGGTTGCAGTGAGCCGAGATCGCGCCACTGCACTCCAGCCTGGGTGAAAGAGCAAAACTCCGTCTCAAAAAAAAAAAAAAAGATGCCCAAATAGAAACCTCCACCAATTGTCCTCCCTGGAGGAAAACCAAATTGAACTATACACACAAAAAAGTACCTTCATAAAAAGCAAAAATCAGCCTAGGTACCAGCTCAGCTACAGTGTGGCAGAGCACCAAGAGGGCTCTTGGGGTCCCAGATTCTAAGTGTTGGCTGTGGGGTGGCAGTTCTGGACCTGCCCTGGGTCAGAGGGGAGCCCACTACCCTAAAGAGAGAGTCCCAGGCCTGGCAGCGTTCAGTTGCTTCAAGAGCCCTTAGGGCCTGAATGAACATTGGCGGTGGCCTGGCAGCATTGCCACAGGGCTGGGGCAGTGGTGGCCATGGAGAGAGACTTCTCTGCTTGTGGAAAGGGGAGGGAAGAGCGGGAAGGACTTTGCCTTATGGCTTGGGTATCAGCCAGGCTGTAATAGAATAGAGCACTGGGGAGATTACTAAGGTTTCTGACTGCAGGCCCTGCCTCCCAGATGGCATCTAAGGACCTTCCCAGGATGGGGGTGGGGGGAACTTGCTGCCTTGAAGGGAAGGACATAATCTCACTGGCTTCAGCACCTGCTGACTGTAGAGCCCTAGTGCCTTAAGCAAACATAGGCAGTAGCCAGGCAGTGGTGACTGCAGGCCTTGGGTGAGACCCAGTGCTGTGCTGGCTTCAGGTCTGAGCCAGCATAGTCCTAGTGATAGTGGCCACAGAGGTGCCTGTGTCACCCCTCTCCTAGCTCCAGGTGGCCCAGCACAGAGAGAGAGACTCCACTTTTAGGGGAGAAAGTAAGGGAAGAGAACAAGAGCCTCTGCCTGGTAATCCAGAGAATTCTTCCAGATCTTATCCAAGACCACCCAAGTGGTACCTTTACGAGTCTGCAAGAGCCATAGTATTAGTAGGCTTGGGGTGCCCCCTAATGCAGATATGGCTGCAGTGACCAAAAACTTAGATCACAATACCCAAGTCCCTTTTATTACCTGGAAAGTCTTCCTAAGAGGAACAGGTACAAACAAGCCCAGACTGCAAAGACTACAATAAATACCTAACTTCAATGCCCAGACGCTGACAAACATCACAAGCATCAAGACCATACAGGAAAACATGACCTCACCAAATGAACTAAATAAGGTACCAGTGGCCAATTCTGGAGAGACAGAGATATGTGACCTTTCAGACAGAGAATTCAAAATAGCTGTTTTGAGGGAACTCAGTGAAATTCAAGATAACACAGAGAAGGAATTCAGAATCCTAACAGATAAACTTAGCAGAGATTGAAATAATTTAAAAGAATCAAGCAAGCTGGGCACAGTGGCTCACGCCTGTAATCCCAGCACTTCGGAAGGCCGAGGCAGGCGGATCACAAGGTCAGGAGATCGAGACCATCCTGGCTAACATGGTGAAATCCCATCTCTACTAAAAATACAAAAAATTAGCCAGGCGTGGTGGCGGGCGCCTGTAATCCCAGCTACTCGGGAGGCTGAGGCAGGAGAATGGTGTGAACCCGGGAGGCGGAGCTTGCAGTGAGCCAAGATCGCGCCACTGCACTACAGCCTGGGTGACAGAGCAAGACTCCGTCTCAAAAAAAAAAGAATCAAGCAGAAATTCTGGAGTTGAAAAATGCAGTTCACATACTGCTAAATGCTAAAGGGAGTTTTTCAATCTGAAAGAAAAGGACATTAATGAGCAATAAGAAATCACTTGAAAGTACAGAACTTAATGGTAATAGCAAGTACACAGAAACATATAGAATATTATAACACTGTCATATGTAGACCACTCATATCTTAAGTAGAAAGACTAAAAGAGGAACCAATCAAAAATAATAACTACAACTTTTCAAGACATAAACAGTACAATAAGTTAAAAAGTGGGGGGACAAAGTTAAAATATAGAGTTTTTATTAGTTTTCTCTTTGCTTGTTTGTCTGTTTATGCAATCAGTGTTAAGGTGTCATCAGTTTAAAATATTAAGTTATAAGATATTATTTGCAAGCCTCATGTTAACCTCAAATCAAAAAACATACAGCAGATACACACAAAAAAAATAAAAAGCAAGAAATTAAAACATACCACCAGAGAAAATCACCTTCACTAAAAGGAGAACAGGAAGGAAAGAAAGAAGATCACAAAGCAACAAGAAAACAATTAATAAAGTGGCAGGAGTAAGTCCTTACTTGTCAGTAATAACATTGAACATAAATGGACTAAACTCTCCAATCAAAAGACACAGAGTGGCAGAACGGATAGAAAAACAAGACCCAGTGATCTGTTGCCTACATGAAACACACTTTACCTGTAAAGACACACATAGACTGAAACTAAAGGGATGGAGAAAGATATTCCATGCAAATGGAAACCAAATAAGAGCAGGAATAGCTATGCTATTCTATGAGGCAAAACAGACTTCAAGACAAAAACTATAAAAAGAGACAAAGAAGTCATTATATAAAAGGGTCAATTCAGCAAGATAATGTAACAATTTTAAATACATATGCACTCAACACTGGAACACCCAGATATATAAAGGAAGTATTCTTAGAGCTAAAGAGAGAGATAGACCTCAATACAATAATAGCTGGAGACTTCAATACTCCACTTTCAGCATTAGACAGTTCATCCAGACAGAAAATCAACAAAGAAACACCAGCCTCAGTCTGCAGTATAGATCAGATGAACCTATTAGATATTTACAGAACATTTCATCCAACAGCTGCAGAATACACATTCTTCTCCTCAGCATATGGATCATTCTCAAGGATAGACCATATGGTAGGCCACAAAACAAGTCTTAAATTATTATTATTGTTATTATTTTTTTTTTGAGACAGAGTCTTGCTCTGTCACCCAGGCTGGAGTGCAGCGGCGCGATCTCGGCTCACTACCAGCTCTGCCTCCCGGGTTCACACCATTCTCCTGCCTCAGCCTCCTGAGTACCTGGGACTACAGGCACCTGCCACCATGCCTGGCTAATTTTTTGTATTTTTAGTAGAGATGGGGTTTCACTGTGTTAGCCAGGATGGTCTCGATCTCCTGACCTCGTGATCCGCCTGCCTCGGCCTCCCAAAGTGCTGGGATTACAAGCATGAGCCACTTCTCCCAGCCAAATTACTTTTTAAATTTGAAATCATATCAAGTATCTTCTGTGATCACAATGAAATAAAACTACAAATCAAAAACAAGGTATTTTGCACACCATACGAACACATGGAAATGAAATAATATGCTCTTGAATGGTCAATGAAGAAATTAAGAAGGAAATTTAAAAACATCCTGAAACAAATGATAATGGAAACACAACATATCAAAACCTATGAGATACAGGGAAAGAAGTACTAAGAGGAAAGTTGTACCTATAAGCACCTACATCAAGTAAGTAGAAAAACTTCAAAATAATCTAATGATGTCTCTTAAAGAACTAGAAAAGTAAGAGCAAACCAAACCCAAAATTAGTAGAAGAAAATAAATAATAAAGATCATAGCAGAAATAAATGAAATTGAAACAAAACAATACAAAAGATCAACAAAATAAAGTTTTTTGAAAAGATAAACAAAATCAATAAATCTTTAGCTAGACTAACAAAAAAAGAGAGAAAACCCAAACCAAAAAATCAGAAATGACAAAAGAGATATTACAACCAATATCACAGAAACTCAAAGGATTATTAGAGGTTACTATGAACAATTATATGCCAATAAATTGAAAATCCTAGAAGAAATGGATAAATTCCTAGGCATACACAACCTACCAAGATGGAACCGTGAAGAAATCCAAAACCTAAATAGACCAATAACAAGTAATGAGATCAACGCTGTAATGAAAAGTCTCCCAGCAAAGAAAAGCCTGGGACCCAGTGGCTTCACTGCTTAATTTTACCAAACATTTAAAGAAAAACTAATACCAACCCTACTCAAACTATTATGAAAAACAGAGGAGAGAAAACTTCCAAACTCATTCTATGAGGCCAGTATTGCCCTGACACCAAAATCAGACAAAGACATATAAAAAAAGAAAACTACAGGCCAGTATCCCTGATGGATATTGATGCAAAACTTCTCAACAAAATACTAGCAAATCAAATTCAACAACACATTAAAAAGGTCACTCAGGGCCAGGCGCAGTGGCTCACACCTGTAATCCCGGCACTTTGGGAGGCAGGGGCAGGTGGATCACCTGAGGTCAGGTGTCGAGACCAGCCTGGCCAACATGGTGAAACCCCGTCTCTACTAAAAATATAAAAAACTAGCTGGGTGTGGTGGTGGGCGCCTGTAATTCCAGCTACTTGGAAGGCTGAGACAGGAGAATTACTTGAACTCACGAGGCGGAGGTTGCAGTGAGCTGAGATTGCACCACCGCACTCCAGCCTGGGCAACAGAGCGACACCCCATCTCAAAAATAAATATATAAATAGGAAGGCTAGTCTGATACAGGCTCCTCTGTCATGGCCAGAAGTGGAAGTTCATTCTACAAGTTTGATACGTAGTATTTGCATCATCATTGGGTCAAGATATTTTCTTTTTCTTTTCTTTTTTTTTTTTTTTTTGAGATGAAGTTTCACTCATGTTGCCCAGGCTGGAGTGCAGTGGTGCAATCTCGGCTCACTGCAACCTCTGCCTCCCGGGTTCAAGTGATTCTCCCGCCTCAGCCTCCCAAGTAGCTGTGACAACAGGTGCTCACCATCACGCCCGGCTAATGTTTTGTATTTTTAGTAGAGACAGGGTTTCACCATGTTGGCCAGGCTGGTCTCAAACTCCTTACCTCAGGTGATCCACCCGCCTTGGCCTCCCAAAGTGCTGGGATTACAGGCGTGAGCCACTGCAACCCGCCAGGTCAAGATATTTTCTAAATTTCACTGTGACTTCTTTTTTGAACCATAGATAATTTACATATATCTTGCTTAAAATTCAAACATATGGGCTCATTTATAGTTACATTTTTGCTATTGATTTCTAGCTTAATTGCACTGTAGTTGGAGAACATAGTCTAAATCTCTTCAGGTATCTGAAATTTGTTCATATTTGCTTTATGGCCAGCATAGGTCATTGTCTATAATTTTTATATAGGTGTGCTTGAAAAGAATGTGTATTCTGTTAGTTGGTAGGACAACTGTTTTATATATGTTCCATGGTCTGAATGTTTGTGTCTTCCTAAAATTCTTATGTTAAAACTTAATTCTCAGTGTGATAGTATTAAGAAATGGGGCCATTAGGAGGTAATTCGATCATCAGGGCTCTGCCCTCATGAATGGGATTGGTGCCATTTAAAAAGAGGCTTGCCAGGCACACTGGCTCACACTTGTAATCCCAGCACTTTGGGAGGCCGAGGCAGGTGGATCATCTGAGGTCAGGAGTTCGAGACCAGCCTGGCCAATATGGTGAAACCCCACCTCTACTAAAAATACAAAAAATTAGCCGGATGTGGTGGCGGGCGCCTGCAATCCCAGCTACTCAGGGATTCAAAAAATAAACAAAGCCAAAAGTTGGTTCTTTGGAAAGATTTTTTAAATTGGCAAATCACTAGCAAAACCAAACAAGAAATAGAGAAAACACAAAGTACCATCCCTTCAGATCCTCCATACATTAAAAAGAAAATAAGAGGACCTGCAGACAAATTTGACAACTTCGATAAAATAGAAAAATTCCTTGAAAACACAACATACCCAAACCGACATGAGATGAAAATCTCATAGTCCTATATTTGTTAAAGAAATTGAATCCATGTTTTAAAAGCTTCCCACAAATAAACTCCAGGGTCACATGGTTTTACCCATGAATTCTTCCAAACATTTAAGAAAGAAAGAATACAGGCTAGACATGTGACTCATGCCTGTAATCCCAGCACTTTGGGAGGCTGAGGTGGGAGGATTGTTTGAGCCCAGGAGTTCAAGACCAGCCTGGGTAACTTGATGAGACCGTGTCTCTACAAAAAATTTTTAAAATTAGCCAGGCATGGTGGTGCGTGACTGTAGTCCTGGCTACTCAGGAGGCTGAGGCAGGAGGATCACTTGAGCCTGGGAAGGTGAGGCTGCAGTGAGCCATGATCATGCCACTGAAGTTTGGCCTGGGTGAGAGAGAGATGGATGAAAGGAAGGAAGGAAGGAGATCTTCAACAATTTTTAGAAAATAGGAGAAAGAAGGAATGCTTCTCAAAGCTTTAAGATACAGAAGGACTTCCTTAAACAAGACACAAAAAGTACACCGTAAAGAAGACGAACAAATTTGACTTCATTAAAACTAAGAACTCATGTTTATCAATAGATACCATTAAAAGAATAAAAAGGCAAAACACCGTGTGTGCAGCTGAACACGTATCACTGACAAAAGGTGTGTATTTGGACTGCACATGTACCAAAAAAATCCTCCTAAAACTCTGTAAGAAAAAGATAAACAACTTTATTTTTTAAATAGTCAAGAGAATTGAGCTGATAGTTCACTGAAGAGGATATCCAAATGGTTAATCACTGTATCAAAAAGTGCTCAACTTCATTTGCAATCAGGCAAATGCAAAATAAAACCACAATAACATACTACTAGACACCCGACAGAATGACTAAAATTTTAAAACCTGACAGTACCAAGTAACAGAAGATATGAAGTAACAGAAAGTGTCATTCACTGCTGCTTGGAAAACAGACGGGCGGTATTATTTACTAACGTTGAAGACAAGTTATGGCCCATAATGCAGCCAGTTCACTTCTAGGTATATGTCTACCAGAAATGTACGCATGTATGCACCAAAAAAACTAGAAATAACCCAAATTTTCATCAGTAGTAGAATGAGTAACTAAAACTGTGATATAGTAGACAATGGAATTCTACTGCAATGAAAATGACAGACAGCTGCACACAAAACGTATCAATCTCGCCAACAAAATGCTAACAAAGAAGCCAGATAGAAAAGCCTTTATCTTGGCCGGGGGCGGTGGCTCACGCCTGTAATCCCAGCACTTTGGGAGGCTGAGGCAGGTGGATCACGAGGTCAGGAGATCGAGACCATCCTGGCTAACACGGTGAAACCTTGTCTCTACTAAAATACAAAAAATCAGCCGGGCGTGGTGGTGGGCACCTGTAGTCCCAGCTACTCAGGAGGCTGAGGCAGGAGAATGGCGTGAACCCAGGAGGCAGAGCTTGCAGTAAGCAGAGATTGCGCCACCGCACTCCAACCTGGGCAACAGAGTGAGACTCCATCTCAAAAAAAAAAAAAAAGCCTTCATCATAAAAGGCAAGTTATTGGTTACCCTTCTTTGGGAAGAGGGGACAAAAGGAGGGCTTCTGGGGTGCTGTAATGTCCTATCTCTAGATTCGAGTGGTGGTTACACAGGTGTTTGTGATAAATCACTGAGCTGTATATCATTTTCTCTGTATGTGTTATATTTTGCTATTTTTGAAAAGTTTAAAGAGAGAAAACAGGAGGAGAGGAATGAAGACAGTGGAATATAAGCAGTCTCTGGAGGAAAAAGTAGAGTCAAGAAATAATTTTTTTTAAAGAAAAAAATAACCCATTGTATAGTGATGGAAAATAACTTAGGTCAGGACATTATAACAGAAAACTACAGACTGGGAGGCTTAAACAACCTTTATTTCTCACAGTTCTAGAGGCTAGGAAGTCTATGATCAAGGTGCTGGCTGATCGAGTTCCTGATGAGGGTTCACTTCCTGGTTTGCAGACGGCTACCTTCTCCTTGTGCCCTCACATGGCAGAGACAGATCATCTCTTTCTTGCCTCTTCGTCTAAGGGCACTAATCCCATTCATGAGGGCTCCATCCTCATGACCTAATCACCCCCATAGTGCTCTACCTCCTAATACCATCACACGAGGGATTGGGGCTTCAACATATGATTTCGGGGGGATACATACAATCCATAGCAAAAAATATATAGTAGAAAAGGGGAATGTGTCATGTAGGAAAGAGGGGAGATAACTGTTCAAATGGTGTCAAGAAGTAGATGACAGGAGATGATGGCCTTGAATGGGGGGACCACCCTCAGCTAGACACATCGGTGCTGACAACAGGGAATGTGGAGTAGGCGGGGACAGAGGTGTGTGCATGGGGTGGAGGGAATTCTCCTCTGGCTATTTCTATTTTCTCAGCGAGACAGCAGCAGGGCTATCAGCTGAGAGTAAGCGTGGAGGGGAAGGGGCTGCAGGCTGAGGGGAGGGAGGGAGGCATGCCTTCTGGGAGAGGGGTGAACAGAGAAATGCAGAAAGATGTCAAACCACATCATAGGCTCACTGTGGCTCATGTCGTGATTTCAAAGTGAGAGCAATAGGGCCGGGCAGGGTGGTTCATGCCTGTAATCCCAGCACTTTGGGAGGCCAAGGCAGGCATATCACCTGAGGTCAGGAGTTCAAGACCAGCCTGGCCACCATGGCAAAACCCTGTCTGTACTAAAAAAAATACAAAAATTAGCCGGGTGTGGTGGCAGGTGCCTATAATACCAGCTACTCAGGAGGCTGAGGCAGAGAGAATTGCTTGAACCCCGGAGGTGGAGGTTGCAGTGAGCTGAGAGTGTGCCACTGCACTCCAGCCTGGGCAACACAGCGAGACTCTGTGTCAAAAAAAAAAAAAAAAAAAAAAAAAGAAAGTGAGAGCAGTCAGCAAAAAGGTATGTTCCCCTAGCCATGGTGGAGAACTGAAACCAAGCAGTTCTGGGGTGGTGATGCCAGGATGACGAAGAGAGAGAGAAGCAAGGAGGCAGGAAGTATAGGTGAAGGAGTGACAATGACAGGCCATGGAGTCCATGCTGGGTACAAAGCAAGGCACATGAACGGGATGGGGCTGGGAAAAGCGGCCAGGAGCAATCCCCTGTCAATGGGGAAGAGCACTGTGTGGGTGGAGGACTAGAGGGAATGAACTGGAAAGACAGAAGGCAGAGACTGGAAAGTGGGGTGCTTGAAACTTGTATTTACGGGAGAGCTGCTGTCACTGGCGATGATAAAGGCCAGCGCGTGGTCATGTGAATGTGGAGGGTCAGGAACCAGAGGCAACGCTGAGTCAGGGGCTCACATCTTTGAGGATGTGGGGGAGCACCCCAGGCTCGTAGATACCTATCACCGGGGTGACAGCAAGTGGTATTGTAGGGTGACAGAAGATTCAAGGCTGGGGGCAAGGAGGACCCTGCCCCACCTCCAGGCCCAGTGGGAGAGGGACTGGGAGAGAAAACTCTCAGGAGGCTGCGGGGCAAGCGGGGTCCTTCGAGGAGAGCCAGGTGTGGGTTACAGTGAGGAGGCAAAGGGGAGATTCAGGGAGAAGGCTGAGGCTCTGGAGGACACACGGGGGTGTGTCTCTTCCCTCCCTTCTAGAACCCCAGGCTGAAGCCACCTGGCCTCCACTCTGAGAAGCCTCTGCTGTGTCTCTGCTGGGGTGGGAGGGGTATGCAGCTAAGCCTCAGGGGTCCTGCAAACCTCTTGAAAGTGGCTGTGTGAGCCTGTTCTCATTCCCCAGGGACCTCAGGGGGTCCTGGACCAAAAAAATGCCAAGGACCCTCACGCTAGAGCAGTACCTGAGTCCCCAGTTTCAAAGCCCAGCACAGGCCCTTCCTGCCCACAGGCTCCCCACAGGGCCCCTCCTCTGTCCTCTGGGCCTTTCCTAGTACCTTGTCTCTGTAGGGCCTTTCCCTCCAGCTGGTGGAGTCTTCTGGACCCCTTAAGGTCTATCTCTACCCCAGACACCCCAGTGGAGCCTTTCCCATGCCCTCTGGTCAACACACTTGGCCTTCAGCAACCATGGGTACATCTAGCCACTCGGCAGATATTTACCGTGCACCCACAGAGAGCGTGGCACAACACCGGGCATCAGGAACGCAGAGGAGACTTGGCCCCAGGCCCTGTCCCTCAGGAGCCCTGCAGTCTGGAGGGGAAACAGATGTGGAAACAGACCCATGGCAACCTAAGGCAAGAGGGGCTGTGTCTTGGCCACATGGGGGGTGCTGAGGCTCTGAGTGGGAACAGGACAGGCCCACAGAGCAGGAGCCGTGTGTCCAGCCAAGGAGTTGGGGAGGAGCATTCTTAGCAGAAGGAGAAGCAAGGGCAAAGAGGCCGTGTCGGGGACAAGGCCTGTGTAGGGAATACAAGGCCCCACTCTAAAGTTATCTCACTGAAGGCTGGGGACAGAGCCTCCTTTTCTCGCAGAGACCTGCCGCTTTCCACTCTGCTTGGTGAAGATGGGATGTGGGAGGACTGAATGGATGGAGGAGCTGGCCCCAGAGTACGTGGCCAGGACACAGGGCACTCCACTTATCTGAGGTTCCTGATAAGCAGTTTTATGGCAAAGTCCCAGTCCAGAGAGCCTCAAAAGTCAGCTCCCGGTAGGGAAGCACAGATCACAGGCTTCTATCATCCTTCCCAGGATGCCTGGGAGGTACAGCCCTGTTTCTGCTGAGATACCAGTGAGAGGCTGGCTGATTCCATCAAATGTCATCTGTTACAAGTCAATGCCAGCCGTAAATGATTAATCTGTACCAGGAACAGAAGTATCTATGCTATCATAATGTACACAGGCATATTACAAGTGACCCCTGGGGGCTTACACGGGGAGAGCCAGGGCCCCCGCACCATAGGTCAGGCAGGAAGGGCCAGGATCAGCCCAGGGGGGTGGAGCTCCACTCAGCTCGCCACACTACAAAGCAGCCCTGATGTAAGAAAGGTAAACGAGTGGGTTCTGGAGCCAGGTGACAGGGTCTGAATAATCGCTACGCTGACCAGCTGTGTGATCTCAAATTCTGCAAGCCTCTGTTTCCTCATCTGTAATAGGAGGTCAGTAATGACCCCACCTCGTGGGACTGTCGTGAGGATAACATGAGTTACTACTTAGACTAGTGCCAAGCCCAGGCATGCAGGACCTGCTGGGAAACTGCAGATGCTCCTGCTGCTGTCGCTGTCTGTATCAGCAGGGTCCAGTCTCTCCGCCCAGCAGCAGTGCTGTGGGACTCTCCGGCCTTAGGTTATACAACCCAAGAATTCAGAAGCTCCTAATTCCATCCCCCAGGTCCATCCAGAAGCTCAGCCTGGCAGCTCACTGCAGCAACAGCAGCAAAAGAACAACAGAAACTCCTCCACCTGGAGCGGAAGGCTAGCAGCCCATGCTCACTCTAACACGCGTCAAGTACTCAGGACAGTCCAGAGGCCTCTAGGGCAACACAGGAGGAGGATCGTTTAGAAGGCAGAAACTCAGCCCTGGCCAGAGGCAAGTCCAGTGCACCAGGCCTGCTCTCCACAGACTGCAGGGTGTTGAGAGGAGCTGGGAGAACACTGCAATGACGACCCCCGGCCCTGGAGAACCCCAGGGCTCCAGCAGTGCCCTGACCCTCCTCCACAGCCTCGACCCCACCCCACCCCATCGCAGCCCTCACTCCAGGTCACAGCCTAGGCCTTGGCATTACTGCTTCTGGGACCCCTGATAACCTCAAACCCTGCATCCCAGTCCCCATCCTCCACCTCCCACTTCCCAGCTCACTCCTTCAACTGCCCTCAATGCAACAGTCCTCCACCCTCCACCCAGGTGGCACAGAGGGCCTGGAACACAGCAGCCCTCAATGAATACTCTAAAGCTAAATTAATATATCACATTCATTTGTTCCACAAACCTGATCTACGCCAGGCACCTGCTGGGGGCTGGGCACACTGTCATGAACCCAACAGACACAGTACCTCCCCTCACAAGGTCTGTGGCCTACCAGGAAGGCAGGATCCCCAGTGCAGGGATGGGTGCCATGGGATGCCCAGCAGAAACTCCTAATCCAGCCTGCAGGTCAGGGGAGGGCAAGAGGAAGGGAGGCAGGCAAAGAAAGGGGAGTATTCCAGGCCACAGCAAGAGCCTGGGCAAAGGCCAGGAGCACAAGGCAGCATGAGCTGAGAACACAGAGGCAGAAACTTGATCACACTGGGCCCTTCTAAGCCATTAAGCACCTGATGTGTTAAGAAAACAGGAAGCTGGCTGGGTGCGGTGGCTCACGCCTGTAATCCTAGCACTTTGGGAGGCTGAGGTGGGCAGATCACAAGGTCAGGAGATCGAGACCATCCTGGCTAAGAGTAGATGGTGAAACCCCGTCTCTACTAAAAATACAAAAAAAATTAACTGGGCGTGGTGGCGGGCGCCTGTAGTCCCAGCTACTTGGGAGGCTGAGGCAGGAGAATGGCGTGAACCCAGGAGGCAGATCTTGCAGTGAGCCGACATTGTGCCACTGCACTCCAGCCTGAGCGACAGAGCGAGACTCCATCTCAAAAAATGAAAATAAAAATAAAAAGAAAAGAAAACAGGAAGCCCTTGGGGAGTAAAGCAGGGGAGTGACCAATCAGAATTGCCCTCTGGAAACAGCGCTGTGACAGCAGCTTGGAAGAGGATGAGAGGAGTGCAGGCCACAGCCGGAGCAGCAGGAGACACGTGCACAACGACCGTGGTCTGGAGAAGCAAACCAGCAGCAAGACGGAGGGGGAAAGAACCTCTGATTTTCGACTGGCACGTGGCTGTCTGCAACACAGGCAACACTTCCCAGCATCCTTTGCAGTTAGCTGTGGCCATGTGACCGGGTTCTGGCCAATGCGTGCAACTTCCATGAAATGTCCCTGAGGAGGGGGAGATTGACCTTCTGCACCCTGCCCTTCCACCCTCCCTCTGGCTGGAAAGGTGGATGTGATGGCTGGATCTGGCACAGCCAGCTGCAATGATGCTATCTGCTGAAATGGAAAGGTTCGGGTGGGAGCAGGTTAGAGGGGAGAAGATAAAAAAGACTCCAGAGCTATGACTGTGAAAATAAATAAATCAATAAAATTTAGAAATAAGACAAACAAAGCCGGGCATGGTGACTCATGCCTGTAATCCCAGCACTTTGGGAGGCCAAGGCAGGCAGATCACGAGGTCAGGAGTTCAAGACCATCCTGGCTAACACAGTGAAACCCTGTCTCTACTAAAAAACACAAAAATTAGCCAGGTATGGTGGCACGCACCTGTAGTCTCAGCTACTCGGGAGGCTGAGGCAGAAGAATAGCTTGAACCCAGGAGGCAGAGGTTGCTGTAAGCCAAGATCATGCCACTGCACTCCAGCCTGGGCAACAGAGCAAGACTTCGTCTCAAAAAAATACATACATACATACATACATGGAAACAACACAGCAGCACAGAGAAATGAATTGGGAACCAGAAGACATTGATTCTGTTTCTTCACTGCTTCCTGTGTATAAGTGGGATGAATCACTTATCATCCCAAGGCTATTTTCTCATGCATAAAATGGAATACTGTCTTCCTTGCCCACCTCCATGGATTGGCAGAGAATGTGCTAACCCAACATACTTAAAAACATCCTGTAAAATTGTAATCCCAGCACTTTGGGAGGCCGAGGCAGGCGGATCACGAGGTCAGGAGATTGAGACCATCCTGGCTAACATGGTGAAACCCCATCTCTACTAAAAATACAAAATATTAGCCAGGCGTTGTGGTGGGTGCCTGTAGTCCCAGCTACTTGGGAGGCTGAGGCAGGAGAATGGCGTGAACCTGGGAGGCGGAGCTTGCAGTAAGCCGAGATCGTGTCACTGTACTCCAGCCTGGGTGACAGAGCGAGACTCTGTCTCAAAAAAAAAAAAAAAAAAAGAAAACAAAAAATCCTGTAAACTATAAAGTACCACAGAATAGCTTAGGTGTAGCTAAGAAGCTGCTGACAAAGGACTAAATCCTCCTGGGATGGAGGTCTGCCCACACTGGGGCTTAAGCTGGCTGAGACAAATCTGGAATCCTGTCAAGGGATTTTACAACTGACAGAACTTGGTGATTATTGGTACGTGGAGATTAGTGGTATCCCCAGGGCCGTGTATCTCAAAAGTGGGGCTGTCCAGCTCTCCAAGGAGTGGACCCGCTGCCCTGGTCAGCTGTGCCTGCAGTGGGGCTCTGGAGCTACAAGTGCAAGCCTGCCCCGTCCAGGGTCAGTCCTGATCGAGTCCAGCTGGAAGGCGGTCTGCTCAGCCCCATCTGCACTCAGAATCTGGAATGGCCCCACTGTATTAAAACTGGTGCCTGCACTGGCCACTGAGCTGCATTTAGCCCAAACACCTGCTGTGGGTGCCTCTGCCTCAGGTTCCTTGTGGAGCCAGGCTCTGAATTCTCACCTGATTGGATGGGGCCCTGATACGTGCCTTGCTCTTCTGTTGGTGGCAGCCCCTGGCCCCCAGCCTGACACTTTCAGAGACCCCTCCTGCCATGCCTCTTTAGTCAGAATGAGTCCCCAGCTGCTTCCTTCAGCCTCACTCTCACCAAAGCCCTGCATGCACCTGGGATCCAGCCAGAGCCACCTGCCTGCAGGCTCACACCTCCACACCTCTGCACGGCTGGAACGACCTTATCCATTTTGTTCTGCCACACAGGCTCCTCCTCACTCTTCCAGACGCAGAGTAGCTCTCAATCACCTCCTTGTGATCCACACTGTTTCCTAGGCTCTCCCTCTGTCACAGCACTCCTCAAGGGGTGCTATGACGCCTGTTTGCACCGGACCTCCCCCACCAGACTGTACGTTCCTTAAAGACACAGGACATGTTTGTCATCTCACAGGCCAGCCAGGACTGGCCCGAAGCCCAGAACTCTGGAGACACTGGAGGTGCTTGGTGCATGTTGAATGGATGGCTGACAGGACAGCCAGATGGATAGGTGAGCGGAAACAGGGATATCTGTCTGAGCCCAAGTAGATGCCAGTCTGCCAAGCACTGCTGGGGCCTGCATTTGGAACCTTGGCTGCTTCTCCCCTTTTCCCAACCAGCTCTGCCGTTGGCCCGGTTCCCTCAGGCCTTTCCTGGCTTTTGAGCCTTCCCTTCAGGCCCAGGGGAGTCCCAGCATGCCCCAAGAGGCAACAGCTCTGTCCAGCCTTCCTAAGCAAACCCTGGGCAGCCCCTATGAGAATGGCCATGCCCTTAAAGAGCCAGGGCTAGGCCAGGTGCGGTGGCTCACGCCTGTAATCCCAGCACTTTGGGAGGCCAAGGTGGGCAGATCACCTGAGGTCAGGAGTTTGAGACCAGCCTGGCCAATATGATGAAACCCCGTCTCTGCTAAAAATACAAAAATCAGCTGGGCGTGGTGGTGGGTGCCTGTAATCCCAGCTACTCAGGAGGCTGAGGCAGGAGAATCGCTTGAACCTGGGAGGCAGAGGTTGCAGTGAGCCGAGATTGTGCCACTGCACTCCAGCCTGGGTAGCAGAGCAAGACTGTCTCAAAAAACAAAAACCAAAACCAAAAATAAAGGGCCAGGGCTAAAGGTTCTCCCCATGGGCCTTATCTGATGTGGACACTCTCAGTCTCCCTGTCCTTCCTTCTTCCCTTTGTCCATATAGGTCGAGCCTCCAGGCCAGAAACAACCCAGGCTTCCATCCTCAGCCTCGTGCTGGGACACTGATGGGCCAGAAGTGTGGAGTCTCGGAAGCCCTTCCCTCTGGTCCAAGAGTACAGTCTCCCCTCTCTCCCACCCCTCTCCAGACCCCTCAGACAGAGACTCAAAGAAACTGCTTCTCAGCCAATAAGACCTCCAATCTGAGACGTGGGGGAGTGAAAGGAGAGAAGTATGTTCCCGCTGAGCATCACCCACCGGAATCCACTCTGTGAGTTCCTGGGGTTGACCAGGACGCAGTCCCAGGTGCGGTTGGGAGTGTTCTGGAACAGAATCAGCTGCCCTTCCTCCCGAACTCGGTCACTCGAGGTGTAGTGGGCCACAGCCACCTCCTTCACCCGGAATGGGTTAGAGAACAAGTTGGTGACGCCACTGAAGGTATTGACCAGGCGGCCAAAGAACTGCATCTTCTGCGGGGCAGGTGGGGAGGCCCCACCGTCTTCCCCCTCTGTCTGGAAGAAAACGAGGTCTCTGGTCAGCCAGGCACAGTCTCCCATGCCCATCTCACCCAGTGCAGCGGTTTCCTGCACAGACACCCAGATCACTCCCCACCAGCGTTGTCCCCAGATCCTGGGCCTGGAGGGATCTTAAAAGGAGGGGAAAGAAAGAGAAACAACACTGAGTGGGAGGTAAAAGTGACAGAACCCTCAGGCCAGGCTGGCTACCTAGAAGGCTGTCCCCCTGTGCTGCCACTGTGCATAGGTGACCTTAACTGCCTGCTTCCTGACCCAGTGTCCCAGCAGAGACTCAGTTTCCTCACCTGTAGTATGTGGTATTGACCAAAGGAGATAGCACATGTGAACATACATTATAGGCAGTAATGCCCTGAGCAAATGGAGGGTTCTCACTAAATAAGTTACAGAGATAACCTTTCAGCACTCAAAGAGGCTAGTATGGACCAGACACAGTGGCTCAGGCATGTAATCCCAGCACTTCGAGAGGCTGAGGCGGGCGGATCATTTGAGGTCAGAAATTCGAGACCAGCCTGGCCAACATGGCGAAACCCTGCCTCTACTAAAAATACAAAAATTAGCCAGATGTGGTGGCAGGCGCCTGTAGTCCCAGCTGCCCGGGAAGCTGAGGCAGGAGAATCGCTTGAACCCGGGAGGCAGAGGTTGCAGTGAGCTGAGATCACGCCACTGCACTCCAGCCTGGGCGATAGGGTGACTCTGTCTCAAAAAAAAAAAAAAAAAAAAAGAGGCCAGCATGGATCATTTCACTTCCGCAAACAAAATCAATGTCCCCCCTCCTAGATACCAAAAGGTGACCAGCATCATGTCACACTCTATCGGAGCAAGGGGATCATCGGCATTGGTCTAAATCCTTTGTTTCCTGCTACCACAGGTTTCCCAAAGAGCTCTGAGAGACAGCACACAAAAGCAAGCTCCTTGGAAATGAACGAACTGCACCTTCTGCAGGGGCAGAGTCATAGTTTCTGCCATGGAAATTATCCCCAGTGTTGATGATGGAATTAGATACCTTGTTATTTCCTAGGTTCCCAGAAAATACACTGCCTTCCTAAGGTACTGTCACCAAAGCCAGGCGCCAATCAGACGGAGGCCGCCCTCTGCCTCTGTGCCAAGATGTCACCAGACAAAAGACACTAAGGACAGAGTATGGGTGCCCTGGGGGAGAGAGGACATCTGAGTGGACACTGGGTCACAGCCACATTCTTCCCTGGCCTATGTGCTGAGCACAGGATCAAACCTGGGGACAGAAGGAAGACAAAAGCAAGGGGCCCACTAAGAGGCACATGAAAAGGAAAAAAGATCAATACTAATAATTATACCAACAAGGCACGGTGGTTCACGCCTGTAATCCCAGCACTTTGGGAGGTCGACTCGGGTGGATCACCTGAGGTCAGGAGTTTGAGACCAGCCTGACCAACATGGAGAAACCCCGTCTCTACTAAAAATACAAAAAATTAGCCAGGCGTGGTGGCGCATGCCTGTAATCCCAGCTACTTGGGAGGCTGAGGCAGAAGAATCGCTTGAACCCGGGAGGCGGAGGTTGCGGTGAGCTGAGATCGCGCCATTGCACTCCAGCCTGGGCAACAAGAGCAAAACTCCGTCTCAAAAAAAAAAGATCATAACAACTCAAGAAAAGTTCGCAGTGTCCCATTACAAGGCTCAGTGCCATCTCTCAATGATGTCTATCTGGAATGTTCTTCCTCTCCTTTTCTGTCTGAGAAAGCCCTGATCCTTCTTCAAATCCAAGCTCGGTTCTCATGGTTCTCAGCCTCCTCCTTAAAAATGTTTTTGTTGTTGTTGTTTTGAAACAGGGTCTGGCTCTGTTGCCCAGGCTGGAGTACAGTGGCTCAATCATGGCTCACTGCAGCCTCTACCTCCTTCCACCTCAGCCTCCTGAGTAGCTAGGACTACAGGTGTGTATCACCAGGCCTAGGTAATTTCTTCCAAACAATTTTTATAGAGGCCAGGCATGGTGGCTCATGCCCGTAATCCCAGCACTCTGGGAGGCTGAGGAGGGCAGATCACTTGAGGTCAGGAATTTGAGACCAGCCTGACCAACATGGTGAAACTCCGTCTCTACTAAAAATACAAAAAAATTAGCTGGGCATGGTGGTGGGCACCTATAATCCCAGCTACGTGGGAGACTGAGGCAGGAGAATCACTTGAGCCCGGGAGGTGGAGGTTGCAGTGAGCCAAGATAGCACCAGTGCACTGCAACCTAGGTGACAGAGTGAAGACTCCGTCTCAGAAAAAAAAAAAAAAAAAAAATTATAAAGACAGGGTCTTACCACGTTGCTCAGGCTGGTCTCGAACGCCCGGGTTCAAGCGATCTGCCTGCCTCAGCCTCTCAAAGTGCTGGGATTACAGGTGTGAGTCACCGTGTCTGGCCTAAAATGTTCTTGATACACCATCACCAGATGCCAGGTTCTCTCTCCTTGCTCTGGGCTCTCCCTCACTTTAAACACATCTGTACTATCACAGCCCAGCATGTTACAACTGCCCCTCCTGCCAGACTGTAAGCTTCGTCATCCTCCTACCAAACACTCCTGTGCATCTTGCTGGCACCATCCTGAAAGCTTTACGTACATTAATCATTCTGTCTGACAACCATTCTATGAACTGGTTACTATTATTATCCTCATTTTACATATGAGAACACCAAAGAACAGAGGGGTAAAGTCACGGGCCCAGGGTCACCCAGCTAGTGGGTGGAGCAGTGAAAGCTGGCACCCAGATGGGCTGGCCCAGAGTCTGAGTTTCTCAAAGGCAGCTGCTCGTCTTTTCATCTCCACCCACAAGCTTGGCTCACAGAAAGTTTGTTAAAACAAAAATTTAACTGAGTAAATATTATGCATAGAAAAAACACAGCCTGATAGAAAACAAACCAAGATAGACTGACAGAAAACATGCCATTGAGTAGACGAAGGTGCTGGGTTTATGGGCTTTTGTTTTTTCCTTTTCCCTATTTTCCAGATGCTATGTAAAGCGATTATAGTTTTCAAAGGAAGTAGCAGTATAGGCTGAGCCTCTGGGGGCTGCAGCCGGGAAGATGGGGACCTGTGGGACTCAGGCCTGGCCTGGAAGAGCGCAGAGAGGCTCCCCCGAGGACGGGCCCGCAGGGACGTGGAGGGGTGCTCCCAGGGAGGGCAGAGAGTCAAGAGCATCCAGCACCCATGAGCCTCAGATTGAGGGAGAAAGTCACCAGGGGTGCAGTGAAATCAAAGAAAGATTCCACACACCCCTTCGTCAATGGCCCAGCCTGTGTACCCCCCACCAGAGCCTGGGGCTAGGGGATGCCCCCCACACACCCACGACAGCATGGCCACAGAAACGACAGGCTTGGCTGGCATCCAGCCTTCAGGGTTGGCAGGAGGACGAGATGACGCAATGGAGGGAAGGTGTCTGGGACACAGGCCGACTGTGGGCGCACAAACAGTGGCCATTGTTATCACTAGGTGGAAGAAAGGAAATGACAGCCACGGGGCCACATCCTGGAACACTCACGGCATTGCCAACCAGGAAGGCGGGCCAGCAGGGAGAAAGTGCTCACACGTGCTTCCTTCTGTCCCTGCCACCTTGGACCCTGGAGCCCAGGCTCTTCCCAGCACAGCTGCAAGAGGGGGATGGTGGATGAGGGCCCCCCGCATCATGCCTCACTTCATCTCTCCCCCTGGCTTCTCACAGCGTCCTACCCTTGACCTTCCCGTGGGGTAGACAATCACTTTTCCCCACTGATGACCGGCCCCTCCTCCTCCTTACCTGGGCTTCTCCCTGCACCCCCAGGATGCCCAGGTCACCTGACACAGACCGCACCTCGGCTGTATCAAGCAGCTCTCTCAAACACCACAAGCAGAAAGACAAAGACCCAAGACCTTTGGTGGTGGGGGTTGACAGTGACAATTCTGCCTGTCCAAGCCAGGCAATTTCCAGGTACCAATTTTGGTGCCCCCCTTGAGGGAAGCCAGATATTTCTGGCCGTTTTCCTTATCTCTGCTCACCCATCCCCTGTCAAAACCAAGCTTGCCTGCTGGGTTCACTGAGGGAAGACTGACAGAGAGTGTGCTGGTGTGAGGCTCCCCTGGAGGAGCTGAAGGACGGGAGGAACAAGTATTATTATCCCATCTTCCCATCTCAGAGATCAAGAAACTGAGGCCCAGAGAGGCCTTGAATTGTACATGTTCAAAGGGCAAATTAAGGCCGGGCACAGTGGCTCGTGCCTGTAATTCCAGCATTTTGGGAGGCTGAGGCAGACGGATTACTTGAGCCCAGGAATTTGAGACCAGCCTGGGGAACATGGCAAAACCCTGTCTCTACAAAATATAAAATAAAATTAGCTGGGCATGGTGGTGTGCGCCTGTGGTCCCAGCTACTCGGGAGGCTAAGGCAAGAGGATTGCTTGATCCTCCTGAGGTCGAGACTGCAGTGAGCCAAGACTGCACTACTGCACTCCAGCCTGGGAGACACAGCAAGACCCTGCCTCAAAAACAAAACAAAACAAAGGGCAAATTAAAGTTGATGTCCACCAAAAAACAAAAACAAACGGGCTGGGCGCAGTGGCTCACGCCTGTAATCCCAGCACTTTGGGAGGTTAAGGCGGGCGGATCACGAAGTCAGGAGATTGAGACCATCCTGGCTAACACGGTGAAACCCCGTCTCTACTAAAAATACAAAAAAAATTAGCTGGGCGTGGTGGCGGGTGCCTGTAGTCCCAGCTATTCGGGAGGCTGAGGCAGGAGAATGGCGTGAACCCGGGAGGCGGAGCTTGCAGTGAGCCGAGATCATGTCACTGCACTCCAGCCTGGGCGAGAGCGAGACTCTGTCTCAAAAAAAAAGAAAGAAAGAAAGAAAAACAAACGAAGAAACAAAAAACCTCGAGTGGGAACAGAGGGAGATCGGAGCCAATGGTAGCATCTCTGATGAGTTCCCTGGAAGTGACTACCTGGGTTCATAAAACAGTCAACAGAGAGACCCAAGACCAGTTCCTGTCTCGCCAAGTGCACGGTCCCCTGGGGGAAGGACCCCTAAAGGGGATGACTTTTTAGCTGAACTTTCCAGGAAGAACAGGAGTTTGCCAGCGGGGGAAATGGCGAGAGGCCTTCACAGCAGATGAAGCAGATCAGAACACGGAGGAAGGCAGAGATCAGGGGCTTGCTCAGCCCACCCATGAACGGTGAGCATTTTCACTGGGACTGGACGGCTCGAGAGGGGAAGGTGCCGAGAGGACGGGCCGTGGTTAGTGCTGTGATCAACGTGAACACAGGTCACCCGGAGCCACTTGTCCAGTGGCTGCTATGTCAGTCACGCCCCTAGCCATGCCCAGGGAAGCTCCTCTTATGACGAGGAGCCAAGCCCCGGAAGAAGTGCAGTAGAGGACAAGGGACCAAGAGGGTGGCTCAGAGCGGGTGGTGAGGGAGAACTCAGTCCTAAAAATCTGGTTCCTCCTCAGCTACGAATTCCCTGAAGGACCCTGGGCAGGTCTCAGGCACAGGAGGAGCGGTCCCTGCCCTCTGATGGTTGCTACCTGCCGCAGCTGCCAGGCCCAGGCAGTCCCCTCTCCTCCCCTTTGGAAGGTCTGTGTGAAAACTGCTTTTCTGTAGTGAAAGGGGCCTGCACTTGCGTCCTCCCTGGAATGCGCTCTCCAGTTCCTGCTGGAGCCCCTGCTCATCCTTCAAGGCCCAGCTGCCCCCTCTGAATGCTCAGAGCACCAGAGTGCCCTTCCAGCCTGCACGGTTCCCAACCCAGCCTGACACCCCTCCATGCCCACTGTACGATGCAAATCCAGCTGCAGGTCTCCCTGCTGACCCTGGCCAGTGGCGCCCCATGACCTCCCAGGGAAAGCCCAGACTCCAGCATCCATGAGAGCTGGCCCAACTCACCCCTCCAGCTCATCCCTCACCTCTACTCCAGCCACGCCGCACCATCGATCTTCCCAGAACACGTCAAACTCGTGTCTCAGTGCACTTGGGGATACCACACATACGCTCCATCGGCGTAGCCCATCCTCCCCACTTTCTTAACCTGAATGTGTGCTCCACAAAGGACAAATGAACAAATCTCTTCTTATCCATGAAGATTCAGCTCAGGTGCCATCTCCTCTGAAAATTCACACCCGCACCTCCGCCCTGCAGCCTGGTGTGCCTTCCTCTTCTCCCCAGCACCCCACACCACCCAGGGCCCAGCCCACAGGAACACACACCATGTGAGAATGGGGGTGCATCTGTTGGCTTGGGCTGCTCACCCAACCCGCTTTGATTTGTTTCCCTAAGCACCTGGCATGATGTTCCTGACTCACAGTGGGTGTTTAATAAGTTTGGTGAATGAATGAATGAGAATGAATGAATGAACCACTTATAAGCCCATGGGGCCAGCACCTCTGAAGCCCCCGGACACACTTTATTCCCTTGAAGGTGATAACAGGGACCACACACTTTTCCCACCCACTCTGAGCTGCCATGCTCCTCTCCACAACGGATAGGGAAATATCGTGCTCAAATCCCACCAGTGGCTAATGGCCCACAAGGGGTTCGCTCTTCCACCGGGAGAACCTGTATCTAGCACCTGCACTGCTTCAGGAGCGGCCCTAAGTGATCGGACTGATCCATCCCCAGGCTTCGGTCTGGAAAGTTCAGCTTTATATATAGTCAGGGCACTTAGGCTGAGCTCACTCCTAGTCCAAGCAGGAAAGACTCCAAGCCTTCTGCTTCCTTCTTGACTAAGCCGAGAGCAGAGGAGCCGGACAGCTGCCCAAGAGGTGCGTGACAGGAACCCACAGGCAGCAGGCCAGGAAGCAGACCTCACAGGCTTGGCCACGTGGGGGATTCCAGGAGCACACACAGAACTGCCCGAGGTGGAAATCAGGCCTCACGAGCCCCAGCTGCTGACGACAGGATGTCCCATGATTGGAACAACTGTTGGATGGTCCTGGCAGCAGAACCTGGCAGCAGTGACACCCTCCTGAGCACCCTCCTCCCACCCAGTCAAGACAGAGCAGGCTGGAAACTCAGGGTCTGCTCAGAGTGCCAAGCTGCCCCAACTTCCTTCCTGTAGCTCCGTCTGTGCCACCCATCACGGGAGCATGCCACCACACACCGGCCTCTGTCCTCTCACAAGGCCACCATGCCTCACGGTTGGCAAAGGGTTTCACACTTTTAATCCACCTCCAAGCTCACAAAGAAACAGGGAAGGCGCAGCCGGGCGCGGTGGCTCACACCTGTAATCCCAGCACTTTGGGAGGGTGAGATGGGCAGATCACCTGAGGTCAGAAGTTCAAGACCAGCCTGGCCAACGTGTGAGAAAAAAACCCCATCTCTACTAAAAACTACAAAAAAAATTAGCCTGGCGTGAAGATGGGTGCCTATAATCACAGCTACTTGGGAGGCTGAAGCAGGAGAATCTTTGAATCCGAGAGGCAGAGGCTGCAGTGAGCCGAGATCACGCCACTGCACTAAAGCTTGGATGACAGAGTGAGACTGTCTCAAAAAAAAAAAAAAAAGAAACAAGGAAGGTGCAATCATTCTCCCTGTTTGGCATGTGGAGAAATCAAGGCCCCAAGAGAGGAAATGGGGTGGCAGGTTGTGGTGGGGGGTTGCCTGCCTGTGTCCTCTGACTCTTGAACAGCACTAGGCAAAGGGCTGGCCACACAGCAGGTGCTCAATCCGTGGGTGAGAAAACACTGAATGAACACAGGGGTCATCTGAGCCTCTGAACCTCCAAGGCAGCCTCCCGGTAAAATGTCCCCGCAAATGTTCCCTCTGACCCCAGCTCACTCCAACCTCTTTCCTAAGTTAGTGGGAAAGGGCTTGATCCCATCCCCTCACACCCCATCAGCACCCACTGCTGCCCAGCACCCACAGGGCGCCAGACGCTTCACCACAGTTTCAGGTAAATTGCCACTTTTTTTTTTTTTTTTTTTTTTTGAGACAGAGTTTCACTCTTGTTGCCCAAGCTGGAGTGCAACGGCACGATCTTGGCTCACTGCAACCTCTGCCTCCCGGGTTCAAGCAATTCTCCTGCCTCAGCCTCCAGACAAGCTAGGATTACAGGCGCGCACCACCACACCTGGCTAATTTTTTGTATTTTTAGTAGAAACGGGGTTTCACCATGTTAACCAGGCTGGTCTTGAACTCCTGACCTCAGGTGATCCGCCCACCTCCACCTCCCAAAGTGCTGGGATTACAGGCATGAGCCACTGCGCCCGGCCGAATTGCCACATTTAACCCTCCAAACACTTGTAAGAAAAGGTCCAGGTCTCTCCACATTACACAGGAAACTGGGGCACAGGTTACACAGTTTGCCAGGATCTGAACCCAATTAGCTGGAATCCAGAGCATCAGGCTCTTAATCCTCAAACTGCCTTCAGGAAATAGCTGAAAGAAGGTGGCTGAGCGAGGCTTGCTCAACAGGCTCTTAGATTCCAAAAGCCAAGGCCCTCGTCTCAAAATGCACTGCTGCTCACGTGAGCCAGAGCAAAATGTCCTTTCACAAAAGGAAAAAGTGTCTCTTTCATTCACTCGGCTTGGCTGGACCACAGCTGGAAGCAAACTGCCCCGAAACTGTCACTGGAGCTCCCAAGCACATGAGACAGGGGTGACTTTAAGAGATCTTTGGGCTGGTGGCATGGTACAGTGTGGCCCATGTTATGACTCACTCCACAAATATTTACTGAGATGGATTGTGGCAGGCATTGTTCTAACCGCTGAGGATACAATCGTAAACAAAACAGACTGGTCAGGCACGGCAGTTCACTCCTGTAATCCCGGCACTTTAGGAGGCCAAGGAAGGAGGATCACTTAAGCTCAGGACTTTGAGACCAGCCTGGGTAATATAGCGAGACCTCACCTCTACAAAAACTTAACAATTACCCAGGCATGGTATCTCTCATGCCTGTAAGTCCCAGCTACTAAGGTGGCTGAGGTGGGGGGATTGCTTAAGTCTAGCAGGTCGAGGCTGCAGTGAGCTGTGATTGTGCCACTGCAATCCAGCCTGAGCGACAGTGAGACCCTGTCTTAAAACAAAACAAGGCCGGGCGCAGTGGCTCACACCAGTAATCCCAGAACTTTGGGAGGCCGAGGCGGGTGGATCACTTGAGGTCAAGAGTTCAAGACCGGCCTGGCCAACATAGTGAAACCCCATCTCTACCAAAAAATACAAAAATTAGCTGGGTGTGGTGGCGTG
Source organism: Pan troglodytes (assembly GCF_028858775.2). NCBI lineage: Eukaryota > Metazoa > Chordata > Mammalia > Primates > Hominidae > Pan > Pan troglodytes. The sequence goes on from NC_086016.1 coordinate 40,187,529, forward strand.
CACCTGTAATTCCAGCTTCCTGGGAGACTGAGGTGGGAGAATCACTCAAACCCAGGAGGCGGAGGCTGCAGTGAGCTGAGATCGCACCACTGCGCTCCAGCCTGGGCAACAGAGTGAGACCCTGTCTCAAAACCAAAACAACCAACCAACCAAAAAAAACCCCACAAAATCCCTGACATCCTGGAACTTATATTTTAGACAGAGCTACTAATAATAAAGAAGATAAACAGGTAAATATTTACAAAGGTTTTAGATGCCAATTAACTACTGAGGAGAAAAACCAGAGAATGGGGATAGGAAGTGCTGAGGTGGAGAGTGAAATTTTAGATTGGGTGAGGAGGGAAGTCTTCACCAAGAAATTGATCTTAAATAAATACCTGATGGAGAGAGATGAAAGTCATATGAATATCTAGGCAAAGAGAGCGCGTGCAAAGGCCATGGGTCTGGAACATGTTTAGCGAGTTCCAGGAAAAGCAAGGAAGCCAGTGACATCAGAGAGGCAACAGGGGGCCAGGCATGTGCCATGAGAGGAGAGGCCACTGCAAAGAAACAACATTTTAACAAGATCACTCTGGCTGGGTGTGGGGTAAGAAACAGAGAGGCATCATAGATAATCTCACAGCTTTGACCTGAGCAACTGAATGAATAATACTCCTATTTCCTAAGATGAGAAAGAGAGTGGGAGGGACATGTTTTGGTGAAGAGTGGGGTCAGGGATGGAGGGCAGAACTAACAGGAGCTCAATTCTAAACTCGAAGTTTGAGGCCTGGCGCGGTGGCTCACACCTGTAATCCCACCACTTTGGGAGGCCAAGGCAGGTGGATCACTTGAGATCAGGAGTTCGAGACCAGCCTGGCCAACATGGTGAAACCCCACCTCTACAAAAATACAAAAATTAGTTGGGCATGATGGCGCATGCTTGTAATCCCAGCTACTTGGGAGGCTGAGGCAGGAGAATCAGGAGGTGGAGGTTGCAGTGAGCCGAGATCATGCCATTGCATTCCAGCCTGGGTGACAGAGTGAGACTCCGTCTCAAAAAATAAATAAATCAATAAATAAATACTTCAAGTTTGAAAAGCCTAAGTTTGAGGTGCTGAGTAAGCAACTAGATTTGAGTATGTCATTCCAGGGAAAGGTCTGGACTGGACTGGGGATATAAATTTGTGGGCTGACAGAATAGAGACGGCACTTAAAGAAATAAGACTGGATGAGATCACCATCCGAAAACCAGAAGAGGCATTTAAGACATGACCCTATCAAAATCCACTGTGAAAGACACAGAACATATTCTCCCAGGGAGCCACCCTCTACAAAGTGAAGTTTGTAACACACTCTTCACTACGGCCCCTTACTCCTTGCCTACCTACTTCCCCCAGCACACACACCCAATAGATGTCTGCAGACAGACAGACACACACACACACACACACACACACACACACACAGTATTTAAATTTCTCCTTTCTGTATCTCTTAGTGATGTCATTCTGCTGAGTAAGAGGGAAACTCCCTTTTGGGAAGTCTCTCATGTAACAAGAAAGTAATCCATGGAAGGAACAAAAAGTGTCCTAAACAGTAGCAAACCTTACACATCAGGACAATCACACAGGCTCTGGTGTCAGATTCCAGCTTCAACCTCATCGGTGTGACCTCAAGCAACTCATGCGCCCTCTTTTTCTCATGTGAAGTGAGAATATCATTGGCCACACCAAGGGTAGCCTAGAACATCAGACAGTCCGTAAATATTTGTTAGATAAACGATGACTGAATGAATGGTGAAGAGAACATATACAGAAGAGCCTGACTCACAAGAGGTGATGAACAAACACTGCCAAATGATACACTGAAAGACAAGGGACCTCCTGCTCATCCTTCTCTCCTTGTCTTCTTATTCTATCCCTTTCCCTTTCCATTCCTTTCAATTCTGCCTGTGACCCAACAGTAAAATCATGTATTTGTACAGGGCCATACTGGTTATAAAGCTTTACCTTCTACATTTTCTCATTCAAATTTTGAACCTCATGGCAGACTTACGAGGGCAGGAGGTACAGTTCCCCTGTCACAGATGAGGAAACTGAGACTTGGACAGAAAACAGCTTCCAAACTCCAGGCAGAAACTGTAACAAAAACAATGCATTCAAAAACAATGCATTCAGCCCAAGGGTGCAGCCTCAACGTTGCCAAACCAAACCTGCCTGACATCCTGTTGGGCGGGTAAGAGGCAGGTGAGGGAAAGACCCAGAAGCTAGGGGGAGGTATTCGTTGGGGTCATGTGGGTAGCCCATTAAAAATACGGCCACAGGTCCCCTTGCCCTGTGCCCTCCCTGTCCCACACCCACAGGCTTGCCCCGACCCAGTCCCATGATCACCCGGGTCACATGCTCCCTGTCATCAGCTTCCAAGTCATCGGTGGGAGCAGGAGGTGGACACAGGAATAGGGGTGGGAGACTCTGGGGTGGCCAGGCTGAGGGGAAGGAGGGAGCATGTCGGGGGCAGGTCTGGAGGCACGCAAGAGAGGAAAGCCAAGGAAAAAAAGCAGGGAGGAAAGGCAGGAGAAGCAGGGAGTGAGAAATGAGTAGAGGCACCACGAAAGGTGGAGACGGAGGTGAAGTCGGGAATCAAGTGAGCACTTAGAGGAGCACAGGAAGGAAAATTAGGACGGCCAATGGGGCCTAAAGAGGCACGGAGGGTCGGGGAAAGAGAAGAGATGGATTGACTCGGGAAGTTAGGGATACTGAGGGAGACACACGGAGGAGACTGGGGTTCAGGGGAGAAACTCAGGGTCGAAGCTGGGGTCCCTGGGGTCCACAAGTTCGAGATGAGACACGGGCGGTCTCGGGATGGGAATTGGGGACGCATGGCGATGAAAAGATGGAAGGTGGGGGCACTCAGGGAGTCACATAAGGGTTAATGGAGGACATGCCTCAGAATCGGAGACACGAGGAATACCCAAAGGAGGGTCCGGCGGAGACTTGGGAGTCCGGGACGCGGAGAAGGTTGGGGAACGGACCCCAGGCCCCGCCCACCTGCGAGGTCACTCACCTCGGCTTACTCAGCACTTCTACTTCCTCCTACTTCCGCAAACAAACGGCCCTAGGGCCACGTGATGGCCTGACCACCGCTCTCCGCCAATCACTGGTGGCCCTGTCCCAGGCCTCCTCTAGGCTCCGCCCCCGCCCCCCCCCCGAGGACGGAGGGAGGCGGGGTCCACCATTTTTTTTAACTGCCCAATGGAAGGGGCTCCCTTAGCCAAGGGAGGACGAGCTTTCGGCGGGAGCCAATCCTCGGCGGCGAGGCGCGGCCATGTTTGTGCGGGGCAGAAGGTGCCCGGCTTCTTGGCAGTCATGTTGATGAGGGCCAGGAGTCCTACCCTAGTCCGCCTTCCGCCTCCTAAAGCGGCCAGAGCCTGGAGTCTGAAGTTACTGTTAATGATTGCTCGTAAAGATAAAAATAAAGGCAACAGAGGCATAGGGCATAACAAGGAGGAACCTGTTTTGATTTTTGCCAGGTAGCCTCAAGCCAGGGTTGCCAGATGTAGCATATAAAAAATACGGGATGTTCAGTTACATTTGAATTTCAGCTAAACATCCAATACATTTTTTTCCGATAGAACAGAAATTGATTATAGCTTTTTTATTTTTCACAACTAAGGCCAAATTCCCTAGGGGAATTACCACATGTCTTTTTTTTTTTTTTTTTTTTTTTTCTTTGAGACAAGTCTCGCTCTGTCGCCCAGGCTGGAGTGCAGTGGCACGATCTCGCTCACTGCAACCTCCGCCTCCCGGATTCAAGCGATTCTTCAAGCGATTCTCCTGCGTCAACCTCCCGCGTAGCTGAGATTGCAGGCGCCCGCCACTACGCCCAGCTAATTTTTTGTATTTTTAGTAGAGACGGGGTTTCACCATGTTGGCCAGGCTGGTCTCGAACTCCTGACCTCAAGTGATCTGCCCGCCTCAGCCTCCCGAAGTGCTGGGATTACAGGCGTGAGCCACCACGCCCGGCTCCGAAATTTTTAACATAAGTATAATATACTAAGTTTAGTATTGTGTTAAAAATGTGTGCATTGTTGTCTGGCAACACACCCTGAGCCAGTCTCAGGAAATACCTTAGCACTTTCAGTAGGAACTTGGGCAAATGATCTCTGTGAACCTCACACCCATCATCCAGGAAGTGGGCACAGTAATACAAGATTGTTGAGATATCTAGAAGTAAATTAGTCCCCATTCGTGCACATAGTGGGATTTCAATAAATGGCAGTTGTTAGGGTTAATAATGCCGATAATGAGGTATTTTGCAGAGAAGCCAGGAGACTAGACTTTAGTCACACATCTGCTTCGGACTGAGCAGGTCATGTCCTCTCTTCAGCCCACTGGCTTGGTTGGACCTTTTCTTTCCCTAATAATCACCCAACCCTAGGTCTAGGTGAATCTGCCAGACTGCTCTCCATTTACGTGGGAAGTATAGTTGCGGGTGTCATTCTTGTGAAAAGAAGCGTGTAGGCCGGGTGCGGTGGCTCACGCCTATAATCCCAGCAGTTTGGGAGGCTGAGGCGGGTGGATCGCTTGAGGTCAGGAGTTTAAGACCAGCCTGACCAACATGGTGAAACCCCATCTCTACTAAAAATACAAATAATTAGCTGGGTGTGCTCGCCATAGTCTGTAGTCCCAGCTGCTCGGGAGGCTGAGGCAGGAGAATTGCTTGAACCCGGGAGGCAGAGGTTGCAGTGAGCCAAGATCACGCCACTGTACTCCAGCCTGGGTGACAGAGCCAGACTCTGTCTCAAAAAAAAAAAAAAGTGTGTTTCCTCCTCAGTCCGTCTAAAGATATTAGTGCCTAGACAGGGCAGCCAATGCAACTTGCGCAAGGTTTAGTTAAGAATCTTCACAGGTTAATGAAATTAACCATCTTAACTAATATCTGTACAGAGCTTTACCAGTTACAAAGTGACTTCACTTCCATCATATCCTCGTGTCCCCATTTTACAGGTGAGGAAATTATTCCTTAAAGTAAGATTTAAAATTTGCTTAAGAGTTTCAGCTTGACTGCGCACAGTGGCTCACGCCTGTAATCCCAACACTTTGGGAGGCCGAGGTGGGCAGATCACTTGAGCTCAGGAGTTCAAGACCAGCTTGTGCAACATGGAGAAACCTCGTCTTTAAAAAAAATACAGAAATTATCCAGGTGTGGTCTTGCGTGCTTTGGTCCCAGCTACTGTGCAGGGGAGGCCGGGGGGTCAAGGATGCAGTGAGCCAAGATCGCCTGCACTCCAGCCTGGGTGACAGAGCAAGACCATGTCTCAAAAAAAAAAAAAAAAAAAAAGTTTCAGCTTGAAGTGGAGAGAAAAGGATAAAGACTCAGAATTCTCAATGAAAATATCTTGCCTCCACACCCCAAACAAGCAAAGTTAGAGCGATGGTTATCAAGGAGCTTGCAAAAGTCCATGCATTCCACGCACTGCCAAGCAGTCTTTCCTAAGAAAACCCACAGGGGCAACATGAGGTGTCCCATTCTTCAACAAACACCCACCCTTGCATTCAGGATTTTGCAAAGCACATTTGGAAATGCAGATACACAGGTGAATCTAAAATGCAGACAAGGGCCAGGTGCGGTGGCTCATGCCTATAATCCCAACACTTTAGGAGGCTGAGGCGGGTGGATTACCTGAGGTCAGGAGTTCGAGACCATTCTGACCAACATAGTGAAATCCCATCTCTACAAAAAAATACAAAAAAATTAGTCAGGCGTGGTGGCAGGCACCTGTAATCCCAGCTACTGGGGAGGCTGAGGCAGAAAAATCGCTTGAACCCAGGAGGCGGAGGTTGCAGTGAGCTGAGATCGCACCAGTGCCCTCCAGCCTAGGCGACAGAGCAAGACCCCATCTCAATAAATAAATAAATAATAAAATGCAGAAAAGGCCAAGGGAGGCTGGATCAATTGCTGGAAACAGTCCAAGATCCACAGAAGACATTCACAAAATAGAATCTCAGTACCTGATGAAGTTAAGTATCCCTTCCGTAGGTATTTCTGGTGGAAACCATTTAATGAGTAGATAAATTAAAAGATGGAATAGAGGGGATTATTAGGTAGCATTGAATGAGCAAGTAAAGGGATGGGGCAAGTAAGCACGAGTGTGTTCTGTAGTGCTAGCAGATGGAGCTGCTAGCAGTTAAAGTCAAAAAAACTTCTCCTGAGGTGTTGTGCTAGGCTCCTCCCATACATCAGGGAGGGCATCTGCCCTCTAAGAGCCCAGAGCACAGAGGGTCAGACTAGACGAATCCTTTCCTTCAAGGAGCTAGATGGAAATCTAACTAACATGCTAACAGTGCAATATTACACCTTTTACTTTTTTTTTTTTTTTGGAGACAGAGTCTCCCTCTGTCGCCCAGGCTGGAGCGCAGTGGCGCGATCTTGGCTCACGGCAACCTCCACCTCCCAGGTTCTAACTGATTCTCCTGCCTCAGCCTCCCGAGTAGCTGGAATTACAGGCATGCACTACCACGCCTGGCTAATTTTTGTATTTCCAATAGAAACGAGGTTTCACCAAGTTGGCCAGGCTGGTCTCAAACTCCTGACCTCAGGGGATCCACCCACCTCAGTCTCCCAAAGTGCTGGGATTACAGGTGTGAGCCACCACCCCCAGCTGACCTCTTACTTTTTTATCCTTGCAACAGCCCTGTGATATAGTACTGCCATCCCACTTTGTAGATGAAGAGAATGAGGTTCCACAAGGGAAAATTATCCCCAGAGTTGCCAATGAGAGGCAGTGCCAGTTGCCAGTGTCAACGAGAGGCAGAACCAGAATCAGCACCTGTCTTGTCTTTTCTCTCTCCAAACTCTAGGAGCACTCATTATGTGCCAGGCAGTGTTCTTGGTGCACGTGTAATCCCAGGCACTGAACAAAATGGACAAAAATCCCTGCCTTTGTGCTGCTCACATCCTGGTGGGGAAAGACGGAGAATAAACTAGATAGAGAAGGAAACAGAGAGTGTGTTTTGCTAACGTCTTTGAGTGAGGGTGTCATCATGTTAGCATCTTACATTCAAAGCACCTTAACTGTGGGATCTGGGCATGTCTATTTGAATACCTTGGCACTAGTCCTCCAATTATCTGTGTGTTTGAACTTTTTCTTTCTTTTTTTTTTTTTGGAGACAGGGTCTGGCTCTCTCACCCAGGCTGGAGTGCAGTGGGGTGATCTTGGCTGACTGCAATCTCTGCCTCCTGGGCTCAAGCGATCCTCCCATCTCAGTATCCTGAGTAGCTGGGACTACAGGTTCAGGCCACTATGCTTTTTTTTTTTTTTTCGGTAGAGTCTGGTTTTCGCCATGTTGCCTAGGCTGGTCTCGAACTCCTGGCCTCAAGCAATCTGCCTGCCTCAGCCTCCCAAAGTGCTGGGATTATAGGCATGAACCACTGTTCTTGGCCTGAACATTTTTATAATTAAAAAGTTGGAGGAAGCTGGGCACGGTGGCTCATGCCTGTAATCCCAGCACTTTGGGAGGCCGAGGCGGGCAGATCACTTGACGTCAGGAGTTCAAGACCAGCCTGGCCAACATGGTGAAACCCCGTCTCTACTAAAAATACAAAAATTAGCTGGGCATGACAGCTGGCACCTGTAATCCCAGCTACTTGGGAGGCTGAGGCAGGAGAATTGCTTGAACCCAGAAGGCAGAGGTTGCAATGAGCCAAGATCTTGCCACTGCACGCCAGCTTGGGCAACAGAGGGAGACTCTGCCTCAAAACAAAACAAAACAAAAAGTTGGGGGAATATATAGTGAGTTAGAGGGTGAGGAATGCTGGGGAGTAAACACAGGAAGGAGAGACCGGGGAGGGTCGCAGTTTTAACTAGACGGGCCAGGAAAAGCGTTAGAAGGGAGATAATTAAATAAAGACCTGATGGAGGCGAAGGAGTGAGCTATGTGCACAACCAGGAAAAGAGTGTTCCAGATGGAGCAAGAACAAAGGCCCTGAGGCAGAAGCCCGCCTGGCTTGTTTTAAGAGGAAAAACAAAGAGGCTATTATAGCTTTGTTTTGGAGTAGAGAGCCAGTGGGGGTGTAGTAGGCAATAACGTTGAGGTTAAAAGGATATTGGGAGTAGAACTTGTAGGACACTGGAAACCATTTTAAGACTTTGGCTTTCAATATCAGGGCAATAGGGAACCATGAGAGGTTTTTAAGCAGAGGAGTGACCAGAATGAATTTACACTTTAATAGCTTATGTCTGTTCAGTGAGAATAGAGTGTAAGGGAAGGCAGAGGCTGGGAGACCAGTGAGGAGGCTATTGTAGAAATCCATGGTCGGGCACGGTGGCTCATGCCTATAATCCCAACACTTTGGGAGGCTGAAGCAGGCAGATCACGAGGTCAGGAGTTCAAGACCAGCCTGGCCAAGATGGTGAAACCCCCGTCTCTACTAAAAATACAAAAATTAGCCAGGCATGGTGGCGGGCACGTGTAATCCCAGCTACTCGGGAGGCTGAGGCAGAGAATTGCCTGAACCCGGGAAGCAGAGACTGCAGTGAGCCGAGGTAGTGCCACTGTACTCCAGCCTGGGTGACAGAGCGAGACTCCATCTCAAAAAAAAAGAAAGAAAGAAAGAAAGAAAGAAAAAGAAATCCAGGTGAGAGATGATGGTCTGACCACCAGCCCATTTAATCATCACAGCTATAGGTACATTACAGTCCAAGTTTGTGTTACGATAAAATACGTAAGCCATTGCTAGAAGGCATTGTCAAACTCCTTCCTGTGGGAAGCTTTGTGAGATTATTCTTGAGCAGGAGTGGGCAAACTATCCTGCCTGCCACCTGTTTCTGTAAACAAGCGTTATTGGAACACAGCCACGCCATTTGTTTACACACGTTTCTGCTTTCTGCAGTGGGAGAATTGAGTAATCATGACAGATACCTCATGGCCCACAAAGCCTGGAATATTTTTCTCTGGCCCTTTACAGAAAAAAAAATTTACCCACCACTGATCTTAAATTGGATGTCAAAGGTTAAGTAGGAGTTTGCTGGCTGGATTAGGAAAGAGAACATTCTAGGTGGAAAGAACTGTGTGAGCAAAAGTCAATACCGTGAGATTGTGTGGATTGTTTGGGGACCTGCAAGGGGTTGAGCACTGCTGAAACCTGGTGTGTGAGCAGGAGAACAGCCCCCAGAGGCCATCTAGAAAGAGTCTCCCCCTAATCCCAGCACTTTGGGAGCACAAAACGGGTGGCTCGCTTGAGCCCAGGAGTTCAAAACCAGCCTGGGCAACATAGTGAGACTCTCATCTCTACAAAAATTTTAAAAATTAGCCAGGCATGGTGGTGCATGCCTGTAGTCCCAGCTACTTCAGAAGGCTGGGGCAGGAGGATTGCTTGAGCCCCAGCCTCCCAAGGGAAGGGAGGTTGTAGTAAGCTATGATTGCGCCACTGCACTCCAGCCTGGGTGACTTAGTGAGACCCTGTCTCAAAATAAGAAAAAAAGGGCTGGTGCGGTGGCTCACGCCTGTAATCCCAACACTTTGGGAGGCTAGGCAGGCAGATCACTTGAGGTCAGTAGTTTGTGACCAGCTGGGCAACATGGTGAAACTCCCGTATCTACTAAAGCTACAAAAAATTAGCTGGGCGTGGTGGCGGGGGCCTGTAGTCCCAGCTACTCTACTTGGGACGCTGAGGCACGAGAATCGCCTGAGGCGATTCCCGGGAGGCGGAGGTTACAGTGAGCTGACATCATGCCACTGCACTCCAGCCTGGGCAACAGAGCGAGACTCCGTCTCAAAAATTGTATATAAAAGAAAAAAAAAAAGAAAGAGTTTTGAGTTCCAGGCCAAGGATGCAGACCTTGTCCCACAAGCAGTGGGTGCCCTGGAAGGTTGGGACCTTGAAGCAATGTGGAAAAATCCTTCTGCTGCCATGGGAGAGGTGATGGGAGGGTGCGGAGCCCACACGGCAGCTGTGCATGATTATGCTAATTACATGGCTTCTGACTTGCTGAGCGGGACATCAGGGCTTGTGCCCTCCACAGGAGGGAAGTGGGCTCCTCAGGAGGTGACCCTGAGCTGTGAGGCAGCAGCCAAGTGTGTTCCCATCCCAAGGGCAAAAGCCAGGCCTGGTCAGGAAGGGCAGGATTTCCCTACTCTGGGGGGATCTCAGCCCAGCTCAGGGGTTCGCAGGAGAGACTGTGGGCTGAGGAGAAGCTGGTTCTCAGGAACAGGGAACCAGGGAGCTTCACAAGGAAGCTGGCTTAAACCTGAGTCCTGAAGGATGGTGAAGGATGGAGAAGGGTGGAGAGGGATGGAGAGGAATGGAGAGGAATGGATAGGGATAATGAGGGATGGAGAGGGATGGAGAGGGATGGTGAGGGACAGTGAGGGATGGAGAAGGATGGTGGGGGATGGAGAAGGATGGAGAGGGATGGTGAGGGATGGAGAGGGATGGTGGGGGATGGAGAGGGATGGAGAGGGATGGTGAGGGATGGTGGGGGATGGAGAGGGACGGTGGGGGATGGAGAGGGACGGTGGGGGATGGAGAGCGATGGTGGGGGATGGAGAGCGATGGTGGGGGATGGAGAGGGATGGTGGGGGATGGAGAGGGATGGTGGGGGATGGTGAGGGATGGAGAGGGATGGAGAGGGATGGAGCGGGATGGAGCGGGATGGTGGGGGATGGTGAGGGATGGTGAGGGATGGTGAGGGATGGAGAGGGATGGAGAGGGATGGTGAGGCATGGAGAGGGATGGAGAGGGATGGTGAGGGATTGAGAGGGATAGAGAGGGATGGAGAGGGATGGTGCGGGATGGTGAGGGATGGTGAGGGATGGTGAAGGATGGCGAAGGACATGAGGATTTGGAGAGGCTGAGCAGGGGTATTTCAGGCAAAGATGCAGGGTGTGTGCCAAGCCTCTCACGATGGGGGAATCTAATGTGGAGTTCTTGAGGGTCAGAGTGTGCAAGCTCTTAATCCCTTTGTCCCTTCTCTTGTGCTTCTCGTCCTCATTTCTGTTTTGTCAGCCATTAATTATGAAATACCTGCTATGTGCATGACCTTACTCTTTTTCTTTTCTTTTCTTCTTTTTGACTCAAAGTCTCGCTTTGTTGCCAGGCTGGAGTGCAGTGGCGCGATCTCAGCTCACTGCAACCTCTGCCTCCCGGGTTCAAGAGATTCCCCTGCCTCAGCCTCCTGAGCAGCTGGGACTACAGGCGCGTGCCACCACACCCGGCTAATTTTTGTATTTTTAGTAGAGACGGGGTTTCACCATGTTGGCCAGGATGGTCTCAATCTCTTGACCTCATGATCCGCCCACCTCGGCCTTCAAAGTGTTGGGATTACTGGCGTGAGCCACCATGCCTGGCCAGCCTTACTGTTAGTATGGTGGGGACACTAAAGACATCTCTATTCTTGTCCTTGGGGCTCACAATTTAATACAAACTTGTCTCAGATATACAGATAATAGTTTATTGTGAAAAAGCACTGGAATATAAAGGCAAATATATTTTTCCATATCATCGCATGTTCTATGGTCTGAATGTGTGTATCACCCCAAAATACTTTTTATTTATTTATTTATTTTTTGAGATAGAGTCTTGCTCCATCACCGAGGCCGGAGTACAGTGGCACGATCTCGGCTCTCTGCAACCTCCACTTCCCGGGTTCGAGCGATTCTCCTGCCTCTGCCTCCCCGAGTAGCTGGAATTACAGGCACCCACTACCACGCCCAGCTAATTTTTGTATTTTTAGTAGAGATGGGGTTTCATCACGTTGGCCAGGCTGGTCTTGAACTACTGACCTCAAGCTATCTGCTTACCTCAGCCTCTCAAAGTGCTGGGATTACAGGGGTGAGCCACTGTGCCCAGCCCCTACCTTTTTTTTTTTTTTCTTTTTTGAGACAGTCTTGCTCTGTCACCCAGGCTGGAGTGCAGTGGCTCAAACGTGGCTCACTGCACCCTCCATTTCCTGGGCCCAAGCAATCCTCCCACCTCAGCCTCCCAAGTAGCTGGAACCACAGGAGAGCACCACCACACCTGGTTAATTAAAAAAAATTTTTTTTGTAGAGATGGGGCTTGCTATGTTGCCCCAGCTGGTCTTGAACTCCTGGGCTCAAGCAATCCTCCTGCCTTGGCCTCCCAAAGTCCTGGTATTACAGGTGTGAGCCACCACACCCAGCCCTGATAATCCTCTTTTATGTCCCAGGGGCTCCTGAAATTCTACTGCAAATCACACATTCATGAGTAGGCTGAATCACTGTGCCCCCAGGATGCAATGGTAATGAAACGGAATTGCAGGGATCTCCAGAGAATCAACCTGTGTTTGGCTGCCCTGCCATAGCGTTACGCAGGGCATGAGGGCAATCAGTGATATAAACACAGTCCCCACTGTCAGGGAGCCAAAGGACATTGTAGGACCGAGGTCCCCAACCTTTTTGGCACCAGGGACTGGTTTTGTGGAAGACAGTTTTTCCACGGAGCCAGGGGATGGTTTGGGAATGATCCAAGTCCATTACATTGATTGTGCATTTTACTTCTATTATTATTACATTGTAATACATAATGAAATAATTATACAACTCATCACAATGTAGAATCAGTGGGAGCCCTGAGCTGGTTTTCCTGTAACTAGATGGTCCCATCTGGGGGTGATGGGAGACAGTGACAGATCATCAGGCAGACAGATCATCATATTCTCATAAGGAATGCAAAACCTAGATCCTTCGCATGCGAAGTCACAATAGGGTTTGAGCTCCTATGAGAATCTAATGCCGCCGCTGATCTGAGAGAAAGTGGAGCTCGGGTGGCAATGTGAGTGAGCAATGGGCAGCGGCTGTAAATATGCTGTAAATATCGATGAAGCTTCACTCGCTCACCCGCCCGCCGCTCACCTCCTGCCGTGCAGCCGAGTTCCTAACAGGCCATCGACCCAGACCAGGGGTTAGGGACCCCTGTTCTTAGAAACTAATGATACTCTCTTCCTTCCTCCCTGTCCCGCCACAGCCTGACCCTCTTGCTTGAGCCTAGGACAAGGCCCAGTGGAACAAGGACAACTCCTCCATTCATCCCATTAACATTCATCATGCTCCTAGCGTAGGCACGGTGGCCTAGGCAGGGCATGGTGGCTCACGCCTGTAATCCCAGTACTTTGGGAAGCTGAGGCAGGCAAATCATTGAGGCCAGGAGTTCGAGGCCAGCCTAGCCAACAGAGTGAAACCCCATCTCTACTAAAATAAAAAATACAAAAAAAAAAAAAATTAACCAGGCATGGCGATGCACGCCTGTCATCCCAGCTACTTGGGCGGCTGAGGCATGAGAATCGCGTGAACTCAGGAGGCAGAGGTTGCAGTGAGCCGAGATCACGACACTGCACTCCAGCCTGGGTGACAGTGCAGGACTGTGTCTCAAAAAAAAAGAAAAGGAGAAAGAAAAACATTGATCATGCTTCTGCTATGTGCCATGGCCCGGGCAAAGCTCTGGAGACACAAAAATGAAAGGTTGTAATCCTGGTCCTCAAAAAGCATGTGGGTTAAGAGAAGACAGCCATGAAGACACAGAACACCGAGTCAGAGAGGAAAGTGCTATCATGAGGGATACACTGGTAGGTTTCCTACCTTGTACACAGGAACCTGAGTCAGCCTGGGGATCATCTGGGAAGCCTGCTGAACAAAGTGGCGTCTGAGCTGGGGACTGAAGCACAAGCCAGGGAGGGAGTTCCAGGAAGAAGGACTGGCAAGATTGAAAGCACGAGGCGGTAGAAGAGAATGATGGGTATGAGGACAGAGTTCACAGTGGCTGCAGCTGAGAGGAGGTGGTGGAAGCAGGCAGAGGCCAGATCGAGGAGGCTTATGGAAAGAGTTTACACTTTGTCCTGACAGCACTGGGGAGCCATGGAAGGGTTGTGAGCAGAGCAGTAGGCTGGCCAAGTTTAGGTTTTAGAAAGCTCTCTCTATCCTCTGCATGGAGGCTAGAGGCAGGGAGACCAGGCAGAAGGCTGCTGCAATTGTCCTGGAGCCAGGTGCTGTGGCTTGAACAGAGGCCATGGCTGAGGGAAGAGAGAGAGAGGCTGGAGAGAAGTTAAGGAGATGAGATCACTGAAGCCTGGTGACTTGTTTGCTGTGGGAGGGAGGGAGAGGGTGAGGTGAGCATGATGGCCTGGTTTCTCTCCACGGTGACTGGGGAGGAGGTGGCATCATCAACCTGTTGGAGAAATTAGGTGGGGAGGGTGGCGCTAAGCTCCACTGAGACAATGTGGAGTTAGACGTGCCAGGGAAGGGCAGGGGAAAATCCATGTCATCCATGCAGTTGCTTAAGCAGATCTGGTCCATGAGAGACAGCTGGGAGCCCAAAATAGAGATCTGGGAGTCCTCAACATCAGGTGGCACCTGAAATCTTGAGGTAGGGATAAGTTTCCCCAGCAATCAGAAAAGAGGGCAAAGGCTAAAGCTCTGAGCCTCGCTAAGAATTAAGAGGCCAAGATGGAGGGCCAGGGATGAAAGCTGAAAAGATAGGAGGGAAATCCGAGCTTTAGAAGGCAAGGGGAGGTAGGCACGTGGCTGCATGCCTGTAACCCCAGCTATTCGGGAGGCTGAGACGGGAGGATGGCTGGAGCCCAGGAGTTCAAGGTTACAGTGAGCTATGATGGCACTACTGCACTGCAGCCTGGGCAATGGAGGGAGACCCTGTCTCAAAACAAAGACAAAAACACCAAGGAGAAAACAGTGTTTCCAAAAAGAGGGGAAGAATAGGCCGGGCACAGTAGCTCATGCCTGTAATCCCAGCACTTTGGGAGGCCGAGGTGGGTGGATCACCTGAGGTCAGGAGTTCGAGACCAGCCTGGCCAACATGGCGAAACCCTGTCTCTACTAGAAATACAAAAATGCCGGGTGCAGTGGCTCACGCCTGTAATCCCAGCACTTTGGGAGGCTGAGGCGGGTGGATCATGAGGTCAGGAGATCGAGACCATCCTGGCTAACATGGTGAAACCCCGTCTCTACTAAAAATACAAAAAATTAGCCGGGTGTGGTGGCGGGGGCCTGTAGTCCCAGCTACTTGGGAGGCTGAGGCAAGAGAATGGCGTGAACCCAGGAAGCAGAACTTGCCAAGATCACACCACTGCACTCCAGCCTGGGTGACAGAGCGAGACTCTGTCTCAAAAAAAAAAAAAAAATTAGCTGGTCGTGGCGGCAGGCACCTATAATTCCAGCTACTCGGGAGGCTGAGGCAGGAGAATCGCTTGAACCCAGGACGCAGAGATTGCAGTGAGCCGAGATGGTGACACTGCACTCCACCCTTGATGACAAAGCAAGACTCCATTTCAAAAAAAAAGAGGAAAAAAAATTAAAAGGAAGGGAGATTGCAACACCATTGCATGCTGTCAAAGGTCAAGACAGATTAGGGCTAAAATTGGACCTGGATTTAGTAACAAAGAGGTCACTGGGACCCTGGCCAGAGTCCCTTCAGAGGTTTCTTGAGGGCAGCCCTCAGCCTGTGAGGGATTGGGAATGAGAGGCAGTGAGAACCCAGAGGCAATGAGTGGGGATGACTTGAGGTTTGCCCATAAAGGGAAGAAAAAACAAGGGTGGGTATTAGGGTGAGGGTGGAGTGAAAAGTGGGGTTCAGGGGTGGCTGCTAGAGATGACAGCCACTTGGAGACATTTCAGTCCCATCTCCAGTGTGGTGGCAGGTGCCTGTAGCCCCAACTACTTAGAAGGCTGAGGCAGAAGAATCACTTGAACCCAGGAGGCAGAGGTTACAGTGAGCTGAGATCTTGCCACTGCACTCCAGCCTGGGCAACGGGGCGAAACTGTCTCAGTAAAAAAAAAAAAAAAAAAAAAATCCAGACAACCCCAGTACCTACTGTTATTATTGTTTATGAATCACGTTGATGTGCCTAAGAGCTGTCATCTCCCAAAATTCTATGAAGTATCTGTATCACCCCCACTTTATAGATGAGGAAACTGAGGCTAGGAGGGCTGAAGCCATTTGCTTCAGAGGGAGGGGATGGGGACTGGGGTGTGGGCACGGGGATTCTGGAAGGAGGAGAGGTAGATTTGGGGCAAGACAAAGGACAGCCTCTGAAGGGACTGGGAGGGAGAGGGAAGGGCAGGTGCAGAGGGTCAAGGCAGTGCCTATCACATGGCCTCTGCTTCCTCTGGAAGTGGCAGGAGAGCAGGTTCGATGGAGATGAGGATGAAGGCCTGCGGATGAAGGAGAAAGGCGAGTACTCCAGGGATTCCTGGCAGCTCTGAGGATCTGGCTGTGACTGGAGAAGATGACCTTGTCGTGACCGCAGCTGTTGTTGCAGTGGTGGTTGTGGTCGCGATGGTGGCTTCTCTCCAGAAGCCAGAGCAGCTGGCATGCAGGAGTGAAGTGCACGGAGCAGCAGTGCCCCAGCGATGGTTTTACAGGCTTGGCACAAAAGGACTCAGACCAGGGCTGGCACATCTCCAGGTATATTGAAGCTGCTGGGGGTGGGGAGGGGGGGAGGTTTTAGAGGAAAATGATGGAGGGCTGGGGAAAAATGCAGCATGTGCAGTACTGTTTCAGGTTCCTAAATATCAGTTTGCAAACATAAAAATGTATTCTCTAAAATAGGCAAAGCTTACGAACAAAAGAAGAAAAAACCCAACTGGTTAACAAGCAAATGGGAATGTGTTCAAGCTCATTCCTATTCAGAGAAATGCAAATTTAAATACAATAACGTCATTTGCCTAGGAAATTAGCAGAGCTTAGACAATGAAAACTCCCAGTGTTGGTGAAGTGGAGATGAAAGGTTCATACTCACATGTGGGTGGGAAGGGCCCTTAGCAAATGGCTTCAGCCCTCCTAGCCTCGGTTTCCTCATCTATAAAGTGGGGATGATACAGATACTTCATAGAATTTTGTGAGATGACAGCTCTTAGGCACATAAATGTGATTCATAAGCAATAATACGCCTGTAGTCCCAGCTACTCGGGAGGCTGAGGCAGGAGAATGGCGGGAACCCGGGAGGCGGAGCTTGCAGTGAGCCGAGATGGCGCCACTGCCCTCCAGCCTGGGCGACAGAGCAAGACTCCGTCTCAAAACAAAAACAGTAACAGTAGGTACTGGGGTTGCTTGGATTTATTTATTTATTTATTTATTTTTGAGACAGTCTTGCTCTGTCGCCCAGGCTGGAGTGCAGTGGTGAGATCTCAGCTCACTGCAACCTCCGCCTCCTGGGTTCAAGTGATTCTCCTGCCTTAACCTCCGGAGTAGCTGGGGCTACAGGCGCCTGCCACCACACTGGGCTAATTGTTGTATTTTTTAGTAGAGACGAGGGTTTCACCATGTTGGCCAGGCTGGTCTCGAACTCCTGGCCTCAAGTGATCCACCTTGGCCTCCCAACATGCTGGGATTACAGGCATGAGCCACTGCGCCCGGCCCGATTGTTTGGGTTTGCTCAAACCTTTTTTCTCTCTGCTGAACAATCACATCTCCAGCCCAGACTCAGGACCCTTGTATTTGCAGAAAGTGGCCCTGGTCGAGAGTCACCCTCTGCCAGGCCCTGCCCAGTTTGCCTTAGGATTGACAAAGTAGAGGGAAAGGAAGAGGAGGAAGAAGGGGAGGAGGGCACAAGCTTCCTCCAGGATCCCACCCGGGGGTGCCCACGCGGAGAAATGGCATGTGCTCTAATTATCGTCAGACTCTGAAGTGGCCCACGTGAAATATCGAATCTCTCCAGAACAAAACCCAGCAAATCATTCCGGCGAGGGCAGCAGGAGAGAGCGCAGCCCTTGAGTCGGACCAGCCTGAGTTTAAGTCCTTCTCTGCCAGGGACTAGCTGTGCAATACTGGGCAAGATTCCTCACCTGCCACGGTCTCGATTTCCTCATCTGCAACATGGCCATGATAATAGCTAAGTGCTAAGACATGGAGAGGATTGAGTGTGACCTGATACACGGGAGCACCACACCTGGCATCCAGGGTATGGTCCCTTGGCCTCTGGGCGAACTGATCACTCTGTCCATTTCCTCTGCTTTTGACACCAGGGACCATTTCGTAGAAGACAACTTTTCCACAGATGAGGGTGGGGTGGGGGTGGAGAGTGGGGAGTGTGGGTGGGGGATGGTTTCGGGATGAAACTGTTCCAGTGGCCAGGTGCGGTGGCTCACGCCTGTAATCCCAGCACTTTGGGAGGCTGAGGGGGGCAGATCACCTGAGGTCAGGAGTTTGAGACCAGCCTGGCCAACATGGTGAAACCCCGTCTCTACTAAAAATACAAAAATTAGATGGGCGTGGTGGCACGTGCCTGTAGTCCCAGCTACTTGGGGGAGGCTGAGGTGGGAGAATCAGTTGAACCCAAGAGGCGGAGGTTGCAGTGAGCCAAGATGGCTACACTGCACTCCAGCCTGGGGGATAGAGCGAGACTCTCTCCAAAAAAAAAAAAAAAAAAAAAGAAAGTGTTCCACCTCAGGTCATCAGGCATATCTGGCCGTAGTTAGATTCTCACAAGGAGCACACAACCTGGATCCCTCAAAAGCGCAGTTCACAATAGGGTTCACGCTCCTAATGAGACTCTAATGCCAGTGCTGATCCTACAGGAGGCGGAGCTCAGGCGGTGACGCTCACTCAGCCCGCTGGTTCCTAACAGGCCACGGACAAACAGTACTGGTCCTCGGCCTGCGGTTTGGGGACCCCTGCTGTAGAGGACTCCTCTCTCTAACCTGATATTATTGATCTTTTATTACATACTAAGCGCTGTGCCAGAGGCTTATAAGTGCAAACACATTATGTTGTTTCACAGCCTGCAAAGGAGGCACTATTAGCCCGGTTTATAGAGGGTGGAGATGACGTCAGCTGATGAGGCGTGGGGCCAGGATCTGAACCCGACAGGCTGACTTGAGAGTCCCTACTTTCAAAAAACAATTTTTTTTTTTTTTTTGAGACAGAGTCTCGCTCTGTCGCCCAGGCTGGAGTGCAATGGCGTGATCTCGGCTCACTGCAACCTCTGCCTCCCAGGTTCAAGCAATTCTCCTGCCTCAGCCTCCTGAGTAGCTAGGATTATAGGCATGTGCCACAACTCCCGACTAATTTTTTTTTTTTTTTTAATTAAGTAGAGACAGGGTTTTGCATGTTGGCCAGGCTGGTCTCAAACTCCGGACCTCAAGTGATCTGCCTGCCTTGGCGTCCCAACGTGCTGGGATTACACTGCGCCTGGCCAAATTTTCTTTTCTTATAAGGACACTGGTCAGATTGGATTAGGGCCTACCGTAAATATTTTAATTTACTTATGCCTTTTAAAACTTTATCTCCAAATACAGTCACATTCTGAGATTTTTAGGCATTAGGACTTCAACATACACATTTTAACATTATGAAATTCCACCCATAACACTATCTATCTATATGTATTATTTTCAGAACCATGTCAGAGTAAATTGCAAACATGACGCCCTTTACCTCTAAATACTCCAGTGGGCCAGGCACGGTGGCTCACACCTGTAATCCCAGCTCTTCAGGAGGCCGAGGCGGACGGATGACCTGAGGTCAGGAGTTCAAGACCAGCCTGGCCAACATGGTGAAACCCCCGTCTCTACAAAAATACAAAATTTAGCCGGGCATGATGGCGGGTGCCTGTAATCCCAGCTACTCAGGAGGCTGAGGCAGGAGAATCACTTGAACCCAGGAGGCAGAGGTTGCAGTGAGCCAAGGTCGCACCATTGCACTCCAGCCTGGGTGACAGAGCAAGACTCCATCTCAAAAAAATAAATAAATAAATAAATAAATACTCCAGTGTATATTTCCTAAAATCAAGGACACATTCTCTTCTATGACCACAGGACAAGCATTGAAGCCAGGAAGTTGGGCATCCGTGCAATAATTACCTCATCTACAAACTCCATGGCAATTTGCCCCTTACTGGTGATATTAACTTTGATCACTTAGCAAAGGTTGTGTCTGCCAAATTTCTCCAATGCAGAGTTATTATTTTTCCTTCCATAATTAATTATCATCTTGTGGGTAAATAACTTGAAACTATGTAAATACTTTCTCATCAAGCTTTCATATCCATTGATGATTCTTGCTGCAACCCATGATTACTATGGTGGCTGCCTGATGGTCATTTTCTTTTTTTTTTTTCTTCCTCTTCTTTTTTTAATAGAGACAAGATTTCGCCATATTGCCCAGGCTGGTCTCGAACTCCGGGCTCAAGTGATCCTCCTGCCTCGGTCTCCCAAAGTGCTGAGAATACAGGTGCGAGCCACCATGCCCAGCCTGAGCTCCCACTTTTAAATAGGACATTGCACCATGGCCCTTGATCTTGACCAGAAAGGGAGCTATGTCTATGGGAAGCAGTCCCTGCAGGGTGGATAATGAGGCACTGACCCCCTTGTTCTGGCAGGCTGGGGATGGGAGTAAAGGATCTAGGCAGCATGGTGTCCAGGAGTGTTGTTCAGGTCCACTGAGAATTCACTCACTAGCTGAGCACCTACAGTGTTCCAGGTGTGGCCCCAGCTCTTGAGAAGCTCATAAAAAAGGGAGTAGATTGGGAGGCTGAGGCAGAAGGAAGGCTTGAGGCCAAGGGTTCAAGATCAACCTATGCAATATGGTGAGACCTCCATCTCTGCAAAAAATAGAAAAATTATCCAGGCACAGTGATGCACACTTGTAGTCCCAACTACTCGGGAGGCTGAGGTGAGAGGATCGCTTGAGCCCAGAAGTTCAAGGCTGCAGTGAGCTATGATCATGCCACTGCACTCCAGCCTGCGCAACAGGGAAAGACCCTGTTTTGTTTTGGTTTGGTTTTGGTTTTAAAGGGGGTGGGGGGTAGAGAAAATAGACAACTCACCATTGTGCAGTTTCTAAAATTGAGAACTTTCCTACCCCAAAGGTTAACCTAGGTGGCTCTTTCTGCTATGCACATGGAGAGGACTGAGCAATTGGTTTTTAGAGATCCTTTTGAGTGCTAGACAAAGCTGCCTCAACATTTGGTCACTTGGGAAACTAGTGGGCCAATTTGCATACCAAACCCACAGCCTGTGGGAGGGAACGGAAAGAAGCTATAGTGTCTGGTGGACCAAGGCACAGAGGCAGGAAAGCAAGACAAGGGCGCTGAAATCGAATTCGCTACATCAAGGAAAGTGGGGGGCCGGGAGCGGTGGCTCACGCGTGTAATCCCAGCACTTTGGGAGGCCGAGGCCGGTGGATCACGAGGTCAGGAGATCGACAGCACGGTGAAACCCCGTCTCTACTAAAAATACAAAAAAAAAAAAAAAAAATTAGGAGGGCGCGGTGGCGGGCGCCTGTAGTCCCAGCTACTCGGGAGGCTGAGGCTGGAGAATGGCGTGAATCCGGGAGGTGGAGTTTGCAGTGAGCTGAGATCGCGCCACTGCACTCCAGCCTGGGGCAACACAGCGAGACTCCGGCTCAAAAAAAAAAGGAAAATGGGGATCCTTACTGGTGATCAGGGTGCCACATAGAGGCCTACCCATTTGGAGAGGTCCTATGCCCTCCACAGTGGAGTAAGTGCCATGATGTCGGCTTCACAGGAGGGACTGTGGGAGCGATGGAATTTCAGGCAGTGGGAACATCATGAGCAAAGAAAAGCAGGGGATAAACAGCAACATCCACCCCGCACGTGGCCTCCAAAGCCATCTCTTTTGGGTGGGGCTTCCCACCACGGCGCACACCCCTCATGTTTATGTGGCCCTCCTCCCCTGGTTGCGATGTACCCCCAAACATCTGGGCCAGGAATCATTCAGACCTGGATCCCAATTCCAGTGCTTGTACTTCCTAGCTGAGTGAATTTAGAAAGTCATCTTCACCTCTCTGAGCCTCCAGTCATGTATTCCTTCAACATGTATTTACTGTGGGCCTACTATGTGCCAAGCACTACTCCAGGCACTGGGCGGGCAGTGGTGAACAAGATAAGCCTGGCCAGGCGCAGTGGCTCATGTCTGCAATCCCAACACTTTGGGAGGCTGAGGTGGGTGGCCTGAGGTCAGGGGTTCAAAACCAGCCTGGCCGGGCATGGTGACTCACCTGTAGTCCAGCTACTGGGGGGCTGAATTGCTTGAACCTGGGAGGCGGAGGTTGCAGTGAGCCAAGATTATGCCACTGCACTCCAGCCTGGGCAACAGAGTGAGACTCTGTCTCAAAAAAAAAAAAAAAGAAAAAGAAAAAGAAGCAAGGCCTGCCTTCATAAAACATACATTCTGGTTGGGGAAGACAGACAATAACCAGCACTCACATACATAAATGATGAAACACTCTACAGAAGTATTAAGATAATATAAGAACAAATTTCAAGGCTGGGTGCGGTGGCTTGCGCCTGTAATCCCATTACTTTGGGAGGCCAGCATGGGTGGATTGCCTGAGTCCAGGAGTTTGAGACCAGTTTGGGCAACATGGTAAAACCCTGTCTCTACAAAAAAAAAACAAAAACAAAAAAAACAAAAAAACAAAAAATGAACCTAGCATTGGTGGTGTGTGCTTATGGTCCCAGCTACTTGGGAGGCTAAGGTGGGAGAATGGCTGGAGTCCAGGAGAAGGAGGTTGCAGTGAGCCGAGATTGTGCCACTGCACTCCAGCCTGGGTGACAGAGTGAGACCCTATCTCGAAAAAAAAAAAAAAAAATTCAAGGTGAAGACTGCTTTAACCAGGGTGGTCAGGAAATGTCTCTCTGAGGCAGTGACATCTGGGCTGACGTGAAAGATGAGAAAGAGTCAGGCAAGTGAACAGAAGACCAGACAGCCAGTGCCAAGGGCCTGTCGCAGGAATGAGCTTGGTATGTTTGGGGGACAGAAAGAAGGGCACTGTGGCCGAAGAGCAGTGGATGAGGAGAGAGTGGCCAAAGAAGGTGTGTAAACAACCTGAGCTTTGTTTTGAGAAGAACATTGGCTGGTATAGAAAGAAAGACTTTGGAGGCAAAGTAGGGAGCCTATCTATCCGGAGGCTGCTGCCATTGTCCGGGTAAGCTGATGATGCCGAGACCAGGTGCCATGACTGGAGGTGGTGAGAAATGGTCCTGTGCAGGAGACCTGGAGACACCGCTAGCTTGAGTCCTGAGGTGGGGAGGAAGGGAGAGGGAGGGATGGAGCCAGGCTCCAAGGTTTTGGCTTGAGCAGCTGAGATGGGGTGGCAAGGGAGCAGAGGTAGGGCTGACGATCAGGAGCGGGTTTTTGGGCCGAGTCCTCTGCAGTGCCCATCTGACACCCACTGGATGCGCAGAGTGGGCAGCTGGCTATGAGTCTGGAACTCAGAGAAGCTGTTCGCTCCGGAAATACAAACCTGGGGCTCATAGCCATATAAATGTCATTTAAAGCCACGGGACTGGATGAGATCATTAAGGCAGAAGGTCTAGGTCGAAAGAAGAGGGCCAGGACCACTACCTGTAAAATGAGCCAATGACACCTACACCCACGGGGCTCTCGCGAGGTGTCACGTGAACGCACCCAGCGAGCCCTGGAACCAGGCAGAGAATCGCGGCAGCCCCGGGGGCGGGGCTTCCAGGGGGCGGGGTCATACGGGGGCGGGGCCGAGGGACCAAGCGGCCGCTCCTGGCCGGAGGGCGGCCGGGTCGGTGACGTCACCGCATGACTGGGTTTTTATGAATGAAAGGAATCCTGTGAGTGAGTAATTCCGGGAAGCTCGCCTTACAACTCCGCGCGGCCTCGGCCCCCTGCGCCGCCCGCCCCACAACAAAACTCAGCGCAGCGCTCCCGGGCGCCCGGTTCAGAGCGACCTGCGGCTCAGAGCGGAGGGGAGACTGACCGGAGCGCGGATCGGGACAGCGGCCGGGACAGCGGCGAGACGCGCGTGTGTGAGCGCGCCGGACCAAGCGGGCCCAGAAGCGGGTGAGGAACGCGGGGCCAGGAGGACGGTGCGCGGGACCCCAAGGCGGCAGGGTTTCTGCGTCCCGGGATGCGCCTGGGGTGGGCGCCCGGGCCCGATCCGTCGGGGCTCCCGGAGCTCCATCGCCCGGACGGCTCGGGGCGGGGAGAAGGGAGCGGCCGTCCCGGGGACGCCGAGGACGGGGCCGAGGCCAGCTCGGGGGAGTGGGGGTGGAGACGGGGCCCCTTCCCGGGGCGCGGGCGGGTAGGCAGCGGCGCCGGGAGGAAGGGGCAGCGCAGGCCGGCGATCTCCGCGTCCGCCCGGCGGGGGCGGGGGCGCTGTGCTCCTACGTGACTCGGTGGGAACAGGCCCTGGCCCGGCGCCCGCGGGCGGTGCGTGCGCGGTTTGTTTACGTCCGAGGGCGGGCGTGTGTTCCCTGGCGGGCGGCCTGGGTATCCTGCCCGGTGCGTGCGTGCGCTGTGTACCTCGGGGGCGTGTGTGCGTGTGTTGTGCTTGTGTGTGCGTGTCCGCGCGCGCGCTCCCTGGGGCCTGTACACCAGCAGTGTGTACCTCGGAGAGGGCGTGCCCTGGGCCGGCCACCGGAGTAAACGCGGAACAAGGACCCGAGCGAAGGAAGCGGACCCGTGCGTCTTCGCACGGGGTCTGGGAATTCTGGCCCGGGCCGCCCCAGTCCTACTACCCGGGGCTGCCCGTCCCCGGCTCTCCCCGGAGTTTCCCAGGGCCTCCGCCACGTGACCCCAGTGTTTGTCTCCGGCCCAGAGCCCGCGCCCGCAGCCACAGGGTGGGGCAAGGTATCAAAGACCCCACCCAGCTGAGCTAGGAGTGAGGGATGTGAGCCACCCCCGCTTGGCACCCCGGTGGATCTGGTAACAAAGTGAGTTGGAGCCCAGGTTCTTGTCCCCAGATTTTGGGGCTTCCTGGGGAGGGAAGAACCAAGGGACTCTCGTTCGTCCCCAGGGTTGTCCATCCCCTCAGTCCCATGAGAACAGGAAGGGCCAGAAAACCTTGACTGCAAGGGTGCGGGGCAGGGAGAGGACCACAGGCTTTTAGCTAGTCCGGGTTCTGGAGGCTGTACCTGCTAGGTCGTGGAGGATGGGGCGGAGCCGGTTTCCGCTCTCCTGGTAGTTTCAGTTCACAAGTGGGACTAGTGAGACTAGACTGACCTACAGCTGGACGCCGGAAGCTAGCTGAGGCTCTGAGCCAGCCGACAGACCCCAAGTCCTCACCCTGGGCCAGGCAGGGTCAGTAGGCATTGGGGATAGAACTCTGACTGCACGAAGGGTTAATGAGTGAGGGGTGGGGCCTGACCTAGCCGCCACCCACCCACTCACCCAATAGCCCTGCAGAAAGCACCTGTTTGTCGTAGCCGCCTGCAGGATGGGCTGGGGGCTAGAGATTCCTTGGTCTTAATCCACCTTCCCCCTCCACCCACCCACCCACGGTCTATGGAATCGTGGGAGGGGAGCAATTGAACTTGCTAGGGTGAGGAACCAATGATCTTTTGACTTTGGATCTTTGAACCCTGGGTGAGCTCTGCTACAGCAGCCGGGACCCTCAGTGTTCCCATCTATCACTGGGAACTAGGTAACAGCCAGGATGGCAGGATGGTGGGTAGAAGGGGGAAGCTCTGGAAGTCTCTGCAGACAGCGTATTTTCCAGGTGAATTGTGGAAGAGAAAGCAGGGCTGACAGCCCCATGCCAGGAGCTGGGGGTACCCAAGAGTAGGTGGGGTTTGAGTCAGGAGGGTTGGGGCCAGGAGCACAGGAACCAGACAGGCCCACCCTCAAAGCTGGGCAGGAAACATTCCAAAGTAGGGCCTGGGGTCAGGGGATGAGGGGAAGTGGCTGGTTGACTCAGTCCCAGATGGAAAGTTAGCACTGAGAAGTTTAACTTCCCATTGAATCACCCCTGGGCCCTGCATTGCCATTGGGCCCTTGTCCTGGACCAGATGCCAGGGATGAGATGAACAGACCAGATCCAGAGACTGCCCTCTGGGAGCTTACAGCTCAGCAGCGGACACAAAGTTGAAAAAAGATCCACAGAAGTAAATGCAAAACACAGCTTAGATGGGTGATGTGAGGGAGAAGTCACTGTGGTTTGAAAGTACATAACAGCGCTCTGACTTAGCCAGGGCAATCAAGGAAGGCTTCCCTGGGGAGGTGACTAGTGTGCTGAGTCTGATAGAGTGGTGGTTGTCTGTGAAGCCCTTGAAGGCAGGAGCTGTGATTCACTTCAGGGTCTCCAGGGCCCAGCACAGAGCCTGGAACATAGTAGGTGCTTCTTGGATGTTTGCTGATTGAATGAATGAGCCCTGGATCCCTGTCCTCTAAGAGCTCCACAACACATGGAGAAAAAGGCCTGGGAACCCCAGAGAAACAGGAAGCCAGGGCAGGGGCTGGGGGAATCTTGAAGCAGTCTCCCAAAAGCGAGCAAATCCTTCAGGACTCAGGCAATTTCCTCCCTCACACACACAGGCATGCACTGCCCGCTTGTCCCTTTGGGAAACATTCAGGGATAGTAGAATTTGCTGTCTGTTCATTCATCTGTTAGCATATGATCCTGGGAGAGAGTGGACAGGAATACGGTTGAGGCTTGAGGACCCTACTGTGTTGGCTTGCGGGGAGGCTGGCATTGCAGGGTTTTGAAATGGGCCAAGCACGGACAGGCTCGTGGGTTTGTGTCAGTAGTGATTCCTCTGACAGCTCTTGGGGGAGGATCAATGATGGGGATTGGAGACGGAGGGCAAGGCAAGAGGCTGGTGAGCAGGCGGTTGTGGTCATGGTCCAGATGAAGGAGGAAGTGGTCTGTGGCTGTGCAGGTGGAGAAGAGGGCTAGTCTGATAGTCTGATAGTTTGTGTCTCATGCCCCCACCTCCAGGAAGCCTTCACCGCTTTCCTTTCCCTACCTCCATTCTGCTGGTGGTCTTGGAGCTCTGGGCCAGAATCTGAAACTCTAAACTCAGAGACAGTCATTGTTGGAAGGTACCTTAGGCTCGGAGGAGGTTTGGCATATTGGGAAAACTGAGGCCCAGAGAGAGGGAGTGCCGTACCTGAGGCCACACAGCAAGTGTGAGAGGGTACCTGAACTGGGGCTGGAACCCCAGGCCGTTGCTTCTCTGTGGTGCTTGGTTCTTCCAGCCTTCCTCCCCTTCCAGCAGGGAGGAGGCTCCAGCAGTGCTGACTGCCAAGAGCTAGGAAAACACATTTTTTCCCTCTGTCCTCACAGAGCGAGCAGAATGGCTCAGCAGCCAGAAAGGAGCCCATGCCAGCGGGTGGGCCTTCTACAGGATGTCTCTGGAGTGGACTGGTGGGGCCAGGGAGGGGGACATTGGAGGGTTGTGGCTGCTGACTGGACAAGGCAGTTGTCAGTCCCTCAAGAGTCACCTCTCTCCTTATGCCTCCAGAAGACGTCATGAACCTGCAGACCCTGGAGGTCAGCTCTGCTGGCTTCCAAGGGAAGAAGCCAGGGAGAGGTGGTGGTGGCCGACATAGAAGACAGAGGACCCCTGGGTTCCAGTCCGCCACGGCTACCAAACAGTGGCTTGGTTGCCTCAGGTGCTGAACAGGGGATCGGATCAGCTACTATTTCTCAGGCCCAGGGTCAGCCAGCCTGGCAAAGGCAGAGGACCCAGGCCCCTTGGCAGCCCCTGGCCTGGGGTTGGCAGCGGAAAGCCTGAGGTTACCAGAAAGTTCCCCCTTCTTGTGACTTTCCCCCTGTGATTGCCTGACTGCTGAGCTAGGACATTCCTGGGCAAACGTGGGTGCCTCAGCTGACATCCAGGATGCGGTTGAGGGGGCTGAGGCTCGGACAGGAGGGCATGGAGGAGTGGGAGAAGAGCAGGTTCAAAACCTTCCTAGCACCTGAGGGTATTTACAATCACAGCCAGCTTCCGCTATTATCAAGGATAGGGAATGGCTGATGGTTCCATCTCTCAGGCCTGGTCTGGAGGCAGTGTTGAGGATTCTAGGCTGTGTCCAAGCTCAGGAGAAAACAGTTCTGTGCTGAGAAAGACTCAGGGGCTGTGGCCTGCCTCACTGGGAATTGGTGCTGTGTGTGGTTAGTGACGTCTGTTGCTTGTGGATAGTGGGATGATGGTGAGATGAGGTGATCTTTCTTGCCTATGCCTCCTTTTTTTTTTTTTTTTTTTTTTTGATGGAGTCTCGCTCTGTTGCCCAGGCTGGAGTCCAGTGGCTTGTTCTCAACTCACTGAAACCTCCACCTCCCGGGTTCATGCAATTCTTCTGCCTCAGCCTCCCAAGTAGCTGGGACTATAGGTGTGCGCCACCACACCCGGCTAATTTTTGCATTTTTTTTTTTTTTCTTTAGTAGAGACAGGATTTCACCATGTTGGCCAGGCTGTTCTTGAACTCCTGGCCTCAGATGATCTGCCCACCTTGGCCTCCCAAAGTGCTGGGATTACAGGCGTGAGCCACCACGCCTGGCCTTGCCTAAGCCTTTATATTTTACACACCAAGATTATTGTGATTATTCCCACTTAGCAAGGAATCCAGGACTCAGGAAAAATGACTTGTGCATGAGGCCAGACTGTGCCTCTGAGGTTCTGTATCAGCCGCAACACCCAAAGGGCAGTTGATTAACTTGCGTGGGGAGAGGCTTCCCTTCTCCCATTGGGTCTTTCTGTGTAGCTCAGGTGGCCAAGCATCACTGCACATGCCAGCTCCCCAAACGGCTGGTAAGGGGGCCTGGATACTTAGCTGTAACTTGCAAATCGTATCCCTAGCGGGCCCAACACAAATCCTGGAGAATCAGAGCTGGGGTGGCCTTGGAAACTGGCAAGTCCAGCTTCATCTTCACAGGGCTAGGGAAACAGGGCCCAGGGAGGTCGCCCTGCCAGGGCCACACAGGGAGGAGGTGTGTGGCTCCATGTGGCCTCAGGCCTGAATTCTATTATTATTATTATTATTATTTTTGAGACGGAGTCTTGCTCTGTCACCCAGGCTGGAGTGCAGTGGCGTAATCTCGGCTCACTGCAACCTCTGCCTCCCAGGTTCTAAGTGATTCTCCTGCCTCAGCCTCCTGAGTAGTTGGGACTACAGGTGTGTGCCACCAGGCCCAGCTAATTTTTTGTATATTTAGTACAGACAGGGTTTCACTGTGTTAGCCATGATGGTCTCAGTCTCCTGACCTCATGATCCGCCCACCTCGGCCTCCCAAAGTGCTGGGATTACAGGCATGAGCCACCTTTTTTTTTTTTTTTTTTTTTTTTTTTTTTGAGACAGAGTCTCGCTCTGTCACCCAGGCTGGAGTGCAGTGGCGTGATCTCGGCTCACTGCAAGCTCCATCTCCGGGTTCACGCCATTCTCCTGCCTCAGCCTCCCCAGTAGCTGGGACTACAGGCGCCCACCACCACGCCCGGCTAATTTTTTTTTTAAGAGGCGGGGTCTTGCTTTGTCACCCAGGGAGTGCAGTGGCAGGATCACAGCTCACTGCCGCCTTGAATTCCTGGGCTGAATGGTTCCTCCTGCCTCAGCCTCCTGAGTAGCTGGGGCTACAGGTGTGCACCACTGCACCCGGCTAATCTTTTTATTTTTTGGAGATGGAGTCTAGCCATCTTGCCCAGGTTGGTCTTGAACTCTCAGGCCTGAATTCTACCCCATGCTGGCTGTATGAGCCTGGACTACTCTATTGTCCTCTCTGGGCATTACCTCAGGGTTGGGCGAACCAGGGAGGTGACGGTGTGAAGGGACCAGGTTTCAGTCCTGGGCCTTTGCAGCTATTCATTCACACCTATTGTGTGACTTCAGGCAAGTGCTGCCCCTCTCTGGGTCTCTACCTCCCCTTGGGTAAAGGGAGGAGGCAGGACCTGATGGCCTCTAAGGGCCTTTCCTGCAGTTCCCTGTGTGACCCCAGCCAGCTGGGAGATGCTAAATCAGAGCGAGACCCCAGTGCTGGCTACAGGCCTGACCCCTCCTGGACAGACAGCAATTCTAACCTCCCAGCTGCTCACTGACCTCTACAGTGTATACCACTTGATTCCACCAAAACCCTGCGAGGCAGGTATTGTTCCGATCCTTTAGATGGGAAAGTGGAGACCCAGAGAGATGGAGTGGCTCACCCCAGGTCACACAGCCTGAGAAAACAGAGATGCGACTTAAACCCAAGCTTGACTCCCAATCCAGTGCTCCTTTCCCTGTTTTCCACACCCCACCTTTGGGCCCAAAGTCACGTGGATGGGATCCCCTCTGCTCTCTTCCCATTCGCCTAGCATCTGTACTGTCTCTGCCAACAGGCCCAAGGAAGCAGCTGGAGAGGAGGAAGAATTAGAGACAGGGCCAGGAGGTACTGAACTACGTTTTGGCTTGGAACCCGGCTTGGTGACAAGCTGGGTGATGGCGTCAGAGACTCTGACCATCCACCCTTCCCCAGTGCCTGCTCCCTGCCAGGTCTTGAGATGGGTGGCCTCAAGCACCCAGAGCTGACTCAGCTTCTCCCTGTCTGGTGGAGAGACAGCAAGGAAATACAACCCATTACACACAGGGGTGGGGGTCCCTAACAAGTCCTAGGGATCAGGGAGGGCTTCCTGGAGGAGGAGATGTCTACACCCAGGGCAGAAGGATGAGTAGGAGTCTGCCAAACAAAGTAGAGGGGAGTGAGGGGAGAGAAATGTCATGGGGTGGGAGGTGGCTCAGAGGCAAGAAAGCGCGGGTGGGAGGAAGTGAAAGAAATTCTGTGTGGCTGGAGCACAGAGTGGAGGTGGCAGTGGTGGGAAATGGGCGTGGGGCTGGACACACAGGGCCTGGGGTGCTGGGAGGGTGGGTCTGGACTCCATCCTTAGGATAGTAGGGAACCATGGAAGGTTTTTTTTTGTTTGTTTGCTTGTTTGTTTTTGTGTTTGTTTTTGAGATGGAGTATCACTCTGTCGCCCAGGCTGGAGTGCAGTGTCGCGATCTCGGCTCACTGCATGCTTCACCTCCCGGGTTCACGCCATTCTCCTGCCTCAGCCTCCTGATAGCTGGGACTACAGGTGCCTGCCACCACACCCAGCTAATTTTTTGTATTTTTTAGTAGAGACGGGGTTTCACCATGTTAGCCAGGATGGTCTCAATCTCCTTACCTTGTGATCCGCCCACCTCAGCCTCCTAAAGTGCTGGGATTATAGGCATGAGCCACCTTGCCCAGCCGAACCATGGAAGGTTTTAATCTGGCTGGTGGCATGGTCAGATTCGCGTGGTGCAAAGATTGTCCAGCTGCTGTGTGGGGATGAGCTGAGACCAGCAGGGAGGTGTGCTGGGACCTCCCCAGGTGTGTGTAGGGTGGTGAGGGTGACCACTTAAGAGGCCTGCATTGGGTTGGGCGTGGTGGCTCACACCTGTAATCCTGGCACTTCAGGAGGCCGAGGCAGGTGGATCACCTGAGGTTAGGAGTTCGAGACCAGCCTGACCAATATGGTGAAACTCTATCTCTACTAAAAATACAAAAATTAGCTGGGCGTGGTGGTAGGAGCCTGTAGTCCCAGCTATTCAGGAGGCTGAGGCAGAGCTAATCGCTTGAACCCAGGAGGCGGAGGTTGCAGTGAGCTGAGATCCTGTCACTGCACTCCAGCCTGGGCGACAGAGCGAGACTCCATCTCAAAAAAAAAAAAAAAAAAAAGGCCTGCATTGAAAGGTAGGATCGGTGAGGTTGACATGTAAACGTCTCCAGATAGTATCTGAAAGGTCAGGGTAGCCAGCAGATCTCATATGACTTTTCCAGGTAGGATGGGAGTGCACAGAGGCCCCCAAGGAGAGCTAGGTGGGCAGCCAGGGCCTGAGCCCCCTAGGATTTGGAGTGCTAGGCAGGGAAACTGAGGCCAGAGCCCGGGCTAAGCCGGCATGTTCAGCAGTGGGGGTTGCAGCTCAGGGGTCACCCCATGAAGCCACTGGTCTTCACCGTGGATCCGCACAGGGGTCTAAAGCTGCCTGGGTCCTGACCTGGCACTCTGGGTCCACCCAGCTACCCCCAGCGAAACCTGGGTGACTCCTAAGACTCTCCTGCTTAAGGGCCACAGTGGCTGCCCCTGTCAGGGGATCTCTGCAAGCGCCAACTTCCTTCTGTCCCACTCCTTCCTTCCCTGTGAGCTGCCAGACCCCCTGACTGTGTGGGCTGGGAGGAGCTGGGGAGTTTCCTGAGAAGCCCTGGACTGTCCCCACCTCGGCCTGAGTCACACTGAGAACTCAGTAAGGATTCCTTGAGCATCTGCGAGGTGCCAGGCGCGGTTCTAGGCATGGGGGAGGCCGCGGTGAATTAGGTATAAGTTCTGCCCTCATGGAGCTGGCATTCTAATCGGGGGGTTGGGAGGGACAGACACTGAACAAATAACCACCATATATGTGAGTGATGACAATTACACATGGGGAAACCTGAGGTGGGGAAGGGACACAGGGAGTGTGTGTGTGTGTGTGTGTGTGTGTGTATGTGTGTGTGTCCGTGTGTGTATCAGGGGTTGCAAATTCTAAATTGAGTGAACATGAGATTTGAAGAGACCTCAGGAGGTGATGGAGCAAACTTTGTGGATATCTAGGGAACAAGGATGCCAGCAGAGGCCATGCGTCGTGGCTCATGCCTATAATCCCAACACTTTGGGAGGCGGAGGCAGGCGGATCGCTTGAGCCAAGGAGTTCAAGACCAGCCTGGGCAACATGATGAAACTCTGTCTGTACAAAAAGTACAAAAATTGGCCAGGTGTGGTGGCATGCACCTATAGTTCCAGCTACTAGGGAGGCTGAGGTAGGAGGACCACTTGAGCCTGGGAGTTTGAGGCTGCAATGAGCTGTGATCGTGTCACTGCACTCCAGCCTGTAACAGAGTGAGTGAGACCCTATAAAAAACAAAAACAAAAACAAAAACGCCAGCAGAGGGACCAGCCAGTGCAAAGGCCCTGGAGAGGAGCGTGCATCCTGTGTTGAGGAAGGGCGGGTGTGGCTGAGGCAGGGGAAACAAAAGGAAGCCAAGTAGGGCTGAGGTTGGAGAAGGGATGCTGGGGAGCACTTTCTTTTTTTTTTTTTTCTTCAGACGGAGTCTCACTCTCGCCCAGGCTGGAGTGCAGTGGCACAATCTTGGCTCATTGCAACCTCCGCCTCCCGGGTTCAAGCGATTCTTTTGTCTCAGCCTCCCAAGTAGCTGGGATTACAGGCACGTGCCACCACGCCCGGCTAATTTTCGTATTTTTAGTAGAGACGGGGTTTCACCATGTTGGCCAGGCTGGTCTCGATCTCCTGACCTCATGATCCACCCGCCTTGGCCTCCCAAAGTGCTGGGATTACAGGCGTGAGCCACCGCGCCCGGCCACTGGGGATCACTTTCTGCAGCACTTTGTGGGCCATGGTGACAACTCTGGCTTTACTCCAGTGAGCCGTGGGAAGGTCCTGAGAGAGGTGTGACATGAGCTGACTTAACACAGCTACCTGTGTCACCCAGGGGGAAAGTGAGGCACAGAAAGAGTGGCTGACCTATCAGAACCACACAACTAGAGAGCGAGACCACCCCCAAAAGGCCCCAGGTGTGTCTGGCACCAAGGTCCATGTGCTTTCCATTTCTGCACCTTGTCCCCGGGAGACACCCCGGTCCTGCCAGAATGTGTCAGAGGCTGAGCCAAACTGTGAGGTCAACCCTGCAGACAGCTCAAGGAACCAGGACTTGGACCTGGCTTTTGCCCTCTGCTGTCCACAAAACTGGGTGATGCTCTTTCCGATACGGTACGTGTTTATAGGATGCTACAGCTCAGATCACAAAGCATCTTCCTTTGTTTTCTTTTTATTTATTTATTTTTTTTGAGATGGAGTCTCACTCTGTCACCCAGGCTCCCAGGCTGGAGTGCAGTGGCGCAATCTCGGCTCACTGTAACCTCCACCTCCCAGGTTTAAGCAATTCTCCTGCCTCAGCCTCTCAAATAGCTGGGACTACAGGCATGCACCACCACGCCTGGCTAATTTTTGTGTTTTTGGTAGAGACGGGGTTTCGCCATGTTGGCCAGGCTGGTCTTGAACTCCTGAACTCAGGTGATCTGCCCGTCTCGGCCTCCTAAAGTGCTGGGATTACAGGCGTGAGCCACCGCGCCCAGCCTATCTTCCTTTATTTTCCTTGGCTTCTTATCACTGCCCCCTCCCCTTGGAGACAGATGAGAAAACTCACGTTCTCATGGCGGAGAACCTGAGAGGATTGGCAAAGTAGATCCTATCAGCTAGAGACAGAGAGGACTGCTGCTTTAAAGGGGACTTTGGGAGATGGTCCCCTTCTCCAGCCCAGAGCAATGACCACTGACCCTCCACGAGTTTTATTCACCTTTTTCTCCCCATTACCAAGTACATGTTTGGCAAAGAGCTCAATAAATAGTTGTTGAAGGAGCATGTGGCTGTCAGGCCTGTGGGAGGGAGGATTAGGAGATGAGAGGCACTCATTGGTCTAGGGATGGCTGCCCCATCTGCCTAGGGCATGCTGAGTTAGTATGGGGCAGCCCCCAGGAGGTTGGGAAAACTTTCCCAAAACAGAGGTCTAGATGAAGGAGGCCTGGGGAGAGAGGGGACTGGCTGATGTCGTATCTTACGGGGTGCCGGATGGGCTTTGTGTAAAGGCATTTACTGGTGCACATATGCTGTGTGTACTTTTCTGTATGTAGGTTATACTTTAAGAAAAGTTCTGAAAAATTGGCTGGGCACAGTGGCTCACACCTGTCCAGCACTTTGGGAGGCTGAGGCGGGTGGATCACCTGAGGTCAGTAGTTCAAAACCAGCCTGGCCAACATGGCGAAACCCTGTCTCTAAAAATAAAAATAAACTAAAAATACAAAAAATTAGCTGGGCATGGTGACAGGCACCTGTAATCCCAGCTACTTGGGAGGCTGAGGCAGGAGAATCCCTTGAACACGGGAGGCAGAGGTTGCAGTGAGCCAAGATCGCGCCCCTGCACTCCAGCCTGGGTGACAGAGTGAGACTCTGTCTCAAAAAAAAAAAAGAAAGAAAAGAAAGAAAAAGAAAAAGAAAAGTTCTGAAAAATCAAATCAAAGGCACATGTCCAAGCCCCATGTGGAAGAATGGTCAGGAGAGGCACATCTATTCATTTGGTGCACACTTACTGAGCCATCTACTATATACCAGGCACTGATTTGGGCATATTGATGCCGTGGTGAGACAGGGAAGGCCTCTGCCTTCATTGGCTTCCGTTTTGGTGGAGGAGGAGTGGGAAGGAGAAACAAATCATAGATGAGGAACCAAGCATGAGAAATGCAGAAGAGGTGACTGTTACAAGGGTTAATAGGCAGGGTTATGTGATGTGACACAAAGAGGCGTTTAGCCAGAATGGTCAAAGAGGACCTCTTGAGGAGGTGACATTGGGCAAAGACCTAAATGATGAGGAGTCACCATGGGGCTAGAACAGTAAAGAGCACAGCGTGTGCACAGCTCCCGCGGCTGGAAGGAGCCATTCAAGGAGGCCTGTGGACCAATGTGGAGAGAGGAAGGTGGCAGGTATGAATCAGTTCTAAGATAGCAGAGGCCTTGAATGGCAAGGTAGTGAGTTTGGATTTTATTCTAAATGGGAAAACAAAAACAAAACAGTGACTTTGACCTCCTTTCTACCCTAGGTCTGCAGCCCAGAGGGCACCTTCTGCAAACATGTCTGTGGATCCCCTATCCAGCAAAGCTCTAAAGGTGAGGAGGCAGCCTCTGTCAACCCAGTGAAGCCCTCCCTCCCTGCCCATGCAGAGCCTCCTCATCCCAACTTCCCCTTCTTTCCTGGAATCCCCTGGGTGGCTCAGCAGGCACCAGGCCTTCATGATGCCAAAGGGAAGGGCCACAGCCATGGGCTGGGACCAGGAGGCCTGGGCTCTGGTCACAGGCTGCATGTCCCTGGGGTAGGTCACTTCCCTCTCCAGGCCTCCTTCCCCATCGGGTCAATGTCCCCTGGGGCATTCAAAGGTGCTTTCCGACCTGGGTTTCTCTGGCTGAGTCCAGGGCTTGGCGCTAGGTTAGAATTCAGGCTGAGCCCCGGGGTGGCCTCCTTTTGTGTCCCGATCCTAGTCTGGCCCGGTTTCCCCTTCCCGGATTCCTGCTCCCCTTCGGGGTTTTGGATCAAGTCCACCCACCACCTCGGCGGCTAAGGCGGTGAAAGAGGAACACCGGCGGTGGAGCGGGGGGGCCCGTCCCCAGTCCCCTGGACCTCAGTTTCCTCATGCCCGCAGATCAAGCGAGAGCTGAGCGAGAACACGCCGCACCTGTCGGACGAGGCGCTGATGGGGCTGTCGGTGCGCGAGCTGAACCGGCATCTGCGCGGGCTCTCCGCCGAGGAGGTGACACGGCTCAAGCAGCGGCGCCGCACACTCAAAAACCGTGGCTACGCCGCCAGCTGCCGCGTGAAGCGCGTGTGCCAGAAGGAGGAGCTGCAGAAGCAGAAGTCGGAGCTGGAGCGCGAGGTGGACAAGCTGGCGCGCGAGAACGCCGCCATGCGCCTGGAGCTCGACGCGCTGCGCGGCAAGTGCGAGGCGCTGCAGGGCTTCGCGCGCTCCGTGGCCGCCGCCCGCGGGCCCGCCACGCTCGTGGCGCCGGCCAGCGTCATCACCATCGTCAAGTCCACCCCGGGCTCGGGGTCTGGCCCCGCCCCCGGCCCGGACCCCGCCCACGGCCCGGCCTCCTGCTCCTAGTGCCCGCCCCCGCCATGCCTCAGCCACGCCCCTCCGGCCTCAGCTCCCTCCCCAAAGTGCCTGAGCGCCGCCTCTGTGCCCAGGTCCCATTTCTCTGCAGCACTGGCCCCTTGGTGCACACACATTCCCTTCGTGGGCCCTGTCTTCCTCTTGCAGCCCCCAAAACTGGGACCGAATGACCCTGGGAAGGGGAACTTGGGTAGGTTGGGGATGGGGCAGAGGTCTGGATCTGGGATCGCCCTTGGCTGAAAGTTTAGCCTTTTTAGATTGAGAGATACAGAGCCGGCTTAGAGAACAGCTGTTGGGGGAGAAGAGGGCACCCCTCATCTTGGAAACTGCTCTTATTGTGCCAATATGCCCTCCAAACCCTCCCAGGATTCAAGCTAGGTTTGGCTGTCTGTGACTTACAGGGCCGTCCTGCTGAGAAATTGCACTGAAGAGATGCCCCCACCTCTGGTTGGGCCTGGGGGTGCCTGGCCTTCCGAAACTAAAAGAGTGGGTGGGAAGACTAGTGAAACCCAGTTCACGGATGGGGAAACAGGCCTGAGGTCACATTTCACTTAGTGGTTGTGTTGGGACCAAAACCTGGGTGTCCTCACGGCTGCCCTAAGAGTCCAGCCATGGTTTTCAGGGGGACAGTGGACAGGGACTCAGAAATGTGGTGGGAGGGCCTCCCTGGCTTGGGAGACCGCTCTCTGCAAGGGCGGGGGAGAGAAGCAGAGGGAGAGAGAAGGTGACACGGATGGAAGAGTGGGAAGGAGCTGGCCTGGCTCAGCCCTAGGCTGTCCCTGCAGCCAGGGTGTCCGGGGGCTGGCCAGTCAGAGAAAGGGGGCCATGGACTGCTGTGGCAAATAGGGAGACAAGGAGACAGACCCTGCAGTCCTACTACAGTCTGGAGTGGGGTCCTAAGAAGAACGGTCCCACCTCAACCCCTGTCAGTGTCCACTGTGGGGTGGGGGCTGACCCCTGCCTTTGATTGTCATTCTCCTGGGAAGCCCAGTCTCAGTCCCTCCCCCAACACTGTCCACACTGCCCCTCCCCACTGTTTATTTATTGCACGGATCTAAGTTATTCTCCCCAGCCAGAGCCCGAGCTCCTGCTCCCTGGGAAAAGTGGCGTATGGCCCTGAGCTGGGCTTTATATTTTATATCTGCAAATAAATCACATTTTATCTTATATTTAGGGAAAGCCGGAGAGCAACAACAAAAAATGTTTAAGCCGGGCGCAGTGGCTCACATCTGTAATCCCAGCACTTTGGGAGTCCAAGGAGGGGGATCGCTTGAGTCCAGGAGTTTGAGACCAGCCTGGACAACATGGTGAATCCCCGTCTCTACAAAAAATACAAAAATTAGCCATGCGTGGTGGCTCATGCCTGTAGTCCCAGCTACTTGGGAGGCTGAGGCAGGAGGATCACTTAAGCCCAGAAGGCAGAGGTTGTAGTGAGCTGAGATCGCACCACTGCACTCCAGCCTGGGCAACATAGCAAAATCCTGTCTCAAAAAAAAAGTTAAAAAATATTGCCCGGCTCCTAGAATTTATTTATTTCCTGACTTACAGCAAGCGAGTTATCGTCTTCTGTATTTTGTAGACTTTCTAAATAAAGTCAAATTCTTTCTTTTTCCACAGAGAATAAATGTGTATCCTGGACTATGTTTTTTGGCGAGGGGTGTCTAAAATGGGGTTCTGCTTTCAACCCCTTAGGGCTTCTGTGGCGGGGAGGGCTAGTGCACATCACCAGCTATTGCACAGGGTATGAGGTGGAGGGGAGATGGCGACAGAGACCAGTGATGCTGAAACTTCGATGCTTCCTCTTGGTTGCTTAGAGCACAGGAGCTCCTGGGAAGACAAAGCCATGGGCACAATGAAATTTAGGACTGGATTCTGGCGGAGCATGGTGGCTCACACCTGTAATCCCAGCACTTTGGGAGGCTGAAGCAAGAGGATCATCTGAGACTAGGAGTCCAAGACCAACCCGGGCAACATAGTGACACCCCATCTCTACAAAAAATAAAAAATAATTAGCCACATGTGGTGGTACACATGCCTATTGTTCCAGCTACTGAAGAGGCTGAGGTGGGAGGATCACTTGAGGCCAGGAGTTTGAGACCATGCTGGGCAACATAGCAAGACCCCCATCTCTACAAGAAATTTAAAAGTAAGAAAACAGGCCGGGCGCAGTGGCTCACACCTGTAATCCCAGCACTTTGGGAGGCTGAGGCGGGTGGATCATTTGAGGTCAGGAGTTCAAGACCAGCCTGACCAACATGGTGAAACCCCGTCTCTACTAAAAATACAAACAACAACAACAACAACAACAAAACATGGCCCGGGTGCGGTGGCTCACGCCTGTAATCCCAGCACTTTGGGAGGCTGAGGCAGGCGGATCACGAGGTCAGGAGATCGAGACCATCCTGGCTAACACGGTGAAACCCCGTCTCTACTAAAAATACAAAAAAAATTAGCCGGGCATGGTGGCGGGCGCCTGTAGTCCCAGCTACTCGGGAGGCTGAGGCAGAAGAATGGTGTGAAGCCGGGAGGCGGGGCTTGCAGTGAGCTGAGATCGCGCCACTAGACTCCAGCCTGGGCGACAGAGTGAGACTCCGTCTCAAAAAAAAAAAAGAAAAAAAAAACAAAAAACAAAAAAACATAGCTGAGTGTGGTGGCGCATGTCTGTAGTTCTGGCTACTCAGGAGGTTGAGACAAGAGAGAATCGCTTAAACCCGGGAAGCAGAGGTTGCAGTAAGCTGAGATCGCGCCACTGCACTCCAGCCTGGGTGACAGAGCAAGACTCCATCTCAAAAAAAAAAAAAAAAAGAAAAGAAAAGAAAACAATTAGCCAGTCATGGTGGTGTGGTTGAGCCCAGGAGTTCGAGGCTGCAGTGAGCTATGATTGCACCACTGCACAATCTAGGTGACACAGACCCTGTCTCAAAAGAAGAAGAAATTTACGGTTAAATTCCCTGGGCATCCCTTTAGTGAACAGACAGTCCCACCCAGAGAGGAAAAAACCCAGATTTCAGAGTAATTTTTCCAGCACTTTCACATTGAGGTCTGATTTTCTATAGCCAAGTAGAAACTATCTTCCCCATGTTTCAGAATGCCCAGGGAGGCAGGGAGAGTGGCTTTCCCAGCCCCCACCTGCAGGCCTAAACCATAACCCTGTGTCTTGTCCTAGGCCTCAAACTCACTAATTTCAACCCAATCTGCCAGCCCTTCTGGGGCACCCTGAAGAAGGAGTGGAGTATACTGTGGTCTGTGGGTCACGGCAATTGGGGTTTGAATCTAGGTGTCTGTTCTTAGCTGTGGGATCTTTGGTACTTATTTGGTTTCTTACAGTCTCAGTTTACCATCTGCAAAATGAAGATGCTACGGGGCATTACGTGCGAAAAACCCTGGAGACCTGTGGGGCTGCAGGTTTTAACACTCTGAACACA
This sequence comes from Pan troglodytes, assembly GCF_028858775.2. NCBI lineage: Eukaryota > Metazoa > Chordata > Mammalia > Primates > Hominidae > Pan > Pan troglodytes. Next base: position 40,227,375 of record NC_086016.1, read on the forward strand.
CATTTACAGTGGCACAGACCGAGGTGAGGCCAACTCTATGGCTGGGTATGGGGCTGGCTGGGTATGGGGCCCACGGGGTAAGGGACCAGTTGGGCGAAGGTGCAGGATTTGAGTCCGGGAAAGGGCCAGATCACGTAGGTAGGCCGTGTCCACGGGGCTTTCTCCCCTTCTCAGGTTGGGGCTCGGTGCTTTCCCTGCCAAGCCCATGACCCTGAAATGCTGAGCTCAGGCCTGCGGGAAGGGCAGCAGGAAGCTGCGGGAGGACGCAGGCTATTTACCCGCCTCGGGAGGCTGGTGGGAATTCCCCCACCCACACTGCATTCCTGAGTGCTCCCGTCAGCAGCAAGCCAGGCCCCAAGAAGGCATGCGGTACCAGAGAGGCCAGGCACTGTGCCCACAGCCAGCGACCCCCTGCCCCAGGGTCCCTGGCCCTGAGGGTCCCAGGGTGGAGGATAGTCCCAGAGACGCAGGAAGCTCGTCTGAAAGGGGGATCCCAGGAAATCCTGGGAGATGCCTGCAGGAGCGGGGCTGCCAGCATGTGGGCCCCATGGACCTGGTTGACCAAACAGGGAAGGAGCATCGACCGCCTGCGGCCCGGCCGTCCTGGGGTGGGAACTGGCTGGAGGTTGGGGAGACCCTTTGTCCAAGGGGGGCCTGGGTCTTGACCTTGGTCCCTATCAATCCGAACCCCCATCACTGAAAGGTTACACACAGGAAGGAGAGGGTTTCCTAAGCCGCCTGTACCCACAGCCACTCCACCCACCCCAAACCCAAAGCAGGGGGCAGGGAGGAGGAAGGAAAAACCTCACCCACAGGCAGAGATTTCAATACAATCTATATTATCTCATATATATATTTCTTCCTCACTTTATTTGCTCACTTCTGTCACGCATTTAAAATGTCACAGAGACCAAAATAGAGTGGCTTTCTGGTGGAACTCATGGCAGTCATACAACAAGATACAAAACTAGGAGACTCTGTCTTCTCATACATCATACAATTAATTTTTCAAGTATTCTTTATGTACAAAGAGCTACTCTATCTGGAAAGAAAATTTAAAAAAAAAAAGACAAGGTAGGTTATGCATCCTAAGGAGGAGGAGGGGATGGAGCGGTCGGGCACATGATCCCGTCCCCACGACCCCACGGACCGCTGATTCCCTGCCACTGAGCTCCCCCCACCCTCCACGCAAACAGCAACGCTGGGCAGGCGAAAACCAAGGGGGTGGGAATCAGCAGCACACTTTGGCCTGGAGGGAGAAGGGAAGCCACGTTGGAGAGACAGCTTGGTGAAAGCAGATGGCGGGGCAGGGCCAGGGCTGGTCCTCAGCCTGTGTCTGCACCCACCCTCCCGGGCAGCTTGGGCCCAACTGCTCCGCCCCCCCAAGATGGAGGTGGAGAGCTGGCCTCTGGCACCCACATGCAGGCCTCTGCCACGAGGAAAGGAAGGAGGCCAGGAAGACGGCTGGGCCCCAACTCTCCTCACAGGTGGCAGGGAGGGAACCTGTTCATTCCAGGAAGGACCAAAAGAAAGAATCCCCAGTGAACACCGGCAGGGTCCCTCTCCCTTACCCTACCAGCTTCTCCAGGTGACTGCAGCCCAAACCCAGGGATAATCTGGGTTTTAAATGCCAGGACACTTTGCCTGTAGGGACACGTGTTGTGACACGAGGCTCTTCCTAAGTCAGGAGCTAGTATAAGCCCAGCCTGCTGGGGGTTCCGGAGGCCCCAGGTCTAGAGGTGTGGAGGGGGAGAGGAGGGGCTTGGCGGTCCTGACCACTCCCGAGGCCTGTCCAAGGGCTCTGGGCCCAGCACTGCAGGATCCTGCGAGTGCCAGCAGCTGAACTAAGAGCCCCAGGGAGCGTGTGGGACAGATGGGGAGCCAGGGAGGGGCGCTTTCATATGTGACTAAGGCACAGAAGAGATGGGCCAGGGGCCAGATGGGGTAGAACACCAGGCCCTGTGTGGACAGGGGCCCCGAGAGGAGTCTGGGACCATTCCCCCCACCTCCCAGCTCCCCACCGTGTGGCCACCCCTCCCGGTCTCCCTGCCGGACTGCCTTCCCCCAGAAGCTGGTCTGAAACGTGGAGACTCAGACCTTTCCCCTGAAACGGGAGGGAGAAGCCCCAAAGAGAGAGAGAGGACCCAGCATCAGCCTGGGAAGGAGGGCTGGGAGCCCCTGAGCCCTGGAGCAGCCAGGAAGCAAGGGCTCTGCCCAAAGCTATCGAGGAAGGACCCAAGTGAGCCGGCAGTGCGGGCTGTGGGCTGTCCTTGGTAGGCCAGGGGGAAGGGACATGAGGCAGGCAGAGGTGTGGCCACGACAGGTGGGGATACCCAGGGGCCCAGAAGCCCCTGCTTCAACAGAAGCGGTGCCCAGGGGCCCTGAATGCCCTTCCTGGGTGGGGCCTGTGACTCCTGGTGTCTGGCTCTGATCCTTGCAGCATGCCACAGAGGCCTGGGTCAGGAGGGGAGGACCACAGAGCGCCCACATCCCCACTCCTGCCCGGGGTGAGGTGAATCTAGCACTGGACAAAGGTGGACAGGGGAGGGATGCAGGCGGGAAGAGCCCAGGTCAGACAGGGTATTGCACGGTGTGTGGGGGAGCCACGGCTTGCCGACCTCAGCCTGAGAGTCTCGCGGGGAGGAGGGGCTAGAAGGCTGCAGCCGCTGGTCCACACACAAGCATTGGGGCCTGGGTGCGGCTGGTCCCAGCATGCCCCCAGCACAGGACGGGCAGCAGGGGCATAAGCCTTGCTCCCAGTGTCCTCTGCCCTCGCCCGGGCAGTGCAGGCTGGGCCATGTATAAATATTCCTGAAGGCCCATGGGCGAGCCTGGCTGTCCCCCGTTCCTCTGGAAGCGACATGTGAGTGTTTCTGGTCCAATAAATAAAGGCGGCGTGAGCACTGTGCCAGCTGCCTCCTGGCCTGGTGGTGAGGCTGGAGGTGGGGCACAGCCTGACCGTGGCTATGGCGCCAGCACTTCCGCCACTGCAGCCCGCACCTAGAATTCATCATCAGAGCTGAGCAGGAGAGTCTTCTCGTTGTCGCGGGCGCCACTGAGGCTGTGGGAGCGGGAGAGGCCGTGGGCGCCACCACGCCAGGTGGGCCCAGGCTCCAGGGTGGACTGCTGCGTGTACTGCTGGTAGGCAGGTGAGAAGTTGTGGATGGCGTCCTGCACGATGTCGTGCGGGTTCATGGTCTCCTTGAGGCTGCTGGAGATGCTCTTCATGGGGGCACAGCGGCCTGCCGGGCAGGGAGCGGGAGGGGCAGGTGAGGAGGCTGGGACGGTGAGAGGGAGGTGGCTCAGCCCCTGCCCGTGATCCTGGGACAGACACCCCCCAACCCAAAGCTATGCCCTTCAACCACCCCTTCTGGGACAGAGAATGGGGTCCAGGATATGAGAAGGGGCAGGAAAAAATGGACTTCTTTGGCTGGGGAGCCCCAAGGGGAGGCTCGACTGTGAAGAGGAGCAGACATAAACCCCCACTGGGAGCTGGGCTGGCTGCAGGGAAGGGACCCAGGGTGGAGACTGGCAAGCTATGGGCAGTGAGCCTAGAATGCCCCAGAGAGGCCAGAGCAGGCTCAGCACCGACTGAAGTTGGGGCATGTGGGGCCAGAGGGCCTGGAAGCCAGGGGTGCCCGGTTCCACAGGCGCCAGGCGCGTCCCCCACCACCGGGGGAAGTGCTGTGCTCCCTCTACTCTGGAGATCAGGACCAGGCTGGCCTGCACCCCCAGGGGAGCAGATGCGACTCACTGGCTCCCTCTAAGATGGCTTCCTCCTCATCTCTCTAATCAACTGTCCCCATCCTCAGGGGCTCAGAGCAGAAAGGTGGCCCAGGACACCTGGATGTAAGGGACGAGCCCACCCCTGGAACCCAGGATTCCTGACTCAGCTTGTGAACTCTTGGAAACATCGTGAAATGCCCCGATATCCCATGAACAGCACTGTGCCCCCAGAAGAAGGCGGGGCATATTCCAGAACGAGAGACCAGGACGGAAGCAGGCAAGCTCTACAGAGGGTGGCCCTTGACAGGTGCTCTGGGCGCTCCCACCCAGGGGGTGCCGGTGGGGAAGAGATGAGGACACGGAGAAGAGCTACAGAGAGATGCATGCCAGTGACAGTGACCAGAACTGACATGCAGGACAGACATGCAGACCAAGAGCGGGACCTACCGTAAGGGCCGTATGTTGGCACTGCCCGCGGCCAAACCCCGGGCAAAAGCAGGGCAAGGGGGGCGGGGAGAGAAGCCAAAGAAATAGAGAAGACAAGAGACAGCTGAGTGAACAATGTGTGCCCACCAACGAGGCCCACCAGCACGACACACCACACACCCTGTCCCCACCCCCCCAGGCCCCACAGGGCACCCAGGAAGCTCCAGGTGCCTCCTGGGGCCTGGCAGGGGGGATATCCACCTAGGGATGACTCCTCCCCTGGTGTTCACGCCAACAGGAAACATCCGTCTGGCGACTGAGTTCCGCCTCCACGTCTAGGTCAGGACGTCCCATCCCCACTTCTTCCCCGGCTAGCCTGGGGCCACATCCGCACCTCACATTTTACAAACCTCACAACACTTCCCAGACCAGGACATGGAGGCTCAGAGGGAGGGGTTACAATCGCACAGCTGAGCCAGCTCTGCACCTAAGCCTATCCTGAGGGCTGAGGGTCTGGGCCTGGGTTAGAGGGTAGCAGGGGGCTCAGGACCAGTGGGGAGGCAGAAGAGGGCAAGCAGCTTCCCCGGCCGGGCGTGGGTATGTCTAGAGGGACAGCTCAGGCCAGGCAGCAGAGCCCCTCTGCTGAGCCCCAGTGGTGCAGGAATGGTTCTCTGCCATGGGCCCCCTTGCTCCTTGGGGTGGCCCCAGGCCCCAGGCCCAAGGATGATGTTCCCACGGGCACAGGGTATACCACACCAGGTCCAAGGGACATTGCCCTCAATGCTGGGTGTGTGTTTGCTAGATCCTTCCAACTGGGCCACCAGGTGGCAACCCCTGGCCTTTGTGCACCTGCTCTTTGGGCACAGAGTAGGTCTTCCCCCACCAGGGAAGGCACAGAGGAAGGGGGGTGGGAAGTGGGCCGCGGAGCCCCGCTGCAGGCAGACATTTCTATAGTCCACACCACCCACCACAGAGCCTGTGTGGGGCCTGCAGGTAGGCCCTGGGGAAGTGGGTTTCTTGCCTCCAGCCACTCGGGCAGACAGCTGGCAGCAGCCAGGCTCCTGGGTGGATGTGTCAGAGAAGGAGGCTCCCCTCTCCCCAGTCCCTCCTGCCCCTTTACTGGCTCAATCAGTCTCAGGCATTCCCAGCCTCCTCTTCCCCATCCTCCAAGGACAACCCCCTTCTGCCCAGTGGCCAGAGGCAGCCCTTCCAGCCCAGTGGAGCGTCCCGGGCAGCAGCACTTTCACATCACCCTGGGAGTGCTTAAAGCACAGAACTCTCACAGCACACCCAGCCTGCCAGCCCGGACCCATTACAGCGGGATCTCCGAGGGTGGGGCTGGGTATCAGCACTTTCAAAAGCTCTCCAGGGCATTTTCCAGTACAACTGGGGCTACTTACCACTGTTCTAGCAAGGAGGAAGATTCGCAGGTGTAAAAGAAAGCTGTTAAAACCTATTACCATCCAAGTCTGTTTCTCAGAAGTATTCTTTTTTTTCTTTCTTTCTTTTTTTTGAGATGGAGTCTTGCTCTGTCACCCAGGCTGGAGTGCAATGGCACAATCTCGCTCACTGCAAGCTCCGCCTCCTGGATTCATGCCATTCTCCTGCCTCAGCCTCCCGAGTAGCTGGGACTACAAGCACCCGCCACCACACCCGGCTAATTTTTTGTATTTTTAGTAGAGACAGGGTTTCACCGTGTTAGCCAGGATGGTCTCGATCTCCTGACCTTGTGATCCACCCGCCTCGGCCTCCCAAAGTGCTGGGATTACAGGCGTGAGCCACCGTGCCCGGCCAGAAGTATTCTTTTTTTAAAAAATAGTATATGAGATGAGGGAATTACAGGACAAAATGGTAACCACAGTGTTGGGAGTTAGAAGCCCGAGGGAATTTGTCTATTCATTACAGTCTCTGTCTGTATCAGCCCTGGACCGCCACACTTGGACCTGCTGCAAGGGACAGGTGGCCTGAGCTTCCAGGACCGAATCGGTCATGCTGGTGGCACCTGCTCTTCCCCGACCTCTGTGGCCCCATTCTTGCGTATAGAGTGGGGATCCCATGTCCTGACCCAGCCGCACCTGTAGGATGCTGGGAGGTGGGAGGGTCCTGGGATGTTTGGGGCTCCCTGCTTCTCCCAGCGGGGGTCGCCTAGGACCCTGGCTCATACCTTGTGCGTCCAGCCTCTTGTCAGCATAGACCTTGTAGGTGAAGGCGTGCCGCAGGGCCAGGGCTGCAAAGAACATCTCCACACAGATGATGAAGTCCTGGTAGCCGGCAGCCACGGTGCCCTCGCCCACTGACACGTGGGCCGAGTGGATTTTGGGGATGGCCCCACACTTCTCCAGGATGGCCAGGAGCATGCCTGGATGGGGAGGCACGGGTGTCTGGACCCAGAATGATTCCTTTCCTGCTCCCCCTTCTTCCACAATGCCCCATTCAGCTGCCCACATGCCCCAGTGAGGATGTGAGCAGGGCCACAGCTGCTCCTGCAGGGCAGGGGTAGCGACAAAAGGCCACAGCCTCTGGAAACCCCACTCTCCCAGCTCTTTGCCACCGAAACAGATGCCAGCAATTACGCAGGGTCTCCTGGGCCCTCTCATCCATGTAGCGGCCCCGCCAAAGCTCTCCCTAGCCCCTGGGAAAGGCCCTCGAGGGCTCAGATTTCACCCCCAGCAAGTGCCCAGTGGGCTGAGGCCCCTCTGAACAGGCCCTACGGGCACCAGGGACCATAAGCAGAAGGGGCAGCAGGAAGCGCAGAGGACAGGGTGGCATGGGCAGCCTCCAGGTGCTGGGAGGGGGCTCACCTTGCCAGAAGGAAAGAAAGATGACGGACTTGACCATGAAGAACTTGAGGACGGGGCTGTAGGGGCTGAGCAGCTCCCGGGTGGCGAAGTAGAAGAGGAAGAGGGCGTAGAGGGCCAGGCTGACGGAGATGTTGTAGATGATGGTCACGTAGAGGTAGCCACTGGTGACGCTGCGGGACGGGGAGCATTTTCTGGCTGGGACAGACCCTTGGAGGGAAGGGGCTCTCCTCGACTGCACCACACACAGTACCCATGGCTCTCAGCCCCACACCTCCAGCAGAGCTCAACGAGCCACTGAAGGGGTCAGAATGGGTGATCACAGCGACAGACAGGGGTGGGGGTACATGGGGTGCGCCTGCAGGCCAGAACAGCTCTACTGCCTCTGCGTGGCTCGCGGACTTGTCTAAGCCCTGGTGCCCACACTCCTAACGTTGGACACCAGTGTGGAAGCCAGGGCCGGGCTCGAGGCCATAGCCTGACACTCAGATAACAGGCGTCAAAATAGGTGACGCTGCTCAGCTCTGCTGCCTTTTCACTCGGTCGGCTGCATCCCCCTGACCTCCTTTTGCCCACCTGCCCTGGCAGGGCTGTTACACAGTTCACAGACAGTGTGTGCCGAGAGCTTGAAAGCACAGGGCTAGACACATGGTCACTTTTTTTTTTTTTTTTTTTTTAGATATGGAGTTTTGTTCTTGTCACCCAGGCTAGAGTGCAATGGCGTGATCTTGGCTCACCGCAACCTCTGCCTCCTGGGTTCAAGCGATTCTCCTGCCTCAGCCTCCCGAGTAGCTGGGATTATAGGCACCCGTCACCACGCCCGGTTAATTTTTTGTATTTTTAGTAGAGATGGGGTTTCACCATGTTGGCCAGGCTGGTCTTGAACTCCTGACCTCAGGTGATCTACCCGCGTTGGCCTCCCAAAGTGCTAGGATTACAGGCGTGAACCACTGTGCCCAGCCACGGGGTCACTTTCACTAAGCCCAGAATGAAATGGGTGTGGACAATTTACACAGCACGGGCTTTGTATCTGTGGACTTGAGCCGACCTCTTGGGGCTCTGACCCTCTCGCTCCCTGCCTCAGCAGTGGTCACTGTCCCTTTGTGGCCCATCCCTTCATGGTACCACTCTGCAGCCTGGACATGAATGTGACTGCTGCCAATGGCTCACTCCGGGGCTGGCAGCGGGGCCAACTGCAAGGGTGTCCACTGCTGGGCTCAGACTTCAGGGGGGTTGTGAGCACCAGACACCCAGGAAGGTCATGGCTGTGCGGCCACTCTGGCTGCCCCCTTCCCTGAGCCAAGGCACCAGCCTGCGCCAACACTCCTCCCACACACCCCGGGGAGCACCCGCTGCTTACTCAAAGTCCCCATCCCGGTACTTGCCGAAGGCCTGGAGGACCACAGTGCTGACCGCCATGAGTGGCTTCACCACACAGAACTGCAGGGTGGCCTGTTGGGGGGAAAAGGAGGTTGAGTGTGGAGGAGGAGCACAGAAGGCATGAAGCAAGCCCTGCCTCTGGCAGACGGAACTGTACCGGATGGAGGGACAGAGAGGATGAAGGAGACGGAGAGGACAGAGGGATGGAGGGACGGAGGGATGGAGGGGATGGAAGGATAGAGGAGATGGGGGAGATGGGGGGTGGCTACGTGTCCTGCTCCCAGGGGACTGCTGTCTGCGCGGGGCGGGGGGCAGAACATATAGGAGATGCAGCCAGCGCAATGCCGTATGTGATACGAGCATGTAGAGGAAGGGAGGAAGGGAGGAATGGTGTGGCAGGGCACGATGGAGGCGGGAGACAGGAGATGCACACAAGGAAGCTTCTCGAGCCAGGACCATCAGGTGGGTGCCGGAGATGAGAGGCTCGACAGGCAGAGGGGGCAGCTTGCACCAAGGCCCCGAGGCGGAGGGTGGACAGGTGCAAGGGGCTGCGCACTAGAGAGGTGGCTGAGGAGATGGGCAGGGCCAGGTCCTGGAGACCTTGGTGCCCGGGGCAAGGCTAGGGCCCTGCTCAAGGAACCAGCCACCGGGAAGCCGGCGCAGGTGAGGGCCTCCTCCCATCCTCCACGTCCACCCCCATCTGGTTCCTAGCCCTACTCTCTGGGCCTGGGTCCAGGGTCTCTGGTCAGCAGAGGTCACTCTGGGGATGGAGGTGACCTGCAGGAGCCCAGAGCACGTGGACTCCAGAGTCTCGAAATCTGAGTTTGAACTCTGGGGACAGCTTGGGCAGACACTTGGCCTCTGAGCACAGACTCCCTGATGAAAAGGATGTAGTCACTCCCCACACCACAGGGCCACTGCTGCGGGGATGGCACAGCCAGGAAGCGCAGCATCTTCCCGGGAGTCTCCCGCCTCTGTACATGCACTAACGGCGCCTGCTAGCTGGCTGAGCCACGGAAAGAGTTCCTCAGCCAGGTTTTCCCGATTCCCTACGGGCGGACCCATGGTGCCCATAACATCACTAGTATCACCATTATCTTGAAAGCAAATAAATCTAAGCCCTAAGACCCCTTCTGAAGAGCTGGGGGAGGTGGTGGTTAAATCCAATCCAAAAGGCTCAACTAGTGTAGCTGCAAAGAGGACGAGGAGCCTGGAGAGGGAACCGTGATCCGTGAAACCTGCAGCTTCTGCCCCAACTGGGGATCTGAGTGGGTCTTGCAGGGGAGCCCCAGGCAGCCCACACCATGGGGCTGCCATACGGAGAGGCCCGCGTGATGGGGCAGACGTGCAGTCCCACTCTCAGAAAGCCCCACAGAACGTCCCTGGCCCTGTCATCCCGCCTAGAGAAGTGGGACTGGCACCTTCTGGGGAAAAGGGAAGAACGGCAGTTTGCATGAGTTCCAGTTCTGAGCCTAGCAACAGGCTGGTGTTTCCCTGGGTCAGCTCACCTGGTACTCATGACAGCCCCCTGACGTGGGTGCTGTCATTATCCCCATGGTACAGGTGAGGAAACTGAGGCAGAGAGAAGCTGAAGCAGCAGCAGCAGCAGCAGCAGAGCCCAGGCCAGCAGGCCCCAGAATCATCACCTGACCATACCCTGGACCAGTCAGCAGTTCCCAGGCTGGGCTGGACATCAGAACCCCCAGGGAGCTTTAGACATGTGCCAGGTTCCAGGGCTCCATTCCAGAACTTCTCCTATGGGCTAGGGTAGTGGGTGGTTGATCTGGGAATCTCTACTTTAAGTAGGGAATCTCTCCAGAAGGTCTGGATATTGAGCACTGGCCCTGAGGAGTCAAAGGCCTGTCTCTGTGCCTCTAGGACAAAGCTGTGGGGTGTGCTCTCTCGCCCTGGTAAAGAAAGGAAGAGGCCTCTTTTGTTCTCTTTCTTCTTATATCTCTCCCTGCCACCGCCAGGAACAAGAACAGAACATCTGAGCCCACAGGGCTGGGGAATAATTTCTAACAAGGCCACACTAGCTAACAATCATGAAATCAAAATTTTGTAGACAATATAATCATCAAACAAGGCAGTGAGTCACAGCTGGCCGGAACCTGGGTGGCTGCACCAACTGGTAAACAATGGCTCTCAATGCCCCACCCTGAACCCAGGATAGTTTTAACTCTTTCCCTGCAGGTCCAGTGGTGAGATTCTGAATTTAGGAACATGCTAGGGAAGGAAGGTCTGGAAGCAGAACTGGAGACTTGGCATGTTCAGGTGGAGGCTTTGTGGGTGTGCCCGCCCTGTGGCCTGGGCCCTGCACAGAAGGGAGCAGCAGGCCCCGCCCTCCGGGGCCATCGTGACTTGGCTGTGGGTTTCATGTACTTTCGTGACTACTCTTGGCGAAGCTGGAGGGGCTGACATGACAGAGCCCCTACGGAGCCCCAGAGGAGACTAATGCAAGGTCATGAAGAGTGGGTGTGATCCCCTCAGACTCTGCCTCCCTGAACAGGAGGCCGTGGGCTCCACCACACCGGGCTGAAAGCTCTACATCCATGACCTCATCTGATCCTCACAACCATCTCTCGAGAGGACTATCATTACACTCATTTTACAGTGGAGGAAACTAAAGCTCAGAGAGGGCAAGCCAATTATCCAAGGTCACACAGTCAGAGGAAAAGCTGGAAATCAGGCTCAGATGGTCAGACACCCAGGCCCACACACTGAGCGACCCCACCACACTGCCCCCACCCAGGCTACTCTAGACCACAGGGAGGTCAGCCCAGGAAGCTAGAGCGGCTGGATTGCCAACCAGGAAATGCAGGGAGAGACGGAGAGACGGCAAAGGCCTGTTCTGGCGTGTGTCTTTAATGCCAAAACCCTCCTGCCCCCTAGCTGCAGCTGATGAGAAGTTTTCAAATGGAGGTTCTAGAATCCCCATGCACTTCTGATTTTCACACACACTGAGACTTGGTCACATGAGCAAGAGTCTGGGATCAGCTCTTGCCCACAGTGCAACAGACACTCCCAGGATGTCGGTCACTGCCCCTCCAAGCACACCCTGCTAATGTGGTATCTGCCTAACAGCTTCGGGGGGTGGGTGCTGGGGGCCTGGGGTGCCTCATAGGAAAGGGGACCTCTAAGGTGGGGCCCAGGGCAGCCCACAGCAGGGCCTCCCAGACCCCACCCTGCTCCTCCTGACCTAGGCAGCTGCTGGGGGCACACACCTGTTTGCAGAACCTCAGAAATCCGATGGAATAAGTCTTTCCCCAGAGGCAGCAGGTGCCATACACACAGCTGGACCTGGAAGAGACAAGCATAGCAGGCAGTGGCAGTGAGTGAAGAGCCAGGACTTGGGAACAGTGGGGTGGGGAAGGCCGCCCTCCCACCCATCCAGACGAGCTGGGGCACACATTCTGGGCAGACTTTGAACCCGAGGCCAAGCACAGGGAGAGGCATGGCAGGGCATCCGCACATGCCATAGGCAGAGGGACACAGGGCTGCACTGGCCCTGGGGTGACAAACCAACTTGGAGAGCTCTGAATGTAAAAACTGCAGGAGGCAGAAACAGACAGGAAAGCACTAAGACTGAGACAGGAAGAGACAGAGAGAGAAAGACTGAGCCGCAGAGGCCCTCCTAAAACGCCCAGAAGAATGGCGTTGCTCAGGAAATGTGGTGAGGCACAGCAGGTCAAGGTCACGGGCAGACATGGTCTGTGTCCAGCTGGTGCCAGGACGGCTCGAGGTACACCAGGCCCAGGAAACGGGGTGGTTTAGGGCTCCGGGAAGACTCCATACTCACTCAATGGGTTTTCCTCTGATCTCCGACATGATGGAACTTTCTCCTCCTAGGTACTCATAGCACAGGCTCAGGAAATTATAGATGACCAAGGCTGCGAAGAGAGTGTCCAGGAGAAACCAGTCAAATCAGCAGAATGGGTCCACAGATGCTGGGATCCTAAACAGCAATGGAGGTGAAAGAGCCACAGCCGTGTGTGGCAACAGGGAGGAGGCTGGGGGACATAAGGTTGTGCAAAAGGAGCCCGTCAAGAACACAGACATCTGACCTCCCACTCCTAAGTTCAAAACCCGGCACACCTAAATTATCTTATCCCGGGATGCACCCCTGCACTGGCCTAATACTATGAAGGGACTGTCGTGAGTTCAGGGTTATGTGGGGAGGCCAGAGGAGGCTGAGGTAAGGGTGGGTACTCAGGAGGTTTGGGAGGGCTGGCAGTGTCCACCCTGGGGCGAAACAGTATTGCCTTTATTAGTTTTTCCGGGCGCAGTGGCATGCGCCTGTGGTCCCAGCTACTGCTGCGGCAGGAGGACGTCTTGAGTCTGGGAGTTCTGGCCTGTAGTGTGCTACACCGATCTGGTGTCTGCACCAAGTCTGGCAGCAGTACGGTGACCTCCTGGGAGTGGGGGATCACCAGGTTGCCTAAGGAGGGGTGAACCAGCCCAGGTTGGAAACAGAGCAAGTCAAACTCCAGAGTGGGATCGCACCTCTGAACAGCCACTGCACTCCAGCCTGGGCAACATAGCGAGACCTCATCTCTAATGTATTTATAAATAAATATTTGTCTTACATACTTGTGTGTTACAGGTCACAATTTTATAAGATAACAACAAAACAGTCTCTGTGAAAATCTTGGGAGAAATTCCAAGCAGGAGTGAGAGGGCAGAACCTTCATCCAGTCAACAACCTGTAGCGGTATCCGGAATACCCACAGCACTATGAGCTACAACAAAGCACACGGCAGCACACAGAACACAGTAAAAACCTCGGGAAGCTTGGGCTGCTCATTCTAAATTGGGACTCGGCTCAATATCTCCACAAAGACCCAAAATTTGCCACAGGGAGTGATGGCACAGCAAGTCTGCTGTAAATGTTGATGCTATAAATACAGCAGCACGCTGTAACGGGTCTCCTGGTCAGGGGGTTCCTTCTGGGTCAGCAAAATGAAGGCTGCTGCCTGCAGGGTGCTAGAGGCAAATGGACATGCCAGGATGGAGGAGAGTGTGGAGAAGAGGGGGAAAAGGGGTGCAGCAGAGGGTACCCAAAAGGAAAGAACGCAAGAGGAAGAGCCAGGGTGAGGACATGGGAATGAGGATGGGCATCCAGTAAAGGCACAAGGCCAAGGGGAAGGGCAGAACAGGGTCAGAACAGGTCGAGGGAGCCACGGTGGCCCTCCAGCCAGAGGGCTTCTTCTCATCCGACCCCGCCAGCCCCTGCAGCACAGAGTCCTTTCAGGCTCCCTGGTGCCGCTCAGCTTGGCACTTGATCTTTCAATGGGTGACCTGGTCCCTGCCCAAGCTCCCGCCACTCCCGAGCAGCACTAATGCTGCGCTTCTCCCCAGAGCAGGTTCTCTTATCCTTCGGTGCTTCTGCACTCCCAGATCCCAGAGGTTCTAGCACCCTTCCCGCTGTACTCTCAGGATCCATCAACCCCAGCTGGGATGGCACCCAGTGTGACAAGTCCCCGGTGACCATCGTGGAGGTGAGTGCCCTCCTACCCACGGAACCTGATTTGCAGACACTTCCCACCCTGTGTCACAATGACTGGTCTCCCCCTCTCTCCTTCCTCAGGACACAGGTGCCACTCGTGGCACACACGGGGCACACCACAACAGTTTCACTGACTGAACTGGAGCGTGGAAAGCCCTGGTGATGTTTTTTAGGCAAAGCTGGCCTTCAGCGATTTGGAAAGGAACACATTTGCGGCATTTTATGCTACTCACGGTTGCCCTAATCCATTAAGGGCTCCCATCTCCAGGTGGCATCCCCATGTATATGTCCCCCAGCACTGACCACGCCTTGTTGTGACTGTCCCTTCACCCTTCACACATATACAGCAGAGGTATGCGATGTGTGTGAGCCTCTTTGGGTTCAGTTTCCTCATCTATCAAAGGGGATCACAGGAGCACCAACTTGGCAGGTGGCTGTGAGGCGTGAGCATGAAAGTGTTCAGAAGTGTGTCCGGGGCTCACTGCGCTGGGTGTTGGCTGTCACGACCATTACCGTCTATCTGCTGCCTGCAGGGCCAGGAGCCCCTAGACAGGGCTGAGGGCCGTGCGTACTGCCTGCCTGTGCTGGAGGCAGCTCAGGATGTCTCAGGACAGACAAGTCTCCACCAATCTCCAGATGACTCTTCACCAGCAAGAACTATGGGGCAAAGGGAAAGGGGTGGGCATTAAGCTAAACCTGATGTCAGCCTGCCAGTAACCTCTGTTCAAAACCTCACAAGGCCAAGCACAATGACCGTGTCCATTCTAAGCCGGGTCCAGCTATATCATGATAGTTGTATTTATTTTTTTGTTTTTGTTTTTTGTTTTTGCTTTTCTTGAGACAGAGTCTCGCTCTATCCCCTAGGCTGGAGTGCAGTGGCACGATCTTGGCTCACTGCAACCTCCACCTCTAGAGTTCAAGTGGTTCTCCTGTCTCAGCCTCCGGAGTAACTGGGATTACAGGCGCATACCACCACACCCAGCTAATTTTATATTTGTAGTACAGACAGGGTTTTACCATGTTGGCCAGGGTGGTCTTGAACTCCTGACCTCAGGTGATCCGCCCACCTCGGCCTCCCAAAGTGCTGGGATGACAGGCGTGAGCCACCGTGCCCGGCCGACGGTTGCATTTTCTAAAGACTGCCACACCTCGTGATGCTGACACCCCTCCTCTGAGAGGTGGGGTCTTGTTCCCTCCCTTTGTATCTAGTGGCCCTGAGTAACCACAGCCAAAGTGATGTTTTGTGACATCTGATGTAGGGGTTGGAAGAGGCCTCTTTCCTCTGGCTCTTTTTCCCTTGAATGCCTGTCCTTGCACCCAGTCACCATGCAGCGGGGAAGCACGAGCTAGCCTTTGGAGACACCGCACAGAGAGGCTCATGTGAGGGAACCGAGGCCTTCAGCTGACAGCCAGCATCAACTGCCAGGCACACAAGGGAGTGAGCCTTCAGGTGATTTGCCCCAGCCTTCACACTCTCCTGCCAAGGCCCAGAGGTCATGGAGCAGGGACAAACTATCTCCCCTGCACCCAGTCCAAATTCTTGACCTATAATATCCATGAAGAAACTGGATGGTTGTTTTACACTAGTGTGTTTTGGCAGTAGTTATTTGCACAGCCATGGTAAGTGGAATACAGATAAAACCATGACTGAAGCTCCTGGGACGTGCTGTGATCACTCACGCCTGCATGCAATGGTACATTCTGGTCCCTCTGCTCACCGCAGAGGCAGACCCCACTGAGACGCCGCCTCTTCTGTCCTGCACCCTGCTTACTTCACACACCACCCCTCTCTGGGCTCTGCCTGATCCCTCTGGCACAAAAGCAACATTAAGTAAGGTAAAGAGCCATGGGCCCTGGAGACAGCCTGCCTTGGTTGTGAACTGTGGTCCCACCTCTTAGGAGCTGTGTGGCCTCAGGCAAGTGTCTTAAGCACTCCATGCCCGAATCTCCTCATCTGTAAGCGGGATAACTCCTCCCTTGGTGGGGTCAGGGGCTGTGAATGTGCAGAGCCTTAGATGAGCTGAGGGCACAGTCAAGAGTCCACGGTGTGTTACCTACTGCTTTTTCCAGACTGTAAACTCCTTGCAGGTAGAATGCAGTCCTACCTCCAATGACTACCGGAGGGCCTGGCAGCTACAAACATGCCATCAACACTGAAGGAAGGAATGGACAGATGTACATGGACCATCTCCCCAGGGGAGCCTGCCATGACAACAGGCTCAGGCAGGGCAGGAGGGGACACCCCACTCTCATTCCAACACTGGAGGAGCCCCTCTCAGAGGCTGGCCCCAAGACTATCAGCTTTCCAGTCTCGAACAACAAAACCCTCCAGGGAAGCCACAGGGGCCCCAGGCCCATAAGCCCTCTCTATCTGGAAGCTCCCTCCCGGGAGAGCCCATCCCTGCAGTCCTCTCCCAAGAAAGGCTTGGCATCTGGGCTCGTGTCCTTTCCTGCATCAAAACACATGTCAGCAGTCAGCACACTTTTGAATTACGTGGCAGAGGTCCCTCCGTAACCGGCTCTGCACACAACTGATCAGAATCATCAAATGTCATCATCCCTCTCAGTTCAAGATTCTTGACCTTTTGGAGGTGCTCTGGGGCCAGCCAGTCTGTAAAGTACCAATTTGCTGACAGTTCCCTTTAAACAATCATTAGTGAGTCGATAATGGACTCCCTAATTCTTGGAGAAGATGAGACAGAATCTCCTCAGACGTGACGCAACCGGCCCAAGCCTGGCCCCACTGACCAACTGGACACATCAGTCTCCCTCCTGGAAAGTACACAGCCATGTGAAACACCACCTCCAACATCCCAGCAAAGGTGTTTAAAATGGAAAACTCAACACATCCCCTGGAAACAAATAAAAGATGCGTGCATGGATGTAAGAAGAGCGGAGAAGCTGAGACGGGGCTGGAGGGAGGTGCTTGACCGGGAAGCTCACTGCCCACCGCCCTTCCCACCACGGCTCCAGTACCAGACCCCTGGAGAGGCCTCGGAGACACACAATGACTCTACATCTCCCTAAATATCTACCACAGCTGGTGTGCCAGGCTCTGTGCTAAGCCCTCTCATAAATGACCAAGGAGCCCTCAGGCCAAGTCCAGAGGGCAGCAACCAGCGTGAGGGACCAGAGGGCCTCTCTCTCCTGGCCTGGACAATCAGGCTGTGTCTTCTCTGGAGGGTTTTGTCTTTGGAGACTGGAAAGTTGATGGCCTTGGGGCCAGCCTCTGGGAGGAACTCCTTCATCGTTGGAATGAGAGTAGGCTGTCCGCCCCCCACCCCCATGCCCCATCTGGAACTTCCTGCTCCATTCTAGACACCACATCTTAAACTAGAGACAAATGCACAGTATCAGGAGAGAAGGACCAGGATGAACACAAAACAAGGACTGTGCTGGGGACGAGAAGACATCAGGGGTCACTCTCTTAATAGACGTGACAACCACCTTCTTCCCAGGGGCAGATGGGACTCCCAGGGGCAGATCCCAGAAGGACTGCAGCTCAATATACTCAATATACGAAACCATTTCCTTTTTTTGTTTTTTGTTTTCTTGATGCAGGATCTCACTCTGTTGCCCAGGCTGGAGCGCACAGATGCGATCACGGCTCACCGCAGCCTTGACCTCCCAGGCTCAATCAATCTTCCCACCTCAGCCTCCTGAGTAGCTGGGACTACAGGCGTGGGCCACCATGGCTGGCTAATTTGTGTTTTTTGTTTTTTTGTAGAGACAGAGTTTTACCATGTTGCCCAGGCTGGTCTTGAACTCCTGGGCTCAAGTGATCCGCTGGTCTCAGCCTCCCAAAGTGCTGGGATTAAGGGCATGAGCCACTGCGCCTGGCCTATAAGAAACCATTTCTAACAGGCAGAGTCCAGAGGTGGAAGTTGTGAGCTTGCTGCCAACAGAAGCAATCAGGCTGGGTAACCCCTCAGCAGACTTTCTAAAGCAGTCCCTTCCAAACCCAAGGCTCCAGGCTTCTCCCTCGTGACTTTCCTGTCCCTTGTGGATCCTGTTTATTCCTGTTTGTCGCCCCCCCCAAATGCTGCTTCTGACCTCTCCTCTACTGGCTTCTTCTGAATGGCCTTCTTTCCTATTGGCAGCTCCTTGAGCCTGGGTAGGAAGCTGTAGGCCAAGAGACTGCTCCCCACCCAGCCTCTCAGCTGCCCCGTGACCTAATAAATGCTACAGGACCCGGCAGTTGTAAGGCTCTACATGTTCACATCCCCCCGCAATGGCCACCCCCATTTCCCCACAAGGAAGGAGTTATCCCCGCTTACAGATAAGGAAATTCAGGCATGGAGCACCTAAGACACTTACCCCAAGAGCCCCGGGGCTTTGAGAAAAGACTCAGTACTTGCCCTCCCACGTTTCTGCGTGCAGCTCCCAGGGTCAGGAGGCAGACACACTCATATAACTTGCTGTAACTTCAATACACACTCGCTGTGTGCCTACTGTGTGCCACACACTGCGTGCGGGACCCCGATGACCCTGGGCACACTGGGCCATTCTAAGCTCACCCCCTGTGCACACCTTCAGCGCCTAAAGCTGGCCTCATGGCCCAGCCTTCTGCTGCAGAGAAACACTCTGGTTACTTGGAAAGACTGGGGGCATTCTGTATTTCAGATAACGGGTGGATGAGCCTGGAAAAGTTAATTTTGCCCACTTTGGGCAGAAATCTTCTCTGCTCAGAAAATAGGGGCCTCAGAACGTTCTTCTGCCTCTTTTCAGTGATGGGTGATCATCCTGGACAAGAATGGGCACAGTGTGTTGCAACCAAGGGGGCAGGGGTCTGCGTGGTACAAGTGACCCCAGACTCTAAGCTGTGCCAAATGGTTCTTTTTCTCCTCCCTACTGTCTTTTTTTTTTTTTTTAGACGGAGTTTCGCTCTTGTTGCCCAGGCTGGAGAGCAATGGCAATGGCGCGATCTCACTGCAACCTCTGCCTCCTGGGTTCAAGCAATTCTCCTGCCTCAGCCTCCCGAGTGGCTGGAATTACAGGCATGCGCCACACGCCTGGCTAATTTTGTATTTTTAGTAGAGATGGGGTTTCTCCATGTTGGCCAGGCTGGTCTCAAACTCCCGACCTTAGGTGATTCACCTGCCTCGGCCTCCCAAAGTGCTGGGATTACAGGTGTGAGCCACTGCACCCAGCCCCCTCGTGGCTTTTTTGTCCTCTGCTGATCCTGCTTATTCCTGCTTCTTTCTGCCCTGAATGCTGTTTCTGACCTCTCTTCTACTGGCTTCTTCTGAATGTCTTTCTGCACTTGGATCTATCAACTTCTTTTTTTTTTTTTTTTTGAGACAGAGTCTCTCGCTGTCGCAGGCCGGAGTGCAGTGGTGCAATCTCGGCTCACTGCAACCTCCGTCTCCTGGGTTCAAGTGATTCTCCTGCCTCAGCCTCCTGAGTAGCTGGGACTACAGGCATGCACCATCACACCCAGCTAATTTTTGTATTTTTAGTAGAGATGGGGTTTCGCCATGTTGGCCAGGATGGTCTCGATCTCTTGACCTCACAATCCGCCCACCTTGGCCTCCCAAAGTGGTGGGATTATAGGCGTGAGCCACCACGCCTGGCCACTATCGAGGTCTTATAATCCTTGGCTTTATCTGCAAGAGCCACAGCCAGCCAGGGAGTCCTTCTGGCAGCAAACTGGCCTCTGGCTCTTGTGTGGCCCTGCACCTGCGGCCCTCGGCTGTGCTCACCCCGGTTGGACAGTGAATGAAGCATCATTCTCTGTTGCTGTCATGCATTCAAATCTCTTTCCCTAACAGGAGTTCACACTTTTCCAGGGGAGAAACTTGTCCTGTCCTCTCCTTCACCATGCTGGCACAGAGCCCCAGGATTCAGAGACCCAGCTGCAAGTTTGGCCTTTGGCCATTACAAGATCTGGGTCACTCTGGACAAGTTTCAGAGCCTATTCAAATTTTTTTCACATTTGTAAATGGGGATAATATATATACTCTGCCAGGTACTTGGGAGGTGAGAATGAGCTAACAGTGATAAAAAAACACGTGGGAAAACTGTGAAATGCCACGCAAACATTCCTAACAAACAGCAACTGCATAAAGCGACATACGGACACTGCCTCCTGCCTCTGAACCCCAAGGCCCTGTGCCTCTGATCACAGAACTCCCCAGCACTGTCTCAGAGTTGTCTTTATGGCCCACCCCCAACCCCACAATCAAACACTGAATGCATATGGGGGGTGGTTCCCACCCTGCCCCCATCTGCCTGCCCCTCCACACCCTCTGGTGACACATGCCAGCACTATGAATTCCAGCCCTCGCAGATGGTACGTGGCACTAAGCCCTCTTCCAAGACTCAGCCCTCTCTTTGAGAACAGGAAGCACTAGTCACAGGTTCACAGGCTAAACACACACTTATCTCCACTATCCCCCTCCTCGCCCTCCTAACGCCACTGAAATGAGAAGGAATGAGGGTGGGGTGGGGAGCAAACCTTCAAGGACAAGAGGAGTGGCAACAGCCAAGCGACATCAACAAAGCTCTGAACGCCACATGCTCACCGCTCCATGGTCACCGAGTGGCGGATGGTTGGGGGGTGGGGGTGGGAGTCAGAGCCCTAGGAAAAATCAGCACTGCACATGCCAGGCAGCTCTGGTGGCTGTGGGTGAGGGTGCAGACGCAGAAGCTGGTTAAAAGTCTCCACGTGGAGCCACTGCATTACAAGTTTCAACAGAGGCTGAGACAGCTCTAGCCTCTGAACATGGTCCAGCTGAGGGCAGTAATGGGACAACTTGGAGAAAATCCAAAGACTAAGCCTGAATACGAAGGGCGAGAGGTCCTCTCAGATCTCTGCCACGCTGTGCCAGTCACTCAGCCTGTGCAGTGTTTTGAGGCAGGAGATGAAAAATTATTCTCTACAGAAACAGGTCCCAGAATTTAAAAAGGCTTCATTTGGTACCTGCCCCCCATGCTGCATACAAACAGCCAAGGAAACACCCCATGTTCCATCACCCAATCAGGAGGTCCAGCAATTTTTTTTTTTTTTTCTGGGGCGGGTAGAGATGAGGTCTCGCTCAGTTGTCCAGGCTGGAGTGCAGTGGCACGATCACAGCTCACTGCAGCCTCAAACTCCTGGGCTCAAGCCATCCTCCCGCCTCAGCCTCCTGAGTTGCTGGTATTTTAAGCCCTTCTTATATATAAAAAATAGCCAAGGATACTGATATTTGAGGAGCGCTTCTAACAAGAAGGTCAAAGACCAAAGCGACCAAACAGAAGAAAGGAATTCAAGAGATAGAGACAATGTAGGGAACAGAAGAAAACTGCAATGACCATCCCCAGAGACCAAAAAACAATACTCTCTCCCGTACCAAGAACAAGGCATCATAAAGAAAAAGAATGGAGAGAGCTACTGACATTCTAAAACATGATAAAGGAACTAAAACATTCAACAGAAAAGCTCAAAGGTAAGATTAAAAAAACAAACAATCAAAAACAAAAAACAAAACAAAACAAAGTTCATGGAAAACAGTACCAAAAAAGAGCCAGAAAATTATAAAGAAAATCTGAGGCTCAATCCAGAAGCGCGAGGTCCTACTAGCAGGAATTCCAGAAAGGGAGATTGGAAGAAAGTGGAGGGGAAGAAATGATCAAAGAAACATACAGAAAGACTTCCCAGAACCTTAAGGCAGGAGCATCCACACTGGAAGGGCCCGCCAGGTTGCCGAGCACAATGACTATCCCACCTCCTGTGAGATTTCAGGACACTGGGGATTAAGACAAGATCCTAAATGCAAAGAGGAGAGGGGAGAAAAAAAAGCAAAAAAAAAAAGCACAAGCAGGTCACACACACATACAGGCACTAGGGATCAAATACAGCAGACTTTCCAGAAATTACATCAGAATCTAAGACAGTGAAGACATGCCTTCAAAATTCAAAGGGAGAAGGATTTCCAACTTAGGATTGTATTTCCCTTGAATACCAATCAAATAGAACAATATACTGAAGATATTTTCAGATTACACAAAATAGACCTCCCATGCACTCTCTTTCTCAGGAAGCTGCTGGAAGACATGCTCCAACCAGGCAGGGAGAGCAAACCATGAACAAGGAGGAAACAGCCTCCACGGAACAGGTGACTCAGCACAGGAGAAGCGGTTTCTAGGCTGATGGTGAATGAAAGAGCCAGGGCAACAGCTGAGCAGCGGGAGCCTGGAAAGCAGGCATTCCTGACCGCAGCACAGGGAGAAGGCTCCAGGAGAAGCGTCACGGGGAAAATAGCAGAGCTCAGGGATTCCTGGATTGGCCTGGCTTTACTGAGAGCAGGGCTGGTTGGTTGGTTTGTTTTGTTTTGTTTTTTAAATTCAATTGAAGTATTTAGGAATAAACTAGTGATAGGTATATGTAGAAAACTCAGCAAACTAAAAGAAGGCAAGTAGTAACTGGAGGAAAAACAAAAAGTTACATAAGAAAAGGAAATGCATTGGATGCGGTGGCTCATGCCTATAATCCCGGCACTTTGGGAGGTCGAGGCGGAAGGATCATTTGAGCCCAGGAGTTCAAGACCACCCTGGGCAACACAGTGAGACCTCGTCTCTACAAAAAAAAAAAAAAAAAAAATTAGCAGGGCATGGTGGTGGCACACGCCTGTGTCTGTCAGAACAAGACCTGTCTCTTCAGGGCCAGGCACGGTGCTCATGCCTGTAATACCAGCACTTTGGGAGGCCGAGGCAGGTGGATCACAAGGTCAGGAGATCGAGACCATCCTGGCTAACACCATGAAACCCTATCTCTACTAAAAATACAAAAAATTAGCCAGGTGTGGTGGCGGGCGCCTATAGTCCCAGCTACTCAGGAGGCTGAGGCAGGAGAATGGCGTGAACCCAGGAGGCAGAGTGTGCAGTGAGCCGAGATCGCATCACTGCACTCCGGCCTGGGTGACAGAGCGAGACTCCGTCTCAAAAAAAAAAAAAGAACGAGACCTGTCTCTTAAACAAAGTCCTTCCATAGTAGGAAGTCACCATGTAACATCATATAAAACTGAAAAACAAACAACAACAAAAACCAGTACAAGCATATTTTTAGGTCATTCTAGGAAGAAAACAGCTGAAAGAGTTGAAAGTACAGTGAACTTCAGAGTGAGGAGTTAGGGGAGTTTCGTGTTTCAACCATATGCCTATATTACTTTAATAAATGTAATTTTTTTTAGTGTTTTTTAAAAGCAGAATTTTGTTAACAGAAAAAAAGCAGGGCCAGGCTTGGTGGCTCACACCTGTAATCCTAGCACTTTGGGAGGCCGAGGTGGGCGGATTGCCTGAGCTCAGGAGTTCAAGACCAGCCTAGGCAACACGGTGAAACCCCGTCTCTACTAAAATACAAAAAAAAAAAAAAAAAAAAATTAGCCGGGCGTGAAGGCGTGTGCCTGTAGTCCCAGCTACTCGAGAGGCTGAGGCAGGAGAATTGCTTGAACCCAGGAGGAGGAGGTTGCAGTGAGCCAAGATTGCAGCACTGCACTCCAGCCTGGGCGACAGAGCGAGACTCCGTCTCTAAAAAAAAAAAGAAAAAAGAAAAAAAGCAAATGACCGTAGTGCCCAGCTCTGAGCAGGTCCTCAGGAAGGGCTGGCTGGATCTGCAGAGTTCTCCAGCCCAGGTGAATCCCACTCCCTCCCGGGCCCTCCTGGCCCCTCTTGGGCACTGAGAAGGAAGGGTGAGAGGGGAAATACAAGGATGGGGGGGACTGCCCCATCACTGACTCTGCAGAGGCAGCTGCAAGAGAGGGGCTAGGACCCAGAGCAGTGGTGCAGGGACAAGGCAAGGAGCGGGCCCCGCTGCCTCTGATGCTAAAACCTGGTGAACTTGGCCAGGCACGGTGGCTCACATCTGTAATCCCACCACTTTGGGACGCCAAGGTGGGCAGATCACAAGGTCAAGAGATCAAGACCATCCTGGCCAACATGGTGAAACCCCGTCTCTACTAAAAATATAAAAATTAGCTGGGCGTGGTAGCGCACGCCTGTAGTCCCAGCTACTCGGGAGGCTGAGGCAGGGGAATCACTTGAACCTAGGAGGTGGAGGATGCAGTGAGCTGAGATCGCGCCACTGCACTCCAGCCTGGCAACGGTCTCAAAAAAAAAAAAAAAAAAAAAAAAGCTGGTGAACTCGGGGGCAGCCTGAACTTCACTGCAGCTGCTGTACTGTTTGTAAACTCCCTGGGAGAGGCCAGGCCAAAGGGATAATCGCGTTGCTAGGAGATGTGCTTCACAGGGTGGCCGACTTCCTGGAGGACCTCTCCCCGGGCTGGGAGGCAGGTCAGGGCAGGCGGGGCCTGAACAAAGAGGCTTCTGGAGTGAGGGGTGCCCGCCAGCCATCTGCTGCCGCCTCTGGGGCACGGAGTGAGGGTGAAGCGGAGGCTCCCCTGGCTGTGTGCCCCGCCTTCTGCCATGCGCCTGTCTTTGGGGTCCCGCCGAGAAGAGAGCCCACACTTGTCCCCCGACCACACAGGAGAGGCCACCTTGGCAGGGAACAGCTTTGTGCTTCTGAAGGAACAGGTGGGCAGAGGCTGCCCCTGGGTACCCATGCGAGGCTGGCAGCTGAATGGAAGTGGATTCTCAGCCCCACACTTCGCCAATTCCAGCCTTTATGGTGCCCCAGGGACCCAGAGGTTTCCCTGGAGACTTGGCTGCTTCCAGAAATATCAGACACGAGAGCCCCAGTTAAGCCCTGAGCAGGTCCCCATCTGGCCTCAGTATTCTCACCTGGAAGGACAGGATGGAACGCCAGCCTGCGAGGAGGGAGCATGGGATGTTACTGAGGCCGCACATGGAGGAATGCAAGGCACAGGGCAGGGGTTTGATTAAGTCCCTTATTCATCCAAAAGGGAGGAAGTAGGCATCTCCCATGGGCCCGGCTCTGTCTGGTCATGGCTGCACCCCATCCTGCTCTGGCAGGGCTAATCATGCTCAGGAAGATGGAACACGAAGCAAGGGAGCTGCAGACTGTGGTGGGGCCGAGGACCTGGATGGGTGCTGGGAGTGAGAGTGGCGGGGAACAGACGGATGGAAAGGAGGGACCCCACGCAGAGCAGAAGAGCTTCCCAGGCCGGGGACACAGCACGTATCAAGCCCTTGAGGCTGGGAAGCACCTGCCTGATGTGGCCGCAGTTGGGGGTGCGCAGGCAGAAATATGAAAGGCTGGGGTGCAATGGGCTCCTGTTGGGCGCCTCCATTTTCTTGCCAAACCTAAAGGCATTTCCTGTGCCCTATGAGTTCTCAGGGATACACAAGTTTCAACGTGGACAGGAAGAGAGACTCCAGCTGCTTGGGGGATGAGCATGCTTCACTCCAATATCCACAGAGTGCAGGCCTGGGGCAGCACCCTCCCAGGTCAGGGAAACAGACAACTTCTGGGCATGGCCAGAGCTGCTCTGCCTGAGATTAGGAAAACCACATCCGGTCACTTTACCTAAAACCAGCAGCACAGGTGTGGGTAGGAGACAGGAAACCTCACACTCTGAGAATAGCATGGGTATCAATGTAGGGGTCTTTTTTTTTTTTTGAGACAGAGTTTCGCTCTTGTTGCCCAGGCTGGAGTGCAATGGCACGACCTCAGCTCACCACAACCTCTGCCTCCCGGGTTCAAGTGATTCTCCTGCCTCAGCCTCCTGAGTAGCTGGAATTACAGGCATGCACCATTATGCCCGGATAATTTTGTATTTTTAGTAGAGACGGGGTTTCTCCATGTTGGTCAGGCTGGTCTCGAACTCCCGACCTCAGGTGATCTGCCCGCCTCGGCCTCCCAAAGTAATGGGATTTCAGGCGTGAGCCACTGCACCCAGCCCAATGTAGGGGTCTTGAGGAACCCCTCCTCTCCATTCCTGCTGGCCTGTCTAGGGCAGACCTGGGCATTGCTGGCCTCTGACAGATGAGGAATGCCTGGGACCTGCCCAAGACAGGTCAGAGGCCAGCTCCCATGAGAGCAGCATCCTGGTCTCCTTGTGGTGACTGTTTAGGGGCCACAGCCTCCTGCAGGGCAGCAGGGGTGAGGCTGGCTTCTCCTCTTGGCAACCCAGCTCCTGGCCTGTGGTCGGAGCTCAGGATGGGAGCAGGTGATGTCTCCACTCCACACCCAGAACCAAGTCCCCGAAAGGAATCGAGTCTTCTTCCTGGGTGGCACAGTAGGGCACCCACTCGTGGGACAAAGCCCTCAGAATTAAGACCCATGGGGACAGAGCCCCAGCCCTGCCACTGACTTGCCAGGGATCCCTGGAAGGGTCCCTACCCAACTGCACCTGGGGCCACCTGGGGTCTCTACAAACAGACCACTTGCTTGCTGCCCCCACCCTGCCTGAGACGCCAGCACTGAGAAGCGAGACCCAGGGGGAGGGCCCTTGCTTCCAGGTACCTGCCTGAGACGCCAGCATTGAGAAGCGAGACCCAGGGGGAGGGCCCTTGCTTCCAGGTACCTGCCTGAGACGCCAGCATTGAGAAGCGAGACCCAGGTGGAGGGCCCTTGCTTCCAGGTACCTGCCTGAGACGCCAGCATTGAGAAGCGAGACCCAGGGGGAGGGCCCTTGCTTCCAGGTACCTGCCTGAGACGCCAGCATTGAGAAGCGAGACCCAGGGGGAGGGCCCTTGCTTCCAGGTACCTGCCTGAGACGCCAGCATTGAGAAGCGAGACCCAGGTGGAGGGCCCTTGCTTCCAGGTACCTGTGAGGTGAGACTCTAGCTGCATGTGCTGTTACCTGTCAATTTGGGACAGAAACCCTGTAGTAGGTAAAGCAGCAAGGGGTGTGTCAAGACAGTCCTCATGAAGCCCCTCTGGGAGGAATGTGGGGAGAGGGGCTCCCAGCCCCCCAGCCCCCCGCCAGCCCTCCCCACTCCGCCCCCATCCTCACCCTCGTAGCAGTCGCGGACGGTGCCGAAGTACACGTAGTACTGGTCGTTGGTGAAGAAGAGGAGGCTGAGCCAGGAGTCAAAGGCGTAGATGGGCACGATGAAGAGGATGCGCACGATGTAGCGCTGCTCGTTGGGGCAGCTGTAGCAGCGCAGGTGCATGTAGATCTGGGGGCAGAGGTGTGGGGTCAGCTGGGGACCCTCCTGTCCACAGGGACGGGAGGGCAGGTGGGCTTCCAGCTCTGCCACCGACTCATCTGTGACCCGATGCACGTGACCTACCCCTGAGCCTCAGAGCCCTGCTCTGCAAAATGCGGGATGACAAGACTTGCCTCCCAAGGCCATTGTGAGACTCAGACCAGCGGGTGTGCACAAGGCTCGTGGAGTGCATGCAGCAGTGCCCACGGGGCAGTCTTGCAGGTGCAGGTGGCAGTGAGCCCACACCCCTGCCCACAGGAAGGCCAAGGATGAGGATGGAAATGCAGTTTCCACAAGCTCCCCAGGGGACCTCACGCACAGGCAGCTCTGGGCCATCAGTGTGTGCCCTTTCCCTCTGCCTCACTCCGGCTGTGACTGTGGCAGCACTGAGCTAAATCACTGCCACCTGGGTTGCAGCCTTGCCCCGTTCCTTAACTTATGGCAAGACAGAGGCAGCCCTCACGCTATGGCGGGTGGACACACTTCCTGGCCGAGTGGCTGCAGGGATGTCCTCAGGTTGTGCCTCCTCCTCCCATCTGGTAAACAGAGGCAGCACCACTGCTGCTCTGTTTAGTTAGGCAGCTACCTCACCAGGAAGTTAGGAGAATGAACGCTACTTTTAGGAAGCAGAGGAAAAAAGTAAAAGCTACACACAAATGCCAAGAGCTGTTCTACCACAGTCCTCAGTCCAGGCAGCCCCTGGGTGTCTCGTCCCAGCTCTCATGACATCACACTTGGCCCAGCCGAGCCCTGGGCTGGGGAGGAAAAGAACAAAATATTCTCCATCTGCTATGAGCCAAAAGCCTTGGACGCAAATGGGTTCTAAAAGGGATGGGGACACAGGGCAGCTGGCAAGGGGCTGACTAGGGAACACGAGCAGACTCACCCTGCCCCTCTCCACTGGACCACCTTCAAACCTCTGCAGGCCACCAAGGCCCGTCCCAGCCCACATCAGCCTCCTCTGGGGCCACAAGTACAGGCAGACGGGAGACTTGACTTCTATCCCAGTCTACCACCAACTTCCAAGTGACCAGGCTAGTTCCTCTCCCCCTCCCTCTCAGGCTCTCCATTTTCTCATCTGCAAAGCGGTCCCTGTCCCTGTGCTCCTGCAGTTCTAGGCTCTCTGTTGTTTAGGCTGGACACGAGACTAGTTCCAGCCAATGGAAGGTGAACAGAGTGACGAGTGTCACCTCTGGCTGGAGGTGGTTAAATATACAGAGTGCCTTCGCACACTCCCTGCTGCTAGGTGTCAGATGGGCGAGGCTTGAAGCCAGAGCCACACGTCGGAACCTGCGCTGCACTGGGCCCTGGGACGCAGGCAAGAAAGCGACTTCTTGGCGCACGCCTGTAGTCACAGCTACTCAGGAGGCTGAGGCAGGAAAATTGTTCCAACCCACGAGACAGAGGTTGCAGTGAGCCAAGATTGCACCACTGTACTCCAGCCTGGGTGACAGAGTGAGACTCTGTCTCAAAAAACAAACAAACAAACAAGAAGTAGACTTCTATCGAGGGAAGCCTTTGAGAACAGAGGGCTTACCTACTACTGCAGTGCAGCCTGGCCTAGCCTAGCCTAACCCACACTCTGTTGAGCCAGGAACCTTTCTGGACCTTTCTAGAGGCCCCTTGCCAGGCTTGGGTACCTGGTGGCATGTGATGAGCAGGGCTGTCCACACGAAGAAGCCAGAGATGGCCTGAGCGGCAGTTGTCATCAGGAACACAGGCTGCTCCATGGCAGTCGGGCTGCCCTCGGGGATCACGGAGACGCTGGGCGAGGCTGCTGCGGTCGTGGGCGACGCTGGATCCGGGGCCAGCACAGCCCCCCTCACTGTCATGGTGCCTGGCAGCAGGAGGCTCCCTGAGGGAAACCTTTGCAGAAAGTGACAAGCTAGCCTAGAGAGAAGAAATTGCAATGTGAGTCTCCTCCCAGGGCAAGTGGCAGCATTGGAAAGAATCTTCCAGGTCTCTCCACCCACCTCCTGACCATGTCTGTATTGACCCCAACCATCACCCTGTCCCAGCCAGCCTCTCCCCTGGATTGATGCAACAGGCCCCTGACCAGTTTCTCTGCTTCTGCCCTTGCCTCTAATGACCAGTTACCACTCAGCATGTTTGTGAGTCTTCCAAGGATTAGCCAGACCAGGCTGCCACTGCTCAAAACTCTCTAATAGCTCCCAGCTCCCCTAGAGTAAAAACCATAGTCCGCACCCAAGGACTCGATGGGACCTCCTGTCCTCTATGATCTCAGCTCCTACAGTTCCCACTTCCATCCTCAGCTGCAGCCATGCTGGCCTCTTTGCTGTTCCTTGAACATATTAAGCCTGCTTCTGCCACAGGGCCTTTGCACTGGCTGTCTCTGCTCAGTCAAATACCTCCCTCCCACCCTTCCTTTAGGTCTCTACCTTGACCACCATGAAAACATGTCAGCCTCTCCCAGGCTGGGCATGCCTGACTCCCTGCTTTCCTTTCTTTTCCTCCAGAGCACTCATTACATCGACACCACCCGACTAACTCGATTCACTCATGTATTTATTAACTGTTCCCCCCACCCCACCTAGAATGCAGGCCCCCTGGGGACAGCGGCTCTGTTTGGGACTATGCAGGCAGCACTGGGAACCGTGGGCACACAACAGAAATTCGGGAGCTTCCTGGTGGGCCTGAACATCTTTATACCCTGGAGCCAGTAAAACCACTTTACTGCTGAGGCCTCCTCCGAGGGCCTGTGTGCGTTCTTCGCCATTTCTCCCCCTTTCCTTAATGGCTGACCCACTCCCCATCATCCAGCTGTGCTGTTTCGGAGACTCTGTGGCTCCTCCCCAATCTGTGTACCTCTAAACTCTCATCTTTTAACCCAGCCCATGTGCCACCCCTCCTGAAAGCCTGCTTGCACACCTTCTCCAGTTCTGAGACTTCTAGCCATTCCGCATCCTCGAACACGCGGGTCTGTCACCACTCACATGTTCATCCTCCTGCCTACTCTTTGAGGCAAGATCTCACACCCCCAGCCCACTTACAATACTTAACTTGATTATTATTATTTTGACACACGGTCTCGCTCTGTTGCCCAGGCTGGAGTGCAGTGGTGCAATCTCGGCTCCCTGCGGCTTCCGCCTCCCGGGCTCAAGTAATCCTCCTGCCTTAGCCTCCTGAGTAGCTGGGATTACAGGCATGCATCATCAAGCCTGGCTAATTTTCTAATTTTTTGTAGAGATGGGGGTCTCCCTATGCTGCCCAGGTTGGTCTTGAACTCCTGGCCTCAAGCCATTCTCCTGTCTCATCCTCCCAAAATGCTGGGATTATAGGCGTGAGTCACTGTGCCTGGCCTATCTACTGATTTTCACTGCTTGTTTCCAAAGATCGTGAGGTGCCTCACAGTGAAACAAAGAATAGTGGGTGGGGCCCTCATGAATGAGATTAGTGCCCTCATAAAAGGAACCCCAGAGAGCTGCCATGCCCCTTCTACCACATGAGGACACAGGGAGAAGGCACCGTCTCTGAGCCAAAAAGTGAGCCTTCTCCACACACTGAATCTGCCAGCACCTTGATCTTGGACTTCCCAGCCTCCAGAACAGTGAGGAAGGAGGCAGTCGATTTATGGGATTTTGTCATAGTGGCTCAAGAAGACTAAGGCAGGAGCCTGGCTGCACCCTCTACCCAAGCCCTG
This sequence comes from Pan troglodytes, assembly GCF_028858775.2. Taxonomy (NCBI): domain Eukaryota; kingdom Metazoa; phylum Chordata; class Mammalia; order Primates; family Hominidae; genus Pan; species Pan troglodytes. Next base: position 40,257,922 of record NC_086016.1, read on the forward strand.
ATGGGGCGGCCCTTTCAGTACAGCCACCTGCTGACAGGCTGGTCAGTGCCATCCAGCAAACACCTCTACCCAAATCACCAACTCTGGCAATAACCTGCAATGCAACCAGAGAAACACCCGACAATTTTAAAAGATGCAAAGTGCAGTATGTAGGCACTGAGGAAAGAGCCTGGCTGGAGCGTGAGCACCAGCTCCCCCGCCAACCAGCCACGTGGGTTCCCTGCTCCAAAAATGAGCTCAGAGAATGAACGAACACCAACCCCGACCATCTCGGTCTGAACCCAGAGGTCAACCTAGATGATCTCATGGTCCCTTCCAAATTCGCAAGCTGGTATTCAAGTCAGAATATCCTGACACCAACGGAGGTTTCCCTGGGCCTTCCTGGGTGCGGCGGCCTGCAGCCTGGCCCCGCGATGCAGAGGATCCTGCGCCCGCTGTCTGTCTGCACTGCCCGCCTGCACCCCGGCTCCTCACCAACGGCCGCAGCATCTCCGCCACCATGTCGGCTCTTAGTAAGTGTGCACCCTAGGAGAGCCCTGTACATTTCTATTTTCCCACATATACATGATCTCTTAACACACCAATCGAGACACAAATCGAGACTAAAACTCAAAACTGGAGAAGGCGTCTATATAAAGAAATTCAAAAATGGAGAAGGTGTCTATATAAAGACTGGTGACAAGCTTTGAAAAAGAGACACAGTGACAAGTCCAAGAATAGCTCCTGTAAGTATGGTTGCAAAACTGAAAACCAGTGCCAGAAATATTTCTTGAAAAAGACTGGGGTTGTAAATCATCATCTTTGTCTATCATCCCAAATTAAATGAATAAACATGGGGAATTGTGGGGGGACCAAAGGAAGTACAAATACACTCAAATCTTCACCTTCCGAGCAAGGTGCGGGGGGATGTCGAAGGCTGTTTTGTTCATGACTAAGGGCGGTGTTGAGAAACCCCCAGCTTGGACTCCCAGGCAGAGGGGCAACCCCAGAGAGCAGACCCGAGCCAGGGCTGGGATGTGGGTGAAGGCTGCAGGCCAGCTTCCTCCTGCGGCTCTGCCCACTCACGTGCACATGCCCACTTGGCATTCAGGGCCCCTTCACGTTCTTCATATAGGTCGTTTATTTCACAAGAGGAAATGCACCCAGAGATGTGAGTGACTTACCCCCCAAATCAGAGCCAGGACTCAAGGCCAGGTCCTATCAACACGTTGTCTCCTCACCTCCTACAAAGTGGGGGGACCTAGCTGAGCCACTCCTCCTGCTCCAGAGCCTCCTAACAAGACATGGCCATGCCCTTCCTCCCATAGCCTCCAGACTCTTCTAGCAGGAGGGGAGGCAGGTCCCCCAGGGTGGAGGAGAAGCCACCATGGCTGGGAGTGTTTCTGCAGCCTAACCCATGCTGGCCACGTTTCTGCACCGGGGCCAATTCATAAACAACTTATTTTACTCTTGGGCAACCCCGGTGGTTTACAAAGCATTTCCCCAAACATTATCTCATGTATTTTCTCAAGGCAACTTTGAAGAAAGTAACATTATCTCCATCTTAGAGATGAGGAAAACGATGCAGAACTTGGTTTTACAGCCACCCAGGGTGGCAACAATTCAAGGGTTTTCATAATTCCCCAAAATACTTAAAGCTATATTCTGGCTCATAGACGCATGGTCCCCAATACCCAAGAAAGCAGGTGCAGGCAGCTGCTTGAAGGCCCAGAGCTCGCCTTGCTCCCTGGACCCAAGGCAGCAGACGGAGACTGTCAAACGTACTCCCAAGCCAGTGACCACAAGGCCAGACTCTGCAAACTGTTCACAGTGTGTTGGGGCTGGGGCAGGGTGGGCACTGGGTTCTGACCCTTTCACACTCTGTACAGGCACTGACCGGGAAGCTGCCTGCCCAGGTCCCACAGGCAAGCAGGACGTTCACCTGGCACAGCCTGTGGACCTTGGGGAAGCAGGGGCAATGCCATCTGGTGCAGCCTCTTTACTCCCGTGGGGAAAGGGGTGGGGAAGGACTCCATCCATGTCTCCCCTTTTCCAATGCAGTCCATGCAAACAGATGAGGCTCAGAATTCCAGCTGCTCTGGCAGGACCAGATCCAGATGATTTTTTTTTTTTTTTGAGACAGAGTCTTGCTCTGTTGCTCAGGCTGGAGTGCAATGACATGATCACAGCTCACTGCAGCCTTGACCTCCCTAGACCCGAGTGATCCTCCCACCTCAGTCTCCCAAGCAGCTGGGACCACAGGCATGTGCCACCATGTCCAACAAAAATTTTTTTTTTTTTTTTTTTTTGAGACAGAGCTTCACTCTGTTGCCCAGACTGGAGTACAGTGGCGTGACCTTAGCTCACTACAACCTCTGCCTCCTGGGGTCAAGCCATCCTCCCACCTCAGCCTCCCAAGTAGCTGGGACTACAGGCATGAGCCACCATGCCCAGCTAATTTTTGTATTTTTTTGGAGAGATGGGGTTTTACCATGTTACTCACGCTGGTCTCGAGCTCCTGGGCTCAAGCGATCCTCCCATCTTGGCCTCCCAAGGTGCTGGGATTACAGGCGAGAGCCACCACAACTGCCTCCCATTATTTCCCTAATTGACCAAGTGTTAAACTTCTGCCAGGAACATGACAGAGGGCCCTGATGGAAGATGCTGAAATCATCTTTCTAACAAGTCCTGAGGCCTCTGGACTCCATGCCAGGCACCGGCAGACCCAGCCTCAGCCTTTAAGGTGCTCCAAGCCGCTCTTCATGCCTTCTCTATGCCACAGGCAGGAGTGACCTGGAGGCCTCTTCCCCTTGCACTGCTGAGGTTGAGTGTCCAGCACTACAGGAGCCTAGAGCAAGCATCGGGCTTGGGCAGGCTGGGGAGGGGGTCAGAGAAGGCTTCCATGTGGTGGGGACATAACCAGGCTTCTGCTGTGAGTCACCCTACAGGACTCCCACTAGACTCCACCACGTGTAACCTGCGCAGGTACTTCTCTCGGAGCCTCAGTTTCTTCATTATAATATTTCAGGGGAATTACATAATTAACAAGGGACAGTTCTAGGTTATAGAAGTCCCATTAATAAATGGAGAAAGGGCCCAGCAAGGTGCCTCACGCCTGTAATCCTAGCACTTTGGGAGGCCGAGGTGGGTGGATCACGAGGTCAGGAGATCGAGACCAACCTGGCTAACATGGTGAAACCCCATCTCTACTAAAAATACAAAAAATTAGCCGGGCATGGTGGCGGGCGCCTGTAGTCCCAGCTACTGGGGTGGCTGAGGCAGGAGAATGGCGTGAACCCGGGAGGCAGAGCTTGCAGTGAGCCGAGATCGCCCCACTCCCGCCTGGGTGACAGAGCCAGACTCCGTCTCAAAAATAAGTAAATAAATAAATAAAAATAATAATGGGAGCCGCAGTGGCTCAGGCCGGTTGCCCTGGCACTCGGGGAGGTGAGGCTACACATTCGAGGCTAACCTGGTCAACATTGATTAAAAAATAATAATAATAAAACAACATTGGTTGGGTGCGGTGGCAAAGACCTGTAATCTCAGCACTTTGGGAGGCCAAGGTGGGTGGATCACTTGAGGCCAGGAGTTCGAGACCAGCCAGGGCAACATAGCGAAACCCTGTCTCTACTAAAAATACAAAAATTAGCCAGACGTAGTGGCATGTGCCTGTAATCCCCAGCTACTTGGGAGGCTGAGGCGGGAGAATCACTTGAACCTGGGAGGTGGAGGTTGCAGTGAGCTAAGATCACACCACTGCACTCCAGCCTGGGCAACAGAGCAAGACTCCATCTCAAAAATAAATAAATAAATAATAAAAAACCTTAACATAAACCCTTACACATATACAAAAATTAATTCAAAATAAATCACACATTTAAATGTAAAATGTAAAACTCTAAACCTTTCAGAAGACAGGAGAAAATATTTGAAACCTAGAGATGGCCAAGTGTTCTTAGACTTGACACCAAAAGCATGATCCATAAAAGGAAAAAAATCGATAAACTGCAATATAAGAAAAGTAAAAACTTATGCACTATGAATAAACAAGCCACAGAGTGGAAGAATATATTTGCAAGTCACAGATCTGGTAAATGACTAGCATTGGGAATGTATGAAGAATGCTCAAAAAGCTCCATGGGCCAGGCGCGGTGGCTCACACCTGTAATCCCAGCACTTTGGGAGGCCAAGGTGGGCGGATCACCTGAGGTCAGGAGTTCGAGATCAGCCTGGCCAACATGGTGAAACCCTGTCTCCACTAAAAATAAAAAAATTAGCCAGGCGTGGTGGCTGGCGCCTGTAATCCCAGCTGCTCAGGAGGCTGAGGCAGCAGAATCGCTTGAACCAGGAAGGCAGAGGTTGCAGTGAGCCAAGATCGTGCCATTGCACTCCAGCCCTTAGGGGACAGAGCAAGACTCTTGTCTCCAAAAAAAAAAAAAAAAAAAAGCACCATGGTAAAAAGAAAACCAAACAATCCCACTTGAAAATAGGCAAAATACATGAACAGATATCTCAGTAAAGAAGAGATACACAGCAAATAAGTACATGACGCAGTGGCTCATGCCTGTAATCCCAAAACTTTGAGGGGCTGAGGCAGGTGGATCACTTGAGGCCACGAATTCAAGACCAGTCTGGCCAACATGGCGAAACCCTGTCTCTACTAAAAATACAAAAATTAGCCGGGTATGGTGGTACATGTCTGTAATCCCAGCTACTCGGGAGGCTGAGGCAGAACAATCGCTTGAACCCGGGAGGTGGAGGTTGCAGTGAGCTGAGATCACACCACCGCACTCCAGCCTGGGCGACAGAGCAAGACTCTATCTCCAAAACAAACAAACAGGCAAACAAAACAAAAGTTAAACATCATTAGCCATTAAGGAAATGCAAACTGAAAAACTGAAAACACCTTCACGTCCCATACCTGGGTACCAAAAAATATATATCATATACCTATAAAATAAAAAATACTGACAATATCAAATGCTGGCAAGGATGCAGAGAAACCTGATCTCCCACACATTGCTGGTGGGAAGATAAAATGGTGCAGCACCATGGAAAACAACTTTGGCACTTTCTTTTTTTTTTTTTTTTTTTTTTTGAGACAGAGCCTTGCTCTGTCACCCAGGCTGGAGTGCACTGGCACCATCTTGGCTCACTGCAACCTCTACCTCCCGGTTTCAAGCAATTCTCTGCCTCTGTCTCCTGAGTAGCTGGGATTACAGGTGCCCGCCACCACGGCCAGCTAATTTTATTTATTTATTTATTTACTTGAGATGGAGTCTCACTCTGTCGCCCCAGGCTGGAGGGGCAGTAGCACGATCCTGGCTCACTGCAACCTCCACCTCCCTGGTTCAAGCTATTCTCCTGCCTCAGCCTCCTGAGTAGGTGGGATTACAGGCGCGTGTCACCATGCCCAGCTAATTTTTGTATTTTTAGTAGAAACGGGGTTTCATCATGTTGGTCAGGCTGATCTTGAACTCCTGACCTTGTGATCCGCCCACCTCAGCCTCCCAGAGTGCTGGGATTACAGGCGTGAGCCACCGCACCCGGCCTCATGGCCGGCTAATTTTTTTTGTATTTTTAGTAGTGACAGGGTTTCACCATCTTGGCCAGGCTGGTCTTGAACTCCTGACCTTGTGATCCGCCCGCCTCAGCCTCCCAGAGTGCTGGGATTACAGGCGTGAGCCACCATGCCTGGCCCCGGCAGTTTCTTATAAAACTAACATGCATTTACTACACAACCCAGTAATCACTGTGGACATTTATTCTACAGGAATGAAAACGTATATTCACACAAAAGCCTGTACACAAATGTTCACGGCAGCCGTATCTGTAATCATCAAAATCTGGAAAGAACCCATGTACTTCAACAGGCAAAAAGTTAAACAAACTCTGGTACATCCAGACCATGGAATAGTACCCAGCAAGAAAAAAGAACAAATTACTGATACACACAAGTGATCTGGATGGATCTCAGGGGTGTTACATTTTGTGAAACCAGCCAATCTCAAAAGGCCACATCCTGCATGATCCATTTGTGTAACATGCTCAAAATGACAAAGCTATAAAGATGGAGCATGGTGTAGTAGTTGGCAGAGGACAGTGACGATGATGGGTGGGGGTGTGCAATTTTAAAGGGGTACCAGGGGAGTTCCTTCCAGGTGATGAAACAGTTTGTATCTTGATAGTGGTAGTGGTTACATGAATCTACATGTGATAAAATTGAAGAGAACTACACATACACCCTACATGAAAATGCAGAAAACTGAATAAGGTCTGTACTTCAGTTAATAGTACTGTTGGGCTGGGCACGGTGGCTCACGCCTGTAATCCCAGCACTTTGGGAGTCCAAGGCGGGTGGATCATCTGAGGTCGGGAGTTTGAGAACAGCTTGACCAACATGAAGAAACCCCGTCTCTACTAAAAATACAAAAATTAGCCCAGGGGACCTTTTTTTTTTGGATTTGGAGTCTCACTCTGTCACTCAGGCTGGAGTGCAGTGGTGCGATCTTCAACTCACTGTAACCTCTGCCTCCCGGGTTCAAGCAATTCTCCTGCCTCAGCCTCCCAAGTAGCTGGGATTACAGGCACCCACCACCATGCCTGGCTAATTTTTGTATTTTTAGTAGAGACAGGGTTTCACCTTATTGGCCAGGGTGGTCTCTTGGACAGGGTGGTATCAAACTCCTGACCTCGTGATCCTCCCACCTCGGCCTCCCAAAGTGCTGGGATTACAGGCGTGAGCCACCATGCCCGGCCAACAATTCTTATTGATTGCTTTTCTACAAGATAACCAATAAATCTCTGATACAAACTGAGTCCCTCCCCATCTTACTACACATTTCATAGAAAAATCTGTTGTTCTGCTATCTAAAGCTTTTTATTATGGAAAATTTCAAACATACAAAACTGGAACAAATAGTGTAATGAATTTTTCCACCTCTCCATCACTGAGCTTTAACGGTTAGCAACACTGCGCAATCTTGTTGCATCTTTCCCTGTCCCCCAGATGTAATGTTAAATACTTCGGTGTGCATCTGTACTTGATAAAGACTTTTTAAACTTTCTATTTTGAAATAATCGTAGGTTCACAGGAAATTGCAAAAATAGAATCTAGGGTCCTGTATGCCCTTCACCCAGCTTCCTCAACGGGTGACGTCTAGTCTAGCTGTAGTACAGTATCAAAGCCTGGAAGTGGACATTAATAGTTTTTGTTTTTTGTTTTTTGTTTTTTTTTGAGATAGAGTTTCGCTCTTGTTGCCCAGGCTGGAGTGCAATGGCGCGATCTCGACTCACGGCAATCTCCACCTCCAGAATTCAAGCGATTCTCCTGCCTCAGCCTCCCAAGTAGCTGGGATTACTGGCATGCACCAAAACAATATGTCTGTCACTGATTTTAAAAAGAAAAAAAAAATTCTCTCATAGCTGAACTCCTAAAAAGCTACGTAACAGAATTTTCTAGTCCATTAAAAATTTTCCAAAGCATTTTAGTGGGTTTTGGACTCGCTTGTTAAGAATTTTAAAATAAAATACCTTCCATTTCGTTTACAAAAACGTGATTGGCATCAGGGAGGATGGAAATGTACCAGCCAAATTTCAACAAATCCTTTGCATACTCAGTGGACGGGATGGAAAAATGAGTAACCCGATTTAGAAAGAAAGCCAAGGATGCGTCTGCTCCATGTGCAGCTTCCTGTCCCAGACAGGATCTTTTGCACGAAAGCAGCCATTAAAACCCAGTCTCTAAACAAGCGGAACGTGAAGCCAGCCAGACCTTCCAAACCCTCTCTCACTGAGCACAAAAGCGCACATCCCAAAAAATGACCCCATGTATGAACCCAGGAGGTTTCTGTACCATCAACAAAGTAAAAATTTTCTTTATTACATCTTTAGCTTGGCCTTTGGTTTCTGTTTTTGGTGTAGGTTTTATTACGTACACACTGAAACAGTAAAGTAATATACATGTATACTTATTGTAACATACACTTATAATTACATCAATATCCACATATTGGGGGTGCATGTTCAAGAGGTTTTGTTCTGGTTTCTTTTTTACTGATAGGGCTGTGTGATCCAAGGAAGTTTGGAGAGCAGTGCTATAGTGATGGGCAAAGGCCCAAGGCTTCCTAATGGCTGCTGCTATTCCCCTCTCCTCTGCAATCTCTCTGCCTCTCTGTCCTTCCCCAGACAAGGCCCCCTGGCTCAGTTCCAGGCTGCAGATCAGACAGAAAACAAATTCAAGGACCCCCACCTCCCCCACATACAGCCTACCTGCCAGTGAGTGCAGTCTCCACACCTGTCTCTCATTCACACGCCACCCAGCAGGCGGCAAAGAGGCCAGGCCACGCAGTCTGCACTTTGTCCCAGGCTCTGAGACAGGGAACTGAGTTGGAACCTCAGCATTATCACCTGAGCTGGGCGTGAGGCAGGTGACTGGACCTCTCTGACTGTGTTTCTTAGGGAGAAAAGTCCAGGTGCACTGTCCTGTAGCTAAGGCTTTTGGACTAAATGGGTTTAAGAATTTAGAATTTTTCCAAAATTTTTTTTTTTTTTTTTTTTAGACTAAGTCTCACTCTGTCACCCAGACTGGAGTACAGAGGAACAATCTCGGCTCACTGCAACCTCCGCCTCCCAGGTTCAAGCGATTCTCCTGCCTCAGCCTTCCTAGTAGCTGGGATTACAGGCATAAGCCACATGCCCGGCTAATTTTTGTATTTTTAGTAGAGACAGAGTTTCACCATATTGGCCAGGCTGGTCTGGAACTCCTGACCTCAAGTGATCCACCCACCTCAGCCTCCCAAAGCTCTGGGATTATAGGCATGAGCCACCGTACCCAGCCGAATTTTCCAGATTTTAGAAAGGATTATGCTGCTAGACACAGTGACACTCCTGGAAGGGTGGGTGCAACACCCCAAAAGCAAACATATAGTACTTTCATAGGAAAACATACTGTTAGTCACCCTAAGGAAGATAGTTTTAAAGGCCATAATTAGTATCACATCAATTCAGGTCAGATTTTTGCAGCAGAAATTAGTCTGCTGCAGACTTAGAAGAACCTTTGGGATTTCTGAGCGTTCTGAATTCTAGAACAGCAGAGAAGGGGATGTGGGCCTGGACCGTCTTCCAGAACTGTAGGGAGGCTGATGAGGAAGCAGATATCCAGTGTGGTTTATTTCTATGTTTATTTTCAACTGTAATGGTATCCCTCCTCCCAACCTGAAATCCACTGAGAATGTGGCAGGAGCTGGCCGTGGGACCCAAAGTCTCACTTCTCCCAAGACTGCCCCACCTCCCTCCTCTTCCAGGAAAGACGTCTTCCGGCTGGCCCCCCATCAGAGACATCCTTTCTCAGATAAGCTACGCAGCTATGTCGTCACTGAACTTGGCCACCTGCCTTGGAGTTTATTTCAGGAGCATCCCACCATCTCACCCAGATTCTATCGTCAGAGTCATTTTAACTCATGTTTGAGGGACACCTTACTGCTGCTATCCCCTTCGCCCGTGGATTTTATTATGTGCTGTGTGGTAGGCTGAAGAATAGTCCCCCAAAGATGTTGACATCCTAACCCCCAGAGCCTGTGAACATGCTACCTTACATGGCAAAAGGGACTTTGCAGAAGTGACTGAATTAAGGGTCCTGAAATAAGAGATTATCCTGGATAACCTGGGTGGGCCCATGTCATCACAAGGGTCCTCGTAGGAGGAAGGCAGGAGGTAGAGAGCGAGAAGAGGGCAGCGTGACAAAGGAAGCAGAGACAGGAAAGTGGAAGCTGCTACGCTGCTGCCCTTGCAGATGGCGAAAGGGGCCACAAGCCACAGATGCAGGTGGTTTCTAGGAGCTGGAAGAGGCAGGGAAATAATTCTCCCCCAGAGCCTCCAGAAGGAGTACGGCCCTGCCAACACCTCGATTTTAGTCCAGTGAAACACATTCTGGACCTCTGACCTCCAAAACTGTGAGATAATTAATGTGTGCGCACGCGTTTTATTGGTTTTTCTTATTGTAAGTAATCTATACTTTGTGTTTGTTTTGTTTTTGAGAGGGAGTCTCACTCTGTGGCCCAGGCTGGAGTGCAGTGGTGCGATCTCGGCTCACTGCAACCTCTGCCTCCTGGGTTCAAGCGATTCTCCCACCTCAGCCTCCAGAGTAGCTGGGGTTACAGGCACGTGCCACCACGCCTGGCTTTTTTTTTTTTTTTTTTTGAGACGGAGTCTCACTCTGACACCCAGGCTGGAGTGCAGTGGCGCGATCTTGGCTCACTGCAACCTCCGCCTCCCAGTAACTGGGACTACAGGCGCGTGCCACCACGCCCTGCTAATTTTGTATTCTTAGTAGAGACAGGCTTTCACCATATTGGTCAGGCTGGTCTTGAACTCCTGACCTCGTGTTCCGCCCACCTTGTCCTCCCAAAGTTCTGGGATTACAGGCGTGATCCACCACACCCGGCCAAATGCCTGGCTAATTTTTTATATTTTTGGTAGAGACAGGGTTTCATCATGTTGGCCAGGCTGGTCTCGAACTCCTGACCTCAAGTCATCCACCCACCTCAGCCTCCCAAAGTGCTGGGATTACAGATGTGAGCCACCGCACCCGACCTAATTTGTGTTTTAAGTCACTAAGTTTCTGGTAATTTGTTGCAGCAGCAAGCAGCTTGCAGATGCAAAACAGAGGTTTGAAGGGCTGACGTCATTTGCCCACAATCACCTGACAAATGGTTCTTCCGACTGCCACTGCCGTGCTGTGAAATCCGCAGAACTCTGGAGCCTGACCACCTAGACCTGACCTCCAGCTTTGCCACTGGCTAGCTTTGTGTCTGTGAGCAAGTTATACAACCTCTCCTTGCCTTAGCTTCCTCATCTATAAAATGGGGAAGCAGCCATACCTGCCTCTGAGAGCGAGGGACGGAATAATGAGTGAACGCAGACAGCACTGAGAAGGTCTGGCACCATGTGATGTCAGCTGCCATTGCTCTCCCACTTCCTCCTTCGGCCAGCCTGGGATTTCATGCTCCCAATAGTCTCTGGGATCCAGGTTCTGTTGCTGGGTATTTGCTCTCTTTAAATCTTCTGAGGTCACATTTTCATTCATTAGTTTCAGATCCAAACCCTTTAGAGCTGCAGCCACGAAGTGCTCACTCAGGCGGTTGCCACCCACGGGCCAAGCTAAACTGGCAACCCGTTCACATATATATCCCTGGAATATTCATGCAGCCTGGGAGGGCTTTTGTTCTCTTATTTAATATAGATGGAGAACCTTCCATCTTACCATAACTCGCTGGTTGGGGTCAGACTCGAGCACTGTTCATCTGAACTGACCGCTCTGCTCCCACTCCAGCCGCCTGGGAATGACAACGGGAATGACAGCCGGCCCTCCTGCCTTTGGGGGTTGCCTGTGCTCTCTGAGCTTCTGGGCAGCTGCATTGTGGGGGGAGGCTGATCCACATCAGAGCAGGTCAGCAACCCACAGCCTGGCCCTTCTCCAGAGGGGATTAGAGGGAAAGAGCGGCCACTAGCCCGGCACTTCTGCCTGGTGAGCCTTTTGAAAAGGATCACATGCCCTCACAAGGGGTCAGGGGTCCACAGCTCTCCTTCCGTCTCCCCTTCAATCAACACAAACAAGCTGAGGCCGCTCTAGCGGCTCCACATTTCTCCCCCTTCTCCTGGGCCAAGTTCCCAGGAATCTCTCAACCAGGAAAGCAAAATCATCCAATCATGTACATATCTGTCACTTGGGTGGGGGTGCAGAAATAAAGGGGAACAACAAAGAAATCCAAAGTCCCTCAGCAAGGGCTTACTCAATTCAGCCTTGTAATTAGGTCCTTTCCTTTAGTACATACCAGTCCTAATTTTGATGATCTCAGTTTTCTCTCAAATTGAGAACAATGGACCAACGCTCAGCCTCTTTAGCTGGATTGTTGAGCCCCTCTACATGTGACCACCTTTCCAGCCAGCTAAAATCCCACTGGGCACTGAGCGGATAGGTCCCCTGCAGATTCAGCATCCTGCACCCCAACAATGCTACCACCCCATGGGAGCAGGCTGTCTAAGCCAGGATCCCTGTACCTGCTCCGTCCCTGTAAGCAAGAAGCCTGGCTCCAGCCAGGACACCCCAGATTTCTCATACCAACCTGAATTTCATTCATGCAAACACATTCTGAGTCAGGTAAGCCATCAACCCACCCTGGGTGTATACCCAGCAAAGAGCGCACACGCGCCCCCAAAGACAAGAATGAATTTCACCGAAGAGGCTGGACATAACCCAATGTCTGTCCACAGGAGAATGAATAAATAGTGGTATATTTGGTGAACTCCTACGCAGCAGAGAAAAAAACCAAAGGGCCACTACAGGCAACCTGGATGATCTGACAATGCTGCGGGAAGGCAGCCAGACACCGAGGAGTCCGTTCTGTACACTCCGTGTGTGGGAGGCCCAAATAGGCAGCGGCAGGCACCACGCGAAAGTGCCAAGGTGTGAGTGGTGACTACCGGCGAAGAGCGAGTGGCCAGGAGGGGGCCCCAGGGAGCTTCCTTGGGTGCAGGAACCATTGTGTGGCTTGATCTGGGCAGTTTACACAGAAGCCAGGGAGGTCAGAAGGCAGTGCAGAAGTGGAAACTAAGCTGGCCCTTGAAAGTCAGACAGGACCTGGGCACGTGGAGACTGCTTTGGACGGAAAGGCAGGCAAAGGGAACTATATGAGCAAAGGCACGGCGGTGGGGAGTTAAGAGGGCAGACAGAGGAAGGGGTGACAGGCCAAGTGCGGCTCAAGAAGAGGCCCAGTAAAGAGGGCCTGGGATGCCCAGTGCTGAGTTAAACTGTATCTTTCTGTCAGTGGGGAAGCCCCCAAAGGTTTCAGAAATCATGACGTGAGCCAATCGGAGCAAGGGTTGAAAATGACAAAGTCAGCCAACAGCAGTGTGTCCAAGGGGCCCAGAGAGCGGCTCCATCTCTCCAAGGCCGGGACAGGGGGTCGTATTTACCAAGCAACACCCAAGCCCTCACACTCGGCCCCTTTGTGAGAACCAAGCACATATTTTTTGATTAGTGGTCTGGGGCCTGAGTGAGGCTCCTGTACTTGAGAAGTAGCCGGAACCTTGACCTTCCTACACTGGGCAGGAGGCAAGGTTACAGTCCTTATGTTTTTAATTTATTTTATTTTATTATTTGAGACAGAGTCTCGCTCTGTAGCTCAGGCTGGAGTACAATGGCATGATCTTGGCTCACTGTAAACTCGGCCTCCAGGGTTCATGTGATTCTCCTGCCTCAGCCTCTAGAGCAGCTGGGATTACAGGCACGTACCACCATGTCTGGCTAATTTGTGTATTTTTAGTGGAGATGGGGTTTCATCATGTTGGCCAGGCTGGTCTCGAACCCCTGACCTCAAGTGATCCTCCAACATCAGCCTCCCAAACTACTGGGATTACAGGCGTGAGCCACCACACCTGGCCCATTTTAATTTCTTGGAAAGGCCTACATTCACCTGCTTCAGCAATCAAAAGGTACATGGGATCTCCAGCAAACAAGCAATCTCCCATGACCAGCACCCCCTCCAGAGGCATCACAATCACCGACTTGCGGTGTCTGCCCAGAGACCCCCTGGGCATAGAAAAGCAAAGACACTTTTGATTCTCTTCCCTTTTACACTGATGGCAGCTCCGAGACACACCACCCAGACCTGCTTCTTCCCTTGGCAATCCACCTTGCTGATCAATCCGGCACAGTGCATTGAGCGTCTATCTTATGTATTATGGCCACGCGGTATCCCATGTTTGGACGGGCCACGGTTTGTTCGTGGCCCCCTGCGAATGAACATTTAAGCTGCCTCCAATCTTTTGCTATTAAAAATAAGGCAACAATGACTAACCTTGCAAATAAATCATTTTTCACACGTGTTAACCCATCCGTAGAATAAATTCTGGGAGGCAGAGCTGCCGGTGAAAGTGTAGAAACATCTGTAATTTTGGAAAATATTACCAGAGAGGCACAGTACATTTAAATTGTTCATCCAAGAAATGAGCCTCAATGTTGGGGGAAATATAGAAAATATGTAGGTTTTTGTTTGTTTTTTGAGATGGAGTCTCGCTCTGTCTCCCAGGCTGAAGTGCGGCGATGCAATCTCAGCTCACTGCAACCTTCACCTCTCAAGTTCAAGCGATTCTTCTGCCTCAGCCTCCCGAGTAGCTGGGATTACAGATGCGTGTCACCACGCTGGGCTAATTTTTGTATTTTTAGTAGAGATGAGGTTTCACCATGTTGGCCAGGCTGGTCTCGACCTCCTGACCTCAAGTTACCTGCCCACCTCGGCCTCCCAAAGTGCTGGGATTACAGGCGTGAGCCACCGCGACCAGCCAATACATAGTTTAAAGTTGTCCAAGTGAAGAAACGGTAGAGAAAGGCTGTTTTCAACAAATGGAGCTCTGGGTAGGGAGACGGTGCTGAACCCACACCGGCCCCAACTCACTTGGTGCTCTGGTCCACACGCTTGCATTTCCCAGCTGTCAGTAAAAGGCTAGGCCCACTTGGCCCCTTGACCCTTCTCAGGGCTCTGATGTCCTGGTCTCAGGGCAGGTGGAAGTGTGAACGGTGACCTGAGCCACTATGACAAGCAGCCATAATTAGTCTCCCCAGGCGCCCATGAAGAGGAGCAGGCAGGCCAGGCGGGAGGGGGTAGGGGTGCAGAGCCCAAGAGGGCCAAGTGCTTCCAGTCTAGCCATTCCAAATGAGTGGTGAGCACCTCTTGCCACATCCCCTGCACAAGCTGCAGGGGACACCACAGCCATGCAAGACCACTCCCACTCCATGACATTCACTCAACTGGCTCTGCTCCTGGGTCCATCACAGATCTGTTATGTAACTCCTGTGCCCAACAGCCATCACCACCTAAGCATCAAGCCAGGGAATTGAGGAGATGGAGGCGGGTCTCTGGAAGGCACACCGAGTATCAAGTCAGGACAGCCAACTCTATGTAGAAGCAGGGCAGGCCTTTCTCCCACTTCCACAAATCTGGCCCAACTACTGCAAACTGGGAATAGAAGGAAAAGTCTTCTGCCCCCAGCCGAGTAGGAGATACCTCTTAGCAAACCAAAGGCAGCGTTTGAGAGAAAGAACCCTTGTCAACCTCATCTCCCAGCCCAAGCCGTGCTCCCACTGACTGAGACGGCCAGGCACTCCAGTAAATCAAATCATACTTACATGCTCTGAGGTTACTGCTATTAAAATTATCTAACCTACGCATCCTGCATCTACCTTTCTTCTCAAAGCAAATATGTATTGTTTTGGAAAATCTAGATTTTCCCACATCCTATTTAAACTCCATTGACAAATCTGTGTATAGATGCACTTTCTCCTCCTGGAGATGAGGCTAGGACCCCACATGCTCTGGGAAGTGGTCATGAGACCTCTGCTCCTTGAGTTACCTGCCTGTCTCATTCCTCTGTGTGTGCTCAAGGTGGTCCCACTCCCTGCAAAGACCTCCTGCACTTCACCTGCCAATCTACACTGTCCACTGAGCCTCAGCCCAACTACCCTTGCTCCAGAGAGCACCGGCTCCTCAGCTCACCCCCAGGCAGAGCCGACTGCTGCCTCCCGGAACCCCCATGGTTTTAACCTGAAGCTTTATTCACGTGCTTTCCAGGTCTAAGCAGCAATCCAATACACTGGCCTTCCCAGTGTGGCTGCAAGCTCTCCAAGGGCAGGTCTGTGTTGGGGGTAGCTACTCAGCAGGAAGGGCCCAGGACTCAAAACCAGAAAACCTGGGTGCTTCCTCCCCCAGGATCTTAGGCAATTCACCCCTCTGAGCCTCAGTCTCTCCATCTATAAAATAGGTGCAATAATTTCAAGGTTTCAGGGCAGTTAAAAGGATTACATAAAACCATATATTTGAAATATAACTTGCAAAGCCCCACAAATTCCAAAGAGAATATTAATATAACTAGCATGTTAATATTAATTAATATCCTCACACATACCCTTCACCAACATCTATCATTGTGCCTCGCAGGCACCCAAACTGACTGCTGATGGGATCCCAGATTCACTGCTCACTCTGCATGAAACAAAAACCACAGGCGCTAGAGGTGGGGACCAGGAGGCTCTGCCAGTAGCTACAGCGGCGCCATGGAGTTAGTTATTTTCTCTTGGAGCTTTTCGGTAAATGGGGAACAGCCCTGCTGGGTGGAGTGGAGGTTCTCAGCCACTTGCCAGCAGGACAGGCCCCATTCTGGGTGCAGGCAGTCCACAGGGGTTGGAGCAGAAGATAAATAAAGGTACCAAGCTCCACACACGTCCCTTGGAGTAGGGGGGCTGTCTGATCTGAAAATCCCTTTGAGGGTAACAGAGGCAGTAACTTCCGGAGGTCTCACTGCACCCCCTCTGTTGGGGAGAGGGACCATCTAGGACTGCCCATGACCCACAGGTAAAGGGTCTGTGGATCCTGGCTTCCCAGAGAGGAGGCTGGAGTCTTCAGGAGATCACCAAGCATTTTAAGTTGGGAAAGAAGCAACAGGCACACGTGCTTCCACGTTTCTCCTTCCGTCTTCATGGTCATGTGACCTGCCCTATCTCCAAACCACAACCTTGGGAGCTAAAGGCATTCAAATCAAGGACTTCACCAGAGCCTGTGAGGTGGGCAGACAGGGTACGAATAGCGCCCCTTGCCTTAGCAGGAGTGAAGCTCAAAGAGGGCAAGTGGCTTGCCCAAGGTCACAGCTGGGTTTCCTGACTCAATCCAGTGCCCTGTTCACCACTGCTGCAACGGTGCCGTCCAGCTAAAAAAAGGCTGAAGACCTCATCTTTCCTGCAGAGAATTTGAAACAAAGCGCAAGAGCTGTTTTAGAACTTCTCTGATTCTTTTCTATCTATAGCTACCTTTCAAATGCTATGGGTAAATGTTTATAACCCGGTGTTAAGTAAACAATGAGATAACGTGTGTTCATGCCTAGAAAGAACATCTGCCCAAACCTGAACCATGATTACTTCTTGATTTGGAAATTTGGGGTAATTTTTATTCTTATCCCCAATCTTTCCTGTGCTTCAAGTTTACTATCAACAAGTACGGCCGGGTGCGGTGGCTCACGCCTGTAATCCCAGCACTTTGGGAGGCCGAGGCGGGTGGATCAAGAGGTCAGAAGATCGAGACCATCCTGGCTAACACGGTGAAATCCCGCCTCTACTAAAAATACAAAAAATTAGCCAGGCGCCGTGGCAGGTGCCTGTACTCCCAGCTACTCGGGAGGCTGAGGCAGGAGAATGGCTTGAACCCGGGAAGCAGAGCTTGCAGTGAGCCGAAATCGCGCCACTGCACTGTCTGCCTGGGCGACAGAGCAAAACTCTGTCTCAAAAAAAAAAAAACAAGTACTACTTCTAATCTCAGAGAAGCCTATTGTTTTTCAAAGGTACAAGACTGAGATCAACGTGGCAAACTTTTCACCAAATATTCACTTAGTGGGATGTGACTTTGTAAAACATGGTTGAGCTGGAAGTGACGCAGGTTCAGCACAAAGGCTTTCTGGGTGGATCTTCCCCTGTGGTTTCCACCCCAGAGAAGGAAAAGGAGGTGTCCACCAAGCTTCCTGTCTCCCATCACAGGCCTAAGACCTCCCACACCAGCCAGCCAGACTCAAGGCTGTTTAGTGAGCACCACCGGCTCCTGGAATAACCAATCCTGTTCCAACCATCCCTAATATCTTTTTTTTTTTTTTTTTTTTGAGATGGAGTTTCGCTGTCACCCAGGCTGGAGTGCAATGGCGTAGTCTCAGCTCACTGCAACCTCCGCCTCCCAGGTTCAGGCAATTCTCCTGCCTCAGCCTCCCAAGTAGCTGGGATTACAGGCACATGCCACCACACCTGGCTGATTTTTGTATTTTTAGTAGAGATGGGGTTTCACCATGTTGGCCAGGCTGGTCTCCAATTCCTGAGCTCAAGTGATCTGCCCACCTCGGCCTCCCAAAGTACTGGGATTACAGGTGTGAGCCACCACACCTAGCCATATCCGTCATTTTTCAAGAATAATTATAGCTTTATCCTGAGTGGCAGTGCCACAAACCCATCCAACCATTCATTTGCTTAGTCAAAAACCACTTCACTACCTACTGTGTACATTTCGCCAGACACTGAGCCATGATTAACCTAAGACTAGAAAAGTCACCAACCAGAAGCCACGCACCATCCTTCTACGCCATACCCAAGCATAGGGCTTCAGCCACCCTAAAACAGCAGCAAATAGACACGTGAACAAATGCTACCTGGGTGTCCACCTAATTCCAGCTGTCAGCCACCTCTGCATTTAGATTTATCCTCTCCAGTGCTGAGGACAAGCAGTTTGGGAATGAGTGCCCGGTAAGAATGCTGGCGGAGGCTGGGCAGAGTGGCTCACGCCTGTAATCCCAACACTTTGGGAGGCCAAGGCGGGCAGATCACAAGGTCAGGAGTTCGAGACCAGCTTGGCTAACATGGTGAAACCCCATCTCTACTAAAAATACAAAAATTAGCCAGGCATGATAGTGGGTGCCTGTAATCCCCGCTACTTGGGAGGCTGAGGCACGAGAATCACCCGGGAGGCGGAGGTTGCAGTGAGCCGAGATCCTGCCACTGCACTCCAGCCTGGGCAACAGAGGGAGACCCTGTCTCAAAAAAAAAAAAAGAAAGAAAGAAAAAAGAATTCTGGCAGACTCAGACGCACTGTTAGTACCTGCACCACATTAGTACCTGCTTTTCCACAGAGACGGAGGCGAAGGGGAGGGAATGATGAGAAAATCTACAACTTGGGTGACCCTTCAATTCTTCTCTCTGTGGCCGCCTCCCACTCTACCTCTTCCCGTTTCTGTCCTCTCTGAGGCTGAGGAGATGGCATTCAGCAAACATTTATTTCAGGTCTACTAAGTGCTGAGACTTAGTATCAAACAACTCCATAGACATGAACTCAGACCTCTGCTTTGCATGTGCTCTTCCTTCTACCTGGAGCCCACTTCTTCCTCCACCTTAATACACATCACCTCACTAGACAAGTGCCCGCCCAGGCGACAATGGCCTAAGGTTCCCTAAGAGCCCCCAGGACAATCATAATTGCTTGTGTGTCTGATTTCTCTCTCCCCAGCTGCACTCGGCTCCTGAGGGCGGCTCTCCGCAAACAGCCTGGCACACAGGCCTGCGATGCCTCCTTCTCAAATAAATGAATGGGCCTGTAAGGTCATAATAAAAGCATGTCCTGTGTGCCAGGTACCGTGCTGAGCTCCATCAGACATTGGTCAGGCCAGCCACGTGACAGCCACACTGTTATTCCTCCCATCTTACAGATGAAGGAAAGTGAATCATTTGCCCCCTATTTTTAAACAGCAGGAATGAGAACCTGGTAAGCATCTTGCCCAAGGCCACAGGGCTAATAAGCGCACAGATTTAAACTGCATCTCCCAATTCTCTCTCTGGGTCACCAGAACTGCATTACCTCCCTCTCTCCCTCCCCCTCCCGTGCTCCTAGTGACCATTTCTTTTTAAGATGGAGTCTTGTTCTATCACCCACCAGACTGGAGTGTAGTGGCACTATCTCAGCTCACTGTAACCTCCGCCTCCCGGATTAAAGCAATTCTCCTGCCTTAGCCTCCCAAGTAGCTGGGACTATAGGCGTGTGCCACCATGCCTGGCAAATTTTTTTTAGTAGAGACGGGGTTTCACTGTGTTGGCCAGGCTGGTCTCAAATTCCTGACCTCAGGCGACCTGCCCACCTCAGCCTCCCAAAGCTTGGATTACAGGCATGAGCCACCACGCCCAGCCTAAGACTCTGTCTTAAAAGAAAAAAAAGTTCCAGCTGACCAGGCATGGTGGTTCACACCTATAATCTCAGCGCTTTAGAAGGCCAAGGTGGAAGGATCTCCTGGGCCCAGGAGGTAGAAGCTGCAGCAAGCTACGATAGCACCACTGCATGCCAAGCTGGGCAACAGAGCGAGACTCCATCTCAAAAAACAAAAAAAGTTCCAGCTCAGAGAAGCCAGTTCCCAGCAGGCAAGGGGTCAGCAGCGGGGCAGACACTGTTACAACAGTGGGCTCCAGAACCTGCCCTGAGTCACACAGGGTCTTCAAGACCAAAAGCTGCTAGAAGACAACAAGAGAAAGGCGGCAGGGTCTAAAAGCGATGCCAGGGGCTGTAGGAAAGCCAACGGAACAAAGGCCTGGTCTTCCAGAAGTTCTCTGCAGGAATGAAGGAGGGATGAGAAGAGATGGTAATACTGCCCCATAACACATGGCTGAGCATGTCACATCCTTCCAGAAACTTTCAAGGCCTCCCTGTTGACATCAGGATCAAGTTCAAACTCCTTGGCGGGGCCTCCAAAGGTCTTCAGGACACAGACCCAACACAGTCACAGGCAGTTCAAGCCTCTGCATCTGAGAGGTGAGGCAGCTCAGACCTCCACATCTGCCCGGAGTTCCCTCTACCTGGAACGCCCTCCTTCTCCTTCATAGGTGGAGCACCCCTCGTCCTTCAGGGCCAAGACGACTTCCAGCACCCCAGGGTTATGGGGGAGGAGCATGGGCTCTGAGGTCAGACCTACTGGTTCAAAACTCAGCTGTTCCACTCTCTGCTGCCTCCCCTACAAAATGCAGACAGTGACAGCCCCCACCACACTGGGTGGTAGGAAAATTAAATACAGTAATTCATGAAAGCGCTTTGAACTGTGCCTGGCACACAGTAAGTGCTCAATAAACGGACTGTTGTTCCTATTGTCCTCTGGGCCCCTTTAGGGCCCTCTGTTTCCACCATAAGTAGGGCACTGTCTTGCACATATTTGTTACACATTGGGCTCCCTCTGCCAACCACCTTTTAGAGGGCTGCCCAGGCACAGTGCAGGGTAGCATGGTCTTCGGTGAGTGCTTACTACCCGGGGCTGCAGGGCCTGGGGCAGACCCCACACAGAGCTCTCCCAGGGGCCCAGCTATTGGCCTTCCAGAACTCCCACACCAAATCCCCAGTCTAAAGGCCCAGAGCTGTGACTCGTTTTCAAAACAATAAAAAGCTGTACCCTGCCTTGCCGGGGCTGTTTCCACTCCAGGGAATTTACAGAGAGAAAATGAGCACAGCAGGGACTGGAAATAGCTCTGAGCCCTTCTCAGGGTGAGGGCCTGGGCAGGCCAGCCAGAGACCAGGAGCAAAACCTCTAAGACAGAGAGGGAGCAAACGGCCTCCGGACAGAAGCCCCTGCTCACAGAACTCGGCCAATAGGAAAGAACTAGGACAAGTGGCTCATTCACCCTTCTGCCTCGAAGCTCTTCTTTCTACTTGGTTGGAGAAATTCAGAAGGGGCTCTTTGAATAACCCACCACCACCGTGGGTGCAACAAATAAGACATCCAGAATCCCAACGACTGCACAAATGCTTCTGGGGGAATTCACAGCGCCTTCTCCACCCACATTAGCTATTGGAGCCTCGTATCCAGATCGGGGTCACTAAATCAGTGTCCATCTTCACAGCACTGGGAGCCCCTAGAAGGCAGGCACCAGGTCCCATTGATCATCAGACCGCTATGCCCCAGCATAGTGCCTGGCACATAGTAGATGCTCAGTAAGTTGCAAGACAAGATCTGGCAGCAAGAGAGAGGTCCTGGTTCAAGGATGATTCCATCCAGGCTTGCCACGTATCGTGGAGAAGAACGTCGTGAATTCCCTCTGGGCCTCAGTTTACCGCATCTGCAAATAGGGACAACTGTTCCTTACTCACACAGCTGCTGTGCAAATTACACAGGAAAATATATGTGGAAAGCAGAAAAGCCTCAGATGAACATCAGTCATCCTTCAGGCT
Source organism: Pan troglodytes (assembly GCF_028858775.2). Lineage (NCBI taxonomy): Eukaryota > Metazoa > Chordata > Mammalia > Primates > Hominidae > Pan > Pan troglodytes. Next base: position 40,279,686 of record NC_086016.1, read on the forward strand.
TCAGCTCAACCGTCTCCTTATGAGGGAGTCTTTCCTGCGGCCACGATCCCCCTCCCCGGGAACTGAACCTGCCTCTGTACTCCTTCTACTCCTTTGTTTGGTATTTTTCACATCATCGTGATCACCTGTTTCCAAATCTGATTCCCCCATGCTTGAGAGCTCCTTGATGGCTTGGGCATCAAATGTTTGTGTCCAGGTGGGCACACATACCTGGCTGCTGGGGCTCTCCCACCCCAGCGTCCCAGGTCCCAACTCTGATACGCACAGCACCCTAGGCAAGGTTCAGAGGTGCAGAGCCTAGGGGTTCTACCAAGGAAGCTAAATAGGTAGATGGAAAGGGACACCGTAGGCATAACCTGTCAACGAAGTCACACCTCTGAGACCTGCGCTGCCTCTGCAGGTGCAGGTGAGCTTGTTTGCCTGGCTGACTCTGCAGCGCAGGGCCTCCAGGGCACAGATTGCTGCTTCTTTCCTTACAAAAGCACCAGCAGTCAGATAAATAATACATGGCCTTCACCTCACCACAGGTATCAGGCATGCAAATACCTGCTTTGCCCCAAAATGCCCTGGAAAGGAGGCAGGAGTAAAACGTCTGGCCTTATACAACACCTCCAGAGGGGATATGTATTGGGAATCCATGCCCAACCCCCAGCATAACTGCCTTGCCTTGGCCTGGAGCCACCCAGCACTGGAGGTAAGTGGATCCAAGCGAGGTACCAAGGGTGTGCCCAGGAGGAAATGTACAATTCACGGGAAGGATACAGACACCCAAAACCAGTCTCCACGGTCCCTTTGGAGGCAAACATCTTTCGAGCCCCAGGTCCCAGTCGATCCCCTTCCAAACCTGCGGACCTGTGTGGCGGGCGTGTACACCCTCCACTCACGACGCAGCCCCGAAAGCCCCCCGCCGACCACCCTCCCAGGTCACTGCCACCCGCACAGGGAACGGACGCCTCCCCCACTCACTCGGCCGTGCCAGTCGCCAGCACAACCACCCGGGAGCACACAATCCCTCTTGCAAAGCGCCTTGGTCCATCCGCCTCCCTCTCCCGGGGCCGCCCCCCGGACAGGTCCGATTACACTCCAGGCGCTGCCCCCGCCACGTTGGCGTGGAAAGGGAGCGGGCACACCCACGGGCGACCTCGCGGGGCGGAGAGGAGGCACGGGTGGGGAGACGGATGCCCCCTCCCTCCGCGGCCGCACCGGCCTCCGTAGTGCCCTCCCCGCCCGGGAGCCGGCGGCCGAAGCCGGGCGTCCCTCGCGCGGGCCTCTCCGAAACAAGCAACCCCCCGCGCTCGGGAGTCGCAGCTCCCCCTTGGGGCTCCCGGGCGAGGCCGGCCAGGCGGGATACCTCAGGAGCCCATGGTGGTGGCGGCGTCTGCGGACGATGCGCGGCAGCCGGACTCTGCGGGCGGGGCGGGCGGCGCCGCAGCCCCGGAGTCTCCGCCGCCGCCGGCGCGTCCCGGGCCCAGTGGAGTGCAGCCGCGGCGCGCATGCGCTCTGGGCTCGCCGCCGGGGAGGGCGGGGCGGCGGACGCGGCTGAGATCACTGCCTGGGCCTTAAAGGGGCCGCGCCCCGAACCCCAGCCCGCCGCCCCGCGGGTTGGGGCGCGACCCGGGTTCTCTTGCCACTCACAAAACCAGCTACGACCGGCCCCCAACCCCGAGAGCTTTCTGGGCTGCGATCTCTGCCCCTGACCCTCGCTGGTGCTTCACTTCTTTTAACCCTAATTTCCTCCATTTGAGCCTGTTTTGAAGATGAAACGAAATACAATGGCTATTTGTTGAGTGAAGGCTGCGTGTGGAATTGTGGAATGAACGTGGACCGAGTGTTGTGTGCAATTAGGCCAGATGAAATGGCAAAGCACTGAAAGAGGCCTTTTTTTCCCCACTCCACTTAGCAGCGATTCTTTCTTGCCCCATCTGGCTCTAGGCTGCCGAACTAGCAAAAGTCTTCAGATAGGGTTCAAGCCGCCTAGTCCATTTCTGTTTGCTGGTCCAGACATCACCTAGGTTAACTGAACAAGATAAAATGCAATTAAGTTCTGGCATTGATGTGCTCAAGATCCGCAAATGTATTTATGTCTCCAGACTCCTCGCCTGAACTGTCTACCCAACACCTCTTCCTTGGAGCTCCAGCAGGCATCTCAAAGTCAGCGTGTCTGAGCTGAGCCAACCCCACTTCCACACACAAAAACCTGCTCCCTCTCAGCTTTGCCTCCATCAGCTGTTGACAATTCCATCCTTCCAGTCCCCAGTCCAGAACTCGGAGTCAGCTGTGAATGAATGCCCCCCTTCTGCCCGCTACCCAATAAGGCAGGCAGGAGATCCTGTTGGCTCTACCTGCAAAATAGATCTAGACTCAGATGTCTGCCACTCCTCCTCCAGTGCTACCACCCTGGTCCAGTATTTGCACAGGATTATTGCAGAGTTCTGCTAACCCCTCTCCCTTGTTCCAGCCTTGCCCTCTGATCCATTCTATCAATTCAGGGGTGAGGGAGATCCTTTTTTTTTTCTTTTTTTTTTTTCTTTTTGAAACAAAGTCTCGCTCTTTGTCTCAAAGTTGCCCAGGCTGGAGTGCAGTGGCGCGATCTCGGCTCACTGCAAGCTCCGCCTCCCGGGTTCACGCCATTCTCCTGCCTCAGCCTCCCGAGTAGCTGGGACTACAGGCGCCCGCCACCATGCCCGGCTAATTTTTTGTATTTTTAGTAGAGACGGGGTTTCACCGCGTTAGCCAGGATGGTCTTGATCTCCTGACCTTGTGATCCGCCCGCCTCGGCCTCCCAAAGTGCTGGGATTACAGGCGTGAGCCACCGCGCCCGGCCAAGATTCTTTTAAAATCTGCCGGGCACGGTGGCTCACGCCTGTAATCCCAGCACTTTGTGAGGTCGGGTGGATCATTTAAGGCCAGGAGTTACAGACAAGCCTGGCCAACATGGTGAAACCTCGTCTCTGCTAAAAATACAAAAATTAGCTGGGTGTGGTGGTGCATGCCTGTAGTCCCAGCTACTCTGGAGGCATGAGAATTGCTTGAACCCGGGAGGCGGAGGTTGGGTTGCGGTGAGCCAAGATCGTGCCAATGCACTCCAACCTGGGTGACAAAATGAGAATCTGTCTCAAAAAATAAAATAAAATCGAAGTCAAAACATGGTACTTTTTTGCTCAAAACCCTCCATTGGCTCACTGTTTCGCTCTAAGTGAAAGCCTTACAAGTCCTTACAAACACTTGATCTGACATTCTACTCTCCTGGGGATTCCTGATCTCATTCATCTCTTACCCTTTCCCTCCACACTGATCCCTTGCTGTTCCTCGAACAAGCTGAGCACACTCAGCCCCGAGCCCCCTGCACTAGCTGTTCCCTCTGCTGCGATCGCTGTTTCCCCAGATACCTGAATGGCTCCTCCATCACCTTCTTCAAGGGTTTGCTCAAATGTCCTCCACTTAGTGAGGCCTGCCGTGAGCACCCCTAGTAAAACTACCAGACCCCTCACATGCACTCTGTATTTCCCTTTACCGTGCCCTACTTTCCCTGTCACTTCATTTCTTTCTTTCTTTTTTTTTTTTTTGAAGCGGAGTCTCACTCTGTCACCCAGGCTGGAGTGCAATGGTGCTATCTCGGCTCACTGCAAGCTCCGCCTCCCGGGTTCATGCCATTCTCCTGCCTCAGCCTCAGAGTAGCTGGGACTACAGGCGCCCACCACCACGCCTGGCTAATTTTTTGTATTTTTAGTAGAGACGGGGTTTCACCGTGTTAGCCAGGATGGTCTCGATCTCCTGGCTTCGTGATCCGCCTGCCTCAGCCTCCCAAAGTGCTGGGATTACAGGCGTGAGCCACCGCGCCCGGCCCTGTCACTTCATTTCTATCATATTATATAGTTTGCCTGTTTCCCTGTGTGTCTTCTTCCAGTAGAACACAAAATTTTTCAGCTTTGCTTTTTTGTTTTTGAGACAGTCTCTGTCACCCAGGCTGGAGTGCAGTGGCACAATCTCAGGTCACTGCAACCTCCGCCACTCAGGCTCAAGTGATCCTCCCACCTCAGCCTCCTGATTAGCTGGGATTATAGGCATGTGCCACCATACCAGGCTAATTTTTGGGGTTTTTTTTTGTTGTTGTTTGTTTGTTTGTTTGTTTGTTTTGTAGAGATGGGGTTTCGCTATGTTGCCAGGGCTGGTCTCAAACTCCTGGGCTCAAAGCAATTGCCCGTCTAGACCACTCAAAGTGCTGAGATTACGGGTGTGAGCCACTGTGCGCCTGGCCAATAAATTCTGAAGAGAAAGATTTTCATCCTTTTTGGCTTTTTTGTTGTTGTTGTTGTTTGAGATGGAGTCTCACTCTGTCACCCAAGCTGGAATGCAGTGGTGCAATTTTGGCTCACTGCAGCCTCAACCTCCCAGGTTCAAGCGATACTCTTGCCTGTGCCTCCCAAGTATCCTTTTTGTTTTCTGATGTAATCCCAGTACTTAGTACAGGGTCTGGCATAGAGAACATGCCCCCGCAAAAGTAGGTATAACATGACCAGAGATCTGGTAATAGCAAAATCCTATAGAACGATTCCTCCCCAGCCCCAGGTAGGACATGCCTGGGTCTGTCCTAACAAGAGCAAGGCTTATCAATTGCATTGTAGTAACTTGTTTATGACTTCCCAGCTCTCCCTCCCTACACACTAACCCCTTCAGGAGGAAGTCTTTGTCCCAATTACCCACCATATCTGCAATGTGTAGTACAAGACACTTACAGACCAGACACAACCTGACTTACACTTCCCCTCCAGGGCTTTCAGTTCAGGGTCTTGGTTTCTGCTTAGGGGCACTCTTGGGTCTCAATTTACAGAGGCCCCGGGCTGGCAGGGGACAGAGGCAGGTGGTGGGTATTTTTAGGCTTGGTTGCCCGGAAGGGGCTCAAAGACAGAAAGTCACCTGGTCTGAGTGATATGGCAGGTCAGCAGGTGGTATTGGGGGCCCTAGTTGGTGCTCCCTGTGGGAGGAAAAAAGCCCTCTCAAGACCTTTACTCAGGTTTTCCAAAATGAAGATAAACACCTACCTTGCTATCTTCCCTCTCACCCCTCCTCCATGCAACTACCCATCCTTTCTTTTAAGAGACAGGGTTTTGCTCTCTCACCCAGGCTGGGGTGCAATGGTTTGATCATTGTTCACTGCAGCCTCAAACTCCTGGGCTCAAGCAATCCTCCACCTCTGCCTCCCAAGTAGCTAGGACTACATGGGCATACCATCAAGCTCAGCTAATTTTCTATTTATTTATTTAATTATTTATTGACAGAGTCTTGCTCTGTTGCCCAGGCTGGAGTGCAGTGGCGCGATCTCGACTCCCTGCAACCTCCCAGGTTCAAGCAATTCTCCTGCCTCAGCCGCCCGAGTAGATGGGATTATAGGCACGTGCCACTACGACCAGCTAATTTTTTTTTTTTTTTGGTATTTTTTTAATGGAGACAGAGTTTTACCATGTTGCCCAGGGTGTTCTCAAACTCCTGAGCTCCGGCAATCCGCCCACCTTGGCCTCCCAAAGTGCTAGGATTACAGGCGTGAGCCACTGCACCTGGCCTAATTTTCAATGTTTAATGGTTTTATAGAGACTGGGTCTTGAACTCCTGGCCTCAAGCAATCTTCCTGCCTCTGCCTTCAAAAGTGTTGGGATTACAGATGTGATCAGCATGCCTGGCCTATTCTTTCTAACAAGGCTCAAAGATTCCACCTACATGTGTCCGCTTTCCCCTCCACTGCCCTGGTTCAGTCTGACTTAACTTCTGGACAATTATAATGGTTTCCCAGGCCCCCAGCCTCACCTTTCCCCCTGCCCACAGGCTAATGAAGAAAGAATGCTTTTCTCAATGACCAGCTCCACCCCTTTGAACTCAACTCAGCAAACAGCTACTCCTACTCTCCCTTCAAGTACCAAATCAGATATCACCTTTTGGTTCCCTCTTTTTTTTTTTGAGACAGAGTCTCGCTCTGTCGCCCAGGCTGGAGTGCAGTGGCGTGATCTCGGCTTACTTCGAGCTCCACCTCCCGGGTTCATGCCATTCTCCTGCCTCAGCCTCTGGAGTAGCTGGGACTACAGGCGCCGGCCACCGTGCCCGCCTAATTTTTTGTATTTTTAGTAGACACGGGGTTTCACCGTGGTCTCAATCTCTGACCTCGTGATCTGCCCGCCTCAGCCTCCCAAAGTGTTGGGATTGCAGGCGTGAGCCACCGCTCCTGGCCTTTATTTATTTATTTATTTGAAACGGAGTCTTACTTTGTCGCCAGGCTGGAGTGCAGTGGCACGATCTCTGCTCACTGCAACCTCCACCTCCACCTCCCGGATTCAAGCAATTCTCCTGCCTCAGCCTCCCGAGTAGCTGGGACTACAGGCACGCACAACAACACCCAGCTAATTTTTGTATTTTTAGTAGAGACAGGGTTTCACCATGTTGGTCAGGCTGGTCTCGAATTCCTGACCTCAAGTGATCCACCCACCTCAGCCTCCCAAAGTGTTGGGATTACAGGCATGAGCCACCACACCCAGCCAAAGCCAATCTTTCTTCTAAGCATTTTTTTACAGCGTTCAGAAAGGCTATCATATAAGTTTATAACTGCCTTTTTCACTCAATATGGAAATGATTAGGAATGTGTCAAGAGACTACATTAATATCTATACAATATGCCATTCGTGGCATGGATCTATATAATTTACTTAACCATTCTTCAATGACTTTCAGGTTATTTCCAATTTTTTGTTAGGGAGAAACTAATTAATACAGAATTTGGAGGATAGAGAGGGAGGTGGGGATCAAGAAGGAACCATGCCAGGCACGGTGGCTCACGCTTGTAATCCCAGCACTTTGGGAGGCTGAGGCGGGCGGATCACGAGGTCAGGAGATCGAGACCGTCCTGGCTAACACGGTGAAACCCCGTCTCTACTAAAAATACCAAAAAAAAAAAAATTAGCCGGGCGTGGTGGCGGGCGCCTGTAGTCCCAGCTACTCGGGAGGCTGAGGCAGGAGAATGGCGTGAACCCGGGAGGCGGAGCTTGCAGTGAGCTGAGATCGCGCCACCGCACTCCAGCCTGGGAGACGGAGCGAGACTCCGTCTCAAAAAATAAATAAATAAATAAAAAGTAAAATAAAATAAAATAACGAACTAAAGAAGGGGAATATATGGGTTCACTTAAGGAGTTCAAAGCAGAGCTGGATTTGAGGCCTCACATAGTGTCATTGGGATGCTATTTCTCTTCGTCTCTTGCTCTGTGTGTGTGTGTGTGTGTGTGTGTGTGTGTGTGTGTGTGTGTTGGCCCCATTCCCATGTGGCCTTTTCCCCTCCCAGTGGCAGAGAGAGCACCTCTTTGCCAAGAATTCCAAGATATGTCCCACAGTCACCTCTGATTGGCCCAGCCTGAGTCACGGTCCCATCTCTGAGCCAATCATTGTAGCCAGGAAATGCAGGGCATCAATTGGCCAGGCCTGGATCACAGGCCCACCCTGGAGCCAGTGGGTGGAGTCAGCCCCTTCAGAACCAAATGTACTGAAAAGGAGGCATGAGTACCTAAAGAAAAATGGGGTGCCATGACCAGAAAAACTGGGAAAGAGTGCTGGGGAAAAAAACTCAGATGTTCTGCCTCTCTGGGATTTTAAGTGGCTCTCCAAGGGTCATCCAGAAGGAAGATCAGGGACAGGGCTGAGATGTGACCTCACCCAGAGCAGAGATGGAGGGACCTAGGACAGAGCCATCAGCTCTTTGGGTGGCTCTTTGGAGGCCATTAGCCTGTGCAGTCGTCAACTGCCTCCACCACTGACAGGCTGTGGGATTCTGGGCAAGTCTTGTAAGCCTCAGTAAGCCCCAATTTCTTTTCTTTTCTTTTCTTTTCTTTTTTTTTTTTTTTTTTTTTGAGACAGAGTTTCGGTCTTTTCGCCCAGGCTGGAGTGCAGTGGCACGATCTTAGCTCACTGCAACCTCCGCCTTTCGGTTTCAAGCGATTCTCCTACCTCAGCCTCCCAAGTAGCTGGGATTACAGGCGCCCACCACCACTCCCGGTTAATTTTTGTATTTTTAGTAGAGACGGGTTTCACCATGTTGGCCAGGATGGTCTCGAACTCCTGACCTCGTGATCCGCCCGCCTTGGCCTCCCAAAGTGCTAGGATTACAGGCGTGAGCTACCGCACCCGGCCCTCCAATGTCTTCATCTGTAAAATGGGGGTATGAACAGGACCATCCTGTCAGAGCTGATGTGGGGATCAAACAAAATAACATAAGTAAGGCTGGTAGCACAGGGCCTAGCACATCCTAAGCACTCAATAAGTGTTTCCTCTAATATCTACAATAATAAGCAGAGTAAGAAGGTCCTTTTTGAAATGGCTGTTTATTTAATTTTTTTTGAGATGGACTCTCACTCTGTTGCCCAGGCTGGAGTGCAATGGCATGATCTCAGGTCACTGCAACCTCTGCCTCCCTTCCTCAACTGATTCTCCTGCCTCAGCCTCCTGAGTAGCTGGGATTACAGGTACGAGCCACCACACCAGGCTAATCTTTGTATTTTTAGTAGAGATGGAGTTTCACCATGTTGGCCAGGTTGGTATCAAACTCCTTACTTCGTGATCTGCCCACCTCGGCCTCTCAAAGTGCTGGGATTACAGCTTTGAGCCACCGCTCCCAGCCGAAATCTGAAATTGCTGTTTACAAGTAAAAATGTAAACAGGCCCAATAGGTCAGTTCTGTTTTTGTTGTTGTTGATTTTTTGTTTTTTTTGAAACGGGGTCTCTCTCTGTCTCTCTCTCTGTCGCCCAGGCTGGAGTTCAGTGGCATGATCATGGCTTACTGAAACCTTGAACTCGTGGGCGCAAACAATCCTCCTGCCTTGGCCTCCTAAGTAGCTGAGACTACAGGTACATACCACCAGGCCCAGCTAATTTTTTTCTTTTTTTTTTTTTTTGTAGAGACAGGGTCTCGCTATGTTGACTAGGCTGGTTTCAAACTCCTGGCCTCAAGTGAACCTCCTGCTTTGGCCTCTCAAAGTGCTAAGATTAGAGGCATGAGCCACTGTGTCTGGCCAGTAGGCCAGTTTTTAAGCAAATCTGCCCCTCACACTGTCACCAATGATTGTATTTCCAGCAGCCACGTTGTGTCTAGTATCACAGCCTTGATGCTGCTGTTCCCATCACCTAAAACACACCCTTTCTCACTGCTGTCTCCATCCCTTTCCTTCTCCTAGTTAATTCCTACCCTTCCTTCAGGTCCCTGATAAAACTTTCATTCTCCCTGTCATCAAGTGGGAAAAAAAATACATCATGCAGGGTAATGCATACTGGATGCCTCATTAATGCAATTTTTTTTTTTAAGACGGAGTCTCGGCGGGGCGTGGTGGCTCACACCTGTAATCCCAGGACTTTGGGAGGCCGAGGCAGGCAGATCACAAGGTCAAGAGATCGAGACCATCCTGACCAACATGGTAAAACTCGTCTCTACTAAAAATACAAAAATTAGCTGGGCATGGTGGCAGGCACCTGTAATCCCAGCTACCCGGGAGGCTGAGGCGGGAGAATTTCTTGAACCTGGGAGGTGGAGGTTGCAGTGAACCGAGATCGCGCCATTGCACTCCAGCCTGGACAACAGAGTGAGACTCCATCTTTTTTTTTTTTTTTTTTTTTGAGACAGAGTCTCACTCTGTTGTCCAGGCTGGAGTGCAATGGCACGATCTCGGTTCACTGCAACCTCCGCCTCCCAGGTTCAAGAAATTCTCCCGCCTCTGCCTCCTGGGTAGCTGGGACTACAGGTGTGCACCACCACGCCTGGCTAAGTTTTTTGTTTTTTTTTTTTGAGATGAAGTCTCGCTCTGTCGCCCAGGCTGGAGTGCAGTGGTGGGATCTCAGCTCACTGCAACCTCCGCCTCCCGGGTTCAAGCAATTTTCCTGCCTCAGCCTCCTGAGTAGATGGGATTACAGGCACGTGCCACCACGCCCAGCTAAGTTTTGTATTTTTAGTAGAGACAGGGTTTCTCCGTATTGGTCAGGCTGGTCTCGAACTCCTGACCTTGTGATCTGCCCAACTCGACCTCCCAAAGTGCTGGGATTACAGGCGTGAGCCACTGCACTCAGCCGGCTAATTTTTTTTTTTTGGTAAAGACAGGTTTCACCATGTTGGCCAAGCTAGTCTCGAACTCCTGACTTCAAGTGATCTGCCTGCCCCAGCCTCCCAAAGTGCTGGGATTACAGGCATGAGCCACCATGCCCAGCCCTTAATGCAAATATTTGTGTGTGATTTTATTTATTTATTTATCTATTTATTTTCATTTTTTTGAGACGGAGTCTTGCTCCGTTGCCCAGGCTGGAGTGCAGTGGCACGATCTCAGCTCACCGCAACCTCTGCCTCCTGGGTTCAAGCTATTCTCCTGCCTCAGCTTCCTGAGTAGCTGGGACTACACACGCCTGCCACCACGCCTGGCTAATTTTTGTATTTTTAGTAGAGACAGGGTTTCACTATATTGGTCAGACTGGTCTTGAACTCCTGATCCACCAGCCTTGGCCTCCCAAAGTGCTGGGATTACAGGTGTGAGCCACCGGGCCTGGCCTTGTGTGTGATTTTCAACGTACAGGAAATTTCTGGAAGTCAGGAGAACGGGTGCTGACACAAACAGAGGGCAAAAGGGACTGGATCTTAATCATCTTTTTGTTCCCAGAACCTGACACGCAGGGGCAGGCATGACTGTCCTTCATCATCTTCATCACCGCTGCTGTTCATTAAGCATTCATTACGTGGCAGACAATGTCAACCAAGATCTTGTGAGTGCCTCCTGGCAGATGAGGAAACTGAGGCACAGAGAGGCAATGTTACTTGACCAAGGTCACACCTGGGCAGCCTGTTTGTGAAATGAACCTGGGAACCTACGCCAGCCCCCCCTTGGTGGAAATCAGCCAGCAACCGAAAATGCTTCCAACTTCACGCGGCCCTTCTTGTTGGGGTGGTGACATTCAGGATATCAATGGCCATCCGCAAGCAGAACAAGGCCATTCCGATTGGGTGCGCTACCTGGGGTGTGTGTGTGAGTGAATCAGGGATGCAGCTGGTGGTGATTCACAGATTGCTGTGTAAGGATCCTGAGTAGGAGACACAAGAGAGAAGAAGCTTCCTTTCTCTGTCTCTCTCAGTTGCACACGTGACCTGTGGCTCCATCCTCGGTGAGATGAGTCCCACTTCAAACTTACGTAGCCAACAAACAAGCGAACAAAAACAGGCTAAAGAGAAGGATTTCCTATCAGTTTTCCTGGAATCACCAGGAACATGTTTCAGATTCTTTACAAAATCCCCGGATGTAGTCACCTGTCCGGGACATGCCATCAGGAAAGGGAGGTCCACCTTTGGGTCAGGGGCATGCAGGGAGCTGGGGAGGCTGGGTCCTGGGTTTTCCTTTTCTTTTTTTTTTTGTTGAGATGGAGTCTCTCTTTGTCGCCCAGGCTAGAGTGCAATGACACGATCTCGGCTCACTGCAACTTCCGCCTCCCGGGTTCAAGCGATTCTCTTGCCTCAGCCTCCCAAGTAGCTGGGACTACAGATGCACGCCACCATGCCCAGCTAATTTTTATATTTTTAGTGTTGGCCAGGCTGGTCTCAAACTCATGACCTCATGATCTGCCCACCACAGCCTCCCAAAGTGCTGGGATTACAGGTATGAGCCACTGCCCCCAGCCAGGTCCTGGGTTTTCTCAGGAAAGCTGCAACAAGAGGGAGGAAAAGGGGAGAGGAGGAACCAAGAGGCCTGAGTGGCAGAGCTGCAGTGACTCATCAGGTCTCAGGCCTGCCCTTGGTAAACCTGGATGGGGTGACTTCAAAGTTAATTACACTACGTGCTTTCAAGATGCTGGGATGAAAGGCCTTGGGAGGCATAATTACTTGAGAAGACATTCTTCAAGGGCCGTGGAGGAGCCCAGGTTACTAGCTGTAGGCATCCTTTGCCCCAGGTGGGCCTTTGTTTTGTTTGTTTTTGAGATGGAGTCTTGCTCTGTCACCCAGGCTGGAGTTCAGTGGCGTAATCTCAGCTGACTGCAACCTCCGCCTTCTGGGTTCGAACAATTCTCCTGTCTCAGCCTTCCAAGTAGCTGGAACTACAGGCGTGTGCCACCACGCCCCGCCTAATTTTTGTATTTTTAGTAGAGACGGGGTTTCACCATGTTGACCAGGCTGGCCTCTAACTCCTGACCTCAGGTAATCTGCCCGCCACGGCCTCCCAAAGTGCTAGGATTACAGCTGTGAGGTTTGCCTTCTTAAAGGGGCAGTGCTCCTCCCACAGCTTCAGGGCTGAACCCTCTGCTTATCCCATCAGCCCTTCCTGCACCGGCAACCTTGGTGAAGTCAAACCCTGGATGTTTACCTTCCTGAACCTCAGTAGGCTACGGGACACCACTTCACATGGGCCACTTGAAAGGATAGAGAGCTGCTGTTGGTGCCCAAGGCTAGGGTGAAAGAAGAGGAGGACAGAGGGAGGAGAAGGAGAAATAGATGGCTTCATGGCAACATTTATCCTGCACCTGGGCATTTCTCCCTCCCTGACCCACATGCAGGCGGGAAACAGGCAGACCCTGGAGAAGGCTGCTTTGAGAACAAATTATGGATGTCTGGTAATTGGGCAGAGTGAGGTCAGAGCTTGGAATGTGTGGACTTCTCCAGTGACCAGTTGTGTTCCTGTGGGCGCTTGTGCTGTAGGCTCTGGGAAAGAGGCCATGGGGACTGAGCATTCTTAGCCATAACTGTTTCCACATCTGTTTCTGAAATAAAGCAGAGATGAGAGGAGGGAGGAGAGGACGGGAGAGAGAGAATATTTCACTTTGCTATAACACTTTGCATTGCTCACCAAGCGCAGTGGCTCATGCCTGTAATCCAAACATTTCAGGAGGCTGAGGCTGGAGGATGGGTTGAGCCCAGGAGTTTGAGACCAGCCTGGGCAACATAGAGAGAACCCTGTCTCTACCAAAAAAAAAAAAAAAAAAAAAAAAAGGAAAAATTATCCAGGCATGGTGGTGCATGCCTGTGGCCCTAGCTAGTAGAAGGATCATTGGAGCCTGGGAGGTGGAGGCTATAGTGAGCCATGATCCTGTCACTGCACTCCAGCCTGGGCAGCAGAGCAAGACCCTGTCTCAAATAAATAAATAAAAATAATGCTGCACTAAAGGGGCTTCCATTGGAGCTGCTTCAGGGGTCTGCCTGATCCATTCTCCCTTAGGAAACCCTGGGTTGGGGGCACCAAGGGTAGGAAGCGGGCAGGCAGTGAATGGAGAGGGGATGCTACCCCCTAGGAGCAGGCCAGTGACTTCAGGAGCTTGTATTTGTATTTATTTATTTATTTATTTATTTATTTTGAGATGGAGTATCGCTCTGCTGCCAGGCTGGAGTGCAGTGGTGCGATCTCAGCTCACTGCAATCTCCACCTCCCAGGTTCAAGCGATTCTCCTGCCTCAGCCTCCTGAGTAGCTGGGATTACAGACACTCACCACCATGACCAGCTAATTTTTGTATTTTTAGTAAAGATGGGGTTTCACCATGTTGGCGAGGATGGTCTCGATCTCCTGACCTTGTGATCCGCCTGCCTCAGGCTCCCAAAGTACTGGGATTACAGGCAGAAGCCACCACGCCCGGCCGGAGCTTGTATTTTTGAAGGAGATAAAAAACAGAGGGGAGGTGACGAGACCAAGTGCAGAGGAAACCCAGCCCCTTCTTTTGTCCCAGGTCAAAGTCTCCCTGGTCCCTCCCCTCCTTCCTTTTCAGAATCTTTTGCTGTCTACTCTTGGACACCCCCAGCTCAAGAGTTCTGTGGCCTCCAAAACACTTGCAGGCCTCTTCGACCTCACAACAAACTCCTCCCACCAGCCGAGCCTGTGAGAGTGTCCCAGCTCAGGCCTTCCTCTTCCTCTCTTGAGCTCCAAGCCTCCCTTCTCACTCCGCACATAACCTGTGATAGAACTTAGAGGAGTGGATACCTGTGTGTGTATGGGGGAGCGGGGTGTGGAAGGGAAGGGGCATGAGGAGATGTGCTGGAATATTAACAAGCACCTACATCTTCATCCAGGCAGTGACTACACGGGAGTAGAAAAACGTACACTCCAGGCCACGTGTGGTGGTTCATGCCTGTAATCCCAGCACTTTGGGAGACTGAGGCAGGTGGATTGCCTGAGGTCAGGAGTTCGAGACCAGCCTGGCCAACATGGTGAAACCTCATCTCTACCAAAAATACAAAAATTAGCTGGTTGTGGTGGTGTGTGCCTGTAGTCCTAGCTACTCGGGAGGCTGAGGTAGGAGAATTGGAGGTTGCAGTGAGCCGAGATCGCCACTCCAGCCTGGGCAACAGAGCAAGACTCCGTCTCAAAAAAAAAAAAGGGAAAAAGGAAAATGTACGCTCAAGATGTGTGCATTTTTCTGTGCATAAACTACAATTCAATTTTTTAATTTTTATTTTTGAAAATAGAGATGGAGGCTCACTATGATGCCTAGGCTGGCCTTGAACTCCTGGGTTCAAGTTATTCTCCCACCTCAGTCTCCCAAATTGCTGCAGGTATGACCCACTACACCTGGTCTATAATTCTTTTTTTTTTTTTTTTTTTTTTTGAGAGAGAGTCTCGCTCTTGTCGCCCAGGCTGGAGTACAATGGCACAATCTTGGCTCACTGCAACCTCTGCCTCCCGGGTTCAAGCTATTCTCCTGTCTCAGCCTCCCAGGTAGCTGGGATTACAGGCATGCACCACCATACCCGGCTAATTTTTGTATTTTCAGTAGAGACGGAGTTTCACCATGTTGGCCAGGCTGGTCTTCAATTCCTAACCTTAGGTGATCCACCTGCCTCAGCCTCCCAAAGTGCTGGGAATAGCAAGGCGTGCGTGAGCCACCGTGCCTGGCCCTGTAATTCAATTTTGAAAAGAGGGTAATCGGGGGAAATGGCCAGGCAGGGCCCCTTTTTGCCAGCCTTGCCTTTCCCACTACCCTGTTGCTTTGAGCTGACCAGCCGCCTCCCGATGCCCCACTCCTCTGGCTGAGCACCTCTCTTGCTGGCTGCCCCTCCTTGGCTTGGGGCTGAGAATATGCCCCTCCCCTACCCAAGCTAGCTTCCCATCAGTGATCCTGCCATGCTCGTGGTCCCAGGACCCCAGGCTGGCAGCCCCAGAGCCTCTCGATTTCTCCCTGTCTCTCATTCTGCTAAGAACAGACCGGCTGGGCGCAGTGGCTCCTGCCTGTAATCCCAGCACTTTGGGAGGCCGAGGTGGGTGGATCACAAGTTCAGGAGTTCGAGACCAGCCTGGCCAACATGGTGAAACCCCGTCTCTACTAAAAATACAAAAATTAGCTAGGCATGGTGGCGTGTGCCTGTAATCCCAGCTACTTGGGAGAATTGCTTGACCCTGGGAGACGGAAGCTGCAGTGAGCCAGGATCTTGCCACTGCATTCCAGCCTGGGTAACAGAGCGAGACTCCGTCTCAAAAAAAAAAAAAAAGAAAAAAGAACAGATCTTATTCTGAAGCAGTTCAGTCATCCTGGCCTCCCGGACACCTCGTGCCTGGGTCGTGACCTCAGCTCCCTAAGCCTTCTTCCTGCCTCCTTTCTCTGTTCTCCAATCTCCCTGCCCACTGTTGCCAGATTCACATTCCCCAAGTTAACTTCCATCGTGCCTCTCCCCCAGCAGCAGCTCCCCAAGGTCCAGGAGGTGCTGCCTGATGGAAGTCAGGCGAGTGGGCCCGGAAGGGGTCAGGCTAAGGGGGCATAACAGCTTCTGTGCAGACAATTCTCCCCATGTTACAGATTAGGAAATCAGGGCTCAAGAAGGCCGAGCTGCTTGCAGCTAGGGAGTGGGAGAGCTTTCTGGATGCAAGCCTGCTTCTGCAGGATCGGACTTCTCCAGCCTCAGCCACTGTGACTTGTCTCCCTCCCACTCCGTTTGGACCTCCCTGAGTATCTCATGCTAGTTCTTACCTCTGGGCCTTTGCACATGCTGTTGCCTCTGCTGAGAATGACTTTCCCTAGCAAAATCCCACTCACATCTCAAGGCTCAGGCCGAGTACCTTTGAAACACCTTCCTTGATGATACCAGACACATTCCCACCCTCCTTTGTCCTGAGTTCACACTAGGCCTCTCACACTGGATTCCGGATTGGGGTGAACCACTTGCTACTCTGAGTCCTTCCCCTGACCAGGCCATGAGTCCCTGGAAGGAAGATTCACACTTCACGTTTGAAACAAGGAGTTATCCCAACAGAGTGCTTAGGAGGCACCTGGGACTGTGGAGTCAATGTTAGCAGCATGGGCTGTCGAGCCAGGGCATCTTTTCTGTGCCTCAGGGTCCTCATCTATAAAATAGGGATCATATGGCTGGGCACGGTGGCTCACACCTGTAATCCCAGCACTTTGGGAGGCTGAGGCGGGTGGACCACCTGAGGTCAGGGGTTCGAGACCAGCCTGACCAACATGGAGAAACCCCGTCTCTACTAAAAATACAAAATTAGCCTGGCGTGGTGGCGCATGCCTGTAATCCCAGCTACTCGGGAGGCTGAGACAGGAGAATCACTTGAATCTGGGAGGCGGAGGTTGCAGTGAGCCAAGATCATGCCATTGCACTCCAGTCCGGGCAACAAGAGCGAAACTCCATCTCAAAAAATAAATAAAATAATATAAAGAACATAATACGTTAACCTCGCAGTCTTTTTGGGAGCAAAGGGTTGGAAATGGCCTGGCACAGGTGAACCCTCAATGAGCTTAGCCCTTGTGTTCATCTGAGGTCTCACTGAATTCTGGCAACCCTCAGAAACAGGCATCATCAGCCGGGCACGGTGGCTCCTGCCTGTAATCCCAGCACTTCGGGAGGCTGAGGAGGGCAGATCACGATGTCAGGAGATTGAGACCATCCTGGCTAACACGGTGAAACCCCGTCTCTACTAAAAATACAAAAAATTAGCCGGGCATGGTTGGGGGCGCCTGTAGTCCCAGCTACTCGGGAGGCTGAGGCAGGAGAACGGCGTGAAACCAGGAGGCAGAGCTTGCAGTGAGCCGAGATCGCGCCACTGCACTCCAGCCTGGGCGACAGTGCGAGACTCCGTCTCAAAAAAAAAAAAAAAAAAGAAAGAAACAGGCATCATCACCTCCACATTACAGAGGAGGAAACTGAGATGTGCCCGAAGCCCCCAGGATGCCAATCCTGTGCTCCCAACCCTCCACGCCTGCACCACCTCCAGCCTAGTAGCTGGCACCCTGGTGCCCACACAAGCCCAGTTAGCAAGTGTTTTTTGTGGCATGAATGAAAATGACTCACCAGGTGCCTGTTTGCCCCCTCTGGTAGGGGCAAAATTTCCTTGGGATTATTTAGTGTACTTAAACTGTATGGTTGACGCATTAATGTCACTTCCTTAGAGGCTGTCAGTCACTGCCCACTCCCAAACATTAGCTCTCTAAGAAAGGAATGCAGGAAGAAGCATGATGGGTAGAAATGGGGCAGAGCAGCAGGGGCGGGAGGGATTCTCAGATTATAGCTTTTTAGACAGCTTGACTTTCGTATATGTAAACACCTTCATATCCAAAAAATAAACCAAAAAAGAGGAGGGGGAGAAGCATTAGCTTATTATTAAAATTGATTAAATAGGGTGGGCACAATGGCTCATGCCTGTAAATCCAGCACTTTCAGAGACTGAGGTGGGAGGATTGCTTGAGCCCAGGAGTTCAAGACCAGCCTGGGCAACATAGTGAGATCTAATCTCTACAAAAAATACAAAAGTTAGCCAGGCATGGTGGCACGCACCTGTGGTCCCAGCTGTTAGGGAGGCTGAGGCAGGAGGATCCCTTGAGCCTGGGAAGTTGAGGCTGCAGTGAGCCATGACTTCACCACTGCAGTCCAGCCTGGGCGACAGAGCAAGATCCTGTCTCAAAAAAAAAAAAAAAAAAAAAAAAAAAAAAAAAAACTATACTTTTCACTGTAAAAGACAAAGATCAGCTCCATATTATTTTCTCTCAGGGCCTCTAGTTGGTAACTTCCACTCGCTGTCTGATGTCACGTTGTCCATCCCAGAAGGTCCTAAAGTCCGGGGAGGCAGGGGAACTCTCTGCTGCATTCCCCTGGCACCCCATTCAACCAAGTGCGGGTGAACAAAATGGCTCTTCGCAGGCTGACCAACTGACCACTGACTCCCAGCTGCCACCCAGCCCCAAGGCCCAGGCTCTGCTTACCACCTGCCATTCCAGGGCCTACTGGCATTTCCTGGCTTTGGTAACACACCTGATACCTGATGCCTGTAGAGGGGACCCACCTTTACTTGGGCCTCACACAGCAGGAAACCCTCCACCAGGCTGTGAGCCTGTGGGTCACTGGGTCTTGACGGCCAGCACCGGAAGGGGCCTTGAGCTATGTCCAGGATTTCAAAACGCCCGAGGGGAACCTCCCAGGGCCCTCCACCCGCTTCCCAGGCAGACCTATCAGCCAGACAGCTTCGCTCTTGCCTCTGGGTTGAGACTGTGGCAATAATGGCTCTTGGGTTGACGAAAGGAAGTAAACTGTGTTGGGTAAATGCAGACGGACAGATTCTTTTCCAAGCTGGTGAGACCAAGGCAGGCGAGGCTGAGCGCTGCCCTTTTATCAAGGCTTGACTGAATGACCTCATCCAGAGTCACTTTCAGAGCTCGCTCCAGCACTCTCCTTCATGGAGCCCCAGGGTCAGCAGTGGAGAGGGTCAGAGCACCCCCACAGCGAGATGACCTGGGCTCGTCTTGCCTCTGCCACCAGAGCTGTGACTGTGGGCAAGATATTTTACAGCAGGACCAGTTTCTTGTCCGAAGGCAGGGCTATTAACAGGACCTAACTCAGGATACTTGTGTGGATAAAATCGTGTGTGAAGAGCTTTTAGGGCCTTGCTTCTCAAAGAGGGGCCCCAGGCCATCAGCACACCTGGAGTGTGCAGGGGGAAGCTCTCAGCCCCACCCCAGCCCTCTTTACAAGACCCCCGCGTGGCACCTGTGGCGTGGCACCTGTGTGCACTCGTGTTTTCAAAGCCCCCGGACATCCCAACCACAGCCCAAGTGTTCTGAAAATGGCCCCAGCCACACCTGCCTCCAGGGCGAGGGCTTGTTCCTCACTGACTCCTGCTGCTCCCAGCAAGACCCACTTCCGGGTCTGCAGGGAGAGGCCCTAAGGGCACAGAGGTGGACAAAGGGCTGCCTGCATCACTTTATCTTTTCTACTTTATTACTTCAAATGAACAACCACGATAAAGCTCAAAAAATTCCAATATTTACACAGGAAAAAAGTACAAAATTCCCCCCAAAGTTCTTCAGTATTTTTTTTTTCAGTTTTTTAAATTACAAAGTAATAAAAAGCTTTGCTCTTTAATTAAAAAAAAAAAGGAAAAAGGGGAAACAGAGGTAAATAAATTAGGAAAACACACACACGGAGAAAACAAACAAAAATAAAATAAAATAAAAACAAAAAGGTGTTAACTAGGAAGGATGGGTTAATCCAAAACCCAGCCCTGACTCCAGGCTCCTCCTCAGAAAGGTGGAACCAGGCAGAGGGGGGACCCCAGGTGACTGTCAGGACCAGGGAAGTGATTTATAACTCAGAGCCAGATGCCTTCTGGAAGCAGTCTCCATGGATTCTGCCCTAAAACCAGGAATGGAAGATGGAGCTGCCACCGGCTGATGACGGGCTGGGGGGGACCAGTGGCAGCGAGGACCCTCTGAGCTCTGAGGGATGCGGAGGTCACCACCCACCCCCATGTCCTTGTTAGTAGACACAGGAGAACGGGAATTCGGGCTGGCAGGCTGGGTGGGCCGTGGCACCTGCTGTCTTGGGAAACACAGGTCAACACATCCACACACACACACACACACGCAGGGGATGCCGGCCCCCACCACCTCCCCACCCACTCCATGGAGAGGCAGAGGAGGAGCCTGGAGGCCAGGGGGACAATGGAAAAGCCCAGCACGGGAAGTCAGCCACTGTCATCTCAGAGTGGGTGGGGCTGTGCGTATCTCCTGGATTCTGAGGCTCGGGAAACTCGGTGGGAACTGCCTTCAACTGACTACACCACTCCCTGATGATGCTCGAGGGCCGGCTTTGGCTCTGGGACCTGTCACTTCTCCGACACGGACCCGACCCGTTCCTCTCCAGGCAGGTGGTGGGTGGGGGCAGGAACAGGAGGCTGGGCAGGCCCTGGCGTCTGGCTCCTGTAGCCTGGTGTTGTCAGGGGAGCATCTGGCAGCCTGAAGGTTGGGGGCAGCGGGCACCACAAGGGGGCAAGAATCCTCAGTGCTGAGGGCATCTCATCTTCTTGCCATTGGCAAAGAAATCAAAGAAACAAACTCCATCGTCGGTTTTGTGCTGGGTTTTTTTGTTGTTCTTTTGAGTGGTTTATTTTTGCCTTTTTTTTTTTTTTTTTTTTTTAAAGAAAATACAGTGAAGACACTAGAAGGGAGAAGGGAGAAGACAGGTGAGGTACACAGCTGTCTCTCTGGCTACTTTTTTTTTTTTTTTTTTTTTTTTGAGATGGAGACTCGCTCTGTCCCCCAGGCTGGAGTGCAGTGGCACGATCTCGGCTCACTGCAACCTCCACCTCCCAGATTCAAGCGATTCTCCTGTCTCAGCGTCCCGAGTAGCTGAGATTACAGGTGTGTGCCACCACACCCGGCTAATTTTTGTGTTTTTAGTAGAGATGGGTTTTCACCATGTTGGCCAGGCTGGTCTCAAACTCCTGACCTCAAGTGACCCACCTGTCTGGGCCTCCCAAAGTGCTGGGATTACAGGTGCGAGCCACTGCACTTGGCCCCCCAAATTCCTGTCTTCTCGTCCCTTGGTCTATCTCCCTCTGGGCCCCAGAGCCCGGCTCAAGGCCCAGCACGCTAGGAGATCCATCTTCATGTGACAGAAACGGATTCTCTCCCTTCTCTGCCCTCCTGGTGAGCATCTCCCCACCCCACCCCCAAATATCTGCCCAGCCCGCCATGGACAGCTTGGTTCCTGGGCCTGAGATCCGAGGAAGGCCAGCCCTGTTCATGCCTCCACTCTCTTGTGTGGATGAATTTCTACAAAACAGACCACACACAGATTGTCCCAGTGTAAAGTCGAGTCCCCTGACGTGTCGGACTACTGCCTACAAATGGACACACGTTCCCCAGAGAGCTCAGATTATACCCTCGAGAAGCCCAAAGAACCCCTGCCGCCTCCCATTCCCCAAGCCAGGCCCCAGAGTGGGGCATTTCCATACCCCGCCTCAAGGCCTGGTGCAGTCCGGGAAGAACCAGCAGGCTCACGCTGGCCAGAGGGCCTCTCTCAGTCCTACTACAGAGGCCTAAAAAGGGCTCCTTTGCTTCCTCCACAGCCCTGTTGTGAGTCTTGTGCAGGAATTAACTTGCGTAACAGCCCAGAGGCTGAGACAGGGCTAATGCCGTGGGAGAGGTCAGAGTGTGAGCCCATGGCCCCGTCTCTGCTGGGAACCAACCTTCCAAAATATGTTAAGGCAGAAGGAGATAGAGACCTGGCCGAGGGCAGAAAAAGTTTTCCCCGCAGAAACTAATCCATGAGGGGTCAGGCCTGAGCAGAGAAACCTTTGGCCCCAAGTCAGGCAGCCTCCGAGGTTTTAAACTACTTGAGGCCCCTTAGAGTTCTGGGGCGCCTGGTACCATCTTCCACTGCCACTGCCACCCACCCCTCCACAACACATTGGTCTCTTTCTGGGGCCCTGGGAGCTTCTAGGTCGGCTGGGCTGGCTGCATCTGCAGCAGTCATGGACTCACCTAAGCAAACACTGGTCCAATGGGGGCTCTCCTCACTTCCCGAGATGGTCAAATGGCACACTTGTCTTTTGAGGGTGGGGAGGGAGAGAGAGGGAGGGACAAGCTTCAAGTCAAGTCCCTTAGCCGCTGGCGATGGAGATTTGGCAAGTCTCTCCCCACTGAGGAGGTGTACCCCCACCCCCACCTCCAGGCAGCCCCTCAAGCTGAGGGAAGGCCTGTGTGATTCCAGTGACTCTAAGATGTCCCTGTCTGTAGCTAAGAACGTTGCCCAGGGAGGCAAACCTGCTACCTAAGTAGATGGCCAGTGAGGGTTCTCTCGCAGGACTCCCTCCTCGCCCACAGGCAGGAGGACGAGGGCAGGGCTCCCACCCACCTCTGCCAGGCCACCTGCCCTGGGCAACTACAGATTCCCCCTTCCCAAGTGTCCCCATCCAAACATAGCCCCAAAGAGGATGGGACCTCACCGCCCCTACACCCCATGCTCTTGCCAATGCTCACAGGGGCTCCTGGGGGCTCCCTGATGTCAGGGAGCAGCAACACCTCATCTCTGGGCCCCTGGCAGCGAGGACTGGAGCCCAGCTGTGCCACTTGCCAGGGAATGTTACTGCCCTGAGCCTTGGTCAATGACTCTGCTCAAGAGGGCTCATCAGACCTCAGAGGATTAAACGAGGCCAAGTCCCGGCTCAACAGAAGGGGTTCACTCCAAGGCAAGCAGCGTCGATGGAGAGGGAAGAACAGAGCCACGGCCTGACCTCCCACTGGGGGGTCTCTAACTCAGTTCTGAGGCCCAGAGGGACTGGCAGGGGGGCAGCTCACCTGTGAGGCTGGGATCCGGGAGACCTCTTGCCGCCCAGTGAGGTCTGAAGAGGAGACGTTGGCGGGCGCACCCCTGTGCAGCCTCATACTCACCTTCCTCTCCCGGTCGACCCGCGAGATCGCTCTGGGAGAAGTATTGCCTGGAGGGAGAGTGGGAAGCCACCCTCAGAGTAGGCACAAACAGAGCCCCCCACCCACCCTGAACCCAGCCCACTGCCTGAGTCCCTGCTCACCAGCCGGCTGGATGCGGGAGGCCGGCGTGGAAGCCACGGGCTCGGCGGCACTGCGGAGCCGGTTGGCAGTGGCCCCTGTGGGTGGGCCAGGGGGCAGGGCTCGGGTCGCGGACCCCCGTAGCTGCCCCATCCTCTCCTCGCGCTCGTGTTCTCGCCGCTCCCGGTCCACATCCTCGGGGTTCCGGGCTGCACCCTGCAGGGATGCAAGAAAAGACACCAGTCAGCCCCAGAGGCCAGGGTGCTCTGGGCCCAGCAGCCCTGCAGGGCACAGCAGGGGAGGGAGGCCAGGTGGATATCTCAGAAACCTTCTGCTCCAGCCTCCCTGACAAGCGCGGGAAGCCAAGACCCACAATCACACAGCACAGAGACACGAAGCCACACAACCACCGGAGGAAGGAGAAAGCAGGGGTCTGGGGGCAGAGGGAGGTCAGTCTGCCCTGCTCTCCTGGGATGGAGCCAGAGAAAGGACAACTAATGCGCCCAGGATGATCAAGAGCACCTCTTGGCCCTCCTGACCTGGGGCTGGGCCTGCCCTGGCCCCCCTCTGTGTACCAAGAGCCCTTAACTACTCAAGGTTGCTAAACCGAGCAGGGAAGCTGTTTAGAGGCCTCTAGCAGACTGGCTAGGGGTGTCCAGAGGGGGAAAAGAACAGGCCCAGAGTCACAAAACTAGTGGAAGGCTGGGCTAGGACTCAGACCAGCTCTCCCGGTACCTAGCCAGGGGCTCTTCTCATCAGGGAGCTGTCCTTCCCCCTGCCGGGACCTGGCAATGGCTTCTGGCAGGTGCAGTGGAGGCCACAGCCAGGAGGCCCAGGGAACCCACACAGACACCGCCTGCCTTGGGACAGAAGCTCAAGGGGAGCTGGAGAAGAAAATGGGGCCACGTTCCCCACGGAGGAAGAAGAGGCCCAGCAGGCAAAGCTGGAGCAGAAGGGGTACCCTAAGCCCCCAGGTGCCCTGCTGTCCAGCCACTGCCGCCCCTGGTGCAGGAGGAAGTGAGAAGGGGCCAGAGAAGAGCATATGTGGGGGCAGCGCCCGACTGCGTTACCTAGTTCATCCTGGGGCCGTCCACAGGGAAGGGCAGGGGGTTGGCAGGTAGGGGGCCGCATCTGTGGAGGAGAGAGCTCTGGGCTGAGTTGGGGGCCTGCTCATGGGCACAGGGTGTGGTTCCTGCAACCCATGTCTCTCCCAGGAGACTGGCCAAGAGGTAGGGGCGGGCTCTGTCTTTAAGCAACTCCAGGAAGTAGTGGCTAGGACCAGAATGATCCCTGAATCTTAGTGAGGCACCAAGGCCCAGAGAGGCCTTGTGACCTGCCCGGGGTTGCACAGCTCAGGGCAGAGCTAGGGTCTGAACCCAGGCCTCTGCCACCTAGTCCCACTCTGCTCTCTGCACCCCAAGAGGTCACTGTTCAGAGCCTTGCCTTAGAACACTCTAGAAGATGCATCTTCCCATCCTCCCACCCAGAAGCCTCTCAGGCAGGCCTGGGACCACCGGGGCTCTAACTCCTGACCTCCGGTCCTCACCCTGGGCTCCCACTCGGTTGCAGGCTGGCCAACAGTGACTCAGCCAGAGCCACAGCAAAGCCTGGGGAGGAACACGAGCTGTGGCACCTCCGTGCCGAACCTTCTGCGGGCAGAGTCACATCAACCCTGCGAGGCAGGTCAATCTCATTTCCATGCTTGGGATACAGAGGCTGAGTGACTCGCTCCAAGGTGTGGAGCCCTGCAGCCAGCAGCCAAGCAGAGGGCTGGAGCCCCTGCCCTTTGTGAGCCCAGCAGGCTCAGGCCATTGCCAGCCCGGAGGCAAGAAGTGGGCGACTCTCCATGGTCCCATCCAACCCATAGGACGCAAGAAACACACAGCAGGGAGCTCTCTTGGCCTTTATTGCCCATAGAAAACATAAAAGGTCAGCAAAGTCACACGAGCATCCACCCGTCATCATATGGACCTCTGTCCTTGGCTGTGTTGAATTCCTTCCCGGCCGGCTGACTGGACCTTGGAACACAGTGGCTGTATGTGCTGAGAGTGGCTTCCAGGCTCCAGGGATCCACAGATCCCAGCACCCCGGTGCAGCCAACAACACAGGGTGTCCTGTCTACTGTTGGGTAGCATGGGAAGGGCCTGGCCTCAGGGTGAAGGTTCCCATTGCATGTTTTCCAGGTGCTTCTGCCAGGGGACTGCTGGAGGTGGTTCAGCTCACTACAGTGGCCGTGGCAATGAGTCAGAGATTGGCAAAGGATAAGGCTGTGGGTGCCTCTGCCCAGCTTCTAACTCCAGAGCCTGCCTCAAGAGGGACTCCAGGAAGGCGGTCAGACCAGCAGCAGTGGGTGGAGAGGTGCTCCTGGCCTGGTTGGAAAAGAGATCTTGCTGGCTAGACAGTCTTGTGAGACTCCATAAGGGAGGAACCTAGAGCAGTGATGTCCACAGAACGTTCTGGATGAAGGAAATGGTCCCATCTGCCTTGCCGGATGTGGTGGCCACTGGAGGGCAGTGGCATGATCTCAGCTCACTCCAATCTCTGCCTCCTGGGTTCAAGCGATTCTCCTGCCTCAGCCTCCCAAGCAGCTGGGATTACAGGAACACACCACCATGCCCAGCTAATTTTTGTGTTTTTAGTAGAAATGGGTTTCACCATGTTGGGCCAGGCTGGTCTTAAACTCCTGACCTCAAGTGATCCGCCCTCTATGGCCTCCCAAAGTGCTGGGATTACAGGCATGAGCCACCAGGCCTGGCCGACATTTCCAGTCTTGATTAATTTTAATTCATTAAAAATGTGTCGCATGTGGCCAATGGCTACCATCTTGGACAGTGTCCGTCTAGAGAATACAAAATCCATTCTTGCAGTTGTGCTGAGCTGGAGGGCCAAGCCCATCACGAACCAGACTTGGGAGTGACTATCTCGATAAGAAAGTGCCCAGTGCCCAATGCCCTGTGGTGGAAAGAGCTGGTCCCAGATGCCCAAGGCCATGGGCCCCATTTGGAGCCAGAAGGTCTAGGGTGAAGTCAGAGAAGACATCCCCTGCCCATATCCCATTTCCAGCCTTGCTGAAAAGGGCAACAGAGGCCTCTCCCTGAGGTCCCTAGCCTGCGAGACCCCCATTCTCTGCCTGACCTCTGTGTTACTCCTTAGTGAACAAGAAACCCAGAGAGAAGAGAAGCCCAAGACCAATGTGCCGACCTTGGCTTCCAGGAGAACAGAGCCTCGGTCCTAACCATCTAGCAGGGCGGCTGAGGGCCCTGCCATGAAAGAGGCACACCAGGATGAAGCAAGAGGAGGTGTTTAATGAGTTCAGGTTCAACACAGAGGCCGCCAACGGGGTCTGGCTATGAGTCTGTCCTGGGACCCGTTCCCACCAGGCCCCTTGTGGGCAGTGGCCACCATTCCTCCCTCAGGCTGTCCTGGCCCTCAAGGACCCCATGGCAGGGCCTTTTCCACCATGGCCTCCACTGTGCTGCCATCTCTTGGGAACAGGGGGTCATCCCATCCTCCCAAGAAACACTTCCTCAGGCCTGGCCCCGATGGGCTCAGGCACACCTGGCGACATCAGAAATGGGACCCTGGAGTCCAGACCACAGGCCAGTAGTTTTGGGGGGACAGCTCCTCCACCTCCTCCACCGGCCTATCTGGGGGGCTCTGGGTGCCCAGGGGAGCCGGGCACCTGAAAGGGACAAAAAGCACAGCTGAGGCTCAGCCTCTTGCGCTCACTGGTCAAGTGGCAAATTTTGGAAAAGCCAGACCTCAGAGGATCCTTACCAGTACGTGGGTGAGTACGTGGGCCCAGCACAGGGACAGGGGCGGGGACAGAAAGGTCCCTTCGCTGTCATGGGGCTGTCACGGGGCTGAGCCTGGCTCGAGGAAGCCCCCTTTTCCAGAAGAGATGTGAAACAAGACATACAATTTCACAGATTCCAGAGCTCTGGGTACGGCCGGCCAATGCTGCTCCCCACCCAACCCCACCCCTGGGACTCTTAAAAGAGGGAAACAGAACAACTGCCTAGCCAGACCCAGGGGCCCATGACCAAGAAGCAAGCAAGCACCATGACTGGGTCCAGGCTGGCCCGAGGGGCCACGGTGCAGGTAGCCACCTGGGATGTGCAGAACAGGAGCAGCAGGACGGTGTAGGCAGCAATCAGGGCAGCAGGGGGCGCCGCCAGCACCACCCATGCCCTGCTGCGGGCACCCAGGAGGGACCCCAGGCGAAGCCAGATCCTCCTTGTTCCGACGGGAGACAGCGCCCTGCCTGGGCCCTGCTGCCCATGGTGGCACAAGCTGTCAGCACGGATGAGGCCGGAGGGCTCTGGGACCCCAGTGAGGTCAACCACACTGTCCAGCTCGTACCTCCCGTCTGTCGGGAGCCCCGCCCGCCACCGGCTCACTCTGGCCCTCTGAGTCAGGGCCTTCCCCATCCAGTCCCCCAAGCCCGCCTTGGCCTCCAGGTGACTCACGAATTTCAGCATGTTCCAGTCAAAGACGTAGTCATAGGAGAAGCCCTGCCGGTGGAAGAGGTTGCGGAAGAGCTGACGTAGGTAAGAGTAGTCGGGCTTGTCGTCAAACCGCAGGGAGCGGCAGAAGTTGAGGTATGTTGAGAATTCGGCTGGAGAGTGTTGCAGAGGATAGAGAAGGCCACTGTGAGGCCCACGCTCCCAGACCCCCTGCAGCCAGCACTGTCCTAGCCACCCACTGTCCCTAGATACTTCCAATCTGAGAGAGGCAAGAAAAGGAGGCAACAGAGCCATGGCCTTCCCTACCCTACCGTGATGAAAGCCTAGCCTGCCTGTGAGCAGAGCCTCTGCTGCTTTCAGAGCAAGGGAAGACCTGCGAACAGTGGCCAGGAGCCTCTGCCAGGTAGCCGGATCCAGGAGCCATCCATGCCCACAGCTCTTCCGCTGCCCTCGCCAAGCACCCTGGGGCCCGCAGATCAATCGTTGCCATAAATTCAAAGGACTGCAAGAGCCTGACGGGACCTTCTAACACAACCTAAGCAAGAAGAGGAAAACTTCCAATTCCTCCTCAAAAACACTGGGGAGAGGGCCCTTGGGAGATGAGGCAGGAATGTAGGCTGGGAAGCAACAGGTGTAACAGCCAGGACAGGGAAACCGGGCCTTCTGGCTGTGCCAAGGAGTGGCAAAGAGCCAGGGATTACTGCTCAGGTGCCAAGGGCTGTGGGGCAGCCCAGTGTGGGCTTTGTTGTTGTTGTTTTTGAGATGATGTCTCACTCTGTCACCCAGGCTGGAGTGCAATGGTGCAATCTCGGCTCACTGCAACCTCCGCTTCCCGGGTTCAAGCAATTCTCCTGCCTCAGCCTCCCGAGTAGCTGGGATTACAGGTGGGGCTAATTTTTGTATTTTTAGTAGAGACAGGGTTTCACCATGTTACTCAGGCTGGTCTCGACCTCCTGACCTCATGATCCACCTGCCTTGGCCTCCCAAAGTGCCAGGACTGCAGGCGTGAGCCACCGCGCCTAGCCCCAGCGTGGGCTTTGTATGGCCTCACCTTTCCCTTGGACAGTGCCTCAGGGGCCCCCAGGCATGTCCCCTCCCACTGGGCTACTCACAGGGATAGCCTTTGCAGAGGACCTCGATGGGCGTTGACATCTTCTTCTCGCTGATCCGTTCATACTTCTGGCGCTTGGTGGCTGCTTTGAGCCCCTGCCAGGGCAGGGAGCCCAGGTTGAAGTACATGAGCACGTAGCCCAGGCTCTCCAGGTCATCTCGACGGCTTTGCTCTGCACAGAGAGTCAAAGACTAGGTGAGGGACAGGGGTCCACTCAGGCCCCTAACTCATCCTCTGGGTCATGCTCCTCACAATGCACCAGGACCCTCCTGCCCCCACATCGGATGTTGCTCACTGCACGCATTTTAAACAGGCACTGCTATTATCCTCCTCCTACAGAGAAGAAGCCTGAGGCAGGGCCTTCTCAACTTAATTTGGGCCTAGTTTTTCCAGCTCAGGCACTTAATCATTCAATGACTATGAGAGGGCACCTACTGCCCCCTTGCCTGGCCCACCCCGTGGAGAGGTCACAAGCTTCAGCATCAGACAGGGCCGGGGTCAAGTCCAGCTTTGGCAATAGCTAAGCTGCATGACCTTAAGCAACCCATGTTAAACCTCTGAGCCTGTATCTTCCAGCCTGCACCAACAGGGCAGAGGAGGAAGCAGGGCCAGGGAAGGCGCCCAGCACACATAGCTTGGCTTACAAAGGGGAAGACCCGACTGTGCAAGGACACGGAATAAGCATGAGCTTGGGGGCAGATGGGGTGGGGACTTTCTCCCTAGAAAAGAGCCTGGGGGCCTCCATCAGGGTAGGGGGTGAGAGGGCTCCAGAGAGCTGGGCCCTAGCCAGTGGCCCCGGGTGCACACTGCTCCAGGCCTGGCTCCCTCACCAATGCCCAGGTGCGTGTTGATGGAAGCGTAGCGGGCCGTGCCGGTCAGGTTCTTGTTTTCCCGGTAGGGAATGTGCTGGTGGGTGCGGGCGTCCCGGTACTTCTTGGCCAGGCCGAAGTCGATGATGTAGACCAGGTTGCCCTTCTTCCCCAGCCCCATGAGGAAGTTGTCGGGCTTGACGTCCCGGTGGATGAAGTTCTTGGAGTGGATATACTCGATGCGGCTGATCTGGGGAGGAGGGGGGCCATTTGTTCAACAGAGGGGCCCTTGCCTAGCACTCTGGGCCAGGCAGGGGCTGGGGCCACAGAGGTGGAAAGGCAGAGGGAGAAAGGTCTGCCTTCGACCATGAAGGATAATTAAGGGGCAGGCCAGAGAAGGCCTCCTGGAAAATGTGACATCAGGATGAACTCTAAAGGGGGAGTTCACCAAGTTGGCTGTGAGACAGAGAAAAAGAGTATTGCAGGAAAGCTAATGGGAAGATCCAGAAATGAAGAGTCTGCTAGAAAGGCAACTGGTTCCCCATGGAAGGCTTGCCTGCCCGGCCCCACACTCACAGGACTTAGGGAGCCAGAGAGGCAACAGATATGGGCGAGGGGCAGGCAGGGAACACGGGGGAAGCCTAGACCAGGAAGAGGTGACAGAGGCAGAACACAAAAGACAGGGCTTCCGAAGGATGCCAAACTCAGACAGGCACATGGCCCTCTTTCCTTTGATATTTTTTTTTTGAGATGGAGTCTCGGTCTGTTGCCCAGGCTGGAGTGCAGTGGCAAAATCTCGGCTCACTGCAACCTCTGCCTTCAGGGTTCAAGTGATTTTCCTGCCTCAGCCTCCCGAATAGCTGGGACTACAGGCACGCGCCACCACACCCGGCTAATTTTTTGTATTTTTAGCAGAGATGGTGTTTCACCACGATGGTCAGACTGGTCTCAAACTCCCGATCTCAGGAGATCCGCCTGCCTCGGCCTCCCAAAGTGCTGGGATTACAGACTTGAGCCACCTTTTCAGTCGAGTTTTTAAAACTCAAACTAATATCCATCCACATGCCGTGGCCTCTGGCTCTGGCCCCAGGTTCAGCACAGCTCAACATCTCCTGCACCTTTCTTGAGTTTCACACCATGAGGGGCTCTGGCGACCCTCTGCTCACACACCTTCAGCCTACATCGCAGGGCTTTTGCAGACCAAGATTAAAACCCCTGTACGAGATCTCCACATTCCATTCCAAGTGCAAAATTCTACAGTTTTGTATATTTAAGAAGCTTTCCTCCCTATGCTGATGAAGGGCTTAGTACTCAACAACAGCCTGTTAGAGGGGCCTGTTTTGGCAAGGCGCTGAATGGCCTCTCACCTAATCCCCTCAACAACCAACAAAGGAGAGACTCTCACATGAGGCCACTGAGGCTCAGAGAGGTTCGGCGTTCACCTACGGTCACTGGTCTGGAACAGGACCCAGGTCTGTGTGACCGACCGCAGGCTTTACATTACCCAGGGCAGGCCAGACGTGGTGGATCATGCCTGTGATCCCGTGTAATTCCCATCTTGGGAGGCCAAGATGGGGAGACTGCTCAAGGCCAGGAGTTTGAGACCAGCCTGGTCAACACAGTGAGACCCCCATCTCTATTTCTTACAATTAAATGATATTTTTGAAATAAATAAATAAAACTACCCCCAGGCAGAGTCCCAGGCCCTGACTCGGCAGGTCTGGAGTTGGGCCTGAAATCACATTTTAAATAAACAACTTGGCTGGGCACGGTGGCTCACGCCTGTAATCCCAGCACTTTGAGAGGCTAAGATGGGCGGATCACTTGGTAAAACTCTGTCTCTACTAAAAATACAAATATTAGCCCAGTGTGGTGGCATAGGCCTATAATCCCAGCTACTCATGAGGCTGAGGCAGGAGAATCGCGTGAACCTGGGAGGCGGATGTTGCAACGAGCTGAGATCGCACCACTGCGCTCCAGCCTGGGCGACAGAGTGAGACTCCGCCTCAAAAAATAAATAAACACCTAGAATTCTATAGCCAGTGGACAAGGTCCCCTGGCCCAGGCCCATCCTCTGGCATCCTCTGGGGGCAGGAGGTAGGGCTGGTATCCTGGGCCCACAGGCATCTGGCTGGGGATGGAGGGGATGGGGACTCACCATCTGGTCGGCCAAGAGCAGCACCGTCTTGAGGCTGAATTTGCGGGAACAGAAGTTGAACAGGTCCTCGAGGCTAGGCCCCAGCAGCTCCATGACCATCACGTTGTAGTCACCCTCAGCTCCGCACCACTTGATGGACGGGATCCCCACTGGGGGTCAAGCAGAGGGCCTCTGTCAGGGGTCAGAGGCAGCCAGCCACGCCCGGCCCACCCTGTGCTCATGGCTGCCCACCGCCACCCACCCGGCGCCCGCCGCCGCCCACCCTGCGCTCACCGCCGCCCTGCATCATCTTGTAGAACTTGCTCTCGATGTGCAGCTGGGGGTGCTTTGTCTTCACACACTCCAGCTTGATGGCGACTTCCTCACCAGAGGCGATGTTGGCACCTGCCCGGGGCAGGGAGGCAAGGGACCAGGGTCACCCTCAAAGGCCAGGCAGTCCCAGGCGCCCCACTAAGCATTTCTGAGATCTGGCATGTGCTGGGCCCGGGGCCATCTGCCCTTGAGGAGCTCTTGGGGGAGGCTGGGAAGGGGGCAAAGGAGCCCCGGCAAAGGGTTCCTGAGGGGAAAGAAGGTCAGCGCTGTGAAGGACAGAGGTGACACACAAGGGCTACCCAGGGCCACAGGTTGGGGCGACAAGAAGGCCCGATGTGAGTGGGGCAAGGGTCAGGTATGCAAAAGGCTCACAGACCACCCAAGGGAGGGGGCTGAGTCCTAGAGCAAATTCAGGCAGTGAGGTCTGTTGGGTTGAGATGGTGGCACGTGCAGAAGAGGCCCAATGGGGCTGGGCTGCCGAACACACCAGAACAAGCCAGGACCACCCTGGCCTACAGGATGAGGATGGGACAGCCGCAGCAACCCCTCAGTCAATGCTGATGCCTTCAGAGGCAGCCCTGCACATTCTAATCCAGTGTCTCATTCGATTCTCACCCCCCATTGTAGAGATGAGAAAACAGAGACCCAGCTCAAGGTCACATGACCTGTAAATGGCAGCCTTGAGCATCAACCCTGGCTCTGCTGGCCTCCAGCATAGGTCAGAGGTCCTGCCTGCACCTCCCCGTCTCCCCCAGTCCACTCCTGGCTTCTCAAGGGGCTCTAAGAAAATACCCTCACACACACCAAGGCCCCGCTCTCTGCCTGGGCCCACTGCCCAACTCAAGAAGTCACAAGAAAGACCAAGCCCAAAGTGTACCTTGCCTCAGTTTCCCTGGCTGTATGGGTGGATGAGATGAAGGGCTGGGGCTAGGCTGGGCGACAGGGTGTCTCCTTCCTGGGGCCAGCAGTGAGCCCAGCAGGAGGAGTAGGACAGTGTCGCAACAGCACACAAACAGGCCAGAACAACCCCCAGGGACACAGCCTCAGGAGGAGTTCAAGACAGGAGAAAGGCAGGACCTCACATCAGAGGAAAAGATGAGACTGTTCATTAATAATGTCCCTGAACAACTGGCTGGCCACCTGAGAAAAGACACCATGGCTCACACCACAACCAGGAGAAATCTCAAGTAGAGGAAAAGTTTGTATATAAGAAATAAAGGTGGCGGTGTGAGTTGGCACAGCCCCTGTGCACCTCTTGGGTGAAGCTGAACATAAACAAACGCTCGCCCAAGCAACCCCACTCCTGAGTGTACATCCTTCAGAAACACGTGTGCACCAGGGGGACAGGACAAGGATGGACACAGGAACAAACAGCCCAAGTGCTCAGCAGCAGAAGAACGGGAACAGTGGCGCAGTCACCAGGGAATCCCAGGCGGCGGTGAAGAGGAAAGGATGCCTGCTTCACACAATGACCCTGGTCCCAGGGGTGCACTCCTCACAGCAGCCAGAGGGTGGAAACAACAAACATCTGTCACAGATGCAAGGATGAATGGAATGCAGTGCCTCCATGCGGCGGAATATTATTCAGCAATAAAGAGGAATAAAGTACCGATACACGCTACGACATGAGTGCACCTTGAAAACATTCTACCCGAGGCCAGGCACAGTGGCTCACGCCCGTAATCCCAATACTTTGGGAGGCTGAGGCGGGTGGATCACAAGGTCAGGAGTCCAAGACCAGCCCAGCCAAGGTGGTGAAACCCTGTCTGTACCAAAAATACAAAAATTAGCCGGGCGCAGTGGCAGGCATCTGTAATCCCAGCTACTTGGGAGGCTGAGGCAGGAGAATCACTTGAACCCAGGAGGCGGAGGTTGCAGTGAGCCGAGATTGTGCCATTGCACTCTAGCCTGGGTGACAGAGTGAAACTCCAGCTCAAAAAAAAAAAAAAAAAAGAAGAGTGCAAGCACAGTTCTACTTGTTTCCATATCAAAACAGGCAACAAGACTGGACAATACAGATTTAAACACGAAAGAAAGGAAAAAGATTAAATGTCAGACGTTGGTTCCCAGGGAGGGACACCTTAGGCCATGCAGTATTCTATATGTATTTTTTGCATCCACTCAACGTTTAATAAGAAATAACAATGAAATGTTAGAAGAAGGGAGAATTGCCTTATAGCCTTGGGGTTAGGCAAGGCTTTTATTTTTATCCCTGATTCAAAATCCTAAAGCCATTAAAAAAAAAAAAAAAAAAAAAAAAAAGCTCCTTCCTCTCCAAAAAAGAGAAAAAAGAATCCCTTCTGCATGGCAAAAACACCGGAAATAAAGTCCTAAGAGACATACTCACTTGCAATTCTTATCACAGGCAAAGAGCTAATATGTAATGAGCTCCTACAAATCAGTCAGAAAAAGACTCAGCAGAAAATAGGCCAAAGGATTTGAAACACACACTTCACAGAGAAAGAAATCATTAATAGAAAAGCCTTACTCATAGGGAAAGATGCCCAACCTCCTTGTAAGAGAAATGCAAATTAATATGATCGTGAAAGACCATGTTTCACCTAGGATTGTCAAAAGTCTTACGAGATAACACACCTGTCTGTCGGCAAGACTGTGGGGGCGCTGAGCACTCCTCCCAGGTGGTGGAGGCGTGAACTGCTGAGTCGCCACTGGAGGGGGATTTGACACTACTCAGCCCTGACCAGCAACCCTGCTTCTGGGAGTTTACCTGACATCCTAGCATGGTGCAAAACAAGGCGGGGACAAGGCTGTCGGCTGCAGGCTGTTTGGAACAGCAGAAGCTTGGAAACAACCCAAATGTCCCTCCTGAGGGGGCTGATTAAAGAATAGCCCATCCATAAAACAGAATACAATGGAAAAAGAACGAGGAAGCTCTCTCTGCACACAAGTGGAAAGACCTCCAAGATACAGGAAGTGAAAAAGCAAAGCACAGAACAGTGTATATTCCACACTCTCATTTCATTTTTCTTTAAAAAGGTGGGGAACTAAGTATCTGTGTTTGGCTCTAGCTACATAAAGAAACATTGAACAGAAATATGACTGTACAGGGCTAAGTGGGTCAGGGAGGAAGGGGTGGGGGACGCTTCATTGGATACTGTGTTATAAGTTGCAATTTCTTTCAACACCTTTATTGAGATGTAATTCAGATAACTCTCCAATTGAGTCACTCAAAGTGTGCGACTCACTGTTTTTAGTATATTCACAAGCTTGCGCAGCCATTACCACAATCAATTTTAGAACACAGGACGGGCGCGGTGGCTCACGCCTGTAATCCCAGCACTTTGGGAGGCCGAGGAAGGCGGATCACAAGGTCAAGAGATCAAGACCATCCTGGCCAACATGGTGAAACCCCATCTCCATTAAAAGTACAAAAATTAGCTGGGCGTAGTGGCGCACGCCTGTAATCCCAGCTACTCGGCAGGCTGAGGCAGGAGAATTGCTTGAACCCAGGAGGCAGAGGTTGCAGTGAGCCAAGATTGTGCCACTGCACTCCAGCCTGGCGACAGAGCAAGACTCCATCTCAAAAAAAAAAAAAAAAAAAAAAATTAAAAATTAGAACACAGCATCTTCTTATCAGCTGATACCTTCGTATCAGCATCTGCTGTGGGTTCCGCATCTGCCGATTCAACCATGGATCAAAAATACGTGGGGGGGAAAAATAAAAAATAACAATACAACAATAAGAAATAGGTTGGGTGCAGTGATGCACAACTGTAGTCCTAGCACTTTGGGAGGCTGAGGAGGATTACTCGAGTCCAGCGGTTCGAGACCAGCCTAAGCAACATAGTGAGACCCTATCTCTACAAAAAGTACAAATATTAGCCAGGCGTGGTAGCACGTGCCTGTGGTCCCAGCTACCTGGGAGGCTGAGGCAGGAGGACTGCTTGAGCCTAGTAAGTCAAGGCTGCGGTGAGCTATGATCACACCACCACACTCCAGCCTGGGTGACAGAGCAAGACCATGTCTCAAAAACAAATAGGTAAATAATACAAAAATTAAAAATACAGTACAATAACTATTTACATAGCATTTACATTGTATCAGGTATTATAAGTAATCTAGAGATGATTTAAAGTATATGGAGAAGGCCAGGCGTCAGCATTTTGGGAGGCTGAGGCAGGCGGATCACCAGGCAAGGAGTTCCAGACCAGCCTGACCACCATGATGAAACCCCATCTCTACTAAAAATACAAAAATTAGCCAAGGTGCTCCCATGGGAGCGCCTGTAATCCCAGCTACTCAGGAGGCTGAGGTAGGAGAATCTCTTGAACCTGGGAGGCGGAGATTGCAGTGAGCCGAGATCACACAACTGCACTCCAGCCTGGCGACAGAGCGAGACTCCGTCTCAAAACAAAAAAAAGTATACGGAGGATGCGCGTAGGTTATATACAAATACTACAGCTTTTTATATCAGGAACTTGAGAATCAGAGGATTTTGGTATCTGAGGGGGATCCTGGAACCTATTCCCCACAGGTACCGAAGGTGGAGGGCTATATTTTCTTTTTCTTTTTGAGACAGGGTCTCAATCTGCCACCCAGGCTGGACTGTAGTGGCACTAACACAGCTCACTGCAGCCTCAACCTCTGGGGCGCAAGTGAGCCTCCCACTTCAGCCTCTCGAGTAGCTGGACTACAGGCGCAAGCCACCACACCTGGCTAATTTTTTTATTTTTTGTATACAGGGTTTGCCATCTCTAGGCTGGTCTCCAACTCCTGGGCTCAAGTGATTCACCTGCCTCAGCCTCCCAATATGCAGGAATTACAGGCATGAGCCACTGTGCCTGGCCCAGGAGGGCTGTATTTTCATCACCCTGAAAACATCTGTAGCCTTTAGTGGGGTAAGGTCCTATCTCCTCGCTCCATCCCCTGCCCCCCAACTAATCTACATTCTGTCTCTATGGATTTGTCTTTTCTGGACATTTCACAGAAATAGAATCAAACAGAATCATACAACGTGATTTTTTGTGACTGACTTCTTTCACTTAACACATTTTTGTGTTTTGATTTTTAGTTTTGAGTATTTGGATTTTTAATAAAAGAAAAAGAAAAACAGAATGAATAACTCAATCTAGCCAGCAACAGGAATGAAAGTACTTTGCAAACTGTAAAGAGCTTTTGACACATCAATGCTCGTCACTGGGATCAGCCACACAGGTTTCCAGGGGACAGTGAGGATCCTTAGAGTCCCCTGGCCATGCTCCATTTCCCCATGAGCAGAGAGGCAGGAGAGTGCAGCGGTTGAAGTGTGAGTTTCAGAGCCAACCTACTAGACCCCAAATCCTGACTTGGACATCCCCTGGCCAGGGGTCCTCGGACAAGGCACTTCACCCCTCTGAGCCCCAGGTACCTCATGTGTAAACCGATGACACTATCTGGCTCATTGGGATGTTCTGACGGACAAACATGCTTACAAGAGTGCCTGGCACACAGTCAATGCTCCATGATGTTCGGCTTGGTGGGAAGTGCAGCCCCTAGGCTAGAGATGAGCCGGTGTCCACCCAGTGGGAGGAGGGGAAGAGGGAATAAGCCATGCTATGAGGAAAGGAGAGCCTCCGGGAGGGCAGGCTGCAAGGGCTCCTGGCTCCCAAACAGGACTGTACTGGACAGACAAGAGAGGTCACGGCACAAGCAGAGGCCCAACAGCAGCGGGTGCAGCAGGAACCATGGGGTGGCAGAAAAAGACAGTGGAAGAGGTGGGCAGGGAAGAGATGTGAAGGGCCTTGAATGGCCGGCTAAGATCCTGGCCTTCAGCCTGAGGCACCAAGGGCCATGTTCAGGTGTGTGATCACAGGATCTCTCAACCGTGGCACTACTGACACTGGAGCTGGAGAATTCCTGGTTGTGGGGCTGCCCTGGGCACTGCACAGTCTAACAGCACCCATGACTTCTACCCACTAGATGCCAGGGCACCCCTTTCCCCCTGAATTGTAACAACCAAAAGGTCTCCAGATCTTGACATATGTCTCCTGGGGGACAAAAATCACCCTGTTGAGGCTACCTGGTGGATACGAAAGGGCTGGAGGAGGCTAGAGGGGTAGTGGAAGGCCTGGGAAGGCCACTACAGAGACCAGGCAAGAGCTGACGGTGGCCCTGCCTGGGCAGGGTGCAGAGACTGACTGACACTTTGGAGGCAGGGCCTGCAGCACTTGGTGATTCGGCAGATGTGTGCAGGGAGGAGAGGTGCTGGGGAGGTAGTGGTAGACAGGACCCTCTTCCCCTCGAGCCCTTATCCACTCTTCGAGTACTACTGTTTCCATTTCTTTTTTCTTTTTTTTTTTTTGAGACAGCTTCACTTTGTCGCCTGGGCTGGAGTGCAGTGGCATGATCTCGGCCCACTGCAACTTCTGCCTCCCGGGTTCAAGCGATTCTCATGCCTCAGCCTCCCGAGTAACTGGGATTACAAGCAGACACCACCACGCCTGGCTAATTTTTGTATTATTAGTAGAGATGGGGTTTCACCATGTTGGCCGGGCTGGTCTCAAACTCCTGACCTCAAATGATCTGCCCGCCTTGGTCTCCCAAGTGCTGGGATTACAGGCGTGAGCCACTGTGCCTGGCCTACTGTTTGCATTTCTGTTTGACATGTGGAAAAACAGACACCAAAGGTCAAATGATCATATGCTACAAACTTCCCAGGGACAGGGACCCAAGCTGCTAGGCAAAGCCTCTGACCCCCGCAAGTGCTGGAAACCTGCCAGAGCTGCCTCCCCCTGCAGCAGGTCCTGCCACCAATGAGTTCCTTGGTGGCCTCTAAATTCTATCAGGAAGCCGCCAGGCTTTTCTCTGAGCTCCCTTAATTCTTACAGCCGCTAAGCTGAGGTTCAGAGACGTTAGGTAACTGGCCTAAGGTCTGACAGAACTGGATGGGGCACAGCCAGAATTTGAAACTTAGTCCCCAAAGTCCCTGTGTTTTTTCTCCACTCAAACTCCAGGTGAGGCTTCCTGGCAGAGGCTGTGTCTGAGAGCCGGCTGAGCATAGATGCAGGGGTGCCCCACATGCGAAGGCCTAGAAGCTAGAACTGCCCGATTTCAGGAACAGAAGATGCCCCATGAGTCAGACACAGTGGGGGGACTGCCAGTTCCCAAAACAAACTTGGACACAGAAAAGGGCTTGGACTTGGCTGGCCCTAGAGGGGCTGGGAACTTGGCAAGTTCCAGGTGGCCACGGGCGTGGCCAGCCTCACACGGGGGCCTACTTGACACCTACACAGACACATGGATACAATCGGGGACATGGGTGGACTGGAGGACAGGGGATGAAGCCCACCGTCCCGGCAGCAGCCGCGGCGGCAACCTCAGTTCCCACCCGTCAGAGGCCTGGAGTATTTCCCACACTAACTCTCACCCCTGGAACCACCTGTCAGCGAACAACACTGTTCGCCACCCCTTTCAGAGCTGAGGACCAGAGACTCTAAGAGGTCTAGAGAGTTCCCCAGGATGCAAGTCTAGCAAATGGGCCCAGATTTGGCCACCTCTGGACCCTGGATGGGCAACAGCAGTGCCTTAACAAAGCAGGCCCCTTATGATGTCTCTTGGCTGACCCCTTATGATGCAGAGGGAGGAGGGGCAGAAGCCACATCCATAGTGTGCTGGCCCTCGGGTGATCCTGGAAAGCAGGGCTTGGAGGACGCATCCAGCCCCACCTGCAGAGGCCATCTGGAGTCAGGCCCTGGCAGAGCACTGGGGATAAGAATGTGGCCAGAGTGTTGAATAAATGGAGCCAGCAAGGCTGGCCGGGGACGCCCTACAATCACCACTGTCCCCAAACCAACAAGACAGGGGCCCAGGAGGGTGCTGGCAGGATAGTGAGTCAGGGCAGGGTCCCCTGAGGCCCTTGCAGCAGTGAAGATGGGAGAGTCAGGAGTCTGACTCGCCTCCCCAGACTCAGACCCAGAGGACCCAGACCCTTAGAAATCAACTCCAAACTAGAAACTAAGACCAATGGTGGGGGCGCAGCGCACAGCACTACTGCTGGGCCCAGCACACGTGGGTATTTTACACGCCACGACCTCACTACTTTGCACGACCCCATTTTGCAGATGGGAAAGCCAAGGATGGACAAGGTCATCACCTGCTCAGGCGCATACAGCTCACAAAAGGAAGAACCAGCACCCAAACCTAGGTCGAATTTACTCTAGAGCCAGTACAAAGAGGAGTAAATCTGTACTTAGTTTTTAAAATGAATGAGATGACTATGCAGATAAACAGGAAGTCCTGTCCCCAGGGAGGTCCCACCACACAAGATTCTGGAAGTTCTGAGTGATCTTGGGCTGTCCCCCCTCCAGCCATGGGCCTCTCTGTCTCCTGTCTGCAAAAAGAGGGACGGGACCTGGGATGGGCGCTGTCTAGGAACAAGTCTGTGCCAAGAGCTGTCTCCATGCCCTTTGACCTCCAGCCAGTGGCTCCAGACTTCAGTGCTCAGCCCAACAGCTTCAATAATACGAGGGTCCTTTACACCCACTCCAATTTCACAAACAATAAGGAGCTGGGTACACTCATTTCAGATGAGAAGACTGAGGCTCAGAATGATATGGTGACTTACTCCAGGTCACACAGCAAATGAGGAACACGCTGGGGATCTGAACCCGGACTGGCCCCCACATCTCAGCCCTTTTCTTTCCTTCTTTTTTTTTTTTTTGACGGAGTCTTGCTTTGTCGCCCAGGCTGGAGTGCAATGACACGATCTCAGCTCACTGCAACCTCCACCTCCCAGATTCAAGCCATTCTTCCGCCTCAGCCTCCAGAGTACCTGGGATACAGGCATGTGCCACCACACCCAGCTAATTTTTGTATCTTTAGTAGAGACAGGGTTTCACCATGTTGGCCAGGCTGGTCTCGAACTCCTGACCTCAAGTGATCTGCCCGCCTCGGCCTCCCAAAGTGCTGGGATTACAGGTGTGAGCCATATCTCCTGGCCTCCTTTTTTTTGAGACATGGTCTCACTCTGACACCCACACTGGAGTGCGATCTCAGCTCACTGTAGCCTCAACCTCCATGGCTCAGGTGATTCTCCCACCTCAGCCTCCTGAGTAGCTGGGATTACAGGCGCGTGCCGCCATGCCCAGCTACTTTTTGTATTTTTCTTGTAGAGATGGGGTCTCACCATGTTGCCCAAGTTGGTTTCGAACTCCTGGACTCCAGCAATCTGTCTGTCTTGGCTTCCCAAAGTGCTGGCGTTACAGGTGTGAGCCACCGCACCTGGCCATCCCGGCCTTTTTCTATTCTGCTGTGAGGCTACTGTGCATGTCTGTGCATGTCACAATCCGCATTTTCTCATTGGTTTGCTTGACTAGCCTTCAGTGAACACCCACTGCGCTGGGCACTAGCAGATATTACCAAATGCCTGCCTCCCCGGGAGTAGCTTGGGGTCACAGAGAAAAACCTTTAAACCAGCTGCACCACACACTCTCCCTCCCTCTGAGCTCCAGGGTGTCCATAGGGGAGGCTCATCTACTAAGCACTCAGCAATGAACTGCACATCTGGCTGGCACTTCAGAGTTTACAAAATACTTTCCCATCTGTCATTTCATCTCTGCCTTGGAACAGTTCTTGGTCAGTCAGGCAGCATTATCACAAACTACAGATGGGGACACTGAGGCACAGAGGAGCCGCATGACCTTCCCACAGCCACACAAAGCCACGTCTAGAACGCAGAGCTAGACGTCTAACGTCTCCCTCGGCATGTTCTGTCTTCCACGCTCTCACTCATGTGGAGGGCTGTGGGCATAGAGGCTGCTTCTGCCAGTTTTCTAGAGCGGTCTTGGGAGGCCAACTTGACCATCTGTGCCTCAGTTTCCTGATGTGCCAAACAAATAATCTGGTACTATCTCTAGGGGCTGCAGAAAGTACCCTGCAAGGAAGTGCTCAGGGAACTCCCAGTCTCCGTCCCCGTCTCCACTGAGGCTTCCTTAGCACATTTCATACTCCAAGGAACCCTAACCATGGGGTAACAGAAACCCCGAAGTTCTGAAGTGATGGACACGGCACACAGACTTGGTGTTCTCTGCACTGGACAGAGCTGATTTTCATTTTCCAAGGAGGGTAACCAAGGCACAGAGGTGTGTCTAGCCTGCTTCTGAGGGTGCAGGGACAGGAATGAGGATAACTCGTAGAGGGGCTGGCCACCTCACTCCAGCAACTCCAAGCCTCCACCCGCTAATCCACAAGCACCAACACTAAATACCTTCCCTTTGGACCAATAAGCACAAAGGAAGGGCCAAGACTCATGACCGTGCCCCTCAGAAGTGGCACTGAAAGGCGCAAGCCTCATTTCTCCCAGGCCAAGGGGAGGACTGAGAGATCAGTGATTTGTTTAAAATGCAACATCACAGCATACTCATACTTTCAACAGGAAGCACATCCGGAGAGAAAAAGAGAGAGAGAACTCCCTAATGAGGAGACCGCATCCCCCCACCCCACCCCCGAGGTTACAGGGGAGCCTGCGTCATCCCAAAGCCTGCCTGGGCTGGGTTCCAGGAGGCCAGGACATAGAGAGGGGGGCCTGGCTAGGGGTCCAGCAGCAACCCAAGTCTCTTCTATCTACCAATATCCTTCTCCCAGGAAGCAGGGGAGAGGATGTGAACCCCGCCTGGGTTTTCCCACACCCAGCTGGTGACCCAGCTGACCCGGGACACTGAGGCACAAAAGAACCGCATGACTCCTGCAGAAACTGGAGCTAAAAATACCCTCCAGTGCCCAGCCTGGCCTGCGAGAGGAGCCCCCTGGCCTGCCTCCCGGCAACCTGCTGCTTCCTTCCCCATCTGGGATGGCCCTGGGGCAAATCATGCCCCTGGAGCCACATTCTGACTTCAGATCCCCAAATCCTGGGGTCTTTCCTCCTCTTGGTCCCACGGGCTGGCCCCAGGGGCTCCAGCTGGAGCTAGGAACACTTACCCAGGTAGATATCTCCGAAGGACCCGCTCCCGATCTTCCGTCCCAGGCGGTACTTGTTCCCCACACGTAGCTCCATGGCTCACTCTTGCTGCAGAGGAAGCAGGAACATGAGGGTCAGCGACGTGGGGAGCCGGGAAAGGGGTCCAGTCCACCAAGGCCAGGCAGAGCCACCAGGAACTCGAAGACCCGCATTCTCGAAGACCACATTCTGCAGGTGTCAGGTGGCCCACAGCCTGCACTCCACACACCTGGGGAACAGCTAAGGCAGGCTGAGGACAGGTTTCAGTGTGGCCAGAGAGGAAGCAGCCAAGCAAGCATGTCTTTGGGGGATGCTCATTCAGGGGCCCCTCAAAAGAAGCTTCTCAAAGGATCACAACGGGCATCAGCCCTCTTACACCTCCTACCCCCAGGCTCCCACAGCCTGGCCTGGTCTTCCCAAGTACTGCCCCTGCCCAGAGGCCAGACCTCGCCAGTGCCCAGCACGCCTTGCAGGAGAAAGTCGCATCCCCTACTGGGGGGAAGGCAGAAAAGAATGCCCTCGACCATCCACCTTCCAGCCACCTCCCCATCTCTACGTCATGACACCAAGAACCTCACACGGACGCCCATAGCCGCTTGGATAAACTGTTTGGAGCTGGCGTCCTTTAAGACTAGGAGGGTCTCCTAAGAGGGCCCTCATAGAACAACAAAGGGGACTGAGCCAGGGTTTTAGCCGCCTGCCCCGGATGGGTGGGAGGAGGAGTTCTGATGTGAGCAGCTTCTCTCCTTCCTCAGGGCCAGGGGGTAGCCCTCTGTCTGGCCTGGGGCAGAGTAGGGACCCCTCTGCTCTGGCCTGGGGCAAAAGTCCGGACACCCTGTTCCTGGTCAGCAGAGGAGGAAACTGAAGGCCTGGAGG
Source organism: Pan troglodytes (assembly GCF_028858775.2). Lineage (NCBI taxonomy): Eukaryota > Metazoa > Chordata > Mammalia > Primates > Hominidae > Pan > Pan troglodytes. The sequence continues at coordinate 40,323,116 of NC_086016.1, forward strand.
CAGTGCTGCCGTGGGGACAGGGACCAGGGACTGCAGTAAACAGGGGGAGGGGTGTTTACAAGAGGACCAGCATCAAGGACTAGCAAGAGGGAACTCCTTTCACAGACAGGGTACTCAGGCTCACAGAGGCCATGCCACCTGCCCCACACCACCCTGCAGATGGTACAGCCTCGCCGAGGACAGGGCTCTGGCTGTCCCACCTGGTGGTCTCCCACACTCACAAACAGGGCAAAACAGGAAGACTGCAGAGCAGCTGTGCTGGCACAGAAGATCAGCCCCTTGCCCGTGCCAAGTGCTGCCCCCAACAACCAGGCCAGCCTGGGAGGGAGATGGATTCCAGGGACAGTGGGCAGATCCCAGGAGAGACAGGGAACCCCGGCACCTGGCTCCCAAGGAGCTCACCAGCCCTCCACCAATAACCACGAGGCAGGGACCTCCACCAGAGCTGGCCAAACTCTGGGCTCTCAATCAAGGGCCGCTGCCCACATGCTTGGCCTGTCTCAGCTGAGGTGCCACGCTGCCAGGGGAACGCAGTCCACGTTTGCAGGAAACCCACACGCCACACACCCCACGTACACACACGTCCAGCTTCCCGAGTGTGTACACTCCAACGGAAGAAAGAAAAGCAGGCACACACAGTGAGCCCTGTTGGGGGGTAAGGGGGGGTGTGCACGCAACCCCCCCCCAACACCTCAGTCCATTTTCTGCCAACACCAATTCAGAGACCACACATGGCAGCCAGGAAACCCGCAGGTTAGGAAAGGAACATAAATATACCCGCATCCTATATTACATAAATACCCACGCCGGGTTATATAAATACCCGTGCCCTCTGTCTGGGTGTCTTACATAAATATACTGCACATGACCCCCCAGTCTCTCCCCACTCACCGGCTGTCTGCAGAGAACGAGGGCGGGGAGGGGCAAGCCCTTCAGGACCCCCTGACTGCTATGTGCCAGCCACCCAGACCCCCAGTCGCTCCCCAACACCCCAGGGGTCCAAGGTCCCTGGGGGAGCCTAGACTGTCCCGGCACCAATACCCAAAAAGCCTCCCAGAGGAGAGCAGAAAAGCTTCATTCAGGAATGGAGAGGCTTTTCAGTTCTTTTGCTGCTTCTCCCATGGGGGAGGGGGGGAGATAAACAAAGTGGGGGGAAAAGTGGATATAAAGGTTCAAGAGTTTCAGCAGGTTAAAAAAATTAGACAAACTACCAACCAGCATGGCACACGGGCAGTCCTTCTTACTCCCCGACCACCATCGCCTACCCCTGAGCCGGGGCCCTTGTCCCTCGGACGATTAAAATAAAAATTGAAGGGACATCATAGAAACGAAGGCAAAGGAGACCCAAACACAGGCATTGCTTGGAAGCAACTTGAGACACTTGTGTCCCCTTCTCCTCTCTCCAAATCCTTCTCCAGGAAGGAGGCTATGCCAAGAAGAAAATATGCAAGAAAACTAAGCGAAAAGTTGGGGAGGGGGCTCACCCCACTTCGAGTTAGGGTATTAAGAAGAGCTTGGGAATCCTCTAACAACACCCAGACACTGTTTTGCGTTCCTTAGAGACTTGCAAGACATCAATCTCTCACACAAAAATGGGAGAATCCGATCCGACAAATAACCCCCACCCCTTTCTTTCTCTCCACAAAGAAAAACAAATCAGTGGCCTGGTGACCACACACCTCTTCACCTTAGGACCCCCAAACGCCCGTCATCCAACGAGCGGGCGCAGCCTTGCGAACCCCCAGGTCCGGGCGCCGGGGCCGGGAGAGCAGGGGGCGCCGGTGATTGTCCGATGAAACCCTTACGCGGGCCCGAATCAACAGTATCCGGCGCCCAGCACCCCAAGCCCCCTCCCTCAGCGTCCCCGAATCACAGCCGGGGTGGCCGCCTGGCCGGCCGGAGCCTCGGAGGGTCCAGCGGGGGGAAGCGGAGGCAGGCCGGCCGGGGGGCCTCCCCCGCGAGCCTGCAAAATAACAGGCCCCCTCCTCCTCGTCCCCAGCCGCGCCTTTGTCCTCGCCGGGCCGAGCGGGCGGCGCCCGGGCTGCCCCCCCTACACCCCAGCGCGAACGCGCGTGTGTCTGCCCTCCCTTCCCTCCCTCTCCAGCAAAAACAAAGAGGCTGAGGGAGCCCGATTCCCCCCAGGTTTGCACCCCTCCGCGGGCCCGCGGCCCCCCAATATTTACCCCGCCGGGAAGGCGCCGATGCCGGGCCACTGCTCGGGGGGCTGCCGCGGGCGGGGGCGGCCCGCCGGGGCGGATGCCGGAGGATTCGCGGAGCCGCCCGGCGCGCCAGCCTCTCCCGGCCCAGCCGCCGCCGCCGCCGCCGCCGCCGCCGCGCTCCGCTCGGCCCCGGCCGGGCTCTGGCTCTGGGCTCTCGCCGCCGCCGCCGCCGCCGCCGCCGCCGCCGCCTCCCTCCTCCCGGCCTCCTGCCCGCCCGCCCCCGCCGCCGGCTCGCGCGCTCTCGCACCGCGCGCGCCCGCCGGCTCCCATTGAGCCCCGGGCCCGCCCGCTGATGTCATCCCCGGCCCGCCGCCGCCGCCCCGGAGGATTTAAAGGGCCCGCGCCCTCCGCGCTGGGGGCCGCAGCTGCGAGACGCAGTTCCCCAGCCTCAGTGCAGGCGCGCGGGCTTACGCGTGGGGGTGGGGGAGCACACAGATACTGACACCCTAATGCAGTCCAGGGCACAGGTGGAAAAGACGGGGTGGGGGGGGGCAGAGGGAAGAGGAGGGCGCACAAAAAGTGGAGGTGAGGGGATGGGAGGGGAGGGTCTAGACCCAAAGTCTCCTCTCCCCGCCTGCCAGGATCTCTCTCCTCTCCAGGCAGAGCACTGGGCCCCTGCGAAAACAGGCGGCTATTCACGACACTGCAAAAGATGTTAGACTGCTGGAGGCTCAGTCCGCCTCCAGGTTCCGAGTGCCGCAGAGAACACAGGCCAGGTTGATTCAGGGCAAGAGATTTGAGGAGACAGCTAGGGATGTCGACACAAGGCCCAGAAAGGTAGCCTGGGCTCATACATTCTCCTCCCGTGGAAAAACGAAGGGCAAAGACCTCTTCTTCTTTTCCCTGAAGCTCAAACTGTGATGGGCACAGAGAGGACCCCTCAGATCCCAACCTCATTCTCCCCTGTTGAAGGAGGGGTGCCACAAGTACCAAAGCACCGACACTTGAGTCTGGGCTCCGAGTGGTGCACGTTTAGCCAAGTCACCTCCCAGCTCTGAGCTTGGGTTTCCTTAAACAGCAAATGGGAGGAAGGACCCTGTCCTCCCCAGGTCACAGAATTAATAAAAGCTTCTACCGGCACCCAGAGCCGCGATGAAAGGTTGCAGAACAAAGTCATTAAAGTGATGATATTTACACTGAGCCATGCAAAGCTTCCAATTGTGACACACCTATATTCACACAGTTGTGACTGTGGACACGCAAAATGCCTGAGGCCCTGCGTCCAATCCCGGAAGCACAGTTCCTAGGAGGAGTCACTTCTATAATAGCCGTATCTTCCCTCCTCGAGGCTGAGGGACTGAGTCACGCACGTGTCCAAACGGGCAGGAGCCCCACAGACTAAGTCCTTTCGCCGGCCAGGAAACTGGCCCAGAGAGGGGAAGGGCTTTGCCCAGGACCACAAAGCCCAACAGGACAGCTCTGTTCTCCCAGCGATCACCAGGAAACTGGGTCTATCTAGAGCCCATTTCCAAGAGCAGGAGAGTGAGAAGCCTCCTCCCAGGAGGGCCTGCCTTCAGTGACACCTTTGCCAGAGCAGGGGGTCACCAGCCAGGTGGTGGGCTTTACTTGGCCTGCGCGGTGCTTTCTGTTGTTGTTTTGTTAATTAATCCCCAAAGTTTTTTTTTTGTTTTTTTTTTTTTTTTGCTTTTTGTTTTTGTTGGTTTTGAGATAGAGTCTCACCGTGTTGCTCAGGCTGGAGTGCAGTGGCTCAATATCGGCTCACTGCAACCTCTGCCTCCTGGGTTCAAGTGATTCTCCAGCCTCAGCCTCCCTCCTGAATAGCTGGAATTACAGATGTGCACCACCACACCTGGCTAATTTTTGCCCAGGACCACACAGTATTTTTAGTAGAGATGGGGTTGGCCAGGCTGGGCTGGAACTCCTGACCTCAAGTGATCCGCCTGCCTTGGCCTCCCAAACTGCTGGGATTATAGGCGTGAGCCACCATGCCTGGCCACTCCCCAAAGTTTTAAAACTGGAAGATTTCATATTTCAGATCCAGATTCCCTGTTTCTCTGGAGGCATTAGGAGATCCGGTAACTCTGGGCCCAAGTTCTCAGCCGGCCTGAGCACCACCCCACCGCCACCCATTTTGTTTCTTTCCTCACATGAGCCCAGGCAGAGAGGCCTGGGCACAATTGAGCAGGGGGTGAAGTCTGCCCCTGTGTCCTCCAGTCCTTACCACCCCTAACCTTCCAACCTGGGCCCTGCTTCCCAAAGCCCTCTTCTTCAGCACTTTCAAGGCAACCAGCCCTGGGAGAGGAGGTTATTTGTTATCTCATTTAATCCTCTCAAACAACAGCAGATTACACTGTATTCTTTCAGAGAAGGAATCAGGCTCCTCCCAGTGCTTGCCTAAGGGCACAGATCAACCTCTCCCTTAAACTGGGCCTGGCTGGAACAGACCCCCTGCCCCTTCCTAACCCAGCCAGATCGCCAGGTCTGACTGCAGCACGTTCACATTCTCCCCTCTGCATTCAGGACTTGTAACCACACCTCCCACCCCAGCACCCCCACCCCACCCCCTGCCCCAGTTAAGATCCTGCTCAGTTCCCTGGGCCAGCCAGGCTGAGGAGCCCGGCTCATCCCCAGGCCTGCTAGGGAGCCTCCCTGCCTCGCCATTGGAAGGACATGCTGTTGTCCACTGCCTGAGTTGTGGGCCCAAGTCCTTGTCCTTCCTATCCCTGGAAGACCTGTCTGTGGGCCCTTCCAAAGAGCTTTGCAGTGAAGCTATAAGGGAAGGCAAACCATGACACAAAACCCAGCTGAGGAGGGGAGACTGGTCCAAAGTGAAAAAAAAAACCTTACGTGTTCCAGCAGCCCCACAGCCTGACTTCTCTCTCCGACTTGGTTCACAGTGATTCCTCTCAGATTTAACTCCTAACTTTAAAACCCAAGGGTGGGGCCGGGCACGCCCCTGTAATCCCAGCACTTCAGAGGCCAAGGCGGGTGATCACCTGAGGTCAGGAGTTCAAGACCAGCCTGGCCAACACGGTGAAACCCCGTTTCTACTAAAAATACAAAAAAATTAGCTGGGCATGATGGCGGGCACCTGTAATCCCAGCCACTCGGGAGGCTGAGGCAGGAGAATCGCTTGAACCCAGGAGGCGGAGGTTGCAGTGAGCCGAGATCGTACCATTGCACTCTAGCTTGGGCGACAGAGCGAGACTCCGTCTCAAAAAAATAAATAAAAAACAAAACAAAACAAAAAACTCAAGGGTGTGGCAAAGTTCCCCTAGCTACCTTCTCTGCAAGCCAACAAGAAGATGAAATCAGGCTAGAATAGGTGTGGGGTGAATTTCCAGCTCCCAAGGGGCCCACCCTGGGTTTCAGCTGCTCTGCATTGGTTCAGGAATAGTGGCTCTCACAACACCTTTCCAAACTGGCTTTTGTCGTTTTTTTAGAGACTCACTCTGTCACCCAGGCTGGAGTGCAGTGGCAGGATCATACCTCGCTGTAGCCTCAAATTCCTGGGCTCAAGCGATCCTCCTGCCTCAGCCTTCCAAGTAGCTGGGACTACAGGCATGCACCACCACACCCAGCTAATTTTTAAATTTTTTATAGAGATGGGGTCTTACTGTGTTGCCCAGACTGGTCTGAAACTCCTGGGCTCAAGTGACCCTTCTGCCTCGCCCTCCCAAAGTGCTGTGATTACAAGTGTGAGCCACTGTGTTCCCAAACTGACATTTTTTACCTGCTCCCTATTGCAGACCCTTCAAGACCACTTGGCACGCAGGAGCACTGGGCTGGGATCCCAAGGACAGCCCTGGAATTCCCAGATAATGACGATATGGCTGCAGATAAACCCAGAAAGATTTCAGTACCTGCCCCAGGAATCTCAGTCTTGACTAAGGACTCATAGATTTACTAAACATCAAGGGCTGGCCTGAAAACGGCCCTCCAGGATCTGTCCTCCACTCCCCGCACCTGGCTCTCCTGACCTCAGCTCCTGTAAGTTTTCTTCTTGCTCACAGCCCTGTAGCCTCACTGGCCTCCCATGGAATGAACCTCTGGCCTCAGGGCCTTGGCAGGGGCTGTTTCCACTGCCTGGTGCGCTCTTCCCGCAGAGCACCAACCCCCCTCACCTCTCACCTTTCTCAAGTCCCCTTCAGAGGTAGGCCCTCCTGGTCTCCCAGTTTATTTATTTATTTATTTTTTGAGACAGAGTCTGGCTCTGTCTCCCAGGCTGGAGTGCAGTGGCCCGATCTCGGCTCACTGCAACCTCCGCCTCCCGGGTTCAAGCAATTCTCCTGCCTCAGCCTCCAGAGTAGCTGGGATTACAGGCGTCCACCACCATACCTGGCTAATTTTTGTATTTTTAGTAGAGATGGAGGTGTCACCATGTTACCCAGGCTGGTCTTAAACTCCTGACCTCAGGTGATCCATCGACCTCAGCCTCCCAAAAAGCTGGGATTACAGGCGTGAGCCACCACGTCTGGGCCCAGTCTCCCAATTTAAAATCCTGGCGCTGGGCCACAGGCGGTGCCTCACGCCTGTAATCCCAGAACTTTGGGAGGCAGAGGCAGGCGTTGCTTGAGCTCAGGAGTTTGAGACCAGCCTGGATAACATGGCGAAATGCTCTCTCTACAAAAAATACAAAAATTAGCTGAGCATGGTGGCTGGGTGTGGTGGTGCATGCCTGTAGTCCCAGCTACTTGGGAGGTTGAGGTGGGAGAATCACCGGAGCCCAAGGAGGTTGAGGCTGCAGTGAGCCCTGATCATACCACTGCACTCCAGCCTGGACAGCAGAGTGAGACCTTGTCTCAAAAAAAAAAAAAAAAAAAAAAAAGAGTGAGACCGTGTCTCAAAAAATAAAAATAAATAAATAATTTAAAAATAATAATAATAAAGGCCAGGCACAGTGGCTCACACCTGTAATCCCAGCACTTTGGTTAGGAGGCCGAGGCAGGTGGATCACTTGAGGTCAGGAGTTTGAGATCAGCCTGGCCAACATAGTGAAACCCCATCTCTACTAAAATACAAACATTAGCTAGGAGTGGAGATGTGCGCCCGTAATCCCAGCTACTTGGGAGGCTGAGGCAGGAGAATTGCTTCAGCCTGGGAGGCAGAGGTTGCAGTGAGCCGAGATTGTGCCACTGAACTCCCGTCTGGATGACAGAGCAAGATTCCATCTCAAAAAAAAAAAAAAATAGGCCAGGCTCGGTGGCTCATGCCTGTAATCCCACCACTTTGGGAGGCCGAGGCAGGCAGATCACGAGGTTAGGAGTTCGAGACCAGCCTGGACAACGTGGAAAACCCTGTCTCTACTAAAAATAAAATAATAATAATAATAATAAAACCCCACCCCCATGGGTCACTGCCTTCCCCTTCTCTGCTGTCTGTTTCTATTTTTTTGTTGTTGGTGGTGGTGGTTTTTTGAGATAGAGTTTTGCTCTTGTTGCCCAGGCTGGAGTGCAATGGCGCGATCTCGGCTCGGCGTGATCTCGGCTCACCGCGATCTCGGCTCACTGCAACCTCCGCCTCTCGGGTTCAAGCGATTCTCCTGCCTCAGCCTCCCGAGTAGTTGGGATTATAGGCATGTGCCACCACGCCCGGCTAATTTTGTATTTTTAGTACAGACAGGGTTTCTCCATGTTGGTCAGGCTGATCTTGAACTCCCGACCTCAGGTGATCCACCCGCCTTGGCCTCCCAAAGTGCTGGGATTACAGGCATGAGACACCGTGCCGGGCCGGGCCTCTGCTGCCTGTCTCTTTTTCTCCTGGCCTGTATCACTATTTAACATGCTCTGTAGGGAACTCCACATCACTATCTAACATGCTCTGCAGGGAATTTTTATTTTTTTGTCGCATTCCTTACTTTGGGGTCTAAGCTGCATAAAGGGAAGGAGTTAATGCTATTTTGGGCACCACTGTATCACCAATATCTAGGATCTATTCCAGCACATAGGAGGTATTTAACAAAGATTTGCTGGATGAGTGAATGAATGGACGGTGAGGAGACAGCCTCCTGATCTCTGACCAACTCCAAGTGCTGTCACCCACCGTTCGCCAGGCTCTTTAGAGACACGTGGCCTGTACTGACGAGGTCAGCTCTCACTGCACCCTCGGGGGCTGGGGCTGGGGGTGGCCTGCCAGGGTCTGTGCCCTTAACCGCTCTCCCAGGCTAATGGAAGAAATAGTTTCTTTTGGCTGGGCGCGGTGGCTCACGCCTGTAATTCTAGCACTTTGGGAGGCTGTGGTGGGCGGATCACCTGAGGTCAGTAGTTCCAAGACCAGCCTGGCCAACATGGTGAAACCCTGCCTCTACTAAAAACACAAAAATTAGCCAGGCGTGGTGACTCACGCTGGTAATCCCAGCTACTTGGGAGGCTGAGACAGGAGAATCGCTTGAACCCGGGAGGCGGAGGTTGTAGTGAGTTGAGATCGCGCCACTGCACTCCAGCCTGGGCGATGAGTGAGACTCCATCTCAAAAAAAAAAAAAAAAAGAAAGAATTTCTTTTTTTCTTTTGAGATGGAGTTTCATTCTTGTTGCCCGGGCTGGAGTGCAATGGTGCGATCCCGGCTCACTACAACCTCCGCCTCCCAGGTTCAAGTGATTCTCCTGCCTCAGCCTCCCGAGTAGCTGGAATTACAGGCATGTGCCATCACGTCCGGCTAATTTTGTATTTTTAGTAGAGATGCAGTTTCACCATGTTTGTCAGGCTGGTCTCGAACTCCTGACCTCAGGTGATCCACCTGCCTCAGCCTCCCAAAGTGCTGGGATTACAGATGTAAGCCACCATGCCCCGCTGTGGACATGATTTCAAGAAAAGTCCTAGGTGTCCCCCATCAGGCTCCTGCCCCTGAATCCATCCGCTACAGAAGGAACTGTGGACTCCAGTTGGGAGAGCTACAAGCTTCATTTATTCCACTCTACTGCTTTTTTCATTTTTTGTTTGTTTCTTTGTTTTTTAGAGACAGGGTCTTGCTCTGTCACCCAGGCTGGAACTTAGTGGCATGATCATAGCTCACTGCAGGCTCGAAATCCTGGACTCAGGCGATCCTACCACCTTAGCCTCCTGAGTAGATGGGACTATAGGTGTATGCCACCATCACAGGCTAATTTTGTTTTTTGTTGTTGTTGTTGTTTTTTGGTGAGCGGGAGATTTACTCTTGTTGCCCAGGCTGGAGTGCAATGGTGTGATCTCGGCTCACCGCATCCTCCGCCTCCCAGGTTCAAGCAATTCTCCTGCATCAGCCTCCCAAGTAGTTGGGATTACAGGCATGTGCCACCACACCCAGCTAATTTTGTAATTTTTTTTAGTAGAGACGGGGTTTCACTGTGTTGCCCAGGCTGATCTCGAACTCCTGACCTCAGGTGATCCGCCCGCCTCAGCCTCCCAAAGTGCTGGGATTACAGGCGTGAGCCACTGCGCCCAGCCACAGGCTAATTTTGTTTGTTGTTTTATAGAGACAGGGTTTCTATGTTGCCCAAATGGGGTCACTACATTGTTTGAGCTGTTCTCGAATTCCTGCCCTCAAGTGATCCTCCCCCATCAGCCTCCCAAAGTGCTAGGATTGAAGGCGTGAGCCATCATACCTGGCCCCCCTCCACTGTTTTACAGATAGAGACACTGAGGCCCAATGAAGAAATTAGCCTTGTCCAAGGTCACAGGCAGCATGTGATGGCAGCTCCACATGGTTAAGGAGCTAGCTTCAAATAGCATTCTGCGACCAGGCACAGTGGCTCACACCTGTAATCCTAGCACTTTGGGAGGCTGAGGCAGACGGATCACCTGAGGTCAGGAGTTCGAGACTAGCCTGGCCAACATGGAGAAACCCTGTCTCTACTAAAAACACAAAAATTAGCTGGGCATGGTGGCGTGCGCCTGTCATCCCAGCTACTCGGGAGGCTGAGGCAGGAGAACACCTGAACCTGGGAGACGGAGGTTGCAGTGAGCCGAGATCCCGCTATTGCACTGCAGACTGGGTGACAGAGCAAGACTCTGTATCAAAAAAAAACAAAAACAACAACAAAAAAGAAGCTAGCTTCAAATAGTATTCTGCAGCCAGGCACCGTGGCTCATGCCTGTAATCCCAGCACTTTGTGAGGCCAGGGTGGGTGGATTGCCTGAGCTCAGGAGTTCGAGACCAGCCTGGCCAACATGGTGAAACTCTGTCTCTACTAAAAATACAAAAAAAAAAAAAAATTAAAAAATAAAAAATAAAAAACTAGCCTGGCATGGTATGGTGGTGGTGACTGTAGTCCCAGCTACTTGGGAGGCAGGAGAATTCCTTAAACCCAGGATGTGGAGGTTGCAGTGAGCTGAGATCGCACCACTGCACTCCAGCCTGGGCAATAGAGCAATAGAGGGAGACTCCTCTGTCTCCAAAACAAAAAAACAAATAGTATCCTCCCATTTTGTAACAGTGTGACACTAGGCAAGTTCCTAAAATTCTTGAGTCTCATTTGTAAAATGGGGATAATATAAATCACAAAAACAATGTAGCCCAGAAGCAGCCCTGAGTAAGAGGAAGATGCTTACATTACAATGTTGCTATTCTTAGGAGCCGAGCAGAGTTCAATGCAGGGCTCCTGACTTGGGCTTCTCTGAGCACCTGAGCCCTGCAGGCTGTATCCCCCGCCTCTCCTTTCCTTTTGTCACCCTTCCTCTGGAGGGGCCACCGCCAGCCCCTTCTACGGTGGGAGTTGGAGATATGCAAACCTAGTTGGGCCCAGGGGAGCTGCTAGCCTTGCCCATCTTGGTCTTGGCTCTCGAAGGCCCCTGTGGGAAGCTTCTCAGGGTCCTCCCCTTTTCAGGCCCTGTTCATGGAGAGTCTGTGGCCCACAGGCTCCAGAGGTTCCCCCGCCCCCAGCCCTGCCAGCCTGAACATGCTGTCCTGGGGCACTCTCCTCTCCTTACCCAGCTAGGCCTTGGCTCTTTGTCCCCAGACCCTTCCATGACATCCTACCCACCCCTCACTATTCCCAGGGCACAGCTTTGGCCCCAGGCTCTCTTTTCAGGCACTTCTTCCAGGGAACCTCACCACTGGGCCGTGCCCGGTCAGGTCACTCCTGCCAGGGCTTCCTCCCTCCTCTTCCATCTTCAGCGGAGAGGCAGCAGGGCAGGGTAGCAAGGTCTGGGTTTGGTCCCTGGTCAGTCTGAATTTCAGCGCGACCTTGGAGAATCCACAGCCCTTCTCTGAGGAGCTGGACAAAGTGAGTGCTAAAGCTCTCAGTCTCCCCAGCTGAAGCTAAGGGCAGGGCTGGATGGGCAAGGACCCTACACTCCACATCCCGGGCACTAAGCTGAGAAAGACCTTGAGGTGACAAATCTGGGCTCAGTGGGAAACGGCTCTCCCCGCACCCCTTACCCCCATATTGAAAACCTGAGCAGCTCCCATGAGCTCTACCTTCCAACTGGATTCTGAACCCAGCCACTCTCACCACGTGTGTCTTCCACTTGGCTACTACAGTGGCCTGTTAACCACTGAGATCTGACTGTGGCTACTGAAAATACACCAGTGGCTCCTTCTTCCCTTAGCATGAAATTCACATTCTTTCCCAGGGCCTGCTATGATCTAGCCCCTGCCTGCCTCAGACCCCATTTCAAACCTCACTCTCCCTCCCTCACTGTCTGTCATCTCACCATGCCTCAGGGCCTTTGCCTGGCTGTTCCTCTGCCTACAATGATCTCCCCAAATCCTCCATGACTGCCTCCTACTCAGGGCTCAGATCACAACTCAAAAGTCACCTCTGCACAGAAGCCCTCCTTGATTGGTCTTCAGTGGGCTTCCTTCCCCTCTGTCCTTCCTGTACTGGGGATATCCTGCTTTTTTTTTTTTTTTTTTGATACGGAGTCAGTCTGTCGCCAGGCTGGAGTGCAGTGGCGCGATCTTGGCTCACTACAACCTCCGCCTCCCAGGTTCAAGCGATGCTCCTGCCTCAGCCTCTTGAGTAGCTGGGATTATAGGCGCGCACCACCACGCCCAGCTAATGTTTGTATTTTTAGTGGAGACGGGGTTTCACCATATTGGTCAGGCTGGTCTGGAACTCCTGACCTCGTGATCCGCCCGCCTCAGCCTTCCAAAGTGCTGGGATTACAGGTGTGAGCCACCGTGCCTGGCCAGCTGCTTTATCTTCTTCATGGTGCTTATGACTGGCTGAAACATTAACTTGTTCATTTTTAATGCTCTTAGAGTCTCTCCAAGACAGAGAAATCTCCCATAGGTGCTCCTGTGGGTACCCAACTGGTCATGGGTGCCCCGTAAATACTCGTGCAATGGTGATGTTGTGTGTGTGATCTCGGGGGTGAAGGCAGGGCCTGACACTTTCCATCCTGAGCCAGATGTTCCCTAACAGCCCTCCCTCAGGGCCACCTTGCACCACCCATCCCTTCTCATGGTGGCTGCCTGTCCTCCTGCTCTGCTGGGGCCCTCTGTCCTCCTGCTCTGCTGGGGCCGTCTGTCCTCCTGCTCCACTCAGCATTCCCTGTGCTGTTGCAACTCCCAGAGGAGCCAGGAGCGCCTGTCACGTGTCCCCAGGAGCAGGGAGCACTACATAAATCCTCGGCATCCCCAAAGGGCCACCCGTGCCCGGCCTCCAGCTCACCTCTGCCTGCTTCCTTCCCTCAGCTTGGCCTGTCACCCCCGGCCCTATGGGCTCCTCTGACCCCTCTGCTCATCACAACATCCCTTGTTTGTGCTGCAGTCAACCAGCGCCCAAACCTGCTCCTTCTGTCCTCTGAGAAGCCAGGGCTTCCCGTTCCCAGCTCACACAACCACTCATTAGCTGGGCTCCGGGAATGAGGATGATTGCTGCGACTAATAATCCCGATGCCCACAGCAGCGCTCCTCGCTCGGCATAGTTGGTGCGACTCATCATCCTGCCACATCACACGTTCACCCACAAGCATTTCCTGATGCCAACTCCTTACAGGGCCTCAGAGGTCTGCGCTGGCCCCAGCTTGCCAGGAGCTGACGATCCGACAGGAGAGGCTGAATAGACACAAGAAAAAAGAGGGACCTACAGTATTGAGAATACGCTAGACAGTGACCGCCACAGGAAAGTCAGTGTCTGGGGGCAGTGGTGGTGCCAATGGCTGGCGAGCAGCCGTCTCCCCTTCGCCCTGGGCATTTTGTGATGTGGGCAGTTGCTATTCTTGTAATTTTATGTGAAGTGCTACACAAATACAGCATTGAGACAAGTCTCCGACCCCTCCTTCCCCTGCCATCAGACTGTCTCCCTAAGCCCTGTCTATAGAGAAATTCTGAAGTTGACACGGGGGTGGAAGGGAGGAGGCAGGACTTGAAAGTAGGTGGGATGCCGGGCACGGTGGCTCACGCCTGTAACCCCAGCACTTTGGGAGGCCAAGGCGGGCAGATTACCTGAGCTCAGGAGTTCAAGACCAGCCTGACCAACATGGAGAAACCCCGTCTCTACTAAAAATACAAAAAATTAGCCAGGCATGGTGGCGGGCGCCTGTAATCCCAGCTACTCGGGAGGCTGAGGAAGGAGAATCGCTTGAACCTAGGAAGTGGAGATTGCAGTGAGCCAAGATCATGCCATTGCAGTCCAGCCTGAGGTTGCACTGAGCCGAGATCACGCCACTGTACTCGAGCATGGGCAACAAGAGAGAAACTCCATCTCAAAAAAAAAAAAAAAAAAAAAAGGTAGATGGGTGTCGGGCGTGGCGGCTCACACCTGTAATCCCAACATTTTGGGAGGCCAAGGCAGGCAGATTGCTTGAGGCCAGGAGTTCAAGACCAGCCTGGCTAACATGGTGAAACCTCATCTCTACTAAAAATACAAAAAAATTAACCAGGCATGGTAGTGGTGCATGCCTGTAATCTCAGCTACTCAGGAGGCTGAGGCATGAGAATCACTTAAATCTGGGAGGCAGAGGTTGCAGTGAGCCATGATCACACCACTGCATTCCAGCCTGGGTGACAGAGTGAGACTCTGGCTAAAAAAAAAAAAAAAAAAAAAGTAGGCCGGGCATGGTGGCTCACGCCTGTAATCCCAGCACTTTGGGAGGCCAAGGTGGGCGGATCATGAAGTCAGGAGATGGAGACCATCCTGGCTAACGTGGTGAAATCCGGTCTCTACTAAAAATACAAAAAATTAACCGGGCGTGGTGGCACGCACCTGTAGTCCCAGCTACCCGGGAGGCTGAGGCAGGACAATCACTTGAACCAGGGAGGCAGAGGTTGCAGTGAGCCAAGATTGTGCCACTGCACTCCTGCCTGGGTGACAGAGCAAGACTCAGTCTCAATAAAAAATAAACAAATTAAATAAATAAATAAATAAATAAATGTAGGGGGGATCTGGATGGTGGTTGGCTGGGGGAAGGAACAGCCCTGAGCAATAGCTGAACGGTAGGAACCTCGGATATTTGGGGGTGGGAGGGGCCCACTGTGGGGAGACCAGTCAAATGGCACCCAGGCCTCCCTCAGGGGAGAAGGCTGAAGAGGATGGGAGAGGTAAGAGGATCTCTAATCCTAGGAGCTGACTAGGAGATTTAGCCAATGGCTTTGCTCAGAACAGCTTAGAGTTTTGCTCATGGACAAGAGGAGAGAAAAAAACTAGGATTTACTGGATGGACAGCGTGCAGGCTCCCCACTGGGTACTCAGCACTGAATCTGGTTTAATAAATGCCACAGGAATCCTGTGAGCTGGAGATCACCCTGCCCATTTTGCAGGTAGAAACCTGAGGTTCACAAGGAGTTCAAGATCAGTTCAGGCAACAAGGGAGACCCTGTCTCTATTCAAAAAATAAAAAAATTAGCTGGGCATGGTGGCACATGCCTATGGTCCCAGCTACTCAGGAGGCTGAGGAGAGAGGATCGCTTGAGGCCAGGAGATCGAGGCTGCAATGAGCCAAGATCATGCCACTGCACTCCAGCCTGGGCAACAGAATAAGATCCTGTCAAAAAAAAAAAAAAAAAAAGGAGGAAACCCGAGGCTCAGAGAGTTTAAGAGAATCTGACCAAATAATGCATAAAAGTTAGGAAGGGCCTGGCGCAGTGGCTCACGCCTGTAATTCCAGCAGTTTGGGAGGCCGGGGTGGGCAGATCACGAGATCAGGAGATCAAGACCATCCTAGCTAACATGGTTAAACCCTGTCTCTACTAAAAACCCAAAAAATTAGCTGGGCATGGTGGTACGTACCTGTACTCCCAGCTACTTAGGAGGCTGAGGCAGAAGAATCACTTGAACCCCAGAGGCAGAGGCTGCAGTGAGCCGAGATTGTGCCACTGCACTCCAGCCTGGGTGACAGAACAAGACTCCGTCCAAAAAAAAAAAAAATTGGCCAGGCACGGTGGCTCACGCCTGTAATCCTAGCACTTTGGGAGGCCGAAGCGGGTGGATCACTTGAGGTCAGGAGTTCGAGACCAGCCTGGCCAACATGGCAAAGCCCCATCTCTACTAAAAAAAAATACAAAAATTAGCCTGGCATGGTGACGGGCACCTATAATCCCAGCTACTCAGGAGGCTGAGGCAGGAGAATCGCTTGAACCCAGAGGGTGGAGGTTGCAGTGAGCCAAGATTGCGCCACTTCACTCCAGCCTGGTGAAAGAGCAAAACTCCATCTCAAAAAAAAAAAAAAAAAAAAAAAGGCTGGGCACGGTGGCTTGAGCCTGTAATCCCAGCACTTTGGGAGGCCGAGGCGGGTGGATCACGAGGTCAGGAGATCAAGACCAACCTGGCTAACACAGTGAAACCCCGTCTCTACTAAAAATACAAAAAATTAGCAGGGTGTGGGGGCGGGCGCCTGTAGTCCCAGTTACTCGGAAGGCTGAGGCAGGAGAATGGCATGAACCCAGGAGGCAGAGCTTGCAGTGAGCCGAGATCGCGCCACTGCACTCCAGACTGGGAGAGAGAGCGAGACTCCGTCTCAAAAAAAAAAAAAAAAAAAAAATTAGCTGGGTACGGTGGCTCACTCCTGTAGTCCCAGCTACTTGGGTGACTGAGAAAGGAGAATTGCTTGAACCCGGGAGGCAGAGGTTGCAGTGAGCCAAGATCATGCCACTGCACTCCAGCCTGGGAGACAGAGACTCCGTCTCAAAAAAAGGAAAAAAGCCAGCCAGGCGCGGTGGCTCATGCCTGTAATCCTAGCACTTTGGGAGGCCAAGGCGGGCAGATTGCCTGAGCTCAGAAGTTCAAGAACAGCCTGGACAAGATGGTGAAACCCCATCTCTACTAAAAAATACAAAAAATTAGCCGGGAATGGTGGCGTGTGCCTGTAGCCCCAGCTACTCAAGAGGCTGAGCCAGGAGAATCACTTGAACCCGGGAGGCAGAGGTTGCAGTGAGCCAAGATCACACCACTGCACTCTAGCTGCCTGGGTGACAGAGTGAGACTCCATCTCAAAAAAAAAATCGCTTAGGAAGAACTTCTGTTTTCCTCTCCAGACCTAGCCTGGAGCCTCACCCTGCCTTGGGGACTGGGCACCTTCTGCCTTTGTCTCCCTCAATGCATGGTAACTGGGCACCCCTCTCAGGACACCACAAGTCCGATCACCACTCCAGAAGCACAGGGATTCTGGTGACCGTTAAGGTAGCTGACTCCCAGGCAGATGTCTGCACCCCATCAGGTTCACTAACTAACCCAGTGGGGTGTAAGAAGAAAAAAAATCAGAATTTGTATTCTTTAGTTTTTAATCTGAGCCTGCTAAATATTCTACTTCAATGTAGGTTTTTAAAAATTTATTTATTTTTTGAGAAGAGTCTTGCTCTGTTGCCCAGGCTAGAGTGCAGTGGCTCTATCTCTGCTCACTGCAACCTCTGCCTCCTAGGTTCAAGCAATTCTCATGCCTCAGCCTCCCGAGTAGCTGGGACTATAGGCCTGTGCCACCACGCCTGGCTAATTTTTTTTTCTTTTTTTTTTTGAGACGGAGTCTGGCTCTGTCTCCTAGGCTGGAGTGCAGTGGCGCGATCTCAGCTTACTGCAACCCGCGCCTCCCGGATTCAAGCAATTCTCCTGCCTCAGCCTCCCGAGTAGCTGGGACTACAGGCGCAAGCCACCATGCCCGGCTAATTTTTGTATTTTTAGTAGAGATGAGGTTTTGCCATGTTGGCCAGGCTGATCTCGAACTCCTGGCCTCAGGTGATTCACACACCTCGGCCTCCCAAAGTGCTGGGATTACAGGCATAAGCCACCGCGCCTGGCCAATTTTTGTATTTTCAGTAGAGATGGGTTTTTGCCATGTAGGCCAGGCTGGTCTCAAACTTCTGGCCTCAAGTGAGCAGCCCGCCTCAGCCTCTCAAAGTGCAGGGATTACAGGCATGAGCCACTGTTCCCAGCCCCTAATGTATGTTTTATAATGCGCTTATGAACACAGCAGAACACATATACCTAAGTTATAAATACTAAATATACAATTAAATACAAAATGAATGCTCAAAAATATTTTTGTGGGTTTTTTTTCAGTCTTTATTTTGTTTCCTTTCATATGTAGTCCTGCAGATCAAAAACATTTTCCCAGATGGGGTATGCAACCACAGTTTGCATTAGTGTTGGAGACCCCTGGAACGAGTTCTCACTTGAGGGGCAGCAATGATAAAGATTACTTGAGGCTGGTGCAGTGACTCACGCCTGTAATCCCAACACTTTGGGAGGCCGAGGCAGGATGATCACTTGAGCCCAGGAGTTCAAGATCAGGCTTGGGAACATAGGGGACTCTCTCTCTACAAAAATAAAAAAAATTAGTCGGGCATGGTGGTGCATGCCCATGGCCTCAGCTACTTGGGAGGCTGAGGTGGGAGACTCGCCTGGGCCCAGGAGGTCAAGGCTGCAGTGAACCATGATCATGCCATTGCACTCCTGCCTGGGCAACAGAGCAAGACCCTGTCTCAAAAAAAAAAAAAAAAAAAACACTCTGCTTCAAGAGGCTGGATTCAAATTCTTAATTGGCTACTTTAAGCTCCAGGCTATGTGGCTGGATGAGTTTATAGGACCTTCCTAAGCCTCAGTTTCCTCATCTAAGAAATGGCGGTGGCAATAGCACCCACCTCAGTGGGGATTAAAAGAGCTGCTGTGGCCAGGCGAGGTGGCTCATGCCTGTAATCCCAGCACTTTGGGAGGCTGAGGAGGGTGGATCACCTGACATCAGGATTTCAAGACCAGCCTGGCCAACATGGTGAAACCCCATCTCTACAAAAATACAAAAATTAGCTGGGCATGATGGCTGGTGCCTGTAATCGCAGCTACTTGGGAGGCTGAGGCAGGAGAATCGCTTGAATCCTGGAGGCGGAGGTTCCCGTGAGCTGGGATCGTGTCACTGCACTCCAGCCCGGGCGACAAAGTCAGACTCCATCTCAAAATAATAATAATAATAATAATAATAATAAATCAAAGAGCTGCTGTGCATAAAGCCTGTAGCTCAGAGCCTGGCATGTGAACAGTAGCTGCGGTTATTAATTCAGCTACAGGGCCTTGGCCTGGCTAGTTATTAATTCAGCTACAGAGCTGGGCCTGGCTGGGCCTTTCGGTGGGTCCAGAGATGAAATGTACATGGGTCTTGCATGGTGGAGCTGACCTACTTAAGGAGACCCAAACCTAGGAACTGGTCATTATAAATTAGCGTGAGCAGGGCTAAGACAGAGACAGGGATGTCAGTAGACACTGACAGAGTGCAGGGATTCTTCGGGAAAGCTCTGATGCCTTGTGCAGAAAACAACAGAGAGATGTCTGAGAACACAGATGTATGTCAGACACCCTCTTGGGTTAGAGAGGCAGTGTAGCCTAGTGATGAGGGGGCCTGGAGTTAAGACAGACTGGGATTGAATCCTGGCTTCCCTTAGGCAACTTACTTAACCTTTCTGTGCCTCAGTTTCAGTATCTTTTTTTTTTTGAGATGGAGTCTCCCTGTGTCGCCCATGCCTGTAATCCCAGCACTTTGGGAGGCCAAGGCGGGTGGATCACCTGAGGTCAGGAGTTCGAGACCAGGCTGGCCAACGTGGTGAAACCCCGTCTCTACTACAATTAAAAAATTAGCCAGGCATGGTGTCGTGTGCCTGTAATCCCAGCTACTCGGGAGGCTGAGGCAGGAGAATCGCTTGAACCCGGGAGGTGGAGGTTGCAGTGAGCCAAGATCGCACCACTGCACTCCAGCCTGGCAACAGAGGGAGACTCCATCTCAAAAACAAATTAATTAATTAAATTAAATTAAATAATATGTATCCATTTCGTAGAATGACTCCAAAGTGCCTAGAACAAGAGACAGCCACACGAGGTCCTCAATAAGTATCAGCTATCAGATTTTTGAACAGACATGTTGTGGGGCTGTGAAAGTTTCAGAAAGTGTCATTTCCCAGGCCCAAGGCAGCGACTTGCTTCTGGGTCCTGGTGCTGTTATTTCAAATGACTAACATTGTGACTATGTAATGAACCACTTCCAATTTTCTGTGAATTGGAAGATGACTGTCCTAATTCTGTTTTAGAACATCAGAGACCCCTGGATACCCAATTGTTAGGGGAGCCTGCTAACCAGACTCCTGTCCTGGAGTGGCAAGCCAGGCAGAAAGGGATGACCTTGAGGGGGGGTCACAGACCCTTTCTACAAGATTATTTTAATGCTAATGCTCAGACACTCCCAACAGGGCTCAGAGCCCTTTTGCTCTCATCCAGTGAGAGCGTGCTGTGGGTGCACATTACAAAAAAGCCCGGTTAGAGAAACGGAGCAAGCCCCCCAGGGTCTAGAAATGGATGGCTCTGGGAAATGGGGATTTCCCATCCCACTGAGGTGTGGCCACAGGTTCCCAGCACCCAGACCCCCTCTGAAGATGGCCAGGGAGTTAAGAAGATGAGGGGCCAGGGTGGGGGTGTACAGTCAGAGACTGAGCAGGCCTTTCAAAGTGGGAGGAGGGCCTGCTAAGTAGGTAGCTGGGGAGTTATCATTCCCATTTCACAGTTGAGGAAACGGAGGCCCAAAGCACAGAGACTTCTGTTTTCTCTAAGCAAAGATTAGCCTGGTACAAGTACAGCTGATGACCCAGCCCTGACATCCTCCTCTCCCTAACTCCCCCATCCAGGCATTTGGTGTAGACACCCCTGAGGGAGTTAGGAGCCCTGGGGGCCAAACCGACTCGGTTACTGTTTCCCATGTGGATCTTGAACAAATCACCTGTCTTCTGAGCTTGTTTCCTCATCTGTACAAGGGGTTGGTTACTATGCCCCACCTTCACCCCTTCCTATTTTTCTTCCAATCCCCTCACTCTGAAGCTTGCCCAGAAACTCATCCCAAAGGGGCAAACCCATCTGGAGGCCTGGAGGTCATTGGCCCTGGCTCAGGGATCCTGTCTGCTCCCAGCCCACAAGGAGCGGATATGGGCCAACCTAGTGGTTCGTGTCCACCTGGCCCAGACCCAGAGATGTCTTCATTCTGGGAGTTTTCCCAAGAGCTCATCCCCGTCCTTCTCTCCCCAGCGCTTCCCGTTCTCTGGTCCCTCAGCACCTTCAGTTGGTCCAAGTCCTTTCTACAAACACACAAACATGCAGACCCTTTTTCTGCCAGACCCATGATGGCGGTGTCTGTGGGGACAGGGCCTACATAATTTAGCTCATTTAATCTTCACAACACCCTGGGGAGGTAGCTCTATGTACCCACTTTCCAGATGTGGAAACTCATGGTTACAGAGAGCAAAGGTCTTTCTCCAGATCCCAGTGTTGGCGGTGGAGGTCTTGGCCTGTTTTTTTTCTGTTACGTCTCCCTGTCTCCCTTCACAATCTTCCATGGAGTGTTCAGAATGGTACCCAACCATGGCCAGTCTCTCAAATGTTACATTATGCAGCCATTAAAACAATGATTACACATACACAAATGACTCACCACAACGAGAAAATGCTTATGACACAATATTCAAGGGAAAAGCAGGACATAAAAGTTGCAGATACAGTATGATAAAATTATATGAAAATGGTTGTGCATGGAAAAAAGACTGAAAGGAAACACCAAAATATCCAGAGTGATTGTTTGTGTCCTGGTACTATGGATGATTTCTTTCCTACTTTTCCACTTTTCTACATTTGCCAAATAGTCAATCGGCATACAGTTTTACAACAAAGAAAAGGCACCAATGATAATAATGATAATAATAAAAAGAATGATAGGGCCGGGTGCGGTGGCTCACGCCTGTAATCCCAGCACTTTGGGAGGCCGAGGAGGGCGGATCACCTGAGGTCAGAATTTGGAGACCAGCCGAAACCCTGTCTCTACTAAAAACACACAAAAATTAGCCGGGCGTGGTGGTGCATGCCTGTAATCCCAGCTACTAGGGAGGCTGAGGCAGGAGAATTTCTTGAACCCGGGAGGCAGAGGTTGCAGTGAGCCGAGATCGTGCCAGCAACAGAGTGAGCCTCCGTCTCAAAAAAACAAAACAAACAAATAAATAATAATAAGAAGAAGAATGATAACAATACATTTGCGGTTGAAATATTTGGAAACCTGCTGCTTCCTCTTCAACTTCCTCTCCTTCAATTCCCTCCAAAGTCTACGTTTTCAGGACAACGTGACTATAACCCAGAGACAAGGGAGGATTTGTGGGGAGCAGGCAGTATCTCCACAGACCCACGCCCACCTCCTCCTCCTCTCCTTTGACCCGGTTCTCCTCTCTGTCGAGTGAGGACCCCCACCCCGGGCCCTCCTCCCAGCACCTACCCCCAGCTGCTGCTGGTGCTCACCTGAAGCTTGCTGGCCGGCCTTCGAGATGCGAAGTGCGCACACCTGTGCCTGCAGGTGAGGACTCCGCTGGGGAGCGCTCCGGGAGGAGGGAGCCGGCCGGGGGCGGGGCCGCGACGTCACCGGCCCCGCCCCGCGCCGCTTCCCGGCCCCGCCCCGCCCCGCCCCGGTTTCCCGGCCCCGGGGGTTTCGTGGTTCTCATGCTTGCGGGGTGAGGCGCTGGGACACTTCTCCCGGCACGCACGCCCCACATGGCTTGGGCCCCGGGCGTCAGCCGCGCCCGCCTTGGAGGGAACCTCCAAGTGCGGTCCTCGGGGGTGGGCGGACTGAAAGGGGAGGTCCCGCTCTCCCAGATGAGCATCTTTCTGATCTCCCAGATCGGAAAGAGCTGGGATCCCCCACCCCACCTCCACCCCTGGGTTACTTAGAACTCTTGGGGCCTCGGACTTCAGGTTCAGATCACCTGGAGTAAGGGATGACCTCGGAGGGATGAGGAGCCTCCGAAAGGCCTGTTTCCTTCTTCTCGCAGCCCACTCTCTGTACTTCTCTCTAGCCCGCTCCAACACCTAAGAGAGAGATAGGGACATGGAGATCGGGGTGTTTGAGTCAAGTTATCTTTGGATCTGACACCTGCGCTCGGGAAACTATCCATCTTCTTTGTATTATCTGAGACTGCTTGTATTTGGCAAATTTTTTTCTTGAAAATATCAGCCTGCTGGTGGTGGCAGAGATAAGGGTCTCCGCTCTGTGGGACATGTTCCAGCTGCCCAAGAGTCGTAAATTAGCGTTTGCCTTAGGGCAGCAATTCCATTTCTGGAAATCTCTTCCAAGGAAGTCATGCAGAATACCTGTTCATTGTGGAGATCTTTTTATTTACTTTTTTTTTTTTTGAAGCAGGGAGGGTGTTGCTCTGTTGCCCAGGCTGGAGTGCAGTGGTGTGATCACGGCTCACTGCAGCCTCGAACTCCTGGGCTCAAGCCATCTGCCCACCTCAGTCTCCTGAGTAGCTGGGACTACAGGCGAGCACCACACCCTTCTAATTTTTCCATCTTTTGTAGAGATGGGGTCTCTGGCCAGGCGTGGTGGCTCATGCCTGTAATTCCAGCACTCTGTGAGGCAGAGGTGGGTGGATCACTTGAGGTCAGGAGTTCAAGACCAGCCTGGCCAACATGGTGAAACCTCGTCTGTTCTAAAAATACAAAAATTAGCTGGGTGTGGTGGTGCATGCCTGTAGTCCCAGCTACTTGGAAGACTGAGGCAGGAGGATAGCTTGAACCTGGGAGGCGGAGGTGGCAGTGAGCAGAGAACGCACCACAGCACTCCAGCCTGGCAACAGAGTGAGCTCCTGTCTCAAAAAAAAAAAAAAAAAAAAAAAAGGTGGGGTCTCACTATGTTTCCCAGGCTAGTCTTGAACTCCTGGGCTCAAGTGATGAACCTACCTCAGCCTCCCAAAGTGCTAGAGTTAGAGGCGTGAGCCACTGCACCCAGGCATTGTGGAGTTCTTTATAATGGGGAGGGTTGGGGCTGGTCTAAGTGTCCAGAGAAGGGGGTTCTTTAACAGAGCAAACACACAATAGAACATTATGCAAGCATTAAGTTATGTTTACAAACAGCTTATAATAATATGAGGAAATATGTTATAATATGAAGAGAATAAAAGCAGGATGTCAATGTGTGGTGACAGCAGGGTCACAGCTATACTTAAAAGCAAAACAATTTATGCACAAGGAAGAGTCTGGAAGGAAAATGTTCACTACGACTATTTCTGGGTGGTGGCACGATGAGGCTTCTTTATTATCCTTCTGTTTCCCTGCTGCTTTTTCAACATCTAATAAGCTTATATCACTTTTATAAAGTTTCTTCATTTCTTTTTTTTTAATTAAAAAAAATTTTTTTGATACGGAGTCTTGCTCTGTTGCCCAGGCTGGAGTGCAATGGCGCAATTTCAGCCCACTGCAACCTCCGCCTCCCAGGTTCAAGCGATTCTCCTGCCTCAGCCTCCCAAGTAGCTGGGACTATAGGTGCCCGCCACCGTACCCAGCTAGTTTTTTGTATTTTTGGTAGAGACAGGGTTTCACCATGTTAGCCAGGATGGTCTCGATCTCCTGACCTCGTGATCCGCCCGCCTCGGCCTCCCAAAGTGCTGGGATTACATGCGTGAGCCATCACATACGACCTAATTTTTGTATTTTTAGTCGAGGCGGGGTTTCACCACATTGGCCAGGCTGGTCTCGAACTCCTGAACTCAGATGATCCGCCTGCCTTGGCCTCTCAAAGTGCAGGGATTACAGACGTGAGCCGCTACGCCCAGCCAAGTTTCTTCATTCCTTAAAAAGTTCCCAGTTTCAGGGCACGGTGGCTCACACCTGTAATCCCAGCACTTTGGGAGGCCAAGACAGGTGGATCACTTGAGGTCAGGACTTTGAGACCAGCTTGGCCAACATGGTGAAACCCCATCTCTACTAAAAATACAAAAATTAGCCAGGCAGGGCGGCACACATCTGTAATCCCAGCTACTCAGGAGGCTGAGGCAGGAGAATTGCTTGAACCCGTGAGGCGGAGGTTGCAGTGAGCTGATATCACACCATTGCATTCTAGCCTGAGTGACAAGAGCAAAACTCCATCTAAAAAATAAAAATAAATAAAAACGTAAAAATAAAAATACAAAAATTAGCCAAGCATGATGGCGGGCACCTGTAATCCCAGCTACTCAGGACACTGGGGCAGGAGAATGGCTTGAGCCCAGGAGGCGGAGGCTGCAGTGAGCTGAGATCACGCCACTGCACTTCAGCCTGGGTGACAGAGCAAGACTCAAGAAAAAAAAAAAAGTTCCCATTAGTTGAGCACCTACTATAATCTAGGATAAGCCCCTTTCATGTAATCCTTGCCATAGTCCTGGGGTAGGAATTCTTATTTGTTCATGTTACAGATGAGGAAAGGAGGGTCTGAGAGGTTGATTCCCAAAGTCACATGTGTAGAAAGGGCCAGAGGCCTTTCTGTTCTAAGCCCAACAGGGCCTCTTAGGCAGACTCCTGGTTAGCCACCAGGCTAAAAGGCTACCAGCCCCCACTGGGCTAAAGGGAGTCAAGGAGCAGAGTTTGTTTACCCTTGGGCAACAGCTTCAAAAAAAGGCAGTGTGGAAGGAAACCACAGAGTGTGAGGGGCAGGAGTCTCACCCTGCCTTCTTCCTGAGGGGGAGCCCCTTCCTCCCACCCAGGGGGCTTTGAGGCTGGCAGTGCCCACCCAGAAAGGACCCAGGGAGGACAGAGCTTCCCAGAGTTCAAGCTGCAAGACTGAGAGGTCAGCTATCAGGCCCATCCACCAATAATGTAATATATATATTATACATAATATATATATATTACATATAAATATATAATATATAAAAGTATATATAATTTATATAATATATAAAATATATATTTTATATAATATATAAAATATATATAATATATAAATATATATATAAATATATATTTATATAATATATAAATATATAATATAAATATATATTTATATATTATATAAAATATATATTTAATATATTATATAAATATATTTTTTATATTTTATATATAGCCGGGCACAGTGGCTCAAGCCTGTAATTCCAGCACTTTGGGAAGCCGAGACGGGCGGATCACCTGAGGTTCTGGAGTTTGAGATCAATCTGGCCAACATGGGGAAACCCTGTCTCTACGAAAAATACAAAAATTAGATGGACATGGTGGCAGGAGCCTGTAATCCCAGCTACTCAGGAGGCTGAGGCAGGAGAATCACTTGAAACAGGGAGGCAGAGGTTGCAGTGAGCCGAGATTGCGCTACTGCACTCCGGCATGGGCAACAAGAGCAAAACTCCATCTCAAAAGAAGAAAAGAAAATGTCAGTAGCTTTTAGTATATTCACAAGGCTTTGCAACCACTAATACTATCTAATTCCCCAATTTTTTTTTTTTTTTTTTTGAGATGGAGTCTCACTCTGTCGCCCAGGCTGGACTGCAGTGGCACCAGCTTGGCTCACTGCAACCTCCACCTCCCAGGTTCAAGCGATTCTCCTGCCTCAGCCTCCTGGGTAGCTGGGACAGGCACCCGCCACCATGCCTGGCTAATTTTTGTAGTTTCGGTAGAGATGGGGCTTCACCACGTAGGCCAGGCTGGTCTTGAACTCCTGACCTCAAGCAATCTGTCCACTTCGGCCTCCCAAAGCAGTGGGACTACAGGCGTGAGGCACCATGCCCAGACTAATTCCCCAATATTTTTATTGACCTAAAAAAAACCCCCAGCTGGGCGCGGTGGCTCACGCCTGTAATCCCAGCACTTTGGGAGGCTGAGGCAGGCGGATCACGAGGTCAGGAGATCGAGACCATCCTGGCTAACACAGTGAAACCCCGTCTCTACTAAAAACACAAAAAATTAGCCGGAGGTAGTGGCAGGCACCTGTAGTCCCAGCTACTCGGGAGGCTGAGGCAGGAGAATGGCGTGAACCCAGGAGGCACAGACTGCAGTGAGCCGAGATTGCGCCACTGACTCCAGCCTGGGCCACAGAACAAGACTCCGTCTCAAAAAAAAAAAAAAAAAAAAAAGAAACCCCATCTCCACTCGCAGTCGCTCCCCACTTCAGCCCTCCCCCCAGCCTCTGGGGACCGCTAATGGACTTTTGTCTCTGGATTTGCCTCTTTTGGACAGCTCATGTAAATGGAGACAGCATCTGGCTTCTTTCACTCAGTGTCGTGTTTTCAAGGTTCATCCATGTTGTAATGTGTGTCAGGTCCTCCTTCCTTTTCATCACCGAGTAAGATTCTAGACTGAGCCCCACAGTCTGGATTTAGTCGACTGCATCCTTCTTGGGGTTTTTTTGGTTTTGTTTTGTTTTTCTGAGATGGAGTCTCACTCTGTCATCCAGGCTAGAGTGCAGTGGTGTGATCTCAGCTCACTGCAAACTCTGCCTCCTGGGTTCAAGCGATTCTTCTGCCTGAGCCTCCCAAGTAGCTGGGACAGGCACCTGCCATCACGCCTGGCTAATTTTTGTAGCTTTAGTAGAGACAGGGTTTCACCACATTGGCCAGGTTGGTCTTGAACTCCTGACCTCAAGTGATCTGCCCACCGTGGCTTCCCAAAGTGCTAGGATTACAGGCCACCGCATCCAGCCCTCGTGGGTATTCTGTTTGTTTGTTTGTTTTTTTATGGAGTCTTGCTCTGTCGCCTAGGCTGGAGTGCAGTGGTGTAACCTCGGCTCACTGCAAACTCTGCCTCCTGAGTTCAAGAGATTCTCCTGCCTCACCCTCCCAAGTAGCTAGTATTACAGGCATTCACCACCATCCCTAGCTAATTTTTGCATTTTTAATAGAGACAGGGTTTCACCAGGTTGGCCAGGCTGGTCTTGAATTCCTGACCTCAGATGACCTGCCCCCCTCAGCTTCCCAAAGTGCTAGGATTATAGGCGTAAGCCACCGCACCCAGCCCTTGGGTTTTTTTTTTTTAAATGTGCTCCACTACCCCCATATTTCCCTAAGCTGGTAATCAAGTGTAGATCCTAGAGGCTGGTAGCTTGATTTGATTTGAATTCAATGATTTTATCAAGAATATTTTGGCCAGGTGTGGTGGCTCACGCCTGTAATCCCAGCACTTTGGGAGGCCAAGGCCAGTGGATCACAAGGTCAGGAGTTCCAGATCAGCCTGGCCAACTTGGTGAAACCCTGTCTCTAGTAAAAATACAAAAATTAGCAGGGTGTGGTGGTGGGTGCCTGTTATCCCAGCTGCTTGGGAGGCTGAGATAGAAGAATCACTTGATCCCGGGAGAGGGAGGTTGCAGTGAGCAGAGATTGCACCACTGCACTCCAGCCTGGGCAACAGAGCAAGACTCCTTCTCAAAAGGAGTCTTTTTTTTTTTTTTTTGAGACGGAGTCTGGCTCTGTCGCCCAGGCTGGAGTGCAGTGGTGCTATCTCAGCTCACTGCAAGCTCTGCCTCCTGGGTTCACACCATTCTCCTGCCTCAGCCTCCCGAGTAGCTGGGACTACAGGTGCCTGCCACCACGCCCGGCTAATTTTTGTGTATTTTTAGTAGAGACAGGGTTTCACCGCGTTAGCCAGGATGGTCTCGATCTCCTGACCTCATGATCCACGCGCCTCAGCCTCCCAAAGTGCTGAGATTACAGGCGTGAGCCACAGCGCCCGGCCAAAAAAAGAATATTTCATAGATGACATTGTGTCCTTCCTGGTGCACCAGAGAAGGAGGCCCATAGGGTTGGGCCGCCCTACCTTTTAGTGACCTTAAGGTTAATCAGTGGCTTTAGGTGTTGTTAGCCTCATCCTTCTGCTGCAAAGTTTCCCATCAATCTTTTACCCAGTGGATTTAGCATCCATTGGTGATCATTGACCAGGCATGCAATTTCATCCTTCAGTTTGTAGATTAAAAAACTGGCCCAGATGGGTGTGGTGACTCATGCCTGTAAGCCCAGCACTTTGGGAGGCCAAGGCAGGTGGATCACCAGAGGTCAGGAGTTCGAGACCAGCCTGTCCAACATGGTGAGACCCCGTCTCTACTAAATAATACAAAAATTAGCTGGGCGTGGTGGTGGGTACCTGTAATCCCAGCTACTCGGGAGGCTGAGGCAGGAGAATCACTTAAACCCAGAAGGCAGAGGTTGAGTGAGCAGAGATCTTGCCATTGCACTCCAGCCTGGGCGACAGAGCAAGAGTCCATCTCAAAAAACAGAAAAGGAAAAGAAAAAAGAAAAAAAACCCTCAAAAACTGGCCAGGAGCAGTGGCTCACACCTGTAATCCCAGGCTGAAGCGGGCAGATCACTTGAGGTCAGGAGTTCAAGACTAGCCCGACCAACATGGTGAAACCCCATACCTACTAAAAGATACAAAAATTAGCCGGGCGTTGTGGCGGGTGCCTGTAGTCCTAGCCACTTGGGAGGCTGAGGCAGTAGAACAGCTTGAATCCAGGAGGCGGAGGTTGCAGTGAGCCAAGATGGCGCCACTGCACTTCAGCCTGGGTGACAGAGCAAGACTCCATCTCAAACAAAAAACAAAAACCAAAAAACGGAGGCCACGAAGAAGAGAAGGGATTTGCTCAAGATCCCAAGACTAGTCATAATCGATAGCAACTACACATTGTGCCCTTGCTCTGCGCCTGGGACTGTTCTAAGGGCTTTTCATGAGCTGACTCATTTAATCCTCTCAACAACCCCCTGTGGTTGGCCTTATATTATGTTCCTCCTTTTCAAATGAGGAAACTGAGGAGGCCCCAAAATGGGGGTGGTGCCACCTTTTTTTTTTGAGACAGAGTCTTGCTCTGTCGCCCAGGCTGGAGTGCAGTGGCGCAGTCTCAGCTCACTGCAAGCTCCGCCTCCCGGGTTCATGCCATTCTCCTGCCTCAGCCTCCCGAGTAGCTGGGACTACAGGCGCCGGCCACCACGCCCGGCTAATTTTTTTGTATTTTTAGTAGAGACGGGGTTTCACCATGTTAGCCAGGATGGTCTCGATCTCCTGACCTCATGATCTGCCCACCTCGGCCTCCCAAAGTGCTGAGATTACAGATGTGAGCCACCGCGCCCGGCCGAGGTGCCACCTTTGATGCATCGGTTGCTAATTCACGTTGGGAGATCCTGGAGGACCAAGAAACCAGAAAACACGGTTCTTGCTCTGGTAAGTGTAGACATGGACAAGGTGATCAGAGCCATAAGAGAGAAGGGATGGGAGTCACGAAGCCTTCCCAGAGGAGCTTCACTGCAGCTGGGCCTTCAAGTATGTGTAGGAGTTTGCCGAGGCAGTAAAGGCAGAGGCCCACCATCTGAGTCAGGCCTGGGGTGTGATTCGGGCCGGGGCAACGACTCCATTCCTCATCACAGACAACCTTCCATGAATCTCTGCCCTTGGGCAGGAGGAAGAGGGAGAGGGTGTGGCTTGGCCCATTGCATACTTGGAGTCTGTGGACAGCATTACAAGATGAGGATTGCTGAGAGCTCTGGACTAGGAGTCTGAAGACGAACCTTCTTCTTTTCTTTTCTTTTTTTTTCTTTTGAGACAGAGTTTCACTCGTTGCCCAGGCTGGAGTGCAATGGTGAGATCTCGATTCGCCGCAACGTCTGCCTCCCGGGTTCAAGCGATTCTCCTGCCTCAGCCTCCCAAGTAGCTGGGATTACAGGCATGCACCACCACGCCCGGCTAATTTTGTATTTTTAGTAGAGATGGAGTTTCTCCATGTTGGTCAGGCTGGTCTCGAACTCCCAACATCAGATGATCTGCCCGCCTCGGCCTCCCAAAGTGCTTGGATTACAGGTGTGAGCCACTGCGTCCAGTCCTAAGCTGAACCTTCTGTGGGCTGCAGAAGACGCCTGGGTGCTGTACTCAGGTGCGGTCCCTCCCCTCAAAGGCCTAAGATAAACGGATAGAGATGGAACTGAGGGTGAGTCATTCCCAGCCCAGAATGGGGAGAGGTCACCCAGCTCTGGTCCTAGCTCCAGCTTCAAGATTCAGACCAGAGAGATTCACCCGGACCACTGACTTGAAAAGAGCCCCAGCAAACTTGGATTCAAAGTGCCCCTTGAAATATATGTGTATTTGCTTCTATGTACATACAGCATCTCTGGATGGGCCCAGAAGAAAAATATTTGCGAGTCATGCTTTTTTTTTTTTTTTTTTGAGACGGAGTATTGCTCTTTTGCCCAGGCCAGAGTGCAGTGGCGCAATCTCGGCTCACTGCAAGCTCCACCTCCCGGGTTCACGCCATTCTCCTGCCTCAGCCTCCCGAGTAGCTGGGACTATAGGCGCCCGCCACCGAACCCGGCTAATTTTTTGTATTTTTAGTAGAGACGGGGTTTCACCGTGTTAACCAGGATGGTCTTGATCTCCTGACCTCGTGATCCGCCCGCCAAGGCCTCCCAAAGTGCTGGGATTACAGGCGTAAGCCACAGCGCCCAGCCCATGCTTTCTTTAGTATATAAAAAGCAGTTACAAATCAATAAGAAAAATACTAACAATATAATATAAAAATGACTAAGAATAGTAAGAGACTGTTCCTAGGAAAGAAAATACAAAGGTTGGGGACAGGGCGGAAGGGAAACTGAGAGGGAAGGAGACTGTACTGTACCCTCTTTGGTAACTTTTTTTTTTTTTGAGACAGGGTCTCGCTCTGTCGCCCAGGCTGGAGTGCAGTGGTGTGATCTTGGCTCACTACAACCTCCGCCTCCCAGGTTCAAGCGATTCTCCTGCCTCAGCCTCCCAAGTAGCTGGGATTACAGGTGTGCACCACCACGCCCTGCTGACTTTTTGTATTTTAGTAGAGACGGGGTTTCACCATGTTGGCCAGGCTGGTCTCGAACTCCTAACCTCAGGCGATTTGCCTGCCTCAGCCTCAAAGTGCTGGGACTGCAGGCGTGAGCCACCGTGCCCGCCCAACTTTTGAATTTTGATCTATGTGAAAATATTTTCCATTCCATAAATCGAATTAAATTAAATGACCAATTTCCCCATTTTACAGAGAAGGAAACTGGGTCAACAGAATCTGCAGGCTCCTCTCCCACAAGGCCCAGGGTGAGGGCAGAATGGTGAGGGAAGGGGACCTGCCACCAGGCATCCTTGGGAGGGCGCTCCCCTTGGCTTCCTGATTTAATGCTCAGCTGCCTCTCCAGTTTGCAGATGTGGAAATGGAGGCACAGAGTGCGAGAAGGACACCCCAGGCTCACTGGCTGGGGTACAGTGGGGACCTAACACCCTCCTTGAGCCCTGTCACCACACAATGCCACCCCCAGCTAGGCATGACCAATTTCTCATTTTACTGGCGCCGGCCTTCTTCAGCGTCAACTTTCTGGTCGTTTGACCAAAGTGGACCATTGTTTCCCCAAATTACACTTTAACAAAAAAAAAAAAAAAAAAAGGCTAAGCCGATTGAATGATGGTCACGGGACTGGACAATTTCAAAGCAGATTTATTGGGGACTTGACTCAGCTGGCCATGCCATTCATTAGATTACTTGGAGAGTTGACTTTAAATTTAGTAGGCATTGAATTCACTGGCTTTCTGAATAGGCCTGGATTTGGAAAGAAATTCAATTAACTGGTTCTTTGACTAAATTAACAGGGTTCTTTTTCTGATTGAATTATGGCAGTTTCTTGGAAGACTTCACTTGCCTCTTCCCCGAAGCTTCCGTGGACCTTACCAGGGAGTCCTGAGGGCCGTGGGCGAGTCCCGCAGCTCCAGCGGCTGATTCTGAAGGCTGCTTCCTTCCGAGTTGGGCCCTGGGCCACTTCTCCTAGGAGCCCCTTCCTCCGGGTCCACACTGGGTGCTAGCGAGGTGTTTCTAGGACTGTTTCCCCAGCAGGCTCTCAGCTCTTTCGGGACAGGGACTGTGGGGCTCACCTGGGTCCGGGCGCTGGACAGAGGTCTTAGCTCAGAGCAGGGGCTGGGGCAGGATGGGAGTGAATTCAGTGGAACCGACCCCAGGCCTTCTGATTCCAAGGCTGAGGGACTCACGCTTCTGCCCCACTGGGACATCAAGCTTAGTTCTTCTCTCAGAGAAGGCAGGTGCTTCCCAGTTGACTCCAGTCATCCACCACCCCATCCCATTCCGGCCAGCAATGAGCACCCACAAGGCCAGATCTCCAAAGTGCACCAGGATTTACAGTTTACAAAGAGCTCCCACCTTCTCTGTAATCCTCAGAACGGTCCATGAAGGCAAGGGGGTCTCTTCCCTCTTTTACAGTTGAATGGCCCAGGGCTCCCAGAGGGGCTAGGCCTTGCCTAAGGTCACGTGGCCAGTGGGCAGGGAATATCAGGACTCCAGGCTGAGCCCAGGAGGTGTGCAGCGATCATAGGGGGCCCTCATCCTGTGCTAGAAGCAAGGAGGGATGAGGGCTGGAGGGTCTCAGCTCACGGAGCACAAGGTTCAGCTGAGCTGGGGTCGGTAGAAGGTCAGAGAGGATGCCCGGCACTCCCAGGAGGTGACAGGTGGCCACAGGAGTGGGAAGGGGAAACGGAAGAGGACTTGCTCACTCAAGTGTCAGCAGATCCGAGGGCCTGCCAGGGGGATGAGCAGGAGCCTGGCGGGCCCCCCCGCAGACTGCTGCCCTCAAGAGATGCAGGGCCAGGGCTGAGGAGGAGGCAGGGAGGCTACTCACCCTTGCTTTGCAGGATGAGAAAAGCTGCGGAGAAGGAAGAGGGCAGCTCTACCTGGGATGATGGCCAGGAAGGCAGTGCAGAGGCGGCGGCGTTGACCTGGTGGGGAAATGATCATTCTCCTGGCCAACCCGTGCCCCTCTCTGTCCTAAATGCTTTTCACTCTGCCCCTGGGTGGCTGGTGCTATTAGCATCCCCACTTAACAATGGCTGGAGAACCCTGGTGGCAGAGGTCAGTGACTTGCTCAAGTTCACATGGCTAGTCTTGAACCCTGGCAAGGGGGCTACAGGGCCTGGCTCTTGACCCCAGCTCCCTCGGAGCACAGAGGACCCCCAGGCAGGGGACAGCAAGAGCAAGCCCATGGGGCTGAGAAGGGGTGGCTTTCGGAGGACAGGCTTTTCGCTCATTTTTGCTTTTTGCCTAAAAGCGGAGGGAAGAGCAAGCTGGAGGTTAGCAGACTCAGTTGAGTCCCCACCATGTGAGCTCCCGACTGTGCAACTCCACCTCTCCAAGCCTCAGTCTTCCAGTCTATAAGATGGGGCTAAGATTCCTGCCTTGAAGCTTATGAAGACAAAACCCAATGCCTGGTGTATACCAGGTACTCAGGAAAGTGGGTTCCTGTCACCCCTCACACCCCTGGGGAGGTCAGGGACAGAGTCTGGAAAGGTCTCTTAGTCCAGGCCACCTTGTATACAGAAAGCAGGCTTGTCACTGGCCAGAGGCATCCTCCAGAGAAGGAAATTCTTTGAACCTCCAGATGCTGATGGCACGGGGGTGATGGCGGTGATGAGGAGAATGGGGATGAGTATGAAGGCGGTGACGAAGAGGGTAATTCTGGTGACTAAGTTCTGGTCACTCCCTGACATTCAGGCAGGCCAGGACAGGCTTGGCTAAGCACTGAGCATAGCTCTGAGAGGCGGGAGGTGGTGAGTGTGAGCACCCAGCTAACTCTGCTATGGGGATGATGCACCTGTCACTCTGTCACCTGACCGTGCCCCACCCTCGGGTCATGGCCTTGATAATTCCCTGTGTCCCCGCCTTTGCTGCTCTGACGGAGCACATCCTGTGGGATTGGCTGCCCAGGAGGCCACATTTCCTAGAAGGGGAGACACCTCCCTGAGGTCACACAACAAAGCTCGAGCAGGACAGGAACCCAGGGGTCCTGACTCTGTTGGGTTGTCCCTACCAGTCCCACCTCCTCCATGGAGTTCAGAGGTTGGACAGGAAGGCTGCAGTGAACCAATCCCTAGGCTGATTCCAGCTGAGCCCCTACTTTGTGTTGGCACCAGGAAGGGCCTGGAATTTGTCAAGACAGGGCCATCAGAGGATGCCCCTGTGAGCCATCCAGGAGGCAGAGGAGGGAGCAGGGTCAGCCTGCCAGGCTGGGGAAGGGCATTCCTAGAGGAAGGGAAGGCGAAGGCCAAGGGGTAGCAGGGACGGGCAAGGTATGGAGGTCTAGATGGAAGTAGAGGCTGCTGGGAGGCTGCTCCGAAGCTGCTCCTTGAGCGGGGTACAGGTGCCCACAGGCCTAGGGCAGGGCCTGCACAAGGAGTGATGGGAGAGGTCAGCGGGTCAAGTGCCAGGAGCCTTAAATGCCAGACCAAAGCCTCTGGACTGTGTCTTGTAGACCACAGGGGTCCTAGCAGGTTTTTAGCAGAGGACAGAGCTCAGGGTCTTCCCAGATGGCAGGGATGTGCGTGACAGCTGGGGTGGGCGCGGGGCGGATGCTAAGACTCTAAGGCTCCCTGAGTTACGGTGACCAAGAGGCCTTGTGAGCGCGTAGCATCTTGTCCACATGACTCTGTGTGGGGAGGGCTGGGAGATAGCAGGGTAATGGGCCCCTGGGCAGTAAGACCTCATTTTGTTGTTGTTGTGTTTAAGACAGGGTCTCGCTCTGTCACCCAGGCTGTGTGGTGGTGTGATCACAGCTCACTGCAGCCTCATCCTCCCAGGCTCAAGCAATCCTCTCACCTCACGCTCCCAAGTAGCTGGGACCACAGGCACACACCACCACACCCAGCTAATATTTTTATTTTTTGTAGAGACAGGGTCTTACTCTGTTGTCCAGGCTGGTGTCACACTCCTGGACTCAAGCAATTCACCCACCTCAGTCTCCCAAAGGGCTCGGATTAAAGGCATGAACCACTGCACCTGGACTCTTTAATTTTTTAAGTAAAAATTATTTATTTACTCTGGAGACAGGGTCTTGTTCTGTCCCCCAGACCGGAGTGCAGTGGTGCAATCATGGCTCACTACAGCCTCAACCTCCTCCTGTGTAGCTGGGCTACAGGCGCACGTTACCACACCTGGCTAATTTTTTTTTTTTTTTGAGACGGAGTATTGCTCTGTCTCGCCCAGGCTGGAGTGCAGTGGTGCGATCTCGGCTCACTGCAAGCTCCACCTCCCAGGTTCACGCCATTCTCCTGCCTCAGCCTCCCGAGTAGCTGGGATTACGGGCGCCCGCCACCATGCCCGGCCAATTTTTTGTATTTTTACTAGAGACGGGGTTTCACCGTGTTAGCCAGGATGGTCTCGATCTCCTGACCTCGTGATCCGCCCGCCTCGGCCTCCCAAAGTGCTAGGATTACAGGCGTGAGCCACCGTGCCCGGCCCACACCTGGCTAATTTTAAAAAAATTTTTGTTGAGACAGGGTCTCACTATGTTCCCCAGGCGGGTCTCAAGCTCCTAGCCTCAGGGGATCCTCCCGCCATGGCCACCAAAGGGCTGGGATTATACATGTGAGCCACCATACCCGGCCAGGAAATAATTTTTAAAATTGCGGTAAAATACCTATCATATAAGATTTGTCATTTTAGCTGGTTTTAAGCGTAGGTTCTGTGGCACTAAGTATTTTTTTTTGCGGGGGGGAACGGAGTTTCACTCTTGTTGCCTGGGCTGGAGGGCTGGAGTGCAATGTCGTGATCTTGGCTCACTGCAACCTCTGCTTCCTGGGTTCAAGCGATTCTCCTGCCTCAGCTGGTGTTGAACTCCTGACCTCAGGTGATCTGCCTGCCTTGGCCTCCTAAACTGCTGGAATTACAGGCGTAAGCCACCGCACCCGGTCAGCACTAAGTATTAATACATCCACGCTGCTGTGCTCCTCCCCCTACTGCCCGCCCCATCTCCAGAACTTACAGGGAACCACACAACCAGTTCCTTCCTGAAAGCTCAGAGGACAGGCTGCCTCCTCCAAGGAGTGATCCTGACTTCCCAGGCAGAGAATTTCTGCAATAAGCATTAGGCCTCCCCTGTCCCCAGATCCCTGCCCAGAACCCAAACACGGGTGGAGCCTCCACAGGGCTTCCCACCCAGCCTCCTGCTTCCACAGAACAGGATTCACTCTGGCCAGAGGAGGAAATTCTTTGAACTTCTTTGAAGTCCATGATGGTGATGATGATGATGACGGTGACAGTGGTGATGATGAGGATGGTGACGGTGATGGTGATGAGGATAATGGTGATGGTGATGATGGAGAAAAGGAGGAATCTCTGGCTCTCCTGCTGATGTCTTTCTCTGACCAGTACAGTCTCTGGAAGGCAGGATCATGTGTTTTCCCACCCTCTGCCAAAGATGGGAGCAGCCTGGGTTGGAATGCAAGGTGGCAGGAGCATACCACAGCTCTGTCACTATGATGGCAACAGCCCCATCCCTGTCCCTCACGATGGCCCTGAATGTGGCCCTGGTTGTCCCTGCCTGTGTCCTTCCTTGTCCCCCCAACCAGGGAGCTCCTGCAAGACTAGCCTGGGGTGCCCCCTTCACTGGCCCCCCAACATGGCCCCAGATCCAGTGGCTGGAGGGCCTTCCCAGTCTTGCCCTCACTTCCCAGCTGAGGAAACTGTTCACACACCCCAGGCTGTCCCCAACATCAGCACTGGAACATGGGACCTGGGTGGGCTGAAGGGCCCTCTTCAGTGTTTCTTTTTTTGCTGTGAGTGGGAAGGGCTGGGGAAACTGAGGCACAGGTGTCTTCATTTGCCCAGGTCACCCTAGAAACCTACTCTCCTTGCTGCTCTCTGGACTCTGGGGCCACATAGGGAGGTGGCCTGCAGGGCCCCTGCCCAAGAGCCAGGTCAGACCGGAAGCTCAGTGCCGGGTGTAGGAGCTGAGCAGACCTGGGCTCAAATTCCAGTTTGCTCACTCCTCTGGTGGTCACAGCGCCTTCCTCACCTGTCAGTGGGGTGCATGATAGTGCAGCCTCTCACACTGGCTGGAGCGGCCAGTAAGGCAAACACCCCAGGTCAGGCCCAGGCTCGAGGCGGGGGCTCAGTGAATATCCCCTCTACCTTCTTTTCCTGCCCGGAGGTCTGAAGGGGGCAGCCCAATGGTATAGACAGGCCTGGAGAAAGGGTGGCTCAAGCCCTGGCCCCGCCTCTGGCCCTCTGTGACCTTCAGTATTTTCGTCGGCCTCTCGTGACCACTGGGCTGTGTATGCAGGACAATATTCATTCTCAGGGTCTGCAAAGGCCACCCCCAGCCTTGTCCCTACCTCCTGAGGCGGGTGGAAGGGGCTGATGAAGGTCAGCCCAGAGATCTTGGAGTGAAAGGGGCAGAAGGCCCAGGGCTGGCTGCGGTGGACCCTCAGGAGGTGATGAAGCGAGGGTTGTTCCCCAAGTCCAGGGCCTCTGGAGCCTCTCCTTCCTGCTGTGTGCAAGGGTCCATAAACAGAAGGGACCGCCAGTTCTGGTTCCATTAGACATCCAAAAAACAGGCTGGGCGCGGTGGCTCACACCTGTGATCCCAGCACTTTGGGAGGCTGAGGCAGGCAGATCACGAGGTCAGGAGTTCGAGACCAGCCTGGCCAACATGGTGAAACCCCGTCTCTACTCAAAATACAAAAATTAGCCGGGCATGGTGGTGGGCACCTGTAGTCCCAGCTACTCGGGAGGCTGAGGCAGGAGAATCACTTGAACCTGGGAGGCAGAGGTTGCAGTGAGCCGAGATCGTGCCACTGCACTCCAGCCTGGGCAACAGAGAGACTCTGCCTTAAAAAAAAAAAAAAAAATCCAAAAAACGTGAGCGAAGGGGTTGCTAAGTCCTTAGACTTAGAGGGAGGCCCCCGGAGACCACTTGGGTGAGAGTCCCAGGCTCGGCTCTGCCCTGTCCTCCATTTGAGGGCTTGGGCAAGTCCCCATACCATTTGGGCCTCAGTTTCCCCATCTGGACATGAGGGTTTCCACTGGCCCAGAGTTGGGCTGGGAGTCAGGTGTGACCTCAGGGGACTTGTGGTGCTCTCCTGGCTCTTGGTCTCCACCTGGGCCTGGACTTTTCTGTGGGACCCATCAGGGACACTCAGCAAACGCCCCTTTGCATTTGTTTTATTTATTTATTTTTATTATTTTATTTTATTTTATTTTGAGACAGAGTTTGCTCTTGTTGCCCAGGCTGGAGTGCAATGGCACAATCTCGGCTCACTGCAACCTCCATCTCCCAGGTTCAAACATTCTCCTGCCTCAGCCTCCCGAGTAGCTGGGATTGCAGGCATGTGCCACCACGCCTGGCTAATTTTGTATTTTTAGTAGAGACGGGGTTTCTCCATGTTGGTCAGGCTGGTCTCGAACTCCCGATCTCAGGTGATCCGCCCGCCTTGGCCTCCCAAAGTGCTGGGATTACAGGCACGAGCCACCGCGCCCGGCTGTTTGTTTTTATGTCTTCTTTTTTCTATTTGTTAATAAAGCTCGCTTGGGGTCAGATTGCTAGGACCAAAAAGGCCCTGGCAGACAGCCTAGTCCATTATATAGACAGAGAAACTGAGGCTCTTGAGGCGAGGCGACCCGCCAGTGCCCTCCGGTCCAGCCCAGGCTGGGACCCGGGAACTCGGGCGGCGCTCGCCTGCTGCCCCCGTGTGGCCGCCGCGGGCGCTGCAGGCGGGTCCTGGTCACGCGGGGCGGGGCTGCTTCTCGTTGCCAAGCCCAGGGCGGACGTGGGGAGCACCCATAGGGAGAAGGCCTGCCCTGGCCACCTGAGACTGCGACTCCGAGAAGTGCCCTGAACGAGTTCATCTCCAAAGGGAAACCAGGGACGCTTCCAGGAGGCAGTGTCCTTGGAGCAGGTGGTCGGGAGTGCCCCGGGCGCCCCACCTGGAGGAGTCCAGCCCTGGGACGAATTCTGCGCTGGCCTGAGAACAGCGAGGGCCTCGGAACCTGGCGGAGGGGTTCCAGCGGCTTGGTTGCTGTGGACTCCAGCGAATGCCTTAACCTCTCTGAGCCTCCTTTTTCTCAGCAAGAAATTGGTGTACACACACACATACACGTGCACATGCATACACACACACACACCCTTCACAGGCTGTTGTGAAGATTAATTAAGTTGGTATTCAAAGCATCGGGCCCAGCCCCGGGTTGCAGGTGGGTTGTGTTCAGCCTCTCCTCTCTCCATCCCTCCCTTGCAGGAGTTTGGGCTGGAACTGCTCCTCCCAAAGGTGTCTCCAGGCCCTGTCAAGGCCCAGGGACATAGCTGGAACTAGCCCTGACCACACAGTGGGAGAGCTTCCTGTGTTCTCCCCTTCCCTTTGATGGGGTCAGGTCTCCATCGAGTGCTAGCCGTCTACAACACCTTATCAACCTCGTCAACGGAGAGGCAGAGGTCGGCTGTGGTCCTGTAATCCCAGCACTTCAGGAGGCTGAGGTGACAGATCACTAGAGCCCAGGAATTAGACCAGCCTGGGCAACATGGTGAAAACCTCTTTACAAAAAATACAAAAATTAGCCGGGCATGATGGTGTGTGCCTGTGGTCCCAGCTACTTGGGAGGCTGAATTGGGAGGACTGCTTGAGCTCGGGGGTTTGAGGTTGCAGTGAGCCAAGATCGCACCACTGCACTCCAGCCTGGGCAACAGAGTGAGACCCTGTCCCCCTAAAAAAAACAAATGAAACCAAAACAAAAGTCAGAGAGGCAGGTCCTGGGCCTTGGGCCCAGCACTGACCAGCAGGAGTACCTGGCTAGAATAGAAACTCCTTGTTTGACTTCATTGTATTTCTTTTCACTTTTACCTTCCATATGTGGCTAGTTGATACTGGTTTCCACTTATGTAGGGATAGGAAGTTTCCTTTTAAAATAAAATTGTTCCAGGCACAGTGGCTCGCGCCTGTAATCCCAGCACTTTGGGAGGCCGAGGCGGGCGGATCACTTGAGGTCAGGATTTCGAGACCAGCCTGGTTAACATAGTGAAACCCCATCTCTACTTAAAATACAAAAATTAGCTGGGCGTGGTGGCACACACCTGTAATCCTAGCTATTTAGGAGGCTGAGGCATGAGAATCGCTTGAACCTGGGAGGCAGAGGTTGCAGTGAGCTGAGATCGCGCCATTGCACTCCAACCTGGGTGAGAGAGTGAGACTCAGTTTCAAAAATAAAATAATAAAATTGTTCAAGTAAAAAAAAAGCAAGTTGATTTAAACATGTTATTCTATAATTTTAATAAAATAGTTTAGAGGTGCGCACTGGAGACAACAAAGGTGACAGTGGAGTGACAAGATCTGAAGCCAGCACTAGAAAGCCTCTACATCCCGCTAATCAGCAGGTGAGGCTGGGCCAGGAGCCTCTCATTTTTTTTTTTTTTTTTTTGAGACACAGTCTCCCTCTGTCTCCCAGGCTGGAGTGCAGTGGCACCATCTTGGCTCAGTGCAACCTCCGCCTCCTGGGTTCAAGTGATTCTCCTGCCTCAGCCTCCCGAGTAGCTGGGACTACAGGCACGTGTCACCACACCCTGCTAATTTTTGTATTTTTGTATTTTTAGTAGAGACAGGGTTTCACCATGTTGGCCAGGATGGTCTCGATCTCTTGATCTCGTGATCTGCCCACGTCAGCCTCCCAAAGTGCTGGGATTACAGGCATGAGCCACTGCGCCCGGCCAGGAGCCTCTCATTCTATGGACTGAAGTCACACATTCAATCCAGCGGGGATATTCCGAGCCCCGCCATGTGCTGGAGCCTGTACCTGCTGTGTCTCCTCTTTGGTGGGGAGACAAGCCCCCAGCCCAGGCAGGGTCCCCACCAGGCTGGACATAGACCCATTCTGGGTGAATGTGAGGGGAAGAAATTGAGCGTGCCCGGTGGTGGTGGAGCCAGGAACAGGAAGGCCTGGAGCCAGCCTGCGCTCCGCCCATCCAGCAGAGTCTCCACTTGGTGTGGATTTGAAAGTGATCTAACATGTCGTCCTCTCTTGTCACCCAGGCTGGAGGGCAATGGTGTGATCTCGGCTCACTGTAACCACTGCCTCCCAAGTTTAAGCGATTCTCCTGTCTCAGCCTCCCAAGTAGCTGGGATTACAGGCGCCTGCCATTATGCCCAGCTGACTTTTGTATTTTTAGTAGAGACGGGGTTTCACCATGTTGGCCAGGCTGGTCTTGAACTGCTGACCTCAGGTGATCCACCCACCTCGGCCTCCCAAACTGCTGGGATTACAGGCGTGAGCCACCGTGCCTAGCTCCTGACTCTGAATTTATATGCTCCTGATAAGCCATCATTTTCTTACACTTATTCACACGAGTGCTTAACAATAGAAAAAATGACATACCATTAGTACAGTAAAAAAAAAAAAATGTGTTCAGAGAAACTAAGCAGCACAGCAGCGGCATCAGAATCCCTGTGTCAGCTGTTGAACAGTGGAAACACACAGCGGCAGGCTTTCAGTCTCCTGGGATGCTGTGTTTTCATTAAAAGTTTACTGTACACCACATTTTATTTTTTCTTAGGCAAGAAGAAACATCAGACGCAGCTGAGGGACCAAGAAGCGGGTCCGTTAAGGACAAGGAGACATTCTGCCGGCTGGCTTTTAAAAATGTTTCCTATGGGCCTGGCGCGGTGGCTCACACCTGTAATCCCAGCACTTTGGGAGGCAGAGGCAGGCGGATCACTAGGTTAAGAGATTGAGAACATCCTGACCAACATGGTGAAACCCCGTCTCTACTAAAAATACAAAAATTAGCCGGGCGTGGTGATGCATGCCTGTAGTCCCAGCTACTCGGGAGGCTGAGGCAGGAGAATCGCTTGAACCTGGGACTCAGAGGTTGCAGTGAGCTGAGATCACACCACTGCACTCCAGCCTGGGCGACTGAGCTACACTCTGTCTCAAAAAAAAAAAAAAAAGTTCCCTATGGAGTCATCTGCCTTATTAACAAGGTTTTTGTCTTCCCTTCGATTTTTATAAACTGACCTCATCTTCATGTTGTATACCTGCATTTTCACTGCAAACCTGTCACAGAAGGTCGGGTGTGGAATTTTCCACTTTTGGCATCATGTTGGCACTCAAAAAGTTTCACATTTTGGAGCATTTCAGAATTTTTGGATTAAGGGTGCTCAGCCTGTAGTCAGATATAGTTGCATAGAGTGAGGGCATTATCCAAATAGATTTTTCAGTGATTGTGCTTCTTAAAAAGCAGACACATTTACATAACAATGAAGAAGTGGAAATCCTTTGCATCTTTAACCAGTCTCTTACTCTCATTCTCCTTCCCTCTTTTATAATCTTCCGTTTCAACTTAGGAAACTTATATTTCTCTATGCCAACTTTGTGAAACCATGCAGAATGGCTGTATCCAAAATTGCATGACAACAAAAAATTGTGAAAATGTCTGTCAAATCCAGTTGTTTAATTCTTTTAAAACTATGAATATGAAATTATTGTTATTCTACCACTTACTGTTTTGAAAAGAGTTCAAGGTTTTAGCTAGGTTATTTAATTGATGTTAAATCTGAGGGAGTTCCAAAAATGTGAAGAAAAAAAGAACACATAATTGTCCGAAGATTTAAGATCCTGAAATGTGATTCAGTAAACATAGTCATCTGTAGTTTCAACTTGGAAATTAAAAACGAGAAGATAACTTTTATCCTGTTTTGAGGAAAAAAAAAAAAGCCTATATCTAAAGGTTAATCTACATGTTCACAGAGTAATTAAGATTGTATTAAAATGTCTTTGTTTCTATTTAAAGTTTGTTATTCTATAACACAGTAGTTGCTTTTTTCTATAAGATCTTCAAGGCTGAGGACCGAGGCTCATGCCTGTAATCCCAGCACTTTGGGAGGCCAAGGCGGGCAGATCACTTGAGGTCAGGAGTTCAAGACCAGCCTGGCCGACATAGTGAAACCCCATCTCTACTAAAAATACAAAAAATTAGCTGGGCTTGGTGGTTCATGCCTGTAATCCCAGTTGCTTGGGAGGCTGAGGCAGGAGAATCACTTGAACCCGGTAGGTGGAGGTTGCAGTGAGCCGAGACTGTGCCATTACACTCCAGCCTGGGCTACAGGAGCAAAACTCAGTCTCAAAAGAAAAAAAAACCTTCAAGATAACAGTTTAATTTTAAAACAATTGTTTAATGAAAAAAGGAAGGTTAGGGACTAGAGAATTTTTGAAACAATAATTATGATAGGAATATCAATAACAAAATGTTTCTGAAGCTATAAATGTAAGCTAAAAATATAAACATCATTGACTAAATCCAGTCTTTGATTAGAACTAGTTTTTTCTCTATTAAGGCTCTTATTTTCTACTAGCACTAACTTGTACTCAACCCTTAGTACATATTCTCTCACTTTTTAGTAACCATTGTTATGATAAATTGAAAAGCCATTCAAATAAAATTTTGTGTGAATTAATCTGTTTGCCAGAGTGAAAAGAGAAGTAACAATAGGTAAACAGAACACTTGTGGCTCTAAGTCAGGGACTTAAAGTGCTGCGCTTAGCGGATAATGCTTCTGGCCACCTAAAGTTTGTTTCTGAAAACTGAAAGGAGTTTCAGTGGTGATAGCTGGGATCACAGGCGACCGCCACCATGACCGACGAATTTTTTGTATTTTTAGTAGAGACGCGGTTTCACCATATTGGCCAGGCTGGTCTTGAACTCCTGACCTCCAGTAAACCACCCGCCTCTGCCTCCCAAAGTGCTGGGATTATAGGAATGAGCCACCACTTCCAGCCTACATGTGTCTTTATGGGAGAAGAGTGTTTCCTGTAGGCAACAGAGCAATGGGTCTTTTTATTTTATTTATTTATTTATTTTTGAGCTGGAGTCTTGCTCTGTCACCAGACTGGAGTGCAGTGGCACCATCTCGGCTCACTGCAACCTCTGCCTCCCGGGTTCAAGTGATTCTCCTGCCTCAGCCTCCTGAGTAGCTGGGACTACAGGTGCGCACCACCACACCCTGCTAATTTTTGTATTTTTAGTAGAGACAGGGTTTCACCATGTTTGCCAGGATGGTCTCTAGCTCTTGACCTCATGATCTGCCTGCCTTGGCCTCCCAAACTGCTGGGATTACAGGCGTGAGCCACCACACCTGGATGGGTCTTGTTCTTTCATCCATTCATCCACTCTATCTTTTGATTGAAAAGTTTAGTCTACTGACACTCAATGTTATTATTGATAAGTAAGGACTGACTCCTGCCATTTTGTTATTTGTTTTCTGGTTGTTTTGCAGTCTTCTCTTCCTTCTTTCCTTCCTGTCTTTCATTAGTGAAGGTAATTTTCTCTGGTGATATGATTTAGTTTCTTGTTTTTTATTTTTCGTGTATCCATTGTTATGTTTTTTGGTTTGAGGTCACCATGAGGCTTGTAAATACTATCTTATAATCCATTATTTTAATCTTATAATAAGTTTTCATAAACAAGTAAAAAGAAAACTAATAAAAACTCTACAACTTAACTTTGTC
This sequence comes from Pan troglodytes, assembly GCF_028858775.2. Classification (NCBI taxonomy): domain Eukaryota; kingdom Metazoa; phylum Chordata; class Mammalia; order Primates; family Hominidae; genus Pan; species Pan troglodytes. Next base: position 40,367,720 of record NC_086016.1, read on the forward strand.
TCCCTATTTTTTAACTTTTTGTCATTTCTATTTATATCTTATTATACCATCTATGTCTTGAAAAGTTGTAGTTAATATTTTTGATTGGCTCATACTTTAGTCTCTCTACTTAGAATAAGAGTAGTTTATACATCATAGTTACAGTGTTATAACATTCTGCACTTTTCTGTATACCTACTATTACCAGTGAGTTTTATACCTTCAGGTTGTTACTTATTGCTCATTAATGTCCTTATCTTTCTGATTGAAATACTCCCTTTAGCATTTCTTCTAGGACAGGTCTAGTGTTGACAAAATCCCTCAGCTTTTGTGTGGAAAAGTCTTTATTTCCCCTTCACTTTGAAGGGTATTTTCACTGGATACACTGTTCTAGGGTAAATGTTTTTTTCCTTCAGCACTTTCAATATGTCATGCCACTCTCTCCTGGCCTGAAACGTTTCTACTCAAGAGTTTGCTGCCAGATATATTGTAGCTCCATTGTATATTATTGGTTTCTTTTCTCTTGCTGCTTTTAAGATCCTTTCTTTATCCTTGATCTTTGGGACTGTGATTATTAAATTCCTTGAGGTAGTCTTCTTTGAGTTACATCTGCTCGGTGTTTTATAACTTTCTTGTACTTGGATATTGATATCTTTCTGTAGGTTTGGGATGTTCTGTTACTATCCCTTTGAATAAACTTTCTACACTCCCCACCTCCTCTTTAAGGCCAATACCACTTAGATTTGTCCTTTTGAGGCTATTTTCTAGATCCTGTAGGCATGCGTCATTGTTTTTTATTCTTTCCTTTGTCTCCTCTATGTATTTTGAAATAGCCTGTCTTCAAGCTCATTAATTCTTTCTTCTGGTTTATCAATTCTGCTATTAAAAGACTCTAATGCATTCTTTGGCATGCCAATTACATTTTTTGGCTCCAGAATTTCTGCTTGATTCTTTTAAATTATTTCAATCTCTTTGTTAAACTTATCTAATAGAATTATGAATTCCTTCCCTGTGTTATCTTGAATTTGAGTTTCCTCAACACAGCTATTTTGATTTCTTTGTCTGAAAGGTCACATGTCTCTGTTTCTACAGGATTGGCTCCTGGTGTCTTATTTAGTTCATTTGGTGAAGTCATGTTTTCCTGGATAGTGTTGATGCTAGCAGATGTTCTTTGGTGTCTGGGCATTGAAGAGTTAGGTATTGATTGTAGTTTTCACTGTATTTATTGTAGTTTTCACTGTCAGGGCTTGTTTGTACCCATCTTTCTTGGGAAGGCTTTCCAGATATTTGAAAGAACTTGGATACTGTGATCTAATCTCTATCTGCTTTAGGGGGCACCCCAAGCCTCCTAAACTCTGGTTCTTGCAGACTCACAGTGGTACTGCCTTAATGGTCTTGGACAAGATCCAGGATAATTCTCTGCATTACCAAAAAGAGACTCTTGTTTTCTTCCCTTACTTTCTCCCAAACAAACAGAGTCTCTCTCTCTGTTCTGAGGCACCTAAAGCTTGGGGTTGAGTGACATAAGCACCTCTGTGGCCACCACTACTGTGACTGCATTGGGTCAGACCTGAGGCCAGCACAGCACGGGGTCTTGCCCAAGACCTGCTGTAACCACTCCTTAGCTATTGCAGGAGTTTGCTGAAGGCCCTGGGGCTCTACAGTCATCACATGGTAAAAACAGCCAGGCCTGTGTCCTTCCCTTCAGGATGGCAAGTTCTCCTAGCCTCCAGGTGGATCCAAAGGTGCTGTCTGGGAATCAGGGCCTAGATCAAAAACTGTAAAAGTCTACCTAGTGTTTTATTGTGCTATGGCTGAGCTGTCACTCAAACCACAAGATGCAGTCCCTCCCACTATTTCCACCCCTGTCCAAAGACAGAGGAGCATCAATCCATGGCCACCTCAAACACAGGCCATGGGGGGGTACTGCCAGACCACCACCAATGTTCTCATAAGGCCCAAAGGCTCTTAAGTCAGTTTGTAGTGAATGCTCCTGTTAATTATTTTTAAATGCTTTTTTTTTTTTTTTTTTTTGAGACGGAGTCTCACCCTGTCACCCAGGCTAGAGTGCAATGGCATGATCTCGGCTCAATGCAACTTCTGCCTCCCAGGTTCAAATGATTCTCCTGCCTCAGCCTCCCAAGCAGCTGGGATTACAGGCAACCACCACCACACCCAGCTAATTTTTGTATTTTTAGTAGAGACGGGGTTTCACCATGTTGGCCAGGATTGTCTCGAACTCCTGACCTTGGGATCCTCCCACCTCAGCCTCCCAAAGTGGTTCTTATAAAAGTACAAAATAGCTTAATGCATTATAAAAATAATCAAACTTACCCTTCTACAAATACTCGAAGAAGAACATCCATGAGAAAAAATAAGGCAATAGCTAGAGAAATAGAACGATACTCAAAAGGAATATAAAGTTTGCTGTCAGTGAAAATTAGGTCGGCAAGGACGAGAGTGACATCCAGTAAGACCAGGAAAACTCCAAATAGTCTAAAATAAGTAAATAAATAAATAAATAAATGCAAAGATAAAGGGGCATTTGTCCCTATAGCTACACTATATTTAAGCCACTGATCAGGTACCAAAATGTTATTATTTAGTATTAAGCTGCCCAGTGGCAGGAAAAACTGTAATGCCTTAGGATCTCAGAAAAATCACTGTTTTCACCCAATAGAAGCAGTTCTTAATAAACAAAATTCTCACCAAACCACTTCACAAGATATTATCATGGCCTTTTATAGTAGACACATCAGACCAACACCTCAAGAGAGAAAAGTAAAACTGAATTAAAATCACCTGTGTCTGTTTACAAACTCTTCTTAAAATTTGAGAATTTCATAAGAAGTTTATACCAACTTCTCATAAAAAATAAACCCTCATTAATCTGGATAATTCTAAAGAATTTATTAATAAAAACCAAATGAAAGCATGAGTAACATAAGCTCTTAAAAGACCAAGATTTTTCATCAGTGACATTTTCAACAAGTCCATGATTCCATATTTATGGGTGCTTCTAGCAGAGTGATGGGCACATGAGTCTTGAACTCTAAAGTACCTCCTGCCACTTGCTGTTACATATTCCAAATACATTCTCCATAAATTGATTAGACTATTTCCTAGTCTATGAAGGTGAATTCGTCTTTGAAGTACTTTTTTAAAAACTTGCAGCTCAAATTCAAATATTATTAATTCAAAAGGAAACAATTATATTGCATAAATCTATATCATAGTATGAAATCTTACTCTTATGTAGAGTCTAAATAAATTGTTTCCAGAATTAAAGAGTAATTCCAGATGTATAAGGTACTAATAAAACACTTTACTAATAATTATAGAATTTTAACATTTGATTTTCATTAATGTTACTTTTGCAGATGGAAGAAAAACAATATTAATATGTTACTATTAATCTTAGGCAAAAGCCACTTATTTGCAATTCTTAATGTCCAGCTTAAACCAAAATTCCATGATAAATTAGATTCCATTAGATGGGGCACATGGCTACTTAGCAACTGATGGACAGTGGAAATGCTTTTTTGTTATTTTATTTCAGTGTTTCTCATTGAAGTATTAAGTCTCATATATATATATATGTATGTATAGATACATATGAGACTCATATTTTTTTTTCTTTTTTTTTTTTTTTTACATGGAGTCTTGCTGTGTCACCAAGGCTGAGGTGCAATGGTGCAATTTCAGCTCACTGCAACCTATGCCTCCTCGGTTCAAGCGATTCTTCTGCCTCAGCCTCCTGAGTAGCTGGGATTACAGGCACCCACCATTATGCTTGGCTAATTTTTGTATTTTTAGTAGAGATGGGGTTTCACCATGTTAGCCAGGCTGGTCTTGAACTCCTGACTTCATGTGATCCGCCCGCCTCGGCCTCCCAGAGTGCTGGGATTACAGGCGTGAGCAACCGTGCCCAGCCAAGTCTCAGATATATTTAATACATGGTGTTTTCTATGTCTCACATACCCAAATGCAAAGGATGATACAATTGATGCACAATTTTCTTAATCTTGCTGCTGCAAAAAGAAGTAAAAATAAAATTAATCAGATTTCTTCTAACATATATTGTAAATTTAACCAAAAAACAAAGGTCCTTATAAATATAATTTTAAAAGAAAATCATTCAGAAGCTGTATAACAAAATGCTTTTTACTAATAGCTAAAATTTTATTCTTCCTGCTCCATGAGTATTTTACTTGTTTACTATGCTATCCAGAAGACAGTAAACTTTGGATGTTTAGTAACATTTCCATTGCATGCAAAGCCCCAACCCCAACTTTATGGCAATACTAAACTTAAACTTGTGGTCATCATCTCAAGGAGTATAGCATGAAGACAGAAAAGGGTGGTAGAAGAGAACTGTATTTTAATGCCAGCCTGGGCAAATCATCAAACTTTGGCCAGATCTCAGTTTCCACTGCAATAAAATAAGGTGTTTCAGGAAGGAGCATAGGGAGTAAATGATGCTCTTGTCATCTCCTCAAACTAGACACCTAGTGAACAGATACACATTAGCAAGAGTGGCATATGAGGTTGCAAATGAACTTCAGAGGTAAGACATTTTAGTAAGATATACTTCAAAGGAGAAACACGCGTAAGACTGGGCTCCTTCCATTAATCAAAGGAAGGAGAACCTGTTTGATGGAGCCTCCAATAATGCCTCATTTTACCTTATGGCTGGAGACAAGGTAGCTCATGAGGAACAATTTTTTTTGTCCTACTGAAGCCTCCTGTGTTGAAGGCTCTTCAGGAGGAGAAGCCTCCAACACAGGAGGCTTCAGTAGGAGAAGTCTTCAGGAAGTTTCTGTCATACTGAAGCCTCCAACGCAGGACTCAAATTCCACCCCAAGAGCCATGAATCCTAAGACAATGCTCACAGCCTGTGCCTAAGACTGAAGAACAAAGAGGGCAGATACTGAGCAGAACTGGGGCACTGGCAATTGGCCTTTGACATGAGCAGACATTTCTCAAAAGAAGACATGCATGTGGCCAACAAGCATATGAAGAAAAGCTCAATATCACAGATTAGAGAAATGCGAATCAAAACCACAATGAGATACCATTTCACACCAGTCAGAATGGCTATTACTAAAAAGTCAAAAAATAACAGATGCGGGCAAGGTTGCAGAGAAAAGGGAACACTTACACATTGTTGGTGGGAGTGTAAATTAGTTCAACCACTGTAAAAAGCAGTATGGCAATACCTTGAAGAGCTAAAAGCAGAACTATTTGACTGAGCAATCCCATTACTGAGTAGATACCCAGAGGAATATAAATCATTCTACCATAAAGATACATGCATATGAATGTTCACTGCAGCACTATTTACAATAGCAAAGACATGGAATCAACCTAGGTACCCATCAATGACAGATTGGATAAAGAAAATGTGGTACATATATACCATGGAATACTATGCAGCCATAAAAAAAGAATGAGATCATGTATTTTGTGGGAACATCGATGGAGCTGGAGGCTCTTATCCTTAGCAAACTAGTGCAGAAACAGAAAACCAAATACTGAATGTTCTCACCTATCAGTGGTAGCTAAATCATAAGGACTGATGAACACAAAGAAGGAAACAGACACTGGGGTCTACTTAAGTGGGGAGGGCAGGAGGAGAGAGGGGAGCAGAAAAGATAACTATTTGGGTACTGAGCTTAACACCTGGATGATGAAATAATATGTAAAAAAACAAAAAACAAAAAACCTCCCTGACACAAGTTTACCTATGTAACAAACCTCACGTGTACCTCCAAACCTAAAAGTTAAAAAAAACAAAATTGGTCTTTGATGAATGATGTTAGGTTAACCTGAGATAAAGGAAATCCCCAATCCTTCTAATCTTCCCCTCTCCACCTGGACCCACCACCTCCACCCAGGCTTGGAGAGTTAAGGCTGATGTAGATGGAGGATCAATTGGCCAAAAGAGGTGAATTCTCTCCTCAAGTTGCCATTCCCTTACTACAAGAACCTCTGATCCCACACAGTCTACTGGATCTCTGGGTATCAAGGAAATGTCATAAATCTGAACTCACTTGACAATGTCACCATACACAACCAAGTCTGACAGATTACGAAGGCATGAAGAAGTGGCTTGGGTGGCTTTAGCCCCTTAATCTGTTTGAGTGTCCCCTGAAACTATACCAAGTAAATACACAATTGAGACTTTTTTGGTTAAAAAAGGTGTACTATGTAAATGCAGCTTCAAGCAGTTATGTGCAGAGTTTGCAGGGAAATAACTATGACTCAGTAAATCCATACCCAGGAAAAGTACTGTTCCCACTCGGGAACAACAGACAGACACTCCAACATGAAGCAACACGAAGCATAGCCTCCATGTACCTTTCCTAAAAACAATTACTCAAAGTGCTTGAGTCAGCTGAGCAATGAATCAAAATGAAGAACACAGAAATAAGGAAGATGACTTACAGAGAAAAGATGATAAATAATATAAACTCAAAATTAGGTAAGTCTAAATAATAATTGTTAATGTAGCATAAAAATGTAGCAGGTGAACAAAAGCAATGGCAACAAAAGCCAAAATTGACAAACAGGATCTAATTAAACTAAAGAGCTTCTGCACAGCAAAAGAAACTACCATCAGAGTGAACAGGCAACCTACAGAATGGGAGAAAACTTTTGCAATCTACTCATCTGACAAAGGGCTAATATCCAGAATCTACAAAGATCTCAAACAAATTTACAAGAAAAAAACAAACAACCCCATCAAAAAGTGGGCAAAGGATATGAACAGACACTTCTCAAAAGAAGACATTTATGCAGCCAAAAGACACATGAAAAAATGCTCATCATCACTGGCCATCAGAGAAATGCAAATCAAAACCACAATGACATACCATCTCACACCAGTTAGAATGGCGATCATTAAAAAGTCAAGAAACAACAGGTGCTGGAGAGGATGTGGAGAAACAGGAACACTTTTACACTGTTGGTGGGACTGTAAACTAGTTCAACCATTGTGGAAGACAGTGTGGCGATTCCTCAAGGATCTAAAACTAGAAATACCATTTGACCCAGCCATCCCATTACTGGGTATATACCCAAAGGATTATAAATCATGCTGCTATAAAGACACATGCACACGTATGTTTACTGCAGCACTATTCACAATAGCAAAGACTTGGAACCAACCCAAATGTCCAACAATGATAGATTGGATTAAGAAAATGTGGCACATATACACCATGGAATACTAAGCAGCCATAAAAAAGGATGAGTTCATGTCCTTTGTAGGGATATGGATGAAGCTGGAAACCATCATTCTCAGCAAACTATCGCAAGGTCAGAAAACCAAACACTGCATGTTCTCACTCATAGGTGGGAATTGAACAATGAGAACCCTTGGACACAGGAAGGGGAACATCACACACCAGGGCCTGTCATGGGGTGGGGGGATGGGGGAGGGATAGCATTAGGAGATACGCCTAATGTAAATGACGAATTAATGGGTACAGCACACCAACATGGCACATGCACGAATATGTAACAAACCTGCACATTGTGCACATGTACCCTAGAACTTACAGTATAATAATAAAAAAAGTAGCAGGTGAAAATGTAAATAGATGATTCTAAAAGTAAAGATAAATAATATAAAATCATGAATAATAGTATTGATTTGAATTTTTAGGCATTCTTACACTAGGATTCAAGGTGTGGAAGAAGATAGAAGTAAAGGCAGGTTGCATTTCTTATCTTTCACAGATACAAGTCCAGTTTTATTCTCGATATTGATGGATAAAATGGTATAATTATGTTTTCTAAACATTTAAATATAAACATTGATAGACTAGATATGGGCTTCTGACTTGCATATCAACAAAAAATGCAAGGGATAAAAACAAATCAATTAATAGCAAAATATAGACAAATTTACAAAGAAAATATCAAAGTGTTTTTAATAAAGAAAAAGATGATAAATAAAACCAAACATACCAGAAATCATAAATACAAACATATTACTCTCATATTGCATATTGAGAAATACTCTCAGATAACTTTGAAATTAAAGGCATTACATGCTATAAACGAGAGACAAAAACTAAATTTAAATGACAATTCAAAAATAAAAAGATAGAGGCCAGGCGCGGTGGCTCACGCCTGTAATCCCAGCACTTTGGGTGGCCAAGGTGGGTGGATCATGAGGTCAAGAGATCGAGACCATCCTGGCCAACATGGTGAAACTCCATCTCTACTAAAAATACAAAAAATTAGCTGGGCGTGGTGGTGCGTGCCTGTAGTCCCAGCTACTCACGAGGCTGAGGCAGGAGAATCGCTTGAACCTGGGAAGCGGAGGTTGCAGCGAGCTGAGTGGCGCCACTGCATTCCAGCCTGGTGAGAGAGCAAGACTCCGGCTCAAAAAAAAAAAAAGAGAGAGAGAAAAAGATATGAGATACTAAACCTTAAAACACTAAAAGTTCCAATATTAATATCAAAGTTGAATTAAAAGCAAAAATATTAACTATGAACATGACTCATTTTTTATCAATAGAAGGTGGAAGCTACATGACACTAACAAGACCATGTTTAATGAAATGGGATTTGTATTGAAGGCAGGTGCTATCTCTCCCACTGGACACATTTTTCTCTTGTGCAGACTCTGGGGGTAGGGAGGTGGCCACGATGCAAAGCACGAAAAACACTGTAGTGACTCTGGTCTTCCTGCTCACTCTAGATCACTAAAACAGGGTAAGGACAATACAGGGGGATGACATGTTCATGCTGAAAAAATTATGAGTCACTTAGGAGAAAAGTAAATTTCTACACTTTATACCTTAAGACAAAGTAAATTCAGGGCAGATATTTTATTTAAATGAAGAAAATAAATTCAAAACAGAAATTTTGGTGAATATGTTTAAAATCTTGGGGTAAGAAGGACTTTCTGAGAATAACATTAAAGGCAAAATCACAAAGAAAAGTACAGATACATTTGGTTACATGAGGATTAAATGCTTTTATATAGTGAAAAGCAAGACAACCTGGGAGAAATTGCTTATATTACATAAAATAGAAAAAGGATCAATAGATTTAACTTTTCAGTCCAAAGCCAGAAAAGGATAAATGAAGCTGTGTCAAAGAACGTGCATTAGAACAAATATATTTACTAATATCAGAGAAATCAATGATGGCTACTGTTAAGTGTGGGAGGGGAGAAATGTACACTTTGCATCTTGATGTTAAAGCACATATCAGTATCAATAGCGTCACAATCATTCCCTTTGACACAGAATTTCCACTTCTGAGAATTTATAACAAGCAAATAACCAACAATATACAGAGATTTAGCCTCAAATATATTCATTTTTGTAACAGTTAAAAACTTGTAAAAAAATTGTTCAGTAATATCTGACTATTAAATGAATTATAGCACATCTACACCATGAAATATCACACAACTGTTAAAAATAATGTTGTAAGTGCACATGAATATATATTAACAAAAAAAAAACCATGATGTCATTAAGTAATAAGGTTATTTACAAAAGAATAAGTACGGTCTCCTATCTGTAAACAAAAAAAGTATATGCTTGAAGAACTTAGAAGTGCATGCATCAAAGTTTAAGAATGACTATATGTGGGTAGATTTGTTGATTGTATTTTCTAATTTTCCTTTAATGAACTCTTACATTATTTTCAGTTTTTAGAATAAAACCTATTTACAGATCTACAGTTTTCAAAGTATTTTTGCATGTTATTTTCATTTTATTACTAATTTTTTACAATACAATATCCAGTACATAGATTGCATTATAGCCAGTTTACATTTGAATAATCTGAAAGTTAAAGAGGGTTAGTGACTTGCTGAGTATCAGGTGAATGAATATATGATGCCAAAGCCAAGCACTGATTCCAGCTTTTACTATAAATCCAGTATCATCCCCCTGGTATGAAACACCAGCATTTCTCACAGGGACTACTGCAAATTCCTCCTGTATCTATGTAATGAGACTTTGTAATTTAAAAATAAAATAAAATGAAAACCTGCTTTATTTTGTTTGGAGTCGGGAAAGAAGGAAATGCTTGCCTCGCTTAATCTGTCTAATTTTGTTTCAGCCCTGGGCAGCTCCATTACAGAAAACGTATAGCTAATCTGCAGACACACAGTTTAATTCAGTGGCAAATTCAGGGTAATTTGAAGAACTACTTGTATTTGCCCTCTTTGTTTCCAATGTTTGTTTAGACACCAACAGCTTACAACCATGGTGAGTTAACTTCCTCTATGGCAGTACTTCCTCTCCAGCATCGACACAAGCTGGTGAATGGTTATACAACTGGGCAAGAAAGAAGCAGAAGAAAAATCTCCTGAATATGTCTGCAGTTCAGACACAAGCCAGTTTAAGAATGTATTGTTTCATTACAGTGAGTACATGGTAAAATGCCTTCAGGTCAGTGCAACAGGAAGTACTCTAGTAAGATTAGAAACAAATAAGAATAAAATCCCAATGAGCATAAAGAGGTCTTTAGTCAGCAAAATACATTTGCTTTTGCTATCAGTACTATTTGCTCATAGGCAAAATCTACAAAATTGGGAATCACACCATATCCAGTAAAAATGAGAAACGTTCACTATTGATGAGTTAAGTAGCATTCTGCATTCCTGTTTTTTAAAATAACTTTTAATGGAATTAATTTCCTCTAAGAATACTTTTTACATTTTCAAGCTAGAAGAACATTTATTTCTGAATGGATGGAATTTTTTTTTCAAAATAATACTTGACAAGAATTCAACTGGAGTAAATACGGTGCACCCTCCCACCCATACATTTTGATATCTTTCCACAGTTTCCCTTTTTCCTTCTTGCCTCAGCGGAAGCCCTGTCTCACTAAAGGTAAGAGATCCATCAATGGCTCCCTCCTTTCAAATTTCAAACTGACTTACTCATATGAAGCAACATTTTCAGCATCTCCAACTTCAAACTTGGAAAGTCGTTCTAACATTCTTTAGCCACCAAAAAAAAACAAATGCAAAATATATCATTAGATATTTGCTACACAAAATAGTGATGAAAAATATATTCGAATAACAAGAATCCCATGAATCTAAAGGATATAGTAAACATGACTTAGCTCACTGGAAGACCTAATATTTAAGAAAGAAAATTACAATCATTAACCAGAAACTCTTTCCTCATGGATACTTCCAACACTGAATTTTGCATATTTTTATCTTCTTTTCTCTGTCTCTTTCTATATATATGTATATAAAGATATATAAAAGAATATGTATACAGATATATAATATATAAATAATATGTGTATAGACATATCTCAAAGACATTGTGGGTTTCATTCCAGACCACTGCAATAAAGCAAAAACTGCATTAAGCAACTCACACAAATGTTTTGGGTTCCCTGTGCATATAAAAGTTATGTTTACCCTACACTGTAGCCTGTTAAGTTTGCAATGGCATTATGTTCAAAAAACTTATGTACATATCTTAATTAAAAACTACTTTATTGGTTAAAAAATGCTAATGATCACCTGAGCCTTTAGCAAGTCATAGTCTTTTTGCTGGTGGAGGGCGTTGCCTCCGTGTTCATGGCTGCTGACTGATCAGAGTGGTGGTTGCCAATGGTTGGAGTGGCTGAGGCAATTTCTTAAAATAGGACAACAATGAAGTTTGCTGTAGCAAATGACTCTTCCTCTCACAAGTGAGGATTAAGTGGTGAAGCCATCAGGTCCTGGACTTTGTTGAAAGCCTTTTTATTACTGATTCAATCTCGTTACTTGTTTTTGGTCTGTTCCGGTTTTCTATGTCTTCTTGGTTTAGTCTTGGTAGGTCGTATGGGTCAAGGATTTTGTCCACCTCCTCTAGGTTTTCAAATTTATTGTAGAGTTGCTCATAATAGTCTCTAATAATTATTTTTATTTCTGTCATATCTGTTATGAGGTCTCTTTTCCTTGTTTCTGATTTTACTTATTTGGGTCTTCCCTTTTTCTTAATTAGTCTAGCTAATGGTTTGTTGATATTTTTTAAACCTGCTTTTTGTTGTTAACCTTTTGTAATTTTTGCCTCAAATTTGTTTATTTCTGTTTGGTCTTCATTATTTATTTCCTTTTAATAATTTGGGGGTTGGTTGGTTCTTACTATTCTAGTTTCTTGAGGTAGAATTGTTCAGTGGTTTATTTGAAAGTTTTCTAGTTTTTTTGATCCAGGCATTTATTGCTAAAAACATACTTCTTTTTTTTTTTTATACTTTAAGTTCTAGGGTACATGTGCACAATGTGCAGGTTTGTTACATATGTATACATGTGCCATGTTGGTGTGCTGCGCCCATTAACTCGTCATTTACATTAGGTATATCTCCTAATGCTATCCCTCCCCCCTCCCCCTACCCAACAACAGGCCCCAGTGTGTGATGTCCCCCTTCCTGTGTCCGAGTGTTCTCATTGTTCAATTCCCACCTATGAGTGAGAACATGTGATGTTTGGTGTTTTGTCCTTGCGATAGTCTGCTGAAAAAATGATGAGTTCATGTCCTTTGCAGGGACATGGATGAAGCTAAAAACGCACTTCTTAATAACTGCTTTTGCTGTGTCCCCTGTTTTGGTATATTGTGTTTCTAGTTACATTTGTTTCAAGGAATTCTTAAATTTCATTCTTAATTTCTTTCTTCACTCATTGTAACTCAAGGGCATGTTGTTTAATTTCCATATGTCTGTATAGTTTTGAATGTTCCTCTTGTTATGAATGTCTAGTTTTATTCCATTGTGGTAAGATGAGATACCTGATAGAATTTCAATTTTTAAAAATTTGTTGAGACTTGTTTTGTAGCCTAACATATGGTCTATCTTGGATAATGTTTCATGTGCTGATGAAAAGAATGTGTATTCTGCAGCTGTTAGGTGAGATGTTCTGTATGTTTGTTATTTATGTCCATTTGGTGGAGTTTAAGTCTGATGTTTCTTTGTTGATTTTCTGTCTAGATGATTTGTCCAATGCTGAGAGTGGGATACGGAAGTGCCCAACTCTTATTGTAATGGGGTCTATCTCCCTCTTTAGATCTAGTAATATTCGCTTTATATATCTAGGTGCTCTGGTGTTTGAGTGCATACGTATTTACAATTATATACATATTACAATTATATTTCTTGCTGAATTGAACCCTTTATTATTACATAATATTCTTGTTTGTCAATTTTTATGGTTTTTAACTTGAACTCTGTTTTGTCTGATACAAGTATAGCTATTCCTGCTCACTTTTGGCTTCCATTTGCACAGAATATCTTTTTCCATTCCTTCATTATCAGTCTATGTGTTTCTTTACCAGTAAGGTGAGTTTCTTTTAGATAAAATATAGTTGGGTCTTATTTTTTAATCCACTCAGTCAGTCTATATCCTTCATGGGGTATTTAATCTATTAACATTCAAAGTTATTATTGGTAGGTGAGGAGTTACTTCCAACGTTTTATTGTTTTCTGGTTGTTCTGTATGTGTTTTATTCCTTTCTTCCTGTTTACTTTTGAAGTTGGGTAGTTTTCTGTAGGGATAAGGTTTCATTCCTTTCTCTTTCTCCTTTATGTATTGACTCTAACAGTGAGTTTTAAAGTTTTGCATGTTTTCATGATGGTGGTTATCATCTTTTTACTTCCAGATGTAAAACTCCCTTGGGCATTTCTTGTAAGGCTGGTCTAGTGGTGATGAATTATCTTGGTTTTTGTTTATCTGTGACAGATTTTATGTCTTCTTCATTTGTAAAGGATAGCTGTGATGGGTATAATATTCTTGGCTGAAAGATTTTTTTTCTTTCAGAACTTCGAATATATCATCCCATTCTCTTCTAGCCTAAGGTTTCTGCTGGGAAATCAGCTGTTAGTCTAATGGGGATTCCATTATAAGTGTGTTACTTTTCTCTCGCTATTTTAAAAAATCTTTGTCTTTGATTTTTCACAATTTGACTATAATGTCTGGGTTGAATGTATTTGGGGTTCTTTGATCTTCCTGGAACTAGATGTCTAGCTCTCTCTCAAGAGTTAGGAAGTTTCATGCTATTTTATTAAATATGTTTTCCTCATATTTTCTCTACACTTTTCCTTCTGGAATGCCCATAATATGAATATTTGATCAAATTAATGGTGTCCCATAAATCCTGTAGGCTTTTTTCATTCTTTTTTATCCCTTTTTGCCTGCCTGTGTTATTTCAAAAGACTTGTCTTCAAGTTCAGAAATTATTTCTTCTGCTTGTTCTTGTCTGTAAAGCCATTGATTGTATTTTTTCATTTCATCCATTGAACTGCTTAGCTCTTAGGGCTGTTTGGTTATTTTTATGATATCTGTATCTTTACTAAATTTCTCTTTCAAATCATGTTTTCCTGATTTCATTGACTTGTCTATCTGTATTACCTTACATCTCACTGAGTTTCCTTAAGATTATTCTTTTTTCTGTCATTTCATATGTTTATGATGGGGTTCTATTACTGGATAATTATTATTTCCCTTTGTAGGTGACATGTTTTCTTGCATTTTCACGGTTGCTGTGTTTCTAAATTGATTTCTACGCATCTGGTGAAAAAGCCACCTTTTCCAATTTTATGGAGTAGGTTTACTTGTATGAATTTATTTGTATGAATGGGTCTTGGATGTCTGTTCATTGGGGTATACTGGCCTTGGTTCTACATGGATGCAGTAAGTGTAGTCTCCATGTAGTTTATTCAGCTGTGATCCACACTAGTAACATTTGCAAGTTACTCAGTGGCCTAGGTTAAGGAAGTTTGTAGTGATGGTGGTGCAGCCTTGCCAGGGGTGGGCTCACTGGGCTGTTTCTCAGGGTAGGGGTGTGTGCAGGCACACAGTGGGTCAGAAAACTTGGAGTATGGCTTTATGCGGCTGGCCATGGTGCTGTCACTCTAGCCAGGAGCATGGGGATGCAGCTGCTCAACCAGGGCATGACCGCCAGATGTGCTTTGCAGGACAGTTTCTCAGGCCCAGGATACAGACACACAGCTGTTTGCCTGGCCTGGAAGCATGCACTTCAGGAGTGGCCTGAAGGGCTGTTTCCCATACCTGGTATGTGGGTACACAGCTGCTCATCTGGCCTGGGGCCAGTCTGCTGGGGGAAACTCATGGTCCAAATATATAATAGCTGCATAGCTGCATAGCTGCTAAGCTGGACTGAAAATATCTTTGCCAGGACTGGCCAAGAGGGGGGTTTCTCAGGCCTGGGATACAGTCAAATGACTTCTCAGCTGTCCTGGATGTGTGTCTGCTGGGGGTAGTCCATAGAGCTATTCTAGCTCAGGATGTGGGCACACTGCTGCTCAGCTGGCCTGGGTGGTGCCTGCCAGGGGAAGCCCAGGGGACTGCTTCTATGAGCCAGGATGTGGACACGAGGCTGCTCGGCTGGCCTAAGGGCATGTCTTCTGGGAGTAGCCCATGGAGCTCTTTCTTAGGTCCAGGACATGGACATTCATGGCTGATTGGCTGGTCTGGAGGTGCATCTGCTGGGAATGGATACAGGACTATTTCTCAGGCTCATGCAAGGTTGCACAGCTGCTTAGTAGTTGGCCTGGGAGTGTTTCTGTAGGGGGTGGCCTAAAGGGCTGTTCCTCAAGCTGGGACATAGGTATGTGGCTGCTTAGCTGGCCTGACAGTCTACTGGCCAGAGTAAGCTCCCAGGGTTGTTTCTCGGCCCTGAGACTCGGGCATACACAGCTGCTTGTCTCTCAGGTCTGAGAGACAGGTGCAAGGCCCACTCGGTGGTGTGCCTGCTGGGGGCAGCCTGTGGGACTGTTTCTCAGGCCCTTATTAAAGGCAGAGGGCTGCTGGGCAGGCCAGGAGCATGTCTGTGGTGGATGGGGCCTGCAAGGCTGTTTCTCAGGTTCTGAGCATGGGCTCATAGTCACTCTGTTGACCTGGGGGTGTATCAGCTGCTCAGAGGCTTAGGGGCCTCTCCCACTTGGGAGAGGGCATGTAGTGGTTTGGCTGTCTGAAGAGTGAATTTACCCTGGATGGGACTGCAGATTATTCCTCTGTCTGGAAGTGTGGTGGTGGGGGTTGATTTCCCTCCACTGCATTACTTGAGTTACAGCCAGTCCTGGGACCAACCTCCACACAGCTGGGATTGTGGCTTTAACCCACCCATGTGGGCTTGGTGTACTGAAGATAAAGCTCCAGTGCTGGAGAGGCACAGTGGCTACTGGCCCCCAGAGGAGGGCACACTCAAGAGATGACTCTGGTCTCAAGATGGTGCTGTGTTGCTGCAGCTTAAGTCTCTGGGGGTGGGAAGTCTTCACCTTGTACTCCTAGTCCAGGACATGCAGCTGTGCCAATTCTTGGCAATACTCCAAACTGGCCGGAGGGCTTGCAAAGACTGTGAGATTCTCCTGTTGTAAAGACTTTGTGTTTGTGATGGCAGTGGGGCTGGTGGGGATCTTCTGCCTACCTTCACCCTGCAATGAGAAGTCCCTCCTATCTCTGGGCCAATTCAATCCAGATGGAGCAGAAGGGGCTGCACAGGCTGAGTGCTTCCATGCTGTGGCAACTTCCAGTCACCACAGATGTGTCTCCACTCCTTTGCTGCACTCCAGGACTATCCCTTTGATACTCTAATCAAATCTTAGATGTGTATTTCTTGCCTCGGTTCTTTTTTGTAGGGGAGATGAGCACCAGGCATCTCTAGTCACCCATCTTGCTTGATTTAGCATAATTCATAAGGGCCCCAGGATTTTCAGAATAGTCAATGATTGCTGGCTTCAACTTAAAAGTCACCAGCTTCATTAGCCCCTAACAAGAGAATTGGCCTGTGCTTTGAAGATGTGAAACCATGCGTTGACTTCTCCTCTCTAAATATAAAAGTCCTAGATGGCAACTTCTTCCAATAAAAGGCTATCTTGTCTACACTGAAAATGTGTTGTTTAGTTTGGCCACCTTCATCAATTATCTCAGCTAGATCTTCTGGGTAACTTGCAGCTGCTTCTGCATTGGCACTTGCTGTTTACCTTGCACTTTTATGTGATGGAGATGGCTTCTTTCCTTAAACCTCATGAACCAACCTTTTAGCTTCAAGCTTTTCTTCTGCAGCTTCCTTACCTCTCCCAGGCTTCACTGAATCAAAGAGAGTGAGGGCCTTGTCCTGGATTAGGCTTTGGCTTAAGGGAATGCTGTGGCTGGTTTGATCCTTTATCCAGACCACTAAAACATTCTCCATATTAGCAATCAGACTGTTTTGCTTTCTCAACATTTGTATGTTCACTGGAGTAGCAGTCTTAATTTTCTTCAAGAAGTTTTTTTGGCTTTTCTGTTTTGTTTTGTTTTGGTTTTTGTTTTTGTTTTTGTTTTACATTCACAACTTGGCTGAACTGGTGCAAGAAGTCTAGCCTTCCTCACAATCATTTCTAGCTTTTGGTTTAAAGTGAGAGACATGTGACTCTTCCTTTCACTAGGACACTCAAAGACCATCATAGGCTTATTAAATGGCCTACTTTCAATATTGTTGTGTCTCAGGGAATAGGGAGGCCCAAGGAGAAGGAGAGAGATGGGGGAATGGCTAGTCAGTGGAGCAGTCAGAACAAACATGTCATTGATTAGGCTTGTCATCTTAATATGGACATGGTTCGTGTTGCCCCAAAACAATTACAATAGTAACATCAAAGATCAATGATCACAGATCACCATAACAGATATGATAATAAAAAGTTTGGAATATTGCAAGAATTATTAAAATGTGACAGAGACACAAAGTGAGAACACGTTGTTGGAAAAATAAAACCAGGAGACTTGCTCAATGTAGGGTTGCTACAAACCTTCAGTTTACAAAAAAGTAACATCTGAGGGGCAATAAAGTAAAGCACAATAAAACAAGATATACCTGCATATACACACACATATATGTATATATAAACTATATATGTGTATATATACATATATATGCTAAAGGATATATACATATGTTTACATATATATATACGCACATGCTCATATATATATTAAAGGATATATATATGACTACTGATGTTATTAATTTGGGTCAGTGCTAAAGAATATATCTATATATAGATATATATACACACATTTAAATATGCACATATGTAGACATGTATATAGACATGTATATAGATATGTGTATATATACACACAAATACATATATCTATATATACTACATATATAGCTAAAAGATATATCTGTGTATATATATACACACACATATATACATATGTGTTATATGTCTGTGTGTGTGTGGATATATCCTTTAGCACTGACCCAAATTAATAACATCAGTAGTTTTCAATGACACCACCATTGAAAGGTGAGTTATATCAAAGATATATCAAATTAGCGAAAGACTACTGATGTCATTTTATCCAGGCCAGTGCTAACGATTAAAAATGTACACATCAGGTCAAGTGACTTCAGAGACATACTTTTCTGGTTGAAATTATGTACAATTGCTCTACATTCATAAACTGGCTGAACTCTGAAAATTTATATGTCAATGATTTGGAATCTACTATTAATATATCATTTTTTCCTAGAAGAAAACCTTATATTATGTAAAGGTGCTCTTGGGCCTTAACAAACAATCTAATGAATCACAATTTAAGTGCAGTTCTTTATTACTTCATTTGTGAGTGAATTTTACCAATCTTAATATATGCCTCTCTTCTTTCTCTCTGTATTTTGAAATCTCGCCCATCATTGATGACTCTACCACACATTACTCTTTTTAATTCAATGGGGTAATAGCTAAAGGATTAAAAATGAACACAGCAAGACTCCACATGTTATCCTAGACTTAATTTTCTGATACAAATTAGCAATAATTATTCTACAATTTATAATCTAGTTACCCTGAAAAATGGACATTAATCAGTTATTTATTTGAAACATGGTATTTAATTTTTCTCTGGAAATGAGGTTTTAGATGTTTGTAATGGAATTTTTCAGCCTGTGAAAAAAACTTAATGAATCAAGTTTATATACATTTCTTTACTCCTAAACCTAATACCCAAGTTACTGTTTCTGGCAAAATTTACATAAAATCAACTTCAGTTTGTAAACACCCACCTTGCTTGCCCTTGTAATTTTCTGCCTTCTCACGTTCAAATACCACTAGTAACTCTTCACCAATCATGGATGTCTTTCCTGCCCCTCAGATAGGGTTAAGTAACTACAGACCCAAGGCAGGGCCTCCATACAATCTGATGGTGGGTTTACCTTTGGGGCAGTAGCCTCATGTGGTAACAGACGAAGAGACCAGGGGTCTATTAGCTTTGTTCTTTTCTGTTGAGAGCTCTTCAGCTCCCTGCCCACTGTTACCTCCTCCTTGCACCAAATAGGACTGTTGCCTCTTTTGGCTCACTCTAGTAGAGCGTCATACAATACACACGTTCTCATATTTTCCTAAGGTTTCAGGGTGCTGCTAAATAAGGGTGACCAATGGAATAGGAATAAGAAGCATTCCTCTTAAGACCTATTCCTCTTTTATCCAACTAGATCAAAGAAAGAAAGGTACATGCAGATACTACAGTAATAAGACTTTAGAAAACAGTGTCTAAAACACTCTGTATTGTTATGGATGCTCCATACAATGAACTTCCCAAATCTGAATCTCTCTTTTCTACATGTATACTTTTGTGTGTGTCTATGTGTGTGTTTATATCTAGCTTTTTATTTACTTAAACCTCAAATTTTGTGGAAGGTCCGTTCATGTGTTACTGTTGTCATTTCACTGAAGGCAGTGCTGATGGAGTAAAAAGGTACATAGACATATAATGAATTTCTCTTTTTTGACACTATTAGCAAATACATTTTTTGCACCAAAAGGAGTAGATTTTCCATAAATATGAAATATATACATATGTAATAAGTAAGGGTATGCAAATCCTACCACATAAGCCCAGTAAGTGAAGTCCAACAATTAACAGAGACTCATTTATCAATGGTCAGTTAATCAGAGATTAATTAAATTATATATAAATTAAACCTATGTACATATTAGAAATACATTTTAGCCAGGCGCCGTGGCTCACATGACTGTAAACCCAGCAGTTTGGGAGGCTGAGGTGGGTGGATCACGAGGGCAGGAGTTCAAGACCAGCCTGGCCAATATAGTGAAACCCCGCCCCTACCAAAAATACAAAAAATTAGTCTGGCATGGTGGCACGTGACTGCAGTCCCAGCTACTCAGGAGGCTGAGGCAGGAAAATCGCTTGAACCCGGGAGATGGAGGTTACAGTGAACCGAGATCGCGCCACTGCACTCCAGCTTGGGCAACAGCGAGACTTCATCTCAAATAATAATAATAATAATAATAGAAATACATTTTAATTTGCCCATGTCTCCAACATCCTATAAAATAAATTCTTTTAAAAATTTATTTATTGGCTTAAAAATCAGTACTGCATACAAAACTCACATGCTATTGCTTAATGAGCAACTACAGAATTCTCACCTAGATGTTTCCTTAATCAGCCACTGATTAAACACAATCCTTTTATTCCTTCTGTAAAATCTTCATTCATTTTGCAAGGTTTCTTGAGCATTACACTGTAATTAACTTGAATCAGGTTTTCCATATTACTTACAACTTTATGATTTATTTCCAGGAGAGGTTTTCACATGACTGGGAAAACCCTCCACCACCTCCTTCCTTTCACTGATCATGCTAGTCTCTCCTGCCCATGAGACACAGTGAAGTACCCGCACACCTGAGGAAAGTGGCATCCAGTGAGGTGATGGGTTTGGGTTGGGTCTAGGCACCAACCTCACATGTGGACAGAGCTCTCGAGGGTGTGGGACAAGTCCACGTTCCATTAGCTCTGTTCTTTTTTTCCCAGGGCTTCACTACTCCTTATTGGCTGCTATCTCCTCCATGTTGCAAATAGGATTCTCTCCTTTCTTGGAACACTATGGTAGGGTCTCAAACTCAGGAAACCTGAATCCCTTGAAAAATTGCCTACTAGAAATTGAGGGTGACAAATACACTAACAGGAAGAAGCAGCTCTCCTACCAACTGACCTCCTTATACAACTCCTTCAAAAAAGGATGCAAAGTTATCTACAAATGCTACAATGAGAATTGGAAACCCTGTTAAAAAACACTCTGTATGGCCATGCAGGCTCCTGAGAGTAAATTCCACAAATGTCCATCTGTCTCCGGGTTTTGTGTTTCCATTTTGCGCATGGGTTTGTTTGTGTAAATGTGTTGACAAAAGTGTGTATGGATGAAGATGGATGGATATATTTGTGTATGTGCTTGGTGTGTGTATAGCTCTAAGCACTCTTATGCATACGTGTGTCTTCATGTATTTATAACTCACCTTTTACTGATAGGTGACACCAGGGCTGCTCCTTTAAATTCACCTGTGTGTGGGCTAGAGGATGATAAAAGAATACAGTCAGATAGGAGACACGATTCTAAATTTACTTTTTTGGAAAATTAGCTTTTATTACTCTAGACAGAAACCAATTAATTCCTGTCAGAAATCTGAGTCCCATAAAAAAACTGCTTAGTAGGAACTAAGGGAGGCAAATACACTAACAGGAAGAGGCAACTCTCCTATGACCAGCTCCTTTTTATACAACTCCACCAAAGAAGGATGCAAAGTTACTAACAAATGCTACAATGAGACGAATTGGAAACTCTGTTAAAAAAAAAAAAAAAAATCTCTATGGCCATGCAGGCTCCTGAGAGTAAATTCCACAAATGTCCATCAGTTTCCTTTCTCCTTATTTTAGGTTTCCATCCTGTGCATGGATTAGTTTGTGTAGTTTGTGTGGTGAAGAGAAGCGTGGATGGATAGATGGATGAATGGATGGATGATGGATGGATGGATATATTTGCTCATGTGCCTGTGTGTGTGTATAGTTCTATGCACACTTATGCTGATGGGTGACTTTTTTTAACTATCTATTACTCACCTTTCTTTCGCAGGTGCCTCCTTGGTTGCTCCTTTAAATTCATTTGTATCTCAAAATAATAAGAGCTATATGACAAACCCACAGCCAATATCATACTGAATGGGCAAAAACTGGAAGCATTTCCTTTGAAAACAGGCACAAGACAGGGATGCCCTCTCTCACCACTCCTATTCAACATAGTGTTGGAAGTTCTGGCCAGGGCAATTAGGCAGGAGAAGGAAATAAAGGGTATTCAATTAGGAAAAGAGGAAGTCAAATTGTCCCTGTTTGCAGACGACATGATTGTATATCTAGAAAACCTCATTGTCTCAGCCCAAAATCTCCTTAAGCTGATAAGCAACTTCAGCAAAGTCTCAGGATACAAAATCAATGTACAAAAATCACAAGCATTCTTATACACCAACAACAGACAAACGGAGAGCCAAATCATGAGTGAACTCCCATTCACAATTGCTTCAAAGAGAATAAAATACCTAGGAATCCAACTTACAAGGGATGTGAAGGACCTCTTCAAGGAGAACTACAAACCACTGCTCAAGGAAATAAAAAAGGATACAAACAAATGGAAGAACGTTCCATGCTCATGGGTAGGAAGAATCAATATCGTGAAAATGGCCATACTGCCCAAGGTAATTTACAGATTCAATGCCATCCCCATCAAGCTACCAATGACTTTCTTCACAGAATTGGAAAAAACTAAAGTTCATATGGAACCAAAAAAGAGCCTGCATCGCCAAGTCAATCCTAAGCCAAAAGAACAAAGCTGGAGGCATCACACTACCTGACTTCAAACTATACTACAAGGCTACAGTAACCAAAACAGCATGGTACTGGTACCGAAACAGAGATATAGATCAATGGAACACAACAGAGCCCTCAGAAATAATGCCGCATATCTACAACTATCTGATCTTTGACAAACCTGAGAAAAACAAGAAATGGGGAAAGGATTCCCTATTTAATAAATGGTGCTGGGAAAACTGGCTAGCCATATGTAGAAAGCTGAAACTGGATCCCTTCCTTACACCTTATACAAAAATCAATTCAAGATGGATTAAAGACTTAAACGTTAGACCTAAAACCATAAAAACCCTAGAAGAAAACCTAGGCATTACCATTCAGGACATAGGCATGGGCAAGGACTTCATGTCTAAAACACCAAAAGCAATGGCAACAAAAGCCAAAATTGACAAATGGGATCTAATTAAACTAAAGAGCTTCTGCACAGCAAAAGAAACTACCATCAGAGTGAACAGGCAAACTACAAAATGGGAGAAAATTTTCGCAACCTACTCATCTGACAAAGGGCTAATATCCAGAATCTGCAATGAACTCAAACAAATTTACAAGAAAAAAACAAACAACCCCATCAAAAAGTGAGCAAAGGACATGAACAGACACTTCTCAAAAGAAGACATTTATGCAGCCAAAAGACACATGAAAAAATGCTCATCATCACTGGCCATCAGAGGAATGCAAATCAAAACCACAATGACATACCATCTCACACCAGTTAGAATGGCAATCATTAAAAAGTCAGGAAACAACAGGTGCTGGAGAGGATGTGGAGAAATAGGAACACTTTTACACTGTTGGTGGGACTGTAAACTAGTTCAACCATTGTGGAAGTCAGTGTGGCGATTCCTCAGGGATCTAGAACTAGAAATACCATTTGACCCAGCCATCCCATTACTGGGTATATACCCAAAGGACTATAAATCATGCTGCTATAAAGACACATGCACACGTATGTTTATTGCGGCACTATTCACAATAGCAAAGACTTGGAACCAACCCAAATGTCCAACAATGATAGACTGGATTAAGAAAATGTGGCACATATACACCATGGAATACTATGCAGCCATAAAAAATGATGAGTTCATGTCCTTTGTAGGGACATGGATGAAATTGGAAATCATCATTCTCAGTAAACTATCGCAAGAACAAAAAACCAAACACCGCATATTCTCACTCATAGGTGGGAATTGAACAATGAGAACACATGGACCCAGGAAGGGGAACATCACACTCTGGGGACTGTTGTGGGGTGGGGGGAGGGGGGAGGGATAGCATTGGGAGATATACCTAATGCTAGATGACAAGTTAGTGGGTGCAGCGCACCAGCATGTCACATGTATACATATGTAACTAACCTGCACATTGTGCACATGTACCCTAAAACTTAAAGTATAATAATAAAAAAAAAACATACTGTTCTGCCATACATACAGATACTCATTAAAGATGAGGGAGAAGGGCATGGGGTGGGGGAGAATGTTCCAAAACCAAAGACCACAGGATAATAACCTCAGAGCAGAGACTCTCTCTCCAGTTATTTTTTCTTTTGTATGTAATGGAGGGGATTCTTATTATTTACTCTGATGAAGAAGTTTACATCAAGTGTTCAGCTTCCTTTGTGGGTTAGAGAGAATAACCAGAGGGCTCAGTTATCCGCTCTGAATAACTATGTTTGTTTAGTGTTTTCTAGACAATATTAAATTTCACTAAAATAGACAAGGTTGATAGGATTTGGGGGGATAACTCATTGACTCAAGCTATCATTTTATAGGATTGTGAGAAAACAAATAGTTGTACATTTAAAATACATTCATGTTCTAGCTAGAAGAGAGGATTTTGAATATTCTTACATCAAAGACATGGTAAATGTTTAAGGCAATGGATATGCTAATTACCATGATTTGATCATTATGCAATGTAAAATGTACTGAAACATCACATTGTACCTCATAAATATGTACAATTTATTATGTGTCAACTAAAATTTTGAGTATAAGAAAAAATAAACTTCAATTGTAAGAAAACAACCCAACTTTTAAAAAATGGGCAAAATATGTGAACAGATACTTCACTAATAAAGATTTGCAACTGGCAAATAAGCAAATGAAAAAATGGTCATCATCACTAGCTATTAGAGAAATGCAGATTAAAACTATAATAAGAAACCACTAGATACCTATTAGAATGTCTAAAGTTAGAAAGATGGCGTGTTGACAAAGATAGAGAGAAACTGAAACTCTCATACAATGCCAGCAATGTAAAGTGCTAGATCCACTCTGGAAAACAGTTTGACCGTTTCTTAAGAAGTTAATTAGGTCTTCCAGTTCCCACTCCAACACGTAGAGAACTTGGAAGTCATCACTCCCATCTTCACAACGGAAAAAAAGATAAACTGAAAATCAACAACTTTTCTTAGATCTGTCCGAGAATAGAGGTCACAGGGAAACCACCTTCTCAAAAACTAGAGAGATGGGTGACTATAGAAAATCACAGTTTACCTGAGAGCAGAAGCCACAGAGCCAGTAACGGGTAGGAACACTTCAATGGTAATCAATAAATTTACTGGTGGCTGAGTGTGGACTAGCTTGAGAGTTAAAAACTTGTTGGAGTCCCGTCTTGGGGGCCCCTTATACTTTCATGAATTTTACTTCCAGAAACCCCACCAGGTTCTCACGATGAAGGCTGAAGAAAATTTCCTCAGGCTCTTTACACAAGGAAAAGGGAAAAGCAACCATTTCAAAATATACCGTAATTGGAGGATAGAGAGAGTGAGTGGGTATAGCAACCATTTTGAAATGGTACCTAATTCAATTGCTTCACTTTTAACTAATATATAGGGCATCCTGTTAAATGTGCTTGTTAATTAAATCACTGGCATTTTATCCAGTCAGTACACTTATTAAATCAGAATTTCATCCAGTTAAAATCCAGTTTAAATCAGTGCTTTACCGACTTAAATCTAAGATGTCAAGTTTTAGGTCAGAAATTGTTCAATTCAGCTGAATACATTTTAAATGCCACTAAAATGCACATGTGGATGCCATCCGCAGCCTCCCTAAATCTAAAGACTATAAGAACTGTGAAAATTAAGATGAAAACATTAAAACACTTTAGTAAAATATTTTAAATCCAGTGTATACAAAACAATTTAAAATTTGTTTCATATACAAACAAATCTGCATCCAATCTAAGTGCCCAAACACCCCCTTAGAGATTTTGCACATACAGAGGTCAACAAAATGAGCACAGAAATACAGAAACTTTTCCTAAAATCCCCATGCAAGAAATACTTAACACCTCAGAATGGTCACTCATCTTGGCCAGGGAAACCCTGATATATTTTGGTCCACTGGATATTCAAAACCTCAATCCACTGTTCAAATCCCGGCTTGCTTTCCACAACTTTCTGCCTTCAACAAGCACTGGGTGGGGCTTCCTAGTCCAAACAACAAATAGGGAAAGACATACACAAAGCTCCTTTGTGAATGTATAGATTTAAAATAAAATCCTCAACAGGGCTGTTTGAACATGGCTTAGTCTTTCATCAGAAAATGGGTCCTCTCATTTTTTTAATCTACCTTTCACATCATGCACTGGCCAGGTGGAAAATTACTTTATTTAGCTCTGTTGCTTCTGGTTTAGAAGCTAATTTTCACTCCTGGAGAAGAATTAACTTCTAAAGCCAATACCCTCTGCCTTTATGGCAAACATTGGATAGGCATTGTTTCTAAATAGTCCCAACTACTTAAAACTTAAGTCAGTTAATTCCACCCAAGAAAACCAAAAGGCATGCAAACTACTCCCAGCAAAGTAACCTTAAAAAACAAAAGCATACTTTACTTTCCTCCCTCTCTCTACTTCCTTAAAGGGCAAGGAAGGCCTGTAGGCTCAGAGAAGCCAAGGAAACATCTCCTCCTTTACACTCCGAAATAGAAATTCTCATACTCCTTGTTATCTTTAGTTTTGAATAAACTAGATCTTTAACATTAAGCTTTTCTAATCAAGGATTAGGGTAAAGGAAAGAATGTCCTGAAGTCTCTTCTTTGTTGCTATCACAATGGAGGATCAACACATGGGCTGGTGACGAGCTTGGTGTGATATAATAGAACACTCCAGAGACCCGAGTTCTAGTCACAACCTTCAAGTTGTCACTGCCACATACCACATCTTTCTATTATCTATTTAACGCAGTTGGTTAAACTATAGGATGGCCTTTACAGTTCCAATATTCTGTGGTTCTGGGGATAGAGCTACACACTGAAAAGAATATTCAATTACTCTGCTAATCAGAATGTGAAGTGACTTACGTTTCTATACATAGAAGCTTAAGTTTCATTTGCTTATTCAACAAGTATCTACTGAATGCTAGCGTCCCAGGCAAGGTTTTAACTGAATAACAGCACATACCCTAGAAAAACAGTTATCAAATGCTGACAACACTGTTTTCCCTGGCCAAGAACAAAGACTCATTTATTTGAGGTCCTTCCTATTTGTAGATGCTAAAATATGCTTATTTTTTAAAAAATCAAACAGTGGCAATAGGCAATAGTGGAGTTTTTTGGGTTTTTTTAAATGTCCTTATTTAGCAAAATCAAAGTTAGGTGAGAATTTGAAAAAAAAAAAACTAAGTTAGTCCCTATGTCAGCTCTCAACATTATTACTGTATTTTAGAAACTTGACTAATATGTGAAACTGTAATTTTGGGGAACTCCACTTCTCTACTGACATCCTTTCCAAAAAGAGACACCAGCTCTACAGTCTCGGGATTAGAAATATGATGTGAGGCCGGGCATAGTGGCTCACACCTGTACTCCCAATGCTTTGGGAAGCCGAAGTGGGTGGATCACTTGAGGTCAGGAGTTGGAGACCAGCCTGGCCAACATGGTGAAACCCCTTATCTGCTAAAAATACAAAAATTAGCTGGGCATGGTAATACACACCTGTAATCCCAGCTACTTGGGAATCACTTGAACCCAGGAGGTGTAGGTTGCAGTGAGCCAAGATCGCGCCACTGCATTCCAGCCTGGGCAACAGAGCGAGACTTTGACTCCCCACTCTTGCTCAAAAAAAAAAAAGAAATATGATGGAGTGTTATTTCCCACTCAGGGAAACAGCATAACTTAGTTACTGAAAATATTTATTAATAGACAGATGTTTTGGTTCCAATTCTCAATTATCTGGGTTAAAGAAGTTACCATCACTCTCCACACAAGACCTTGTAGGATTATTTCTCTGCAGTGAAGGACAAGGAAGGAGGTTCAGTGGGAAACGATCTTAGGACAGAGGAAGCTTCCACTTTGCCTGGGAGGGTGAACAGCCTGGGAGACCTGGAGATGAGGGCAGGCATTCTAGGCCAAGGGGTCTTCTTGTGTGGTCAGATGGGGAAAGAAACCCTCCTGGCAAAACAGCAGCAATTCTCTCTCCAGGAAAGCTTCTGAGACTGACTCTAATAGTCAATTGTGACCAACTGTCCTAGGCTCCCAGGGCCACAGCAATCCTTAGGCACCCCAAATGTGCCATCCCTGACTACCCAGCACACCCTACCCCCAAAGCATTCTGACAGCTCAAGGATGACTTCCTCTGAAAACCTCTGTCCAGATCTAAAACCATCCTGTTTGTTTGCTTGTAACTGTCTTTTTCTAAAAGTAACACCTCAGGATGGAGACTCTGTTGCCTTGTCCACTGCTGCCCCCAATGCCTGGAACAAGGTGCCTGACACAGGATTAGGCACGTGACACACAGCTGGTGAATAAACGTCATGGAATTAGCACACGTGTAGAATCAGTATGCACGTTTGGCCACAGTCACTAAACGTAACTGATCAGAAATTAAAATTAAGTTGCATGTTCATCAAAACTTCTACATGGCTATCAGTGACTGCCATCTAATTGCCATTCTGCAATTTTAAGAGTACAATTTCAAGAGCATAATTTAAAAAATTGTATTTAATCACACCATAAAGTTGATCAGCACAAGCAAAACAAAAACTGCACTATTTGGATTTATACTCACTCTCCTTACGACCCTCCAAAACAAAAATGCTGGGCATCCTAGGGCTATCTCTGACAGCAAATGTCTTCAGCTCTTGACTTAGAAACTGCTAACATACTAGACAAAACACTTCCTTAAACGCTAAGACAATGAATAATACTTTAAACCAGGTTTACATCGCTTAAAACCAATTTGCTCATCAGTAATCGTTAAAGTGGTTGTAACAATAAAGACGTTAATAACAGAATACAGCAAAATAGAAATTCTAATCTACTAACAGCAAATCACCATTCCAATTGAATGGGGTGTGTGCACAAACACAAGCCTTCCCAGAAGCCTCCAGCTCTCCACACTCCTGCACACAGAAGGCAGCAGTAAACGGATGGCACTGCTGATAAAGTAAATTGTCTTTCTCGACAAAGAACTGGAGGGGAAAAGGAGGATATTATAATCCAAGACTATAATCTAAATGCTTCTAGCTTGCAAGAAAGTGAGCATTACGAACACGCTAAGCTTACTGACAAGTACTTCACAAAAATGTTTTCCAATGTTTAAAAACAGTTTAAAATCTTTACACAGGTAAACGACAGAACTTAACTCATATACCCCCAACACCTAAGGCAAGTGGACTATTGAGTATAGCCATATTTTGAAAGAAACTTCTATTGGGATTATTTCAGTAGATACTTTTAAAATTTACCAGAGCGTAATCTTTGAAACCCAGCAGGAACCACACTGCTACAAAAGGCTGGAATAGAAGTGTGATGTTCTTTAGGTCACTAATTACACTCTGATTTGTCACTAAAGCTACCATGAATTCTACCACTACCTATAGATCTTGAAATTAGCAAATAGGACACATTATACACTGCTTAATAAAAAGCACAGTAATCTGTGCTGAAGTACAACTAACTAGGTACAACAGCCACTTTGCTGACAATTACTGTAACTTGGGAATATTTTTCTTTACATCCTGATGTACTCAAACTGTTAACTTTTAGAAACAGCACAGCCTCTTTGTTTCTTCTGCTTAATAGGTTATCTTACACTGTTGATATGGAATATGTATCTACCATAATACGAAGCAATAAGGTATTCAAAGTCCTCAAAAACACAGAAAAATTATATTTATACACAATTTGTCATACTGCTAACAAAGCTACTTTTCCCCAAGTTACTGAGGTGTCCAAATAAGGAGTTATTAAAAAATTCCACTTAAATTGCTATTCTCTGGCCAATGCATTTGTACCCTGAAAACTACAAAATTATCTCCAAGATCTTGCTAGAAGTTTACATTTTCTCTGAAAGTTTTTCCTCTGTCTTTTACACACAGTATTTTTTCTTAATTTGACAAGTGGAGAAAACTCTGCATAGCCATCTACTAACAATCAAAAAGCTACAGGTTTTTTTATTTTTTATTTTTAATGCTCTAAATTCTTCAACACTGTTTCAAGGAAATTACTAGGGGTCACACCCATGAGGCTAAATGGTCAACCCAACTTTCCTAATTTAGCTGTGGAAAGACGCTTCCAAGTTAAGCGAAAGAAAAAGATTGGAATATTCAAAGTTTATATTTAAGGTTACAACCTAAACTCTTCAACTTGGGAAGCTTGTAAAGGAAATAATTTCATTTTGCTGAAATTGTTCATAAATTACCAATTTTAAATAGGATTAGAGACCAAAGTACTATAAAAATATAATCATATAGCATATTTGAGTGTCATTAACTAGAAACTGCCTGAATTCATCCTAAATCAGTTAAGGTCAGTTAAGGGATCTTAGTAAGAACTTAAAGTATAACATACTAGTTTTAGTTTCAATATTAACAGATACTGTCATCTGCAAAGTGGTTTTTAAAAACATCCTGATCTGAAAAAAAGTTATAAGGAAAGAGAATTTTTAAAAACTTTAATTAAGCAAGATTAAGCATTGCTATCCATTTTCTCCTATTACTACTACTTAACCAGTACAACCTTAAATATCTGTAAAAATTTGACAGGCCTAACTGCACCAAAAAAAAAGATTTCAGCAAATTAATTAACTGTTAATAAACTGTTCTATCTTTACCTGCACTAACTCTCTGCAATGAAAACACTGAACGTGTGTATGCACACATCTATCTATATATATATATACACACACAAATAACTATACCCACTACTAGACCAGTACACCATACCACTTTTTCCAATGAGCGCTCTGAATTAAACACAATTCAAGTAACCTAGCTAAATACAAGCTTAGGCAATGCCTTTTAAGGCATAAGATCATTCTTCTGCAAGATTTAAGTATTCCCCTCCCCATCCTATCTTTTGCTGACTACATACTAAAGTTGTATATCTGGCTCTTTCCAGTCACCTGTTTGCTTTCAAAATCAAGGGGGAAAGTCTCCTTTCAATTAATAATACAATCATTGTTCAGTCGATTTATAAACTGAAGAAAAACTCTATATTGATTACAAAAGAAAGAGAAACACTTCTTCAGTATAACTGAGATGCTTTATGTTATCCTTATTTGATAGAGGTAGAAGTAAAAGTAACTATTATTCCTAATGCTGATTCAAGAAATGTCTAGAGTCTACATTTCCAGTCCATTTAACTACATTTTAAATTCCAAAGGTTTCCATACACACCAGAAAATAATGGAACACCAATACAGAAACACTACACGAGTCTGTTAAAAACCTAGCTTCTGAGTCTGAGGGAGCTTTTCTATAGGAAGTACAGTCATGTGGAGGTCAGAAACAAGTTTTGTAAAGCTTAATAAGAACAAAGGCTAAGTAAGGAATCCAACTAACTCTCTCATACAACTTCTTCAGCTGCCTTTTCAGGTTTAGTAATTTTATTTCTCAACTTTATCATAAAATTACCAAACTGTCCCCAAATTTCCAGTAACTCAATTATGCTGATACCCTGGGCAGGAAGTAATGGAGATGTTCAGAACAGTCAGTCAACAAATGTTCAAATGGAAAGCATTCCAACGTTAAATATAAAAGGGTAGTATGTGGCAGCAGCTGGCTAGCGGGGGCTTCCCCCCTATTTATCTGGAAGATAGATGTGTACAAGAATTGAGCATGTCATCGTGAGCTGCAGATTTTAGGAAAGAATGGTCCCCGTTCTTCCACTTTCTTAAAGTCAGATTTCTATCTCTCCTCATGGTCTAAATTCAAAAACCTTTGCCCCAGATACCACCGCAAATTTGTCCGTTATTACTGGTTGGGGAAAAATAACCCAGTTCACCTTACTCCAAAAACATGAGCATTTCAGAAAAGTTTTTATACTGCCTCTAAAATGAGGCCATTAAGTGATATTCAATAATCAGGCTTCCTTCACCCGAATTCAAGAAATTTCCTTTGTGTAATAAATTTTTTTTCTTCCAAGTGTATTTAAATGTTAACACCCCTCCCCCCCGCAGAATCTGGAGAAGAGGTGTGCGGATCAAGACCCCTCCACCCGCCATTGTCTCAAGTTTAATTTACATGCTGTAACCAAACCCTTCACTCTTCAGAATATTTAACAAGATTGAGATTCCTTTAATTCCATGTTGGTAGCTGTTCTGTAAATACCTTTCAGGTTTTTACTTTTTAATATCCCAGTAATCTAAAAACTATTCTGTTTTTAGATTTCAATTGAAGTAACTGGATTTAAAATCTTATTACATTTATTTTATTAGTGGAATACTCAGTTTATGCAACTCTCTCGTGTTTTCCATTCCTACTTTCTAATTCTAAGGCTTGAAAACAGCCATTGCTCAGTCCTTCAGCTTCACCTTCCCAATTCATTCATTAAACATTCTGCTCAGGGATTAAACTGAAATGGGAAATTAGGAAGGAACGATTTAAAACAAATCATACCCAGCAACCTCAAAATCTATAACATACAGGCCATATGGGCATACAGGAGATGGGACAATTTTAATTTTTTTTTAAGCAAATGGAAACAAAGCTTCATATAAAACATAAAAAGGGTCCAATCATTTACTTTCAAATAGAGTCAGCTAAAAGTAGCTCCTTTTTTAAAGTGGCATCTTTCAGGCAGTCAAGAGTCATTAAAACTACTCCAAAGTTCTTATCAACCAATATCATGTTTGTGACAACTGTGAGAAAATAATGTAATTTTATAAAGTGGGAAAACAGCACATCTTTTGGGACCCCTGAGGTTCTAATCAGGCATCTCAGAATTAAGAGTGCTCCAGGGTTGGGAAATGGCTACCCTGCTGTGGCAAAAACATGCCATTTCATAATAAATGTTGTTAAGAGAGAAAAAAGAGATAAGCATGTACCTGCAATGAGGAGATAGAAGGACTTAGTCATTGCCAGGCCATTATATTCCTTAATTATTTCATCAGTCTATAAGTGACTTGATGATTAAGTCTTATTTTCAGATTTCCTCCAAAACAAGTCCACTGGAAGGGGATTAGGGGCTCCTACTCCTCTCTGAAGTTTTCCTGCCAAAAATAGAGGCTTACAAAGAAAATGCAAATCTACCCCCACCTTAAAAAAGTAAAGGCAGTCAAAGTCAAAACCTTCACTGCTCCTCCTTCCTCCCCTACTACCTGGAAAAAAATTTTGACCTGTTACCAAAATAGATTCCTCAGGGTAAAGGGGAGAAAAGTTTTCTACAAATTTTTTCTAAGTGGTGTATTAGTTCCTTTTTTTGAGTAAGAAGTGGAAGGGAATAGGAACCCAACACAACTGCTAAACTTCGATCTCACAAGTTATTAAAAAACAGCAAAGGTCAAACTGCAAAGCGTTAGAAAAATGTGAAGACAAAAGGATTAAAAGAGTGGGACATTAAAGAAAAAAGTGTGTGTCCTTCACCAATAAGAGTCATATCTTGTCCTCTACTTACTCCTGTAGGCAAATAAAGACAATTCTAAAGGACTAGCTTTCCTCATCACGCCAAATAATTAAAATTCCAAACAAACAGATTATTAATCCTATTGTAACAATTAAAATAAATGATAAATCTGCCTTGTAACTACTGACAACTGTATTTTAAATAAGTTACTGCCTCTTTAATTTAAATATAACCGATTAAAAACGGCAGCAACATCAGGGTTAAGAAACAAAATGAAACACTATTAGTCTCCAGAATACTGAACAAAACAATATCTAAAATAAATATGACTTCTCAGAAGGAAAAAAGTTATCTACCATTAAGGACAGACCTTAAAAGTTCTTAGCACACATTAAGTAAGCACAAACTAGCGGCTTGCCTGTTATATTTTCAGACAAAAAGCAATGAGGTTATTCCTCTGCACTTGTCACTGCAGACACATAAAGGCTTTTAGAAACTACATCTATTACTCATTGTCTAAGTATCATAAAACTTAGCATTTTAAGTCTTGTTTGATATCAATCAAGAAAGAACATCCACTTCAGGGGAAAGAAGTACAGTAAAATAAGAACATTGTAAATGTCCTTCTCGACATATACAAAAGAGAAGGTAAAAGGCCTCCTAAGACCCCTACCTAGTGGCCAGGCCTGGACGGCAGCTGTTGCTACCTCACCTTTTCTTTTGTTGAGCTTAATCTCATGTCAAGTCATTCAACCAACTCAAAAGCGATGAAGACATTATTGAATCAACCTGAACTAAATCAGACCTAGGCTTCTTAAAACATACAGCTTAATGCTTCCAAACGATCTAGAAAACTAAGAAACCTAGCTACGCTGTAGGACACACTTTCATATGCGTCCGTGTGAAGAGACCACCAAACAGGCTTTGTGTGAGCAACATGGCTGTTTATTTCACCTGGGTGCAGGCGGGCTGAGTCCGAAAAGAGTCAGCAAAGGGAGATAGGGGTGGGGCCATTTTATAGGATTTGGGAAGGTAATGGAAAATTACAGTCAAAGGGGGTTGTTCTCGGGTGGATCTCACAAAGTACATTCTCAAGGGTGGGGAGAATTACAAAGAACCTTCTTAAGGGTTGGGGTCACGGCACCAAATTTCATACACGTCCGTGTGAAGAGACCACCAAACAAGCTTTGTGTGAGCAATGGCCTGGCCTGGGCTCAGAGGCCTGACACACACAGTGGCCAATTATACAGGACCCCCAAACTGGCCAGTGGACCACTGCAACGGCCATTTACTTTCTCCGCTCCAAGCCCCATAGGCTGATTCAGGAAGATAAACTGAGGCTCAAGGAATTTCGAAGTGGAACAATACACCAAAGCCTTAAACCTGAAATGACTATCCTTTTCTGGGGGGTGGGGGGGAAAGAAAAAGAGAAAAAAGTTTCTGGGGCTCTCAGGGTGGCCCAGATGCCAGGGTCCCAGAAGTGGCCTTTTCTAGCTCCTGTAACTAAACCTGGCGGAAAACTCCCCTTCTGCTCACCCCATCCGCCCAAGAATGCGCCTTCCCGTCTTCGGTGGCCCTACCCAGAATCCCAAAATGTGGGTTCCAACCCGGGCCCTGAACGTCTTCTCAAATCCCCGGGACCCACGTTGCGGCGCGCGCCCCGCGTGTCGGGTCTTGCCCCTCGGGCGGTACCGCCCAGGCAGCCCTAAATCCAGCCTCCCAGGCCCCCAGCAGCGCCCTCCGCCCCTCCACCCCTCCACCATCCCGTCCGGCTCGCAGTCGGGGCCAAATCGAGAGACAAGAGGGCTGTGCCTGAAACTGAGCGGTTTCACCACTTGGCACCTCCTGGCAGAAACTTCCCTTTAAAAAAAAGAAAAGAAAAAAAAAACAGCAGCAGCACT
The DNA here is from genome assembly GCF_028858775.2 of Pan troglodytes. Lineage (NCBI taxonomy): Eukaryota > Metazoa > Chordata > Mammalia > Primates > Hominidae > Pan > Pan troglodytes. Next base: position 40,403,089 of record NC_086016.1, read on the forward strand.
TTTGGGCTAGCATTTCAATCCTTCCTGCCCTTTAGAGTTCCCAGTTCTGCTTCCAGCTGGCTTTGGGTATTCCACTACAATTGAGTTGTAAAGATATTCTTTAAGTGTTTATAGAACATTAAGACTTAAAATCTTTAAAATTAGAGGAGGGAAAAAAAAGCCACCTTATCGCACACATGCAGGAAACGCAGCCCCGTGCATCCCTGCTCAGGGATAAGCAGGCGCCCCAGGACTCCCGGGGACAGATTTTTGGGCACCCGAGGGAGTCACCCGGCGCACCTCGGGGTCCGCGGAGAGGCCCAGCCCCTCCCGCGGTCCCTTAGACCCGCCCTCCGCCTGGCCCGTGTGGACCGTCCCGGCCATTGTTTACGGGGGATGCCTGTCCCGACGCATTGTTTTGGCCATTTCCAACTTGCCCCGGCCCTTCCCGGGGCATCGCGGGGGACCCTACGCCAACGTCCCCCCTCCGCCCGCGCCCCAAGGGCCGACTGGGCAAATTGGGAGACCCGCCCCGCGGGGCGACCCAACTTTTCGGAACAGCCCCCCACCGCCCACCCCCGCAGACCCCCGGACCCCCGCTCCCGCCGGAGATTCAGGGAACCCCGCACCCCAAGCCCTTCTGAATCGTGCGGCGTGAGTGTGACGGCCAAGAGCGGATGCAGCCCGGGATCGCCCGCACCTTCCCGCCAGCGGAAGCGCAGGAGCCGGCTGGGGAGGGGGCGCCCTAGAAGAGCAGCTAGAAAGCTGAGACGGGGAACCGAGGTCATCCTGTGGGGGGGACAAGACAACGAGAGCCGGGCACCTCGGGGGCGGCGCGGGAGCCTCCGCAGGACCAGGCGGGCGCCCCGGCTGGCGCGGGCGGGGGGCGCCCCCCGTTACCTGTGGCTCCGGCCCCTCGGCCATTTCCTCGCGCGGCGGCTGCCGGGACTGAGCTGACTCCACTCGGGCCAGCCGGGTTTGAAAGAGGAGGAGCGCGCGCGGAGGGGAGGGGGCGGGGAGGGCGGAGGGGAGGGGGCGGGGAGGGCGGAGGGGAGGGGGCGGGGAGGGCGGAGGGGAGGGGGCGGGGAGGGCGGAGGGGAGGGGGCGGGGAGGGCGGAGGGAGGGAGGCCTCGCGGAGTTTCTCTCGGCCTTTTGTGCGGACACCTCCCGGATTCCGCGCCCGCACCCGGCCCCCCAAAAGACACGGGGAGCCGCAGGCGAGGGGTGCAGCCATCCGCCGAGGCGCCTAGTGCCTTCGCGCCTCCAAGACCCCCAACAAAAAAGGAGCGTCCCGCACCCCCACCCCCGCCCGGAGGATTTAGGGGCCGGGCTCACCTCGGGCGCGGGGCTAAGTGCAGGCGCGGGGGGGGGTCCCTAGAGCCGCCGGGGCGCGGCGCGTCCGGCGCTGGGGGACTGTTGGGTCAGAAAGTGTTCAGGGTGCAGCTGCTGCGCCCTCCCTCGGCCCGCCGCTCGGAGACGCCCCGCCCCACCCCGCCCCACCCCGCCCCCGCGCCCACGTGACTAGCATAGGCCCGCCCCCGCTCCGCCCCCCGCCACAGACTCCACTCCCCGCCACAGACTCCGCCCCCCGCCACGGACTCCGCCCCCGCCACAAACTCCGCCTCCGGGACGCGAGCGAGCGGCGAGCGAGCGGCGAGCGCGCGCACTCCTACTTATCGCTGGGCGACTCCCGCGCACGCACGCGCCGTGCCACCATCCCCGCGCCCCCCGCCCCATACCCCTACTCCCGCCATCCGACTTAACGTGGCGGGCGAGCGCCGCGGCGGTAGCTGTGACAGGTACCCGGCGGGGGGGCAGGGGGGGGCCGCGAGGGTGTGCGCAGGCGCAGACCCGGGTCCCGTCCCCGCCGCCCCCTCCTCTGCAAGGTGTGTCCCGGCGAGGGGAGGGCCCCGCGGCCCGAACCCCTGGGTCACCCCGAATTACAAACAAAAACCTTAACGCCGTTGCTCGCGGGTTAGAAGGCAGCTGTGCGCGAAAAACACCTCAGATTTTCTTCAAGCGTGAGGAAGGTCGAGAAGATAAAGTTTTTAAATGAGTATCTTCAGACAGCTATTTAATTGTTCTGATTTTTTTTTTTTTCTGAAAGGACTGGGCTTGCGCTATTCTAACTTGAGATTTCTAAACTTAGCCTAGGTTCCAAGAATCTACTTGGTTTTGATAGAAATCCATTTGGAGGAAACCGGGGACAAAAAAAGTGGGGACAAAAAAAAACAAAAAACCGCTACCCTTTCCCCTCCTCCCTACGCACAACTCATTTAAAGCGTTTCCCAACTGTTTTTTTTTCTTACTGAAAAAAAGGACAAAAAAAGATCCTGATTCCTAAGGCCTGTGATATTTCCCCATTTTAAGTAAGCCTCGAGGAACCACAGACATAACAAGCATATCCACAGTTTTTCTACCCCAAAATGCAAACTAATGCAAATGTGAGATGGATCTATGCAAGTCGCTACAAACAAAATAGCCAAATATTTGTTTTTTTACTGGCCTTCGGCATATCCAAAATGAAAAAACTTTAAAACACATCAAGAAAAGCATTTAAAATATCTATTTCCTAAATCAAAAGAAAGAACGCACTACAGAAACGATCCGGAGCTGGTGAGCAATGCAATCTTAATAAACAGGAAAAGGAATTTGAGAAGACAGCTCAGCAAAGGGGAAGAATTTGCCAAGTGTCATGTTTTGCTGTCATTTTATATATAACTACTAACCCCCCATATGGTCTGGTTACTCTTTTTTAAAAAGGAAGCCAATCAATTACTCACAATTAATTAGCAGTGCCAGTAGATTCTTAGGCCAGCACTAAAAAACTAAATTGGGTGAATTTTTTTTCGCTCAAGTCCACTGATATTGATCACTTTTAGTATTAGGATTCCTTTTCTGACAAAAGATGAATACCTATCTTTAAAATATATTTTTTAATCTTATTGTCACATTCTAAAACACAGTCCAAAAACACTTCATAAACAAGAAAATTCATTTAACTTTATGAAAACAAATGACTATGAGTCTTGCTACACAACAAAGAAACTATGAACAAGTGGAACCAGGTTGAGCCTTTAAGTGTAGCCTCATTCTACATGTTAATGGATAACCTTTGAACTCTGAGAACTTGAATGCTGTGAACACAATAGCACTGACAGTTAAAAATTCCAGTGTCAAAATCGAGCAAAAAGAAAAGTCCAAACTTTTCAGGGGGAATAGGGAAACAATCAAATATTTTGACAAATAATCGTTTCAGTAAGAACAAGGAGATTCCTGGCTCTCAGACCTTGTTGCTACTGAATTATTTTCTGAGCAAAAACAGTTGTGCTTGTTTTCCCCCTGTGCCCTCCAAAGCTACCACTTTGTTCACATTATAGCATCATGATTTGTTACTGTTTCGCTGCCTCCCTCAAAAAAAAAAAAGAGAGCGCCTTATTATGTTGTAGCTTTTAAAATTGAAAGATGATTATATTCACTGATCTATCCGCTAAGAGTTTTATTTATATGTGATCCTCCTTATGTTTGAGCAAAGAATTACAAAGAACCTTGTCCTGGAGTTGTGCCAACGAAACTGGGAAATCGTTGCAAAATTCTGCCAGTGACTGACTGCTGGGTTGCAAATACATACTGTGTTTTCAGAAGAACATAGAGGGATCTGAATTCGCCCGGGAGGGCTTCCCTGAGACACATTCTTCCCTTAGAATGTGAGACTCATACTTCCCATTTATTTGGAAAGCATGTATAGTTCAAACAATTAAAATATGGAAACTCCAAAAGTAACAGGAGAACACTGCAAACATTTGGTTTTGTAATAAAAGCTAGAAACTCATAACTGCATGAAGTGAAAATTGAAAATCGAACGTTGGTCTTCCTATGCTTAGCTCCACCCACAAGAAATCCAGCTTCGCCATCACTCCCTTCCTAGGCCATCTCTAAAGGAGTCAGGTGCTACTAGATGCCAGCAAAAAAAACAAAGAATGGAACCAAAAGAGAAGCTCTGCACATGGTACTTGGAGAAGGGGCAGAAAAGCCCCACTTCACCTTGGTTCAATGCAGCAAACATCAGCTACACCTCATTTTTCACAATTGTCCAAACAGCTCAGGCAGAGCTGACTAGGAGGGACAGCCCCTTCTGCCACCTCCTGCTGCTGAGCTGTGCACCTGTCCCGCAGTTAACTTTCTCTGAGCTGAGTCAACCTGAGCCCACCTGTGGGGAGCCCAAAGCTTGGTGGAGACAGATGCCAGCTGGGCCCCTTTGTTGGGAGAAGCTAAAGGACCTGGTGACTGCATGTGGGGGCAAGAAAAGGAAGACTCCAAGGGTTTGCTCAGGACTCTGGCCCAGGAAATGGGGGACTGTGGGACTGGAAGGGGCCTGGTGGGGAGCAGCAGGGGGTGCTGAGCTTGTTTGGCACCCTCTGAGCTGGAGAAGTGTGTGGAGGCTGGGAGAGGGGCCCAGAGGGACTGGAGGTATAGACAAGACATGCTCCCAGCTTCCCTGGGTCGCAGGCCAGGCACTATTTGATAGATGAGATCATCGAGTTCCAGGGAGGAAGGAGAGCGGGCCATGTCACCAAGGTCACCCAGTGATGAGCATCCCTGCCGACAGGAGTCCAGCTATCCCAGTCCCTCCACAGTCCCTGGGACTTTGCTGCTGAGGGGCTCGGGCTCTCCAGGCGGGAGTCCCAAAGACAGGAACAGGGCAGACTTAGAGCCCACATGGAGGCTGATTCTTTGGGCGGCCTTGGGCAAGTCTCTTCACCTTTCTGAGGCTCAGTTGCCGCACCTGTGGGTGTGAAATGCCTCCTTCCATAAGGGTTGGAAGGATTAGAGTTTATTTTTATTTTTTATTTATTTATTTATTTTAATGTCATAGCGCTGGACCCAGCAGCAGGTATTTAGTAAGCCCGGTGGGTGGTGAGCATGTCCTCCCCTTCCCCTTCTGGCTGAAGCAGTTAGGAAGGCTGCCTGGAGGAGGCAGGCCTTGAAGGTAAGGGCTGATTCAGAGAGACTCAGAATGAGCACAGGAGAGACTGCCGGGCTCCTCCTGGCCCCGGGGCCCCTGAACACAGGCCAAGGGCTGTGGACCTTCTGTTGTCACAGCTGCCCATCCAGGCCCCACAGCACTGGAACCGTAGCCAGAGAGAGCTCTGCCTGAGAATGGGACAAGAAAACAAGCCCAGCCGGGTGTGGTGGCTCGAGCCTGTAATCCCAGCACTTTGGGAGGCCGAGGTGGGCAGATCATGAGGTCAAGAGATCAAGACTATCCTGGCCAACATGGTGAAACCACATCTCTACTAAAAATACAAAAATTAGCTGGGTGTGGTGGTGCTTGCCTATAGTCCCAGCTACTCGGGAAGCTGAGGCAGGAGAATCGCTTGAACCTGGGAGGCGGAGGTTGCAGTGAGCTGAGATCACGCCACTGCACTCCAGCCTGGGTGAAAAAAAAAAAAAGAAAAGAAGGAAGGAAGGAAAGAAAGAGAGAAGAAAGAAAAGAAAGAAAGGAAGGAAGGAAGAAAGGAAGGAAAGAAAAAAAAAAAAGAAAAGAAAAAAGAAAAGAGAGAGAAGCCCTGATTGCCACCAGCAGCTCATACCGATTGGCCCCAAGCCTGGCCAGTGAATGTTCAAAAAGCCTCCCTGACCCCATTGCATCTGCTCTAGGCAAAGTCTTGTTTTCTGGAAGGAAAGCAGCATTTATTAAAGACACTGCTCTGCTCTCACGCTTGCATGAGCCTCTTGCCCATAACGTTGCTGCTCTGAGATGCAAGTACCATTACTACCCTCAGGGAAGGAGAGGTCTTGCCGAACCCAGCATCTTGACTGCAGAGCTGGGGCTCTAACCACTGGGCTGCTGCCTTTTGTAAATGAATGGCTCCCCATCTCCTGCGAGCTCCTGAGGGCAGAGCAGAGTCTCCCCTGTGCCTGGCATGGGCCCTGCATTCAGCAGCCTCCTCAGGAATTTTGAATAAGTGAATAAAGGCATGTAAGGGTGACAGTTCAGTTTCAGAGTGACCCAGAGGCATCGCCCTAAGATGCAAAGATGCAGTGGATCTGAACAGTTGGAGGTGGAATCACCTGGGAATGTATAGAGTAGCTTCCAGAAGGACACACAAGGGACCAGGCACGGTGGCTCATACCTGTAATCCCAGCATTTTGGGAGGCCAAGGCGGGCAGATCACCTGAGGTCAGGAGTTGGAGACCATCCTGGCCAACATGGTGAAAACCGTCTCTACTAAAAATACAAAAAATAGCCGGGCATGGTGGTGCATGCCTGTTAGCCCATTTACTCAGGAGGCTGAGGCAGGAGAATTGTTTGAACCTGGGAGGCGGAGGCTGCAGAGAGCCAAGATCACGCCACTGCACTCCAGCCTGAGCAACAGAGTGAGACTCTGTCTCAAAAAAAAAAAAAAAAAAAAGGACACACAAGGAATTGGCACCGGGGGTTGTGTCTGGGAATGGGGGTGGGAGGGAGACATACTTTTCTGCTTGAATGTCTGTGTTATATATTATAATGTGGTATCATTATAATGCGTCACCACGCGCAGGTCCATGAATGAATGCGGAAGTCAGTCGTCACCCGGGAGCTCCCTGGGCATGTGGACTCCTGGGCTGCAGCCCCAAAGGGAGGAAGCAGCAGGGCTGTGGGTGGCAGGGGCCAGGATGAGCTCCTGGGTGATTCTGTCACAGGTGGCCCTGGACCACACTTAGGAACAAAATCGCCAGCTGGGTCCTCTTCCCACCGGCCACCCAGCCAGGCTCATTTGCATGATCTTTTGCATATATTTGCATGACTTCCCTGGTTCCAAATAAAGCCTGTTAGTCCTTATCCTCACTTCTGCTGGGTGCTGAGCAAAGCTTCTTCCCTCCCGCCCTCCCCTAGCACTGCCCCCGCCCAGACCTGGCTGGCCTGGACTAACCCCGTCCTCCTCACCTCCTAGCCCCAGTCAAATATGTCATCCTTTGACCCCATCTCCACTTTCTCCTAGTCCCCCAAGGCCTGGCACACACACATCACCTCCCCCACCCCAGAGCCGAAAGCCTGTTCTCAGTCCCACACTCATTTTTTGTTTGTTTGTTTTGCTTTGTTTTTGAGACAGGGTCTCACTCTGTTGTGCAGGTTACAGTGTAGTGGTGTGATCTCAGTTCAGTGTAACCTCTGCCTCCAGGGCTCAAGCGATCCTCCCACCTCAGCCTCCCAAATAGCTGGGACGACAGGCCCTCGCCACCACGCCTGGCTAATTTTTGTATTTTTTGTAGAAGCAAGGCTTCGCTATGTTGCTGAGGCTGGTCTCAAACTCCTGGACTCAAGTGATCTGCCCACCTTGGCCTCCCAAAGTGCTGGATTACAGGAGTGAGATACCATGCCCAGCCCAGTCTCATAATCTTTAGCCCCTCTTCTGAACTCCCAAAACACTGGTCCCCTCTTTTTTTTTTTTTTTTTGAGATGGAGTTTCATTCTTGTTGCCTAGGCTAGAGTGCAATAGTGCAGTCTCGGCTCACTGCAACCTCCACCTCCTGGCTTCAAAGGATCCTCCTGCCTCAGCCTCCGGAGTATCTGGGATTACAGGCACGCGCCACCATGCCTGGCTAATTCGTATTTTTAGTAGTGATGGAGTTTCGCCACATTGACCAGGCTGGTCTTGAACTCCTGAACTCAGGTGATCCGCCTGCCTTGGCCTCCCAAAGTGTTGGGATTACAGGCGTGAGCCACTGCATCCGGCCCGGTCCCCCTCTTTTCAGTGCTTCTGTGTCCTCCTAAACATCCACTGAGCACCCAGGGCTAAGGCAGGCCCCTTGCCCATCTCATTCTCCCTAATCCTCCAGGGACTCTGTGAGACAGGACTCCACTGGGCCCATTTTACAGATGAAGAAACTGAGCCTCAGGAAGGTCCCATCACTTGCCAGAAAGTGGCGGCTCTTTCCATCCCACCAGCCTGCCTCTGCAAATGTCCCCGTGGCATTTTCGCTCATCTCAAGTGAATGTTATTTGGGTTTTGTTTTGCTTCACTTGCTGTAATTAGGTCTTTGAAATTATGCAAGTCATATGCACTTACTGTAAAAACATTAAAACCGCTGGCTGCGGTGGCTCACGCCTGTAATCCCAGCACTCTGGGAGGCCGAGGCAGGTGGATCATGAGGTCAGGAGATCAAGACCATCCTCGCTAACACGGTGAAACCCCGTCTCTACTAAAAAAATACAAAAAATTAGCCGGGCGTGGCGGTGGGTGCCTGTAGTCCCAGCTACACGGGAGGCTGAGGCAGGAGAATGGTGTGAACCCAGGAGGCGGAGCTTGCAGTGAGCCGAGATCCCGCCACTGCACTCCAGCCTGCGTAACAGAGCTAGATTCTGTCTATTAAAAAAAAAAAAAAAAACACAACACTAAAACCACCCAGGAATATTTGGGTAAAATATAAGTCTCCTCCTTGAATGCACCTGTCCCCCAATAACACTTTCTTTTTTTTTTTTTTTTTTTTTTTTTTTTTTTTGAGGCAGAGTCTTGTTCTGTGGCCCAGGCTGGAGTGCAATGGCACGATCTCGGCTCTCTGCAAACTCCGCCTCCTGGATTCAAGCGATTCTCCTCTCTCAGCCTCCTGAGTAGCTGGGATTACAGGCACCCGCCACCACGCCTGGCTAATTTTTGTATTTTTAGTAGAGATGGGGTTTCACCATGTTGGTCAGGCTGGTCTCAAACTCCTGATCTCGTGATCCGTCCACCTTGGCCTTCCTAAGTGCTGGGATTACAGGCGTGAGCCACCGCGTCCGGCCTCCCAATAACACTTTCTAGGAAGAGCCACAGTGAACAGTCTGGGGTCTCCTTCCAGACCTATTGACCTACAGACATGATATATTCAAATATATAGACAGAATTTTTATTGTAAGATATACATGCAAAAGAGATACAATTAAAAAAAAATAGAGATACCATGTACTCATCACCCATAAAAACTGCTAACACCTGAATTATACCCCTGTATGTCTCTATGCCTGCACCTCCTCTTTTCTCTCTATTTATTTTTGAGACAGAATTTCATTCTTGTTGCCCAGACTGGAGTGCAATGGCGTGATCTCAGCTCACTGCAACCTCTGCCTCCCGGGTTCAAGCAATTCTCCTGCCTCAGCCTCCCAAGTAGCTGGGAATACAGGTGCCCGCCACCATGCCTGGCTAATTTTTTGTATTTTTAGTAGAGATAGGGTTTCACCATGTTGGTCAGGCTGGTCTCCAACTCCTGATCTCAGGTGATCCACCCGCCTCAGCCTCCCAAAGTGCTGGGATTATAGGTGTGAGCCACCATGCCCAGCTGTATTTCTCTTTTTTCTTACTATTGGCCACATATATGTTCCTTAAGTAATAAGTGTAAGATGAGAATTACTCAATTATTATGTGTGCAACATGTTCAACTTTATTAGGCAAGGCTAAACTATTTTTGCAGGAGACTGAACCAGTTCATACTCCCGCCCAAAGCAGATGAGAGTCCTCACTGATTCATTTCCTTGCCAAATCTGAAACCGTTCAATTTCATAATATCTGCCAAGCCAGTGAGAGTAAAATCCCAACCCATTGCGTCTTTAATTTACATTTCCCTTATTACTAATGATATTGAATATCCGTCTTGTTTATATCTTTTTTTTTTCTTTGATGGAGTTTCGCTCTTGTTGCCCAGGCTGGAGTGCAATGGCATGATCTCAGCTCACCACAACCTCTGCCTCCTGGGTTCAAACTATTCTCCTACCTCAGCCTCCCAAGTAGCTGGGATTATAGGCATGCACCACCATGCCGGTTAATTTTGTATTTTTAGTAGAGACAGGGTTTCTCCATGTTGGCCAGGCTGGTCTTGAACTCCCCACCTCAGGTGATCCGCATGCCTCAGCCTCCCAAAGTGTTAGGATTACAGGCGTGAGTCACCACACCTGGCCCCTGTTTATATTTTCTATATCCTTAGTGATTCTTTCATCTTTTTGATGTGTCAGTCACTGAATGTTTGTTAAAATCTCTAATTATATTGGCACCAGCATTATCGAAAGAAAGGAAAAAAAACTCTGTTTAGAATAATGGATTTGTTAGCTTCTCCTTGATTTGCTTTATATAGTTTGAGGTTGTGTTATCAGGTGTATAAGAGTTCAGAATTTTTTTATCTTCCTGGAGTTATATACTCCTTCTTTGTTTCTAATAATACTTTTGCCTTGAAGCCTAGTTTGTCTGTTGTTAATACAATGAAAAATCTTTTGATTTTAATCTTTTTTTTTTTTTGAGATGGAGTTTCGCTCTTGTTGCCTGGGCTGGAGTGCAGTGGCGCGATCTCAGCTCACCGCAACCTCCGCCTCCCGGGTTCAAGCGATTCTCCTGCCTCAGCCGCCCAAGTAGCTGGGATTACAGGCATGCGCCACCACACCCAGATAATTTTGTATTTTTTTAGTAGAGACGGGGCTTCTCCGTGTTGGTCAGGCTGGTCTCAAACTCCTGACCTCAGGTGATCTGCCTGCCTCAGCCTCCCAAAGTGCTGGGATTATAGGCGTGAGCCACTGTGCCCAGCCCTCGCCTTGGCCTTTCAAAGGGCTGGGATTACAAATGTGAGCCACCGTGCCCCGCCTCAATGTCTCTTAAATCTCATTCAATCTATAGGTTCCTACTCTATCTCTTTTATTTTCCTTGCAATTTGTTAGTTGGGGAAACCAGGTCATTTGTCCTTCATATAAAAATATTTTGTTTAATGAAATAATATAGATAATGATCTTTAGAAATACCTCTTGGATATAACAAGTGTTGGAGAGGACGTGAAGAAAAGGGAATCCTTGCATATGGTTGGTGGGAATGTAAATTAGTATAGCCATTATGGAAAACAGTATGGAGGTTCCTCAAAAACAAAATAAAAATAGAACTACCATATGATCCAGCAATCCCACTACTGGGTGTGTATCCAAAGGAAATGAAATCAGTATGTCAAAAAGACATCTGCACCCCATGCTCATTGCAGTTTTATTCACAATAGCCAAGCTGTGGTAACAACTGAAAATGTCCATCGGTGGATGAATGGATCAAGGAAATGTGGTATATATACACCATGGAATAGTATTCAGCCTAAAAAAAAGAGACAGTCCTGTCACTGTCAGCGCCGTGAACGAACCTGGAGGACATTATGTTAAGCGCAATAACACAGGCACAGAAAGACAAGTATGCATGATTTCACTTAAACTATGGAATCTAAACAAGTTGAACTCAGCTGGGCACAGTGGCTCTCACCTGTAATCCCAGCACTTTGGGAGGCCGAGGCAGGCAGATCACCTGAGGTGGGGAGTTTGAGACCAGCCTGACCAACATGGAGAAGCCCTGTCTCTACTAAAAATACAAAAAATTAGCTGGGTGTGGTGGTGCACGCCTGTAATCCCAGCTACTCAGGAGGCTGAGGCGGGAGAATCACTTGAACCCGGGAGGCAGAGGTTGCAGTGAGCCGAGATGGCGCCATTGCACTCCAGCCTGGGTAACAAGAGCGAAACTCCGTCTCAAAAAAAAAAGTTGAACTCACAGAAGCAGAGAGGAGAACGGTGGTTGTGCGGAGGCTGGCAGAGGGAGTGGGGGTGTTGGGAGATGTTGGTCAAAGGATACGAAATTTCAGTTAGATGGGAGGAATAAGTACAAGAGATCCATTGTACATGGTGACCACAGTTAATAACAATGTATTGTATTCTTGAAAATTGCTGAGAGTACATTTTAAGTGTTCTCACCATAAAACAATAAGTATGTGGTGACACCTACATTACTTAGCTTGATTTAGCCATTCCACAGTGCATACATAATTCAAAACAACATGTTGTGTACAATAACTACAATTTTTATGTTAATTTTTAAAATAAAAAATTTTAATGATTTTAAAAATAAGTATATAAAATATATTTTATTTTATTATTATACTATATGTTAATTTCCTTGTATATATATATATAGCTCTCAAACTCTGGAGCTCAAGCAGTCCTCCTCCTCAACCTAAAGTACTGGGATTACAGGCCTGAACCACTGCACCTGGCCTACAGTTATTATTTTTTTTCTTTTTTTTTTTCTTTTTTTAGTATTTATTGATCATTCTTGGGTGTTTCTCGGAGAGGGGGATTTGGCAGGGTCATAGGACAATAGTAGAGGGAAGGTCAGCAGATAAACATGTGAACAAGGGTCTCTGGTTTTCCTAGACAGAGGACCCTTTGGCCTTCCGCAGTGTTTGTGTCCCTGGGTACTTGAGATTAGGGAGTGGTGATGACTCTTAAGGAGCATGCTGCCTTCAAGCATCTGTTTAACAAAGCACATCTTGCACCGCCCTTAATCCATTTAACCCTGAGAGGACACAGCACATGTTTCAGAGAGCACGGGGTTAGGGGTAAGGTTATAGATCAACAGCATCCCAAGGCAGAAGAATTTTTCTTAGTACAGAACAAAATGGAGTCTCCCATGTCTACTTCTTTCTACACAGACACAGTAACAATCTGATCTCTCTTTCTTTTCCCCACATTTCCCCCTTTTCTATTCAACAAAACCGCCATCATCATCATGGCCCGTTCTCAATGAGCTGTTGGGTACACCTCCCAGACGGGGTGGCGGCCGGGCAGAGGGGCTCCTCACTTCCCAGACGGGGCGGCCGGGCAGAGGCACCCCCCACCTCCCAAATGGGGCAGTGGCCGGGCGGAGGCGCCCCCCACCTCCCTCCCGGACGGGGCGGCTGCCGGGCGGAGGGGCTCCTCACTTCGCAGATGGGGCGGCCGGGCAGAGACGCTCCTCACCTCCCAGATGGGGTGGCAGTCGGGCAGAGACACTCCTCAGTTCCCAGACGGGGTCGCGGCCGGGCAGAGGCGCTCCTCACATCCCAGACGGGGCAGCGGGGCAGAGGAGCTCCTCACATCCCAGACGATGGGCGGCCAGGCAGAGACGCTCCTCACTTCCCAGACGGGGTGGCGGCTGGGCAGAGGCTGCAATCTCGGCACTTTGGGAGGCCAAGGCAGGCAGCTGGGAGGTGGAGGTTGTAGTGAGCCGAGATCACGCCACTGCACTCCAGCCTGGGCAACATTGAGCACTGAGTGAGCGAGACTCCGTATGCAATCCCGGCACCTCAGGAGGCCGAGGCAGGCAGATCACTCGCGGTCAGGAGCTGGAGACCAGCCCGGCCAACACGGTGAAACCCTGTCTCCACCAAAAAATGCAAAAACCAGTCAGGTGTGGCGGCGTGCGCCTGCAATCCCAGGCACTCTGCAGGCTGAGGCAGGAGAATCAGGCAGGGAGGTTGCAGTGAGCCGAGGTGGCAGCAGTACAGTCCAGCCTCGGCTTTCACAACTTTGGTGGCATCAGAGGGAGACTGGGGAGAGGGGGAGGGGGAGGGAGAGGGACCAGTTATTATTTTTTAAAATGTCTTCTCGGCCAAGCACGGTGGCTCAAGTCTGTAATCCCAGCACTTTGGGAGGCCGAGACAGGTGGATTGCTTGAGCCTTGGGAGTTTGAGACCAGCCTGGGCAACATAGCAAGACTCTGTCTCTACAAAAAAATACAAAAATTAACTGTGTGTGGTGGTGTGTGCCTGCAGTCCCAGCTACTCTGGAGGCTGAGGTGGGAGGATCATCTGAGCCCAGGGAGGTTGAGGCTGCAGTGAGCCATGATTGGACAACTGCACTCTGGTCTGGGTGACAGAGTGAGACCCAGTCTCGAAAACAACAACAAAAAAGTCTTCTCTCCCCTACTTACCTACTATGAGTATAGATGAGGCAATTTACTTGACAAATATTTAATGAGCTCCCCACTATGTGCCGGGCCCCATGCCAGATCCTGAGAAATATAACGGTGAACAGGCCCGACATATTCCTGGAGCTTCAATCTGAGATTTCGTAGTTTGCAGAATCCTGAAGAGAGCTTATTAAAATGCAGGTCCCAGGACCCATCTCACACAGGATGTCAGGGGTGTGAGGTGGGGACCAGGAGTGGGCACCTTTTGCCAATTGAGTCTAGCCCTGTCCTACAATATGTAAGCCACAAAATGATCCACATCACATCAATTTAAATTTTCCAGCAATTACATTAAAAAGTAAAAAGAAGGCCGGGCATGGTGGCTCACGCCTGTAATCCCAGCACTTTGGGAGGCTGAGGCGGGCAGATCACCTGAGGTCGGGAGTTCGAGACCAGCCTGACCAACATGGAGAAACCCCGTCTCTACTAAAAATACAAAAATTAGCTGGACGTGGTGGTGCATGCCTGTAATCCCAGCTACTCGGGAGGCTGAGGCAGGAGAATCGCTTGAACCTGGGAGGCAGAGGTTGCAGTGAGCGCTATTGCACTCCAGCCTGGGCAATAAGAGAGAAACTCCGTCTCAAAAAAAAAAAAAAGTAAAAAGAAGGCTAGACACGGAGGCTCATGCCCGTAATCCCAGCACTTCGGGAGGTCAAGGCAGGAGGATCGTTTGAGGCCAGGAGTTGGAGACTAGCCTGGCCAACATGGTGAAACTCGTCTCTACTAAAAATACAAAAAATTAGCCAGGCGTGGTAGTGGGCGCCTGTAATCCCAGCTACTCAGGAGGCTGAGGGAGGAGAATGGCTTGAACCTGGGAGGCCGAGGTTGCAGTGAGCAGAGATCGCGCCACTGCACTCCAGCCTGGCCTACAGAGAGACTTCATCTCAAAAAAAAAAAAAAAAAAAAAAAACAATAATTTAAAGATAGTTTGCGATTTTTCTTTTTTTCTTTCTTTCTTTTTTTTTTTTTTTTTTTTTTTTTTTTGAGGCAGTCTCGCTCTGTTGCCAGGCTGGAGTGCAATGGCGCGATCTTGGGTCACTGCAACCTCCGCCTCCCAGGTTCAAGCGATTCTCCTGCCTCAGGCTCCCAAGTAGCTGAGATTACAGGCGCCCGCCACTGCGCCCGGCTAATTTTTGTATTTTAGTAGAGACGGGGTTTCACTATGTTGGTCAGGCTGGTCTCGAACTCCTGACCTCAGGTGATCCGCCCACCTCAGCCTCCCAAAGTGCTGAGATTACAGGCGTGAGCCACCGCGCCGGCCTGCAATCTTTCTTACTACTAAGTCTTTGAAATCCGGTGTGTATCTTACATTCACAGCACACCTCAGTTACACCAGCCACATTTCAAGTGCGCAGTGTGACTCGGGGCTACTGTGTTGGACAGCGCAGCCCGGAGGCTGATCCGGGTAGCCCGGGGGCCACGCTGGGAGCAGCGCAGGGCTGGATCGTGTCTGTGAAACTCACTTTGCAGACTTCGGTGCTCCAAACAAAATGAGGGAACAAAGTCATACCCGGACTCCAATTCCGCCTCCCACTCCTCGCTGTCTGCCCCAGGGTCCTTCCGCCCCGTCCTGGCCACGTGACCTTGGGAGTCCCTTCGCCTCCAGAGCCTTGACCTGTACACCTGAGAAATGGGCGTGGTGACTCCTGCTGGCAGCAGCAGTGGTGCGCATGGGGAGACGCGTGCGGGGAGTCAGGCGCCCCCGGGTGCTCGCGGCAGGAAGGAGTGAAGCCTGCGGGCGGGTGTGGGGGCAAGAACTGAAGCCGGGGGAACCAGACGGGCTCCGGGTGCGGGGGCTCCGCTGGGGCCACGCCAGTCCGCTTGCAGCAGCCGGCAGCTCCGCAGGCAGCTACCGGGCGGCGCTGTGGAGCAGGGACCCCGGGGCCCGCAGGGACCCGCGGAGGAGTGAGAATAATTAGTAACCGCCCCTGTCTGGGGTGCACTTCCCGGGGGAGGGGAGAATGAGGTCACTCTGGTCCCTCTGTGACAGGAGGGAAAACAGGTGAAGAAGCCCATCCCCCCAACCAACCCTCCTAATTCAAGTCGGCCAACACTGCGGCCATGGGAGGATCCGGGTTTGGAGTCGGGGGCTCTGGGTGAGGTCCTGATTCTGACCTCTGAGGGACCTCGGGCTGGTCGGCCTGGTCTCCCACCTGTAGACGGGGACACCTGTGCCTCCCTGCAGATGCCGGCTGCAAAGGGGCGTTGCCAACTGTCTGGTGCCGAGCCAGAGTCAGTGCGTGCCTGGGATTGAGAGGCGAACTTTGAGAGATGAGGATAAAAATAACAGCTGCCGATGCTGAGCTAAATGCCTACTCTTCTTTATACTCTCTTAACAGCCGGTGAGGTTGGTATGACTGTTGCCCCCATCTGACAGATGGGGTAGCTGGGCCTCCAAGGTCTGGTGTGGCCTTACCTGGCCCAGCAGAGCGGGACCCTGATTCCAGGGTTCTGTGCTGCCTTCTGACCAGACCTTGGCTTAGACGGGTTCGGATGAACCTTCTCCTGCACACACCCCCACCCATGGCTTTTTCCTCCCTCCCCTCCTGGGCTCTCAGACCCTCTGGCCTTCCCTCCCCTCCCCAAAGGCTGCCAGGGCCCACAGCCAGGACCCCCAGTCTCCCCATTAAGATCAGAAGCCTCTCCATGCCCACAGCTCAGGCCTAGCCAGTGAGAGTGGTCCTCTGGCCGTAATAGTGGTTTCAAGACAGGCATGGGACTCAAGCCTGGCCAGTGTGGCTGGATGTTGGGACTCTGGCACCTAGAGCAGTTGGGAAACCTGCCTGGAGGCCTAGGGGCTGGGAGCCTGGAGCCCGGAGGCCTTGGGAGATTTGCTTGAGTCTTGTCTTCACCTTCTATTTTGTATTTTTCTAGAGAGACAGGGTCTCACTATGTTGTCCAGGTTGGTGGGCAGTGGCTATTCACAGGGGCAATCAGACTCGAACTCCTGGCTCAAGCCATCCTTCCACCTCAGCCTCCTGAGTAGCTGGGACTACAGGTGTGCACCACTGCACCCCACTTGGCTTCCCCTTTAATGGAGGAGCTGCTGACTATGGTCTTGTGCTCTGGAATGCAGCCAAAGCACCTCCAGCTTTCCACCTGCCCGCAACCCCAGTTCTGTGCCCACAGTCTGCCTCCCACCCTCCCGTCCATCTGCACCCCGTCCCCACATTGACTCACCAAATCTAGAGTCTGATCATTGGAGGGTCCCTCGCAACCCCTTGCCTCCTCCAGAAAGAAAGGCTTGGCTCCACTCTCTTTTTTTTTTTTGAGATGGAGTCTCGCTCTGTCTCCCAGGCTGGAGTGCAGTGGCGCGATCTCAGCTCACTGCAGGCTCTGCCTCCCAGGTTCACACCATTCTCCTGCCTCAACCTCCCGAGTAGCTGGGACTATAGGCACCCGCCACCACGCCCGGCTAATTTTTTGTATTTTTAGTAGAGACAGCGTTTCACCATGTTAGACAGGATGGTCTCGATCTCCTGACCTTGTGATCTGCCTCCCAAAGTGCTGGGATTACAAACCTGAACCGCCATGCTCGGCCTGCCTTTGTTTTTTATCTGTAAAATGTGGCAAAGGGCTGAAAGCCCCCTAGCTCCTCTGGAAGCCAGAAACATCCTGGAAACATCTGGAAGCCCGATGATGGCAGCCCCCTTTTTAATTTATTTATTTTGAAATGGTGTCTCATTCTGTCGCCCAGGCTGGAGTGCAATGGCGTAATCTCAGCTCACTGCAACCTCTGCCTCTTGGATTCAAGTGATTCTTGTGCCTCAGCCTTCTGAGTAGCTGGGATTACAGGTGCCCGCCACCACGCCCAGCTAAGTTTTGTATTTTTAGTAGAGACAGTGTTTGAGGCCAGGCTGGTCTCAAACACCTGACCTTAGGTGATCCGCTTGCCTTAGCCTCCCAAAGTGCTATGGGATTACAGGTGTAAGCCACCATGCCCGGCCCAGCCCCCTCTTTTATAAGGGGACTTTGTATATGCTGTCCCTCTGCTTGGACGTCCTTCCTTAGTGTCCCTAGAGGGGGTAAGAGCATGACTGGACCCAGGCAGCCTGCAATCCAGTCCCAGCTGGAGACAACAAAGGGCGCTCTGGGCTGGGGGCACTGCAGGTGCGAGGCCTCTGGAGTGGGAAGGCATAGGTAGCTCAGGGGGAAGGTTCTGTGGGGCTGGACGAATATATTTTATGGCTCAAGTTCTAATTCAGCAGTCCTGTCTCCCTCCTGCCCCTGGGAGAACTTCTGCTTTCCCTGGAATGGGGCTGTGGAAGGATAGACTGGTCCGTGGGTCCGGGTGACCTAATTTGAATAATGCGAACGGGAATGCTGAGATTCTGATATGCACGATGGTCTTGGGGCCTATGGGTCGGGGGGAATGAAGACCCTGGGTTGGAATTGGAATTGGAACCCAACCAGGAGGAACAGGCAGCCCAGGGGTTTGGTGGATGGTTTTGGGTGACAGGGACGTTACCAGGAGGCAGGAGAGGCCCAAGCACACCACTTGGCAGTGCCTGGCAGAGCAGGGCAGGGCGTGGGAGGGCGGGTGACAGTGGCTGGTACAGGTTTCAGCAGTGAACACCTCCCGCTGCACTCTGGGCCTCCCCATGGAGGAGCTGGAAGCTAAAATAGGACTCTATTTTGGGGGCCTGAGGCGAACTGGAGTCACTTCCCTGCCAGAAGTGAGAAGTTGCTTCAGCCTCTACAAGGGCAGGCCCTCCCCTATGCCGGAGTGGCAAGGGGTGGGCCCTATGAGTGCGGCCTGAGGCACAGGGTGCGGGCCAAGGAGTGGGAGAGGACCGTGGCTGCTGAGGGGCTGGGGGCCTGGCCCACAGACATCATCTCCCTCCGTCCTCAGGGCAGCCGTGTGAGGTAGGAGCTGGGGCTTCCCCATGTTACAGATGAGGCTCAGAGAGGCCAAGTCACCTCTCCAAGGTCAGTCAGTAGCAAGGGGCAGAGCCAGGATTTGACCAGGTCTGGATGACACCTGAGATGTAATCCCAACCCCAGCAGTGGGCGTGAGCGGGACCTCGACAGGCAGAAGGAGCAGCTGTTTCCTGACCACCTGCCGGGTGCCTGGCCCTCTGCAGTGAGGCCCTGTGTCCCGCCCCACAGGAGGCTGCAGCCTCGCCCCTTCTCACAGACAGGCCTGAAGCCAAGAAGGCAGGCCTGGGAAGCTCCAGCCTCAGGTGGGCGTCTGAGTTACTGCCCAAACGCAGGCAAACCCTTTTCCTGTCTGGGCCTCAGTGTCCCCATCTGTACTTCCAGGAGATCGGGCCACAGTCCCAAAAGACCCATCCAACTCTTTTTTTTTTTTTTTGAGATGGGGCCGCTCGCTCTGTCGCCCAGGCTGGAGTGCAGTGGCGCGATCTTGGCTCACTGCAACCTCTGCCTCCCAGGCTCAAGCGATTCTCTTGCCTCAGCCTCCCAAGTAGCTGGGATTACAGGCGCCCACCACCATGCCCAGCTAATTTTTGTATTTTTAGTAGAGACAGGATTTCACCATGTTGGCCAGGCTGGTCTCAAACTCCTGACCTAAGGTGATTCACCCGCCTCGGTGGCCCAAAGTGCTGGGATTACAGGCGTGAGTGAGCCACCGTGCCTGGCCAAGGCCCATCCAACTCTGATGTTTATAACATGTCCCACGGGGAGGCTGGCAGAGAGCTGGGCTGGGAGGCAGCTGCAATGACCCGGGGCTTTGGAAGCCTGCCTTCCCCAGCAAACCCATTCCCCAGGTCTCTCAGTGAGGCCCACCTGCGGCCAGGGGAAGAGGAGGAGTGTCTTTCCTGATGCAGACCCCGCTCCATGCTGCAGTGGATCCACGTGCACGATGCCATGTAGTTGCAGGTTGACACCCCTGTGAGAGAGGGACTGTTGTTATGGCCTCTTTTTTATAGTTGAAGCCCAGGGCCAGGAAGTCCCTGGGCCCAGGACCACCCGAGAGGGAGGTCATGGTTGGGACCCTCACCCAGGCTGCGGGCTCCAGGACCCACCCTTCTGCCACCACCTTCATGATGCCACAAAGCCGAAGTCTGATTTCATTGTCCCCCTGACCCCAAGCTGGTCTTTGACTACCAGGAGGTGGCAAGGCCATTTGCGGCCCCCTCCACACCCAGTCCTTTCCTGCAGTGACTGGGCTGTGAATAGCCTGGCCCATCCTCTCCACGGCCCCACCTTTGCCGTCCCCATGCTCAATTGCCCATATCCTCCCTCCTCTCACCTGCCATTTCCCAGTCATTCATGTGTCTCGCGCTCTCCTGCCCACTGAGGTGCCTCTGGCAGCTTCCCAGGTCCTCCCTGACTGGTTTTGGAACCCCAAAAGTGGCCCCCCTATTCCTGCTGCCCCATTCAATGTCCCGCAGCAGCCCCAGACACCTGGAGACTGGCAGAGGCTGCGAGAAGGCTGGCCCCGTCCAGGCTGCCACTCTGCCCACCCGGGCCTGCTGGCTTCCCGTCCCTGCCCAGCCCCTGCTCCAGGCCACTCAGCTGCCACGTGCAGCTCCTGAATGCCACCTCCGTCACCCACTCCTCTGCTCCCAGCCTGCCCAGAGCTCCCCACTGCCTACAGGCAAAGGTCCCAGGTCATTAGTGTGTCGTCCTCACCTGCTCACCTGGCCCAGCCCCCAGTACGGCCCCACCCATGCCATGCACCCCCCTTCAGCCTCACTCACCTCCCAGCCAACCTCTGCCAGGGTGCAGAGGCTGAAGAGTCTTCAACCTTAAGGCCAGAAAGCCTTGGGCAAGACGTGTCACCCTTCAGAGCCTCCTCATCTGTACAATGGGGGAATCACAGAACCCCCCTCACAGGGCAGATGGGGGGTGTCAAATGAGAAATCAGAGAGTAAGGGGCTCCATCACCTGGAAAGTGCACCATTCACTGTGACCCTTACCGTAGGGGATTGCTCAGATTCCCCTCCAGCGGTGATAAGAGACTGGGGGTGGGCCTGACAGGGTAGGAGTCAGGGGCGGTGGAGGAGATCTCACAGCCAGGACAGAGTCGCCGCCTGCTCCAGCCCACAGGGCAGACATCGGGGTCCCCATCTGCAGAGAAGAAGATAGGAGGCTTGGGGCACACAGCTGCCAAGCGGAACTGGCATTGGCGACAGGCCTGTCCTTTGCCCCCAACACGCATGCAGCGGGGCTTCTTTGTCCCCTCCAGCCTCTGGGCTCTGGGTTTTCTTCATCTCCTTTTTTTTTTTTTTTTTTTTTTTTTTTTGAGATGGAGTCTCACTGTGTTGCCCAGGCTGGAGTGCAGTGGTGCCATCTTGGCTCACTGCAACTTCTGCCTCCCAGGTTCAAGCAATTCTTCTGCCTTAGCCTCCCAAGTAGCTGGAATTATAGCCACCACACCTGGCTAATTTTTTGTATTTTTAGTACAGACGGGGTTTCACCATGTTGGCCAGGCTGGTTTCAAACTCCTGACCTCAGGTGAACCACCCACCTCGGCCTCCCAAAGTGCTGGGATTACAGGCGTGAGCCACCGTGCCTGGCCTTCATCTCCTCGATTTGGGTTCCAGCCGCTGCTGTAGTTGCTGGGCTGTCTTGGTCTCTGCATCTCCTTAGCCTCCTCTGGCTTTTCCGTGCAGCTCCCCCACCACTCAGCGCCCCCCGGCATTCTCCCGGGGCCATCCCTTCTTTGGCCCTAGCTCCTTTTCTCTAATGCCCACCTTCCTGTCTGCCTGGCTGCATGTGGGCCTAGGGTTTTGCCATCCTGGGGTCCCTGAGCACCCAGCTGCTTCCCCACAGACATGCCAGTCCTTGTAGTGGGTGGGAGGCTGTCATTTCCCCTCCGTCTGTGCCCCGACCCCTGTTGCTGTCCACCTATGACTCAGTGTGGTGTCTCCGGACCCACAAGCCGGTGCCTCCTCTGCTGGAGCTCCGCTTGACCTGTTTTGCATTCTCTTCTGCCTCCCTCGGGCTCACTCTTGGCCCCTGGGCCTCAGTAGGCCTCCCTCTCTCAGCCCTTGTCTCTCTGTCATTTTTTGTCTCTGACTCTCTCAGTGTCTCTTTCTGTGTTTCTCCTCTCTCTCCCCATCTCTGTCACAACCTATCCCTGTCACCTCCTCCCACATCAGTGTGTAATATCCCTTCCATCCTCACAGCTCTGTCGCCTCTCCCTGAACCCTTCCCGCCTATGTGCACTCACCCTTAGGCCCTGCACCAGGTGTAGACAGAGGCCCCGGGGGGAGGTGAGGCAGGAGGGGCTCAGACAGGCCTGGGGGACGTTCCAGGGATAGCAAGGGGAGGACAGTAAGCTAAGCCTCTGCCCTGCTTAGCAGGAGCCCCAGGAGGCCAGAGGGGCAGGTGCTGGCCTCCAGACCCTCATCCCAAGGGGCCACATCCCAGAAGGTAACCCTGGTGACAGGCGGAGGGTCAGGAGCCTGGCTCTGGATAGGGCTCTGTGGCTGTTCCTCTGTGTGATGTCTCTAATTCCCCCACCCTCCCCTCTCTTCCTCTGAACTGGGGACAACCAAAGGTCTCTTCTTGGCCTCCTTCTCGCTGTGGGCACTGTGAGAGCTGAAAGCAATCTCCACCCGGCAGGGGCTCTGGCTTACTCGCCCCATTATCAAAGCCCCTGCGACCGCAGTGGGCGGCTCCAGCGACCATGACCAAGAAGCCCTGGCTGCTGTCCCAAGCCAGAGCAGGTAGCGGCAGGGGTTTGCCCATGGTCCCACCTGGCGTCGGTGGCAGGGCCCAGGCCAGAGGCCGGCTTCAGGACTGTCAGCCCAGGGCTGAAGGGTGGGGTCCCAGCTACATCTTTGTCGGTTTGGTTCAGTGCTGAACGGTTTCTGCTAAAACAGGCCTTCCTTACTCACAGAAGGTGCTCAATGGGTTTTCATTGCGTGACCTTGAGACGCCCTTTAGAATCTGTAGTGGGTGGGGCCGGCGTGTGAGCTGAGGGCCAGGATCCAGGCACTTGCTTCTGGCTGTGTGGGAAGGTCCTGCCAGGTTCCAGGCAGCAAGTGGAGTGAGGGGTGGCCAGTGATTGGGGGAGGGGCAAAGCTAGGCTTGGCCAATTTTGCTAAGTGCCTATCTCTGTCTGTCCTCACCTCTCCCCCAGACCTCCTGCCAGCTTCTGAAGGCCAAAGGAACAAAATCCTAGGTGGTCAGGCACATCAGGACCCTGGAGGTCATCAGGTCCCAGCTCCTTTTTTTTTTTTTTTTTTTGAGACCGAGTCTCACTCTGTTGCCCAGGCTGGAGTGCAGTGGCATGATCTCAGCTCACTGCGACCTCTGCCTCCCGGGTTCAAGTGATTCTCGTGTCTCAACCTCCTGAGTAGCTGGGACTGCAGGTGTTCACCACCATGCCTGGCTAATTTTTGTATTTTTAGTAGAGACGGGGTTTTACCATGTTGATCAGGCTGGTCTCGAGCTCCTGACCTAAGGTGATCCACCCACCTTGGGATCAAAGTGCTGGGATTACAGGCGTGAGCCACTGCACCTGGCCTAGCTCCTAACTTTGAAGATGGGGAAAATGAGGCCCAGGAAAGAGAAGAGAACACCCAAGATCACACAGTGGTCAAACCCAAGCTCTCTCTCTAGCCTTCCAGTTTTCACAGACTTTTTTCCATGGCTGCCAGGTAGCTCAGAGGTCCGTTTTCAAATTGTGTGTCTTATATTGTAAGCCAATCCAAATCCCTTCCAGAAGGCAATTCGTATTTATTTAGGTCCAGTAATGTACCTGACACCATGCCATGCCTGGTCACATATGGGATCTCATTTAACGCACACAGCAAGCATGTGAGATAGATATGAATGGCTCTTTCAGATAAGGAAACAGGCTCAGAGACATCAATTAACTTGCCCAAAGTTGCACAGCTAGTAAGTGGCAAAGGCAGGATTCAAATCTAGGACCCTCTGGCTCTGATACCCGTGATCTTTCCTCTCTGTGAATAGGCACATAGAGGCCAGTGCTCTCGGCCCCATGCCCTGGTCTCATTATTGTGCCCATTGCCTGCCATTCTTCCTCATCTTCATTCACTCTCTTGACTAGGAGCCCCTTTGGTGGCTGTGAAGGGGAATATTGGTTATTTATTTATTTATTTTTGAGACAGAATCTCACTCTGTCACACAGGCTGGAGTGCAGTGGCATGATCTCAGCTCATTGCAACCTCTGCCTCCTGGGTTCAAGCAATTCTCTGCCTCAGCCTCCTGAGTAGCTGGGATTACAGGCCCACGCCACCACGCCTGGCTAATTTTTGTATTTTCAGTAGAGAAAGGGTTTCGCCATGTTGGCCAGGCTGGTCTTGAACTCCTGACCTCGTGATTCACGCACCTCGGCCTCCCAAAGTGCTGGGATGATAGGCATGAGCCACCATACCTGGCCAGGATATTGGATTTAAACCTCCTTCGCTTTCCAATTCCTGGGACCCAGGTCTACATCGTCCTTGTAGGAAGATTCAAAGGCTGAAGGGTGCATTTCTACAGCCTGCCAGACAGAGCCCAGAATTCTGTTAGCTTTTGAACCTTGTACTCAGCTTATGCAAACAGGCACAAGAAGAAAAAATAGTGAACAAAGATGTTCATCACTGCGTTGCTCCAGGTCTCAGTTTCTCTATCTGTAAATGAGGGGTTGCCTTGATGATCCATAATGGTGTATAATTTTTGATCTTCTATAATTTGATGAACATTCTATAGTCATTAAAAATTGAAGGCCGGGCGCAGTGGCTCGCGTCTGTAATCCCAGCACTTTGGGAGGCTGAGGGCGGATCACAAGGTCAGGAGTTCCAGACTGGCCTGGCCAACATAACCCCGTCTCTACTAAAAATACAAAAAATTATCCAGGCATGGTGGTGCACACCTGTAATCCCAACTACTCGGGAGACTGAGGCAGGAGAATTTTTTTTTTTTTTTTTTGAGATGGTGTTTCACTCTTGTTGCCCAGGCTGGAGTACAATGGCATGATCTCGGCTCACTTCAACCTCTGCCCCCCCGGGTTCAAGCGATTCTCCTGCCTCAGCCTCCCAAGTAGCTGGGATTACAGGCATGTGCCACCATGCCTGGCTAATTTTGTATTTTTAGTAGAGACAGGGTTTTTCCATGTTGGTCAGGCTGGTCTCGAACTCCCAACCTCAGGTGATCTGCCCACCTTGGCCTCCCAAAGTGCTGGGATTACAGGTGTGAGCCACCATGCCTGGCCAGGAGAGTCTCTTGAACCCAGGAGGCAGACGTTGTGGTGAGCCGAGATTGCGCCATTGCACTCCAGCCTGGGCAACACAGCGAGACTCCATCTCAAAAAAAAAAAAATTGAAAAGATGCAGAATCCATCAATACCCAGAAAAGTCAATACCTGGAAAAAACTGCAATGAGAAAAGCTAGACGCAGGAAGCAGTCATCTGATCGCAGCCATGGGCTCTAACAAAGACGGGTGAATGCAATGAGGTGAAATAGCTGAGTCGGATGCCTCCTAAGTTCTTTTCTATTCTTCTGTGAGCTATTTGAGTTCATAAGGAAGATAAATCTTCCAGAAGCTGGTGGGAAGGAAGCCATGGTGAATCTACAAGGATTAGGCCTGAACCGTGGAATTCCAGGCAAGCAGGCAGGTGTGGCCAGATGAGGGCGGAGTTTTTTGCTCCCATTAGATCCGCCCTCTTCCCCCCTCCCTGTCTTCCTCCCTTTCTTCCTCTTCCTCCCTCCCTATCTTCCTCCTTTTCTTCCACATGCATGATACCCTCTTCATTCTCTCCATCCTGCCCACCACTCCTGCTCCCCCAGAGGCTGTGACCGAAGTGGGGAAGAGAGGGCAGGGCCGGGCAGAGGGGGTCTCCCTACCCTGGCTCTGCAGGGAAGCTGGTGTGGCATGAGGAGGGCTTGGCAGCACTTTAAGGCCCCTTCAGCCTGCCCGTTGGCACAATTCCAAGCTCCGTGACATCTAAGGTTCTTACACCCCCAGACGCAGCAATCCCCCCAACCTCCGTCAGCGCCACAGAAGCTGGAGTGGAGTGAGGGATCAGAGGAGCGGCACGAGGAGGGAGGCAGGTGGGAGGGCTGTGAAAGGGGAACAGGTGGGAGAGGGAAGGTGAGTCAGCCCCGAGCAGAGCTGAGCCAGCAGGAGTTTGCAGCGCAGCCAGGCCTGGGAGCCTCCCTGCAGCTGCGGGCTCTCGGCACCGCGTGGCCCCCTCCCCGAGTGCCCACAATGGCACTGCCCTTTGGCACTCCAGAAGTCCTGGCTTTGGGCTTTCACTTGCCTCTTCTGTGTGACCCTGCCACAGGTCACCTTGCATGTGACCAGAGAGACCAGGCCTCTCCCAAAAGAGCAACTACCACAAGCATATGAGTAAGCTGCAAGCTGGTGAAGGGCCTGGGGGGACCTTGGAACTCCCTATGTTGCTCTGGATGGTGGATGATGGGCCCTCTTGGGGGTAACCCCACATGTACCCCTTCCCCACCCTGCATCCAGGCCTCTCGCACATCTTAGAGGAGGGTAGACATCCCCTAAGACGTGCTCTAGGTGGAGGCTTCTGAGTCTGGGAGCACCTGAGCCTGAATCCTCTTCAGTTACTGCTCGTAGACCAGGAAGCCGTGGCATCCTGGGGATGTGGTGGGAGGAGTGGGGAGACCTGGCGAGACCCACCCAGGGCCTGCAGGGCTGGATAGAGGGACGTCTCTCATGAGCCTCCAGGGTCAGGATTGAGACCCTGGGGTACTCACCTGACAGAAGGGGACCAGGGGTCCTTCCAGAATGTGGGCAGATGCGCCACTGAATTTGCTTCTTGCTGAGCGGCCCCCACAGGCTTTTCGGTGGGGGTGGGGGCCAAAGGCCACAGGTGCACTCTGGGAAATCAGGGAGGGCACAGAGGAGGAAAGGAAGCAGCCCCTCCCCCTCATTGAGCCCCCACCTGGGAGAGGATGGAGTGAAGGAGAAGCAGGCTCCCGGGCCTCTGACCATCCTCACTTTGTTTCCAGCCAGCCCCCTGGTTCTCTGGGCCTCTATTTATTTCCTCATCAGTAAAAGGAGGCCATAATCCTTGTCCTGGCTTCCTCTTGGAGTTTCGTAAGAGTTCAATGAACCCAAGGATGTGAAAGGTGTTATGCAAATGAGAGACATTATGAGTTATCTATTGGGAGGCTTGGATCCTGAGCTTGGCTCTGTCTCCAGGAAAGAGGCCTCAAGTTTCCTTCTGCAGCAGCGCAGCATACGAGGTGCACAGTGATCCACCCGAACGGCAGCTATGCTGCCGGGGCTGGTGAGACGTGGTCATTCACAAGGCAGCTCGCTTGTGCTTCACAGCAGGTAAGCTTGCCTGCTGGTTCCCTGTTTCTAGAGGCAGCTGGCACCTTTGTGTGGAAGATCCCTGGGACCCAGAAGGGTGCCTTCTGCTTCCTTACAGCCTGGGGCACACAGTCGGCGTGTAGAGTAGAAGTCGGGTGGGAGGAACCCTCAAACTCCAAGGCTCTGGGATAGATGACCAACTATGGCCACAGCTCCCTCCTGCTCAGCATGTCCTTGGCAATGTGACTTTGCCTCTTTCTCAAAAGGTGGAGTCTAATTTCCCACCCTTTGAATCTGGGCTGGCCTCGTGACCTGGACTCTGGCCGATAGACTGCAGTGGAAGTGATGTTATCCAAGTTCAAGGGGCTAGGCCTCCAGAGACCTTGCAGCTTCTACCTTTGCCCTCTTAGGTTGCTGCCCGGAGTCGCCATGAAGGAATGTGATGCAGCCTATTGGAGGAGAACCAAACCCCACCCCACCCCCCGCCAGAAAGCCATACCAGCTGCCGACATGTGCATGGGCTCATCGGGGGTTTTCCAGGCCCACTGATGTTCCAGCTGAGCACAGCTGCCGGGTGAGCCCAGGAAAAATCAGCTAGGAACCCCAGCCCACCCACAGGACCCTAAGAGAGGATGCATCATTGGTCTCTGTTTTGTGCTGGCTGGTTATAGAGCATAGGCTAACTGAAGCCAGAGAAGGGAAGGGACTTACCCAAGGTCCCACAGAGAGCAGAGACCAAGCCTGTCTTGGCCAAGTCTGTGACCAGGTTTCCTGGCCCCTGTGCCCTTCCCATCAGTGTCCTGCCACCAGCTCTACCAGCGGTGTGTGGATCTGCATGTATGTAGGGAGGTGTGGATCAGGTGGGCCCTTCCCACTTCCACCTGAGTTAGGAAGGGTTGGCTGACGTCCACACAGGGCTGTCCTGCCCATCATTGCAGGCGGGAGGGATGGTTAATCCCATTCTGCAGAGGATGAAACTGAGGCCATGAGCTGATAGTCACACAGCTACTAGGTAACAAAGCTCTGACATCAAAGCTTTTGGTTCTTTGATGCCAACTCCAGATCCTTCTATTGACTCGCCGGAAGGAGAATGGCAGGTGATAAAGTTCCCTCCAAGGGTCAGTCACTCAGAAAGGGCCACATACACAGGCACACACAGGCACACACATAACACATAGGCACATACATGACACACAGGCACACATGACACACACAGGCACAATTACATGTGTGCTTGCTCACTCTCTTTCTCTCCTTCTCACCCCTCCATCTTCAACCAGCCTACCCCTAATGGACCATATACTTTATTAAAAATATATAGCTACGGCTGGATGTGGTGACTCACACTTGTAATCCCAGCATTTGGGAGGCCAAGGCGGGTGGATCACCTGAGGTCAGGAGTTCGAGACCAGCCTGGCCAACATGGTGAAACCCCATCTTTACTAAAAATACAAAACAGCTGAGTATGGTGGCTCATGCCTGTAATCTCAGCTACTCAGGAGGCTGAGGCAGGAGAATCGCTCGAACCTGGGAAGCGGAGGTTGCAGTGAACCGAGATTGCTCCATTGCACTCCAGCCTGGGCAACAAGAGCAAAACTCCGTCTCAAGAATTAAAAAAAAAAAAAAAAAATATATATATATATATATATATATATATATATATGTATATATATATGGTTACAAACTCTATTGTCAATCTGGGCTGGGCCCGGGGCTGGAGGGACTGCAGGGAGGGAGGGATGGTCCCTCATCCCACCCCTCAGAGTCCCTCCTCTGCACCCAAACCCAAAACCATCCAAGGGCCAAGGTGGCTGGCGTTGAGGGCCTCAAGGGGCCAGCCAGCTGGGCAGGGGAAGGCGCTAGGCTTGATGGGCTGGGTGGGGAGGGGTGCACAGAGAGGGACTGCATCTCCTTGTCCGGCAGGTAAAAACGGCAGAAAGTGAATTTGGTGTCTCCATCTGTCTCCATTTATAGATATTTACAAAAGAAAGTCATGAGCAACAGGCCACAGTCATGCAAAAGAAACGCACCCCCCCTCCCCAAACTTACCCCCTGCCCACCCTGAAACCCCGAGATGTCCCCCGCCCAGCAGTCCAGCCACCTTCCCCAAGGTTCTGAGAGCAAAGAGGGCACGTCCTTGAAGAGTCAGTGGGGGAAGGGTGGTGGATCTGGGGACCCAGAGCCACCAGAAGTAGGCGCTGGCGGAACTCAGGCTGATCAGGGCCGAGCTCTTCCCAGGCCTGGGTGCTGGAGTCAGGAGGAAGGGGTCCCCCAGTCTTTGAAACCCCCACCTTCCTCCAGAAGGTCCACGGAGCCAGGGTTGGCTCTGTCCTGAGTGTGGGAGGGGGTGTCCTGGCATCCCACCCCCGGCAGAGGCTCTTGTGGGCAGTGGTGAGGGCCGGGCCTGGAGGTCAGATGGCAGACTCCCTGCGGTAGGAGATGTTGTCCAGCGGGAGGGAAGCCTGCATGCGCTCCAGGTCCAGGTGGCTGCCGAACTCCAGCATCCGGATGATGCCCGCCTCCTCCTTGGAACCCGCCTCCAGGCCCAGGCCTGCGGCCACCGCGGCCGCCGCAGCTGCCTCCTCCTCCATCTCCTCTTCCTCCTGGCTCATAAGGGCCAGCTCGTTCTCGTAGCAGAAGGCACTGGGAGGGGGCGGCGGGGCGGGCAGCACGGTGATCTTACTCTCCTGCAGCTCCCGGGCCGAGCAGCAGGGCGTGCCGGCCACCTCGTAGGTCTTGTGAAAACGCGAGTAGTCCACCTTGTAGTGGCTCTTCTCCTCGAAGACCACAGGCTCAAAGCGGTGGCCCCACAGGATCTCACTGGCCAGGTAGGAGCTGCGGGCCTGGGTGGTCATGGCCGTGGCCTCCACCATGCCCTCCAGGATGACCACGATCTCAAAGTCCTCCGACTCCAGCTCCTCCTTGCCCATGCCATAAAGCGGGCTGTCCTCGTCGATCTCGTGGACAATGATGATGGGCGACACCAGGAAGATGCGGTCCAGGCCGATGTCATAGCCCACGTTGAGGTCCCGCTGGTCCAGGGGCAGGTACTCGCCCTCCTGGGTCATGTAGGGCTTGATGAGCTGGGCCCGCACGTGGGCCTCCACAATGTGGCTCTTGCGCAGGTTGCCCACGCGCCACATGAGGCAGAGCTTGCCGTCGCGCACCGAAATGACCGCGTGGTGGCTGAACAGCAACGTCTGCGCCCGCTTCTTGGGCCGTGCCATCTTGGCCATGATGGTGCCAATCATGAAGGAGTCGATGACGCAGCCCACGATGGACTGGACCACCACAGCGATGACTGCCAGCGGGCACTCCTCTGTCACGCACCGGAACCCGTAGCCGATGGTCGTCTGCGTCTCCACCGAGAACAGGAAGGCACCCAGGAAGCCGTTCACGTGCATGATGCAGGGCTTGGGGGCCACTGGGGCTGCTCCGCCACCACCCGCCGCCGGGCCCCCCGCCGCAGGCACCCCTGGGCTGGCCTCCAGGTCACCGTGGAAGAAGGCGATACACCAGAAGAGGAGGCCGAAAAAGAGCCAGGAGACAAGGAAGGCCGCGGAGAAGATCATGAGCATGTAGCGCCAGCGCGTGTCCACGCAGGTGGTGAAGATGTCCGCCATGTAGCGCTGCGACTTGTTGCTCAGGTTGGCGAAGTACACGTTGCATTGGCCGTTCTTCTTGACGAAGCGGTTGCGGCGTTTCCGCCGGGGCACGTGGGCCTGGCCGTTGCGGCTGTGTCCGTGCATGTCCTGAAGCCGGCGTGGTCACCTGGGAAGACGCAGGGCCTGCGGAGGAGAAGCCGGACAGGTGAGATGCTGGGGAGCGAGGGGCTCCCTCGGGGCCACTCAGACTCAGCCCCAAGACTCTCAGAAGCAGGTGAGCCTGGACTAGGACCTGAGACTTCCTCTGCCCCGGCAGGCGGAGGGTGGCAGCAGAGGTGGTTCTGATGACAGGGTCTGAGCCAGTGCCACCCAGTCCGGCCCAGCTTAGAGATTGGGGTCCACAGACCAGGAAGCTAAAGCCACAAGGATCCAG
Source organism: Pan troglodytes (assembly GCF_028858775.2). Taxonomy (NCBI): domain Eukaryota; kingdom Metazoa; phylum Chordata; class Mammalia; order Primates; family Hominidae; genus Pan; species Pan troglodytes. Next base: position 40,434,070 of record NC_086016.1, read on the forward strand.
GTCCTGGTCCCTGCCCCTCAACACTGCCCCTCCGGCCCTCCTATGCTCACTGTTCTGGAAGCTTCCTGATGCCCATCTTGGTTCCTCCCTGTCCCTCTGTCCTGCTTGCCCTGAGCATAGGGAGCCACGGAGGCTCTGAGCCCGCTTCCCTCCCTGGATTCCATCTCTGCACTTTTGGGCTTCTCGGGGGCTGGACATCCTCCTGTACACTAGCCACTGGCCACATGTGGCTCTTTACATTTAATTAAAACGAAATAAAATATTAACTGCAGCTCCTTCCTTGCATGAGCCACATTTCAAGTGATCAGGAGCCACATGTGGTCAACGGCCACCACACTGGACAGAGAAGTCACAGGAGAGTTCTATCACTGAGAAATTTCTGGCTGGACACAGGGGCTCATGCCTGTGATCTCGGTATTTTAGGAGGCCGAGATGCAAGGATTGTTTGTGCTAGGAGTTTGAGACCAGCCTGGGCAACAGAGTGAGACCCCATCTCTACAAAAAATAAGAAAATTAGCCAGGCATGGTGGTGCATGCCTGTGGTACCAGCTACTCGGGAGGCTAAGGCAGGAGGATCTATTGAGCCCAGGGGGTCAAGGCTGCAGTGAGCTGTGATCATGCCACTGAACTCCAGCCTGGGTCACAGAGCAAGACCCCATGTCAAAAAAAAAAAAAAAAAGAAAGAAAGAAAGAAAGAAAAAGTTCTACTGGGACCCGCAGCCCCACCTGGGTCTGAGCTCCTTTCTTAGACTCTTCTCTCCCAGTGTTGCTTTGAGTCCTTGAGCCCAAATTCCTGCCCAGTGCCCACACTTGTTAGGAGCAGTGGTGAGGGGAGAATCCAATGTGACAGTCAGGGTGGAGGAAGGGGGAGCCCCCAGCTCTGACTCCTCTGTAGACATCGCTATTCCCATGTCCCAGGTGGCTCAGAGATGGAAAGCCACCTGCCAGCCACAAAGCTGGCAGTGGATACAAACTTGTGTGGCACCAACATGAATGAGTTGATGGTGGGGAGACAGGGAGTGGGAGGGGAGGACACACCTCGGGCAACTCAGTTCACCTCTCTGAGCCTCCATGTCTTCATCTGTAACATGGGCACCAAAACTCCCTACCTCATGGGACCTACGGGGACAGCAGGTGCTGGGGTAAAGCCATCACCCTCCTGCCTTCCTTCCCACACTTCCCAGGAGCTGGTGACAGGCAGGATTTGCCTGTCAAGCATCCCCAGCTGTTGCAGCAGAAGAGGCCCCTCACCCCACTGGGTGGCGGGATGCGCCTCGGGCCCGTAGAGGACAGACCTTCTCTCCACCCCTCTCTGCCATTGCGTCCCCAGGGAAGACATGCTGCTGCCCCGGGCCCCAGCGGCTGGCAGGGCCAGGACTGGGCCTGGGTTCCCAATAACATTTTGGCCCAGAATTACATAAGGCTGGAAGTTTCTATTTTCTGTTCTATTCTTCTTCCTGATCTAATTGTGCATCTGTGGCAATGTTTATACACTTCCCCGGTTCAGGACAACTCGGTTGCCGCAGCAACCGGTACGCGCCAACGCTATAATTTAGAGATCAACAGCCTCAGAGCCTGCCTCTTCCCAAGAGAAACTCCCTCTCCGGGCCCAGGGAGAGTGAGCCCTGCCCCCACCTCCTCCCCCGCGGTCACCCACCCTGACTCTGAGTTCTTCTCCCTATTCCCCTGGTTCTCAAAGAGCTCCCTGGCTCCTACAGTCCTGGGTTGAAGTCCTAGATCCACTGTGTGACTTGGGCGAGCTGTTGACTACTCTGAACCTCAGTTTTCTCATCTTGAAAATGGGGCTGACTGGGTGCGGTGACTCACGCCTGTAATCCCAGCACTTTGGGAGGCTGAGGTAGGTGGATCACCTGAGGTTGGGAGTTTGAGACCAGCCTGACCAACATGGAGAAACCCCGTCTCTACTGAAAATACAAAAATTAGGCCGGGCATGGTGGCGTGTGCCTGTAATCCCAACTACTGGGGGGCTGAGGCAGGAGGATCGCTTGAACCTGGGAGGCGGAGGTTGCAGTGAGCCGAGATCATGCCACTGCACTCCAGCCTGGGCAACAAAGTGAGACTTCGTCTTGAAAAAAAAAGAAAATGAGAAAATTGGGCCAATGAGATATCATGCTGGAGACCTGACAGGTCATGCAGGCATGGCCTCTAACGCGATGCCGGCCCTTCAGAGCTGAGAGGCCCAGACCCTCTTTGCCCCCTCCCGCAGCATCCCAGCAGCCAGGGCTCCAGGAGAAAGGCTTGGGGTTCTGGGGCCAGGCACACCTTCTGCTCTGTAAATAGAGTTTTCAGGGAGACCTTTCTTTGCTAAATGTATTCCCCCTGTTCTGTCCCACCGCCTGAAATGGCTCCAGGGGCACCGCGGACTGTCAGGACAGGAGGAGCATAGGGTCACCGAGTTCAGGACCCTCATTTTATATCGGAGACCAAGGACATCCAGAGATAGGAAGGACTTGCTAAGAGTCCCAGAGTGGAGCCAGGTGGGCCAGCCCTGAACAAGGCCTCACCCCCACCCCAGAGCTCCTCATCCACTTCCTCCCTGCAGGGGGCTGGAGTGGGTTTTGGGGCAAGGGAAGAGAAGAAACCAGCCAGTCCAAACTGGACCACCATCCACAGGTGTGCAGGATAGAGGCAGAGGGGACAGGGTGTGGCGGCCCAGGCCTTCAACGGGTGAGGTCACTGAGCTCCAGAGAGGGTGGGGGGCCCTGCCCAAGGCCAAACACAAGCCCAGGGTTCCAGGGGATCCCTGGTTCTCTGCCCGGTGGGATTGCCTCCTGACCTGGCGAGTTCACCTGGTGCTGCAGACGAGATCTCTTCCTGGACTTCCCCACCTCTGGAGGGGCCTTGGGGGTAAGGGAGCCGATCCCCTGATGGCTACAGAGATTGGGCGTCCCCTCGCCAGCAGTGCCCACTCCTCCCCATTATCGAGTGCCCAGGGTCAATTCTGAGCTTCCACAATCCTCAGCCCCAGCGGCAACACTCACTCCCCGGGCCCACCAGCCCACTGGCCTCCACAGTGCAGCCCGATGGGGACATGGTTTACCCCTCACCCCGGCGCCTCCCCGACAGCCCACAGCAGGTGTCCTGAGCCCTTGCTATGTGCTGGGCCCTGTCTTGGGTTCCCAGTGCCCCCAGCACATCCTGGAGCTTAGCAGGAAAGCTGCTTCCCTGGCACTTCTCAGACCTGGCACCCTTCCCCATGGAGCAGCCTCTGTGACATCCCATCCCCCTGAAAACCCTTGGTCTGCAGTGACTTGCTCAAATAAGAGCACGCTGCTGCCACCACAGACCATTTTAGCAGGAGAGAGAGGTTCAGCTGCTAATTCGAGGCTGACCCGTGCAAGGCCTGGCCAAAAAGTGAAGGGTATGAGCTCGGCATTGTGTTCTCATGTGACAACCACCAGGAGATGGCCAGATTTTCTCTTCCTTGTCACATGGGGCTTCCTGGGGAAGGCTGACGATGGCAGGAGAGGGTCAAAAGGCCTTGACAATTCAGTACCATCCTCCTCTGACTAGAGATTTTTTTTTTTTTTTTTTAAAGGGCTCTGCTGGGCTAGGTGACTCACACCTGTAATCCCAACACTTTTGGAGGCTGAGGCGGGCGGATCACAGGGTCAGGAGTTCAAGACCAGCCTGGCCAACTTGGTGAAAGCCTGTCTCTACTAAAAATTCAAAAAAATTAGCTGGGCATGGTGGCGGGCGCCTGTAATCCCAGCTACTAGGGAGGCTGAAGCAGAAGGATTGCTTGAACCTGGGAGGCGGAGGTTGCAGTGAGCCAAGATTGAGTCACCGCACTCTAGACTGGGTGACACAGAGAGACTCCATCTCAAAATAAATAAATAAATAAAATAAAATAAAAAAGAGCCCTGGTTGTTTAGGTGTCTGCTTTATCCCTATGATTAAACCACTTTTGTGGATGCAGGGATGCAGGGCCTAATTTGCTGGCATGGAATGTGCACTAGAAGAATGCAGTTTGAGGCTTGTTTTCTGCAATGGAGGCCCTGGGAGGTGGAGAGGCCCTCTGTCACAGCCCTGGTATGTGACCTTGAACAAGTTCTTCCTCTCCCTGGCATCAGGTCCTCCTCCAATTAAGGGACTACTCATCCTCCCCAGCTTTTTTGAAGGTCACAGAGCTTGACATAGAACCAGAGGGATTGGTGAAGTGGGGCCTGAGGTTTCCAAAACCCCCAGTGCAGGCCACTAGCCCATGGCAAAATGAGCCTAAGAAGGATCAATGGGCCAGGCGCGGTGGCTCACGCCTGTAACCCCAGAACTTTGGGAGGCAGAGGCAGGCGGATCTCTTGAGGCCAGGAGTTCAAGACCAGCCTGAGCAACATGGCAAAACCCCATCTCTACAAAAAATACAAAAAAATTAGCCGGGCATGATGGTGCACGCCTGTAATCCCAGCTTCTCGGGAGGCTGAGGCATGAGAATCGCTTGAACCCAGCAGGCAGAGGTTGCAGTCAGCCGAGATCACACCACTGCACTCCAGCCTGGGCAACAGAGCAAGACTCCATCTCAAAAAAAAGATCAATGGTACTGCTGTCCTTTATATCTGGGACTCTTTTGGTGGCAAACATTTTTTTAGAAAGTGATGGACATAGGAGATGCTGACTGCTTTTTAAATGTTAATGTCTTTTCTTGGCAAAATGAAGAAGTGACAATGCTACACCAGTTACCAGACTTTTCTTTTAATTTTTAAAAATTTATTATTGGCCGGGTGCGGTGGCTCACGCCTGTAATCCCAGCACTTTGGGAGGCCAAGGCGGGCAGATGACCTGAGGTCAGGAGTTTGAGACCAGCCTGACCAACATGGAGAAAACTGTTTCTACTAAAAATACAAAACTAGCCGGGTGTGGTGGTGTGTGCTTGTAACCCCAGCTACTCGGGAGGCTGAGGCAGGAGAATCACTTGAACCTGGGAGGCGGAGGTTGCAGTGAGCCAAGATCATGTCATTGCACTCCAGCCTGGGCAACAAGAGTGAAACTCCGTCTCAAAAAATAAATAAAAATAAACACAAAAATTGATTATTACTATTTTTTATAGAGATGGGGTCTTACTGTGTTTCCTAGGCTGGTATCAAACTCCTGGTCTCAAGCTATCCTCCTGCCTCGGCCTCCCAAAATGCTGGGATCACAGGCACGAGCCACTGCGTCCGGCTTTCTCTTAATTTTACTGTGCTGTAAACATCCAAAATCTGCAAGTCTTTAGTCCAGACTTCATTAGCCAGCTGGGGAAACCGAGGCCAAGAACAGGGCATGGCACCGTGTCCGAGGTGGCACAGTAAGTCAACAGCTGTGGAAGGAAGCTCAGGCCTCACCACTGACACCAGCCATCCTGCCCCATCCTGAGGAATTAGGGAGGGGCTGGAGACTCTGCCTCCTGGGGGTCCAGAGGAGGCAGGAAGACCACCCCAACCCTGTCAACTTTTAGGTTTTCCCGACAATTTTAGGACACTAACTTATCTGTCCTTGCCCACAACTCCCTTTGCAAAAGAAAAGCTGATCAGCTTGCAGCAGCCTCGGCAGGTCCCAGCTACCTGGAAGGCTTTGAGGGCAAATCTCCTCCCCGAGATCCGTGCCGCTGACCAGAGACACCATGGCCGTTGCAGGGGCACCTCCGCCAGGCCCTGCCAGAGCCAGGCAGCAGCTCCAGCCCTGCCTGAAACTCTGCTCCTTTAGACAGGAGCAGGGAGCTCACGCCTAGGGAGCAGTGGCCAGTGCCAGCCTGCCAGGTTGTCATGCATCTCATGTCATCCCACCAGACTTCGAGGTGACTATTATTGGGTGAGACAACCAGGGAGGTGATGTGACTGGCCTGAGGTCACAGAGCTCAGCCTTGGGGATCTGAGGAACCAGTCATCCTCTCTCTCCAGCCCCTCTCAGGGAATTTCTGCCAACTCCATGCCAGGCGCTGCCTCCTCTCTCTCACTGAAGCATCACTGTATCCTTTGTGTATTTAACAAGTATGTATTAAGCACCTACCACAGTAACAAGAAGGGTTGTTATTTCTCCTCCCCAGCTGAAGAATTGCAGGCTACAGAGATGCCGGGGGGTTGAGGGGTGATGCTGAGCTTGGGGGCCACACAGCAGCAGTGACAAAGCTGGAAATCTAACTTGAGTCTGACTAGCTCCAGATCCTTGGCTCACCCTAGTCCCCAGCCTCTGGCTTCGGGACCCCTTCTCCTGCCATATCACCCTGCTCAACCTTGGACCCCCAGGCTCTCCCCATCCCTCCAGACCTACCCTGAGCCCCTAAGGCTCTCTGACCCTGCTACTCTGAGCCCTCAGGCCTCACTGTCTATCTGCAGCACGTGGCCTCTGTTCAATATGAGAAAATGTGCTGGTTAAACCCATATGTTTTGGGTGGCAAGACCTGGCTCTCAGTCTCAGCTCTGTCACCTCCCAGCATATCCTCTTTGAACCTCAGTTTTCTCATCTGCAAACTGGAGATGATGATACTGGTACCTTCCTCACCAGGCCGCTGCTAAGTGAACATGACAACCACCATGCGTTATTACATTGCAGGTAAAGTGCAAAAACTGATGTTGATAATGGTGATGACAAAGATGCAGATGCTGATGACCAAGAATGCTGGACTGGGAGCTGGGGAACCCCTTCCACTCCTGACTCCACCACTAACATGCTCTGGTCAGAAGTTCCTTCCCTCTGTCTGCAAGATGGGGAGACCATCATGGCTCCCTGGCAGGAGAGGTGGGAAAATGTACAAAACGAGGCACCCAGACAGAGCTTGGAGTCAGGTGACAGATGGGGGGCGCTCCTGAGTCTCCTTAGGCCCAGCCATCCCTGAGCCCTCCTGGGCCTAGATGGGGAGGCTGACTCTCCAGCAAATGTCCTACCAGAGGGAGCCAGCACAGGGCAGTGGAGGTCAGGGGACGCAGCCCAGGGCATAGCTCAGCGCACCCAGGATGGGTCCTGAAGGGTAGAGGATTTTCCTGGAAGAAATAGACAGAATTTGCCCGGCATGGTGGCTCACACCTGTAATCTTAGCACTTTGGGAGGCCGAGGCAGGTGGATCACCTGAGGTCAGGAGTTCGAGACCAGCCTGGCCAACATGGTGAAACCCTGTCTCTACTGAAAATACAAAAATTAGCCAGGCGTGGTGGCAAGTGCCTGTAATCCTAGCTACCTGGGAAGCCGAGGAAGGAGAATCGCTTGAACCCAGGAGGCAGGGGCTGCAGTGAGCCAAGATCGTGCCACTGCACTCCAGTCTGGGCAACAGAGCGAGACTCTGTCTCGGGGAAAAAAAAAAAAAGAAATAGACAGAATTAACACCACTGTCCCATTTCCCAGCCCTTGTGGAGCACAGAGTCTGTCCCCACTCCAGCTGAGGCCCTCAGGTCTGGTTTGATTGGAGGGGCTTTCCACTCCAACAAGTGGAACTTTGCAGGGAGGAAGAGAACTCAAGAGCCCAGGCCCACGGCTCTTTGAGCTGTACACCTCAAAGAGTAAGGGGAGCCAAAGACAGACTGAGCCACAGGGGAAACTGTGGCAGGGTCCCCACCTGCCACTGCCCTCTGCAGGCCCTGCAGTCCCCTGTCCCTGGGAGGCCTGACTCCCTCCTCTTCATGAGTCTCAGGAACCCCCCGCCTGGTGCAGCAGCTTCAGCTCTGGAGCCTCTAAACAACTTTGTACCCATGTGACCTTATGCGAGGCACTTAACCTCTCTAGTCCCTGCATGCCCCATCTTTAGGAGAAGCTAATAATAGAGCAGACTTCCTAGGACTGTAATGAGGACAAATGGGATCATGCACACCACGTGCCCAGCCCAGAGTAAGTGATCAATAAGGTGCATTTTACTCAAGGCTGAACATTGCTCCCTCTTGATTTCCTCCCCTCAATTTCAGATGCAGCATCCAAGAGCCTGCCTGGGCCCCATCCACAGGGCCCTGCCCAGTTTGTCTTCATTCACTGCACTAGGGAGCTGGTGGGCAAGAGCAGCCTCGGATCACACAGAGCTGGGCTGGAACCAAGCTGAGTCCCACTTGGCTCTAGCAGGTCACTGGATTCTCTGAGCCTCGGTATCTCCAATGGTGAAAGGAACATCGCAGTGCCTACCTGCAGGGCCTGATGTGGATTGTCCCAAAAGCGCATGCCACATGGTGGGGGCTCAAGAAAGCTGTCCCCCTCCCCACCTTTTTCTGGACCACGAAATCCTGTGGCACACCTAGCCCCTCCCTCACCAGGCAACCCTCTGACATCGCAAAAATCCAGGCTGAGCATCTGAGCATTGAGCACGCATTTACTCAGTACTTTACACTGGTCGATTCCTATCATTCTCACAATGATCTCAGAGGAAATTATCATTACCCCTGTTTTAGAAGAAAACCAAGGCACAGAGAGGTTCAGCAACTTGCCCAAGGTCACACAGCTTGTAAGTGGTAAAGCCAGGATGTGGGCCTGGGCAATGGGCATCAAAGCACGCTAGCAAGGCATGCTACTGTCCTGCCTCGAAGAAATACTGTCACACGCTTGCTTCCACCTGGTACACATCCAGTCCTACTACCTGCCAGGTTCTGTGAAGTCAGTCCTATGGGGATGGAGAAACTGGATCACAGGGCAAGTTGGAGCCAGGACCCAGGTTCCTGATTTCAGGTCCAGCCAAACGCTGGAGACCAAGCTTTGGGCTCCACAGGGGCTTGGAGCAGCAGGGGGTGAACCGGCTCATTCCTCCTACTCTGCACCCCACCGGGCCCTCCCAACCACTTGGCAGGCGAATGTGGGGCGGGGGAGCAGGCTGACAAGCAAGCTCCCCAAAATGTCCAGAGGGGCCTTTGGTGAGGGCCAAATCACAGGCGCTGGGGGCTGGAGGACCCAGAGGCCACCTGTTTCAACCCACAGGTGTGCCCTTTGCTGAATTGCTGACGCCAGGCCTCTGCCCTCCCTCGAGAGCTTCCCACCCTCCACAAATACCTGTGCCCATCTTCCCCACAGGGCTGTGAAGGCCAGTGGATCCCTGAAGCTTCTCTTTTCCAGAACAACCGCAGCTCCCTCAGTGGCGGCGGGTGGGGCTTCAACACCCCACTGCCTGGCTGGGGCTTCCACTCAGTTACTATGGACTGCACGCTAGCTGTGGGCCAGACGCAGGCCTTGGACTCGGCCAGCTTATGCAAGAGCTGGAGAGAGACGCTCTGGATGGTAGGCATTTGCCATCACAGGCGGCCGGATGTGCGTGGCGTTAAGCAGTTTGAAGGAAAAGTACAACATGGAGTGAGACAGAGGGCGGGCCTCTGGTTTGATGGGCATCTCCAAAGGCCTCTGTGAGAAAATGGCAGATCCAAGACTTGGGTAGTAAGTGGGAGTCTGTCCGGAGAACTGTATATCTTTGTGGAAGTGGGGTGTAGAATACTCCAGGAGGTTGGGCGCAGTGGCTCATGCCTGTAATCCTAGCACTTTGGGAGGCCGAAGTGGGCAGATAACTTGAGGTCAGGAGTTCCAGACCAGCCTGGCCAACATGGTGAAACCCTGTCTCTACTAAAAATACAAAAATTAGGCCAGGCATGGTGGCTCACGCCTGTATTCCCAGCACTTTGGGAGGTCGAGGCGGGTGGATCACCTGAGGTCAGGAGTTTGAGACCAGCCCGGCCAACTTGGTGAAACCCTGTCTCTACTAAAAATACAAAAATTAGCCAGGTGTGGTGGCAGGCACCTGTAGTCCCAGCTACTAGGGAGGCTGAGGCAGGAGAATTGCTTGAACCTGGGAGGGGGAGGTTGCAGTGAGCCGAGATCATGCCATTGCATTCCAGCCTGGGCGACAGAGCGATACTGTCTCAAAAAAAAAAAAAAAAAAAAAAAAAAAGCCAGGTGTGGTGGCTGTAATCCCAGCTACTTGGGAGGCTGAGGCAGGAGAATTGCTTGAACCTGGGAGGCAGAGGTTGAGGTCGTGCCACTGCACTCCAGCCTGGGTGACCGAGCAAGACTCTGTCTCAAAAAAAGAAAGAAAAAGGGCCTGGTGCGATGGCTCACGCCTGTAATTCTAGCACTTTGGGAGGCGGAGGTGGGTGGATCATGAAGTCAGGAGATAGAGACCATCCTGGCTAACACGGTGAAACCCTGTCTCTACTAAAAATACAAAAAGTTAGCCGGGCGTGGTGGCAGGCGCCTGTACTCCCAGCTACCCGGGAGGCTGAGGCATGAGAATCGCTTGAACCCGGGAGGCGGAGGTTGCAATGAGCTGAGATCGCGCCACTGCACTCCAGCCTGGCAACAGAGCAAGACTCCTTCTGAAAAAAAAAAAAAAAAAAAAGAAAGAATACTCCAAAAGTCTGAGTCTGGTGTTGAGAAGCTGCAGGAAGGCCAGGTTGTGGCCGTGAAGTGAGCCTGGGAGCGAGTGGACCAGGATGAGGCCACAGAGGCGGGAGATGGCAAGGGCTGCGGATGTCCCCCTCAGGGCTGGTGGGCTGTCAGGCTTTGCCTGGTCTGGTTTTAAATTTCCATGTGAAATATTTAAGACAAATAGGAATAAGGACTAATACAATAAAGCCTTTAGGCCAGACATGGTGGCTCACACCCATAGTCCCAGCACTTTGGGAGGCAGAGGCAGAAGGATCACGTGAGGCCATGAATCCAAGACCATGCTGGGCAACATGGTAAAACCCCATCTCTACAAAAAATTTAAGTTAGCTGAGTGTGGTGGTGCATGCCTATAGTCCCAGCTACTCAGGAGGCTGAGGTGAGAGGATTGCTTGGACCTGTGAGGTGCAATCCCAGCACTTTGGGAGGCCAAGGCGGATGGATCACGAGGTCAGGAGATCAAGACCAGCCTGGCCAACATGGTGAAACCCTATCTCTACTAAAAATACAAAAACTAGCTGGGCATGGTGGTGGGCATCTGTAATCTCAGCTCCTCAGGAGGCTGAGGCAAGAGAATCACTTAAACCCTGGAGGCGGAGGTTACAGTGAGCCAAGGTCACACCATTGCACTCTAGCCTGGGCAACAGAGTGAGACTCCGTCTCAAATAAATAAATAAAGCCTTGTGCATCTACCACCAGGCTTAAGAAATACAACATTCCGGCCAGGCATGGTGGTTCACGCCTGTAATCCCAGCACTTTGGGAGGCCGAGGCAGGCAGATCACGAGGTCAGGAGATTGAGACCATCCTGGCTAACACGGTGAAACCCCGTCTCTACTAAAAATACAAAAATTAGCCGGGTGTGGTGGTGGACACTTGTAGTCCCAGCTACTCAGGAGGCTGAGGCAGGAGAATGGCGTGAACCCAGGAGACGGAACTTGCAGTGAGCCGAGATTGCGCCACTGCACTCCAGCCTGGGCGACAGAGCGAGACTCCGTCTCAAAAAAAAAAAAAAGAAATACAACATTCCTAGCCAGGTGTATTGGCTCACGCCTGTAATCCCAGCACTTTGGGAGGCCGAGGCAGGCAGATCACGAGGTCAGGAGATTGAGACCATCTTGGCTAACACGGTGAAACCCCGTCTCTACTAAAAAGTACAAAAAATTAGCCGGGCATGGTGGTGGGCACCTGCAGTCCCAGCTACTCAGGAGGCTGAGGCAGGAGAATGGCGTGAACCTGGGAGACGGAGCTTGCAGTGAGCCGAGATCGCGCCACTGCACACTGCACTCCAGCCTGGGTGACAGAGCGAGACTTCGTCTCAAAAAAAAAAAAAGAAATACACATTCCTAGCCAGGTGTATTGGCTCATGCCTGTAATTCCAACACTTTGGGAGGCTGAGGCGGGTGGATTGCCTGAGCCCAGGAGTTTCAGATCAGCCTCGGCAACATAGTGAAACTCTTTCCCTAAAACATAAAAAGTAGGCTGGGCATGGTGGCTCACGCCTGTAATCCCAGCACCTTGAGAGGCCGACGTGGGCAAATCACCTGAGGTCAGGAGTTTGAGACTAGCCTGGTCAACATGGTAAAACACCGTCTCTATTGAAAATGCAAAAATTAGCCAGGCATGGTGGCGCGTGCCTGTAATCCCAACTACTCGGGAGGCTAAGGCAGGAGAATCGCTTGAAACCAGGAGGCAGAGGTTGCAGTGAGCCAAGATCTTGCCACTGCACTCCAGCCTGGGCAACAGAATGAGACGCTGTCTCAAAAGATAATAATAAATAAAAATAAAAGATAAACATTCCCAATATAATCCCAGTGGCACCCTGGCCCTTGCCTTAGCTAGCCTTTGAAGTCTGCACTGTCCAGAGCGCAGCACCAGTCGCTGTGATGAGGTATATTAGGCTGGGGAGAAGACCATGATGGTAGCTTGGAGCTACCAGGATGGTGGCCATGGAGCTCAAAAGGAGATGGATTTGGGACACATGCATTCTGGGTGAAGAGTCCGCAGGGTTTGGGGGTGGAAGGGGGTTGTCGAGAGTGGCCTGTAGTGGTGGAAGACTGAAACGGGGCCAGGTTTCGGGAGCGACGGTTTCTAGTGTGCAGTGGCTTTGAACGTCCAAATGCAGATGTCTACCCGACGTCAGATCCCGAGCCTCCAGAGGGAGAGCGGGCAGAGCTAGGTGCATGAGATGGTGAACGCTGGCGACAGGTTGAGTTGTGAGGGTGGGCGAGACCGGCTGGGCCAAGGGCATGGAAAAGGAGAGGGGGGTCTCAGACCCAGCCCCAGCAGCCCCACAGATGGGAGAGAAGCTGCAGAGCAGATGAGGAGGACCGGCCAGAGAGCAGGAGGAGTAGGGGAGGGAGGCCAGCTCACAGACAGGAGAGGGAGCTCTCAGCAGAGTTGCCCGGTAGGCCCTGCCCAGCCTGGAGCACCTGAGGACTGACCATGGCAGCCACAAGTCCCTCCTCCACTTGGCTTCCCTCCCTCCCCAGCCAGAAAGGGGGAAATCTCCTCATGGGCTGGGCAGAAGGGGAGGTGCTGGGGAAGAGCCAGGAGTTCTGCTGGGCGGGGGTCAGGGAAGTTGCAGCAGAGGCGACGTCGTAACAGCCCATGTCTGATCATCATCTGACCCTCATCCCCGCACTCCAGCATGGGTGGGGCTGGGGGTGGGGGTGAGGTGGTGTTTGCTGCTGCCCCATCCCATTGCCTCATCCTTAGCTGTCAGCAAACAAGACTCCAGGAGTTGGGGCTGCCAGCTGGTGGGGGGTGTCTCCCAGAACCTTGGGGGATGGGAGCTAATGTGCCCCCTCACACACACACAGGATTTCTCTGGGATGCTCGGCTGGGCCCAGCAGGTGCCCCCTAAAGAAGTGGCGTGGGAGCAGGGAGGAGTGAGAACAGTCAGGGCTGAGTTCGAGCCCCACTCCCTCACTTATCCAGTGGAGGCCACTGGGTGGTATCGCCTGTGACGTCTCCTGGGCCCTCCTGGGACTCCAGCCCGAGACTCACACGTGGGGAATGAGCAGCCTTGCCTTCAGCAGCGCCGCCTGGAAGCGGCTCAAATGCCCATCCACGAATGGCACAGCACACAGACAGAAAAAGCCAGGAGGGAGCTCTGTGAGGAGCAATGTAGGTCTTCAAGATGTATTTTTAAGCAAAAGAAGGCAACAGTGATGAGCGGTGAGTATAGTAGCTACCATTTGTGTAAAAAAGGAGAGAGAAGAAATTTATAGATACACATATTTGCTTGTCTCTGCTTGTCTGTGGATGCAGACCCAGGAAGCTGGTGACATTGGCTGCTCTGGGGAGGGAAAGCAGGTGGTTGGGGACAGGGTGGGAGGAAGAACTGTCACTGTATTCCCGTTTGTGTCTTTTTAAATTTTAGAACCGTATGAATGTATTACCTGTGGGAAAATGCACATGAAAAGTTTTAAAATTAATGTGTACACATGCATATTTTCCAGAGAAGGCATTCATAAGGTTGTGTGGCCGGGCGCGGTGGCTCACGCCTGTAATCCCAGCACTTTGGGAGGCCGAGGCGGGCGGATCATGAGGTCAGGAGATCGAGACCATCCTGGCTAACATGGTGGAACCCCGTCTCTATTAAAATTCAAAAAATTAGCCAGGCGTGGTGGCGGGCACCTGTAGTCCCAGCTACTCGGGAGGCTGAGGAAGGAGAATGGTGTGAACCCGGTAGACGGAGCTTGCAGTGAGCTGAGATTGCACCACTGAACTCCAGCCTGGGCGACAGAGCAAGACTCCATCAAAAAAAAAAAAAAAAAAAAAGGACTGTCACCCCGAAAGTCTGAGAACACTTCAACTATGGGCTGTGTGGCTTTGGGAAAATTTCTTAACCTCTCTGAGTCACATCTGTAAAATGGGAAGGAATAACACCCAGTAAACAGGCATGCTGCCAAGGCGAACAGTGTGGGCAGGGGTTGGTAAACTGTAAAGTGCAGAAGCCTTTCTTTCTTTCTTTTTTTATTTTTTGAGGCAGGGTCTCGCTCTGTCACCCAGGCTGGAGTGCAGTGGCACTATCACAGCTCACTGTAGCCTTGACTTCCCAGGCTCAAGCGATCCTCCCACCCCAGCCTCTCGAATAGCTGGGACTTCAGGTGTGTGCTGCCATCCCTGGCTTATTTTTTAATTTTTTGTAGAGACAGGGCCTCCCTATGTTACCCAGGCTGATCTTAAACTCCTGGACTCAAGTGATCATCCTGCCTCAGCCTCTCACAGTGTTGGCATGAGCCACCGTGCCCGGCCTGCAGCCCTTCTTGAAGGGCATGACTTACTTTCCACTCTTCCTCACCTCCTAGTCTCCCCTCAGCCCCCTCCAGGGCTCCTCTGTGCCCCCTTCCCTCTCAGCAGCTCTGATGGAGGCTCTGGACTGGCCCTCGTTTTCCTCCTTGAGTCCTCCAGGCCTGAGGGTCCCTCTCCAGGTCGCCCCTTGCTCTCCTGCCTCTGGCCTCTCCATGAGCCACACCGTGCAGTGCCCAGCTCCGCCATCCCACCTCCCTTCTCTTCTCCCCAGTCCTGTGATCTCATCCAGTCCTGTGGCTTAAAATACCACCTAGCCTGCGCCTCCCTCCCAGGCAGCTACAAGCCCACTTGGCTCCTGCTCCCTGTGTCTGCTGGACAGTGAAGAGGCATCGCGAACCCGGCACTGCCAAGCCCAAGCCATGCCCCCGTCCTCCCCTCTCCTGCCTTCCCCATCTCAGTCTGTGACTCCTCCCAGGAGGTCGCTCAGGCCTGACACCTAGGCATCATCCTCCAGCCCTCCCTAAGCCCAACCGCAATAACAATGGGTTAATAACTAACATGCACTTAGTGTTCACTGAGGGCCATGCACTGACTGGTCCACACCTGCAAGGCAGGTGCTGTTATCATCATCCCACAGTGGGCTTGGGAGCTTGCCCAAAGCGGGTGAACCTCGGGGCCCCGGACACGTCCCCTCACCTAGTCATCCACCCCAAAGAGCCACATCACTATTGCAGCCCACAGTCTCCGCCCACCACCTCCTCCCACAGCCTCCACCCACCTCCCGCAGTCCATCTCCACATCACTCCCTGCTCAGAGCTCTCGGTCTCCCCAGGGCACTCGGGATGAACGCCCCGCCTCAGAGAGGTCCTGCCCTCTCTGACTGCACCCCCTCCACTCTCCAACCACGGGAAGAGACCTTCCTTCCAGTCCCTTTAACGCACCAAGTTTATTCCTGTCTCTGGGCCTTTGCACTGGCTGTTCTTTCTGGTTGAAATTCTCTTCTCCAAGACTCCACCGCTTGTGCCTTCCTACCATTCAGGTCTTGATTCAAAGGCTACCTGTTCCAAGAGGCCCCGAGGCCCTCCCTCCCATCCAGCTCTCAGATCTTCCTGGCAGCCCTTAGCAGTCAAACCAGTCTCATCTGCAACATCATTACAGGCAGGAACCTTGCCTCCCTACTTCACCCCGACTCCCAGAGCCTGGCATAGAGTAGCTGCTTCATAAATAACGACTGACAAACAAGATAACCCAGCCCGTCACAATTCCCGGAAAGGGTCTAACTGGGTCATGTGACACATTGTGACCAAGGAGAAGCTATTTTTGACACGGTAGTCAGGGAGAACTTCCCAGCGGAGGTGGCCTCTGAGCAGTGACCAGGAGACCCTCTGTGTCACTGTACATGAGCACAATGGCCATGAGCAGAGGGGACAGAGGACAGGATGTCAGAGGGCTCATGCCTCTGCCTCACCCTCCACGGAGCATGGGCTTCTCTTCCCAGGTGTCCCCCAGGTGTCAGGGGCTCGGGGGAGGATGTCCTGGCCTCACCCAGGGATGGGTGGCAGGGACATGTGTACAGGACCTAGTGGGAGAGGGCATGGGAGACAGAGGCCTCAGAAGGACCAGAGACAGCAGGAGAAACAGTCAGCCCCTGCCCATGACTCAATGCTGGGCCACAGCCCCAAGGGACTGCCACTGACAGAATGCCTGCCATGGGGGGGTGCCACGAGCTGCGTGCCCCTCTTTACTGCTGACCACCTTCCCCCTGGCTCCTCAGGCCAGAGAATCTCCAACTCCAGCCGACCCCCATCCATCCATCCATTCATTCATCACCCTAAATGTCCCCTGAGCTGGAACAGCATCTGCCTTCCTGCCAGGTGCCAGATGTGTCTCAACACAGCGCAGTGCCTTGCCTTGGAGGGCGCTCTGTAAATAATTGAGTGAACATTTATTGACCACCTACTGTATGCTGAAGGGAAGCAGGTAAGTCACAAACTGGCTTTGCTGAGCTCCGTGCACGCATGTGTGCGTGCATGCGTGTGTGTGCGTGTGTGTGTGTGAAAGGGCATAAAGAGAAGGTCCTAGGAAGATGAGGGCAAGCAGGAGGGCACAAGGACAGAGCAGGGCTGGGCCTGGGCTGAGCGGAAAGCAGGGAATTTGGCCCGGCCTGGGATCTAGGCCCTGGGGAGAGGTGGTGGCTCTGGAGGAGCATGGGGCCCTGGAGCTGGGTGGTCCACTGAGCAAGGGACAGGAGGCTACTTCTGAGGGCAGGACAGCAGCATCCTGGAAGTTGTGGCACTTATGTCTTTAGGAACCAAACATCCAGGGAAATCGGAACCTGAGCATCAGAACCTCTATCAGGGCGCCTCCTGGATTTCTACACAGGACAGTAGCTTTCAAGTTTTTTGACCAAAATCCGTAGTAAAAGCAAACATCCTGTTTGTTATTTTAACTTACTTTATATTTATTTTTTAGAGACAGAGTCTTGCTCCAATGCCCAGGCTGGAGTGCAGTGATGCGATCACAGCTCAATTGCAACCTCCTGGGTTCTTGCCATCCTCCCGCCTCGGCCTCCCAACGTGCTGGGATTACAGGCGTGAGCCACTGCACCCGGCTATATATTTAAAGCTGAAGTAAGAGCGTCACAAAATAATATTTACCCTCACTACATGCATAGTATTTTGAAATTTTCTTTTTAATTTCATTTTCGGAAAACAAGTAGTGCAACTCACTAAATCAATTTCCCAACCCACTAACGGGGCAGGACCTGTGTGCAATTTTAAAGCACTGGCCTGAGTGGGGGTTAGGAGCGGTGAAACGGGATCCAGCGTGTGTCTTGAAGCTGTGACGGGCGGTGCTTGGACTCTGGGCTTTGTGACACACAACCATATGGGGAATTGTTGGATGTTATGGGGGAATACTGGGAAAAGTCTGTTAGATCCCCCATCTCACAGGACCACCACTCTGCAGCCCAAATAACAGGGACTCTTTGGGGTCTGGTTCCAATTTCTTCCCCTGGTCTTTTATTAGAGCCCCCTCCTGCCCTGCTAACAGATGCCATTCAGCAGTTGCTTACACATCTCCCAGGACAGGGCGCTCACCCACTTCTCAGGCAGCCCACTTGACTGTGAGGAGTAAGCTCTGCAGGGCTGCTGATGTAGCTGCTAAGTGGGGCCCCTCCCGTGGCTCGCTGGCCATTCTCCTCTGTCCTCTAGCCTGTTGTCTCAGGGAGCCGGGACAGCTCTGGCAAGTGGTCCTCTCTCTGCCCCACCCAGTTCTCTGTCTCTGCTGCCCAGCCACTGCCGGGTGTCTGTTGGGGGCAGCCTTGGAGCCCAGCCAGAGAGAGGCCCTTTCCAAGGTCAGGTGGGCTCAGGATCTGAAGCCTCATGGCGGGGCTGGCACTCAGCCAGCCTTGCCCCACCAAAGCAGTTCTGGGGGCCTGGGTGAGGGAGGGCCGGGGGAGGCTCAGCTGTCCAGAGAAGTGGTACCCCAAGGCAGTGGCTGGTGATGGGGGTCTGGAAATCAGGCCCAGCAGTGCCCTTGAGTGGTTGGGTCACAAAGTAGTTCATATCAACGAGCTATGGTACATTCATTCACTCACAGGCTCACAGGATCTTCCCAGTCACCCTCAGAAACAGATGCAAAGGGCCAGGCACGGTGGCTCATACCTATAATCCCACCACTTTGGGAGGCTGAGGTGGATGGATCACATGAGGGTCAGGAGTTCGAGACCAGCCTGGCCAACATAGTGAAACCCCAACTCTACTAAAAATACAAAAATTAACCGGGCATGGTGGTGCGCACCTGTAGTCCTAGCTACTTGGGAGGCTGAGGCCAGAGAATTGCTTGAACTGGGAGGCGGAGGTTGCAGTAAGCTGAGATCGCGCCACTGCTCTCCAGCTTGGGCAACAGAGCGAGACTCCATCTCAAAAAAAAAAAAAGAAACAGAGGCAAACGCCCACCCTTATGGGGCAGGGGGTAAAGGCTCAGAGAGGTGAAAAACCTGCCCCAGATTCCGCAGCTGCTAAGGGGTGGAGCTGGACATGAACCCAGATCTTCTGTTTCCCAGTCACGGGCCTCGCCTGGGACAACTGAGGCTGGAGGAGCCTTGGGGTAGGGGAGGGGGAGGTGGGCCACTCCTCCTGACTTGCTGAGAGCAGGCTGGGTTTCTCTGCCCCAGAGGGCAGGGCGAAGGAAAGAGGGAGTCAGGGATCAATTAGCAGAACCTTCCAGACACGAGTGGGCTTCCCCGGAGATGGGGAGCTCCCCGTGAGGAACAGTGAGGAGGGACTTGAGGCCCATTTCTCAGGATAACTGCAGAAGGGTATCCATGGGCACGAGGTTTGAAGGATGCCCAAAGCCCCTCTGCCTGCTCCATTTCACCCCCAGCCAGGGCCTCTCCAGCCTGTGCCCACCACCTCCCCTGTATGGCCCCAAGGAGCCCCTAATTGCGGACCCCATCCCATTTGTCTCCCAGGCTGAGTGGTACCTTCACACTCACAGGGCAGACGGTCCTGGGCTTCTCAGGCCTATGAGGAGAGGGGAGGCTCCTGGGGGAGTCTAGGGTGGGGGCTGGGAGAGGAGCTGCAGGGGGTTGGGGGAAGCTTCACTGAGGTGTCCCAAGGGCCAACTCTGCCACCAACTTGAAGATGGGCACACCCCTCCCCTAGGCCTGAATCTCCCCATCAGTAAAATGGGGTCAGCTCCCCACAGCACATGCACCCTCTGCTGTGGCCCAGCTAAAGAACCCTCCCGTCCGGGTGCAGTGGCTCACCCCTGTAATCCCAGCACTTTGGGAGGCTGAGGCAGGCGGATCACAAGGTCAGGAGTTCAAGACCAGCCTGACCAACATGGTGAAACTTCGTCTCTACTAAAAATACAAAAATTAGCTGGACGTGGTGGCACACGCCTGTAGTCCCAGCTACTCGGGAGGCTGAGGAGGAAGAATCACTTGAATCTGTGAGGGGGAGGTTGCAATGAGCCGAGATTGCACCACTGCACTCCAGCCTGAGAGACACAGTGAGACTCTGTCTCAAAAAAAAAAAAAGAAAAAAAAAAAGAAAGAAAAGGAAAGAAAAAAGTAGCCGGGCATGGTGGCGCATGCCTGTAGTCCCAGCTACTTGGAAGGCTGAGGCAGGAGAATCGCTTGAACCCGGGAGGCAGAGGTTGCACTGAGCCGAGATTGTGCCATTGCACTCCAGCCTGGGTGACAAGAGCGAAACTCTGTCTTAAAAAAAAAAAAAAAAAAAAAAAAAAGGAACCCTCCCATCCCTGCAGCCCAGGTCGCTGGCGTGTGAGCTTCTCCCAGGACAGGCAAAACAGGAAAAGGCTGAGCACGCCCCACCATCCCCATGGGTGGCCCCCGATACACAGAGGGGCAAAGAGAGGCCCCCAGATGGACAGTGGCCTAGTCAAGGTCATGCGGAGCCAGTGAGGGGCTGAGCTGGGATTCGATCCCAGGCCCTTGACGCAGGCCACCCTTCCTACTGCTGTGACCAGGGACTGCTGCCCTTCCCCTCGCTCCGATCTGGGGATTTTCTGGGGAGAGGGAGCTTAAAGAGACCCAGACCCTGCTCCCCTCCCACAAACCCCACAGCTCTGGGGAGTGTCAGTAAGAGAGGAGGGGCCGGCAGCCCTGGGAGCCATCAGGACACAGAGGAGTCAGGAGCAGCTGCGGGTTGAGAGGCTCTGCCACCATTGCTGGGTGACCCTGGGCAAACCCTGGTGGTCTCCGGACTCGGTTTCTCCATCTCCCAGGAGAGGTAATGGAGAGAAGGCCAATGCAGCGGCAGACAGGAGCTGCTGGGCCAAGCTTGGTGGGGGCTTCTCCTCCATCCCAGTCCCAGGGAGCTCCTCCACCCAACTGCACCTCCCATGCCCCAGCTCCCCTGTGCCCTGCTGGGGGCCCCCCAGGCCTAGACCAAAGCTCCCAGCTGACAGGTCACCATTACAACGCTGACTTCTCCCTCCACAGCTCCTGCTGGGGTCGGGAACACCAAGGACCCCCTTTCCTGGTAGCCCCTAAGGACCTCTTGACCTGCCAATGTCTCTCTGGGGCACCTCACCCTCCCCTGCCTGCCAAGGCCAGACGTCCCAGCTGTTGGCACCAGGGCTGGTCAGGGACTGGCCAGCAGCCACAGGGAGGAGTGGCTGAGCTGTTGCATGGAAGGAAAGGGGAGGCCTAGGCTGGCAGACATGTACCCATCTCCCTTCAGGTGGCCAATGAGGGTCCTGGAGGGGCTGGCACTGGGTACACAGTAGGACAAAGCATCTGTGGCTGTTTCCACCCAGGAGCCTGGAACCAATCCTTGCTTCTCTCTGAGCCTCAGTATTCTCATCTGAGAAGTGGGGGTGATGGTTCTCCCAGGGTGGTGGAGGATTAAGTGAAATCACGAATATGAAGCCCAGGGCTGAGCCTGGCACTCAGCTTCCCTCCTGCAGCAATACCCTGAGAACACTGCTCTCACCCCAGCCACCAAGCAACGGCACCAGCCATCTGAGCAGCCCTCATGCATGCGCATGCGCGTGTGCCTGTGTCTGTGCCTGAGCATGCACGCACAGGCTGAGAGGGGCTGTGAGCAGGTGGGGCAACGGGTGCAGAGGGAGGGGCAGGGGCCACACGCCAGCACTCCTCCCCACCGGTTTCCCACCCTGTGTGTCCCAACAGAGAACAGTGGTCTTAGAATCAGGCAAAACCCATCCATTCAAATCCAGCCTGTTTCCAGCCAGCCACTTCCCCTTGCTAAGCCTCAGTTTCCCCTTCTGTAAATGAGAATCATCTATGTCCAAAGTCTTCCAGGTTCACGACAGGGACTCCGTGTTGGGCCACGGGGCCAGGATTGGTTAAGACCTTTGGGAGTGGGGGGCCAAGACCAGAGCAAGCCAGAGCGTGAGCCCACCCCTGCTCCCCATGCTGCACCCCACCCACCACCCCGTGAGCGCCCGTGTGCGCGCCTGCAGGAGCGCGCGTGTGTGACTCAAGGTCTATTCATAGCCGAGCTCCACCAGCTGCAGCGTCACAAGCAGAGGGGCCTCAGCCCATATTATTATTTCAATTACCATCTGAATTAAAAGTTTGAGCAGCGATCAGCCCACGTAGCGAGGGGAAGAGGGAACAGGAGAAAAATAAAGATGAAAAGGAGAAGAAGGGCTGTGACTGGCGATCCCCCACACCCCAAGGACGGCTGAGTCCGCAGAGGAGGCTTAAAGGTTACGCCAACCCCTAGGATTCCCGCCTGCCCCTTGCCAGGACCCAGAGTCCTCCCATCGTTGGGAGGAGCACTTTTCGACAGCAGCCCGACCACAGCTACTCTGTGGAAATAGATCGTTCAGCCCAGGTTCACATGGATGGGTGGACATCACTCGGAGAGGGTGAGGGACTGACCTAAGGTCACACAGAGAGCCACCCAAGGAAGCTGTCTCCACGACCCTCTCCTGCCAGCCAGGTCCCACTGACCTCACCAGGCTCTGTAGCACGTGTGCCATTTCCCTTCTGCTCCCCTCTCCCTGCGCCGATAACTTTCCTCCTGCAGCCCTAGCTTGGAGCCAGCCCTCTCTCAGCCCTCTGCATTCCCGACCTCACACCTCATGCCACCACCGTCAGCCCAAAGGCCCCTCCTCACTCACTGGCACAGGGGACAGAGCCCTGGGCCAGGAGACAGGCAGCCTGGCCCTAATCTAACTCTCTGGGCACCTTCGGGCAGGTCATTCCTTGTCTCTGGGCCTCAGTCTTCCCATCTATGAAATGAGTTCTCCCCTAAGATGCATGGTGGTATCTGTCTTCAGAATGGAGCCCCCAGAGGAGCCAGAGGATCCCTGAGGGGGTGTCACGCTGTGGGGGCGTCTAGACCATCTCCTGCCAAGCCCCAGCCCAGGGGAGGAACGTTTTCCACTCTTTCCCCAGGGAAGCCCCAGAGACAGCCCCCGAGAATCAGACTAGTCTGAACTCACACCCAGGCTCCTCTGCTGTCTTACTGTGTGACCTTGGACAAATCACATAGATTCTCTGAGCCATGGCTCTTCCATCTGTAACACGGGGACATCAAATCAACATTGCCATGGAGAATTAAATGGGAATTTGCAAAAGCTCCTAGCCCAGTGCCTGGCGAGCAAATGTGTTTCCTCGCTGGGAAGCGGGGAAGCGATGGGCACTGCTTCCCAGCTCCTCTTTGGGAAACACCAAAGACTCCTAGGATTTTGGAAGTGGGGATGTTATTCGGCCTCACCCGTAAGGCGAGAGTCACCTGGCAGGTGCTCATCTGGCTCTGCTTGAATACCTCTAGGATTGAGGAGCCCACTAGCTCACAAAACATCCACAGCTGCTCCCTATCTTGCTCCACCTCCAGCTCTGGGAATTTTCTAGAATGGAGCATAAGCTTCCAGCTTAACCCCAAATCCAACCTGTCCTTGCCTGGGACTGCCTGAAACTGGCTTTAAAATGAGACTGAAAGGAGTTCTTCAAAGAGACCAATAGAGGGAGGGAATTAGTGCCCAAGGACAGTGGGGTGAGGGGATCTGGAGAGAAGGGAGGGAGAAAGGAGGTGGCCGAATTCAGAGCTGGGCCCTCAAAGCTCCTGGGTCCTGTCTGGGCTTGCCACAGTGTTACACAGGGACATCTGTCTGTCTGCTTCCAGGTAGAGCTGGGAGCCAGAAGCCCTGGATTCAGGCCCTGGCCCTGCTTCCTCCACCCCCAAACCATCACTGTGACCCTCATGGGTCCACTTCCCCCTCAGGCCTCAGTTTCCACTTTTGTAAAACAATGGCCCTGGCTCTGCTTCCTCCACCCGCAAACCATCACTGTGACCCTGATGGGTCTACTTCCCCCTCAGGCCTCAGTTTCCACTTTTGTAAAACGAAGTCATCAGACCAGTGATTTAAGCTCCAAACCTTCTGTCTGAATCCAGGCACCCTCCCACTCTACCCTGTCCAACCCCTGCCCAGCATGCTGGATCCACGGGCCCCTGAGTGTCTATGGTTTCAGAGTCAGAGGCCCTATCTCTACTCCTGTCTCCTGCTTTCATAGCTGTTGCCTTTGAGGATTCTGTCATCCCCATTTTACAGGTGGGGAGATGGAGGCATGAGGCATTGAAGCCAATTGCTCAAGGTCACAGAGGGTGATTTGAAATCCAGGGCTCCCTCCTCTGGGCCCAGGAGAGCCGCAGAACTTAAGGGCACCTTCTTTCAGGAGAATCGCCAAGATCTTAAGTGGCCAGCCGTTCTCTATACAGATGTGGACTCCGCATGAGGCAAGGGGCTGCCCAAGGTCACAGAGCAAGGCACTGACAGACCAGGGTCCTGAACCAAGCCTCCCTGCCCCCAGGCTCCACCCAGACAGGGGGCTGGCAACATGACCTGACTTTCTGCCCTGGTCCTGGGATCTCCCCAAGACTGGAGCCCACGTCCTGCCTCTAGCCGCTGCCCCCAGAAGCCCCCCAGCATCTAGGACTGAGATGGGAAGAGTGAGCAGGAAGACAGGAAAGAAAGTTGAGGGCTGGCCACTTGCCCCCGGCCCTCTGGCCCTCCCCTACTGCTCTCCTCGTGCAGGGGGAGCGGCGGCGGTGGTGATGTAATGCACTCGGCTTTCGTCCCGGTGCCAATCTCAGAAGAGAGACGACAGATTGCGTGAGCCAAATTTGGCATCCTAGGGGGAGAGGCATGAAAAGTGGAGATGTGGAGGAGCAGAGAGGAGCCTGGGGTGGTGCAGGAGGAGCCCCCTGCCCTACAGCCCCGAGGTGCCTCCCCTCCCTCCCCTCAGGGCCCCCATCTCTTCCCCAACTAGCCTGGCCCTGGGGCCTCCCCTCCTCACTCTGAGGGGCCAGCCTGGCTTCTCCCCGGACCCCTTGAGCCCGGCGCTGCCAGGCCTACCCGCCACCCCCACCCCACACTGCTCCAGCTCTGTTTCCCACCGCCGCTAGTTTCCTGGTTACCATGTTGCTGGTTGTCATGTCGCTTACATGTCCTCGTGACTCAGTGGTCCCCGCAGAGGGGCCCCCTCCTCCTCACACCCCCCTTAGCACTCGCCCCCGCCTCCCCCAGATCCACATTAAGAACCAGCCCGCCCTGTAAGCCTACACTGTTCCTCCTCCCCTTCCTTCTTATCCTAAGCTAAGACATCTTCTCACAGCATCTCCCAGAGCTACTTCATTCTCTCTTTCGCAAATGTCTACGAACCTACTATGCTCCAGGCTGGCGCACGCGGCTTTCACAGACCTGACACAGTCTGGAAACTGCTCAACACCCTGATGAAGTCAGTATCATCATCCCTATTCTCCAGTTGAAGAAACTGAAGTTCAGAGAGGTCAAGCCACCCACCCAAGGTCACCCAGCAGAAACTCAACCAGCTCTGCCTGGTCACAGCCACTCCAGAGGATTTTCTGAGAGAAGAGCTTTCTTTTCAAGGATAACCCAAAGGGCCACTGAGGAATAGTACCCCAGATTCCCCCTCTAATCCTGGACACTCCTCCTTGGTCAGCTATTTCCGCCATATTCCCACTGCCCCACGCCCACCTCCACCCACTAGCTGTTCATCTCTCTTAAGGTAAAGTGAGTCTTTACTCCCATCTCCCCAGCGCTTTCCCCAGCCTGTGAACAGCCCTCTGCTCATTGAGCCCAGGACCCGCCTTGGAGGTCACTGGGGCAGGGAGTGACGTCCCCATGCCACAGACGTGGAAGCTGACGGTTGGGAGGAGAGTGACCAGCCCAGGGGGCTGCTCTCCCAGCCAGCTGAGCTAATTTCTGGGAGGCTGAATGGAGGACATATGAGACCCACTGCCCAGTGTGGAACACCCCAGAAAGAGTCCCTCCTCCCAATGAGAATGGAGTGGAATGTTCTAGGCTCAGCCCTTCCAACTCCAGTCGGGATATGGGTCAGCTCAGTGGCCAACAGTCTCTGTTCCCACCATGCTGCACCCATCTCTTACCCCAGCTGCCCTGGTCCACCTTTTGCTCCCCTCAGCACAGGCCAAGCCAGGGCCACAGCGAGGCTCTTGGGCCCCTAAAGTCCTGCTAACTGCCCCCAAAAGGCCTGAAGCCATGGAGGTCATGGGACTGGATGTGGGGGAGAACACACACACACACGGCTCCAACCCTTCTCTGGGCCTCCCTCCCTGAGTTCCCCACTTCCCCCAAACCTGCTGCTGAACATTCTACTGCTCTTGAGGCCCTGCTCTGTCAGCTGGCCAGGCTGCCCTGCCTCTAGCCCTCCGCTCCACCCCACCCAGCTTGCCACCTCCCAACTCCCTGCATCCTGTCCATCCTGAAGCAGGGACACTGGGGGCAGAAATGTGGGTAGGGGACAGGGAGGCTGACACTGGTGGGGGGACATTTGGCAGGTTGCAGGGGAAGTTCTCCCTGCGGGAGGCTCATTGAGACCTCTCTTGCCTTGGGGTGCTCCCTACACGCGGAGGAAAAAGCAGCCTCTGCCTCCCTCCCCAGCCTGTTTCTATCACTGTGAACGTGCAGTGCCTCCTCTACCAATCCCTGCCCCTGCGCCCTGGGGTTGTGTGGCGCAAAGTAGGTGCTCAAAACATGGGAAGTGGGATTTCGTTCTTCAGATCACAGGGCCATTTGCAACGAGGATGCAGCTGGGGAGGCGGAAAGGCGGCATCCCCCACCTTGCCACAAGTCACCTGCCGTGAAGCTCCCGGCATGACAACTGGGGTGGGTGGAGGCAGGGAAAGGTCATGGCTGGGGCAGGAGGTCAAGACCCCTTCCACCCACCTCTCTCCCCCTTTCCAGGCCACAACCCAGACCGCGACGCTCCCAGACGGACAGAGGGACAGAGCCCGCCCGTGGAGCCCGCCCGCTCCCGGGGAGTCACGGGACCGCGCGCGCGGCGCCGGGCAGCCGGGACCCGGCTCCGGATCAGGTGCGCAGCGGGCGGGGCCGGAGCGGCGGGCCCGGGACACACAGACACGCACGCGGCGGGACAAACTGACGGACAGCGCCCGGGGTGGGCGAGCGCGGCTTACCGCTGGGCGGAGGGTCCGACGAGAGTCCGGGAGGCGGCGAGCGGGCGCTACATCCCAAGGCGCGATCCGGCGGGCGGCGTCCCGGGCGCGGAGAGGGGAGTCCCGGCGCCCCCTGCCCGCGAACTCGGCGGGCCGGCCCGCGCTCCCCTCCCCGGCTGCCGCTCGGTCTGCGCGTGGGTCTTGGGGTCTCCGCGCGTCCCGGCCGTCCCGCGCCGCTCCCCGCGGGCCGCCCAACTTTCAGCGCTGCCCCGCGCCGCGCCCTCGGCGCCGCCTCGGCGTCAGCATCGTCGGGCCCGGCCGGGCTCACAGCGCGGGGGTCCGGGGGCCCGGGGCGCCCCGCCGCCCGCGCCCCCCACCCCCGCTGCAGGCGCCCTCCCCGCCGCCGTCCCCCGCTGCGCCCGGCTCCCTCGCTGTCACCCGCTCCTGCTCGCGCGCTCTGCCCCCGGCCCTGCGCTCCGCTCCCGGCCCCGCTGCGCTCGGCCCTGGCCCCGCGACCCCTCGGCCTCCCGGCCTGGGGTCGCCCTCCCCGCCCCCGCCGGCCGGGCTCTGTCGCCACCTCCCCAACCGCTCTCGCGTCTCTCTCCTGCCGCCGGGGTCTCCGCCGCGCTCGCGTCCCGGTCCCTCTCCCGGCCTCCCTGCCTCCTGCGGCCCCGCTCGCCCTCTGCCCGCGGGGTCTCCGTCTCCGTCGCGGTCGCCCGCCGGCCTCCCCCCGCCGGCCTCCCCCCGCCTCCCTCTGCCCGCGCTGCCTCTCTCCCCTGCGCGTCTCTGTCCGTCTCCCTCGCGGCCTCTGTCCTTCTCTGTCTCTCCCCCTCCCACTCTCCGTGCGGCCCCCTCTGTCTCGGACCCCGGCCCCCG
Organism: Pan troglodytes; assembly: GCF_028858775.2. Lineage (NCBI taxonomy): Eukaryota > Metazoa > Chordata > Mammalia > Primates > Hominidae > Pan > Pan troglodytes. The sequence continues at coordinate 40,461,482 of NC_086016.1, forward strand.
CCTCGGCCGCGTCCCAGGCTCGCCCGGGAGCCCGAGCTCCCGCCGCCCGCGGCGCGCCGAGAACTCCCAACTCGCGGCACGCCGCCCCGCTTTGCGAGACTTTCGCCCCTCCTCACACGTGACCCGCGCCCCACTGCGGAGGCCGCGCGCCCCCCAGCCCGGGAACCCCGGCTGCCCGCGGGACCCCGCCCTGCCCGCCCCTCGGCCTAACCCGGCCTCAAGCCCCCTCCCGCGGGGCCCGCGGCGCGGAGCAGGGGCTGGGGCGGGGGGCTGCTGGCCCCGCTCCTGCCCTGGATCCTGCCCGGGTTTTCCTCCTCGCCCCAGGAGCGCTCCTCCCAGAACCCGTTCCTGGATCCGCTCCCGGGTTTTGTGCCCCCCCCCCCCCCCCCCCAGGGGGCAGGTGGAGAGGGTTCCTTCGAGCCGGGAAGGGGGTGGGTGGGAGCTGGTCCCTCTGGGGTCCCACGGAGTCCGGCCCCTCTCCTTAGCGGTCCTCGTACTCTCCCAAAGTACCGCCGGTCAAGGACCCGAAGCACCTCACTCTGGGAGTCTGAGGGGGCCCTATTGGAGGGACCCTCACGATCAGTCAGTCACCACTGCCCCATTTTACAGATGGCGAGACTGGGTACCAGAGAGGGTCAGAAACTCGGCCAAGGTCACCCAGAGATGACAAAGCCAGGCCAAACCCTAGTCTCTTGTTCTCTGTCGTTCTCCATTACCCCAAGCTGTCAGGCCTGGGCCCCACACTCTGGGGTGTCAGGGAACCCCCAGCACCCACAGCACCTGTCTAGCCAGCTACTTCCTGACATCCTGCCACGTCACTCTAGCCCTCCGAGGAGACAAGAGGGAAAGTGCTCCTCCTTCCAGGGTGGTAGGACGAGAGAACACCTGCAGTTAGACAGCCAGCAAAACTTCCCTGGGAGTCTGGCCATCACCGACTAGCCCCATTACAAAGAGGGAGAGACCGAGGCACCCCAAAGCCAGGTGGAGAACTGATGAAATCTGAAATCCCCTCTGGCTCTCCTGAGCCTCGAGGGTGTCAGCATAAGAACAGCAACACACAAACCACCACAAGTGTTTCCCTTCCTCGTGGGCTCTCCCTACTCAAAAGGATTCAGTCCCAACTCCTCAGTGTGGTATAGTCAGGCCCCACCTTATCCGGCATCCCACATCCCATAAATCCACAGGTACACCCTGATTCCACAGATTCCAGAACACGCCACAGGCCTCCACACCTCTCTGCCTACACGCACTGTTCCTCCTCACTGAAATGTCCTTCCACCTTTTTTTCCCAGAGAATTCCTGCTGTTCCCCAAGCCCAGCCTCAGTGCCACTTCCTTGAGAAGGCCTCCTGATGACCCCAGCAGAAGTCATTTATCACCCACTCATTCATTCAACCAGCACTAGGCACCCACCATGTACCAGCCCCTGGGCTGGGCACAAGTATGGTTCTTGCTTAGTGGGATGAGGAGTCAGGCTAACCTAGGCTCAAAAGCACCTAGGAGCTACTTGACCTTGAACAAGTTTTTATTTAATCTGTCGGTAAATTGAGGACCCTAACGTCCTCCATTCCCAAGGGGTAGATTAAGTGAGGTGGATGCACAAGAAATACACAGATCATGGTAGGCGCTCAATAAATGTGGCCATCCTTTCTCACGGCTCTCTCCGACTGTGCAGACCTCCAGAACGCACGTCCTGTTCCACGCCTCTCCCTGGTTACCCTGCTGTGTCCTCACAGGCAGACAGCCAGGACTGATGTTCCATCACATGAATGCTCAGTGCGTGGATGCAGGGGAGACTCAAGCAGCCTGAGTGCCCTGTGGGCAAGAGATGTGTGCCTGGTCTTTTTCACCTTTTCCGTGGATGGAAAGTGGGAGGATGAGGGTGAGACAAATGACCTGCCTGGCCACGGGCCTGACCTGGTAGCCATCCTGGGAGTGTGGGGTGCAGGCAGAGGAAGAAGGGGCAGGAAGGAGGGGAAAATGGAGACAGAGATGTCTGTAGATCCAAAGCATCTACTGTCACAGAATCAGTCTCCTGATGCCAAGTCCCTGGGCACAAACTTGAAGATGGGATGGGGGTTCTGGGGCAAGGAGGGTTACCTTGCCGGGCCTGGTCCGCACCCTGGGGCTGCTGTTCATCCTGCAAGGAGACTGGACTGGGAGGAGGTAGGGAGAGGCAAGCAGAGGAGCTCCAGGCAGGGAGAGGTTCGGAGGCCCCAGGAAAGAGCCCTTTCTCTCCTCTCCAGCCCTGTGTGACCCTGGGCAGCTCAACTCTCCTCTCTGGGCCTTTGTTTCCTCATATGTAAAGTGAGAACTATAATACCCACTTTGAGCTTTGGGGTGTGTGTGTGTGTGTGTGTGTGTGTGTTGTTGTTGTTGTTGTTGTTGTTGTTGTTGTTTTTAGATAGGGTCTTTGCCCAGGCTGGAGTGCAGTGGCGCCATCTCGGCTCACTGCAACCTCCGCCTCCTGGGCTTAAGCCATCCTCCTACCTCAGCCTCCCGAGTAGCTGGGACCACAGGCATGTGCCACCATGCCAGGCTAATTTTTGTATTTTTTGTAGAGATGGGGTTTTGTCATGTTGTCCAGGCTAGTCTCAAACTCTTGAGCTCAAGCGATCCACCTGCCTTGGCCTCCCAAAGTGCTAGGATTACAGGTGTGAACCACCGCACGTGGTCGAGCAGCTGTTTTGAGGATAATCATAGACTAAAGGAAGACTTCACATTGTTCACCTTCCGTGTAAGTAGCTTCTAGCCCTGTGTGAGGTTGGGGGCAGAGATGGAAATGGGCCTGCAGAGGCCTGGGGGCAGTGTGAGGGAGTTGAGAAAAGGCTTGGGTGTCAGAACCTGTGTGACCCTGGGCAAGATGCATGTCCTCTCTGGACCTCAGAGGCCTTGTCTGTAGTGGGACAGTGTGGACTAGGTCTCCCAAGGGTAAGTGGGCTTTGTCATGATCCACCACAGATGCGCCCCTCCCCAGACGGAATGAGGACAACCCGCTTCCCCTGCGCTCGTACCCCTAGCTCAGCACTATCCAGACCTTCGCAGGGATTGTCTCCTTTGATTCTTGCAAGAATTCTCCAGGCACCTGTTACCAATGGGGAAACTGAGGCACAGGCAGTAATGCCATGAGTGGCAGGGCCGGTGTGGCCAGGAACAATGGTCTGGAGGAAGGAGGTTCGCTCTGAAGTTTGGAGGAGAATGCTTGTAAAACCTCTGTCCACCATACACTTTGGTAAAACGTCCTGGCCATCTCCATTCTCCATTCTCTCCTTTGATCCTCACAAGATCTCCGTGGGGTACGGGCTATGCCTGTCTTTACCTCACAGGTGAGGACTCTGAACTGACACACAGAGAGGGGAAGTGGCTTGTCTGGGGTCAGGCAGTAAGCAACTGTCTGGGCCAGGATTTGAACCAGGCTCAACTTCCACTTTCTGGGGAAAGGTCATTCCAGGCTAGCAGAGCACTCACTAACCGATTTACTCTGGGGTCCTGCTCACACCTCCTGGGTCCTACAGGGGCCCTGAGAGCCTGTGTAGAGGGCTGAGAGGAGAGGAAGGGAGGGCAACTTGGGCCAGGCAGGTGGACAGCTGGGGAGGAGACGGAAAAGGCCACTTCAAAATGCTAGAGTCACAGAGGCCAGAGGTTTTTGTCCTAGAGAGTGTCTTAAAGTTCAGCCAGGGCCGGGCGCGGTGGCTCACGCCTGTAATCCCAGCACTTTGGGAGGCCGAGGCGGGCAGATCACTTGAGGTCAGGTGTTCGAGGCCAGCCTGGCTAACATGGTGAAACCCCGACTCTACTAAAAATACAAAAATTAGCCAGGCATTGTGGTGCGCATCTGTAATCCAAGCTACTCGGGAGGCGAAGGCAGGAGAATCACTTGAACCCGGGAGGGAGAGGTTGCAGTGAGCTGAGATCGCGCCACTGCACTCCAGCCTGGGCTACAGAGCAAGACTCCATCTCAAAAAAAAAAAAAAAAAAAAAAAAAAAAGGTCCAGCCAGCCCATTCTGCAGATGAGGCAAACTGAGGTAGCCCAGATACTTAGATTAAAATCAGATCAGGACACAGCTGGCCTGCCTCAGAGCTCTAAAGTCCCAGGAGCTTCCAGGGGGTGAGGTCCAGAGGTGATTAAAGGGACACTGGGGGGCCAGAGGCCCAGAACCCATCCCAGCAGGCTGTGCCCTGGGGACAGAGGACTGTAGGGGTCTCTCCTGCCCTCCACCTCCACCCTCGCCCACCCCCCAGCACTCAGTAGTCACCAGGGTGGAATATTTTAGCACCTATAGAAAAACCGCCACAGACGGCCGTGGCAGCTGTTGCTAAGGAGACGCTCCCAAAATAGCCCCCCTCCGCCAACCTTTCCCGCTGCTGCTCCTGCTGTGGGGAGGGGAGGAGACCAGGCAGGGAGGGGGTGGCACATGAGTGTTCGCCCTAGGCTCACCCACCCACCCTGGCCCCTGGTGCCCACCCTGGCCCAAGACCTGGGCAGCCACAGGTCTGTGGAAGGGCAGGAGCTGTCCCATGCATGCCTGTGATCTCAGTCACAGTCCTCAGCTAGGGAAGAAGGTCACTCAGGTGATAGGAGAGGGGGGAGCAGAACCCCCGCACCCAAGACCCCCCAGCACACTCCCACACATACACAATTACAGGTTATCACAGTTCTCCACATCCACTGTACACACCACAAATACAGTCCCACGCATGCCCACCGAGGGGTACACACACATCAGCAAAGATGCATCAGATGCACGGGTAAACGTCTGCCACAACTACACAACATCCACCTGTACACACACACCATGGAGCCACAAAGACATGCTTTTATATCCACATATTCACACACCCATCCCAAATACACACGTACACCAATATATGCATGCCAGGCACACGGACACACACACACACACACACACCAATGTACATATACCCTCACAGCACATGGACACACATATTCACAGATACACACAACTGTCCAAACACATGCCCAGCCTGTGGCATCTAAAGGGCAATCAGTTGTGTTACCCAGTAGACTCTGTCTGGGGTGCTGTGTCTTAGGGTTTCCAGAAATCCTCACTTAGTGGGGAACTTCTACAACCACAGGGCAGAGGGTAAGGAGGAGGTGGCAGGCAGGTGGATGAAGGGTTGTGTCTCTCTGAACCCCTTTAAGTCTGGGGACTAGATGATGACTGGTGCTCAGGAGAGCTGCCCTGGGCCCACTTCTCGAAGGGGAAAGTGGAGTAGACTCTCACCCGCAGACTTGAAACTTCTGGGCACAGAGATTTCTGAGCCCCAGGGGCTGGGGCGATAAAGAGGACAAGATGGCAATTGGGTGGCAACTGTGATGGTCTGTGGCATGCGCAAGGCACGTTCCAGTTGGTGAGCCGCTTTCACACTCCATTATTTCACACGCTTGGTAACAGCTACTCTGAGATACTGGTGGAGGTGTCCCCATGTCTGAGTCTCAGAGAGGAGAGAGAACTCCACGACCACACAGTAAGTTACTAGCAGAGCTGGACCCAGAACCCCAGGGGGTGCCAGCACCCAGCCCCAGTGCCTGGCACTTGGCTGCACTGCACGAACTTGGAAGGAGGCCACCGGGTGCAGGGCCTAGCTCTGCCCCTGATGAGCCCCGAGTTACTAGGGGGCAGCCAGGCCCTCCATCTTCCCACCTGGAAAGCTGAGAATGAATCCCCAGGGGTGTTTTCAAGCAGCGGCTTGTGGCCACCGTCAGGGCTGGGGAGTGGTGTTTGCCGGAAGTCCTCGGAATGCCAGCGCAAGGACGAAGGGTGGCCCAGCCTCTCCCCTCCTCGTTTGGCCAGCCGCGGTCTCTCTCCAGCCTCGCTCTGTGACTCCTGAATCCGGGCTCCGGGTCTTCGTTCGCGCCTCGTCACTCTGGAGACGCTGCGAGCGGCTTGCGGTTGCCGTAGGAACCTCGCCAGGGCCTCCGCGAGGCGCACGACTCCGCGCGCTGAGAGCCGCGTTTTGGTCACCGAGAGACACCTGTCGCCAGCGGCGAGGGGTGGGGGCGTCGCGGCCCGGGTTATTATGCTTTTCTTTTTAATTGAGGTGTAACTTACAAATAGTACAGCGAACATCTTAAAAGTACAGCTCTGCGGGGCGCGGTGGCGCACGCCTGTAATCCAGCACTTTGGAAGGCCGAGGCGGGAGGCTCACGTGAGCCCAGGAGTTCGAGACCAGCCTGGGCAACATAGCGAGACCCTGTCTTTTAGAAAAAAATAACAGTGTAATGGCGTGCACCTGTAGTCCCAGCTACTCGGGAGGCCGAACCGGGAGAATGGCTTGAGCCCAGGAGTTCGAGGCTGCAGTGAGCTATCATTCCGGTCACTGCACTCCTCCTCCAGCCTGAGCAATAAGGCGAGACCCTGTCTCTTAAAAAGAAAAAAAAAAAAAGGTAGAGCTCGATTAATTTTTCAGACATACTCATAAAACTCGTGTTACCACCACCGTGATCAAGACACAGAAGACTTCCAGGCCCTAGAAGTCTCACATCTTCAGGAATAAACCAGTGAGGGAGAGGTCACCATCTGAAACCCTGGAGTTATCTGTTTTTGCCCCTCTCTGCTCTGGCAGACCCTCTTTGGGCCTCAGTTGCCTGTGAAGGGAAGCAAGGAGCTGAGGTGACGTGTATTGCGTGGTTTATATCTTGCAAATCGCTTTAGATATTTAGCTAACTTTAACCCGGATAACTATTGTATGAGGTCGGTACTTGGTTTATACACAGGTTAACGATGCGAACACTATAACTTGGAGAGATTAGCTAGTCTAAATTCAGATAGCTCTTAGGTGGTGGAGTTTGAGGGCCTAACTCATCTGTCTAACCTTGATGCTCATCTTTTCCTTCTTTCCTTCCTTGGCCTCTACAGGCCGGGCGCGGTGGCTCACGCCTGTAATCCCAGCACTTTGGGAGGCCGAGGCAGGTGGATCACCTGATGTAAGGAGTTAAGAGACCCGCCTGACCAACATGGTGAAACCCTGTCTCTACTAAAAATCCAAAAATTAGCCGGGCGTGGTGGCAGGCGCCTGTACTCCCAGCTACTCCGGAGGCTGAGGCAGGAGAATCGCTTGAACCCGGGAGGTGGAGGTTGCAGTAAACTGAGATCTCACCACTGCACTCCAGCCTGGGTGACAGAATGAGACACCGTCTGAAAATAATAATAATAATAATAATAATAAAGAATGGTACAAGTAAAAGGCACTGAGGGGCGGGGGGGCAGGCCACGTCTTATCTCCTCGCCTTTGTGCAATTAGTACCTTCCACTGGGGACTCTCTTCTCTTCCCCAAGGTTTTGTCTCCGAGGCAAGCTCCTACTCACCCTCCAAAGCCCACTAGAGCATCGTTTGCCCTAAAGCCTTCCTTAAGAGCAATCCTCCCAGGGACTCCCTCCAACAGACAGTGATTGCCATTTTTCCTCTGTGCGGTCCAGTCCGTGCACAGGCACCCACCTCCCACAGCACCAGAAAGGCCCCTGGAGGCTGCACCTAAGTTCAACCCTCAAGGCGCCTGGTGCCCAGCTGGTCTTCAGTAAATGTGTTTGTAACTAAAACGGGAAGAGAGGTTTTGAACCTTGGTGTTTATAACCTTGGTGTGTCAGTAAAATGCGGCCCGCTGCCCCTGCCTCCTGTCACTTAAAAGATATTGAGCTGGGGAAAGAGCTTCCCGAACACCTGGGGTGGAACCGCAGGGAGAGGAAGGTTGGGCCCACCCCGCGCTCGGTTAGGAAATGGACTCGTCCGCGCCTCCGGGCGGGCGGGACCTCAGGGGCTGCCTGGGAAGAGGTCATTCCTTCCACGGGGGAGCGTCCACTCGCCTAGGCCAGAGGAAGACTTGGCGGCCTAGAGGAAGCTCTAGGGATCCCCGGAAGCCCGGGACATAGCTTTCCTTCCAGGCCCCTGCCCGGTGAGAGACAGCCAATTAAGTGGAGTGATTTTCACTTTACACCCCTATTTCCTTCCACACAGAATTGGAGGCAGTTTGCAGGATATTCCAAACAGTGGTGAAATATAAGAAAGGGCTAGGACCAGAAAAAGAGAGCGAGCGAGAGAGATTATATATACCTATTTTTAAAAAATAATTGAGCAAGTCCCCCATTCTCTCTTCCATAAATCTGACTTTGAACGTAGAATTTGCTTTGTTAGTGAGAAGAGAACAGTCCTTGCCCTTTGAGCTAAAGGAAATTTCCCTCTTTGCTTTCCCCTGCAGCAGGCACATTTTTGAGTGTTGGGAAATTGAGGCTCAGAGACGTGAGGGACTTGCTGGAATCCACCCAGCAGCAGGGACAGATCGTGAATGACCGTGCAGGTGGCCAGAGTGCTGGCAGGGGCTAGAGCCAAATGTTTTCCGCGAGTAAAGGGTTTCCTCTTTTCTCCATGGGGAGCTTTGAAAGTCTCCACCTGGGAGCCTAGTGGGCACAAAAGAGGTGGGGCTAATTACTGAGGACAGAGCCTTAGGACTTTGGGGAGAGGAGAGCCATGTGACCTTGGGGAGCAAGAGACAAATTTGAGCCCCGATTTCCTCATCTGTAAAATAAGGACATAGTATCCATTTCATAGGGACATCAGGAAAACTGGATGCAAAGAGCAATGGCTAAGCACCTGCAATACTTCATTTCTTTTTGAGACAGGGTCTCACTGTCACCCACGCCCAGGTTCAAGTAGAGTAGCGCAATCTCAGTTCACTGCAACCTTGACCTCCCAGGCTCAGGTGATCCTCCCAACTCAGCCTCTCAAGAAGCTGTAACTATAGGCACGTGCTACCACGCCTGGCTAATTTGTGTGTGTGGTTTTTTTTTTTTTTTTTTTTTTTGAGACGGAGCCTCACTCTGTCACCCAGGCTGGAGTGCAGTGGCCTGGTGTTGGCTCACTGCAACCTCTGCCTCCTGGGTTCAAGCGATTCTCCTGCCTCAGCCTCCCAAGTAGCTTGGATTACAGGCGCACGCCACTAATCCGGCTAATCTTTGTATTTTTAGTAGAGACGGGGTTTCACCATGTTGGTCAGGCTGGTCTCGAACTCCTGACCTCAGGTGATCCGCCCACCTCAGTCTCCCAAAGTGCTGAGATTACAGGCGTGAGCCACTGTGCCTGGCCATAATTTTTGTCTTTTTTTTTTTTTTTTTTTTTGTAGCAATAGAGTTTCACCAGGTCGCCCAGGTTTGTCTCAAACTCCTGGGCTCAAGAGATTTGCCCACCTGGCCTCCCAAAGTGCTGAGGTTACAGGCATGAGCCACTGCGCTGGCCTCTTTTTATTTTTTTCTTTTTGAGACAAGGTCTCACTCTGTCACTTAGTTTGGAATACAGTGATGTAATCATAGCTCACTGCCGCGTTCAACTCCTGGGCTCAAGCGATCCTCCTGCTTCAGCGTCTCAAGTAGCTGGAGCCACAGGTTTGTGTCACCATGCCCAGCTAATCTTTTTTTTATTTTCTGTTTTCTTAATTTTTTGTAGAGACGAATCTTGCTGTGTTGCCTTGACTGGTCTTGTACTCCTGGCCTCAAGTGATCCCCCTGCCTCTGCCTCCCAAAGTGCTGGGATTACAGGTGTGAACCACCGTGACTGGCCTACATCTGTCTTTATTTTTCCCATTTAGCAGATGAGAAAGCTGAGGCCCAGAGAGGGGACATGGCAGGCTCAAGGCCACAGTGGCAGGCCTGGGACAAGGTCTAGCCCCTGGAGCCATTCAGCTTGGGTTCCTTCCCCTCCAGCACCACGGTCCCTCCTCAGACTGTCCCTGGCCTTGGCCAGTTTCCCTGTGGTCTTGAGGAAATAAAGGGAAGGGGAGGATCCAGCCCCACATCCCCCCCAACACACACAGTGGGGGCTGCTTCCCAGGAGGACAGATGTTTTCACCAAATGGCACTTGCACGTGCTTTTCTCTGGCTTGGGGAGGAGGTGGGCGCTGAGAAGGAAATGCCAGCTGGTTGGGCAGAGACAACCGCAGCCACACCTGAGGGATTTAAATAGCCTCCGCCTTCTCTGGGCACCGGCTGAGGAGGAGGCATCTGGGCAGGGTTGGAGGGGAGCGGGGAACAGAAGGGCCATTCGGAACCTGCCGCAGCTCAGGGATGAGCGCCTGGCTCTTCCTCCCAGAGGGACCTGGTCTAGGCACCTCACCTCCCTGGACCTCGAGGTTCATCCCCTGCAAAGCGAGGCTCTGAAGGCCGCTGAACCGCGTGCCTGTTGATGGAAAGAACCTGAGTAACAGGCCTGACCCATGCCTGGCACCCAGATGCTCAGTACTTGACGGCTATTGGGGTCACCACCTCCCTGCCAGGGCAGGAGGGCCTGCTGCTGAGTCTCTGACAAATGAGCGTCCACTGGCTGCTCACCCACCTCTCGCGACAGGGTGCTCATCACCTGCCATGGAAACCCACAGTGTAAGGGAATGATTTCATGGCAGACCGAGTGTTGGAATCTGGGCTACAGGACTGCTTGGTGTCTGTGTGACCTCAAGCAAGTTATTTAGCCTCCCTGCCTCGCTTTCCCCATGTGTGAAATGAGAATGAGGCCACTGCTTCCTCACGGTGTTGTTTAGATGAGTGCCTTTGGAACTTTACAGTTAAACACGATCCCCAGGGGATTCGTGTGCACATCAGAGTCTGATTCACCCTGGAATGCCTGGGGAGGGGCTGAGATTCTGCATTCCCAACAAGCAGTAGCAATGCTGCTGGTCTTTGGACTGCGTTTGGGGTCTCAAAGGACTGCCTTGGCTGGGCGCGGTGGTTCACGCCTGTAATCCCCGCACTTTGGGAGGCTGAGGCAGGCGAATCATCTGAGGTCAGGAGTTCGAGACCAGCCTGGCCAACATGGTGAAACCCCATCTCTACTAAGAATACAAAAATTAGCCTGGCGTGGTGGCGGGCGCCTGTAATCCCAGCTACTTGGGAGGCTGAGGCATGAGAATTGCCTGAACCAGGAAGGCAGAGATTGCAGTGAGCAGAGATCGTGCCACTGCACCCCAGCCTGGGCCACAGAGCGAGACTCTGTCTCAAAAAAAAAAGGACTGCCTTTCCCTGGGAGGAAAAGTAGGGAAAGTAGGGGGCATAGGGAGCCATAGAAGGGTCTTGACCACTGAAGTGACAGATTTTTATCACAGAAAAGAGGCTGGCCATAGTGGCTTATGCCTGTAATCCCAGCATTTGGAAGGCTGAGGCAGGCAGATGGCTTGAGCACAAGAGTTCGAGACTAGCCTGGGCAACATAGTGAGACCCCATCTCTGTTTAAATACATTTGTCATGGAAAAGCCTCTCTGGTTATCTGTGGCAGGAGGTGGGAGTGGGAGGAGGTCCCTTATTTAGAGAGAGGTGAGGGCGCTGAGTGGGGGGAGGGCTTATTCAGGTCAAGGAGGGGAGGCTAAGGGCCCTCAGCTTACCTGGTCCACTCTTTCAGACGCAGAGACTTATATCCAGAGGGGGTGGTGGACCTGCTCAGACCACACAGCCCTGGGAGGACTCCCTCCCACCAGGGACCCTTCACTCCCCACCCTTCCTGGTGCTCAGCCCTCCTGGGTCTCTCCTGTCCTGTGTGTCCCTGTTTAACATCCTAGTAACACCAAGAAGAGGGAGGCATGAACGAGGGCCCTGGATCTCCCTGACCAGCTTGACCTCCTTCCTACTCACAACAACCCCATTTTACAGGTGAGAAAATTGAGACCAAGAGAGAGGAAGGCCCACCGACCCAGGCGGTAGCCGAGGTCAGTCTGATTCTGCTGCTGAGTGGTGTGCCATTACCATTGTCCACCTGCAGCAAGATCGGGTCCCGACCGTGTGGACAACCAAATTAACAGACGGAGGTGGGGACTCCACTTCCGGCTCGCCCCGCCCCACCCCACGCTCCCAGGGAGGGAGCTCCAGCTCCGGGAAGATGAGGACAATAGCAGGAATCGCCCCACAGGGTACTTCCACGTGCTGGCTCCTGCCAAGCGCTGGCACCAGTGTTATGGGGCCTGTGTACAGATGAGGAAACTGAGGCAGAGATTGGGGCTTGGTGGCAGGCCTCCAGTTTCTGCGGAGGGAAGGCAGAGGGCACTTGGGGCATGGGCGACATGGGTCGTGGCGGGCACCCGGCGCACACGGCAGCCGGGCGCAGGCCAGAAGCCCCCCGCGTCGCCGGGCCGCCCAGTCCGGGAGCCGGGCGCTGGGATGGGCGGGAGGCGGGATCTCCGGGCCGCGCCGCTTCCTGGCTCCCCACCCTGCGCCGGCGGCCGCCCTGGCCACGTCACCGCCCGGCCAAGAGTGCGTGGGCGGCGGCGCGCGGGTGCGATCGCGGAGCTGTGAGGCGCAGGCAGGGCTCTGGGACACCTAGAGACCGGGGCCGGAGACGTGGCAGCCGCCCTGCCCGCCAGAAAGTTTCCTAGAAGTTTGCTGGGCGCGGGCGCACGACTGACTGGCTGGACCATGAACGTGTTCCGAATCCTCGGCGACCTGAGCCACCTCCTGGCCATGATCTTGCTGCTGGGGAAGATCTGGAGGTCCAAGTGCTGCACGGGTGAGGGGCGCCGGGCAGGGAGGTGCGGGACCCCCTCTCTGGCCAACCTCATGCCCCTGCGTGCAGGGCAGGGCACTCCAGGTGTCTGCTCAGGGTGGGGACTCCGGCGTGGGGGTCCTTGAAACTTTGCAGAACTCCACTTCCAAAAACAATGTAAAGTTGTATAAAATCAGAGGAGGAGGACCCCTCGAGATGATGGGAGGAGGGTGGGTTTGTTCCTGCACAGACGCCCCCTCAGGTTGGCAGTGTCACTGCTGGTTGGAAGAGGGAGTTATAAGGGAGGTGACAACCCCTCCCTCCCACCAGTTACACCCATTGTTCCTTCCACCATCGACTGGGGGGAGAAGCAGATATGCACTCAGGAACGGCCCACGATTCTCAAGGTCTTCTCTTCTCTGCCCCTTCCCAGACCCCACCCCACCCCCCAAAGTGAGCCCTCGTCCCTCCCCTGCCTGCATGTGTGGCACTGGTGGCTGTGATGTGGCAGGAGGGCACCAGCCGGGCTCAGGCGGGTATGGAGCTGCCTCTAAACGGAAGCCGGGGAAGGCTGGAGGGGTCCCTGTTTGCATTCTGGCTGCCCTGCTGGAGGTTTGGAGAAGCTTTGAGGCTGGACTCGTGGTCGCCAAACAGATCCAGAGCCACGAAAGGCTGCCAGAGCCTCCTCCAGCCATCTTTGTCCACCGGCATCCTCGTGGTGCCCTCCCTGTGCCTGGCACTGGGTGTACAGAGGCAGGAGTGAGCTCAGGCTCCTCGTGGGGCTGAGGAGGCTGAGAGTGGGCCCCGAAGGCCCTGTGGAAGGAGCAGCTCCGTGCTGGTCCCGGAGGACGAGCAGGTGTCAATCCAGGAAGTGTGTGCTGTGGAGGGCTCCGGGGATGAAGAGGCATGGAGGTCACCAAGCACCGGGCATCCCCCGGGAAGGGTGGGCAGCCAGATTTTGGGTGGTCTGGAGGGAGATGAGTCCAGGAGGGAGGCTGGTCCAGATGTGAAAGGGCCTTTTCTGTCAGGCCAGGGAGTTGGGTCTGGGGAGCCCTTCATGGTTTGGAAGCTGGGAAGGGGCCTGGAAGGGGGCCTGAACAGGTTGCTTTGCAAGCTTTGAGAGAGAAGGCACAGACAGCAGGGGGAGGCCTGGCAGGGTGGGGGTTGGTGCAGACATGAGCAACAGTACGGTGTGGAGGGAGTGGTTCGAGGCCTGGAGGCCATTTGGGTTTGGGGTCTCTGGAGAGACAGGTACAGAGACAGTTCAGGTTCTTCCTCAGGGGAGGTGGCCAGGAATGCTGAGTGGGGGACCCGGAGCGGCAGGCCCTGGTGAGGGGAGAATCAGCTCCAACCTCTCCCTGCACTTTTGCAGAAGGCCCTGCACGGAGTGAGCAACCATGACCAAGAGGGGACACTGGTACCTGGCCGCTGTCTGCCAGACACTGCTGGGCACCTAGAATACAGCCCGGACAGCAGAGGCCCAGCCCTGGTGGAGCTGACTTTCTTTTATTTATTTTTTATTTTTATTTTTTAACAGAGTTTCGCTTTGTCCCTGAAGCTGAAGTACTGTGGCGTGATCTCGGCTCACTGCAACCTCCACCTCCCAGGTTCAAGCGATTCTCCTGCCTCAGCCTCCTGAGTAGCTGGGATTACAGGCACGCACCACCACGCCCGGCTAATTTTTGTATTTTTAGTAGAGACGGGGTTTCGCCATGTTGGCCAGGCTGGTCTTGAACTCCTGACCTCAGGTGATTCACCCACCTCGGCCTCCGAAAGTGCTGGGATTGTAGGCGTGGGCCACTGCGCCCACCTTTTTTTTTTTTTTTTTTGAGACAGAGTTTTATTCTATCCCCTAGGCTGGAGTGCAGTGGCGCAATCTCGGCTCACTGCAACCTCTGCCTCCCAGGTTCAAGCTATTCTCCTGCTTCAGCCTCCCGAGTAGCTGGGATTACAGACGCCCGCCATCACACTCAGCTAATTTTTGTATTTTTAGTAGAGACGGGGTTTCGCCATATTGGCCAGGCTGGTCTCGAACTCCTGGGCTCGAGTTACAGGTGTGAGCCACTATGCCCGGCCAAGTGGTGGACCTGACTTTCTAGTGGTAGGAAGCCATCAATAAACAATAGTCCTAGGAAACTGAGCAAATGACACGGTTTGTTAGAGGCCATAGTGAGTACTATGGGAACAGAAAAAGGGCAGCTGGGTGGGAGGGATGGGCCTGTGTGTGCACAGAGAGAAGTCAGAGGTGATAGAGGCAGGGCCTGGTGTGACCTCAACAGACCCAGCCCCAAAGGCCAGAGACTTGGGCTTCACTCTCACTCCTCCCCTTGACTCGCTGTGTGACCCTGGGCCTTTGTTTTCCCATTTGTCAAATGGGAGTGAGGGCTGCCCCTGGCAGTGGGGTCCACCTATGCTTAGTGGACCCCGGAGGGACTCTGGCCAGTCCAGGCTCACATTGTCCTCTGTGTCCCGAGTCTCCATGTGCAGCTTCCTGGTGGAAATGATTGTTTTCAAAAGTGTGAAAACTATTGTGCTCAAGATCACCGGGGGGCTGGGCACGGTGACTCACACCTGTAATCCCAGCACTTTGGGAGGCCAAGGCGGGTAGATCACATGAGGTCAGGCGTTCAAGACCAGCCTGGCGCGTGGCGAAACCCCGTCTCCACTAAAAATACAAAAAATTATCTGAGTATGGTGGCAGGTGCCTGTAATCCCAGCTACTCGTGAGGCTGAGGCAGGAGAATTGCTTGAACCTGGGAGGCAGAGGTTGCAGTGAGCTGAGATTGCACCATTGCACTCCAGCCTGGGCAGCAAGAGCGGAACTCTGTCTCAAACAAACAAACAAGCAAAACAAAACAGAAGATCACCAGGGTTCCCAAAGCGCTAAGGAAAATGTGAGTAAAACCCAGGGGACTGGCAGGCTGAGGATGAAGAGAAAAGAGGGGTAGGGGAAGGCCCAAACGGGTGACCAAGCGTCCCCCACCAGGGCTGCCTCCCAGGCAGTCCTACGTGGGGCTGAGGGCTTCTCTGTCAAAGTGTGTGAGGGCTCAGTGAGATGAACATCAGGCCATCCCAGAGCTGGCCTCAGGTCAGTATGGCCTCCCCCAGTGGGGTTCATTACCCACTGCCAGCCCCACTGTTGCCCTCACCCCGGCTAGTGCACGTGCGCGCGTGCTAGACCCCCCAGAGGGACCCAGGTTCTCACTGAGCACTGTGTATTCCTTAGCTCAGTCCTGCCACTCTGCATGAGGGGCCGTTTGACAGGTGAGGAATGTGAGACCGAGGCTCGCCCTAAAGCCAGCACATTCTCCAGAATGTTAGAGACTTCAGGGGTGTTCCCTCTTGCCCATTAAAAATGTTCCCCCAGGCTGGGTGCAGTGGCTTACCCATGTAATCCCAGCACTTTGGGAAGCTGAGGCAGGAGGATCACCTGAGCCCAGGAATTTGAGACCAGCTTGGGCAACATGGCAAAATCTTGTCTCTAGAAAAAATATAAAAATTAGCTGGGCATGGTAGCATGTGCCTGTAGTCCCAGCTACTCAGGAGGCTAAGGTAGGAGGGTCATCCCAGCCTGGGGAGGTTGAGGCTGCAGTGATCTGTGATTGTGTCACTGCACTCCAGCCTGGGTGACAGAGTGAGACCCTGCCTCACAAAAAAAGAAAAAAAAATGTTCTCCCACCCCAAATGTCTGGAACCAGAGGAATGGTTAGAGAAGGCACAGTTCAGGGGTACAGGGGAACCAGACCCTGAATCAGACAGCACAGTAGTTCCCCCTTATCCACGGAGGATATGTTCCAAGACTGCCAGTGGATGCCTGAAACCATGGGTTAAACCAAACCCTATATATATACTGTTTCTTCCATCTGATAACCAAGACTGCTGGCCGGGCACAGTGGCTCACACCTGTAATCCCAGCACTTTGGGAGGCCGAAGTGGGCAGATCACTTGAGGTCAGGAGTTCAAGACCAGCCTGGCTAACACGGTGAAAACCCATCTCTACTAAAAACACAAAAATTAGCCGGGCATGGTGGTGGGCGCCTGTAATCCCAGCTACCCGGGAGGCTGAGGCAGGAGAATGACTTGAACCCAGGAGGCAGACGTTGCAGTGAGTCGAGATCGCACCACTGCACTCCAGCCTGGGTGACAGAGTGAGACTCTGTCTCTAAAAATAAATAAATAAATAAATAAAAAGTGGCCAAAGGACACTAAGGAGCATGACAACAAAATGCAGCATGGATTCCGGGATGGAATCCAGGAATGGAAAAAGGGCAGCAGTGGGAAAACTGGTGAAATCAGAATAAAGCCTGGAGTTCAGTCAACAGTGCTCTACTGATGTTGATTTATTTGTTTTGATAAAGTACTGTCACTAAATACGATGTTTTTTGTTTTTTTTTAAAAAGACAGAGTTTTGCTCTTGTTGCCCAGGCTGGAGTGCAATGGCGCGATCTTGGCTCACTGCAACCTCCACCTCCTGGGTTCAAGCGATTCTCCTGCCTCAGCCTCCCAAGTAGCTGGGGTTACAGGCATGAGCCACCACACCTGGCTAATTTTGTATTTTTTAGTGGAGATGGTGTTTCTCCAAGTTGGTCAGGCTTGGTCTCAAACTCCCAACCTCAGGTGATCTGCCCGCCTCGGCCTCCCAAAGTGTTGGATTACAGGCATGAGCCACCGCCCCCGGCCCAAATACAATGTTAACACTAGATATAGCTGGATATGTGGGATTCTCTGTACTGTCTTTACAACTCTGTTGTAGTAAATCTAACATTCTTTCAAAATAAAAAGTTAAAAAAAGAAAGAGACCAAAGTGGGTCAAGAAACAGCATTTAGACTGGGCGCGGTGGCTCACGCCTATAATCCCAACACAGAGAATGAGGTAGGAGGATCACTTGGGCCCAGGAGTTTGAGACCAGGCTGGGCGACATAGTGAAACTCTGTCTCTACAATAATAATAATAATAATAATAATAATAATAATAATAAAATTAGCCAGTCTGATGGTTTGTGTCTGTAGTTGCCAGCTACTCGAGAGGCTGAGATAGGAGAATTGTTTGAGTCCAGGAGATCGAGGCTGCAGTGAGCTATGATTGCACCACTGCACCCCAGCCTGGGAGACAGAGTAAGACCCTTTCTCTAAAAAGAAAAAAATAAAAAAGAAAGAAACAGCATGGAGAGTATGAACCCTTTTTTGTCAACTCAGTGCATCCATGTGCATCATATGTGTACACATAGGTGTCATGTGTGTACATGTTCACGAAGATCTGGAAGGATGAACACTAGGGGTTTGGAATATTTTTAACTTTGCATCTTTGTATATTGTTTGATTTTTGTTTTGCAAAGAGTAAATATAGGTATAACTTTTGTAACTAGAAAAAAGGCTTTTTGGCTGGGCGTGGTGGGTCATGCCTGTAATCCCAGCACTTTGGGAGGCCAAGGCGGGCAGATCACTTGAAGTCAGAAGTTTGAGACCAGCCATGACCAACCTGGTGAAACTCCATCTCTACTAAAAATTCAAAAATTAGCCAGGCGTGGTGGCAGGCACCTGTAATCCCAGCTACTTCGGAGGCTGAGGCAGGAGAATCACTTGAACCCGGGAGGCAGAGGTTGTGGTGAGCCGAGATCACGCCACTGCACTCCAGCCTGGGCGACAGAGTGAGACTCCATCTCAAAAAAAGAAAAAAGGCTTTTTAAATCTTACAGTTTGAAAAATAAAATAGAATGCTCCCCTGGCCCTGAACCTTCCTCTGCCTGCTCTGGTCTCCCTGGTGAATCAACACCTTGTAAAGTCAGTGAGTTGCTCCTCCTAAGACTGAGCTTTGGGGACTGTCAGTGGAACTCTGGGGGTGGAGTGAAGAGAAGCCTCAACAACCCCCACCAAGCCCGACTCACACCACCCCCGACATCCTCTCCAGAGCAAGAGCCCAGGCAGGCACACGCAGGGGGACTGGGAACTCGGTGTTCGTGTCTTTATTTGGAGACTGGGAGACAGATTACAGTTTAATGAGAGGAACAACGACTCAAGCGATCCGATGGGAAGGGTGAGTTTCCTGGTCCTTAGGGAGCGACAGTGCCCTGGACAGGAGGTCTTTGAGTGGGAATGGACACTCTAGAGGCCTCCCCAGCTCCAGGCTGTGCGCCTCTTGAGGGTGGGCAGGCTTGGGAGTCTGTGTCCTCATTGTCTCCTGTCTACCCTTGGCCACAGGCATCTCTGGGAAGAGCCAGATCCTGTTTGCTCTCGTCTTCACCACCAGGTACCTGGACCTGTTCACCAACTTCATCTCCATCTACAACACAGTAATGAAGGTGAGGGGCTGGGTGTGATGGTTGGGGGAAGCCACCAAGCCCCCACAAACTGTGAGGTAGCCTGCTTGGAAACTCATTCTGTGGAGCCAGGCCGACCTGGGTTTGAATCCTGACTTTGCTGCTTAGTGGCTGCATGACCTCATCTTGGGCCTCTTTGTATATCAGTGTCCTCGTGCAAAAATGAGGACAGGGCTGGGCACTGTGGCTCATGCCTGTAATCCCAGCAATTTGGGAGGCCGAGTTGGGCGGACGGAGTGGTCTCCAATAACCATCCTGGCTAACAAGGTGAAACCCTGTCTCTACTAAAAATACAAAAAATTAGCCGGGCATGGTGGCTCATGCCTGCAGTCCCAGCTACTCAGGAGGCTGAGGCAGGAGAGTTGCTTGAACTTGGGAGGCGGAGGTTGCAGTGAGCCGAGATCGCGCCACTGCACTCCACCCTGGGTGACAGAGTGAGACTCTGTCTCAAAAAGAAAAAAAAAAAAAAAGACAATACCATTACTTAGCTCAGAGGGTTTGGTTGGGAACATTAAACGAGATAATAAATGTAAATGTAAAAAACCCTGCCATATATTAAACATTCAATAAAGGGTCACACCTGTAATCCCAGCACTTTGGGAGGCCGAGGCGAGAGGACCGCTTGAGCTCAGGAGTCTGAGACCAGCCTGGGCAATGCAGTGAGACTCCGCCTCTACATAAAATTTAAGAAATTTAGCTGGGCGTAGTGGTGCTCATCTGTGGTCCCAGCTACTCAGGAGGCTGAGGTGGGACAATCACCTGATCTTGGTAGATCAAGGCTGCAGTGAGCCACGATCATGCCACTGTACTCCAGTCTGGGCAACAGAGTGAGATCCTATCTCAAGAAAAAAAAATTATTTAGGTGATAGAGAAGGATTAGAGAGCTACTTCAGGGAGTGTGGTCAGGGCATCTTCAAAGAGATGACATGTAAGCTGACAGCTTAGTGACAACAAGGAACCAGCCATGTAAAGATCAAAGGACACAGCTTTTTTCTGTTTTTTTAAGACAGAGTCTCACTGTTTTCTGTTGCCCAGGCTGGAGTGCAGCAGCGCAATCTCAGCTCACTGCAGCCTCCACCTCCTGGTTTCAAGCCGGGAGCTTGCCTTGTGCCTCAGCCTCCCAAGTAGCTGGGACTACAGGCATGTGCCACCACGTCCAGCTAATTTTTGTATTTTTAGGAGAGACAGGGTTTCTCCATGTTGGCCAGGCTGGTCTCACGCTCCTGACCTCAAGTGGTCCACCCACCTCGACCTCCCAAAGTGCTGGGATTACGGGTGTGAGCCACCGTGCCCGCCAAGATGTAGATTTTAGTTGGACACATTATCTAATAGGAATCTTATTTCTTGTGCAGTGGTGCGATCATGGCTCACTGCCTCAACTTCCCGGGCTGAAGGGGTCCTCCCACCTCAGACTCCTGAGTAGCTGGGACTACAGGCACGCACCACCATGCCTGGCTAATTTTTTTGTATTTTTAATAGAGACAAGATTTCACCATGTTGCCCAGGCTGGTCTCAAACCCCTGGGCTCAAGTGATCTGCCTGTGTCAGTCTCCCAAAGTTCTGGAATTACCATGATCAGCTAGGAGTCCTTTTTTTTTTTTTTGAGACGGAGTCTCACTCTGTCGCCCAGGCTGGAGTGCAGTGGCGCAATCTCGGCTCACTGCAAGCTCCGCCTCCCGGGTTCACGCCATTCTCCTGCCTCAGCCTCCCGAGTAGCTGGGACTACAGGCGCCTGCCACTGCGCCCAGCTAAGTTTTGTATTTTTAGTAGAGACAGGGTTTCACCTTATTAGCCAGGATGGTCTCGATCTCCTGACCTTGTTATCTGCCCGCCTCGGCCTCCCGAAGTGCTGGGATTACAGGCGTGAGCCATTGCGCCCAGCCAGGAGTCTTCTTTTTTGTTGTTGTTGAAATGGAGTCTTGCACTGTGGCTCAGGCTGGGGTGCAGTGGTGCAATCTTGGCTCACTGCAACCTCTGCCTCCTGGATTCAAGCAATTCTACCACCTCAGCCTCCAGAGTAGCTGGGATTACAGGCGCCCACCACCACGCCCGGCTACTTTTTGTATTTTTTGATAGAGACGGGGTTTCACTATGTTGGCCAGGCTGGTCTCAAACTCCTGACCTCGTGATCTGCCCACCTTGGCCCCCCAAAGTGTTGGAATTACAGGCGTGAGCCACCGCACCTGGCCCTTTTTTTTTTTTTTTTTTTTTGAGACAGAGTGGAGTGCAGTGGCACGATCTTGGCTCACTGCAGCCTCTGCCTCCCGGGTTCAAGTTATTTATTTATTTATTGTTTAGACAGAATCTAGCTCTGTCGCCCAGGCTGGAGTGCAGTGGCACGATCTCGGCTCATTGCAACCTCCACCTCCCAAGTTCAAGCGATTCTCCTGCCTCAGCCTCCCGAGTAGCTGGGATTACAGATGTGTGCCACCATGCCTGGCTAACTTTTTTTTTTTTGTATTTTTAATAAAGACGGGGTTTCACCATGTTAGCCAGGATGGTCTCCTGACCTCGTGATCTGCCCACCTCGGCCTCCCAAAGTGTTGGGATTACAGGCATTAGCCACCATGCCCAGTCTTTTTTATTTTGAGACAGTCTCCCTCTGTTGCCCAGGCTGGAGTGCAGTGGCGTGATCTCGGCTCATTGCAACCTCCGCCTCCCAGGTTCAAGCGAATTCTCCTGCCTCAGCCTCCTGAGTAGCTGGGATTACAGGTGCGCACCACCATGCCTGGCTAATTTTTGTATTTTTAGTAGAGACGGGGTTTCACTATGTTGGCCGGGCTGGTCTCGAACTCCTGACCTCGTGATCCACCCTCCTCGGCCTCCCAAAGTGCTGGGATTACAGGCGAGAGCCACCGTGCCTGGCCTAGGAATCTTATTTCTAAGGAAGAAGGGTTCCATGGGGGAATTCTATCTTGCAGGGCTATTGAGAAGATCACATGAGATAACATACAGCACCTAGAAAATATTTAACTAAAGTGAGTTGTCCTTTTCTTCCATATCAGAGACATCCCTTTGGGATTTCAGGCATGTTGTTACTAGTTGGTAGAGTGGAGGTTGCTGTTACTTGTGAGGTGTTGAACTCATTCAGATTTAGTGAATGTGAATCTGAGGACTGGAAATCACCATCTACTTAAGTTCACACATGTATCAAACATCACCTGCTAGTTCATTTCTCAGCCCAAGTCAGCCTTGGGCATTCCTGGCAGAGACAGCAGACTCAGCCCTTGCCATGGCTGAATGAGGTCTAGGAAGCTCAAAGAGGCTAGTTTCTACATTTATGAAATGAAAAAGTGACCACCTCATTCACTCATTCCAGCATTTGTTTTATGCCAGGGACTGAGTTAGGAGCTGGGGATTAGGAGGTGGACCTTGCCATGGAGTCCTCTCTTAGAGGGGAGATGGACTTGTACCTAGACATTTACAGAGCATGTGATCACGGGCTAAAATGAATATGTTCACATGGAGCTATGGCGACAGAATGTGTGCCTCATTGTAGTGAAAAAAAGACTGCTTCGAGGAAATAACTCCAAATAGGAGTACAAATAGGAGTGCTCTAGGCCAGTGTGGTCCTGCTCAGGCAGTATCAGTGTCACTTGGGAAACTTGTTAGAAATACAGACTTTTAAGGCCGGGCGCGGTGGCTCATGCCTATAATCCCAGCACTTTGGGAGGCCGAGGCGGGCGGATCACCTGAGGTGAGGAGTTGGAGACAAGCCTGACCAACATGGTGAAACTAGAAATACAAAAATTAGCCGGGCATGGTGGTGCACGCCTGTAATCCCAGCTACTCAGGAGGCTGAGGCAGGAGAATCACTTGAATCCAGGAGGCGGAGGTAGCAGTGAGCCAAGATTGCACCACTGCACTCCAGCCTGGGCGACAGAGCGAGACTCCATCTCAAAAAAAAAAAAAAGGAAGAACAAACTCTCAGGCCCATCCAGACCTATGAAATCAAAAGCTCTTGGGGCAAGGGAAGAGACAGCATCTGTGTTTTTTTTTTTTTTTTTTTTTTGAGACAAAGTCTCACTCTTATCCCCCAGGCTGGAGTACAATGGCGTGATCTCGGCTCACTGTAACCTCTGCCTCCCGGGTTCAAGTGATTCTCCTGCCTCAGCCTCCCAGCTAGCTGGGATTACAGGCGCCCGCCATCATGCCTGGCTAGTTTTTTTATTTTTAGTAGAAACGAGGTTTCACCATGTTGGCCAGGCTGGTCTCAAACTCTTGACCTCAGGTGATCTGCCCACCTTGGCCTCCCAAGGTGCTGGGATTACAGGCGTGAGCCTCCACACCCAGGCAGCATCTGTGTTTTGATGCACACTCATTTGAGAAGTGCTGGCCTGGAAGGTTGGAGGGCATATCAAAATGAAATCATTATATGCCAGAGGACAGCTACTGTGATTAGGAGAGCTTTTCTGAAGGAGCAATGGTCAGTTAATTCAAGGGATGTTAGCAGGTCATAAGTAGTCCCAGCTTCTAGGGAGGCTGAAGCAGGAGGATCACTCGACCCCAGGGTTTGAGGCCAGACTGGGCAACATTTAAAAAAAAAAAGGCTAGTCCTTGTGGAAGAATGCTCAGAAGTCACTGATGCATATCCAGGAAATTGTTTTAAAATTGTTTCAAGAGCCCTGGAATGCCTCTGGTAAATCCCCTGAAATAGACCAATCCTGTTTCACCTAATGCTCCACAAATGAAGGGGACGACAAGGGCACCTTTGACTGTTCATGGCAGCACTGTCAGTCCCAGTATAGAAGCATGGAGTTATTTAATGAAAGGGTCATTGATTTCAAATTCTAGGCAACTGGACCCAAGATAAACTGCAAACATATTTAACCTCTTCATGTTACATTATGGCAGAACACTGACCCTTAGGTTTGGTAGGCTAGGAGCGTAGTAAATAGGCTGGGAAATGACTTCATAGATTCGACTCCCATGTCTCTCTCCCTTTTTAGGTGGTTTTTCTCCTCTGTGCCTATGTTACAGTGTACATGATATATGGGAAATTCCGTAAAACTTTTGACAGTGAGAATGACACATTCCGCCTGGAGTTTCTTCTGGTCCCAGTCATTGGCCTTTCCTTCCTTGAAAACTACAGTTTCACTCTGCTGGAGGTAAGGGAATGGACTGAGTACCAGTTCTCAAAGGGAAATATGCTCCCCGCATCCTTCCCTCCAGACCCTGGGCTTGCCTTCTGCTTACAACTGTGACCATTACTCATGTATCCTTCAGTTATAAGTTGAGAAGAAATTGACAAGCTATTTACAATGCTTTAGTTGGAAATGAGCACATCTCAATAGTCATGATGCCCATAAACCAAGCAGGCATCACAGCCCTACTTCTGGCTGTTGAGACGTTCTGTTCAACAGATGATTAGCAGATCCCTATATCCCTGTAGCACAGTCCAGGCCCAGAAATTTCAACTCAGTAAGTAAGTTTGGACTGTGGCCCATGAATCTGCAGGCAACAAGCATCATGGGAGATTCTGACGCTGGTGTTTATGGACATGACTAATTTTTTATTATTTTTTTGAGACGGAGTCTCACTCTGTTGCCCAGGCTGGAGTGCAGTGGCAGGATCTCAGCTCACTGCAACCTCTGCCTCCTGGGTTCAGGTGATTCTCCTGTCTCAGCTTCCCAAGTAACTGGGATTATAGGCACGAGCCACCACACTCAGCTAATTTTTGTATTTTTAGTTGAGACGGGGTTTCACCATGTTGGCCAGGCTGGTCTCCAACTCCTGACCTCAAGTGATCCACCCACCTCGGCCTCCCAAAGTTCTCGGATTATAGGTGTGAGCCTGGCAACATGACTAGATTTTAAGAAACTGTGGCTTCAATTATGATTTTATACTATGAAACTATCATTTAAGTTATTTTTGGCCGGGCACGGTGGCTCACGAGGTCAGGAGATCGAGACCATCCTGGCTAACAAACACAGTGAAACCCTGTCTCTACTGAAAAATAGAAGAAAAAAAATTAGCCGAGCGTGGTGGCAGGCGCCTGTAGTCTCAGCTACTCGGGAGGCTGAGACAGGAGAATGGAGTGAACCCAGGAGGTGGAGCTTGCAGTGAGCCGAGATCGCACCACTGCACTCCAGCCTGGGAGACAGAGTGAGACTCCATCTCAAAAAAAAAAAAAAAAAAAAAAAAAAAGTTATTTTTGGCTGGGTGTAGTGGCACATGCCTGTATGTAGTCCCAGCTACTAAGGAAGGTGAGATGGAAAGATCACTTGAGCCCAGGAGTTTGAGGCTGCAGCAAGCTATGATCATGCCACTGCACTCCAGCCTGGGTGACAACAGCAAGACCCTATCTTAAAAAAAAAAAATTAAAAGTAGTTTTCTATATAAATGCTCACGCTACACTGTGAAAAAAGCAGTGTACTGTATAATCTTTCAAAAATTAGAAAAAAAAACCCTTATATTTACCTAGAGATGGTAGGTTAAACTGATTAAAATATTATAATTTTTATTGAGAACTTTTTTTCCTCCTTACTGTACCTTCTCCAGCAAGCTATTGTTTTAGTAATTATGTTATTTTAAGATGGGCCTCTTCTTGGTCTTGCTCAGTCTCTGGTTGCTTTCTCTTTGGCTCAGATCCTCTGGACTTTCTCTATCTACCTGGAATCAGTGGCTATTCTGCCCCAGCTCTTCATGATCAGCAAGACTGGAGAGGCTGAGACCATAACTACTCACTACCTGTTCTTTCTGGGTCTGTACCGGGCACTCTACCTGGCTAACTGGATCAGGCGGTACCAGACTGAGAATTTCTATGACCAAATTGCAGTGGTGTCTGGAGTAGTACAAACCATCTTCTACTGTGACTTCTTCTACTTGTATGTGACCAAAGGTATGTCCTGGGATGACAGCAATGCTGACACTGGCCTAAGGAGTTACTCATCCATTTAATAAGTATTCCAGCAGATACAGATGTGAACAGTCAAGTCTCTGCCATCCACAGTGCTTGTGTTCTAATGCAAGAAGACAAATATTTTCAATAAAGAAACAAATGCCATAAAAACATGCAGGCCAATAGGTTATGTGTACTATGCAAGACAGCTGTGAGATGACATTTGACAGAATACTTGGTTAGTAGTGAAAAACATTCCAGAACTTATTACAAGCCCCAAGGAAACAACCAGCTTGGTGCAATGGACAAAAAGCCTAGTGGGGTCAAAATCTATAAACCTGGAGATAAGTCAACCAAGACCAGTTCACATAGGGCAGGGGTGTCCAACCTTTTGGCTGCCCTGGCCCACACTGGAAGAATTGTCGTGGGCCACACATAAAATACACTGATAGCTTATGAGCAAAAACAAACAAAAAGACACTTCATATGTTTTAAGAAAGTTTACAAATTCGTGTTGGGCCACAAAGCCATCCTGAGCCGCGGGTTGGACAAGCTTGACCTAGCGCCTCGTAGGCCAGGGTAAGGGGCTTGCATTACATTCTGATTGCCAAGGGCAGGTATTGGGTCATTAAAAAACCCAATCCACTAGCTGCTATGTAGGGTAGAAAGCAGTCCAAGTACAGTGACTAGCTATGGGGCAGTTGCAGTTGATCAGGAAAAAGGCTCTAGAGGTAGAAAGAGATGTGGACACAAGTTCTAGGACTTGAGAAGGTCTGCTGATTTGATTGTATGAGATGTACAACAGACAATTTGAGGCCAATCGCTAAGTTTACAGCTGGGGGGAAGGGTGCCAGTAACCAAGTCGGGGATCAGTAGGTCCATAGTCAACCGGAGATGAAAACTCCCCCTTTGCTTTAACAATCGAACATATACTGTGAGCCGGCCATTAAGAGATGATACCAAGATTATGCATCAAGTTATAAAGCAGTCCTTTCATCAGATGGTAAATTCTTATTTCATCTCCATTTTCTTCCAGTCCTTAAGGGAAAGAAGTTAAGTCTTCCAATGCCAATCTGAGGACCTTCAGAGACAGTCTACGCCTTAACAAGCACATGAAGCAAACTATTTAGAATGTTCTCTTTGGCAACTTATCCATAATTTGGGATCAAATGTTAAAACCAGAAAAGTGCTTAGTGTGGATTTCAGCAAAACCTGATCGTCCCACCGAGAAGACCTTCTCATCAATAGATCGCCCTTAAAGACCCATTGTAAGGTCATAAAAAACCTCGGCCAACTGCACAAAGATGGTGCCTCACTGCAACAAGAAACCTTAAGGTGTCTTACCGACGAAATAAAAAAAATAAATGATTGTTCTCCAAGGCCCGAGGGCAAGACTCATGATGAGCAAGTCAACCCCAATCTGGAACAATGTCCCTCCTCTTAAGAATGTCCCAACTAAAGACCAGTTAAAATATTAGGGTACATTCTTGTGAATTTCCACTTTCCAGGTAGATGACCAAATTTAGGTGGTCAAGATATAAAGGTGACAGCTAGTTTTAAGTGTGAAACTTATTTCACTTTCACACTGCCTTCAGGCCAGAAGCAAACCAAATTTACCAGGTTTGGCTGGAGGAGTTTTGTGACTCATCTTTTACTGGTTTGAAATTTTTTCAAACCAGTGGCTGATACCTGCCTTGTACTTAGTACCTTAATACCAATAACCTAATGGTACTTAGGCAAGTACCATTTGCACAATCACTGTTTTACTTATGAGCAGATAGAGATATATCCAAACCCTTACCTACTAGGTATCCTGCTAGGGTTTTCAATTCCAATTCTTGTATTAAGTTTTTTCCTTTCAGTTTTAGGTGCAAAAGTAATCAGTCAATCCAATATCCCCCATCTCTGTCTTGAAACAAAAACTTTTAAGACGTCTACGTTGAATTATTCAGAGAATTAAGCAATAAAAGCTCACACCTTATTGTCAACAGTGTTTTTATTTATACCTACAAAAAGAAAACAAGATGGTATCAAAAGGACAATTTACAAACTAAGAATAGTAACATAGCTTTCAGCATCCTGTGCCTGAACATCACACATCTACAAGTCTTTCAAGTCTTAATGCAACAGGAATGTGTCTGGAGACCAGCAAGAACATGAATAGAGAGCACTGATCCCAAGCAAAAGCCACTAACCTTTTAGATGAGAAGTCCACACAACGAATTGTTAGGGAGGATTGGGGAGAAGCAGCCCATTGCTTAATACATTGAAACCCTTTCCCTAAGTTGAGTTTCAACCATGAATGCAGTAACTAGCATAAAATGATTCTTCTGCTCATGTTCTGAAGCCAACAGCAGAACCTGAATTATAAGTGACAGACATGGAGGCAGAAGAATTAAACTCTGCTAGACTTCAGCTGTGCTCAGGCCATAATAGTTTCTGAGGTTTGGAATTTACTGTTATTTTATGATTACAATGTCCCAGGTGGAAAAAGGGAAGCAAGCAATCCAAATAACCACTTGCTTGCCCAGAGACCTTTCCCTCAAACATGCTTTCAAGAGCTGCGAGAGAGTAGGGCATCCCTTGTGGTGGTACCTCTATGTTTAAAGAAAGAAGAAAAAAACCCAGAATTTGGTTGTAGAAAACAATGCCCACAACAGACTGGCCAGTGCTTAGACAAATTTGGGGTTGGGGGGAACACTTTGGTTTGAAAGCACAGAGCAGTTTGCCATGTTTCTTCTGTGCCTACCATCCTCCCTTGGCCTCAACTTCTGTAAGATGGGGGGGACAAAAAGAGAAGTAAAGTTAAGAAGAAAGTGGAAAATTAAAAAAAAAGATGTCAAAGTTTTTACATGCATATATTTCAGCTTATGCTGAAGACCTACCTGTATGTTGCACATTGAATCATACTTTCAGAACCCCTCAGAAACCATCCCTCTCTCCCTAAAGAATTTTAAAAGGAAAACAAAACCTCGAGTATAGATCTTACAGATCAGCAAGCATTCAGGCCTTAGCCAAAGAATGCAGTGGAGCCTTCCCCCTTCAACTGCATTGTGAATGAATACCAATTAACAGCATAAAAATTAATAGTCCCATATCAGATCTGGAAGGGGTTTCTGGGGCTGTCTGATGTCCCTATCCTGTTGTAGTGAACACAATAGCAGAACATTCTTTCTGGGTCCATCTGCTATGAAGTCTTGGTAAAACAGCATTACTATGAAGAGGATGAACTCACCTACCTTCAGATGGAGGAAAAGTGAAAAGGACTTAGGCTTTAGTCCTCCATGACTTTTCTTAAGCACTACCTACCTGTAATAAGCTGAGTGCAAAAGGATGCCGAAGAAAATCTGCACCCAGAAGCTGTTAGAAAGCACTGCAGAGAACAGGGTATGAAGAAAATAAAGAGTTCTTAATAAACCCTTAAGATTCTTTGTTCAAGGTAACTTTGCCAAAAGGGCAGAGTAGGTGGCAAAGAGTTGCTTTTATTCTAGCTCTACACTGCATTTGAAAAGAAAATTTGCCCATTTTGAATATATTGTTTATAATTAAATGTGCTTTTTACACTGCAGGTCAATATAAAAACTGGTTAGTAAATTTCCAGTGAGCATTTATGTTCATTTGCTCACAGCAGCTGTCTGGATGGAAAATTAATTTCACAGATGGTCCCCAGTTAAACTGGGAAGAAATATAGGCAGCTTCCACCCAGATGCTGAGATGCTACAGTTTAACCACTACAATAAACACTTGTGGTTTTTAATTTAAAGGATACACAAAACTCAGCAATTCAACTTCTAGCCTGACACTAAAATGGTTATTTTTCAGTAACGGGGGGAGAAGTGGGGAGGCAGAGTGTGAAGGGAAATAAAACCAATTAGTAATTTTTAACTGTCAAATGCACTCCAGCAATCAGTCAAAACAGGCCCGAGGAAACCTGTTCCAACTTAAGAAACATTTAAAAGCACAAAAGAAAATGTGCAGGGCAGTCCCTCTTTGTTTTCTAACCCAGTAATGAGAAATTTAAAGCACAGATGCCATCTTCCTCTGCAAAACAATTCAGCCCTCCCCCTCCCTCCCTCCCCCCCCCACCAACTCAGAAAAACAAAAGATGGGGCTCCCACAAAAGGGCCTAATACCTTACTCTTTTAGATGAAAAATAGCTCAAATATCTTCAACATGCAAGAAGTTGGGGGAAGAAATTAATCTCTTCCAGTCGGCTATATATATATATATATATATATTTTTTTTTTTTTACAAAATGTTATTACAGACTGGATCATTTTGGTGGGCAGAAGAAACCTGGCAGTGAATTCTAACTAATCTGCATGAAAAGACAAATCACGATGGTTGGGGGGAAAAATTTAAAAAAAAAGAAAAAAAAAAAGAAAAAAGGAAAAAAAAAGAAAAGGGGAAGAGGAAAAAAAAAGGAAAGACAGTGTTCCTTAAAATGTAATTAAGTCTGCTGGAGTCACTACCACTTGAGTGGTTTCATTTACGTGAAGGAGGAGGAGGGGGAGGAGGAGGAGGGTATTGGTAGGCAGTCTGCCCCATGTAACCTATCATATTGGTAGCTCCCGGAGGCTGTGCAAACTGTTGTGACATCAGTGGCTGTGGCTGCTGCCCAGACCGGCCTATCCCACTAAACTGCTGGCTAGAGCTCTGTGAACTTCTCCCAGTTGAGGTGGTGCTACTAGCTCCGTAAGTGCCAGCACCATATTCTTGAGCTGTATAGCTACTGGTGCCATACGCAGCTGCCCCATAGGTGCCTTGACCATAGGTGTATTGGCCTGCTTGTGCTCCAAAGGCAGAATTTGGACTTCCATAGCCACTGCCATTAGCATAACCAGCTCTATCGGTTTCACTACGATCCCGATAGCTTGCAGAGTCTCTCCGGCCACCATCCTTGACTCCTCGAAGCCTTCGGTCACACTCATCCTGATACATCAGATTGGGATTGTTGGCTGAAGAAGTGGTCCGGTAACGAGAACGACCACCTAATGGGAAGATACAAGAAGATTTTTAACGGCAGATATATGACCTAAACATAACAATGTAAAAATTCTATTGGGTACAAAAGTATTAAACATGTCTCCTTGATATTTAGTTATGCTGGCCAGCCTCCCAATTAGTACTGTAAAAATATACTCATAATTTGATTCTTTAATGGGGCACATTCAAAAGCACAGTAAACATTAAAGGACACTAGACCTTTTCACCCTTTTAGGCCCCTTACTTGAGGATGATCAAGAAACATGGTATTACAATATGAAACCTTGAGTCAGGAAGCCCAAATCCTAGGATATTCGGCAACTGTAGATGCAACTGCTATGTCTCAGTTTCTACCCACCACTAAACAGTGTAAAATGACTGACCTCTCCGTATGGAAAACTGGAAACCTAATATACTACTAAGCATTTTTGAAAGTATTAAAAAAGCAACCATGACCCGGGGCACACTGGCTCACTCTCGTAATCCCAGCACTTTGGGAGATCAAGGCAGGAGGGTCACTTGAGGTCAGCAGTTCAAGACCAGCCAACATGGTGAAACCCTGTCTCTACAAAAAATACAAAAATTAGCTGGACATGGTGGCACATACCTGTAGTACCAGCTACTTGGGAGGCTGAAGCAGGAGAATCACTTGAACCCAGGAGGCAGAGGTTGAAGTGAGCTGAGATCGTGCCACTGCACTCCAGTCTGGGCAACAGAGTGAGACTCTGTCTCTGCCCCCACCCCGCCAAAGCAACCACATTAAAACTCAGACCAGCCTCAGCTAGGTTTGGTGGCTCACTCCTGTAATCTCAGCACTTTGGGAGGCCAAGACAGGTGGATCACCAGAGGTCCCGAGTTTGAGACCAGCCAGGCCAACATGGTGAAACTCCACCTCTACTAAAAATACAAAAATTAGCAGGGTGTGCTGGCGGGTGCCTGTAATCCCAGCTACTTGGGAGGCTGAGGCAGGAGAATCACTTGAACCTGGGAGGCAGAGGTTGCAATGAGCTGAGATCGCGCCATTGCACTTCAGCCTGGGCGACAGAGCGAGACTACGTCTCAAAACAAACAAACAAACAAACAAGCAAAACCAAACCTCAGACCAGTCTCTAAGAAAAAAAAATTCACAATTTAGCTTAACTAATAGGACTATCACAACAAACTTCATGTTTTCTTAGTTGAAAAAGGTTATAAAAAGCATTAGGCAGTGTCCTTTGCTATTAAGCAACATACTTACAGCCTTCACATGGTTAAAAACAGCAACTAAAAGCAAGTCACAGAAGGCGTAAAGAGATACCTTGGCAGTACCTGGAAAACTCCAGGACTTACCCTTACCCCCGCCTCCGCCGCCTCCTCTGTGGTCCACAAGCTGCATCAGTTTTGGATTGATAGCCTGATTGGCCTCTTCCAGCACTTTGATAAGCTCTCTGGCCTGTTTTAGGTTCCCTGGGGTGAAGAAGGTATAGGCGGTACCCTTGTTGGTGCTACGGGCTGTTCGGCCAATACGGTGCACATAATCCTCTGAGCTGTTTGGATAGTCATAGTTGATCACAAACTTGACATCTTCCACATCTTCCACGTCAATGATGAGTCAGTGTGTAGGTTGATGTGGCAGGGAAAGAGAAGGTAAAGGACATGCCAACAACAGGTGGGAAGCACGAATGCAGATGACAGCAAGAGGAAAGAAGGTGAAGTTAGTAACCACTCTGAACAGAAACAAAAAAAGACTCATCCCAACAGAGTAAAAGAGGATTACTGATTCCTGGGACATGCATAGGAAGTAGGATCTTTATTGGCTGTAGAATCCTAAGGGAATCCCATCCAAACATCCAAACTCCTGCCTCTGCTACATTTTACCAATATACTGACAGGAGTTACACCAATATTGGTCTTCAGACGCAAATTCCAGTACTATCCTTTACAAAACCGGAACATAGAACAAAGTGGTAAACCACTGTGAAGTTATGAGGCCAAATCACTTCTACTCTGTTGGGAGAAGCCTGGCAAAATCTACCAACAACATAACAAACTTACCTTTAAACCAGTCACAGAGCAAAATAAAAAAAGGAGCTTCATATATTTTATTACTACAATTTAAAGGAAACTTAATCAAAACATTTAACTTTTTTTGCTCT
The DNA here is from genome assembly GCF_028858775.2 of Pan troglodytes. Classification (NCBI taxonomy): domain Eukaryota; kingdom Metazoa; phylum Chordata; class Mammalia; order Primates; family Hominidae; genus Pan; species Pan troglodytes. Next base: position 40,494,235 of record NC_086016.1, read on the forward strand.
TATCTTTTTAAGAAACTGAGTAGAGCCAAAGCTGTTAAGTACACACCTATTTTCCTTTGCAGAAACATCCAGATTATCTATCCCCTTTCAATTACAAGAGCACATTACACTAAAATTTTACTGTACTACCAAGCCCAGCTTCTGCCAAAATGAGGATATTTTTGCTCAACTCAAGGTTATTTCAACTCAGGACTTGTTTCAATTATCAATGATTGTCTACGTGACCTGGGAAATTAAATTAATAGCCAAAGAACGTGGGAAAACCATGAAACCTTGAGACACAAGTTTAGTATTCTCTCTACTGCTGGGAATTGGGCTGAATAACCTCCTAAGGCTTAAAATGTAAATGTTAGTGTAATGCTTTCAGCTGAATGTATATTTTTACCTACTTAAACAAACAATTTTAAGAATATAACAAAGAATCCTACTGTTTTGTGGAAAAAAATCTGCATTTTACAAAGAATATTCAGAAAATATCCTAGATAAAACACAGATTTTTGTGATATAAATAATTAAAAAACATTCTCTGTTTGTTACCAGACCGATGCACACTCCCTCCTCCTTTGGGAAACCGCTGCAGCCGATCCCGTCTCTTTGCCTTTTATTTTTGGCGGCCTCCTTTCGAAAACTCCGCCTTCTGACACGGGACCACTGGAGCGCGGGGAGCATGCATCAAGGGTCCGTGGCAGTGAGAAGTCCCCACACACGCTCGCTCTGTGAACTGGCTTAGATGCTTCTCTGTAGCCCCATTTGGTTGCCAAGCGCCGGAGAACCTGGGTTCGGGTAAAAATTTCAGGTCCTCCAACGCCTCCCCCAAGGATAATTGGGGTGATTGTAGAAAAAAATAATTAATAAAAAAAAATGTAAGTTACATCCAAAGGGTCAGACTGCATCTATTGCCCAGACTGGATTAATTTCAAGGGAGAAAGGGGAGATTAAAAAAAAAAAAATTAGCTGTTGTTACAGGGCTTGTGAAGAAGGGGCATTATGTCTGTTTCTTATTACAATAAAGGCTCCTCGGTCTTTACTGACCCCTAAAGTCCTGAATCACACCAGAAAGACGAGAAGGCACTTATCACAGGGGGCAGCTTGAGTCTCCGGCTAGGGTCGTTGACGCAACAAAGGAAAAAAGAATTTACAGGGCCAGGGTGGATGTAAGACGGGGTGGGGAATTCTACTCCATGGTATCTTCAGAGCTAGGATAATGCTCCTTATGCAATCCCACTGCATATGACCATGGCAGTAGAACAAGTTCAATTACTACACTGGATGCCTAAGTGTGCTTTCCTAGCAGAAAGCACCAGGGTGGAGTCAACAGTTCACATGCTAATACTTGGAAGTATTTCTAGAAGGGGGTGTTCAATAGAGGGCAGACATGATGCAAGTTCTTCATACTAGAAAGGTGTCCTGTGTGTGCATGCACAGCTGGATGGGGGCACACAGGAGCAAGCGCAGAATTTGGTTTTCTCCAGTCAAGTCTACCCTGATGTTATCTGTGCACTGCCACAATATTATCTTGCTGCCTTTCTAGAAGATGCTGTAGCAGGGTAAGAAATCGAAAGTTAATGTTTTGGCCAGCTGACTGGGATAAGAACCTTTTGTCTGAAAGGCCCTATGACATGGCCTGAATCGCCAATCACTAATTAGGAGGGACTAAGTCTAGCCAAGAGGCTCATCTAGAGCTGCTTCCGGCCAATGTAGATTTGTCTCGGCCATGTATTGAGTGATCTGCAGCTGATATCAAAGCTTCTGTTAAAAAACAAAACAAAATAAATTCAATACTTTTAGTTTAACAGTGTGTAGTTTAAACAAAAAAAAGGAAAAATAAAAAATATCCCAGTGGAAAGGGAAGTGGTAGCCTAAGGATGACTATTATAAAATTATGGGAATCAAAGAACTTACCTGAAGGGAACATTTAAGAGACCATCGCTTGACAGGAAGTGAAAAAAGGCCCTGGTGACTCAGCTGAAAATTGCACCCCTGTCTATGAGGTAGAAGCCTTCACTTTCCAGGATCTTGTAGGACATTGGTCAGAATTCTGCCATTTTGGTGGGTTTTCTCCCTCTTTTGATTTTTTACAAGGCAGCAAACAAAGGGGCCCAAAACAAGCACTGATGTTGAGTAACAAGAAACAGACTCGGGTACCTTCCCTCTCCCCTCACTTGGATGAGTGGGGGTGGGATGAAGAGTCTAAGTTATTCTAATGGTAGCCAATTAATTTGGTTTAGAAATGCAAGGGGACATGGAGCAAATATTTTTAATTGTCTAGGCAAGATGCACAAAGAAGCTACCAGCACATAGCAAGCCTGTTTAAAAACCAACCATTACTGAAAGCTTTATGTAAACTGCTTTCAGGCCTCCGCCTCCTCTCCCAACAGGCCCAAGTTCTAATGGCACAGATCCAGACATGACCTCAGAGGGCAGAGGGGCAGAGAGAACTTTCCATCATGGCTGCAGGTCACCACCTCTGAAGGAGGGAATGATGAGTGCAATGCATAAAAAGGCTTCATTACTTTTGTATTACAGTTTGAATACCTGTTCTCTTTATATTATATAGTATAAGGGAATAATATGGTACTTCTCACCTTACTGGGCAAATTAAATACCTGTCAATAATTTAAGGATTTCCTTGTAATACAAATAATCTTTTTTTTTAAAATATAGAAGTTCTGAGTTAGACCTGTTTAGCTCAGAATAGTGGGCTAAACTACCATAAAATTCTCTGTATATCTTAAATGGTAATGGGTCAAAAACTCCAGAAAATCATCAGTTGATAACACACCTACAGATAAGTGCATGGGTAGGAGGAGGGGATAGCCAAGTGCCCATGATAATTTGACCTCAGTAAATTAAACTGGGCAATACACATATTTGCTATTCTGATACTGCATTAGACTTATAAAATTCCATCTAATAAGCATTCATAAAACTGGACCTCTCTGTATATATCTAGCTTAGACAGGGATAGGGAAAAGAATAACTGAAGAAACTAGCTTACAATAGCTAGGTTTCGTCAGGCTTATTCTATCCAGCCAGAAACCACCACCAGAGAGAAGCTGAGCCATTCAACTGTCTGTCTCCTCTCCCTCTGTTTGAATAGTCATGCCTAGGCCTTGCTGCAGACCAAAGCCTGTTTGTTAGGAGCAGGAAGAGACTTTGAAAATAAAAGGGGGGTGGGGGAAACCAAAGTTAAAAAAAAATTGTGGGGGGGCAGGGAACGGGGAGAATCACGCTTTGTATTTTTTTCTTTCAAATATTTATCTAACCACATGTATATACAACTTTCTAAACTTGAAGTTTGAATTTGAAATGACGAATCTTTAAACCAAAAGATACATATACCATTGACAGAGACACCTATCTATACAAACCTAGCCCACGGGAGGCTACATCTGTAGCAATAAGGATGGGTGCCTTTCCAGAACGGAACTCTGTAAAAACAAACAATAATCATCATCAAATAAGCATTCCTTGCTATCTGATCTGTTTACATAACCATGTTAAAATTTCAAATAATGGTGTCAGAAAATCCCAAGCTCTTGTAATGACTGAGATTCTTTTGAAAATCTTTATTACACTCATATTCAGCAGCACAATAAAGAGTTACCTCTACTAATAATGAAATACTGTTAAGATAGTGTGACAATTTGTTACATAATTAATATGAGCTAGAATTTTTTCCCCTTAAAGTTATTTCCCAAATGAGACACAACCAAAAGTTGGGGGTCGGTAGGAAACAAGTTCAAAAGATGTGGAATGAAAAGAACTGAATTTCCCCCCAAAAGGTATGCATATTATTTATTTTTCTTTCTTTTTTTTGAGATGGAGTTTCGCTCTTATTGCCGAGGCTGGAGTGCAATGGCGCAATCTCAGCTCACCGCAACCTCCACCTCCCGGGTTCAAGCGATCCTCCTGCCTCAGTCTCCCAAATAGCTGGGATTACAGGCATATGCCACCATGCCCGGCTAATTTTGTATTTTTAGTAGAGACGGGGTTTCTCCATGTTGGTCAGGCTGGTCTCGAACTCCCAACCTCAGGTGATCCGCCCGCCTCAGCCTCCCAAAGTGCTGGGATTACAGGCGTGAGCCACTGTGCCCGGCCACATTTTATTTCTTAAACAAAATATGGCCTCTTCCATTTCTCAATGGCTTCCCTTAAGAGTAGTCCTGAAAAAAAGGACTGAAAGGAAATATGCTAAAATATGACTCATTAAGAAACATTTTTCTTTAAATATTTCAGTGACAGTTTAATTCTCCCCAAACGGTAGTTATATTTTTATAATCAGAAGGAAAAAATTGAAGACTTTATTAATAAAGGGAGGGTGGTGAAAGTTGTGAAAAAGTTTAAAGAGCCAGCATCGTGGCCCTTAAAGAACCATGAGCACACGCTAAAAGTACCCTCAGTAATTCAATCAACTATACAACAGGGGTAAGACAAACTGGCCTTTGGGCCAAATCTGGCACAACGCCTATTTTTGCAAATAAATATTGTCTGAACATAGCCACGTTTATCTCTTTGAGACACGGTCCCACCCTGTCACCCAGGCTGGAGTAGCACGATCTTGGCTCACTCCAACCTCTGTCTCCTAGACTCAAGCAATCCTCCCACCTCAATCTCCGGAGTCACTGGGGTTACAGGCGTGCACCACCAAGCTTGGCTAAGTTTTGTTTTGTTTTGTTTTTCTTTTAGAGACAGGATTTCACTATGTTGCCCAGACTGGTCTTGAACTCCTGGGCTCAGGTGATCCACGCGCCTCAGCCTCCCAAAGTGTTAGGATTATAGGCATGAGCCACCAACGGTGCCCAGTCCAGGCCACTTCTTTACATATTATCTATAGCCTACAGCTTTTGTCCTAAAACAGCAGTGCTGAGTGGCTATAACAGAGACCACCATTTGGTTTACAAAGCCAAGCATACTTACTATGTGGCCCTTTACAGAAAGTTTGCCTATCCCTGAAATAGAGCATGAACATTCACTTATGGGCAGGGGGTGGGGAATCAACAGAAAATGCTTAGTTTTAAACTTACCATTAAGTACCCAGTCTCTTTCTGGTTGACTCTTGTCTCCATGGATACACATAGCTGGCCAACTATCAGAAGAAAAGTGACCAATATTTTAAAAATCTTTTAAAGTGGAGAAAATCAAACTTTAAAGCCAAATGCTATCATGCAATTTTTGTAAGGTTTGTCAGGCTTCATGAATAGATGACTGTGCTCATTAAAAGAGCAAACTGCATGGATAGGCATTATTGAAATATTACACAACATTTGGAATACCAATTTAGAAATTTCCAGTTAACTATAAAACCAGAGGTTAATTGCCTTGGTGCTATACTCACCCATCTCTGCGCATCCTTCGAGTCAGATCATCACAGCGTCTCTTTGTCTCCACAAATATTATTGTTTTGTTTTCCTTTTCAGCCATTATTTCTTCCATTAGTTGGATCAACCTGAAAACAAGACCAACGATGCAGTCATCACACAGGAAGTTATTATGTGGACGATTATGTCTGCAATATCAACTCCCAAGGCTACAGTACTTTCTTTGCACATTACGCTTTTAAAATTTTTAATAAACTATTAGAGTACTGAGTCAGGTTCTGCTATGTGCTCAAGAAATACTAACTCATACCATCCTCACAGCAAGTCTCATGTAAGTGGTATTACTCCCATTTCACAGATGAAGAAACTGCAGCACCAAGACACAAAATTGTGCAAAATTATACAGCTGGTAATCAGCAGAGCTGAGTTTCAAACTCAAGAATTCAGAATCCTTGCATTTAACCATAATGCTCTGACAAATGATATGATGATGGATTATCAGAAACCTAGCAATGCTTTTAATGTTCTCAGGCCTCAAAATATACTGGTTTCTGCAGTACTAATTTTGGAGGGTTATTAGAAAAGGTTTATCAGCATTATCAAATCAGAGTAAAATTATCTTCCATACTTGTGGTCTTTTTCACTTTCCATGCAGACATCCACTATCTGGAGGATGTTGTGGTTGGCACTCAACTCCAGATTGCCTACGTTGATCTGGGTGTAATCACGAAGGAAATCCTCTGCAAGCTGTCTTACTTCTTTTGGCCAGGTTGCACTCCACATCAGTGTCTGCCTATCAGGCTATCAAAAAAGGAAAGGCTTTCTTTCAGGCTAAGGAACTTGGACAAATGGCATAAAGACTGCTTATTATTAGCTTTACACACCCTGATTTGGTCAACAATTTTACGGATCTGGGGTTCAAACCCCATATCAAGCATTCTGTCAGCTTCGTCCAATACAAGGTAAGTACATCGGCGAAGATTTGTCTTTCCTGACTCCAGGAAATCTATCAGACGTCCAGGAGTGGCTATGCAGATCTCAACACCTGTAAAACAAAACCAATGATCGAGCCAGTCGACTAGGTGCAGTGGCTCACAGCTGTGTTCTAGCACTTTGGGAAGAGGAGGCGGGAAGATCGCTTGAGGCCAGGAGTTCACAACCAGCCTGGTCAACATAGCAAGACCCCGACTCTACAAAAATGCAGCAGCAGCAGCCCTGGTGGCTGTACTCAATGCTGCAGAGAAGCTATTTTTTTTTTCTTGAGACGGAGTCTTGCTCTGTCACCCAGACTGGAATGCAGTGGCACGATCTCGGCTCACTGTAAGCTCCGACTCCCGGGTTCACGCCATTCTCCTGCCTCAGCCTCCCCAGTAGCTGGGACTGCAGGCACCCGCCACCACGCCTGGCTAATTTTTCGTATTTTTAGTAGAGACGGGGTTTCACCATGTTAGCCAGGATGGTCCCAATCTCTGGACCTCGTGATCCGCCCACCTCAGCCTCCCAAAGTGCTGGGATTACAGGCGTGAGCCACCACACTGGCCCAGAGAAGCTAAATTTTAACAAAGTAACCACAAAACCATGTCAGGACTTATGTACAATCACCAAATCCTCACAAAGTTTCCAGCCATGCTGAACTTTCTCTCTCAAAATAGCTGTTTTAGTCACATCTGAGAATTTCTAAGCTGCTGAAATTCTGAGTTTTCACAAGAACCCACTTTTTTCTCCAATTTCCTCCACAGGAATTGGTAAAGTAAGATAAACTAACAATTCTTTTACACTATATATTATTACCTCTTTCCAAGTCTCGAATCTGGGGACCTTTAGGAGCACCTCCATAAATACAAGTACTCTTCAATCTAGAACATTTGCCATAGTCATCGGCCACCTGCTGTACTTGCTGGGCAAGCTCTCTGGTAGGAGCCAGAACTAGACACTGAAACCAACAAAAAGACACTTGAGACCTCATCCAAGGTTTTAAAAAAAAAAAAAAAAAGAAGAAACAAAATACAAAAAGCTAATCTAATTCTTCGCTGTCTAATCTAGCACATTAAAAGTGATGGGGTGAAGATCAGAAGGGGGGAATATTAGCACAATAGAATGTAGAAAAAAATTATTAGAACTTCATGTTTAGCATTTGGAATGATACTGGTATCCTTGTCACTTTTACTATGACACATTATCAATCATTATAGTTTATATATACTGTTTAAGTGGAGATATAGATTGTATTACCTGGTTTTAAGTATACAACTCTCATTTACAGGTTGAGCAACCTAAACCCCCAAAACCAAAATGCTCCAGCAAGCATTTACTTTGAGGATCATATTGGTCCTCAAAATTTGGATTTGTTTTGTTTTCTGAGACAAAGTCTCACTCTATCGCCCAGGCTGGAGTGCAGTGGTGCAATGAAGGCTCACTGTAACCTCTGCTTCCTGGGTTCAAATGATTCTCCTGCGCCTCAGCCTCCTGAGTAGCTGGGACTAGAGGCAGGCACCACCATGCCCAGCTAATTATTGTATTTTTGTAGAGATGGGGGTTTCCCCATGTTGGCCAGGCTAGTCTCAAACTCCTGACTTCATGTGATCTGCCCACTTTGGCCTCCCAAAGTGCTGGGATTACAGGTGTGAGCCACCGTGCCTGGCCTCAAATTTGGAATTTTGGATGGTCAACCTGACTTAAGCTGGCAGAATGACACATTCCTGACCTCTAATTTAAGCACTTCACCAGGTAGATAAGGCAAAAACAATGAAAATTTACATGTAATCTGACAAGACTGTGTACAATCTGGCCAAATAATACAAAAATCAAGGTATCATATACCATTCAAATTAAATTATGAAACTTGCTTTATATACTGATCCATTAGATATCAACTAATAATAATGCTGTCAGACATATACTATGTATTATAAGTACTGCATTATTTCTTTTTGTGAATATCTTGAGACATATTGTACATGTTCATAAATATATAGGACAAATGCAAGCTTATTTCTTAAAAAAATTAAGTAGGCCGGGTGTGGTGGCTCACACCTGTAATCCCATTATTTTGGGAGGCCGAGGCAGATCACCTGAGGTCAGGAGTTCGAGACCAGTCTGGCCAACATGGTGAAACCCCATCTATACTAAAAATACAAAAATTAGCTGGGTGTGGCGGCGCATGCCTGTAATCCCAGCTACTTGGGAAGCTGAGACAGGAGAATCGCTTGAAGCCAGGAGGCGGAGGTTGCAATGAGCCGAGATTGTGCCAATGTACTCCAGCGTGGGCAACCAACAGCGAAACTCCATCTCAAAAAAAAAAAAAAAAAAAAAAAAAAAAAAAAAAAAAGTACACATTCAATGCCAGGCGCGGTGGCTCACACCTGTAATCCCAGCACCTTGGGGAGGCCGAGGCAGGCAGATCACCTGAGGTCAGGAGTTCCAGACCAGCCTGGCCAACATGGTGCAAACCTGTCTCTACTAAAAATACAAACATTAGCTGGGAGTGGTGGTGCACGCCTTTAATCCCAGCTACTCGGGAGGCTGAGGCAGGAGAATGGCTTGAACCTGGCAGGCGGAGGTTGCAGTGAGCTGAGATCTCGCTACTGCACTCCAGCCTGGGCAACAAGAGTGAGAATATATCTCCAAAAAAAAAAAAAGAAAGAAGGCTGGACGCAGTGGCTCATGCCTGTAATCCCAGCAATTTGGGAGAGCAAGGTGGGCTGATCACCTCAGGTCAGGAGTTTGAGACCAGCCTGACCAACACGGAGCGAACCTCCATCTCAAAAAAACACAAAAAATCAAAACAAAAAAACAAAAAAAACCACACCAAAACCAGAAAACACTTGATTTACTGCACAGTAAATGCCCATACAGCATGCATGGTTTCTTTAAGAGTAAGACTTTGGTTCAAATGTAAGCTCAGCTATTCAATTGCTGAGTGATCTTGGGTAAGTCATTTAATTCCAAGTAAGATGAGAATGAAACCATTTCCACCTATGGAGGGTGTGGTTAAGAGTACAAATGGATAATGTAAAGCACCAAGCCTAAATAGTCGCTAAATTGTAGTTTTTCTTAGAATTACAAAGAAATTGAAACACACTTACGATTGGGCCATCTCCCCTTTCCAAGTATGGCTGGTGGTTAATATGAACAATTGCAGGCAGGAGATACTGTGGAGGGGGGAAAGAATGACAACCTTACGCTTAGAAGTACAATCTTACTTAGATACTTAGTAATTACTGAATTAATGCACAAATAGGAAAGTGAAAAACAGAACTTACCACTGCTATATACAGGAAGCAATACAAATTTGAACATAAAATGCTTCCATATATTTAATAACTAAAATAGTATCAAACTATCTGAATGGCACTTCTACGAAGAACTGAGAACGTATGACAATTAGAATAGCAAAATAAATTACCACAATATCAAGGATCTTCTCTTGCTCATACATACCGCCAACGTCTTCCCAGAGCCAGTCTGAGCAATGCCCACCATATCCCGGCCACTAAGAGCCAACGGAAATCCCTGGCACTGAATTGGAGTTGGTTCTGTAAAGTGCTGATCCATCAACACATCCATTACATATTCTGTAAGAGAATTTTATTTTGCATATTTTATTGTGTTTAAAGACACAAACCAAGAGTTTTTAAAAAAACTTTTAAGCTCACTGAAGATAAGATTTACCCAGCTTCATCTCTCCAAAGTGCTTTTTCTTTATCTACTAGATCTCCGACCAGCTCACTGTTAGCTTCTAAGGGCCAGGCTAGGTGGCTCACGCCTGTAATCCCATCACTTTGGGAGGCTGAGGCCAGTGGAGGCCAGGAGTTCCAGACCAGCCTGGTCAACATGGTGAACCCTGTCTCTACTAAAAATACAAAAAAATTAGCCAGAGTGGTGGCGGGCCCTTGTAATTCCAGCTACTCGGGAGGGTGAAGCAGAATCGCATGAACCCAGGAGGCGGAGGAGGTAGTGAGCTGAGATCGCGCCACTGCACGTCAGCCTGGGTGACAACGTTGAGACTCCGTTTCCAAAAACAAACAAACAAAAGCTGCTACAATAGTCTACCTCTCCCAGAAATTTGAAAAACCATTACCCTAAAGCATCTAACAGGACATGGGAACATGGTAGTCATTTATTGTTTAGCAAATTCACATTATATCCAGCTAGAAAGCAATTTCATTCTGCTGTTTTCTAAAAGGCAGAGGGCAAAACCCTAGAAAAAGACAAAAAACTCAAAAAACAAAAACAAAACCTCAGTCTAAATACTAGAACAGAAGAACTGATGACCATAAAAACAATCTCTTGTCCTTTCAACAAAACCCCAAGCCTGGCTCAAAGAGTTTAACCTACTACCCTTGTCTCCCATTCAACCCAATTTAACAAATTAAGGTTCTAGATTGAAGAACACTTACGTGGGAAGTTAGCATGATGGAAGGCAAACACGGGTTTAGGACAAACATCTCCCCCCCTCACTGTAATCTCCTTCTTTCGGCGTAGCTCATCAACCTCATACTATGGAAAAAAAATGAAATAAGTTAGTAAACTAGTTATTCTAAACATTCAGAATTTATGTTCCAAGCTAGCTGAGCAATTATCCAGTCCACAGCTACGATGGCAAATATTTAATAGTTTACATGGTACTTTCATGTGTATCACTTTAACTCTGCAAGGCTCCTACTTACTTTGTAAGTTAATTAATGATGTAGGTGATTAAGAGTTCCATTTTCTATAGGAGAAAAAAGATAAGTAACTTGCCCAAGGTCAGAATGAGGAGGAAAAAAAAGTGGAACTTGGACCCAAGTACTCTTTCCATTACACTTTCTTCTGAAAGAGTAACCATTTCATGTGTAGAGTCCAAAAAACAATGGTAATGAGGTACAAGAATAGACAATGTTGGCTGGGCACGGTGGCTCCCACCTGTAATCCCAGCACTTTGGGAGGCTGAGGTGGGTGGATCACTTGAGGTCAGGAGTTTGAGACCAGCCTGGCCAACATGGTGAAACTCTGTCTCTACTGAAAAAAAAAAATAATAATAATAATAAATTAACCAGGCGTGGTGGCACATGTCTGTAATCCCAGCTACTCCGGAGGCTGAGGTGGGAGAATTGCTTGAACCTGGGAGGCAGAGGTTGCAGTGAGCCAAGATCATGCCACAGCACTCTAGCCTAGGGGACAGAGTGAGACTTCACCTCAAAAAAAAAAAAAAAAAAAAAAAAAAAAAAAAAGCCAATCTATCTTTTTCACTAACAGATGAAAAAACATGACCTAATATACAATAGTTTCAATCATGTATAATAAACAGATTAGTAAGCATTATCAACAAGAGAACAAATTAAATGCATATTTAAACTGGTCCCCTTTTATGAGTATTAGGGGTCTTAGATAAGAATGTAAGAAAGGCTGGGCATGGTGGCTCACACCCATAATCCCAGCACTTTGGGAGGCTGAGGCGGGCAGATCACAAGGTCAGGAGACAGAGACCAGTCTGATCAACATGGTGAAACCCTGCCTCTTGCACTCCAGCCTGGGTGACAGAGCAAGATTCCGTCTCAAAAAAAAAAAAAAAAAAAGAGGCTGGGTGTGGTGGCTCATGCCTGTAATCCCAGCACTTTGAGAGGCTGAGGCAGGTCGATCACCTGAGGTCCGAGGTCCGGAGTTCGAGACCAGCCTGCCCAACATAGTGAAACTCCATCTCTGCTAAAAATACAAAAAATTAGCTGGGCATGGTGGCGGGTGCCTGTGATCCCAGCTACTTGGGAGGCTGAGGCAGTAGAATCGCTTGAACCCAGGAGGCGGAGGTTGCAGTGAGCCAAGATCACACCATTGCACTCTAGCCTGGGCAACAAGAGCAAAACTCCGTCTCAAAAAAAAAAAAAAAAAAAAAAAAAAAAAAAATCAGCTGGGTGCAGTGGCTCACGCCTGTAATCCTAGCACTTTGAAAAGCTGAGGCAGGTAGTTTGCTTGAGCTAGGGAGTTCAAGACCAGCCTGGGGAACATGGCGAAACCCAGTCTCTAGAAAAAGGAAAAAAAAAAAAAAAATTAACCAAAAAATTTTTTAAGAAAAATATCACCACACTAGAATAAAATGTAAAACCGCAACAGTAGCGTATGAATAAACTCTAACCAATATATCTACTTGGTTCAATAATCTGTACATTAAAACACACATGTAAACTTACTGGTGTCAGCCTTGCTACTTCCGGATGTTCCACATAAAAATTTTTCTCAAACTTGGGGAGCTCACTCAAATCCCACTTTTTTTTACGCAAACGCTCCCCAGGATTACCAAATTTCTTCGGGGGAAGGCCACCACCACCTCTTGCTCCAAATCTAGGAACAGAATTTTTAGTTAGTTCATCAGTATTTTTAAAGCAACGTATCATACATGCCATAAGAATATTCAAAAAGGATGGAGTTCTAGGGATACTACCAGCCTACCTCCAAAAAGACCATTTTATTTACTCTGATTTAAAGGTATGGAGAAATGTGTAAAACCTCCCTTACTACCCAACAATAAATACTGTTTATGAATATAGCTACAATAGGCGAAAAATTAAAAATCCCTTTATTGAGAGAAATACATCCTAGGGATTACAATCACAGATTCTGGATCCAGACATGGTTTGAGTTTTGATTCTGCCACTTACTGTATAATTTGAAGAGAATTATTTAACTTCCACACACCTTAGTTTCCTATGCAAAGTAGAAATAATACCACTTATTTCAGAGGCTGCTGAGAAAATGACCTAATAATGTGTAATGTACTATAAAAGTATCTGGCATAGCCAGCACTCAGTACAAGTTAGCATCATTTCATTCAACAAATAGTTATTAGGTACCAAGTTACTAGGTACCAAGTATGTATCGGCTACTGTTTGAAGTGGTGCTGTGCTGGAGTTACTAAATAAAACAGACACAAGTCTCTACTTTTGTGTAACAGACATGCAGGCAAAGGATGACATTAATTTAAGTTTCAATTAAAGGCAAGATTGTGGACAAGAAGGAAGATACACTCCAAGCAAGTCCCTCAATCTTAGAATAGCTTCTTGGGCCTGCTCCCCCATTAAACTGTGATAAGCACTCCACCTGTCTGCTTATCTGCAAAGCAAAACTGGGTCTTGGAAAGGACTGGTAGACTGGTCTTCATTTTTAGCTTACGCTAATAAAAGAGCTGAGCCTGCCGGGGGCAGTGGCTCAGGCCTGTAATCCCAGCACTTTGGGAGGCGGAGGCCAGTGGATCACTTGAGGTCAGGAGTTTGAGACCAGCCTGGCCAATATGGTGAAACCCCGTCTCTTACTAAAAACACAAAAGAGTAGCCAGGCGTGGTGGTGCACGCCTGTAATCCCTAGCTACTTGGAAGGCTGAGGCGGGAGAACCGCTGGAACTCGGAAGGCGGAGGTTGCAGTGAGCTGAAATGGCACCATAGCACTCCAGCCTGGTAGACAGAGGGAGGGTCCGTCAAAAAAAAAAAAAAAGCTGAACATAGATTTATGACCTTTCCTTCTTCTTTGATCTCTACTTTTACCTTCTATCTCCTTCTTGTTCCCAAATGGTATTTTTACAGAGAAAAAAACACTAACAAGACTTATTTAAGGCTTTAACACTCAACTAATTACTTAAGATCAACTTCTTGCTTTTTATATACCTTTCACAACAGACAAGCTCAAGAGGAATACAAATATGACCACTAGCCAAAGCTAATATTTAAGAAATCAGAAGCTACTTTTCCTAGAAGAATCTTAACACTAAGATGGCCTTAATTTTCCCTATTTCGATCTTGTAAAGTACAGGTCGTCTTTGTTTGGCATACAAACTGTATAGCATTTTCTCACTCAGTTTCTTTACTCCTTGTAAAATATTGTACTGAATTTAGTTCCCTTTTCCCACTCTAACCCACTTGTAACTTCATCTTATATAAAGTTCCACTTTATCATTGATAGGCAAGTAGGTGTATTATTCTACAGGGCCTCAATTTCCTGCAATTCAAAGCCATTAGAACTCTGGCTTAACCAGCTAGACATTCCTCTAAATACATACGTAACAAAAATTGATGGCAGGAGATTTTATTGGGATCACTGGATACCTACACTCAACAGGCAGAACTTGGCTAATTCCATTTATACCACTACTGAGACAGTGAAGACAAATTAAGAATCAGAACAGGAAGAGCACATAGCATAGGGATACCCGTGTCAGCGACATCTTTAATATGCCCCTCAGCTTAAGACTCAATACTGAACAGACCAAAAGGCCACCTCAATCGCCGCGCCCGCCACACTTGCAAATGAAGCAGCTAAATAAGGTACTTTTCAAGAGGTACAAAGTCTTTGGATTATCACTCTTGCAAATTATAAAAGACTTCATTGTTATTGCTACATTGCAATGCTACCCAAACCTTAGTGACTTAGGAAAAAATAAAACTTGAAAGTAAGATTCCTGTTAAGGCTTTAAACTGATGATTATCATTTATGTATTTTTTTTTTCCTCTCTCCTTACTTCCCTGGCTATTTATTCAAGACATACTATTCTACACTAAACATTTAATTTGAAACATGGGGTTCTTGGAAAATATGCCGTCTTCCATGTTTATAATTAATGCTGACATAATTAATGACCTCAAAATTCAAGAAAGCCTTTTACTTTTGAGCATATCCATGCCATCTTTCAATACGCACACTGTACTCTCTGGTATACTATGCTGCTCAAATGTTTTTATCCGGTCAGTAATTAGTTTAATTTGGCTTTGCAAAAAAATTCACCTTTGAAGAGTCATATATTAACATTAAAAACCATACTACTTCAAATGTACAATGCGTATCATTTTTGCATCACACATGTGAAATACATGAACTGACCTCACCTATTCCTTTTTCAAAATAACCACCACTTCAACTGTGTAACACTCAGTTAAAACAACAGCAATTCAAATAATCAAGAACATTTCTTGGGAAAGGGAGAGTTGGGGCACAGATCTTATGAAATAAGGCCAGTTCGTTTGAAATTTTTAAAAAATGCCATCTGATACTCAAAGTATGGATCAGTAATTCACTTTTTTCCTTTCAAATAACTTATTAAAGCATATATATGGTGAAAGGAAATATTAAACCAAACACCAATGGTAAAGAAATACAACACTATTAGTACCTTGTAGCCCCTCTATGTGCCTATTTCAAGTTTACAACTTTCACCCTAATAACCACTACCTTGAATTTTGTTAACCATTTCCTTTCCTATCATATTTGCACATATCCTTAATTAAATGTGTCACCCTACCACAACGTGCTTTTTAACTCCACACGTCTGTGACTTATCCACATTAATCCAAGTTATTTTCTCTTCTTCACGGCTGATTCAATTGTACGAATACCCACAATTTATGGAGACATTTGCGTTGTTTCCAATATCCTGTTAGCACGAATGCTGGTATATAAACTTTTCTGTACAAGGATCCTGGGGTACCTGTGCAAGGATTTCTCTAGGCATTACAGTCTAGAGTATAAAGCTTCGGGAGGAATTGCTGGGTCGTTTTCAACTTTCCTAGATAATCTCAAGTTCTTTTTCTAAGTCAATGAACTGAAATTCACTTCTAAACTTAGCAGTACTGTCAAACGCGAAGCAAACATTCCACCTCTCGTCCTCTAAACAATGAGATAAAATATTTTCCTTCCTAATAAGGTATAAATCAAAATAATTTTGTAAAAAGTGGCAACTGAAGTGCTTGAGACTAGTAAATCCAGCAGTTGCGGATCTGAACCACAAAAGACAAAAACGTTTGGAGAAAATATCGTTAACAGAGCGCCTACTACAGTGAGACTATTACATCCATTATCTCTTAATTCCTGACAACACAGCAAAGTAAAGGCAATTATGTTCCTCAGAGGAAACAGGCTCACAAAAGTTAGGATCTTGACCAAGGTCACACACACACATATAAAGTGGCGTCACGTAACTCTTTGGGGAAGCGGGGGGGGGTGGGGGGGACTCTTTGGGGAAGCGGGGGGGTGGGGGGGGACGGAGTTTCGCTCTTGCCCGGGCTGGAGTGCAATGGCGCGATCTCGGCTCACTGCAACCTCCTCCCCCCGGGTTCAAGCGATTCTCCTGCCTCGGCCTCCCGAGTAGCTGGGATTGCAGGCATGCGCCACCAAGCCAGGCTAATTTTGTTATTTTTAGTAGAGACGGGGTTTCTCCATGTTGGTCAGGCTGGTCTCGAACTCCTGACCTCCGGTGATCCGCCCGCCTCGGCCTCCCAAATTGCTGGGATTACGGGCCTGAGGCACCACGCCCGGCCCACAATACCAAGAACTTTCTAGCGAGGCAGAATAGTTGACGCTGCAGTCCAATTAGAGAAAAAAGGCTGAAATATTAAGATTAAAACTAAAGTAACGACCCAAAAAACCATCCTTCCCCCAAACACGGTCATTTAGAAGGCAAGCAACTCCACTGCTTTACATCCCAATGCATTTCCTCCGACTTAAAATGTAACTGAAGAGGATTAAAATCTATTTCTAAAAATGAGAAGTTGGTCTTTTCGTCTCCAGTGCCTTCAACAGTGAACTCTGGGGAGAGAACGTCAAGGGTGCCATTTCGTGTAAGGCTTTCCTGGGCTGAAGTCTTCTCTCAGGAAGATCCGCGTTTTCCAGATGAACGCCGAGGCCTGCAGACATCGAACAGCCCGCCCGAAGCGGCCGGGCTCGAGAGCCGGGAAGCCAGGCGAGGCGCCAAAGCCCGGGCCTGGGCTGATGCGGCCAGGCCGCCCCTCCCGATCCCCCGCGGGGCTGGGATGAGGCCGGGCCGCGCCACGACGGCCGTCCGCACTGAGAGGCCCAGCGTCGCCAAGCGGCCGCTCTCCTCGGGTCCCGAGTGACCCCGGGGCCGAGGTCCGCGCACGAAACCGCTGTCTCGCCTCGAGTCGCCTCCCCTCGCCTCCCGGGTCGAGAGCAAGGCTCCCAGGCTCGCAGTCCGCCGGGCCTCCCCAAGAAGCAACTCCCCCACCCCCACGCCAGGCCTCTCCTCTCCTCCCCCACCCTTACCCTCCACGGTCACGATCCCGGTCCCGGTCCCCAAAGCCTCCTCCGCGCATGGTCCCAAAAGGATAGAGATCTGGGAGCGGGGCACGGATGGCCGGGCTCGGGAGGGCCTGCGGCTCCGGTCTGGTGACGACCGATGGCGGCGGCGCCTCCGCTGTTGGGGCGGCGGCAGGCGCAGCGCTCTCTCGCTCCGACGCGCTGTCTCCCGTCGCAGACGCCACCGTCGCCGCCTCTCTCGTCGGAGACGGGAGCAAAACACAGAGAATCGGGGCTACAAAGCCGGTGGGCAGGTTTGGCTACGCTCAAACCGGGCAGTGCCGCGGTTTAGGCGTCTCCTTCCTTCCCAGCGACTGCACAAAATGGCGGCCGCCGCTGAGTCGGCTCCAACTTAACGCTGCGTACGGCGGAGACAATACGTAAACAGCGTCTCGGAATAGCCCGAGGGCTCCGCGGGGAACTACGGGTATTCTTGGAAGCACTTTACGTCAGTTGCGACGATGGGCGTATTTTGCGGTCTGTACAAGAAAAACAAAGTACGGAGCGAGCGTAGAGTTCTCGCGCCACCCGAACTAGAACGTGGGATGAGGTGGGAGGAAGCGCCTCTGGTGCGACGTAACATTCTTTGCGTCGTTAGCCGGCCTGCTGTTGCTAAGATGCGCAGTATGCGTAACGCATTCTGTTTAGAGAATAGAGGATTTTGCCTGATTCCGATCTCGGGACAGACCCCACGGCCGGCTTGAAGAAGTTGCTTTGCAGAGACAATAACCGTCCTCCATATTGTTATCAAGTTTCAGAGTCCTCTGGCGCCAGAGGCCGGGAGGGTCTTAAATTCCCTGGCTGGCCTTCCTATATGGCGCCGCAAGCCCTCTCGCCCCGCCGCCCTGGGCCCGCTGAGAATGGCGGCGGGCCCCGGCGCCATTTCCTTTCCGTTGCCTTTCGCTGCTCTGTCTCCGGCAGCCATGATGGATGAGCCGTATCCGTTTCTTTCGGGAGTTTGTGAGGTGGCGATGTCCCCTCCAGGTTAAAGTGCCCTCAGCTACATTTGGTTCACACTGAGGTGCATTTTCTGAACCGTATATTTTCACCGTCCCTGGCCGAGCACAGCTGTTGCTAATACAGAAACAAAATGTGCTTGGAGGCCAGGCACGGTGGCTCACGCTTGTAATACTAACACTTTGGGAGGCCGAGGCGGGAGGATCACCTGGAGTTCGAGACCAGCCTGGCCAAAATGGCAAAACCCCGTCTCTACGAAAAATACAAAAATTAGCAGGGCATGGTGGCGGGTGCCTGTAGTCCCAGCTACTTGGGAGGCTGAGGCAGGAGAATCGCTTGAACCCGGGAGTCGGAGGTCGCAGTGAGCCGAGATCGTGCCACTGCACTCCATCCTGGACGACGGGGCAAGAATCCGTCTCAAAAAAAAAAAAAAAAAATTGTTTGGAGCCCCAGTGGACTCCGTGGGCCCTTTGCTGCCGTTGAACGGCGCTCCTCAGAAGGCCCGGAGAAGACCCCAGCACTCTCGGGAGAACAAGGTTTCAGAGCGATGGTCTTTAGACACAGAAAGGGCGAAGGCTAAGGACAAGTGTTTAACCAGGCTAGCCCACGTTCTCCGCTCAATTCCTTCCAGACTGGCTTCCCTCTCCTTACCTGCTTCCTGTCGTCTCAAACTGCATTTTGAAGCCCCGCAAGCTTGGTCAAATGGCGTCACACAACTGTTGAGCTGTTAGGGCCCTCGAGACGGGCCCATCTAACGTCTCAATTCAACAGATGGGTAGAAGCGGGGAGATTTGGCCCCTCAGTGTGGGTGCTGAGTGTTTGTTTCCCAAATTTTTGGGAACATAGCATAAGAAAAGGAGCTTCAAAAAGAAAAAAAAATGGACCACTGATTTTTCTGTGGTTATGTGTTCTTTTTCCCCAAGTACGTTCTTAACATTGGCAAATGAACCTCTTAAAGTGATTGAGACTCGCCTGGGTCATATTCTTTTTTTTTTTCTTTTTTCTTTTTTTTTGGCTGGAGTGCAGTGGCACAATCTCGGCTCACTGCAACCCCTGCTGCCCAGGTTCAGGCAATTCTCCTGCCTCAGCCTCCCGTGTAGCTGGGATCACAGGTTCTTGCCCTCGCACTTGGCTAATATTTGTAGTTTAGCTGGGGTTTCACCATCTTGGCCAGGCTGGTCTTGAACTCCTGACCTCGTGATCCACCCGCGTCGACCTGCCAAAGTGCTGGGATTACAGGCGTGAGCCACCGCACCGGCCTGGGTCATATTCTTTTATTTACACTGTTAACCTGCCCCAGTCCTCATCATCTCTTGCCTGGATGACTGCGCTCGCCTCTTTTTAATCTGCCTGCTCCTGTCCTTGCTCACTCTGAATTTATTCTTCACACTGCAGTCATAGGGGTCCTTTTATTATGTCACTTTACTTAAAATTTTCCAGAGGTTTCCACTTGAAAGAAAAGACAAAGGCCTTACAGTGGCCTACAAGCCCTTGAGGATGCAGCCCTGTTCTGTCTTTCCTCCTTGTTCTACTCTAGCCACACTCGTCCTCAGGGCCTTTGCACTTGCTCTTTATGTTAGCAAGGCTAGATACCTCAGTTTAGGTCTGTGCTCACATGTCACTCAATCAGGGAGGCCTCCCCAGAACCCAATGCAACACTGCATAACCTGCATACTCTCCTCCTTCAGAAGTACACATGCATTCTCTCTTTTCCATTTTTCTTTGCTTTCATTTGAATTAGTAACTGCTTGACATAAACACTTTTTGTCTCCCTCCTAGAGTGTAAAATCTGTGAGTGCAGGAACTTATTTGTTCACCACCGTGACCCAGTGCCTACCTGGCACAGTGCCTGACCTTTTAGCCATTCGACCACGCCATACCCTTGTCCAGTGAGTCTGTGACTGTCCCTTTGTGTTTCCGGGCCAACTGACATCTCAACGGCTTTTGTTTTTTGAGACAGAGTCTCGCTCTGTCGCCCAGGCTGGAGTGCAGTTGGCTCACTGCAACCTCCGCCTCTTGGTTTCAAGCGATTCTCCTGCCTCAGCTTCCTGAGTAGTTGGGATTACAGGCATACGCCACCACACCTGGCTAATTTTTGCATTTTTAATAGAGACAGGGTTTCACCATGTTGGCCAGGCTGGTCTGGAACTCCTGACTTCAGGTGATCTGCCTGCTTCGGCCTCCCAAAGTGCTGGGATTACAGGCGTGAGCCACCTTGCCTGGCCTTTGTCATCAACTTTTATTTTAATTCTGGGGTACATGTTCAGGATATACAAGTTTGGTACACAAGAAAACGTGTGTCATGGTGGTTTGTTGCACAGATCAACCCCTTGCCTAGGTATTAGGCCCAGCATCCGTTAGCTATTCTTCCCGATGCTCTCCCTCCTCCGACCCCCAACAGGCCCCAGTGTGTGTTGTTCCCCCGCTCCATGTGTCCGTGTCCTCTTCTGGGTCTTTGATAGTCTTCACTGATGCTTTCTGCTCACGCTCAGTTAATCTGCATTTTCACATAAGATAAAATAATCATAGAGCAGAGGCAGCAGTCAGCTATGTGTTTGTTTCAGGCGAGCAGAGGGATGACTTTTTAGTTTTGTCCTTTGTCCTGTGCTTGTGATGGTAAACCATCAATGTACATTGTCAGGGTGAAATTCAACAGAACTGTTTTAGTGTAAAGATCTTGGAGGCCCACAAGGAATTTCTTTGTGGGCAAATTGTGAGAGGCCTATGTAGCTTTTTTTTGTTTGTTTTTTTTTAGAGACAGAGTCTCACTCTGTCGCCCAGGCTGGAGTGCAATGGCGCGATCTCGGTTCACTGCAACTTCTGCCTCCTGGGTTCAAGCAATTCTCCTGCCTCAGCCTTCTGAGTGGCTGGGATGACAAGCATGCGACATGACGCTAATTTTTATATTTTTTAGTAGAGACTGGCTTTTGCCATTATTGGCCGGGCTGGTTTTGAACTCCTGACCTCAAGTGATCCACGCACCTTGGCCTCCCAAAGTGCTAGGATTACATGGCCACCGCATCTGGCCTTCATTATATATTACGGTGTAATAATAATATAAATAGGCCGGGCCTAATAGAAATAGTCTGGCTAACATGATGAAACCCCGTCTCTCCTAAAAATACAAAAAAATTAGCTGGGCGTGATGGCGCATGCCTGTAGCTACTCAGGAGGCTGAGGCAGGAGAATCGCTTGAATTGGGGAGGTGGAGGTTGCAGTCTTAAAAATGGTATTTACAGGCTGGGCACAGTGGCTGATGCCTGTAATCTCAGCACTTTGCGGGGCTGAGGTGGGCAGATCACTTGAGGTCAGGAACTCAAGATCAGCCTGGCCAACGTGGTGAAACCCCGTCTCTACTAAAAATACAAAAAATTAGCCAGGTGTGGTGGTGGGCGCCTGTAATCACAGCTACTCGAGAGGCTGAGGCAGGAGAATGGCTTGAACCCAGGAGGCGGAGGTTGCAGTGACCCAAGATGGCACCATTGCACTCCAACCTGAGCGACAGAGCAAGACTCTTTGTCTAAAAAGACAGAAAAAAGAGAAGTTTCCTCTAGAGCGCTGAATGACAAGAGACAATGTGGAGAGAGAAGTCTCATACTTACAACCATCCCTGCCAAGACCCCAGATATACAAGTGAGGCCATCCCAGACCCTTCAGCCAGCCTACTAGCTGAATGTAGCTGCGTGAGTGAGCTATTTCCTTCCTCCCCGCAAAATCCCTTATCTTTTTCTTCATGTTTTCATCTTAGGATATGAAAATGAAACTGCTGTAGTTGTTTTTTAACCATGAAGGGAACTTTTGGAGAACAGAACCAGCACACCGAAGGTGGGGAAAGTGGAGAGAAGGAAAGAACCTGGGCCCTTGATGACATTATAGAGTCACTGTATTAGCCAACTGTGGAGCTGGTTGACTTCTGGACTTCTTATTTGAAATGACATGCTTCCTCATTGTTTAATCTACTTTTTTGAGCTTTGTGTTACTTGTAGCTGAAAGCATTCTAACTGATACACTCCTCAACCAGCTCTTCTAATACAAGTACAAAATCTGAAACAAGTCAGGCATGGTGGCATGTGCCTATAGTCCCAGCTACTTGGGAGGCTGAGGCGGGAGGGTCGCTTGAGCCCAGGCATTTGAGGTTGCATTGAGCTATGATTGTGCCACTGCACTCCAGCCTGGGTGACAGACTGAGACCCCATCTGTAAAACAAACAAACACAGAAAATCTGAAACACCTTGCATAGTATACAATAGGCATTCAATAAGTTTATCATTAATGAGGAAGTAAAAGAAGATTTTGTTGTAAAGAATGCTAATTGCTTATCCAACAACCATTCTTCCTTTCTCCCTTTTCAATTAAGAGTCAGGAGGCTGGCGCTGTGGCTCACACCTGTAATCCCAGCACTTTGGGAGGCCGAGGCGGGAGGATCCCTTGAGCCCAGGAGTTCAAGATCAGCCTAGGTAACATAGTGAAATCTCAGCTCTACAAATAATAAAAAAATTAGCTGGGTGTGGTGGTGTGTGTATGTGGTTCCAGATACTTTCCATATACGTGGAAGGCTGAGGTGGGAGCGTCACTTGAGCCCAGGTGGTTGAGGCTGCAGTGAGCTATGCTTGCCCCACTGCACTCCAGCCTGGGTGACAGAGAGAGACCCTGTAACCTCTGAAAAAAAAAATTGAGCGAGAGAGAGAAGACAGGGTCTTGTTCTGTCACCTTGGCTGGAGTGCAGTGACACGATCACAGCTCACTGCCATCTTGGACTCCTAGGCTCAAGCGATCCTCCCGCCTCAGCTGCTGAGTACCTAGGTCTACAGGTGCTCATCACCATGCCTGGCTCCTTTTCCTCCTTAATAACAGAACTCCAAATTTTAGCTGGGCATATTGATGTCTGGAACAAAAGTCTGTATTTTCCTACCTCTTTTGTGCATGGGTATGGCCAATGAGATATAAGCACAAGTGTTGTATGGTAGGGCTGCTTTACAGGAGCTGAGTCAGCTAGACAGAGCTTTTCCTTCTTTTTTTTTTCTTTTTGCCCTTCTGCCTTTTATCTTTCTTTCTTTCTTTCTTTCTTTGAGACAGGGTCTCACTCTGTCACCCAGGCTGGAGTGCAGTGGCACAATCTTGGCTCACTGCAACCTCTGCCTCCCGGGTTCAAGAGATTCACCCGCCTCAACCTCCTGAGTAACTGGGAGTACAGGCGCATGCCACCACACCCAGATAATTTTTGTATTTTTAGTAGAGATGAGATTTCACCAGGTTGGCCAGGCTGGTCTCGAACTCCTGTCCTAAAGTGATCCACCTGCCTCAGCCTCCCTAAGTGCTGGGATTACAGGTGTGAGCCACTGCACCCAGACTGCCTTTTATCTTTCTTCTCTCAACTTGGTTTCTCTGACTAGAGCTCCAGCTGCCAACTTAGGCAATGAGCTGACCTTGAAGACGGAAGTCAAAAATTAAGATGGTCAAGCAGAAAGATAGAGGCCTGCGGGCCTGATGACAAAGTGGACCCACTGTAGTAGCATCTCTGGACTGCCTAGCTTTAGATTTCTTTTCTATGAGAGAAAAATAAACCTGTATTTTGTTTGGGACACTTATTTTGGGGGTTTTCCCTTATATTCAGTCAAGTAAAATCTAAGCTATCCCTTTAACAACTTCCCTCTCAAAATATTGAAGCCTGGCGTAGGAAAGCACGTGAAGAGTATGAATAATGAGAGCTGTCCCACCCGAGTGTTAAGCAAGCCCCTCCTGGCTTCCCTTTCTCCAGTCCCTGAAGGCGGCACTTGAGAGGCACTCTGTTGTTACCTTGGAGTTCTAGATGGCAAGTGATAGAATCTAACTGGCTAACTAAGGCAAAGGGAAACTTGTTAGAAGGACATTAGGGGCTGAGCGTGGTGACTCATGCCTGTAATCCCAGTGCTTTGGGAGGCCAAGGCAGGTGGATCATCTGAGGTCAGGAGTTCAAGACCAGCCTAGCCAACATGGCAAAACCCCATCTCTATTAAAAATACAAAAATTAGCTGGGTGGGGTTGTGCACACCTGTAATCCCAGCTACTCGGGAGGCTGAGACAGGAGAATCGCTTGAACCCAGGAGGTAGAGGTTGCAGTGAGCCAAGATCACACCACTGCACTCCAGGCTGGGTGACAGAGCTAGAGTCTGTCTCAGAAAAAAAAAAAAAAAAAAAAAAAAAAAAAGGACATTAGGGTTCATTGAATTAGCAGAAGACTGCAGAAAGAGCCTGGGCATGGATGGGAGTCTGAGCCACTCAGCAGTCTAGGAGCCGGAAACCCCAGTCTAGCAGCAGGAACAGTCTGGTCAGGCCCCTGCTACTGCTGCTAGGCCCTGCTGCCCCTGCTCCCCCTGCTGTCACTGCAGGTGTGAGCAGCCTCTAACCCCTGCTGTCATCCTTGTGACTGTCACTTCATATTCAATGTCTCAGGATGCACTACCTGAATTGGGGAGAGGTGACTCTTTGAAAGAAAACAAGTGTTATTATGATGGAGAAATGCAAACTGTGCAACCAAAAAATGTGAAACATTTGCCCTAACAAGCCAGGGTCAGTTGAAGGAGTCCTGACTAGCCACACTTGGTGTCTAAGGCCCAATCCTTCTCCTCACCATGATGAAAGATATCCCTTGTATCTAATCTCTTTCTCTTTCTCTCTCTTTTTCTTTTTTCTTTTCTTTTTTCTGAGACGGAGTTTCACTCTTGTTGCCCAGGCTGGAGTGTAGTGGCACCATCTCGGCTCACTGCAACCTCCGACCATCCGGTTCAAGCGATTTTCTTGCCTCAGCCTCCTGAGTAGCTGGGATTACAGGTGCGCACCACCAAACCCGACTGATTTTTTTGTTGGGGTTTCGCCATGTTGGCCAGGCTGGCCTTGAACTCCTGACCTCAGGTGATCCGCCCTCCTCGGCCTCTCAAAGTGCTGGGATTATAGGCGCGGGCCACTGCGCCTGGCCCAGAATGAATAATCTATGAGGAAAAAGGCATGTTCCTAGTGAGTTTTCTAACTTGATGCATCCCACCAAAGTTAGAAGCAGTAACTTGGCTACTGTGTGGGGAAGGCCTGTTTGAAAACAATAGCAGCACGGAAATCAGCAGAGCAGGAGATGGAGGCAGCAAGATCGAGTCCTGAGGCTGCTGTTCGACACCTTGGCTTTACCTGTGGCTGAAGTCAGCTCTTCCTCTGGATTTTTCAGTTTCGTGAGCCACTGAATTCCTTGTCTTGCATTTGCTAGCATTGTTAGAGGTGTTCAAACCAGAGGGATTCCATCTTGAATAGTGGCTGGGTAAAATAAGGCTGAGACCTACTGGCCTGCATTCCCAGGAGGTTAGGTATTCTTTTTTTTTTTTTTTTTTTTTGTGAGATGGAGTTGCAGGCTGGAGTGCAGTGGCGTGATCTCTGCTCACTGCAACCTCCACCTCCTAGGTTCAAGTGATTCTTCTGCCTCAGCCTCTGGAGTAGCTGGGACTACAGGCATGCAACATGACGCCCAGCTAATTTTTGTATTTTTAGTAGAGATGGGTTTCACCATGTTGGCCAGGATCGTCTAGATCTCCTGACCTCGTGATCTGCCCACCTCAGCCTCCCAAAATGCTGGGATTACAGGTGTGAGCCACCAGGCATTCTTAATCTCAGGATGAGACAGGAGGTCACAAAGATACAGGTCACAAAGACCTTGCTGATAAAACAGGATAGGTAAATAAGCTGCCCTAAACCTACCAAAACCAAGGTGGCAATGAAAGTGACCTCTGGTTGTCCTCATTGCTCATTATACACTAATTGTAGTGCATTAGCATGCTAGACACTCCCACCAGTGCCATGACAGTTTACAAATGCCATGACGTCAGGAAGTTATCCTGTATGGTCTAAAAGGAGAGGAACCATCAGTTCCGGGAATTGCCCACTCCCTTCCTGGAAAATTCATGAATAATCTGCCCCTTGTTTAGCACATGCTCAAGAAGTAACCGTAAGTATACTCAGTCAAGCAGCCCATGCTGCTGCTCTGCCTATGGAATAGCCATTTTTTATTCTTTTTTTTTTTTTTTTTTGAGACAGATTCTGTTGCCTCAGCCTCCTGAGTAGCTGGGACTACAGGTGCCAGCCACCATGCCCGGCTAATTATTGTATTTTTAGTAGAGATGGGGTTTCACCTTGTTGGTCAGGCTGGTCTCGAACTCCTGACCTCATGATCTGCCCACCTCAGCCTCCCAAAGTGTTGGGATTACAGGCGTGAGCCAGTGTGCCTAGCCTGAAGGCAAGTTTATTAAGAAAGTAGCTGGGGCCAGGTGCAGTGGCTCACGCCTGTAATCGCAGCACTTTGGGAGGCCGAGGCAGGTGGATCACCTGAGGTCAGGAGTTCAAGACCAGCCTGACCAACATGGTGAAACCTCCATCTCTACTAAAAATACAAAAAATTAGCCAGGCGAAGTTAGGCATGCCTGTAACCCCAGCTACTTGGGAGGCTGAAGCAGAATTACTTGAACCCAGGAGGCGGAGGTTGCAATGAGCAGAGATTGCACCATTGCACTCCAGCCTGGGCAACAAGAATGAAATCCCTCTCAAAAAAAAAAAAAAAAAGAAAAAAGAGAAAAAGAAAGTAGCAGGGCACGGTGGCTCACGCCTGTAATCCCAGCACTTTGGGAGGCTGAGGTGGGTGGATCACCTGAGGTTAGGATTTCGAGACCAACCTGGCCAACATGGTGAAACCTCGTCTCTACTAAAAATACAAATATTAGCCGGGTGTAGTGGCGGGCGCCTGTAATCCCAGCTACTTGGGAGGCTGAGGTAGGAGAATCGTTTGAACCTGGGAGTGGAGGTTGCAGTGAGCCAAGATTGCACCACTGCACCCCAGCCTGGGTAGCAGAGGAAGACTCCATCTCAAAAATAAATCAATAAATAAACAAACAAACTTGTTTTTGCTTTACTCTATGGACTCACCCCAAATTCTTTCTTGGGTGAGGTCCAAGAACTCTCTCGGGTCTGGATTAGGACCCTTTTCTGGTAACAGTATGTTTCTGTGGCTTGCAACCAAAAGAGTCCTAACCAATAAACCCTCTTTTTTGAGTGCTCCTCTCCCCTATATAGGCCAGAAATAGACCAGACCTATGTCTACACTCAAATGGAGAGTGGAGGACTGGAAAGCCATGGTCCTTTGCTCACAGGAAACAAATTGAACCCCGGCCTAGAAAAGCTCAGTGGGCACTGGTGATTTTCCTGCTGGCCCAGATACCTGCATAATCTGCAGTTCTGTCCCAAAGTTGGGCCCCAAGTTACAGCTTTTTAGTTCACATTCTAACACTCAGCCACTGTTCTCCAAAGCAGGACACGTAAGAGTGGCTGGACCCAGAGAGATTTCCAGCCTTAGCCAGATGCCATATTGAAACCAGCTTCTCCACTGAACTCTAGGCCTTTGTTTTGGGCCCTGTTTTCCAACCCAAATGCCCACTTCTTGGTAAATTGTCCTTTGTCAGGGGTACTCTGCTTAACCCAGAAAAATTCTCTGAATTTCAAGTCTTGAGAGTTTTATTTCTGTCCCTACTAAAAGACTCTGGGCTGCTATGCAAATTGGTCCACCCCCTCTCCAGGGCTCCTCATACCAGGGAATCTCTAGGAGATGCTCAGTTTTTATCAAGGATGTTGTCAAAGCTATTTAAATTGTACATTTATAGGAGAGTCAGATGTGGCCACAGGAGGAAAGATAGGAGAGGCTTGTAGAAGAAAGTTTATTATACTCAGGTCCTAAAGAGGGGGTCACCACATGCCATGCAGAGATCACTGGGGAATGTGGGGGTAGTCAGGAGGCAGAACACTGGGATGGGGGAGAGCTTGGGCCATGGCCTTTATTGACGTTTCTGAGGCAGGGCAGGTTAAACAGTTGAGGAGTGGCCAGTTGAATAATCTTTTTCTTTTTCTTTATTTTTCTTTTTTGAGACAGGGTCTCACTGTCGCCCAGGCTGGAGTACGGTGGTGCCATCATGGCTCATTGCAGCCTCGACTTCCTGGGCTTAAGTGATTCTCCCATCTCAGCCTCTGAGTAGCTGGGACTACAGACATGCCATCACACCTAGCTAACTTTTGTTTGTTTTTTGAGACCAGGTTTCACCATGTTGCCCAGGCTGAAATTTCAATAGGCTCTAAATTAGATGGGTGGCCCCTAGTTGCCTAGTAGCAGGGCCTGGGATGATTAAGGGAAAGGAATAGTCTCTTCTGGAGTGTAAGGGCCAGATAGAGCTAGGATGGCTGTAGATTAGTTAGTTTGCGCATAAAGGCATGCTCTTGGCTAGTGCCTTTGCTATCTCTAAGAATTGGCTATCTCTGATAGGGGCAGTCTCTCCCCAGCTAGAATGATTTTTCAAGATGTTAAAACAGGCCGGGCGTGGTGGCTCACGCCTGTAATCCTAGCATTTTGGGAGGCTGAGGCAGGTGGATCACCTGAGGTCAGGAGTTCGAGACCAGCCTGGCTAACATGGTGAAACCCCATCTCTACTGAAAATACAAAAAATTAGAGAGCATTGTGTTGGGCGCCTGTAATCCTAGCTACTCAGGAGGCTGAGGCAGGAGAATCACTTGAACCCAGGAGGAGGAGGTTTCAGTGAGCTGAGATTGCGCCATTGCACTCCAGCCTGGGCAACAAGAGTGAAACTCTGTCTCAAAACAAAAAACAAAACAAAACAAAACAAAAAAGTTAAAACAGCATAATACACAGAAAATTTAAAATATACACAATGAATCAAGTAACAAAGCCTTACTTTCCCTAGGACAAAAGTGTGCCTTTATATTTGCATACGAAAATAAGCCATTTAAGTGATTTTGCAGAATGCAGAAAATCTGCTCCTAGATGACTTTATTTCTGCTTATTCAGGGAAGCAGCTTCTGTGGTTTTCAAAAGGTAAAAGGAAGAAAAAAAGCTCCTATTTCCCAGTAGCCTGCATTGTGAACAATTTCTACTTGCCAAGTTAGTCTCTGTTTTCTTTCCATATCCCAGCTCCTATACCTTTGCAGTCTCTCAGCTTAACCTTTCCCCTCCCATTTTCGGAATTTTACTTTTTTTTTTTTTTTTTTGAGACGGAGTCTCGCTCTGTCGCCCAGGCTGGAGTGCAGTGGCATGATCTCAGCTCACTGCAACCTCCGCCTCCTGGGTTCATGAGATTTTCCTGCCTCAGCCTCCTGAGTAGCTGGGATTACAGACGTGCGTCATCACGCTCAGCTAATTTCATATTTTTAGTAGAGATGGGGTTTCACTGTGTTGGCCAGGCTGGTCTCGAATTCCTGACCTCAAGTGATCCACCCACCTCAGCCTCTCAAAGTGCTGGGATTACTGGTGTGAGCTACCGCACCCAGCAGAATTTTACTTTTTCTTTAAGGGTCAATCCAAGATTACACCGCTTATGAATTAATTATATAATCATTTGCTGTCTTGTTTTCCTAAATATTAGTCTTTTCTCTTAACTAGTGTACACATGCTTTATGTGTAGGAACCACATTTTCCTTGTTTATTCTTTAGCGCTTAGCATTAATAATTAGTGAGTGAATAATTTCATGAATAATCAAATACCTTTTGTAACAAATGGTACTTCGAATACTTGAATTTTCTTCACTTTACTTCCTTTTTTTTTTTTTTTTTGAGACAGGGTCTCACTCTGTGACCCAGGCTGGAGTGCAGTGGCTCTATCTTGGCTCAATGCAACCTTCACCTCCTGGGCTCCAGCAATCCTCCCACTTCAGCTTCCTGACTAGCTGGGACCTCAGGCACACACCAGCACGCCTGGCTAATTTTTTTGTATTTTTGTAGAGATGGGGTTTTGCCATATTGCCCAGGCTGGTCTTCAAACTCCTGGGCTCAAGCAATTCACTCACCTTGGCCTCCCAAAGAGCTGGGATTATAGGTGTGAGCCACCATGCCCAGCCCTGGAATTTTCATGTAAGTTGATGTAACATTAAAGTCTATAAAGATTGAAGTCTATAAAGCTCTTCATTGTATATTGTCATTAGTGTATTAATTTTTACATATTTTCACCATACATGCATTTTGAAAACAGGATTTTATTTGTTTAACAATCAAAATAATATCTTTTACACATTTCTAAGATTAGTATTCAGAAATTTTACATTTAAATTAATTTTAACATTTTTAAAAAGTTTTTTTTTTTTTTTGAGACGGAGTCTCACTCTGTCACCTAGGCTGGAGTGCAGTGGTGCCATCTTGGCTCACTGCAATCTCTGCCTCCTGGGTTCAAGCAATTCTCCTGCCTCAGCCTCCAGAGTAGCTGGGATTACAGGCACATGCCACTGCGCTTGGCTAATTTTTGTATTTTTACTAGAGATGGGGTTTCTCCATGTTGGCCAGGCTGGTCTTGAACTCCTGACCTCAAGTGATCCACCGCCCTTGGCCTCCCAAAGTGCTGGGATTACAGGTGTGAGCCACCACGCCCAGCCATAAATACATTTTTTAAAAGTAATTTCTGCTTGTCAAAGTCAAATGATTTAAAATTTGGCTTAATTTAATGTCTGTTTTCTGTTGCTATAAAGGTGAATATGCAGTTTGATATTATAAATAGAAAGAGCTTTTGTGTGTGTGTCCTATAAACATTCCTCCCTTAAATCCTCTTGTGGAAAAACATCTAGCTCTGTAAGTCAGTGGCACTGTTCCCTAGAAAAATGGTGAAGGGAAAGTCCTTAGGAGAATGGGACATTTCTGAACTCTTAGACTTTCTGTTTAGTGGCTCACTTTGAAAAGTGAAAGGGAGGGAATCACGTACTCCTTTCCCAACAACTAGTTTTCCATAGGTATATATACATACACAGAGTGAGAGAATTTCAATAGGTATATATATCTACTATATATGTCAGGTATACACACACAAACACATACACAAACATACATATACATATCCCTGAGTTTACATACAATGTATAGTTATCATGAATCAGGGACTTTTAAGATAAATATAAGATTTAAATCTCTTTTGCTGACTTTAGTAACATGTGGGAAAAAACCTGTATTTCAAGATGTGAAATTGGAGACTGCTTTTCCATTTCTTCAGCTCCTAATAAGCACTAAGAAGCAATTTGCATCAATTCACCACCTACTCCTTGGCATCCCCAATTCCTCCAGCAGTTATTGCGAAGGTGGCTTCATTTTCAGGCATCTCAGGACTAACAGAATACAAGGGAACAGAAGTTTATAAAAAGCTCTATTTCTATAAATACTATATTCATGTCACAGGCATTATGTGCCCATCAGTCTGAATCTCCAGAGACATCTCAGAGTTGGTACAACCAAATGTGGCCTACAGAACTTACCCAGAAGTATTATTAACCCTCACAAACATTTATTGAGCAACTTCTATATATAAAGTTCTGAATGTCAAGAAAAATTACTCCAAACTTGGAAACAGGTGAAAGGATAACTGGATGTTCTTTCATTTATTTATTTTAATCTCTTTTTTTTGGCGAAGTCTCGCTCTTGTCCCCCAGGCAATGGTGAGATCTCGTCTCACTGCAACCTCTGCCTCCTGGGTTCAAGCCATTCTCCTGCCTCAGCCTCCCGAATAGCTGGGATTACAGGTGCCTGCCACCACGCCCGGCTAATTTTTGTATTTTTAGTAGAGACGGGGTTTCACCATGTTGGCCAGGCTGGTCTTGAACTCCTGACCTCAGGTGATCCGCCTGCCTCGGCCTCCCAAAGTGCTGGGATTACAGGCGTGAGCCACTGCGCCTGGCCAACTGGATGTTCTTTTAGTATAGTGTCAGGCATTGTATAGCAGCCCCTTAGAGGTTTATCTGATTCTATAGGGGTATGCACCTTTCTCATGACTAGACTAATGTAGGAGCAAACTGTAAAATACTTTGAAATAAATTAAAAGATTACTGAGTACCTTCCATGGAAACATAGGTTGTCTAGCACATCCTCCCAGGTTATCCAATTCTTTATTGTTTTTTGTTTTTGTTTTTTTTTTTTTTGAGATGGAGTCTCGCTCTGTCGCCCGGGCTGGAGTGCAGTGGCGCGATCTCGGCTAGTCTCAAACTCCTGGCCTCAGGTGATCCGCCCACCTCGGCCTCCCAAAAGTGCTAGGATTACAGGTGTGAGCCACTGTGCCCGGCCAAAATCTGTAATTCTTAATTAAACACGTAAAGTGCTGAGAAAGAATATAGGGTATAATATACTGAGTAGCCTAGACTGTAAGGGTTAGGGAAAGGTTCCCTGAGAAAGTGATGTTTAAACTGAAACCTGAAAAACAAATAGAGTTAACCTGGCAAAAAGAAAGGAGGATATGTTCCCATACTTGATACTTACCTTGTACTTAACACAATTTAATTGGAATTGATGATTTCATTATCTAGGTGTATGCTTTGAAAGGTCAGGGACCAAGTCTATGTGTCAATAGAATCCCTCAATCCCTAGTACCTAGTAACAGTAGGGACTTCCCAATAAATTGAATAATTTTTTAGAAGGAAATTCAAACACACAGCATCTGGCAGTAATAATTACAGCCTTGTGGTGGCTCACACCTATAGTCCCAGCACTTTGGGAGCCCAAGGTGGGAGGATCACTTGAGCCTAGGAGTTTGAGACCAGCTCGGGCAACATGGCAAAACCCCGTCTCTACACACACACACACACACACACACACACACACACACACAGAATAAAAAAAATTTACCTGTCATAAATCTTGGCAATTCTGAGCTCTCCTCTTCCCTTTCGCAAGCTTATTCTTGTTGTTGAAGCATGAGCCAGAATGTGTCCCCCAATGGGTTTTTTGGGATCTGCCTGAAAGCTGAATTAATAAAATACTCTTTCAGGTTTCATCATATGGACTATACATGGCAATATCTGCAATTACAAGGCAATCTTTCTGTGGTGGATGTCAGGAGTTGGAATAAGTGTATATTCTAAACAAGCAGAGGCTTGTTCATAAACTAAGGAGTGGGGTGAGTTTTGGAGCTGCTATATACCCCATCTAGTCTAGGCTTTTGAGATTCCTATGATAAATAGTTTATATTTTGACTTTTTTTTTTGAGATGGAGTCTAGCTGTGTCGCCCAGGCTGGAGTGCAGTGGTGTGATCTCACTCACTGCAACCCCTGCCTCCTGGGTTCAAGCGATTCTCCTGTCTCAGCCTCCCAGGTAGCTGGGATTACAGGTGCCCACCACCACGCCCAGCTAATTTTTTGTATTTTTAGTAGAGATGAGGTTTCACTGTGTTGGCCAGGCTGGTCTCGAACTCCTGACCTCATGATCTGCCCGCCTCGGCCTCCCAAAGTGCTGGGGTTACAAGCACGAGCCACCGCGCCCAGCCTGACTTTAAAAAATGAGATTACTGGCTGGGCTCGGTGGCTCGTGCCTGTAATCCCAGCACTTTGGGAGGTCGAGGTGGGTGGATCACTGAGGTCAGAAGTTCGAGACTAGCCTGGCCAACATGGCAAAAACCCATCTCTACTAAAAATACAAAAATTAGCCAGGTGTGGTGGCGTGCACCTGACGCTTGTAATCCCAGCTACTCTGGAGGCTGAGGCAGGAGAATTGTTTGAACCCAAGAGGTGGAGGCTGCAGTTAGCTGAGATCAGCCACTGCATTCCGGCCTGGGCAACAGAATAAGACTCCTTCTCAAAAAACAAACAAACAAAAACAGAAAGAAAAAAAGAAAATGTGGGCTTAGAAATCATCAATAAGGGAACAGCACAAACTAAAGGTTATACTTGATCAAAATAAACTATGATATAGCATAATAGCTTCAGTTCTGAAAGAATATAGTTACAAGTCAATTCAAGTTGTGCTTGCTCCATTAAAGTGTTCATGATTCCGGTCACTCTAAGCTTCAGGCTTGGTATAGCAAGGATGTAGCTGACTGGCATGAGGTTAAATATTTAGACTGTAGGTTGGTCGGGATAAGAAGCTTTTTGGTAAAGGAGTTTGCTGAGATAAACTGCTACTTGATTAAATGGCTCAGAGGTTAGGACCAGAAGACCCCTGGTTGGTGCTGAATAGGATTAAGATTCAGTAGAAGCTGGACACTATGGCACATATCTGTAGTCCCAGCTACTTGAGAGGCTGAAGCAGGAGGACCACTTGAGCCCAGGAATTCAGAGGCTAGCCTGGGCACCATAGTGAGGCCCTCTTAAAAACATTTTTTAAAAAATGTTTTAAATGCAAATGCAGCAGGTCCAACATAGGAACAAGGACAAAGAGTTAGTTTTGGAGTGAACCACTATCAAGAAAGTAGTAGCCAGACAGTTGAGACTAACGGCAGTT
The DNA here is from genome assembly GCF_028858775.2 of Pan troglodytes. Classification (NCBI taxonomy): domain Eukaryota; kingdom Metazoa; phylum Chordata; class Mammalia; order Primates; family Hominidae; genus Pan; species Pan troglodytes. The sequence continues at coordinate 40,528,817 of NC_086016.1, forward strand.
AAGAAGTCAGAAAGCTGGGTTGCTTTGCCAGGCACCTGACAGGGTAGTAAAGCAATAAAGCCTTCTCAGTTGGATAAAATAGCTAGATAAGTGAGTTGTCTCTATAATGCTTACAGATCGATGCCACTTAACTTTTCAGGTCACCCTACCTTACAGGTGGTTCTTCATGGTTTTAAAATAATCTTATGTTCTATATAGATGGGCTGCTTGAGACCCTGAGGATATTCTCAACTGAGCTATGAACTCCGAGCCTGCAAACACTGTATTTATGCTTCTGTAATGTACTTTTCATGTTCTGCCTTTAGTACTATTATTTATTTACTTATTGTATTCCTTCTTAATTCCTCTCTTATTCTGTATCACTAAGCTCCTTAAGGGCAGACTATATTGTGTTTAGTTCTGCACAACCAGGCACACAGTGGGTGTTCAAAATTGTTTTTTCAGCTACGTGGGAGGCTGAGGCAGGAGAATCGCTTGAACTCGGAAGGCAGAGGCTGCAGTGAGCTGAGATTGCGCCACTGTACTCTAGCCTGGGTGACAGAGTGAGACTGTCTCAGAAAAAAAAAAATAGTTTTTTCAGCTTAAGATATTTATGCTACAACAATTCCAAGGGGAATATTGGACTGCAAAAAGATTGGTGTTTTCACAGAAGTTAAGAAAAAATAAAATTGAGACCAGTTGGAAATTTCTATCAAAAGGAGCTAAGAACGGATAGTCAAGGTTAGCTAAATGGGCAGAGAGAAGTCTGAACACAATGCTACTGCTTCTCCCAGCTAGTCTCTCAATGCTGCTCATTCTCCTGTGTGAGCATGGTTGGCTTTACTGCCTAACCTTCAGTAGTCTCCTTAAGCCCCCTTTTCCATTCTTATCCCCTCACCTTGGACGACATTGCCTGCTATTTTATAAAGAAAATAAGGGCTTGGCCGGGCGCGGTGGCTCATGCCTGTAAGCCCAGCACTTTGGGAGGCTGAGGCAGGCAGATCACAAGGTCAGGAGTTTGAGACCAGCCTGGCCAATATGGTGAAACCTTGTCTCTACTAAAAATACAAAAATTAGCTGGGTGTGGTGGCGTGCACCTGCAGTCCCAGCTACTCAGGAAGCTGAGGCAGAAGAATCACTTGAACCCAGGAGGCAGAGGTTGCAGTGAGCCGATCGCGCCACCGGTGGCCCTCCAGCCCAGGCGACAGAGCGAGATTCCATCTCAAAAAAATAAAATAAAACAAAATAAAATATAATAAAACTAATAAATAAAAAAGAAAATAAGGGCTCTCAGGAGGACATTTCCTCAACTTCTTCTTTCTGTCCACCACCTATATACTTAACTACAGTTGTACTCATGTTTTCTCCTTCCCTCTAAAACTTCCTTTTTTCTGATTTCAGAAAGTCTTCTTATCCTTGATGACTTTGCACACATTACTCCCTCTGAAATGAAATCTCCTTTCCCCACCGTGTCTGCTCATTCAGCTCCTACAGCCTTCAAGTGTCCTCCCTTCTAGGAACCCTTGCCTGGTTCCCTGAAACAGTAGAAACTGGCCTCCTCTGTGCTTTCCAACAGTCTGTATTCTTTTATTAAAGCACACTACAGGCGGGCGCAGTAGCACTTTGGGAGGCCGAGGCGGGCAGATCACCTGAGGTCAGGAGTTCAAGATCAGCCTGACCAACATGGAGAAACCCCGTCTCTACTAAAAATACAAAATTAGCCGGGTGTGGTGGCACATGCCCGTAATCCCAGCTACTCAGGAGGCAGAGGTAGGAGAATCGCTTGAACCTGGGAGGCGGAGGTTGTGGTGAGCTGAGATCGCACCATTGCACTCCAGCCTGGGCAACAAGAGCCAGACTACGTCTCAAAATAAATAAATTAATTAATTAATTAAGCACACTACATGGTAATTTTAAATGTATGGGTCTTATTCCCCAACTATACTCTAAATATCTGTTCATCTTTGAAACTCCAGCGCCTGGAAAAGTGCCTATAATATACAGGGTACTTCATAAATATTGCAGAATGAATACAGAGATGACAATTTGGGACTCCCTGGTCTAGGTCCTTCTTGGACACAGATTTGTGTCATATCTTCAAAACTGTAATTCAGGGAACTTTTGAAGAGTGTTCTGACAGAGGCAAATATAAAAGAAGATAGATTCCCCCAGTTGAAGCACCATGCCTCCCATGCCATTATAGATAACCTAAACAAGACTGGGAAGCTAGAGCTTCTAGATGTATAGCCATGATTTTTTTTTCTTAGCAAACTATTGTTTGCTGTTACTAGTGTGGTACCCAGTGTGCAAAAAAGAATAGAGACAATTGCTTGTCATTACTGTAGGTGAAGAGCCTGAATGTTAAGAACATTATTTCCAAAAGGAGATGATTTTGAATCACCCAAATGGGGAAATAAATTATAGCATTTGCAAAAGGGCAAAGAAAACATATAGGAATGAGGCTGGGCACAGTGGCTCACACCTGTAAGCCCAGCCCTCTGGGAGGCTGCGGCAGGTAGATCCCTTGAGCCCAGGAGTTCAAGACCAGTCTGGACAACATGGTAAAACCCCATCTCTACAAAAATACAACAATTATCTGGGCATGGTGGTGCATGCCTGGAGTCCTGGCTACTCAGGAGGCTGACGCAGGAAGATCTCTCAAGTCCAGGAAGTTGAGGCTGCGGTGAGTGGTCATTGTGCCACTACACTCCAGTCACTCCAGCCTGGGTGACAGAGCAAGACCTTGTCTCAAAAATAAAATAAAATACATAAAATAAAAGAAAAAAAAGAAAAAGAAAGATATTATGGGGATAAAAAAGTCTAACAAATGATTAATAAACTAAGAAGTTATATCAAAATAGGCTGTGACATAGCAGCCTTAGCTCCAGGAGACTATCAAGCCAATTCAAGTTTTGTTTGTTTGATATAATCCATAGGTTTAAAAGAAAGGAAAACAAACAAATTTTGTTTGTTCCACTAAGGTGTTCAGGATTTTGTGTCAAATTTATGGATTTTTTTTTTTTGAGACGGAGTCTTACTCTGTTGCCCAGGCTGGAGTGCAATGCCGTGATCGCGGCTCACTGCAATCTCCACCTCCCGGGTTCAAGCGATTCTCCTAGCTTAGCTTCCTGAGTAGCTAGTAGTAGATTACAGGTACATGCCATCACGCCCGGCTAATTTTTGTATTTTTAGTAGAGACGGGGTTTTACCATGTTAATCAGGCTGGTCTCGAACTCCTGACCTCATGATCTGCCCACCTCAGCCTCCCAAAGTGCTGGGATTACAGGCGTGAGCCACCACGCCTGGCCAAATTTATGGCTCTTAACCTTTCTTGTAGGTCACTAACACTTTGCTAATTTAATAAAAACATCCCCCCCCACCAAAAAAAGGGCACATATACACACATACAAAAATTTTTGTGTAAGTCTGGGAAATTCATAACCTTCTCTGGTGTACATGGGTATTAATAATAATAATAATAACTAAGATTTACTGAGTCCTTGCTATGTGGCAGACATTCTTCTAAGTCATCAAATTTTTTCCCCTTGCTTGGATTCCATATCTAGTAAATAATTTCAGATTAAAATTTGGATTCCTATTGAGGTCTACTTACAGGGAGAGAATGTGCTGGTCACATGAATCTCAAATGTAGCTACATTTTCGTTATCAATAAACTGGCCGTCTGGTTCTTCATTCAGTCTCATGAGCTTGATTAATGTGTGTCTGCCCCCAAGAAACAGATTGGTTCTTAGTAAGCTGACCAAATCAAATCTCTGCCTGCAAGGCTGAGGGCTCTGGACTATGGTCAATCCACTGGAGAAATGGATACATCCCTGCAAAACCAGCCATTCCCCAGGCAGAAGCAGTCCTGATACACTGTGTGTTGTATGAGCTATGGAATTAGACCTGAGTTCAAATTCTGGCTTTTTAGCCATATGACTTGAAGAAAATTGTTTAACCATTCTAAATCTCTCCTTCTTCTTTTATTTTTTTTTTTAGACAGCATCTTTCTCTGCCACCCAGGCTAGAGTTCAGTGCCAGGATCTCAGTTCACTGCAGCCTCTGCCTCCCCAGTTCAAGCGATTCTCCTGCCTCAGCCTCTGGAGTAGCTGGGACTACAGGCGCCCGCCACCAAGCCCGGCTAAGTTTTATATTTTCAGTAGAGACAGAGATTCACCATGTTGGCCAGGCTGGTCTTGAACTCTTGACCTCAAGTGATCCGCCCCCCTTGGCCTCCCAAAGTGTTGGGATTACAGGTGTGAGCCACTGCACTGGACCTCCTTTTTCTCCTTTTTTTTTTTTTTTGAGACGGAGTCTTGCTCTGTCATCCAGGATGGAGTGCAATGGCACAATCTTGGCTCACTGCAACCTCTGCTTCCCGGGTTCAAGCAATTCTCCCTGCCTCAGCCTCCCAAGTAGCTGGGATTACAGGCACCCATCACCATACCAGATAATTTTTGTATATTTAGTAGAGACGGGGTTTTGCCATGTTAGTCAGGCTGGTCTCGAACTCCTGACCTCAGATGATACACCTGCCTCAGCCTCCCAAAGTGCTGGGATTACAGGTGTGAGCCACCATGCCCGGCCTTACTTCTTCATTTTTAATGGGGGATAATAACTGTACTTAATAGTTGTAAAATAAAATGCAGTAATTCAGGTAAGGCATAACTCCAGTGACTGCAATTATTTACCTGCTTTCCTAATCCTGACTTAAACATTTATTACCTATATTACCTTGGGGTACTTTTATGAACCTCAGTTTCTTTCACTATAAAATGGGAATAAAAAGACTTTACCTCTTAAGGCATTGTGAGGATTCAAGATATATTGAAAATTTTTTTTTTTTTTTTTTTGAGACAGAATCTCACTCTGTCACCCAGGCTAGAGTGCGGTGGCATGATCTCGGCCCATTGCAACCTCCACCACCCAGGCTCAAGCAATTCTCCTGCCTCAGCCTCCCGAGTAGCTGGGATTACAGGTGTGCGCCATCACACTCAGCTAATTTTTTTGTACTTTTAGGAGATAGAGTTTCACCATGTTAGCCAGGATGGTCTCAAACTCCTGACCTTAAATAATCTGCCCGCCTTGGCCTCCCAAAGTGTTGGGATTACAGGTGTGAGCCACTGCGCCCGGCCTGAATCTTGAATATTATACATACAAGGCTCCTATGTGCCAGGAACTGTACCTGTTCACTTACATACATTTGTTCTATCCTTACGGCAATCTTGGCACATAAGAGATCCTTGATAAAGGATAATTATTGGCTGGGCACAGTGGCTCACGCTTGTAATCCCAGCACATTGGGAGGCCAAGGTGGGCAGATTGCTTGTTTGATCCTTTGGAGGCCCAGGAGTTTGAAACTAGGCTGGCAACAGGGTGAAACCCTATATGTACAAAAAATGCAAAAAATTAGCCCAGTGTGGTGGCATGTGCCTGGTTCTGTGCTGCCTTGGAGGCTGAGGTGGGAGGATCACTTGAGCCTGGGAGGCCAAGGCTGCAGTGAGCTAAGATCATGCCACTGCACTCCAGCCTGGGCAACAGAGACCCTGTCTCAAAAACTAAACTAAACTAAAATACATAGGATAACTATTATTTAACTAAACAATTCAGCTAAAACAGTCACTCTGTCAGTGAAAAGTAGACCAGGAAACTTTTCTTAAAGTTTCTTTGAACTTCCTGACTATTACAGCAGTTATAACCAAGTCTTGAGGTGAAGTACAAGAAGGTGTAATAGCATTCCACATTCTTTTAGAGGGCTTTAATTTTCTTCTATTTCTTTCCTTCTTTGTTTCTTTTTTTTTTTTTTTTGACAGAGTTTCGCTCTTATCGCCCAGGCTGGAGTGCAGTGGCACCATCTCGGCTCACCACAACCTCCGCCTCCCAGGTTCAAGCAATTCTCGTGCCTCAGCCTCCCAAGTAGCTGGGACTACAGGTGTGTGCCACCATGCCCTGCTAATTTTTGTATTTTTAGTAGAGACGGGGTTTCACCATCTTGGCCAGGCTTGTCTTGAACTCCTGACCTCATGATCCACCTGCCTCGGCTTCCCAAAGTACTGGGATTACAGGCGTGAGCCACCGTACCCGGCCAATTTTCTTGTATTTCTGACCAAGTAAAAACAGCTTCAGAAAACCACCCACAAACCTCCTTGAGCCTATCATCTTATTTCTTCTTCTTTTATATTTTCTTCTCTTCTTCTTTTTTCCTTTTGTCAGGGAACTGGGGAGTATGGCGAGGAGGAAGAGATGGGGGTGGATATTAGTAGTAAAGAGGGAATGACAATATTTCACTTCTCCCCCTCTGGTTGAACAGGATATGGCATATTATATTGTTGAGGGTAAGACCCAAAACAGCCTGACCTGGCAATGTCAAATTAGGATGCTGGGGTCATGAAACATATATAGAGTTATGGTATAGGATGGGGAAGATGGTACAAGGTTCAAGTAGCATTAACTTTGATGTCAAAGATACCTGGGTTCAAATCCTGGCTCCCACATTTTTAAATTCTGGAATTGGGCAAACGCTAAGTATTCTGAGCCTCTGTTTCCACCTTTATAAATTAGGAATAATCATCATGCCTACCTTAAATACTGCTTAGAGTGTGGATCTTGAGGGGCATGGGCAAGGGCAAGCTTGAGGGACAATAAGTACTCTTGATGCATTTTACTTGCTAAGGAGTGAGATTACAGATGGCATTTTCGAGAAGTGGTCCATTGAGGAGAGAAAGATTGAACTTGCTCAAGAATGAGGAGGCTTTTTTGGAGATGGAGTCTTGCTCTGTCGCCCAGGCTGGAGCGCAGTCACATGATCTCAGCTCACTGCAACCTCAGCCTCCTGGGTTCAAGCAATTCTCCCTGCCTCAGCCTCCCAAGTAGCTGGGATTACAGGAACCCCCCACCACACCTGGCTAATTTTTGTATTTTTAATAAAGATGCAGTTTTGCCATGTTGGCCAGGCTGGTCTCGAACTCCTGACCTCAGGTGATCCACCTGCCTCAGCCTCCCAAAGTGTTGGGATTACAGTTGTGAGCCATGCCTGGCAGGGGAGGCTTTGAGATTTTGGGAAGATGGGGGAAAGGGGAGTACCGCCAAAGAAGAATTTTGAGGAAAGAGAAGAGGTGGTTAAAAAAAAAGGGTATGTTTAAGAAGTTTCGTTAAGTAATTCTCCCCTCTGTCTTTTCCCAAAATATGCAGAAAAATATACACTTTTTTCAACATTTTAAAGATGGAATTCTGGGTTCTTTTTTGGGGGTGGAGGTGAGATGGGGAGGGATTCAACAACATACTGAGATTGGCTTCACAAAAACAAGAGGGAGGTCCAAGGAGGCTGTGAGTTACATTGGGGTCACATGAGAATTAGATAAGATGATGCATAAAAGCACCTGGCACATGGTAAGTAATCAATAAACATAAATTAATTTTGAGAGGGAGGAAAATGCAGTTCAAATAGTTTAAATCACTTGTACAAGGTCACTACGCTAGTGACCCTGGTTTAATGTTTTTTCTCTAATCATATTGCCTCTTAATTTATGCTAATGATGTTGGATCAGAAGGTGACATCCTTAGGATGGGTGTGGTGGCTCACACCTGTAATCCCAGCACTTTGGGAGGCTGAGGTGGGCGGATCGCCCGAGGTCAGGAGTTCAAGACCAGCCTGGCCAACATGGTGAAACCCTGTCTCTACTAAAAATACAAAAATTACCCAGGTGTGGTGGCATGCTCCTGTAATCCCAGTTACTCAGGAGGCTGAGGCAGGAGAATCTCTTGAACCTGGGAGGCGGAGGTTGCAGTGAGCCAAGATCATGCCATTGCACTCCAGCCTGGGTGACAACAAACAAACAAAAAGAAGGTGACATCCTTAGAGAATAAACTGACTGTACATTTACAAGACTGCAAATGTTCTACGGTGACTTTTTGTTTTCCCAAAACAAATACACAAATGAAGTAGGTGGCAACATCATGGTCTTATTTGTTGTTCATCTTGTTATTTGCCCCAGTGTGGGACTTTATGGACTGACACTTTGACTTTTTATCTCCAAGTCTTCATCAACTGGATCATTCCAGTTCTAAAGTCTGTATCTGTAAGCCTCATCTAGGAGCTACTCCTCTTGCTATATCGTATGGCAGCTCCTCGCCTCTATAATTTCGTTCCTTTTTAATAAGATGTGCAATCAAGTATAATGCATGGGATATAAGCCCCAATTATTGTCAGTGTACTTGCGGACTCATGCCAATTATAGTGATATTTCCCTGACAGGCCCCAGGGGAACTGCAGCTTGGAGTTTCTCAACACTGAGAAACAAAGATATTTTCTTTATGGGAGGTTTCCTAATAGTATTTAAAATCCTTTAGTTTAAAATTGTCCTTTTTTTTCCCATTTAACTGTGGCAACTTTTGTGCTTTATATAAAGACAAGCATTTAATTTGTATTGTTATAATTTAATATACTTTATTAACATACCAATTATAGTGAACCTTGTTTCCTAACAATTCAGCTAGGTGGAGGAGATGATGTTTCAGAGTTGACTTACCCAGTAAAAATACTAGCCTTTGTCACTTTGTCTAGCACTTTACTTAGCTTCTTCATTTTCAGTCTCCTCCCCATTCCAACTCCCTCTTCAATTATCTGTCACCTCTTTATTTCTTTCATTGTCTTATCGGAATTAATTAAAAATTGTTTTACTCTTTTTGAAACTTTCTACAAATATAAGAAAAAGAACCCCTATCTGACCTAATTTCCGCTGATTTCCTTTGCCTTCTAACTCTAGAGTGACAGTTTTGGCCTCTTCAATGTTCCCTCCCGACACCTGAAGAAAGAACATTGCTCTTTAACTTGTACTGTTTTATTTGAATGCAACCCACTTCCTCCCTCTGAGCCAATGAGTCATTTTCTCTTTTTAAAACGAGCCTTAAAAATCTTCCATTTCTCTTCAGTTTAAAATTATTCTCTTTGTGAAGCACTTCATGTCCTGTGTATGAAAGTCATCCCATAAAACAGAGATGATTGCCTTAACCACTCAGCGACTATACTATAGACAATGTGTGACTTACCAAGACTAAAATTTTGAGTTGAATGGACATCATTTATTGTCTTTCTTTTTTTTTTTTTTTCTTTTTTGAGACAGAGTCTCACTCTGTCACCCAGGCCGGAGTGCAGGGGTGTGATCTCGGCTCACTGCAACCTCCCCTCCCGGGTTCAAACGATTCTTCTGCCTCAGCCTCCCAAGTAGCTGGGATTACAGGCACGCGCATTTACGCCCGGCTAATTTTTATATTTTTAGTAGAGACAGGGTTTCGCCATGTTGGCCAGCCTGGTCTCGATCTCCTGACCTCGTGATCCACCTACCTTGGTCTCCCAAAGTGCTGGATTACAGGAGTGAGCCACCACACCCGTTCACAAGACTTTTTTTTTTTTGAGACAGGTTCTCACTCTCTTGCCCAGGCTGGAGTGCAGTGGTGCAAACATGGCTCACTGCAGCCTTGACCTCCCAGGCTCAAGCAATCCTCCTGCCTCAGCTTCCCAAGTAGTTAGGACTACAGGCATGTGCCACCATGCTTGGCTAATTTTTAATTTTTTTTAGAGACGAGGTCTCTCTATGTGACTTAGGCTCCTGCGCTCAAGCGATCCTCCTGCCTCGGCCTCCCAAAGTGCTGGGATTACAGGCGTGAGCCACCGTGCTTGGCCGAGGCCAGGATTTTTGTCTTTTTTGTTCACTAGTGAATTCTCAGAATATTGTTACATAGTAGATTTTCAATAAATATTCATTGAGTGAATAAATGATTTCCCCTGCTCAATCTTTTTAACTTGCTTAATAACATTTGAGTAGTTAATATTTTTCACAGGAATCTCTTGTAACTAAGTAGAAAATACTTATAAAAGGGTCTTGAGGCCGGACGCGGTGGCTCATGCCTGTAATCCCAGCACTTTGGGAGGCTGAGGCAGACAGATCACGAGGTCAGGAGATCGAGACCATCCTGGCTAACACGGTGAAACCCCATCTCTACTAAAACACAAAAACAAAATTAGCCAGGTGTGGTGGCGGGCGCCTATAGTCCCAAGCTACTAGGGAGGCTGAGGTGAGAGAATGGCATCAACCTGGGAGGCAGAGCTTGCAGTGAGCCGAGATCATGCCATTGCATTTCAGCCTGAGTGACAGAGCGAGACTCCATCACAAAAAAAAAAAAAAAAAAAGAGTCTTGAAAAGTGAGAGATAGATATCAAACTGTGAAAGATGAAGCAAAATTGTTAAGGGTAAGTTTGGAAAATGCTTAAAGAGAGACACATTCATTTCAATGTAATTTACAGAATTTACTCCAGCATATCAAATATCTTTTAATATATCTGTCAATGATACATTTAATCTGCTACCATATGATGCATTGCTTCTGTTTTAAAGTAATAGCACTTTGTATTGCAACCATCAGAGTAATAATCAATTTACTCTAATTAATTTAGGCAAGAATCTTCAATGGATGCTAATATAAATGCATGAAAGCTTATTGCAGAGCAAGATATTTACACAGTCTCAAATTATCACACCACAAATTACTAATTAAATATAAAAGAGAATTTTTGTAATTTTCTTTTACAATGGAGACATCATGTGAATATCATCTTAATCATATGATCAGAATTAACATCACTAATAATGGGACAAACTGCCATCATGTGCCTCCTGATATGATATACTGAGAAGGCCATAATATTGCTTATGTAGTTTTCCTGTCAAAATGCTTAACATTTTAAATAATGAAGAAAAAATTCAACTTCAAATTGAGGGACATTGCAAAACAGTTGGCCTGTGTTCTACAAAAATGTCGGTGTCATAAAAGTCTAACAAAGGTTGAAGAGCTGTTCTGATTAAAGGAGACTAAAGAGACATGACAATTACACGCAGTGTATGTTCTTCAATTGGTCCTGAATTGAATGCAAAACAAAAAAACCCCCAACAACTATAAAGGACATTATTGGGGCAACTGGAGACACTTGAATACAACTGTATATTAGATAACATTATTATGCCAATGTTAGAATTTCTGAATGTGATAATTATATTGTGGTTATGTAGAAGAACATCATTATTCTTAGAAGAGGTATGCTGAAGTATTAAGAGGTGAAGTGTCATGATGTCTGTGAATAATTTTCAGTGGTTCAGAAGAAACTTCTCAAATGGTTCACCAAAAAATACATATACAGGCTGGGCATGGTGGCTCACACCTGTAATCCCAGCACTTTGGGAGGCTGAGGTGGGCGAATCACCTGAGGTCAGGAGTTCGAGACCAGCCTGGCCAACATGAAGAAACCCCGTCTCTACTAAAAATACAAAAATTAGCCGGCCATGGTGGCAGGCGCCTGTAATCCCAGCTACTCGGGAGGCTGAGGCAGGAGAATTGCTTGAACCCAGGAGGCAGAGGTTGCAGTGAGCTGAGATGGTGCTGCTGCACTCCAGCCTGAGTGACAGAGCAAGACTCTATCTCAAAAAACAAACAAACACGACTGAGTGCGGTGGGTCATGCCTGTAATCCCAGGACTTTGGGAGGCCAAGGTGGGTGGAACACCTGAGGTCGGGAGTTTGAGACCAGCCTGGCCAACGTGGTGAAACCCTGTCTCTACTAAAAATACAAAAAAAATTAGCCGGGGGTGGTTGACAGATGCCTGTAATCCTAGCTACTCGGGAGGCTGAGGCAGGAGAATCGCTTGAACCCAGGAGGTGGAGGTTGCAGTGAGCTGAGATCGCACCATTGCACTCCAGCCTGGCAAACAAGAGTGAAACTCCATCTAAAAAAAAAAGAGGCTGGGCACAGTGGCTTATGCCTGTAACCCCAGCACTTTGGGAGGCCGGGGCAGGTGGATCATGAGGTCAAGAGATAGAAACCATCCTGGCTAACACGGTGAAACCCCGTCTCTACTAAAAATACAAAAAATTAGCCGAGTGTGGTGGCACGCACCTATAGTCCCTGCTACTCGGGAGGCTGAGGCAGGAAAATCGCCTGAACCTGGGAGGCGGAGATTGCAGTGAGCTGGGATCGTGCCACTGCACTCCAGCCTGGGTGACAGAGCGAGACTCCGTCTCAAAAAAAAAAAGAAAAAGAAAAACAAACAAAAAACCGTATACACATACCACATACATATACATATGAGAATGTGTGTATGTGTGGAGAAACAAAGGTGTATGTACACCTACACACACACACACACACACACACACACACACACACACAGGAGAGAGAAAAAAATGTGGCAAATTTAACAACTGATGAACCTAGACAAATGAGTATGTCTTGCTCTGTCTCCCAGGCTGAAATGCAGTGGCATGAATTCATTGCACTAGTTTTTTAACTTCTCTCTGGTAAAAATATTTTCGAAATAAAAACCTTTAAAAAAAACTTTCTTTTTTTTTTGTTTTTGAGACGGAGTCTTGTTCTGTCACCCAGGCTGGAGTGCAGTGGCACGATATTGGCCCACTGCAACCTCTGCCTCCCAGGTTCAAGTGATCCTCCTGTCTTAGCCTCCCAAGAAGCTAGGACTACAGGTGCACGCCACCATGCCTGGCTAATTTTTTTATTTTTAGTAAAGACAGGGTTTTGCCATGTTGTCCAGGCTGGTCTTGAACTCCTGACCTCAGGTGATCTGCCCACCTCGGCCTCCCAAAGTGCTGAGATTACAGTGAGCCACTGCCCACTGCACCCAGCCTTTAAAAGATTTTTTTAAAAGCTTTTTGGCTAGGCAAGGGGGCTCACACATGTAATCCTAGCACTTTGGGATGCCGAGGTGGGAGGATCGCTTGAGGCCAGGAGTTCGAGACCAGCCTAGCCAACATGGCAAAACCCTGTCTCTTCTAAAAATAAAAAAATTAGCCAGACGTGGTGATGTGTGTCTCCCAGCTGCTCGGGAGGCTGAGGCTGGAGCATCACCTGAGCCTGGGAGGCAGAGGTTACAGTGAGCAGAGATGGTGCCACTGCATTGCAGCTTGGGTGACAGAGTGAAACCTTGTCTCTTAAAAAAAAAAAACACATACACACTTTAAAAAAGCATTATCATGAATTTAGATTTGTTTTGCTTTGTTTGAGACAGTCTTGCTCTGTCTCCCAGGCTGGAGTGCAGTGGTGTGTATTTAGGATTATTTTGATTGCTTATTCAGACACATAATGCTCAAAATTTGTTACGGTGGCAACAAACCTTTGTTTGATTTATCTATTTTTATTATCCTACTTTAGCTCTCTGTGTGTTTCTATTCACTGCTGTCTTTCAGAGTCATCAATAGTTACGTGCACAAACACTTCAACAAATTCTGAATATGCCTAGTGTGAACTGAAATTCTTTTTCTTCAAACAGGAGACTTCTCCCATAGTGCCTCTGATAAATATATCTCATGTATATCCTGTAGAAAGATGACTTTTTTGTTTTTAATGAATGGTTTTTATTATACTGATAAGCTGCAATATAAGTTTTTATTTCCCTAGGATCTATTTCTTATTGTCCTCCCATACCCCTTTAGCCCTAGACCAAAGAGAAGCCCAACGTACTGCTGAAAATGGTTAAAGTATCGCTTTATTCTATAAAGAACTAGAGAAAAATAGATTCTGGATACCAAGTGATATTTACAATTATGAAGTCATATACACTGTGCAATAAAGTGATTTTTTTTTTTGAGATGCAGTTTTGCTCTTGTTGCACAAGCTGGAGTGCAATGGCATGATCTTGGCTCAATGCAACCTCGGCCTCCCAGGTTTAAGTGATTCTCCCACCTCAGCCTCCCGAATAGCTGGGATTACAGGTGCACGCCACCACGCCCAGCTAATTTTTTGTATTTTTAGTAGAGACGAGGCTTCATCATGTTGGCCAGGCTGGTCTTGAACTCCTGACCTCAGGTGATCCAACCATCTCGGCCTCCCAAAGTGTTGGGATTACAGGCATGAGCCACTGCGCCCAGTAATAAAGTGATTTGTGATATATTTGTGCCCACATAAAGACTAATGATTTTTAAATTCTTTTCTTTTCTTTTTTCTTTTTTTTTTTTTTGAGATAGAATCTTGCTCTGTTGCCCAGACAGGAGTACAATGGCGCGATCTCGGCTTACTACAACCTCCACCTCCCAGGTTCAAGTGATTCTTCTGCCTCAGCCTTCTGAGTAGCTGAGATTACAGGTGTGCGCCACCACACCCGGCTAATCTCTGTATTTTTAGTAGAGACGGGGTTTCACTATGTTAGTCAGGCTGGTCTCCATCTCCTGACCTCGTGATCCGCCTGCCTCAGCCTGCTAAAGTGCTGGAATTACAAGCGTGAGCCACCGTGCCCGGCCTTGAAATTATTTTCTATTCTATGCTCTAACCCTCTTTATATTAACCTCTGTGAAATAAAAAGTAGAATATTGGGGCTTACGTCATAGTTGCTCCTGGATCGGCAGTCATTTGATTGGTCACAAAAACAGCCACGTTATATTCTGCATCAAGAGATAAAATTTTAAAACTATGAGAAAGGCAATATAGATATTTAAAAGTTCATTGTTTAGATTTCAGAGTTTAGACATATTGCATCATGAATTTATTTTATAAATAACATCATATTTCTATTTTTCATTGACAACAGAAATTATTTGTTATTATTATTATTAAGGTTAGAATAAATATTTTTGGTTTAAAAAGAGTTGTAAAGCCGGGCTCAGCGGCTCATGCCTGTAATCCCAGCACTTTGGGAGGCTGAGGCGGGCAGAACACGAGGTCAGGAGCTCAAGACCAGCCTGGCCAACATGGTGAAACCCCGTCTCTACTAAAAAAATACAAAAAATTGGCCAGGTGTGATGGCAGGTGCCTATAATTCCAGCTACTCAGGAGGCTAAGGAGGAAGAATTGCTTGAATCTGGGAGGCGGAGGTTGCAGTGAGCCGAGATCGCACCACTGCACTCCAGCCTGGGCAACAGAGCGAGACACCATCTCAAAAAAAAACAAAAAAAAAAAAAACAAAAAAAACCCCACAAAGAGTTGTATTCTCATAAAGGTAATTTTATTTAAAAAAAAAATCGCTGCCTCCTGACATTATATGCCAAACTTCTCTGCAAAGTATACTTGACAAACATAGTCACAGATGCCATTTTATTTTAAAGATATACCTTCTGAGATTTTTTGGAGTCGTGACAACATCTGGGCCAATTTTTGCTGCCGTTCGGCCAACTCCCCACGGCCACTGAAATCCACTCGAAAAAGTGCCATTATTGAATCGATAATCTACACAGGATTAATGTAAAAATAAACATGCATTTGGAAATTGAAGGAAGACGTTATTTGAATAGAGATCAATAGAAGAAAAATATTATGCTAAATAGCTCTGTGAAAGCAATATTTAAAAGCTTGTACCAATAGCTTGAAGATGCCAGCTTCTTCATGGAACTTTGCTGCTACATAATCAAGTAGCTCCATCTGATGTTCACCTGATGGGAAATGCAGTGAGAAAATGTTATAAAAGTTGAAAGAAGCAGAGGCTAAGATCATTCATATTCTTGGGAGCCAGGCAAAATAAATTCCTTGAAGGATTCTCTTAATTATTTATGACTTTATTAAATATTATTGCAGCAGGGCATGGTGGCTCATGCCTATAATCCCAACACTTTGGGAGGCCGAGGCAGGTGGATCACTTGGGGTCAGGAGTTCAAGACCAGCCTTGCCAACATGGTGAAACCCTGACTCTACTAAAAAATACAAAAATTAGCTGGGTGTGGTGGCGCGTGCCTGTAATCCCAGCGACTTGGGAGGCTGAGGTAGGAGAATCACTTGAAGCCAGGAGTTGGAGGTTGCAGTGAGCCGAGATCATACCACTGCACTCCAGCCTGAGTGACAGAGCGAGACACCATCTCAAAAAAAAAAAAAAATTATTGCATATTCTGCCTTAGCATATATACCAAATGCTACATTATCCAAAAAGAATGTTACTCTTAATTTCAAAGACAAAGAATAATAAATAATTTGAGGGCACTTTATTATCTAAGGACTTACCAGATGATAAAATTTATAGACTGAGTAAATTAATTTAGAGAAAAATAAAATAGAAAAAAAGTATCAAAATGTTGTATCACTCAAGTAGTAAATCAGTGCTGCCAACCTTACATTGACCCAAGCATCCAACTGCATGGGGCTCTTACTAGTATATGCACGTGCATAAAGTACGTTGTCCAGTACTGCATCATGGTCTACATTAAAGCGATCAGCAATGTCCCTAAGGCGATCTGGACGGCTGGAGTATGCCAAGATTAAGGATCCAATAAGTCAATTCTAAAAAAGTTTAGACAACCACTACAAAACATAGTATCTTACGTAAGTTAACAGAGAAGCCAAACAATGTACCTGTGAAGGGATTCTAGAGGATGCTAGCAACCATTTAAAGTCTATACAAGATTTGTTTATTCATAAGTGCCTCAACTTACCATAGTTAGTGATAATGGTCATAGAAATGTGAGGTAGTAACGACTTTAACTATTAAATTATCAAAACTTTACAATAACCTTGGAAGATAGTTTTTATGGCCTGTTTTACATTTTACAACGTAAGACACTGGCAAACAGAGATGAGGCAAATGACTTGAGCTTATGCAGCAAATCAGTTACAAGAGAAAAACTAGGAACTAAGCTTTGTGAGTCCTTTTGTTCTCAGATCTATAAAAATAGACCTGTAGTAGATAATATCACTGAATTATAATTCAATAACTGCAAAGTGAATTAATTCACTCTCTTCATACCCCTCATTGTTCAATATGAAATAGTTTATTATATTATTAATCACATGTTGTTAAATGATAAATTTGACTACATGAACCAAAGGGTCAAAAAGGTAACTTCAAGGGCCCAGAAGAGAAATATCGACCAAAGGTTTTTTGTTGGCATAGGTTTTCTTTTTCTTTTCAAATCTTACCTGGAAAGTATATAGAGTTTAAAATCTACTTTCTTCTAAAGGAGTTGTTAGCTTTTTTTTTTGTTTTCTCCTCCTTCAGTCTCCTGAGTAGCTGTGATTACAGGCGCGAGCCATCATACCTAGCTAATTTTTGTATTTTTAGTGGAGACGGGGTTTCACCATGTTGGCCAGGCTGGTTTCAAACTCCTGACCTCAAGTGATATGCCTGCCTCGGCCTCCCAAAGTGCTAGGATTACAGGCATGAGCCACCATGCCTAGCCAGGAGTTGTTAGCTTTCTGAAATTAGCAAATTCATAGGGAAGCAAACTAAGTGCACCTGCAAAGGTATTCTGGAAGAAGCTAATAATCACTTATACCTATAAACTATAAAGGAGTAATAAACATTTTTTTTAGGTCTTTGGTGATCCCAACAATATGTCTGAAGTAAAATGAGGTAAAATTAAATGCATGTTTGTGACCTTATTTCACTTTGTTTATAGTGTTTACATAACACTGATCCCAGTATAAGTAACTGTAAATCAAGGACCATTTATAATCTTATTTGTGATGTTTGCAATTAATTTAAATTCCCAGCCATTTATATCCTAATGCACTAGATATGTTCTTGTTAGAGCTTTGGTGACAGTCACAAAAATCTTCCATTGCTATTGAGCATACCCAGTAGATGTTTTTGGTGGACAAGTTAGACAGGGAATTGGAAGAGGCAATAAACACATTTTCATCATGTCGGTTTCTACAAATCCCAGATACTATGTTGTGGCAGGCCAGGTCTTACTAATGCAGCCTCCATAACAACTGTTTCAGCACTGACTGAGTGGTTAAGTTAAATATTAAAAGCTGAAAGTGCCCTTATACAAAGGCTGGAATGTAACAAGAGGCCACCAAGAGTTTTGCCCAGGCCCTTCCTGGGCCTTGAAGCATGACAAGATAATGAAGAAATTCTTAACAGTACCTGTTTAGGATTAAATGAGTTTTATTGGGGGTCTGAAGAAACTCCCCAGGTCTCCACAAACAAGTTATTGGGGGTCTGAAGGAACTCCCCAAACCTCCATGATTTAGCAGGAGATAAGATAAGGGTAATCACCCCAGCACCTGGACCCATTTAGATTAAGTAAATTTACTGAGGCTCCAGAGGAAGGTCTTTAGGACTCAGATCTTAGTTATAGATCAAAAGAAGTTAATCACTTATATATTTTTAAAAATTTTTATTTTATTTTTTTGAGATGGAGTCTCACTCTGTTGCTCAGGCTGGAGTCCAGTGGCGCAATCTCGGCTCACTGCAACCTCTGCCTCCCTGGTTCAAGTGACTCTCTTGCCTGAGCATCCTGAGTAGCTGGGACTACAGGCGTGTGCCACCATGCCCAGCTAATTTTTGTATTTTTAGTAGAGACAAGGTTTCGCCATGTTGGCCAGGATGGTCTTGAACTCCTGACTTCAAGTGATCCACCCACCTCGGCCTCTCAAAGTGACTTATGTCTTTAGATGAATGCACACTTACAATAAACATATAGCTGAGAAGGTATATAAGTTCTGGAAGACTTCGTAATTTTGAGTTGGTCTGGTGTTATTTTCCAGGTCTTCTCCCTGTAACCGGTTACAGAAACAAAAACTCCCTCCTTTCCCAGTTCATTTGCATCTCATTATTGGGCCACAAGAATAAGCAGCCTGATCCTCAGTTTGGTCTGGGAACAATGTGACCATGGGTGTAAAACTTGGGCTTAAATCCTCAACAAAATACTAGCAAACCAAATTCAACAATACATTAAACAGATCATTCATCATGACCAAGTAGGATTCGTCTCAGGGATGCAAGGATGGTTCAACATATACAAATCAATGTGATATATCAACAGAATGGACAAAAAACATATGATCATTTCAAATGATGCTGAAAAAAGCATTTGATAAAATTCAACATTCATTTATGATAAAAAAAAAAACCCTCAAAAAATTGGGTATAGAAGGAACATAACCCAACATAAAAGCCATATACAACAGACCCACAGCTAGTATCATACTGAATGGGGAAAAACTGAAAGTCTTTCCTCTAAGATCTGGAACAAGTATGCCCACTTTCACCACTGTTATTCAACATAATACTCAAAGTCCTAGCTAGAGCAATCAGACAAGAGAAATAAATAAAGGTCATCCAGATTGAAAAGGAGGAAGTCAAATTATCCTTGTTTGCTGATAATAAGATCTTATGTTTGGAAAAACCAAGACTCCACCAAAAAGCTATTAGAACTGATAAACAAATTCAGTAAAGTTGCAGGATACAAAATCAACATACAAAAATCAGCAGCATTTCTAAATACCGACAGGGAACAATCTGAAAAAGAAATTCAAAAATTAATCCCATTTACAATAGCTACGAATAAAATTAAATACCTAGAAATTAACTTAACCAAAGAAGTGAAGGATCTCTACAATGAAAACTATAAAACATTGATGAAATACATTGAAGAGGACACACAAAAAACAGAAAGATACTGCATGTTCATGAGTTGGAAGAATCAATACTGTTAAAATGTCCATACTAAACACAGCAATCTACAGAGTCAATGCAATTCCTATCAAAATACCAATGACATTCTTCAGAGAAATAGAAAAACAACCCTAAAATTTATATGGAACCACAAAAGACCCAGAATAGCCAAAGCTATCTTGAGCAAAAAGAACGAAACTAAAGGAACCACATAACCTGACTTCAAATTATACTATAGAGCTATAGTATCCAAAACAGCATGGTATGGGCATAAAAACAGATGCATAGACCAATGGAATAGAATATAAAACTCAGAAACAAATCCACACACCTACAGTGAACTCATTTTCGACAAAGGTGACAATAACATACATTGGAGAAAGGATGGTCTCTTCAGTAAATGGTGCTGGGAAAATGGGATATCCATATGCAGAAGAATGAAATTAGACCCCTATCTCTCACCATATACAAAAATTAAGTAAAAATGGATTAAAGACTTAAATCTAAGACCTCAAACTATGAAACTACTAAAAGGAAGCATTGGGGAAACTCTGTAGAACACTGGACTGGGTAAAGATTTCTTGAGTAATACCACACAAGCACAGTCAACTGTAGGATATAATAAATTCCTCTTCAAAGGTTTTAGCCTGTAAATTGTTTTTTTTTTTTTTTTTTTTTTTTTGAGATGGAGTCTTGCTCTGTCACCCAGGCTGGAGTGCAATGGCATGATCTCGGCTCACTGCAAGCTCCACCTCCCAGGTTCACGCCATTCTCCTGCCTCAGCCACCTAAGTAGCTGCGACTATAGGTGCCCGCCACCACGCCCGGCTAATTTTTTGTATTTTTAGTAGAGACGGGGTTTCACCATGTTAGCCAGGATGGTCTCGATCTCCTGACCTCGTGATCCACCCACCTCGGCCTCCCAAAGTGCTGGGATTACAGGCGTGAGCCATCGTGCCCAGCTGCCTGTAAATTGTTAAGTACAATGAGTTTTGAGATCCTCTCCAAGGAACCAATGTATCAGTATGTTCAGCTCCCCTGTTCTTTGTTCTCCATTTTAAAGGTTAACTTCCTCCTTCTTGCTTTCTTGCCCCTAGTTTCAGTAAACAACCTTTTCCATCAGTTCTAATCAGTAGTTTACATCTGTTCCCCTGGTCATCTGCTCCATGCTGAGTCTCCCCTGGTCAATTGCTCTGTCCTAAGTCACCCCTGGTCACCTGCTCTGACCTGAGTCACCTTTAGTCACCTGTTCCTAACCATCCTTCCTGCCAAACTACTCACTCCACCACTCTGACTCATACCCCTGCTCTCTTTAAAATAGCCAATTGGAATTAGCTTAGACTGTGCAGTCCAACCCTAGCCAATCGGGGAATGACACAGCAGTAGGGGCTACTTGAGTCAGGAATAAAACCCCCTTCCCCTCCCTTGTTCAGATGTGCTCTCGCCATTGCTCCATCAGTGAGTCACACCCTTTTATAGAAGTAAAATTGCCTTGCTGAGAAAATATTTGCAAACTATCCATCTGACAAGGGATTAATAACCAGAATATATAAAAAGTTCAAACAACTCTATAGGAAAAAAATCTAATAATCTTATTTAAAAATGGGCAAAATATCTGAAAAGACATTTCTCAAAAGAAGTGTGAAAGGAAAATATCTTGGGCCTCCAGAATCACTAAGGAAAACTCAAACTGGAAACTGCTTATGGCAAACCTGCCTTTCATTCTATTCAAAGTCACTCCTCTGCTCACTGAGATAGATGCATATCTGATTGCCTCCTTTGGAAAGGATAATCAGAAACTCAAAAGAATGCAACCATTTGTGTCTCACCTATCTGTGACCTGGAAGCCCACTCCTTGGTTTGCTTAGAGTCTTCCTGTCTTTGCTTCAGGTTGTCCCGCCTTTCCAGACTGGACCAATGTTCTTCTTACATATACTGATAGATGTCTCATGTCTCCCAAAATGTGTAGAACCAAGCTGTGCCCCAACCACCTTGGGCACACGTCGTCAGGACTTCCTGAGGCTGTGTCACGGGCGTATCCCCAACCTTGGCAAAATAAACTTTCTTTTTTTTTTTTGAGACAGAGTCTTGCTCTGTCCCCAGGCTGGAGTGCAGTGGCGCGATCTCAGCTCACTGCAACCTCCACCTCCTGGAATCAAGTGATTCCCCTGCCTCAGCCTCCTGAGTAGCTGGGACTACAGGCACGTGCCACCATGCCCGGCTAATTTTTTTTTTGTATTTTAGTAGAGACGGGGTTTCACCATGTTGGCCAGGATGGTCTCGATCTCCTGACCTCATGATCTGCCCACCTTGGCCTCCCAAAGTGCTGGGATTACAGGCATGAGCCACCGCACCCGGCCGCAAAATAAACTCTCTAAACTAACTCAGACCTGTCTCAGATTCTCTGGGTTCACAGAAGACATACAAATGGCAAATAGCTATATGAAAAGGTGCTCAATGTCACTGATCATCAGAGAAATGCAAATCAAAACTACAATGAAATATCATCTCACCCCAGTTAATATGGCTTTTATACAAAAGACAGGGAATAACAAAACCAGGCATGGTGGCTTATGCCTGTAATCCCAGCACTTTGGGAGGCCCAGGTGGGAGGATCACTAGAGCTCAGGAGTTGGAGACCAGCCTGGGCAACATGGTGAGACCCTATCTCTACCAAAAAAAATACAAAAATTAGCTGGGCATGGTGGCACGCACCTGTAGTCCCAGTTACTTGAGAAGCTGAGGTGGGAGGATCACTTGAGTCCTGGATGTTGAGGCAGCAGTGATCCATGATCACGTCATTGCACTCCAGCCTAGGCGACAGAGGAAGACCCTGTCTCAAAAACAAAACAAAACAATTTTTTTTTTGAGATGGAGTCTCGCTCTGCCGCCCAGGCCAGACTGCAGTGGCGCTATCTCGGCTCACTGCAAGCTCCGCCTCCCGGGTTCACACCATCTCCTGCCTCAGCCTCCCGAGTAGCTGGGACTACAGGTGCCCACCACTGCGCCTGGCTAATTTTTTGTATTTTAAGTAGAGACGGGGTTTCACCGTGTTAGCCAGGATGGTCTCGATTTCCTGACCTCGTGATCCGCCCATGTCGGCCTCCCAAAGTGCTAGGATTACAGGCGTGAGCCACAGCGGCCAGCCAAAACAATTTAAAATGAAAAAACTTGGGCTTATGCTGAAGGGAAGTTCAGATCAATTATAAATATTTATTAACCAATTACCATATGGAATTAATTACCATATTAATCAATTACCAAGGCAAAGCATTATGGAGGATATAAGGAGTCCTAAGACAACCTATGCCCTAGGTAAATTTAAAACATAATTAAGGAGGCAAAATATAAACATATAAAAAGAAAACTATCAAGAGACAGCAGTATAAGTATGAGACACCGAAAGAATGAGAACACTCCAATGTGGCCCTTGCCACAGTACCCTGCACCCCCACCCAGCTGTTCTTCTCCACTCTCTCTTGCATATGACTTAGCTCCTAAGTATTCCTATTGTTCTTAATAAAATCCAAATTGCAGGCCGGGCGTCGTGGCTCACGCCTGTAATCCCAGCACTTTGGGAGGCCAAGGTGGGTGGATCACCTGAGGTCGGGAGTTTGAGACCAGCCTGACCAACATGGAGAAACCCTGTCTCTACTAAAAATACAAAATTAGCCGGGTGTGGTGGCATGCACCTGTAATCGCAGCTACTCGGGAGGCTGAGGCAGGAGAATCGCTTGAACCCGGGAGGCGGAGGTTGCGGTGAGCCGAGATCGCGCCATTGCACTCCAGCCTGGGCAGCAAGAGTGAAACTCCATCTCGAAAAAAAACCCTCCAAATTGCCCAAACAATGGCTGCTACTCTGCAAGAACAATTCTTCCCTCTCTGAGATAAGAATCATCCTTAATCAATTGTTTCTGAAACCAGCTGAACTCCACCCTTGTTAAAGCCCTGTACAACATTTCACCCTCCTTCCCCAAGTTAAAAGGCTCTTTCAGAGTCTTCTCATGCCTGGCATTTCTGAAAAGGGACTTTTGCAAACAGTTCTCTGTTTTGTTTTCTAAGTGAGTATTTTAGATAGTAAATTCTATAATAGGTCAAGAAGGACAAGATTTTCTAAATTGAGTAATTAGGGAAGATTAGAAAAAGCAGGCCTTGAAATGAGAGACTTAAATGATTTGTATGATTCAGAAAGACTGTGAGATGGGATGGAAGGAGCAAATACCCAAGAAAATAGAAATATACCATGCAAAGTTCTCTGTGACCAGACAAATTAACAGCCAAGAGTGAGAGCAAAATAAAGGCACTTTCAGACATACTAAGGTTCAAAGTTTACCACCTGGATTACATTTCTGAAAGAAATAAGTATTACAGCAAAACAAAAATACAGGAAAGAATAACATTTGGGATGCAAGAAACCATAATGAACAAAGAAAACAAAAATCTTTATAGTTAAATCTAAATAACTGCTGATGTACAATGTTTTTAGATTTTTTTTCTTTTGGTAGAGACAGAGTCTTGCTATGTTGCCCAGGCTAATCATGAACTCCTGGCCTCAAATAAGCCTCCTGCCTCAGCCTTCCAAGTAGCTGGGATTTATAGCCACCACACCTGGCTAATTTAAAATTTATTTCGTAGAGACACTATGTTGCCCAGGCTGGTCTTGAACTCCTGGCCTCAAGTGATCTTCCTGCCTTGGCCTCCCAAAGTGCTGGGATCACTGGAGTGAGACTAGACATATGTGCAAATTTTGATAACAAAGTATGTTTACAGGCAATGGGATGGACTAAAACAGATTCATCTCTTTGCCTCTAATAGTGGCAATGGTGAGTACTGAGCTTGGAGAGGCAGGCTGGGGCTTCACCGTGAACAGCCTTACAAATGTGCATAGGTCTTCTTTGTTATTAAAAAGAATTTCCTCTGAATACCTCCTCAAACTAGTATATTTTTTCTTCCTATTTGTTTTTGTTTTTTTTTTGAGACGGAGTTTCCCTTTTGTTGCCCAGGCTGGAGTGCAATGGCACGATCTCGGCTCACCGCAACCTCCGCCTCCCAGTTCAAGTGATTCTCCTGCCTAAGCCTCCTGAGTAGCTGGAATTACAGGCATGTGCTGCCACGCCCGGCTAATTTTGTATTTTTAGTAGAGACAGGGTTTCTCCATGTTGGTCAGGCTGGTCTCGAACTCCTGACCTCAGGTGATCCACCCGCCTCAGCCTCCCAAAGTGCTGGGATTACAGGCGTGAGCCACCGCGCCTAGCCTTCTTCCTTTCATTGGTCAATTTCATACTGCCTCCCTCCCTTGTTGTTTGTTTACATAAAGCTTCTATCACCTCACCCTACGGCAAATGTTCGCTTGAACTCCTAATTTTGAACTTATAATGATCTTTCTCAGGCTGTATCCTCAAAATCGGTGTGCGTGTAACATTGCTGACACCTCATCGTCTTGAAACTTTCCTTTTGCTTGACTTTTACAACCAGATTTCCTTCTACTTCCTCTGTCTCTGGGTTCCTCATTTTAGTCCTCTTCCTAAATATAAACATACCTCAAAGTTATGTTCTCAATTCTCCTCTCTTCTCTCTCTATAAGTTCTCTTTCCCACTTGGTTAATTCGTCCATATTTCTGGGCCTACCCCTTTCTCAGGCTGAATTCAATATTTCCCAGTGCCATCTGGATATCCTCATGTACATCATATTCAATACATTAAAATGATGGCTGGGTGCAATGGCTCATGCCTGTAATCCCAGTCCTTTGGGAGGCCAAGGCAGGCAGATCGCTTGAGCCCAGGAGTTGGAGATCAGCCTGGGCAACGTGGTGAAACCTGGTCTCTACAAAAGATAAAAAAAATTAGCCAGGCGTGGTGGTATGTGCCTGTAGTTCCAGCTACTCAGAAGGCTGAAGTGGGAGGATCACTTGACCCTGGGAGTTCGAGTCTGCAGTGAGTGTAATTGGGCCACTGCACTCCAGCCTGGGCAACAGAGCAAGACCCTGTCTCAAAAGAAGAAAAAAATTAGGCCAGGCGTGATGGCTCACGCCTGTAATTCCAACACTTTGGGAGGCTGAGGTGGGTGGATCACTTGAGGTCAGGAGTTCAAAACCAGCCTGGCCAAGATGGCGAAACCCCATCTGTATTAAAAATACAAAAATTAGCCAGGTGTGGTGGTGCACATTTGTAAACTTAGCTACTTGGGAAGCTGAGGTTGCAGTGAGTTGAGACTGCACCACTGCATTCCAGCCTGGGTGATAGAGAAAGACACTGTCTCAAAAAAAAAAAAAAAAAAAAAAAAAGAAGTAAAATTAGTACATTAAAATGAAACATCACCTTTTCTCTGAAGCATGATCTTTCCAGTTCTATTGTTAGCATCACATAACTATTCTCCTAGTATCTAGACAAAAAACCTGAGCGGTTTCTCAAACCTGTCTTTCCTTTGTCTACCAAATATAGCCATCAAGTCCTATCAATTTTCCTAATACTTCTTTTCCTTTTCTTTTTATTCTTACCAGTTCCAACCTAGATCAAGTTCTCATTACTTGCCTAGAATATTGCTAAAGTATCCAGTTTACACCCACTATCTTGTTTCAAAGCCTTTCATGTCTAAGATCCCAATCATCTTTCTAGCCCATATCCTGGAATACCTTACACTTTAATTAAACTGCAATTCTTTGTGTTACCCAAACAGGTTCTGCCTGTTTTCCTTATTAACTTTCACCCTCTTCACACCTTTCCCTTCATTTGGGACCATGACTTTCAGTGAGACAATAATCTTTCAGCCAGGTGCAGTGGCTTACCCCTGTAATCCCAGCACTGTGGGAGGCTGAGGCAGGTGGATCACCTGAGGTCAGGAGTTCCAGAACAGCCTGGTCAACATGGCAAAACCCTGTCTCTACTAAAAATACAAAAAAATTAGCCAGGTGTGGTGGCACACACCTGTAATCCCAGCTACTCGGTAGGCTGAGGCAGGAGGATTGATTGAACCCAAGAGATGGAGGTTGCAGTGAGCCGAGATCGCCCCACTGGACTCCAGCCTGGGCAACAGGGAGATTCCGTCTCAAAAAAAAAAAAAAAATCTTTTTTCTAACTATTAAGCAAAATCTTTAGAGAAGAGGATTAAAAATGATGATATAATTTCCTCTCATGTATTTGTTTTGTCTCATAAACCCATATGAAGAAGTGAAACCTCATTAAATAAAAAGTGATTTGAGAACTTAACCAGTAATTGTTTTCCCTTTGGTTTGTCTCATTACTACTGGTTTATGGAATGACTACAAAGATTGTATATCTCAGACAAACTCTTTAGTGGTAACATTCCTATATCACACTATTATGTTAGCAACTTTAAATAAAAAGGTTACAAAGTATTTTCTGTATCAATGAAGATAATCTTTCCTCCTGGGTAGCCACCAGCTCCTGGAAGTTGAGCTGTCACTAGGAAGCAATTAAAAATTTATATTAATAGGAGTGAATAAACTTTGTACAAATGACTATAAAAACACACATGGAATCTGCTGTTGCAACTCTTTAGTACATTTTGCAAAGAGTCATGATCCTTTCGTTTCTAAACAACATGTCATATTTTCATATTACTTAACCAGTGTGAAATTATAAGTATTCTGCCAGCATAGTTGTAATTCAACAAATAATTTCACTATCTTTCACAATGGAAGATATTCGTGAAAGTTAGTTCTCCCAAAGAATGGAAATAAAATTTAAATATTACTAATTTTCTTTTTCTTTTCTTTTCTTTCTTTTTTTTTTTTTTTTGAGACGAGTCTAGCTCTGTCGTCAGGTTGGAGTGCTGTGGCGCAATCTCGGCTCACTGCAATCTCCGCCTCCCGGGTTCAAGCAATTCTTCTGCCTCAGCCTCCCAAGCAGCTGGGACTACAGGCAGGCACTGCCACGCCCAGCTAATTTTTGTACTTTTAGTAGAGATGGGGTTTCACCATGTTGGCCAGGATGGTCTTGATCTCCTGACCTCGTGATCTGCCCACCTCGGCCTCCCAAAGTGCTGGGATTACAGGCTTGAGCCACCGCGCCCAACCTACTAACTTTCTTTCTACAAGAAATAGTCACAAATATGGCCGGGCATGGTGGCTCATGCCTGTAATCGCAGCACTTTGGGAGGCCAAGGTGGGTGGATCATTTGAGGTTAAGGGTTCGAGACCAGCCTGACCAACATGGTAAAACCCTGTCTCTACTAAAAATACAAAAATTAGCCGGGTGTGGTGGTGCATGCCTGTAATCCCAGCTACTCTGGAGGCTGAGGCAGGAGAATTGCTTGAACCTGGGAGGCGGAGGTTGCAGTGAGCTGAGATCGTGCCACTGCAGTCCAGCCTGGGTGACAGATCAAGACTCCATCTCAAAAAAAAAAAAAAAAAAAAAAAAAAAAAAAAAAAAGAAAGAAAGAAAAAAGAAAAAAAAGAAAGAAATAGTCACAAATAGGCCGAGTGGGCGGATCATGAGGTCAGGAGTTTGAGACCAGCCTCATCAACATGGTGAAACCCCGTCTCTACTGAAAATACAAAAAACAAAAATTAGCTGGGCATGGTTGTGAGTGCCTGTAATCCCAGCTACTCAGGAGACTGAGGCAGGAGAATCACTTGAACCTGGGAGGCGGAGGTTGCAGTGAGCTGAGATCGCGCCACTGCACTCCAACCTGGGTGACACAGCGAGACTCTGTCTCAAAAAAAAAAAAAGTCACAAATATAATTTATGCTATATAACTAATATGTTACCTTTAAATTAATGTATGTCAAATTTTAAAAATGCATTTACTTTTTTTTTTTGAGACAGGTCTCACTTTGTCGCCCAGGCTGGAGTACAGTGGCACGATCTCGGCCCACGGCAACCTCTGCCTCCCAAGTTCAAGTAATTCTCCGACCTCAGCCTCCCCAGTAGCTGGGATTACAGGCATGTTCAACCAGGCCCAGCTAACTTTTGTATTTTTTAGTAGAGACAGGGTTTCACCATGTTTACCAGGCTGGTCTCAAACTCCTGACTTCAGGAGATCCTCCTGCCTTGGCCTCCCAAAGTGCTGGGATTACAGGTGTGAGCCACCACGCTCGACTGCAATTACTTTTTATGTAGTAGTAGTTAACACTAAGGAGCTACTTTATACCAGGTACATACATTATTTCATTTACTTTTCAAAACAATCCTAACATTTGGCGTTGTCATTATTTCAATTTTATTGGTGGGGGAAATTAGAGAAGTAGAGCAACTTGCCCAAGGTCACACAGCTACTAATGATAGAACTAGGATTGAAGTCCGGCATTTTGATTCCAGAACTCCTTTCTATTTTTTTTTTTTTTTGAGACGAGTCTTGCTCTGTTGCCCAGGCTGGAGTGCAGTGGCGCGATATCGGCTCACTGCAAGCTCCGCCTCCCGGGTTCACGCCATTCTCCTGCCTCAGCCTCCCCAGCAGCTGGGACTACAGGCGCCCGCCACCATGCCCGGCTAATTTTTTTGTATTTTTAGTAGAGACGGGGTTTCACCGTGTTAGCCAGGATGGTCTGGATCTCCTGACCTTGTGATCCGCCCGCCTCGGCCTCCCAAAGTGCTGGGATTACAGGCGTGAGCCACCGGGCCCGGCCAGAACTCCTTTCTTAACCACTTTGCCAAGTTCCTTCTCCATAGCTCAAAGAAATGCACAGTAGTGTATTTGTGGAAAAGGAGATATCTTTCATTATTTTGTTTAAAACAATTTTGTTTTTAAGTCTCTCTTAGGGCCAATTTTATGCCATGGAAAGTGAAAGATTCTAGGACTCAATAGATTTTGTGTCACTCTTCTAAAAAAGATATAGAAAAGATGGAATGGGAAAAATTGAGACAGTGGACTTCTTACCAACACATTCATATACCCATTCAACTTCTCTCTATTTCTACTCAGGTGTTCATAGTGCAGCACATACATCACCTCAAGGATCACACATTCAAAGACCAGCTGTATAACCACGGGCAGTTTACTTAATCCGCCTGTGTTTTAGTTTCCTTGCAAGTATGTTCAGATATGAGATTATTTAGAGTATCAGGCACATAGTAGATGTTTGATAAGTAATAGCTATGATTATTATTGTTATTGTTGTTATATATCCTTACCACAGAGGGTATGAGAAAGCTGGGTTTTTCCAGTACGAAATTCTGTGAAATACAGAAAAAAATGATTTTAAAAATGCATAATTTCCAGATATCTTCATAAAGAATAAAACATGGCTTCAGAATATTACTGTTTTCTTTTTCTTTTCCAACTGGCAAATCTTACTTATAAAGTATCTCGGGTGTTATTTTTTATTTTTTCTTTGACACAGAGTCTTGCTCTCACTCAGGCTGGAGTACAGTGGCACGATCTCGGCTCACTGCAACCTTCGCCTCCCGGGTTCAAGCGATTCTCCTGACTCAGCCTCCTGAGTAGCTGGGATTACAGGTGCCTGCCACCACGCCTGGCTAGTTCTTGTATTTTAAGTAGAGATGGGGTTTCACCATATTGGCCAGGCTGGTCTCGAACTCCTGAACTCAGGTGATCCGCCCACCTCAGCCTCCCAAAGTGCTGGGATTACAGGTGTGAGCCACCACGCCCGGCCTTATTTGTTTAATATAAATTAATTTAAACCAAGTTTTCCTTAGTAACAGTCATATAAATGAAAGTTTAAGGCCGGGCGCGGTGGCTTATGCCTGTAATCCCAGCACTTTGGGAGGCTGAGGCGGGTGGATCACAAGGTCAGGAGATTGAGACCATCCTGGCTAACACTGTGTAACCCCATCTCTACTAAAAACACAAAAAATTAGCCGGGTGTGGTGGTGGGCGCCTGTAGTCCCAGCTACTCGGGAGGCTGAGGCAGGAGAATGGTGTGAACTCGGGAGGCGCAGCTTGCAGTGAGCCGAGATCGCGCCACTGCACTCCAGCCTGGGTGACAGAGCAAGACTCCGTCTCAAAAAAAAAAAAAGAAAGTTTAAGACCCTACCACCTGGGGTAAAGTGTGGTGACTCACACCTGTAATCCCAGCACTTTGGGAGGATGAGATGAATGGATCACTTGAGGTCAGGAGTTCGAGACCAGCCTGGCAAACATGGTGAAACCCCATCTCTACCAAAAATACAACAATTAGCTGGGCATGGTGGCTCATGCCTGTAATCCTAGCACTTTGAGAGGCCGAGGCGGGCAGACTGCATGAGCTCAGGAGTTCGAGACCAGCCTGGGCAACATGGTGAAACGCCATCTCTACTAAAAAATAAAAAACTAGCTGGGTGTGGCAGCGTGCACCTATAGTCCCAGCTACTTGGGAGGCTGAGGCAGAATTGCTTGAACCTGGGAGGCAGAGGTTGCAGTGAGCCAAGATCAGGCCACTGCACTCCAGCCTGGGCAACAGAGTGAGACTCCATCTCCAAAAAAAAAAAAAAAAAAAAAAAAAAAATCAGCCAGGCGTGGTGGCAGTTGCCTGTAATCCCAGCTACACAGGAAGCTGAGGCAGAATTGCTTGAACCCAGGAGGCAGAGGTTGCAGTGAGCCGAGATGGCACCACTGCACTGCAGCCTGGGAGACAGAGCAAGACTCCATCTCTAAATAAATAAATAAATAAATAAATAAATGAAAATAAAAGAAAGACCCTACCACAGGAAAGAAAGCCTGGGGTTCCCCTACTGAACTGAGGTCCTTAAAGGGGAGCTGAAGTAGTCTTAAACTGGTGCCATCCCCTAGCTACCAGCAAAAGCAAATTCTTTCTGGAGGAAAACAATCCAGGTCCATTGAACTTTCATAGATTAAAATCAAACAATAAGCTCACAAACACCAATAAATACAGAAGAAGGTAAGCCACTAAGACTGAGTCAACAGAAATAATGAAAACCAGATTTAGTGCCCAAGTCAACAGAAAAAAAAAAACAAAAAACAGATTTAGTTCTCCAAGGACAGCAAATACTGGAATTCCCAGATGTGATACACAGTGTAGCTATGCATGAATTGCTTTTTAAAAACAGAGGATAGGACGGGTGCAGTGGCTCATGCCTGTAGTCCCAATACTTTGGGAGGTCAAAGTGGGAGGATTGCTTGAGTCCAGGAGTTCGAGACCATCTTGGGCAACATGGTGAGACCCTGTATCTATTATTTAAAAAAAAAAATAGAGGATATAATCAGGGAAGAGGGAATCTAGTCTCTATGTTCATGGAACATTAATTGCCTAGAAATAAAATCAGCCTCATTATTCAATTACCTTTTGAACAAATAAGTGAAAAAAAATCTATTATCAGCTGGGCGCAGTGGCTCACGCCTGTAATCCCAGCACTTTGGAAGGCCGAGGTCAGGAGATCAAGACCATCCTGGCTAACACGGTGAAACTCCGTCTCCACTAAAAATACAAAAAAATTAGCTGGGCGCGGTGGCAGGCGCCTGTAGTCCCAGCTACTTGGGAGGCTGAGGCAGGAGAATGGCGTGAACCCGGGAGGCAGAGCTTGCAGGAAGCCGAGATTGCGCCACTGCACTCCAGCCTGGGCCCGGGTGACACAGTGAGACTCCGTCGCAAAAAAAAAAAAAAAAAAAAAAATCTATTATCTTCTATAGGAATCACAAATAAAAGATGAAAAGTGTTGATAAGACCCATCTGTTAATGTTCATATATATTTTCGTTGCAGTACAGAATGATCTCATGTTATGATAATTGAGATTTTGTAAGTTCCAAAACACTTACAATTTATTATTGGTTGTTTATTTAATTATATGTGTATGTATACACATAGATGTGTATGTGTGTGTGTATAATATTTCATTTAACAAAATATTAAGGTTCTACCTACCTCCAAAAGCTTCTGTAATTGCCATACTTTCAATTCCACCTCCTAGCAACTTACTGGAAATAGAAAGAAAGCATTAGTAACAAGAACAGAAATAGAAATATTAAGAGAGGAGAAAGTATTCATATCATTAGTATCCTTCCCATCTATGTATCTATCTATGTATCTATGTATCTATCTATCTATTCTATCATCTACCTATCTATCTACAGAACATGAACAGCAATTCTTGGCTGAACAAATAGCATGCCACTTGCTAGATCACAGGTTCTATTGTGTATGGGAAGTGGATCAGCAAAACAAATGATAAGCCCTATCGTTCTTACTTCAATAGTAAATGGAACCTGGGAATACTGCATGCTGTAGGCTTAAAAAATAATAATAATAAATTATTTTAAGAAAAAACTTAAAAAATAGTAAATGGGTTAGCAAGGCCTTATGTCTTACTAGTCTTTAGAATCGAATTGGAGTTACAGATCATCTTAATTATTATTATTTATTATTTTTTTTTTCGAGATGGAGTCTTGCTCTGTCGCCCAGGCTGGAGTGCAGTGGCGTGATCTTGGCTCACTGCAGCCTCTGCCTACCAGGTTCAAGAGATTCTCCTGCCTCAGCCTCACGAGTAGCTGGGATTACAGGTGCCTGCCACCACGCCAGGCTAATTTTTGTATTTTTAGTAGAAATGGGGTTTCACCATATTGGCCAGGTTGGTCTCAAACTCCTGACCTCAGGTGATCCGCCTGCCTTGGCTTCCCAAAGTGCTGGGATTACAGGCATAAGCCACCATGCCCAGCCCATCTTAGTTATTAATTGGGTATTTAATATTGTGCTGGAACTATGTTTCTAAAGTCAATTGAATTTTCAATGTTTTTTCTTTTCTTTTTCTTTTTTGAGACAGGATCTTGTTCTGTCGCCTGACACAGGGCTAATTTTTTATTTTTTGTACGGCTGGGGTCTTGCTATGTTGCCCAGGCTGGTCTCAAACTCCTGAGGCTCAAGAGATCTGCCCACCTTGGCCTTCCAAAGTGCTGGGATTATAGACATGAGCCATCATGCCTGGCTTCAGTTTTTAATATACTGAAAAACATATGAAAAACAGGTATTAGGAAAATCCAGTGATTGTCATTATGGTCAGGTTATCTCACATAAACCAAATTTTATGGAGGACATGTCAGAATAGTAAATGTCAAAGATGTTGTAGGTAATGCTAGCAGTTAGAAGAGTAACTGTCAGATTTTGACAGCATACATTTAAGTGGTAAGCCAATGTTGTAGTGCATTTAAAGTTCTGAATATGAAAAGGCCTAAATTTAAGTCATGATCTCATTCATTCATTAAATGCAACACATATTAATTGTGTTAATTGTGCTAAGACCTGGTAGGGGCACTTTAAAAACCTTGTATGTAGTCTATTAACATGATTTTCTGGGATGTGATCACAGGTCAGACAAAAATTTAAGATATATAGATAATCCAATAGATTTACATTTACATAGTTTAAGAGAGCAATTTAAATGTAAATTGAAACAATGTTGGAAGTTATCCACAAATTTAGTGAGGGCTGCAGACTTCAGTAAGGAAAAGAAAAATCTAGATAGTGACCTGCACAACTTAAATCTAAAGGACATGGGCTAAGCGATCAACCCATTTGGAGGGAATACACTTGGAAATCTTTTAGGCCCAGCAACTATTTTTTTCTTCAACTTTTATTTTAAATTCAGGGGTACATGTGCCAGATATGCAGGTTTGTTACATAGGTAAACGTGTGCCATGGTGGTTGGGCTAGCAACTATTAAAGAAAGCTTTATTTGTCCCTCTTCTTCCTGAGAAAAATTACCCTGGAAAGCTATACCTCTGGAAAATCCCAGACAAAATTCCTGGTTGATATGTAATCTCAATCAGCTGAAAAGGTAACCCCAAAATTTACCTGTGAGGATACCCCAAATTATTTGGGATAGCACAATTGTTTCCTTTTTGAGACTCAGGAAAATTTAGAATTAAGTGTAGAAATAGTGTTTTTAAATATAGGGAGATTTAAAAATAGAGACACAAATCAAACCCATAGATTACTATTTTCATATTAAATTTGGCAATATGGGCATGGTGGCTCATGTCTGTAATCTTAGCACTTTGGAAGGCCGAGGGAGGTGGATCGCTCGAGCCTGGGAGTTCAAGACCAGCCTGGATAACATGGCGAAACCCAGTCTCTACAAAAAATACCAAAATTAGCCAGGTATGCTGGCCTGTGCCTACAGTCCCATCTACTCAGGCTGCAGTGAGCCGTGATGGAGCCACTGCATTTTAGCCTGGGTGACAGAGTGAGACCGTGTCTCAAAAAATAAAATAGAATATAAATAAATAAATAAATATGGTAATAACCTGTGCATATTTGCTATTTGAGACCTTTTAACGTTTAAGATAATTTGACCTTTTTGTAATGGATTGGCCTCTGACTGATTAAATGGTACATTCCTTCAATTTTCAAGTTGATAACTAATTTTATAAATAGTATTTGAACATTTAAGGGTGCCTACAACTCACTATACTTCTAAATTTATTTGAGTTACAAAAGATATTTAGGTAATTGGGAAGATTTTGCTGTTAATAACTAGATAATTAGACAAAGTTCTTTTTTTTTTTTTTTTGAGACGGAGTCTCACTCTGTCGCCCAAGCTGGAGCGCAGTGGCGTGATCTTGGCTCACTGCAACCTCTGCCTCCTGGGTTCAAGCAATTCTCTGCATCAGCCTCCTGAGTAGCTGGGATTACAGGCACCCGCCACCATGCCCGGCTAATTTTTGTATTTTTAGTAGAGACAGGGTGATCCTGTCTTTAGTAGAGACCTTGTGATCCACCCGCCTCAGCCTCCCAAAGTGTTGGGATTACAGGCGTGAGCCACCGCACCTGGCTGACAAATAAAGTTCTTAAAGAAAATACAATACACTGAATGTATAAACGTAATTAAAATGTTTAAGAGAATTTAATCTTGTTATAAAAGCTCCCTTAAAATGTGCTAGATTTATAAAGGGACTTAAAGCTTAAGGAAAAATGTATAATATTTTAATTAATTAAATATTAATTTTTAAAAACCTAGCTCCTGGCTGGGCGCAGTGGCTCACATCTGTAATCCCAGTACTTTGGGAGGCCGAGGCAAGTGGATCATCTGAGGTCAGGAGTTCGAGGCCAGCCTGGCCAACATGGTGAAACTCTGTCTCTACTAAAAATACAAAAATTAGCCCAGTGTGGTGGCACACACCTGTAGTCCCAGCTACTCAGGAGACTGAGGCAGGAGAATTGCTTGAACCCAGGAGGCGGAGGTTGCAGTGAGCCGAGATCATGCCACTGCACTCCAGCCTGGGCGACAGAGCAAGACTCTGTCTCAAAAGCAAACAAACAACAAAAAAAAACCTAGCTCCTGAATGATGATCTTTCCTGTTCTCAAGAGCAAACATCAAGGGCACCAGAAAATTCACAATAACAGTAATTATTTCTTTAGCCCAGTGGTTCTTAGACCACCATGTGGTAGAGTAACTAAAGAAAATCAGGTTGTCATTTGAATCAAGTGTTTTGTTGATCAACCTCATTTTGACCAATTTGCCTAGGGGTAGGATTTCCCCAAGCCTCTTCCTTAACTTTACTTGAAAAAAGGGTATGTGATTTTAAAAGTCTGGGACGATGCTGGGTTAAACAGGTGTTTTCTTTTTCTTTTTCTTTTTTTCTTTTGAGACTGAGTCTCACTCTATTGCCTAGGCTGGAGTGCAGTGGCACGATCTCGGCGCACTACAACCTCCATCTCCCGGGTTCAAGTGATTCTCCTGCCTCAGCCTCCTGAGTAGCTGTGACCACAGGCACATGCCACCACGCCCGGCTAATTTTTTGTATTTTTAGTAGAGACGGGGTTTCTCCATGTTGGTCAGGCTGGTCTCGAACTCCTGATCTCAAGTGATCCACCCGCCTCGGCCTCCCAAAATGTTGGGATTAAGGGTGTGAGCCACCGTGCCCGGCCATTTTTTTGGTATTTTTTAGTAGAGACAGGGTTTCACCATGTTGGCCAGGCTGGTCTAGAACTCCTGACCTAAGGTGATCCACCCGTCTTGGCCTCCCTAAGTGCTGGGATTACAGGTGTGGGCCACCGTGCCCTGCCAAAACAGGTGTTTTGTGTCACTGCAGGATTTCACAGGCTAGTGTGCGCTGTGACTCTTCAAGAAGAATATATAGTATATGGTACTTCTCAAACTTATTCACTATTTGTTTATTCATTCATTTAGTCATTCAACAAATATTTATTGCACACCTAGTTTATGCCAGGGATTGTTTTGTGCACTTGGGATAAACTAGAGAACGAAAGAGACAGAATTTTTTTCTCTCACGAAGCTTACAATCTAGTGAGAGATTAGATAATAAACACAAATAGGCCAGGCGCCGGTAGCTCACACCTGTAATCCCAGCACTTTGGGAGGCTGAAGCGGTGGATCATGGGATCAGGAGTTCAAGACCAGCCTGGCCAAGATGCTGAAACCCTGTCTCTACTAAAAGTACAAAAATTAGCCAGGCGTGGTGGCGGGCACCTGTAATCCCAGCTACTCGGGAGGCTGAGGCAGGTGAATCGCTTGAACCTGGGCAGCAGAGGTTGCAGTGAGCTGAGATCACGCCACTGCACTCCAGCCTGGGTGACAGAGCAAGACTCCGTCTGAAAAAAAAATAAATAAATAAAATAAAAAATAAACACAAATAAGTAAAATATGTAGTACCTCAGATGTTATTAAATGGTATGGATAAAAATAAGGCCAGGAAAGGGGACAAGGAAGACAGAGTATGAAAGTGAGGAGGTTATATTGTCAAATAAAGTGATCAGAGAAGTTCTCATTGAGACGTGGACATTTTTGCCAAGACCTGAAAGAGATGACAGCAAGCCATGTAGATCTAAGAGGAAAGAATATGATAGGCAGAGGCAGCACAAAGTGCAAAGGCCCTGATGCAGGAGTGTATCTGACATGTTCTGGGAATAGCAAAGAGGTCACTAGGCTGGTACATAGAAAACTAGAAAAGTGAAATATTAGAGATTGGAGAGGACTTTGGCTTCTTTTCTGAGTGAGAGGGGGAATCATCAGGGTGTTATGAGCCACTGCATTCCAGCCTAACCTATGTTTTAAAGTGACCATTCTGGCTCTTTTGTGAATTAAAAAAAAAAAAAAACAGTAGGGGCAAGGTCTCAAGGAGGGAGGTTAATTAGAGGTTATTATAATAATCCAGGGGAGATATTAATAGGTGGTAGTTTAGTCCAGTGAGGTAACAGTAGAGGTGGTAAGAAATAGTTGAATTATATTCTCACTCTCTATGTACACACACACATATACACATAAAAATAATATATATTATATATTAATCTTTTATTATAGAAAATATCAAGCATAAACAAATGTAGAAAAAAATAATGAACCATCGTGTCTATCACTCAGCTTCAACAATCGTCAACTATGAACTCAGGGTAAATCTTTTTTCATATAGACCACTAACCATTTACCTCCCTTCCCATATTATTTTAAGCATATACTAAGCAACATATCATTTCATTATAAATATTTCAGTATGTATCCCTAAAAGATGAAGATGAAGACTCTCATCTTTAACAACCATATTCCCACTATCACACTTAAATTTAGTAATTCCTTAATTTTTTTTTTTTTCAGACAAGGTTTCTCTCTGCGTCATCCAGGCTAGAGTGCAGTGGCATGATCGCGGCTCACTAGAGCCTCAACCTCAACCTCCTGGGCTCTAGCAATCCTTCTATCTCAGACTCCTGAGTAGCTAGAACTACAGGTGCGCACGATCACACCCAGCTAATTAATTTTTTTTTTTTTGTAGAGACAAGGTCTCAGTTTGTCGTTAGGATGATCTCAAGAGATCCCCTCCCCACCTCCAGCCTTGGCCTCCCAAGGTGCTGAGATTACAGGTGTCACCCACTGCACCCTGCCAGGTGATATGTCTTTTAAATCTCTTTAATCTATAGGTCTTCTCCCTGACTCCATCTCTTTTTTCCTCCTTGTAATTTATTTGTTGAGGAAACTGGGAGGTTTGTTCTGACTAAATATATTTTGAAAGTAGAACAGACAGGATTTATTAATGGGTTAGAGTTAGGGTGTGTGAGAGAAAAAAGATGTCAAGGATAACACCCAGGTTTTAGGTCAGAGGATCAGGAAAGAGATACA
Organism: Pan troglodytes; assembly: GCF_028858775.2. NCBI lineage: Eukaryota > Metazoa > Chordata > Mammalia > Primates > Hominidae > Pan > Pan troglodytes. The sequence goes on from NC_086016.1 coordinate 40,567,162, forward strand.
TCTAAGATGAGGGAGACTTTGGGAGAAGCAGATTTGGGGCAAAGGTCAGAAGTTTGATTTTTGGACCTGTGAAGTCTGAGCTATCAATTAGACGTTCAAGTGGAGGTATATTTGACTATGAAATCCTTTTTTTCTTAATGTATCTTGTGAGGCCAGCATTTTGAGAAATACTTAGAGGAAATACTGCTTTTGTTCTAAATGCTCTTGGGCACTGCTGTAACACATGAAACACTAATTCTTTCTAGTAAGGTAGGGAGAAAAAACCCACATTTTAGTAAACTTGCATTGAGAAGATGATGATATGTCTTGGGGATCATAAAAGAGTAAATAAAAAGGGATGTTAAAACTTCTCCTGCAGAAGAGCAAAAATAACTGCAATATTTCTGAAATATTTAATCTAACAATTGCTTTTTGAGTAAACCCAAAATGTGCAATGAAACATCCTTCATATGGAGAAGGAAAGTAAATGAAAAGTTAAACTGATTTTTAAAAGTGGTTTGAGATTAATATTGGCTGATTCAGAAACTAGATTTTGGGTCTGAATTTCTTGTAAGACATTTAATCTTGCTCCTCCAAGCAGTCTAGAATTTGTTTCAGTTATCATTTAGAAAAACAAACAAACAAACCCAAACTTCAAATGAAGAAGCTACTTCTACTACTTATAGTAGAAGTAACCAGAAAGAGGAAAAGAAACATGGTATTCCAAAGATTATGCTTAGTGATTATAAAAAAGTAAGATACATACTCAAATTCCTGGCTCCCGGTGGTGATATGGAAAACCATTTTCCTCTTTTCACTATACTCAAATGCAGTCAAGAATCCCGGTTCCTACAGAAAGATAAAAGGAAATGTTCAAAAAGAGTTTAAAGATCATGGTTTTATTTTCAAATGTTGCCCAAAATGATATACTCAATTATTAAGATCATCATTTGGTATAAGCTACAGTTCACTTGTCCTTGAAGGCAGTACAAGATTATGGTTAGGAACACAGGCTTTAGAGCTGCCCTTTCTAGGTTCAAATCATGTCTCTAATCGTTATTAGTTCTATGATATGGAGTAAACTACTTAATCTTGCTATACTTCAGCTTCCTCTTTTGGGTCAAACAGATAACAGTGTTTCTTCAAGGAGTAGCTGTGAAAATTAAATTTTATATATATATACACACACACATGTATACACACATATACATGTACACATATATACACACATATATATGTACACATATATACACACATATACATATACACATATGTGTATACATATACACATATATGTGCATACATATACATATACACATACGTGTATACATATACATATACACATATATGTATATACATACACATATATGTGTATACATATACACATATATGTGTATACATATACACATATGTGTATACATATACATATACACATATGTGTATACATATACTCATATGTGTATACATATACATATACACATATATGTGTATACATATACATATATACACATACATATACACACATATATACATATATGTGTGTATATGTATATGTGTGTATATATGTATGTGTATATATGTGTACATGTGTGTGTATATATATATATATATTTTTTTTTTGAGACTGAGTCTTTCTCTATTGCCCAGGCTGGAGTGCGATGGTGCGATCTCAGCTCACTGCAACCTCCACCTCCTGGATTCAAGTGATTCTCCTGCCTCAGCCTCCCAAGTAGCTGGGATTACAGGCACTTGCCACCATGCCCGGCTAATTTTTTGTATTTTTAGTAGAGATGGGGTTTCACAATGTTGGCCAGGATGGTCTCAAACTCCTGACCTCAGGTGATCCACCCGCCTTGGCCTCCCAAAGTGCTGGGATTACAGGCGTGAGCCACCGTGCCCAGCCAAATGAGATATAATTATGGCATAAAGCAGAGGGTATTTTACTAACAATTCACTTTTTTTCATTCAACAGCATCATTTTTTTTTCCAGCTGTAGAAGTTTCAAGGGGCACAGAAATTCCAGTTTTCATTATTCTTGAGACAACATTTTTCACATGGTAGATATACTACTTATTGACTGATTAAAAAGGTACAGCTGATACAGTGGAGGACTAGTGAAAATGGGCCCCAATGTAGTCTAATGGGTGTCCCTCTTTGTTGTTTTATACTATGACTGTGGTTCTTAAACTTTGGAGAACTTGGAGAATGGGGACAGCCAAGTCCAGGTCCTATCCTACTTGAGTGAGCCAAGTCTGGGCTTCTGTTTTCTTTATTAGCCACACTAGGTGATTCTGATACACATCAGTGTTTAGAACCACTGTATTATGAAATTAACTTCCTTTCTTTCTCTCCTCTCTGTCTCTCTCTCTCAATCACTTTCTCTGTCTCTAAGAATAAACAACTGGGTGCAGTAGCTCACACCTGTAATCCCAGCAGTTTGAGAGGCTGAGGCGGGAGGACTGCTTGATGCCAGCAGTTCAAGACCAGCTTGGCCAATATAGTAAGACCCCCCATCTCCACAGAATTTTTTTTTTTTTTGAGACGGAGTCTCGCTCTGTCGCCCAGGCTGGAGTGCAGTGGCACGATCTCGGCTCACTGCAAGCTCCACCTCCCGGGTTCACGCCATTCTCCTGACTCAGCCTCCCAAGTAGCTGGGACTACAGGCGCCTGCCACCATGCCCGGCTAATATTTTTGTATTTTTAGTAGAGACGGGGTTTCACCGTGTTAGCCAGGATGGTCTCGATCTCCTGACCTCATGATCCGCCTGCCTCGGCCTCCCAAAGTGCTGGGATTACAGGCATGAGCCACCAGGCCCGGCCTCCACAAAAATTTTAAAAAATTAGCTGGACATGGTAGCATATGCCTGTAGTCCCAGCTACCGAGGAGGCTGAGGTGGGAGGATCGCTTGAGCCTGGGAGGTCAAGGCCGCAGTGAACTGTGATTGAGCCACTGTACTCCAGCCTGGGTGATAGAGTGAGACCTTGTCTCAAAAATAAATGAATAAATAAAACTGGGCACAGTGGCGTATTCCTGTAGTCCCATGTACTTCAGAAGCAGAGGCAGGAGGATCACTTGAACCCAGGAGTTCAAGCCCAGACTGGGCAACATAGTGAGATACCCTTCTCTCTCTCTCTCTTTTTTTCTTTTTGAGACAGAGTCTCGCTGTGTCACCCAGGCTGGAGCGTAGTGGCGTGATCTTGCCTCACTGCAACCTCTGCCTCTCAGTTTCAAGTGATTCTCCTGTCTCAGCCTCCCAAGTAGCTGGGACTACAGGCACCTGCCACCATGCCTGGCTAATTTTTGTATTTTTAGTAGAGACGGGGTTTCACTATGTTGGCCACTATGTTGGTCTTGAACTCCTGACCTCATGATCCGCCCGCCTCAGCCTCCCAAAGTGCTGGGATTACAGGCGTAAGCCACTGCACCTGGCCTGATACCCGTCTCTTAAAAAACACAAATAAAAAAGAATAAACAGTTTAAGCAAAGAAAGGAGAAGATTCTTGGTGCAGTAGTGGGTGCTTGAGAGAGAGGTTCTTTTCTTTGGTAATAAGATTTAATTTCCAAAGAAAACAACTCTAATGTCATAGAGCAGTTTCCCAAACCCTGAGTACTGCTCCAGGGCTTTCTTCAACACCCTGGCAGTTGTGGAATTGACTTGTGGGTACACTGCCTGAGTGTACTCAGAAGCTAGAGCAACTGAGCTGGGTTCAGAGTAATTCAGTTCGGTTGAGTCCTCTCCAAGTTCAGGATCACACTGCCACTTGCATCACTCTCCTCTCTTGACTGCCTCTGAAGAAGGAAACCAAATGGCCGTTGGTGAAGAGAGCTTCTCAGACTCACTGGGAATGAGACCCTCACATACCAATAGAGAAATGGAGAGGCCTGCTATTAAATGAAGAGGAAGACTTAGTGACTACCTTTCTTTGCTTTCCTATTTCAAGAGCTGGTACCTCTAGTGATTCCCAAAAGCTCTACATAAAAGCTTGGGTCAAAGGTATATATGCTTTTGTCTGGCAGCCTGGCAGTTGCAAAGGCCCCTCACAGTCAGTGGGCCCTGCTAGAAAGTAGTAAGGTAGGAGATGGGATTTGACTCCAGAGATGGGGCTCAGACACCAGACCAAGTTGAGAACTAGCTAAAACAGGGTCCAGGGCAGAAGCAACTTTCCATAAGACCTGCCCACCAATGTGCCATGTCAGTTTACCATTGCTATGGCAACACCTGGAAGTTACTGCCCCTTTCCATGGCAATGACCCAATGACCCAGAAATTACCACTCTTTTTCTAGAAATTTATGCATAAACTGCCCCTTAATTTGCATGTAATTAAAAGTGGTTATAACTATAATGGCAAAACTGCCTCTGAGCTGCTACTTCTGGGCATACTGCCTATGGGGTAGCCCTGCTCTGCAAGGAGCAGTACCTCTGCTGCACTGTACTGGGCTGCTTCAACAAAAGTTGCTGTCCAACACCACTGGCTCACCTTTGGGCAAAGCCAAGAACCCTCCCAGGTTAAGCCTCAATTTGGGGGCTCACCTGCCCTGCATCAGTATGGGTTAGCTTAGCTCAGCTGCTTCAGTGAGCACATGCTTGGTCATATCTATCTCAACTGCACATATGTAGACCCAACCACTGTTGGTCTTTTTCTAACCCAGTGCTCTCTTATCAATTGGCTATATCAATTGGCCATATTATCAATCTCCTATACCAGGAGAGAGCAACTTCTTTGGTACTTAGTGCTTCACAACAGCCATAGGTATGATATTTGAGGAGACAAGACAAAACTGAGGAGGAGAAAGGTAAAAAATAAAAATGAAGGTCGAGCATGGTGGCTCATGCCTGTAATCCCAGCACTTTGGGAGGCCAGGGCAGGCAGATCATGAGGTCAGGAAATCGAGACCATCTTGGCCAACATGGTGAAACCTCGTTTCTACTAAAAATACAAAATTAGCTGGGCGTGGTGGTGTGTACCTGTAGTCCCAGCTACTCAGGAGGCTGAGGCAGGAGACGCTTGAACCCCGGAGGTGGAGGTTGCAGTGAGCTGAGATCACGCCACTGCACTCTGGCCTGGCGACAGAGCAAGACTCTGTCTCAAAAAAAAAAAAAGGAAAGGAGAAGGAAAGGCAGAGACAGCCAGAAAAAGTAATATAAAGAGAGACAAAAAGTTCTGGCAAAAATAATTACCTTCATTAGTGTTCCAGGTCTCTTAATCCCTACCTTCATCTTTCAGAAATCAGTTGCTGTTGCTTTGAAACTGAAGTGATAAAAAGTTAACATGGGGAGTATAATATACTGTGATCTACAGGAACTCAGTTCCCACAATAATTTCTAGTTTTCATGAGAAAGCCTATAAAGATTCACAAGGCCCTGCCAAGCTAAAACAGCAAAGAATGGATTTTGCTTACAATTAGTTTGTTCGCTGCCTCTTTAATCTTGTCTACTTTGGCTTCTGAGAGTCCTTTGACATTGCATAGAGCTCTTCTTGTTGTCATCTGTATACCTTTGATGGTACAGATTCCTACTGATTTCAGTTTCTTAATGTCAGCCACGTTCTGTAAATTAAAGAATGGGCACAGCAGACTGATAAGATGCCAGCCTGCAAGGCTCCCATACTATGTCATGTGTTTCTGTGTCCATCTCCTTCCACCATGATGCCAATTTTATACAAGCTGCCAGGTGGAACCCACCCACCATGTAGCCAAATGTTCTGGAAATATCTGAGTAGAACATACTCAGCACGCTGCCAAATGTTCTGACTGTGCCCTGATTTCCCAAGAATGTTAGTGAGACCATGGCAATGTAACAAGGAATTCAAAAGAAAAGCCTGTTGGTGGAAAAGCTAACAAATTTATCACACATTCACCCCCTCAGTTCAGCTCCTTCCTTCTACAGAACTTCATTACCAACATGTTCTTTTAAATTTTTAAAGATTTTTTTTTTCCTCTGCCCCTGGAGAATGCAAATAACTACATCACCAAAGGACCAGGATTTTCTCTTGCTTCTATTTTCTAAAACCACTGAAAGAGATTAAATGTTAGGGCTACAACAGATAATGTCAGCAGTTTTACTATCAACTGATTGCTGTTGAAATCCACCCAGGTCATTATTCAAAGGCTGGATTTCTGCCAACATCATTTATTCCAGTTGCCTGACATACAGAACTTAATTTTGTCCTCTGGATACACTTGACAATGTCTGGAGACATTTTGATTGTCACAGCTGCAGGGGTGCTACTGGCATGTAGTGAGTGAGTAGAGGCCAAGGATGTTGCAAACACCCTACAATGCACAGGACGTCCCCTTGCAACAGAGAGTTATCCAGGCCCAAATGTCCATAAGGTTGATGCTGAGAAATCCTGAATCAGACAATTTAACACAGCATTGAAAAACTACTTACAATTCCATGTTTCTGTAACAGGTCAATATCTTGAAACAAAGATTCCTAAAGGAGATGAAACAGAAAAAATGAAGTTTTGATTCTTCATATCCAGCTATTTCACATCTTTTAAAGAGGTAATTAAATACTATGAGTCACTCCAAAATGCCTCAAATTCCGCTTCTCTAGAGATTGAGGAAGGATCAATACCGTTTTTCAAACACATACTTAGAAGAAGCACCAACACTGAAAGGGCTGGGAAGCCAGTTACCTTTGTCATGTCCTCCGTAAAATTTTAAAACCTTTACCCAAAGGACTGGAACAACATTTGACCTATTTTAAATATGTTTTCTCAACCCTCTTCCCCTCCAGATCCTAAACTCCTTCCTCTAGGACCAGGCTGCTATTCGGTACCAGTGTGTATAGGTACCAGTATGGCCATACCAGCTGTTAAGTCATTAAAATACTTTCATACCAGTTGCTAAGTAGCTAATCTTAGCATCCTTGCCAAACAAGTTGTTACATATTTGCAATATATAACTATGTGTTATTTCTACTTTCAGCTTCTAAAAATAGTAGCTAACAGGGAAGGAACTTGATTTTTGTGGAATGACCAAATGTCTATATATCTTTCAACATTTTAGTCATACCTCTTCATCTTGGAATCCTGGTTCTTCCGCCACAACTTGATCCTCCTTCATACTGAAAAGTGAGCAACAGAAAAATAATCACTTCTGGGAAAATAAGAAATATTATGTAAGAAGTAGTCCTTTGTCCAGGGGCCTCTGATTTCATTTCAAAGTCAACAAGGACTAGAAGGACAGTAAGAGAAGCATTTAGCTTGGAAAGACGAGGCCAGCCTATCTTCTTTCTGCGAGACATGTGACATTATTTCTTGTGTGTGTGTGTGTGTGTGTGTGTGCATGTGTGTGTGTGTCCCCACATGCACACAGATGCCTGAGGGGCAAATTGGGGGGTGGTTATTTAGTTTCTTCTCTTTCCCCAACAGTGATCACTTATCATCTGGTTTCCATTGCACAGCTAATCACGACTTTATTACTGCCTTGAATGTTATTTAGAATTGCATATTGCTTTTAACCTTTCTTGTTTATGTTTAACAACAATACTCTAGGAACCTTGACATTATATCATTCTTCCTTGTGTCCTCCCTGACACCTCCAACTTTGTCCTCAATAAATGGATTCTATTTTTCTCATCTATGATGAATGCCTTCCTGCCTGCTGATTATGAATGGGTACTCCTGTAACATCCACCTTTTTGTTTCATAGAACATTAGCTATACTTTCTTTCACAGTATTTACTAGTTTCATGATTTTTTTAAGATTTAAAAATATGGTGGGCCGGGTGCGGCGGCTCATGCCTGTAATCCCAGCACTTTGGGAGGCCGAGACAGGCAGATCACGAGGTCAGGAGTTCGAGACCAGCCTGGCCAATCCCCGTCTCTACTAAAAATACAAAAAAATTAGCCGGGCGTGGTGGTGGGCGCCTGTAATCCCACCTACTTGGGAGGCTGAGGCAGGAGAATCGCTTGAACCTGGGAGGCGGAGGTTGCAGTGAGCCGAGATCGCGCCACTGCACTCCAGCCTGGGCGACAGTGCGAGACTCCGTCTGAAAAAAAAAAAAAAAAATTGGTGGATCATAATATTCTATTAAGGCTGATAAGCAGTTAAAGTTTTTAACATTGTAGACTCAAAAGAAATCTCAGGAATCCACAAGGCGTGATTGTGTTTATTTATTACAATAAAATGCGGTCCAAATAATCATTTTTCTTGGCCGATTCCATTTCCTCATTTGATACCAAAGTCAGGGGTTGGACCCTAGAACAAAGGGAACGAACTATTAATACTAAGGCAGGAGCAGGGTCCTACCACCCAGCACCTCAAACGGCAAAGGATGGAAGGCAACCGAGACCGTTCGGATGGGATCTTCGGGGACACTGTCCTTCAGATGGCTAGCTATGAGTACCCCAATTCCACATTTACTGTCCCCATCGAAGAGAAAAACAGCATTCATTTCTTCTCCCCGTGATGAAATGAAAAGATTGTCCCCCATCTCTCAAGGAGCCGTTGATAGACTGAACCGTTGGATTGAAAGTAGGGCTCCCCAATCCCCCGGTTTAAGACGACCCAGCTGTCCCCTCTGGTGGGGGCAGCAGCGCGGTCGGGTCGCCCTCGACGCCTCCCTCAGCAGGAGGCCTGGGCAGACCCCCTGCGGCCGCCGGACATTTTCCTGACACCGGATTCCCTGGTCAGGAGGATGAGGCGGGCTCTCCTAGACTCAGGTCCGATTCGATTGAAAATGAGGTTGGAAATCCCTCAAGATCACTAAAATTCCTCCCCAAGGGTCGGAGCGGAACGCTCAAAGTCACTAGCCCAGGGACCCCAAAAAAGGAGCGAGAAAGGGAAGCGCGCCTTCTCAAAACGAGCGTCCCCTCAGAGTCTTCGCACGCTGTCCGTTTTTGCCACTTACCCCCCTCGTACCCACAGTCTCCCCGAGATTTTCAAGGTGAAGCCCCTCTGCCCCGCCCGACCTCCTCAGCTGACAGGATTCTAACTCCGGCCTAGAACACGGAGCCTGGAGACCCGCGCGCCGTTGACCACAGGGTTTGGCGCCAAACGAGGAGGGCGGGGCGAGGACCAAGGGGCCGGGGCGGGGCGCAGGGTGAGGGTGGAAGGGCGGGGAGGGAGCAGGCCTACAGTGGGCGACGAGGGGCGGGGAGCAATGGGGGCGGGGCGAAGACCGAAGGGCGGGGAACGAGCGGGCTCACAGGTGGGGGGACCAGAGGGCGTGGCCTGGAGGGGGCTCAGGGCGAGGGGGCGGGGCGAGGGCTGAGGGACGGAAAACGAAGAGGAGCCTCCAGCGGGTGGCGAGCTGGGATGACGGCGGGAGGGAGGGAGGGAGGGGCGCTGTGGAGGGAGCGCGCTGAGGAGCGGGGCCTTGAAGGGAGACCGTTGAGCTGGGGCGTCCCTCGAGCTGAGCACCTCGCTAAAGTCCGGGAGAAGACCCTGAGGCGAGGTTCTGAGGAGGTAGCCTTCAGTCGGGGGAGGGGCGATGAGCAGAGGTGACTGACTTTGGCGATAGGTCTTGGTCGCGAGGGTCGCAGATGGAGCCTTGGGTTAGAAGGTCGAATCCGGGCCCGTTTCCCCCCGCCCCCGCTGCCCATGGCTTCACTTTTCACCTCCAGGTTTTCATGCTGGCTTCAGAGTTTGGCCGTGCTCCCTCAGCGTTCCTAATTTCCCACTTTCTGACTCTCACCATTTGCCACTCTTGTCTGTGATTGAGACACCCGAGGCCCATTCAGGATGGAGAGTAATTTTTTCTCTGTCTTAACTTGAAGTTTTAAATAGACCACAGACGCCAAGTATATTTTGGTTCAGCTTTTAAATAGAAGTCGCAGGCCAGCCTTCGTGCCAGCAGCGCCATCGCTGGCAGCATCCTCCTCCTCCCCTCACGCGGAGACTGACTTGGGGAGAGTCAGGAAACATTTGAGAGAGCAGCTGCCGAGGTGGAGGCTGTGATGTATCTTGGATGAATCTCTGTGCAAACAGTTCTTTGGGTTCAAGACCTAGTACAGGGCGATCCTTTTTGTTTCTTCTGTCTGAATCATTTTGGTGGAATAAATAGCAAAACATTCCCACAATAGCAGTTGGCATTTTGTGTAGGACGCACCCCCCCAACAGGTGGATTGTTTTAAGAGCCAACAAATAACTGCCATTGTGCTTCCAAATCTGTTATTTTCCCCCAAACACAGTCGTCCTTGTTATATGGAGATGAATGCCCATTTGGGGGAGGAACTGGATAGTGGTGAAAGGCTTTCGCTCTGAGGCCTCACCTAAATAATTATGGGAACTTTTGAGCAACTCGTTAGGTGAAGACATCAACAGTCTACAGAAGAGCTGCAAAGAGCACAGCAAGATGATTTAGGGAAATATAACATATGTAGTTTGGTGTAGTGACAGCTGGGAGAGAGAAATGTTCATAATATTTGAAGGTTGTGTGCAGTACACTTAAAAAAACTAAAATGAGCTGGGTAATGACAGATTCATGAAGGGAGGAGAAAAATCTTATTTGGGTATCATATCGATGGTTAGAGACAACTTTTAAAATATTTAAAACAATAACAAACTCTGGGACAGTTAAAAAGTGCACATGAAGACTTTCCACTAAAATCGGAACCAAAAAAATTGTCTTTCATATCATACAAAAACTCTGAATATCATGAAGGTGGCATTTCACATCAGTGGAGAAATGATGAATTCAGTGAATAGTGTTAGAACAACTAGGTAACCATCTGGAAGAAAAATAAAATTGGAACCACACTTTACACATTATACCAAAATAAATTCCAGACAGATCAAAAAATTAAATCTGAACAATAAAATAAAGTACTAGAAGAAAATATGGGACATTTAAAATTACTTTGTAATAAGGAACATCTTTTTAAGTATGCTACAAAACTCAGAAGCCATGGAAGATTGTTAAGTATGCTTATATTTAAAAAAATATATCCTGCATGGCAAAATGGTACTTTCCTATCCACAATATAGAACATGGCAAACCAGAGCTTTTGTGTCAATTATTAACTGGATAATATAGCTTGCCTAATTTTTCAAATCCTTCAGGAAGTCCACAATTTCTCTACACAATTAAAAAATTTTGTGCCTTTTTATGATATTTTTAGAAATAAAAAAATAGGCAGTGGGATTATAGTTAAGACCTGAATTTTAAACTATTACACTTTACTGCCCCTCCGTGGACAGTCACCTTATAACCAAATAGAGGCACAGGATTCCAGCGCGTATAGCTGGGCTTCTACAAAGTGATGCTTGCTGATACATATTCTTGAAATTTCAAGAGCTTGAATTTGAGAAATGCTTTAGTAGAGAACTAAAGAATGAAGGCTCATCAGGTACAAATTTCACCGGGTAGAATTCCCCCTTAAACATATTTGTTTGTTTTGTTTTGCTTTTTGTTTTTGAGTCAGGGTCTCCCTCTGTCACCCAGGCTAGAGTACAGTGGTAAGTAAGATCTTGGCTCACAGCAGCCTCAATCTCCCGGGCTCAAGCGATCCTCCCACCTCAGCCTCCTGAGTAGCTGGCACTACAGGCACAAGCCACCACACCCAGCTAATTTTTTGGTATTTTTTTGTAGAGATGTGGTTTCACCATGTTGCCCTGGTCTCAAACTTCTGGGCTCAAGTGATCCTCCCGTCTCAGCCTCCCAGAGTGCTGGGCTTACAGGCAAGAGCCACTGCGTCCAGCAGTGTTCCATTTCTTTATCTCCAATTTCAAATAATTTCCCTTTAAGAATAAGGTACTTGTAGCCTATTGCTGAGACCTGTACCTCTTAGTGGCTCTTCCCCTGGCTACATAAAGGTTTAAAATGACTGCTGTTTGTAAAGAGTCGATTAAAATTTTAACCTAGGGTCTTACATTATTCACCTCCAGTTACAAGAAGGAAAACGGGGTGCCATAGGAACACATGGGAGGGACATCTTATTCAGTTTGTGGGTAAGTGGGGAACATGGCATTTAGAGGCTGACACCCATGAGTAATTCATTAGTCAGGTAATAAGAGGGAACCAGTACTAACTTAAGAGAGTGCATTTAGCTGGAGCTCAATACTTATTTGTAGAATGAATGACTAGTAAAACACCTCTTACATTTGCCAAACTTTCTCTTTTTTTCTCAGTATTCTAGTTCCATCAATCTTGTCATGCTTTTTTTCTTACACTTCTAGTTTATATAGACATTTCAAATACTGTGTTTCTTGCCTCAGCAGAGGGAATATTCTGAAAGATACTAATTCTGCAGTGTGTGGATTTGCATTAACCTAAAGGGGTTTACTATAGATTTACTGGAAAGAAAAAAAAATCTGTAGGATTATGAACCAAAAAATAAAAAACCAAAGTTCCCATCTTTATTCAAAGCATTGATTAGCAAAAATAAAAGGCAAAAGTTGTATATATTTTTGCATATCTACTTCTTTTTTTTTGAGGCAGAGTCTCACTCTGTCACCAGCCTGGAGTGCAGTGGGGTGATCTCAGCTCACTGCAACCTCTGACTCTCTGGTTCAAGCGATTCTCCTGACTCCTGAGTAGCTGGGATTACAGGCACATGCCACCACATCCAGCTAATTTTTGTATTTTTAGTAGAGACAGGGTTTCACCATGTTGGCCAGGATGGTCTTGATCTCCTGACCTCGTGATCTGCCCACCTTGGCCTCCCAAAGTGCTGGGTTTACAGGTGTGAGCCACCACACCTGGCCGCATATCTGTTTATTTCTGATCCTACTTTTTCAGTCACCTAATAAGCATTTTTCCATGTCTTAAGCATAATTTTAAATGATTACATAATATTCCATTGAATGTATTATTAACAAATTCGCTATTATTGGACATTACTAATTAGTGTCAGCATCTTTTTGCATTGTTTGTTTTTTAGGATTACTTTTATTTATTTATAATAAAAAAATAGAGAGGGGTCTCGCTATGTTGCCAAGGCTGGTCTTGAACTCCTGGGCTCAAGCAATCCTCTCACATTGGCCTCCCAAAGTGCTGGGATTACAAGCATGAGCCACTGCACCCGGCAGAGGATCACTTTTCTTAGGGTAGATTTCTGGATGTATAATCATTGATTGAAAGGCTGTGGACAATTTTAAGGCTATTGATAAATATTTAAAGCTCATGGAAATATTTGGTTGTACTAGTTTCCATTTACCAGCAGAGAAAGAGTTGGTTATTTCATAGCTGTCACAGAGCTTACAGTCTAGTAGGAAAGATAGATTTTATACAAAGAACTATATAAGCAGAATTGTGAAAAATGCATTAAGGGAAAAATAGTGTGCACTGTGCTAAGCACACAGATAGAAAGGTGACTAAGTCTCTGCTGTGGAAAGCAACAGTGCTTGGGAGAGGCAGACCGATAAACAGGTTGTTCCTTTAAAAAAGATTGTTTTAGGCCGGTTGCAGTAGCTCACGCATGGAATCCCAGCACTTTGGGAGGCCAAGGCAGGCGGATCACGAGGTCAGGAGTTCGAGACCATCCTGGCCAACATGGTGAAACCCCGTCTCTACTAAAAATACAAAAATTAGCTGGGTGTGGTGGGGCGTGCCTGTCATCCCAGCTATTCGGGAGGCTGAGGCAGGAGAATCGCTTGAACCAGGGAGTCGGAGGTTGCAGTGAGCCGAGATCGCGCCACTGCACTCCAGCCTGGATGACAGAGTGAGACTCCGTCTCAAAAAAAAAAAAAATTAAATTTTTATTTTATGTAAAAAGATTTTTTCTTTCATTGAGTGGATGCCTTGGATAATCTATTCAAGGAAGATCACTTAGTCCAACTTAAAGAAACCTATATCCTTCGCGTACTGACTGGCAGCACACATTAAGGCCATATTTCCTTTTCTTTTCTTTTCGTTTTCTTTTCTTTTCTTTTTTTTTTTTTTTGAGATGGAGTCTCGCTCTGTTGCCCAGGCTGGAGTGCAGTGGTGCCATCTCGGCTCACTGCAACCTCCACCTTCTGGGTTCAAGTGATTCTCCTGCCTCAACCTCCTGAGTAGCTGGGATTACAGGGGCCTGCCACCATGCCGGCTAATTTCTGTATTTTTAGTAGAGACAGGGTTTCGCCATGTTAGCCAGGCTGGTTTGGAACTCTTGACCTCAAGTAATCTGCCCGCCTCAGCCTCCCAAAGTGCTGGGATTACAGGCGTGAGCCACCGCACCCGGCTGAGGCCATATTTCTGAATCAGACCTTGCTGGTTTGAGCAGACGTGACAAAAGCACAAACACTGGCCACATTTTCATGGGTGGCTCCAGTAGAGCTGCTGGTGACCTATCTTGCTTTCAGTAGTACAAGGAAGAAAAAGGCATAAACAGGTCATTCTAAGTGTCGTGATTGACAGTTGATACTTCAGTCTTAGTCTGTCCTTGCTTTTTTTTAAAATCACGTTTTCTTCTCTTGCACCTTTTAAATTTCATAAATATTGTTTATTTAACTATAATCCAATATACCACAGCCAGGTGGCTAAATGTCCTGTTTTTGCTCACATACTACCAATTTCTGTTCACCTACTTCAGTACTGTTCTGAGAAAAAAATCAGACTCCATGCAAGTTCTAGAAAAATCTATCCAGGTTCTAGATAAATGAAATGTCAGGGCAAAAACTTGACTTATTGTTGGGTGCAATGGCTTGTATTTGTAGTCCCAGCTACTCGGGAGGCTGAGGCAGGAGAATCGCTTGAACCCATGAGGTGGAGGTTGCAGTGAGCCAAGAGTCCATCTCAAAAAAAAAAAAAAAAAAAGGCCGGGCATGGTGGCTCATGCCTGTAATCCCAGCACTTTGGGAGGCCGAGGCGGGTGGATCACAAGGTCAGGAGATCGAGACCATCCTGGCTAACACAGTGAAATCCCCTCTCTACTAAAAATGCAAAAATTAGCCAGCCGTGGTGGTGGGCGCCTGTAATCAGTTACTCAGGAGGCTGAGGCAGGAGAATCACTTGAACCCGGGAGGTGGAGGTTGCAGTGAGTTAAGATCGCACCATTGCACTCATAAGGGTATAAACTCATAAGGATATAAAGAAAGAAAATATTGTTGTATAGTTGTACAATGTGTGTTTTAAGCTACTCCAAAAGAGTTTAAAAGTTTAAAAAAATTAAAGTTTATAAAGTAAAAAAGTTACAATAAGCTAAGGTTAATTTATCATTAAAGAAAAATATTTTTGTATAAATTTCGTGTAACCTAAGTGTACAATGCTTATAAAGTCTATAGTAGTGTATAGTAATGTCCTAGGTCTTCACACTCACTCACCACTCACTCACTGACTCACCCAGAGCAACTTCCAGATCCATTTATTATAAATGCCCATTTATTATAAGCTCCATTTATTGTAAGTGCCCTATGTAGTTGTACTATTTTTTATCTTTTATACTATATTTTTACTGTACTTTTTTATGTTTAGATATGTTCAGACACACAAATATTTACCATGGTGTGATAGTTGCCTACATTATTCAGTACAGTAACATGCTGTACAGGCTTGTAGCGTAGGAGCAATAGGCTATCCCATGTAGCCTAGGCCTGCAGTCAGGTATAACATAGAGTGTACTAGGTCTGTGTAAGTACACTCTATACTGTTCACACGATGACCAAATCACCCAATAATGCATTTCTCAGAGCATATCCCCATGGTTTAAGTGACACGACTGTGTGTATATATATATATGTAAATATATATACACATATAATATACATAATATACAGTATTTAATACATAAAATTTATATATAACTTTTATGTGTACGTATAACCCACAAAATATGTATAAAACACATACATGTTTATATTTATGTATATATAAAATAATCCTTTTGGGCTTTGTCATTTATTGTCTATCTTATAGAAGTATATCTCAATATATTAAAAGTTTATGTAAATGGTTATTTATAAAAGAAGTTTAAGCTAAACCAGAAATTCATTTGTGCCTAGATATTTGTACTTCTTTAAATCTTGTTCCAGGTAATGTGTTCCTTTAAAGGCTGTATGTAAATGAAAATATTTACTATTTCTTTTTTTTTTTTTTTTTTTTTTGAGATGGAGTCTCACTCTGTCGCCAATCTGGAGTGCAGTGGTGTGATCTCGGCTCACTGCAACCTCCGCCTCCTGGGTTCAAGTGATTCTCCTGCCTCAGCCTCCTGAGTAGCTGGGATTACAGGTGTGTGCCACCATGCCCGGCTAATTTTTGCATTTTTAGTAGAGATGGGGTTTCACCATGTTAGCCAGGATGGTCTCGATCTCCTGACCTCGTGATCCGCCCGCCTTGGCCTCCCAAAGTGCTGGAATTACAGGCATGAGCTACCACGCCTGGCCTTTTTTTCTTTTTTTTTTGAGATGGAGTCTTGCTTTGTCACCCAGACTAGAGTGCAGTGGCGCTATCTTGGCTCACTGCAACCTCTGCCTCCCAGGTTCATGCAATTCTCCTGCCTCAGCCTCCCAAGTAGCTGGGATTACAGGTGCATGCCACCACGCCCGGCTAATTTTTGTATTTTTAGTAGAGACAGGGTTTCACCATGTTGGCGAGGCTGGTCTCGAACTTCTGACCTCAAGTGATCCACCTGCCTCGGCCTCCCAAATTGCTGGGATTACAGACGTGAGCCACCGTGCCCGGCCAATTTTTTTTTTTTTTTTTACCTAAAATTTATTTGGTTAAAGATGAAGACACACACACACACAGTAGCCTAGGCCTACACAGGGTCAGGATCATTAATATCACTGTCTTCCACTTCCACATCTTTGTCCCACTGGAAGGTCTCTGCGGCAATTACATGCATGCAGCAGTCATCACCTATGATAACAATGCCTTCTTCTGGAATACCTCCTGAAGGACCTACCTGAGGCTGTTTTACAGTTAACATTTTTTTTTAATAAATAGGAGTACACCATAAAATAATGATAAAAACTATAAGATAGTAAATACATAAACCATAGCTAAAGAACACTGAAAATTAAATAATGAAATAAATAAAACATAAACCAGTAACAGTCATTTATTACCATTACACCAGTATTGTGTACTATATTTTATATGACTGGCAGGCAACACAGTACGTTTGTTCACACCAACATCACCACAAACACGTGACTAATGCGTTACGCTATGACATTACGAAGGCTAAGAGTCGCTAGGTGATAGGAATTGTTTAGTTCCATTATAATCTTATGGGACCACCGTCATATTCAGTCAGCTGCTGACTGAAACATCGTTACGTGGCGCATGACTGTGTGTATGTATACACACACATACATATATATTTAATAGTCATTTTGGGCTTTCTCATTTTTTCAGTCCAAATTTGAAAAACTTTTTAACTTCAGCACATAGCTGTCCAAGAGAGGCTTGCTATGACAGTTTATTTTACTAGCATTTATTCAACACTGCTCAATTCCACATCTCTGCTGGATATAAAGACAGGTAGGTACCTGCCCTCAAGGAGCCATGAGTCTAGTAGAGAAGACAATGCACAAAGAGATAATCACCACACAAGGCAGGATGAGAAGGATTAGACATGCAGCTGGGAACCAAGTAGAGGCTCTCTCTGGGGTTGCGGGGATGGTGGCCCTTAGCTTGGGGCTGGATCAGTGAGGATTTGTCAATCGGGCAGGGCGGGAAAGGCAGAAGGAACAGAGGCTTATTTGGGGAACTGCAAGTGGTTCTGGTGGAGGATTTTAACTTCAAAATTAAAGGAGAGAGGCCAAAAGGAACGAGTATTTGTTGAACACCCAATAATGATCATGATAGCCAGTACATGCTGCACTTACCATGTGTCAGGCACTGTTCTAAGTGCCTCCCACAGATTCATGCATCCACTCCTCACACAGACACCATGAGGCACAACAATTATCACCCCTATTTACACGATGGAACTGGGGCACCAGGAGGTTAAGTAACTTGCCTGAGGCTCACAGTCTGGCTCCAGTGACCACGCTCTTAACTGACATGCTAAACCACTATATGGCAGGCTTGTATATTCATATCTTGACTTTATTTTCCTGTCATAAGTACACATAGGAGCAGCAACTAAGCCAGACATAGAGCACACTTCAGCCATTCACTAGCTGTGTGGTCTTGGGAAAATTATTTAACCTCTCTGTGCCTGAGTTACGGTATCTGAAAACCAAGAATAATATCGGCGCTGAGTTGTGAGAATTAAATGGGTTAATACACATGAAGTATGTGGGCTCCTGTGTGGAGAACTGATTGGAGGGGCAAGAGAAAGGGCAAAGGGAATGCTAGGAGAATATTGTATAACAGAAGTCCCAAGCCAGGAGTAATGGTGCTTTAAACAAGAAGAGCCTCAATTTGAAAATGGGGGAAATTGTACCTCATTCACAGGGCTTTAGTGAGACCACAATAAAACAGTGTGTAAAATATGCTTAGAAGTGTCCATGGTAGATGCCTTTAATTTTAAAAATTATGGCTAATATCAAATATGCACAAAAGTAAAACAGTATAATATTCCCATCACCCATCTTCAACAGTTTTCAACACATGGTCAATCTTGTTTCACCTATACCTCCATCCACTTTCTCTCTCCCATATTATTTGAGTACAAATTCCATAAATCTTATAATTCCATCTGTGAATATTTCAGTATATATCTCTAAAATGTGATAACTCTGTAAAAAATATAACCATAATGCTATTATCACACCTAGAATAATTTAATATATAAAATATTTAAGATTCAGATATCCATTTGTCTCATAAATGCCACATTTTGTTTGTTTCAATGGGATCCAAATAATGTCCACATGTTGTGATTGATTGATGTCTTTTTTCTTTTTAGAGATGTGGTCTCATTCTGTCACCTAGGCTGGAGTGTGCAGTGGCATGATCATAGCTCACTGCACCCTCCAACTCCCAGGCTTAAGCAATTCTCCCACGTCAGCCTCCCAAGTAGCTAGGACTACAGGCATATGCCACCTTGCTCTGCTAATTTTTACTTTTTATTTTTGTAGAGACAAGGTCTCACTATGTTACCCGGTTTGGTCTCACCTCCTGGGCTCTAGGGGTTCTTCCACCTTGGCCTCCTAAAGTGCTGGGATTACAGGCATGGGCCACCATGCTCGGCAACCGATGTCTTCTTTTAAGTCTCTTTTAATCTATATATTCCCCCTTTTTCCCTTGAAACTTATTTGTTGAAAAAAATGAAGTCATTTGCCCTGGAGTTTTCCATGGCCTGGATTTTGCTGATTGCATCCCCTAGGTGTCATTTACCATTTGCCATGCTGTCCCCATCCTCTGTATTTCCTGTTATGGTGGTTGGATCTACAGTTCAGATCACATTCAGGTTTACTTATTTGTAAGACTATTTGATAGGTGGTCTTATGGTCTAATATCAAAAGGCATTTAATAGCTGTTTGTCTTTTGTGATGTAAGCAGCCATGGATAATCAACCTAGATCCATTAATTCATTAGGGGCTTCAAAATGGTGATATTTTAAGTCTATCATTATTTCTGAATTTATTAGATGGATTGTTTCTAAAGACAAGTTTCTGTTCCACTACTATTTGGTTACCTGGTAATACAGTTCATATGGGAATGGCATGATAAATGCTTATTCATTTACTTACCAGTTTTCAAAATAATGAGGAAGTTTCCTAGTATCCAATTAGTTTCTTCCTTTCCCCTTTCCTTTTTTTTTTTTCTTTGAGACAGTCTCACTCCATCACCTAGGCTGGAGTGCAGTGGTGCGATCTCAGCTCACTGTAACCTCCGCCTCCCAAGTTCAAGTGATTCTCCCGAGTAGCTAGGATTCCAGGCATGCACCACGACGCCTGGCTGATTTTTGTATTTTTAGTAGAGACAGGATTTTGCCTTGTTGGCCAGGCTGGTCTCAAACTCCTGACCTCAGGTGATCTGCCCACCTCGGCCTCCCAAAGTGCTGGGATTACAGGCGTGAGCCACTGCGTCCAGACACCAATCCGTTTTTTAAAAGTCACAATATGAACTTACAGGTAAGAACATGTTTGACGTGCTTCAAATATGGCAATTATTATTAATGCCCAAATGGTCCTCTCTTTTAGCTAATGGGATTGTCTCTAAGTTTGCTCCCAAGTCTTTCTGACAGGATCCTTGTCTTTGATAGCCTCCTTGGTGTTAAGTGTGATAAGGTGTTTCAGGTCTCATGATTTTCCTGCCCTAGACCTGGAACTGATCATTTCTTCAAGGATCCCTAGATCCTTTTAGGGCAAATAGTATTTCAAGACCACAGTCTGGGTCACTGCTGCTGGGTCAGTCTTTATTTCTAGGTCATTTCAATGGACAGTTTTAGGAAATATATACACATATTTTTGAGACAGAGTCTCGCTGTGTTGTCCAGGCTGGAGTGCAGTGGCATGATCTTGGCTCACTGTAACCTCCGCTTCCTGGGTTCAAGCGATTCTCCTGCCTCAGCCTTGCGAGTACCCGGGACTACAGGCAGCCGCCACCACACCCGGCTAATTTTGCATTTTGAGTAGAGACAGGATTTCGCCATGTTGGTCAGGCTGGTCTCAAACTACTGGTCTCAGGCAATCCACCCGCCTCGGCCTCCCAAAGTGCTGAGATTACAGGCGTTAGCCACCGCACCTGGCTCAGGTTTTTTTTTTTTTTTTTTTTTCCCAGACACAGTCTTGCTCTATCACCCAGGCTGAGTCTAGTAGCACAATCATAGCTCATGGCAGCCTTAAGCTCCCAGGCTCAAGCGATCCTCCCACCTCAGCCTCCCTAGTAGCTAGGACTATAGGTATGCACTACCACATCGGACTAATTTTTTATATTTTTGTAGAGGCAAGGTCTCACTATGTTGCCCTGTTTGGTCTCAAACTCCTGGCCTCAAGCAATCCTCTTGCCTTGGCCTTCCAAAGTGCTGGGATTACAGGTGTGAGCCACCATGCCTGGCCTGTTCGTTTTTTAACAAAGCTTTATCGAAGTATAATTGACATATGAGAAACTGCACACATTTAAAGTGTGTTTAGGTGTGTATACACCCATGAGCCTTTCACCACAATCAAGATAGTAGACGTATCTGTCACCCCCAAAAGTTTATTTGGGCCTGTTTGTAACCCCTTCCAGCTTCCCTCCTATCCCCTCTCTAGCTATCCCTCCTGTTCTTCAGGAAACTGTGTGTTCTAAAACATACATTTCATCATCAATTCATAAGCAATTCAAAATCAGGACTATAGGATTTTAACTTCATCTCTTCTAGTTTAACATCTGAATTTATCTTCTTCCATGCTGAGAATATGGGTTTTCAGCAACACTGGGAATGACAGAATTAGAATATCATACAATTACTCATTTGCTTTATCCCACATTACAGCAAATGCTTTTTAAATGTTAGTTCCCTTTGATGCTCTACCCCGCTTCCCTTATAAAGGGCAAATAATTCTTCCCCATAATTTTCCCTTCTAATGTTTACAAAGGGCAGAGACAGGTTTCTTCATATTTAACATCCTGAGAGGCTACAGCTCTGAGTCCTCAGTCATTTCTGGAAAGGGTCCATGCAGGGATGATCTTGGACTGTGCAACAAATGGTCCTGAGAGACAGAAATGCGGTTTGTCCTGGGCTTAGAAAATAAGGAGACCTTCTTGCTGTATGGGGGCTAATAGCAGCGGTGGATAGGTAGACAGGCAATTCCAATCTACTATGGTAACTGCTGCCATAATGGGATGGCACAGAATGCTGTTGGAGCATAATGCAGTGGAGCACTTGTGCCTACCTTGCTCCTGGTATATTAGGGAAGGCTCCCAAGATGAGGGACGTCTAAGCGGGGTCCTGGAGGAAGAGCAGGAATTAGTGATGTTGGCAGTTAACAAAGAGGAGGGAGGAGAAGGCATTTTCAGGTCCAGAAGCAGCAACAGACAAAAGGTCCAGAAATAGGAAAGTGTGGTTCCTAGAGAAACTGCAAATGAAGAGTTGACAGTGGCTGGGGTAGTAAAGGGAAGGTGAGAGAGTGTTCTGCTTATCTGCCCCACATGGTGCCTTGTACTTGGCAGGTGCTCACACATTCTGGTTTCAGAAGACTATACTTTTTTTTTTTTTTTTTTTTTTTGAGATGGAGTTTCACTCTTGTTACCCAGGCTGGAGTGCAATGGTGCAATCTCAGCTCACTGCATCCTCCACCTCCCGGGTTCAAGTGATTCTCCTGCCTCAGCCTCCTGAGTAGCTGGGGTTGCAGGCACCTGCCATCGTGCCCGGCTAATTTTTTTGTATTTTTAGTAGAGATGGAGTTTCACCATGTTGGCCAGGCTGGTCTCAAACTCCTGACCTCAGGCGATCCACCTGCCTTGGCCTCCCAAAGTGCTGGGATTACAGGCATGAGCCACTGCACCCGGCCAAGAAGAGTACACTTTATAACAGCAATAACAACAATAACAGCTTGTGGCAATTACAAAGTGAAAAGTACTGTGCCAAGAACTTTGCACAAATTATCTAATCCTCACAACAACCCTCCTAGGCAGGCATTCCCTTTCTGCAGTCAAGAAAGCACGTTCAGAAGGGTCAAGATGCACAGCTACTATGCTGAGTCACACATCCATATTGTGAAGCAGGGCAGGGATTCAAAGGCCCAAATTTTCTCATGCCAAAGCCTAAGCTCCTTCCCTCTTACCTTTCCTTCATCCCCTTTTACATGAGTAATAGCCTCCAAGGGGGTCACCTAGAGTTCTACTCAGGATTCAAGTAAAGATGTGTGTCTGAGGGATGAGCTACATTTCCCAAGATCTGCTTATCTGCTGCTTGGTTTGGGCAAACAGCCATCTGCACCATTTCTTTCCTCTTGGCTGTGACAGGTGAACTGTTCTAGCACAGACCAGGTCACTGCCTTGTGCCTTGAAGCTCAAATGATAAAACCTATGCCCCTCAGCCCAGCTGCTGGTCCTTTGGCAAACCAACCCCTGTGCCTGTGCCCCTCAGTGAAATATCTTCTGTCCCAAAGGGCTGCTGGCACACTGGCTTCACCTGCCTTGGTTTTTCTCAGATTCCACGCAGCTCTCTATCGGAGCATTAATGCATTTATTGGTTTACACATCCTTCTCTTTTTTCCAGATTGTGAGCCCCATAAGGTCAGGGACTGTGTCTTTATTTATCTCTGTATTCACAGGGCCTAGTGCAGGGATGGTACAGAATAGACATCTAGCAAATACCTAATCATCCCCACCAAGTCTGTTTCTTCCTAGGAGAAAATGGAGGTAACAATATCCATCTTGGGGGACACCAGGAAGGTTAACTGAGATAATGTCTAAACCAGACTTAGCAGAGCACTCAGCACATACTAAGTACTCAATAAATGACATCACCTATGATTACTATTATTATGTTATACAATATTAGATACTCCAGGCCAGGTGCGGTGGCTCACACTTAGAATCCCAGTGCTTTGGAAGGACAAGGCAGGAGGATTACTTGAAGCCAGGAGTTCGAGACCAGCCTGGGCAACACAGTGAGATCCCATCTCTACAAAAAAATTTCTTTAAAAATTAGCCAGACATGGTGGCATACCTGTAGTCCTAGCTACTTGGGAGGCTGAGATGGGAGGATCGCTTCAGCCCAGGAATTTGAGGTTGCAGTGAGCTATGACTGCGCCACTGCATTCCAGCCTGGACAACAGACTGAGATTCTGCCTCTAAAAAATTTAATTTAGTTAAAATTAATTTAAAAAAATTTTTTTTGAGACAGAATTTTGCTCTTGTTGCCCAGGCTGGAGTGCAATAGCATGGTCTTGGCTCACTGCAACCTCCGCCACCTGGGTTCAAACGATTCTTCTGCCTCAGCCTCCCAAGTAGCTGGGATTACAGGTGCCTGCCACAACATCCAGCTAATTTTTGTATTTTTAGTAGAGATGGGGTTTCACCATGTTGGCCAGGATGGTCTCGAACTCCTGACCTTGTGATCTGCCCACTTCAGCCTCCCAAAGTGCTGGGATTACAGGTGTGAGCCACCACGCCTGGCCTAACTTAAAATTTTTTAATTAAAAAAATTAATTTACATTTAAATCCTGACTTTGGCTATGGTAGGAATGAACTTTAATATTCCTTGTCTCATGAACTGGGAGTGACTAAATGTGTCCCTAGTTGCAGTATTATTTTTTGTTTTCTTATTTCTATTTTAGATTAAATCAGACAACATGTGCATGCTTTACCTATAAAGTTTCTCTCAATTCTTGGACAAAGATTCACTCAAATGAGCTGGAAGGTGAGAGGTTAAGAAGGCAGAAGCCTGGGAGTCACACAAACACATTACAGATGTCATGTCCCTGGGCTGAGTTTAGAAAAGACAAGATGTTTGCCAGGCAGAAAGAGGGCATATTGGAAATAGGCTGGCAATCCCAGTGGTTAGAGGAGCAGGAGGCAAAGGCTCAGAGGCAGCATAATAGAAGCGCCTATCAAATTATCAAATTAATAGTTCCACAAAGCTTGTTACAAAAAATTGCACTCCTCTAGGCCCATTTTCCTTTTCCCTCACAACACTTTTCTCTTTTTCCTCTGTCCAATACTTACAGCATTTAATGTGTTGATACATCTGTCTTCCCTCTACCAGATGGTGACTCCCTTGAGAACAGGGACTGTGTCTTATCTACTGTTAATTACCCAGTGTCTACAGCAGAGAACTTCGGAAACCTTTCTAAACCTGGGCTTGCTGCTGCGTAAAATGCAGTGGATAATCCCTACTTCATATGGCTGGTATGAAAGTTTAACCTTTGTATGAGGTCATATTTGTAACATACTTACCAGCATGCACGTAATAAAATACTGAAAGAGTAAATCTATGAATAAATGTAGTGACCCAAGCACCAACTCTCTACTCCTGCTTTTCACTCAGCCTAGGAAAAATTACAACGGAATCCTTCCCCTATGGAGAAATCATGATTCCTATTTCTGTCTTTGGCCACAATTTTCTTATTTTCTTGTTGTTCCACTCCACCTCGTAGCAGAAATATCACGGATTCTGTAGGCGCTTCCTGGTTCTAGGTTGTGGAGCTCCTCAGGGCTTGGAAGTGAGTAGAAAGAAATGTTCAACTTCTGTTTCTCTTCTCTTTCCCTCTCCTCCTTTCCCCTCCTGTGGGGGAAACAAACGAACAAAAGCAAAAATTAATTTAAAAAATGTAATTTCTTCAAAGACTTTGCACGTGAGCAGTGGCGTGGCCAGTGGTGATCCTTGTGTGCATGGAATATCGAGGGCGTGCTCCTGCCTCCAGAGAAAGTGGTCGAGCAGGACAGCTGGCATCCACGGCTTCCACATCCCCAGTGCCTCCATCCTTCATCTTTCACCAGTACTGACAGGAACACTGCTGCGTGGGATCTGAACTGGGCCCCAAAAACCTCTAGGTAGCAGGCAGGTACTACTCCATTGGAGGTGACATCCCTCTGGTGACGCTGAAAACCTGGATTGTGTTTTCTAACTCTGTCTGCTTCACACCTCCAGATGTGAATCTTCAGAATATTATTTGCTGGGCTATCGGATGGAGACTAGTCTCACAAGCCTAAAGGACTTCCTTTAATATTTCACGAAAGCATTACATTTCTTTTTTTCTTTCTTTTTTGGGACAGAGTATTGCTCTGTCGCCAGGCTGGAGTGCAGTGGCACGATCTCGGCTCACTGCAACCTCTGACTCCCAGGTTCAAGTGATTTTCCTGCCTCAGCTTCTCAAGTAGCTGGGATTATAGGCATGCACCACCACGCCCAGCTAATTTGTTTTTTGTATTTTTTTTTTTTAGTAGAGACAGGGTTTCACTATGTTGACCAAGATAGTCTCAATCTCCTGACCTCGTGATCCGCCTGCCTTGGCCTCCCAAAGTGCTGGAATTACAGGCGTGAGCCACTGTGCCTGGCCTACACTTCTTCTATTTAGGTTCACTGTCCGTATTTGGAAAGAACATGCTACAACTTGAAGGAGAAATCACAAGATATACTAAAAAATATTTTGAAATAAAAACAAAAACATAACACAATAAAACTTATGGAGTACAGCAAAAGCAGTGCTAAGAGGGAAATTTATAGCCATAAATGCCTATGTTTTAAAAACAAGAAACATCTCAAATCAATAACTTCACTTTATGACTTGTGGGCCTAGCAAAAGAAGCACAAACTAAATCTGAAGCTGGTAGAAGGAAGGAGATTAAGACTAGAGCAGAGGATGTGAAATAGAGAATAGAAAAAATAGAAAGTCAATTGAAAGAAACAAAATGTTAGTTATCAACAAAATTAACAAACTTTGAGTTTGAATGACTACCAAGAAAAGGACACACATAGATGAAAGTGAGAACATGATTACCGACCTTACAGAAATAAAGCTTGTAAGAGAATACAAATGCCAATAAATTATATAGCCTATATGAAATGGAAAACTAGAAATACACAAATTACCAAAACTGACTCAAGAAAAAAATAAAAATTCTGCATAGACTTATAACAAATAAAACGATTGAATCAATAATCAAAAATCTCCCTTTGAACAAAGAAAAGTGAAAGACTACAGGGCTTCATTTGTGAATTCTACCAAACCATTAAGGAAGAATTAACACCAATTCTTCTCAAGCTCTTCCAAAAAATAGAAGAGGTAACAGTATTTCATAGCCCATTTTATGGGGCCAGCATTATGCTGATACCAGAACTAGAGAAAGAAATGACAAGAAAAGAAATTATAGACCACTCTTCCTTAAGAATACAAATGCAGAGATCTTCAACAAATACTAAAATATTAAAAGGATTATACACCAGGAACAAGTGGGATTTATCCCAGGAATCTGAGGGTAGTTCCCCTCAGTGAAACATAAATCGATCAGTGTATAGAGCACAATAAAAGAATGAAGGGAAAACCCCACATGATTATCTCAAATGATGCAGAGAAAGCATTTGACAAGAACCAACAGCATTTCATGATAATAAACAATCAGAAAAATAGGAATAGGATGGAATTACTCCAACATGATTATGGACATTTATGATAAGCCCACAGATAACAGCACACTCAATGGTTAAAGACTGAAAGCCTTTCCCTAGGACCAGGGACAGGACAAAATGCCTCCTTTCATGGCTGGTATTCCACTTTGTATCAGAAGCTCTAGACAGATAATTAGGCAAGAAATGAAAGGCATCCAAATTGGAAATGAAGAAGTAAAACTATTTATTTACAGATAGCATGATTCTATACGTTGAAAATGCCAACACAGCAAGACCCTGTCTCTACAAAGAAATTTTAGCCAGGCGCAGTGGCTCATGCCTGTAATCCCAGGACTTTGGGAGGCCGAGGTGGGTGGATCACCTGAGGTCAGGAGTTCGAGACCAGCCTGGCCAACATGGTGAAACCCCATCTCTACTAAAAATGCAAAAATTAGCCGGGCGTGGTGGTGCACACCTGTAGTCCCAGCTACTCAGGAGGCTGAGGCAGGAGAATCATTTGAACCCGGGAAGTGGAGGTTGCAGCGAGCCGAGATTGCACCACTGCACTCCAGCCTGGGTAACAGAGTGACTCTGTCTAAAAAAAAAAAAGCTGGGCGCAGTGGCTCACGCCTGTAATCCTAGAACTTTGGGAGGCCGAGACGGGTGGATCACGAGGTCAGGAGTTCGAGACCATCCTGGCTAACACAGTGAAACCCCGTCTCTACTAAAAATACAAAAAAAATAGCCAGGTGTGGTAGCAGGTGCCTGTAGTCCCAGCTATGTGGGAAGCTGAGGCAGGAGAATGGCATGAAGCTGGGAGGCGGAGGTTGCAGTGAGCCAAGATCACGCCACTGCACTCCAGCCTGGGCGACAGAGCAAGACTCCATCTCAAAAAAAAAAGAAAAAAGAAAAAAAGAAGAAGAAAGCTGTTATAGGTTTTGGGGAATATGTTCCCCAAAAGACGTGTTAAGGTTGTAAACCCCAGTACCCGTGAATAAGACCTTTTTTGGAAATAGTCTTTGCAGATGTAATCAAGTTCAATGAAGACATTAGGGTGGGCCTTTATCCAATATGACTGCTGTCTTTAGAAGAATAGATGCAGACAGACATGAAGAAGGCCAGGTGATGACAGAGGCAGAGATAGGAGTGAGGCCTCTACAAGCCAAGGACAGCCACGGACTGCTGGCAACCGCACGAAGCTAGGGAGAGGCAAAGGAAGACTACCCTGAACCCCGCACAGGAAGCATAGCCCTGCTGACACCTTGACTTTGGACTTCAGCCTCCAGAACTGTGAGAAAATACATTTACGTTGTTTGAAAAAGGAAAGAAATATACATACAGATGCCAAGACGCGAATAAAGAAAGATAAGAAAATTAAAGGATCAGTCCAGCAGGTCTGACAATTGACTATCATAGTTCCAGAAATAGCAAAGAAAATGAAGGAAATTTTCAAAGAAATAATACAAGCAAAATTCTCAGAATTGAAGGACTCTACCCTCTGGACTGAGAGCACTCCCGACCTCAGTGACGCATATTAAGAAAAGGACTCATACCAAGATATATCATTGTGAAACTTCAGGATACTAAGAATGAAGACAATATCCTAGAAGTTCCCACAGCTGGGAAGACAGTGACCCACAAAGCCATAGGAATCAGAATAGCGTGAGACTTCTCAACAGTAAAAGCAGCAGGCAGGAAAAATTCTCCAAAATTCTGTAGAATATTGACTTTTAACTTAGAATTTTATTTCCAGCAAAACATTTGCCAAATATCAATCAAGAACAAAGACATTTTTTCATGTCTGTAATCCCAGCACTTTGGGAGGCCAAGGCGAGAGGACTGCTTGAGCTCGGGAGTTCGAGACCAGCCTGGGCAACACAGCAAGATCTCATCTCTTAAATAATTATTTTAAAAATAGAACAAAGGGCCAGGCATGGTGGCTCACACCTGTAATCCCAGCGCTTTGGGAGGCCGAGGCAGGCGGATCACCTGAGGTCAAGAGTTTGAGACTAGCCTGGCCAACATGGTGAAACCTCATCTCTGCTAAACAAAACAAAACAAAACAAAACAAAACAAAACAAAACAAAACAAAACAAAACAAAAAAAACGAAAAAAATTAGCTGGGCATGGTGGCATGCGCCTGTAGTCCCAGCTACTCAGGGAGGCTGAGGCAGGAGAACTGCTTGGACCCAGGAGGAGGAAGTTGCAGTGAGCCAAGATCGTGCCACTGCACTCCAGCCTGGGTGACAGAAGGAGACTCCATCTCAAAAAAAAAAAAGAAAGATGTTTTGGATATGCAAAGACCCAAATAATTTCCCATATACCTTCGTTTTGGGAACTGCTAGAAGATGTGCTCCAGCAAAGTGGACATAGCTTTTTAGGTCAGGACTATAAGGAGACAGACTTGGGCTGTCCATGGCCCTGAGGCAGAGGCAGCTTGAAAAAGAAGTCAGCCCACAGAAGGGAAGAGGATCAAGAGACAGACAGAGAAAGAGCCTGAAAATATCAAGCTGTCAGGTCTAATATGCCTGCAGATGGCCTATCATGGCCTTCCCAGTTATTTAAGCTGCTACATTCTCCTTCCATTTAAGCTAGTTTGAGCTGGCTTCCTGGCACATGCAACCAAGGAGCTCTGTCTCATACAGTTCATAAAGTACATAGGCCAATGCTTGGTACAGAGGAAGTACAAAATCATTAGTAGCCCTTACTACTACCAATAATAACACTGAAACTAAAATGAGAGTGGTGTGAGTAATACATAAAAGTAAGTGAACTTTTTTTTTGAGACGGAGTCTCATTCTGTCTCCAGGATGGAGTGCAGTGGCGTGATCTCGGTTCACTGCAACCTCCAGCTCCCGGGTTCAAGAGATTCTCCTGCCTCAGCCTCCCAAGTAGCTGGGATTACAGGCACGTACTACCATGCCCAGCTAATTTTTGTATTTTTAGTAGAGATGGGGTTTCACCATGTTGGCCAGGATGGTCTCGATCCCTGACCTCATGATCCGCCCACCTCGGCCTCCCAAAGTAGTGGGATTACAGGCGTGAGCCACAGTGCCTGGCCATAAGTGAACTTTTATATGCTCTTTCCTATGTTTTAAGAATTTTCCAGCCTGGGCAACATAGTGATACCCCCAACTCTACAAAAATAAAAAATGAGCTGGGCATGGTGGCACACACCTGTGGTCCCAGCTACTCAGGAGGCTGAAGTGGGAAGATTGCTTGAGCCCAGGAGGTGGAGGCTGCAGTGAGCTATGATGGCACCACTGCACTCAGCCTTGAGGAGAGAGTGAGACTCTGTCTCAATAAAATAAAATAAAATAAAATAAAATAATTATTATTCTTACACTGTTCACACTTCTACCTTTCCCATGGTTTTTGTTCGAACAAACCTTAAACTCAATTTCTCTTTGGAGACTTCCCTTAGTTTTCTTGTCAGGTGATTCCTCATTGACGGCTGAAGGTGGGATGAACATGTGGTTTGCCTTTTTTGTATCTGCTGCTTTTTGATCAATATTCTTCATTTCCCTGGGGGGAAAACACAGAGACATATGGAAAAAGGCTGGAGTGATTAACATGTCCTCAGTGTTCTGTATGTCCTATAAACTGATAGATCCACGTGACCATTTACAAAACATGTATTGAAGTATAACATAGAAACTAGGAGTGCACAGATTCTAAGTGTGCAGCTCAAGAAATTTTCATATACTGAGCACGCCCATGTAACCAGCACTCGGATCGAGAAAGAGAACGCTGCCAGCTCCTTAGAAGCTGTCTCACGTCCCTGCTCAGTCACTATCCTACTTCCTTAAGAGCAACCCTGCCCTGATGTCTAGTAGCACAGTTGTGTTTTAAGGCACCACTTTTATCTGTAGACAAAACTTTGAGAATCACTTTATTAATATAAGGCATGATGAGCTTCTCAACAATATCTTTTTTTCTTTTTTTTTTTTTGAGATGGAGTCTTGCTCTGTCGCCCAGGCTGGAGTGCAGTGACATGATCTTGGCTCACTGCAACTTCCGCCTCCTGGGTTCAAGCGATTCTCCTGCCTCAGCTTCCCGAGTAGCTGGGATTACAGGTGCATGCCACCATGCCTGGCTAATTTTTTGTATTTTCAGTAGAGACGGGGTTTCACTGTGTTAGCCAGGATGGTCTCGATTTCCTGACCTCGTGATCCGCCCACCTCGGCCTCCCCAAGTGCTGGGATTACAGGTGTGAACCACCGCGCCCAGCAACAATATCTTAAACAACAAAAAGTGGATGTATTTAGCAATGCAACTGCTAACACACAGTTACAAACTTCCTCTTGACAAAAAAATCTTTACTACAATTCACCTAATGAGAATTTATTTATTAAACAAGAGTATCCTTTATTTCTGAAATATATAAGCTATAAACTTAATCCTGGATATTCTATATGAATTTAATGTTAATTTTAAACTAGTTCTGAACTTTAAAACGTTCTGGGCATGGAATGGAAGGGTTATTTGCAACTTCCAGAAGAAATGCATTTCTTTGGACTCATCTTCCTTTGAACTGGATGAAATGTGGACCTGGTGGCTGGAACTTGAGCAGCCATTTCTTACCATGAAGTTAAATCATGGGCTGAAGCTAAATCATGGGCTGAAGCTAGTGGAGCAATATGATAAAAGATCTTGAGACCCTGTCACTATGAACTTTCATATCTGCTGGAGTCCTTGTAAATGAGAGAAAAGAAATTGTAATAAATTTTAGCCACTGTTTGAGTTTTTCTGTCACTCTAAGCCAAACCTAATTATAACTGATACAATTACCTACCTATGGGCCTAGTTCTGAGAAAAGTCTTTACAGACCTTAATTTATTTGATCAATACAACCCTACAAAGTAGGAAATACTATCGAATGACTGAAGTACAACAAAACGACTGAGGATCAGTGAGGTGTGTGCAAATAACCTTTCCATTTTTATTCCATGGCTAGAACTTAGCCCCATAGCCAGACCTACCTGTGGCCTTAAAAAGGCAAAAATAGTTTAATAGTCCATGGTCACAGAACCAGTAAGTAAAAAGACCTGTATCCCAACCTTAGCCTCTGCCATTCCATGGATCCCGCCATCAAGGCTTGTTATGACTATTGGGAGAGACAGATATGAGAGCAATCATAATGCCTGATGCCCAGAAGGTGCTGAAAATCTGTTGGGACAATGAACTACAGAATAAATAAAGCATAATGGACTGGTCGCAGTGGCTCATGCCTATAATCCCAGCACTTTGGGAGGCTGAGGCAGGCAGATCACAAGGTCAGGAGATCGAGACCATCCTGGCTAACACGGTGAAACCCTGTCTCTACTAAAAATACAAAAAAATTAGCTGGGCGTGGTGGCGGACACCTGCAGTCCCAGCTACTCGGGAGGCTGAGGCAGGAGAATGGCGTGAACCCAAGAGGCGGAGCTTGCAGTGAGCCGAGACTGCGCCTCTGCACTCCAGCCTGGGCGACAGAGCAAGACTCCGTCTCTAAAACAAAACAAAACAAAACAAAACAAAACAAAAAAAGAATAAATAAAGCATAATGAACAACAGTTACAGAGGCAGAAGCAAAGAGCCCCAAAGAGCAGTCCCTATGTCTTCTCCCTTCTCCATCCTGACCCTCTCCCCCTTCACACAGGCTTGGGTCTTCTACCTTATGTTTATTTATTTATTTAGAGACAGGGTCTCACTCTGTCACCCAGACTGGAGTGCACTGGCATGCTCCCGGCTCACCTCAACTTCTGCCTCCCAGGCTCAAGCGATTCTCCTGCCTTGGCATCCCAAGTAGCTGGGATTACAGGTGTGCGCCACTACCACCCAGCTATTTTTTCTATTTTTAGTAGAGATGGGGTTTCACCATGTTGGCCCGGCTGGTCTCAAACTCCTGACCTCAAATGATCCACCCGCCTCGGCCTCCCAAAGTGCTGGGATTACAGGTGTGAGCTACTGTGCCCAGCCTTCTACCTTATGTTTAAATAGCCCCTGTTGCTTACCATCTGATCTTGCCTTTTTGATGCAGAATTTTATTCCTTCTGCTTCCTAGGAATCCCATCCATCCACAGGGACTTACATCTTCCCCTTCATGTCCCAGGCTCTGCCTTCCGACTTTAGCCTTGTTGAGACTGCCCTCTACCAAGTCGCCTACCTGTCTCTGCCCCACGTTTTGGAGTCTGGCCACCACACTGCTGCTTGCTGCTTCCCTACTGTCCTTTGTCCCCTTGGCTTTATGGTCAGTGTGTCTGCATGTATGGACTCTCCTCCTTCCCTTCTGGTCACTCCTCCCCTTACAGAATATTCTGTCCTCCCTGACGTATGTGGTTGCCCTCCAAGGTTCTGTCCTCAACCTCAGCTTCCACATCTGTAAAATGGGGATAAGTAAATAATTGTACCACTTTAAACACACTGTCTTATAACCTAAACTTCGGTCCAATAATATGTTGTGACCATCTTTCCTTGTAAAACAAAAATAGAAGGAGGTTTTTCTTGGCTGCAGAGTATGGAGGTATGATAGTTTTATTTAACCAATCATCTTTTGATGAACATTAATGCTGAACTGCATTCCTGTGGTGGTGGTGGTGGTGATGTCTAACGGGGTTTTGTGAATGTGTGTGGTCTGTGTCCCATAATATTTTATAAATAACTCAATTGTGGCCGGGTGTGGTGGCTCATGCCTGTAATCCCAGCACTTTCGGAGGCTGAGGCGAGCAGATCATGAGGTCAAGAGGTCAGGACCATCCTGGCCAACATGGTGAAACCCAGTCTCTACTAAAAATGCAAAATTAAAAGGCCGGGCATGGTGGCTAACGCCTGTAATCCCAGCACTTTGGGAGGCCGAGGCGGGTGGATCACGAGGTCAAGAGATCGAGACCATCCTGGCTAACACGGTGAAACCCTGTCTCTACTAAAAATATAAAAAATTAGCCAGGCGTGGTGGCATGTGCCTGTAATCCTAGATATTTGGGAGGTTGAGGCAGGAGAATCGCTTGAACCTGGGGGACGGAGGTTGCAGTGAGCCGAGATTGCACCACTGCACTCCAGCCTGGCGACAGAGCGAGACTCTGTCTCAAAAAATATATAAAAATAAAAATAAAACCCAATTGTATTATACTGCATAACAAAGTATTTATCTACATATTCATATTTCTCTGTCCCTCTTATTATGGGAGACATGGATAGCTGTCTAGCCAATAGCAATTCCCTCTTTTTCGTTTGTAAACTGAATCCCATTTTGTTTTGGACAACAAAGTGCCCAGTTCTATGGAAGGTCCAGTCCAGTTGTGGAAATCTCGCCCTCCTTGGCCAGATATTTCCCATGCTTCCCTTGCAGACAGGGTGGCTCCATGAAAGAGTTATAGGGGCATGAAGGAAAGACATGAGAGAGACAAAGAAAGATAAAAGAAAGTGAGCTATTCTTTATGGAAAAATGCCAGCTAATAAATGTAGAAGGAATGGCAGAAGTAGAAAAATCACCATTTTCCAACCTTAAATGTAATAGTTAATCAGGCAAAGACCACTGATGAGTGCTAAAACCACTGTGTGAAAGATGTTGGGGAAGCACATTCACACAGTCTGGGAGAATCACATCATTTATTCCTGACTAATTAGAAAGACAAACATGTGCTCTTACAATGCAGAGATCTGGTAGATACCAGTTTAACCAAGTGTTTAAACTTAGCATCACCAGCAGCAGAGCAACCTGACATGATATGCCTCCTAATGGGATGCAACATAAATATACAACATCACCTGTGAAAGATTCTGGGCAAAATGATTTAACTTGAATCTAATCAAACCTCTAGCATAGACCTAATGTCCAGTGTACAGAAAACATAGGCTATATTGGAACAAATTCAATGCTACTTTGAGGAAATATCAGAAAAACCCAGAATGTGGCTTGAGCTTTTCAAAAAAGTCCATGTCATAAAAAAACAACTAATAAAGGTGGGGGGGCAGGATACTGTTATAGATTCAAAGACACCAAAGAGATAAAACTAAATACAATTTCTGGCTAGGCACGGTGGCTCACGCCTATAATCTCAACAGTTTGGGAGGCTGAGGCGGGGGCAGATCACCTGAGGTCAGGCGTTTGAGACCAACCAGGCAACATGGTGAATCCCCTTCTCTACTAAAAACACAAAAATTAGCCGGGCATGGTGGTGCACACCTATAGTCCCAGCTACTCGGGAGGCTGAGGCGGGAGGATTGCTTGAGCCCAGGAGGCAGAGGCTGCAGTGAGCCAAGATCACACCACTGCACTCCAGCCTGGGCAACAGAGTGAGACTCTGGCTCAAAAAACAAAAAACAAAATATAATTTGTGATTCTTGATTGGATCCTGGAGCAGCAGGTAAAGCCAAAGACACACTGAGTTAGGCACAGTGGCTCATGTCTGTAATCCCAGCACTCCAGGGGAGGCTAAGGAAGGAGGATCACTTGAATCCAGGAGTTTGAGGCTGCAGCAGGCTGTAATTGAGCTGCTGCACTGCAGCCCGGGTGACTGAGTGGGACCCTGTCTCTAAAAATTAAAATACATTTTGGGGACAATTGGGGAAATCTGAATTTGGATTAGCTATTAGAGAGAGAAAGCAAATGGGGCAAAATGTGAATACTTGGCAAATGCCTGATGGACAGTTCAGTGTACTATCCTGATGGACAGTTCAGTGTACTATCCTGATGGACAGTTCAGTGTACTATCAACTTTCTGAAAGGTTTTTCTAAGTAAAATAAAATTTCTGAAAAAGGCAGAAGACAGAGGAAAATGTCCATAATATGCTGCTAGTGGGAAAAAATAGGTCTAAAAAACAGACCAACAGTATGACTCTACACTACTTTATTTAGTGATACGGATATATGGGCCCAGAAAAAAAAGACTGGAAGGATTTATAGGAAAATGTTGGCAATGTGTATCTCTTGGTACTTTTATGTGGTTTCCGGGTCCTTTGTTTGCTTTCATTGAACACATAATGTTTTTGTAGTTAGAAAAAAAAAATAACAACAAAAAAAGCTCTGGTCTCTGTTATTAGGAGTTTATAATCTGACCACAAGAAAGCTGATTATGCTTATGATGGTTACAGGAAACCCCCCTGCCCCACCAACCCATTTAAAAATGATGATGATGGTGTGCTGCAAAGGATGAGTGCGGAACAACGGCATTCCCCAAAGCCCCTTCCATACCTGGAGAAGTTGTCTTGCAGCTCCTTTAGATGCTTGTCAAAATAATTCCATTCAGTCCAGTGACGCTGGTACAACTGATTGAGGTTGTCTTTCCGCTTCTTCATGCTGCACAGGGTCTCGCTGATGACATCAGTATACGCTGGGGTGCAGTCAGTGGCTTCCGCTGTCAAGGAAATCCCCGTACTGTGGAACTGTGTTGACCCTGCATTATTAGTGGCATGAGCGCAGTGCATGGGGAAGAGGGGCATGGAGGACAGAGCTGGGAAAATGCCCTGCGTTTCTGGATAAGATACCTGAAATCTGAGCAAGAGATGACTCTCCTGCTCTTTGACCATGGCCTGCTTTGGAGGGAAGAGGCCATCCTATCCGTGGCCAGGCGTTCTCTACGTAGCAATAAAGTCCTTCTCTGCCCCTGTGGATGGAAGGCAGGGCTAAGAAATACTTTTTTAGACTGTCATCTGAAATTCTTATTCTATTATCACAGCGGTGAATAGGAAGGGCTCCCAGCTTTCCTTTTCTCTCAGCCCAAGGCCTCATTCTCCATCTCGTTTGTATATAAAAATATTCTTGGCCAGGCGCGGTGGCTCACGCCTGTAATCCCAGCACTTTGGGAGGCCAAGGCAGGCAGATCACGAGGTTAGGAGATTGAGACCATCCTGGCTAACACTGTGAAATCCCATCTGTACTAAAAATACAAAAAATTAGCTGGGCATGGTGGCACATGCCTGTAATCCCAGCTACTTGGGAGGCTGAGGCAGGAGAATCGCTTGAACCCAGGAGGCGGAAGTTGCGGTGAGCCGAAATCGCGCCACTGCACTCCAGCCTAGGCAACAGAGTGAGACTCTGTCTCAAAAAAAAAAAAAAAAAAAAAGAAAATTCTCCCTCTGCTCTGCCCTCCTTCCATCCCTTCTTGATTGGTTAGAATCTCAGCTACACTCGCCACAAGCTGTGGGACCTCAGACAAGATAGCAGTCATCCTCTGTGCCTCCATTTCCATATCTGTAAAACAGAGATAATAATGCCCACTTTAGATGATGTTAATCATAATCCTGGTAGTTATTTATGTAGTATCAGCTGTATGCCATTTAATCCTCATCACAACACTGTAAGTTTGGTAAAACTATCCAAATTTTAGGAATGAGTAGATAAAGATATTGAGCTTGGAGGTCGAGCTGTGCACATAAGATCTCAAAGCCAGTGGTTGCTAAACTGGGACTCAAATCTAGGGCTGCATATCCCAACCCAGGTTCCTTCCACTACACTAAACTGTCCTTAGAGAACAATGAAGTGATGTTTGGGAAAACATGTTGCAAGAAATAAAACACTATGAAATGTGAGTTGTTGTTATTACTCTCTCCCTATAGAACATGTAAATAAGTTTGTGGACATGCAGTTCTGTGCAGAAGATGCAAAGTCCTCCTAGTTCATTACGAAACTCCTCCTGTTGGGGAGCTCAATGTAGACGTGGATCATCCCAGCCCTTGTTATCTGCCAGGCACTAGCCTTTATCTCTGTTGTGTCTGTAATCTGCATAATAGCCCTATGAGGCAGGTACTCTTATCCCTATTTTACAGGTGAAAAAAATGAGGCACAGAGAGAAGCTGGAACTTATCTCAAATCACTGGGTTTGCAGT
The DNA here is from genome assembly GCF_028858775.2 of Pan troglodytes. Lineage (NCBI taxonomy): Eukaryota > Metazoa > Chordata > Mammalia > Primates > Hominidae > Pan > Pan troglodytes. Next base: position 40,604,762 of record NC_086016.1, read on the forward strand.
AGAGTTGGTTCCTGAGTCCAGGTCTATTTGAACCAATAGACCAGTTTGATTCCAAATAGAACCCATGTTCTCTGACTCCTATGGTAAGCTGCTAAGACTCAGGACACCAATATATGCCACACTTGTTTTCTTTTTTGAGATGGAGTTTTACTCTTGCTGCCCAGGCTGCAGTGCAATGGCGTGATCTCGGGTCACTGCAACCTCCACCTCCTGGGTTCAAGCGATTCTCCTGCCTCAGCCTCCCAAGTAGCTGCGATTATACAGGCATGCACCACCAGGCCCAGCTAATTTTTTTTTGTATTTTTAGCAGAGACGGGGTTTCACCATGTTGGCCAGGCTGGTCTCAAACTCCTTACCTCAGATGATCCGCTCATCTCGGCTCTCACAGTGCTGGGATTACAGGCGTGAGCTACCACGCCTGGCCAACCACACCTGTTCTCTTGAGATCTGAGCTTTCTATTAGATCTTTAGGATAAATGGCAACAGGGCCAGGAATATGCTGATGGGTCTAAGGGAGGAGTGTGTCTGAGGAGGGTGTTAGATGAAACATACATGTGGACAACAAATTCCTGGTCAGTACATACTCTGGGGTCAACGAGTGTCTGGGAAGCACTATTTAGTTTCAATATATGTTAGAATACCAAGTTAGCACATTCATTCTGGTAGGTGGAAAACAGATTTTGCACACAAGGAAATTTGACACACCCTGGGGTCTCACGGCCAGTTCACGAGGCTGGCTCTAGATTTGGAACTAAGATGAGCACGATTCTGACCCTGAGGCTCGCACCACTGGCCACCTCTGGCGAGTACACATGGTGTGCCAGGCGCTGTGCTAAGGCCTGGGTGCCATTCCCTGACCTTTGCTTCTGGGAAGAGGACGCAGGGGCCTGGAGCAGTGCACACCCTGCCCACAGTGACAAGGATATGGGGTGCTCGTGGTCTTTTCCCTTCTGACTATCAACACATTCTTGCCGTGCTGCTGCAGACTGGCATATTTCTGGAGAAAGTACACAATCAGAGGGCTCTTCCCATAAATGTTGAAGAGGTTTGAAGTCAGCTCAGGGCTTTTGCAGGCAGCACACGACTAAGGATGAAAGAAAAAGGAAAAATAAAGGATATTGTCATTTTTACAGTCTGTATTAAGAACCAGAAAGGCATCAAAGCACTCATGTCCTTTGATCCAGTAATTCCAGTTTTAGGATGCATCCTAAGAAAATTACTCAAAATAAAGCAAAAAAAGGTCAAGGGGCAAAGATGTCCACTGCAGAGATGTTTACTATACATAGCAAAATATGAGAATAACTTAAATGTTCAAGGAGAAGACATTGATCTCTTTACCCAAAGGAATGGTATGTCACTATTAAAATGTTTATGAAGAGTTGATAACCTAAAAAAGGTTTCAGGTATAATAGTAAATTTTTAAATACTGAGATGCAAAGTTTGATAGTGTTTTTTATATGTGTGTGTGTGTGTGTATATATATATATATATATTATTTTATTTTATTTTATTTTTGAGACTTGGGTCTCAATCTATCGCCCAGGCTGGAGTGCAGTGGCACAATCTCAGCTCACTGCAACCTCCATCTCCTAGATTCAAGCAATTCTCCTGTCTCAGCCTCCCGAGTAGCTGGGATTACAGGGGCCCACCAGCCACCATGCCCAGCTAATTTTTGTATTTTTAGTAGAGACAGGGTTTCACCACATTGGCCAGGCTGGTCTCAAACTCCTGACCTCAGGTAATCTGCCCGCCTTGGCCTCCCAAAGTGCTTGGATTATAGGCATGAGCCATCGTGCCCAGCCGATAGTGTTATATATTTTATAGAAAATAATTTAGTAAAAGCCAGGTGCGGTAGCTCACACCTGTAATCCCAGCACTTTGGGAGGCCGAAGCAGATCGCAAGATCAAGAGATTGAGACCAGCCTGGCCAACATGGTGAAACCCTGTCTCTACTAAAAATACAAAAATTAGCTGCGCTTGGTGGCATGCGCCTGTAGTCCCAGCTACTCAGGAGGCTGAGGCAGGAGAATCACTTGAATCTGGGAGGCGGAGGTTGCAGTGAGCCGAGATTGCACCATTGCGCTCCAGCCTGGAGACAGAGTGAGACTCCGTCTCAAAAAAAAAAAAAAAAAGAAAATTATTTAGTAAAAAACAGATAGATGAGAGACTGGAATGCTCTTACCAAAACGTTAATAATTCATTCAGCAAATATGTATTGAGTGATTACTATGTATAAATACTATTTTAGGTGCTGGAGATTCAGCAGAGAACAAGACAAATTCCAGCCCTTATGGAGTTTGCATTACAGTTGGAAGAAAACAATGAAAAAAATCAACAAATAAAGGAATAACATGATATGATGAATACTAATAAGATCAATCAGGCCAGGGTATGGAGAGTGGTAGGGAGGAGAGGACTGGGGTTCCATGGGGTGATCAGGGAAGGCTGTGAGGTGAGACCCCAGGGATCCTGAATGCTGTGGGGAAGGGAGCCATGGGAAGGTCTATCAGGAGTTGTTCCTGGCTAAGAGGACAGCAGGTGCAACAGATCCAGCCACTGATATGTGCTTGGTGTGGCTGAGGGGCAGAAATGAGGTGGCTCACAGGGGTGGGGGCGGGTGCAGAGGGAGCAGGTGCTGTGGTCATGGTGAGGAGCTGGGATATTTTTCTAAGGGTCATGGAAGCCACTGGCAGATTCTGAGCTGGGGTACAATATAATCTGAGTAATCTGTTAAGGTCTCTTTGACTGATGGGAGGAGAAATGACTGTGAGGGTAAGAATGGGTGCAGAAGAGCAGTCAGGAGGCCCCTGCAGGAGTTGGGGAATTGCTGATGGGGCCCAGGACTTGGTGATTGCAGACAAGGGGTGAGAAGTGAGCAAATTTACAACATATGATAAAGGAGAACTGGCAAGATTTGCTGATGGACTCAACTCTACGTAGGTGTGAGAAAGAGAAGAGTCTAGGGCGGCTCAGAGGACTTGGGTGTCAGCTGCTCAGGTGGGACAATCTGGGGAGGAACAGGCTGGGGCGGTGGGAAAGTCAAGTCCCGTTTTGGATGCTATTTGAGATGCTAATAGACAGCCAGGAGGAAACAGATCAGAAAGAGAACAGGCTGGGGCCAAGAATGGTTTGTTTTCTTCTGCCTTTTTCCAAAAATGACAATACTGCTTTTGTGTTTAAAAAAATAATACATTTTATTTTGAAGAAGCAGTTATACCTTAAGGGAACAAAAATTCCACTTCACAAATAAAGGCTGCAGCAGTACCCAATCACACTATTTTCTAATCCTGTTCTAATGGGATAGGGTTGCATTTAATTAATTGTCTAATGGGATTTCTTCTGTCTCCAGCAAGGTTTCTCAACTTCAGCACTACTGAAATTCGGGGCTGGATATTTCTTTGTTGTGGGAGGCTGTCCTGTGCATTGTAGGATGCTGAGGAGCATCCCTGGCCTCCCCCAATGTCCCCCTGCCCCCAGTTCTAACAACTAGAAATGTCTCCAGAGCTGGCCAAATGTCTCCCAGAGGACAAAACTGCCCCAGTTGAGAACCACTATTCTAACAGCAAGATACCACTGGAATCACAGAAACCTGGAGTTAGCAGGGAATTTATAGATCATTTGGTCCAGTGATTCTGACATGCTGTCTCCTAATGGAGGCCATGCTGTGTCCAGTGGTCACCAGGGAAATGAGTGAAACAAGGAAAAATCTACACGAGTCTAAGTAAATTGATTCACTTTAAAGACCTTTTTAAATTTTTTGATTTGTGATATTAATGACTTTCTTTTATAAAATGCTACTGACGACAGACAGCAGTCATTTTGTTTTAATGAATTTACTTAGTAAAAAAAAAATTTTTTTTCAAAGCCTACCAAAGTCCAGCATCTGGGATCCACTAATGCAGTGCAAAGGTTTCTCTGAGGGTGATTCTTTGGCAACCCAGCGTCCTTCCCCTTTCCTAACAGCCCCTGACTCTGGTGTGTTTTTGAGGGGGTGATCTGGCCTCTACTGCATTTGGGCTTGAAGTTTTGCTTTTTGTTGTTGTTGTTGTTGTTTTTGAGATGGAGTCTCGCTCTGTCACCCAGGCTGGAGTGCAGTGACGCAATCTCTGCTCACTGCAACCTCCGCCTCCTGGGTTCAAGCAATTCTCCTGCCTCAGCCTCCCGAGTAGCTGGGATTACAGGCACCTGCCACCATGCCTGGATAATTTTTGTATTTTTAGTAGAGGTGGCGTTTCGCCATGTTGGCAAGGCTGGTCTCGAACTCCTGACCTTAGGTGATCCGCCCACCTCGACCTCCCAAAGTGTTTGGATTACAGGTGTGAGCCACCATACCCAGCCAACTAATATTAATTTTAAAATTATTTGCATTACTGTGGGCTGGGAGCGGTGGCTCACGCCTGTAATCCCTTTGGGAGGCCAAGGTGGGCTGATCATTTGAGGTTAGGAGTTTGAGACCCGCCTGACCAACACGGCAAAACCCCATCTCTACTAAAGATACAAAAATTAGCTGGGTGTGGTGGCACACACCTGTAATCCCAACTACTTGGGAGGTTGAGGCAGGAGAATAGCTTGAACCCAGGAGGTAGAAGTTGCAGTGAGCCAAGATCGCACCACTGCACTCCAGCCTGGGCAACAGAGTGAGACTCCGTCTCAAAAAAAAAAAAAAAATTATTTGCATTCCTGTGGTATGGGCATCCCTCTCCTCATCTCTTTAAACTTCAGTAAAGTCTTCCATTCTTCCATATACACAAATACATGCACACAGAGGCCTTGTGTGAGTGGTTTTTGTAAAAATCAGAAGAGTTCCACATTCGGGCTGATGCAGTTAGTATGTGCATAGTGTATGCAGGACAGACAAGGAGCTTAGTGCCAGGAAAACATCAGGCCCCCAGAGGTCACAAACATATTTGAGAGGGTACTAGACTTCAAACAAATTAGATAACAAATGCTTAAGCCAATTTTTAGCTAAATTCCAAGGAATAGAGTGACCCCTGGTGATACTGGGGGGTTATGTGAGTAAAGATTTTATTGAGAATAGGTAATAATATAAAATATTGGGAAAAAATTGGGGAAGATGTTTTATATAATCTTAGAATGGTAAAATGCTTAGCAACAAATGAAATCTAAAAGCTATAAGAGACTACTAAATATGACTATAATAATTAAAAACTTCTAAGGTAAAACACCACGATTAAAGTCAAAAGATTAGCCCAGGGGTGGTGGCTCATGCCAGTAATCCCAGCACTTTGGGAGGCCGAAGGGGGTGGATCACCTGAGATCGTGAGTTCGAGACCAGCCTGGCCAACATGGTGAAACCCCGTCTCTATTAAAAATACAAAAATTAGCCAGGTGTGGTGGCACATGCCTGTAGTCCCAGCTACTGGGGAGGCTGAGACACGAGAATCACTTGAACCCAGGAGGTGGAGGTTGTAGTGAGCTGAGACGGCACCACTGCACTCCAGCCTGGGTGACAGACTGAGACTGTCTCAAAAAAATAAAAACAAAAAAACAAGAAATCTACATTCCTTGTGGTACTTGGCCCAAATTCTATGGCCGACTCCCTTGCTAGCTGGTGCCTGGGGAAGCTCCCAAACCTCTCACCCTGTTCTGGTCCCACTACACAAGACTGAAATTCCTATTGATATAAACTACCATCCACTGAGGTTTGTGGGGAAGGGGAGGAGGAGAGAATGATGCTAGTGACTTTCCTGTGCTGGGCACTGAACTAGAGGGAAAGCTCAGTGGTTGAGAGCTCAGGCTCAGAGCCAGGCAGATCTGCATGCAAATCTTGGTTTTATCACTTATTTGCTTTTTATTTTATTTATTTATTTTTTTTGAGACAGTGTCAGACTCTGTTGCCCAGGCTGGAGTGCAGTGGCGCGATCTTAGCTCACTGCAACGTCCGCCTCCCAGGTTCAAGCGATTCTCCTGCCTCAGCCTCCCAAGTGGCTGGGATTATAGGCACGCCACCGTGCCCAGCTAATTTTTGTATTTTTAAGTAGAGACAGGGTTTCACCATGTTGGCCAGACTGGTCTCAAACTCCTGACCTCAAGTGATCCACCTGCGTCGGCCTCCCAAAGTGCTGGGATTACAGGCATGAACCACTGCATCCAGCCTTTATTTTTTTATTATTGTTATTCATTTTTTTACTTTTAGTATCACTTATTTGCTTTATGATATTTGACAAATTGGGTACCTGCTCCCAGCATCACTTTGCTCATTAATAAACTGGAGAATAACAATGGTAACTATCTCAGAGGACTGTGACAGTAGAAGAAAATGCACTGTTTGCATAAGGTTTGGCATAGTACCTGGCATATAGTATTCATTAAATGTTAATTATCATTTTCTTACCACACCTCTCACCCCCTTTGGAATCACCTTTACTATTAAATTTCCAATCATGTGCTCACCTTTTTAGGAAACATATTCTCACATTCTCTTGCTTCTGATATCCTCTTGACTTCTTGTGTAGGTTTCTTCAAGACCAGGGTCTGACAATGATGCTCTGTCAATGTGACATTAGCAAGAAAATGGCCATTAGGTTCAAGCAATTCTCGTGCCTCAGCCTCCTGAGTAGCTGGAATTACAGGTGTGTGCCACCGCACCCAGTTAAATTTTGTAGTTTTAGTAGAAACGGGGTTTCGCCATGTTGACCAAGCTGGTCTCAAACTCCTGGACTCAAGTGATCTGCCCACCTTGGCTTCCCACAGTGCGAGATTACAGGCGTGAGCCACTGTGCCCCGCTAAAGCAGTGTTTAGAGGGAAGTCTCTAGCCTTAAATAAATGCTCGTATTAGAAAAGAAGGTCTCATTTCATTCAGTTCAAATATTTTCTAATTTCCCTTGGCAACTCCTCTTTGATACACGGGTCTTCGTGAATTGAATATATATGTAAGCTCTGGGGGACTTGCAAAGTTTCCTACAAATATTTACCTCTATTTAGAGCCCTGGCTAAACCTCTTGATCAGTGGTCCCCAAGCTTTTTCTTTAAAAGTTTTATTGGGACATAATTCACATACTAACTTCTCTGAGCATCCATTTCTCCCTCAAAAAAAGAATAAAGTTTAAATAACAATAATGATGTGAAATTACCTAGGATGATACTTAACAGTTCCTGTTCTGTGTTTTCTTATATTCCGTATTCGTCTATTTGCCATCCATTAATTACCAGGGCTAGACTAACAGACAAAGTTGCTAACATACCTCTCCTACAATCCAGAGGCCACACTTTGAACCAACTCTTATATCTAACTCATACACCAAGCCAACTAGGGACAGCCCCTATGCCCCAGAGCCCATTGGAATTATTCAGTCCAGCCAATTCTAAACTTTTTTTATTTTTTTTGAGACAGGGTCTCACTGTCACCCAGGCTGGAGTGCAGTGGCTCAATCATGACTCACTGTAGCCTCAACCTCCTGGACTCAAGTGATCCTCCCACCTCAACCTCCTGAGTAGCTCGGACTACAGATGTGCACCATGGTGTCCAGCTAATTTTAAAATTTTTTTTGTAAAGACAGGGTCTCGCTATGTTACTCAGGCTGGTCTCGAACTTCTGGGCTCAAGCAATCCTACTGCCTCAGCCTCCCAAAGTGTTGGGATTACACTGTAATGTACCCAACTAATCCTAAACTGGTTATCATGCCTTGCTTTGTCTTTCCTGCTGAGAAACTTCAAAAAAGAGTGTGGCCTGTCCCTTCCCCATGCTCCTTTCTGCCTCCTGGCCAGCACTGGTGCTTCCCCCTGTGGCCCTGCATGGTGTGCTGAGTTTAACATTACTCATGATTTCCAGGGCGAATTGCCAGGGGAATTGCAAGTGACACGAAACTTTTCTTTCAATGGCACTGACCTCTCTGTACTATCACAGTCACCAATATAAATTAAGACCTGGGTGCAAATTAGTTCCAATCTTAGTAATTACTGGTTTCTGGTGGTGGAGAGGAGCAGTCATCATGTCTTAAATTTATTTTCTTCTGGTGTCAGTAACCTCTCTTCCCCACAGATAACAGCACTGTGCTGACCTCATCACCACAAAAGTGGAACTTAATCAGTGCTTAGGCTGGGCAAGGTGGCTCACGCCTGTCATCCCAGCACTTTGAGAGGACGAGGCGGGAGGATCATGAGGTCAGGAGTTCGAAACCAGCCTGGCCAACATGGTGAAACCCCGTCTCTACTAAAAATACAAAAATTAGCCAGGCGTGGTAGCGCACGCATGTAGTCCCAGCTACTTGGGAGGTTGAGGCAGGAGAATCGCTTGAACCTGGGAGGCGGAGGCTGCAGTGAGCTGAGATTGTGCCACTGCACTCCAGCCTGGGCGACAGTGAGACTTCATCTCAAAAAAAAAAAGAAAAAAAATCAATGCTTATTGAACTGAAAAGACAACTACATCCTTTCATAAAATATTACTTGGTGCCAAGGCCCAGGCTGGAACCCCAAGTATAAAGTAGGTCAGCAAATTCTGTTCATACGAACCCAAGAAACCAGGGTTTTGGAGACAATAACTAAGCCAAAAGCCTACATTTCCCTTTTTGGTAGTCAATATACCTTTTGCAGTATTCTGCATTCGTAAGCTTTTTTCTGAGTTCTGCTTGGCTGAAGAGGTTTTTTCACTGGGTGAATTTGCACTAGACGACTTCAGGAGACAAAAGAGAGAAAGAGAGGGAGAAAGCGAGCGAGAGAACAAAATAAAATTGGCAGTGAGAGAAATACAAAAAAGTAATACATGCAATTTCTTTGCTATTTCTTCTTGTTCTCAGCAAAGGAACATGCAGAACGAGACCTTTCAGGTCCTCCCAGGAGCATGGCAGACAGCAGTGGCTGATGTGGAGAACACATGGGCTGGGGACCCAGGGCAACCAGGGTTCCAGTCCCAATTCTCTCACTCAACAGCCAGCAATCTGGGGCAAGTCATCAAACCTCTTTACCGCCTTGGTTTCCTTGTAGGATTAAGTCAGCAAATGCATGCAAATTACACGAATGCTCAAGGTGAGTGCTTCAAAAACATTGCTGTCACCCTTTATGCAATCACCTTTTTCAGCAAATGTTTCACTGGGCAACTACTAATGTGTCTGCACTGGGCAAACACTGAAACTGAGCCCCTGGCTTGAGGAGCTTCCAGTCTAGCAGGGGAGATAACAGGAAATAGACAGTTATACTGAAGTGTGGAAAGCATCCCCTATTTGTTATAGAGAGGCAATAGAAGTTAGGATTATGTTTGAATGTGACAGAGACTCAAAATAACAGTGGCTCAAACTAGGTAGAAATTTCTCTCCCACCATCCTGGGCAACATAGTGAGACCTTGTCTCTACAAAAAAAAAAAAAAAAAAAAAAAAAAATTAGCCAAGCACGCTGGTGTGCACCTGTAGTCCCAGCTACTTGGGAGGCTGAGGTGGGAGGATTGCTTGAGCCCGGAAGGTTGAGGCTGCAGTGAGCCATGACTGTGCTGCTGTACTCTAGCCTGGGTGACAGAGCAAACCCTGTCTTTAAATAAGTAAATATAAATACATTTCTCTCCCACATAAAAGTCTGAAGGCGGGCAAGCCTGGGTTCATATGGTGTTTCTAAGCACTGGTGGTGCTAAGTCCTCAGGGATTCTTTTTTTTTTTTTGAGACGGAATCTTGCTCCGTTGCCTAGGCTGGAGTGCAATGGCATGATCTCGGCTCACTGCAACCTTTGCCTCCCGGGTTCAAGCAATTCTCTTACCTCAGCCTCCCGAGTAGCTAGGATTACAGGTGTCCGCCACCACGCCCAGTTAATTTTTGTTCTTTTATTAGAGATGGGGTTTCACCATGATGGTCAGGTTGGTCTCGAACTCTTGACCTCAAGTGATCCACCTGCCTCGGCCTCCCAAAGTGCTGGGATTACAGGCATGAGCCACCGTGCCAGGATAGATTCTGACTTCTTCCAGCACACGGTTCCAGCTTTCATAAGATAAAATAAGACCCTTGTTCCTTTTTTTTTTTTTTTTTTTGAGATGGAGTTTTGCTCTTGTTACTCAGGGTGGAGTACAATGGCGCGATCTTGGCTCACTGCAACCTCCACCTCCCAGGTTCAAGTGATACTCCTGCCTCAGCTCCCCGAGTAGCTGGGATTACAGGTGTATGCCACCACACCCAGCTAATTTTGTATTTTTAGGAGACAAGGTTTCACCATGTTGGCCAGGCTGGTCTTGAACTCCTGACCTCGGGTGATCTGCCCAACTTGGCCTCTCAAAGTGCTGGGATTACAGGCATGAGCCACTGCACCCAGCCAAGATCCTTGTTCTTAGGGTCCAAGGAGGCATCTGGAGCTCCTGCCATCATATTCGCATTACAGGCAGCAGGAGGGAGGAAAGGACAAAGAGATAAAGCTGTTTTTTAACGAAGGTTTCCAGAAACTGCCACACGACACATCCACTTACATCTCATTAACTGGATCTTAGTCACGTGGCCACACGTAGCGGTAGGGGAGGCTAGGAAATACAATCTTTATTTCGGCCAGGTACATGCCCAGCAAAAAATTGGAGGTTTTGTTTTCACAGGTGAAGGGGACAACAGATATTGGGAAACAACTCATAGTTGGCCGCAAGTGGTATGAGGAGAGTATCACGGGAAGCTAGAGCGAAGAACGCTGGATTGGTCTGGGCGAGAGCTGGAGGGCTTCCAAGGAGAGAAGACATTTGCATTCTGTCTTTAAGGATGAGTAGGAGGTTGGCAATGTTAAACAGATGGCCCACCAAGTGGCAGACAAGCAGTCCACCAGCCTCAACAACAACCGTTTGCTTTTATAGAAATGTGATATTTGAATGGGCAGGAGAAAGCCGAAAGGACTTCCCAGACATCATGCAGCTGGCTGTCCAACAGCTACTGGTTTTTATAGTGTTGAGGTGGTTGCAGGGAAAACACTCCCAGGGCTCAATGAAGCATCAATGCTCATTCTTTTTCTTTTCTTTTTTTTTTTTGTTTGAGGAGGAGTTTCACTCTTGTTGCCCAGGCTGGAGTGCAAGGGCGCGATCTCAGCTCACTGCAACCTCCGCTTCTTGGGTTCAAGTGATTCTCCCGCCTCAGCCTCTTGAGTAGCTGGGACTACGGGCGCCCACCACCACGCTTGGGTAGGTTTTTGTTTTTTTAGTAGAGACAGGGTTTCGCCTTATTGGCCAGGCTGGTCTTGAACTCCTGACCTCAGGTGATCTGCCCGCCTTGGCCTCCCAAAGTGCTGGGATTACAGGCGTGAGCCACTGGGCCCGGGCATTTTTTGTTTGTTTGTTTTTAAGAGACAGTGTCTTTACTCTGTCACCCAGGCTGGAGTGCAGTGGTGCAATGCAGCTGGGTCCACATGCATGTACCACCACACCTGGCTAATTTAAAAAAAAATTTTTTTTTTGGTAGAGACAGGGGGTCTCACCATGTTGCCCAGGCTGGTCTCAAACTCCTGGGCTCAAGCCATCCTCCCACGTTAGTCCCCCAAAATGTTAGGATTACAGGCCTGAGCCACCACTCCTGGCAACCTGGCAAGGCTCATTCTTAACAGGCCTCAGAGAGTTCTGCAGTGGAGCAGAGAACAATGCGGGGGGATTCGCTTGGGTTTCAGTGACTAGACCCTCTTACTTGCTGGAGAGGCAGCTTGCTGATGCAGAGAGAGCTCAGACTGACAGTGTCCTGACATCAGCTGAGGTCAGCTGTGTGGCCTGGGGCAAGCCATTTATCCCCTCAGTCTATTACTTGCTTTGTCAAATAAAGATAAGTAATAATGACCCACCTTGCAGGGCTGTTGTAAGGACTAGAGAGGATATATGCAAAGAAAACCCGAACATGGGAGGTGGAGGTTGCAGTGAGCTGAGATCACGCTATTGCAACAAGAGCGAAACTGCATCTCAAAAACAAACAAAAACAAAAGAAAACCTGAACATGGTAGACTCCCCATAGAGACCACGTCCTTCCACTTAGAAAGTACTTTCCTGGGCCGGCGCGGTGGCTCACGCCTGTAATCCTGGCACTTTGGGAGGCTGAGGAGGGCCAATCACGAGGTCAGGAGTTTGAGACCAGCCTGGCCAATACGGTGAAACCCTGTCTCTACTAAAAATACAAAAATTAGCTGGGGGTAGTGGCGGGCACCTGTAACCCCAGCTACCTGGGAGGCTGAAGTAGGAGAATCATTGGAACCCGGGAGGCAGAGGTTGCAGTGAGCCGAGATCATGCCATTGCACTCCAGCCTGGGTGACAGGGCAAGACTCCGTCTCGAAAAAAGAAAAAAAAAAATCTTTCCTATCCATTCCCTGATGTTGTGACCAGCCACCACCCCAGGGGTGTATGAGGCAAGGTGACTATCATAAGGGTCGGGGGTAAACCAAGACTGTTCTGAGACCCCCTGTCCCATCCCAGCATAGAGGAGATGGAAGTGTTCCAGCCCACCTGGCCACCCAGCTGCTCAGATTCAGCACGCTGAGGGCTCAGTTGTTATTGTACAGAGTTGGGGGTTGGGGAGCCTAAATTTGAGCTACTATGAGATACAATCTAGGGATGCCTAGAAATGTCTGGGTGCGGAGGGAGCTGCGCAGACCTGGAATTAGCAGGTATGGGCAAGAGCTGCAAAAATCTTGAGTCCTTATTGTTAAGGACACTGACTATATCTATGCTGTTGAACTTGGGAAAATTCTGGTTAAATTAGTAGGTATTCCGACAAGACATAACTAAACGACAATCTCTGGGATATCACCTACCCCTAGATTGAATCTATAAGCATTAATACCAGTCGCGATGCCCATTTTGTGGATAAAAACATTGAGGCCTAGATTTGCCTCAAGCAATGTAACTGATAGGTGCATCACTTAGATGGAAATGTAGGTCTCCTGGCACCAAGCCCAGAGAAGGCCAGCACTGTACCCCAGTGCCTTTGCCCGTGGTTCCACCGTAGTCGTGCACTCCTAGTTCCCATATTTTGGCTTGGGTAGAAATTGTTCTCTCTGTAAGCCAGGTCTCTCCTCCAAAGTCCAGTCTTGTATATTTACCCACTTGGCATCTATCTTCATTTGCACTTTTCATAGGCATCTTAAAGTTAACAAGTTCAAAGTTGAACTCTTGATAGCTTTCCACTAACCTAAACCCTACGCTGTCCATCTCAGTAAATGGCACCATTCGGATGCTGAAGCCGCACACCTGGGAAGCAACCTTCAACTCCGTCCTTTCTTCCCCCACTTCTCCTCCCCACTCCCAAGTGTTGAAAGATCCATCTCCCAATGCGTCAGGTCTGTCTGCTTCTTGCCACCTTCCATATTTGTCATTTAGACAAATACAGAAGCCTCCCAGCTGGTCTTCTGTGCCCCTCCAATACATCCTCCATATTCAAAAGACAGTGTGATCTTTAAAAAATATAAATCACACCATGTCATCCCTAATGTAATGAATTCTCATGGCACTTCAATTATATCCATATTCATATTCCTTTCTATGATGCTTACAACTCTGCAGCATCCAGCCCTGCCAACATCCCAGCCTTCGCTTGTGCCTCTCTTCTCACTCTCTGGGGTACAGTATGGGCCTTCTCTGTTTCCTGAACACTCGAGCTCTTTTTTTTCGCCTCAGGGCCTTTGCACATGCTGTCCCTTCTTCCTGGAAGGTTCTGCCATTTACTCTTCCAATGGCTGACTCCTCATCTCTTGGTTCTCAGCTCAAATGGTATCTTCTGGGGTCATTACTTGTTACATGTGTGCTTTTTCTTCTCCACATATGTGAAACCCATCCCCAAGGTAAAAGACTTAAGTTGCAGCTGGGGTGCAGACATTTCACCTAGGCTCTACCTGCAGATGCACCACCCCTGCCTGAGATTTCAAGATGGAAATGAGCAATGGGGAGGAAATGGGAAGTATGCGGACTCCAGTTTTTGGAGAGACTGTTGACAGAAGCAACTGGTTTTTCAAGGAGTAGAGTAGAACTTTTAACATCCAGTCCTCAGTCACACTGGCACACAGTAGCACACCTTGGCAGAGGCAGTATGGTTTGGCCATCATTCTTGGCAGCATGGCCTCTGAAGCTAACACAGAGACTCTTCCAGGGTAGCTGTGCACCTTTAATACATTTCTTTCTGCTTAAAGTAGCTAGAGTGGATTCTACAGTTTGCAACTGAGAACTTTGGTGATGATTCCTCCTTACAGAGGCCTTCTTTCACTTCTTTTTTTGGCGCTACAAAAACTCTACAAAAAAATATATTATATATATTTATATATATTATATATATATATTATATATATGCTATATATATTATATATAATATATATAAAATATATAATATATATATAATATATATAAAATATATAAAAAATATATATATATAATTTGTTTGTTTTCCCCCCTGCAAGGATCTAGGTTCCAAGGTCCCAGCCCAGGGATGTCCTTGGACCGTGACAATGCAGTTTGTAACCATCTCATCATCTTCCCAGAGACAAAGCTCAGGATCCTAATACTACATGTTTGCACCTGACATATATAACGGGGAAGGTGTGTACAACTGGGTTTCACGGATGTTGGGAGTCCCTGAAATGTATGCCTTCCTGGCTCAAAGACATCATTTTTCCTAATCTCCAGCTGTGTTTCTCTAGGTACCACCCTTGTATAATATGATAAGAGCTAATGTTTATTGAGTTCTTACTCTGTGCTATGCTGTTTGCTGAGTGCTTGCATGTAAGATCATATTTAATGCCCACATTGTGACTGATTTCTCTAGGTACCCATTTTACCGATAAGAAAACTGAGGTTCAGTGAGATGAAATGACTCATCTGAGAGCTAGAATTCTTTTTTTTTTGAGACAGGGTCTCGCTCTACTGCCCAGGCTGGAGTGCAGGGGTGCGATCTCAGCTCACTGCAACCTCTGCCTCCTGGGTTCAAGAGATGCCTCAGTCCCCCAAGTAGCTGGGACCACAGGTGCACGGCACCACGCCCATCTAATTTTTGTGTTTGTAGTAGAGACAGGGTTTCACCATGTTGGCCAGGTTAAGAGCTAGGATTCTAGTCCATGCCTAATTTGATAGTCTGGTCTCTCAACTATATACTACTTCTCCAGGTTTAGGACCTGGGGAGCTGGGAAAGGGGGACACAGAGTTGAGCCACTGTGCAAAGAGACGCAGGGGAGAATATCCTGCCTGCTGCTCTTTTCATCTCCCTGGTTTTCTCTCTCCCTATCATTTTCTCCCTCAGATTCCATTTCCTAAAACTTTTTATCTTTAAAAATATTTATTAAATGAACAAATGACTCAGTCTCTAATAGGTGGGTGTCCTAATTTATAGCTGGGTCTCATAGCAGAAGCCAGCTCTGTGGTTAGATACTTTTTCATTTCCACTGTGCAAATCCCTAACACTTAAACAAGAGAAGGGCAGACAGGAGACCAGAGATGGAAAGTAATTGCAACTCATTCCCCTGAATTGTGGACTCTCAGACAGACTACTGCCATTGAAATGCATATTTTGAACACAGCCAGCTCTTTCATTGAGCAGATGGGAAAATGTGTCTGCTCTTGATGAGAGAGGCTCTATCCCCACCACAAAACCCAATTACTCCCTCTATCCTGGTTTGCCCATTAAAACTTCAGCTGTGCTCAAGGTTCCAGTTTTTGATTATTTCTATTTTGGGGGCAGTAAATGGAATCTCTTAACTAGGTTCCTGAAATAACTGTCAGAAGAGTTTATGTATTTCAGCACAAAGAACACACGCTTGTTTCAAGCCATTGTGACAGGCAGTACCCAAACACTGAATAATATTTTGGTCTTGGTCTCTGGGTAATGGCTGTCCCTCTGCAGCACCTATGTCATCTGTACTTTTTGGGAACTGACGTTTACAGAGCACCGTCATATGCTAAGCACAGGGCCAAGAGTTTACATAGATGACCTCATTCATGAAGTCCAGAAATATTTGTTAAGTGTCTTCTTTGTGTTAGGTCTGTTCTAGGAGGTAAAAGAGATAGAACAGCAATAAATGTTACCCAGGCTGGAGTGCAGTGGCACGATCTTGGTTCACTGCAACCTCCGCCCCCTGGTTCAAGCAATTCTGCCTCAGCCTCCCCGTAGCTGGGATTATAGGCACGCGCTGCCACGCCCAACTAATTTATGTATTTTTAGTAGAGATGGGGTTTCACCATGTTGGCCAGACTGGTCTTGAACTCCTGACCTCAAGTGATTCGCCTGCCTGGGCCTCCCAAAGTGCTGGGATTACAGGCTTGAGCCACCGTGCCCGGACAGAGTTTACCTTCTAAGAGAGGGAGACAAACTCTAAACAACACATCAACCCAACGGAAGATAAGTACTGTACAGAGATTGAGATAGGTGATGGGAAGACAGTGGCTGGCAGTCAGGGACAGCTTTCTCTAGAGCAATGACAGTGAACCTGGCATCTGTGGGACAAGGAGGAACCAGATTTCCCCTCTGGATCCCTGAGGAAAGCAGATTCCAGGCAAAGAGGACAGCGAGTGCAAAGGCCCAACCAGGCATAGACCTGGCACGTCCAAGAGGCAGAAGGAAGTCCAGTGCCTGGTGCTGCGGGAGGGCATGGGTGCCAGGCACCTGCAGTGGGGGGGCCTGATTCTGTACGGCACTCACTGCAAGTCAGGTGAACGAGACTGGATTTTATTCCAAATGCAATGAAGAAGTTATTGGAGGTTTTAAGCAGGGAATAACCCCATCTGATGTATATCTGTAAAAGATTACTCTGGTCACTATGTGGAGGCTGGGTTGGTGCTACAAGTAAAAGAAAGGAGCCCAGGTGGCAGCTGCTGCAGTCAGCCAGGCAAGAGAGGACACTGAGGGTTAGGAGTCAGGTGCTTTCCTCAGCTGGTTAAGTCTCAGATCCTCCTGGTGTGGCTGAGAGGGCTGGTGGACAGACAAGTACGAGTTCCGGGAGAGGCCAGGGTGAAGGTGGGTCACTGGCGTATGGGCGGTATTTGAAGCTACCAGACCAAATGAGGCCACCCAGGGAGAATATGTAGATACAGTAAGGAAGGGGGCTTGGGCAAGAGTAGACTGACAGAACAGGGAGCTGGCAGAGAAGATGGAGAGGGGTCAGCCAGTGAGGAAGGAAAACACCGTCAAAAGTTTGGCAACAAAGAAGCCAAGAGAACAAAACGTCTCAAGAAGATGGGAGTGGCCAACCACACCAAACAGGTTAGAGGAGTGACTCAGTCCAAGCCAGTGGGGTCCCCGCGCTGTTGGCAAGAGCAGCTGCAGTGGCTGCCGAGGGCAGGAACCTGACAGGAGTAGCCAGGCAGAGATGGGGGTACAGAGGCATCTTTCAAGAAGTTCTGGGCTGGACGTGGCTCACGCCTATAATCCCAGCACTTTGGGAGGCTGAGGCAGGTGGATTGCCTGAGATCAGGAGTTCGAGGCTAGCCTGGCCAACATGGTGAAACCCCGTCTCTACTAGAAATACAAAAAAAATTAGCTGGGCATGGTGGTGCAAGCCTGTAATCCCACCTACTCGGGAGGCTGAGGCAGAAGAATCGCTTGAACCTGGGAGGTGGAGGTTGCAGTGAGCCAAGATCATGCCATTGCACTCCTGCCTGGGCTACAAGAGCGAAACTCCGTCTCAAAAAAAAAAAAAATAAAATAAAATAAGTTCTGGAGTGAAAGGGAGCAGAAGATGGGGATGTGGAGTCAAGATAAGAGATGATGAAAGCACGGCTGTTCAGTGATGGGAACGACCCCACAGAATGGGAGGAAATGAAGATGCAGGAAAGAGGGGCGCTAAGGGCATCTCTACTTGGGAAGTTGAGGGCCAAGGTTCAGAACACAGGCTGAGGACTGACCTGGGAGGGGAGCAGGACCTCTCCATAGGCACAGAGATGGCAGACGGTGAGGGTGCAGAGGGGGGCAGGCTGTCTTGGTGGTGGGAAGGCACGGGCCTTCCTGCTGACTGCTTGTGATTTCTCAGTGAAGACCTTCCCTGGGTGGTGCTGGGGTGGAGGGCAGCTGGGGAAGAACACGCTGCAGGGGAAGTGTTTCGAAGGTGGGAGAATCTGGGCATGCTAGGGCAGTATAGTGGTGCGGCCAGGCAGCACTGAGTGCCCTTCTGAGCTGTGGGGCCACAGTCTTCAGAATGTCTGCAAAAAGGCACCATGGTTGTTGTATCTATTTTATACCTATAGAAACAAAGTCTTAGGGAAGTCAAATAACTTGCCTAAGGCCACACAGCTGGAATCTGAACCTGTGAGAACAGACCTTTTTTTGTTTGTTTTTTTGTTTTTTTGAGACAGAGTCTCGCTCTGTCACCAAGGCTGGAGTGCAGCGGCATGATCTCAGCTCACAGCAACCTCCGCCTCCTGGGTTAAAGCAATTCTCTTGCCTCAGCCTCCCGAGTAGCTGGGACTACAGGTGTGTGCCACCACACCCAGCTAATTTTTTGTATTTTTAGTAGAGATGGGGTTTCACCGTGTTAGCTAAGATGGTCTCGATCTCCTGACCTTGTGATCCGCCCGCCTCGGACTCCCAAAGTGCTGGGATTACAGGCGTGAGCCTCCGCACTCGGCCGGAGGAGGCTGTCTTAATGAATTAAGCCTCCAATGCCATTTGTTAACGAAGCATGTCATTAGAAATGGGGCATTCAGGTACTAGAAGTGGGAATGTTGTCCTAGGGTTTAAAGATTAGTGGGAAGGCTGGGCCTGGTGGCTCACACCTATAATTGAAGCACTTCAGGAGGCTAAAGTAGGAAGATTGCTTGAGCTAGGAGTTCAAGACCAGCCTAGGCAACATAGCAAGACTCCTCTATTAAAAATTCATGGTGACATGTTCCAGATACTCAGGAGGTTGAGGCAGTAGGATCACTTGAATCCAGGAGGTTGAGGCTGCAGTGAGCTATGATCACACCACAGCACTCTGGCCTGGGCAACAGAGTGAGACTCTGTCTCTAAAAGAATAAACCAATTAAAAAAAAGATTAGCAGGGGAAACAGCCATGATCAGAGTAATAACCAAATAATTACATGAGTGCTCTGAAGGAAAGGGACATTGGCCTGTGTAATAAGGAACCTCATCCAGCCCAGAGGGGCAGAAAGCTGACCCTGAGGATGAGAGTGAAAGGGGTCAGAATCTGCCATCCCAAAATAGGCCACTTTGCATAGGAATTATTTTGAGCTGAAGGCAATTGAAAAACAGCAGATGCAGGAAATCTCTTTAAAATTCCAGTTTCCATCTAAAAGCAGAGCATAAATTTTCCTTTGTGAAGGTGTCCCCACTTCCCATCTCCAGTACCAGGAAGAAGAGACAAACTCATCACTGGAGATGGCACCCCTTGAATCTGCATATAGAAATCTTATTGAAAGAATCCTTATCTTCCATTAGTTTCTCCCATATATTTACCTTCCCACAATTTACCATCCCCAGAAGCCCAAACCTCTTTTCCTTTGTCTTGTCACATCTCCACAATTAATTGCTCTTTGTTAGGGTGGTATGTGAACTATCAGACCTAGCCACTTCCTTGAGGTTTTCGCTTTCTTCCAATGAAGTCCTGTGTCATGTAAAAATATTAACATCAAATAAAATTTGAATGCCTTTCTCCCGTTAAACTGTCTATCTTTTGTCAGTTTAACTTGTAGGGCTCCATACACTTTGCCTCAGAGGGTAGATAAAAGGTTTTTTTCCCTCCCTACAAGAATCTGAACTGAGATGGAAGGATGACTATATATCTCCTAGACCAGGGGTTAGCAAACTTTTTCTGCAAAAAGCCAGATGATAAATATTCAGCTTTGCAGGTCCTAAAGTCTCTATCGCAAGTACTCGACTGCTGTTTCAGTGTGAAGGTAGTTGTAGACAATAGTAAATGAATGGCCATGGCTGTGTGCCAATAAAGCTTTATTTTCAAAAACAGGCAGTGAAAGGTCTGATTCATAGTTTGCTAAACCCTGCCCTGGAATTTTTTTTTCCAGCTCTTCAGAAAAAAAAAAAAAAAAAAAAAAAAAAAAGCCTTTATTTGTGGCATTTGGTTAACTGCATGCTATCAATGTCTCTGGACTTGGGAGTTGGGAGGAAATGCTGACAGTGACAATGGCAGTGGTGATAGGAGCTTACCTGGGACAAGAACAGGAGGTACAGAGGCCACATACAGAAAGGGAGTGTGGTATACAAGGAAATAAAAGAAGTCCCCTGAGGCAGGACCCCTGAGAGCCCAGGAGGTTGGAGAAGGGGTTGAGCCAGATGAGCAAGGCTGTGCAAGTCAGTCTACCCTAAAGGCCAGAGGAAGCATTCTGGGGTGTGGAGGGTGTCATTTTATCGGCTAGAAGTAGGATCTTATTTATTTATTTATTTATTTTTGAGACAGAGTCTTGCTCTGTTACCCAGGCTGCAGTGCAGTGGTGTGATCTCAGCTCTCTGCAACCTCTGCCTCCCGGGTTCAAGCAATTCTTGTGCCTCAGCCTCCTGAGTAGCTGGGACTACGGGTGCATGCCACCAAGCCTGGCTAATTTTTGTATTTTTAGTAGAGACGAGGTTTCACCATGTGGACCAGACTGGTCTTGGACTCCTGGCCTCAAGAGATCTGCCTGCCTTGGGCTCCCAAAGTATTGGGATTATAGGCGTGAGTCACTGCGCCTGGCCTGGAAGTAGGGTTTTTAGGGTCGGGGGATAGGATAGGGTCAGGTGGTGATGGGATGATGTACTTAGCTTTGCACTTTGAAAAGATGGCCCTAGAAGTATCTGAGAACCTGAGGGAGACCAGTTAGGTGCCTACTGCAGTAGTGATGGGAGCTCAAACTAGGGTGGTGGGAGTGGAAGAGTGAGAAACAGGTGGTTCTGGGAGGTACATCAGAAGGAACATCAATAGGGCAGAGGAGAAAGTACGTATCAGGGATGACGGCTAGGTTTCAGGTTTGCCATGAGGATTAGTGGAGAAAAAAAATAAGTAAAAGCATCTTGCACTGCAGCCTACACTGAAAACCTGGTTCCTTCCCTCTCTCTTCTCAATTGCTGCATTTCTGTGAATGCCCCTTAGTATGCCACTTAGCCACTTACCCACGGGAGACCTGGAGGCCTCCCAGGGCTCCTCACTTAGAAGATGGAGTAGACCTGGGCAAGGGGTACAGAGATGTGCAACTAACCGGAGGCCACTGATGCTCCAGAAGAACCGAGGGTTCCTGAAGCTTATGGGACCCCAAAGGAGTCCCAGTCTGTGCCTCCCCAATTACCTGAGGGTGGTAGAATTTCCTGCTCTGGGCTGGCTTCTGGGAGAAGGCTCTCTTACCAGCAAACAAAGAAAACTCTCTCCCTATAGAAGGGGAAAAGCTGTTATTAATTCCTCTTGTCATGGGACAATGAAGATTGCAGCCCAGGAGCTTGAGACAGCCTCCTTTCTGGAGACAGTGACACCCACCAGACCTAGGGTCTCTCTGTTGACTCCACCTGCTGGGCAAGTTACCTAACCCTGATCCTGTTAGACTGTGAACACTATCTCCCTCTAGGGCGAATGCACCAATTAAAGGAAATAATGTATGCACAGGGCCGGCGCGGTGGCTCACGCCTGTAATCCCAGCACTTTGGGAGGCCGAGGCGGGCGGATCATGAGGTCAGGAGATCGAGACCATCCTGGCTAACACGGTGAAACCCTGTCTCTACTAAAAAAATATATAAAAAATCAGCCAGGCATGGTAGCGCGCGCCTGTAGTCCCAGCTACTCGGGACGCTGAGGCAGGAGAATAGTGTGATCCTGGGAGGTGGAGCTTGCAGTGAGCCGAGATTGCGTCACTGCACTCCAGCCTGGGCGACATAATGAGACTCCATCTCAAGAAGAAAAAGAAAAAAAAAGTATGCACAGCTCTGTGCATAGGGCAGACACTCAACCCACAGGAAAAAAAGGACTGGTTTCAGAAGAAAAACCAATTCAGAGCTCTGCAAAGTTAAAATGCTTAAGTGCTTAAGAAATAATCTATCAAACTCATAGCTGTTAAATTTAATATTCATTAAAATGTCATTAAACTCAGGCAATTTATGGGTTAGGTTTTTCTTCACTTTGAAAAAACTCCCTGAGTCGGCCGGGCATGGTGTCTCACGCCTATAATCCTAGCACTTTGGGAGGCCAAGGTGGGCGGATTGCTTGAGCTCAGGAGTTTGAGACCAGCCTGGGCAACATGGTGAAACCCTGTCTCACCCTGTATTTTTGTACTAAAAATACAAAAATTAGCTGGTGTGGTGGCGCATGCCTGTAATCCCAGCTACTTGGGAGGCTGAGGCTCAAGAATCGCTTGAACCTGGAAGGCAGAGGTTGCTGTGCGCCGAGATCACGCCACTGCACTCCAGCCTGGGTGACACAGAAAGACTCTGTCTCAAAAAAAAAAAAAAAAAAAAAAAAAGAAAAGAAAAGAAAACAAGAAAAAAAAAAAAACTCCCTGAGTGTGCATGATGACTACAGGGAAATCGTTATCTATGAAGGGATCAGGAAATGGAAATGCTTAGAGAGCTAACAGGTAAAAGTGTCTATGTCGGGAGGCTGAAGCAGGAGAATCGCTTGAACCTGGGAGGTGGAGGGTGCAGTGAGCTGAGATTGCGCCATTGCACTCCAGCCTGTGCGACAGAGCAAGACTCCAAAAAACCAAAAAGTGTCTGGCCCTGAATAAGTGCCAGCTTATAATTTCCAGCTAATAACCACCACCGTGCTCTGCTCCAAAGGTTTCAGGTATTCTATTCCTTAGTGCCCTAAACCAGGGCTTCTCAAACTGGAACATGCTTCTAGATCACTGGAAGTCCTGATCAACTGCAGAGTCGGAGTCAGTTGATTTGGAGAGATGCTGATGCTGCAGGTCCTTGGACCAACACACCCTTCAAATCTCAGCTCAAACGCCACGTACTGACCTTCTCAGGGCTGGACTGGGTACCCCTCCCGCTGTTGCCTTACCCCTCTGAATCCCCCCACTGCAGTGCCCAATCCCCTGCAGGACAATTGTGTGGCCTGAGTTTCCCACTAGATCATGAAGAGGTGAGGTTGGAGGTGGAACTCTATTTCAGACCTAATTGAAGACTAGCTTCCTAAGACGTGCCCACCAGGCATCAAGACAGTTTATCCATTCCCTAGCAATGACCGGACTTGGAATTTACCACCCCTTTTTCCAGAAATTTCTGAATAATCTGCCCCTTAATTTGCCTGTAATTAAAAGTGGGTATAAATGAGCCTGCAGAACTGGCCCTGAGCTGTTCTTCTCAACACACTGCTTATGGGGTAGCCCTGCTCTGCAGAAGCAGTCAGAGAGCTGCAACAGTCAAGGTGAGCTGCTTTGTTCTACCACTAGCTCATCCTTGAATTCTTGAATTCCTTCCCGGGCAAAGCCATGAACCTTTCCAGGGAGAAGCCCCATTTCTGGGGCTCCTTGGCCCTGCAACAGAGGGACTGGGCTTGCCTCCACCACCATGTTCCCAGTGCTGAGCAGAGTGCCTGGCACCCAGAACTCGTTATGGGTCTGCTGAGTGAAATGGAAAAGCTGACCTTGGACAAGTTGCTTCTCTGAGCTTTAGTTTCCTCATCCGTGAAGTGGATTTAGTGTGTACTTCAGCAGGTTGTCGTGAGGATTAAATAAAATGGGCTGGCCAGGCATGGTGGCTCACGTCTGTAATCCCAGCACTTTGGGAGGCCGAGGTGGGTAGATCATTTGAGGTCAGGAGTTCAAGACCAGCCTGGCCAACATGGCAAAACCCCGTCTCTACTAAAAATACAAAAATTAGCTGGGCGTGGTGGTGGGTGCCTGGGATCCCAGCTACTTGGGAGGATGAGGCAGGAGAATCACTTGAATCCGGGAGGTGGAGGTTGCAGTAACCCAAGATCACACCACTGGACTCCAGCCTGGGTGACAGAGCAAGACTGTGTAAAAAAAAAAAAAGAGGCAGAGAGCCCAGCACAGTGCCTGGCACACAGGTAGACACTCATTATCTGGCATCCACTATTCCAATACAAAATTCCATCCCCTGCCTCCCAACGATTATGTTGTACACTACAGTCCACAAGCACGAAGAATTTTGGTGGCTAGTTTGGGGGTACCCGAGAGAGAACTTGACCTGAGGACATCAATGCTAAGGCCTCTCCTCCCTCAGTTAGATAGTGGTTGAGTATGGCAGTGGCAAAGAAGGCGGGAGGCTGTAACTGCTATCTTACCCTTTGTCAGTCTTCTTCTGTATAACATTAATTCTTCTCTGCGGAATCGCTCTGGGTCTAGTTCCGAGTAGTCCCAGCTGTCATAGCTCTGTGGGCTAGGATAGGTGCCTAAGGGAGGAGTCAAGAGTGAGAATGGGGCCGGGTGCGGTGGATCACGCCTGTAATCCCAGAACTTTGAGAAGCCAAGGTGGGAGGATTGCTTGAGCCCAGGAGACCAGCCTAGGCAACATAGTGGGACTCCGTTTCTATTTAAAAAGAAATCAAAAAAAGAGTGAAAATGGACGCTTCTGCAAAAGAGGCCTGGGGAGCCCCTGCTGGCTCCTGGGAGGCTGGGCTTCCAGTGTTAGCCCTGCCCCATGCTAGCCTTGTGGCCTTGGGCGAGTCACTTCCTCTCTAGAGGGCTTTGGCTTCTTCATCTGGAAAACAGGGATGATGACCCTGCCCTACGTGTCAGCTGGGTGTAAGGGTCAGAACACACAGGTGTGTGAGTCCCTGACATGCTTTGCAAATGTGAAGACATCACAGTTATTTGTTTTCCATGTCCCCTGTTCTGGCTAGACCATGAGTTCCCTGAGAACAGGGACTGGGTCTTCTTCATCTTTATACCTCCAGAGCTCTAGATCTGGCACATAATAAATACAGTAGGTGCTTAGTAAATGTTTAACATGATCACACTTAGCTTAGTGCCAGAAATGGTTTCTCTTTACGTGTTTGACAGTGATGCTTCCAAGGATTACTTGAGACATTTGAGCCACTATGCAAAGCTGCTGGCTCCATTGGACAAAGTGGACAGGGGGTTTATTACTGGGGATAAATTGGGGTAAGGTGGTGTAGCCTTGGACGTTAAAGGGAACAGCAGGGTGCAACGGCAAGAAGAGAAGACAGTCAGAAAATGGGAGGCAGGGTGGCATAATGGTCAAAGACCCAGCTTTGGAGTGGCACAGCCCTGGAATGAACACTTGTTCAGTGCTCATGCCTGTAATTCCGGCACTTTGGGAGGCTGAGGCAGGTGGATCACCTGAGGTCAGGAGTTCGAGACCAGCCTGACCAACATAGTGAAACCCCAGCTCTACTAAAAATACAAAAATTAGCCGGGCATGGTGGCGGGCACCTGTAATCCCATCTACTCAGGAGGCTGAGGCTGGAGAATCACTTGAACCCTGGAGGCAGAGATCCTGCCATTGCCCTCCAGCATGGGCAATAAGAGCAAAACTCCATCTCAAAAAAAAAAAAAAAAGATTAAATGGGTGTGCAGAAAAAAGTTAACACAGCAGGCCTGAGACTGCTATTCTTAGAAAGGCCTGCTTGCGAGGATGCCTTGGCTGGCCTCTGGGAACCTGGCTAGTAAACAGTTTCTTCCACTGATATAAAACTCTCTCTAACGGAAGAAGAACGGCTCGTTGTGCCTATACTGTTGGTAGAAACTACGTGGCTTATGCTGAACACTGCCTTCCTGGAATTGTGGTACATGACAGACAGAGGTGTCTATGTGACTATCCCAATGAAAACTTTGAGGACTCCAGCTCTAATGGGCTTCCCTGGGCAGAAGCAACACACACATGTTGCTAGATTTTCATTGTAGGGGGATGAGTGGGTTCTGTATGACTCCTCATGGGAGGGAGGGGCATAAGGAAGTCTGCGTATGGATTCCTCCAAACTCTACCTTTTCCCCTTATAATCCAGCTCTATTTCCTTACTACATTACTGTAATAAATCATAGCGAGACTACACTTAAACGCAGAGACCTATGAGTTCTTCTAGCAAATCTTCTAACATGGGGGTGATCTTAGGAAGCCCCAACACAATAGGAAATTTGAAAGTGCTTACTTAGCACAGCACCAGGTACACAGGAACCTTCCTATAAATGGTAGCTTTTAATGAACTTAGAAAATGTCAAGGTTGAGATGGGGGAGGGGACTAGGAGGCGGTTGAAAAAGCAGACATCTGCCGGGTATGGTGGCTCACGCCTGTAATCCCAGCACTTTGGGAGGCCTTGTCGGGCGGATGACGAGGTCAGGAGATCGAGACCATCCTGGCTAACACAGTGAAACCCCGTCTCCACTAAAAATACAAAAAATTAGCTGGGCGTAGTGGTGGGCGCCTATAGTCCCAGCTACTCGGGAGGCTGAGGCAGGAGAACGGCATGAACCCGGAAGGCGGAGGTTGCAGTGAGCAGAGATTGTGCCACTGCACTCCAGCCTGGATGACAGAGCGAGATCCGTCTCAAAAAAAAAAAAAGAAAGAAAAAGCAGGCATCAAGCTGGTCCTGTGTGTGCTGGAGGGAGAGAACCATGATTGGCCGCTGGGGGGTCACATGGAGGGTAGAAGGGTGGGATGATCTAAACCCGCATACTGCTTTTGAGTCCCTGAGTCCTGGGTGCAGCAGCCCACAGCACATGGTTAACTAACAGGGCTGTGCTGAAACTTTGCTATCTTATTAGGATATGGCCCCTCACTCCCTGTAGATGTAGCTGAGCACAAAAAGGGGATCAGGGGCCAGGCGCCATGGCTCATGCCTGTAATCCCAGCACTTTGGGAGGCCGAAGCAGGTGGATTACGAGGTCAGGAGGTTGAGACCAGCCTGACCAACATGGTGAAACCCTGTCTCTACTACAAATACAAAAATTAGCCGGGCATAGTGGTGCACGCCTGTAATCCCAGCTACTCAGGAGGCTGAGGCAGGAGAATCACTTGAACCCGGGAGGCGGAGGTTGCAGTGAGCCCAGATCACATCATTGCTCTCTAGCCTGGGTGACCGAGCGAGACTCTATCTCAAAAAAAAAAAAAAGGATTAGGAAGGGATGTCTCAGAACTGTTTTGAGGAAGCAGGAAAATTTGTATTCCTTGGGACTCCAACCACATACTTTGCTCTCTTTAATGTTAAGGAGAGAAAAGAGAGAATGCCTTCATGAAGGGGTGTCATAGCAAACAATAACATACCTAGGTGCCAGCGGAAAACATTTTTCTAGAATCGCTTTCCCCGGTGGAAAAAAGTCACCTCTCACCTGAAATCCACAGGCTCATTGTGTTACAGATGTCAGACTTGAATTCGTGCGTGTTGAACCAGGACTGTGGAAAGCAGCAACAGAAGCTGGTGTACACGGCTTTGCTCAGAAGTGATGGCAGCCTCTGCGGAGCAAGCCGAGCTCAGGCAACGTTCTCAACATTTCCACCTGGCTTACATGATTTGGGGATGAGGAAGGACTTTCTTTTTTTATATATAGTTTTTGTTGTTGTTGTTGTTGTTTAGAGACAAGGTTCTCACTGTGTTACCCAGGCTGGATTTGAACTCCTGGCTGAAGTGATCCTCTAATCCACTTGCCTCAGCCTTCTCGGTAGCTGGGAATAGAGGTGTGTACCACTGCACTTGGCTATACTCTTTAATCTACACAATCTAAGAAGTAAAATGGGGCCGGGTGCGGTGGCTCACGCCTGTAATCACAACGCTTTGGGAGGCCGAGGCGGGTGGATCACCTGAGGTCAGGAGTTTGAGACCAGCCTGGCCAACATGGTGAAACTCTGTCTCTACTAAAAATACAAAAAAAAAAAATAGCTGGGTGTGGTGGTGCATGCCTGTAATCCCAGTTACCTGGGAGGCTGATGCAGGAGAAGCACTTGAACCAGGAGGACGGAGGTTGCAGTGAGCTGCGACCCTGCACTCCAGCCTGGGCAACAGAGACTCTGTCTCAAAAAAAAAAAAAAATATATATATATATATATATTTATATATATATTTATATATATACTTATATATATTTATATATATATATATACTTATATATATATATATATATAAAAATTAGCTAGGTGTGGTGGTGCATGCCTGTAGTCCTAGCTACTCAGGAGGCTGAGGTAGCGGGATAGTTCGAGCCTAGGAATTTGAGGCTACAGTGAGTTATGATTGCACCACCCTGGCAGCAAAGCCAGACTCTGTTTCTAGAGAAAAGAAAACAAAGAAAGTCCTTCCTCATCCCTAAATCATGTAAGTATTCACTTACATTTTCTTCTAGCAATCCTTTTAGTACATATATACATACATATATACCTATATAAAAAGTATATATGTATAGTCACATTTTAAATTTTAAAATTATATGTTTAAATACTACAGAAAAATATAAAATGGAAAGGGAGGCCGGGCGCAGTGCTCATGCCTGTAATCCCAGCACTTTGGGAGGCCGAGGCAGGCAGATCACTTGAAATCAGGAGTTTGAGACCAGCCTGGCCAACATGGTGAAACCCTGTCTCTACTAAAAACACAAAAATTAGCCGGGTGTGGTGGTACGCACCTGTAATCCCAGCCACTCGGAAGGCTGAGGCAGGAGAATTGCTTGAACCCAGGAATTGGAAGTTGCAGTGAATCGAGATCATACTACTGCACTCCAGCCTGGGCGACAGAGGGAGACTCTGTCTCAAAATAAATAATAAAATGGAAAGGGAAAGTTTTTTGTTTTTTGTTTTTGAGGCAGAGTCTCACTCTGTTGCCCAGGCTGTAGTGCAATGCTGCAATCTCGGTTCACTGCAACCTCCGCCTCCCGGGTTCATGTGAACCCTGCCTCAGCCTCCCAAGTAGCTGGGATTACAGGCACCTGCCACTCACTCCCAGCTAATTTTTATATCTTTAGTAGAGACAGGGTTTTGCCATGTTGACCAGGCTGGTCTTAAACTCCTGACCTCAGGTGATCCGCCCGCCTTGGCCTCCCAAAGTGCTGGGATTACAGGCGTGAGCCACCATGCCCGGCTGGGAAAGTTTCTTATAACCTCACTTCCCAGTGATAAGCATTGCTAAAAGTTTGGTAAATATTTTTCCAGGTTTTTTTTTCTATTCATAGGTATATATATCATAGAGTTGTATAAATTGCTTTGGTTTTCACTTAAATATATCATTGCATCTCCCGATCAGTATAAATAGCTCTACTGTATTTTTGTAACTTCTGCATTCCAAGTCAGTGTATGGATTATGACAATTTACTAATTACTCCCTTATGTAAAGAATGTTTAAGACATTCTCTTGGCATCAGAAATGAATAGAAATCTAATGTGACTTTTTTTCTAGATAGTGGCTGATGCTCACTTTTAAGAGCGCCTCTTCATAGTGGGACTTGGGTACACGAAACAAAAGTAAGGCATAGTGCTGGGCTATCCGGTCAAACAGATTATTCTGGAGCTCCTTGTTTGGCTGCCAGGAATAGAAATGAAAAAGGAATTACTAAAGTCCCTTGCTGAAACAACTGAGGGGCTGGGATTTTTAAATCAGTATTGTTTTCATTTCCAAGAATCTTATTCTCAAGATATTTAGCCTCATATGCTTTATGAAATAATGTGTTCATTTTTGGGGATGAGATGTACAAAGCACGTACACAGAGGCAGAGCACTGTTGAAGACGGCACCCTAACACTGGCCCAGAAGTCCTGAGGTCTACTCTCAACCCTGCCTGTGACAGCCGTGCAACCAGCTCCTAAAGCCTGGGGGAGCCGCAGGGCATTGTGCAATGGCTGAAGCACAGGGTGTGTGGCTGAGGCATGGGACGGGAGGGGACTGGGTGACAGGGGAGGCTGTGGGGTGCTCCATGGGATCAGAGGGGCTTGTAGCTCATGTCAAAGAGAATGGAATTGGTTCTGTAGAAAAATAACTTAAGCAAGGCAGAGAACAAGCAGATTTGTATTTACCTGGTACCTCTCATGAAATATCCACCAAAAGCTATCCAGCCAGATGGCTCTTGGAGAAGGAGAAGAGAGAAACTTCTCTAATTCTCTACCTGAACAGAAATGCTTGGAAAAAAAAAGTCACATTATTATTGTTGTTGTTATTTTTTAAAAAATCCATCTGGAGTCAATGTATTTTAGAATGAACAGAAAAACCACCTAATCTGTTAGTGAGGCCCTACCCAGGTAATTTTACATACTCTCATTTAACCCCTATAATAGTCTTATATGGAATACATCATTATCTCGTAGATGAGGAAACCGAGGACCAAAGTGGCAAGTGGCTGAGCCAGGACTGGAACCCACAAATCTAGACTCTGGACAGCTGCTCCACACCAACTACCTCCAGCTCTCACCTCCTACACTCAGCCAACAGCAACTAATATCAACCAACGCAGTTAATGGGCAAACATAAACCACTGAACTATAAGATTCTGCTGAGTTAGCAGTAAGCATGTGGAATTCTAAAGTTAAAATGGAATTATCCGTGAGCTCAGAGCAGCAGAGATGTAGCTTCCGTTGTCATACAACTGGGTCTTCACCCTTGCCCTGGCTCCAAAGCTCCCACTACAATAATATAACATGTACCATTTAGTCAACGCTTCCTGTATCTGCCCCAGGGCTAGCACCTCCTCTCACTTTATTTTCCACAATCTATGTGGTAGGTAGTACAGTTATCCTACTGTATAGAAGAGGAAAGTAAGGACTGAAAGGTCAGCATTCTTGCCTGAGCTTACATGGGCCAGGAGGTTCCAAAGCAAGTAGCCTGGTCCCAGACTCACACACAGGTACCTCTCCTTTACCATCAGGAAGCTTGCCTCTTCTTTAACCATCACTCACACACAGGTGCCTCTCCTTTACCATCAGGAAGCGTGCCTCTTCTTTAACCATCACTCACACACAGGTGCCTCTCCTTTACCATCAGGAAGCGTGCCTCTTCTTTAACCATCACTCACACACAGGTACCTCTCCTTTACCATCAGGAAGCGTGCCTCTTCTTTAACCATCACTCACACACAGGTGCCTCTCCTTTACCATCAGGAAGCGTGCCTCTTCTTTAACCATCACTCACACACAGGTGCCTCTCCTTTACCATCAGGAAGCGTGCCTCTTCTTTAACCATCACTCACACACAGGTGCCTCTCCTTTACCATCAGGAAGCGTGCCTCTTCTTTAACCATCACTCACATACAGGTGCCTCTCCTTTACCATCAGGAAGCGTGCCTCTTCTTTACCATCCATCACTCACACACAGGTGCCTCTCCTTTACCATCAGGAAGCGTGCCTCTTCTTTACCAGCCATCACTCACACACAGGTGCCTCTTCTTTACCATCAGGAAGCGTGCCTCTTCTTTACCATCCATCACTCACACATAGATGCCTCTCCTTTACCATCAGCCATCTCTGGGATGCAGACAGAAAGACCTGGTGGCATTCCCCTGCAGCCTCCACACAGGTAAGATCAACATGCATGGATAAACGAGCCTCATCCACTCGTAAGGAGCTCTCTGAGCCCCGCTCTTTGCTTTGTCTTTCTCACCTTTCCTCGTGTTTCTTCAGCCTGGCAGTCTAGTGGAGTGATTAAGAGCACAGACTTGGGTGCCAGACTGCCTGGATTCAAATCCAGCTCTTTCACTTATTGGCTGTGTGACTTTGAGCAAAGTTACTGAACCCCTCTGTGCTCGATTTTTTCACAAAACACATGGAGACGGTCATGGTCCCCGCCTCAAGGACTGTTGTGGAGGTTCGATGAGTGGTTCCTATTAGGGCTTAGAACACTGCCAGGCATTCAGGAAACACTTGACAGGAGTATACTAGTTACTGATTGTTTATTCATTCACACTCCTCCCACCTTTCAAAAAGGATTTCATGTCAGCTCTTCAACAAATATTTATTGAGCACCTCCAGGTGCTCAAGATGATGCCATAGACTCCCTGCCCTCCAGGGTTTCACAGATAAAGAGACATTTACAACAGTGTGATAGGATCCCCGGGACAAGGCATCCCAGGGGGATGTGGAGCCCAGAGAGGGCATCTCATCTGCGCTTCAGGTCTCGGGACAGTGTTACAAGTAAAAATAACTGGATGGCCAGGCGCAGTGGCTCACGCCTGTAATCCCAACACTTTGGGAGGCCGAGGCAGGTGGATCACCTGAGGTCAGGAGTTCGAGACCAGTCTGGCCAACGTGGTGAAACCCTGTCTCTACTAAAAATACAAAAATTAGCCAGGTGTGGTGATGCGCATCTATAATCCCAGGCCCTTGAGAGGCTGAGGCAGGAGAATCGCTTGAACCTGGGAGGCGGAGGTTGCAGTGAGCCGAGATTGCACCACTCTACTCCAGCCTGGGTGATAGAGTGAGAGTCTTACTCAAAAAAACAAAACAAAACAAAAACTGGATGATGCAGCCATAAAAAAAGAATGATATCGTGTCCTTTGCAGCAACATGGATGGAGCTGGAGGCACTATCCTAAGTGATCTAACTCAGAAACAGAAAACCAAATACTGCATGTTCTCACTTATAAGTGGGAGCTAAACACTGGGTACGCGTGGACATAAAGATGGAAACAATAGACACGGGGGACTCTCAAAAGGGGGAGGATGATGAGGACGAGGGTTGAAAAGTAACTTGTCTGGTACAATGTTTGTTATTTGGGAAATGGGTTCACTAGAAGCCCAATCCTCACCAGTATGCAATATACTCATGTCACACACATGCACAGGTACCCTCGAGTCAAAAATAAAATACGATGTAAGAAAATAACTGCATGATGAAGGGAGAGCTGAGAGCTCCTCAGAGACGGGGAAAGCGTGTGCAGAGGCTATGGAAGCACTTGACACATGTGGGGTACTCCAAGGGGTTTCTGTGCAGTGGAAGCACTGGGTGCAGGTGGCGAAAGAGCAAGCAGGAGCCAGGCTATGAGGCGCCTGGTGCCGGGACTGGGAGCGGTTCTGAAACTGGACAGGGGGAGAAAAGGTACTGGTGCTGAGACATTTTCAACAGGGCAGAACACTGTGACATTGGTGTTCTAGAAAGATCCCTGGTGGCAGTGTACAAGATGCATTGGAGGGGATTAGAACTGCAAGGCAGACAGCAAGCTGGGCAGAAGACACAGTAACCCAGACAGGAAGTTGTGGTGCCTGAACTTGACAGTGGCCAGTGGGAAAGGGAGGAGATACGGGAAAGACGGTAGTTAAATCTTCCTAAGAGTGCGCAGAGGTAGAGATGAGGGTAAGGGAGGAGATTGGCTGATGCCCAGGTGGAAAGCTGTGTTTTCAACAAGACGGGGAGCCCTGGAGGAAAAGCAGAACGGATGGGTATGAGAGCCTGAGGGGCACTGAGGTTAGATAGAGGCAGAGGGATGGAGGGATATGGGAGTCGGCAGTGTAGTGAAGGCCTTGGAGGAAGTGACACAGTTCTGAAGTAGTGATTGGTCTCATGTGGGAATATGATTGCTATGGTCTGAATGTGTTCCCCAAAGTTCATGTATTAGAAACTTAATCCCCAGTGCAACAGTGTTGGAAGCTGGGGCCTAAGAAGAGGTGACTGGGTTAGAGGGCTCCACCCTCATGAATGGATTGATGTGGTTATCTGGAGGTGGGTCAGTTACAAAAGCAATTTCAGTCCTTTCGCCCCCTCTCTCTTCCATCTTCTACCATGGGATAACACAGCACGAAGGCCCTCACCAGATGTGGCCCCTTGATCTTGAACCTGCCAGCCTCCAGAACTGAAAGAAATAAATCTCTGTTCTTTATAAATTACCAGTCTCAGATATTCTGTGATAGCAGCACAAAGAGACTAAGACAATGACTAAGGTCCACCTGCCCCCTAGGGTTTGTGCAGAGAGAGAAGACAGAGAGTAGAAGGGAGGGGTCCCAAAGAACATGGGTGATAAAGAGGCCTGGGACACCAAGATAGTGCTGTTTGCATAGAGGGAGAATGACCCACCAAAACCAAAGGGGAAAGAACTTCAAAATGCAGGGAGTTGTCCTCTGGGTCAGTTCTACCAGAGGTCATCTAATAACAACAGAAACACAATCTTTAGATTCGATAAGGTGAAAGCTAATGATTGACTCGGGACACTTTCAGCAGTGGGTGAGGGTGGGAACCCAGGCTACAGCTGGATGAAGAGAATGGAGATGAGAACATGAAGCCAGCATGTGTGGACAGCTCCTCCAAGAAGTCCCAGGCGAGGGCTGGTGCGGAGCTGAGACGGCACTCCCAGATGGGGCAAGGTGGGAAAGGCTTTTGTCCTTGTGGAGCTCAGGGTTGCTGGCAGCCCCCAGACTCTCTAAAGCAGAGGCACAGCTGATGCCAAGAGTGAGGGGAGGTAACGGAGGAGAGGATTTGAGGAGGTGAGTGAAAGTTTGACATGGCCCCTAAGCAGAGTAGAAGAAGGTCCTTTCGAAGACGGGGCACAAATTTGCTTTGAGTTTCCTGGGAGCCAAAGAAAAGCGAGAAACAGTATCAGCTGTAAGGCTGAAAGCATTCCGGGAGTTGCACAGTTTTATTTGTAGTAAGTCTGAAGGAAAACGTTCCTCATAGGACCTCAAAAATGGGGCATTAAATAACATAGCAGTCTCTGTCCTTGGGGGCTTTCCACCCCACAAATGAATTGTGAACACTCAAGCTGTGCCCAGGCAGTCTGTCAAGGCAAACTGCGCAGGAACAGCGGGTCCAAGAAGCACAACTCCATGTGCTTCTTACAGACAATTTGAAAATAGAAGAAGTAAAAGGAAGAAAACAACTATAATCTTTTTTTTGTTTGTTTGAGATGGAGTCTCACTATATCCCCAGACTGGAGTGCAGTAGTGCCATCTTGGCTCACTGCAACCTCCGCCTCCCGGGTTCAAGCAATTCTCCTGCCTCAGCCTCCTGAGTAGCTGGGATTACAGGCGTGCGTCACCACGCCTGGCTAATTTTTGTATTTTTAGTAGAGACAGGGTTCCACCACATTGGCCAGGGTGGTCTTGATCTCCTGATCTCGTGATCCAACCACCTTGGCCTCCCAAAGTGCTGGGATTACAGGCATAAGCCACTGTGCCCGGCCTATCATCTTATAACCTTATAACTCAGAGACCAGTGGTAATATCTATGTATTTCATTTAAAATTTTCCCACGTGTGCACTTACATAGATTGAATTGTTGGCCAGGTGTGGTGGCTCACACCTGTGATCCCAGCACTTTGGGAGGCGGAGGCAGGTGGACCACTTGAGGTCAGGAGTTCAAGACCAGCTTGGCAAACATGGGGAAACCCTGTCTCTACTAAAAATACAAAAAATTAGCCAGGCA
The DNA here is from genome assembly GCF_028858775.2 of Pan troglodytes. NCBI lineage: Eukaryota > Metazoa > Chordata > Mammalia > Primates > Hominidae > Pan > Pan troglodytes. The sequence goes on from NC_086016.1 coordinate 40,639,844, forward strand.
TGGTGGCTGCATATCTGTAGTCCCAGCTACTCAGGAGGCTGAGACAGGAGAAGTGCTCGAACCCAGGAGGGGGAGGTTGCAGTGAGCTGAGACTGTGCAACAGCACTCCAGCCTGGGAGACACACCAAGACTCTGTCTCAAAAAAAAAAAAAAAAGATTGAATTGTAGAAGAGTTTTCCATACTGATACTTTTCATTCAACAACACAGCATGAAACATTAACATACACTCTTTATAAACATTCACTTTTATCATCACATTTTATCATGGCTACACAGTCCATGATACAGATGTCAAAAATGACCATGCTGTTCCTCTATTATTGACCATTAAACTGTTTCTAATAACACTAATCATACAAACTACCATTTTCTTAGAATTTATGACTTTTAGCACTGTGCTAGGCACCTTTACATGCATTATCTTATTTATTTCACAATAACACCTCAAGGTAGAGACTGATTTTATCTCCATTTTACAGGAGAAGAAATTAAAGCTCAAAGAGGCGCTTAACCACCCAGATGTACTACTTTCCACTTCCTTGCTATTGTAACGAACACTGTGGTGAGCATCTTTGTACACTGTCCTGTAGGGAACGTGATGCTCTGAACACCTGTCCCTCCTACTGCCTCTCCCGAGGAAAGCAGGAGCAAAGGGAATAGGTACCCAACACCTGGGCCACCGCTGCCAGGCCCAGAGACCAGCGCCCCTTCCACTGACTGACTGCAGGCCATGCCAGCAAACAGCACTGTCATTCTGGGCAGTGACTGGCCCAAACAGATCATCTCTCTTAGGAAGTCAGAATGTAAGAAACAGATGGGACCGACATAGCCCAGAGAGAAGGCAGCAGGAAGAAGCCATGAAGAAGAGAGGAGGGGGTCAGGCGCAGTGGCTCACACCTGTAATCCCAGCACTTTGGGAGGCTGAGGCGGGCGGATCACAAGGTCAGGAGATCGAGAACAGCCTGGCCAACATAGTGAAACCCCCGTCTCTAATAAAAATACAAATATTAGCTGGGTGTGGTGGCACATGCCTGTAATCTCAGGCAGGGGAATCGCCTGAATCAGGGAGTGGAGCTTGCAGTGAGCTGAGATCGCGCCACTGCACTCCGTCCAGCCTGGCGACAGAGCGAGACTCTGTCTCAAAAAAAAAAAAAAAAAAAAAAAAATTAGAGAGGAAGGAAGGGCATGGGGAGAAGGAGAGGGAGACAGAGATAGAGAGATGGGGTGTGGCTCAAAGCAGCAGTGAGAACTACAGGTAGAACAGACTGAGATGCTGGGTCTCAGGAATGGTGGGGTGACTGGTTAGGAGCTCAGGGGACAATGATCAGAGCTGCTTTGGGGACAACAGAGTTGTGTGATGATGAAGAGCCATGAGGCACAGCTGTACAGCGGCCGAGACCATCTCCTGGGCTTCCTCCCGTCTCCAAGACCTCCCTACAAGGATCTCCCATCTCCAGAGTTGCCAGTGTTTGTGTCACCTGAGCAAACAGGTTCCTCTGGGCCTTAGAATACTTCCTTGCTTTCTTCCCAAGGAACCCAGCATGCTCTAGTGCGCAGCTCTGCAAGGAAGCATACTCACCCCCAGAGGCGTGAGAAGAAAATATTCTAACTAATGTCTACGTAAGAAAGAAAAGCAATTGGCTGGGCATAGTGGCTCACACCTGTAATCCCAGCTCTCTGGGAGGCCGAGGATGGGGAGGGGAAGATGGCATGAGCCCTGGAGTTTGAGAATAGCCTGGGCAACCTAGCAAGACCTTGTCTCTACAAAAAATTTTTTTTAAAAACTAGCCAGTGTGGTGGTGCATGCTACTCAGGAGGTTGAGGTGGGAGGATCACCTGAGTCTGGGAGTTTGAGGCCGCAGTGAGCTATGATAGTGCCACCGCATTCCAGCCTGGGTACAGAGGGAGACCCTGTCTCAAAAAAGTAAGAAAGAAGAAAAAGAAGGAAAGAAAGAAAGAGAGAAAGAGAAAGAGAGAGAGAGAGAGAAAGAAGGAAAGAAAGAAAGAAAAAAGAAAGGAAGGAAGGAAGGAGGGAGGGAAGGAGGAAACTGAAAAGAAAAGAGAGATTAAGCATACTCATATGCATTGTAGGGACTGGCAACAGAATAAGTATATAATTTACAAACAGACACATTGCAATTAGGGTTTGTGATAAAAACTGCACACCAGTAGGATATGTGATCAAAACAGTCTGAAGACTGTTGCTCTGGTAGAAGGAATCTAGGTTTTGCAGTGAGGTTGGGCTAGGGTTCCTAGCTCAGCTCAGACACCTGCAAGCCTGTGGCCCTAGGTGAGTTCCTCAGTTTCTCCTGGGGTGTGAAAGGGTGACAGCTGCATTTGCCCCATGGGTTGGCAAACTCAGGGCAGGCACTGCTTTTTCCTCACCTTGCCACTAAGGCAGTCTCTCTCAGCCCGGACCACGTTGCCCACCATGTCACAGAAGTCCACGCCATTCGGAAGCTTGTTTGGCTTGGAGCTGTTAAAGTTGGAATACTGGTACAGCTCTGCCAGCAGATTTTTATCTGCTGTTTTCTGAAGCAAAAGAGCAGAATATGAAAATGGGGTTCACATTTTGACAGTGTGAAACAATAGGCTAGCTTCCCCTCTTTATTATGAAGACAATATAACAACCTTATAGAATGCTGAGAAAATGAGGGGTGTTTAGGATCCTAGAACCCCTTCCAAACTCCTATCTACATTATTTCTTTTCTTTTTTTTTTTTTGAGACAAAATTTCACTCTTGTTGTCCAGGCTGGAGTGCAATGGTATGATCTTGACTCACTGCAACCTCTGCCTCCTGGTTCAAGCAATTCTCCTGCCTCAGCCTCCTGAGTAGCTGGGATTACAGGCGCCCGCCACCATGCCCAGCTAATTTTTTGTATTTTTAGTAGAGACAGGGTTTCACCATGTTGGCCAGGCTGGTCTCGAACTCTTGACCTCAGGTGATCCACCTGCCTCAGCCTCCCAAAGTGCTATCTACATTATTTCTGTTTTCCCTTATATGATTTGAGGAAATGTACACAAACACAAATACGTAACTTCAATCATAATATGATTTATATATGATTCGTCTGGCTGACTTTGATCGTTCTAAGAAGTAAAATATATATGTGATTTTTATGTCCTGCTTTATCTACTTCATTTTAGATTTTCATGTAGTTATGTTGTCTTCAAAATTATCATTTAAGATGATATATCCTGTTAAGACGTGCTATAATTTAATTAACTACTCACTGATTACTTCCAATTACTACTAATATCACGAATAGCTTGGAGCATGTAGTTCCCCTCCCTTTGGGGTTTAGTGTGAATTTCTTAAAATGCTAATATTGGATATTACTATCTTTGTGGTTAATATATATCATTAAATGATTTTTAGGATAAAACTAAAACATGATGACTATAAATAATGTAAAAATATGGAAAATAGGAAACTAATTACCGCCACCCAAAGGTGCCCACTGAAACACCTGGATGGCCCAGCTGACTTCCTAACTGGGCTCTGGCCATGGTCAATGAAAGAACAGTTCATGATTCACAGCACTGACTCTGAGTTAGATGACTGCAGTCAGGTGGCAGCTCCGCCATGTGCTGGCTGTGCCACCTTTGCAGGACACTTAGCTCAGCCACCATCAATGGATTGTATGACAGTTCCAATGCAGACTCACATCCCCGTTAGGCCTTGTGCTGTTTTGGAATTTCCTAGGCTAAAAGGTGTTAAGAAGGATAAGAACAACATACTGTTTCAGATTCCCTAGCAGTTAAAGGTTTGGATACTTAAGACCTAGGCAGTGTAAAGAACAAGCTAAGGGCTGGGCACGGTGGCTCACGCCTGTAATCCCAGCACTTTGGGAGGCTAAGATGGACAGATTACTTGAGGTCAAGAGTTCGAGACCAGCCTAGCCAACATGGTAAAACCCCATCTCTACCAAAAATGCAAATTTAGCCAGGTGTGGTGGTGCATGTCTTAATCCCAGCTACTTGGGAGGCTAAGACAGGAGAATCACTTGAACCCTGGGGGCGGAGGTTGCAGTAAGCTGAGATCGTGCCACTGCACTCCAGCCTGGGTGACAGAGAGAGACCCCATCTCAAAAAAAAAAAAAAAAAGAAATAAAGAACAAGCCAAGGAGGATCTGAAATGGGGGGCTGTGCGGTGGGGCCAGATTGCTGCAGGGGAGGCAGTGGGGAGAGCCTGTCTCAAGTCAGAGGACTGAGCAGGAAGTGGGGCCTGCCATCAGTGAGCTGCATGACCCTGTGACAAGTCACCTTCTGCTCCTGAATCTCAGCTTCCTGAGGCATCCGCAGCAACTCTGCAGTGGCACAACTAGCATGGGGTGTGACTCAGAGCAGCTGCACAGGAGCCTGCAGTGTGGACAGCCCCTTGGAGCTGCATGGCACAGTGGCTCTGGATTAGACCTGAACATCTCTGAGCAGAGACACCTTCTAAGTTCTAAAAATAGACACATGACCTCCATCACCCTCCCTATTCTGAGGCTGGGGTCAGCTCTGCCGTTTTGAGGGTGTTATGAGAAATTCTAGATTCAGGAGCTCTGCGATTTTTCCTTCATAATCACTACCCAGGCACCAAGTATTCTCCTCCCCAGGAATAAAATCTTTATTTCATGCCTAGCAGAAGCCGGTCAGAAACAGACACAGCAGTAGATCCCTTACCCTTTTTATAACAGAAGATCTGGCATGTCTGAGTTCGGAGCCTTTGCAGGAATACTGAGATTTCCTTTGTCTCTTGACTGCAGAAAAATGGAGAAAGAGATAAATGAGTAACCACAGGGTCTGTCCACAGTGTGCGGTGCTTACAACTGTGCTTTTTCATTCCACCTAAGCTGCCAGAGGACACTCCTACTACTAGTCTCATAGGTCCCAACTGTGTTGCCGACTTATCTGATTAGACCACTTGATCCAGAGAAGCAGCAAGGAGGAGCAGACAGACTGTGACTTTAGGTAAGTTACTCCCCTCCCTCCAAGGCTGTTTCCTCATCTATAAATTATATTAAATGGTACCTACTTCCCAGGTGTTATAAAAATTTAACAAGGGGCCAGGCGCAGTGGCTCACATCTGTAATCCCAGCACTTTGGGAGGCTGAGGCAGGCGGATCACTTGAGGCCAGGAGTTCAAGAACAGCCTGGCCAACATGGTAAAACCCCATCTCTACTAAAATACAAAAATTAGCCGGGCATGGTGGCGAGCCCCTGTAATCCCAGCTACTCAGGAGGCTGAGGCAGGAGAATTGCTTGAACCCGGGAAGCGGAGGTTGCAGTGAGCCGAGATTACGCCACTGCACTCCAGCCTGGGAGACAGAGCGAGACTCCGTCTCCAAAAACAAAACAAAACAAAACAAAACAAAAAACCAAGGGAATGTGGATAAAAGCACCTGGCGCCACATGTAGGTGGTCTCTAAATGGTACTGCCCCTCCCTCCTTCCTTGCTCAATGTCAAGAAGTCAGATTTAAGGCTCCTTCAGAAGAAGACAGAAACATCCTCATCTGAAACTTGGGATTCCTACTCAGTTGCATTTTAGATACTAAAAAAACAAACCCCATGAAAAGAGCATCAAGGCTAAGGGAAAGGTTTTTGCCTTTGTCTTCTGGACTGCTGCGAGTTTTCTCTCTTAAAGCCTTCTTCTCCAACTCAAAACTCTCAAATGCCTTCAAAAACCAAGAAAAAGGGGGGCATTAGGGATTAATGCAAATCCTGGAGAAGGGTGGGGTCAGGGTCTGGGCGTTTTCTCTTGTTGGTGCACAAAAGACCTGGAGCAAAGTTTGTGGCCAGTGCCTTGTCTTTCTCCAGGTGGTAGGTCCTGGTGGCCTCAGTGTCACTGACATCATCCCCCAGAGTGTCCCCACTGTCTCACACTGCCCCTTCTTCTAGGAGTATGTGATTTAGAGCAGGAATTAGAAACTAAACAAGCTATTGTTTAATCTCTTTGTAAAAGGGGGATAATAATATCTATCTTCCAGGGTTCTTTTTTTTTTTTTTTTGAGACGGAGTCTCGCTCTGTTGCCCAGGCTGGAATGCAGTGGTGTGATCTTGGCTCACTGCAAGCTCCGCCTCCTGGGTTCACCCCATTCTCCTGCCTCAGCCTCCCGAGTAGCTGGGACTACAGGCGCCCGCCACCACGCCCGGCTAATTTTTTGTATTTTTAGTAGAGATGGGGTTTCACCGTGTTAGCAGGATGGTCTTGATCTCCTGACCTCCTGATCCGCCCACCTCGGCCTCCCAAAGTGCTGGGATTACAGGTGTGAGCCACCACGTCCAGCCTCTTCTAGGGTTCTTATAAGGGTCAAAAATAAAGTGTTTAATGTATTCTAAAACACTGGCAAAGAGGCTACCAGATAGGAGCTGTTCAATAAGGGGTATCTATTATCTACCCTTGACCTCTCAAGAGAGACTTCTCTTGATCTCTGACTCTTCCCCACCCCCATCCTCCTACTCCCCTGAAAAGGAAGAAAGAAAAATGAATGCTAGTGACCTAAGTTGCATTGATTGTCAACCAAAAGTCCAGCAATGAGCTTGGATAACAAAGTTAACAAACAAGTATGAGTCTGTGTTTTTGCCCTCAAGGGACTTACACTCTATTTGGAGAGCCAAATCAGCACTTGTGGAACAATTAAATGCTAAACTGCTGTGATTACGAATCAAAGTGAGGTCAACGTGGGCCAGAGCAGTCACAGAGGACTGTCCAGAAGAGGTGGACATGAGTGTTGGCGGCATCAGGCTCCTGAGCTTGATAAACTGGGAAATACCTCTCCAGGCCTCCCCCATCTTTCCCTTGCATCAGCACTCCCTGGTCTGCATGAGTGAAAGGTACTGGGCATGTGTGCAGGGGTGTGTGTATGTGTGTGTGCCAGTGGTGGGGGGGCGGTCACAGGGGTTAGTCTATGTATTAACATTGTTGCTCCAATTAAGTAAGCTGAAATTTAAGGCATGAGGAATGAATTGGATGGGTATGAGTCACTGTAGCAATATAGCAATATCTCTGATCTTTACCAATGTCATTATAGCAGACACTGTATGGCCTGGAAGGATGGATAAGATTTGCACAGAAAGAGGGGAGAAAGGATAGTTGAATGCTGAAAGAAGAGCAAGTTTTGGGGGGAAAGATGGTAAGACCAGCACTGGGCTGAGTTTACCTTTGAGATGACTTCAGGGCCTACAAGCAGGGCTGTTCTCCAGGAAGGCAACTCCCAAACCGGACCAATGACCGGCATTTTGGGGAAGTATTCAAATACACAGATTCCCGGGCCTTTGCATTAGAGATGCTTATTTCCTGGGTCTGCATTGGGTCCTGAATTTTTTATGCATTTATAGTGGCTCCTGAATAAAAAATTAGCCGGGTGTGGTGGCACGTGCCTATAATCCCACTACTTGGGAGGCTGAGGCAGGAGAATTGCTTGAACTTGGGAGGCGGAGGTTGCAGTGAGCTGAGATCGCACCTGGGCGACAAGAGTGAAACTCCGTCTCAAAAAAAAAAAAAAAAAAAAAAAGAAAGAAAAACCTGCAGGTGAATTTGCCTGCAGCTCACAGGATCTCTCAAAGAGTACATCTTCATCATTGTAATCCTCTGCCTCATAGCCACCATGGAGAAGCAGGTCTTTAGTAGCGACTTGTTGGTTGGTTGACATTTCTTTGCTGCTGTCATTTTCAAATCTATCTTCATATCTTAGAGCTCTTTAGATTTATGCCTCAGATTTCTTTAAGTGCAGTTAAAAATAAGAAACAAATACACGCCATTGCCAAAACTCAAAATAGCCAAAAAGACACTTACAGATGATTCACGCCTGTGTTCTTCCATCTTGTGGGAGCCTGCTACACAACAGCTACTTGCTTAACATTTAGCACTCCTGCCTCCCGAAAAGGTGTGTGTGTGTGTGTGTGTGTGTTTGATTGAGAATTATTGAAGGGTTTGTATTTTTTCCCAATAAAAATGTACCAAAATTAACCTTCAGACTCCTCATTTCAGGTCCACATGTAAGGATCTCATAAGTCACCATTCTGTCCCAATAATAAGTAAAGCTGAACAAACTGAAAAATCAACAACTCTTAGATCATTCAGAGAAGTGAGGTCACAGGGCAAACTACTGCCTGAAAACTGAACAGACAGGTAGGTAGATACAGAGAATGCCAACTGGCAGGAGAATAAACCCATGGGCAGAAACCTCCATGGGAACCAGTAGCAAAGCCAAAACTGTCATAAATGAATTCTGCAGGCTCAGTGTAGACACCCTGAGAGGTAAAAACTCCAGCCATCACAAAAGTGAACTCAAAATGAATCAAAATAAAATGTAAACATAAAACTATAAAACCCCTAGAAGACAAGAGGAGAACACCTAGGTGACCTTGGGTTTCGCCATGACTTTTTAGATATGACACAGAAGGTACAATCCATGAAGGAATTGGTAAGTTAGATTTCGTTAAAATTAAAAATTTCTGCTCTGTGAAAAGACACTGTCAAGAGAATGAAGTGACAAGTCACATACTAGGAGAAAATATTTGCAAAAAAATCCAACAAAAGGCTGTTACCCAAAATATTCAAAGAGGCTGGGCGTGGTGGCTCACGCCTGTAATCCCAGCACTTTGGGAGGCCAAGGTGAGCGGATCACTTGAGGTCGGGAGTTTGAGACCAGCCTGGCCAACATGGTGAAACCCCGTCTCTACTAAAAATACAAAAAGTAACTGGGCGTGGTGCCACATGTCTGTAATCCCAGCTATTAGGGAGGCTGAGGCAGGAGAATTGTTTGAACCCAGGAGGTGGAGGTTGCAGTGAGTCCAGATTGCACCACTGCACTCTAGCCTGGGTGACAGAGTGAGACTCCGTCTCAAAAAAACAAAAACAAGAACAAAAACAACCCAAAACCAAATATTAAAAGAAATCTTAAAACAATAAGAAAATAACCTGATTAACAAATGGGCTAAAGTTTGGGCATGGTGGCTCACGCCTGTAATCTCAGCACTTTGGGAGGCCGAGGCGGGTGGAACACCTGAGGTCAGGAGGTCAAGACCAGCCTAGCCAACATGGTGAAACCCAGTCTCTACTAAAAATACAAAAAATTAGACGGGAGTGGTGGTGGGTGCCTGTAATCCCAGCTACTCAGGAGGCTGAGGCAGGAGAATCACTTGGACCTGGGAGGTAGAGGTTGCAGTGAGCCAAGATCACGCCACTGCACTCCTGTCCGGGTGACAGAGCAAGATTCTGTCTCAAAAAAAAAAAAAAAAAAAAAAATAGTGGGGGGGGGGTGGTGGTACTAAAGATTGAACAGACACCTCAACAAAGAAGATCTACAGATTATAAATAAGCATATAAAAAGATGTATGTCACTGGGGAAATGAAAATTAAAACAACAATGGGATACCACCACACAGCAATTAGAATGACCAAAATCTAGAACACTGACAACACCAAATGCTGGTGAGGACGTGGAGCCGCAAGAACCCTCATTCACTGCGGGTGGGAAGGAGAAATGTTAATACCACCTTGGAAGAGAGTTTGCCGGTTTCTTACAAAACTAAACTAAACTCTCACCATAGGATCTAGCAATTGTGCTCCCTGGTATTTACTTACATGAAGTGAAAACTTATGCCCACACAAAGACCTGGACATGGATGCTTACAGCAGTTTTATCTGTAATTGCCAAAACTTGGAGGCAACCAAGATGTCCCTGAGTAGTGGACAAATAAACCATGGTACGTTCAGACAATGGAATATTTGGCACTAAAAAGAAATGAACTATCAAGCCATGAAAAGATGGGTTGTTCCCAGAGGGAACTGGCCAGGCACAGTGGCTCACGCCTGTAATCCCAGCACTTTGGGAGGCCGAGGCAGGCGGATCACGAGGTCAGGAGATCGAGACCACCCTGGCTAACACGGTGAAACCCCGTCTCTACTAAAAATACAAAAAATTAGCCTGGCGTGGTGGCGGGCGCCTGTAGTTCCAGCTATTGGGAGGCTGAGGCAGGAGAATGGCGTGAACCCGGGAGGCAGAGCTTGCAGTGAGCCAAGATCACGCCACTGCACTCCAGCCTGGACGAGAGTGCGAGACTCCATCTCAAAAAAAAAAAAAAGATGTGGAGGAAACTAAAAAGCATAATAAGTGAAAGAAGCCAACGTAAAAAGGCTACGTACTATATGATTCCAACTATATGGCATTATGGGAAAGGTAAAACTATGGAGAGAGTAAAAACAACAGTGGTTCCCAGGGGTTAGGGAGTAAAAAGAGATGAACAGGTGGAGTACAGAGGATTTTTAGGACAGTGAAACTATTCTGTATGACACTACAATGGTAGATACATGTCATTATGTATTTGTCCAAATTCGTAGAATGTACAACACCAAGAATAAATCCTATTGTAAACTCTGAATGTCGAGTGATGATGATGTAACAATGTAGGTCCGTTAATTCTAACTAATGTGCCACTATCTTATGGAATGTAAACAGTGGGGGAGGTTGTGCATGTGCAGAAGCAGAGGGTGTATGAAAAAATTGTACTCTGCTCGATTTCGCTGTGAACTTATAATTGCTCTAAAAAATAAAGTTTAGGCCAGGCGCGGTGGCTCACGCCTGTAATCCCAGCACTTTGAGAGGCTGAGGTGGGTGGATCACTTGAGGTGGGGAGTTCGAGACCAGCCTGACCAACATGGTGGAACCCTTTCTCTACCAAAAATACAAAAAATTAGCCAGGCATGGTGGCACACGGCTGTAGTCCCAGCTACTCGGGAGGCTGAGGCAGGAAAATCACTTGAAAGGGAGGCGGAGGTTGCAGTGAGCCGACATCGCACCACTGCACTCCAGCCTGGCAACAGAGCAAGTCTCCGTCTCAAAAATAAATAAAGTTTATTGGCCGGGCGCGGTGGCTCACGCCTGTAATCCTAGCACTTTGGGAGGCCAAGGCGGGCAGATCACGAGGTCACGAGAGCGAGACCATCCTGGCCAACATGGTGAAACCCCGTCTCTACTAAAAAATACAAAAATTAGCTGGGCATGGTGGCACGCACCTGTAGTCCCAGCTGCTCGGGAGGCTGAGGCAGGAGAATCGCTTGAACCCAAGAGATAGAGGTTGCAGTGAACTGAGATTGTGCCACTGCACTCCAGCCTGGCAACAAAGCGAGACTCCGTCTCAAAAAAAAATAAAAAATAAATGTTTATTAATTTTTTAAAAAATTAACTTTGAATACTCAATTGTGTAAACATGTTTTCAAATAAATGGAGAGGCCCCAGGGCACTGTGACACCTTGATGATCCCCAGGGCCCTTCCCTGTCAGAAGCTTTGTCTCAGCTCCAGCACAGGTAACTCACCAGGCTGTTGGCCGACGGCTCGGTACGCAGATTTATGTCAGCAATCTTTTGGTTCACCTGGTGCATGGAGCCAATAAGGCATGCTGGGAGGTTAGTCTGCTAAGGAAACTCAGGGTGATGATTACACACACAACAGGATGGGGCTTGTCTGGTGAAAAGGGCAGCCCCTGTCTACACAGCCTCTCTCCTTAATTATTTTCTTTGCATTCACAGTTTTCACATTTCTTTCTTCCTTTTTTCTGAGACAGGGCCACGCTCTGTTGCCCATGCTGGAGTGCAGTGATGCAATCATGGGTCACTGCAGCAGACCTCCCGGGTTCAATCGATCCTCCCACCTCAGCCTCCCAAGTAGCTGGGACTACTCGCGCACACCACCACCCCTGGCCTATTTTTAAAATTTCTTGTAGAGATGCAGTTTTGCCATGTTTCCCAGGCTGATCTCAAACTCCTGGGCTCAAGTGATCCACTCACCTCAGCCTCCCAAAGTGCTCAGATCACAGGTATGAGCCACCGCACCTAGCCCATATTTCTTTATCTTGTTTTAAATGAGATACTTTGCAAATTATAAATGAGAGTTGACCATATTATAGACACCTTGGAACATATAAAAAGTGAAAAAGAGCCATCCATAATGCCACCACCCTAACAACTCTGTTAGGACTTGGGAATTTTCCTTCCAGTATTTCTTACATACATATTTTTGTCTGTATTTACAGTCTGAGTGTACGCCTGTTTTACTACTCTGATTTCTCTTCCAGTCATTATTATTATTATTATTATTTTTTGAGATGGAGTCTCACTCGCCCGGCCACTCTTCCATTCATTATTATGAGCATTTTTCCCTTTGGCTAAAGGAGCTTCATGATAATCATTTTAAATGACATTATACTAATCCATGTAGAAGATACACCTTAATATACTTAACTGTTCCTTGGATATTGAAATTTTAAGTTATTTATACTTTTTGGCAATTATAAATAATGCTGGCTGGGCACGGTGGCTCACTCCTGTAATCCCAGCACTTTGGGAGGCTGAGGCGGGCAGATCACGATGTTAGGAGTTTGAGACCAGCCTGGCCAGCATAGTGAAACCCCGTCTCTACTAAAAATACAAAAAAATTAGCTGGGCGTGGTGGCGGGTGCCTGTAATCCCAGCTACTTGGGAGGCTCAGGCAGGAGAATCGCTTGAACCAGGAGGTGGAAGTTGCAGTGAGCCAAGATCGTGCCACGGCACTCCAGCCCGTGCGATGGTGCGAGACTCCATCTCAAAAATAAATAAAATAAAATAAAACAAAACAAAACAATGCTGTGTGCCAGGCACGGTGGCTCACGCCTGTAATCTCAGCACTTTGGGAGGCTGAGGCAGGTGGATCACTTGAGGTCAGGAGTTCGAGACCAGCCTGGCCAACATGGTGAAATCCCGTCTCTACTAAAAATACAAAAATTAGCAGCGCATGGTGGCAGACGCCTATAGTCCCAGCTACTCGAGTGCTGAGGCAGGAGAATCTCTTGAACCCAGGAGGCGGACGTTGCAGTGAGCTGAGATTGTGCCACTGCACTCCAGCCTGAGTGACAAAAAAAAAAAAAAAAAAAAAAAGAAACAACAAAAAAAAGAAAAATAAATAAATAATGCTGTGATGCATGTGTGATGTCCCATAGAGAGCTGTTTCCGTATTTTAGAGTATTTCTTTATGAGAGATTTTCAGGGGACAGATGACGGCGTCAAAGGGTATCTCAACCTTGTTTATCACTTAAAATCTGTTCAGTTCTATGGCCCCTCTTCCTACCCTCTCAGCTTTTATATTTCTTTCTGTCTTAGCCTCAATTGATCTAGGATATATCCTTTGTAAAACCCCCATAATCCTATCACCCCTCACTCCCTTCACATAAAGCAAGGTTCACTCTTACTTTCATTACCCTCAAGTGTTCTTACAAATTGGAGGATACTTGAAAAAGGAAGATACCAAGAAGGGACATGACAAATCACAGCAGGTAAAATGGACTTGTTAGGTGTGGGATTAAGAAGAAAGAGGGGACATTAGAAAGCAGCCCTGCAAAGTGAGACCCTGAAACAAATTCTGATGGGATCACACTTTGCCTCATCTTAAGAAGGGCTTCTGAGAGGCAAGGAAGGGGCAGAGTGGTACATGCAGCTGGGCTGGCAGGATGGCTTGAAGGTAAATGAGCTCCACAGGAGATGGAAAGACCTGGGGTTATTTATAGTCCGAGAGGGTTATTTGCTGGACAAGTAAGGTCCTCCAGAGATGGAGTTCTGTGACCCTGGAATACAACTCAGGGTCAGAAGTGAGATGAGGATGAACGAAGACAGGGCCAGGGCAGTAAGATGCTGGTAGAGCCTGGATGATGCCAGAAGGAGCAGATTTGGGGCCAGGGAGAAGGGCTGGCAGGTGAGAAGAGGCAAGGTCAACTTGATTAAAAAAAAAAAAAAAAGGCTGGGTGCAGTGGCTCATGCCTGTAATCCCAAGCACTTTGGGAGGCTGAGGCAGGCGGATCACCTGAGGTCAGGAGTTCGAGACCAACCTGACCAACATGGAGAAACCCTGTCTCTTCTAAAAATACAAAATTAGCCAGACGTGGTGGCACATGCCTGTAATCCCAGCTACCTGGGAGGCTGAGGCAGGAGAACTGCTTGAACCTGGGAGGTGGAGGTTGCAGTGAGCCGAGATCGTGCCACTGCACTCCAGCCCGGGCGACAGAGTGAGACTCTGTCTCAGAAACAAACAAGAAAACCCAAACAAACAAACAAAATATTTAAAGAACTCTTAAAAACTCGACAGTAAGAAAATACACAATCTGATTTAAAAATGGGCTAAAGGTTGGGTGCGGTGGCTCACGCCTGTAATCCCAGCACTTTGGGAGGCTGAGGTGGGTGGACCACCTGAGGTCAGGAGGTCGAGACCAGCCTGACAAACATGGTGAAACCCCGTCTCTACTAAAAATACAAAAATTAGCCAGACGTGGTGGTGGGTGCCTGTAATCTCGGCTACTTGGGGGCTGAGGCAGAAGAATCCCTTGAACCTGGGAGGCACAGGTTGCAGTGAGCAGAGTCTACGCCACTGCACTCCAGCCTGAGCAACAGAGTGAGACTCTGTCTCAAAAAAAAAAAAAGAAAAAGCTGGGTTTCATGCTCATCTGTCTGAGGGTGGACGGTTGCACCACAACTTCTTAGTTGCTATCAATAACATCTATAATTCTTTGGGAGATAGAAGGGAAAGAAAGCAACCACTTTTTAAAATTAGCTTTTAAAATCTTCCCCATTCTTTCAACAAATACTTCCAGAGCTTCTTCCTTTGGGGCTCTTTCTGATTATGTTAGTAAAAAATACTGGAGTCAAGCAGTCCTTCACAGTCTCAAATTCTTTTAGAGGATAGGTAGAGTTTAAGTAATTGAAAAAATGTATCTGGCCAGATGCGGTGTCTCATGCCTGTAATCCCAGCACTTTGGGAGGTCAAGGCGGGCGGATCACCTGAGGTCAGGAGTTCAAGACCAGCCTGGCCAACATGGTGAAACCCCATCTCTACTAAAAATACAAAAAATTAGCTGGACATGGTGACAGGCGCCTGTAATCCCAGCTACTCGGGAGGCTGAGGCAGGAGAATCACTTGCTTGGGAAGTGGAGGTTGCAGTTAACTAAGACTGCACCACCGCACTCCAGCCTGGGCAACAGAGTGAGACTCTGTCTCAATATGGCTGGGCGAAGTGGCTCATGACTGTAATCCCAGCACTTAGGGAGGCCGAGGCAGGTGGATCACTTGAGGTCCGGGGTTCAAGACCAGCCTGGCCAACATGGTGAAACCCCATCTCTACTAAAAATATAAAATATTAGCCAGGTGTGGTGGCAGGCACCTGTAATTTCAGCTACTCAGGAGGCTGAGGCAGGAGAACTGCTTGAACCTGGGAGGTAGAGATTGCAGTGAGCTGGGACTGTGCCACTGCACTCCAGACTGGGTAACAGTGTGAAACTCCATCTCAAAAAAAAAAAAAAAAAAAGAAAAAAAAGAAAAGAAAAAATGAATGTATAAGGGACAAGCTAATAAGTAATGTGCATTATAGACCTGAGCACTGATTAGATCTCTGTGGCATGACTCAAGTTAGGTGTATTTGGTCTGATTGTAGGTGACACCACCAGAAGGATACAGGGTGGACTGTTCTCTAACTCCTTCCTCACAGTCTTCACCATTGTATTCCGTGCGACAAGCGAGACAGCCAGGTGCTCATCCACTGGTATCACAGGTAGGGTGGTGAGGTTGATGACCTCCATCTTCCTGAAGTGATTCATTGTCCAATTTCTTGTAAATGGACAAACAAAAAGCTTCCACTTTTAAGAGCCTCTCATTTCCCACTCCAATCTTGTCCTTTGTTTAATCAGCCTCCTGGAAATCATAAACAGCATAGAGCCAGCTCAGAAAACACAAGAAGAAAAGCCCAACCACGTTCCCCAGCTACACAGGGTTGATGGCAAAGCACATGTCCCATGCCTGCATGGGGAATGAAAGGGTTCCGTCTGAGAAGCCTATTCTTAAATGAGGATTTCAAGATATATGGACTTGTTCTTCCAATGTCTGATGCCTGACTCTCCCTCTGCCCCTCCCCCATGATGAAAATTGTTCTAGTTTTAAAAATAAGGAAACTAGAATGTGGAAAAGGCCAGGGCTCCAGACTACTCCAGACCACTCAGCAAGTCAGTTCCCAAACGAGAAATGAAATCAGATCTCTTTGTTTCTCCGAGTCCCAACTCTAAAAGAGATTTGGATTAGGTGACCCTAAGGCTCTCTCCAGCTTTCCGATGCTGTGATTCTAGAATACAGGGTCCATCTCCTCAGCGCGAGGCTCCTGATCAACCTGAAGCTTTCTGCTCCCTCTCAGAAAACTGGCCCCAACTCTACTCTTCCTCCTTGGCTCTGGAACACTCTGGTCTAACAGCTCTCCTGGGTCCTTGCTTGTTGGCCAGGAGCCCATTACTTCCATCTGTGGGCCCTGTATGTCCAGAGTCTAGTGTGATAGGCCTCGTTATAATACAGCAAAAGACTTAGATCCTGCCCTCTAGAAGCTCATACATAACGGAAAGACAGAGAAAACGTTGAGTTTGGTGGGAACATGAACTCAAATGCCCTTTCACCATACTCTCCTTCCCTCTCCTCCGGTTCAGGCCTTTGCTCCATCTTCTCCACAGACATGCATCTTACACGCCAGACCCGCAGAACTTCTTCCTGCTCCCTGACCACACAATGCTCTTCCTACCTCTATGCCTTTCCAGATGTGGTTCCCTCTGTTGGACTACGCCCAGGTGACACATCTGTGGAAACCTTCTCAAATAATTCCAAGCCATTAGCACCATGCCTCCTCTGCAAAGCCCAAGGTTCTGCATTCATCTATCACAGGACTCACAATAGTGAACTGGAATGATTTGCTTCTACTGCTTTCTCCACTAGGCAAATTATGGATTAACTGTGATTCCTTTTAGACTTACCACGGTTTTTTGTTTGTTTGTTTGTTTGTTTTGAGACAGCGTCTTGCTCTGTCGCCCAGACTGGAGTGCAGTGGCACGATCTTGGCTCACTCACTGCAGCCTTGACATCCTGGATTCAAGCCTCCCGTGTAGCTGCGACTACAGGTACCTGCCACCCACAACTGCCTAATTTTTGTATTTTTAGTAGAGATGGGGTTTCACCATTTTGGCCAGGCTGGTCTCGAACTCCTGACCTCAGGTGATCCACCCACCTTGGCCTCTCAAAGTGCTGGGATTACAGGCGTGAACCACCACTCCCAGCCCCTTCTGAATATTTCATACCATTTTAGGTATTCTCTGAAACACGGTAAGTTTTTACTGCCATTACTTGGGGAGGATAAAAGGAGAGGGAAGAAAACTAGCTTCCTTAAATATCTACCCTGTGGCAAGCAATATGCTATGTGCTGGGGGCAGGGCAGAAGAGTGGAAGAGTAAGAAACCTTCTGCTCTCATGGAGCACACATTCTGGCAGTCAAGATTCAAATGCCCTGTTTAAAGTTAACATATTTGGGCTGGGCGCGGTGGCTCACGCCTGTAATCCCAGCACTTTGGGAGGCCGAGGCAGGCGAATCATGAGGTCAAGAGTTCGAGACCAGCCTGGCCAACGTGGTGAAACGCCATCTCTACTAAAAATACAAAAATTAGCCGGGCATGGTGGCGGGCCCCTGTAATCCCAGCTACTAGGGAGGCTGAGGCAGGAGAATTGCTTGAACCTGGGAGGTGGAGGTTGCAGTGAGCTGAGATCATGCCACTGCACTCCAGCCTGAAAGACAGAGTGAGACCCTGTCTCAAAATAAATAAATAAATAAAGTTAACATATTTGATGCTTCTCAGAAGAGGCGATATGAAAAAAAGAAAAATTAAAATAACAAAAAAGTTAATATATTTGAGCATATAAAAACAACGCTGACTTTAGGCCGGGCGCAGTGGCTCACACCTGTAATCCTAGCACTTTGGGAGGCTGAGGCAGGCAGATCATGAGGTCAGGAGATCGAGACCATCTGGCTAACACGGTGAAACCCCGTTTCTACTAAAAAATACAAAAAATTAGCCGGGCATGGTAGCGGGCACCTACAGTCCCAGCTACTTGGGAGACAGAGGTAGGAGAATGGCGTGAACCCAGGAGGCGGAGCTTGCAGTGAGCCGAGATCACGCCACTGCACTCCAGCCTGGGCGACAGAGCGAGACTCCATCTCAAGAAAAAAAAAAAAGGTCGGGCGTGGTGGCTTACGCCTGTAATCCCAGCACTTTGGGAAGCCGAGGCAGGTGGATCACGAGGTCAGGAGATCGAGACCATTCTGGCTAACATGGTGAAACCCCGTCTCTACTAAAAATTAGCCTGGCGTGGTGGCGGGCGCCTGTAGTCCCAGCTACCAGGGAGGCTGAGGCAGGAGAATGGCGTGAACCTGGGAGGCGGGGCTTGCAGTGAGCTGAGATCACACCACTTCACTCCAGCCTGGGCGACAGAGCAAGACTCCGTCTCAAAAAAAAAAAAAAAATGCAGACTTTAGCATCTGACAGACTTTTTAGTATAACCCTTAGTCATACAATCAGGGGTCCCCAACCCCAGGGCCATGGATGGGTGTAGGTCTGTGGCCTGTTAGGAACCAGGCCGCACAGCAGGAAGTGAGTGGCAGGTGAGTGAGAGAAGCTTGTCTGTATTTACAGCCACTCCTCATTCCTCACATGACTGCCTGAGCTCTGCCTTCTGTCAGATAAGCTTCAACATTAGATTCTCATAGGAGTGCAAACCCTATTATGAACTATGCATGCAAGGGACCTAGGGTGTGTGCTCCTTATGAGAATCTAATGCCTGATGATCCGTCACTGTCTCTCAGCACTCCCAGATAGACTGTCTAGTTCCAGGAAAACAAGCTCAGGGCTCCCACTGATTCTACATTATGGTGAGTTGTAGAATTATTTTATGTTACAATGTAATAACAGTAGAAATAAAGTGCACAATGAATGTAATGCTTTTTTTTTTTTTTTTGAGACGGAGTTTCACTCTTGTTGCCCAGGCTGGAATGCAATGGCACAATCTTGGCTCAGTGCAAACTCCGCCTCCTGGGTTCAAGTGATTCTCCTGCCTCAGCCTCTCAAGTAGCTGGGATTACAGGTGCACGCCACCATGCCTGGCTAATTTTTGTATTTTTAGTAGAGATGGGGTTTCACCACATTGGTCAGGCTGGTCTCAAACTCCTGACCTCGTGATCTGCCTGTCTCAGCCTCCCAAAGTGCTGGGATTACAGGCATGAGCCACCGCACCCGGCCTGTAATGCTCTTGAATCATCCCAAAACCATCCCCCCGATCCCAGGTCTGTGTAAAAATTGTCTTCCATGAAACTGGTTCCTGAAGCCAAAAAGGTTGGGGACTGTGGATGAAATGACTATTTACTGAGTACCTACCATAAGCCAGCAGCATGCTCATACTCGGGACAGGAAAGTGAACTAAACCAGACTTGGTCCCTGCCCTCAAGGGGCTTACATCTACTGAAGGAGACAGGACAATGAGACAATTACGTAAATCATAATTATGAGTTATAACTGTCATCACTACTTCAAAGGGAACAACACTGTAAGATGACATAATAGTGTGTTTTGACCATACAAGGAGATCAAGGTGCTAAAGGAGGAGCACAAGTTAATTAGATAAAGGGGAGCAGGGCCGGGCGCGGTGGCTCACGCCTGTAATCCCACCACTTTGGGAGGCCAAGGCAGGCGGATGACGAGGTCAGGAGATCGAGACCATCCTGGCTAACACGGTGAAACCCCGTCTCCACTAAAAATACAAAAAACTAGCCGGGTGTGATGGCGGGCGCCTGTTGTCCCAGCTACTCTGGAGGCTGAGGCAGGAGAATTGCTTGAACCCAGGAGGCGGAGCTTGCAGTGAGCCGGATCGCGCCACTGCACTCCAGCCTGGGCAACAAGAGCAAAACTCGGTCTCAAAAAAAAAAGAAAAAATGGGGAGCGGAAATAATATGCCATCCAAAATATACCATCCAAGCAGCGGGAAGTGAGGCTGGCCATGCTGGCCATCAAAATAGCACTAGCTACATGTGATAATTAAATCCTTGGAATTTGGTTAATGTGACTGAATAAGTAAAATTCTAAGGCTGAATGCAATGGCTCATACCTGTAATCCCAATACTTTGGGAGGTGGGGATGATGTCACTGCACTCCAGCCTGGGTGACAGAAAGAGACCCTGTCTCAAAAAAATAAACAAAAGGCTGGGCGCGGTGGCTCACGCCTGTAATCCCAGCACTTTGGGAGGCCAAGGCAGGCGGATCACGAGGTCAGGAGATCGAGACCATCCTGGCTAACATGGTGAAACCCCATCTCTACTAAAAATACCAAGAAAAAAAAAAATGAGCTGGGCTTGGTGGCGGGCGCCTGTAATCCCAGCTACTAGAGAGGCTGAGGCAGGACAATGGCATGAACCCAGGAGGCGGAGCTTGCAGTGAGCTGAGATTGTGCCACTGCACACTCCAGCCTAGGCGACGGTGCGAGACTCCATCTAAAATAAATAAATAAATAAATAAATATCAAAAAAAAAAAAAATTAGCCTGGCATGGTGGCGGGCGCCTGTAGTCCCAGCTACTAGAGAGGCTGAGGCAGGACAATGGCATGAACCCAGGAGGCGGAGCTTGCAGTGAGCTGAGATTGTGCCACTGCACACTCCAGCCTAGGCGACAGTGCGAGACTCCATCTAAAATAAATAAATAAATAAATAAATACCAAAAAAAAAAAATTAGCCTGGCATGGTGGCGGGCGCCTGTAGTCCCACCTACTTGGGAGGCGGAGGCAGGAGAATGGCGTGAACCCAGGAGGTGGAGGTTGCAGTGAGCCAAGATCGTGCCACTGCACTCCAGCCTGGGAGACAGAGCGCTGTCTCGAAAAAAAAAAAAAGTAAACTTTTTTTAAAGTAAAGCAATAAAAGAATGGCTACTCCATAGATAGAACAGCCAAGAGTAAAATTTTAATTTTAATTAATTCAAATTTTGGCCAGGCGCAGTGGCCCGCACCTGTAATACCAGCACTTTGGGAGGCCCAGTCAAGCAGATCACCTGAGGTCAGGAGTTCGAGACCAGCCTGGCCAACATGGTGAAACGCCATCTCTACTAAAAATACAAAAAATTAGCCGGGCGTGGTGGTGGGTGCCTGTAATTCCAGCTACTCGGGAGGTTAAGACAGCAGAATCGCTTGAACCCGGGAGGCCGAGATCACGCCACTGCAACCCCAGCCTGGGCAACAGAGTGAGACTCTGTCTTAAAAAAAAAAAAAAATTAAATTTTTAAATGGAAGCAGTGCAAATTTAGAAATACTGATTATATCTTGAAATAGTAATGTTTTGGACATATGGAGTTTAAAACATTACTCAAATTAATTTCACCTGGCTTTTTTTCTTTTTTACTTTTTAAAAAATGTGGCTACTAGAAAATTCCAAATCACATACGTGGCCTGCTTTATGTTTCTACTGCACAATGCTGAGCCAGATTGTGAAGATTTTAGTTCTAGGACATGGAAGTCTCCCCTCTTTTAATGCAGGGTGGTGTAGTTGGAAGAGAACTGCGCTTGGAGTCAAAGACCCCTGGGTCCTGCCCCTCACTGGATGGACGCCCTGATACACCCACTAGGCAGCCGGTAAACTCCCTGAACGGCCTAGTTTCTGCACTTATCAGACGGAACCAATAACACACGCTTTTAGGACTCTAGGAGATGTGGAGTTGATTCTCCAGTAGTTCTCTGTCCCTTCCTCACAATGCGACCTTTAAGTAGTCCCTGGGCCTCAGCTTCCCTTGCTTGTAGAAGCCGCCATAAGGGCACGGGGAGGGGGCAGGCTGCCAGAGGTGGGTCATGGTGCGTCTGTCCGTCCGTCTTACCTGAAAGCATCGGCGGAATTTGACGAACCCGGGGCCGGTCCCGCCACGGGTCCCTCAGGGGACCCCGCAAAGTTCTGGGTCGGCCCCCGACAGCCGGTGCCCCCAAACTCACAGCAAGGGGTGCCCTTTGCCTTGTGCTGGGGGAGGAGGGGAGTTGGAGAGAGGCCCATTTTGCTACTCTGAGTCCAGGCGTTCTCTAGGCAACGCCGGCGCGGTCTCCACTTTCCCGTTTCGCTTAACAATGGAACCTTCGCGAGCCGCCGCGTTGTCCGCGAGATGCCGTTTCCATGGTGACAGCCGGGCCGGGGGCCCAGACCAATGTGTCAGTGGGGAGGGTGAGTGCAGGTCCTGGTCCTAGAGGCATGAAAAGGACCCCAGAAGACACTGCCTTTGTATAATCCGTTTACTATCCCGAGGTGATTCACGGAGTTTCTGGGGATTGGCGCAGGCTGGCGCTGGGAACCCCCGCGCCGGTTACCCCTTTCCTCGGTGGTAGAGGCCGGGCGGGGCGGCGCATGCGCGTGGCGGGCGGGCGGCCGGAGGCGGGTGGGTCAAGGTAGCTCTGGGCTACAGGATCCTTGCTGGGGGTTCGGGGAGCGCTTGGACCCCGGCTTCTGAGACGCGTCAGGTACGTCTCCGAGTCCGGCGTCGCCGGCCAGCGCTGCCTGGGTTCACTCGGGGGCCCGAGCTGAGTAGAACGTCCGGGCCTTGCCTGGAGAGAGGCTTCAGGAGGGCCCGGGGAAGGGGGCGGAGGCCGGGCGACCCCGGGCGGAGGCCGGGCGACCCCGGGCGGTGGCCGCCCTCCTCTGTGTGTCTCCGCGGTTGTGAGTTGGGGCGGTAATTCCTCCCCGTAGGTCGCCGTGAAGGTGATTGCATGAGATCGTGCGTGTTAACGTTTGTTGACAGCTGTTACTTGAGTCCGACAGCCCTGGGGGCCGTGCACCTGCGTATCATGGCTACCTCTGAACTCCTTGGGGGACACGTATACCTTTGAGAATCCGATGAAAGCCAGAGATTCCGCCCTTGTTTTCTTAGAATTAAAGTAAGATAATATATTTTATGGCCTGTTGCAAACGGAAAACCTTTACACAATGATTAGTGATTAGTATCAGTATCTGTGGACTGGGGAGGCTCTACTTACTTGATCCTCTTCCCAGGGTCGTTGTGAGGATCAAGTGCACAGCTTCCTATAAACACTAAAACACTATAACATCTTGTGAGCCAGGTACTATTATTATTCCTCAGTGCAAAGAAAGAAGCCGAAGTCCAAGGGGGATAAAGGCTGGAGTCCCACTGTGGGTGAGCCGCAGAGTGATCATTGGAAGCCAGGTGCTCCCCCTTCACTTCCTGTGTGCGGAGCACGCTCGCCCCGGGAGTTTCACTAGAAAGAAGGTTGCCATGGGCCAGGGGGACAGCTTGTACCTCAAGTGCACGCGGATGCCCCAGAATCCCAGGATCTCAGCTGAGCTGTTTGTGGATTATTAGATCTGACTTAAAAGGTAGCTAATCCAGACCCTTCCTCATCTGTAATATATGGATGACAGCTCCCAGCTGTAGTGTTATGAGAATTAGTGCGGTCATGAGTGAGGTGCCCAGTTAAAGCCCGAGAAGTAAAGCAGCTGGGCCAAGGTCTAGCAGGCAACTGAAGGGCAGAGCCAGGCCCCTAAACTTGTTGTGTCCAGCCCATGTGCTCAGGCCCAGTGCAGTTAGCATCAGTGGGGACTTGACTTATTTCTCCTTCTTCAAATGTCTCTAGATTTTAGGCATGCTGGGGGCTGCTTTTTAACTGTGTTTTGTTTATTTTGTTCATAAGTAATACATGAATATATTCTCATTGTAATAATTCATTAAATCTCGAGTATATTTAATATAATTTTGTATTGTACCATATGAAATTGTCACAATTTGACCTTTTTTTAACCTATAAAATGACAATTTCATTCAAGTCAGTCATCTTATTCCCTTTTTCAGGTTTAACCACTATGAACAGTTTGGTGTATCCTTCCAGATCTCTTTCTTTCTGTTCTTTTTTTTTTTCTTTGAGATGGGGTCTTGTTCTGTCACCCAGGCTAGAAAGCAGTGGTGCAATTTCAGCTCACTGCAACCTCCGCCTCCTGGGTTCAAGCAATTATCCTGCCTCAGCCTCCTGAGTAGCTGGGACAACTGGCGCACACCACCACAACCGACTAATTTTTGTATTTTTAGTAGAAACAGGGTTTCACCATGTTGGCCAGGATAGTCTCGATCTCTTGACCTCGTGATCTGCCCAACTCGGCCTCCTAAAGTGCTGGGATTACAGGCATAAGCCACCGTACCCGGCCTCTTTCTTTTTTTTAATACACACATATATTACTTTATTTTATTTTATTTTATTTTTTTTGAGATGGAGTCTGGCTCTGTTGCCCAGGCTGGAGTGCAGTGGTGTGATCTCGGTTCACTGCAAGCTCTGCCTCCTGGGTTCACGCCATTGTCCTGCCTCAGCCTTCTGAGTAGCTGGGACTACGAATAGATGGGACTACAGGCTCCTGCCACCATGCCAGGCTAATTTTTTGTATTTTTAGTAGAGACGGGGTTTCACTGTGTTAGCCAGAGTGGTCTCAATCTCCTGACCTCGTGATCCGCCCGCCTCGGCCTCCCAAAGTGCTGGGATTACAGGCGTGAGCCACCGCGCCCGGCCTATTCTTTTATTTTCACTTTGTCTTATCATATGGGGGAAATACCATACACGTCATTCTGCAACCTGCTTTCGCAGGTTAAAGCATGTCAGAAGTCTTTCAGGTTAGTTCATATACAGCTATCTCACTGTCTTTAATTGCTATTTACAATTTTATTTTTATTTTTATTTTTTGAGATATAGTCTCACTTTGTTGTCCAGGCTGGAGTGCAGTGGCGCAATTTCTGCTCACTGCAACCTCCGCCTCCTGGGTTCAAGCAATTCTCGTGCCTCAGCCTCCCGAGTAGCTGAGATTACAGGCGCACGCCACCATACTGGGCTAATTTTTGTATTTTTAGTAGAAATGCGGTTTTGCCATGTTGGCCAGGCTGGTCTCGAACTCCTGGCGTCAAGTGATCCGCCTGCCTTGGCCTCCCAAAATGCTGGGATTACAGGTGTGAGCCACTGTACCTGGCCTACAATTGTTTTTTTTTGTTTGTTTGTTTTTTGTTTTTTTGAGACAGAGTCTTGCTCTGTCGCCCAGGCTACAGTGGCACAATCTCAGCTCACTGCAACCTCTGCCTGCTGGATTCAAGCCTCAGCCTTCTGAGTAGCTGGGATTACAGGCGTGTGCCACCACACCTGGCTAATTTTTGTATTTTTTAGTAGAGACAGGGTTTCATCATGTTGGCCAGGCTGGTCTCAAACTCCTGACCTTAAGTGATCCACCTGTCTCAGCCTCCCAAAGTGCTGAGATTATAGGCGTGAGCCACCGCACCCGGCTTAGGCCCACAATTTTATTATAAGAATGTGCTGGCCGGGCATGGTGGCTCACACCTGTCATCCCAGCACTTTGGGAGGCCAAGGCGGGCAGATCACAAGGTCAGGAGATCGAGACCATCCTGGCTAACACGGTGAAACCCCATCTCTACTAAAAATACAAAAAATTACCCGGGTGTGGTGGCAGGCGCCTGTAGTCCCAGCTACTTGGGAGGCTGAGGCGGGAGAATGGTGTGAATCCGGGAGGCGGAGCTTGCAGTGAGCCGACATCGCACCACTGCACTCCAGCCTGGGCGACAGAGTAAGACTCTGTCTCAAAAAAAAAAAAAAAAGAATGTGCCACAAATTATTTGGCTACACCCAAATTGTTTGGATTGTTTCTTATTTTTTACTGTTATCAACAATAGAGAACATTGGGTGTGAGCATGTCCAAGTCTTTCTGGAGTGTAATATTTTAGAAGTAGAGTTGCTGTCCAAAAAGTGTACACATTTACAATTTTGCCAAGTTTTGAGTGCCCTTGAAAGAATTATAGCATCTTCTGATTCCACCAGTAATAACAGTGTCTTTTTCTTCACATCCTCATCAACCATGGGTATTATTCATCTTTTTAATTTTTGCCAATATGATGAATGAAAATGCACTTTTTTAACTTTTTGTTTTTTGAGATGGAGTGTTGCTCTGTCACCCAGGCTGGAGTGCAGTGGCGTGATCTTGGCTCACTGCAACCTCTGCCTCCCAGGTTCAAGCGATTCTCCTGTCTCAGCACCCCGAGTAGCTGGGATTACAGGCTCATGCCACCGCGCCTGGCTAATTTTTGTATTTTTAGTAGAGACGGGGTTTCACTGTGTTGGCCAGGCTGGTCCTGAACTCCTGACCTCAAGTGATCCACCTGCCTTGGCCTCCCAAAGTGCTGGGATTACAGGCATGAGCCACCACACCGGGCCGAAAATGCATCTTTTAATGATGTGCCTCACATGTTACTAATACAAGGATAAGTATATACATGTGTATATAGACACACACACACCATATGTATATACACGTATACCATATATGTGTGTGTACAGGTACATACACACACACGCAGACACATATACACCTTCAGCCAACTGATCATGGCTATGCACCTTGGGAAAATTGGGAAACTTCCCCAAACCCTAGCATTTTCATCTTTATTTATTTATTTATTTTTGAGACGGAGTTTCACTCTTGTTGCCCAGGCTGGAGCGCAATGACACGATCTCGGCTCACTGCAACCTCCACCTCCTGGGTTCAAGCGATTCTACTGCCTCAGTCTCCAGAACTTTATTAATGGATATTCCTCCTATTTTATTCTTGTTCTGTCCTTTACATAAGATTATAGACATAAGATTAATGCTTTCCCCTCTTCTAACCTCTTTCTCTTCTCCAGCAGAAACAGTGCCAGGGCCTTACAGTGTGTTTTGGATGGTGACACAGCATCAACCCCCCTCTGCATCTTGGTCCCCACCCCGTCCCCTCCACTACCAAGCTGGAAGCACTCTGGTTTGTCCAAGTTCTAAAGTGCTATGCCCAGGCCCAAATGCCATCCCCTAAGTTGCTGGTCTATGATTGTTTTTATTTTTATGATTTTATTTTATTTTATTTTATTTTTGAGACAGAGTCTCGTTCTGTCACCCAGGCTGGAGCGCAGTGGCGTGATCTCGGCTCACCGCAACCTCCACCTCCCGGGTTCAAGCCTTTCTCGTGCCTCAGCCTCCCAGGCAGTTGGGATTACAGGTGAGCACCACCACTCCCGGCTAATTTTTGTACATTTTTAGTAGAGACAGGGTTTCACCATGTTGGCCAGACTGGTCTCGAACTTCTGACCTCAGGTGATCCACCTGCCTTGGCCTCCCAAAGTGCTGGGATTACAGGCGTGAGCCACTATATGATTGTTTTTAATTCAAACACATAACTACCAGGAAAGCTGTCATGAGCACATAACCCCAAATACCTTCATTTATTTATAAATTATATATACTATACTTATGTATTGTATGTTTTACATACATTCCAAAGAAGCTTCTTAACTTTTATCATTAATTTTAGTGAGATCAATTTCTCCCTTAATGAAAACAGCCTGGAAGTTTTTTTTCCTGTTCTCATTGGATACATATCTTGCTGATTGTGATGGATTCATACTTTGAATTCTCTTCTAATGATAATGGATATAAAACCTTGTTTCAAATAGTCTTGAAAAGATACCAACCCCTCCTCCTGCCTTTTTTGGCCCATTTCTTGTCAGATCCAATTAACCCGTTACTGCTTTTATTTCATAATGTAGTGAAGGAAGACCTTACGCCCAGGAGGAGCAGTGAGAGGTCGGCTGTTTTCTTTTTGCTCACTTGTGCCGTCATTGTTGTTCTCTTCAGTCTATGTCTTCTTAGAAGGATTCTTTGTAAGCTGTGTGTGTGCTATAAATTAAAATTGAATAATATAGGCCAGGCGTGGTGGCTCAGGCCTGTAATCCCAGCACTCTGAGAGGCCAAGTTGGGCCAGTCGCTTGAGCTCAGGAGTTCGTGACCAGCCTGGGCAACATGGCGAAACCCCGTCTCTACAAAAGACACAAAAATTAGCTGGGCCTAGTGGTGCGTGCCTGTGATCTCAGCTACTTGGGAAGCTGAGGTGGGAGAATCGCTTGAACCTGGGAGGTCGAGGCTGCAGTGAGCCGAGATCACGCCACTGCACTCTAGCCTGGGCAACAGAATGAGACTCTGTCTCAAAAAATAAATAAATAAATAAATAAAATAAAAAATTGGGTGATATATGGGGAAAAAAGAACACTAACCCCTGTTTTACATCATATACAAATATTAATTCAAGATGAATTATAGTCACAAATGTGAAATGTAAACAATAATATTACCAGAAGTTAACAGAAAATATCATCATGACCTTGGGGTAGGCAATTTTTTTTGGGGGGCGGGGGACAGGATCTCACTCTGTCACCCAAGCTGGAGTGCAGTGTCATAATCTCAGCTCACTGCAACCTCTGGCTCCTGGGCGCAAGCAATCCTCCCACCTCTGCCTCCTGAATAGCTGGGACCACAGGCGTACACCACCATGCCCAGCTAATTTTTTGTATCTTTGGTAGAGACAGGGTTTTGTTTGCCATGTTGCCCAGGATGGTCTTGAACTCCTGGACTCAAGTTATTTGCCTGCCTCTGCCTCCCAAAGTGCTAGGATTTATAGGCATGAGGCACCATACCCAGCCTGGGGTAGGCAAACATTTTAAAAATACAATACAAGCACTAATCCTTAAGAAATAATAATAAATTGGGCTGGGTGCAGTGGCTTATGCCTGTAATCCCAGCACTTTGGGAGGTCAGGAATTCAAGACCAGCCTGGCCAACATGGCGAAACACCATCTCTACTAAAAGTACAAACATTAGTTGGGTGTGGTGGCAGGCGCCTGTAATCCCAGCTACTCAGGAGGCTGAGGCAGGAGAATTGCTTGAACCCAGGAGGCAGAGGTTGCAGTCAGCTGAGATCACATCACTGCCCTCCAGCCTGGGTGACAGAGTAAGACTTGATCTCAAAATAAATAAATAAATAAATAAATAATTGGATTTCATTATAATTAAGAACTTCTGGCTGGGAGCTGTGGCTCACACCTGTAATCTCAGCACTTTGGGAGGCCGAGGCAGGTCGATCACGAGGTCAAGAGATTGAGACCATCCTGGCCAACATGGTGAAACCCCGTCTCTACTAAAAATACACAAATTAGCTGGATGTGGTGGTGCGTGCCTATAGTCCTAGCTACCTGGGAGGCTGAAGCAGGAGAATCGCTTGAACCCGGGAGGCGGAGGTTGCATTAAGAAAGCAAAAAGAGGCCGGACACGGTGGCCCACACCTGTAATCCCAGCACTTTGGGAGGCTGAGGTGGGTGGATCACCTGAGGTTGGGAGTTCGAGACCAGCCTGACCAACATAGAGAAACCCTGTCTCTACTAAAAATACAAAAATTAGCCGGGCGTGGTGGCGCATGCCTGTAATCTCAGCTACTTGGGAAGCTGAGGCAGGAGAATCACTTGAACCCGGGAGGTGGAGGTTGCGGTGTGCCGAGATGGCGCCATTGCACTTCAGCCTGGGCAACAAGAGCGAAACTCTGTCTCCAAAAAAAAAAAAAGGAAAAAAAAAAGAAAGCAAAAAGAGGTCGGGTGCAGTGGCTCATGACTGTAATTCCAGCACTTTAGGAGGCGGAGGCGGGTGGATCACTTGAGGTCAGGAGTTCGAGACCAGCCTGGCCAACATGGCAAAACCCCATCTCTACTAAAAACACAAAGATTAGCTGGGTTTAGTGGCAGGCGTGTGTAATCCCAGCTACTCAGGAGGTTGAGACAGGAGAATCTCTTGAACCTGGGAGGCAGAGGTTGCAGTGAGCCAAGATAGCACCACTGCACTCCAGCCTGGGTGACAGAGCGAGACTCTGTTTCAAAAAAAAAAAAAGAAGGAGAAAGCAAAAAGAAAAAAGTGGGAGAAGATATTTTCAGTACTGTACATATATACAGTAGTGAAACTTGTATCCAGCGTATATAAATACCCTTACAAACCCTTACAAAATGAACATGATAGACAGCTCAATTTTTAAAAATGGCAAAAGAGGGCTGGGCGCGGTGGCTCATGCCTATAATCCTAGCACTTTGGGAGGCTGTGGCGGGCAGATTGCTTGAGGTCAGGAGTTCGAGACAAGCCTGGCCAGCATAGCGAAACCCTGTCTCTATTAAAAATACAAAAATTAGCTGGGCATGGTGGTGTGTTCCTGTAATCCCAGTTACTCGGGAGGCTGAGGCAGGAGAATCACTTGAACCTGGGAGGCAGAGGTTGCAGTGAGCTGAGATTGTGCCACTGCACTCCAGCCCGATGACAGAGGGAGACTCCATCTCAAAAAAAAAAAAAAAAAAAAAGGCAAAATACATGAATAAGCACGCCACAAAAAAATCCATATATGTCCAAGGAGTATGTTAAATGATGCTCAACTTAATTAGTTATTTGGGAAAAGCAAATTAAACAATGCAACACCATTACATACCTGCCAGAATGGAAAAGATGAAAAAGAAAGTGCCAGATATTGACAAGGATCTCTTGCAAACTACAGATAGGAGTCTAAATTGGTACAATGACTTTGGAAAACCATTTGGCAGAATCTGTTAAAGCTAAATATATGAATGCTCTGTGACTCTATAGTTATACCCCTAAGTATGGAACCAGAAAGGTGTACATATGCATGTAGATGTACATGCTCAGGTCTTATGTTCTTAGCAGTAGTTTTTTTTCTTTTCTTTTTTTTTTTTTTTTTCTTGAGACAGGGTCTTGCTCTGTTGCCCAGACTGGAGTGTGCAGTGGTGATCATAGCTCACTGCAGCCTCAAACTCCTGGGCTGAAGCAATCCTTCCACCTCAGCCTCCTGAGTAGCTGGGACTACAAGGGTACACTACCACGCCTGGCTGATTTTTCAATTTTTTGTAGAGATGAGGTCTCATTATGTTGCCTAGGCTGGTCTTGAACTCCTGGCATCAAGTGATCCTCCTGTCTTGGCCTCCCAAAGTGCTAGGATTACTGGCATAAGCCACCATGCCTGGCCTAGCAGCACTATTTTTGACGGTCAAAAACTGGAAACAGGCCGGGCGTGGTGGTTCACACCTGTAATTCCAGCATTTTGGGAGGCTGAGGCAGGCAGATCACTTGAGCCCAAGAGTTCAAGACCAGACTAGGCAACATGACGAAACTCCCATCTCTATTAAAAATGCAGAAAATTAGCCAGCATGGTGGTGCGTGCCTATAGTCCCAGCTACCCATGACACTGAGATGGGAGGATCACCTGAGCCTGGGAGGTTGAGGCTACAGTGAACAGAGATGGTACCACTGCACTCCAACCTGGGGGACCAGAACAAGACCCTGTCTCAAGAAACACAAAACAAAACTGCAAACAGCTCAAATGTCCATCTTCTGTAGACAAGTAAATTTTGCTGTGTTTATACAATAGAATATTATCCAGCAATGCAAATGAACAAACTATAACTACACACAGCTGCATGGATAAATGTCAGAAACATGACGTTGAGTGTGAGAAGCCAGATGCAAACGAGGACTCACTGTGCAATTCTGTGCATGTACAGTGGCCAGGTGAGGCTTATGGAGTGCTGAAATGCTCTGTATCCCAATCTGGAGGGTGGTTTTAAAAAAATGTTTTGAGCCAGTGCGTTGGTTCACACCTGTAATTCCAGCACTTTGGGAGGCCAAGGTGGGCAGATCACTTGAGGTCAGGAGTTCGAGACCAGCCTGGCCAACATGGTAAAACCCTGTCTCTACTAAAAATACAAAAATTAGCTGGGCGTGGTGGCACACACCTGTAATCCCAGCTATTTACAAGGCTGAGGCACAGAGCAGGGCTCTGTCTCAAAAAAAAAATCGTAAATAAAAAATAAAATTTAAAAAATATTTGATTTTAATTTTTTTAGAGATGGGGGTCTCACTGTGTCACTCAGGCTGGTCTTGAACTCTTGGGCTCAAGCAATCCTCTCACCTTGGCCTCCCAAAGTGCTGGGATTTCAGGTATAAACCACCACGCCTGGAGGGTGGTTATACTTGTGTAGTAAAAACTCATGAAACCTTACACTTATGATTTGTGGTAGACTTTTCTGTTTTAATGTTATATATATATATATATATATTTTTTTTTTTTTTTTTCTTTTTTAACCTTTTTTTGGTAGAGATGGGTCCTGCTAAGTTGCCCAGGCTGGTCTTGAACTCCTGTGCTCAAGTAATCCTCCCGCCCTGGCCTCCCAAAGTGCTAGGATTACAGGTGTGAGCCACTGCTCCCAGCCTAAATAAAAAGTTTGCTTCTCCCCACCTTTTCTCCCCCAAAACCAGGGTGTTATCAGGAAATCTACTTAACTAGGCCTAGGTGAATTGCAATAGGTTGCATTATGCTAAAAGCAAATGTACAGGATGGAGGGGTGTTGTTGTCAGCTCCGCCATGTCGTGGACCTGCCCCCTTTTCAGGACACCTCACGTCACCTTCCATAACAGAACAGGTAACGTAACATATAAGGTGCACTGTTGACAAGTGACACTGGTGACAAGTGAGGAGCACTGTTATCAATCTGGAAAGGAAATATAAGCATAGCTTTACTTATTTATTTATTTATTTTATTTTTTAATTTATTTTTGAGACAGAGTCTTGCTCTGTCATCCAGGCTGGAGTGCAGTGGCGCAATCTCGGCTCACTGCAATCTCTGCCTCCTGGGTTCAAGCAATTTTCCTGCCTCAGCCTCCCAACTAGCTGGGATTACAGGCACCCGCCACTATGCCTAGCTAATTTTTTGTATTTTTAGTAGAGACAGGGTTTCACCACGTTGGCCAGGCTGGTCTCAAACTCCTGACCTCTTGATTCGCCCGCCTCGGCCTCCCAAAGTGCTGGGATTACAGATATGAGCCACCGTGCCCAGCCATTTCTTTCTTTCTTTATTTTTTTTAGAGACAGGGTAATGCTCTTTGACTCAGGCTGGAGTGCAGTGGCATGATCATAGCTCACTGGAGGCTCAGACTCATAGGTTCAAGTGATCCTCCCACCTAAGCCTACTGAATAGCTGAGACTACAGGCACGCACCACCATGCCTGGCTAATTTTTGTATTTTTTGTAGAGACAGGGTTTTGCCATGTTGGCCAGGCTGGTCTTAAACTTCTGGGCTCAAGTGATCTGCCTACCTCAGCCTCCTGAGTCACTGAGACTGTAGTTGTGTGCCACCATGCCAGGCTTTTTTTTTTTGAGACATGGTCTCTCACTCTGTAGCCTAGACTGAAGAGCAGCAGTGGACCACAGCTCACTGCAGCCTCAACCTCCCTGGGCTCCAGCGACCCCCCAGCCTCAGCTTCCCAAGTAGTTGGGACTACAGGCATGCGCCACTGTGTGCCACCCAAAAATCTTAGCATACCGCGTAGCACAAAGGGAGCGTTCAGCACGTGGGAGCTATTACCAGGCGTCTTAATCCATTTTGTGCTGCCGTTACAGATTACCACAGACTGGGTAATTTATAAAGAAAAGAAGTTTATTTGGCTCACAGTTCTGGAGACTGGGAAGTCCAAGAGCATGGTGCAAGTATCTGGTGAGGGTCATCCTGTGTGAGGCAGAAGGCTCACATGGTGAGCAAGTGCATGAGACAGACAGCATGGCAGCAGAACTCATCCTTTTGCCAGGAGCCCACGCCAGAGAAAACTAACCCACTCCATGACAATGGCATTAATCCATTCATGAGAGCAGAGCTCACATGGCCCAGTCACCCCTTATACTGTTAAACAATGGCAATTCAATTTCAACATGAGTTTTGGTGGGGACATTCAAACCATAGCACCAGGATCATTAGTAGCCACATGATAAAATGTATGTCTTCAAGATTTGAAGACAATGGCATAAGGTCAGTGATCCAGCTGCTTGTACCCCTGACTTTTTCTGACCCTAGGAGAAGGGAGCACTGGCTTTGCTTTCATCAGGCCAAAGATGCCTTTCTTTGGGAATACGTTCAGTCCGAAGAAGACACCTCCTCGGAAGTCGGCCTCTCTCTCCAACCTGCATTCTGTGAGTGTCAGTACTGGGGTCGGCCGGGTGTGCAGCATGAGTTGAGTGCTGAGCGTGTCTCTGAATGGAAAGTGTGGTCCTCCAGAGGCATCGGTGCAGGAGGGCATCCTTTCCGTCCATATCATTGCTATTGCGGAAAACATTTTTGAACTCTTGTTTGGGAATGATCGTCAGAGCTTGTTTATCCAAGAACCTAAGAAGACGATCTCATTATGATATTTGACCCCAAATATCCAAATTTTTTTTTTCTTTTTTGAGATGGAGTCTCGCTCCCGTCCCACAGGCTAGGGTGCAGTGGCGCGATCTCGACTCACTGCAACCTCCACCTCCCGGGCTCAAGCGATTCTCCTTCCTCAGCCTCCTGAGTAGCTGGGATTACAACTGCCCGCCACCATGCCCGGCTAATTTTTGTACTTTTAGTAGAGACAGGGTTTCACCATGTTGGCCAGGCTGGTCTCGAACTGCTGACCTCAGGTGATCCACCGCCTTGGCCTCCCCAAGTGCTAGGATTACAGGTGTGAGCCACTGTGCCCAGCCAGTATTATCCAATTTGACTTCTACTTTATTCTGTGACCTTTTCCTACAGAGCTGGCTATTCAGACTGGCCATGTCTTCACAGAAGGCGAGTGGGGTTGAACAACAAGGCTGTGGGGGCTGAGCATTCACTCCAGGTTTCAGGTTTTAAGAGTCTGTTGTCTCCTGTTCCCAGTGAAAATCATGGTGGGGGCAGCCCCACTGTGGCCAGAGCTGGGCATTCTGTGGAGCAGGCCAGACAGAGGCTTAGGATCTCAGTTTCTGGTGCCCCCAGGCCTGAGGCTCCCTTTCCTCTCTGCCATGTGTGAGAGATGCAGATACACCTGGCGGTCCCTCTAGGACATCCTCTGTCCTAACCCCACACAGCGTAAGAGCAGCAGTGTGCTTACATGACGTCTGTCTCTGACCGTGACTTGAAGTCGGTCCTCCCCTACATTGTTTTCCACATGCTGACAGGTACTTGTAAGCCTTGGTACTTTTAAGGCCTCCACAGCGCTCCGTATGGTCACTGGTGGATTTTATTAGTTCCCCGTTATTATAGGATAACGACCCAGATCTTGGGAGCAGCACAAATGACCCTTGGTGGCCTCACTCCAGCTCTCCTTCCTGCCCTTGCCCTCTGCACACCCTGTGCTGCAGCCGCCCAAGCCCCGTGTGAACCTCCTCTGCGCATGCTACTCCTTCTGCCTAGAATGTTTAATTCTAGAATCTAGAATAGATTAATTAAAGAGCTATTGATTGATACCTTTCTATGTGCCAGGCACTCTCCTAAGCACTGGGCATGCAGAAGTGGATGAAGGAGGGGAGAGAAAAACATCAAATCCCTGCTTTCATGGGGCAGATACTTTAACGGAAGGCTACAGAAAATAAGCAAATTTATATCAGATGGTGATATGTGCCAGACAGCAAAACAAAGCATAGGCCTGGGATGGGGTGTGGCTGAAAACTGGGGACTGAGCTGTCATTTTCAACAGGGTGGTCAGGAAGGCCTAACTGAGAAAGGGACATTTGAGCACTTACCTGAAGGTCTCCCTGTGTTGAGCCGCTATTGAGGGCAGAGCTGGTCATACCCATCCCTGGATACCCAGTACCGAGTCCTGAATCGGGGTGGGTGCTCAGTGAGTTGTAGAAATGAATATCTAGGCCAGGCGCAGTGGCTCACGCCTGTAATCCCAGCACTTTAGGAGGCTGAGGTGGGCACATCACTTGAGGTCAGGAGTTTGAGACCAGCCTGGCCAATGTGGCAAAACTCTGACTCTACTTTAAAAAATACAAAAATTAGGCCGGGCACGGTGGCCCACGTCTATAATCCCAGCACTTTGGGAGGCCGAGGTGGGCGGATCACAAGGTCAGGAGTTCGAGACCAGCCTGGCCAATATGGTGAAACCCTGTCTCTACTAAAAAATACAAAAATTATCCAGGCGTGGTGGCGTGCGCCTGTAGTTCCAGCTACTCGGGAAGCTGAGGCAGGAGAATTGCTTGAACCTGGGAGGCAGAGGTTGCAGTGAGCCAAGATTGTGCCACTGTACTCCAGCCCGGGCGAAAGAGTGAGACTCCGTCTCAAAAAAAACCCCAAAAATTAGCCGGGTATGGTGGTGCATGCCTGTAGTCCCAGCTATTCAGAGGCCGAGATGGGAGGATCACTTGAACCCGGGAGGCGGAGGCTGCAGTGAACTGAGATCGCACCACTGTACTCCAGCCTTGGTGAAAGAGCGAAACTCCGTCTCAAAAAAAAAAGAAAAGAAAAGAATAGAATATGTAAATTGTACTGTCACACGTTAAGAAGCAACTCCTCTTCCTCTTAATTGTTAGAATTTTATGTCTTTTCCACAACATATGTAGCTCCATATTAAGCAAATGATAACTTGGGGGACTATTACATTTAAAAGGGATTTTTCACTTGATTAACAGTTTATAGTAGGATTGCTTAAACTATTAAGTGTCAAGTAGGTATAAAATAATTCAATTTATTAATTTCAGTATATATAGCTTTTCTGGAAAACATCTAATGTATAAAACAGTGTATTTTTTATCTCACAATTAAACTTTTGCTGTACATCATTTGATTTTATGGCTTTAAAAAAATCATTAAAGGTGCCAGGTAATGATTAGAGAAATGAGTTGTTGGGGTCATATTGTTGGCGGAAGAGGAGCTGGGATGAAGGCGTGTTCCGGGCCTGCTGAAGTTGTCACATAGCATCTCGCCCACAGTTGGATCGATCAACCCGGGAGGTGGAGCTGGGCTTGGAATACGGATCCCCGACTATGAACCTGGCAGGGCAAAGCCTGAAGTTTGAAAATGGCCAGTGGATAGCAGGTGAGCTGCACTTCCTGCCATTTTGTCAAACAAGATTGTAGGAGGAAATCCCCCTTTAACTGGTTCTGTCCTTCCTCCAGAGACAGGGGTTAGTGGCGGTGTGGACCGGAGGGAGGTTCAGCGCCTTCGCAGGCGGAACCAGCAGTTGGAGGAAGAGAACAATCTCTTGCGGCTGAAAGTGGACATCCTGTTAGACATGGTGAGGCAGGTGATGGGGAAGAGAGGCCTACCTTCTCCTTTTGGGGAGGCTCCACCTCGAGTCACTTAATCCAACAGATATCTCCTCAATGCCAGTTTGGCCAGGTATGTTGCTTTGCATCCAAAGCCACACTCAAGAAACAAGACACAGTTCCTGCCCTCACAGTGTAGAGGCAGGTGGACCGACCGTAAGCATAATTACATAAGGACCCAGTTGGAGTCTGCACAGGATCTGCACAGCACACGAGGGAGAAGTTATTTCTGTCAAGTCGGGAGAGCTTCCCAGAGGAAGGGATATCTGAGCTGAATGTGGAAGGATAATGGCAGGAATGGAGGTTAGATGAAGGCATTCCAGGAAGAGGGGTAGAGCCGGCTCATGGCTTGGAAGTGTCTCATACCAAGTAGGCATTAATCAGTGCCCAGCACAGACCAGCTGAGGGGCTCACACTGCATTAGTGTTGGTTTCTTGTGGCTGTTAAAAATCCAGCAACCCACTGGGCCTAGAGGAGCCTGTGAAGGTTCAGAGGCAGGAGAGCATACACCGTAGTGGTTAAGAGCACACACTCCAGAGCAAAATGGCCTGGGTTCCTCACCCAGCTCTGCTACTGACTAACTGCTCTGTAACTTAATTGCTTCAGCAATAAATGGCATAATAGCTAATTGTGGTGGTGCACCCCTGTAGTCCCAGCTACTTGGGAGGCTAAGACAGGAGGATGGCTTAACCTCAGGAGTTTGAGAGCAGCCTTGGCTGCAAAGTAAGACCCCCCTTTTTTTTTTTTTTTTTTTTTAAAGGACTAGGCTGGGCATGATGGCTCATGCCTGTAATCTTAGCATTTTGGGAGGCCGAGGTGGACGGGTCACAAGGTCAGGAGTTCGAGACCAGCCTGACCAACATGGTGAAACCTTGTCTCTAGTAAAAATACAAAAATTAGCCGGGTGTGATGGCACGCGCCTATAATCCCAGCTACTCAGGAGGCTGAGGCAGGAGAATTGCTTGAACCCGGGAGGTGGAGGTTGCAGTGGGCTGAGATCGCGCCACTGTACTCTAGCCTGGGCAACAGAGTGAGACCCCATCTTGGGAAAAAAAAAAAGAAAAAGACTGACATTTTAGGCTGGATGTTTTTTTATTTTTATTTTTATTTATTTATTTATTTTAGACAGAGTCTCGCTCTGTAGCCTGGGCTGGAGTACAGTGGCATGATCTCCACCCACTGCCCCACTGCAGCCTCTGCCTCCCGGATTCAAGTGATTCTCCTGCATCAGCCTCCTGATTAGCACCCGCCACCATGCTTGGCTAATTTTTGCATTTTTAGTAGAGATGGGGTTTCACCATGTTGGCCAGGCTGGTCTCCAACGCCTGACCTCAAGTGATCTCCCTGTCTTGGCCTCCCAAAGTGCTGAGATTACAGGCATGAGCCACCACGCCCGGCCTGGATTTTTTTTTTAAAAATGAGCATAATCGTAGTATCTACCTTATAGTGAGTTAGTACAAGAAAAGCACCCAGCCTGGCCGACAGAGCGAGACCGTGTCTCAGAAAACAAACAAACCAAAAAACAAAAACAAAAAAACCCTAAGGAGGAAAGTGGCATTCTATTTCCAGCATTTTTTCCCCTCATCCCCATTATGGGAGCTACAGCTTAGAATCAATTTCAACTCTAATCCCTTAGCCTTACAATCACCAGTATCTGCCTTTGACGTCCTCTGAGACCTGCTCTCCTTCGTGCAGGGAGTGCCATGCCCTCGTGGGTGACAGCGTGCTGACAGAGTGGACTGTGAATATTCTTCAAGTACTTGTGGTCCTGGGTCATCAGGGGTTGCATTCTACCCAGTTACAGAGGGTTTCCCATCGTGGAGGCCAGCAGCATCAGAGAAGTGGCAGGGGGCCTTTCCTCCATGTGTAGGGCCGGCCTTGCTAACCCGAAACATTTCCTAGAAATGTGCTGCTTCCTAACAGCCGCTGCTTCACTTTCAGCTTTCAGAGTCCACTGCCGAATCCCACTTAATGGAGAAGGAACTGGATGAACTGAGGATCAGCCGGAAGAGAAAATGAAGACCCCAGAGACATTTATTGGGGAGTAGGATGTGGCTGAGTGCTTTTTTTTTTTTGGCCAGACTAGCGGATTCAGTCCTGGAAGAGAGTATCATATAATGGGACCCACAGGCACTGGCACCCTTGGGTTGGCAATAGAAGGTGACATGGAATGGAGAAAACCAAGATTCCAGATGGGGATAGTAACTAGAAGGTGCTTCAGATGCACTGCCTGCGGGTGCCAGTCTGAAAACCAGACCGCACAGAGGCCTGGGGCTGCTGATGAGCTTTTTGGTGCTCTCCACACACAAGCTCGCAAACACACATGTCCCAGAATAGCTTTGTTGGGTTGTGTTGGGAGAAGCGGCTGGAGTTCATTCTCTCACCCCCTTACGTTGGTGTTTGGCGTGTGACAGCAGTTCTACAGAGCTCTGTGTTGGGGTCATGGATGAGCGGCTCTCTTGGCTCTTAAAGGCAGGCCTCTCTCTTCTTGCCTTTAAAGAATCCTCCTTCCTCACACCTGGCCTCCTCTGGCTTCAGCTTCTCAGCAGCAAGCACCAGCCTTCCACAACAACACTATATTTTTATGCTACTTTCCTGTTTGCACTACTACTTTTTTATTAAACGATGTTAAATAATCTCTCTGTGACCAAAGTGACTAAAAAGAGAACCATGAGTTTCTCAAGAAGTAAATGGAGCTGGCCAGGCATGGTGGCTCACACCTGTAATCCCAGCACTTTGGGAGGCTGAGGTGGGCAGATCACCTGAGGTCAGGAGTTCAAGACCAGCCTGGCCAATAGAGTGAAACCTTGTCTCTATTAAAAATACAAAAATTAGCCAGGCGTGGTCGTGGGCACCTGTAGTCCCAGCTACTTGAGAGGCTGAGACAGGAGAATCACTTGAACCCAGGAGGCAGAAGTTGCAGTGAGCCGAGATCATACCATTGTACTCCAGCCTGGGCGACAAGAGCGAGACTCCGTCTCCAAAAAAAAAAGAATTAAATGGAGCCTGGCCAGGTGTGGTGGCACACAACTGTAATCCTAGCACTAGCACTTTGGGAGGCTGAGGCGGGCTGATTGCTTTAGCTCAGGAGTTCAAGACCAGCCTGGCAATAGCGAAACAAAATACAAAAAAAAAAAAAAAAAAAAATTAGCTGGGTATGGTGGTGCACACCTGTAGTCCCAGTTTCTCAGGAGGCTGAGATGGGAGGATCACTGAGCCCAGGGAGGTTGAGGCTGCAGTGAGCTGTGATTGCTCCACTGCACCCCAGTCTGGGTGACAGAGTAAGACCCTGTCTCAAAAAAAAAAAAAAAAAAAAAAAAAGTAACTGGAGCCTGGAGTCTAAGCCTCTGTTGTTCCATCAAAAGACAGAATTGGCCAGGTGTGGTGGTTCACGCCTGTAATCCCAGCACTTTGGGAGGCTGAGGCGGGTGGATCGTCTGAGGTCAGGAGTTTGAGACCAGCCTGGCCAACATGGCAAAACCCCATCTCTACTAAAAATACAAAAGAAAATTAGCTGGGTGTGGTGACACATGCCTGTAGTCCCAGCTACTTGGGAGGCTGAGGCAGGAGAATCGCTTGAACCCGGGAGGCGGCCACTGCACTCCAGCCTGGGCGACAGAGCAAGACTCTGTCTCAAAAAAAAAAAAAAAAAAAAAGAATGTTTAGTGTGTGGGGAACTGTCACCCTTGTAGGAGAGCATTCCAGCTTTCCTGGGCATTGGCAGAGGCTGATGCCAAACAGAAACAGTCTCTCTGCTCAAAATTCGCCTGCCCTCCTGCTTCATGGTGTTGGGACTGGCCGGGACCTGGCAGGAACCTAATGGTTGGTGTGAGAATTTGTGCCTTAGGCAGTATGAGCTGGACTTTTCTGGCAAGAGGAGGGAATCCAGCTCCTGAAGTCAAGCGGGAAGGAACTGAGGGGGTGGGGGTGGGGGCATGGTGCCCAGGGCTTTAGACTAGGGACAGGCTACCATGGTTAGCCACTTCTGAATGCCCGGTACATGCCTGGCACCAGGCTCCCTTTGCTCTCACTGTCTCATTTCCCCTTCAGCTCAGCCCTGTGTAGCAGGGGCTATCGGCACATCCATCTGCAGAGAAGGAAACTCTGGAAGGTTCAGACACTGATCTAGGATCACACAGTAGAAGTGCTGGAGCTTGATTCACACAGCCCGCTATGAAAGAGAGGAGCTGGGGGCGGCCTCAAAGGGAGCTGCTGTCTGCAGTCCATCCTTACAGCCAGCAAAGCACTCTACGCGGGGGATGGATCGAAGGGCAGATTTGTAGCTCCAACCCATAACCTGACTTTCTGATACAGGAGAGAATGTTTAATACAGAAGAAATTGGAAGAGGATCCACATATACGCAAGGTGTAAATCTTCAGGTGCAGATAATAGGAGCAGTGGAGTTTGCTTATGCCTCGGCTGGTATCACTGGGGACCCTTTATTAGTATTCCTGATGCTGGACACCTCCCGATGCTGGACACCTCATTTGCATGACACTCTTTCAAGTTTGTTATCCCCATCACCATTTTTTAGATGAGGAAACCAACCCAGCACGGTGACACAGTGGAAGGGGTGGGGACAGGACTGAAGCCTTGGGCATCATGTGGGCATATTTCGTTGTCACAATGGTGTGGATCCCCCCATGACCAGCACCATTAGGACCTTTGGGGGTTGCAGCCAGGAACCCTAAACATCCTGTGGTAGGAGGGGCAGTTCTGCAGTGAAGAAGGAATTTCTTTTGAGTGAGCGGGGAAGCAAAAGCCATTGTTATGAGCAGATAAATGCTATGATCCAACTGCGCTTTTAAAAGGCGCTGGGCGTGGTGGCCCATATCTGTAATCCCAGCACTGTGGGAAGCTGAGGTGGGTAGATTGCTTGAGCTTAAGAGTTTGAGACCATCCTGGGCAAAATGGTGAAACTCCATCTCTACCAAAAATACAAAAAGATTAACTGGGTGTGGTGGTGTGCACCTGTGGTCCCAGTTACTCAGGAGGCAGCGGTGGGAGGATTGCTTGAGTCCAAGAAGCAGAGGTTGCAGTGAGGTGAGATCGTGCCATTGCACTCCAGCCTGCTGACAGAGTCAGACGCCGTATCAATCAATCAATCAATAAAAATAAAAGGATCCTTCTGGTGGCTTTGTGGTGAGAACAGACTGAAGGAGGCCAGGCCCATCCCAGGGAGGCCGCAGTAATGAGGTGAGGTGGTCTGATTCTGGATAACACTTGAAGGTAGAGCCTCCCAGTGATGGCTGGGAATCAAGGACAGTCCCATGAATGAAAGTCTTTAGGAGAAAAGGAAAAAACAATCACCCATATATCGCCACACTAACCCTGTTTCCTTCAGCGAGGTGTTTTGTTTTGTTTTTCTTGAGACATTATATATTTTCAAATCTAAATAGAGCCAGATATATCCTTCAGGTTCTGGCTAAAATTCTTCATCCTCAAAGACTTTATTGGCCAGGCACAGTGGCTCATGCCTGTAATCCCAGCATTTCAGGAGGTCAAGGAAGGAGGATTGGGCTGAGCCCAGGAGTTCGAGACCAGCCAGGGCAACATATTGAGACACCATCTCTACAAAAAAAAAATTTAAGTTAGCCAGGCGTGGTGACACACACTTGTAGTCCCAGCTACTTTGGAGGCCGAGGTGAGAGGATCCCTTAACCTGGGAGATGGAGGCTGCAGTAAGCCAAGATTGCACCACTGTATCCTCCAGCCTGTGTGACAGGGCAAGACACTGTCTCTTTAAAAAAAATTTAAAAAGGGCCTGGCGCGGTGCCTCATGCCTCTAATCCCAGCACTTTGGGAGGCCGAGGCGGGCGGATCACCTGAGGTCAGGAGTTTGAGACCAGCCTGGCCGACATGGCAAAAACCTGTCTCTACTAAAAATACAAAAATTAGCCTGGCATAATGGCAGGCACTTAATCTCAGCTATTTGGGAGGCTGAGGCAGGAGAATCATGTGAACCTGGGAGGTGGAGGTTGCAGTGAGCTGAGACTGTGCCAGTGCCCTCCAGCCTGGGCAAAGGAGCAAGCCTCCCATCTCAAAAAAAAAAAAAAAAAAAAAAAAGAAAAGAAGATTCTGTGGACGAGAGGGAGGTCATGAGTGCAGGATTAGAGGCAGTAATGGCAGGAAGTCCGAGTTTGAGTCCTAGCAAGGGGAACTGCGCAGACAACAGGACAGGCATGGGCTAATGTGCACTTTCTAATGAGAGGGGCTTATAGTTTTTGCAGGATTCTCGAAGGGAGCCATGCCCCCACCCCCCAATTAAGAGCTACTATATCACGTTTCTAATTCTGACAAGACAGAAACAAGCAAGGTGGAAATCTTGGGCTCGAGAGATGGGGAGTAGAGGAGCTAGGAGCCCAGCGTTCTTGAACCTGCCTCTCCCATCCGATGGCA
Source organism: Pan troglodytes (assembly GCF_028858775.2). Taxonomy (NCBI): domain Eukaryota; kingdom Metazoa; phylum Chordata; class Mammalia; order Primates; family Hominidae; genus Pan; species Pan troglodytes. The sequence goes on from NC_086016.1 coordinate 40,683,078, forward strand.
GTCACCTGGGCTCCTAGCATGGGGCATTGCCACTCACTTGCTGACACCCTTGTCCACTGATGCGACCTCCATCCTGGCACCAGTCTCACCATGTCATCTCTGCTGCTGAGCCTTCCTCTTGAAGCCTTCAGCAATTCCTCAGCCCTCTGGTTTCCCTCTCCCCCCAGTCTTTAAATGTCTGATTCCACAGGACTCTGTCTTTTTTTTTTTTTTTTCTGAGACAGAGTCTGGCTCTGTTGCCAGGCTGGAGTTCAGTGGCGTGATCTCGGCTCACTGCAACCTCCGACTCCTGGGTTTAAGCAATTCTCCTGCCTCAGCCTCCTGAGGAGCTGGGACTACAGGCGCCTGCCACCACATCTGGCTAATTTTTGTGTTTTTAGTAGAGATGGGGTTTCACCATGTTGGCCAGGATGGTATCAATCTCTTGATCTCGTGATCCACCCGCCTCAGCCTCCCAAAGTGCTGGGATTACAGGCGTGAGCCACTGCGCCCGGCCAGGGCTCTGTCTTCTGTTCTCACTCTGCCTTTTCTTTTCTTTTCTTTTTTTTTTTTTGAGATGGAATCTCACTCTGTCGCCCAGGCTGGAGTGCAGTGGTGCAATCTTGGATCACTGCAAACTCTGCCTTCTGGATTCAAGCGGTTCTTCTGCCTCAGTCTCCCAAGTAGTTGGGATTACAGGTGCTCACCAGCACGCCTGGCTAATTTTTGTTTTTAGTATAGATGGGGTTTCACCATGTTGGCCAGGCTGGTCTCGAACTCTGGACCTCAGGTGATCCACCTGCCTCAGCCTCCCAAAGTGCTGGGATTATAGGCATGAGTCACTGCCCCCAGCCTCACTCTATCTTTTCTAGATCATCTCATCTCCTCCCAAAGTTTTGAATACTCTGCATTGCATGATTTCCAGTATTTTTTCTTATCCCTTGGAAATTCTATAATCATTGAAAGAGCTCTTTCATCCTTAAACAGGTTTTTTTTTTTAAATCATGTGTTGCTCTTATGAATATAAGCAAAATTCATTGGTTTTCCTAAAACTTCTCCACATTAGCATTGCGAATTACTTTCCATTTGGAGTCACTAATGTCTGTGCTTTTCAAATAAGATTGGTCCCTCTACGTTCAATAGCGTCAGTCTTCTAGTATTTCTTAAATGAACCCATAAAAGAACTAAAAGCTGTTGGCACTGGGCTCTTAAGCTGCCCTCGAAATTATAAAGGGCTAGCCCGCTTTTTTTTTTTTTTTTTTTTTTTTGAGACAGAGTCTCACTCTGTCGCTCGGGCTGGAGTGCAGTGGCGCAATCTTGGCTCACTGCAACCTCCGCCTCCCAGGCTCAAGGATTCTCTTGCCTCAGCTTTCCAAGTAGCTGGGAATATAGGCTCCTGCCACCACGCTTAGCTAATTTTTGTATTTTTAGTAGACAGGGGGTTTCACCATGTTAGCCAGGCTGGTCTCGAACTCCCGACCTCAGGTGATCCATCCGCCTCAGTCTCCCAAAGTGCTGCAATTACAGGCATTAGCCACCGCACCCAGCCCCGCTCTTTTTAAAAAAGTAAACTTTAACACAGGCAAAAAAGCATAGTTCATAAGTCTACACCTTGATGAATTACCCAAAATGAACACACACCTAAGAGAACCATAGCATCCCAGAAGCTACTCTCCTGCCCCTTTCCAAAATTAACCCCTTCAAGGGAATCACTGTCCTGACCTCTCATCATAGATTGGTTTCTGCCTGTTTTTGAACTTTATATAATGGAATCATACAGGAGTACCCTTTTGTCACATGAAAACTGTCTGATAGGCCAGACTCACGCCTGTAATCCCAGCATGTTGGGTGGTCGAGGAGGCTGGATCACTTGAGGTCAGGAGTTTGAGACCAGCCTGGACAACATGGCGAAACCCCATCTCTATTAAAAATAGCCGGGGCCATGCCTGTAATCCCAGCTACTCGGGAGACTGAGGCAGGAGAATCACTTGAACTCGGGAGGCAGAGGTTGCAGTGAGCCGAGATTGCGCCACTGCACTCCAGCCTCCATCACAAAAAACAAACAAACAAACACAAAAAACTGTCTGATAGAGATGCCCTGTCCAAAGATGAAAGGGAGGCCTGGGGACTGTATCGGAGGGAGTGTGAGACACAGGACAAATGCTCATTACTGCATCCTCATGCATCACAGAAGGATTTGGACTCTCCCATCCTGGGAGTCTCTGATTCCAGGTTCAATTGGCTAAAGGTGTTTATCAAATTACCCTGTTTAATAACATGGGGCACATTTTAAAAAGACGCACTTACATCCATCATATAGGCAAAAAGTAAAAAGATGGATAACACCTAATGCTGGGGAGGGTGTGGGACAAGGACATTTCCATTTACTGTACTATTATGAAAGCATCTGATAGAGGCTGGGAGCAGTGGCTCATACCTGTAATCTCAGCACTTTGGGAAGCCAAGGCGGGTGGATCACCTGAGGTCACGAGTTTTAGACCAGCCTGGCCAACATGGTGAAATCCCATCTCTACTAAAAATACAAAAAGTTAGCCAGGCATGGTGGCACACACCTGTAGTCCCAGCTACTTGGGAGGCTGAGGCGGGAGAATCGCTTGAGCCCAGGAGGTTGCAGTGAGCTGAGATCATGCCACTGCACTCCAGCCTGGGCGACAGAGCAAGACTCCATCTCAAAAACAAACAAACACACAAACTCAAACAAAAATTTATATCTGCATACTTTCTGACCAGCTCACCTACTTACTAGAAATCTATGTACTATGCCTCAGTTTCCTCATTTCTAAAATGGGGATAACAGTGCCTACCCCAGTTAGCTGCTGTGAAGATTAAAGGAGGACACACCGCACCCACCCACACCCACAGGCACCAGAGCACCTGGTATTTAGGTGTTAACTCTTACCTTTGTTTGGTACATTGGGGAGATTTACCTGATGTTTTCCCAAAAGACCTGCAAGACACTAATTTATTCCTACCAAGTAAAACATGGCTCAGGAAAATGAAACTGGATCAGTGTCTCTCTAAAACAGCCCAAGAAGCAGGCCAAGGAGATGGACAAGGAAGATAAATCTTTGGCCCTGGTCACAGGCCGAATTAAGAAATCCAGCAAGGTGGGGCGCAGTGGCATAGGCTTGTAATCCCAGGACTTGGGGAGGCTGAGGCAGTCGGATTGCTTGAGTCTCGGAGTTCAAGACCAGCCTAGGCAACACAGTGAAACCCTGTCTTTATATATATATGTATGTGTGTGTGTGTGTGTGTATATGTGTGTATGTATATATACATAATATGTATATATGTATACGTATGTATATATACACATATATACACATACATATATACACATATATACATATATACATATATACACATATATACATATATATACACACACACATACACACACATAAAATATATATTATATATAATATATAACTATATATAGGCCAGGTGCGGTGGCTGATGCCTGTAATGCCAGCACTTTGGGAGGCCGAGGCGGGCAGATCACTTGAGGTCAGGAGTTCAAAACCAGCCTGGCCAACATGGTGAAACCCCGTCTCTACTAAAAATACAAAAAATTAGCGGGGCATGGTTGGTGGTGCATGCTGAGGCAGGAGAATCGCTTGAACCTGGGAGGCGGAGCTTGCAGTGAGCCGGGATCACACCACTGCACTCCATCCAGTCTGGGCGACAGAGCGAGACTCCGTCTCAAAACAAAACCAACAACAACAACAACAACAACAAACTAAAATCTTACAAAAAGCGACCTGTTCCACTGTCCCTTGGGCCTGCGGTGATGGTGGGCCTGACTCCATTCGTCTTTAAACATCTCTATTCCCGGCCACATCTTTGGCCACCTATGCTCGAATAAAGTGTTGTCTTGGAGCCTGTTGTAAATTTAAGAATAAACTTTTGTTAAAAAAAAATACAGTGGCTCATCATCTCTTGAGTTGTTTTCACTCAGCCACTCCTACCTTAGCTGTGAACTTAAAGTAAAACAAGCCCCCAGAATCTTGCCAGTCAGCCCTTTGATCTTTGTTCTCCCCTGAACTCTATTACCTGGAATTAAAACAACGCATTTGAAAAAAAGAAAAACAAGCAAGTTTCTGAGCTCACCCTATACCCGCTGAACAGAATGACTGCGGTGGCGCCCCAGAACCTCTCACAGGCCTCTCAGCTGCTGCTAATGCCCGCCGAAGCCCCGACGCCCGGATAAGGCCAGGGCTGCCGGACCAGCTGCGGGCACTGGAGGACCCTGGGCTAGAGGGCGCCACTCTCGCCCGGCTCGCGCCTCGGCTCCCGGAAAAGCAGCTCTGTCCGCCGTTCGGCTGCGCTCACCTCCTTTCCGCTTCCGGTGTCCCCTACAGTCATGGCTGCCGCCGTCGCTGCTGCCGGTGCAGGGGAACCCCAGTCCCCGGACGAATTGCTCCCGAAAGGCGACGCGGAGAAGCCTGAGGAGGAGCTGGAGGAGGACGACGATGAGGAGGTACTAGGGCCTCGCGGGGTGCAGAGCGGGAAGCGGGCCCGCTCGTGGGTGTGGGATCCGCGTGGTACGGGATCGGAGCGAAGCGGCTGCTTTGGGAGGCGGGGTTAGGGGCCCTGCTGGGCCCTGGGTGCCCTAGCTCCAGTGGGGCTCGGCGGCTCCCAGTGCCGCAGCGGGGCCAGGAATGGATGTCGCTTTTTCGGCTAAGACCCGCGTCTACTCCACCACAGCTAGATGAGACCCTGTCGGAGAGACTATGGGGCCTGACGGAGATGTTTCCGGAGAGGGTCCGGTCCGCGGCCGGAGCCACTTTTGATCTTTCCCTCTTTGTGGCTCAGAAAATGTACAGGTAAGGAACGAGGGCAAAGGCACTGGGTACGTGCATGGGATGGTCGTGGTGCTGTGAAAGAACACGGGGTTTGGAAGCAGCAGACCCGTGTTGGGTGACCTTGGGCTTGTACCCTATCCTTTCTTAGTTTCCTCTTCTGTAAAATGGGGATTCTTACCTGGCAGGGGAGTTGTGGGGGTTATTTCAGATTGTTGGAGATAATTAATGAATAAGGAGCTTTGTAAGAACTCAGGAGAATGTTAAACCGCCATCACTAGATGATACAGCTACCATAGCTGCTCCTCCTGTCTCTGGTAGGAGTATGGTGTAAGGAGCGGGTAGAATACATTTATCAAAAACATTGGAGTATGTAATGTGAGAGGTTTGGTTACTGGGTAGTTCTTGCCTGTTTTGTTTGCATGTCTTCATGCTCACCCTCTGGGGATTTTCCTCTGCAGGTTTTCCAGGGCAGCCTTGTGGATTGGGACCACTTCCTTTATGATCCTGGTTCTTCCCGTTGTCTTTGAGACGGAGAAGTTGCAAATGGAGCAACAGCAGCAACTGCAGCAGCGGCAGGTGAGCCCAGACCTTGGGCTTTTTGCCAGTGGTGGAGACGCAAGTTATTTCACTAACACATTGGTCCCCAACCTTTTTGGCACCAGGGACTGGTTTCATGGAACACAGTTTTTACATGGATGGTGGGTTGGGGGTGGCCAGGGGTCAGGGGGTGGTTCTGGATGATTCAAGTGCGTTACATTTATTGTGCACTGAATTTCTATTATTACATTGTAATATATAATGAAATAATTCTATAACGTAGAATGAGTGGGAGCCCTGAGCTTGTTTTCCTGCAACTAGACAGTCCTGTCTGGGGGTGATGGGAGACAGTGACAGATCATCAGGCATTAGATTTTCATAAGGAGCTTGCAACCTAGATCCCTCGCCTGCACTGTTCACAAGGGTTTGTGTTCCTATGAGAATCTAACGCTGCTGCTGATCTGACAGGAGGTGGAGCTCAGGCAGTAATGTGAGCGATGGTGAACAGCAGTAAACACAGATGAAGCTTCTCTCACTTGCCTGCTGCTGATCTACTGCTGTGTGGCTCAGCTCCTAACAGGCCATGGGCCAGTGCCAGTCCACAGCCCAGGGGTTGAGGACTCCTGTTGTAGCACCTGAGTTGACCAACAGTTAATGTGTGGGTGGGGATTGGGATCGGGCCCATGCTCTTTTAGTTGTCTGACTGTGCTTTCAGTATTATTTTTGTAGACGTTGGCCCCATCGGGTATGATGAGAATAAGCTCTCTAGGCCTGTATGATGCCTTACACCCCTCCTTTTCTTTTCCAGATACTTCTAGGACCTAACACAGGGCTCTCAGGAGGAATGCCAGGGGCTCTACCCTCACTTCCTGGAAAGATCTAGATTGTTATTGCTGTTTGAGCTGTCTCAGTGGGATAAGTTTGAAATTCAAGTGGTTGAACTGCTGATAATTTGGATTTTTTTTTTTTTTTTTAACTTTGGCACATTGATCTATCTAAACCTGGTGGGGAGAATTATCCCCACATTGTCTCATGGAAAGACTCAACTTGCAACTGTGCCCTCCACACTATCCTTACTTCTGTCTCCACTCTGATACCAGAGTGCGGCCATGCAGACGGTTATTCCAGCTCTGGTCACCCGACTCCTTTCACCAAATTGCTCCTAACTGGAAGATCTCACTTTCCCCTTGTGGGGTAGGAACCGATGCCAGTGGGAGGGATGTGCCCCTGACCATTAACGACTGTTTTTTTTTTTTTTTTTTTTTTTTTTTTAAAAGAATGGAGTTGTTGGGGAGGGACATGCACACAATGTGAAACAGACAAAATGCATTACACCTGTAGTGTAAAGTGGCCACTATGAATCCCTATGTATGAGAGGAGGGAGGCAGGCTGCAGCTTCAGCCACAGAATGGGGACTATGGAAGACAGCAGGAGCTCATTTCCTCTGCACATTTTGGCTGTTAGACCTGTGTGTGTGTTTAAAAAAACAGAAGTCAGTGCTCACTTTTTGTATTTAAATATTAAAAATGATTCCAACTGAAAGTGTCATCCTAAGTACCTTGAAATGAGACCACGTCAGAGACATGTACTGCCCCTCACATTTTCTCACCTAAACCAGCAGCACCTCCATCTTAACAGCCATAGGCCCAAATTGTTTCCAAGTGAAAATTCATTTTTAGCCAAGTACTTCATAGCAATCTTTGCCCTGAATTTAGGCAGTCACTTTGAGATCCATCAGCCTAAAACAAAGGATTGGGTCTATGTACTTCTTTAGTCTATAATGACACTGTGTAATTATAAAGTATTTGTAGGGAATAACATAATACTGATTTCTGGGGAATAGGGGAGGGGGACAGATTTTTTTTTTTGCCTGAGACCAGGTCTCACTGGAGTACAGTGGTGTCATTTGGGTTCACTGCAACCTCTTACCTCCCCTCCAACTTGGCCTCCTGGGTAGCTAAGACTACAGGTACACGCCACCGTGCCCAGCTAGTTTCTTTTATTTTTGGTAGAGTCAGGATTTCGCCTTGTTGCCCCAGATAGTCTTGAACTCCTGAGTTCTAGCCATCCACCCGCCTCTGGCCCCTCAAAGTGCTGGGATTATAGGCATCACCCACCACGCCCAGCCAGAGTAAGCCTTTTGTGTGTTTATCAGATCAACCAACACTACAATCTAGGTGGTACTGTTCCCATTTTACAGAAGAGGAAACAGCCACAGAAAGGTAATTGCTCAAGGCTGCAGAGTTAAGTGCTAGACCTGGATTCAAATCCAGGCAGTCCAACTACAGAACACTGCTGCTGTGCGCTCGGGATGGTGGGGCTGGGCCCAGGCCCGCTGGGTATACATGATCTTTCACTTGTTAACTAGGGAAAAACACTAGTCACCAGTGTGGTACAAACTTGTACTTAGGTGGATTCTTCAAATTGTCAAGATTAGTTTTTATAAATTAAAATAGACTGAAAAATGTCTTGGAGACATCTTTTGAACCAAATCCCATTTCAGTGACTATTTTGTCTGGATTTCTCAGGTGAAAGAGTTAATCAAAGAATGATATGTCTCTAAAAGATGACTTACGCTGGCAATGAACTCCTTTTAAAACAGCGTCATACTAAAGTTTATTTTTCTTTACACAATTATAGAATTCAGGCAGACAAGGAGACATATATGGAGTTTTCCATTTTTAATATTTGGTTAAACAAAATACATCTTTTGTAAACAAACCCAGCACAAGGCCAACAACAAAAAGGAATAAAAGCAAGAAAAACAAAAAGCCTAGGGTTGCCCGTTATTGGGCATCAGGGTCAGGCCTGTTCACTTCCTTAAAGGAAGTGGGGCTTTTTGCCCTTGGGCATCAGCATGGGTCCCTGTTCCTAAGCACCAGAATTGGATATGAACAGAGAAACCAGCCCTGAAATGTTTAAGCGTCTTTGCATATCCCATTGGCTCATGGACTCCAAGTGCATGGGGACTCTTTCAAGTGCCATTTGCACAGGCCCAAGCGGATTTGTGGAGAGGAGTTTTCTCCTCTACCCAAGAAATGGCTTACTATCTGACAGTGCCAGTGGCCCCAAGGTCCTGCTTGTGACAATCAGCAAGGTTGGCTGTAACGTCTGGCTGGTGGTGGTTGGAATGTCATTGTGCAGGGCGGGAAAAGAGCTCCCTGTGGTGCCAAGCAGGTCTGGTGTAGAAAATGGTGCAGAAGAGACTGCGGCCGGTTGCTGAGAAGATATAACACAGTAGCCGCTTGGTGGCCTGTTACTCAGCATTAAAAAAACGGCCTTGTTGGATTGAAGATACATGTGCAGAAAAAGTGCTGGTGTCAACATGCACTCCAGTCACAGGGGGGAGAAAGCCCAGCTTCACCCCGTTAAGCTTGCTCAGGATCAACATGCAAGCCCCAGGCTGGCTTTGCTGCTGGAGAGAAGTCTGGCCAGTGGGACAGCTCTCAGACCTGCCACGACCATCGATCTGAGGGCCAGCAGGTCACCCCTGCCTGCCACCTGCCTTGAGGCAACCACATCCACTTTGGAGACACGCATATGGTATGATACTTATTTCTCCTCTTTTGTTTTCCAAAGTTACAAGAGAAAAGTGGCCTACAACTATCTGAAGAGGTAGGGGCGGGTTGAACTTCCATTGATACAGAGAGGAAACGACATGAAGATGACCAGCCCAGGTCCTATTCCATCCATACAGCACAGAACCACCCAACCTGAGCTTGGCAACTACAGTGGCAGCCTCCGAGCCTAGAGTGTCTACTGAATTGTGGCTGCCCCTACTCCAAGAAGCTTGTCTTCACAATACTTTCTTCACCCAACGCTGCCCCAAATTAGTGGAATTTGATGTCAAAAGCAGACTTTTTTTTCCTGATTTTGCCAGAGTGAGTGAACTGGGAAAACTGCTCTTTGGCTTCTCTTTTGTCCCAGAGCCTCCTAAATCAATGCTGCGAAATGGTAGGGACAACACTGGAGTGAAGAAACCAAGCCACCCCATGGCTGTCCCAGGTTGGCTTTAGCCACATCCTGTTCAGTATCCTCCTCACTTCATACTAGAATATTAGTTAATTTTTCATTATAAAACTCTGCCGGGTGCGGTGGCTCACGCCTGTAATCCCAGCACTTTGGGAGGCCAAGGCGGGCAGATCACCTGAGGTCGGGAGTTTGAGACCAGCCTGACCAACATGGAGAAACCCCGTCTCTACTAAAAATACAAAATTAGCCAGGCGTGGTGGCAGGCGCCTGTAATCCCAACTACTTGGGAAGCTGAGGCCTGAGAATCGCTTGAACCAGGAGGCGGAGGTTGCAGTGAGCCGAGATGGTGCCATTGCACTCCAGCCTGGGCAACAAGAGTGAAACTCAGTCTCAAAAACAACAACAACAAAAAACCTCCACGTATGGCCATAAACCACCCTTAAACCTGGGGATAAGGGTTGGAGACAGCATGCTGTACCGCTGCTAGGGTTTTGGACATGGTTTCCTGAGAGACCTTTATGCTCTGGGTCCTTCAAACCAGTCACATGGGGTTTGTGTGCACTATCTGCAGACCCACTGTTTTCAGACCCAGACAGGATGGAAAGTGGAGGCAGCATCTCTAGGTGAGTCTGGAGCAGCAGTGACAACTCAGCAGAACCTGTGTCAAGTCCTCATAGAAAAGGGAAAATAAGCTAGGATTCCCTCCCCGCTCCACTTTCTCCTCTGTCTCTTAAATAAAACAAGGGTTTGTGACCACTGGCCTTAAGTGCACAGAACTCCTACCTTCCTTGCCCAGGAACAAAACACTGAGTAGTTCTTATAACAGTCCACACGTCTGTCCTATTGCACTGTCAGATCTGAAGGGGAAAAACCTGATGAGATGTTTGGGGAAGTGGCAAGGGCAGACCCACTGTAGAGGCCACAGCACGTCACAGAGGACTGAAGGGGCTGAGGCGAGAGGGAGGTTGGGCAGAACTGTTACACATCGGTCCTCCAACTCTGATGAGCCTCTACCTCTTCTGGTACCACCAGCAGGAGTTCACAGTTCTTTCCTCGCAAATGATGTTTTAGAAACTTCCTATGGAAAAAGAGATAGAGAAAATGAAATGCTGGCAAGTTGCAAATTCCAGTCTCAGGACCGCAAAGTCACCTGAAACCTCACTCTACCCTCGGCAGTCCAAAACACATCCCTGTAGTCATCTGGTTTTGGAGGGTTCCACATTTGGTTACCCTCCAATCTGTCCAGTTAAAATTCCAACCTGAATTTTGCTCATCTTTGTAGTTACTGCCAAGAGTAGCTGGATCTGTGAATAAGAGTACCCAAAGTATATAAAGGACTTTTTCTTGGTTTGTTTGGAGACGGAGTTTTGCTCTTGTCGCCTGGGCTGGAGTGCAATGGCATGATCTCGGCTCACTGCAACCTCTGCCTCCCAGGTTCAAGTGATTCTCCTGCCTCAGCCTCCTGACCAGCTGGGATTACAGGCGTCCGCCACCATGCCTGGCTAATTTTTGTATTTTTAGTAGAGACAGAGTTTCATCGTGTTGGTCAGGCTGGTCTCGAACTCCTGACCTCAGGTGATCCACCCACCTTGGCCTCCCAAAGTGCTGGGATTACAGGCGTGAGCAATCGCCTCTAAAGAACTTTTACAAATGTTCTTTGGTCCTGGGGAAATTCAGTCCTCCCTGGCCTGAATGTTTGTCTTCCTTTCTATGAACTGGCAACTACACTGTCTCAGTTGTCTTAAATGGAGAGAACGTTACAATGCCAGCCCCACCAGACTAGAAGGCTGGTATCCCAGGCTGGGCATCTTCCCTACCAAAAGGACTTAAAAGTACTGATGCGCCATTGAAGATTAAGGTCAGGTCTGAGACACTATGATTCTAAGGCAGGGAGAGAATCCAAGGGCACAGGAATTTCATTTCCTTTGTCAAATAACCAGAGATGAGCTCAGTGTCCCCAACATAAGAAATGAAGCAGCCTAGCAACTTAGTCACAAAAGGTGCCGATTACCTGAGCTCGCTCTCGCCTCCAATCCACTCGGGCATCTTGAGTTTGGAGTCGAGGTTGTAGTAGGCCCCTCCCACCTCTCGAACACAGATCCAGTGCTGCCTTTTGAGGGGCAGTTTCAGTGGACCCCAGCATAGGCTGGAGGGCAGATTCATGATGAAGCCCATGACGTTAGTGAGGGCAATGACACCGACATCCCTGCAGGGGAGAAATGGTGGCAGGCTCTGATGCAGCCCATTTTCCAAGGTTCCCTGGCTGTAATACCACAACTGGCTACCTCCCCACTCATGCCATGAGCCCAAGTACTAAAAGCTTATACCACAACCGTGCTGTTCTCCATCAAGTCAAGCCTGATTCAGATTACCTGCGCTTGTCCCACCAAACAGCTTCATAGCCTTTGGTCTGAAGTGCTGCCATAATGACATTCACATCGTAGTTGCCATTTCCCAGCATGCTCTTCTTGTGAGGTGTCACCATGGTGTTTGGAGACAACCTACCAATGTGAAAAGAGGAGGGCTGAGACTTGCTGGATGCCTGAACCCCCTGACCCCGCACTACCAGGGATGGAGAGCACTTTACATTACTGCCCCTGGAAGTTAGTTTCCCCATATTCAAGTGCAATTTCCCCAGCTTCTACCTAAGTATTTTGTAAGTGTTCCATGAAGGTGACTCACTTATGAAATCCCAGCCTCCTGCAGCCTTTCTGCTCTTCCTCCTGATACTGATTTTCCTGCCTCATGCAAGCCTTTTTTTTTTTTAACATTGGAAAATAGGATTCAATCTTTTCATTTGCATGGATAGTAACTGGTGTCACTCCTTCTTTCTAGTTAAGGCCTGCAAACTTGGTAATCATTAATCATTAAATACTCAAAGGCATACAGAAGCCTAGACAGGTGACATAAATGTATAAACTGGGGTTGGATATAAGGCAATAAAAAGTAGTGAGGCCTACTGGAATGCACGACCCACCTAAAGGCATTGTGTGTGTGTGTGTGTGTGTGTGTGTAGTACTTGAATAAATTTTTCTTAAAATACCCAATAAATCAACTGAAAAAAAATTTGTGCCAGGCAAATAAAACTCAGCTGCAGCACTGGTTTGCCCACCCAGCTTGAAGCCATTTACTTCCAGGTTTCTTTAGCCAGTCTGTATTTTAAGACAAGGTCCATGCTGAAGGCATTTCTAATTCTATTATTTTACCTTCATAAACTTGTCAGGCCAGGAGCTGGGGAAAGGCCATTTTGAAGGAAGGGTTCAAGGGGCATACCTTTGGGCTTCGTGTGAAGGGGAGAAAGGGAAGTGTGGCGAGTTCCTCAGGACATAAAGTGCATGATCAAGAGGCTACTACATGCCATCTCCAGAAAAGAATCAAGACGTTAGGCCAAGGATGTCAACTCTAAAAAACTTAAGAAATCTTGTATTTTTAAAATTTTTCTGTGCACAGCAGAAATACTGGTATTTTTTTTCTTTCTTATTTTTTGAGTCAGAGTCTTGCTCTGTTGCCCAGGCTGGAGTGTGATGGCGCGATCTCAGCCCACTGCAACCTCCGTCTCCTGCATTCAAGTGATTCTCTTGCCTTAGCCTCCCAAGTAGCTGGGATTACAGGCACCCGCCACCACGCCCACCTAATTTTTGTATTTTTAGTTGAGATGGGGTTTCACTATGTTGGCCAGGCTGGTTGGTCTCGAACTCCTAACCTTGTGATCCACCCGCCTCAGCCTCCCAAAGTGCTGGGATTACAGGTGTGAGCCACTGAACTCAGCAATACTGGTATTTTTCAAATATAAAACATACTCCTGGCCAGGCGCGGTGGCTCATGCTTGTAATTCCGGCACTCTGGGAGGCTGAGGTGGGCAGATCACTTGAGGTCAGGAGTTCAAGACCAGCCTGGGTAACATGGTGAAACCCTGTCTCTACTGAAAATACAAAAATTAGCCAGGCGTGGTGGTGCATGCCTGTAGTCTCAACTACTCAGGAGACTGAGGCAGCTAACTGCTTGAACGTAGGAGGCAGAGGCTGCAGTGAGCCGAACGTAGGAGGCAGAGGCTGGATGTCACCACTGCATCCAGCCTGGGTGACAGAGTGAGACTCCGTCTCAAAAAACAAACCAACAAACAAAACAAAACAAAACCCCATGCTCCTGGCCGGGAGTGGTGGCTCACACCTGCAATCCCAGCACTTTGGGAGGCCAAGGTGGGAGTATCGCTTGAGCCTGGGAGTTAGAGACCAGCTTGGGCAACATGGCAAAACACTGTCTCTGCAAAAAATACAAAAATTAGGTGGGCATGGTGGCATGTGCCTATGGTCCCAGCTACTCGGGAGGCTGAGGTGGGAAGATCACCTGAGCCAGGGAAGTCAAGGCTGTGGTGAGCCATGACTGCACTCCAGCCTGGGTGATAGAGTAAGACCCTGTCTCAAAAAAAAAAAAAAAAAAAAAAAACCCACAGAATTAAAAACAACAAACATACTCCTGCCACTGCTTAAAACCTTCTGATGGCACCTAAAGCACTTAAATACACTCTAAACTACTTCCTTTGGCGTGCAAGGCCCTCAAGGTCCTGCAGATCTCATCTCTTACCTTTTATTACACTGACCTTCTTACTGTTCCCTAAAAACAAAGCTCTTTTTCTCACTGTGCACTCATGCACTCACTGTTCCCGCTGTCTAGAATGTTCTTTCTGTAGTTCCTTATTGTTTGGGTGTCAAATGTTACTGCCATAGAGAGGCCTTTTCTTTTCTTTTTCTTTTTTTGAGACAGAGTCTGGCTCTGTCGCCCAGGCTGGAGTGCAATGGAGCGATCTCAGCTTACTACAACCTCCGGAGAGGCCTTTTCTTGACCACCCAACCATAAGTTTCTCCCAGTCACTACCTCACATCAACCTTTTGATTTAATTACAGCCCTGTCACTACCAGATGTGTTTCTCATTGGTCTGTTTTTCTACACTAGACTGACAGCAGGGGCCTTGACTATCTGTGAACGCTACACTGCTAGGGGCCTTTGAGTGCCTGGCACAAGACAGGTGCTCAAGGAATGTTTGCTGAAATGTTCAGTGTTTATTTTTGTTATCCTTCTCTTTCCCTGTAAACATTAGTAACTGACTCTTAAAAGGGCTTATATGCTCATCTCCAGGGCTAGCAAAGAAATCTGCAACCAAACTTTATCTTACCTGTAATAATAACTATCACTTATTGAAAAATCTCTGTGCCAAGCACTATGATAAGGTACTTTAATTTGCATTTCATTTAATCTTCACAATAAACCTATGAGGATATGAATTATTTCTATTGTATAGGTCCATAAAACTGAGGTTTGGTGGTTTTAACTGACCTGCCCATGAGCACTTACAAGTGACAGAACTAGGATTCCACCGTGGATTCATTTGAATCCAAAGTTATGCTTGCTGTCTTACAGCAAGGACCCAAGAATCAGAGTGGCAGGGGATGGGGGCTTGAAAAGAAGAGAGGCCAGCTACATCCCTGAGGACTGGGGCTGAAACATAGCTTAAAAAGACAAAGGCTCTCCATGGGTACTCACACATTTGGATTAAATGAGAACACACTGCCAGGTGCAGTGGCTCACGCCTGTTATCCCAGCACTTTGGGAGGCCGAGGTGGGAGGATCACTTGAGGCCAGGAGTTTGAGACCAGCTTGGCCAACACAGTGAAACCCCATCTCTACTAAAAATACAAAAAAATTAGCCAGGTGTGGTGGCAGGTGCCTGTAATCCCAGCTACTCGGGAGGCTGAGGCAGGAGGATTGCTTGAACCCGGGAGGCAGAGGTTGCAGTGAGCCGAGATCATGACATTGTACTCCAGCCTGGGCAACAAGAGCAAAACTCTGTCTCAAAAAAAAAAAAAAAAAAAGAAAAAAAGAGAACAGAACACGTATGAAAGAAGGCCTAGCCCCTGATATAATTGGTTCCTTTCCCAAGTTTCTTGTTCCTTTCACTGAAGTCTCTGACCAGTACATGAATGAAGGCTCCAACAAGGAAAATGCTGAGTCTTCCACCTCATTCACCATCTAACTCCCTACCAGGCTCAAACCTTAGAGCAGCGCTTCCCAAGGGTGCTCCTGGAGATGCCATTTCCATGTTCATTAACAGAGGATCCCAGAAGGCATCCAATACAATAACAGCTGAATGAACCAAGTAGGTAAATGGGTTTCCTGCAGAATTCTTGGAGTCCCTAACATGCTAATCTTCACCTTGAATCTCAAGGAAAGGGGATTAGAAAATATGCTTCAGTTCCCAAACAAATTTGACCACACATTTGTTTTGAGGTGTACCTTACAGAACTAGCGTTCCAGTGATCTTTCTTCCCTGTCCTTCATCTTCCGTCTTGGATTCAAATCCTTTCCTATTACCACTCCATCTCTCTCCTAACCAGAGGCTCCTCACCTCACACCTTGACTTCTGAAACAGATTCCTAAAAATTGATCACTTTGCTTCCAAGCGCTCCTTCCACCAATTCAGCCTCTATGTTCCTGCCAAATTCACCAAGGCATCAATTCACTTCCCTTTGTATATATAGGAACTGACAATGGTACCAACTGCCTGGTTGGCCAGTCTACACTTCCTGGCCCCACTTGGCCAGCTACATCCCTCTCACTGGGCTTAGTGCACTTTAGGCACCATGATCATATGGCCTTTATTCTATTTTTTCTTCCTCTGTCACCTAGGCTGGATTACAGTGGTATGATTGTGGCTCACTGTAGCCCCAAACTCCTGGGCTCAACTGATTCTCCTGTCTCAGCCTCCCTCTTGAGCCACTGTGCCCAGCAGCCTCTATTCTTTTATCCTATTTCCTGTTCCAAGCCAAATCCTACAGCTTCTTCACACCCTATCTCTTCCATAGGATCTTCCCTGGATCCTCTGTAAAAAAGGGAGGGAGAGTGAGGAACATACATATCTGAGTTCATATCCTAGCACCGATCAACACTAACTGTGGGATTTAATCTCCATGCCTGTTACCTTGCCTGTAAAAATGGAAATAATTACTATTTTATAGGACTGTTGGAGAATTCAGTTATTTCATATATGTTCAATCAAACACTAAATCCCTGGATAGTTTTTTACTCTATATCCCTCACAGCTAGGCACTGGCAACTCAATAAACACATGTTGGGCAATTTGAATACAGGAAATATTGAGTAGCTTCCATCTCATTCTAGAGGAATGGTCATTTGAATAAGTGGGGCCCACCCAGCGTATTCACCACACCAGCACTTGCTTGTACTTTTAACAGTAATCAAGTGGCCACTGTGTTAGCTGCTTTTATGGGCTTTATCACTTCCAGCCATCTTGAGATACCATAAACATGGAAGCTGAGGTGCAAAGGTTATGGTGACTTGCATAGTCAGGCACAGCTGGTGAGTGGCAGGGCTAGGGTCAGCCTCTACCCTAAGACAATACTGAACAGTGCTCTGGATATTTCAACACACCAGTCCCACTGAGTTCCATGGGATCCTGATGATTCCAGTGGAAAGTATTCTTGAGACTCCTTGGCTAACTCCTGTTTGGGACTGTCTTAATGATTTCCATAGAAATTCTGGGCTACAAAGTGAGCCTCTCACTTCTGTCATCCACAGCCAGAGGTTAGAGCCATGAGATGTGAAGTGATGTAAAAGTGAAAAGACGGGCCGGGCGCAGTGGCTCAGGCCTGTAATCCCAGCACTCTGGGAGGCCGAGGTGGACGGTTCATGAGGTCAGAAGATCGAGACCATCCTGGCTAACACGGTGAAACCCCATCTCTACTAAAAATACAAAAAAGTAGCCGGGCGTGGTGGTGGGCACCTGTAGTTCCAGCTACTTGGGAGGCTGAGGCAGGAGAATGGCCTGAACCTGGGAGGCGGAGCTTGCAGTGAGCCGAGATCATGCCACTACAATCCAGCCTAGACAACAGAGCGAGAGACTCAGTCTCAAAAAAAAAAAAAAAAAAAAAAAAGTGAAAAGACGGGCTCTAGTCCAGGTCTCCCCACTGTCTGTGTCCTCAGATAAGTCCCTGTTCCTCTCTCATGGTTTCCACTGTGTCTGACTATGGTGATGATTTTGGATATTAATGAAAAAGGAGATGGGAGACATTTCATCAAGATTCTTTTCCCCGCCCTAATTCTTTCTTTCCTTATCAGATCTGAAGAGATGTGACATCAGAAAATATGGCTCAGAACTTCCTGATGTTTCTAAATCAGGCATGGGTCAAAGAGCTAGGCACACATTAGTAATCCGTAGGTGTTAGCTATTATTACTATGTGTTTGCCTAGCCCTTGGACAAGAGAATTCAAGTCTCTAGAGGTTAATACTTAACAACAACTTTTCTCAGTTATAACCACCATACTTCTAAATGTGGCCCCTTCCACCTGCTCAAGGACTATGTAATGGGGAGGCTGGAATAGTCACCCTCTGTGGTAGAGAATGCTAATTGTTCACCAATATCCCCAATCTCTTTGTTCCTTCCAACTTTCATTAGATTTTTTTCCCTTGATACCAAGCTACTTTTTGCCTAGATTTTTTTTTTTTTTTTTTTTTTTGAGATAAGGTCTCACTCTTTTGCCCAGGCTGGAATGCAGTGGCACGAACATGGCTCACTGCAGCCTCGACCTCCTGGACTCAAGCCATCCTCCCATCTCAGCCTCCCAAGTAGCTGGACTACAGGCGTGAGCCCCCATGCCTAGCTAATTTTTAAATTTTTTGTAGAGATAGGGTCTCACTATGTTGCACAGGCTGGTCTCAAACTGCTGGACTGAAGCCATCCACCCAACTCGGCCTCCCAAAGTGCTGGGATTACAGGCATAAGTCACCAAGCCCAGCCGTGGTTAAATTTTAATATTAAATATCCAAGGCCGGGCACGGTGGCTCACGCCTGTAATCCCAGCACTTTGGGAGGCCAAGGTGGGTGGATCACGAGGTCAGCCTGGCCAACATGGTGAAACCCCGTCTCTACCAAAAATACTAAAATTAGCCGGATGTGGTGGCGGGCGTCTATACTCTCAGCTACTCAGGAGGCTGAGGCAGGAGGATTCCTTGAACCCGGAAGGCAGAGGCTGCAGTGAGCCCAGATCACGCCACTGCAATCCAGCCTAGGCAGACAGAGCAAGACTCCGTCTCGGGTGGGGGGAAAAATCCTATTTGGGAGAGGAATGCAGAACTAGATGTAAGAATCTGATCACTAAAAAACTGGGATGAGTCTAGTGAAAATGTTTCAGGCCTGAGCATTTTCAAAACCACCTAGCAAAGCTGCCATCATGTAATTTGATTTCTATGACCCTTTTTTTCAAACCTTAGACCCCCCCTTTTTTTTTTTGAGAGATGGGAGTCTCACTCTGTTGCCCACGCTACAGTACAGTGGTGCGATCTTGGCTCACTGCAACCTCCACCTCCCGGGTTCAAGCGATTCTCCTGCCTCAGTTTCCCGAGTAGCTGGGACTACAGGCGTGTGCCATCACCCCAGCTAATTTTTGTTTTTTTTAAATAGAGACATGGTTTTGCTATATGTTGGCCAGGCTGGTCTCAAACTCCTAACCTCAGGTGATGTGCCCACCTCTGCCTCCCAGAGTGCTGGGATTACATGCGTGAGCCACCGTGCCTGGCCCACATTCTTTATATAAAATGATGAGATCTAATATCTACATCTGTATACATATACACTGATGACACTTGCCCAGTTTATCTTTTCTCCAGTTTCACAGGTTGAAAACAGATGCTTTTTAAACAAATGACCTCTTTTTGCAGATGTTACGACTATGTTCAAATCCTGGACCAAGCCTCTGACACACCTGACTCCTCTCTTCCTGTCCTTGTTGCCGCCATGTTGAGTCATTAGCTCAGCTCTGAGTTCCTATTCATTTGTAAGCATGAATCATCTCATATCCACAACTCTATTGAAACTCCACCCTGCTTTTGTATTTTGCTTCTTTTTTCTGGCTAAAATTCAACTGCTAGGATGAACTTCCTCTCAACAAATAGTGCTTATCAACATTTCCCTCCCATTTCTACCATTCACTAGCCACACTTTTAAACAGCATAGAATTATATCTGCTAAGGTCCAAATTGATCACTTTTCACTTTTTAATTGCTCTGAATGCCAGGGTTCTAACTTCACTTAAATCTAATCTCAAGGCCTGGTTAAAGCATAGCTGAGATGTGCTTCTCAGGGGCTGAGGCCTGTTCGACTCATTTTCTCTATGGTGCCTCATAGTGCCTGGCACTCTGCAGGCAGCTAGTCAATGTTTGTTTAAAAAATTCCATCTTCTCTCCCTCACCTCTTCTCCCTTTGCTTTTTCCTCTAGATTCCTTTCACACTTCTGTATTTTTTGTTCCTACCTACTCATACATTCTTTCAATATAAAATACTCTACACAGAATTCCACTTCTGGAGTTGGGACAGAATACATGCCCTTATGTGCTGGCTTGCCAGCACTTTTTGGATCTTTATATTATGCTGCTAGAATTGGGGAATGCAGTACAATTTGCTAAAGCTTCAAAAGGAATAGGATCTTAGTTCCATGTGGGCATTTGGCAAATATTTAGCATTCTTCTATTCAGGAGAACAAAGCTGAGAAACTCTTGTTATCATCCACACACACTTGATGAGCACAGTCCAGAACGTCAGTGCTGGCCCAGCTCAGCAGCTGGAGGAACAGCTACTGATAGCACTCTACAGGCGCTTCCAGTACTCGAGAAACAGGAGAGCGGTTAGCGGGGCAGGTTCTAGAATCAAAAGGCGTGGGGCCAAATTCTGCCATCAATACCTGTGAACTCTCTGTGCCATGATTTCCTCAACTGGAAAAATGGGCAGCAACAGAATCCATCTTGGAAGATCAGTGTGAGGACTGAGTGGACACAAGGAAAGCACTCAGAACGGTGCTTTGCACCAAGTGTTCATGTGTGTTAGTGATCCTATCATTATTCCCATAGTCAGATCAGGGGCCAAATGTACAGAAGTGAAAACTTTTCTACCAGAGTGTGACTGGATACACAGAATCTTGTTTCTGGAATTTATTTACTAGTAGGTGAAACTGGGCAAACCGCCTAAAATGAATCCTAGTTTCCTAAGTTCATCACTGATAAGGTTGTTGCAAGATTGTTCATACATATCACAAAGTACTAAGCCATTGAGGTACTCACCCTGAGTCCTTTCCTTCTCCCTAGTTTTAGCTCAGGAAATAATTTGCAAATATCTGATTAGGAGTAGGAGAAATACTAATGGCTGGCCAAAAGGAAGCATGTACTGGGTCCTCCTTTCAGTGACATGACCTGATGATCTGAGACGAATTATTTTATCTCCCAGTGCCCCAGGTCCTGAAGAGTCAATTCTACTTGCTGCCAGATAATGGCCATGATGCAAATGATATATTAGCTCTGGTAAGGCATTACTCTGGTTACTACTGGCATTGGAAAATAATTACTCTCATTATAGTTTTGTCTGCATCTGGGGATTAACATTCTTCTAAGAGTAGGCCTTTGGCTCTTTCAGGGCAAATGGTCCATACCTGTGTTTTACAAATCACCCCAAATAGGTTGCTTCCAGCTGTAATTCTGGTCCCTATGTGGCAACAATTTCACTTCCAAGCTAAGAGAGTAAGAAAAAGGTCTTCTGGAATTGCTAATATGCACTGCTTGAAGAATGCTTGAGCTTCTCTGCAGCGAGGACTGCGCGGGCCTAACTCCTTCTAGTCGGGGTCATCAGGCAAGATCATCACCTGAGTTGCTATGGACTGCAGACATGCTGTTGTGTCCATTAAGACACCACATAACTGACTCTCAAAACCTTTAATAAAGTAATTCTAGAAAATCAAAGCAAAGAGAAAAAAGCTGAACTTCTTTTTTTGTTTTTCCGAGACCTGTCACCCAGGCTGGAGTGCAGAGTGGTGCAATCTTGGCTCACTGCAACCTCCACTTCCCAAGTTTATGCGATTCTCCTGCCTCAGCCTCCCGACTAGCTGGGACTACAGGCGTGCACCACCACACCGGGCTAATTTTTGTATTTTTAGTAGACACAGGGTTCCACCATGTTGGACAGGCTGGTCTCAAACTCCTGAACTCAGGTGATCTGCCCTCCTCGGCCTCCCAAAGTGCTGGGATTACACCGTACTTGGCCAAAACCTGAACCTCTATTAACCTGTGGGGTGGCATTTGTTCTAAGTGGGTAAGAAAGGCCATCTAGAATAAAGGAGAAAGAAGAGATCTGGAGTCAACTTCAAATTATAGCTTTGCTATTTAGAAGCTATTTGGACATATTACCTGACCTTTCTGCCTATCAGTATAATACAGGCAGTGAAATGACTGTTGGGAGAGCTTCACAAAGCAATGTATGAACAGCACTACTGCCAGCACATGGCCTCACAGAAAAGCTGAGCATTGTTTATACATCTTGCTTTTGGTACCCACCACATTCCACCTTTAAAGACAGGTGACTGAACGTGTACGCATCTAGTCCCACTTCTAGACTGTAAACTCCTCGGCAGCAGAGCTTTACAGGCATTATAGCATAGTGGTCAACAGCATAGATATAAGAATTCAACCCCAGCTCCAAGTCTTGTTATCTTGGGCGAGGTACTGAACTAAATGTGTCTTCATCAGTAAAATGGAAATAACATCACATATTAACACGTATTCCATGGGACTGTTGAAGATCACTCAAGAAAACACAGCTGGCCGGGCGCGGTGGCTCACGCTTGTAATCCCAGCACTTTGGGAGGCCGAGGCGGGCGGATCACGAGGTCAGGAGTTCGAGACCACGGTGAAACACCGTCTCTACTAAAAAAAAAAATACAAAAAATTAGCCGGGCGTGGTGGCGGGCGCCTGTAGTCCCAGCTACTCGGAGAGGCTGAGGCAGGAGAATGGCGTGAACCCGGGAGTTGGAGCTTGCAGTGAGCCGAGGTCGAGCCACTGCACTCCAGCCTGGGTGACAAAGCGAGACTCCGTCTCAAAAAAAAAAAAAAAAAAAAAAAAAAAAGAAAAGAAAACACAGCTGAGGCTATGAGTACTTTCCTAGCCCACCGTAAGTGCCCGATAAATGGTAGTGATTATCTTTTCCTGTCTTGTGTCCCTTATACCTGCTAACGGAATCTAGCTAATACCTACAGCTTTGAAGGTTTATGAAGCTGAGACACTGCCCCACCCACAGAAATCCAGAAATATCAGTATCAAGATGCCAAGAAGGGTCCCCTACCTCTGGAAAATCTCTTGCAGCGTATCCCGGGTGAAGGCATTGCTGTCCTGGAAGACGTTATTGAGGGCGTGGAGGGCACAAAGCTCCCTGCGCTGTTTCTCATGGTAGATTTGTGGGGGTGCTGCCTGGGGCAGCTCCAATGATTCAGATTTGGCCTTGTCTCCTTTCCATGGCACACAACTCATGTTTTTTGTTTTAGGTTCCAGAGATGGCTATAAACACCCCACTCTTCCCTCTAGAGGAAGAATGTAAGCTTCTCAGTCTTTTCCGGATTCCTGAGGTCCACCTTATTCTCTGGTGTCCATGATTTATGCTTTGTCACTGGGAGAAAAGATTGGAATCAAAAGGAAAAAAAAACCCCACCTCTTCTCTCTTCTCAATAGAAAAATAACTTTTGGATTACTTTTATTTTGCTACCACTGTCAAAGTGCAGAATTTAAAAAAACACATAAAATGTAAGACCTTGTTTCCGTTTCCCCACCCTTCCCTCCCACCCCCCTCCAAAATCCCCACGATTTTCTTGCTGTTTCCCTCTGCAAATGCCAGGCCTCAAAGCAGGAGGACCGAACACAATCGGTCACATCGCTCCTTTTCTTCCATTTCTTTCGAACCACGACGCCAATGACTCGGGAGACAAGGCCTGGGTGACGGATAAATTTAGCGCACGAGTCGAGTAGCTAGCGCGGGCCGGCAGGCGTGGGACCGCGAGCCGCGCGGGGGCCTCGGGGGCAGCCCTCCATCCCCTCGGGTACGGTGGGGCCCGCAGGGCGCGGCTCCCTCGGAAGGCGCGGACTCTAGCCCTCTGGCCGCGGCCCTGCGGAGGAGGAGACAACTCCGGTCAGCGGCGAGCGGGCGCGGGAAGTGCGCGGCGGGGCCGGCCCCTGCCCGAGGGAAGGTTCCGCGCGGCGAAGGGCTGGCCCGCGAGGGGTGGGGCCGGACAGTCAGCCTCGCGCTCCCGGGCCCGCGCCCACCCGGCTCGCAGCCCCTACACAAACCTCCCCGCCCGTCACGTGAGCGCAGGCCCAGACGCCCTCCCGCCGCAGACCCCAGCGCCGCCGAGACTGCTCGCCACTGGCGGTCCCCTCGCCGCAGCCGGCCGCCACCTGGAGTGCGCGCCGCCAACTGGGCCGTGCGGGCGGGCGCGCGCACCTGAGCCCGACGTCAGCGGCCCCCGCCCGGCGCGTGCTCCGGAAACGCCCTCCCGCGCCGTCCTCACTCCTCCCAGCCGTGGCGTCACGCCTGACGTAAGTCTGACGTCATCGGCACCGGCCTGGGAGCCGCAGACGCCGGGCGTGTAGGGGCGCAGTTCAACGGTTGGGGTGTTGCAAAGGCCGTGGGTGTGGGGCTGCGGGCTGCGCACCTCGGCGGCGGCCGGCAGGGTTGGGGTCCAGCCGCTCGGCTCGGCGCAGCCCCTAGCGGGGCGGCCTGAGGGAGTCCTGCCTGGACGCCAGCCTGCCCTTCTCCCGGGCGTGGGCGTTGTTTCCGGGCGGCAGCCAGGCCAGCGGCTGCAGTCCGCGGCTTTCAGCACCCGTCCCTTCTCTGTGCCGGGCTTTTCGGCCGAACGTTCTCGCTCCTTCTGCGTTGACTGTTTTATGTGTGGTTAACGCGCGGCTCACCAGGGGGGATTTTGAAGCACCTGATTCGGTCGGGCGCAAATTGCCTTGGTTAGTGGGCCCGACCGTGCCGCACTGTCCAGGGAGCGTCAAGGGTAGGTGTCTCGCTGGGAGTCACATTTCAAGTGGAAAGGAGAATCCTGTTGCAGTTCCTTGGTGTCGCATTTCGGTTCACTACACACAAGCCACTGCCTTCTTGCCTGGGGGCTCCCCGCTCTTCTCACGGTGGCTTTCCTCTCTGCAGAGACCTCTGCGCGAGGTATACCTAAGCGCATTGTGTGCGTCTTCGGGAAAAGGCGAAAACTACTCGCAGTCCCACGTGGATTTCATTTTTTCCCCTTTACCTACTCTTAGGGTGCGTGGTAGGCATCATTATCCACCTTAGCTGCCCTTCTTTTGGGTTTTCTGTAAAACTGGAAAAACGAGAAGAAACTGTTGCACTTTAAATTTAGTTGTTTTGTTTTGTTTTTTGGAGACGGAGTTTCACTCTTGTTGCCCAGACTGGAGTGCAATGGCATGATCTCCGCTCACCGCAACGTCCGCCTCCCGGGTTCAAGCAATTCTCCTGCCTCAGCCTCCCGAGTAGCTGGGATTGCAGGCATGCGCCACCACGCCCGGCTAATTTTGTGTGTTTAGTAGAGGGGTTTCTTCATGTTGGTCAGGCTGGTCTCGAACTCCCGACCTCAGGTGATCCACCCGCCTTGGCCTCCCAAGGTGTTGGGATTACAGAAGTGAGCCACCGTGCCCGGCCTTTTTTTTTTTTTTTTTTTTTTTTAAGATGGAGTTTAACTTTTGTCGCCCAGGCTGAATTGCAACGGGGCGATCTCGGCTTACTGCAACCTTCACCTCCTGGACTCAAGCGATTCTCATGTCTCAGCCTCCCGCGTAGCTGGGATTACAGGCTCCTGCCACTACGCACGGCTAATTTTTGTATTTTTAGTAGAGACGGGGTTTCACCATGTTGGCCAGGCTGGTCTCGAGCTCCTGAGATCCACCCGCCTCGGCCTCCCAAAGTGCTGGGATTACAAGCGTGAGCCACCGCGCCCGGCCTGAAGTTTTATTTATTTTTGAGACAGGGTCTTGCTCTCTTTCCCAGGCTGGAGTGCAGTGGCGCGTTCACGGCTCACCCACAGCCTCTGGGCTCAAGCGATCTTCCTGCCTCAGCCTCCTGAGTAGCTGGGACTACAGGCATGCATCACTACACCTGGCTAATTTTTATTTTTATTTTTGTAGAGGTGGGGTTTCATCACGTTGCCCAAACTGGTCTCGAACTCTTTCCTGGGCTCAAGTGATCTGCCCATCTTGGCCTCCCAAAGTGTTAGGATTACAGGTGTAAGCCACTACACCTGGCAAACGCGACTATTTTAAAACCATTACCCTCAACGTTATGATTTAACACGCTGGAGTGCCTGCCTCAGGGTGAGGAGCCCTCTGGCTCTGTCCAGCCAACTTTTGAATTAAATTTTTGTGGCCGGGCGTGGTGGCTCACGCCTGTAATCCCAGCACTTTCGGAGGCCGAGGCGGGCGGATCATGAGGTCAGGAGATTGAGACCATCCTGGCTAATACGGTGAAACCCCATCTCTACTAAAAAATACAAAAAAAAAATTAGCCAGGCGTGGTCGCGGTCGCCTGTAGTCCCAGCTACTCGGGAGGCTGAGGCAGGAGAATGGCGTGAACCTGGGAGGCGGAGCTTGCAGTGAGCCGAGATCGTGCTACTGCACTCCAGCCTGGGCAACAGAGACTCCATCTCAAAAAAAAAAAAAAAAAAAAAAAAAAAATTAATTTGTAAGCTACCCACGGCTATGGTTATATTTACATATGAATAGTTTGAGGGCTTGCTCTGCAGCAAGCAGTGTTCTAAGTGCTTTACATATATTAGTTCATTTACAGCTGATTTTATTCTATTAGATACTTTATTTCTTTAAAGGAGAAAACAAGCTCTAAGAAGTTAATTTGCTTAAAAGGTCACATACATATGATATGTGAACCCAGTACATAGTGAATACAGAATTTGAACCTAGGCTCCAACTTTTCTTCAGAAAGACGTGTAGATGGGTAGGGTAAGGAATTCCTTCTATAAAATGTCATGATAGAGTTCCCTGTTCAATTCAAAAGTACCTGCTCTGAGAGTTCTTTTCTGGGTAAAGGCTATAGTGCAAAGGGCATTTTTTTAGTTCGCTATTAGCTGTCAGCACATTCTGGACTTGAACTCTTTTTTTTTTTTTTTTTTTTTTTTTTTTTTTGAGATGGGGTTTCGCTCTTGTTGCCCCGGCTGGAGTGCAATGACTCGATCTTGGCTCACTGTAACCTCTGCCTCCCGAGTTCGAGCGATTCTTGTGCCTCAGCCTCCTGAGTAGTTGGGATTACAGGCATGCACCACCACACCCAGCTAATTTTGTATTTGTAGTAGAGACGGGGTTTCTCCATGTTGGTCAGGCTGGTCTCGAACTCTCGACCTCAGGTGATCTGCCCACCTTAGCCTCCCAAAATGCTGGGATTACAGGCGTGAGCCACCGCATCCGGCCGACTTGAACTCTTTGGAAGAGCCAGTTGGTGAGATGCTATCAATCTGGGCCATAAAGGAAAAGCCAAAATCTGTTTTTTAAAATGTTCTACTCTCAATACAACACAACACCTCTGGTCACCAAAATGTGTGGATTTCTCCCCACCAGCAACCCATCAGTGCTGCAGGGGACACCAGCTGGATGTCCTCTAGTTCAATTCAATTCGTCTCACACTGTCTACCTGGAGATACTGTCAGATCCCACTGATTAAGGGCTCAGTCCCACAAAACTGTGCCCCTCCTTCAGAAGCCCGTTATGAGTTCAGGCCTCCAGTACTTCGTTTTTTTTTTTTTTTTTTTTTGTGTGAGTGGGAGTCTCGCTCTGTTGCCCAAGCTTGAGTGCAGTGGTGTGATCTTGGCTCACTGCAACCTCCGCCCCCCCCCCCCCCCGGGTTCAAGGGCTTCTCCTGCCTCAGCCTCCAGAGTAGCTGGGATTACAGGCACATGCCACCACGCCCAGCTAATTTTTGGTAGAGACAGCGTTTCACCATGTTGGCCAGGCTGGTCTCGAACTACTAACCTCAGGTGATCCACCCGTCTCAGCCTCCCAAAGTGCTGGGATTACAAGTGTGAGCCATTGCTCCTGACCCATATAGGATGGAGGTGAGCAATTTGGCAAGGAAGAAATTAAAAAGCAGATAAGAACAGTATCAAGACCATTGGAATCAGATGACTTCCTGTCCAAGATTCCCAGCTGTGTTTGTGCAAATAAGACTTGATAGTAGTGGAAAACAGGGACAAGAAGAGACTGTCTCTTTCTTCTCAGGTAGATCCCCAAAACTGAAAGCCATTTTCAATCCTGCCACTTGCTCACTAAAGATTTAGGGTTTAGGTCCAAACCCTAAATCTTGGATTCCTTATCTTCTCAAACATGCTCTTGTTTGCTTGATGCCTGGTTCGAGTGGCCAAGGCCGACATTCGTAGACGTTGGTTAATCCCTAATTTTGCCAAACAATGACGGCCTAGGCTTTTCCGGCTTTTGAAACAGGAATTCAAGACACTAAAACGTGTGTTGATGGCATTTTGGGTTGGGGCTTTTCACAACTGATGACACTGGAAAAATAACCCATAGGGAACTACCTTATGAGACCCTAGATTTCGGTTTAGCAGTTCACCACAAAAGTGGTGAGGTGTTTTTTGGCTTTTAATTTTAGCTGCTTGCCTCTGTTTTTAGTTCGTGTGATTGTCTCCGCAAAGGCAGTGAATGGAGAATTCTCCCTAAGGTCAGCATTTAATTATTGCCTCACTCTGGCTGCTATAGTATTACAACTCTTGGAACGTACAGCATCGATCCTACTATTAAAGTTGCCTGGAGCATGCCAGCACGTTGGACATCGGCATTCCAGCAACTGCCTCAGTCACTGAATCGAGTGGGAGGCTCATTTTGCAGTTTACTATCTCCATGAGCAGGTCCAGGCGCGGGACCTGTTCTATGACTCGATTGGGTCCTGCCCTTGTCCGTCATCGGAAGGCTTACAGCGCCTACTGTTTTGCAGTAAGATTTGCAGGCTTAGTACCGCCTCTGGAAACAAGGAGCGTGAAGGGGCGTTGACGAGTAACGTTGTTTGTATTTCTCTCCTCATTGGATGGCTGCTGTGTCAGTCACACTCTTCTCTGCTCCCGTTGGCGGGAAGGCTTCAGGCGGGTAGCGGGGACTCGGTACTGCCCCCTCCCAAGCTGGGAGCAGGGCGCGTGATGTCGCAGACATTTGTTGTTGGGATTTGGGCCTCATTAATTATTCATTAGGTACTTGAAAGCTCTGCAGGGATTGGTGGCTGAGAGGCCTAGTCTATTGTTTCTTAGCTAGAGGTACGTGTCACCCAGTACGCGGCTGGAGTTTTGCATAAATTATTCCGATAAGGAGCGGGGCGGGGCTCTGTGCATAGATTAGTCAAATGAGCCTGGGAGGGAGGGAAGCCGGCTACGAATTAGCCTAAGTTATTAAAGATGGCGACGGAGCGCAGTCGCTCCGCGATGGACTCGCCGGTCCCGGCCTCTATGTTCGCCCCCGAGCCCAGCTCCCCGGGGGCGGCCAGGGCCGCGGCGGCCGCCGCCCGACTCCACGGCGGCTTTGACTCGGACTGCAGCGAGGACGGCGAGGCGCTCAACGGCGAGCCAGAGCTGGACCTCACCAGCAAGGTAGGCCCGGGCGGCGGCGGCGGGCGCTGAGGGGAGCGGGCGGCTGGCCGAGCAGTCTCCGGGGCGACGGCGGGGCCAGCGGCCGCCCTGTCCGCGGGGAGCGCGGAACGGGAAGAAGGGGCCGAGCCCGCCCACCTGCTAGTCTCCGGGACGTGCGGGGGTTCGCGGCGCGAGGGGCCGTCCCCATGGTCCCCGCACCCACCTTGGCTCCCCCGCGTCGCCAACCCAGCCTCCCGCCCTCCCGTCTCCCGCCGAGAT
Organism: Pan troglodytes; assembly: GCF_028858775.2. NCBI lineage: Eukaryota > Metazoa > Chordata > Mammalia > Primates > Hominidae > Pan > Pan troglodytes. Next base: position 40,712,142 of record NC_086016.1, read on the forward strand.
CGTAACCCCTCGGCTCTGCCACGTGGAACGGGGGCGCCCGATGCCAGCTGCGCTCCGCGCGTTCCCTGTCCCCGCTCAGTGCCCCTCCCCGTTCTTCGGGTCCCCACTTGAGGGGATTCGGAGACCGAGAGTCTCCTCTCCCTGGACCGCGCGGGACAGCAGAGGGGCGAGGGGGCCCGGGCAGGGGGCCGAGACGCTCATGAAGACAGGTAGTCGGAGGCCAGGGCAGGGTGGCCGCCGCGTCTCTTCCCAGACTCGGGAAAGGAAACAGAAAGTAGTCGCTCAGCTGGGGAGGAGCATGTCCGAGAATGTCTACTTTTCGAGGCCACCCGAAACAAAATGGAAAGATGGTCAGGCTCCTTAGTCTCGCTATCCTGTGAGTGGAAGCTCATCTTGTATGAGTGGAGCAGTGAAGGACGTTTAAAACCGTGTTTTTTGAGCTGTCGAGAAGGTAGGCAGGAATTAAGGCCTCGCCAACGGCTTGACATTGTGAAGAATAGAAAAGTAAATACAAGATGTGACTGGTGTTTTGAAGGTGCTTAACGTTCCTTAGGGAAAGAATGCCAACTTGGGAGTCAGACAGGGCTGGGTTCCCTTTCCTGCCCTACCATCGAAAGGCTGTGTGACGTTGGGAAAGTTTCTTAACCTTTCAGTTCTCCAACCACCTCATCTTAAGAAAGTACAGATGGGTTGTAAAAATTAGAAATATTTAAGAAGACACTTAATAGTGCCTGATGCATACTAGAGACTCAGTAAATGTTTGAAGTGAACGAGATAGTTCCTAATTTCCTGTGCAGATTAAATAGCAGTGGGTGAAAGATAGAACACCAATACCACCACTTACATTTGTAGGATAGTTACGATAGACATTTTATCCAGCTTTGAAAATGTTTGTGACTTTTTATAGTTTATGGCGGCAAATTTGCATGAAACTTGGTCCTAAACTGGGGAGGAACTTTCCCTGCAACCTAAGCAAGTTATTTTCAACTGCTCTTTGCCATTGTAGTCTCAGGTGAGCACTTGGAAGCCAGCTAGCCTGTCAAAGTTGGTCCTGTCTTGTGCCTGTAATGCCATAATGAGGATGGCCAAACTTAGGGAGAGGGATGGCCAGGACGATGTAAAAGACCCAGGAAACATCCAGGTTACAATTACAAGCTCTGATGAGTCAACTCAGGAAGTTACAAGATTATGGACCTGACTCAAGAGCAAACAAACTGGATGTCAACACATGGTCAAGGTGCTGAAGAAACATGGTAGGAAATTGCAGGGCAGAGTTGCAAAGACGGTAGTACCTTCATTTCTTGACCAGCTCATTTAATATTCCTAGAAGTGTTATTTCATCACATAGCTGGGGAAGTCCTCCTTACAATTAAAAAAAATCATATGTATATTAATATCGATGATATCAAAAAGAAAAAGTGATGGTGTGGAGGGAGAGAAAGGTTGGGTTGAATAGATTGATTCCGGAGGAACAGATTAGAAGCGAAAGGTTCATGTCCTTACAATAGAAAATGTGGAGACCTAAGGCTCCGAGAGCTTCCAAAGGGAGAAACACTTAGTGAATAGTGGTGGCTAGTTTCATCCAACAAGGTTTTTCTGGGAATGATTGGGTGAAGAAAACCTTGTAGGTTCACATTTATTGAGCTGTGAACTAGATGCTTTACATGTTATATTTGCTCTTTACAGTGGCCTTAGGATGCAGGTAGTATTAGCTCCGTTTTATAGATTGAAAAACTGAAACTTAGAGGGGTTAAATTCTTTGTCCAAGGTCACACAGGAGTGGTTAGAGAATGGGGTCTGATTGCCAAATGGCTTACCCAAGTAAATGGTTGACACTTCAATGTTATTGGCAGACATTTGCAAAATGACGGTGCTAATACTCCTCGTAGTGGTAATGGTAATGGTGTTTTGTTGATGAAGATGAGTCTTGCAGGCAGTTTTCATTCCCAAATATTCAATATAGCTAAGACAAGATAGAACAGAATTCTTTTGTTATCCTGGAAGCCACTGGCCTGTGGGTGGAGGGCATGGAGGTATATGAGGTATATGCCTTGTGGGCTTCCAGATGCCAACTGCAGGTAGAAGACTTTGGCATGTAGATGGAAAGCACTGCGCTTTCTATCCACAGTGCCATATTCTCAGTCACTTGGGTCCTGCCCTTCCTGTTAAGCAGCAGGAGGCAGGCTGCTTGTGCCCTCTTTACCATGGGTTATGGCTCAGACATACACATTGTAGTATATCATTTGGCTCATATAAGGCCTGAGGCTCAAAGGCTACTTCAGGAGAAGCAGAGAGGGCATGAAGGGGCTGTGCAGCCTTTTTAGGTGAGGGTGCTATGGGGTTCAGTCAGGATCTTTGGTTAGGCTGTATTGATCAGCTTTGGCTGTGGTGCTCTTCTAGCAAGTGTGGTCCTAAGGCTGTTGGTTTCTTTTCTAGCTGGTTCTAGTGAGCCCTACATCAGAGCAGTATGACAGCCTACTTCGGCAGATGTGGGAGAGGATGGACGAGGGATGCGGAGAGACCATATATGTCATTGGGCAGGGATCAGGTGAGCATAGTTTTCCTTTCCCTTTATTTTTAAAAATTATTGGGCCGGGTGCGGTGGCCCTGCCGCCTGGAATCCCAGCACTTTGGGAGGCCAAGACGGGTGGATCACCTGAGGTCAGGAGTTTGAGACCAGCCTGGCCAACATGGTGAAACCCCATCTCTACTAAAAATACAAAAAATTAGCCGGGCGCTAATTAGTGGTGGCGGGCGCCTGTAATCCCAGCTACTCGGGAGGCTGAGGCAGAAGAATTGCTTGAACCTGGGAGGCAGAGGTTGCAGTGAGCCAAGATCGTGCCATTGTGCTCCAGCCTAGGCGACAAGAGTGAAACTCTGTCTCAAAAAAAAAAGAAATTATTTAGAGCACATTTTCCCCGCTTTTTGAACTTTTCTGCTTATGTGTCTCAGTTACAGTGATTCTTTAGTGTCTGCAGAACTGTTTGGAGTACATAAAAGTACAAAGTGAATGTTAATTCTGACCTTAGTGGCCATAATATGCTTGACTTTCCAAGCAGTTTTACAGATGCTTCCTTTTTACCTCCAGTACTCTCTATTTGCATAAGAGGAAATGAAGCACAAAGCAAAGGAACTTCTTGTCTAAGGTAATAGGGCAAGCCATAGTTAGGTCTAGAATTAAGCTTATTCCTGGGCAGCCGGAGGTCTTCCCTTCCAGGCCCTGTTTACAGATCCCATTGCTACTTATTTTCTGCTTAGCAGAGGACCTCCGTGATTCTTCTTGGTGTCAGCAAAGAAAAGATGCCCAGAATTCCTCTCTTGTCGGGCTCCTTGCCCCAGACCCTACTGACTATTTAGTCTGGATAGCTGGGATAACAGAGGTCGTCCTCTCTCCCCACTGGATCCTGTCAGACACATAGGCTTGTAACCGTTCTGAAAGGGACTGGTTATTGTTCTCCAAGCTGCTTATTCCTTGTAACAGAACCTACTATTTTAGAGGAAGGCAGCCCTCACAACAATCCCAGAGTATATTAAGGTTTCTTCCCCTGGTCACTCCTAGTTAGCAACTTCAATACAAGACCTGCTTACCTTCATCTTCATTATGGGATTATCTTTGCTGAAATGACAGCTGGGGTTGTTAACGATTATGAATTCAGCCCATACCAGCACTTGTCTCTGTCATCTTTGCAGGAAGCCCAGGTGGGCCTGGATGCATCATTAAAGAAACACTTTTCTTTGCTGAATGTAGGCTTTGTAAAGCCAGGTAATAATTCTTTTGTAGTTTGAGTTGAAGATTGAAGAAATCTCAAAATCATTCTTAAACTATTTTATACATATCTATTAAGTATCTTCTAAGGCCTGCCACTGTTGCAAAGCTCTTTTGGAAACTTAAAATCTGATCCCTGCCCCAAGGAGGAAAGATGGCATATACACAAATAACCTCCATGGGAAACAGTATTTGGAAATGTTGTAAGAGTGACATAAAGAAGAAGGATTTGCTCTCCAGATGCAGCTGTGCCTTCCTTTGAAATATCTTTCGTATCTGTTCTTTCCTTCCCATCCTTGCTGCTACCTCTCTAGTTGCGGGTATTACCACCTAAAGGAAGGCATGGTCAGAGAGATAGGCAAACTAAGAGGTTGCGTATCAAGAAAGGGAGAGAGTTGATTAGCATTATCAAGTGCTACAGAGGCAGCAATGAATGCCAGGTTCAAAAAAAAAAAAACATTCCATTTGTTGACTAGGAGATCATTGGTAGCCTTTTGAAGCTTTGATGTCAGGTACACATCTGGCCTGCTCTAATAAGATGAACCACTCAAAGATCACTTAATGATTGTAGAATTTCAGGAACCACATATAGGTCAATTTTGACAAGTGTTGAGTCTGTTTTTGAAGACCCAGATTCTTAAGACTCCTCTTTCCCCTCATCCTTTTATGTGGACTCAGTGAATTTTACCATGCCTTGACAACTCACACCCCACCCGTGGCAATTAACCCACCCATGGCAAACCCACCCGTGGCAAAGCGTAAGATGTCAGACATTTATTAACACATCTGTACACCCAAGCATCATCCTCAAATCCACCAGTTGGATGCTATTAGATTCTTAGTGACTCCTCCTGCTGGAATTCTTTACAAATAGAAAGAGATCATAACTAGTTAAACAAGTTGAACAATAATCAGAAGACTAACCCAGATACACGGCCCCAAGGAGTCAGTTTCATCAGTGATTTCCTTGCTGCTTCACCTCTGTTTATCACATCCTTTCTCTGTAAAATGGGAATAATGATACCTTCCTCATCCTACCTCACAGAAATTTTGTATAGATAAATAAGACATTTAAAATTGTAACAAATGTAGAGGAATGTGCTCTTTAAGAATACATTCTTAATGTTGATATTTTAAAAGGGGGCAGTCTGGCCTAATCTATAGGATCTGGAACCTGGCAGGCCTGGATTTGCCTACTGACTCTTTTCCTTGTCTTAAAATGGGGATAATAATGGAATCTCTCCCATGGTGTAGTAGTGAAGATTAAATGAGAATTCAAGGAAATCATCGTGAATAGTGAGCATTACATAAATGTTAGCTAATATTAGTAGTTGCAGTAATAATTTTTTTAAGGGTCCCAGGTTGTAGTTGATTTATCATGAGATTTCTTTGAAAAAGAAGACTCATGCCTATAATCCCAGCACTTTGGGAGGCCAAGGTGGGCCAATCACTTGAGGCCAGGAGTTCGAGACCAGCCTGGCTAACATAGTGAAACCCCATCTCTACTAAAAATGCAAAAAATTAGTTGGGCGTGGTGGTGCACTGCTGTAATCCCAACTACTCAGGAGGCTGAGGCATGAGAATCACCTGAACCCCGGAGGTGGCGGTTGCAGTGAGCTGAGATGGCGAGAGTGAGACTCTATCTCTAAAGAAAAACAATTAAAAAAAAAAGTTCAGGGGACATAGGAGGAGTATTAAGTCTTTTAAAATTATTATTATTATTTTTGAGACAGAGTTTCTGTCTGTCATCCAGGCTGGAGTGCTGTGGTATGATCTCGGCTCACTGCAACCTCTGCCTCCTGGGTTCAAGCAGTTCTTCTGCCTCAGCCTCCTGAGTAGCTGGGACTATAGGTACCTGCCACCACGCCTGGCTAGTTTTTGTATTTTTATTAGAGACGGGGTTTCACCATGTTGTCTAGGCTGGTCTTGAACTCCTGACCTCAGGTGATCCCCCTGAGCCTCAAAGTGCTGGGATTACAGATGTGAGCCACCGCGCCCGGCCAAGGAGTACTAAGTCTTTGTGGAAGAGTCAGGAAAGGCTGTGAAGAGGAGCTGCCCTTTAATTGATTCTAAAGGATGAGTAGGAATTTTCCAGGTAAATGGAGGGAATAGTGAATGGGCAGAGGAAACCATTCTCACAGAGGCATGGAGGCATTGGAGACAGGAATATATAGTGGACCAAAAGTAATCCAGTAGGATGAGTGGAGAGTATGAGGTCCTGAGTGGTAGGAGGAGAGGCTGGGCAGAGGAAGGCAGGGCTCAGATTCTGAGGGTCCTTAAATGCCATGCCAAAGAGGTTAGACTTTTATTCTGAGAGTCTAGGGAGTCTTTGCAGCCTGTAGAAGAGGAGAATACATATAAGAAAAGTGAATGAGCCGGCAGGATGGAAATCTGATTAGCGTCTGGCATGGCTGAGTATGTGGCCTTTAGTAATTGGACCTCTGCAGCTTTTCTCCTCCACCTTTGTCTCGGCTTCCACAGAGTGAGGAATGTGATGCATGCTGGAGACGGGTAATGTGACTGACCGAGAGCCCTGATGGACAAGGTGACGTTGGTGATAGCCCTTGGTGTGGAGCAGGACCTGAAAGAACAGGAGCAGGGGAAGTTGAATAGAATTTAGCCAGCCTTCTCAGGAACACTCCCAGCAAACCCTTCTCTAACCCTGAAGGCTTTCACAGCTCACTTTGCCGTGCATTTAGAAACTCCTCAGCCCAACCGCTCCCTCTTTGTTCATTTGTTTTACATTTTACAAACATTTGAGGACTCGATATAGGAAAGGCACTGGTTGTGGGGCATCAGGAAATTGTTGCGGTATGTTCCTTGTTTTCAAGATGCTTATGTATTGTGCGGGGAGGGGAGGATGTGTATCCAAAACGCTGTTGCACAAGGCAGTACATTGCAAATGTAAGGGAGACACAGACATTTGTGGGCAGAATGAGTAGGATTTTGCCAGGAGGAGGTGCGCTGTTGGGCTTCCAGGATAGGAAATCCATGAGCAAAGGTGTAGAGCTAGGACCCTGCAGAGAACCCCAGCACAAGGAAGGGGAGTGCTGTGTGTGTGATGGGGCCACTTGCACCATAACAGAGCTTACAAGAAGAGAGTGAGGAGGGAGTACGGCACAAATGGGGAGGCTGTTAAGCAGTTGGGCCTGGGGAGCCATTCAGAAGCTTTGACTTGAAGTGACGGCGTCAGAGCTGTCCTTTATTTAGGACCTTAAGGGGTTAGTTGGAGGGAATAGAGACTGAATTTGTAAAGACAAAAGTTAAGAGTCTGTTGTGGTGGTTCAGGTAGAATAAGAGCCTGAATCAGGCTGGTGGCTGCGGATTGGCAAAAAGGGCAGACATCAGGGAAGGAGGCAAGGTAAAATGCTAGAATCATCAGGACTGGACTGAGGAGACTGGTGGCTAGAGAGATGGTATTGTCATTGTCAGAAATAAAGAAGGAACTGGTCAGGCAGTAAGAGGAAAAGGCTCTGGTTTTGGAATCTGAAGACCTGAACTCATGGCCTCCCCCAAGCTCTGAGATCTCCCTAGGTTCTTTTTACCCCACTGTTAAAAGGGAACAATAATGCCTACCTCATAAGATTACAGTGAGAAATAAAATGCTTTATTAACATTGTTAGTGTCTGTGCTGTTGTTTAAAAGAGGGTTGGGTTGGGTGTTGAGTTTGGATATCAGACTTCTAGGAGTTATCCAGGCAATTGGAAATTCAGTCTGGAGTTCTGGGCATAGGATGGTGTTAGAAATGAGTGTTTTTATAGTTTTCAAAATGACAGTCAAAGCCATAGAACAAGATGGCCAAGGGGAAAGTTTGGAGGAAACAGAACAGGGCCACTGACAGACTACTGGAAAAAACTGGCATTCAGGAGACAAGAGGCGGGGGACAGGGGTGGGGAGGCACATCAGGAGAGGTCAGGTGATGCGTGAGCAGGGCGGGAGGGAAGTGCTTCAAGAGGGAAAGGCTGAGTGGCCAGCAGTATCGAATGCTGTAGAAGTCAAGAAGAGGGCATTAGAGAGTTTAGAAGGCCACTGGTGGGCCAGGCATGATGGCTGACGCCTGTAATCCCAGCACTTTGGTGGGAGGCCAAGGTGGGCAGATCACTTGAGGTCAGGAGTTCGAGACCAGCCTGGCCAGCATGGTGAAACCCCGTCTCTACTGAAAATACAAAACTTAGCCAGGCATGATGGCGGGCGCCTGTAATCCCAGCTACCTGGGAGGCTGAGGCAGGAGAATCGCTTGAACCCGGGAGGCAGAGGTTGCTGTGAGCAAGGATTGTGCCACTGCACTCCAGCCTGGGTGACAGAGTGAGACTCCATCTCAAAAAAAAAAAAAAAAAAAAAGGCCACAGGTGGCATGTGACAACTGCGGTTTCTTCTGTAGTGGGCAGATTCCCAGTGAGTAGATGGTGGGATAGTACAGTCAACACGCGTTGATGACTCTCGAGATGTTTGATGGTGAAAGGAAAAACAGGAGATGGTAGCTTTGCAGATAAGCAGGAGCAAGGGAAGGGGGGTGGTTTTCCTTTCCTTAGTTTAGGAGCTTGTTTGGAGTGGGAGGAAGAGAAGAAGAGACAAGGAGAATATTTGGTGCGGGGGAAGAGAGTCACACATGCTGAAGGGGTTAGCCAGCCAGGGAAGGAGCAGGGGTGCTCTCAGAGACAGGACAGCTGGGAAAGGCTGAGGGAGTGATTGTGGAAATTAAATCCAGCACCTCATGGAAAGGAGCTGACGGGTTGTCATATAGTAGGAGCTCAATAACTGTTTGGTCGGTTGGTCCTGCCTTCTGTCTGATTCCCTTCCTTGTCCTGAGCTCAAACTCATTTCTCCAGCTGCTTGCTGGACATGTCACCTGAGCCACCTCAGTTAAAAATCTTATCTCTAAAATGTTTCTGAGTTCCTCCCCCATTTTCCTCCATCTTTCTGTCGTCATTATCTCTTGCCTGCATTATTAGAATTACTTCCTAACTGGACTCCCCCCTTACTGGTCTCTCACTTGCTGGTGCACACTTGGCACTGCTACTCAGGAGATCTTTCTAACCCACAGCCATCTGATCATGTTACTCCCCTGCCTCAGCCTACGGGTGTCTCAATGCCTGGTGCAGGTGTGTCGCTGCTGTCCGTCTGTTGTGCTGCTTCCACCTCTCATGTAGTCTCCCGACACTCCATGTCACCCATCCTGCTCCTCAACACACTGAGCTGCTTCCTGGTCCCTGAACTTGCCATGATCTGCCACGCCACGCTTTGTTCCTCTGGCTAGGATGTCCTTCCTCCCTCTGCAGGCCCAGCACTTGTTGACCTAGCTTGGCATCAGCCCTTTGCAAAACTGTCCTCGGCTTCCCCAGGCAGTGCTTTATGTTCTCTTCACACAGTCCTAGAGTGCAGCACTTGAGCTGTATTGCAATTAATTAATTTCCTGTCTGCCTCCCCCACTGGGCTGTGAGCTCACTAGGGGCACCTGTAGTCCTAGTACCCAGCATGAGGCTTGGCATAAAACCTGGGAGAGCCTCGGTGGCTGTTGTTGAATGAAGTAGCGAATGCTCTGCTTGATGGAGAGGTCTGTGGCACTGTCATGTTTTAACTTGGTGTGTGCCCAGGTTTTCTCTCAGGTAGAGAGGACCCCTGTTCCTCTGCAGTGCTGGGGTTGGGGGGTGGTGGCCTTTGTTAGGTGGGGTTCCTGGCTGGCTGGTTGGCAGGCTGGTTGGTCAGGACTCCCTCTCCTGCTGATGTCTGGGCTCTTGTCACCAGATGGGACTGAGTATGGGCTGAGTGAAGCTGACATGGAGGCCTCCTACGCCACAGTGAAGAGCATGGCGGAACAGATAGAGGCCGATGTCATCCTTCTGCGGGAACGGCAAGAAGCTGGGGGCCGCGTGCGTGATTACCTGGTCCGGAAACGAGTAGGAGACAATGACTTCCTGGAGGTCAGGTGAGGAGGCCGCGGGACGTTTTGGGGTCACCATTCTTCACAGAGGTTGGTGACTGAGCCTGTGGCACTTGGCATGTCAGCTCCATCCTTTCCCCTCCTGAGGCGTGGAAAGAGTGTCCAGGTGTCTGGAGACGTGGGCTCCTTGCTCTAATTCTGCACTTCCCTGTCCCTTTGGGAAGAGCACGAGAGAGGCCAGCCGTGCATTCTGTGGCCATTCTCTGTGGGTGTGTTTCTTTTCCCTTCAGCCTGTGAGCCTGGAAACCAGGGTCATGGAGAAGAGCCTTTTGTGCCTCTGGTAGCCTTGCGGCTCTTCCTGGCAGCACCCAGAAGCTAGTGGGAGTTAAGGGAGATAGCCGCTGTGGGAGTCTGGGCCCTTCTGATGACTCTGCAGCAGCAGCTCTAGGAACCTTCCCACTGTGCTCCTCCGGCTCAAGGAGGAGCTGTGAGCCGGAGGGGATCGGGGCAAGCCTGGACTTGCGGATCCAGTTACTGGGGTTATGATGGTCGCTCCACTTCACTCATTCACTAACTCTCACATAGATGTATGGGTTCATCTACACGCAGGGTAGCAGTGGTGGGCAACGTGGATGCTGGCAAAAGCACGCTTCTGGGGGTCCTGACACATGGGGAGCTGGACAATGGCCGAGGCTTTGCCCGCCAGAAACTCTTCCGCCACAAACATGAAATTGAATCTGGTCGCACCAGCAGTGTGGGCAACGACATTCTAGGCTTTGACAGTGAAGGCAATGTAGTGAACAAACCTGACAGCCACGGCGGCAGCCTGGAGTGGACCAAGATCTGTGAGAAGTCCACGAAAGTCATTACCTTCATCGACTTGGCTGGTCATGAGAAGTACCTGAAAACCACTGTCTTCGGCATGACAGGCCATCTGCCTGACTTCTGCATGCTCATGGTGAGTGGGAGGCGCCCCAAGGAGGGGAGGCTTCAGCAGGGTTGCTTGGGTCTGGTTATGTGCAAGTCTGAAACTGTTCTGAGACTGAGGCCTGTTGGTTTGGGGCTTTGACATCGGGTGAGGCTGGCAAGTTTTGCAGGGGTGCCCAGTCCTCTGAGTAATGGTCTTCTCAAGGCTTGAACCTTGATCTCTCCCTTACATTAGACTAGGGAAGGTATCCTCTTGGTAAAAACCAGGTACCCTTGAAGACCTGTCTTATTTTTTGCAGAGGCATAGAGGAGGGTTTCTCCTGGGCCTTACTTGTTACCTTCAGAAATGTTTTCTGCAGAGGATTGGGCTACTTTGAGGAGGTGACACCAGGTAGGTAGTACCTTCAGAGGGGCAGGCCTGGGGAAGAAACGGAGAAGACAGCCATAGGAGGCACAGGCCACAGTCGAGAGGCCCTGAAAGGTGGCCTCCTGGAGCCTGGGAGGAGGATCGGCCAGTGCACAGCCCTTGTTGAGAGGCTCCTGTGTGTCTGGTACTATGTGAGGTCTGATGATACAGCAATGAACAGGGCTGTCCAGAGGCTCCCAAAAAGCTTAGGGTCAAGCGTGATTAAATTTTTAAGCAGCTATTCCTGCTCGGAACATTAAAAACAACCAAAAAGTGTTTAAGCAGCTCATCTAATAGATTAACTGAGAAAGAAAGGGAGCAGAGGGCTCTGTGTTGGATCTCATTGCTAAGCTTGCCTTTGTGACCCACTGATCTTCCTCCCTGGACAGACAGTGGGAGTGCTGAGGGGAGTGGCAAGGCCTGTAACCTTGTGCACATCTCCACAGCTTTCACAGCAGGAGTAAGGAAGAGGGAGGGCGGGAAGGGACAGAGTCAGAGACACATATGCCTCGAGTGTTCCCTTGGCAAGGCCTTCCCAAAACCCTTCCCCATTTCTCGATTCCTTCAGCTGCCTGTATTAATAAATGTAGTAAACATAAGCATCTGTTCATAGCAAACTTGATCAAGTTGCTGCACAAACACAGGTTCTCAAGCAAATTCTCCCTAAACTGGAAAGCAGTAAAGAGAGGCAGAGCCATGTGAACACTCGTAGGCTCTCTGCCTGAGGCTTTTGGGACCTCAGCATGCCTTCATTTCCCATTTCCTTCAATGTTGCAAAGGGCCATGACCAGCTTCTTGACTGGGCTGAGGAAAGCTGCTTGCCAGGAAGGGATCTTAGTGGAAGCTCCAGAGGGCGTATTTAGGGGAGTTGTTGGGTTGATATTAAGAAGGGTATAGAAACTGGTTGAGAATAAGCATTTTTCCAGCTGAGCTACAGTGAGTAAGACCAATTAATGGAAATATCTTCACCCCGGACAAAATGTTACATATATATTATCTGACTTTTTGGTTGTGATCCAAATGTTAACCTTTCTGTAGAAAACAATGAAATATTTCATTATAGTCCCATGGCATTTGACTTCTAGGAAAAAATATTTAAAATATATAGAAAACAGCCGTAGAGCACTCTCTTCTCCAGGTTGGGAAGAGCAAAAGCAAGTCTGCGTTGGGTTGGAAAGGTGGCCGAAGGGCACGGGAAGACGTCGGGAAGACTGTGGAAGTGTCCTGGTGGAGGGAGAGGGAAGTGCCAGCTGGGGTGACTCATCTAGGAGCCATGGAAACTCAGTGGGCGTCTCCGTGACACACTGGAATGGATAGGGCACTGTGTAAACACATCATGGCAGCTTTTCTTTCAAATTTTCTTCTGGTTTAGTATGGTACAAAATTGTGAAAAGTTTCCTCCCAGAGGCAACCAGTGTTTCCAGTTTCCTGTGTACCTGCCAGAGATATTTTGTACTCAGATCAGCAAATGTGTATATATTCTCTCCCTCCAATTTTAAACATTCAGAAAAGGTGAAAGAATAGTATAACCAATACCATAAACCCACCACTTAGATTTAGCAATCATTAACATTTTGCCATATTTATGTGTCTATATGGTGGGTACATATGTGTATATATGTTTTTTATTTATTTTAATTTTTTGTTTTGAGATGGAGTCTTGCTCTTTCGCCCAGACTGGAGTGCAGTTGTGCAATCTCAGTTCACTTCAGCCTCCGCCTCTTGGGTTCAAATGATTCTCCTGTCTCAGCTTCCCGAGTAGCTGGGCTTACAGGCACGTGCCACCACACCCAGCTAATTTTTAGTATTTTTAGTAGAGACGAGGTTTCACTATGTTGGCTAGGCTGGTCTGGAACTCCTGACCTCCAGCAATCTGCCCACCTTGGCCTCCCAAAGTGCTGAGATTATAGGCGTGAGCCACCGTACCCAGCCTGATTTAATATTTTTTAAAGAGACAAAGCCTCACTCTGTTACCCAGGCTAGAGTGCGGTGGTGCAACTGTAGTTCACTATAACCTCAAACTCCTGGGCTCAAGGGATCCTCCCATCTCAGCCTCCCAAGTACCTAGGACCACAGGCGTGCACAACCATGCCTGGCTAATACTAATTTTTTTAGAGACGAGATCTTGCTGTGTTGCCCAGGCTGGTCTCAAAACTCTTGGCTTGAAGTAATCATCCCACCTTGGTGCCTCCCAAGGTGCTGGGATTACAGGTGTGAGCCACCGTGCCCAGCCAAGTATATATGTTTAGTTTGGTTTTTTTTTTTTTTTGGCTGAATCACTTAAAAATAGTGGACATGTCTTCATCCCAGACAAAGTCACAATGTAGACATTGTGACTTTTCACTGCTAAACACTTCAGCATACAGCTCCTAAAAGTGAGGCCTGTCTCCTACTGTTTTTACAATCAAGAAAATGAAGAATAGTTACCTAATATCCTCAAATATTTAGTCTGTATTTATGTTATTTCAGATGTTTCCCAAATATCTTTCAGCTGCTTTTTTTAAGCCATGAATCAGTCACCAGTTATCCCCCACTGCCTTTTCTTTTCTTTTTTTCTTTTTTTTTTTTTTTGAGACGGAGTCTCGCTCTGTCGCCCAGGCTGGAGTGCAGTGGCGCGATCTCAGCTCACTGCAAGCTCTGCCTCTCAGGTTCATGCCATTCTTCTGCCTCAGCCTCCCAAGTAGCTGGGACTACAGGCGCCCGCCACGATGCCCAGCTAATTTTTTGTATTTTTAGTAGAGACAGGGTTTCACCATGTTAGCCAGGATGATCTCGAGCTCCTGACCTCATGATCTGCCCGCCTCGGCCTCCCAAAGTGCTGGGATTACAGGTGTGAGCCACCGCGCCTGGCCTTTATTTTCTTTGAGATGGAGTCTCACTCTTGCCCAGGCTGGAGTGCAGTGGCGCAATCTTGGCTCACTGCAACCTCCGCCTCCTTGGTTCAAGCAATTCTCCTGCCTCAGCCTCCTGAGTAGCTGGGATTACAGGCAACTGCCACCACATGCAGCTAATTTTTTTTTTTTTTTTTTTTTGTATTTTTAGTAGAGAAGGGGTTTCACCATGTTGGCCAAGCTGGTCTCGAATTCCTGACCTCAGGTGATTCACCCACCTTGGCCTCCCAAAGTGCTAGGATTATGGGCATGAGCCACCATGCATAGCTGAACACTCACCTCTTTTTATGATAGCATTCTATATGCAACTTACTTTTTTTTTCCCCCTTAAAAGCATATTTTGGAGATTAGTCCATATCAGTAGATAAAAATTTCTTCCTTCTTTTGTACAGCACATTTCATACACGTGCCCTGATTTATGTAACCAGTCCTTACGGTGATATTTGGAAACATTTATTGTTACTGGAAGGATAGTAACAGTAATAACAGGTGCAATTGCTTAAACACCTAGTTCCTGCTAGTTGTGTGCTGGACCCTTCATGTGTGTTGTGACATTTAAACATCAAGTGACCCTCTGAAGTGGATATTGTTATCTCCCCATTTTACAGATGGGGAAACTGAGGGCGAGTGATGTTAAGTTGAATCCACTTTTTGTTGTTGTTGTTTATGAGACACAGTCTCGCTCTGTCACCCAGGCTAGAGTGCAGTAGCTCGATCATGGCTCACTGCAGCCACAACCTCCCAGGCTCAAGTGATCCTCCCACCTCAGCCTCCCAAGTAGCTGAGACTACAGCATATCCTGCCACACCCAGCCAATTTTTCTTTTTTTTGTGGGGTGGGGGAAACGGAGTTTCGCTCTTGTTGCCCAGGCTGGAGTACAATGGCACGATCTCGGCTCACCACAACCTCCACCTCCCAGATTCAAGCGATTTTCCTGCCTCAGCCTCCTGAGTAGCTGGGATTACAGGCATGTGCCACCACGCCTGGCTAATTTTGTATTTTAGTAGAGATAGGGTTTCTCCATGTTGTTCAGGCTGGTCGCGAACTCCCGACCTCAGGTGATCCGCCCGCCTTGACCTCCCAAAGTGCTGGGGTTACAGGAGTGAGCCACTGTACCCAGCCTTAATTTTTGTATTTTTTTGTAGAGACGGAGGTCTTACCAGGTTGTCCTGCCTGGTCTCAAACTCCTGGCCTCAAGTGATCCGCCTGCCTTGGCCTCCCAAAGTGCTGGGGTTACAGGCATGAGCCACTGCTCCTGACTTGGATTCATTTTGATGGCTCAGGACAGTTGTTTCCCTGACTGGGTTTATCTTTTTTATTGTTTGCAAGTCTCCTCTGATTTTGACACCCCACATCATTGAGTCAGGGGTTAAAGTGATTTTTGCCCAGCCCAGCTTTCATCCACATCTGCTTTTGAGCCCCTGTGTCCACCCAGCAGCAATCTCTTTCTCTCTCGTCCTGACACTTCCTTTCTGTGTTGGGGCAGGTGGGCAGCAATGCTGGCATCGTGGGGATGACCAAAGAACACCTGGGCTTGGCACTGGCACTCAATGTACCTGTCTTTGTGGTAGTCACCAAGATTGACATGTGTCCTGCCAACATCCTGCAAGGTAAGTGAAGCCTCCAGCTAGCAGCAGCCCCTCTGATTGGGGCTGTCACCTACTGTGCCTTCAGGTGGTCTGCTACCACGGCTTTAGCCCAGAAACTTCTTTTTTATTTTTATTTTTTTATTTTACAATATGTTTATTTTTATTATGTGCTCTACATTGAACACGTCAGCAAAGAAAATAATTATAATAATTTCAAAATGCAATCCCTGGATCCAATAACTATCCTTTATAATCCATTACACTGATCAATATCTAGAAATATATGTAGACAAAGTTAGCTAATGAATAAAATAAGTAAAATGACTAGGTAAACTATAAATTTCAAGCATGAGGGATCATGCATGATCAGTTAAGTCACTCTGCCACTTTTTAAAATAATATGATTCACATTTGCTTCAATCACATAAACATTCATTGCAGGAGTTAAATTTGACTGCTGATAACAATTGAAAGCTGTGATCTTTGTTAGCTTAAAAGAAAATTCAGCTTAATACAAAGACATTCAAGATGAAAATTTCAGGACCCTTGATCAGAAGCTTTCAATGTGTGTTGCTCCACTTTGTTGTAGGCAAGCTTCAAGTAAGGCTAAGACAGAAGAGTGTTTCCACTGAAGATGTGATCTAAGAATTGCCTTCTACAGAGGCGAATTATATTCTGTAGAAACTAGCTAGCCACCAAGATGTTACCAATAAAGGATTCCTTATACTAGCAACTAACCATGTTTAAAAGGCCTTAGCCATTTAGAGTAATATTTATGAGTACAAGGATAATTGGTTCCTTGCCTTCTACAGATAATCATCTATAAAATGATAAAAGCAGGCTTCAACTGTGTTTATTCTCTGGGGTGAGAAGGTGCAGATACACATGGGTGATCTACTGATTTACCTTCTGAAAGTACTCTTTGGAAGCAGCTGGATTTGGCTTGATTGTAGGAGAATCCAGTGTCCAGTTTGCTGGGCAGACTTCTCCATGGGTTTCTACATACTGGAACGCCTTCACCAAGTGGAGGGTTTCTTCCACGCTTCGGCCCACTGGGAGGTCATTGACGCTCAAGTGCTTGATGACTCCATTGGGGTCAGTTATGAAGAGACCTCTTAGTGCAAGACCAGAACCTTCTAACAGCACACCGTAGTCTCAGGAAGTTTGCTCAAATCTGACAAGAGTGGGATGTTCATGTGGTTCAAACCACCATTATTTCTTGGTGTATTTATCCAGGCAAGATGACTAAAGTGGGAATCCACTGAGACCACAACTTCACAGTTCACATCATGAAATTCCTTAGCTTTGTCACTAAAAGCAACAGTTTCTGTAGGACCACGAAGGTGAAATCCAAAGGATAGAAGAAAAGCACCAAATTATTTCCCCTTAAAGTCATCAAGGCTTAGGTCTTTGAACTCTCCATTGACAATGGCTGTACCCTTAAAATAGGGTGCATGCTGGGCGACAGCAGGTGCATGGTATGAGGAGCTGGTGCTAAAGAATTTTGCTTGACTGGAACCAGACCATAATATGTTTGTCAAGCTCGTTCTTCCAGAAGCAGCAAGCTTGAGGGCTGCAGTGGCAGAAATGCCCCAAGGAATGGCACTCACATGTCGGGCAGCCGATGCTCAGAGTAGCCTTCCCACAGCAGCTACCATCTTCAGTGCACGCGGGCGAAACTTCCTTTGTCTTGTACTTAGGTCTTGGCCTGAATTTCCATCAGCCCAGAATCTTCTGCTACTTCCTCCCCTATTTAGTTCTTGGTCTGAACACAGCCTAGAATTATCCTCTTCCTTGTTCCTTCTGGTTCCAAATGCAGAAATCTTGAGATCCTGAATCTGGCACCTCTTTTCAGGTGACCCCAGGCAGAAGGAGTTGGGCTCTACCAGCTAAGCTGGATATATACGGGGAAGTTTGGACAGAGGATCTGATTACCTTTGCCACCAAAGCTTTGACACAGGGTTGCAGGACTAAGCCTTCATGCCTTTCTCCCTCACTGCTAAAGATTGTAGAAAAGTATCCCTTTGGGAAGCCTCATAATAAGGGTCTCCGTAGACTTCTAAATGTCTAAGAGATCCTTTTTGTTGGATGAGATTTTTTTCCAGGAAGTAGTGCATTCTGAGAACTGAAGTGTGAAGTGAATTGTTTTTCTTGGGGACCCTCAAGTCACATGCTTACAGGAGGCAGGTCGTCTAGACACAAGAGAAATCTGCCAGGTTTCAGACGCAGAACCCTAGAAAAGAGGCCCCATCTGTGCTTTTCTTACTCTAGCAGCACCCAAAGTTTTGATCCTCCTTTTTGCTTCTCCAGGCATTGTGGCATTTAACACTGGTCCATCTATCTGTCTGTCTCCTGCTTGCATCAGTAATGAGTGGACCCATCTTGCTCTTAAAGCCTGGCCAAAGAGAAGGCTGTGTCCCCCTAATTCTGTTCCATTGCACCCTTTAAGAAACCCTGAAGCTGTTACAGCGTCTGCTGAAGTCACCAGGCTGCCGGAAGATCCCCGTGCTGGTGCAGAGCAAAGATGATGTGATTGTCACAGCCTCCAACTTCAGCTCTGAAAGGTAACGCATGGGGAGCGCACACTTCAGACAGGCACCCTTGCAGGCCGGACCACAGTGAGTGATGGGCCTGGAATGGCTGTCAGTTTGGGCATAAGGTCTCATGAAAACACCACATCAACACCTCTTCCTATTCAGAGATCGGAGGAAATAGAAGCTTCCAATCTTAGCGCAGGGTCTCCCAAGCCAGCATTGTTGCCCGGGGGTAATATCACGTAACGCAGATTGTGAGGTGCTGGCATTCCTGGGGTTGGCATCCCGGCTGAGACTTCAGTGTCCTTATCTGTGAAATGGGAATAACATTCCCTTCCCTGTAGGGCTCCCGTGAATGTTGGAAATGAAGTATGCAGAGCACTTAATGCCCTGCCTGGCTGATGGATGGTAAATACACAGCCATTTTTGTAACTCAGTTTTTTATACTGTTGTTCCTCAAAAGCTCACTAATCATAGATCAGTTTTGGCATTTACTCATTAATGTATTCTTTCATTCCATAAATATTTATTGGATGTTTGTTCTGCGAGACTCTTCATCTAGATGTTGAGGATTCAGAGTTGAATTGAACACAATCCTTGTCCTCAAGGTGTTCAGCTCCTTGGTGAGAGATGCTCTCTCGATAATGGTGAACTCTACTAACTCTGCCTGTTTGCCCAGAGCTTGGTCTATAGTGCCAGGCCCAGAGCAGCCTGGCTTTTTGCCTATGCCTCTGCCCTGATGTGATCTTCAGTACCATCAGTTAGCCTGCAGAGGGGGCACGTTTCAGACAGCTCCATTTGAGCTTGTTGATATTGTTGAGTGCCTATTCTGTGCAGGCACTATTCTAGGAGCTGTGGGGAATGTATAATTTGTGATCTCAAGGATTTTAATTCAGTCACCCTGAATAGGAGCAATAGAGGCCATTTACAGGACTCTGATGAAAAATCAGATGCAGTCATGTGTAATGGAGAAAAAGCTCTCCAGGAACTCAGAGGAGTCAAGAGTGTCCACCCAGGAAGGATTTCACGGAAGAAGTGGTATTTGAGATGAGCTCTGAAGGGTGAGAGGGCCTGGTAGTTGCGTAAAAGGGAAAGAATTCAGGAAGGAAGGTCAGAGTGAGCAAATCCACAAGGGCAGAAAAGTTCCAAAGTTTTAGGAGAAGGGAGAGTTCTCTGGTGTGGCTGGAATATAGGAATTTGTGAGAAGTGAATCTGCAGAGATGGCTACAAGCCCAAGCCAAAGGGCTGTGAGTGTTGGGAGAGGGATTTGGGGTATCTTCTCTGTGGTGGAAAGGCGGTTAAGGATTTTAAGCAAGCATGCGTGTGTTTTAGGAAGAAGCAGTCATGAGGTTCCAAACTAGGGCAGTGGTGGAGGACAGAGAGGAGAGGACAGGTGTCAGAGACAGAACTGAGTGAGAGAAGAAGGCCTCAGAGTAGGGCTGGCCAGGAGCTTGCTAGGTCAGGGCAGAGAGGTCAAGCCCTTGGAGGCAGGTGAGGGAGAGGTGGAGTCATGAATAGTGGCATCTGCTCCTCGAGCCCTGTTGCTGCCTCTGGCCTGTGTCAGGGCAGGACCTGGTCTCCTGAGCGCCTGTCTCCTTTTTTCCTTCCTCTTCTCCCTCTGCTTAGGATGTGCCCGATATTCCAGATCTCCAACGTTACAGGCGAGAACCTAGATCTGCTGAAGATGTTCCTCAACCTCCTCTCCCCCCGCACCAGCTACAGGGAGGAGGAGCCTGCTGAGTTTCAGATTGATGACACCTACTCCGTCCCGGTAAGTGGCTCTGGGCGGGTAGCTGGGTGGGCACTTCCTACAGTGGCATCAGGGGGTGGGTCTGTGCTGGGGATGCACTTATGAGGCCAGGGTCTTCTCCTTGGCAGGGTGTGGGGACAGTGGTTTCGGGGACGACACTGAGAGGCCTGATCAAGCTGAATGACACGCTGCTGCTGGGCCCAGACCCCTTGGGTAACTTCCTGTCCATTGCTGTCAAATCCATCCATCGCAAGCGCATGCCTGTCAAGGAGGTGCGGGGTGGCCAGACAGCATCCTTTGCGCTGAAGAAGGTGAGTAGCGATAATACTGAACACTCCCCTCAGACTCCATCATGCTAGGCTCTTGGCCAGATGCCCTGCTCACCCACTCTAGTCCTCATGGCTGCTCTGCAAGGTCGGGATTACTGGCTTCATTTTTACAGATGAGGAAACTGAGGCTCAGAGCCCAGGGACTTGCCCAAGACTCACAGCTTGTAAGTGCTAGAGCGAGGAATGCCTGCCTTCTAAGCTCTGTTCCTCCCTCTGGTGCCTGAGCAGGGTGGCCTGAGCTCAGTGGTGAGGTCAAATAGGAGTATCCCTGCTGTGCAAGGATCCTTCTACATAGGACCATTGGGATCTGCGCCACATCCTCTTCCCATTCAGCCTTCTATCTCCTGGGGTTTGGGGTGGGTTCTAGTTCAGGGGTCACCTACCTTTACCCACCAACTAAATTAACCAGGAATAGTAGGACTTTCTTCCCCACAGTGGTCAGGTCATGCCCACCTGTTGTTCCCCCTGAATGCTTGCCTGCCTTTGCTTCCTCATGCGTCCTTCATGGCCGAGCAGCTGAAGTGCTGATTCCCGCATGAAGCCTTCCTGACCCCCAGTAGTAGTGTTGAGTCTTCCCATGGAGCACTGAGGGTGCTCGTGCTGTCCACCCTAGAAGGCCTGTGGTCCAGTTGGTGAGGAAACCAGGCAGAGTTGGGGTGGTCCCTATCCCTAGAAAGACTCTTGGTCCCTGGGACCAGGGGTGAAACCAGAAGGCATAATTGTCCCTGAGGGCTGGGGCTCCCTCTTTCTTTCAGATCAAGCGCTCGTCCATCCGGAAGGGCATGGTGATGGTTTCCCCACGTTTGAATCCCCAAGCCTCCTGGGAGTTTGAGGCCGAGATTCTCGTCCTCCACCACCCCACCACAATTAGCCCGCGCTACCAGGCCATGGGTAGGTGTCTAAGGCCCTGCCAGCCCAGGAGGCCCTCGTGTTAGCTCCCCTCAGAAGGTGTTCCAGCAACCCAGGCCCCCTAGTTCCAGCTGCAGCTGGGTGGTAGGCCTCCTTCCTGTTTAGTGATGCCGTTCCTTCTGTTCCACCCATGAGCCGCAGTGTTGATTCCTTCCCACAAACACTGAGGGCTGGGCTCTTGAGACCCAGACCTGTCCTCAGGGACCTCACATGCAATCCTTCAGCAAGGTCTGCTGAACGCTGCTATGTGCCCAGCGGTGTTGCTAAGGTGCTGGGAACAAAGATGAGGTAGATGGGCAAGGATCCTTCCCCGCAGAAGCCCACAGTCCAGCGAGGAGGTGCATGTGCAGTGTGCTGTAATCCCAGGAACTGGGACCCTTGTCTGCACAGGGCCTGGGGGTGGGGGATGACGGGTGGGCATTAGCTGGAGGAAAAGGTGGGAGATGGTAAGGCAGGATCAGAGCCAAGAACAGGCTTCACGGGGGTCTGTAGCCCCAGAGATAAGCCCCCACCCTTCCACAGCTTAAGCGTATTTCATGCTTTCACTCACTGCCTCCCGTTGTCCTGAAGCCACCAGGTGGCTCCAGCCTATCCTGACCTCTGGCTTCCTTGACAGTGCACTGTGGGAGCATCAGGCAGACAGCCACCATTCTGAGCATGGACAAGGACTGTCTGCGCACTGGGGACAAGGCCACTGTACACTTCCGCTTCATCAAGACCCCTGAGTACCTGCACATAGACCAGCGGCTGGTGTTCCGGGAAGGCCGCACCAAGGCTGTCGGCACCATCACCAAGGTATGGCCAGGACAGACCTTGCCTGCCTCCAGGAAGCACCAGGGGCCACTCCTGTTCTGTGACCCTGAGTGCAGGGCAGAGGTTTAGTCACTGCCATGGGAGAGTTGGACCCACTGAGGTGTGGCCTCGGTGCCATCTCTCTACTCCCTTAGAGGTATCCTGTGGCCTCCTGTCCTGGGCAGTGGTGGTGACCATGGAGAGGAGAAGGTAGGGTTAGGGTATGATCTTCCTCCATAGAAAACTGGTGACAGACTGTCTGGGCCCAGCCAGGCTCAGCCTCCAGGGTGCTGTCACAGGTTCCTATGGCCTCACTGGGACCATGTCTAAGGTCTCCTCTCAGAGCAGAGGTCTGGTTGGAGTAAGTGCAGGGGGTTATGGGCCTGAGTTCTCTTGGGGCTTAAGCTGTTGGTGTATCCTGGACACTTGCCCACTGCAGACCTTGCCCCTGGTCCTGGAGGGGCATTTGATAGAGGGGTTTGACCCCTGCTCCGTACAAAGGAGGTACTGGCCCCAGCCTATCTGAGATCTTGGAATCAGTCTTCGGCTGGCCTTGCCTCCAGAAAAGGCCCCCATCCATGGTCACCCTGGGGCTACAGATGTCCTTGAAGGCCTGCATGCTCCTGGGACTGCTGAGTTTGGCCAAGGCTGCAGCAAACACTGTAATGTCCTCTGGGACTCACTGGGCTTCTTTTGTGCTTTGTATGAGATAGAACTTGGGCCACAAGGGAAGATTTCAAGTCAGTTACTTCTGGCCAAACTCCAGATGTTTCCAGCTGAGGAGACATTCACTTGGTGTCTTCGGGAGGCCCTGAGTTAACACTTGCCCTAGACTTGTTACGGGGGCAGCAGCAGCGTGCTGGGGCTGGAGCCGCAGCATGCTCTGAGGAGTCTCCACCAGCTTAGCAATGAGGAGAGCCCGGAGCTCCACTTGCCAGGCTCTGTGCAGGCTCTGGGCTCTGGGGGCTGGACTGAGCGGGAGGTGGGAGCAAGGTTCACCAATTTCTCTGCAGGAATAGTAGCTGCAGCAGAGAACAGGATGGAGCCTTTCTGGGCTGGGCAGAGGCAGGAAGTGAGGCATGAGCCCAGGGCCATAGCAGTCCTCAGCCACTGAGTGGGGATGAGAATGCCTCTTCATCCCCACTGCCTCCTGTCACAGCCTTCCTGCCATCTGCCTTGCCCTGAACTGGCAAGATCAAGGAATGAGGAGTCCGTGGGAGAAGGGGGCTGAGGGTGGGGGGTAGCCAAGCCAGTGCCACTGCCCCGCAGCTCCAGCCTCAGCCTCTCTCCATGGCTCCCACAGCTCCTCCAGACCACCAACAACTCCCCAATGAACTCCAAGCCGCAGCAGATTAAAATGCAGTCGACGAAAAAGGGCCCCCTGACGAAACGAGACGAGGGGGGCCCGTCTGGTGGGCCAGCAGTAGGAGCACCCCCACCTGGAGATGAAGCCTCCTCTGTAGGGGCAGGGCAACCAGCTGCGTCCAGCAATCTCCAGCCTCAGGTGAGCACGGGCCCCTCGCAGCTTCGGCACGGTGGTGGGGGCTGTGGCTTTTACTCTGATTCGGTGAGGGTGACATGTAGGCAAGCCTCAAGCCTGGCTAGAGGGTCTCCTCCACAGCTCTGGCACTGAAGTGCTCCTAAGAGTGAGGCATTTGTCTCTAGAAGCTATAAGGCAGTGCTTCCAAATCAGGGAATACAGCCCACCTGAAACCAGTTTAATTGGCCCTAACTAGCATTTGGTTTTAATGAAATAAAATAGAACAGAAAAATGTCGAAGCCTCCCTTTCATAGTAAGATTAAGTATTGCAAGTATTGCTGGTGTGAGTGTCCAAGTGATATATGTGTGCCCTGCAGTCCAGCAGATTTGAGAGACACTGCCTTAGAGGGTCCTCCTCTGTCCCCTCCCTGACGTGCACACATCCTGAAGGGGAGGTGGCTTTGGGATGTGCCAGTGCACCTCTTACTCGGCCTCTCCTGCCAGCTGTCTCCCACAGGCACTCTCTCCCGGCGTGATGAAGGCCTGGTGCCCCTTGCACCCCTCTCCCCAGCATCTTTCTCCATTGTCCCCTCATTGGAAAAGGAGGCTATGCCTGGATCTGTCTGTCCATTCTGTTATCTGTCTCCCATGGGTCTTTCCTCTGGTTCGTTCGCTTCCTTTCTCTCTCTCCTGCTCTGCTTTGTGCTTCTCTGAACGGCCGCTTCTCACACCCTCATCATGTGTGTCCTACCCACCCTGTAAGGAAGGCAGGGCAGGCACTGGCTCCATTTTAGAGACAGAGGGGAGGTGCTGCATGCAGAGTGACCCAGTAAATTCCTGGTCAGGCTAGGGTGAGGACCAGGCGGCCTGCTCACGCATCTTCCGTCCCTGTCTCCCCGCTGCTCAGCACCTCTGCTCTCTGGCCCTGCTCCTGATGGGCCAGTGCTTCTCAAGCTCCTTCTCTCTCTTTCAGCCTAAGCCCAGCAGTGGAGGCCGGCGACGAGGGGGCCAGCGCCACAAGGTGAAGTCCCAGGGGGCCTGTGTGACTCCTGCCAGCGGCTGCTGAACCTTCCCCTGGCCCACCCTCACCACCCAAGGGGTCATCATCTCTGGCCACCACTCCACCAGATGGGCAGAGCAGCTATGACCGCCACCCAGCCCTCCCGCTCAGGCCACAGCCGGAGCCTCCGCATTGCCCCCACCCCCATTTTCCAGGGGGGTTGTAATTTATAAGCTGACGAAGGTAGCCAGACTTCTGGAGGACTGACCATCTCACTGTCCTCCCCACCTTCTTCCTCACTCACACATTTTTTGTACATCTGGGCCCTTAGTTTTTATTCTGTTTATTATATGTCTCTGTCTCTATTGTGTGTGTGTGTGTGTGTGTGGGGGGGGGGTGCAGGAGTGCCACCCCCAGGGCCCTGTCAACCTCTCTTTTCTCCTCCATGGCTGTCTGCCTGCGTATCTGTCTCTGAGAATCCTCGGGGCGGTCAGGGGATGTCAGGAGGGGAAGGAGCCGCCCTCCCTATCTTGCTGCTCCTCTTGGCACTCAGGGGCACCTTCCATGGAGCCAGACTGGGTGGAGGGGCTTCTGGGATTTGGTGTCTGCTGCTGCCAGAGCAGGAACCCCCAGTCTAGGACTTGGGCATTTTAACAGAGAGAAAGTAGTGGCTTCTCCTTTTCTCTCTCTCCTCATTTTTCCCTTTAAGCCCACAGATTCAGGTCATGCCAAAAGCTCTCTGGTTGTAACCTGGAGACATGTGGAGGGGAATGGCGATGGGATTATAGGACTCTCCCCATCTCGGGCCCTGACCCTGACCCTTGCCACCAACCCAAAGACAGCTGGTGGGTTTCCCCTTGGAGACAATCCTGCGTTTGCCTGGGCCGGCCCTGGCTGCCCTCAGCTTTCGCTGATCTGCCCGGCCTGGAGCCTCTCATCACCCCGCTTCTTGTTGGGCCTCAGGCACTGGTTACCAAAAGGGGGTCTGGGTCTGCTCAGGATCATGTTTTCTAGCACCTCCTGTTGGAGGGGTGGAGGGATGTTCCCCTGAGCCAGGCTGAGACTAGAACCCCATCTTCCCTGAGCCAGGCTGAGACTAGAACCCCATCTTCCCCGCCACGCCACCCCTGTGGCTGCTACAGGAGCACAGTAGTGAAGGCCTGAGCTCCAGGTTTGAAAGACCCAACTGGAGCGTGGGGCGGGCAGGCAGGGGTTAGTGAAAGGACACTTCCAGGGTTAGGACAGAGCATTTAGCCTTCTGGAAGAACCCCTGCCTGGGGTGGGACTGTGCAGGCCAGAGAAGGTGGCGTGGGCCTGAACCCACCTGGACTGACTTCTGCACTGAAGCCACAGATGGAGGGTAGGCTGGTGGGTGGGGGTGGTTCGTTCTCTAGCCGGGGCAGACACCCAGCTGGCTGGGTCCTTCCTCAGCCTTGCCTCCTCCTGTCCCCAACCCTTTCCTCCTGCTTGCGGACTGCTGGTCCCCTCTCCTTCCCTCCTTCCAGCTGTTTCTAGTTACCACCTACCCCTGGCCGTGGACTGATCAGACCAGCATTCAAAATAAAAGTTTGTTCCAAGTTGACAGTGTGGTGCTCCCTGCCCAGCCCCTCCAGGTGGAGGTGCTGCCGTGGGAACGCAGTTGCTCTGCCTGCCCTGGGGCCCCTGGCGACAGCTGGGAGCAGGGCAGTGCTGTGAGGAGCCCAGCTTTCCCAGTCAGGCAGGCATGGCTTCCATGTTCAGGCTCCCTCACCAGCTGGTGACACGGGACAAGCTTACAAACCTTCTCTGAACCTCAGTTTTCTCATTTACAAGAGGCAAAGCCATACATCAAGGTTGTGTGGATTCAGAGAATGTGAGGCCCTGGGGTGTCCTACACAAGGGAAGGGCTTGCTCAGTGAGCGGTCTGCACACTGTTAGCCACCCTGCCACCTCTGTGCCCTGGGCAGGCTCGAAAGGAAAGCTCTGGCTGGGACTGCCAGGAGTCTCACACGCTCCTGTTGACATTCCCAGCAGCTGCCCCTGAGGTCGATGTTTGTTCTGTTTTTCTTTTTTGAGACGGAGTCTCGCTGTGTTGCCAGGCTGGAGTGCAGTGGTGTGATCTCTGCTCACTGCAACCTCCGCCTGCCAGTTTCAAGCGATTCTCTGCCTCAGCCTTCTGAGTAGCTGGGACTACAGGTGCACGCCACCACGCCCAGCTAATTTTTTGTATTTTAGTAGAGACAGGGTTTCACCATGTCGGCCAGGGTGGTCTTGATCTCCTGACCTCATGATCCATCCGCCTCGGCCTCCCAAAGTGCTGGGATTACAGGTATGAGCCACCGCACCGGGCCTGTTCTATTTTTCTAGTTAAGGGAACTGAAGCTCAGAGAGAAGTGTCACCAGCAGGTGTTCATTCCCATGCCAGCCTTGCCCCCCGGCTTTTCCCAGGCAGGCTCCTGCGTGCCCACTGGCTCCAGCCTGGTCCTCTGTCTCTTGGCTGCTTCACTCCTGCTCTTTGTCCCGACTCTGGCCCTGCTTACAGGGGCCACTACCTGCTGGTGCCTCCATAACAAGCCTCTGGCGTTGAGCCCCCTGGCATGGCAGGGGCTGTGGGGTCTGGTTTCCACAAGGCTTAGCCATGGCAGAACCTCGTTTTATTTTAACTCTTTGCCCCTACAAACAGCAGTACTTGCCGGAACCATTCTTGGGATTCAGGAGCTCGGGCGACTGCCTTGGCCTCTGGCCGCACCCAGGAGGGTGGGGTTGGATCTGTGTAGTTGCCAGGCCCACACCTGCCAGCAGGGGGCTGACTGGATCCATGCTTTACTGTGTTTAATGGGGGTAACAGGGGTCCCTACAGCCCTCCCAGCTAAACATTTGGAACAAAACACCAGCCCTTTTGTAGTGGATGCAGAATAAAATTGTTAATCCAATCACCTCCAATGGCAAGGCCTGACCCTTCTGTGTGTGCAGCAGGTGTTTGTGGCGTCTTTCGCAGGAGTAAGGCCTGTGATGGTGGGATGGGGATGGCCAGACCCCTGACTCCACAGTCAGGACTGTTCTGGCTTATCAGCCACCCTGGCACAGAGAAGGTCACAGGAATGAATATGCCACGCACAGGGGCAGCACAGGTTTAGTTGGGTTGGGGGAAGTACCATGGAGCCGGCAGTGTGAGGGCTGTGCTGTGAGGGCCCAGTAGGATTTGAATGTACAGATGGGCAGAGGGCATGTGCCCAGCCCAGGCTCTGGACTCTTGCCACAGTGTGTGGCAACTTCCAGGGGCTTGTTTATTGGTGCTGCGTGGGGATGTCTCCTTTGTTTAGATGGCGTCAGAGGCAGAGCAGGTGTCAGTGAAGGGGAGTGAGCACAGGACCAGCTGTCTCCCAAGAGGCTGAGGAGCTGGCCCAAGGCTTTGGGGGCTGGATTTGTGCCTCACCCAGCTCCTGTCTTGTGGCTGTCTCCACAGTCCTCCCTACTGACTGGGTTTCTGCCTTTGTTTTCTCAGCCATGATGAGGAGCAGCCCTGGGCCAGGTGCCACGGTCAGTATGAGAAGCTCCAGGATCAGGCTAGAGAACCACCCGAACCAGGTCTGGGGAGCTATCTGTGGGAAAGGTCAGGGCCTGTTTTTCTCCTAAGCTGCTGGCTGTTCAAGGGACCTACCTCCTTGTCCCTTCCCAGTCACAGGTCCAAGGGGCAAATAGCGAATTCCCATGGAGGAGAATCACTGCACTCCAAGTGGACATGGCTGGTAGGTAAGTGTAACTTTTTCTGCTGCTGTTCAGTGGTACTGAGAGACAGGAAAGCCCCACTGCTCCCGCCCCACCCTTTGTGATGGGTTATCAATGACAGCTAATAAAGCCACCTCACTGCTTCCTCATGCCAGCCCTTGACCCACAAACACTGGAGGAGACCTGCCTCAGGTCCCATCCCCCACCACAACTGGGCTTTAGCTGAAAGTTGTGGGTGTCTGAACTTCAGGAATAAGTCTTTGGGGACATTCGTTTGGCCAAGAATTCATTCCCTCATCTGCCCAAGAGCAGCTGCCCTAGGTGATAGGCAAAAGCCACATGAAAGCCACATCCCACAGCTCTTGGGCGTCATTTATTTTTTGCATAGGCATAAATTAGGATCTGGAGATAAAAAACTTAAGAACCAATAGTGCAGCATTTGTGACAGGAGAGCGCAAAACAAAGCCTGGCTGCCTCGGGATGGAGCAGGGGCGGCCTCACCACCACTGCATCCAGCCTCATGCTCCAGAGCGGATTTGAGGCTCAGTGCTGCAGTGAAGGCCTGCCCGCCTTCTTGCCCCTTCCCCGCAGCCGGACCACCAGACACAGCCGGAACCAGTGCCCCAGGCCCCTCTCCACGGCCAGGAACAAGAAACTGAGTATCACCCAGTGCCCCACAGAACGGGGCTAGGAATCAAGCCCTTAGCTTTTCAGTTAGAAAAACAGACCTTGAAAAATATATACATAATACAATGGGGCCTGCTGGCTCTAAAAGTCCCCTCCTCCCCCTTCCCTATCCAGGGTAACTTCTGCCAGCCTCTTCCCCCAGCCCCCACCAACTGCCCCACAGAGAACAAACCAGAAGGGCGACTACCTGAACAAGAGCTGCAAGAGCCCAAGGGGGCAGCCTGAGCGGACGACCCCTACATCAGGGCCTGGTTAGATGTGGGGGCCGGTGCAGACAGACCTCGCACCCCGATACCCTGAACGTCCCCACAAGAGCCCAGGAGTTCCATGCTCCCCACTCTTCTTGCTATAACCCCAGATGCTAATGGCCCCAAAGACAGGTCTAGGTCTGCATACCCTGGGAGAATGTGGAAAGCAAGCTCAGGGGCACTGGCAGGCCCTAGCAGGAACAGGGAGCAGGGTGGGCCCCAACCTAGCATCAGGAGAGAGAAAAGCAACTACCGTCCCCAGCAGAGGGGAAGCCTACAGGGTTGGCCCTGGGCCCCTTAGAAGATCACAGCAGCCAGTCCCCTTTAGGGCACAAGAAGCCCCATGGCCCACTGCTACCCTCCCCGGGACAAATACACACTTTTGTCGAAGGCCCTCAGGGACCCTGTGGTTCAGGCTTCCCTAGGTGGAGGGCACTAACCTTGTAGGAGAGCTGGGCAGCTCTCCATCAGGTGCTTCCTGCCTGGGGAAGTCCCATCCTGCTCTGGAGCTAAGCACCCTCCTCCCAGAGGGCCTCGCTTCCCTGCCCAGGGGCAGAGGCAGCTCACCTAGCCCAGGCCGTAGCTCGCCCCTCCCACAGCCCTGGCACCTGCTTCATCCGTAGGCCTCCCTTCAGCAGCTCCCAGGCACCAGCCCCTGACCCCAGCCAACACCAGTCAGGTCCTACCTCTCCCAACTTCCCAGTCCCCCATGATATGCTACATATATACACACTCCCAGGATGGGAAGCAGACGCCACGGGCACGGAGGGAAGGAAGAAGGGAGCTGCTGGAGCCTGCTAACCGCCTCGAGCCGCCTGCTGCTCAGGAGACCCTGCCCGTCCTTTTCATCTGCATGGGGCCACAGGCTCCTCTCTTGTGCTCCTAGAAGTCAGAGCGCCGAGCAAGCGTGTGGGGGAAGCGGCGGGGTGCTGTTCACCCACTCCCAGATGGCTGGCAGCAGGCACCAGTAAGCAGGGCTAGTGGGCGGGCTCCCCATGCACTCTGAAGCGGTAGATGCAGGTGTACTCGGGGTGGCCCCAGTTAGTCAGGATCCGCAGCTCCACCACCTGGTACGTGGCCATCGTAGGGGCCTGGGTAGAGAAGAAAGGGATTAAGAGCATCAGAGACCTGTGAGGCCTCACTGACAGAGAAGGTGGGAAGGGGAGACAGCCTCGCCTAGGGCCAGATGGCTCCCCTGCTCCTTCCCTGGGGCTCTGAAGAGAACCAGGCTTCAAAAGCTCCTATCTTTAGCCTCCTGAGCAGTGTTTCCAGCCAGTGGGTTAAGGGGCCACCTGTAGCACACTTCATCTGAAACCGGAATGAATTCATCCACAATCGCTTTTTTATTGTGATCAACAGATAGAACCACCTTCATAGAGGGCTTCATAGATGCTGATGTGGGGCACACTTGATTCTTTTTCTCCAGTGCCCATCGGGCCTCTGTCTAGCCACAATGTTGGGAATGGTGTTAGCAGCATATCTTACCTGGGCAGATGCCACAGGCCTAGCACACTCCTGGCTTGTCCCTTCTCTCTGGCACATCGTTCTGTCCTCTACCCTCTTTTTTTGTTTTTGGAGACAGGGTCTTGCTCTGTCACCCAGGCTGGAGTACAGTGGTGTGATCACAGTTCACTGCCTCAACCTTCTGGGCTCAAGGGATCCTCCCACCTTAGCCTCCCCAGTAGCTGGGACCACAGGTGCATGTCACCACACCCGGCTAAATTTTTTAACATTTTTTGTAGAGACGGGATCTTGCTGTGTTCACCAGCCTGGTCTTGAACTCCTGGGCTCAAGCAATCCCCTCGCCTTGGCCTTGCAAAGTGCTGGAATTACAGACATGAGCCACCTCGTCTGGCCTCTATACTTTCCTAAAGAGAAATCCCAACCTCTCTCGCAGCCTAGTTACCTCCTCAGAGCTGACGACAACTCAGTTCTTTCTGGCTCCCCCGACAGCTCCACTGGACTGTCCCATAGGTGCCTCAGACTCAGCCAGACCTGCTCCCTGCTCCACATCAGCCCCCATCGCAGTGGCTTCTTCCTCCCACCCCATCCAACTGGACATTCACGACCCTCCCTGCTACGTCTTTGTCCTCACTCCCAACGCCCCTCTCCCCCGCCTATCCTGTTCTGGCTGCTTTCCCTCAACCACTTCCTGACGGGTCTCCCAGGCCCAGGCTCGCCCCCTTCGAGTCATATAGTGATGTTAGTCAAATGGACATAGCTTTGTCACCTGAAGCACAGCACTGCCTCCCCCAGGTCCCTGAGGGTTTATTTCCTGCCTCTCTGTGGCCTCCTCTTCCTGCCACTGTCCCTTGTCCACCTCCCACTATCCCCGCCAACCCAATTCCTCACTCCAGGACTCCCCCGGTGTGGGGCTTAGGCCAATGGTTTGTTCAAATGCAGGCTCCTGGGTCCTGTCAGCCCTAAGGAACCAGACTCTCCTGGGGTGGAGACTGGGAATCTGCATTTCTAACTGACTTAGGAGATCGGATGCCCACTGAAGTTTAAGCCGCATGCACTGCCTGAGGCTCCAGCTGGCCATGGTAGAATGCCCGCGCCCTGGCATGTGCTGGCGGCGGCTCCTCGAACGCCTCTCCCGGCCTTCCTTTCCTGGCCACCCAACCCCTCTTGTGTAAAGCCCACCTCCTGGTGTCCTTTTCCAGGAAGCTTCCCTCATGCTGCCCTTCTGGAAGGTGCCTTCCCCTGTGCTGACATCTGCAGGATGCGTGTTACACCCCATTTGGATATCACATCTTGAGCTGTGGGAAAGGAGAGCAGGGCTTCCCTATCTGAACCCCATGCCTGGCAGGGTAAGTGCCCAGGGAGCACCTGCTGCCTGGATGGGGAGTCTGCGCCACTTCTGCTAGCACAGCAGCATCCCGTACCTGAAAGTGAAACGTCTGAATAGGCTCGCCGTCCTGATCGTAAGTGAACTTGCCAAGGAGTGTCCCCTCCTGCTGCAGGTCTTCGTCAAACCCCTGCAAAGAGAGCGGAGGGAAGTGGGGAGGGGCTGGAGCAGGGAGAACACCCCTCCCCACTCCAATCCCTGCTCCTCCCACCCAGCAGGTCAGGCACCAGAGTGGCCTATGACAAGTCACTTCACTCTCTTGTGCCACAGTTTCTGCCTCCAAAGCCTAAGGTAACAGGGACTGAAGTGCTGTCTCCCACCCTAGCTCCTCCTCTTCCAAATCCACTCCCCTCCCTTCTAGTCCAAGGGTGACCCTGACTTGATCCTCAGTAGAGAGGCCCACAGGATCCTCCTGCAGCCCCTCTGGCCCCACCACAGGACAGATACTCACAAAGATGGCGAAGTCCTTGGGGGCACTGGAGATAGTGCTGTTGGGTGACAAGGCCTTGGGCACATGCTCTAAGGTAACGGCCGTGGGGCGGATGCGGGCAGAGAGGCGGACCACGGCGAAGCCCTGTGGCCCCTGGAAGGCCCAGCAGTTGCCTGGGTGCACATCTGGCTGGAGGAGCAGAAAGTCATGTCAGGACAGGGCCCTGAGTCCAGCTCTTGCTGACCCCAGATGGGACCAGCCCCCAGTGTGCTCAGAGCCCCCGCTGCTGTGCTTGCCAGGTGCCCACCTGGAGGATGACTCGGGGTGACTGGGAGTGGTACCACAGGGGGATGCCGAAGAGGCTGAGGAGGGCCGTCTTGGTCTCGTAGGTCTCAGAACATCGGGTGCTGATGACGCTGGCCCCTGAGACAGGAGAGGAAGGCAGGGTGGGCTCCCGCACGGGAGGAGGGCCCCGCTCAGGCCATTGGCTGTCTCCTCGCTGAAGGTGGACGGCAGATGCCCCAGGCCTAGCCTTTAACCCTAACCGAGATGCTCAGAGCAGCTTTAAAGGTCAGCCTCTCCCTGGCCCAGGATGGTGCTCGGTACGTCCTGACTTCCCTGAATTGCCACTTGCCTTTGTGATGGGTACTAGGTTGGGTGATTTCTGCTGATCCTGAGCTTTGCTTGCTCTGCCCCACCACCAACCTGGTAGATGCCAGGGGACCGGCCATTGCGGGGTCTAGGACAAGGCAGAGCGAGGAAAGCAGGGCACGTACCTCCTGACTCCAGGGCGTAGTCTGCCAGCCCGATGCGGTCCTCACTGTAGCGCTGCAGGGCCTGCTTCACGATGTGGTGCACCTGCTGCAATGCAGGCACCAGGAGACGGTTGCAGCAGGGAGCAGACGTGTCCCCCTGTCACCTCGTGGCCGTGGGCCAAGGACCCATGGGCTGACCCCTTCTAGGCTTGCACTGTGCTGGTGCCCAGGCAGATGTGGGCACACTGCCACCCACCCATGCCAGCCCCACAGCATGCAAAGCCTCCTGCTTGGCACTTCCATCCTGGAACCTGCCAGGGAGCTGGCAGTGTGGGACTGTCCAGGGCTCCCAGGGAGGAGAGCTGTGAGTGGGTGTGTGGAGAGGGGCATGTGGGCCTCACCTCCTCTGTCACTCCAATCACACCTTCTTTCTGCAGCGTCAGGCCCAGGGAGGCCGCAGCTTCCCTGGCCGACTTGCCCTGCATCTCTGCCACATGGGTGAGGATCTTGCTCTCCAGCTCTCGCAGCTGAGCTTGCATCTCCTCTCTCTGAAGGAGCCCCACGCGGCCCCCTCCACCTCGGGCAAGGAACTGACTGATCCAGGCCGGGAACTGAGATTCCACCTATAGGAACCCAAAGGGGTGTCACCCTGGGGGGGCTTGCAGGGACAGCAGGAGCTGCTATGACAGGGCCAGTGCTTAGCTGGATAGCAGGGATAGGGTAGGAGGGAGGCCACTGGAGGAAAGAGTTACGAACACTCCATGGGCACTAACAAAAACAGGAAGAACGCCTGTCAGTGAGAGCCCACATGTGTCAAGGCCAATGCCACAGTCTCTTGGGCATAACAGAGGCTGCAGGGGCAAGGGGTGCTGCTTTGCAGGCCCCAGGACACGTGGTCTCAAAGGAGGAGGAGAGGGACCAGCAGGGCCCTGGTGGTTCCCACTCACGTCATCCCGCACGACCTGGATCTGCTGGGGCAGCAGGCCCACTTCATCCGCCACCGAGCTCTGCTTCAGTGCCAGAGCCGCCAGCTCCTGCTGCAGGCCGGCCAGCTGGTCCTCCAGCCGCCTCAGCTCCTTCACAGAGCTCTCCTGGAAGGACTCCTGGGTCATGCTGGTCCCAGAGAGAGAAGAGTAAGCCTCGGATCTCTTTGGTGGGAGGTAAGGCCACGCCAAAGATGAAAGAGGACCCCCTAGTGGGCTCCCGTCATGAGAGCGGGTGCCCAGCACTCATTGTGAACCTGAGAAGGGGCAAGGCCTCTCCTGGGGGTTCTGGCTGCAGAACCCCTGCCTGTCCCAAGGAGCTAATTCTGAGCCTGCTCCCTTTCTAAGCCCAGAGTCCAGAATGTACTCTGCCTCAGCCTCTCACATCCTCCACAAGCATGGACATCTGGGGCATGAGAAGGCAGTTATGTGAGGCTGTAAGAAAGGATGCTCTGTCTATAAATGAATCCCGGTCCTCTCACACGGCCTGCCCCCCGCTCTCAGGACCCCCCTGCTAACCTCCATGGCACCTCAAAGACAGGCCCTGGGCAGGGGTCCTGAGCTGGGTTTCAACCCCTCCCCCCACCATCTGCTTGGCAAGACGATCAGAACTCTCTGCTCTGCGGCTCTGCTCCCCAGTCCTGCCTGGAGAGTGGGTGGGGCTGGGGAGGAGCAGGCCGAGGCCAGCTGGTGGCGCCCAGTACCTTTGCCACTCTGACTTCAGCTGCTGGATGCGAGCCTCGGACTCCTGTGTAGGAAGAAGGGACAAATACAAGAAATACCCATCTCAGAAATTGGTGTTCCAAGCTCAGAAATTGGTGTTCCAGAGTAGGATCTGCTGTCTGTTAGCGTCTTTGCTTAACCACACCCCTGCCCAAGGTCTCTTGACCCCTGCAGCAAAAATCAAACTGGCCTCCTGGTCAAAGCCCTCATGAGTCTTGTCCATGTCTGACACACTGAGGTATCTGTTCACCCACACTCAGCACATGCACACCAGCATGACAGGCCGCTGTGCCCTGGCACACCCCAGGGAGCCCCTGCACAGCTCTCCAACTAAGGGGTCGGGGGTCAAACAGAGAAGTCAGAGGAGGGCACGCCCCTCCCCATGCAACACCCAAACAGTCCCTTTGGAAGGGCCGAGGGGTCCGAGGTGAACATGTTGGATGGGGTCAGGACCTAGTCACAGGCCCTGAGTGCCGCAAGCCCGCTGACCTGGGAGGCCCGGACGATCTTCTTGAAGAGGTCTTCTGAGTCTTGCTGATGCTCTGCTCTCAGGGCAGACAGTTCTTCCTGTGAGACGGGAGTGAGAGGACAGGTTGGACAGAGCCATGCTTATAGGGACCCTCATGACTAGGAAGTGGCGGAACTGGAATTCAAACAAGGTCTGTTTGCTTCCAGAGCCCTGGCTCTCAGCCTTCTCTGAACCACGCAAGACTCCCGCTTCAGCTCCACTGCACACCTGTGCGGTGTCAGGTACCATGCTAGGGCTTTCTACTCGCACAGCTCACTATGGGGGTCGGGGAGACACGATGGCCTCCATCAAAGAGGAGGAAACTGAGGCTTAGAGAAGGTGAGGAGGCCTGGCGTGGTGGCTCACGCCTGTAATCCCAGGACTTTGGGAGGCCAAGGCAGGCAGATCACTAGAGGTCAGGAGTTCGAGACCAGCCTGGCCAACTTGGTAAAACCCTGTCTCTACTAAAAATACAAAAAAATTAGCTGGATGTGGTGGTGCACGCCTGTAATCCAGCTACTCGGGAGGCTGAGGCAAGAGAATCGCTTGAACCTGGGAGGCACAGGTTGTAGTGAGTCGAGATCACGCCACTGCACTCCAGGCTGGGTGACAGAGTGAGATATTGTCTCAAAAAGAAAAAAAAAAAAGAAAAGAAAAAGAAAAGGAGAAAGGGAGTAACTGCAAAATGGCAGAGCTGTCTGATCCCAAATGACACTTGTTCTCTCTGCTGCTGGGCACCTTCACGCTTTCCTATGGGTGTCACCCACCTCCCACCCTGAGGTATTCCACCTCCTACCTGGATGCGAGCAGCAGTTTCCCTGCGGAAATCCTCCTTCAGGGCAGCTTCACGGCGGCTCACTAGCCCCTCCAGCAGCGCCAGGGTGTCCTCGTGGCTCAGGCCACCACCACCTCCCTGGCCAGGAGCCCCTTGCCGCAGCTCCAGACGTTCCAGCCGCATGGCCTCCTTCTGCCAGTTGGAGGAAAATTCAGCAGCAAGAGCTTCCAGACGCCGCTCCAGAGAGTGTACCCGGGACATAACACGCTGCTCAGCCTGGAAGGGCAGAGAGAGAGCCACGGAGTGAGGGACCCTTGGATGATAGTGCTTCCCAAAGACCACCCCGACACAGCCAACACAGAAAGAAAGGGAAAAGATTCCAGAGACGTTCCAGCATAAGGCCATGCAGGGCTGGCTGGAGCTCGTGGGCAGGGGCTGCCGACCTCTGAGCTGGGTGTGCTGGGAGCCAGGGATCACTGGGTGCCGGCCACAGAGGAGGGTCCCTGAGGACACAGTACCGAAGTCTGATCCCAGAGGAGGAAGGAAGGTGGGCCGGGGAGAAGGTCTGAGTGCAGGGATGGTCCAAGAGGAGGACTGGAAGCTGCAGGGGGCCGTGGACCCTCCTGGCCTGAAGCTCACTCCTTCCCCGCCTCCTACAGGGGCAGGGGAGCCAGGGCTGCGAGTTCTGTCTGTGGACTCTCAATGGCTTTCACTCCTTCCCTAGGTAACTATGGCTAAGAGACAGAATAATTTGAAAATACGTTCTTTTTCCTCTTTAGCTGGATGTCCCACAGAGAAAATGGAATAAATGTCATTTGGACTGAGGGTGGCATTTGATAGTGTGTCATGAATATGAGAACGTTGTTGGCTTAACAACAAAATCATTGCCAAGAGAAGTGATAAAAACTGTCAAATAAAGGGCAGGGAGCTACTGAGCAGCAGAGGTTCTGAGTTTTAGAAATTCTGGTTTTTAAATAGGCGCTACATTTGCATGACTCAAAAAGCACACAAACAGGCGGGACGTGGTGGCTCACGCCTGTAATCCCAGCACTTTGGGAGGCCGACGCAGGTGGATTACCTGAGGTCAGAAGTTCGAGACCAGCCTGGCCAGTATGGCGAAACCCTGTGTCTACTAAATATACAAAAATTAGCTGGAGATGGTGGCAGTCTCCTGTAGTCCCAGCTACACAGGAGGCTGAGGCAGGAGAATCGCTTGAACCTGGGAGGCAGAGGTTGCAGTGAGCTAAGATCGTGCCATTGCACTTTAGTCTGGGCAACAAGAGCAAGACTCCGTCTCAAAAAAAAAAAAAAAGCCCACAAAAACCAGCAAAAAATCCTCTGCCCCATCACCCCAGTTGCCTCACCAACAGCCTCTCCCAGACCAGGAAGCTGTTTTTATTTTAACTTCATGCAAATGTTGCTAATACAAGATATATTCATTTTTTTAACTTACCCTTTTTTACAAAAAAGATGGTTCTGAAATTGAACTGTATTTAATGTCTTTAACGGTGAAAAAAGGAAAAGTCATAGATGACATGTCATTATTTTGTAAAATAATAAGATCATGGTCTGGTACTCACTTTGGCAGCACATATAATAAAATTGGAAAGATCATGGTCTGGAAAGTAATATATACAAAAATAGATGGTTAAACATGTGATACCGGCTGGGCACGGTGGCTCACGCCTGTAATCCCAGCACTTTGGGAGGCCAAGGCGGGCGGATCATGAGGTCAGGAGACAGAGACCATCCTGGCCAACATGGTGAAACCCTGTCTCTACTAAAAATAAAAAAATTAGCTGGCATGGTGGTGCGCGCCTGTAGTCCCAGCTACTCGGGACGCTGAGGCGGGAGAATCGCTTGAACCCAGGAGGCGTAGGCTGCAGTGAGCCCAGATCGTGCCACTGCACTCCAGCCTGGGTGACATAGCAAGACTCTGTCTCAAAAAAAAAAAAAAAAAAAAAGTGATACTATGCCAGGTGCAGTGACTCATGCCTGTAATCCCAGCCCTTTGGAAGGCTGAGGCAGGAGGATTGCTTGAAGCCAGGAGTTCAAGACCAGCCTGGCAACATAGTGAGACCCTGTCTCTACAAAAATTTTTTTTAAAAATTTGACAGACATGGTGGTGTACACCTGTAGTCCCAGCTACTTCACAGGCTGATGCAGGAGGATCGCTTGAGCCCAGGAGTTCAAGGTTACAATGAGTTATGATTATACTACTGCACCGCAGCCTGGACAACAGAATGAGACCCTGTCTCAAAAAATTTTTCAATGAATAATAAAAATGTAATACCAAGTTAAATTCAGTGAGGTGCAAGTGCAGGTCAAATAACCATAATTAGAAAATGAAGAGTTTTATTAAAAATAAAGACAGGGCCTCACTGTGTTGCCTAGGCTAGTCTCGAACTCCTGGCCTTAAGTGATCCTCCCACCTTGGCCTCCCAAAGTGCCGAGATTACAGATGTGAGCCACCAGGCTTGGCTTAGAGGTTTAAATTGTCAGTATCAGTACCTGTGCTCACATTGCTTTCTGGTTATGCTGACTGCAGGCTCCTTGAGGGC
Source organism: Pan troglodytes (assembly GCF_028858775.2). NCBI lineage: Eukaryota > Metazoa > Chordata > Mammalia > Primates > Hominidae > Pan > Pan troglodytes. The sequence goes on from NC_086016.1 coordinate 40,750,622, forward strand.
ACAGCCTGGGCCTGATTCATCTTTAGACTCTGGCAGATTATAAAAATGGCCACCATCCCTCACTCCTCCCTGCAGCTGCACCTCTGTCATGTGACCTTGTGGGTTCTCTTGCTGAGAGGTGAAGTCTATTTCCCTCTCCTTGAATCTGGATTTGGCTCTGAGATTTGCGGTAGCCAACAGAATGTGGCGGGAGTGACGGTGTGCTGGTTCTGGATCAAGGCCTCAAAGGTCTGGTTGCCTTGGTTCTCTCTTGAAACCCTGCCTGGGTGCGATGAGAAACAGCTGGGGCTAGCCTGCCGGGTGAGCAAAGTGCACATGGAGTACAGCTGTCCTAGGCAAGGGCCTTGACCAGCTGGCCCCCAGCTGACGCCCCCAGCCAACTGCAGACAGACAGATCCACACAGGCAAGTACGAGCCCAGCCAAGATTGCTTCTCTTTTCTCAGACCAGAAAGACCACCCAGACAACCCACAGACTCATGAACTAATCAACCATTGTAGTTTTGAGCCACTGCTTTTAGGGGTGGATTATCTTTGGTAAGAGGTAACTGACTGGGATATTATCCTAGTCATAGAAGGTGCCCAGTAAATATTTGTGAAACAGTATTGAAAAGGAACAAAGCATACAAGATAATTTGTTGGATTCCTTTTCTTTCTGTTTTCTGTGCCTTGTAAGATGGCAACTAACAGTACGCCTCAGCTTTGTGTGTACGGTGTGAGGCAGGCTGAGGGCGCACCCACCACTTTCACCGTCACCTAATTATTGCCAAACTCTTGGGAGCTACCACCCTCAGAGACTCACCTGGAAATGTGGCGATGAGTCTCTGGCTTCCCAGCCCTCATCCGGCCTCCTGCTGTCCTTCGCTGCCCACCAGGAAACCAAAGCAGGGTGGAATGTCTGCAGCCCATAGGGGTAGAAATACCAAGCGCCTGTGCACAGGGGAGAGGGTGTTACCCTAGCTGGGCCTCCAGCAAGAGGCGCGCGCCAGGGAGGATGGCTACCTGATCCCTGCCAGTGCTTGTGGCCTGTCCCACTCCTGGAGCTGTGCCCTTCCAGAGGCATCAGAGGGATGCAGGTGCCCCCATTCTCTGAGGTGGCAACTTCCACCCAACAACCTCAGAGCATATTCATTCTCACACCCCCACGGGAATCCTTCATCTTTCTGTAAGTGGCAAAACTTGGAGAAAACATTTTGAATGAGTTAGGGATGATCCAGGGTACAGCCCAGAGGACCTGATGGTGGTTCTCAGCCCTGTCTGGTCATCAGAATCACCTGGGGAGCTTTTAGTACAACCAGGTCTGGCCCTGCCCTCTGGAGAGCAAGCTAATTGGCCTGGGGTGGGGCCCCTGCGTAGGTGAGTTTGTAAAGCTCCCTGGTGACTGTCATGGGCCGCCATGGCTGAGAGTCACTGCAACAGAAAGCACCACCCCCTCTAAGAGAGGCTGCTCGAGGCCCAGACACGAGCACCAAGCTGCAGCCACACAGAGACATGTTCATTCTGTTTTCAGGGCCATCTGTTTGATACCTGTTTACTCCTGAGCTCTGGGACAGGTGGCAGGGGAGTGGGGGAGGGAGGGCTTTCTGTCCTGATAAAGCTCCATTCGCTACTCAAGCACCAGAGGTTGGCAGGTGCAAAAGGAAGCTCATGCCCATGGGGCTTGAAGTCCAGCATGGACATGGCCTTCACGCACACACTCCCTGAGCAGGTCACTGAACCCCCTCCACGTGCATCTCTATGTGATGGGTTCACAGCACTGACTACAGCAACCCCACAAGGCCATGGTGAAGCTCAAATTGAACTGAGATAATGCACGGGAAAGTGCTCTCTGGGTACATTGCTATGCAATTATAAAGAATCACTGACTGGGCCGGGCGCAGTGGCTCACGCCTGTAATCCCAGCACTTTGGGAGGCCGAGGCAGGTGGATCACGAGGTCAGGAGATCGAGACCATCCTGGCTAATATGGTGACACCCCATCTCTACTAAAAATACAAAAAGAAATTAGCCAGGCGTGGTGGCGGCCATCTGTAGTCCCAGCTACTCGGGAGGCTGAGGCAGGAGAATGGCGTGAACCTGGGAGGTGGAGCTTGCAGTGAGTCGAGATCGCACGACTGCACTCCAGCCTGGGCAACAGAGTGAGACTCCATCACACACACACAAAAAAAGAATCACTGACTGGGCGTGGTGGCTCACACCTGTAATGCCAGCACTTCGGGAGGCCGAGGCAGGTGGATCACTTGAGGTCAGGAGTTTGAGACCAGACTGGCCAACATGGCGAAACCCCGTCTCTACTAAAAATATAAAAATTAGCTGGGCGTAGTGGCATGCACCTGTAATCCCAGCTACTCGGGAGGCTGAGGCAGGAGAATCGCTTGAACCCGGGAGGTGGAGGTTGCAGTGAGCCAAGATTGTGCCACAGCACTCGAGCCTGGGCAACAGAGCAAAACTCCGTCTCAAAAAAAAAAAAGAAGAATCATTATTATTTTAAGGGTGGTGCTCAGTTGCCACTGGATATGAACCAGCTGTTCTTGTAGCAGCAAACACAAAAACGAAGCTAACTTTTGGAAAAGTGTTCTACCCTGTTATTAATAAAAGAAATACAGGTTGAATGATATTAAGCTTATAAAATGAACTCTCAAAAAATAATAAAGCATGGTCTTTAATTACTTGGTACAGTCATTAAAATTGAGCTGAGAGTCACATAGGCAATTCATATGAAACTAGCCAAGCTGTCAAGTGAAAAGCTGAACACAAAATGTCTATATAAACAAGGAAGGGCTGGGTGCAGTGGCTCACACCTGTAATCCCGACACTTTGGGAGGCCGAGGTGGGTGGATCACTTGAGGTCAGGAGTTTGAGACCAGCCTGGCCAACATGGTGAAACCCCGTCTCTACTAAAAATACAAAAATTAGCCGTGTGTGGTGCTGCATGCCTGTAATCCCAGCTACTTGGGAGGCTGACGTGGGAGGATCACCTGAGCTCACAAGGTCAAGGCTGCAGTGAGCTGTGTTCGTGCCACTGCACTTCAGCTGGGGTGACAGAAGAAGACTTTGCCTCAAAACAAACAAAAAACCAAGGCAGGCCTGTGCTAGCGCCTGGGATGATTCAGGGCAGCTGGTAAGTGACTGGTGTAAAAAGAGGCACTTATGGCCGGGCACGGTGGCTCATGCCTGTAATCCCAGCACTTTGGGAGGCCGAGGCAGCTGGATCACCTGAGGTCAGGAGTTCGAGACCAGCCTGACAACATGGAGAAACCCCATCTCTAGTAAAAATACAAAATTAGCTGGGCATGTTGGCGCATGCCTGTAATCCCAGCTACTCGGGAGGCTGAGGCAGGAGAATCACTTGAACCTGAGAGGTGGAGGTTGTGGTGAGCTGACATCGCGCCATTGCACTCCAGCCTGGGCAACAAGAGCAAAAACTCTGTCTCAAAAAACAAACAAACAAAAAAGGCACTTATTTCCCTTTGCTGCTTCATTGTTTTTATTTTAAAGACAGCTCAAGATTTAACTTCATCTTGTAAAAATAACTCCCTCATAGCAGATGTCCCTGTTGGAGTGGAAGGAGGATGACTGCTAATGATAATGGGAGGGCATCCCGCTTTTCACCCAATGTTGCGGCACTAGGGTGTGCTCCTGCCCAGGGCGGCACAAAAGAGGCTCAGGAGAGGTGGGGAGGGCCATGCAGAGATGATCCAGGGTCCAGGGCTCAGGCCCTGCCCAGTCACAGGCACACCCCACCCAGTCTTGCCCCTTCCCTGCCTGCCAAAGGTCACCACCCTCTGGTGAACACATCTCTGTGCCTCCCTCTGCTCTCCCCACGCAGGCTCACCATACGTCAGGCACGTCAGCAAGAGCAGCGGCAGCAGGAACCAGAGGAACGTCTTCAGGGACGAGAAGCGCCTGGACCACGCGGGAGGGCAGGACGGGGGAGGCGGAGGTGTGAGGGGAGCTCCAGGCCTCCACGTTCCACCCAGGGAGTACCCTGAGATGTTTTCCTGGGTGCTGAACTAGAGCTAAGGAGGATAGCTTGAGCTTCTCACTGTGCCAGGGTCAGCCTGGACATGTCAGAGCCTTTCCTGCTGGGCAGGTCTTAGAGTGATGGGACAATTTTGACTGAATTTTACTGATGTTATTAAAAATAGTGTGGTCTTTGAAAAACTCAAAAATTTTTATATGGACAGGTCCTCTAAGTATGCAAATATAGAAAAAAATGTAACTCCTTAAATAACAACAAGGAACCTGTTTTTGGTGACACAAACCCATCCTTGCCCCTTGTTTCAGTATGGCCAGCTGTCCCCTCTGCCCGGACCTGGATTACGGCCAGAGGGATCCTGACTTCTGGGTTCCGTGTTCTGCCTAAGGGGCACATTCTCAAATCCTGGTTCTGCTGGTTTAGGGACTTGGGGAATGAACCCATAGCATCCTCAGGCAGAGCCTCTTTGTGGCTCTGACCATGAGTGGGGAACTCGGGGGGTTAGATTGTCCCAGGCCCAAGAAGGAAGATGGACTTTCTGGGAAACCCCACTTCTTGCCTGGAGTCAGTGGGCCTACCCTGCAGGAGGAAAGCCATCGTGTGTCTGAGAGCCAGGCATGGCTAGACTAGTGTGGCGTTTAGTAGAATGTGTCCAAGAAGAAATAATCTGTGCTCTGGAATCCTGCCTCGAAGGGCTATCAATTCGGGGAGAAGAACCTGACTCTGAGTCCATCCTCTGTCAGGCAGGGGTGGGCTTTGGGGAAGCTACTCCGTGATCGTTAACAAAGGCTCCAGGGAAACTGGGGAGAACCCTCAGAGAATCGACCATTACAGGTTGACACACTTTACCAGTCCCTTCACCCCAGGGCCTTGCGATTTATTGGCAAGGGTGGAGTCTCGCTCACCTGGTTAAAACGAAGACGTCAAGGAGGGAGGCAGCTGTGGTCAGGCGGTACCAGGTGGTGCCAGCCCACCAGTAGAGAAGTCTGAAGAGCCGGCCTGGAAGAATGACCATCAAGCTGAAGGCTCCGTATGGTGTTTGGGGGCACCGCTCCTTTGTCCCGTCTGCCGTCCTCCCTGCCCCTACCCCACCCCCACCTGATAGTATGCCTCTGTCCTGCCCTACCGGGACCCAGGTCCTTGGATCCCACCTGCCCACACCCTCTGTCCTGCTCTGCAGCTACTCCTTCCGTTCCACGCAAGGGGGTCCCCACAGCTCTGGGCTCCCAGTGATTATTCTAGAATGACCTTTCCCCAATGGTCCTACAGTCTCTCTGCATGGGCAGGATGCCCAACTGCAGAGAGATGGGTAAGAAAGCACTATCACCAAGAATGGAAGTAACTGGGCACGGGTTGCAGCCCACCTGGCGAAGTGGCCACCATCCAGAGTAAGGAGCCCGCCCGTGAGACGGCGCTTCGGAGCCGTGAGCCGGAACTCTGCTGGTCCACATCCGAGTAGCCTGCAGGGAACGAGGACACTGGCTCAGTCTCTGTCACTTTCGAGCCTCTTCCTTCACTGTCTTCTGTGAGCCAAGACCACAAGTCACCCACCCTCCTTCACATCCCCACAGCCCCACGCAGGCCCGGTGTGCAGTAAGGAATGAAATGGGAGCTCTTTGACATTCTGTTTCTTCTGACAGCTTCCTGTTTGCATCCCTCTCCTCACCAGCCACCCCTCAAGCTGCTGTTCAGAACTAGGTGCTGGGGTCTGACATGCACACCACTCAGAATGACTGAGCACCCACCATGTGTGAGCCCCACAGGAAAGTGCTGGAATGGGCCTGAATGCAAGGATGTTGGCCTTAGGTTGCCATAGACTCGTGGGGTGGGGAGGACAGACAAGTGAAGGGCAGTCACAGCCCAGGGCACCAGGGGCCACCGCAGGCCAGGCTGGGGCGCACCCAGGGCCGGGCATGGGAGGGGCGCTGTGCCTGCCACACGCTGCCCTGTCTCCAGCTCCCCGGGGCCCCCCGCCCAGCCTTCCTGAGGCCTCCCAGCAGCCTCGGATCTGCTCAGGAGGGAGGAAGCATCGCCTACCCACATAGTCGTCCTCAGAGGAGTAGCCCGAGGAAGAGCCCAGGAAGTCCTCGGTGGCCTTGCGCCCCACGAGCCCGCTGGCCCTGCTGCTCTCTGAGCCGCCCGTGCCTCTCCTCCTCCGCACCCGCAGGTCCTCACCTGTGCAGGGAAGAACCAGGGGCTCTTCTGGGCCTCCAAGAGCTTCTGAAAAGTGGGGTCTGGGCAGAGAGGTGCTCTGAGGAGGGAATCCCGGGGACTGCAGGGGACACTGTGAGGAGTATCTCACGGGAGGCCGAGGAAGCAAAGCCCCGGGACGGAGGGCTCCACACTCACCCCAGTTGGCGTCACCATGCAGTTCCTCCAGGGAGCTCCTGGGTGGGAACCAGGACTCGCGGACCAGCGACTCACTGTAGTAGGAGGTGTGTGCATCAGAGGACGGGCCCAGCTGTGGCGCTGGGGACAGGCGCTTCATGTTGCTGGATTTCCTCTTCAAGGTCCTGTGGGACAACCGTGAGGGCAGAGGTAGGGAGCAGGGAGGTGAGCCCAGCCAGGAGCATGAAGGAAAGCCACAGCCTGCGGCCCTGCCTAGTGCAGGGTGTGGGTTCCCTTGTTGCTAGGCAACTCGCAGCTGCCATTCCCCTGACTCTCCCAATGCTGGCACGTCCTCTCCTGTTCTCTCTGAATCTCACCAGCAGATGGGCAAGATGGGCAGCGGCAGCTAGGGATGGAGCCACATTCAAACTTTACAACCCACTGAAACCAGACAGACCTGACCTGGCCTCAGAGCTAGCCAAAGCCTCAGGGCCTGTCTTCTGGGCCCCATGCCTGTGAGCGGGGCAGGACGACCAGGCAGCTGCTGCCACAGCCCATTTCCCAGTGGCCTGAGGACTGCGCCTGTTCTCAGCCGTGTCGCTGGCCAGCTGCTGAGGCCGGACAGGTGGTGAGACATGCAGGCATGGGGCCAGGAAGGATGGTAAGGCTGACACGCCTGTCCAGAGCAGGGGGGGTTCCTGTGAGCCCAGCCTGCAGTTTTGGGGTTTCCGGCCTGGCTTATGCTTGAAGCTGCCTCTCTCCACTTCCTGTTTTCTTTCTTTCCTTTTTTTCTTTTTGAGATTGAGATGGAGTTTCACTCTTGTCAACCCAGGCTGGAGTGCAATGCCATGATCTCGCTCACTGCAACCTCTGCCTGCCAGGTTCAAGCGATTCTCCTGCCTCAGCCTCCTGAGTAGCTGGGATTACAGCTGCCCGCCACCATGCCAGGCTAATTTTTGTATTTTTGGTAGAGACGGAGTTTCACTATGTTGGTCAGGGTCAGGTGATCCACCTCCCTTGGCCTCCCAAAGAGCTGGCATTACAGGCGTGAGCCACCGCGCCCGACCTACCACTTCCTGTTTTCTAAGCATGAGGGCAGCAGCCCCGGCTCACAGTCGGTGGGAGAAGAATGGGTGCTGTGTGCTCATACACATGGAGCAAGGCAGGACCCCCTTGACCAGACGGGGGCCCACGTCCTTCGATCTCCACCCAAGGTTGCAACAAGAAGGCAGGGGGATGGCTGGACCACAGGGCGTGCGGGCAGTGACCAAAAGCTTGTGGGGCCGTCAGGGGCCGTGGCACTCCCTTGGGTCCCTACCTGAGAGGGTGGCACTCCCTTGGGTCCCTACCTGAGAGGGTGGCACTCCCTTGGGTCCCTACCTGAGAGGGCTGTCTTTAAACAGGGTGCTCTGACTCCCAGCCACCGAGCTCCCTCCGCTGCTGCTGCTGCCGTCATCGTCACCCTGGGAGTAGCGCGTGAGGCGCTGGCTTCTTCGGGACATGATGAGGTGGGATGTGGACTCTTCCCCTGAAGAGAATCTAAGGAGAGAGAGGAGGAGGACTGGATGTGAGGCCTGGGGCTGTCCCCAGCTCCTCTCTAGAGGAGGTGGGACAGAGGCATCGCCTCACAGCCGAGAACAGACCACCCCCCCGGCCCCCGGCGTTCAGTCTAAACAGCCCTGATGGGGGGCAAGGCAGGGATCTGTGAAGCACCCCCGCACTGCGCAGCGGCTCGAGTCACGCCCAGCCTGGGGCTCACTTCGTGACTCTGGAGCCTCTTCCAGGGCGCTTTCCACAGGCTTCCCAATTCTCAGTTTCCTTGTCTTTATCCTTCGTGGTGCTGAGCTCCGCACAAGCCAGAATTGGGTCTTCCTCGACCTCTGGCAAGTAGCAGAGACTCTGGTGCTTCTGGTCACTGCCTGCACGCCCAGTGGTCCAGCCACCCCACCTGCCTTCTCCCTAGAGACTTCTCCCAGTCTCGCTCTAGCTGTGTCCCTTTGCTGACATGTGCTCGTTCGTCGAGGGCCCCAACGAACCTTGATGGAAAACCTTTCCCATGTAGACCCCACCTATGTTCTTTTTTTTTTTTTTTTTTTTTTTGAGATGGAGTCTCGCTCTGCCGCCCAGGCTGAAGTGCAGTGGTGCAATCTTGGCTCACTGCAACTTCTACCTCCCAGGTTCAAGCGATTCTCCTGCCTCAGCCTCCCAAGTAGCTGGGATTACAGGTGTGCGCCACCGTGACTGGCTAATTTTTGTATTTTTAATAGAGACGGGGTTTCGCCATGTTGGCCAGGCTGGTCTTGAACCCCTGACCTCAGGTGATCTGTCCACCTCGGCTTCCCAAAGTGCTGGGATTACAGGCATGAGCCACCACGCTCAGCCAAAAGGATTTTTCTTTTCTTTTCTTTTAATAATAGAGACAGGGTTTCACCAAGTTGGCCAGGCTCCCACCTACGTCCTGATGGCGCTTGCACTGTCTGTCCCCACGGTGCACACTGTGCTGCCACATCTTGGTAAGATGATGATAAAATGGTAAGTGTCTGCTGGGACCGGGCTCCTTGTATACCCCATTTATATTATTAGAAGCAAGGTAGGTATCATTACTCCCATCTACAAGGGAAGAACCTGGACACTGAGGCAATGGGTAACTTGTCCACAGTCCCCAGCCTGTAAGTGCCAAAGCCAGGGTTTGGGCTCAGCTCTGACAGGCTGTAGGGCCTGGGTCTTTCTACTCAGCCATAAAGTTTTCCAGTTGTTTCAGGAATGTATTGAAGATTCTAGTTGTGTGTCCTCAGCTAGAATCTTTTTTAGCCTCACACATGCGCAAAACAAGGCTGTATACAAACTTGTTACACAACAAATATTTGTTAGCAAACTAACAAAATAGGGAGGAGGAGGGCAGCATGAATTACAGTCAGTTCCGGTCACCATGTGGGGCAGAAATCAAGGCTCTGGAACTGATAATGAGGACAAAGGAAGCCAAAGTGCAAAGATCTGGCAAGAGGTAGCATTCTGTGACATGAGGAAGATTAATGAACCACTCAGGTCTAGACACCCGAATTCAAAGTCCCCGACTGCCAACATGGGGAGTCTCAACGTTAGTGCCTCTGCTGGCCCGTACAACAAAGTCACTTGGGAATTCCTAGCACTTGCTTGTGACTTTTGATCACTTCTAATATTCCTGGTTGATACTTAAATGACCAGTTCTCTGGGTTGTGTGGTGAGTATAGAAGTCCACTTCCCAACCCAGGCTGCAGAAACCCGAAGGTCTGGTTAGTCCAGCTAGAAAGTTCTCCTCTGAAAAACAAGCAGCCTCATGTCCTGGCCTTCCTGGCATCTTCCCAGGTCAGATGCCCATCTGGCATCCCCTCTACTTTTAGCTGGTGTTGGAAAAGGGACCGATTGGTAGTAGGAAAAGCAGGAAGTTGGCCTGGGTCCTTGTCTCTATTCCTGTCCTTATAAGGTAATCTCCCCTCCCCCCTCCCTGCCCCGCCCGTACGGTCCCTACCTGAAGGCTCCAGCTGCACACACAGGGACTCCTCTTAGCCTCTGTCCTGCTGAAGGAGGTGACACCTTTGCCCAGGGCAGAAACAAGGCAACATGTTTATACCATACCCAAGCTGCCGCTGGGAAGAACTAAATATTCTGATGGAGGTTGAGGGGGGAGTGCTGAAAACTGTCAGCACCCGCCTCCGCCCTCCCAGAACTTCCAGAGATGCCTCTTAGTCTTTCCTGCGGCATCCTGGCATCACAAAACAGTTTACCATTGAGTCTGGGTTTCACAAGATGAAAAAGGTCGAGGCCCCATTCTCCAAAACAAGAAGTGAGCCTCTAGGAGCTGAAATCTACTACTGCGAATCATAATAGACACCACCCCCGCCCCACCTCCTCCCTAACAATCAGTTAGGAAACGCTCATCGAAAGCATCCTTCCCCACTTCTCAGCTGGGCGACTTCCTTTCTCAATTCCGCCCTTCCCCATCACAAACATCTCCATCCATCTTCAGACTTAAACCAGATCTGGGGCATCTTCCTCGTGACATTTCCACTCCCTGGGCACAGCCAGGCCACACGCCCTTGTGGGACCTGCCAAATGCCCGGTGCTAACTCCCTCTGCCCTCATCCCCACAGGCCAAACCTGCAGAAATTGTCACCAAAGGCGCGCCTCCTGGCTCTCTAAGTCACACCGCGCCCCCCATTGCTTTGTTTTGTTTTGTTTTAGAACTGAACAAAACGGGCCTTCCTCTGAGGCCCTGAGTTCTGACAGGCAGAGGCTGGGAACTGCCTGTCCCTGGAAACGGCCTGTCTGGCACAAAACCCGTAGGCGCTGCCCGGGGCCGGGTTGGGGCAGTCGGCCTTTGCCCTCCTCCTCCCGGGAGGCTGCCCGGGAAGTCCCGCCCGCAGACACCGCCCTCCCGGCTGACCAGTGGCGCGGCAGGCGGGGCGGGGGCCAGGAGGTGAGTCAGGGCGCGGGCCGCGGACCCGGGTGGAGGCTGGAGCCGGCCCAGCGCAGCCCGGAGAGGAGGAAGCAGGCCTGGCGGCGCGGCCCCGCCCGAGTGGCCCGACGGTGACCCGGGGTCAGGCCGGGCCGCGGCCCCCCAACCCTCTCCTGAGCTCGCCCGCACTCACCTGCTGCCGCGGCGGCTTCTAGCCCGGCCGGGGGCGTCCGAGGCCAGGCCGCCGCCGGGGCGCGCCCCCTTTCCGCGTGGGGATCCCGCGGGCGGCGCTCCGCTCAGGGCGACACAGCGGCCGGGCCCGGGGCGCGCGGGCACGCGAAGAGCGGCGACGCGGGACAAGGCGGGCGGGCGGACAATGCGGCCGGCGGAGGCCCGCGCTGCGCGAGTGGGGCCGGGCGGCGCGCGTGTGGCCGACTCTGTATGTGTGCGCCTGTCAGTCAACGCTGACAGGCCGCAGCCCATTGGCCAGGCCCTGCCGGCCGTCACCGCCCACCGCCGCCACCCATTGGCCGGTTTGAACACAAAGCCCCGGCTCGCCCCGCCCCCGCGTAGGCCCCGCTGCCCTGCGCGCTCAGCCTAGGAGTCCGCGCGTGGGAGGCGCTGGGCGGGCGGGGACCCCGGGCTGCGGGAGGACGCGACGGGAGCCTGTGCTGGGGCTCGGGCTCAGCAGGGCACTGGACTCCCGATCTGGCGGCTCAGAACACCTGAGACAGCTCTGAGCGCCCCCACGCGCGCCTGCAGCCTGGTTCACCAGGCCGGCGTCCGAGGGGAGGGTGGGAGCCCTGGGAGCGGCAGCGCGTGGGTGGCCCTTGGTGCGCTCTCGGTGAGGCTGTCGAGGGCTTGCTCAACACCCGGCACCAGTGCCGTTGTCCTCTTAGCCGGCCATTTCTACACCCATTTTTCAGACAAGGAAACAGGTTGCTAATTTGGGGATTCCAGACATGCTGGGAGGCCCTGCCTCTTCCCAAGCTTTACCCAGAGCACCCAAGTTTCACGACAGCTCTTCTATTTTTTGTTTGTTTTAAACAGATTTTCTATTTTATTTAAATAGAGACGAGATCTCACTATGTTTGCCTAGGCTGGTCACGAACTCCTGAGCTCCAGTGATCCTCCCGCCTCGGCTTCCCAAAGTACTAGGATTACAGGTATGAGCCACCGCGCCCGGCCAGCTCTTCTGTTTTAAGGACGGTGCTTGCTGCACTTGAGCTGTGGGAAGGCAGGGCTGGCCACTCATTCTTCTACCTTACTCAGACTTGGAACGAGTTCTCAGCGTTTGAGTAAAATGCTGCCTGACTCCGGGGGTCCTGTTCCTTGGCTCCCCATCCGCCAACTGTACAGATAGAGCAGGTGCACAGCTTGGGATGAATCTCTTTCTGTGCCAGCCCTTCTAAGGGCAGATGAACAGTCGTTATTTTACTTTTAAAGTACCAAGAGGAAACGAGACAAGAATGACAAAATCACCGAGGCAGGAACAGGAAGGCTGTGGGGTCGGAGGATTGAGGAAAGGCAAAACCCTCATGCTAAAGTGGCTTCAGCCCAACTCCAGACAAAAACAGTCCCCTTTCCTGGGCCTCCATTGCCTGCTCTGGAAAGAGAAGAGTCTCCTGCTGGCCATTATCACTCCTAGGTTTAGACTGCAAGCTCTTTGAGGACATGGACAAGCTCTCCAGAGCCTGGTACCGAGCCTGGCTCCGGTCTGAGTGTCTGCTGAATGGAGCAATGAAAGGAGAATTCAAATCAGACGTAGGGGCAGCATCCAGGTAGGGGAAGGGCCTCTCTGACTCCTCATCTCTGGGATGCTCAACTCCAGAATTCTGTCCTAACCACTTCTATGGAGTTTCCACATCCTACCTCCTCCATTGCACAGCCTGCTTCCCCCTCTCCGGGGGTCCTGGCAGACAGGGGGGTCTGGCCTTGCTGGGGTCGGAGGGGAGTCCAGGTCCCCTCCCAGGATGTGCTGAGTGGATATGTGAGGCTCATGCCCACAGGCTGACTGAAGGCAGGCCCCTCTTAAACTCTGCATCCTCTGGGGGCTGGGAGCAGGCAGAATAATGGTCGCTACAGGAATTCGGTACTAATGCTTGGAATCTGTGACTGTTATCTACATGCAAAGACTTTGCAGATGTGACTAAAGATTTTGAAATGAGATTATCCTAGATTATCAGGGTGGGCCCTAGGTGTAACACAAGTAACCCTTTAAGAGAAAGATAGGGGCTGGGCACTGTGGCACACGCCTATAATCCCAGCACTTTGAGAGGCTGAGGCAGGTGGATTGCTTGAGCTCAGGAGTTTGAGACCAGCCTGGCCAAATTAGTGAGACCCCCCCCACCGCCCATCTCTAAAAAAGAAAAACAAAAAAAGAAAATAATTAGCTGGGCATGGTGGTGTGTACCTGTAATCCCAGCTACTCAGGAGGCTGAGGTGGGAGGATAGCTTGAGCCTGGGAAGTCAAGGCCACAGTGAGCCAAGATCAAGCCACCACACTCCAGCCTGGGTGACAGAGCAAGACTCTGTTTCAAAACAAACAAAAAACCAAAGACAGGCAGAGAAGACGAGGAGAGGGCAATGTGACCATGGAGGAAGAGACTGGAGTGATGAAGCCACAAGCCAAGGAATCAGAATAATAATAAGTGTCCTGTGTGCCACACCAATGAGCTCTGTGGCCTTGGACAAGTCAATGGGGCTCTCTGGCCTTCATTTCCTCTTGCATGAGGGTCACATGGGCAAAGGACTTCTGAACTACTTCATCCCAAAGGGGTTTTATCACCATGATCTTTGTGTGGAGACGGGAGGAGGTTGGGCCCTTGGTTTGTCCTGGACCCATCATCTGTCAGGTGGGCTTCTCTGTGCTGCCAGAGAGCAGGGCCTCCCCTCTAACACCCCACGTGATGGTGGAATGTGCTGTGTGCCTGTCTGCCTCCCCCATGGACACTGGACAGTGACAGGTCGTGGTGGGTGTTCAGCGTCCTATGAACACGAGTTAAGGAAGAGCCTCCAGTCACCTTCCTGCAACCCAGGCCAGCTCCACGTCTCCCTCCCTGCTGTCAGCATCAGTCAGCAGCCAGGGTGTCGGCGTCTGTCATTTAACCATCACAGGCAGGCCTTGGCGGGGGCGGGGGACTTTTATGTCAGGCATTCTGGCTGCAGGAACTCGCTTGGCAGCTGTCAGAGGGCGGTAACCTCAGGGGAACTTGGCGACCGACCCTCCCTCCAACTCCCGGGGGCTGTTTCTCTGCACCCTTGGGGATCTGATGTGGGCTCCCTATTCCACCCCACCCAGTCTGGTGACAAAGGCTGCGTATTTACAGAATCTTTCATCCTGAGAGCTCAAAGAGCTCCATCACCAGGTGACAACCGCAGTTAAACTCATTTTATGGAAGAAGGCTACTCTGAGGAGTGTAGGCGTGGGATCCAGGTTACAAAGTGGGTCAGCTAGGGTGCCAGGAACACAACGTGGGTCCCTGACTGAGGGGGACAGTCTTAGGCATGCAGAGATTTGGCCAGACTCTTATGGGTGACTGTGCCTTAGTCACCTCTGTCCCCCACACCTATTAGAGTACCTGGCTCCTAATAAATGCTCAATAAACGTTCATCGAGCGACTGCCTGACTGCAGCTTCCCAATCTTAAATCACCAGCTCCCCAGTGTGGTTGCAGACGCAGATCTCCTGCAGGCCTCACCTGCACTCCTGGGGCCTCACCCCAAGGCCTCTCCTACTCCTGAGCCCTTACTCAGGCTGTGCCTCAGCCTGGAACGCCTTTCCTTGTTTCTCTGCCTGATGACATTCTAATCTTTCGGCCGGGTGCAGTGATGAATGCCTGGAATCCCAGCACTTTGGGAGGCCAAGGCAGGCAGATCCCCTGAGGTCAGGAGTTCGAAACCAGCCTGGCCAATATGGTGAAACCCTGTCTCTACTAAAAATACAAAAAAATTAGCTGGGCATGGTAGTATATGCCTATAATCCCAGCTACTTGGGAGGCTGAGGCAAGAGAATTGCTTGAACCCGGCAGGCAGAGGTTGCAGTCAGCTGGCACTCGGTAGGTGTAAGCTCCAATTAGCCGTCATTGTCACCAACACCCTGAGCACAGTAGCTGGCTGAGTGTGTGCTGCCCACATGGAGGAAGGCCTGAGCTGGCTGTGCACTCACAAGGGAGGCTGGGGCAGCGCTGGAGCTCCCGAGGGCACCGATCCATGGGCCAGAACTCAGGGGCTGACATAGTCTGCTTGCCCCATGTCCAGGGTGTTCCTCCTGGACTCAGCCTCTTCATACATCCACCAGCTGCTCCACCTTCCGTGGGGACATTCTGGGCCAGTGGTCCAGAGAGCAGGCTTGGAATGCAGACACTCCTGGTGAACGACGTGGGCAGGTTTAACCTTTCATTGTCTTGATGTCCTCATCTGTAAAACGGGGATGATATCAATGTGTCTGTGTCATGGGAGCTCAGTACAGTGCCTGGCCCTGGGCAAGGATTGCTAACTGTCACTAACTAGCAATCAAGGCTATTTTTTTTTATTTATAAGCATTTATTTATTTAGCAAATACTTACTGCTTGCCTGTTCTGTCAATGTAAGACATGCCCCTGCCCTCCCAGGGCCCACTGTCTGGTGGAGAAGGCAGTCATGTGAGCCGATCATCACAACACTTCAGACTCGTGCCCAGGAGGGACACAGGGCTCAAAGGGACCCAGTGTGACTTTCATGGGCCCCCTCCTCCAGAAAAAGTATTAAGTATTGTGTTTTGCAACTATGTCAGTATCCACAAGCCGGCTAGGTTATATCCATTTTTTTCCCTTCTGATTAAACAAATAATTAAAACATTTCTGTCGGCCCCTGAAAATTCATGGCCCTGGCCCTGGGCCTGCTGTGCCTAGTGGAGAGTTGGTCTGGCCCTGACTCTCGTAACCAGATTTGGGGAGTCAGAGAAGCTGCTGGAGAAAGAGACCTCTGGAGAAAGAAAGGGCAAGAGGAGTAGCCGGGGACAGAGGGGACAAGAGTACCAGGCAGAGGGGATAGCAGCGAGAGCGCTCAGCTCACTGGTGGGGAAGCTGCCAGATGAGCCAGGCCCCCTGCGTGGAGACAGCTGGCAGAGCCGCCTCCGCCCATCCAGCCCTGTCACTGCAACCTCCAGCTCTGTCCCTTGGGCTAGCTGGAACGCCATAGCACAACCTGAGTGCCCCCGACCCCAGTAAAAACTCCCCGGTCTACCCACCTCTCCCTCCTGCAGGGCTGCAGCCCCCAACCCCTGCTCTGGTCTTGGCTTTTTTGTCTGTAGAGCAGGGGGAGTAATTGCCCTGCCCCCTTCCCTGCCAGGTGTCTGTGGAGGCAGAGGAGGTGGGAGGACCCTCTAGGCCACCAGTTCTCACAGCAGTGTTGCTGTGGGTGTGGCCTGTGTGCTTCCCATGCAGGGACACTCAGCACCCAGCTGTCAGCACTGTAGCCTGTACGCAGTGAGTCACTGAGGGTGGTCCCCAGGGAAGCCGGAGGGCTGGTGGGCCTTGGTTATAGCTGAGGGCATTTGAACCTGGGACCCCAGTTCATTCAGTCCTCCTTTGTGCCCACTGCCCCTCCCCCAGTGCCTCTGTTTCCCTGGGGACGGTGCTTCCTGACAGCCAGAGGGATCCAGGTGTAGGGAGTCTGGGTGGGTGGCCTTGATGGCACATAGCTGCATGTGGGCAGCTGCCCAGCTCGGCTTGACTCGGCTCTGCAGTCAAGCACGTCGGGCGGCACCTCCCAGGGCCCTGTCCATGCACCTGTGCGTCATATGCAGGACGGCCTGCGGCTGCCAGCCCGGGGCCTCAGGGGCTTGAGACGCAGGAAGTGGCTCTGCGGTAGGGCATAGTGGCCAGGAGCTGTGGGCTGGAGAGGGCAGCTTGTTGATGCTGAAGGGAGGGACGGTGGGGCAGGATCAACTGAGCCATGGACCAGGGCTGTCCCCTCCCCTCCATGTCCAGGAGAGGCTCACCTCCAGGTGGGTGTGAGAAGGTGAGAGTGTGTGTGAATGTATGAGTGTGTGAATGTGTGTGTATGAGTGTGAGTGTGTGTGGGGAGTGTGTGTGCGAGTGTGTGAATGTGTATGTATGTGTGTGGGGTAGTGTGTGGGAGTGAGTGAATGTATGTGTGCATGTATGTGTGCGAGTGTGACTGTGAATGTGTGAGTGTGCGAGTGTGACTGAATGTGTGAGAATTGTGTGTGAATGTGTGAGAATTGTGTGTGAATGTGTGTGCATGTTTGTGTGACTGTGCAAGTGTGTGTGTGACTGTGTGTATGAGTGTGTGTGTGGGGAGTGTGTGGGGAGTGTGTGTGGGGAGTGAGTGTGTGTGAATGTGTGTGTGCGAGTGTGTGAATGTGTGAGTGTGCGAGTGTGAATGTGTGAGAATTATGTGTGTGAATGTGTGTGCATGTTTGTGTGAATGTGTATGTGTGTGTGAATATGTGTGTAAATGTGTGTGCATGTTTGTGTGAATGTGTGTGCAAGTGTGTGTGTGAATGTGTGTGTGTGAACCGATGCCTGCTCTGGCGACCTCTCCTCTGTTCCCTGGACTGGCTTCCCGAGCTTGGGCCACAGGGGCTCTGAGGGTCCCCTGGGTCATGGTCTTCCCTCTCTCCTTTGAGTCTGGGGTGCTCGGAGCTCCCCTGTTTTCGCCTCCTTTTCTGTGCCCAGGTTCTTTTCTCGGTGACCCCATCCTCCTCTGTTTGATTCTCAACAGCTCGGCTCTTAGGGCCAAGGTGGCTGCGGTGATTTGTAATTCAGGCAATTTCTTAATCTTCTTCTTCTGGCCTCTCCCCAGGCCAGCCCCCACCCCTCCTCAGCTCCCTCAGCGCCAGGTTCCTGCCCCCACCCCATGCCCACCCAAGTCCTGCCCAGGACATGCTTTTTGGATCCTGTGCCCCCCTCTCCCTCCCACAGGCTCAAACCGTTCCCCCTGGGACCCCCTTGGCACAGCCCCGCCTCCTCCTCCAAGACAGACGGGCCTTCTGCCCCCATGGGGCCTCTTGCTACACTGTCCCCTTCTCCAGTGAGCTTCAGTCCCTGAACTTGACTCTGGATGGTTTCTGCAGCTTCCTGGCTGCCCCCTCCCCTCCTCTCCGCTCCAGCCTCCACAAAGCTGCCAGGCGGATGTTCCTGAAGCAGGGGCTGGACCCGGCCACCTGCCTGCAGCCGATCATCCGTGCATGGCTCATCAGCCCCACGGCCAAGTCCATGGCCTGGAGGCCCCTGTGACACGGCCTCTATCTGCCCCTCTGCCTCATGGCCTCCCCTCCCCTCCTTCCCCGCTAACTGTGTAGAAAAGAATGAACATAGCAGGCTGGAGACAAAGGCCTGCCTGCAAGGCTGGCCCTGGGCTGGCATCTGGGAAGCTGGATTTTGGGAGGATTCCCACCATTCCCTAAGAAGACCAGCTCACAGTGCCAGAACTGTTTCTACACACAGTGTGTCCACGATGCACGCCGGCTTTCCTTCTTGGGGGCTGGAATTCCGGTACGTGCCAGGCAGAGGGTGCCCATGAACCAGCCCCTGGGCTGAACCCCGGGCACTGAGTCTCTTTTGGGTGTCCCTGGTAGACAACATTCCCGTGTTGTCACCACTTGTTCTGGAGGGATTGATTACATCCTGGTAACTCCAGTGGGTCCGCTGGGGGAAGATTTTTTTTCTTTTTTTTTTTTTTTTCGAGACGGAGTCTCGCTCTGTCTCCCAGGCTAGAGTACAGTGGCCCAATCTCGGCTCACTGCAAGCTCCGCCTCCTGGGTTCACACCATTCTCCTGCCTCAGCCTTCCGAGTAGCTGGGGCTACAGGCGTCTGCCACCACGCCCAGCTAATTTTTTTTTTTTTTTGTATTTTTTGTATTTTTAGTAGAGACGGGGTTTCACTGTGTTAGCCAGGATGATCTCGATCTCCTGACCTTGTGATCTGCCCACCTCGGCCTCCCAAAGTGTTGGGATTACAGGCATGAGCCACCACGGCTGGCCTTTTTTTTTTTTTTTTTTCACCTTTAAGCTCTGTTGGACTTGATGGGAAAAGATTCTTTTTTCTTTTTCTTTGAGACAGAGTCTCGCTTTGTTGCCCAGGCTGGAGTGCAGTGGTACAATCTTGGCTCACTGCAACCTCCGCCTCACGGGTTCAAGCGATTCTCCTGCCTCAGCCTCCCGAATAGCTGGGATCACAAGCATGTGCCACCACACCCAGCTAATTTTTGTATTTTTAGTACAGACAGGGTTTCGCCATGCCAGCCAGGCTGGTCTCGAACTCCTGACCTTAGTTGATCCACCAGCCTCGGCCTCCCAAAGTGCTGGGATTATAGGCATTAGCCATCGCGCCCAGCCAGTCCAAGTCTTCTTGACCAGGGCAGTTGAGGTGGAGGCTCCCCCAACTTCTCTCATTTTTCATTATTAGCCTCGCGAGCGTGTTATAAACAAAGGCTGATTGTCACGCAGTCTTTGGGGAGTCCTCCTGTCTGTGAAGCAGAGTGACCCTGAAGGTCAAGCTGGCGACAGTGGGCAGGAGGCCTGGCTTGGTCCACGTCCGATGGCAACACTACTCCACCGGACAGGGGTTAGGGACACTCCTCCTTCCACACTCTTGTGCTGGAAAAGATGTCAGGCTGGGCAGCTGGGGAAAGAACCCCAGGCAGCTGAAAAACAATCCCGGCTTTGGCTGTTGGAAACACCCCCAGCTTTTTTTTTTTGTTTTGAGACGGAGTCTCGCACTGTCATCCCGGCTGGAGTGCAGTGGTGCAATCTTGGCTCACTGCAACCTCCGCCTCCCAGGTTCAAGTGATTCTCCTGCCTCAGCCTCCGGGGTAGCTGGGATTACAGGCTCCCACCACCACGCCTGGCTAATTTTTTATTTTTATTTTTGTATTTTTAGTAGAGACGGGATTTCACTATGTTGGCCAGGCTGGTCTTGAATGCCTGAGCTCGTGATCCACCCACCTCAGCCTCCCAAAGTGCTGGGATTACAGGCGTGAGTCACTGTGCCCGGCCGGAAACACCCCCTGCTTTTTAGTCCTTGGGGTGGACGATGCTGTCCCAACCCTCAGGAAGGACGCTGGGTATCGGGGCCACAGGGATCTCTAACTGAAGCCACCCTGGCCTCAGCCTCAGTGACCCTCTGCCCTGGTGACAACTAGAAGGGGACTGTCCCTGCAGCAGGATGGCCACCCCGACCCCACCAGCCATGCCTCAGGTGTGGGAGTGGAACCTCGTCCACAGAAGCTGCCCCTTATGTGTTACAGGACCTCATCAGCCACCCACCTCTCAGAGGACAAGAGTGTTTGTGGGGTTACTACGAAGGTTAAATGAAATTATTTTTATTTCAAATGATTTTTAAAAAATCATTTAAAATATTATGACTTGGCTGCGTGTGGTGGCTCATGCCTGTAATCCCACCACTTTGGGAGGTCAAGGTGGGCAGGTCACTTGAGGTCAGGAGTTTGAGACCAGCCTGGCCAACATGGTGAAACCCCATCTCTACTAAAAGTACAAAAATTAGCCGGGCGTGGTGGTGGGCGATTGTAATCCAGCTACTCGGGAGGCTGAGGCATGAGAATCACTTGAACCCAGGAGGTGCAGGTTGCAGTGAGCCGAGATCATGCCACTGCACTCCAGCCTGGGCGACAGAGCAAGACTGTGTCTGAAACATAAATAAATAAATAAAATAAAATAAAATAAAATAAAATAAAATAGTATGACTCAATGAATAATCTGTGCCGCACATTTTAGCATCAAGAAGGGGTGGGGCTGTGTATCCCTGGGCCTCCTCAGGCCTAAGACTCTGAGTCTGTGTCTAAAGTCCTGGGAACCTCACTTGTGGTGGTTCATAGATGTCACCAGGTCACGGACGGTGATAGAGGACAGAACACCCCAGGGGAGGCTCTCACCTGCTCTCTCAGCACTCAGGAGAGATGAAGAGGGGTTTCTGTTCACCTCCAGACACAGGTGCACACACACCCCACACAGACACATACAGAGATACACAAAGACATAGACACCCATACATTAGAGACACACAGACACACTTGGATACATCGAAACACACACACACACAGACTCCTGAGGAGCTCTGCTAGGCCTTGGGACCTTGAAGGTTCCTGGAGAAAAGGTAGGAAAGGGGCTCCCCCAGGCCACTTGGGGTAACAGTGGGGGGCTCCCCATGTAGCCCTTGCAGCCACTGTCACCCTGGAAGTGCTCAGATTGGGAAAGGCTCTGTCAACCTGGGGAAGGGGCCACAGGGGACTCCAGTGGGGCTCAGTGGGGCTCAGGGGCCACCCAATGAGCTGGGAGTCAGGAGCCCCTGCTCTCATCCAGTGCTCTAGGACAGGCTACAGGTAGGTGGGCTGGTTGCTTGCCAGCCATTCTGACCAACTACTCAAAGCCCAAACCTCTCTGAGCCTCACTGGCCCACAGGTAGAAGGAGGAGGTGGCCAGACAGCAGTTTGCCAGAATGTTTCCTAAGATCTGAGGACAGGATCCCTGCCGACTCCCCCTACTTCGACTAGAGCTGTTCTGCTCTTGTTGACACACTGGGGTTCCCTGGGCAAATTGATTTGAAAAAAGGGATTCTTCTGCCAAAGAAAAAACAACGACAACAAAAAAAAGACAACTGGCCTGGCCAGCTGCCCTGTGACTCACCCTGGCTTGGCGCCTGCCACCTGTATCCAGGATGAGGATGAGCAGCGGGAATCCTTCTGACCCAGGCACAGCAGGCGAGTCTGTCTCCCCCTAAGGGCAGCTGGGAGAGTCATGGGCATAGCTTGGCTGAGGAGCTCCAGTGGACCCGGGCCCACCCCAGTCATGGGGCAGTGGTTGGCCAGGCTGGGCCCAGGGAAGGGGGATTGATGTCTCATAGGCTCGGGTCTCGTGGAAAGGCCGAGGGGCTGTCAGCAGACATGGCCCCATGTGCACCCTGAACTCAGGGAAGGATGTTGGCTCTGTCCGTATTCCTCTCTGGGCCTCAATTCTCCAAGAGAAGGGCATGGCCATTGACTGCTTTCATTATCTTGTGCCAGGCATGGGGTTCCCAGTGAGTGAGACCCCGCAGGGCTGTCCTCTGGTGCAGAGAAGAGGGATTTGTGGGGTCACACCAGGACTCACATAATCACGTAATGTCCTTATAGTCTCTTTAGTCCTGCTTCAGGTTGCTCCTCTTTTTTTTTTTTTTTTTTGAGATGGAATTTCGCTCTTGTTGCCCAGGCTGGAGTGCAATGGCGCGATCTTCGCTCACCGAAACCTCTGCCTCCCGGGTTCAAGCCATTCTCCTGCCTTAGCCTCCTGAGTAGCTGGGATGACAGGCATGTGCCACCACGCCTGGCTAATTTTGTATTTTTAGTAGAGGAGGGGTTTCTCCATGTTGGTCAGGCTGGTCTTGAACTCCCGACCTCAGGTGATCCACCTGCCTGGAACACTCCCAAACATAGCTAGCTGCATGGCCCATTCCCTCCCTGGCCCTCTGCTCCGGAGTCCCACTGACGTCAGGATACCCTGGCAGAGGGCAGGGGCACTCATGCTAGGCCAGGGATGGCCACTGCTGGTCCTGGGTGGAGGGGCCACCGCGGCACGCCTTCCACAGCCCCAGGGACACCTGCCAGACAGACCATGGGCGCAGCTTCACCTCCCGGGGCTTTGGCTCCTTTACCTGCTAAAAGTGGGGTAGTGACGTCTGCCTTGAGGGGCTGTAGATAGGCCACAGTGAGAACATGGCTCAGGGCTGTGCACATGCCCACCTCCCTTCCTCCCCTGGCTTCCTTCCCCAAACAGCCCACAGGCAGGCCATTCTAAAGTTGGGGGAAATGGGCCTGGATCCCTCAAGAACACGAGGCTTTGAGCCTGCTCTGGACTTACTTGTCTGCTTGGCCACATTAGCTGTATGATCCTGGCAGCGCACCTGGCCGCTGTTTCCCCGCCCTGCCTCCTCAGGTGCACCCACAGCTGTACGCGGTTCTAGAGGGACGCTCCTGGGAGGGGGTTGTTTTTTGAGGAGGAGGGGGCAGTATGGAGCAGGCCACGGTCCCTTTTCAGGGTGACTGTAGGCTTGCAGGGTGGGGTGGACTCTGTTCTAGAGGTGACACTCCCAGCCACAAAAAGGATGCCAAGAGGGTCTGGCCCTGCCTGCATTTTCCCTAAACCCAGATACTGGGGCCTGTGCATACTACAGCGGGTAGGGAGCCCCCTTCCCCTGCAGGCAGCTCAGAACTGCCCCACTTTAG
This sequence comes from Pan troglodytes, assembly GCF_028858775.2. NCBI lineage: Eukaryota > Metazoa > Chordata > Mammalia > Primates > Hominidae > Pan > Pan troglodytes. The sequence goes on from NC_086016.1 coordinate 40,773,586, forward strand.
GCAAACCTAAGTGAAGAATCCGAAGATGCTGTGGAGGGAATGTTGGAGTGTTCCCCAGAGCTTCCCCATCCAATTCCATTATCTTATCCCCTGGGGGAAGAGGATGAACCAGTCACTCCCACGAGCTCCCAGAGAGGCACCCAGCATGGACAGCAGCACTGGGGCAATGAGATTTGGGCACCCAGGTGGGAGCTCTTGGAATAACCTTCTGAAAGGAGGGGCCTCGGAGTGTGGAGGCAAGAGCAGTGGGAGGAAGAGGTGGGTGATGATTGCCAACGGGACCACCAGGTCCCAGGTGTCTCCCTGGCCAGGACCTGAGCACCTTCCCCTCTGCCCTCAGGGGCCCTGTGAGACCGGCAATACTGAGCGGCAACATGGGGTGAGCTCGGAGTGGGAAGAGGAGGAGCTGAAGCCCGCAGGCCTGCAGCTGCAGCAAGGTGCAGACCTGCCTGCTCTGAGGTGGCTGCTGTAGGACCTACACAGGTAGGGCATGCAGCAGGTGCTCAATAAATATTTGTGGCTGGGCGCAGTGGCGAGAAGGTGGGGGAGCCTCCACCTCAGCTGCCCTAGTCAAGAAGCCTTAGACTGGCTGGATGCGATGGCTAATGCCGGTAATCCCAGCACTTTGGGAGGCTGAGGTGGGTGGATCACCTGAGGTCAGAAGTTTGAGACCAGCCTGGTCAACATGGTGAAACCCCATTAGTATTAAAAATGCAAAAATTAGTCGGGTATGGTGGCAGGTGCCTGTAATCCCGGCTACTAGGGAGGCTGAGGCAGGAGAATCGCTTGAACCTGGGAGGGGGAGGTTGCAATGAGCTGATCACACCACTGCACCCTGGCCTGGGCGACAGAGCAAGACTTTGTCTCAAGAAAATAAATAAATAAATAAATAAATAAATAATAAATAAATATTTGTGACTGAAGAGCAGAAGGAGGTCAGGCCTGACTCGAAGCCACCACACCTTTTCTCACTTGGGCCCAACGAGTGTGACGAGGCTGAGCCTCAGAGAAGGGTGAGGTGAGCCCCCCAGCACCCTTCCAGCAGTCCCCCTCAACTGCAGTCCTCCCAGTGTCTCCCCCAAGTCCTCCCAGGGCTTGGCCAGCCCTCCCAGTGTCCTCCCAGCGCCCTGTTGATGAGCCATGTTATGCCCACATGTGGCCATGAGAGGTCGCCCTGCGCCGCCGGCTGCAGCGAGACTGCGTGGTGGAGGAAGGAGCTCATCTTGGAGAAATAGCAGGATGTGGCCAGGGCAGGATTGGAGGATTGTATTATACAGAGGGGCAGGGGTGCAGGGATTCCCAACTTTCTGCTGAACAGCGCACCGTAAAGGGGTCCCTTGGGGCATAGAGGAGAGATGAGCCCAGGGAGGGGGCGGCTGGCCCCAGAGACACACAGCAAGCCCATGGCAGAACCAGAGGGTCCCCCGACCCAGGCCCTCACCTCCTGGGCTTGAAGAGGGCCTGCCTGTGTTTGGGGCACGTCACGGTCAGCCTCAGTTGGGTACCCAAGACTTCTGGACTGCAAGGTGGAGATGAGGTCAGAGAGGACAGGGCTGGGGACAGGGAGCGTGGGCTGGGGGCTGAGGGAGGAATTGGCTGACCCGAGGCCACAGTATCCTCCCTCACTGGAGGTCCTGCAGGTCATGCTGGTCACCCCTGTTGATGTAGAAGTGGAGCTGGGTGGGGCCTGGCTTGGTGGCTCTGCCAACTTGGTTTGGACCTCACTGATCCTGGGTCCCCAGACTTGAGGATTAGAGCTGGGCCCTGCTGAGAGGTGGTGGGACCAGGCCATGCTGGGCCTCGCAGGTCAGGTTGAAACATTGGGTTTTGTCCAGGGAAGTGGATAAACTGTTGGCTGGGAGGTTAGGCCACGCTAACCAGCATGGTCCCTCTGGTTATCGTCAGGCAAGAAGTAAGTGGGAGCTGACTTAGGAGGCTGCTGCTCTCCGTGCCTATAGCATAGCTTGAGGCCCAGCTCCATCCCTTACTGGCAGAGCAGGTTACCGGCCCTCGGACCTGGAAGAAGGGGCCTGTGTTCCTCAGGCCTGGCCCTGTGGCATCCCTCTCCTGCAGGAAGCCCTTCGTGGCTCCCCACTGTGGGCCCAATAACACATGTGTCTTGCCCAGCCCCGTCTTCAGCGCTATGCACTCGTCACTCATAGCTCGTTGGCTGCAGTGCCCTGACCGCTCCTCATCTCCCTGGGGCCTACTGAAATCTCTTCCAGCCCCAACTCAAATGTCCCTTCCTCTGAGAAGCCCTCCCGGCCAGCCCTGGGCATCGAGGCCTCCACTCCTCTGGGCTCCCTGGCACTTCCGGCCCCTGGGAACTCAGTGGTCATGTTGGCCGAGTCTGCAGTCAAGGCCCCTGCGGGAAGAGAGCTGCTGCTGGTGGCAGGGATGGGCCGTATCTGGCCATTCCAGGGTCCAGTGGCAAATACAGCATTCAACAAAATGGATGGAGAGGAAGGGAAAAGAAGGGAGCCCGGGACAGAGAAACCGGCTGAGACCCTGTCCTGGAGCCCCTGAGCGTCTGAGCTGTACAGGCCTCACGCAGCCCCCTTGCTTCTCACTGCACTGGGGGCCGGAGGGGCTTGGCTCCAGCCCGGGTACCCAGCACTCTCCTGGGGTCCGGCCTGCTGGAGCCTTATTGAGGAGAAGACAGGGCTGGGCTCCAGAATACTCATTACAGGATGTGTGCCCACCCTGGACAAACCTCTGAAGACGCCAGCCCATCACCAACGTGCTACTGCCTTCTTCAGCTCCACAGGGTCCCTGCGCTGGGGCAAGGACCAGCTAGCCCCATCAGAGATGCCCCTCCCCCTGAATCCTTGAGGCCCTCCTTTCACAGTGGCATTTCTGATGTCCGGTGGGTCGCCTTTCCCTGTTCAGCACCCTGTCTCCATCCTGGCGCGTGCTCCCTGCCCCCAGCCCACCCTCCGGGAGGGAGCTGCACCTGCCATGTGGGTGCTGTCGCCTCCTTCCAAGCCACCCATTTCCATGCCTTGCCTCAGCCAATGAAGCCCACACAGGTCTGACCCCTGCCTGTCTCTCCAGAGGCATCTCTTACAACCCCCTCACCCACGTGGCCCCCTTGCCCTGGCTGCACCAAATGGCCTTGTTTTCTTTCTTTTCTTTCTTTTTTTTTGAGATGGAGTTTCGCTCTTGTTGCCCAGGCTGGAGTACAATGGCGCGATCTTGGTTCACTGCAACCTCTGCCTCCTGGGTTCAAGTGATTCTCTTGCCTCATCCTCCCAAGTAGTTAGGACGACAGGCATGCGCCACCACACCTGGCTAATTTTGTATTTTTAGTAGAGATGGGGTTTCTCCATGTTGGCCAGGCTGGTCTGGAATTCTGGACCTCAGGTGATCCGCCTGCTTCGGCCTCCCAAAGTGCTGGGATTACAGGTGTGAGCCACCACGCCCGGCCAATGGCCTTGTTTTCTAAAAATGTCACGCTTCTTTGTTTTCAGCACTGTGCACACACTCCTGGCTCCTCCTCAATCCCATCCTCTTGTATTGACCTTCAGCTCCTTCCTAGAGATCCAGTTCAAATGTCCTTCCTCTGGTCTCTGCCCCTGTCCTGGGCACTCTCAGTACCCAGAATGGCACTCTGCATACAGAGCTGTTCCTGTTGTCTCCTGCGTCTGCCTAAATGCAAGGTTCTCAAGTGTGGCAACCATGTCACACTGTTCTGTGTTACTGGCCCCAGCAGAGGCCAGCACAAAGAATGGGCTGAAAAGTTTGGTGAATGAATAAGTGGATGACAAGGGCATTTACTTAATAAACAATGATTGAGCACCTGCTGGGTACACAAGCCCATACCGAGCCTCGTAGTGGGTGCTGTAACACCAAGCCCCTCAGCTGGGGCAAATGCCTGGAGAGCAGTCAAAGCAGGGAGGTTCTGCTCGCCGCCCTGCCCCAGGGTGAATAGGAAAAGCTCCAGAGAAGCTTTGCAGGGCACTCCTGCTGGAAGCACCCTCTGGAACATCTGCCCGGTGCCCCCTCGGCTCTGCCAGTTCCTTCAGGAGGCCCCTTTAGAGTCTGTGTACCCTGGGAACCAGAGTGAGTCTGTGTTTCCTCTGCATAGGGCCCAGCACCTCACAGGAGCCCCTGAATATTTGCTGAATGATGGCTGGAAAGACCACCAGGACAGCAGGCTGGTCCCCAGTTGCAGGCGAGACTGAAAGCTGTTGTCATGTCAGAGGCTTGTGAACCAGAGCAACTCCATCTTGAATAGGAGCTGGGTAAAATACGAGGCTGAGACCTACTGGGCTGCATTCTCAGGCGGTTAAGGCATTCTAAGTCACAGGATGAGACAGGAGGTCGCCACAAAATACAGGTCATAAAGACCTTGCTGATAAAACAGTTTGCAGTAAAGAAGCCGGCCAAACCCCACCAAAATCAAGATGGCGACGAGAGTGACCTCTGATCGCCCTCACTGCTACACTCCCCTCAGCGCCATGACAGTTTACAAATGCCATGGCAACGTCAGGAAGTTACCCTATATGGTCTATAAAGGGGAGGCATGAATAATCCACCCCTCATTTGGCATATCATCAGAAATAACCATAGAAATGGGCAGCCAGCCGCACTCAGGGCTGCTCTGTCTATGGAGTAGCCATGCTTTATTCCTTTACTTTCCTAGTAAACTTGCTTTCACTTTACTCTATGGACTCACCCTGACTTCATTCTTGCACGAGATCCAAGAACCCCCTCTTGGGGTCTGGATCCAGATCCCTTTCCTGTACAGTCACAGGCCTAACATGAGACCCAGAGCCAAGCTGGCCTCTTACTTGCTGCTTACCACCCTCTGGCAGCCGCTGCTGATGACAGAAGCGTTATGACCCCCTCTGCGGCTGCTTCCCCAGAACCTCATCCTCCCAGTGACCCTCTGGGCTCAGCTAGCAAGGACTTCTTCCCATTTTACCCACAAGGAGAATGGGGCTCAGGAGACGAAGCCACACGGCTGGCATGGGGTGGGGCCGGCATTGGAACTCAGGTCTCACTGCAAAGCCCAAGCTCTCTCCCCGCTGGGCTGCCCTTGAACAGCACCTTCCCTCCCACCCATGGGTTCCACTTGTGTTGGATTTTCATCTTTTCCTAGGATCCAGGTCTAAGTGGAGTGACTGTGAGTCCCAAACGGACCTGAGGCCTTTCATGAGGGGCCTGGAAATTTGGCCGAGGGCATCAGAAGTCAGAGGACAAAGTTCAGCCCCTGACCCAGTCCTTGCTGATACACCTCCTGGAAAAGTTTTCTCTTTTTTCTTCCTTGTTTTTTTTTTTCAGAAGGAGTCTCACTCTGTCACCCAGGCTGGAGCACAGTGGCGCGATCTTGGCTCTCTGCAACCTCCACCTCCTGGCTTCAAGCGATTCTCCTGCCTCAGCCACCTGAGTAGCTGGGATTACAGGCACGTGCCACCACGCCTGGCTAATTTTTATATTTTTAGAAGAGACAGAGTTTCACCGTGTTGGTCAGGCTGGTCTCGAACTCCTGACCTCAAGTGATCCACCGACCTCAGCCTCCTGAAGTGCTGGGATTACAGGCATGAGCCACTGTGCCTGGTCCTGGAGAAGTCTTTTCGATCCATCCACCCATCCACCTATCCACCCACCCATCCACTCATTTACCCATCCACCCACCCACACACCCACCCACCCATCCATTCATCCATTCATTCATTCACCCATCTATTCATCCACCCACTCAGCTATCCATCCACCCATCCACCTAACCACCTATCCACCCACCTATTCATCCATCCATCCATCCATGGACCCATCCACCCATCCATGGACCCATCCACCCATCCATCCATCCACCCATTCATCCACCCACCTGTTCTTTCATTCACTCACTTGCTAGTCACAATGCATTTTCGATTCATATCAGCCTGACCCAGTCATTGCTGATGCACCTCCTAGAGAAATCTATTCCATCCATCCACCCATCCACCCATCCATTCATCTATCTGTCCATCCGCCCATCTACCCACCCACGCATCCATCCAGTCATCCATTCCTATTTTCATTCACTCACTTGCTAGTCACAATGCATTTTCAATTTATATCAGGCCCTGGGCTAGGCATTGGGGATGCACAGAGAGATAAGACAGCCCCAGCCATCGAGTAAATAAAGCATAGCAGGTATAGACACCATGACAGAAGATGTGGCACCGTGGGGACGCAAAGTGACTATGTGTCATGGGGTGCAGTGGGGAAGGGGTTCTGGAGGAGCTGGTATCACTCTGAGCTGCTGATGTGCAGTGGAGACCTGAGGCCAGCTCCCATCCTGGCATGTCACACGTTCTCTATGACGCCATCTCCCTACTGTTAGGGGAGGGAGGAGTCGCATGGAAACTTCCAGGCTGCTTCATTGGCCATTTTGAGACTGGAAGGACAAACGCAGTGTGGACCCTGCTGGGTCAACAGCCAAGTCCTCCCACATAATTGCCATTGGGATTGTCTTTCTGGGTTCTGGTCCCAGCCACCTGGGGCCCTTGGTCACTGGACCAGGTGCATGTGCGTGTGTGGCCGCCCTGCCTCTCCTGCTTTGGCTGTGCAGGGGCCCAGTGCCTACAGGGGCTTAGAGATGATAACCTACCTACCTGGCACACCCCAGCCTTCCAGACTCCCAAGCCTCGCACCCAGAGTGGAGGCCCAAGGAAGGGATGGCCCCCCACAGCACCTGACCCAAATCTTTGATCAGCCCTTCCAACTTTAAAGCACACTCACATTCAGGGCCAGTGTCTCCTGGGGGCCCTACAGTAACTTCGGGAAGCAGGCGTAGCCGGAGCTGCGAGTCCTGTCTTGCAGGTGATGAAACTGAGATCTGAGAAGCGAAGTGGCTTGTTCAAGCTGGCAGGCAACCCTGGAGAGGGTTCAGAACTGTCACAGGCCTGCGGGGAACCCTGGCTCTGCCACTTAGGTTGTGGGTCTTCTCATCTGCACGAGGGGGACACTGAGGGCATCTCCTCACAGAATGGACGTACACATTAGGGAAGATGGGGTTGGTGAAATGCTTGGTGCTGTGCCTAGCACGTCTGAGGAATCTAATAGTTTGGGAATATTATTCAAAACGATTCGAGTCTTCTGCCTTCTAGGCGTGCTCTCCTTCCACCCCCACGGCCTTTCTAAGGATTGGAGATAGCAGCTGGCGGTGGGAGGTGGTTGCTTTAAATATGAGATGAGGAGAACGAAAGGAAATTAGGACAGGGTGGTGGCTTTTGTGGCTGCACTCTGACAACCCCCTCCCAAACCTGGACACAATTAGATGCTGCCTGCTTCTGCGCTTAAGGAGCTGAGCCTCTGCTGCACAGCTCTCACTCCTGCTGTGGGGCGTGGGTGGGGGACACTGGTTTGAGGGGGGCCCCCACAGCCCAAGGGCACACCCCCTTGCCTACCTGTAGGGTCTGTCCTCTGGAGAAGCAGGAAGTAGGTTAAACAAGATGCTGGAGTTTCTCTGCACCTCTTCCAAGGCAACATGAAATATTCACCAGATTTCTCCACAGGCCCCGCAGAGAGCTTCAAAGGTGGCTGTCCCCGCGGCAGCACGCTCCCTTCCACAGGCGACACAGGGCCTCGTGACCAAGCCCTCACCCTCCACCTTCTCACACTGACTGCCTCGGCACCTCTTGCTCCCCACTCTTGGGAGGCCTGTGGTTCTGGAGTCCCAGCAAGGGGACCTATGGTTCACTCTCTCTGATCTGGCCGGGCACTCACTGCTCTCCCAGGCAGAGGGACAGGCCCTGGGGTTGGGGCCTGTGACTCCCTTTAGACATGTCCAGACAAGGTTTCCGATTTTTGCCCCACACTGACTCTGGCTGGGCCCAGCAGAGTGGACTGGGGTGTTAGTGGGGCGAGGCCCTCCTCCCCATACTGCAGATGGCAGCGAAGAGGCAGGGTTGGTGGCAGGCCTGTGGTCGCTGCCTCCACTATAAATGCTGCAACTGCCGTGGAGGGTGCAGGGGAGGCCTGGCGATGGTGGGGGAAGCAGCTAGGAGATGGACGGCCCAAGGCGTGGCCAGGCCGCGGGGAGCCCAGCTGTCTGTGGGGGACGGGGCAGGAGGGAAGTGGACGGAAGGTCTGAGAATGCAGCGTGTGTGGAAGAGCAGGGACTATCCAGGCAGGCAGCCCAGGTTCAAGTCCCGGCTACAGCTGCTCCCTAGCTGGACCCTGGGTCAGACACTCCATCCTCCAAACCTGGGTTTCTCCATTTGTAAATAGCAACAGCAACCCCTAATTTGGAGGTCTGTTGAGAGTTACACATCAGGGTCCTGAGGGAGGAAGCCCAGTGCCTGCCAAGTGGGGGAAGCCTCCTTCCTCCTGAGCCCCAGCAAACCCCTTCACCTTCAGCCCGTCCTCTCTCCCCAGCCCCATACCCTCTCCCATCCACGGCCACTGCCCGGCTTCCCTGAACCCATTGTGAGCTTCCTGGAGCCCCTGCTCTGCACGGGCGGCTGGTTCCCTCCAACAATGGTGACTTCCCCCTCCCCACCCCCATCTCACCCCTTCCTGGGAAAATGCCAAGGCCCAGTTCAATGCCACCTCCTCTGTGAAGTCCTCCCCAGCCCCCTAGTGAGAGTCACTCTCTTCTCTGAACTCCAGATTCCCTGAACCCCGTCTTCTCTCTTCTGGCAAATGAACCTGTCTTGCTTTTCTGTTCCTGGGTCTGGCCCTCAGTAGCCTGTATGCTGGGTGGCAAGGACGGTGCCTTCTCCGTGGTCACGGCCCTCTCCTTTCAGCCCATCATCAAATGCTTATTGAATGTTACGGGCAGCAAGGGCCCTGGAAGGCCAGGTGTCCACGTCTGGCATGGGTCTTGGGGAGTGGAAGTAAAGCCACCGGGGCCAAGGAAACCCCTGGGAAACACACCTGCCATGGTTCCGTCACCTGACCTGGCCCAACGGTGACCACACCATTGTCTGGGAGCAGGAGGGGGAGACTGTGAATGACCCATTTCTGGGAAGGCAAGTGAGGAGGGATCTGCTGCAGTGACAGGAGTGACTAGGGTAGAAGGTTTGCTCGCCACCTGTGGTACCACCGTACGGTGTGACTGTGAGGGCCAGACACTGCACAAGCCTCATCTCACTGAATCTCCACCCACCCCGAGGAGCTGGTGTCAGCACCCCGTCCACAGGTGGCAAGAGGAGGGGCACAGCGATAATTTGGTGCACACCTCGGGGGTGTCACCTGTTCCAGTTGCGGTCCCAGGCCTCCCGTCAACCTCGTGAGGTGGGTGCGGTGTATCCCCATTCTACAGACAGAGCCACTGAAGACAGAGAAGTTAGGAGGAGCAGGGCCAGACCCGAACCAGCTCTGCGGGCCTCAGCACCCACGCTCCTGCCACCCCCACCACCCTGGTTGCCGGCTGAGCCAGCCTCGCTTTTTGGCGCCCACGTGCAGCAGATGAAAGCAGAGAACAGATGCAGAGCGGGCGGTAATCAGCGCAGCTATTCCAGGCCTCGGCGCCTGCTCCCCACCTCCAGCGCCGGCCCCCGCCTCTCCGTTCACTCCCTTCTGCCAATCCCTCCGCAACACCCGAGTGGCACAGGGCTCTGGCCAGGGCAGGTCTGAGGCCAAGGAGCTGCCCCATCCGCCAAGTCCCAGAGGGCCAGGACCAGATGGAAAGCCACCCAAACAGATGGTCAGCCTTGAGGCGACAACTGCGCCTTCTCGTTCTTGCTTGTCTGTCCTACTGCTCTTGGGCCGGGCGCGCACACGGCAGCAACCTTCCCCTTGGCTGCATGGGTCTGGTCTGAGCAAACCTTACCTGCTCGCCACGAGGCTGCCCAGCCAATCTGTTGATGGATCTTGTTAGTGCTGGACGCTCAGTCTCACAAGGGTGGGACTGGGACTGGGACAAGGACAGGGCTTCAGCTCCCAGACCCATGTATCCTAGGGACCATCTCAGGAGGGCCCCTGTGTGCATGGGAAGGCGGGCTCTCCCTGCTCTGCCTACGCCCGGGGTGTTCACTTCTGAGGCTCGGATTCAGGGGACAACCCCTGAGGGGGATTCACAGGCCTGCACGTGGCTCCTGTCCTCAAGTCACTTCTCATCTCCTGTGTTTACCCCAAGTGCCTTGGGGTAATGTCTAGTTTTCTGTCCTGAGAGCAGCCCTCTCCCTTGGTAAGATCCTGTTTTCTGTTCAAGCGTCGGCTGTCAGGCCTTACCCCACTGGAGACCCTGTACTCCCCAGGCTGGGCTTGGAGTCCCTCCTTCCTCCTCCCAGAATGCCCCGCTCTATCTTACAATGTTACTTTTCGTATGAGTGAAATGATGGGGCCCATGTCCTCTGCAGTGGACCGAGAGCTCACTGAGGCCAGACCTGTGGCTTGTCTTTGTATCCTCAGCTCCTGGGGCCTGACCCTCAGTGGCTGTTGAATAAGCATCTGTTGAACTGAGTGAAATTCTGTGGGCCTGAAAACATCTTTACTGTAGCTTAGTCCAGCTGCCAAGCGTATCTCAGTGTCTGTGTGGCCCCATCCAGCTGCACTTGGCCCCCAACCTCAGTGACCTAATGGTGAGAGGGGCCAGGCCATGTCCAGTGGGGCTATGCCTGGGCCAGGGGCTTCCAGCAGCCTCACAGGTTAACCAGAAACATCTCTAGGTGCCTGAGCCTGAGGATACTGATCACACCTTCCCCTAACATCAAGAGACTGTAGAATGAGGTCAGTTTTTGGTAATTTTAATTGTAAAAACCAAGGCATTTATATAAATAAGACCGCTGTGTAAAATACGATTCACCCTTCTACTAAAACCCTTCTCCCACACTCAAAAAGAACATAGAAAACCCAGCAGAGAGCAGTACAAATCAGCATGCGGTCCCTGATGCGAAGTCGCGGGCAGGCCAGGGTTCCCTGCGGAAGCAGCCTCGTGGTGAGAGCACTCCTGCCCAGGTGTCCCACCAGAGGCTCGGTGACCCCTCGAGAAACTGCCAGGTAGCAGCTCCCACACACCAGCCCCTGGCTCTCAACTGTACGGGTCGAGGAGGGGACGGGAAAGGCTGCTTGGTCCCTACCAAGGCTGGGGGCTAGGGGGCTGCTGGCCCAGTGAGATGCAGTGGTCTGTTCAGCCTGGGGTCAAGTTGGGGGAAGGGGTTTCTGAGGGGTCAGCACCTCCCCAGAGGACAAGGAGAGAAGCTGCCTGTGTCCCTTGAAAGAATCATCTCCTTCTTGGGGCCATTTTCATATGACCACGAATGACAAGGACGGCCGGCACTTCCCGGCAGTACTGGGGATGGCAGGGCAGTGGGGATCCCAGGATGCAAGGGGAAGGCAGCCCTGGAGAAAGGGGGACTGGCATGTTCCTGTGCGGAAGATCTCATCTCCCACCTCCTCTACCCTGTCACACCGCCCCACCCCACGTCTCCCACACAGACCCATGCCTGCTGCCCCGTCCACACCCTGAGACTCCGAGGGAGACGGTTGAGAGCCTGGGGATGGAGATGTCAAGTTCACACACTGGGCATGGCTCAGGAAACTGGTACACAAAGACAAAAAGAAAAGACCCCAACTCTCCTTGGAAAAACCAGGACCTGCCTAGGGCTGCTCCCCACCCCAGACGAGTGGCAGGAAAAGGCCCTGCAGGGGACGGCGCAGGGGACAGAGTGTCAGGAGCACTTCCAGACGCACACAGCCAGGGTGCCCCCGAAGTACAGGTAGAGGAGGTTCTTCACCTCGTGGGTGATCTCAAACCCAAAGCCCTCGCCGATCACCACGTGCCAGGAGGAGCCGAACTTCTTGTCCATTGTCTCTTTGATCATCTTGGCGGCGCTCTGGAAGGAAGAGGGCGCTTATCAAGGGGGCGCAGGGCAGGTGGGGGCAGGAGTCAGGTCCTTCTCCAGGAAGGAGAAGGCTGGCACTGAGGTCTTGGCAAGAGAAAGGCCTGCTGTCCTATTTCTGTTGTCCTCCTGCTTCAAAAAGGGTTTCCACGCAGGCCACCTCCTGCCAGGTCTATTACACAGGCACAGAAAACTAGACATTACTCAGCAGTCAAGAAGAAACTGGCTGAGGCGGGAAGGCAAGCATCAGGTCTGGAGATAGCCTGGGGCTGCGTCCTGGCTCTGCACTTAGTGCGGGCTTCCTGGGCCAGTGCCACCTCCCTCAGATGTAACCTGGACAAGCGGGGCACCAGGCAGTCTCAGGACCAACTGGATGGAGAGACCTGGCACCCTGCAGACTGCAAGGTACCTGATGCGTTCAGTGGGCTCTGGGGAGGCGCCGACTACTCCCCTAGTCATGGCCACAGTCGACTTCTTCCTGTGCCTGCTCTTTCAAGACGCGCCCCCTGTGTGAGGAGGTCTAGAGGGGCAGGGACCCCCACTCGGCAGGGCGAGTCCAGGCGCAGGTGCCTGAGGTACACCAACAGCGCCTCCCACCATGCCAGGCGCCATGCTGGGCACTCTGTCCCCATCGTCTCAGTAAATACATCCTCACAACTGGCCCAGTGAGGAGGCACCATCACCACCCTCCATTTAAGGACTAGGAAACTGCACTCAGAGTTGAGAAATGGCTCATTCAGGGGTACAGCTGGGAAGGGCTGAAGCCAGGATCTGAACCTGGGCCTGGCCGACCCAAAGCCTGGGCTCCCACTGGCCAGTGTCTTGCCTCCCCACCGGCTGCCGCAACACTGACTTCTCGCTCTCCCCACCAGATTGATGAATGGCCTTCCTGCGTTGATGCCTGCTGGCCATATCCCCAACACCTAGAACAGCGCCTGTTCAACACCTTTTTGAATGGATGAGTGAATACATGAATGGATGCCTGGGCAGGCCTCTGTTCACCACTGGGATGGAACCACGGGGAAAGGCGCCCTATTCAGCAGCCCACCTGAGGCAGGGAACATGGGCAGGGGCGTCATGGACACCCCTGTGGCTTTGCTCCTCTAGGGCTGGGTGTGACCGTCAGTGCCTGGAGTCAGCGCTAGCCTCTCACTCACTGACTTTCCCCAGACTGAACGCTTCCAAGGAATGCTCTGGCCTCATCCTAGCAGTACTGTCTGGAGCCAACTGCAGGGAACAGGGGCCACTCTATTCACCCACAGGGGCCATCAAAAGCACGAGGGGCCGCCTGCACTGCTGGCAATACCTCGTTGTTGTTGGAGAATTTCTCACAGGCTGTGACACATAGCTCCATGGTCTCCACGCGCATCTCCTCTGGCATGTCCGAGTGCTAGAGACAGGGCAGGGGTGACAAACAAGAGACAGGCTTAGCCCGTGACCTGGCCTTCCTGGCTGGCCTCTCTGTCCCAAGCTTAAGGCATGGACAGCAGGTAGCCTCCCTGGCCCAGCCCTGGGCAGGTGACCCATCTCCTGACTGAGGGCCTGCAGCTGGGGCAAAGGCGTGGCATGGAGCTGAGCCTCGTGGGCTCTCAAGCCCAGGCTTCTGCAAGGGCGCGAAGCCAGCACCAGGTTCCAGCCAACAGACATGGGAAGAAGGCCGGCTGAGGGCGGAGGGAATGCTGGCTATGGAAGTGTGTTCCGACGGAATCTCACCCCGGAGGCCCGAAGAGAGGCCGCTGGGCACTCTCTGGGGCCCCTGGTTTTCCTCCGGCCTTTCCCTCTGCTCCTTCTCCATCTATCTGCTGGATTTCCTTCCTCCTCCCAGCTCCTGGAGGGCCCTGGGCCCCACCTCCACTCTCCCATCTCCAGCGACTCCATCTCTGGGGTCTTGTGTGTTCCGCGCCTGTCTGTGTCCTCTCTGTGGGAGGGCTCCCACACTTCTACCCCCAGCTCTAACCTCTTCTTTGGGCTCCTGACTACTCTGTCAAACTGGCCACTTGACAACCTCACTTAGATGTCTAAAAATAACTTGATTCCCACAAACCCATCTTCTTCCATCTCCTTTTCCTGGTAATTGATACCATTTTTTCTCCCAATACTCAGGAAAAGACAGACTCTAGCAGCCACCCTGGACTCTCTTGCTCCCATACCCAGTCTCCAATTTGGCAGCAGGTCCTTTGGCCTCTGCACTCACGGAACACCCTAAACCCGACCGCATCTTGCACTCTACTCTGTGAGCCGCACCCAGCCACCCTCATCGCTCTGGGCCTCCGCAGTGGCCTCCTCGCTGGTCTCCCCACTTCTGCTCTGGTATCTCCAAATCCATTCTGCTCACAACAGCTGGAGTGAGCTTTTGAAAACCAAACAGATCTCATCACTCCCCTGCTTAAAACCCTTCAGTGTTCCCCCTTCAATTCAGGACAGAACCCACAGTTCTCACCACATTCTTCACTGTGGCTGGCCAGGCCTGTAGGGTCTGGCCCCACTGGTGCTGTTACGTCCTGCCACCCTTCTCAGCACTCCATTCCAGCCATGCTGGCCTTCTCTCTGTGCCTCCAAAATGCCAAGTTCATTCCCATCCCAGGCTTCCCGTGCCTCTGTTTCCCCGGCTTGGCATGTTCTTCCCCAGGTCTTTGTGAGGTTTGCTCTCTGTCTTCAGGTCTCTGATCTGCAAAACCTCTCCAGAAGCTAACCTCTGCTCTCCAGCTCCTTCCACCTGCTTCATTTTTCATTACAGTACTTACTGCCTACAATCATGTTCTTAAAACATGTATTTCATGTGGGCCAGGCCTTCGCCTGTCTCGTTCACCATCCCCACAGTGCCTAGAACAGTGCCCGGCATAGAGTAGGTGGCCCAATACTTGGTGAATGAATGAATGAATGAAACAATGAATCACTGTCAACTCCAAGATGTCTAGGTCTGAGCAAGCAGAGCCCTTCTTAACTTCCTCCCACTGCCATCCTGCAAGGGACAAGCTCCACCCACCTTTCTCCAGGCTGTGTGGGCCCTGCCGGCAGTCCTGCCTCCCGCCCCTGGGGCTTACCCTGACCAGAGGGAAGGTCTGCAGTCGCTTATAATCAGCCTCATCTTTCTTCCCTTCTGTTTCTCCCATGATCCTTCCACTGTGACCACTGGAGGAGAGTGGGGCTTTCAGGAGGTGCTGGGACTGGCAGTTAAGACACACCCAGGAGATTCAGGAAGCAGGCCCTGCCAACTCGGTGGGAGCAGAAAATGTCTTTCCCCCGGGGGTGCTGCAGAAAACAGGAGAAACCAGAAAAAAAGAGCTGGCTTCAAAACCATACATCGCAAATTAGAAATGTCTCAGTAACAATCTGACACCTCCCCATCTTAACTCCTCCGCACCCTTTTCCAAATGGCCAGCAAGTCTGCAGACGGGAGGATGAGTCAATACGAGATGCTGGGACCTGGTTAAGAACACACTGGTACGATGCCGCAAGCCCACACTGTCATTATCAAGACAAATACTGACTGTGGGCCAGGCCTGCGGGATGGAGGCTTGAGCTGGCAGTGAGCAAATGCAGTTTCCCCGCGTACCCACTACATACACGGGCCTTCCTTCCCACTACATACACGGGCCTTCCCTCCCACTACATACACGGGCCTTCCCTCCCACTACATACACGGGCCTTCCCTCCCGCTACACACATGGGCCTTCCCTCCCACTACACACACGGGCCTTCCCTCCCACTACACACACGGGCCTTCCTTCCCAGAAGCTCTGCTTAGGAAGGGAAATGTTCAGGTCACCACTGACAGTCTGGGCTTATTGGCAAGCAAGGGGGCCCCTCTGCAGGCCCTGATCTTCAGGGGAATGGGCACGGTGCTGCTCTGTGCCCTCCCTGGCACACCAGGCTCCCTGGTTGTTCTTTCCTACTCCTTCTTGGACCACTGGGTCCTGTCCTGCTGGCCCAGCAGCTGGGAGGCTTGGGTGCTGCTGCTGGTTCAGTCAGTCACCAGCAGTATGGCCCTGGGCCCCAGACTCCTCACCAGTAACGTGGGTACAGTCACATCCATCTCATGTGGCCGTTATAAGAATTCAAAGAAACAGTGCCTGTAAAGCTAAGACAGTGCCAAGCACATGGCAGGCACTCAGTACACGGCTGTTCCCTAACCGACGGGGCTTCTACTAAAGGGACGGGCCTGGACCCGAGATGACTGGCAGCACTCCTGCCAATCCACGCATTTCTCTTTCATCTTCAACCCAATTTATCTCATAATTCAAAGTTTTTTTTTTTTTTTATCTCAGAAGTACTGATATAAGCGGATACAAATCACCAGGTTGTTAAGCCCTTTTTAATGATTTATATTAGACAAATATAGCAAAATAATGTTATTCCAGCATTTCTCACATTTCCAAATAAATTTCCTTTCACTGCACAGTCATGGAACCCAAAGGTGCTGAGCACGGTAACTAACAGGCAGGTGATGACACGTGACGGCTGTCGGTTTCCTGCCTGTCGGTGTTTCACATGCATTTACACACCTTGTCATGGCAACAACCCCGGGAGTTCGGTTCTGTAGGGACAGAGGCATGAAGCTGGTCAGTCGCTGGCCTGAGGTCACTCAGCTCGTTAGCGACACAGCTAGGGTGTGAATCCAGGCCTGGCTGTCGGCGTGGGCACTCCTAACCCCTTGTTCATACGCCTCCTCATGGGCACACAGGAGGCACTCACAAGCATACATCAGCTGCCCACTGGGACAGCTCCTATCATCCTAGAAGGGAGACGAATCAAATATTTGCTCTTCCCCTTTGCTGTCTCTTTCACTTTTTTTTTTTTTTTTTTTTTTTTGAGACGGAGTCTCACTCTGTCGCCCAGGCTGGAGTGCAGTGGCACGATGTCAGCTCACTGCAAGCTCCGCCTCCCAGGTTCATGCCATTCTCCCGCCTCAGCCTCCCGAGTAGCTGGGACTACAGGCGCCCGCCACCACGCCCGGCTAATTTTTTTCTGTATTTTTAGTAGAGATGGGGTTTCACCGTGTTAGCCAGGATGGTCTCGATCTCCTGACCTCGTGATCCGCCCGCCTCAGCCTCCGAAAGTGCTGGGATTACAGGTGTGAGCTACCACGCCCAGCCTGCTGGCTCTTTTTCTAATGTTAACTTGACCCTGGTTTGGCCCAGCCTTGAGCTTTCTGGGCACTCTTTCTGGGCTGTGCTCTCGATTTGATCCCCGCTCCAATGACTCGGTGCCACTCCATTTGGTCGGCTCCCTCGCATGAGGCTGGAAGCCTGGCACAGACCCCCCCCATCCCATGACATTGGTATTTTCTAATTTCCCAGTGGACAGATGGCTCCACTTATCTCATCAATTCTGGGCATTTGTACCACTCAGATGTTAGCAGTTTTTGTTTGTCTCTCTCTACAAGCTGGTGAATTACCAAGCACAATTTCATTGTACTTTCTGGTCAGGTTCCTTATTTCACAAAATTCAGGGAATCATTTTGTCTTTGCTCATGAATGTGAAGGCGTATTTCCAATTCCAGGCTGTCCTCCTAGCCTTACTGCTTCCTCCTCTACCTTTGTCCAGGTGTGACAGAGGTGGCGGCTACACTGATGATAGAAGGAAAAGGGCACACAGTTTGTTTATCTCTGAGAATTTCAAGGGGGAACAGCGAAAAATGTGGAAGCAGCTTCTTAGGCATCTTCCACTGAGATGTTTCCATTTGATTCAATTCATCCCGGAGGCTAAAAAGTGCTGGCATGTAGGAGCCAGGAGGGAACCAGGAGCCAGTTGCGGACATGCCACCCTCCAGGAGGTCAGGGTCTGTGACAGCTGCTCTAACATGCAGAATCCTGCTGAGATGTCCCATGACTTCAGAGGTATGACCAAGGCCCATTTATCAGGAACAACGGGGAAAAGCCAGTGGGAGAGTGACCTGTGCAGCATCTTGCAGAGCTCAGAACTGTGTGGGCCGCAAGCCGGAGTGTGCAGGCACGGACACCAGCTCTGTCAAAGACGAGCATTCTGCTCACTTCCTTTCTTTGCAGCCTTCAGCAAGTAATTTCACCTAAGCCTTGGTTTCCTTCTCTATGAAACGGGATACTAAATCCTATCTCTGCGTTCTCAGGAAGCTGTTGCAAGCCCCAGGTATGTGTATGTGAGCGATTTGAAACGTTAAAGCTCTCTGCGCTATTATCACACTGCTCTCTGCTACCAGCATTAATTAGCCAGGACTTGGTCACCAGGATTCAGCCAAGTTTACTAAGGGCCCTGACTACAAAGAGCTTTTTCTAACCACTACACATACTTCTGGGGACCTAAAAGAGATGAGACAGAATAAAAAGGAATTGTTATAGATGATGTGTTTCCAAATACAGAAAGGCAGGAGAATTTTTTATGACGCTGTATCATTATAGTACAGCTAGAGTCATTCAGCCACAGTCCTAAAACTCTCCTCAAAGAATGTTACCAAAAATAGCAGAACCAGAGGTTCTAACAACCTTATCAATCTTCCATGCAGAGAAGCATGTGCCTGAACGCTTCGAGCCAGAAAGAGTCATGTCAGGTCTAAAAGAGCCTTTTAATAATATAACTGTGGCTGGGTGCAGTGGCTCACGCCTGTAATCCCAGCACTTTGGGAGGCCGAGGCGGGTGGATCACTTGAGGTCAGAAGTTCGAGACCAGCCTGGCCAACAGGGTAAAACCCTGTCTCTACTAAAAATATAAAAATTAGCCGGGTGTGGTGGTACATGCCTGTAATCCCAGCTACTGGGGAGGCTGAGGCAGGAGAATGGCTTGAACCTGGGAGACAGAGGTTGCGGTGAGCCAAGATCACACCATTGCACTCCAGCCTGGGTGAAGAAGCGAGACTCAGTCTCAAAACAAAACAAAACAAAAACAAAACTGTGCCCACCGCCAGGGTACTTGAATCTCCTGGGTACAGAAGCTCGACCCCAGCCCATCTGGCCCACAGTGGTGCAAAGCCAGGGGCAGCCTTATTCCATCTCCCACTGCCCCTGCTCTCCTCCTCACTCAAGGGCCATCTGTGGGCTTTACATATCCTCACCCCCTCTGATGTGAGGCTCTTCCTAGGCAACAGCGGGCACAGACAAGGGCCCTTTATCTCATTGCCTGGTCAAGGCCAGTGTTCCTGGTCCTGCTATCCCTTGTTCTTTTGTGGCACTGACCTCAGTCACCATTCATTATTCTGTGTCTGAAGCGTCTGGGAAGAATCCTAAAGAGGGTTAGGGTGTGTGGGAGGGATTGGGAAAAATGAATGCATGCGTTCTGGGAAATAAGGCCCAAAATATCTGCCAGCCCCCTGGGAGGGGGGCAGCCATTCAATGTCTGGAACATCCTCGGCCCTTAGATCACGGCTCGCCTCCCTGTACCACCCACCATGCACCTGAGAGATTGCAGGACACACCTGGAGCATGTCATGGTGGTTCTGAGTACAGACTCCACCGTCGGATCTGAATTCACATCTTGGTTCTGTTTCAGACAAGGGCTTACCTCCCTAAGCCTCAGTTTTCTTTTCTTTTCTTTCTTTCTTTTCTTTTCTTTTTTTTTTTTTTTGAGACAGTGTTTTGCTCTTGTTGCACAGGCTGGAGTGTAGTGACGCGATCTCGGCTCACTGCAACCTCCGCCTCCCAGGTTCAAGCAATTCTTCTGACTCAGCCTCCCAAGTAGCTGGGATTACAGGTACGCGCCACCACGCCCGGCTAATTTTTGTATTTTTAGTAGAGATGGGGTTTCACCATGTTGGCCAGGCTGGTCTCGAACTCCTGACCTCAGGTGATCCACCTGCCTTAGCCTCCCAAAGCGCTAGGATTACAGGCGTGGGCCACCGCACCTGGCAGCCTCAGTTTTCTCATCTGGAAATTGGGGCTAAGGACTCAGCTTCTGTTACTGGTGCAGTAGGAAGGAAACTGCGATATCCTTCTTCATAGACCAACCTGCTACACATCTAAACGTGCAGCCAAACAAACCACTATCTCCCAAGTTCCCACTACGTGCAAACCACTATGGTAGTAATGAAGGAGGAAAGAGTCACAAGGAAATTCTGTGAAACCTCTTGGGGCTGAGGTGGTAGTGGTGTGGCTATGGTGTGCCTTCACATCCACCATCTCATTTCATCCTCCTAACACCTGTGAGGGAAGGATCCGGCTCCCTATTCTCAGACAAGTCACTGGAGCTCAGAGAGGTTTTATGGGTGGCCTGAGGGTGCACCGCCAGCAATGGCAGAACCAGGATCGGAACCCCAATCCATCCTTCTGACTCGACCTTCTGTGCTTTCTCCTTTGGCACAAGCAAGTAGGAGACAAGCCAGTAACACAGATGACTTTGATACTCAGCATCCACCCATCCAGCCTCTGTCCAGGCCTGCCTCTTGCTTCCCGCCACATCGGGGACACAGGCGGGCACTCCAGTCTTCCTTGGCCTTCTAGCAAACAAATGAAGAACAAAGCTGACAGGGGAGGAAAAAGGATCCTAAGGACTTGGGCATTCGTCCAAGACGCTCGTAGTGAGGTCAGGAAATGATGCAGAAGCCAGGCTCCCAGACCAGTTTAAAGTGTGGGCAGACGCAGGGCTGCCATTTTAAAATTCTGCTGCAAAAGGGCCTTAGAAGATACATCATCTACTACAAAAGAGGAAAATTTGGCAGAATAAAGATCAGCCATCCTCAAGAAAAGTCAAACACACGAAGTTGTTTTTACGTGGTCCTTATTTTTTCTCATTTTGCTGCAGTCCAATGAAAACTTAATGTGCCTGGGACTGAGGGAGGAGTGGAGGGAAGGAGAGGAGGGAGGGAGAGAAGAGAGGCCTGTTGTCTGGATCTGCAATTCTCAACATTTCCTCATGTCCGACACCATGTGATAAGTGACATTGACTCACACATGCACCCTCAAGGACTTAGCCAGACTTGGATGAAATCCCAGACAGTTTTGTCAAGATACAAAGTATAAGGAAAGTCACAGCCATCACAGCTATTAGCTCCCAGAGAACAGCTGCTCGCCACACACAGCAGGGCAGGCTCCCGCCCCCCTCTCTCCCACGCAAGAGAACAGATTTGAATCTAAGGGAGTAAGAGTGACATTATCACAGAAATAAATTGGACTTAGCATGGATTTATTTTTTAGAAACTCATTCACAATTGCTAATTACCAGTGACATCTCACAACCGATCACGACTTAACTGTGCCCGTGAGTCCAGATTCCCTGGGGCTGAGGAACTTGATTTGGCTCTAGATGCCCCAGAACACAAAGGCCAGTGTCTGGCACACAGCAGAAGCCCAGAAATTATCCAAATTGCAATTAACTTATATTTTATTTGCCCCCTGGGAGGGGAGAGGACCTATCACATCCATTCAGGACTATTTATTGAACACTGATCCTGAGCCAGGCACCAGAATGGGCGATCTACATACAGGATGTCCCTCCCCTAGTCACTCTGTCAGACAGGCACTACTAGCCCTACGTTACTGGTATAGCCACACAGACTGAAAAAAAGAGAGTTTCCACCCAGTTAATAAACAAAGGGGCTAGGATTTGATTGCAGGTATATATGACTTCAAAGATTATGCTTTTTCTTTTCTTTTTGAGACAGGGTCTCACTCTGTTGCCCAGGCTGGAGTGCGGTGGCATGATCACAGCTTACTGCAGCCTCAACTTCCCAGGCTCAGATGATCCTCCTGAGTAGCTCATGCTACCACACTCAGTGGTGGCACACTACAGGCTTGTGCCACCATACTCGGCTAATTTTTGTATTTTTTGGAGAGACGGGGTTTTGCCATGTTGCCCAGGCTGGTCTCAAACACCTGAGCTCAAGCAATTTGCCCACCTCAGCCTCCCAAAGTGCTGGGATTATAAGCGTGAGTCACCATGCCTGGCCTGATTATGCTTTTTCAACTACTCGACTATAATCAACAGACAGTCCCTGCCTTTAAGGAGCTTACAATCTAATATGGAGACCAACAGGCATACACAAGGAACTATGGTTCCTGGCAGAAAGTAGTGCCACAAGACGGGCATACTTGCAGTGGTGAGGAGGGTGAGATAAGACAGCAAAAGCAGCTTGCTGGCAGGGGCAGCAGCATTTGAGTCAGGCCTGGAAAGGTGAGGAAGAATTGCAACAGGTGGATGAGGTGAGGAAGACCTTCCAGGCGGATGAACACAACAGTGCCAAGGCAGATAGTACAAAGCATCTTCTGGGAAAGTCTAACAGTCCGATTTGGCTAGAAGATAGAATTTGGCAAAGAAGGGAGAAATAAATCTGGGAGAAAAGGCTGGGGTTGGGCTGTGGACATGTAGATGGGTCCTGAAACCCATGCTTACATATTTTTGTAGACATGGGGTCTCTATGTTGCCCAGGCTGGTCTTGAACTCCTGGACTCAAGTGATGCTCCCACTTCAGCCTCTCAAAGTGTTGGGATTACAAGTGTGAGCCATCATGACTGGCAAGATGTGTGGATCTTTTTCATAGTGAATGGGAAGCCCTTTGGAGGTCTCTGGGTGGCTGGTGACGTGGGTGGGCTGGGTTGACAGGAGCAGAGACTGGAGGTAGGAGCAGTCGCTAGGAAGCTGCAGTAATGGTCCAGGGGTATTAATGTCACAGGCATGGAAGACTTGAAGGAGAGTGGTGGCTTCAGGAATGGAGACGACGTGAGCTCTGCATGCAGGCAGAATCAAAACAACCTGACAACTGCCCAAGTGGAATGAGCATGGTGGAGTGAGGAATGATGCCCAGGAGGATGGTGATGCCACTGATGGGGAGAGGGGAAACCAGGTGGCACAGCTGAGTAGAGAAGCAGGGCAGTTTCATTTCAGAGCTGCAAAGTTTAAGTTGCTGGTAAGATACGCAAATGGAGGTATCTAGTCAGGAGAAAGAAATCACCAAGTCATGGGCTATCGGGGCAGAACGGAAGCCATCAAGTCCAACTATCACATCAACACAGTCATGCGTTGCTTAATGACAGGGGCATGTTCTGAGAATCGTTAGGTGATTTTGTTGTGTGAATGTCATACAGTGTACTTACACAAACCTAGATGATGTAGCCTACTACAGACCTAGGCTATATGGTACGGCCTATTTCTCCAAGGCTACAAACTTGTATAGCATGTTACTATACTAAATACTGTAGGCAACTGTAATGCAATGGTGTTTGTGTATCTAAACATAGAAAAAGTACAGTTGGCTGGGCGCGGTGGCTCACGCTTGTAATCCCAGCACTTTGGGAGGCTGAGGTAGGTGGATCACTTGAAGTCAGGAGTTCGAGACCAGCCTGGCCAACATGGCAAAACCTCGTCTCTACTAAAAATACAAAAATTCATTGGGAGATATACCTAATGCTAGATGACGAGTTAGTGGGTGCAGCGCACCAGCATGGCACATGTATACATATGTAACTAACCTGCACAATGTGCACATGTACCCTAAAACTTAAAGTATAAAAAAAAAAAACAAAAAAAAAAAACAAAAATTAGCTGGTGTTGTGGCGCGCGCCTGTAATCCCAGCTACTCAGGAGGCTG
Source organism: Pan troglodytes (assembly GCF_028858775.2). Classification (NCBI taxonomy): domain Eukaryota; kingdom Metazoa; phylum Chordata; class Mammalia; order Primates; family Hominidae; genus Pan; species Pan troglodytes. The sequence goes on from NC_086016.1 coordinate 40,796,857, forward strand.
AAGCAGGAGAATCTCTTGAACCTGGAAGGCGGAGGTTGCAGTGAGCAGAAATCACACCACTGCACTCCAGCCTGGGCAGCAGAGCGAGTCTCCACCTCTAGAGAAAAAAAAAAGGACAGTAAAAATATGCTATAAAAGATAAAAAATCATACACCTATATAGGTCACTTCCCATGAATGAAGCGTGCAGGACAGGAAGTTGCTCTGGGAGAATCAGTGAATGAGTGGTGAAGGCCCAGGACATTACTGGACACTATTATAACTTTATTTTACTTTTTAATTTTTATTTTATTTTATTTTTTGAGATGAATCTCGCTCTTGTTCCCCAGGCTGGAGTGCAAAGGCGCAATCTCGGCTCACTGCAACCTCCGCCTCCCGGGTTCAAACGATTCTCCTGCCTCAGCCTCCTGAGTAGCTGGGATTACAGGCACGTGCCACCAAGCCGGGCTTATTTTTGTATTTTTTTATTTTGTATTTTTAGTATTTTGTATTTTGTATTTTTAGTAGAAATAGGGTTTCTCCATGTTGGTCAGGCTGGTCTCAAACTCCTGACCTCAGGTGATCTGCCCACCTCAGCCTCCCAAAGTGCTGGGATTACAGGCGTGAGCCACTGCGCCCAGCCTATTTATTTTTATTTTTTAGATGGAGTCTCGCTCTGTTGCCCAGCCTGGAGTGCAGTAGTGTGATCTCGGCTCAATGCAACATCCACCACCCGAGTTCAAATGATTCTCCTGCCTCAGCCTCCCAAGTAGCTGGGATTACAGGTGCCTGCCACCATGCCTGGCTAATTTTTGTGCGTGTGTTTTTTTTTTTTTTTTGAGTACAGACGGGGTTTCACCATGTTGGGCAGGCTGGTCTCCATCGCCTGACCTCAAGTGATCCCTCCGCCTTGGCCTCCCAAAGTGCTGGCATTACAGTTGTGAGCCACCATGCCTGGCCACTACTGTAACTTTATTTATAAACACCGTAAAAAATTTACGTAAATTTAGGCTGCACTAAATTTATAGAAAATATTTTTCTTTCTTCCATAATAAGTTAACCTTAGCTTACTGTAACTTTTTTACTTTGTAAAAGTTTTGATTTTGTTAACTTTTTGACTCTTTCGTAGTAACACTTAGCTTAAAACACAAACACATTGTACAGCTATACAAAAATATTTTCTTTCTTTATATCTTTATTCTATAAGCTTTTTTCTACTTATAAATTTTCTATTTCTTTTTTACTTTTTTTTTTTTTTTTGAGACAAAGTTTCACTCTTGTTGCCCAGGCTTGAGCGCAATGGCGCTATCTCGGCGCACTACAACCTCCACCTTCCGGGTTCATGCCATTCTCCTGTCTCAGCCTCCTGAGTAGCTGGGATTACAGGTGCCCGCTACTACGTCTGGCTAATTTTTTGTATTTTTAGTAGGGACAGGTTTTACCATGTTGGCCAGGCTAGTCTCAAACTCTTGACCTCAGGTGATCTGCCTGTGTCGGCCTCCCAAAGTGCTGGGATTAATAGGCGTGAGCCACCGCGCCTGGCCTTTTTTTATTTTTTATTTTTAACATTTTTAACTTTTTTGTTAAAACTCAGACACAGATACACTAGCCTAAGCCTACACAGGGTCAGGATCCTTAGTGTCACTATCTTCCACTACCACATCTTGTCCCGCTGGACGGTCTTCAGGGCAATAACACGCATGGAGCTGTCATCTCCTATGATAACAAAGTCTTCTGCTTGAATACCTCCTGAAGGACCTATCTAAGACTGTTTACGGTTAAATTTTTTTTCTTATAAGTAGGAGGAGTGTACACTGTAAAATAACAATAAAAGTGTAGGATAGTAAACACATAAACAAGTAACAGTCATTTATTACCATTATCAAGTATTATGTCCTGTACACAATTGTATGTGCTATATTTTATATGACTGGCAGCACTGTAGGTTTGCTTACACCAGCATCACCACACACGTGAGTCATGCATTTTGCTTTGACATTACGATAGCTATGTAACTAGGTGATAGAAATCTGTCAGCTCCATTATAACCTTAGGGCACCACCGTGGTATCTGTGGTCTTTCTTGACCAAAACGTTGTTATATGGTACATGACTGTATTTCAATCTCCATCTGTCCCACTCCCCACCCCTAAGTAACCCTAACCATGGAAGCCCAGGAGGAAGATCAGAGAGGGTCAACTGGAGAAATGACAGTTCATGCTGACCGGGTTGATAACATTTCCCAGAGAGGGAAAATGTGGTGAAGAGACAAAGGAAGGAAACTAACAAATATTGAATCTATACTGGACTGGACTCTGTACTTCATATTATCCTCAGAATTACCAAAGGAGATGCACCGTCGTATACTGATTTTACATATGCACTGATTAAAAGCGCAGGGAGGGTAGGTCTTGAGACTGGGAATCCAAATTAGGTTTGCCAAGTTATTTTCACAATACACGATACCTCCCACTGGGGAGCACATCCTCTCGGAAGCCTAAAGTTGGGTCAAAGAACAACGACATCCTAGAACGTCAGAGTGGAAGAGGCCTTAGAGATCACTCAACTCAACTTCTCGTTTACAGATGGGGAAACTGAGGCCGAAACAGGGGAAATGACCAGCCCAGAATCCCAGTAAGTCGCCAACTCTCCAAGCCAAGAGCGGTCTGACCTAGTTGATGGCGACCCCGCGGGAGAGGGAATTACTCCGCGAAAGGTCGGGGGATCAAGGTGCTGGGGGAAGTCGGCTAAAGGAGGACGCGGGACCACGAAGCTGGGCAGGCCCTGGGTGGGTGGGGAAGAGCAGCCGGCAGAGTCGCGATGGCAAACCTGTCACGACAGAGCTCGCAGGTCCCGAAGTGGGGGTGAGGGTGGGGGTTGAAGATGGGAAGACCTGGGGCAGGGGAACAGCAGGCAGGAGACTGAGGTGGGGCCTCGGCGGCGGGCGAGGCCTCTTCCGCCCTGCGTTGCCTCCCCCCCTCCCTCCGGGCCGGCCCTCCCCGCCTGGCTGCCCGCCGCATCCCGGGGCCTCACCTGCTCCTGCGGGGGCCGGAGCCGGGGCCGCAGCCAGCGAACCCCCGCCAGGGTTGTCAAGGAGCGAAACAAGAGTGTCTTAGCAACCAGCAAGGAAGTCCTGCCCCCTCACCGGACGTTGACGGGAATTTCACTTATTATTGGTGGATAAAAGTATCAATCAGAGTGAAAGGCCCTTACAAGTCAGGCGTTTGCAAGGACAGGGGCGTGGTTTAGAGGCCAGGGAGGCGGGACTTCACTTATAGTTTTCTTAAGCGTGCCCGAGGAGCAGGGGACACATTGAAGTTCTTTTTCTAGGGAAACAAACTTCGAAAAGCAGTACTGCCTTGGGAGGTTCTTTTAGTCACTTGAAATAACAAATGCAACTTGTTGGTGTCGTGACACTTAGCCACCACTTTATTGGGATCTGAAAAGCCTAATAATAACTAGCATTTTTGTAGGGCTGTACAATTAATATCTCACTTGATTCTCATTACAGTACTTTTAGGTGATAATATTCGTCATCCCATCTGAACTAAAGTTCAGAGAGGTTAAGTAACTTAGGTTACTTAACCTAAGTAAAGGTTAAGTATGGTAAAGGATGGAGGTAATCTCCCTGGAGAAGGAACCCAGGGGCTCCTTCCTCTGTGCCACACCCTTGTATGGTCACCTAGCTCTAGTCACTAGGAGACATTTGTACCACCTAATTTCAGACACAGTTGCCCAGAGCCTACCTTTTCTTCCCCTTGGGAGGAAAAATTAATCTGAAAGTACGGAGAAGGAAAAGGGGAAAGGGGAAGAACTGGCAGATTCTATTATTTGATTGGTAGATCAAAGGGTCAGCTGGGTACTTCGTAGTTTAAACCTTTATTATTGTGATGAGTACTTGGGGTGAAACCCCACTGCCACATTTACTGGCATTGAAGCTGTCTTTGCCAAAATTATAACTGAGGAAATTATGACAGTGAAAGAGATCAGACCTAACCCACTCCATCTTGCCTTTCTAGCCTTTAAGCTGTCTTTGTTCATTCCTAGGCATAGGCTGAATGAACCTTGGGAAGGAATTTAGTTTATAGTTTTACTCTGAAACAAAATTGACAATAGCCCTTTCCCAAAAAGGCTCCCTTCCTGCCTTGGGACCAGTCTGCCTTTGTAGGACTAACAAATTAGCTACAACATTAGAAATTATGGTTTAGGGGTCACACAGCAGCCTCTGGCTGCAAGAGTCTGAACCTTCCCAAATTGCTCCTGGGGATAACATCACTATTGTAAAACCTAAGATCACTACTTGATATATTTTGCAGACCGTGCGCTCAATGGATCAGCTGACACCACCCAGACCAGTAATTTGGCTCAAACAGTTCTGTGATCCCACCCAGGAACAGAAGACAGCAAGAAAACCTCACTTCGACCTCCTCAGTATTCCATCTTCGACTTAATCAATCAGCACTCCTCGCTTGCCAAGCCCCTACCCACAAAATTATCTTTAAAACCTCTGATCCCTGAATGCTTGGGTAGCATATTCAACTGCCTCCTAGCCATGTGCACCAGAATGTTCCACAAGCCCTTCAAACTCAGTGTGTCCCAAACTGAATTGATCATCTCCCTCCAATCTGCTCTTCCTGCATTCCCCATTCCAGTAAATGGCACCACCCCCAACCCAGTTGCCTCCATCAGAAACCAGGGGGGAGTCCTTCACCCTTCCCACTACAACAGCCCACTTCCAATCACAAGCATGCCAATTTCGACTCCTCACTATTTCCTGATACAGCCTTTCTGGCCACGTTCATGGCACCCTCCATGTGCACAACACCACAATCCCATCTACATGAGTGCAATCTCCTAGTGGGACTCCCTGGCTGCAGTCTTGCACCTGTCTAATTTATCCTCTGTACCATAGTCAACATGACCCTGCCAAAACCCAAATCTCACCGCTGCATTCCTCTGTTTGAGTAATTTGAGTAATAATAAAACTCCCCTCTCCCGCACAGCTGGCTCTGTTTGAATTACCTTTCTCCATTGCAATTCCCCTGTCTTGATACATCGGCTCTGTCTAGGCAGTGGGCAAGGTGAACCCATTGGGCAGTTACAGCATCTACTGGGAGCTCAGCCCTCGTCAGGTGCTAGTGATTCAGAGAGGAGTAAGATGAGGACCTTGATCCCATGGAAGGCACAGTCCAGTGAACAGACAGCCATGTGAAGAAATAGATATAGAATAATTCATTCTACCGATGCTATGGTAGAGGTGTGGGCAAGATTCTGGCTCTCTCCAAGGAGGGAGTAACTAACTCTCAGAGTGTGGTACTTGAGTTGGCCGAGTCCAGGATGACCCCGGGGGGCTAATTGAGGGTGGGACAGCATGTTTCACTGGGGAACTGTGGGTGGCTCTGTAAGGTCTGGGTGGAGGGCGAATGTAGGTGTAGGTGGGAGGTGATGGGGGTGAAGATGCTAAGGGAAGTAGGGAAGTAGTCAGAAGGGTTTTGAATGCCAGGTTCAGGGACTTGAGTGCTCCCTGGGATGAGGTAAGAATAGGCACGGTAGCTGTTGGAGGGTTTCAAAACGTGGTCACATTTGTGTTGTGGAAAGATCACTCTGGTGGTGAAGACGGTGAATTGGATTTCGAGTGGGTAGACAGGAGGCAGGCACAGTGGGTTTGGTTCTGAGAGTTGGCAGCTTGAAGGGTGCTAGGTCCTTGCTGGTTCTTAAGATGCCTCCCTGGTGCGTTCTGATGGTCCGTGGAATGTCTGACTCAGCCTCCAGATTTCCTTAATCCTCTTTGCCAACTTTCTCTAGGAGACGGAAGGTAGCCTTTGAGGGGGAGGATGCTCTTGCCTACGCCTCTCATCCAAATTTCTCCCAAAAGGGGTCCACAGTTGCTGTCTTCTCTTTCTCACCTCCCATTCACTCTTCAGCCCACTGCAATCTGGCTTCCACTCCCACGACACCACTGAAATTTCCTCCTCCATGGTTACCAGTGACCTCCTGAAGAGCGGAATCCAATAGACCCTTCAGTCTTTAACTTACTGGACCCAGCCCCACTTCTGGCGTGAGCCTGTTGACCATGCCCATCTAAATGAACTTCTCTACCCCATCGGTGGCACCTGGAGAACTCTTTACCATATAGATTCTAGGGCCCTACTGCTCCAGGATGGTGAAAGGCAGGAATGTGTATTTCTCATCAGCACCCATGGTGCACAGTAGAGAATCACTGCTCTATCCCAACATCCAGGGAACCTCACTCTCCTGCATGTCCTCAAACCTCTCCTTTTCGGCCTCCTTCTTGGACTCTTCTTTCTTTCTTTCTTTTTCTTTTTTCTTTTTTTTTTTTGAGATGGAGTCTCGCTCTGTCACCCAGGCTGGAGTGCAGGGGCACAATCTCGCAATCTTGGTTCACTGAAAGCTCTGCCTCCTGGGCTCATGCCTTTCTCCTGTCTCAGCCTCCTGTAGCTGGGACTACAGGCGCCCGCCACCACGCCCAGCTAATTTTTTTTTTTTTTGTATTTTTAGTAGAGACGGGGTTTCACCGTGTTAGCCAGGATGGTCTCAATCTCCTGACCTCATGATCTGCCTGCCTTGGCCTCCCAAAGTGCTGGGATTACAGGCGTAAGCCACCGAGCCTGGCCTTGGACTTTTCTTTCTTTGCTCTCTGTGCCTATCTTGACCCCCTTTTCTTCTCACTAATGCTCTCAAAATTCTTTGTACCTGAGGTCACCTCCTCATCAGTAACAGTGTTCCCCTGAGTCACATTCCCTGGGGTATTTACTGGAATTGAGGGTAGGGTATGCACTTTTGGAAAAGCCTCCCTGGTGATCCTGAACACTGTCCCAGGGAGCTATGCCACCCCATGCATATCTTGTTGAGGATTGCTACCTTAGGTACTTTCCCCTGGGGGTCTCCTCCACTCCCAAGGTTTCCATCATCAATGTCCTTCTAAATTCTGATGCCTCCTGTATTTCTTTTTCTATATTAGACCTCTCTCTGGAGCTCTGGACCCAAATATTCAACTGCCTCCTGGCCATGTCCACCAGAATGCTCCACAAGTCCTTCAAACTCAGTGTGTCCCAAACTGAATTGATCATCTCCCTCCAATCTGCTCTTCCTGCATTCCCCATCTCAATAAATGGCGCTACCCCCTACCCCCCACCAGTTGCCTCCATCAGAAACCAGGGAGTCGTCCTTCACACTTCCCACTACCATTGCCCACTTCCAGTCAATCAAAAGCATGCCAATTTTGACTCCTAACTGTTTCCTGATACAGCCTTTCTGGTCATGTTCATGGTACCCTCCATGTGCACCACACCACAGTCCCATCTCCATGAGTGCAACAATCTCCTAGTGGGACTCCCTGGCTGCAGTCTTGCCCCTCTCTAATTTATCCTCTGTACCACAATCAACATGACCCTGCAAAAACCCAAATCTCACCACCGCATTCCTCCGTCCGATAACTTCTTCTCTCCTTCCATGGCTTCCCATTGCCTAAGGGTGACATTCACCTGCCCTGTCCTGGCATTTAAGCCTCCCCATGGCGTGGCCCCGGGCTCCCCCATCTTCTTCTTGCTGCTCCATCCCCTGTGCTTTACGCCTCCACTACACCAACTCTCATGGCTCTCCACACACGCCAAGCTGTTTTTCACCTCCCTGCCTTTGTTCACAAATTCTCTCTGCCCACATCCTCCCTGTGCTCCTCCCTCCCTCCTTTTGGTTCTATGAGCCCATAAGGTTTTGGCCTAAGCTTGTATACTTTGGGATCTCATCTCTTGCAGTCAGAAGAGTCTTTTGTGTTCCTGTGTCATCTGGTTCATGTTCCTGTCACTGCCCTTCGTCACCATTTTGTACTTGAGTTTCATTCTCTGTCTCCCTTTGTGAGCTCCTGGAGAGCAAGGGCCTTGCCCTCTTCATCTTTGCATCCCATGTACCACACAGGACCTAACCAAGAGTTGGTGCCCAGTCAATGCTTCGTGAATAAGTGTGTGAATGAATGACTGAGGTGCAGAGGGTCAGACTCTACTGCTCCCAGACTCAGCTCTTGTCAATTCCAAGACTTAGCCTAGTACCAGCTACACCCTTTCTTGGGCTGCTCTTGCTGTTTAAAGTGGCTGATGGTGGACACCCAGGAATCAGCAATTGGATCAGTTGCAAGTAACAGAGATTGGAAAAATAGTGGCTTAAACAATGCAAAGTGTTTGTTTTTCTCATGTAGCAAGAAGTAATTCAGGGCTGCCAGGCATGGGTCTCCATGGTCTCATCAAGGACCCAGCTGAGCCAGCACAAGATCCACACCCCCATACCTCCAGCATCTCACTTGCACCCAGGTAGAAAATGGGGGAAGGACAAAGGACAAACTAATGATTGCTAACTGGGTCAGTGCCCTTAAATGACACTTCCTCTAGCATCTCATTGGTCAGAATGATGTCACATGATGATCTTAGCTGCAAGGGAGGCTGGAGAATATATTTTAGCAGGGCATATTGCAGCCTCCAATAGAATTGTGGTTCTGTTTGTAAGGAAGCAGGGAAATGTAGACACTGAGTCTGCCTACCCACCCAGTTGCCATCTTCCCAGCCTTCTTTGCTGTGAGAGTTGCTATTGAGTATGGGTACTGAGTAGCACATACTCAGGGAAGTTGGGTCCAGTCCCAAAGGATGAGTCCTGTCTAGTTTAAACCAGTCATGGTACTCCCATTTCTGCCCAAGATGGGTTTGGGGTGAGCATGTGACCTACTTCTGGATAATGAGACATAATTGCCTTCTGAGGGCTTTCCAGAGAGTTTTCCTCCCTCATAAAGAAACAGATGTGATGAGGTAATCACCTCCCTTTTTTCCTGTCTTGAACACAGTTGGGCGATGACGTGATCCTGAAATAGCCTTGGTAAGCTACAACCATGAGTGGTCAGGGCTACAGGAAGCCAAATGCGGAGGATGGTGGAGCAGGGAGATGGGAGATTCTGGCTTGATCGAGTCTTTGAGTGGCTGAGTTGACCAATCTTGAAATTGCCTACCTCCAGGCTTCTTGTATAAGCCACATTTTAACCATATGTTCTGCTACTTGCAGCTGAAAATACCTGATATTTGTGATTTGTCTGTCTAGCATCCTTCCCTTTGGGAAATAGCACCCTTTCTTTTTTGGGGGAACTCCTATCCTCACTCAACCCTGTGGTTCTAGTTGGGGATGGTATTCATTGTACCTCATCCTCCCTGGGGAAGGATTTCTGATCCAAGCTAAAGCAGTCATAATCCTTCCCTGAGATTGTTTTTTTAAACTAAGCATACACTTGAGTATGCTAAGGAGCCTCTTAGAGCGAGCCAACCTGGAGGAATAGAGACACTCAGAAGGCATGAGGGACAGGGAACCAAAGAGTCTTCCTGGAGGTCCAGTTGTCCTTGAGGCCAGCTGTTCCCATAGGTTGATTATGAGAGTTCATAGATGCCCCACTTTTTGCCTACACTGGTTCAGGTTGAATTTCTGTTACTTCTGACACACATGGGGCCTGAACCTCCTTCTTCCCCTACTTAAGTCCTTCCCATCCTTCACATTTCCACTTGGTTGCCTTTTTATAGCCAATTCTTTGCTGGAGCTAGCTGCTGAGGACATAGGGATTATTGAGACTCAGTCCTCACAACCCAATGGAAAGACAGATATAGACAGTCACAATCCTGGTGGGGGGCAAGTACTACAAGACACAGAAAACCTCAGGCCAAGGTGACTGATTTATTTTTATAACCTGATGTGGTTTGGATTTGTGTCCCTGCCCTAATTTCAAGTCAAATTATAATCCCCAGTGTTGCAGGGGCGGGCCTGGCGGGAGGTGATTGGACGACGGAGGCAGATTTCCACCTTTGGTGCTATTCTTGTGGTAGTGAGTGAGTTCTCACAATATCTAGTTCTTTAAAAGTGTGTAGCGCGTCCCCGCATGCCTCTTCCTCCTGCTCCGGCCAGGTGAAGACATGCCTGCTTCTCCTTCACCTTCTGCCATGATTGTTTAAGTTTCCTGAGGCCTTCCCGGCCATGCTTCCTATAGAACCTGCAGTACTGTGAGCCAATTACACCTCTTTTCTTTAAACCGTCTCAGGTATTTCCTTATACCAGTGTGAGAACTGACTAATCCATAACTCTAGTGTCTAACAAAGGGTCTGGCACAGAGTGTTGGTGTGATGAATGAATGAACACATGTACCAATTTGGTTAGAGGAAAAAGCCTTTTCACCGTATGTAGCTTGTGGTCAATGCTCTTATCCCTAGGGTTTTGCTCTCATGGCCCAAGCTATTTCACACCACATCCCATCCCATGCGACAGGATGGAGGAAGGAAGGGAGAGGAGGGGAACGGCATGCCATCTCCATTTAAAGATTCAGCTGGGAAGCAACTGAAGTGCATCATTTTACTCCATCCCATTGCCCAGAACTTAGTTGTGTGGCTTAACCACAAGGAAATCTGGGAAATGTAGTCTTTATTCTGGATGGCCATATTTGCGCCTAGCTAAAAACCAGGTGTGTGCGAGGGGTTCTATTTCCATGAAGGAGATAGGAGAACAGGTATTGATGTCCAACTAGCGCCTCTGCCACAGTGGGGCTTCGGAATAAGGCAGATGTGATTTCAAATCTCAGCTTCTCAGCTCTGTGATCTCAGCAAGTCACTAGACCTCTCTGAGCCCAACCCTCTTCATCTATAAAATGGGAAGGGTCGTGAGGGTTGGATGGCATAACTTGCACGCAGCACTTTACGGGGGATTAAATGTCTGTCGCTCTCCTCTTTTCCCTCCAGCGGAAGGACTCATGCTTGAATTCTAGCCCTGTCTCTAAGGTTCTATGTGACCTAGACTCCTGGGTCCTCTTGCTGGAGGAAGAGGTATTTAAGGCTTGGCTGGAGGATCACTTAGCGGGAAGTTGAGAAGGAGATTTAAGATCATATAGGGGGCTGGACGCAAAGATCTGAACCTGAGATTATAGTATAGGTTTTTGACACCTGGGGTGAGTGTGTGTTGAGTGTTATGAAGCTTCTCCCGGGACAACACACACACATGTTGCCCTACTCAGGCAAAACAGATAGACTTGAACAACAGCTTCTCTGTTCAGATACTGCAGGGATGTACCTCCAGTTCCACTATTTGAGTGTCACTTGTTTGTGTATATGGCTGCCTTGTTCTGGACTGAAAGCTCCTGGGAGCAGGAAAAATCATTATATTTATTGAGCAGCTGTTATTTGCCACTTGATTTATATTTTCTTGTTTAGTTCTCACTACCACCTAGCAAGAACAGTTTTATTGTCCCCATTTTGCAGATGGGGAAATTGAGGCTCTGAGTTTACTAGAGTCACCTGTCTCTCAGTAGCAGAGCCAGAATCTGAGCCCCAAACTGCATCATGAGAGCCCATTTTCTTCCTCCTGCACCATGCTCCCATTGCCTTGTTCATTTCCAAATCCCCAGCTCTCAGTATGGTTTCTAGAGCACAGGAAATGTTTAATGAATTCTTAAAATAGAGAAAGCCTTGTCGCTGGGAGTGGTGGCTCATGCCTGTAATCCCAGCACTTTGGGAGGCTGAGGTGGGTGGATCATTTGAGGTCAGGAGTTTGAGACCAGCCTGGCCAACATGGTGAAACCCTGTCTCTACTGAAAATACAAAAAGTAGCCGGGTGTGGTGGTGCATGCCTGTAATCCCAGCTATTCATGTGGCTGAGCACGAGAATTGCTTGAACCCCAGGAGGTGGAGGTTGGAAGTTGCAGTGAGACGCGATTGCGCCACTGAACTCCAGCCTGGGAAACAGAGTGAGACTTTCTCAAAAAAAAAAAAAAAAAAAAAAGAGAAGGCCTTGTGTGGACCAGAGTTGAGCGGGAGGGGAAGAGGTGTTAGGCTCTCCTACCCTCATCCCTGAGCACCTCTCACTCCATTCCTGACGAGGCAGTTCTCCAGTTTCCTGGGGGTCGCTTCATGCTAGGTCCAGATGACCCAAAGGTGGGGAATGTGGCTCAGCTGTAAGCTTGGATCCTTTCCCGGAGCACAGCTAGCTTCAGGCTAGCTGTGACAAAGTCTTTGTTACAGCTCCCTGGGGCTTGTTCTTGGAGCTCCCCACCCCGGGCACTCCCTAGCTCCCAGAACTTTCTCCCTGCCTTTCCCTCCCTCCCTCCCTCCCTCCCTCCCTTCCTTCCTCTCTCTCTTTCTTCTTCCTTCCTTCTCTCTTTCTCTCATTCTTTCTTTTTTTTCTTTTTTCTTTTTTTTTTAAACAGAGTCTCGCTCTGTCGCCCAGGCTGGAGTACAGTGGCGCGATCTCGGCTCACTGCAAGCTCCGCCTCCCGCGTTCACGCCATTCTCCTGCCTCAGCCTCCTGAGTAGCTGGGACTACAGGCACCTGCCACTAGGCCCGGCTAATTTTTTATATTTTTAGTAGAGATGGGGTTTCACCGTGGTAGCCAGGATGGTCTTGATCTCCTGACCTCGTGATCCGCCCACCTCAGCCTCCCAAAGTGCTGGGAATACAGGTGTGAGCCACCGCGCCTGGCCTCTTTCTCTTTCTCTCTCTCTCTCTTTTTCTTTTTCTCTTTCTTTCTTCCTTCCTTCCTTCCTTTCTCTCTCCCTCCCTCCCTCCCTCCCTCCCTCCTTTCTTTCTTTCTTTCTTTCTTTCTTTCTTTCTTTCTGTCTGTCTGTCTGTCTGTCTGTCTGTCTCTCTCTCTCTCTCTCTTTCTTTTCTTTTCTATATAGAGACAGAGTCTTGCTTTGTTGGCCAGGCTGGTATTGAACTCCTGGCCTTGAGTGATCCTCCACCCTCAGCCTCCCAAAGTGCAGGGATTACAGGAATGAGCCACCATGCCAGGGCCCTTTCTCTTCTTTCTGCTTCACTGAAACTTAACCATCCTAAATCCTTATTTTAGAAGGAACCAATTTTTGGCTTTATTGGTTCTCTCTATAATATTTTTGTCTTCTGGCCGGGCGTGGTGGCTCACGTTTGTAATCCCAGAACTTTGGGAGGCCGACATGGGTGAATTACTTGAGGTCAGGTGTTCGAGACCAGCCTGGTCAACAGGGTGAAACCCCGTCTCTACTACAAATACAAAAATTAGCCGGGTGTGGTAGTGCCTGTAATCCCAGCTACTCAGGTGGCTGAGGCAGGAGAATCGCTTGAACCCGGGAGGTGGAGGTTGTAGTGAGCTGAGACCGCGCCACTAGTCTCCAGCCTGGGCGACAGAGTGAGACTCTATCTCAAAAAAGAAAAAAAAATTGTCTTCTATTGTATTAATTTCTGCTATTATCTTTATTACTTCCTCTACTTTCTTTCTGTTGGATTAACTCTTTCCAATTGCTTGAGATGGAGCCTTAATTGACTATCAGCCTTCCTTCTTTCCTAATGTATACATTTATGCCTACCAATATCCCTCTAAACATAGCTTCAACTGCATCTCACATGCTTTGCTGTTCCACATTTTCATTATCATTTAGTTAAAATTGTCTAATTTCTATTATGATTTCTTCCTTTATCCGTGAGTTATTTAGAAGTGTTTTGCTTAATTTGTAAACATTTGGATATTATCTAGATTCTTTTTTTTTTTTAAGATGGAATCTTGCTGTGTTGCCCAGGCTGGTCTTGAACTCCTGGGCTCATCATCCTGCCTCAGCCTCCCAAGCAGCTGAGATTATAGGCATGAGAAACCACACCCAGCAGGGGCTATGTATTTTTTCGAAAACGTTGATTTCTGGCTTTAGTATGCTTTCATTCTCAAAAATTCATTGAAACTTACTTTTAACCCAGGCATGTCAATCATCGTCATACTTTTCTATGGCTGCTGTTTCAAATTCCCACAAACTTAGTGACTTAAAACAACACAAATGGATTATAAGTTTGAAATGGGTCTCCTTGGGGCCAGGAGTGGTGGTTCATGCCTGTAATCCCAGCACTTTGGGAGGCCGAGATGGGCGGATCACCTGAGGTTAGGAGTTCGAGACCAGCCTGGGCAACATGGCGAAACCCCGTCTCTACCTTAAAAAAAAAAAAAAAATTAGCTGGGCATGGTGGCGCGCGTCTGTAATCCCAGCTAATTAGGAGGCTGAGGCAGGAGAATCGCTTGAACCCAGGTGGTGGAGGTTGCAGGGAGCTGACATCGTGCCACTGCACTCCAGCCTGGGTGACAGAGAGAGACACCGTCTCAAATAAATAAATAAATAAAATAATAAAAATGAAAAATGAAATGTGTCTCATTGGGCTAAAATCGAGGTGTCCCCAGGGCTGCTGTTCTTCATGAATCTCTAAAGGACACTCCGTTTCCTTTCCTTTTCTGGCCTCTAGAGGTTTCCCAAATTCCTTGGCTCACAGTCCCTTTGCATGTTTAAAGCCAGCAGTGACCGGTTGAGTCTTTCTCATGCAGCATTTCCACTATTTGAGTATCACTTGTTTGGCACTCCCTCTTCCACATCTAAGGACCCTTACAATTTCACTGGGTCTATCCAGATAAGCCAAGTTAATCTCCTTATCTCAAGACTACCTAACTAACAGCCTTAATTCCATCTGAAACATTTCCTTTTGCATGTGACATATTTACAGCATCTGTGCATTAGGATGTAGACATCTTGGTGGTGGGACATTTGTTTGTTTGTTTGTTTTTGAGGCAGAGTCTTGCTTTGTCACCTAGGCTGGAGTGCAGTGGTGCAATCTTGGCTCACTGCAATCTCTGCCTCCCAGGTTCAAGCGATTCTCCTACCTCAGCCTCCCAAGTAGCTGGGATTATAGGTGTGCACCACCACACCCAGCTAATTTTTGTATTTTTAGTAGAGATGGGGTTTCACCACGTTGGCCAGGCTGGTCTCGAACTCCTGACCTCAGGTGATCCACCCCCCTCAGCCTCCCAAAGTGTTAGGATTGCAGGCATGAACCACCATGTCCAGCCCAGTTTGGGTAAATTTTTCATGTGCAATTGAAAAGAATATCTATTCTGTAGTTGCTCTATTAGGTCAAATTTGTTGAATCATTTTGCCAAATTTTCTATAACCACACTGGATATAATTTTATTTTTTTTTTGAGACAGAGTCTCCCTCTGTCACCCAGGCTGGAGTGTAGTGGTGCGATCTCGGCTCGCTGCAACCTCCGCCTCTTGGGTTCAAGTGACTCCCCTGCCTCAGCCTCCTGAGTGGCTGGGATTACAAGCATGAGCCACCGTGCCCGGCCAGATGTAAAATTTTTATCTGCTTGTCCTATAAGTTACTGAGAGAAGTGTGTTAAAATATTCCATTTAGTCAACTCTTGTTTTGCACTTGTTAAATTTTCCTTTTGGTTCTGCCAATTTTTTGTTTTGTTTTGTTTTGGGTTTTTTTGAGACCAAGTTTCGCTCTGTCCAGCCCAGGCTGGAGTGTAGTGGCATGATCTCGGCTCATTGCAACCTCCACCTCCCAGGGTGAAATGACTCCCATGCCTCAGCCTCCCAAATAGCTGGGATTACAGGCACCTGCCACAATGCCCAGCTAATTTTTGTGTTTTTAGTAGAGACGGGGTTTTGCCATGTTAGTCAGCCTGGTCTCGAACTCCTGACCTCAGATGATTCATCTGCCTTGCCTCCCAAAGTTCTGGGATTACAGGTGTGAGCCACTGCGCCCAGACTTGGTTCTGCCAATTTTTACTTTATATGTTATGAAGCTATGTTAATATGTGCATACAAATTTAAAACCATCATACCGTCCTAAGAGATTGATTCTTTACCATCATGAAATGTCCCCTTTTATTTTTAGCAATGCCTCTTGCCCTTAAGTCTACTTTAATATAGCTATACCAACTTCCTTTGAAGTAATGTTTGCATGCTATATATTTTCTATCCTTTTAATTTCAATTTTTCTATGTAGTTTTTTTTAAACCCAGATTGACACTATTTGGAATACGTATCTTTTTATATTTAGTGCAATTACTAATTTACATTAAAATTGTTTAAATCAGCCCACTTACTATTTATTTTCTATTTGTCCTTTCCTTTGGGAGTCCCTTTTTTCTCCCCTTTTTGGGCCTTTTTTGAATTATTTTTACTATTCTTGGTAGGTTGTTAGTTACATACTCTTTTGCAATCCTTTAATGATTACTGTAGGAAAATATAACATTGATCCTGGACGTATTAGAGTTTAATATAAAATTAATACTTTTGCTACTTCCAGGACAATGTAAGGACATTAGAATATTTTAATTGCATTCACCTCTTCCCAATTTTTGTTTTTATTGTCATGAATTGTAAAACTCACAAGACGTACTTGCTTTTATTTTCAATCAACATTAAGTAAGATTTATCCACATATGTACCCTTTCTGTTGTTCTTCACTGGAATCTCCATGCTTCCTTCAGGGATCATTTTCCCACTCCCTAAAGCACTTCCTTTTGTGAAGTTCTGTTGATGATTAAAAACATCAGTGATAAGTCCTCTCAGTTCTTTCTTTGTCTGAAAATATCGTTATTTCATCTCCATTTCTGAAGGATGTTTTCACTGTCTCTAGAGTTCCAGGGTGGCAGTAATTTCCTTTCTGCACTTTGCAGATATCGGTTTATTGTCTTCCTTTCTCCATTCCTTCTGTTGAAAAGTTAGCTTTCAGTCTTGCTACTGCTCCTTGAAAGGTAATGCATCTTTTTCCTTTGGATGCTTTTAAGATTTTTCTCTTTGTGTTTGATTTACAAATGTTTCACTATTTACAACTGTTTCACTATTAGGGGCCTAGTTGTGGTTTTCTTTTCATGTTTGGGGTTCCCTGAGATTCTTGAATCTGTGGCTTAATGTCTTTCAACAGATTTGGGAAAATTCTTAGATGGTCTCTATTAAAACATTATTTCCGGCCAGGTGTGGTGGCAGGAGTTCAAGACCAGCCTGACCAATATGGTGAAACCCCAACTCTACTAAAAATACAAAAATTAGCCAGGTGTGGTGGCAGGTACCTGTAATCTCAGCTACTTGGGAGGCTGAGGCAGGAGAATCACTTGAACCTGGGGGGCAGAGGTTGCAGTGAGCCAAGATCATGCCACTGCACTCCAGCCTGGGTGACAGAGTGAGACTCTGTCTCAAAACAAAACAAAACAAAACATTATTTCCGCCCTAATTGTGCTGTTTACTTCTTCTGGGTCTCCTTACATGTCAGATCTTTTCACTATGTCCCATATTAATCTTTATACCCTTTTCTGCACTTTTCATTCTTTTCTCTCAGTCTTTATTCTGGGTAATTTCTTTTGGTCTTTCTAATAGAGTTCACTTCAGCTGATCTAATCTGCTATTAAATCTATTTATTGAGTTCATAAGTTCATTTAATGTATTTTTCAGTTCTATCATTTCCATTTGATTCTTTTTTACAGTTTACAATCCTCTGTTGAAATTCTTCCATTTGTCATCTAAAGTCCTGAATAGGCTTCCCTGTATTCCCAGCACTTTGGGAGGACAAGGCAGGAGGATCCTTTGAGCCCAGAAGTTCAAGACCAGCCTAAGCAACATGGTGAAACCCCATCTTTACAAAAAATACAAAAATTAGCCAGGTGCAGTGGTGCACACCTGCAGTCCCAGCTACTCAGGTGGCTGAAGCGGGATGATCCCTTGAGCCTGGGAGCTGGAGGTTGCAGTGAGCCGAGATGGAGCCACTCCAGCCTTGGGGGAAGAGTGAGACACTGTCTCAAAAAAAAGCCCTGAATATATTAATAATAATTATTTTCAAGTCTATGTCTTATAACACCACTATCTGGATAACAGGCCCATCATGGCCTATTTTAAATGAAACATTTTATTTCAAAATAATTGTAGACTCACTCAGTTGTAAGAAATAACACAGAGAGAGCCCATGTACCCTTTACCCAGCTTCCCTTAATGGTAACATCCTATGAGAGTATAGTACAACATCACAACCAGGATATTAACATTGATACTGTCTTATTTAGGTTTCCCTAGTTTTACTTGTGGTCGTGTGTGTCTGTATATATGTGTGTGTGTAATGTGTGCATGTTTGTGTGTGTGTGTGTGTATGTTTGTGTGTGTGCATGTGTATGTGTTTGTATGTGTGTATGTGCATGTGTATGTGTTTGTATGTGAGTGTTTGTGTATGTGTGTATGCTTGTGCATATGTGGGTATGTGTATGTGCATATGTGCATGAGCATGTGTATATATGTGTGTAATGTGTGTGTATGTGTATGTGTGTGCATGTGTGTATATGTGTGTATTTGTGTATATTTGTGGGTATATGTGTATGTGTGTGTATGTGTGTGTGTGAGATTTAATTGTAGGCAATTTTATCACATGTGTAGGTCTAATGGCCTTAAAAAAATTTTCCCCCCCGTCTGGATTTTCAGTCATTCTGTTTCATTTCCAGATATGTCTGGTAATTTTTTTTTTATTGAATGCCAAACTTTGTGTAACAAAAATATAATGTGAGAGTTTGGATGGCGTTGTTCTCTTCCTCCAGAGAATTTACTTGGCTTCTGGCAAGCTGTTGGTGAAGAGGCAGACACCTTAATTCAATCAATGAATGGGATGCTTGGAAACTGCCATTCTGTGTGTGGGAGGGCTGGACTATTTCCCTACTCAGAGTGTGTAACCCACTAAAAGCCTGGGTCATTTACCAGAGCTCCTCATCCTAAACTTCAGTTTTTAGCTGGAAGCTCTAGTTCTCATTGTCATGTAATTTCTTGAAGATATTAACTGGCTGCTCAACTTAGCCATTTGTTGTTAGTGGATAGGGGCCATAAGAGGAAGGCTGCTGCCCCAGAATCCAGGTTCACCTCTCTGAACTTCTCTTCTTCCTGGGATCTTTGTCCCTCAACTCTGACTTGTCTTGATACCTCTCCAATGCCTTCCTTGGATGCCTTCTTTTATTTTTTCTGAGATGGAGTCTCACTCTGTTGCCCAGGCTGGAGTGCAATGGCATGACCTCGGCTCACTGCAGCCTCCACTTCCCAGGTTCAAGTGATTCTCCTGCCTCAGCCTCCCGAGTAACTGGGATTACAGGCACGCACCATCATGCCCAGCTAATTTTTGTATTTTTAGTAGAGACAGGGTTTCACCATGTTGGTTAGGCTGGTCTTGAACTCCTGACCTCAAGTGATCTGCCTGCCTTGGCCTCCCAAAGTGCTGGGATCACAGGTGTGAGCCACTGTACCTGCCTTTTCCTTGGATGTCTTAAATATGTTCTGTCTTTCTAGGTTTTCTCAGTGGGAGAGCTGGTCTGCAACAGAAATCTGCACCAGCCTTTGTTTCTCACACGAATGTTTTGACATCCTTGAGGGACTAAGGGGAACCCCTTAATTACAGACCATATTGTGTAGCATTTGGGTACTTGTTCAGGAGTCAGACTGGATTAAATTCTAGTGTTGCAGCTGGGCGTGATGGCTCACGCTTGTAATCCCAGCACTTTGGGAGGCCAAGGTGGGTGGATCACCTGAGGTCAGGAGTTCAAGACCAGCCTGGCCAACATGGTGAAACCCCATCTCTACTGAAAATACAAAAATTAGCTGGGCGTGGTGGTGGGCATCTGTAATCCTGGCTACTTGGGAGGCTGAGGCAGGAGAATTGCTTGAACCTGGGAGGTGGAGGTTGGAGGCTGCAGTGAGCCGAGATCACTGCACTCCAGCCTGGGCAATGGGCAACAAGAGTGAAACTCTGTCTCAAAATAAATAAATAAATGAAAATAAAAATCTAGTGTTGTCACTTCCCAGCCATGTGATCTTGGGGAAGTCTCCCTCTCTGGGCCTCAGTTTTCTTATGGAACTTGCCTCCTTGGATTAAATAAACTAATATATGTCAAGTACTCAGAGAACTGAGTGCCTGTCATATAAAAGCGCTCAATATATACCAGTTATTAGTATTCAGCAAATCAGTGTTAAACACCTACTCTGTGCCAGGGCGCTGGATCTATATGGTGGTGAAAAAGACAAATACAGTCCCTTCCCTCGTAGAGCTGACAGTTTATTCAGGAGGACACTCTGGTGACTTATCATAGGAAGTTAGTACACTACCATTGTCAAAGAGAGACTCATACTGTGGTGAGAATGAAAAAGGATGATAGAGCAGGGTACCCTGGCAGGTTTGGTTCTAGGTTGAAAAGGGAGGGCTTGGTTCCCAGGTCTGCGGTAATAGAGGGTATGTGGCAAATGACAGAGAGCGACCAGGCAGCTACTTAAGGCCAGGTGGTCAGCAAACACATCTGTGATTGCTGCATGACAGCTGAGACTTGGACGATCAAAAGGAGCAAGTCCACTGAGACCTGGGGAAGGAACATTCCAGGTTGAGAGAACGACACATGCAGGTTATCTGAATCTGGCACGTTTGAGGGGCAGCAAGAAGGCCAGTGTGTCCTGGAGTGGAATGAGCAGAGGGGAGAGAGTGACCACATAAAATCCAGGAGGTGGGCAGGGACAGGATCCCAGAGGGCCTTGAGAGTCACCACGAGGGCGTGGATTTTAGTTTAAGCGAACTGGGAAGCTTTGGAGAGTCTTGTCCTGTCTTGTCTTTTCCTTTTCTCTTTTCTTTTCTTTTTTCTTTTCTTTTCTCTTTTTTTTTCTTTCTTTTCTCTTTTCTTTTCTTCTCTTTTTCTTTTCAACAGAGTCTTGGCTATGTTGCCCAGGCTGGACTGCAATCTCCGCCTCCTGGGTTCAAGCAATTCTCCTGCTTCAGCCTACTGAGTAGCTGGGATTACAGGCACCTGCCACCATGCCCAGCTAATTTTTGTATTTTTAATAGAGACGGGGTTTCACTGTGTTGGCCAGGCTGGTCTCAAACTCCTGACCTCAGGTGATCCACCTGCCTTGGTCTTCCAAAGTGCTGGGATTACAGGTGTGAGCCACCATGCCCGGGCTGCTTTGGAGTTTTACAGAGGGGAGTGACAATATTTTGATTGCAACATGATCATTGTAGGTGTCATAAGGAGAACTAATTTTTTTTTTAAGAGTCCCACTCTGTGGCCCAGGCTGGAGTATAGTGGAACAATCAGGGCTCATTGTAGCCTCTATCTCCCAGACTCAAGTGATCCTCCTGCCTCAGCCTCCAGAGTAGCTAGAACTACAGGTGTGCACCACCACGCCCAGCTAATTAAAAAAAAAAAAAAAACATTTTGTGGAGACAGGATCTCATTCTGCTGCCTAGGCTGGTCTTGAACTCCTCGGCTCAAGCAATCCTCCTGCCCGACCTCCCAAAGTGTTGGGATTACAGGGGTGAGTTACTACTGCATCCGGCCAGAGAATGGATTTTAAGAGAGGAAACTGCATTTTTAAGAGGCAATGGTGGCTTGGAACAGAGTGGTAGCAGAGTGGAGAGGAGTGAACGTGGGTTGAGATATGGGTTAGTAGTTGAGTCAATGGGCGATGGATTGAATAGATGGGCAAGAGAAAGAGAGAAGTCAATGAGCAACTGGAATTGAGCCTATTTATTTGAGCCTATTTATTGAGAAGGGGGTGAGTGGGGTAGGGAGCGGAAGATCAAGTGCTTAGTTTTGGATACCTACATTTTGAGACTCCTATTGGGTAACCTGGATATGCAAATGTGGAGTTCAGGGAAAAATCTAGGAGGGAGTCAAAGCCATGGGCCTGGATGAGATTTCCTAGGGAGAGCATCTAGGTAGAAAGAATAAAGAGACCCAGAACTGCACCCTGGGGTACTGCAGCATTTAGGGACCAGGGAGATGAGGAGGCACCAGAAGGAGTCCTAGTAGGAACCACCAGTGAAATAGATCAGTAGTTCTCAAAGGGTGGGCCCAGGACCAGCAGCCATAGCATCATCTGGCGCTTGTTAGAGAAGTGGACGATTGGGCCCCGCCCCAGATCTACTGCCTCAGAACCTCCAGGGTGGGGCCCAGAGGTCAGCGACCAGTGCTTTAACTCGCTCCAGGCGATTGTAATGCAGGCTACAATTTGAGAACCACTGAGGTGAAAGACAAACCAGGAGAGGGTGTGTTTTGGAAGGCAAGAGGATACATTTTTCAAGAAGGAAGAAGTATGTTAGATGCAGCTGAGAGTGTGGCTAAGACAATGGCAGAGGCCTGGCCACTGGATTTTGTAACGTGAACATTATTGTTGGCCTGGACAGGTAAGACTTCGGTGGAGTGGGGGTGTGGGGGGAACAGCAGCCTCATGGGAACTGGACAAGATGTGAATGAAAGTGGGATGAAGTGGCATCAAAACTGTAGACCTGGCTGACTGTGGTGGCTTACGCCTGTAATCCCAGTACTTTGGGAGGCCAAGGCAGGAGGATTATTTTGAGCTCAGGAGTTTGAGACCAGCCTGGCCAACATGGCGAAACCCCGTCTCTACTAAAAATATAAAAATTAGCTGGGTGTGGTGGCACATGCCTGTAATCCCAGCTCCTCGGGAGACTGAGGCAGGAGAATCGCTTGAACCCGGGAGGCAGAGGTTGCAGTGGGCCAAGATGGTGCCACTGCACTCCAGTCTGGGTGACAAAGTGAGACTCCATCTCAAAAACAAAAACAAAAAACCCCCAAACCCCCAAAAAACTGTAGACCCACTGTCTAGCAAAGGGTTAACTCAGCAGGCTTGGGCTGATGGAACCCTGTGCATTCCAAAGAAAGGACTGGGCCTGGAGCAGCTCCCCAGCAGGTAACTTCTAAACCCTTGGAAGGTCCTGCCTGATGAGACTATCTTTGTTTACCTTGGGCCATGCCAGATAATTTATGCTGACAAAGTCTTTTATGCCAAATGCCCTTGGTCACACTGTATCAGTTTGACCTCTGGAGGGGGTCCTGAGACTGAGTAGTTAAGGTCAGTCATACGGGTGCTCCATTACATAACCATCCCCCAGTATAGACCCTGGACACCAAGACTGGGGTGAGCCTCCCTGATGGACAAGTCTCTTGTGTGTGTGTCACACATCATTGCTGAGAGAATGAAGTGCTGTCCGTAGGACTTTGGGAAAGAACAACTGGAATCCTGCTCCTGATCTGTCCTGGATTCCACCCTATATGCCTTTCTCCTTGGCTAATTTGCATCTATATCTTTTCAATGTAATAAACCATAACCATGAGTTTAGCAGCTTTTCTGAGTTCTGTGAGTCCTTCCAGTGAATCATCAAACCTGCGGGTGGTCTTGGGGACCCCTGATACACCTGATTTTTCAAGAGGTTTTGCAGTGAAAGGAGAAAAGGAATGAGTGACAGCTGCAGGAGGTATTGGCCCAAGATGGGGATTCTGTGTAAGAGAGGAGATACTGGGGCAGACATGGAGGCCCATTGAAATGACAAAGTAGATAAGGATAGGTTGGTAATGCAGGAGAAATGTTGTTGAGAAGATAAAGTGGAAGGGGATCCATTACACAGCGCCTCTGATAGGAACAGTGACAGTTTATTCAGACTAACCAGGGGAAGCCAGAAAATCTGGGTACAGTGCGGGTTTGCAGGCAGACTTGGTGGTGGGGTGATGGGGGAACACTGAACTAGTGGTTTTCTCAATGAACTAGGAGGTGAGGCCACCCTTGAGTGTGCAGAGCTGGGAGTGGAGGGCTGTAGATTTGAGGAGAGAGGGAATGTGATGTAGTCACTTTGGAGAGTAAGACCCCAAACAAGGAATGTGTACTAAGATTGCGGGGCAGGGTTGGAGATCTCTGGCCAAGGACTGAAAATGAGAGTCAGGCTGGGCGCGGTGGCTCACACCTGTAATCCCAGCACTTTAGGAGGCTGAGGCAGGTGGATCATTTGAGGTCAGGAGTTTGAGACCAGCCTGACTAACAGGTGAAACCCTATCTCTACTAAAAAAAAAAAAAATTAGCTGGGCATGGTGGCATGTGCCTGTAGTCCCAGCTATTCGGGAGGCTGAGGCAGGAGAAACTTGAACGTGGGAGGCGGAAGTTGTAGTGAGCCGAGATTGTGCCACTGCACTCCAGCCTGGGAGATGGAGTAAGACTCCGTATCAAAAATAAATAAATAAATAGAAAAGAAAATGAGAGTCAACACACATCAAAATCCGTGCTTTTTCACATCCGCGTTCAATTGTGCAGGTGCTGGCACGAAGCAGGTGGACAGCAGGATTTCACCAGGGTTGGACCTTGCCAGCTGAGTGGGACAGAGGGAGATGGAGTGTTTGCAAGTAAACTGGTGCAAAAGAGGATAAACAAGGCATAGCTGCCTGTAGCTTAATTTTGCTCAGTGGTAATTAAAATATTTTTATCTTAAAACAAATCTGGATTCATTCTGGAGTAGAATGAAAAAAGCGCATGAATTTTTCAGATAACAGACTTCAAAGGCAGTTTCTCTGTTTTGAAGTGCCACTTCCAGGGATACCTACCCCCTGGTCCTCATGTGGTGACTCTACTCTTGTTGGAAGTTTGGGAAACTTTGGAAAAGTCTGGAAAGCCCTGTCCTACCGGTGTGATCCCCTGACCCCTGGCTAGCACCCTGACTTTTCATAGGGATCATCTGAGGACGACATCCAACCAAGAACAGTGACAGTATTGAGAGAGTAGGAGGATGAAGGCTTTGTGCCTCTAAGATGGTGTGTGCAGGGAGGGCTGGGGACTAATCAAGAACCTCTTAAGGATGGGGCAGGTGCTGCAGGGGTGGGGTGGCGTAGCTGACCCTGATGCTGGTCTTAGAGTCCAGTCTAGAGGCCAAACATATCAGAGGAGTCTGGGTAGTGTGGGGAAGGGAGCGGCTGAAATACAACAACCAGGGCCCCTCACCCCGGCACCCCTCCCTAGGACTCCAAGAGATGAAACACTCTGGGGGTCCAGGCAAGTGACTGGGACAGACTAGGTCCCAGGAAACAAGTCAGGGACCCGGATCCCAGAACTAGAGCACAAGATGTGGACGGGGTATTGGGAATGAGGCCGAAGCCCAGTTATCAGAACTGGGACACGTTCCATGTGGGACTTGGGTTCTTTACATCCTTCCTGCATAAATCCTGGGAAATGGGGTGTGTTTAAGCCTGGAACAGGGAGAATTTGTCAGCTGGGGGGCATATTTAGGGGCGTGTGTGGCCCTGGGGCAGTCCAGGATCAGGCGTCTCCTCTGCGCTTCCCTGTGGCCCTGTCCAAAGCAGCTCCCTCCTTCCTGCCCAGCACCCCCTAGGGCAGCCCCATCCCTGCAAAGAAGAGCCTCAGAGTAAACAGCATGTTTATTTTGAACATTCAAGTTTACAAAAACAAAAAGGTAACAAAACCATGACACAGATCACACACACATACACACACACGCACACACACGCACACATGTTGCAGCTCATGTCAATTTATGTACAAAACAGGGAGAGGAGAAAGGGGCAAGGCTGGGGAGGGGTTGTCAGTAGGGTGCACTAATGTCACAGTGTCAGACAACTTGACATGCTCACTCACACTCAGCCTGGGCCCATGTGAGCCCCTTCCCCACCCAGGGGTCGGGGGTCAGGGTGGGAGGTGGGGGTCTGGGGTGGCAGGCAGCTGGAATAAAGGGGTGAAGAGAGTAATCCCTTCTCTGGGAGGGAGCCCCTTTCCAAGTTTACTCAGGCCAAGGGTGCTGGGACACACAAAGGAGGGGGGACTCAGTGCTGGGGAGAGGCTGCTGCGTCCTAGAGAGGGCTGAATGCAGTCAGAAGGCTGGGCTCAAGTCTCCTGTGTCCAGCTGGGTGGCCTTGAGGGTCGCTCCCCTCCCCGGGCTTCAGCTTCCTCATCTGTAAAACGAGGGCTTTGGCCTCCTCTCAGAGCCCTTCCTGCCCAAATCTGTGGTCCCAGGTGATGCAAAGTGGTGGCAAGGGGATTGGTCCCCTTGGGATGTTGGTGCGGGCACCACATGCCACAAGATGGGAAGATCTGGCAGATAACAGCTGGGAAGCAAGTGGTGCAGGGCTTGGCCCCAAGCAAGAGTTGGAGGAGGAGCAATTTCCCTCCCCTTCCCTGCCCAGGACTCGGGAGATGCTCAGCTTCCTTTTCTTTTTTGGCTCTCCTGCGAACTCTAGCTGAGCTAAAGAAGGGCTGAAGCTCTGGCCCATGGTGGGAGGGACACATCCCCTGAAGCAGCTGAGCCCCCTGGCACGGCTTCACCAAGGGGACCCTGGCCCTGGGGCTGGCCCACCCCCTGCCTCTGTTCCTTCACTTCAAGCCCTGTGGGCTGGGAAAGGGGTCGGAACACGTCTGGAGCAATGGTGCCCAGATGGCACTCTACACAGGTGAGTGGGAACTCAGCCCCTGGACGTAACCCCCTTTGGTTTGAAATCTGGGCTCCATCACTTGCTAGCTGATTGACACCAGGCAGATGACATCACCTCTCTGTGCCCCAGTTTCCTCACCTGTCTAACGGAGCCAAGAACGTCCTAACTTAGAACTGTGTTGTGAGATCAACAGGACGGTGCCTGTGCCACACTCAGTGCAGTGCCAGACGGCAGGACAAACATGGGCTCCATCGTCTTATCAGCCAGGAGCAGCTCAGGATGTGACTGGGCCATGTCTGACTCCTCTTTCCCTGTCTGCTTGGATGTGCTCAGGGGCAGCAGAAGATAGGAAAAGCGGGACCCAAACAGTGGTGCTGGGGAAATTTGTTCCTGTTCCCTTTGGAAGCCTGAGTGGGTGATGCGGCACAGGAACAAGGCTTGGACGTCAGAGGTCTCATCTTCACTGTGACAAAGCATAAAGGACTTGGGGTTGTGCGTGTGTGTGGGCTCAAGTGACCACGCAAGTGCTGTCACCTCCTTCCTAAGACCCCATCCTTCTCCCAAGTCCTCCACAAGAGCTACCTTCTTCAAAACAATAACAAAAACACATCAAGCTTGGCGTCACTGAAATTGAAATTCTGAATTCTGCCGTCACCCCAGCAACAGTGCCAGTATGATGAGACACTTGACCCAGCACTTGGGTTGATGTCTTTGGCTGTTACCGTGGCAACCTAGGTCTCAGCAGGTCTGGCTGAAGCCCGCCATCGCCTTTTCTTCCAGTGGGATTGTACTGGAGGGGCTGGGCAATCTATTTATGTTCTCGAAATGGAAAGCAGGATCTGGGCGCGGGAGGCAATGCAACTTGGAGTAGCTTCCATGGCACTGAGCCCCCCGGCCTGCAGCTCTTGCATCATGTCTCAGGCTAAGTGGCCTCAGGCAGTGGAGATAGGGAACAAAAAGGCAGGCAAAAGGTACAGTGCCCACCTGAGCCAGGGAGCATGCAGCTGCTCAGACACCTGGTAGGTGACTAGCAGGGGAGGGATGCCTCAGCTCTCCATTCTGCTGAAGCGCCCAGGGATCATAACCTCCTCCCCGCACTTCCTGGGGTGGGGACGCCAAGATGTTTGGGTGTTGCATAAAGGAAGATGTTCAGATGTCATGTTGGAAAGCATCTGACCTCGCGGATGTCTACCTGCTTAGGTGTAGACTGAACTCAAAGGTCTTCAGGGGCAGGCAACATGGAGGGGGAAGAACACTGAAGAGGGAGTCAGATGCCCTGAGCTCTAGTCCTGGCTCTGCCCCATGCTCTGTGATCCTGTGCAGGTCACGTGTCCTCCCTGACCTCTTCCCCATTTCTCACAAGCAAGATGCAGCTGTGGTGCCAGATGGGGTGGCTTTTCTCATCTTTAAGATTATTATTATTTTTTTGAGACGGAGTCTTGCTCTGTTGCTCAGGCTGGAGTGCAATGGCGTGATCTCGGCTCACTGCAACCTCCACCTCCTCAGTTCAAGAGATTCTTCTGTCTCAGCCTCCCGAGTAGCTGGGACTACAGGCATGCACCACCTAACCAGCTAAGTTTTGTATTTTTAGTGAAGATGGGGTTTCATCATGTTGGCCAGGCTGACCTCGAACTCCTGACCTCAAGTGATCTGCCTGTCTCAGCCTCCCAAAGTGCTGGGATTACAGGCGTGAGCCACCGTGCCCGGCCTCTCAGCTCTTAAGATTCTGACACTCTCTTGGGGAAGCTGGTGACGACTCAAGGGGACCAGGAAGCCATCAGCCCTTTGAGACACTCTCAGACAGGCAAGGGTGCCAGGCTGGGTTGATCCAGAGGGAGCTGGTTTTTTACAATCCATGCATGAGGTTAGTCTGCCTTGAACCTTGCCCTGGACTCTGAGTCTCTGCTGACCCTAACCCATGACTGGCTTCATTCCATCCACTGCCGAGTCCTGGGATCTACCCCTGCGAAGCCCAGGATCACCAGAGCTTTCCCCACATATCCACCTGGAATCACAGAAAAGCTCACACCCAATCTGGAGAGCAAATGACCAAAGCGAGGGCCTCAGCTCACGAACGAGGAAGGCCAGGCCCAGAGAGGGCAGGGACTTACAGAAGGCCACACAGCACATTAGCAGGGCTGGCTAGGAACCAAGGTCTTCTCCCCCTCACCCGGTCCTCTGCCCACTGCTTCATGCTTCTCCCCACCCTCTCAGCTTCTTCCTTGCTGCCCCAGGACCATGCACAGGGTAGGTAATGTGGCTCTGCCAGAGGTGGGGTCTCCTGGGCCATGAGGCCTCTACCTTAGGGCTGCTCCCAGCCCAGGCTGAAGTGGTCCAAGTCCTGTCCTTGGCATGGAGGGAGAGGGATGACTATACCAGTGGCCATCACTATGGGTGAGCACAAGGGGTGAGTGCAGCCCTTTGGCCTCCTGGGGTCTTTGTCCCCTTCCCTCCAGGCTGGAGCTGGGAAAGGAATGTCCTGGAGACTGAGGTGGGGCTGGGCCAGGCATGGAACCAACATTCAAACTGCTACACACAAAGAGAGGAGGAAAGAGGAGGAAGAGGGAGGCATGGGCGGGGTGGGGGAGGCTCCATCGAGATCCCACTGCCCTTGACTGGCAGCTGGTGGAAAGAGAGAGGAGGGTAAGTCTAACCTCTGATGTCCTCGTCATCCCCTTCTACAGCCTGTTGTGGCCCTGAAGGGGAAGCCACTGGGCCTGTTGCATGGGGGACAAGGGGGCGGGCGGCCACCCCCACCAATGAGATAGTGGGGTCCCCCTCATACACAACCCTACCCTACTGGGGGTGCTGTCAAAATTAGTGAAATCAGATACAATTGATGGGCAGGGAGGGGTGGGGTAAGAGACAACTCCAGTGCAGTGCCAGGTGGGCAGGCTCCCACTGTTCACTTGAGACCCTCCTCCCCACTCAGGTGGGGACAGGGGACACACTCGCAGGGCAGGGCATTCTGGAGGTGTGGGTACAGGTGAGGGGAAATGGGAGGCACAGCCAGGAGTGGGGCAGGAGGGAAGGCCAGTGCGTGGGCAGGCTGAGGAGGGAATATGACCCCCCTCAAGTCCCCAAAGTGGCAGGCAAGGGAGGGGCCCTGGATGAGGTGGCCCCTCATGCCTTGGCCCTCCCCTTGCAGACATCGAAGGCAGCCTTTGTTGCACCCCCAAAGGCCTCCACCAACTTGTCTTCCCAGGGAAGGACGTTGCCCAGCAGTGGCGCAGTGCAGTTGGCAATGCCCAGGACCTGGGCTGGTGTCAGGGCGTGGTCCCACAGGTTAAACTGGGCAATGTCACCGACAAAGGCCTGGGTGGCATCAAACCGGCCACCCAGGGTATCCTGGGCCAAGACAGCAGCAGAGAAAGGAGAGGCATGGAGTGAGGGAGCAGAAAAGACAGGCAGGCTGGCTCAGTCAGGCTCTTGTCCCCGAGGAAGCCCCACCTTCAACCCCACTGAAGCCCCGCCACCAACGCTCTAGCCCCACCTTCAAGATTCTAGTTCCTTGGGCAGGTCTCTGACCTCTCTGGCCCTCAGTCTGCCCATCTGCACAATTAGGAGGTCCAGCCCCAATACCAGCCTGAGCCTTACCTGCTCCTGGCCCAAGATAAGGATCCCATGAGGCTTGATGGGGTGCCAGGCAGCCAGGTTCTCACCGGAGCCCTGCAGCTCCCCGTCCTGGTAGGCAGACCATAAGCCATCCCTTGTGGTCCAGGCGATGCAGATGTGGTGCCAGCCATTGTCCTTCAGGCTCAGGGGCAGCTGGGCCACCTGGACACAGGTCCCCCAACTCCAGGTCAGAGGTGCCCCAAGGCCGAAGGCCCATGGCTGAGGCAGTGGGGTGGGGCTGGGGAGACCCATGTCCATCCTTCCAGGGCCCGACCCCAGGCCTGACCCTCTCCATCCTCCTGCCCAGTGTCTTTCCCTGACTCCTCTCTCCTCTTTCCTCAAAGACCAAACCAGATCACAAGGGACTCTCTGGTTTTGGTTTTCAGTTGTCACAAGGTAGTTCACTCACTCTCCAACAGGCCTATTAAGGTCACTTGGGGAGAGAGGGATGTCTCATAATCCAAACTTCCCCTGAACACCTCACACAGCACTCAGCACACAGCTGGGGCTCAAGAAGTACTGGCAGGGATAGAATGAGCCTTGGACTCAGAGGCCAGGCTCCAGCATCTGGCACTGGCTCTGCCACCAACCCCTGTGTGATCTGGGGAAGCTGCTCCTTCCTCCCTGGGCCTCAGTTTCCTTATCTGTAAAGTGAGGTCAGACAAGGGATGGCAAATCTACAGCTGCTGCCTCTTCCTCCACCCAGGGCAGACATAGCCAATCAATCACGAGCCTCGAGTTAGCTCAGATCCCTCAGCACAGTGCTCTGGAAAGCCACTGCTGATGGGTTAGAGCTGGCCTGTAAGATGAAAGGTGCTTGCTGTCTGTGGATTTGGTGCTCCCAAAGGGCTTCCTTATCTGGTAAGTTTCCTGAGGTCACATTATTTTTTTTTGAGATGGAATTTCACTATGTTGCCCAGGATAGAGTGCAGTGGTGTGATCTCAGCTCACCACAACCTCCATCTCCTGGTTCAAGCAATTCTCCTCCCTCAGCCTCCCAAGTAGCTGGGATTACAGGCGGGCACCACCACGCCCAGCTAATTTTTTTTTTTTTTTTTTTTTTTTTTGTATTTTTAGTAGAAACAGCGGGATTTCACCATATTGGCCAGCCTGGTCTTGAACTCCTGACCTCAGATGATCCACCCGCCTCAGCCTCTCAGAGTGCTGGGATTACAGGCATGAGCCACCTTACCCAGCCTGAGATCACAATTTAATGTAACATTCTCTGAGGCCTACGTGGTGCCTGGCCTTGTTGTGGATGCTGGGGATGTGGAGCTGGTCCATGCCTTAAATGAGCTGAGTCTGCAGGAGGGGAAGGACTTTGGGGCAATGCTATAAGACAAAATAACGGAGGGCATATGGGAGGTACAGAGGCTGCGAGGCCCAGAGGTAGAGGGGATATGGGAACAGAAGCCACGTCAAAACCCGTCTGGAAGGACAATGGATCCACCATTCCATTGCTAGGCAAACCAAGTGGTCGGCACAGAAGGAGTAAAGGCTTAGAGGCTGGAATAAACAGGGAACAGTGAGCAGTCTGTTAGGCTGGCTCTCAAAAGGACTCTAGAGCGTCCCAGACCAGGGCTGCCCAGTGCCCTGTCCAGGGTGCTGAATTCCTTCTAATGAGAACTGAGTGCTGAACTTGGGCCAGGCCAAGGACGGCAGCCAGGGGGTGATGAAGGGCACAAGGCAGCAGGATCTAGATGTAGTCCAGCCACCCCGGTGGTCGTAGGGTTTATTGGGCCATAAGGGAAAGTCACTGGTCCCTGGACTCATCTCCTCCCTCCTCCTCCTCCCCCTCCAGAATGCCATGAAATGCACCTTCTGCTAAGCCGGGTCTGATGGGTGTCAATCACTCCTAGTGGCTTTATGTGTTGTGGGCTAGTCACAGGTGGGTACGATATGTGGTATCTGCATTTCCAGGGGGGTCTCAATAGACCACCATGGCTGCAAGGCCCAAAACAATGTGGCAGGCAGGGAAGGAGCTTTGGGAGTGGATGACAGTGATGAGATGCTCCCCTTCCTCTCCCCTCAATTACCATGCTCCTGCTACATCATTCTCCCTGCCTTGTCCTTGTCCTGCCTTCCAGCCAGGCTGAAGGAGGGGCATCGGGGAGGGAGGCCTGGGCATGAGGAAGATGGGTGGCCCAAGGGCAGAACAGGGGAGGGGTTAAAAGGTGGTTTCTGGATCCCAAGACCCTGAATCACATCACACCCCAGCAGCTGTGTGGCCAGGGTGCATTACTTCCCCTCTCTGAGCCTCAGTTTCTCCATCTGCAAAATGGGGATAATGAGGGTACCTACTTCCCAGTGCTGTTGGGAAGGTCAAGGGTAATAATGTGAGTAAACTGCTTATTAGCACAGTGCCCAGTATAATAAAAATAGCTCACAGTTATTGATGTCTGCTAAACGCTAGGCTCTGCTCAAAGCCCTCTACATGCATTTAAGCCACTTCTCACTACAACCCTAAGAGGCAAGAGTTCTTATCATTCCTGCTTTAGAGATAAGCAAACTGAGGCACAGGGCAAGTAGAAGACTAGTCTGAGGTCACACAATGGTGAAGATGCAGAACCAAGACTCAAACCAGCATTTGGGTCCCAGAGCCTGAGTACAACACCTTTCTACTCTCCATAGCGGGGAGGGCCCGAGGGGCGGGCTCCAGGGAAGTAGAAGGAACGAGGAGGCCATGAGCACTCCCTTCCTCCCTCCATCCCCAGGTAGGTCTGTGCACCTCCCTTCTCTCTCTCTCTCTCTTTCTTTTTTTTTTTTTTGACACGGAGTCTTGCTCTGTCGCCCAGGCTGGAGTGCAGTGGCGTGATCTTGGCTCACTGCAAGCTCTGCCTCCCGGGTTCTGGCCATTCTCCTGCCTCAGCCTCCCGAGTAGCTGGGACTACAGGCACCCGCCACCACACCCGGCTAATTTTTTTGTATTTTTAGTAGAGATGGGGTTTCACCGTGTTAGCCAGGATGGTCTCAATCTCCTGACCTCGTGATCCGCCCGCCTTGGCCTCCCAAAGTGCTGGGATTACAGGCGTGAGCCACTGCGCCCAGCCACCTCCCTTCTCTTTAAGTCCAGGAGGATGAGCAGGGCCCTGGGGGCAGACACCTCAGCCCCATCCCATAGCTGGGTCACTGGGGAAGTCACTGGATCTCCAAGAGCTTCACTTGTCTCCTCTGTAAAATGGAACAACACTTAGAGCCTCTATTAGACACAGCCTCTCTTCCGGCAGCTCCATGTCTGGCTTGTCTTTATATTCCCAGAGCCCACCCTGGCACACAGTAGGTACTTAATGTGTGCTGAATATGCAGAGCAGGAGAATGAGCAGGAGAATGAAAGAGCCCAGTGTGGAGTGGGCGCTTCTGGAAGGGTGGCCCTCCCCCAGCCAGCCCTCCCTGCCAGCCCTGCCCACCTTGTCGTTGATCAGCAGCTCCATGGGCTCATGGCCCGCCTCTAGCAGTACAATCTCGTTGGCCTGCCCGGGCACCGAGTAGGAGAAGGGGGTGCCCTGGCCGGTGCCGCTGGACCTGGACCGCAGCCACATGCAGGCGGTGAATGCGTAGAGCTCGGGCAGCGCCTTCCGCACGCGGGCGTACATGTAGTTGTTACGGATGGGGATGCTGATCTTGAAGGCATCTGGAGGACTGTAGGCTGAGGACCCTGAGGGTGGGCAAGGCAGACATGGTGGAGGTCGGTGGACACCGAAAAGGGTGGGGTGGACAGGGCACACTTCAGAAAGAAGGCTAACAGCTCCCAGGCACCTGCTGCATGCCCAGTGCCTTCAGGGCTCTCTCTGCTCCACCTCTGTGTTGAGGGGTGTGAATAAAGTGCAGGGGCTCTGGACCTTAGATGTCCTGAGACCAAATCTCGTCTCCCCCACTTCCCAGCCACGTGACCGTCAACAAATTAAACTTGTTGGGAGACCCGGGGTAGACAGGCCAGAGGCAGGGCTGAGGAGGGCTGGAGGTTGCTTCTCCTGTTCCTGTGCTCCACCTAGGATGCTGGCCCTGAGCCACCAGACCTGTCCCTCCCCTGCAGCTGTGCCCCTGCAATGGCCCCTCCATTCTGAAATTTGCTCCTCACCTCTGTTTTCAAGAAGTAGCTTGAGGCCTGCCTCCTCCAGGAAGCAGCTTGGATTTTCTTTCTTTTCTTTTCTTTTTCTTTCTTTCTTTTTTTTTTTGAGATGGAGTTTCCCTCTGTTGCCCAGCTCACTGCGACCTTCACCTCCCAGGCTCAAGCAATTCTCCTGCCCCAGCCTCCCGAGTAGCTGGGATTACAGGCATGCACCACCACACCCAGCTGATTTTTGCATTTTTAGTAGAAATGGGGTTTTGCCATGATGGCCAGGCTGGCCTTGAACTCCTGACCTCAGGTGATCCGCCCACCTCAACCTCCCAAAGTGTTGGGATAACAGGCATGAGCCACCATGCCTGGCCCTGGATTTTCTCCTGAACCCCTGTTCCCCATGTAAGCTGGTCCCAGCTAACTGCTCACCATTTCCCCTGTTCTCCCCAACTCGTCTGTAAGCCTCTTAAGGGTGGTCTTCACAAGAATTCAAAGCTGAAAGGTCTTTGAGAGCTCATGAGTCCTAAACCCCTATTTCTCAGATGAGGAAAACTGAGGCCTGGGGAAGGAAGTGAACTTCTGAGGTCACAGAGCAAGCCAGAGACAGATATGCAACCAGGAGCCAGGTCTCCTTATGCTTATACCTGTACCCTGCCCATTATGCTCCTCTGACCCCTTGGCAGTGCCAGGCACAACTGTTAAACAAAATCCTGACCAATTCATTGAAAATGCTATTTTGTGGGTGGTTAAATGTATGGCTGTGGAGTCAGACCTTGTTTGAGGTCCAGACCCGCCACTTTTGTCTGTGTGACCTTGAGCATGTCACTTGACTTCTCTGAGCTTCGGTTTTCTCATCTGTGAAAACTGTGGATTAAATCAGCTGATGTATCAAGTACTTAGCCCACTCCCAGGACACAGTAAGTGCCAGAAAATGAGATCTGTTAATAATGTTGATAATGATAACAATATCCCCCAATGATTCTCTCCACTGTGTGTTCCACAGCCTCCTCCCCACCCTCCCGTCTGTCCATGTTAGCCTCCGGGGAGCATGGATATATTTTTTGAGTGGCTCTGTCACCCTGAGGACCCCTCCAATGCCCTCTGCAGGACCCAGGACCCACCGTGCTCCAGCTCAGCCACACGACCCTGCAGGACGTCCAACTCCTTTTCCACTTCCTGCCTCTGCCGGCGGCTGCTGTGGCTGAGGGCCACACGCTCCTTCTCCAGTGCCAGCACCTGGGCCAGCAGCTGCCCCTCCAGCTGGTCCATCTTGGAGTGTAGGCCGGTGGGCACAGCAGAGACTGGGGCTGGGGCAGCTGAGAGGTTCACACGGGCTGGAAGCTCCTGCTGTTCACAGGGCAGAGAAACAGAAATCAACTGAGGGGAGGAAGGACAGGCTGGGAACACTCAGATGCCTACCGCCCCTGCTCAGTGACCCCAGGGGAGCCTCAGCTTCCCCAATATGCAAAATGGGAATGACAATGGCCAACATCAGGCAACAGATGCATCCTGGGTCCCTGGCAGGCTCTGTTCCTGGTGCTGGCACATGACGGTGAGCAGCAGGCAGAGCTGGCCCCGGCCCTCAAGGACAGCTCAGGCCGTGGTGGGGGTGTGGGGCGTGGCCATGAGTGCTGTGAAGGTCCCCCAGGTGGTTTCAGGGTGCAGCTGGGGCTGAATGCCCCACCCTAGTCCTTCATAGCAGCAAGGCTAGACACTGATGGGCTGGTAAAGGGGCGGACCATCTTAGTCTTCATTCCCTCACTCAGCAAGCTTCTCTAGAACGGTCCTTGGCAAAAGGCTCTGTATGGCCACTGGGCCCACTCAGGGCGTGAAACAGGGACTTCTGGAGCAGGGCCCCGGTGGCTTGACCATACCAGGGTGACAGGTGGTTGAAATCACATACTTTGGAGTCAGACAGCCCAGGGTTCAAAACCAGCTCGGTAACCAATCTGCTATGTGACTCTGAGAAAATATCCTGACTTCTCTGAACTTGTTTACTCAAAAGAGAGTTGCACCTATTTGGAGAGTTGTGGGGAGGACTAAGGATTAAATATCAATAAACAGAGCCTGCTTATTGCAATTCCTGTCTAGGGCAGGGTGTTCCAGGGTAGGCTCTGACATCCCCCATCCAGCCCGGGATGAGGTCTAAGTGTTCAGAGTTCCCTACGACATGCCTGTCTTATCTTAAGACCCCAAGGGCAGCAGAACTGGGGCAGGAGCTGGGAGGGTTTCCTTCCCCTTCTCCTGCTGGAAGAAGGCCCCTCTGGGGTGGAGGAAGGCAGGTGAGGCCACAGGTCCAGACTCTTCAAGGGGACAGTCTGTGGCAGACATGTCACAGAAATGTCAGTAGGAGATTAATAATTCAATGAGCTGCTAGGAGCTAAATTAAACCTTCACCATCCTCCACCATCCTCCTGGTTTCCCCCTCCTCCATGGTCCCCGCTACCAGGCCTGATGCTTGCGAACTCCCCAGGGGCCTGGGAAGTTTTTGCTCAGTCAGTTCCTTGCTCCCAGGCTTAGGCCCCAGACACGAACTCATTGCATTCTGTGATTCAGTCACTGAGCAAACATTCAGAGGGCACCCCCATTGTGCTGGGCACTGCCCCAGATGCTGAAGTTGTGGCTGGAGGCAAAACAGAAAACCAAGAACCCCACCTTTCCTCAGTTTCCTAAGCTGCAAGGGGATGGCCTTGCAGCCTGGGACAAGTATAGAATCCCCTGTCCAGCCTCACTGGCCCAGCCAATGGCCTTGTCAGTCATTTGCTGGGTGACACTGGACACTGCTGGTGGCTGCTGTGACTGAGGGCCGCGTGTTCCTTCTGAGCTGTGCACTCCTCCTTAACTTCTCTGAGCCTGTTTTCTAGCCATGGGACAAGGGGAGAAGTGCGTCCCCTGCATCAGAGTGCTGGGGGCAAAGGACCACTGCCATGCTCAGTGCCCGAGACTTGGGAGCTGCCAGTGTGGACAGCAATGTGACCTCATTTTGAGGAGTTGCAGGAACCGGCCCTCGGCTCTGCCACTGCCCCGTGAGAGTAGGGGCAGGTGGGCTGACACTCCGAGATCATTTTTCCCCTTCTATAAGATGGAGACATGGAATGCTCAGCCTCCAGGGCTGGCCAGCATTAAATGATGGCGTGTAAGTGAAGTGCCCAGAGCCTGGCCCATGGTGGGTGCCGGGGGCATGGTTTTGGGTGCATGGGGTAGGTGGGAAGACTGAATGGGACGCTCTTGCTGCCGGCTGAGCCTCAGCAGACACCTTGCAAACATTCCCTCTCTGAATCCACTTAACATGCCAGTGTCCCCATTTCAGGGGCAGGAAAACTAGGGTGAGTTAACTAAGATCACACCAGGAGCAGGAGCAGAGCTGGGATCTGAGCCTAGCAGTCTGGCTCGCCCGCCCCCTCTGCATCACTCGCCACGCAGCCTCTCTTGGCATCTGCCAAGCAGCCTCTCCAGAAGCCCTATTCCCTCTCTGTCCCACCTGTCCCTTGGCTCCCATGGGAAAGGTGAGGTTGCTTCACAGGGCAGGGGGTCTGGTGCCACTCACACTCAGCAACCCCCCTCTTCTGCTGGCAGTGGGAGGGGCTGAGGATCAACCTCTCCATTCCAGGCTGTAAGATGGGGCAACAGACACAAGTCACTGTGGTCGTCCAGGCTGGCTCTGGAAAGGGACCCATGAAAGCAGCGGGAGAGGGGGGACTCTGGCCACCATTATCCACCCCCCCCCAACCTCTTGGGTAAGAGGTCACAGCCGCCCAGCCACGCAGATGCCTACTTGGCCCACGAGGCTGGGGTGGAGGCCAGGTGAAGGTGGGCATGGGATGGGCGAGGAGCCTTACAGTGCACTCCCCGCTTACATTCATCTTTGCTTTCCCGAGGGCTCCTTCTGTCAAGGTGCCTATAAACCCTGACTCTGGTGCAGACTAACCACAAAGCCTTGGTTTCCCCTCCTCTAAAACGGGAACAGGCTGGGCATGGTGGCTCATGTGTGTAATCCCAGCACTTTGGGAGGCCAAGACGGGCGCCTGAGCCCTGGAGTTCGAGACCAGCCTGGGCAACATGGCGAAACCCCATCTCTACAAGAAATACAAAGATTAGCCAGGCATGGTGGTGCATGCCTGTGGCCCCAGCCACTTGGGTGGCTGAGGCAGGAGGATTGCTTAAGCCCGGGAGGTTGAGGCTGCGGTGAGTCATGATCATACCACTGCACTCCAGCCTGAGCAACAGAGCGAGACAAAAAAAAGTGTGTGTGGGGTGAAACAGGCTTCCTCTTGTTCATTCCCAGGACAGATGGAAGGATGGGAAGACAAGTGACAGGCCCTCATGGACTATAAAAGCATAATGCCAACTGTGGGGCTTGACTACATTAGCTGATGGGGCACTCATTACCTCCAGAGCCTTCAGGTGACACTGGATGGCCCACAGGGTGACAGGGTCAGCCACCCACTGCATTTGAGATGGCTGGACTTCCAGGAAGCCTTGGACTGAGGCAATCAGCTCAAGGGGCGCATTTCATCTCAGGGCTGGAAGGGCGGGCTGGGGCAGGGTGTCCCCGGTCCCAGGTACTGTTCTGTCCTCAGTTCTCCACCCGCTCTGTGCCAAGCTTGAGGCCAGAGGGGCATGCGGGAGTGAGGCTGTGCACCAGGCCCATCATAGGCACTTGGCATGTGTTTACTCATGAATCCTCGCAGCTGCTCGCTGAGGCTGGCACTCTTCGTATCCCCATTTCACAGATGGGAAACCAAGGCAGGAGTCGTTTTGAATTGTCTATAGCAATGGGGCTGGGCCAAACCGATACCCCTGGAGCCAGCATCTCCTCTCTCCAGCAAAGGGAGAGAGGGAGGAAGACTTGCCAGGAAGAACAGAGGGAGGAAGACCTGCCAGCAAGAACAGGGAGTCGAGGCTATTTAAACAGACGCTGTTTGGAGGAGAAAACGTGCGGGCTGAGGGGGTGTGCGCTCAAGCTGTTCTTTTGTCAGAGCCACCGGCTCTGCAGCGGCCAGGAAGGCCATGGAGGAGGTGGGCTCGCCGGATCGTGTGTGAGTCCCTCCCCGTCCCAGTGTCTGAATCAGAAGAACACGACTCCCGCACCCCCACTTCCCATCTGCTGTGGGCGCAGGCTGTGCCGCGTGGGCTCCCGGCCCGATGCCAACTGGGCCCCTCACCTAAGATGATGGAGGGAATGATGACGCCAGCACCCCCACTCAGCTCCTGCTGGGGCAGGAAGGTGGAGGCTGGGAACCCATGGCCTGTCCCGCTGGGAGTCCGGGGTGGGGTTTGGCGTAAGTGTGCTGGGCCTAGAGCCAGAGCCCCTTGTTCTAGGCCCGGCTCAGCCATAATGTGCTGGGCTCATTAGCACTCAATCAGAATGCTAACGGCAGCAGCTGTCTCCATCGAGCACTCGCTGCATGCCAGGCCCCGCACTAGGGAAGCTCTGTGCAAACAGTTCTAGGCTGCTCTCAACAGCCTAGGGAAGTAGGGAGGCCCACTCAGAGATGAGGGAACTGAGGCTCAGTGCCTGTCTAAGGTCACATACCTGTGACGCTGCAGAGCCAGCACTCCAGCCTGGCCTTCCTGATCCTGAAATCTGTGCTCATTCCTCAGGCTCACACTGATGGTCTGGGTCTGCTGGTTGATCTGCCAAGTGGGCACAGTGCTGGTTGCCCTGCCTAACTCGAAGGCAAGCAGGAGAGGTACTAATGGCCACGGGAAGTCTAGAAGATCCAGAAGGTTGTGTGAGACTATGGCGCAGGGCAGCTTCACAAAGGGAGACTGATAGGAGGGTCCTGCCAGCGTGGGGTGGCTGAGGCTGGGAGGATGCAGGGAAACCCCATCACCTTAGCCCCACCCGGGGTCTATTCCCTTGCTGCAGGGAGCAGAAGGCAGGTTCAGGACTCCAGGGCCAGAGTCCCACCCTCTGCACCACTGCCCCTGCCCAGGATCACCCAGGTAGTGGTACTCCCAGCTGGCAGTGAGGCAGAGGCTGTTCTGGGACAGCCAGACCACCAGGTTTTGCAACGGTGGGAGTTTGGGGTCAGAAAGCTTTCTCAGAGAAACCCCATCCTGCCACCCCACCTCCCTCACCAGGGGCAGACTGCAGGGGCACCAGGACCAGGTGGAAAGTGAGCAGCCTTCAGGGGGAGCAGTGTGGACCACGGCCCCTCACCTCCCCCATCCAACCATCCCCTGAGTTCTGAGTCCTGCTAGGGCTCACACCTGGGCTTCACCAGCTGAGTGGCCTTGTTATGTAATGGTGCCATGCCTCAGTTTCCCCATTGGCCCCAAAGGGTAAAAGAGTAAATCTCATAGCATCGTGGTGAGGATTGACTGAGTTCGTAGACAGAAAGCGCTTAGTGCGCGGTAGGCATAGGAAGCATCACAGGCGTGTCTACTATTAATGTCGTGACTAACAATTTTTTTTTTTTTTTGCGATGGAGTTTCTTTTTTTTTTGAGACAGAGTCTCGCTGTTGCCCAGGCTGGAGAGCAGTGGCGCGATCTCGGCTCACTGCAGGCTCCGCCCCCCTGGGGTTCACACCATTCTCCTGCCTCAGCCTCCCGAGTAGCTGGGACTACAGGCGCCCGCCACCTCGCCCAGCTAATTTTTTGTATTTTTAGTAGAGACGGGGTTTCACTGTGTTAGCCAGGATGGTCTCCATCTCCTGACCTTGTGATGGGGATCAGCTGATTGGAAATGTTTGGTTCTTGAGCCTGGGCAGGGGCCTGGGTAGTAGTATTTATGCCTTTTTGCCCATCTGAAATACTTGACATGATTTTCTTTTAAAAACAGGAAAACAATCCTAAAGTGGCATCTCTAATGGTTGAATCTAACCCTGCGTCTCACCCAGAGCTTCACTCAGCTCCTAGCCTTCTCCCTAGTCCTGGCTACTGTCCGCTGGACTGTGCCACAGCTTCCACTCCCACCCTCCACACAGCGGCCAGAGGCAAATCCAGCCATGTTGCTCTCCTGCTTAAAATCCTTCCACAGCCCCCTCTCCCTGCCAATAAAGTCCCTGTCCTCCTGGCTTCAGCCCTTACCCCGACAGGACATAGGTCACGCCCACTGAAAGTCCTCTGCTGCTCAACTGCCCCAAACTCCTTCTCACCCTAAGGCCTCCACACATGCTGTTCCTTCTCCAAGAACATTCTTCCCGCCCCCACCCCTCCTCTGCCCATTGCCTGCTCATCCTCCAGATGGCAGCTTCCCTGATGCCTGAACTGAGATGCTCCATAGAGAGAGAAGAGGGCCCTGAGAGCTTCTCTGGCAGGGCTGCAGAGCACTCATCCATCCATCCATCCATCCATCATCCATCCATCCATCCATCCATCCATCCATGTGTGCCGCAGCAACATGGCGTCGTAGTTGCAGACACGAACTGTCACGTTAGACAGGCCAGCGTCATTTTCAGTTCCTTGCTTACTAGATCTGCAGCCTTGGGCAAGCTGCTTAACTCCTCTGGCCCTCAGTTACCTTATCTGTAAAATGGGTGTAATAATAGTACCTACATTTGGGGATATAAATAATGATAAAATGAAAGAACAGATATGAAGTGTGGTCAACCATAAGAGGCAGTACGTGGTTGTCACATTACTATTATTCTTTGCTGTTATTGAGAGGCAGGAGAGCATAATGTGTCATGGTGCAGGCCCTGGAGCCAGACTGCCTGGGTGGAAATGCCAGCTGAGTGAGCTGGACAAGCTTCTGAAACTTTCTGAGCCTCAGTTTCCTCATCTGTAAAACAGAGATAGTAATAGTACCATAGTTCTTGTGGGATTCAATTGTAAGGCCCTTGACAGGCCTGGTGCAGAGGGTGAGCTCACCCCTGCTGCCTCTTGCCAAGTGCCAGGTGCTGTGGCCCCAAAGGCAAATATGGCCCCATGGTTCCGCAGGTGGCGGTGCTCCCAGCTGGCGGTGAGGCAGAGGCTGTTCTGGGATGGCCAGGCCACCAGCTCTTGCCAAGGTGGAAGTTTGGGGTCAGGAAGCCTTCTCAGAGAAACCCCATGCTGCCACCCTGCCTTCCTCTCCAGGGACAGACCCAGCAGGTGGCTCCGCCTCCTCCTACCCAGGCGGGGAACAGGTGAGTGGTGGGCAAAGGACAGGTTGGTTTTGATCATCCTGGTCTCCTAGTGCCACTTTGGAGCTGAAGGAAAGAAGACAAATGGGGAGGAGGATGAGGAAGAGGGAGCAGGGATGGGGTTGGCCATGTACCTCCCGGGTCTGAGACCCCAGACCGTGTCTAAAGACCCCTCTGGCCCCAGGCCCCTTGCTCCTCCCTTCAAAAGTCCCTCCTGTCAGGCTGCTGCTTCCAGAAGCCCAGCTGGGAGTTCTGCTGAGGTCCTGCCTGCCCACACACCTTCCGGGCCCCAAAAATCCTCAGCAGATGGAGGTCCCCCACCCCTAGCCCACTTCAGTGAGAAATCCTGGCTTGGTCTTGACTCAGCCTCTGTGGCTGTGGGCAGGTCCCTCAGCCTCTCTGAGCCTCAGCTTCCCCTGGAGTGAAACAAGGGCTGTGGAAGCACATAAGCGCTCCCACCTTGGGTTGGTTGCTTCTATCCCTGTCCCCAGAGTTCCACGGGGATGATGTGCCCAAGACTGTCCTGGGGAGACGCCCCACCCCGCTCCGGCACCCCACCTTCTTCACTCTGTGAGGAGCACCGACCTCTGAGTTCATTCCACCTCCTACAGGCAAAGATTTACAAAATGGCCAATAAACATAAGAAAAGGTGCTCAACGTCATGAATCATCAGAGCAATACAAATTAAAACCACAGTGAGTGCACTACACGCCCACCGAAACGGGAATGTTTTTAAAATGACCATACCGAGTTTGGCGAGGTTTACACGCGGGCGGGCTTGTAAACTCTCTCAGCTACTGTGGGGAAATGTTTGGCTGTACCTTCCGACGCTAAATATATGCCCCTCTTGCAACCCACTCCTGTGGCTCGATCCAGGGAGAAATGAGGGCTGATAGCCGCCAACAGATATCCCAAGAATGTTTACAGCAGCCTTATTTGTAAATCAGAAACAACCCACAGATCCATCCACAGAAGAACGGGTAAATGAATTAAGGCTCGTCCGCGCAACGGAACACCACACGGCAATGAAAACGGCAATCCTCCGTGGGTACACGCAACAAGCCTGGATGCCACAGACGTGACACTGAATGAAAGATCACCAGACGCAAGGGTGCACAGCTGTCTGCGTCCATTTGTACGAAGTCCAAACACAGGCAAAACTGACTACTGTGACAGGAGCCAGAATAGCCGTTGCCTTTGGAAGGCTACTGTCTTTGGGGGCACCAGGGAGCCTTCTGGGGGTGCTGGAAGTGTTCCAATTCCTGATCTGGCTGGCGCTTTCACAGGGATATCCATCCACAAATTTTCATCGAGCTGTCCACTTACGATTTGTGTCTGTTTAAGTGAGATCTGTGACCTCTTACGTATCTTGAATGTAAGATAAACCTCAAAACAAACAAGTCACACAGGCTTATTTATTTATTTATTTTTTGAGATGGAGTCTTGCTCTGTCGCCCAGGCTGTAGTGCAGTGGTGCAATCTCGGCTCACTGCAACCTCAGCCTCCCGGGTTCAAGCGATTCTCCTGTCTCAGCCTCCCGAGTAGCTGGGACTATAGGTGCCCGCCACCATGCCCGGCTAATTTTTTGTATTTTTAGTAGAGACGGGGTTTCACCGTGTTAGCCAGGATGATCTTGATCTCCTGACCTCGTGATACGCCCACCTCAGCTTCCCAAAGTGCTGGGATTACAGGCGTGAGCCACCGCGCCCAGCCCCGACAGGCTTTCAAATCTCCATTTCAGACAGGAAACTGAGGCTGAGAAAGTTAAGCACCTTGCCTGAGGTCACAGAACTCTCAAGTGACAGAGCTGGAATTTGCACCCAGGTGATCTGGCCCTGGAGTCTGTACCGGGAACATGTTCCACACTGCAGCTTTCTCAGGGCTGGAGGGGGCACTGTGGGGGAGGGAGGACACTGTGGGTCCACATCCTCCAACCAAAGCCCAGTAGCAGAAGCCCTCTCTCCACATGCCACAGCCCCCCGCCATTCCCTTCTCCCAAGCCCTCCTCACTGCCAAACAGGCAGGGTCAGGGGAACCAGTGCCCACTAGGCAGAAGCTTCTAGAATGGGCAGCAAAGTCAGAGAAAAACAAAGACAACCAACGGAATTTAGAGAAGACACCAAGAGATCCTCGAAGCTGCTGTTTATCTGCAGATTTCCCAGAGGAACATAGTTCTGGGAGTGGGTGGAAGGGGCTCGAGGGCGGTACACACATGTAACCCCCATAAACACACCTACACCCCACACAATCCCTATTTAGAAGCCTTCTGCCCAAGAACTCAGAATGTAGAGCCTAAGGGGACTGGGACTTAGCTCCTCCTCCCGCCTGTTTTACAGATAAGAAAACCAAGGCACCAAGAGGGAAAGTGATTAGTCTAAAGTCACAAGCAAGA
Source organism: Pan troglodytes (assembly GCF_028858775.2). NCBI lineage: Eukaryota > Metazoa > Chordata > Mammalia > Primates > Hominidae > Pan > Pan troglodytes. Next base: position 40,841,032 of record NC_086016.1, read on the forward strand.
ACCCAAGCCTGTGCCTCCCAGCCTTTCTATTTCAGAGACTTATTTATTTTTATTTTTTATTTTATTTTATTTTATTTTTTTTGAGACAGAGTTTCACTCTGTTGCCCAGGCTGGAGTGCAGTGGCATAATCTTGGCTCACTGCAACCTCTGCCTCCTGGGTTCAAGTGACTCTTCTGCCTCAGCTTCCCAAGCAGCTGGGACCACAGGCACATGCCACCATACTTGGCTAATTTTTGTATTTTTAAGTAGAGACAGGGTTTTGCCATGTTGGCCAGGCTGGTCTTGAACTCCTGACCTCAAGTGATCTGCTGGCCTCGGCCTCCCAAAGTGCTGGGATTACAGGTGTGAGCCACCGCGCCTGACCTATTTCAGAGACTTTTTAGAGCTGGAAGCATGTTTCGGGTGTATCTGGCCTGCTATATCATTCTTTGTATGGAGGGGAAAACCGAAGCTGGTGGGGGGCGGGGCAGGGATTTGCCTGGGTCTGTGTCCTTCACTGTCTCTGAGCTTCTATTTGCTCATCTGTAAGATGGGAATGCGTTCAGCCTCTATCATAGGACTGAAGACTGAATAAGCTAATATGTATCTAGTAAGTGTCTAATAAGTGTTAGTTATTATCAGCAGCAGCAGCAGCAGTGAAGGTCTTGCAGCAAGTCTCTTGGCTATCTAGCCGGTCAGCAGGACAAGCCTTGAGGACTGGCCTTCACCCCTCTCACTCTGGGCTCCGAGGCAGAAATGGTCCAGGACAGTGACTAGCACAGGCACCGCCCTCACCTGGCTATTTTTTTTTTTTTTTTTTTTGAGATGGAGTCTCGCTCTGTCGCCCAGGCTGGAGTGCAGTGGCAAGATCTCGGCTCACTGCAAGCTCCACGTCCCGGGTTCACGTCATTCTCCTGCCTCAGCCTCCTGAGTAGCTGGGACTACAGGTGCCCGCCACCATGCCTGGCTAATTTTTTGCATTTTTAGTAGAGACGGGGTTTCACCGTGTTAGCCAGGATGGTCTTGATCTCCTGACCTCATAATCTGCCCACCTTGGCCTCCCAAAGTGCTGGGATTACAGGTGTGAGCCACCACGCCCAGCTCACCTGTCTTTTCCATGCTCCCAAAGGTGGGTGACGTCTGACCCCTCCAGATGGGTCTAGAGTTGATGATGAAGAACGAGGGCTCTACAGCCAGACAGTGGGCTCCACTGCTGCCTTGGGGCCAGTTCCTTAACCTCTCTGAACCTTGGTTTCTTTGTACCTCCCTCACAGAGATTTTACAAGGATTAAATAAGATAATGCACTGTGCCTGCCGCATAGTAAGTGCTCAGTAAGTGTTCGCTATAATGGTTATTTGGCTCCCACTCCAGGATGGGAGGAGGCAATCAGCTTGCCGGGCTGGGTTAAGGATGTGGTTTATGCCAAAGAAATGCTGTTGAAATTAATCTTGAAGTTCCATTGTATACATACATTAAATTAGCACAAAAATGGAACAGCGGAACACACATGCATGGCCTGTAGCCGCATCATTGGGCCAACTCTTGGAAAGTGGCTCCTGGCCTCAGCCATAAAAAGTCAATATTGGCCAGGCACAGTGGCTCACGCCTGTAATCCCAGCACTTTGGGAGGCTGAGGCGGGTGGATCACCTGAGGTCAGGAGTTTGAGACCAGCCTGACCAACAAGGTAAAACCCCATCTCTATTTAAAAAACAAGAATTAGCTGGGCGTGGTGGCACATGCCTGTAGTCCCAGCTACTCAGGAGGCTGAGGCAGGAGAATCGCTTGAACCTAGAAGGCAGAGGTTGCAATGAGCCAAGATTGCGCCACTGCACTCCAGCCTGGGTGACAGAGCTAGACTTTGTCTCAAAAAAAAAAAAAAAAAAAGTCAATATTCTCTGACCCAGTACCCAGTAATACCACTCCTGGGAATTCAGCCTAAAAAAATCAACAGACTTAAAAACAAACAAACAAACAGCTCTCTGTATGAAATGGATCCTGCAATGAACATCTGGAAGAAAAATAATTAGAAACAACCTACATCTCCAGTAACAGGAGCCGGTCAAGTGACTGATGGATGGGGAGCTGCAGATGAATCCCAGGATATTATGGCATCATTAAAATGGTAATTACACAGCAGCTCTCAAACAATGGCTGCATATGGATAAGGACCGAAAGAGGGTTGCAAAAAGGGAGAAAATGATGCAATCGAATGCAGCATTTTCCCCAAAACCTTTTGATTTATTTCAATGAACAACAATAACAACACAAATAAAAATGGAAAAGAAGACACTTTCCCCTAAGCCCTTAAATGTGGCTCCCACCTGAGGCTTTGGGGAGAGGACAGGCCAATCAGACCTTCCCTTCCCTTTTGTAGGAGGGGTGGTGATGCAGGGATGTGCCTGGTGGGGACCAGCAAGGAAGTGTGATGATTATGGAAGCCCAGGTGGGGATAGGAAGGGGACAGAGTGTGAACAGGGATGGCTCCTGAGAGGAGGTGTACTTGGAGCAGACTCTAAGATGAGGAGCAGGAATGTGCTGGGGGTGATCCAGGCAGAGGCAGGAATGAACTGAGAGAGGGGTCAGGAGCGGGGGCCAGATCCAAAGTGGTAGCCTAGGAGCAGGCCGAGGAGTTAGGAGAGCCCCATGGTGGGCTTAAGGAAGACCCTTGGGGCTGCCTGGAGGAGGATGGAGGGAAGGGTGTGCCTGGAGTCATGAGACCAGAGAGGAGGCTGCTGCAAGCGTGTACAGAGATGAGGCCAATCAGAACTGGGGGGAGAGGGAGGGGCCAAGGATGGTTTCTCAGGGCACATGGAGGTACCTGGTTCAAGCTGAAACACAGTGTGGTTAGGGGGCTGATGGGACAACCAGAGAGAGATGCTCAGGAGGCCGATGTGTTGATGGGTCTGGAGCTTGGGAAGGAAACCTGGGCTGGACACTGAGTTTGGTTTGGGGCCCCTCCGTGGAATGGGTGTGGGAAGCCTCAGGGCATGGCTGAGTGTACCCAGGGAAAGTGAGGGCCAAGACGGGCACATGCCTTAAAGGAGGAGGACCCTGCAAGGAGACAGAGGCAGCAGACAGAGGGCGGAGGAGGGCTGCTGTGAGAGGCGGCTGGAAGCCTAGGGCATGGAGACCTGCAAGAGGGGATGATCAGCAGGGTCAGGTGTCAGAGAGGGTTCCCCCAAGATAAGGACTGAGAAGTCCTCATTTATCATCTTGGGGACATTAGCAAGAGCACCTTCAGTGTATCCTGGGAGGTAAAGGAGACCCTGAAAATCTGGGCACTTTGAGGATACTGAATGAGAAGAGAGGGGAGAGATTGGACAGTGGCTAACGGGTGCATGGGACTCCGCTGAGCCAAGTGGTCTCACCCTGTGTCTGCTGTGCTCCAGCTCCAGCCCCAGCCCCTCCCAGAGGCCCCCAAAAGACTAGCTGTGGCTGTTGCCACGCTCAGAAAGCAGACCTGGTGGCCAAGCAGGCCCCTGCCCTTCTCTGTCTGTGGCTGCTGCACTCAGAAAAGAGGAAAAGGTATACATGGGGAAGCCAGGGCTCCCCCAGCCTGGAAGGCTGACCTGTTGCCAAATTCCAGCTGCCAGGATCCCCCCAACCTCAGCGGGCTAACCGGTAGGGAGGCCACCCTGCCAAATGCTGCAGGTGCTGGGGGCACAGGTCCAAGGCAGGTCCAAGCCTGCCAGCCCCAGACGTGGGAGGAGCCACCTGTGCCATCTGGGCATGGGGGCAGGGGCTATGGCAGGCACGAGGAAGTTTATTCAATGAAAGTCAAAAATTGTTTTTTACATGACTAAAACCTGTTGCCTAAAACCTGTTTGTTCCTATTTTGAGTTTTGGCTGTATTTTAAAAATGAGTAATATTATAGCTTAATGATAAAAATAGCCATCACTCAAATTGACTGAACATACCTGTGTGCCAGGCACTATTCTTGGCCTTTCATATAAAGTACTTAATCCTCCTAATATCCCAGTGAGGTAGGTGCTATTACTATCCCCATTTTACAGGCGAGAAAACTAAGACTTCCCTTCATTGCATACTTTCAGCTTTTTCCTGATTATTTTCCTGCTCTTGGTTCTCTCATCCTAGAAATCCCCCAGAGCTGGAGTCGGGGAAGAGGTGGGTATGGGCCCGGCTTTTCTCCTGCCTCTGCCACCTCTCTTAGGACGTTTCTGAGCTGAGTTTTCTCATCCGTAAGGTGAGGGGTTGGCTGCAATGGCTGACTGGCTGCACTCTGACACCCTGTGGGGAGGGTGCTGACACCAGTACAGACGTCCTGGAGGGCTGTCAGACCACGACATCCTCAGCCTTGTGAGTGGGCATCACCAGTGCTGCTTGCCCAGGATTTGACTTAAAAAGCCCCGGGAGTAAGGGGTCCCTGCATTTACTCCCCGCCTCTCTCCTCCCTCCAACTTGCCTGCTGCACTCCACCTGGGTGGAGGTAGCAGAGGGGGCAGTGTGGGCTTTGGCCTCTTTCTCTCTCTTCCTTCCACAGATCTGATTTTGTTGCTTAACCCCCTTCCTTGTGGTCTGGAAGTCAGGCCATGGCTGGGGTAGTGAATGTGTCCCGGATGTTTGTCCTGCCCAGTCTGTCTGCCTTGCACTTCTGGGAGCCCCAAATTCATTCTTACAGGGAGGAAGGTGGCCATGGGACTCCAGGGGGGAAATGACTGGCCCAGGGTCACATGAGAGCCAAGAGTGGGTTCCCCCATGCTGGACCCCTTGTGTCTGACCCCAAGCCTGAGTCAGGAAAGCCTGGAAAAGTGAGTGGAGGAGGAGGAGCTCGGGGGGCCCTGTTCTCCATTCAGCCCCCACCCAAGAGCTGTGGGCCTCCAGGTGTGTGAGGCTGGGCGCCTGGCACCTGAGCTCCTGCGGTTTGGGTCATAGTCTGAGCCAGAGTGGGAGATTCAGGGTAGGGAGGTGGTGAGGGGCACCCAGGTTTGTCTTATAGGGCACTCTGTTCCCGGCTCTGTGTAATGAGGGGAGTACCCCAAGTCCTTTGGACAGCGCATCCATCTCCTGGCCATAAAGTGTGAGCGTGGAGCTGGGCTGATTTGGGGGTGTCCGGAAGAAGGAAATGAAAGGGACATTTAATGAGGTCCTAGTACGTGCCAAGCATTTTCACACACCTACATTTGATTCAATTTCCACTACAAGTGGACACTGTTATACCTATTTTACAGACACAGAAACTGAGGCTCAGAGAGGTGCCTGGAGACGGAAAAGGGTGGGGAGCGAATCTTTCTGGCGCGCCCTCTGTGCCTCAGTCACCGTGCCAGACGCCTGCCCGCGTTCCCTATCGAAATTCCCCCGCCTCGCCAGCGAGGAAGGCGCGATCGTCCCCGGAACACAGACGGGAGACCGGAGGCTCGGGGACCGCGGGACGACCGCGGCCGGGCGGCCCCTCACACCACCCGGGCGGCTCCCCCGACAGCGCGCGGCGCTCACCTCCAGGCGGTCGATGCGGTCCCGCAGGGCGCGCACGGCGTCCTCCAGCTCCAGAATGAGCGCAGGCGAGTCCCAGGGCCCGTCGGCCATGGTGTCGCGGCGGGGCCCGGCGCCCTGGAGGCCGCGCGGCAGGCCGCTCTCGCAGCGGCCCAGCTTGCCGGTGAGCTCACGGATGGTGTCCTGGTCGGCGCGGATGCGCGCCTCCTGCTGCAGCGCCGTCTGGCGCAGCTGCTCGGCCGTGCTCTGCAGCAGCAGCAGCTCTTCGCGCTCGCCCGGCGCAGCGCCCGCCGCGTCCCCCTGCTGGGCCCCCGACGGGCAGGCAGCAGCCAGCGGCGTGCACAGGAAGCGGCTGAACAGGGGCCCGGGCGGCAGCGGGTGCGCGCTGGCCGCGGGTGCCCCGGGCAGCGCGGGGGGCCCGGCTGAACCGCCCGCGCCGTGCAGCGCGCTCAGGCTCCGCTGCGGGCCCGGGGACGCGGCGGCGCCCGAGGCGACCGAAGCATTGTCGGCGCCGCCGGGCAGCGCCCGCGCCGGGCTGGCCGCCAGGGGCACGCTGGCGATGATGCAGATGACGGCACCGAGGAACGCCAGCATGCCCGCGGCCAGCAGCACGGCCAGGAACTTCAGCGTGAGGCGGGCGGCGGGGGCGCCCGAGGCCCCCGGCAGGCGCGGCGGCGGGGTCGGGGCGCGGAGCCCGGGCGCGCTGGGCCGAGCGGGGCAGGCGCGGGAGCCGGAGCCGGAGCTGTCGCCGCGGCCGCTGCTGCCGCCGCTCTGAGCCCGGGCGGCGGGAGGAGGAGAAGACGGCAGGCGGCGGGGAGGGGGAGCGGGCGCGGCGGCCCCGCCCCACTCGCTCCCCCGGGCCGGCCCTGGCCCTGGCCCAGCCCCGCACCCGTTCAGTGCCGGGCGCCGGGCTGGGGGCGCCGCCGGGGATGCGGCGAGGAGCGAGGGCAGCGCCTGGGACCTTATCTCGCCGCGGTCACAGCGCAGGGGGCGGCGACCCGAGGGCCGCGCGGCGGGGCTCCTGGGTGACCCCCATCCCAGCCCTCCCGTGCTCGGGCCCCCTCCCCAAGCCGGTAATGTTCACATCCACCCGGGAGGGAGCTTTCTTCCGGGTGGGGCTCTGCACTGGGCGCGCCACAAGCTCGGTCGCAATTGAGCCTTGCCGTGGACAGGCTCACAATAGAAATGAGGAAACTGAGACACCCGAGGTCAGGCCGCTGTCCAAGGTCACAGGGTGGCTGCGTTGGAGCCGCCTGCGAGCTTAGGCACGTTTCACCGGACCAGACTGTGGATGGGGCTGGAGTGGGAGCGGTTAGAGGTGGAGAAGAGGCCAGTGTTGCGGGTTGGGGGGAGGCTCGGATTTTGACCTAACTTCTGTTTATACTGTGGCCACCTGCCCGTCACCCCCACCTCCAACCTTCTGAAGGAGCAGAGTTCACTCCCCGCCACCCTCATTACAAAATCTTCCTGTGATCTCAGAGGATGATGGAAATTCTCTCCTCTGAATCCTTGGGGGCTTAGAGCCTCACAGGTCCAGAGAAACCCCCCACCCCTACTGCAGTCTGCCTTCGTCGGCAAGCGGTGCCACGTGCCTGGTGGGCATGTGGACCAGGCCCAGAAGGAACAGCAGGAATGGGAGTGGGCTGTGCTGTGGGGGTGGCAGAGGAGCGTTTTACTTTCTTCTGTCAAAAATGTCTATATATATTTTGTTGAAAATTAACTTTGCAATTAAAAACTTAAAAACAATCCTACTATCCTCCACACTTTATCCCCAGCTCCAATTTTCCATGAGGTCTTTCCTGACCAATACGGATTCCCAGGGCTGGAAGGGCCTTGGGAGGGCTGTGGTTATTCCCAGCTCTGTCTCCCTTCCAAGCCTGCATTTTTGACTTGAAGGGAAAGCGCAAACCAGGATCTCTGGACCACCACGGCTACCACTGTGGTTTCGAGTGTACTTCACATAGCGCTGGTGGTGGGGAGAGACCGGAATGTTTCCCAGGAGGCCACAACCCTGGGGGACGCTCTCCAGCCACTGGGATTTTGTCCAGTGTTCCCAGGCACACGTGCTCCACCTCCCTCTCTCCACACATGTTAGGATGATGTCCACCCTGTTCACCCATCTCTAGGAGCCAGGGATTTTCATCCATACCTGAGTTGTGAAAGAGGAGAGAAGCAAACACAAGCGCTGTATGCCAGGAACCTGAGTGCTGTGTGTGCGTGGATGTGCGCTGGTGCTCACTGAAGTCGTGACCTCAAAACCCAGGGCAGGCAGCTGGGCTTGGAGGAAGCATCTCATGGACAGAGAGATGGGCTGGGCTCTTGGAAGGCAAAGGCCAGCGGTAGGCCCTGCTAAAGTCCTGGGGAAGCATGAGACATCGGGACTCCTGGTACATCTACACGTGTGCCGTGAAGACAGAAACACAGAGATAGCATCCCCAGGAGAAACTGTCATAGGAAGTCCAGGGAAGGACAGGAGATGCCAAGAGAGAGGGCTGCTGCCAAGAGCAGCAGAGCCACTGTGACTTGGGCACCAAATGGTGCCACCTTTACCTGAGCTGCCCCCTGAGACTTTGGGGACAGTTTGGATAAATGGGTCCAGAGGCTGGAGTCAAATTGTGTTTAAACTGGTCTGTTGATCTCCTAGAATGACTTTATTTTTTATTTTATTTTATTTTTGAGACAGAGTCTTGCTCTGTCACCCAGGCTGCAGTGCGGTGGCGTGATCTCGGCTCACTGGAACCTCTGCCTTGCGGGTTCAAGCAATTCTCCTGCCTCAGTCTCCCAAGTAGCTGGGACTACAGGTGCACGCCACCACGCCCAGCTAATTTTTGTATTTTTAGTAGAGATGGAGTTTCAATATGTTGGCCAGGCTGGTCTTGAACTCCTGACCTCAGGTGATCCACCTGCCTCGGCCTCCCAAAGTGCTGGGATTACAGGCGTGAGCCATGGCGCCCAGCCTCTCCCTTCTTCCTTGGCCCATCTCTATCCCCAGCATTCAGCATGAAGCCTGCCCAGGGAAGCTTCTCGGTGAATGTTTGCTGAACTAGTTCCTAATGCCACTGCTGGAGGCAGAGGAAGGAGGAGAGGACGGAGAAGTCCCAAAGCTCGTCTCTCCTGGGTCCTGGGAGAGAGCCCCCTTAATCCTAACACAGGATTCCTCAAGGGATGGGCAGAGAAGTATTCTCAGGGGAACTTCCCTAAAACTGGAATAGTTCCTATATTTTCCCTCTGAATTGTCATGACTCCTAGTTTTTTTTTTTTTTTAAATTTCTTCACTTTCATTCCATTCTTAGGCCAAGGGAATTCTGCCATATATAACAAATATAGGAATTCATTTTAGAAAATATGTTTTGAGACCTACATTGTGCCAGGCATAGTGCCAAGCATTGGAGAGAGCTGGGAACAAGACAAGCTCACACAGTTTATATTCCAGTGGGGAGGCAGGCAGTAAACAAATGAATAACTAAGTAAACAAGTTAATTTCCAATAATGATGAGAATGACAAAGAAAAATCTTCAAGTGATGTTATAGAAAGTTACAGGAAGTAGGAAGGGGGAATTGGGAGGTGGGCAGTATTTATAAGGTGGTCAGAAAAGGCCTGCATTGGAGCTCAGACCTAAATGACCTGGGAAACCAGCCATGCAGAAGTCTGGGGAAAGATGGTGTGTTCTAGGCAGAGGGAACCGCTAGTGCAAAGGCCCTGGGGCAGAAAGGAGCGTAATATATTTCAGGAACAGAAGGAACAGAGTGGGGCTAGAGGCAGAGTGAGATGTAGGGGAGGGAGGAAGCTGGACAGGAAGGTGGGGGCCATGTAGAGATTTACAGGCTCCGGGAGGGGAGTGGGTCTGACTCGAAGCCCCACTGGAGGGCTGAAGCACGGAAGTGATATCACCTGGACTGTGTTTTTAAAATACCACGCTGGCAGTTGTCTGCAGACTGGGTTACAAAGAGATAACAGAGGGCCGGGAGCGGTGGCTCATGCCTGTAATCCCAGCACTTTGGGAGGCCAAGGCGGGTGGATCATTTGAGGTCAGGAGTTCTAGACCAGCCTGGCCAACATGGTGAAACCCCGTCTCTACTAAAAATACAAAAATTAGCCAGGTGGTAGTGGTGTGCGCCTGTGATCCCAGCTATTCGGGAGGCTGGGCAAGAGAATCACTTGAGCCTGGGAGGCGGAGGTTGCGGTGAGCTGAGATCACGCCACTGCACTGCAGTCTGGGCGACAGAGACCCTGTCTCAAAAACAAAAACAAACAAAACAAGAGGAAGTAGGGGGGTTACAATTGGAGGGCTATGCCTCCCTCCAGGTGCTTCTCCAAGTAATGGTGACTTGGAATTGGTGGTGGTGGAGAGAAGTGGATGAATCTGTTTTACAGGTAGTGTTTGTCAGTTGGGTCCTCCAGGAAGCGGACACTGAGATGGGGTTGGAAGTGCAAGTGCTTTATTGGGGGTGATGTCCTGTGAAAGATAAGAGGGCCAGAAACAGAATCGGGCAGGGAGAACCTCCGACTTCGGTGCTGATCTAACAAAGTGTTGGCCACCCCGATAGGGAGCTCTGGGGCCGAGACTGCCCACGAGGGAGTTTTTGCATCAGGCACAAATGGCCTGTCTCTATGGTGCCCTTTTCACCCTGAGTCATTGGCTGGAAGTTGCCCCAGAAGAGCAAGGCCTCAGCTCAGAAGCTGAGGTGGATCATGAAGTTGGAGAGTGTCTGCTAACTGCCTCACCTGCTGCTGAGTGGCAAAGTTGTTGTTGAATGGAGAGCTAAGGGGGCCCCTCCCTGGCTGCCATGGTCCATTCCTTACACCAAGGTCCAGTTCTCCATACACGGTCAGGAGTAGTCCCTCCAAGGTGCCCGTGGCCTCTCTTCCTTAGGGACACCTGGAAGGGGGAGGTTAGTGGGAAGAACACCAGTGTCCGCTACTGCGGTTGGCCTCAGGCTGCAAGAGGCATCATGGATTCTTCCCCTGTCCATCTAATCATTCTCCCAGTCATTGTCTCTGCTGATAAAAGGGGAAAGAACATTCTTTCATTCCCCGGAGCCTAGGAAAGCCCGTGGTATTTTCTCAATAATGTTTTTTGAGGCCAGGCATGGTGGCTCACACCTGTAATCCCAGCACTTTGGGAGGCGAAGGCAGGAGAATGTCTTGAGCCCAGGAGTTCAAGACCAGCCCAGGCAACATGGTAAAACCCCATCTCTGCAAAAAATACAAAAATTACCTGGGTGTGGTGGCACGCACCTGTAGTCCCAGCTACTTGAAAGACTGAGGCAAGAGGATCTCTAGTCCAAGGGGTCGGGGCTGCAGTAAGTTGTGATTGTGCCACTGTACTCCAGCCTGGGTGACAGAGTGAGATGCCGTCTCAATACAAAAATAAAAATAAAAGTTTTTTGAACTGAGATACACTTTTAAAAGGGGGGAGGAGGGAGAAAGAGGAATTGCACAGGGAAGGCCTTTAGACTGTAATAAAGTCATTTCTAAAAGATGGGTGATTGGATGCTAATTAGGTAACTGGCAGTTTCACCAGGCACATGGCAGAGCCAGGATTTGAACACAGGCTTGGGGTGACGAACTCATCCCATCTGGCCTGGAATTTTCCCAGTGTCAGCACTGAAATGCTAGCATCCTGGGAAACCTCTCAGTCCTGGGCAAACACGGACAGTTGGTCACCCTGGCTATCTTCAAACCCATTCTCCCACCACACTGTCTCAGTGCTGGTATGTATCACATAGCAATGAAACACACACGTCTTTCTCTTCCCTCGACCTCCATCCTTCCCTCTCCTCTAGCATCTCCCTCTTTCCCTGCTGCGTGCACACTGTGAGCTCCTCGAGAGCAGGGACCAGCTGCAGCACCCTCCTCTCTGTGACTCCAGGGCTGGCACTCGTGGGTGCTCAAACTCCCAGTGAAGGAGTTTGGGTAGATGGGTGGGATTACAGATGAGAGCCACCGCGCCTGGCCTCAAAAAACATTTATTGAGAAAACGTGTTGTACCTTTTGGGGTGTGCTTGTGAACAAAGAGTTCTTTTCCCCAGGGGGGTTGGTAAAGAGATTGGGGACAAAGAGAGTGTCTGTGTCCATCCTGAAGTCTCCATCTAGGTCCGGTCTCAAGACCTGAGCTGCCTCAGTCTCCTCACCTGTAAGGTAGAGCCAGTGGTACCTATGTATAGGATTGTAATGGGAAGGAAATGAGGGCAGGTGAGATGTGTGTAAAATCTCTCCCGGGGACTCAAGACAGGGACCATTTCCTACCATGCTACTGTGTGTTATCAGGGCAAGGCTCGGTACTTGCTATACCTTCCTTATTTATTCCTAGCATATATTAGGTGCTCAATAAATGTTCATTCCCTTCTTGACACCTTTGCCTTTGATTCCCCAGGTGCCTACAGTGCTTACTCCCTAGTTGCTGTGCCCTTTCTTGGTTCCCATCCCGCCCCCGTTCTAAGCAGAGTTGGGGAATCATTCAGATGAAGGATCATACGTGTATTCAATCAACACACGCCAGTCTGAGGGCTTCCAAGTGGGGTGCAGGGCTCAACTGGGGCCCAGAAGTGTTCACACATCAGTAGTGGATACTGGGATTGGGAGCCCAGACCAGAGAGGAGGGCAGAAGCCAGGGTAAAGAGAGCTTTCCTCTCAGGGGAAGCCCAGAGATTTCCATCCAGAGTTTCTGCCTCCCTGGAAGCAGCAAAAGGAGCCAACCCAGCTTGCAGATTTGGGCAGGAAGCAAGGACATCTGTTCCCGCACAGGCTCAGGAGGGGCCGAGAACCAAGGAGGAAACGTGTGTCCACCTTGTGGGGGGCCCTTGGAGTTGGCTGGAAAGTGCGTGCCTGAGTCCAGGCCCAGTAAAGAAAGACCAGAAGGAGTGGCCGGCCAAGGATGCTGTAGGGGCGGGGTGGGGGTGCCCTCACTGTCTCAAGGGCCTCCTGCAGCCCCTGTTTGCTGGCCTATTCCTCCTGCCACTTCTTACTGTACTGGGCTCTCACCTTGGCAGCCCTGGAACTCTACAGTATAATCTTTCCATGTCACAGATGAGAAAATCAAAGCTCAGAGACATTCGGTCATTTGTCCTGAAGCCCCTGGTCTGTGGGGGTACCACTGGCATTTGAACCCGAAGTTGTCAGACTCAGGTTCCCCAGCTCACATTCTGACACTGCCCTTCAAAGGGTGTGTGGACTGGCCCCTGCTGGGTGAGGAGGCAGCCAAGTCCGTCCTGGGAAGCCCCCTCCTCCCCGTACTCTCCCCCTCCACCTCTGGAGTGCATCTCAAAACTGCCACCATGGCCCCCTCCTTGGCTCACCAGCGGTCCCAGCACCAGTTTCTGTTGCACTGTCTGTAACTTGTGTTTCCCCAATGAGGCTGTGGACTCCTCAAGGCCTCAAACCTTATGTTCTTCATATGTGGGTCACTGGCACCCAGGGCATGTCCAGGGTACATTTGATTCCTGCCCAATGGACCCTAAGGAATGGTGGCCACCTCTGCAGCTCCTCTAGGAAAGGCATTTTCAGGTGGCTCCCAGGGTTCTACAGCCACTGCACTTGGAGACAGGGAAGCTGAGTCCTAGGGCTCGGGGAAACTTCCTTTCCTCATCTGTAAAATGGGTATGCATAAACTTAACCTGCCTATGGTGAGGTAGGGGCACCTGAGATCTCACCTGGGTGGCCATTCGTGTGTGTCCAGCGAGGAATCAAGGGTGCCTGGTAGCTCTTCCTCAAATACCATCTGTCTCCTGATCTAGCTCAAGTACCCAAGGTGAGCCCTAGAAGTGGGGGGCAGGTGGAGAGATTCCGCAGGTTGGAAGAAGGGACTACACATGAAGCCAGGGTGGGGTGGGCAGTGCTGCCAGCTGGGCCCCTCCCTGCTCCTGCCCGTCGAGCTTGCCAGCCCGCAGGCCCACCTTGGGCTGGGTCCAGGCTTGGTTCTTTCTCTTCTCTGAGGTTTGCCTGCCACCAGCACTAGCCACAGCCACTTAAGAAGACACCTCCCTCTCCAGCCTCCCATCACACACGAGGCTCCCTAGCCACTCAGCCTTGAAGGGGTGAGGGACCAGGAGCATTTTTTTTTCTCAGCCCCTTTGCAACACTACACTTTGGCATGGGTACTTGGTCTCCATTGTCCTCAGCTTTGGGGGTCTGGGCTGCAGGGGGACAGCAGGGCTGGAGAGGAAGGAACGGATCCGAGTGACATTTCCATTAAGGGGTCAGTTAGTCACAAACGCTGATGGCTGGCTGGAAAGGAATGAGTCAAACACAAGGCCTGGGGTTCAGGCCCCATCAGGGAAGCAGATGAGTCAGGCAGCCTGTTGGGGGGTGCACTTTGCAGTCGGGAGATTGGTTTTAAACGTGGAGTTTGAGGGCATTGCATCAAGGTGGAGTGGAGTAATTGAAATATGGACTTTGAAGTCAAGGAGTTGGATTTTAATCCCAGCTGCACAACTTACTAATAGAGTCACCTGGAGCAAATGACTCAGCCACTCTCTCCGGTTTCCTTGGCTGCACCACGGGAGGATTTATGCAAGAGTGAAATGCGAGTGTGCAGCTCAGAGCCTGGCTCGTGGAGCGCTCAGCAGAGCTCCCTGCAATTCCAGGAGGAAGGGGGTATTACGATCCTTTCCCATTTCATAGATGGGGAAACTAAGGCACAGAACAGATACGCACATATTCCCAGGGCCCTGTACAGCCAGGCTGTCCAGCTCCAGTGACTGTGCCCTTAACCACGGTGCCATGCACAGAACGGTGTTGGCGTGGTGGTTAAGGATGATCGCATGGGGTCAAATCCTGGCTCTACCACTCCAGAATTTCTAAGCAAGTAATCACATTTCTGAACCTCAGTTCCCTTATCTGTATGTTGTGGGTACTGTGCTCTCTGGTGCTACGGTTAGAATATTTGTCCCATCCAACACTCATGTTGAAGTTTAATCCCCAGTGTGGGGGCATTGAGAAACGGGGCTCTTAAGAGATGATTGGGTCATGAGGGCTCCGCTTTCATGAATGGGTTAATCCATTCATAGATTAACGGATTAATGGGTTATCATGGGAATGGGGCTGTGGTTTTATAAGAAGTAGGAGGGAGACATGAGGTAGCACTCTCAGCCCCCTCACCCTGTGATGCCCTGTGCCACCTCAGGACTCTGTAGAGTCCCCACCAGCAAGAAGGCCCTCACCAGACACAGCCTCCTTGACCTTGAGCTTCTTAGCCTCCATAACTGTAAGAAATAAGTTCCTTTCCTTTACAAATTACGCAGTATCAGATATTCTGTTATAAGCAACAGAAAACAGACAAAGACATCTGGGTTGTGGGTATTTAATGAATTGGTTAGTGTAAAGTCCACTCTGTACGTGTTAGCTATCCTTAGAGTAATTCTGAGTTGGGAAGGATAATTAGAGGGAGCCCCCTCCCCCATTTTATAGGAGATGATACAGAGACCAGAGAGGGTGATTGACCAGACTGAGGTCACACAGCTGGAAGAGCTGGGACTCAAGCCACTGTTTTCCTACTCACCTCAAGCTGTTACATGGGAGGAGGACATCAAGAATTGGTGAGCAGATAGCTGGGATGCCAGACTGGAAGTCAGAATTGTGGTCATATCTGGACACAGAGATCTAGAAGGTGTTTCTTCTTACTCACCATCTCCTTTAATCCAAATAAGCCTGCCAAGTAGGGGGTCCTAGTCTCCTTCCCAGCTGAGGAGCACTGAGGCCTGGAGAAGTGACCGAGAGGCTGCAAACCAGGCCGCCTGTCTCATGGACAAGGGTCTCTTTATGGTGCCTGAGTTTGAAAGGCAGGCAGGCAGGCAGGCAGATGAGCCCCCCAGAGGGAACCAGAGATGATAAGAGCAGAAGCCTTCCACAAGGGCACCACTGCACAGAGACCAAGCCGTGTGTGCCAGCAGGGACTGCCAAGGGAGCTAGCGAGTGACGATCATTTTAATGAGTCCCCTTGGGGGACAGGGTCCACATTTGCCTTTTCCAAAGTGTGTCCTGTTTCCTTGCTCACAGCTGGGAGTATCTGAGCCTTTACCGAGAACTCCTAGGGATATCCAGATCTTCTCTGAAAGAGCCTGTTGCTGGCGCTGCAGTTTCAGACCCTGAGGCGTGATGGGCAGGATAAGCTGGTGGGGGGCTTGTCCTTATTTCACAGGACTGAGGACCCCTGCCACCCAGCTTTGTTCTGTTTCCATCAGCCCACCCTGGCTCCGCACCGATGTTTCCCAGGCCCTTGTGTTCATAAAGGCTGATTGCTGGCGGCCGTCATTTAAATGGAGGCTCATGTCTTTGTCAAGCTCTGAGCTCACTCATCCTTTGGAAAAGACAGAAAAGACTTTGGTACCAATTTGCTCTAATGAAGGCCACATCCCTTCTAGAGGGATCAGAGGGGGACCTGTTCCCATCCAGCTTTAAGTCAGATTGGCTGTGCGCCCCCTGCGTGTCTGCTCGCTATTAGGAATGTTCACATTCATCTTTGAATCTCATTGTCCTAAAGATTTCAGAAGGTTGGGGAGGGAGCAAGATGCAGGGGAAAGAGAGCTCTGGGTTACTATCCGGATAGATGAAGTTTTGGGTTTTAGTTATCTTTTTGCTATTGATTTTGTTTTGTTTTTCAAATTTTTAATCATAGTAAAATATGTTACAATAACAAAATTTACCATCTTAACCACTCTTTTTATTTTTTAGAGGCAGGGTCTTGCTCTGTCACCGAGGCTGGAGTGCAGTGTTACGATCATGACTCATTGCAGCCTTGACCTCCCAGGGTCAAGCGATCCTCCCACCTCAGCCTCCTGAGTAGCTGGGACTACAGGCACACACCACCATGCCTAGCTGATTTTTCTATTTTTTGTAGAGATGGGGTTTCGCCATGTCGCCTAGGGTGGTCTCAGACTCCGAGCCTCAAGTGATCCACCCCTCAACCTCCCCAAGTGCTGGGATTACAGGCATGAGCTACTGCCCTCAGCTCCATCTTAACTATTTTTTTTTAATTTTATTTTAAGCTCTGGGATACATGTACAGAATGTGCAGGGTTGTTATATAGGTATACATGTGCCATGGTGGGTTGCTGCATCTATCAACCCCTCATCTAGGTTTTCAGCCCCGCATGCATTAGCTATGTGTCCTGATGCCTCCCTCCCCTCCACCCCTTGACGGGCCCTGGTGTGTGTTGTTCCTGTCCCTGTGTCCATGTGTTCTCATTGTTCAACTCCCACTTATAAGTAAGAACATACAGTGTTTGGCTTTCTGTTCCTGTGTTAGTTTGCTGAGGATGATGGCTTCCAGCTTCATCCATGTCCCTGCAAAGGACATGATGTCATTCCTTTTTACGGCTGTGTTACCCATTCTTAAGTATACAGTGGAGTGGCATTACATACATTCACATTGTTGTGTAACCATCACCACCATCCATCCCAGAAGTCTTTTTGTCTTGTAAAACTGAAATTTCAGGCCGGGCACAGTGGCTCACGCCTGTAATCCTAGCACTTTGGGAGGCCAAGGCGGGTGGATCACGAGGTCAGGAGTTCAAGACCAGCCTGGCCAACATGGTGAAACCCCGTCTCTACTAAAAATACAAAAATTAGCCAGGCGTGGTGGCGCATGCCTGTAATCCCAGCTACTCAGGAGGCTGAGGCAGGAGAATCATTTGAACCTGGGAGGCAGAGGTTGCAGTGAGCCGAGATCACACCATTGCACTCAAGCCTGGGCGACAGAGTGAGATTCCGCCCGTCTCAAAAATAAATAAATAAGTAAATTGGCCGGGCACGGTGGCTCATGCCTATAATTCCAGCACTTTGGGAGGCCGAGGCGGGCAGATCACGAGGTCAGGAGATCAAGACCATCCTGGCTAATACGGTAGAATCCTATCTCTACTAAAAATACAAAATAATTAGCTGGGCATGGTGGCGGGTGCCTGTAGTCTCAGCTACTAGGGAGGCTGAGGCAGGAGAATGGCATGAACCCGGGAGGCGGAGCTTGCAGTGAGCCGAGACTGTGCCACTGCACTCCAGCCTGGGCGACAGAGCGAGACGCCGTCTCAAAAAAAAAAAAAAAAAAAAAAAGTAATAATAATAATAATTAATTTTAAAATAAATAAATAAAACTGAAACTTCATACCCATTAAACACTAACTCCACATCCTTCCTCCTCCTAAGCTCCTGACAACCACCATTCTACTGTCTCTGTATGATTTTGGCTACTCTAAATATCTCATGTAAGTGGAATCATACAGTATATGTCTTTCTTATGACTGGCTTACTTGACTTGGCATCATAGCCTCAAGGTTTGTTCATGTTGGAGCATATGTCAGAATGCCTTTCTTTTTGTGTATGTGTATTGCCTTTCTTGTAATGTGTATGTCATCTTTTGCTTCTCCATTCTTCCATTGATGGACACTTGAGTTGCTTCCACATTTAGCTATTGCGAGTAACGCTTCTATGAACATGGGTATACAAATATCTTCTCCAGACTCTGCATTCAATGCTTTTGAGTATATATCCAGGGGTGGAATTGCTGGATCACATGGCATTTTTAATTTTTTGAGGAACCGCCATACCGCAGCAGCTATTCTATTTTATATTCCTACCAACAGTGCACAAGGGTTCCAAGTTCTCCACATTCTTGCCAACATTTATTTTTTTAAATAGTAGCCATCTTAATAGGTATGAGTTGGCATCTCATTGTAGTTTTGATGTACATTTCCCTAATGGTTAGTGATGTTGAGTATCTTTTCATGTGACCTTTGACTCTTTGTATATCCTATTTGGAGAGCTGTCTATTCAAGTTCTTTGCCTATTTTGAATCAGGTTTTGGTTTTTGTTGTTGTTGTGTTTTAGCAGTTCTCTATGTGATCAGTCCCTTATCAAATACATGATTGGCAAATGTTTTCTCCCATACTGTGGGTTGACTTTTTACTCTGTTAATAGTCTCTTAATGCACAAAAATTTTTAAATTTTCATGAAGTCCAACTTATCTATTTTTTTCTTAGTTGCCTGTGCCTTTGGAGTCATATCCAAGAAATCTTTGCCAAATCCAGTGTCATGAAGCTTTTGCCCTATATTTTCTTCTCAAAGTTTTTTAAAGTCTTACATTTCAGTCTTTGATTCATTTTAAGTTTTGTATATGGCATTAGGTAAGGATACAACTTCCTTCTTGTGTATGTGGATATCCAGTTTTCCCAGCACTGAAAAGACTGTCCTTTCACCATTGAATGGTTTTGGCACCCTTGTCAAAAATCATCTGACCATACATGTGAAGGTTTATGGTGGGATCTCCTTTCTATTCCTTTGGTCTATATGGCCAACTTTATGCCAGTACAACACTGTTTTTATCACTATTTGCTATTGATTTTTAATTAATTACACATGATCTGAGATGCCAATTTCTTGAAATTTATTGAGACTTGCTTTATCTCCTGCTATATGATATACATGATAATTTTAGGAAAACTTTTTTTTTTTTTTCCCCCTGAGACGAAGCCTCACTCTGTCTTCCAGGCTGGAGTACAGTGGCGCGATCTCGGCTCACTGCAACCTCTGCCTCCCGAGTTCAAGTGATTCTCCTGCCTCAGCCTCCCGAGTAGCTGGGATTACAGGCATGTGCCACCATGCCCGGCTAATTTTTGTATTTTTAGTAGAGATGGGGTTTCATCATGTTGGCCAGGCTGGTCTTGAACTCCTGACCTCAGGTGATCTGCCCACCTCGGCCTCCCGAAGTGCTGGGATTACAGGCATGAGCCATTGTGCCTGGCAGTTTTAGGACATCTTCAATGCATGTTTGAAAATAACGTGTTGGGTGCAGGATTCTGTATGTACTGTTGGTTGTTTTGCTATTTGTCTTCGTGGCTTGCGTGTTTTGTAATTTTGGATAGTGAGCTCACATTTACAATGGTTTTATCTGTGAGAATCCTGTGTGGCCTTTACTGTGGGTAGGGCTATCCACAGAGGCTTGCATTTGCTACTAGTAGCCACATGTCTGTGGTGTAACTTGCCCCAGGTTTTTTTCTTATATTAATTTCTATACTTGGGAGTCCTGGGACCATATGGGTAATACAAATTCAAACCTCAAATGTGTGTTAGTGAAGGTCTAGAGTTAAAATTTCTCAAGAGATCATTCTTTTCAAACTTTTTCCAGCCGAGCCAGAAATGAGACTACAACTTTTTTGTCTTTTCCCTTTGTGAAAGGGTGATTTTTCCCCACCATTTGCTTTTTTCATTGAGGATACGGGTCCAGTTTTATTCTGGTTCCAAATTTCTGTTGGCAAGGGTCCCAGGCCTTGTCTCCTATCCCTCCCTCCACAGGTATAAAATCCAAGCTCCTTTGGTTACCAACATTAGCAAAAGCCACCACCTCCCACGCCCATCTCCTGCCTCCCTTTGCCACCCATAGGCCCACCCTGCAGGACAGCCAAAGAATAAACACCTGCTTGTCACTGTGATTTTTGGCTTTTCTCTTTGTTTTTGGTCCCTGGGGATTTTTTTTTTTTTTTTAATCTCAGAAACTCTGTTGGGTATTTGAAAGAATGTTTATGTTTTACCCAGTCTTTAAGTATAGACAGAAGGTTAGCAGGACAGAAGGTTCTATCTTTTCATGCCTCAGACCTGGGTTCCATTCTCTCTGCCTCTGAGTGATTTTGCAGAGCATCCCCACCCTACAACTCTCAGGCCTCGCCTTGCACCTATCCAATGGGGTTAATCATTCCCCAGCCTCACCTCATGGGGGCTGCTCATGGAGACAAAAGGCATGAGATTGATGGGGTAGAGGCGGGCGGCAAGGGGCTGGACATTAACCCCTGGAATTTCCAGTGGCCTCCAGAGCTAAGCACCTATGTCCGTGGTGGTGCTTCCAGGATGGCTGGTGACCAGTCATCTCAGAGATGAGGTGCACTAAGGGACAAAGACCCTTCAGCAGATTTGTCCAGCAGTGCCTGGGTGGGCAGGAGCTCGCTCTGAGCCTCAAATCCATAGATGAAAATCCCTCCAGGACCCTATGGCTGATTTACTCCCAATGTGTCCCTGGAAGCTGTGTCCTCCACCAGGTTCTCCACCTGAGAAGAATGCACTCACTCACTCCTCTGCCTATACCACATACCCAGGTGCTTCTTCAAAAGGGCTTTTATACAAGCTCTCAAAGGCAGTCCCTCACCAAATTCTAAATATTCCAAACATCCCATCCACTCTGGCCACTTCCTGTTGTCCCCACTGCCTCAGGCCTCATTATCCTCACCAGGGTCATTTCGAGTCTCGCCCTGGAGTGGCCTCTGTCCCTCCTGGGACTCCCTCCTGAGCTCACAGCTTCCCTGGCTGATGCTCAGAGCGTGTGGATGTCTGGAGGCCAGGACGGGGCCTCTCCCCTGCTGCTTCCTTTGTGACCCCACCGCTGTGGATCAGGTGTCCTTGTGCTCGGCCTCTGCAGGCCACCAGGCCTTTTTGAAGTCTGTCCTCCCAGAAGCCAGCAGCCTGAACAAAGAGGGCACAGAATCAGCTCGCAGGCCTGTTAGCTGGCTTGGGAGGGGGCTGGGCAATTTGATGTGGCCTCTGTCACCTCCCTATTCACTCCAGGCATGGCTTGACATGGACCAAAAAATTTCAACTTTTAGCTTTTAAAAAGCAACCAAGGGCTGGGCATGGTAGTTCATGCCTGTAATCCCAGCACTTTGGGAGGCTAAGGCAGGTGGATCACGAGGTCAGGAGTTCAAGACCAGCCTGGCCAACAGGGTGAAACCCCGTCTCTACTAAAAATACAAAAATTAGCTGGGCGTGGTGGCATGTGTCTGTAATCCCAGCTCCTCGGGAGACTGAGGCAGGAGAATTGCTTGAACCCAGACCCAGGAGGCGGAGGTTTCAGTGAGCCAAGGTTGCGCCCCTGCGCTCCAGCCTGGACTACAGAGCAAAACTCTGTCACAAACAAACAAACGTAACCAGGTAATTTTGCAAAAATAGCCATCCTCATCCCATCCCATCCCCCCACTCCTTGGCTTGCCTCACCCCTGAGCTTCATCCCACCGCTGACCCTTAACCCTGGGAGGAGGCCCAGGAATAGGACAAGGAAGGGGTGGGGGCCAGGCAGGCACCCCACCCTCTCTAAGCCGAGTCAGCTTGCTCTCGGGCAATTGCTTGGTATTGCCCAGTCCTCATCACAAACTGTTCAGTTCCTCGAGAAGTTGTCACAGCCTCCTCACTCATTAACCCTCAACTAATAAGGAGACTTACCTGCTTAGCAATGGCAGGACTTGTGATCAGGAACACGGTGACTAATTTCGGCCTGCACTTGCCTCGCATGGGCTGCCCCATGTCCTCATTCCCAAGAGCTTGGGGTTCAGGGGCAAACAGATGGGGCTGGGGTGAATGCCGACTCCCCTGCTCCAAGTGTGCCCCCTTGGACAAATGAACAAGTTAATGACTTCACCTCTCTGGCCTCCTCTTCCCCATGACATCTGCTCATAACTCATGGGCTCGCTGGGCACAGGTTAGGGACATGGGCTAGGGCCAGTGACATGCTCACCAGGGCTTGGCCGATAGTAGGTGCACTGATAATTTGGGGTTCAAAAAAATAAGTACGAATGAGGGCTTTCTGGGAGTAGAACACCAAGGCAGGTGCTCAAGATGACAAGGAGGTGGCCGTGAGGTGCAGCAGTGGCACTGAGCAGGACCAGCCCTGGCTTACTGGCTGGCCTCCCCAGCCCTGTCGGTGCTTCACTGTGGGTCCCTTCCCACCTGCCTGCCCAGTGGCAGCCCCGTATCCGGGACAGGGACACACTCCCATTTGTCCTGCTGGCCCCTGCCTGGCCCAGGCCAGGCCCACTGGTAATGCTCAGAGGCAGTTGGTTGATTGCACTGAGCCCCAGGTCTACCTCTCAGCCACTCCCAAGCCTCACTGTCCCAGCCAGCATAGGAAGAGGACTGAGCTTGGTGACGGAGATGATCTGGGCCTACCATGTGCCAGACACTGAGGTGTGGGCAGAGAGGGGATGAAGACCCAGCCCTGTCCTTAGGAAGGGGGAAGGACAAAACCGCAGGTCAATACCGAGGGAGGAGACAGGGCAGGGCCTGGGAGGGCAGGTGGCAGGGGAGGGGCTTCAGGCAGAGGGAGGCAAGGAGGAGGGGGGCGGTGAGGTGGAGGCTGGGGGAGACTTTGCACCTCAGCCATTTGCAGATGGCACACAGGCTGTGTTGAGCTGTGGGGGATCTGGGCATTGCAGCCTGGAAATTAACAGCAGTGTCTGTCTGCATTGAATATCCCCAGCGCCGGGACCAGGCATGACAAGGAACTAGATCACACTCCTGCCTGCCTAGAGGCTGTGGCGCTGGGGCGGTAGCCTCCCTGACCCCTATGGCACTGGTGTGGAAGACACAGCAGGCAGGTGCAGGCCAGGATGGAGACTGGTGGACCAGGCCAGAGCTGCTGCCAAAGCAGAAGCGCTCAGGACCCCAGGCTGCAGGGCGGGGAGATACTAGAGAGGCCAGACAGGAGGTGGGGTGGTGAGGAAGGGGAGACCAGAGCGCTACCTGTCCGAGGCCTGGCAAACAGGTGGCCACGGGAGTCATCGGGAGCTTGCAGGTGGAACGCCAGGCACCTGGGGAAGGCATGAAAGTTTGCCTGGGGCTGCTGCTTTTAAGCCCACCTATGTGGGGAGAGGGCGCGTCATCTCATGAGAGAAGGCACATGGCACCCAGAAAACAAACTCGAAGACCACCATTCTCATTATCCGAATGTGATATCGGACTTTATGGCACGGTTGGGTGCCAAACTGTAGGACCCAATGGCAAGAGCAGCTGGTGCCCCATTCTGGCCTGCTCTCTTCTGGGCTCTGGGGCCACAACCCCAGAGGCCCCTTCCTCTCTGCGGGTGCTGTGATTCCCACTGAGGGACAGGCAGTGATGAGACCTCCATCCTCCCACTCTCACCTACCCGTTATTCTCAAGGGTCCAAGAAGTGGCAGGCATCTCTTTCTCCCACTGAGGCACATGTGAGCTGGGGGAGTGTGGGAGATAGGAACCGGGAAGCAAGTGAGTGCCAGCGGTGGGACAGGGCTTCCCCCTGTTCACCTGTCACTGGAGGGACATGGGCCTGCTACTTTTGAAAAGCCAGTCACAGCTGGAAGAAGACACAGACACACCCCAACCTAGGGGCTAGGCCTCAGCTTCGGAATGTGACAATTTATTTGGGGGGTAAAAGAGGCTTTTCACCCCCCTTTCCTGGCGTTGATACAATATTGAAGAGCAGCAGAACAAACGTACAAGACAGAGTAATCGGCACAGACCCACCCCTCCCCCGGAACCGCCGAATCCAGAATGGAGCCCAAACCCACACCCCCAACTAAGCGTCTTCTCCACAGGGGGAGGGGCAGGGTGGACTGGGGGACCTGCCCCCCATGCTGGGGCGGCACCTCCCTTTTCCATCTCCTGCCAACCCCACTCTTTTCCCATCTTTGACCACTGGAGGCAAAGTTTAGCCAGCTGGGAGCTGGATGGTTGAACCACATACAAAGGCAACAACACTTCATTTTAAAAATGAGAGAAAAAAGAGACAGTGCCCCTCCCCAAATATAGAGCTATATATGTATATTTTATATATATAGAATTCATTCGTGCACAATTCATTAAATGAACTTCTCAAAAATTAAAAAAATTATAAGATACGTATTTCTTTAGGCCTTTGTGTTTTTAAATTAAAACCAACAAAAAGAAGTCTCCCTCTCCACTCCACCCAGCAGCAAGGGCAGCCGGAACGCTTCGCTCCAGCTACCTGGCCTCCTGCAAGAGGGTTCCCCCATGAGACCGTTAGTCTCTCTTTGCCTGGCTGACTACCTGCATACAGTAGGCACTCACTGCTGGAGTGAGGCACTGACTCCTCCAAAGATTGCAGGGGGCGGAGGAGGGAACCACGAAGGCCTGGGAGGGGGCATCTTTGGCCCCCACTAACCATCTCCCTATTTCTGCATCCTGGTGACTGTCAGCAAGAGATGAGTCGGGGAGACCCTCTCCTGGAGTTCTAGCCCCTAATTCTGGGCTTTCTATATGAGAGGACATGCAGATAGGGAAGAAACTAAAACCTTTCAATGTCTTCCTTTTTTCTTTAAAAGTGTTTCCTCAAACCATCCCCATCCCAAAGAGGCCGCCTTGGGCAAGTGCATGGGAGCCCGGAAGTGGAACTGACCAGGTGGGGCTCCACTGTCCTGTGTGGGCGAAGTGCAAAAAAAAAAAAAAAAAGAAAGAAAAAAGAAAAACAAAAGAAAAAAGAAAAACCACCACAAACCAAAACAACAAAATGACACAGAAAAGTGGGCAAAAGGGGGATGTGTCCTCTTGGGTCCCCATAGGCCAGAGAGGCTGGTAGCAGTCCAGCCCCCGGCCAACCCAGCTCCCTGTTGGGGCTGACCCTCCAGCCTTGGGCAGGCCCACCGGCCTGGCTCTTCTCCAGGACCTCCTGGCTCAGGGGCTCGCGGCCAGTCTTGTGCTGGCTCCAGGGCCTGGGCCCTGCCTTTTAAAGGGCTTTTCCCCATAGGCCAAGGCATCCTGGGCCCCAGTCCCTGCCGCATTCCCCCAGTGAAGCAGCTGCGCTTCTCCAAAACCATTTTCACCTCTTCAAAAAGGGCCATCCCCCCAACTCTGTCCGCCTCACACTGAAGTTGGGGACTTGATCATCACCTCTTCCCAGGTCATAGGAAGGATGAGGCTCATTTTGACCTTGACCCCTTTGCAGGGTGAGAACAAAGAGGGGTTGTGGGCAGCTGGGGGCCCCAGTACCAGCAACCTTGACCCCCCACCTGGTACTGGGCAGCTGCTCTGACACCAGCAGCGCTTTCTGAAGAGGGCTTGCTGCCCAGTATACCCATTTCACAGAAGGGCAAACTAAAGGTCAGAGTGGGGACCGAGACAGGGATGGGTCCCAAATTACCGTCTCAAACCAGAGACACCAGACCTCACCTGTTTCCTATGATACTTGGGTGGGGAGGGGGCGCACTTAAGGGGAGATGACGGATGCCCCAACCAATATTGAACGTAGGAGGAAATTGGGCTCTGGGGGTTATTTCACATACAAAAATAAAGCAAACCAGATTGCAACTTCTGCTTGGTAATTAGGCAAATGGAAAGCAGCAAGGGTGGACGAGGGGCCCATGGAGGCTGATCTCCCAAGGGAGGCCGATCCGTGCAAGTGTGTGGGAGGCGGGGGTACTAGAGAGGGGAGGAAGGAGGCCTCCGCTCACCCTTGGTCCCATCCACTCGGGCCCCCATGGGCACTGCCCACCTCAAGGCGGTGTGCCTGGTGCCTCTTCATGCACCAAGGCTGGCCCGGGCTGCTCCACTTGGAGCTCAGGCCAGCAGAAGCAGACCACCTGTGGCAAGGGAAATGCATTCCCTCTCCCCAGCCACCCCCAGGGCCCAGCTTCTTGCCTCCTGAAGCCTGCATCCCCTTTCAGGCCAGGGAGGCTCAGAGAGGTCGTGGGCTTTAGGGTGACCCGTGGGGAGGGAGGTCTCCCCCATAGGGTGGCGGTGGTGGGGACCAGATGGCCCAACAACTGGGAAAGGAACAGAAGGGGGCAAGAAACCAAACTGCCCACTCACCAGCCCCCTGGAGAAAATCACCAGTGACAACCCCCACCCTCCCAAACCTCAGCTTGCCGGGACCTGCAGCTTGGGTTAGCTCCCGGGGACCCGCTGTTGTCCTTCCCTTTGAGCAAGCATGGGTGTGGAGATCTGGGTCCAGGCCCTCTCCACAGTGCCTGCGATGCCAGGGGACCTGCCAGCTGGGCCCAGGCCTCCGCCCCATCCTGACATTGCCACCTCACCTGTGCAATCACTGCGTTACTATTTTTTCTTAAATATCTCTTTCTCCCCCCACCCCCCCATAGGAATCCCACAATATTTTTTTCTATTTCTTTTTTTTCCTCTTTTTTTGTTTTTGTTTTTTTGCAAAACTAATTCTTTCACTTTCCTGTCATAAAATCACCTCTGAAAACACAACTTCTTTACAAAAAAGTCACGAATGACACGAACTCTCAGGAAAACACATTTCTATGGTCTCTGGAAACACCTGTAACTGGCACCCAGGTGGTCACTCACCTGGGGGAGGGGGTCAGGGGGAAATCACCTCCAAGGACAGAGGAGAAATACCAGCCCTTATTTGGGGGAAAAGCCAATTGGCACTTGGACGGCCACAAAGCCAACACACAGGGCAGGGTAGGGAGGGGCCGAGGAGTATCAGCCCCCGCCCCAACCCTGCGAGGGTCCCCGTTCTACATCCCGGGGAGGGGAGGGCTAGGGCCACGCTGTGGGCCCTGGCAGGGAGATTGGGAAGGAAGGCAGCCTCCCATTCTTAGGACCAAAGGCGCTGGGGTTCTGATCGGCCTCCTGCCAACGTGCTTCTGAGGGAGGGGCCCATGGCAGCACAGCCAGGAAGCCAGCTCCAGCCACGCCTGGAACACGCCACCCACGCACAATGGAGACCCGGGAAGTGGCCCAGGGCTGGCCAGCGGGGCCCCGGTCCCAATCCTGGGACCAACACCCTCATTCTCCTGGAGAACACAGCCCCTCTGGTCTCCCCTTTGCCTGCCTGCCCTCCCAGGGCCTGGCCTAAGGCTGGGGCTGTGGCCTCTGCCACTGGCACGGGTGCCTCAGCTCCCAGGCAGCAGAGGGAAACAGAAGCTGCCCAGGACACGGGGAGCCTCCTTTGCTTCAGGCAGGCTGGGCTGTCAGAAAGCCTCCGTGGTCAGAAGCAAAAGAGGGGCTGGGACAAGCCGGGAGGCCCTCGGGAATGGATTCTTCAGCATCCTCCCCAAACACTGGGAGGAAGGGGGAGCTTGGAACGGGGTCTCCCTCTCTATCTCGGTCCCCACCATGATGTGAAGTGAAGGTCCGACAGGTTGGGCTGACCACCCCGAGGAGGGCAGGGGGGTGGGGGGCACGGTGCCCCCAGCACACCTGGGCCAGGAGGGGAGGCCTGGTGACTTCCACAGCAAACCTCCAGACCCAAGCCTGGTCCCCAGGCCTACTGAGGCGAGAGGCAGTCCAGGCCTTCAATGCCCCTGTTCAAAGGAACTGTAAAGGGTGCCACCCGGCAGCCTGGGGCCTAGCACCCAATGCACGTATGAACCCACGGACAAACACAGCGAGTGGGGCAGACGCACAACTGGAAGTTTCCACGGCAGGTTCTGGTAGCACCTTTGGTCAAGAACTGAAGGGGCCTTTAGATGCGGGGAGGCTGTGGCCAGGCGCACCCTCTGCCAGTTCCTCCCACCGTTGAGGGGGTTAGGAAAGAGCCAGGGCTGGGGCAGGGCATAGGGGGTCTACTTAGGCCTCGTCCAAAATCGAGCAGGGAAGACCCCGCCCTGGCCCAACTTCTGATGCCCTGGCTGATGTGGAGGGAGGAGCCGAGTCAGGCCTCATCCTTGGCCTCTGCCTGGGACTTTGCCAAACAGGCAGGAAGCCCTCCTCCTGCCTAGGCATCTGCAGGAAGGAAAGGGACTGTGTCCACCCTCGGTGGGGGTCTCCTAAGGGCCCCACAGCTGCCAGGTTAGCACCGAGAAATCAGATGCCGCACAGGAGAGCAGGAAGCAAGCTAGAGAGACAGGTGGGATGTGGAAGGGGCAGAGGAACCCTAGTTTCTAGGGCTTTCCAGAAACCACCCAGTGGGCTCTACCATGCATGGGCAGGGGGTGTGCCCTTCCCCTGCCCCATTCCAGGGTGGCCCCTACCCCCGGCTTTCTGGGACCCCAACTACCCAGCCCCATCCCTGGGTCAACACCGAGCCATTTGAGACAAGCAAAGCACAGGGAGAGAGGGCTGGGGGCAAGGGTGGGGTGGGAGCAAGAGTATGACTTCGGGCAGGAGGGCCCCCCCAAGCCCCCCTCCTTGGTAGCCCCCTCACTTGCTCGCCCCAATGCTGCCACCGCCCCCAGCGGCGCCTGCTACCCCAGCAGCCACCTTCTCGAAATCCTCAGGGTTGCAGAATTCCTTGATTGTGACCGTCAGGAGGTTGCTGGTGACATCGGTGACGACCACATTGGAGCAGGGTGACATCTCGGGGCGCCAGTCCCCAGCCTCGGGCTCGGAGGAGGCACCGGCGGGCTCAGGGGCCGTGGGAGGTGCCGGGCCGGCAGCAGCTGTGACCTCAGGCGGTGCCCGCTTGCTGGTGGCTGCCGACTCGGGAGGGAGGGACAGGTCGAGCACCTCCGGCTCGCGCCAGCTGGGGGCGGATGGGCTCACGGTCTCGGGGAGGAGCTTGGGGGGCGTGTCGTCGGGGTCAGAGGACTGTGGTGTAGGCGAGGGGCAGCCGGAGGAGCCAGAGCTGCGGGCGTCGTAGGGGGCGGCGGGGGCGGCCAGAAGCAGCCCAGGGCCCGGGGCTGAGGCCTCAGCCTTGCCGGGGGACGGGGCTACCAGGGGGGCGGGCGGAGGCTTGTACAGCGCAAAGGCGCCGAACTTCATGTGGCGGATCTGTGTACGCAGGACGCTCTCGCTGAACTTCTTGCTCTTGCCTATAACGCGGTTCCGCGAGGGGACTTTGGGGCGGGCCAGCGCCCCGGCCCCCTGCCCGGCGCCCCCGCCGCCAGCGCCCTTGTCGATCACCTTCAGGTTCAGGATGATGCGGTTCCGCTTGGGCTCCCGCGGCTTCACCTTGCGGTTGATGATGCGCACCGTCTCCGAGAAGGGCGAAATGGGCGGGCGCAGTCCGGGGCTGCCCCCCTGCGGGTCCGGGCGGGGCAGGGGACGGCGGGACATACGGTGGCAGCGGCGGATGTCCTTCTTGAGCCGGTGCACGGCTGCGCTGGAGTGCAGCTTGGGCGAGGAGGCACTGGCGCTCGGCTTGACAGAGAAATGCACATCACTGATGCGGAGGGCCTCGGCCTGGGCCCGCGCCTGTGGGCAGAGGGAGGGGTGGGTGGGACCTCAGGGTTGCCCGCTGACCTCCCCTGGATGTCCCTACGCCAGCCAGCCCTAAGTAGAGCCTCTCAGCCAGCGATCCCGAGAGCTATGACCTCGACTTAGAAAAGGAAACAGAGGTTCAGAGATGAAGCAATTTGCCTCTGACTCCAAGGTCAGAGTCAGGACACCCTTGTCCAGGCCCAATTCCAAAACTGTGTTTTTCTACCACCCACCACCTCTGCTAGCTCCACAGAGGGCCCTGGGCCACTCCATGGCTGCCCTTGCTGACACGGAGGAGTGTCGACAATTGGGACACAATGTCGGGAGGGCAGCCGTTTGCTCAGAAGCCCCTGCTAAACCCCTGCTCTGTGGCAGATCCAGCCCAAGCGGGGACTCCTCCACGGACTCATTCGTGGTGACAGAAAGGAGGAGGTGGGTCCTCCCTGCTCCCCCGCACCAAGTCCTGCTGAGCCACCATGTCCCCAATGCCCCGTACTCTCTCGCCTTCGAGCAGGCTGACCTCCGGCTCCAGCCTGCCTCCTCAGCTGGCCAGCACCTCAGCCACCATACTTCCCTGGATAGGTCTCATTTACTTGTCTGCCCAGTGCCTGGCTCAGAGTGAACTGGTACCAATGCATCCCAAAGCCTGGGCTGGAACCCAACCCGGTCAGATGTGAGTTTGGTGGGGATAGGCCTAGAAGTGGGCCCGACCACCGCCTATTCTCTGTGCCAAGATGGTCTGGGGCAGGATGGTGGTGCAGAGGTCGTGGGCAGCCAGGAATACTGCCCCAGGCTCCCAGGCCTCTCCTTCCAGCTGTCCTTCCAGGCATGAAATCTCTCTAAAGCCGCAGGGCTCTCAAGAGACCCCAGGTTCCAGTCCAACCCATCCGTTGTCAGATGCCACTAAATGGAGAGAGGCTAAGGGACTCCTAAGGCGATGTAAGCTGTCTGCATGGCCAGTCCTTTCTTTACTAAGGAAGGTACTGAGGTGCCAGGCACCAGTTGCTTGGGGTTACAGCGGCACATGCACAGACTCTCCCCTGGAGAGCTGCCCTATTACAGGGAGGATGGTGGGCAGCGGGAATATGAAGTGATTTCATGCAGGGAAAGAACCACAGAGCCCAGAGAAGCACAGACCCCAGGCTTGGAGAATGAAACATCAAAGCCTGGCCCTGACACCTAAGTAGGAGAAAGTCCTGGTCCTTACTGAGCCCTGACTGCACCCCAGACAGTTCCAGAGGCTGCGGTGGCCTGCTAAGACAGACAGATGGTAGAGGCAGAGAGTCCTCTGGGCAAGATCCCAGTGGTGTGAGAAGATGGCGAGGAGTCACAGGACTGAAAGCAAGGGCTGGGGACAGAGGCTGGGGTGTGTGTGGGGTGCCACAAGGGGCGTGGGTTTTACAGATCCTACTGGGGCAGGGAGGCTTGTTAGGTGATGGCTGCCCTCAATCTAGGTGGGAGATGGTTGGGACCGAGAGGAAGGCCATGTCCCCACGGTTGGTCTGTGAGGTCCATGAGGGTGGGATCTGTTGTGAGGTCTCTCTACCTCCCACTCCCCACAGCATTGGATGCTTAACTAGTACCTGGAGGTAGCCCATATGCCCCTCAGACAAGACTAGATTACCATTTGATCACAACTCTCAGGAGAGATGTTTGCTGGCTTATTTGTTGGCTAAGCAAGGATGTCTTCATTTAGAACGTGGCGTTCACCCCCATGGGAGAAGGGACTGTGACTCCACCTGGTCCTCCCAGCCCAGGCTGGGGCCTCCTGGGGCTGCTTGGTTAACAGTCCCTTCCGCCACTAGGCGGCAGCACATGAAGCCGGGCCTGCCCATGCCAATGCTGCCAGCCCAGCTCCCAGGGATTGGGCCCCTCAGACCCCTTCCCACACAAAGGCAGGGAAAAGCCCAGGCTTTTTTGGCGTGGTAAGCAGACATTCTGCAGGTGCATCCCCACACTTTCTGACTCTCAGAAAGTGTTTACTCCCTCTGCAAACTGCCTGAGCCTCCTGACTTCTGCAGTTATGCTTCCAAGAGTCCAGTGGTGACGGACTGTTCCTGGGGGAGGGGCAGAGTGTGGGCAAATGGCAGGCCCGGAAAGAAACCCTGGCTCAGTGAGTCTCCTTTCCTTATCTGCTCAACCATCACAGGGCCTACTACGGGCACTCCTGTGATGATCAGAGAGTACATGGCACCTGCTCAGCACAGTGCCTGGCACGCAGCAAATAACGGAACAGACCTACCCATGGGTGGTGGACTTATAAGCAGTGATCTTTTTCCAATGTATGCTTGGCATACACTGACATTTCTTACTTTATACTTTCTATATATTACTATTTTTTAAAGGGTTTACCCTTCCTCTTCCTCCCCACATAGAGAACTCTTTGAAAGTGGGACCTGGGTCTGCCTGATGAATTAAAAATAACTGTAGCCAACATGCTTATTGCACCCTGACCAGGTGACAGGCATAGCTCTGTGGGCTTGGCAAGCACCGTAGATGGTGTGAAGGTTCAAGCACCTGAACTCTACCATGGCCTCTCCCCATGTCTGTGGGCAAGTTACTGGACACCTCTGGCCCTGTTTCCCCATGCGTGAAACAGGGAGGATGGAAGCTATCTCATGGGCTCCTGTTTGCTTCAGAGTAGTTCCTGGCAGAAAGCGCTGAGTGTAATTTGCTGACTCTGCCATACTGCCTCTCAGGGAGCCCCAGAACAATGTGTTCAGCCCAAGCTAATCTCCATAGCCCCTCACAAACATCCACATCACTCTCAGGCTACCTGTTTCTTAGGGTCCAGATAAAAAAGTCCTACTATCTGCGTCTCTATCCCCTGCCACGCCAACTCTGCAGCCTTCATAGTTTCCTGTGTGTGTCTGCCTTCCCCCTTTAACCTGACATGGACTCCTCAAGGCACAAGATGAAGAAAAGGAGACAGGATGAAGCCAGGAAGCTGGACCTTGGGTAAGTCACTTTCCCTTCCTGGGCCTTGATTTTTTATCTGTGAAATGGGGATAATACTCCTTACTTCTTGGAACTGTTGAAAGAATTAAAGGAGATAATCCATGTAGGGGCTCAGCCCTGTATTAGGCCCACAGCCAGCTCAGGAACCAAAAGAACTACCAAGAAAAAAAGGCGTTCTGTGTATCAATGCTCATGGTCATACTCGCTTCGCCGCTAGAGGGTGCCCCGGCTGCACTGAGAGGCTGTCACACAGCCCACCAGCCTTCCAGCTGCTCCGCCCATCCCTCCCCAAGAGAAGCATCAGGGTTAAGGTTACTCCCTGGATCCCCTAGGATGTGCGTCGCTTGAGGGTGGGGGTTATAAAAATATGAAATTCTGGAAACCAACATTTCTTTCACTTCTGCTTCTCTTCTCCGAAAAACAGTCCTCCCACAAAGTCACCGGCTGTCGGGTGGGAGGGGGCCCTGAGGCATCCGTAGCACTACAGGAAGACAGGGGGCCCACTGAGTCCCACCTGCAGCCGTGCCTGCCACCTAGGGCCATCTTGCCCTTCCTTTCCCAGACTCTGTTTTTCCTTGTCAAAATAAAATAAAAACCCAAATCCTCCAAGATGGCTTCCTCTGGAAGTTCTTCCCTCCCTAGCAGAGGCTAATATGCTATGCTCTCACTCCCACATCCCCATCCCCCAGAAATGGACGGGAGTGGGGGGAAACTGAGGCTCAGAGCCCTAAAGTTAGTGGCCCAGCCTGGGTGATAAATTCAAAGTGAAATGATTTGAGGTCAAATTCAAGTTGGATCCCCAAGAAAGGAGGGGAGCCATGAAGAACAAATCCTGAAAGACGGAACGGGGGAAGCTGGGGGCAGGGAGGCAGGTGGTCCCCCAAATCCTCTCCTTGTGCCCTGCCAGGAGGTGGGACCCCACTCACTCTACCCCTGGGTTCCAACTCCCAGCACAGTCATAACAGCTCAAACAAATGCCCCCTTCCCATGGGCATCCCCCACCTGCCTCAGCCACCCCCTTTCCTGGAGCCCTAAAGGCATCCCCAGCCCCTAGTTTCAACAGGGAGGATTATCCCCAGTCCCAGGACCCTCTTGTTGAAGCTGATGCTGGCTAAGGCTTGCCATCAGGGGCTTCTGGGGGGGGGCTCACAACCACCCCCTGCCCAGCTGGGGCCCCTCTGAAAAGGCCCGCCCGCTTGGGCGGCCGCGTATCTGTCCCTCCCTTCCAGGCCCCGTGCTGTGCCGGGGCTGGGGGCCCGAGAGGGGGATGCTGCTGGGGCTGGGCCAGGTTACCTTCAGGAGGAAAGTTTTGGGTTTGGGTCCCCTCTTCTTGGGCCCATACAGCTCACGCTCCCTCTCCCTGCGGCCGAAAAACACCAGAGGTTAAAAAGAGCCCCTTCCCGGGCCCCACTCCGCGCTGCCCTTCCCGGCTCTCCCGCTTCCCCGCGCGGCGCCCCAGCCAAGCCTCGGCCTCGCAGCCCCTGCCAGCTTCCCCAACAACTCACTTTTGCTCGAAGGCTGCAATGAGCCGCGAGTCCAGGATGTTCTCCTCGGGCTCCCAAGTGCTGTACCTGCCGAGTCACAAACGCACAAAATCAGGATGAAGACCAGAGAGGGACAGGCACGCGGCGAGAGCAAGAGCGCGCACCCCCACCCCAGGCCCCGGTGCCCGCTGCCTCCCCTCCCGCGACGCCCCCGGACCCCGCGACACTCACTTGATCGCCCACCCCTTCCATTTCACCAGGTACTCGATGCGTCCCTGAAAAACAGAGGGGAGAAAAACGGGAGTGGGGGTGGGGAGGATGCGGGGACGCGAGGAGGCGGCGGCGCGGGGCTGGGCGAGGGAGCCGGGCTAGCGGGACCGCTTCGCCCCGAGGGCCCCCGGCCCCGGCCCCGGCTGCGGACAGCGGCGGCCCGCCCCGGGCGGCGGCTCACCTTTCGGATCCGCCGTTTGATGATGGATTCGGCCGCGAAGACCCGCTCGCCCACTGCAGACAGCTCCATCTTGCTCAGCGGCACCCACAGCCCATAATACTCCCTGCGCCCGCGGCCGGTGCGGCACCGCTCGCGCACGCGCCGCAGCGCCCAGGCCCCGGCGGGCGGGAGCGCGGCGGGGCGCGCGCTCGCGTTCCAGCTGCGGGCCGTCACGTGATCCTCGCGTCTGGCGCGCGGTTACCACGACCTCCCCCTCCCCCGGGGCGGTTGCTAGGGAAAGTCGGCGCTCGCGGGGCGGGGGCGCGCGCTGGCTCTTAAAGGGGCCGCGCGGGCGGAGGGAGCAATTGCCGGCCGACCCGATGGGTGCCCGGCTTGTGGGCACGCTGCGGCCTTACGCTTATCACCCCCCGTCACATCTTGCCGGCGCCCGATCGCTGACACCCTCTCCTTGCCTCTTAATCCCCACGCGAGTCTCGCCAGGCCCCGGGCGGAGAAGGGCTGTGGAGCCCGAGTCTCGCCGCCACCGCGCATCTCCCGCAGCAGCCTGCAAACAGTTAAATATGATGCAGCAGAAATGCAGTTGCTGTTGCCTTGCCAGGCCTTGCGGGAATTTCTTTAAAACATCGCCCCCCACCCATTATTTATGTATTCGTGGGAGTGTGGTTTTGTAACCAGTTCAGAAGAGTTAAAACAAAAACGCCACCGCAGGAAGGGGGTGTGCGGCGAATGGGGCCGAGGAAGGCCGGAGTGACCGTGGGCATCTGTCTGCGGCCGGGGTCTCGGGCGGCACCTGTCCTCGCCCAGGAGACCGGGGAGGACTCGGCGGGGCCGGTGTGGCAGTGGGGGAGGGAGAGCGACCGCGGGCAGGAACGGGCTCCCCGCACCCCGCCTTGGGCCCACAGCGGGTCATCATCTGGTCATTCGGCAGAAACCGCCTTCGCGGTCATATCTGTGTTTTCCGATTCCCAGCACCCCTCCCGGCCCCCCGACCTGGCCGCGTCCCTCTCCCCGCCCGCAGCTGCGCGAAGCTTCCGCCATTGCTCTGGGGAGCCCAGATCCCAGCTTCCCACTTGAGGAGGGGCGGGGGATCGAGCTGGGGCTGTCCAGGAACGGACACACAAAAAATAGCCCTGCCGCGCAAAACGCTCCACTTTTTAAATGTTGAAATTACTTGAACTTTATTTCCCATTATGTTAGTAGTCTTGTTCTTTGTAAAACAATTTTAAAAATACAGATAAAACAACTGTCCATAACCCCCATAAAACCATTGTTAACATCTTCACCAATCTTCCAGCCTCTGCTCTATGCGTACATAAACTCACGTACACCTATGTATGTATGTATATACATACACATTGTCTGTAGATTTAATTTTTTAACAAAATGGGATCACGCTATTCACACTGTTCTGGAATCTGCTTTTCTCCCTTAATGCTATAAAGTGGACATCTTTCAGTGTCATTAAATACAGATTTCACCATCCTTCCGGTGACCACCTTGGGGCTGAGATGGGGTGGGGAGGAAGGGGGATTGTGAAGAGTCAGGGTTGTGTCTTGCGAACATCAATGGCTCATTAGGAAATATTTTTACGTTTCTGTGCTACAATGCCAATTCTTGGGTTTCAAATCCACCATAGCAAAATGTTAGTCTTTTTCTCCCAGCAGATTTGTCCAATTATTACCTTGAGAGAAATCCCTCTCCTCACTTAAATTCAGTATGTTCCAGGGAAACAGCTATTTGCTGGCCAGCCCAAGGTGAGCTGCTGTGGTAAAAATAGAAATGTCCTCCTGGGAGACGTGGGTGGTGGTGGGTGAGCAGGTGAGAGGAGTGGGTATGACAGTGTGTGTGTGTTCAGGCTGACGGAGACAGGTGGGGGATGAAGCAGGTGAGTCCACTTGTTGATTCATTCAGCAGTGTTTGTGAGCCCTTGTGAAGCACCAGGCTTTGTGTGAAACCATCAGGAAACAAAGGTGCCCCAGGCTGAGGAGCTGTCAGTGGGGTGAGAAAGGCACCTGTCACACAGTGTGACTAATGCTAGAATAAAGGTGTAGGAGTTTCGTGTTGCTGCTCTCACAAATTAACACAAGCTCAGTGGCTTAAAATGACTCAAATTTGTTATCTGATGACTCTGGAGGCGGGAAGTCCCAAATCAGTGTTACTGGGCCCAAGTGAAGGTATCCTCAGGGCTGGTCCCTTTTTGGAGGGTCAAGGAGAGTATCTGTTCCGTGCCTCATCCAGCTTCCAAATGTTGCTGGCATTTCTTGGCTCATGGCTTCATCACTCAAATCTCTGTTTCCACGATCCCTTTGCTCACTTCCTGCTTCTTTCTTTCTTTTGTTTTTGTTTTTGAGATGGAGTCTTGCTCAGTCACCCAGGTGGGAGTGCAGTGGCACAATCTTGGCTCACTGCAACTTCTGCCTCCCGGTTTCAAACAATTCTCCCAGTCTCAGCCTCCCAAGTAGCTGGGATTACAGGCATGCGCCACCACACCTGGCTAATTTTTATATTTAGTAGAGATGGGGGTTTCACCATGTTAGCCAGGCTGGTCTCGAACTCCTGACCTCAAGTAATCCGCCCGCCTCAGCCTCCCAAAGTACTGGGATTACAGGCGTGAGCCACCGCACCTGGCTTCTGCCTCTTTCTTTTAACGACACCTGTGATTACATTGGGTCTGCCCAAAAAATTGAGAATGATCTTTCCGTCTCAACCTCCTCAACTTAATCAGATCTGCAAAGACCCTCTTACCATAGGGTAACATGGATGGTAAGTAAGGTATCCTATCCACAGGTTCTGGGGGCTAGGGCATGGACATCTTTCGGGGAGGCATTATAAGCCTGCCACAAGAGTCTGTACAGGATGTCTTGGGAGTGGACATAGGGGAGCAACCTACCACGTGGAGGTGAGGCTGGGAGGGCTTCTCAGAGGTGGAGACCTCTGATTTGGGGCCGGAAAGACAAATGGGAATTGGCCTACCAGTGAAGAATGGGAAGGGTGTCCCGGGTGGAGGTGTCAACTTGAACAAGCACATCAGAGCCTGAGAGTGTGTTTTGGGGATGGGAAAGAAGTCTGCTATGGCATGGGTTGGGGCAGTACGGCAAAGGATGGCAGTGGAAAGATGGGTTGGACTAAACTTGGGAAGGGCCTTGAATGCTGGGTAGGTTTGGACTTTGTCTCAGGCAGTGGGAAGCGTGAGGGAGTTTTGACTAGAGGAGGGATGTGATGAGATGAAGTGGGAATTCGGGCAGCCAGGCTTGGGTCCCTTTTCTTTCGGTAACCGTGTGATGTTGTACAAGTCCTTTTCTACTCTCTGGATCTTAGTTTTTCAACTTCAGAAATGGGGGAGGAACTGGCCCTTTTTCGTGCTCCATATTTTTTGGCAGGTGACTTTTTTTTTTTTTTTTTTTGAGGCGGAGTCTCGCTTTGTTGCCCAGGCTGGAGTGCAGTGGCGTGATCTTGGCTCACTACAACCTCCGCCTCCCAGGTTCAAGTGATTCTCCTGCCTTGGCCTCCTGAGTAGCTGGGACTACAGGCGCGCCACCTTGCCAGGCTAATTTTTGTATTTTTAGTAGAGACGGGGTTTCACTATGTTGGCCAGGCTGGTCTCAAACTCCTGACCTCGTGATCCGCCCGCCTTGGCCTCTCAAAGTGCTGGGATTACAGGCGTGAGCCACTGCGACCAGCTGCAGGCGACTCTTTTGAAAATCTGTTATTTCCAAGTCATCCCAAAATTTTGGAGAGATTTATGGACTTCTCACATGCTTTTCCCTTGTTTATGAGCACCTGGAGAAGATAGTCTCTATTCTATGAGAAAAAAATCCCCTCCACCTCTGACAGTTTATAGTTCTGAGGTTTGGTGTAACATCACAAAGGAAAAAAATTGATCTCTTAGCCTGTGTGAGTTGTTGCCCAGACAGAGGGCAAATCAGTTTCCTATGAAATTGTGAACCAAAACTATCTGAGACAAGTCTCAATCAATGTAGAAAGTTTATTTTGCCAAGGTTAAGGACATGCCCATGACATAGCCTCAGGAGGTCCTAATGACTTGTACCCAAAGTGATAGGGGTATAGCTTGGTTTTATACATTTTAGGGAGATATGAGACATCAATCAGTACATTTAAGATGTACATTGGTTCAGTCTGGAAAGGTGGGGCAACTCGAAGTGGGGGCTTCCAGGTGATAGGTAGATAAGAGACAAAAGGTTGTATTATTTTGAGTCTGATCAGCCTTTCACTGAGTACACAATTTACATGTGAGGAGGGTATAGGAAGAGTCACTTATGCCTCAGTCTGTCTCAGTGAATCTGCATTTTTACATAAGCAACCGGCGGAGGAAGCAATCAGATATGCATTTGTCTCAGGTGAGAAGAGAGATGACTTTGAGTTCTGTCCTTGTCCCGCATCTGTTAAGATAAACTATCAATTTACATTGCCAAGGTGAAATTCAACAGAACTGTTTTAGGGTAAAGATGTTGAGGCCCACATGGAAATTCCCTGGGGGCAAACTGTGAAGGAGATATGTAGTTTTTTAATCTTTGTAACTATCTTATTTGGGGAAAAAATGGGAGCGAAATTTGCCTGATGCAGTCTCCAGCTTGACTTAGTGATTTTTTGCGTTCAACTTTCAACCCCCCAAAAAAGGAACAACTTTCTTTCTTTTTTTGAAATGGAGTCTCGCTCTGTCGCCGCGGCTGGAGTGCAGTGGCGCGATCTCGGCTCACTGCAAGCTCTGTCTCCTGGGTTCATGCCATTCTCCTGCCTCAGCCTCCCGAGTAGCCCACCACCACACTCGGCTAATTTTTTGTATTTTTAGTAGAGACGGGGTTTCACTGTGTTAGCCAGGATGGTCTCGATCTCCTGACCTTGTGATCTGCCCGCCTCGGCCTCCCAAAGTGCTGGGATTACAGTTGTGAGCCACTGTGCCGGCCAACAACTTTCTTTTTGGCTTAGTGATTTGGGGGTCCTGAGACTTACCTTCCTTTCACCAAAAAAACCTGTAGTACAGCAAACAAAAATTTAGTGGCTTAAAACACAAGAATCTATTATCTCTCATGATTCTGTGTTTGATGGGCACTTTGGATGGTTCTCTTTCCTGCTCTTGTATAGGGTAACTGGTGTGGCCACGGTCAGAGACAAGGCCAAGGCTTGAAGCGTACGTCTGGAGTCATAGTACTGGATGCTGGCTGGGCCTCTCTCTCCTCGTGGTCTCTCATCATTCATAGTCTAGTTCAAGCTTGCTTATGTGGTTCCAGGAGTCACACAAGAAGGTGAGAGACACACAAAGCTTCTTAAGGTCTTGCCTTGGAACTTACACAACATTGCTCCCTCTGCATTCTATTGGTCAAAGCAAGTCACAAGGTATGGTGAGCAGATTTCAAGGCCACTAAGCTTCCTGCCTCCCCCAACCCAGTGTACATGTCCTGTATAATCCCCTCCCTTTGAGCATGAGAGGGACCTAAGGAACGTGTTGGGATTTTGCTCCCATGATTAGGTTATATTGAAAAAACAGGCCGGGTGTGGTGGCTCCTGCCTGTAATTCCAGCACTTTGGGAGGCCGAGGTGGGTAGATCACCTGAGGTCGGGAGTTTGAGACCAGCCTGGCCGATATGGTGAAACCCCATCTCTACTAAAAATACAAAAATTAGCTGGGAGTGGTAGTGGACACCTGTAATCCCAGCTACTGGGGAAGCTGAGGCAGGAGAATCACTTGAACCTGGGAGATGGAGGTTGCAGTGAGCCAAGATTGTGCCACTGCACTCCAGCCTGGGCAACAGAGCAAGACTCTGTCTCAAAAACAAACAAACAAACAAACAAGGTTTTGTAGACATAATTAAGGTCCTTTAGGTTGACTTTGACTTATTCAAAAGGGAGTTTATCTTGGTTTGACCTAATCAGGCGAGCTCTTTGAAAGACAATCCAGGCCTCTCCCAAGAGGAAAGGTTGGAAGCAGCGGAATTGCTCTCCTGTTGACCTTGAAGAGGCAAGATGCCATGTTGTGGAGAGGGCCATGTGGCAGGAATGGTGGTGGGTGGTTTCCAGGAGCTGAGGACCTCAGTCCTACAATCACAAGGATCTGAATTCTGTGACTAGCCACTGAGCTTGGAGGAGAACTCTGAGTTTTCAGATGGGGATGTGGCGCCAGCTGACACCTGGATTGCAGCCTGTGAGACCCTGAGCAGAGACTTCAGTTAAGCTGTGCCTGGACTTCTGACCCACAGAAACTGAAACGATAAAGGGGTATTGCTTTAAGCAATCAGTGATAGAGCGTAGCAAACTAATATATCAGGCCAGTCCAGATTCAGGAACAGGGAAAGAGACTCCATGCCTGGATGGGAGGAGTGGCAGGGTCACACTGAAAAGGGAACGCAGAGCTATTATTGTAATAATTTACCTCAAGGGTCCCTAGTTGGGACACAGCTCATGCTTAAAGCTGATGGGATCCCTGGGGCCAGACACTCCTTTCACAAAGGCACCTGCAGAATTCTGGGCATCTTACCTTTGTGACTTCTACCAGTTGGGTGTGGTTGGGACTCATGGGCTATGCCTCCATGTCCCTAGCATCAGACACATGTGGGTGCCTCATAAATATCTGTGGGACAAATCAAGGAATGAAGGTGCTGAACTGGGCTTTGCAGGGATGGGGAGTGAGGCCTTTGCCAAACAGGGTTTGTCTGCACCTGGGGCAAGGAGGGACTCAGGGATGGGAGGAGGTAGCTTTGTCCCAGGCTTCGACTGTCAGCCTGGCATGGTTGAGGCACAGAGTCTCTTAAGGCTGTGGACAGTGTCAGAATTGGGAAAGAGTACTTTAGCTCCAATCCCATTGAAGATCTATCCAAGTCCACTTTCCAGAATGGACTATCCCCTCCCTGATGCCAGAAGTCAGTGCCTTGAGCTTGGGACCACAGGCCACAGGCCTTTATTCTGTCCCTGATTTAAGGTCCTGGAGGGCTGGGGTGTGAGTTAGAATGTGGAGGGTGTGGCATCATCTGGACATTTAACTCAACACAGAGTCAACTCTGCACTTGTCTCCATCACTTAGAAAATGTAAAATGATTTTCTGCAGATGTCTTTATCACTATACACTGCACACTGCTGCAACTCAACCCATTATGTGATTGTCTTAGTCACATGTAAGTGACTTATTAAGGAAGTGCTCCCAGGGGAGATTGCTAAGGGAATGAGTGAAGCAAGATAGGAAAGGGAAGGAAGCAAGCAGAGAGTAAGGTGTCGAGCTAAAGTCCTGCAGTGGGTGGCCCCAGCCTCACGCCTCAAGGGATCTGGAGAGTAAGTTATTCCTCAATATTTGCCCCCACCCACCAGACCCTGGTTACAGGCTGCAGGGCAAGGGTATTAGGTGGGGGGAATGTTGATCCCCCAGACACGTGCTGCTTTCTGCCTCTGTCTGCAAAGTGGCTTCAGTACCCTGGGGATGGCCTTTGGAAGGAGAGCTACAGATGCTGGCTGCTGGAGGAAAGGCACATGGGTGGGCTTGGGGGGACATAGAACAGGGACCCCTGGGGATCCGAGCAGGGAACAGATGTTACTGCGGAGGGTTGAGACACAGCAGCTGAGTATGGTACTTTATAGGCTCTGCAAACTCCAAGCTGCTCCCACCCCAGGCCCTTGGTCCTTGCTGTTCCCTCTACCTAGAACAGTCCCATCTTCTCCCAGGGGTGGCACGGTGGCTTCTTCAGTTCTTTCAATCTCTGCTCAGATGTCACCTCTTCAAAAAGATTTCCTTTGATGACCTTATGTAAAGGAGCCCCAACTCCTACCCACCACCCTCTCTCCCCGTAGATGGGAAAGAAAAATAAAAACTCAGGACCCGAATTCACTATCTTCCGGACATGTCCTTGACCTTGGCATTATAAGCTTCTCAATTGATCAAGGCCTGTCTCAGACACTTTTTGGTTACAATGTCTATTTTTTCCCCTGGTCCTTAACACTATCTGGCGTTATAGGAATGGTTTGTTTAATATGACCATTTATTTAATGCCTGACTTCCTCACTAGACGCCAGGCTCCACAGTGGCAGGGACTTTGCCCATCTGGTTCCCACTTTTTCTCCAGTGCTAACACAGGGCCCTGCACACAGTAGGTATCCAATTCATATATATATTTTCCAATTAATATTTGTTGGGTGTGCCATTGAAGGGCTTGTTAAGAGTAATTTTGACCATATAACATGTATAGGGATTCAGGTCCAGCAACTGCTTGCTGCATCTCTCTCCCCCTCTCTGCAATGGGCTCTGGGAATGCAAAGTAGAAAAGATGGGATTTCTGCCCTGGAGGAACTGAGATGCTTGAAGAGATGGATGTGCACATGGATGAATTTCAGCGGTGCAACTTTTCATCATCAACCTCTTTGAGCCTCAGTGTTCTTCATGTGTAAAATGGAGATAATCATTCCTATCTTGTAGAATTCTCATGAGGATAACAACATATGATATATATCAGCATCTGCAACTGTGTTGGGCATACAGCAAGTCTGCAGTGGTGGAAGTGTATGTTTATATATGCTCTGAGCCAGTTTATACCTCAAGAGAGATGAACATCACACACAACCCCACCCCCCACACACGCACACAACGTATACACTTATATGTTTTTCTTCCACTGAAAGTATATTGGACCAATTCTAGAAATTGAAGCTGTATTGACCAAAAATAACAACAGCTAACACGTTGTACAGAACTCCTTATAGGGCTCATACCTATAATCCCACCACTTTGGGAGGCCGAGGCAGGAGGATCACTTGAGGTCAGGAGTTCGAGACCAGTCTGGCCAACATGGTGAAACCTCGTCTCTACTTAAAAAAAAAAAAAAAAAGAAATTAGCCAGGTATGGTGGTGGGCACCTATAATCCCAGCTATTCAGGAGGCTGAGGTAGGAGAATCTCTTGAACCTGGGAGGTGGAGGTTGCAGTGAGCCGAGACCACGCCATTGCACTCCAGCCTGGGCAGCAAGAGTGAAACTGTCTCGAAAAGAAAAAAAAAAAAACTCATTATGTTTCAAGGACTCTTCTGAGAGCTTTACATACAGTATTAATAATTTATTTTATTTATTTTTTCTTCTTTTCTATCTCTACCTGATTAGAGAAAAGGTATTAATAATTTGATCTCAAAAGGATCTTACAAGGTAGATGCTGTTGTTATTCCATTTTACTATTGAGGATACTGAGTTTCTATCCAAATGTGGAAGACTCAGAGGTGAATGAAACTTTTCTTCTTCCATTTAATGCCTTCCCTTATCTCTTCCTGCTGCCCAATAAGTCCAGCCACATGATGCTATTTGACCTAGGAAGCTGTGGACAAAGAAGCCAAAGACAGGAGTTCAGGGGACAGTGTGAGCCCCTGAACATGTAGAGAATAGAGACGTGTAGAGTTCCTTCTGAAACATTGCACTGTGAAATTCTGTGCCTCCAAAGACAGGCTCGCTATTTTTAGAAAGAGGGCAGCAGAGTCGTTGGAAATATGCCCGAATACGGTCATGATTGGGCAAGGGACACGGGAAACGCCAATTTTGGCAAAGGGATTATTTGGAAGTGCAGTTCTGACCAAGTCATTCCTCTGTTTAAGATGTTTCAACATTGAAGGAGCCAAAATATCAACAGTGAAAAAACCTCTCAGTGGCTCTTGCTGTCTCTAGAGGAAGCCTGAGCTCTTTCTCGTGGCAGAGCAACTCTTCCCCATGTCCCTACACCCTGTACCCTCAACCTGCACACCTTCTTCCTCGGGTCTCTTTGAACCACCTGCTGTTCCCGGGTGGTCCCCGCTTTTCCACACCTTTGTACCTTCACCTGGGATGCACCTGTGCATCTTTCAAAACTCAGTTCCGGGGTCTCCTGTATGAAGCCATATCTGGCCCTGCCGGGTAGAACTGGCCAGCCTTCCTTTGCCCCATTTGGGTGTTTATAGAGCATCAAGAACACAGGAGAGTTCTTCCTGGTGACTTGCCACCTCCCTGCAAAGCATGAGCTCCCTGAGGGCAGGGCCCCCTGTGCTGCTTGTTCCCTGGACAGGGCCTGACACTAGGTAGACAGTCAAGTAATATTTACTGGGCTTCAATCATATGCTTGTACTATTCTAGGAGCTGGGGACACAGCAGAGAAC
This sequence comes from Pan troglodytes, assembly GCF_028858775.2. Classification (NCBI taxonomy): domain Eukaryota; kingdom Metazoa; phylum Chordata; class Mammalia; order Primates; family Hominidae; genus Pan; species Pan troglodytes. The sequence goes on from NC_086016.1 coordinate 40,885,314, forward strand.
AAGACAGACAGAGTCCCTGCCCTTGAGAGTCTTGGATTCTTATGGGGGCAGCAGACAGACAACAAACACACAGGGCAAGATGATTTCAAGTCAGATACGTGTTGTGAAGAGGCTGAATAGGGATGCACAGTGGAGAGGAACAGGGCGCATGGGTGGGGTGCTCAGCATGGTGGCTGGGGCAGGCCTATAGAGCAGCCACATCTGAGATGAGACCCACACCAGGAAAAGGAGGCAGCTGTATAGATCTGGGAGAGGAGGTTTCCTAGCAAAAGGCCCTGAGGCAGGGACACACCTGGCATATCTGAGGGACAGAAGGAAGCCAGCGGGGCTGGAGCCAAGTGGACAGAGAGAGTGAGGTCAGCGAGGGAGGCAGGGCCCTGCAGGCCGTGGAGGAGAGCCTGGGCCTTGATCCAAGTACAGGGAGGAGGCCCCCAGTGACAACTCACTGCAGAGGCGAAGGGGCCTGGCACAGCAAGCTGGATGCAGAGGCTGAGCCCTGGGTGAGGTTCCGAGGGCCAAGAGGCAGATGCATTTCCAATCTGCTGCAGTGCAGCCTCCCCGATGTATATTCAGAGAGGCAACAGGCTATACATTAAAATGGAAAGAGCTGGAAACTCCCTGGAAACTCCAAGCCTGGGCACCATCTCACAGACGGGTGCCCAAGACGGAGGGAGCCATTCCCCTTTGGTCTGCTAGTTAATTAGGGCTTCTCTACAAAGACACTTGGAAATACAATGATTTAAAGAAGAGCGTTTGTTTCTTTCTTCCACAACAGTCTGGCTTGTCAGGCCAGGGGCCTCCCAGCAAGGTCTGCGGGACTGACAAGGGGTGGTCAAGGCCATGGTGGGAAAACTGACACCTGAGCAATTGCAGATAAAATCCAGGGGCACTTCTGGCTCCCACAGGCCCCTCGTCCGGACACCTCTTTCCAGTGAATGCGAAGCAGATGAGAAGAGATGCAAAGCTCTGGCGTGATGTCTTTCATCTCTCAGCTCTGTGCAAACTTGTTCTCTTCCTGCTCTTCCTGTTTTGCTGGGCAGCATGTTTTTTGTTTTGTTTTTTTTTCTCCCAACTACATTTTAGTGGTTTAGGGGGAATGCTAGTTTCTCCAGAATCTTTTTCACTTTAAGGAAAGGTTAGGGCACCCTGACAAGGGGGTGCTGGGAGGCTGGTCCTCTCTTGGGTTCCATTCTGCCAGTTTTCTTTTCTTTTCTCTTTTCTTTTCTTTTCTTTTCTTTTCTTTCCTTTCCTTTCCTTTCCCTCCCTCCCTCCCTTCCTTTCTTCCTTTGTCCTTTCGTTCTTTCTTCTGTTTTTGCATTTTGCTCTTGTCGCCCAGGCTGGAGTGCAATGGCTCTCACCGCAACTCCGCCTCCTGGGTTCAAGCAATTCTCCTCCCTCAGCCTCCTGAGTAGCTGGGATTACAGGTGCCTGCCACCATGCCTGGCTAATTTTTGTATTTTTAGTAGAGATGCGGTTTTGCCATGTTGGCCAGACCGGTCTCGAACTCCTGACCTCAGGTGATCGACCCACCTCAGCCACCCAAAGTGCTGGGATTACAGGCATGAGCCACCGCACCCAGCCCCATTCTGCCAGTTCTGCTGAGCTGTGTGGACTCCTGCCCTGGAGCAGAGGGCTGGCATATGGCCGGAGAAGGCTGGCCATTGACCCGTGCTGCTGACCGCCTGCCCTCCCCAGCATTTGGGCCTCGGTGCGGCGCCCTATCCCTGCTCACAGCGGGGACCAGTGTCACCTGGGGCCTTCCGCCCTGGCGGGAGGAGGAGGACCCCCCACTATGCGTCCCCTCACCTTTGCCTTTTCCTCCTCATCCCCTTCCCTGGGGTCTTGAGGGGGCCCCTTAAGGGGCTTGCTGATAGGAGATTGGCTGTGAGGTTCCTGTTCCTGTCGTAACACAGCAGTTCTGGGATTGTTTTAGGAGAGAAACTTTGAGAGGTTAAATGAGAAAGGAGCCTTCTAGTGGGTTCATTGAGTTCTGCCTCCAAAGCACACACCCAGCAGAGAAGCCCCGAGAAAGTGCTGGGCCCAGCTAAGCACCCCAGATCTTGTGCCCAGGGACACACCTGGACCTCCCAGACAATCCCGGGAGGGATTTTCCAGGGGTGTGGAGTTCGTGGTGAGGCAGAGCCAGCCCACAGAAGAACGCATCAGTCTGATTATGTAGTTAGTTTAGAACCCAACCCAATTTCGGGAGTCCCCAGCTCTGGGAGATTGCCCCCACCTTTGTCACCACCAAAATGCATCATCTTTCTTCCATTTCTCTAGTGTTGTGTGTATGACTCCGATTTGTGATGTATCCCCCGCCACCTGGAGAGGCAAGGAGGTCTGTCATCCACCTGGGAGGTCCGGCTGTCCAGGGCGGGCGTCACCTGTTGGGGGTGCCGATAAGGATGCCGCCTAAGGGATCCACATCCTGATAATCATGTTCTGAGCCATGGGGGAACCCTGCTGCACTCCAGCCTCAGACTCTGGGACAGGTTGGAGCCCCAGTGACTCTCACATGGAGATAGGACATCCCTATGGGGGACATTGTGAGCCACAACCTCAACCCCATTTGGGCTGGGGATTCTCTGTTCCCAGGGTCCTGTGTGACCTGCAGCTGCTGAATGGTGTGCAGAATTGGAAGAGTTATGATCAAAAGCCAGTTCCTGTGTGAATTTAAGGGTGCTGGGTGGTTAGTCCAGGGGCCTACTGAGAACTTGTCCTATTCTTTTTTATTTTTATTTTTGACAGAGTGTCGCTCTGTTGCCAGGCTGGAGTGCAGTGGAGTGATCTTGGCTTACTGCAATCTCTGCCTCCCAGGTTCAAGTGATTCCCCTGCCTCAGCCTCCCAAGTAGCTGGAACTACAGGTGCACACCAACACGCCTGGCTAATTTTTTGTATTTTAGTAGAGACGGCGTTTCACCATGTTAGCCAGGATGGTCTCAATTTCCCAACCTCGTGATCCGCCTGCCTGGGCCTCCCAAAGTGCTGGGATTACAGGCGTGAGCCACCGTGCCCGGCCCGAACTTGTCCTATTCTTGACCCCACATGAACAGAAATAAGAGGTAACAGGACTGTCTCAAATAACCTCAACCTCGGCACCTCTGCCCGGCCGCCCCTACCGGGAAGTGAGGAGCCCCTCTGCCCGGCCAGCCGCCTCGTCCGGGAGGGAGGTGGGGGGGTCAGCCCCCCGCCTGGCCAGCCGCCCCCTCCGGGAGGCGAGGGGTGCCTCTGCCCAGCCGCCCCTACTGGGAAGTGAGGAGCCCCTCTGCCCGGCCAGCCGCCCCGTCCGGGAGGGAGGTGGGGGGGTCAGCCCCCCTCCCGGCCAGCCGCCCCATCCGGGAGGGAGGTGGGGGGGTCAGCCCCCCACCCGGCCAGCCGCCCCGTCCGGGAGGGAGGTGGGGGGATCAGCCCCCCGCCTGGCCAGCCGCCCCGTCCGGGAGGGAGGTGGGGGGATCAGCCCCCTGCCCGGCCAGCCGCCCTGTCCAGGAGGTGGGGGGGGCGCCTCTGCCCGGCCGCCCCTACTGGGAAGTGAGGAGCCCCTCTGCCCGGCCAGCCGCTCTGTCTGGGAGGGAGGTGGGGGGGTCAGCCCCCGGCCCGGCCAGCCGCCCCGTCCGGGAGGGAGGTGGGGGGGTTAGCCCCCCACCTGGCCAGCCGCCCCATCCGGGAGGTGAGGGGCGCCTCTGCCCGGCCGCCCCTTCTGGGAAGTGAGGAGCCCCTCTGCCCGGCCAGCCGCCCCATCCGGGAGGGAGGTGGGGGGGTCAGCCCCCCGCCCGGCCAGCCGCCCCGTCCGGGAGGGAGGTGGGGGGGTCAGCCCCCCGCCCGGCCAGCCGCCCCGTCCGGGAGGGAGGTGGGGGGGTCAGCCCCCCGCCCGGCCAGCCGCCCCGTCCGGGAGGGAGGTGGGGGGGTCAGCCCCCCGCCCGGCCAGCCGCCCCGTCCGGGAGGGAGGTGGGGGGGTCAGCCCCCCGCCCGGCCAGCCGCCCCGTCCGGGAGGGAGGTGGGGGGGTCAGCCCCCCGCCCGGCCAGCCGCCCCGTCCGGGAGGGAGGTGGGGGGGTCAGCCCCCCGCCCGGCCAGCCGCCCCGTCCGGGAGGGAGGTGGGGGGGTCAGCCCCCCGCCCGGCCAGCCGCCCTGTCTGGGAGGTGAGGGGCGCCTCTGCCCGGCCGCCCCTACCGGGAAGTGAGGAGCCCCTCTGCCCGGCCAGCCGCCCCCTCCGGGAGGGAGGTGGGGGGGTCAGCCCCCCGCCGGGCCAGCCGCCCCGTCGGGGAAGTGAGGGGCGCCTCTGCCCGGCCGCCCCTACTGGGAAGTGAGGAGCCCCTCTGCCCGGCCAGCCGCCCTGTCCGGGAGGGAGGTGGGGGGTCAGCCCCCCGCCCGGCCAGCCGCCCCGTCCGGGAGGGAGGTGGGGGGGGTCAGCCCCCCGCCCGGCCAGCCGCCCCGTCCGGGAGGTGAGGGGCGCTTCTGCCCGGCCGCCCCTACTGGGAAGTGAGGAGCTCCTCTGCCCGGCCACCACCCCATCTGGGAGGTGTACTCAACAGCTCATTGAGAACGGGCCATGAAGACAATGGCGGTTTTGTGGAATAGAAAGGGGGGAAAGGTGGGGAAAAGATTGAGAAATCGGATGGTTGCTGTGTCTGTGTAGAAAGAGGTAGACATGGGAGACTTTTCATTTTGTTCTGTACTAAGAAAAATTCTTCTGCCTTGGGATCCTGTTGATCTGTGACCTTACCCCCAACCCTGTGCTCTCTGAAACATGTGCTGTATCCACTCAGAGTTGAATGGATTAAGGGCGGTGCAAGATGTGCTTTGTTAAACAGATGCTTGAAGGCAGCATGTTCGTTAAGAGTCATCACCACTCCTTAATCTCAAGTACCCAGGGACACAAACACTGCGGAAGGCCGCAGGGTCCTCTGCCTAGGAAAACCAGAGAACTTTGTTCACTTGTTTATCTGCTGACCTTCCCTCCACTATTGTCCTGTGACCCTGCCAAATCCCCCTCTGCGAGAAACACCCAAGAATGATCAATAAAAAAGAAAAAAAAAAAAAAAAATTCAGAAATTAGGGTAAAAAAAAAAAAATAACCTCAACCTCATATGCACATTAATGTGAATTTTTGGATACCCTGAAAGGCAGATTTTATGTGCAGAAAAGATTATCCAGGGGTTTTCTTAAGTTTTAAAAATTAATATTCAATTTATTAAAGTTATAAATAAAAAGAAAAACCTAGTTTGTCCTTACACTTTTAATTTCAGCTTAAATAACTTATTATTTTAATTATAGATCTAGCAAATTTAGCAATCACTTCTAAGAAGGCTCTGATTAATTTTGGTCTCATTTACGAACTTAAACTCCTTTAAACTTTTCATATTGCATTATTCATCACATATAATATATTTGCTTAACTTCCTAAGTATAATTGGCTGACAAACCTTCTTAAGTGCTGAAGCAATTCTTATAAATTGAATGCATTTAGCGTATAAATATGAGCTTGAAGTCTGACTGGCTGTTCCAGTACTACATGTAAAAGAGCAAATCCCAAGTCCAGATCATTTACTCAGTTACACATTTAAAATTGTAATCTTGAGGCAATCTATTATTTTAATAGACTGAGTTCTCTTAAATATTATAAGAATATAAAATAGAAAAACCACCTTAATATAAAAGATGGCCAGGCGCGGTGGCTCATGCCTGTAATTCCAGCACTTGAGACGCCAAGGTGGGTGGATCACCTGAGGTCAGGAGTTCGAGACCAGCCTGGCCAACGTGGTGAAACCCCATCTCTACTAAAAATACAAAAATTAGCCAGGTGTGGTGGCGCATACCTGTAATCCCAGCTACCTGGGAGGCCGAGGCAGGAGAATCACTTGAACCTGGGAGGCGGAGGTTGCAGTGAGCCAAGATTGCACCACTGCACTCCAGTCTCAGCAACAGAGCGAGACTCCATCTCAAATAAGTAACTACATAAATAATTAGGATTTTGTTCTTTTTAAATTTCTGTACATAATTCAAGTCTTCCTGGGGGTAAAAACTACTTACTCACTAAGGGAATAATTAAGTCATTTCAAACCATTTTTGAGGGTCTCTACTCAGCAGTTTGATGTTGTGTAATGATTCAGGATTCTTCTCTGTGACCCTAATGGGCCATTCCGATTCCTATTTATAGATGCTTATCTCAAGACCTTCTGTGTGGGTCGTCTCAGAGCCCTTGGGACTGCCTTCGTCCACAACCTTGGGTTTGAGTCATATCACTACCGAATTCTTCCCTCTGTTCATGGAAATCTGGTAACTACATCAACGAGGTAGTTTCTACAGAACTGATTGGGTTTTTTGTTTCTTTGCCTCATAAGATATAAAAATGTCTAAAGGCCCTGGAATGTCACAGTATTAATAGCTGATGTGTATGGAAGGCCTACTATGTACTGGGCATAATTCTATGTGTTCTTCATTTGTTAATTCACTCAATCCTTTTTTTTTTCTGAGATGGAGTCTCACTCTGTCGCCAGGCTGGAGTGCAGTGGCGCGATTATATTCACCTAGAAGTTTGTGAACACTGTTCCTCTTTCAGTAAAATCCATGTTATAGATGCTGCTGGATTTTAGGCATCCAGAAAGGCCTGAGATTGGCAGCTATTTGTTGACAATTCAATGGGCATAAAAGGTAAGCGCTTAAGATAACCAACTATTAGAAGACTGAGAATGACGGTGGTGGGGAGTATTCAGGGGACAGGAGAGCAATACATTCTGGTGATGTCATTTTGGTTCATTACTCAGCAATTTTTTTTTTGACAGAGTTTTGCTCTGTCGCCTATGCCAACTCAGCTTGCTGCAAACTCCGCCTCCAGGGTTCAAGCGATTCTCCTGCCTCAGCCTCCTGAGTAGCTGGGATTACAGGTGCCCGGCACCATGCCTGGCTAATTTTTGTATTTTTAGTAGAGATGAGGTTTCACCATGTTGGCCAGGCTGGTCTCGAACTCCTGACCTCAGGTGATCTGCCAGTCTCAGCCTCCAAAAGTGCTGGGATTACAGGCATGAGCCACCATGCCTGGCCTGAATTAATATTGTTAAAATGTCCATACTACCCAAAGCAATCTATGGATTCAATGCAATCTCTATCAAAATTTCAATTGCTCCTCTTTAAGTGGAGGCCTCAGGCAAAAATAAATAAATACATACATACATACATACAGGAAAAAAGAAAAAAATACAATAGAATTCTTCACAGAAATATAAAAGAAAAATCCTAAAATTTGCATGGAATCAAAAAAGGCCTTGAATACCCAAGCAATCTTGAGAAAGAATAACAAAGCTGGAGGCATCACACTCCTGCTTTCAAACTACATCACAAAACAACAGTAATCAAAGCAGCATGGTACTGGTATAAAAAGACACATAGACTAATGAAACAGAATAGAGAGCCCTGAAATCAACCCATGCTTATACTGTCAACTAATCTTTTACAAAGGTGCCAAGAATACACAATGGGGGAAGAGTAGTCTCTTCAATGGGGGAAGAGTAGTCTCTTCAATAAATGTGTTGGGAAAACTGGATATCCACATGGAAAACAATGAAATTGGACCCATATCACACACCACACACAAAAATTAACTCAAAATTGATTAAAGACTTAAATGTAAGAACTGAAACTGTAAAACTCTTAGAAGAAAACAAAGGGAAAAAGCTCCTTGACATTGGTGTTGGTAATGATTTTTTGTGTAGGACACCAAAAGCATAGGCAACAAAAGTAAAATAAACAAGTAGGATTACATCAAGCTAAAAAGCTTCTGCACAGCAAACAATCAGTAAAATGAGAAGATAACTTATGAAATAGGAGAAAATATTTGCAAATCATATATCTGATAAGGGGCTAACATCCAAAATATATAAGGAACTCATACAAGTCAATAGCCAAAAAATAAATAACCTGATTTTAAAATGAGCAAAGAAATAATAATAGACATTTTTTCCAAAGAACACAGCAAGTATATGAAAATGTGCTCAGCATCACTAATCATCAGGCAATTGCAAATCAACACTACATGAGCTAGCAACTCACACCTGTTAGAATGGTTCTTTTGAAAAAGACGGAGATATCAAGTGTTGGCTAAGATGTGGAGGAAGACAAGGGAACCCTGGACACTGTTGGTGGGAGTATAAATTGGTACAGCCATTATAGGTAACAGTATGAAGGTTCCTCAAACAGTTAAGAATAGTGCTACCATTTCATCCAAGAATCCCACTTCTGGATGTATAGCCAGATAAAATGAAGTCAGTATCTTAAAGAGAAATCTGCTCCATCATGTTCATTGCAGCATTATTCACAATAGCCAAGATATGGGAGCAACATAAATGTCCACTGACAGATGAATGGCTAAAGAAAATGGGAAATATATACACATTGGAATATTATTCAGCCATAAATAAGGAAATCTTGCCATTTGTGACAACATGGATGAACCCACAGAACACAATGCTAAGAGAAATAAGCCAGACACACAAAGAAATACTGTATGTCTCACTTATATGTGGAATCTAAAGCACACACACACATACATGTAACTATGTGAGGTGATGGATATGTTAATTTGCTTGGTTATGATAATCATTTCACCATGTATCAGTGTGTCATATATCAAATCATCATGTTGTATACCTTCAATATGTTCATTTTTTTGTCAATTATACTACCAGTTTTCTCAATAAAACTGGGAAAAAACAAAACAACATATAGTAACAATGGCAAAAAAGAAGCCAGTAAAATATATCCTATCATTCAATCCAAATAATCAATGGTGGAGCTGACTGTAAATTTTAAGAAAGAGGAAAGTAGAAACATTTATTGAGTGCTTGCTTTTTTTTTTTTTTTTTTGAGATGAAGTTTTGCTCTGTCGTCCAGGCTGGAGTGCAGTGGCACGATCTTGGCTCACTGCAAGCTCTGCCTCCCGGGTTCACGCCATTCTCCTGCCTCAGACTCCCGAGTAGCTGGGACTACAGGCACCTGCCACCACACCCGGCTAATTTTTTGTATTTTTAGTGGAGATGGGGTTTCACCGTGTTAGCCAGGATGGTCTCGATCTCCTGACCTCGTGATCCACCCACCTCGGCCTCCCAAAGTGCTGGGATTACAGGCGTGAGCCACCGCACCCGGCCTAAGTGCTTGCTTTAAGTCAGGCATTGTTCTAAGCTCTTTCTGTACCTGTATCATCTCATTTAATCCTCAGAGTAGCCATGTGAGGTTTTGTAGTACTATCAGCTCAAATTAGTCTTTTAAACGTTTATTTATTTATTTTTGAGACAGGGTCTTACTCTGTCACACAAGCTGGTGGAATCTTAGCTCACTGTAACCTTGAACTCCTGTATCATCCCAAATTTAAACGAGTCAAACGGCAGTTAAAGGACCTATCCAGGATCACAGAACTAATGAATAACACAATCCAGATCCAGACCTGAGCCCAGGCTGTCTGGTTCCAGCACCTGGTTCTCAACCTTTGCAGTGTAGTGCAATTTTTACCAAAGAGTTCCTGAAATGAAAGCAACATAATTAAAAAAAAAAAAAAAAAAAGGCCAGGTATGGTGGCTCACACCTATAATCCTAGCACTTTGGGAGGCCAAGGTGGGTGGTCAGGAGTTCGAGCCTGACCAACATGGTGAAACTCCTTCTCTACTAAAAAAATACAAAATTAGCCAGGCATGGTGGCATGCACCTGTAATCCGAGCTACTTGGGAAGCGGAGGCAGGAGAATTGCTTGAACCTAGGAGGCAGAGGTTGCAGTGAGCAGAGATCGCGCCACTGTACTCCAGCTTGGGCAACAAGAGGAAACTCCATCTCAAAAATAAAAAATAAAAAAATTAAAAAAATCACAGATGGAAGCTCGAGCTGATTTTAATGAAACCTCTGTGAAGCAGTGAGGGAAAAAGTTGTGCTAAAATTATATCATTTTTAGAGCAGAGAATTTTATACATATTGACAAATTCTTTTTAAACTTTTCAAAAATGCTAACAGCTAATTTTATTTATCCCAAAATGGGAATCACTTTGTTTCTCTTGATTATAAAAATGATACATAGTCATGGTAAAAAAAATTAAACACTCCATAAAGTCCAAAGAAGGTAAATGTCATTCTAATTCCCACTACCCATTGATAACCTGCGGTACAGTGTGGTGAATGACCTAGGCATCTTTTTTTTTTTCCAAATATGTACACAAATGACTGTGTATATCAGATCGGCATGTGGGTGTGTGTATAGGTGTATCCACCTATCTCCATGTCAAGAAATATAGATCTTGCCAGGCAGTGGCTCATGCCTGTAACCCCAGCACTTTGAGAGGCCGAGGAGGGAGTGGATCACCTGAGGTCAGGAGTTCGAGACCAGCCTGGTCAACATGATGAAACCCCATCTCTATTAAAAATACAAAAATTAGCTGGGCATGGGCTCGCCTGTAGTCCCAGCTACTCAGGAGGCTGAGGCAGGAGAATCACTTGAACGTGGGAGGTGGAGGTTGCAGTGAGCCTTGATTGCACCACTGCACTCCAGCCTGGGTGACAGAGCAAGTCTCCATCTCAAAAAAGAAAAAAAAAAAAAAGAAATATAGATCTCCATTATCCCTTTAACAGTGTAGAGTAATCCACTGTATGGATGTGCCATTATTCATGTATATAATCAGAAGTTAATGGATCTAAATGTACTGTTTTCAGTTTTTTGAAATTACAGACAGGCTGCGATGAATATCCTTAAACACATGTCTTCATGCACTTGCCCAGTTATCTTCTTGGGATACCGTTGGTGGGATTTAGAGAAAAATCACTCACATTAGGGAGGGTATATACTGCTGACTTTGACCCATCAAATCCAGCCATGGATTCTCTGCAAACTGAGGGACCACCCAGCTCCCTGAACAGTGGTCTTATTCTGCTGGGTCCTTGTGAGGGCGTAGCATAGCCTCACATCCTAAATTAAAGTCAGTTCACTGGCTGCTGCTCGGGTAACTGGCGAGAGAAAAGAGCCTTTGCCTCTCCGCAGCCGGGGAATTTCCAAATCCTGAAATTGTCCTGTCCAGACACAGTAAATAGTTTGGCCACAACAATCTCTTCATCCGCCTCCCTCCCATCTGTCTGGGCTGGGCATGCCCGTAATGTTTTTCATTCTGTGACAGGCTTGAGCATCCTTTTCTTAAAGGAGACAAAGGAGATAAAAGGGCCTGGGCTCAGAATTTTGCAAGCAGAACACACGGAGGTTGTGCCAAGACAGAGACGGTGGCTCAACGTCCAGCTAATTCTTGTTTATCCAACAAGCCATGCTAGTTGCTGGGGAGACCCAGAGAAATGAGACACAGTCCCTGTTCATGGGGGTTAGCTGTGTAGTAGAGTTGATAGACCCATGGGGCCATGGAGCGGGTGTTGGGGATGGGGCAGAGGCTACTCCATTATCACAGACTTCAGAGTGTCTTTCCAGCAAGACTAGCCACACAGTCTGCCTTTAAAGTCCCCTGGTAAGTCACTCAAAATGATATTTTCAAGTGCCTAGCATTTACATCTTCTGGGTGTTGGGGATCGACATCTGTTATCACAGGAAATGGCGCTTTTATTATCATTGGAACAGGTGGATGGGATGTCAGCCCTCCTCTGGCAGGACCAAAGCACTGGCCATCTGCAAAGGGAGGACATTTGGGTGTCCTCGGACTTGGGCAAGGGTGCACCCTAGGCTTTAGAGAGCCCAAACCAATTTTCCTCCAAACGTCCTCTATACCTGGTTTTTCTAGGTTAGGGTTCAGGACTCAATCTGCTTACATCCACAAATCTCTTTTAATTTAGAACAGTCCCTATTTTCATACCGTGAATTGAAGGAATTAAGCTACTGTCTGATAGAATATTCTGCCTTCTAGATTTCACTGATTGGTTTCTTACTGTGAGTTTGGATAGTTCTGTCTTGTCTCACATACCTCACTGAGTAATTCAGAAGGAGAAAGCAGAAAAAAAAAAAGTCAGTGAGCATAGAAAAGATGAGAGATGAGAATTATGGAATTACAAATTTTACTTAATGGGAATTTCCAGAACATTTCACCAAGTAACTGCAGACTTACATTACTTTCAAGCACGTCTGGAATATTTATGAAAATTGACCATTTATCTTGCCAAAAAGCAATCTTTTGTTAATGCCAAAAGGATGGATTGAACAAACAATATTTTCTGACCACCATGTACTTCAATAAGAAATAAATAACAAAAAAGCATAGAAATAGGAAAAACCTTTAAATAATTCATGGGTAAAAAAAGAAAGCATAACAGGTTTTAGAATATGCTTAGAAGCGAACAATAATGAAAATTCCACGTATCAGAACATATGAGAGGCTTATGATATAGGAGAAAAAGGCTGAAAATCAATAAGCCAAACATTTAACATGAGAAGTTACCAACAGAACAGCTGAGTAAATCCTAAACAGTAGAAAAAAGAAAATTTACAGGTAAGAGCAGAAATAAATGAAACAGACAGCAATCATAAAATTGACGTGACAAACAAAGCCAAATTTTGTTTTTTTGAAAAAACTAATAAAACTGGCAAACCTTTGGCAAGACTAATTAGGAAATAGAGATGGGACCCATAAAGTATAGCAGAATTGAAAGGAAATTGGCTGGGCACCGTGGCTCACGCCTGTAATCCCAACACTTTGGGAGGCTGAGGCAGGCAGATCACCTGAGGTCGAGAGTTCAAGACCAGCCTGACCAACATGGAGAAACCCCATCTCTCCTAAAAATACAAAATTAGCCGGGCGTGGTGGTGCATGCCTGTAATCCCAGGTACTTGGGAGGCTGAGGCAGGAGAATCGCTTGAACCTGGGAGACGGAGGTTGCAGTGAGCCGAGATTGCACCATTGCACTCCAGCCAGGGCAACAAGAGCAAAACTCCGTCTCAAAAAATTTAAATAAAAATAAAAATAAAAATAAAGAAAGGAAACATGACTTCGATGAAGAATCAATTTTTAAAATGTAAAAATATGATGCAACTTTATGCCAATAATTTTGAAAATGTAAATCAAATTGCACAAATTTTACATTTAAGACATTTTAAATGTAAACAATGTTTTAACCATTTAAAAAATTGAGTTGGTGACTAAAAATCCTCATATCAAAGAAACAGCAGGACTAGACTTTTTTTTTTTTAAACAGAAGGGTTTTACCAAACATTTAAGGAATGAATACTTTCAAATACAAACTATTCCAGCAAGTAGAAAAATTACCAATACTTGCTAATAATTTTTACAAAGTTGGCTTAATCGGCTTGTTATCCCAACCAAAGACTGTTTGAGGAAGGAAAATATAGAACAATCTTTTCCAGAAACAAAATATCAGTAAACTGAATCCAAGATAATACATCATGACCAAATTGGATTAGAGTACACTAGAATAGATTAGAAAAGTAAGTAACGTAATTTTTCACATTAACAGATAGAAGGAGAAAAACCATAGGATCATTTCAATAAATGCAGAACAGGTGTTTGCTGAAATTCAACCTCTATTTATGATTAAAAAACTAAACAAATTAAGAATATAAAGAAACTCTTTTAAACTAATACAGGATGTCTTTTTGTTATTTATTTGTTTATTTTATGAGATGGAGTCTCGCTCTGTCACCCAGGCTGGAGTACAGTGGTGCAATCTTGGCTCACTGCAACCTCTGCCTCCTGAGTTCAAGTGATTCTCCTGCCTCAACCTCCTGAGTAGCTGGGAATTACAGGCGTGCGCCCCTACGCCCAGCTAACTTTTGTATTTTTAATAGAGACAGGGTTTCACCATTTTGCCTAGGCTGGTCTTGAACTCCTGACCTCTGGTGATCCGCCTGCTTGTCCTCCCAGAGTGCTGCGATTACAGGCATGAGCTACCACGCTCAGCCATAAAAGATGTATTTTTTAAAAAATTCTCCACAGTGAAGACTTTAGTAAATATTAAAATGTTAAGATCAGTAACAAGCCAAGGAAACTTACTTTCACCATTCTATTAAACATTAAAGTATAGTAGGGCCAGGAAAAATGGATGAAGGATATAACATTGGGACAGAAGACACAAAACTGCCATAACTTCCAGATAATATGATTACTCTCTCTCATAGTGGAACTGCCTAGAACAGTGCCTGGTGTGCAGTAGGCACTCGAAAAATATTTGTTGATCATTACGTTGTGACTTACTTTATCTCAAGTTATTTTATTTATTTATTTTTTGCCTTGAAGCCTTCTGTTTTTTCCCCCCTCTGAATACTGAAAGATGTATATGTGCTTTTTTTTTCCTTCTTTTTTTGGAGATGAAGTTTCGCTCTTGTCGCCCAGGCTAGAGTGCAGCGGCGAGATCTTGGCTCACTGCAACTTCTGCCTCCCAGGTTCAAGCAATTCTCCTGCCTCAGCCACCCAAGTAGCTGGGACTACAGGCATGCACCACCACGCCCAGGTATTTTTTGTATTTTTAGTTGAGACAGGGTTTCACTACGTTGGCCAGGTTGGTCTCAAACTCCTGACCTCAGGCAATCTGTCCAACTTGGCCTCCCAAAGTGCTGGGATTACAGGCATGAGCCACTGTGCCCGGCTGATCCTGGACTTTTGTTGTTGGGAAGCATTTTAGTACAGGTGCAATCTCTACTTGTAAGATTTATGGGCAGATTTTTTATTTCTTTTCAAACCAGTTTTGGTAATTTGTGTGTTTCTAGGAATTTGTACATTTCATCTATGTTACCTAATTTGTTGGTGTGCTATTCTCCCATAATCCTTTTTATTTCCATAAGGTTGGTAGTAGTGTCCCCGCTTTCATTTGCGGTTTTAGTTTTTGGCATTTTTTCTTTTTTCCTTAGTCTAGCTAAAGCTTTGTTAATTTTGTTGATTTTTTTTTCAAATATCAACTTTCGATTTTGTTGATTTTCTCTGTCGTTTTTCTACTCTCTGTCTCATTTTTCTCCATGCTAATCTTTTATTTTTATTATTTCCTTCTTTCTGCTGGCTTTCTGTTTAATTTGCTCTTCTTTTTCTAATTCCTTAAGGTATAAAATTAGGTTATTGACTTGAAATCTCTTTTTTGATGTAGGCATTTACTGTTAGAAATTTCCCTTTGAGCATCACATTTGCAGCATGCCGTTAAATCCTTGCCTTTTAACAGGAAAGTTTAATTAATTCAAATTTATTATGATTACCTATATATGAATTTATGACTACATCTTATCGTCTCGTTTATTTTTTTTCCTGTTGTTTATAACTTGCTCTTTTTTGGACTGTTTTGAATAGATGAAGATTTTTCTCTTATTTCTGTTTTTCCACTTTGTTGGTTTGGAATTTTTATATTCTGTTTTTATTCTCTCAATGACTACCCTGCAATTTATCATATACATTGCAGCCTTGAACTCCTGGGCTCAAGTGATCCTCCTGCCTTGTCCTCCCAAAGTGTTGGGACTAAAGGCATGAGCCACTGCATCTGGACTATCATATACATTCTAATGTTAACCAATTTCTTTTCTCTATTTTATCTTACCTGTAACAGAAATTTTACGTTTATTTTGCTTCCTTTGCAAACTTTATATTATGGAAAATTTCACATCTATACACAAGTAAAAAACAATATAGTGATATGGGTGCAGTGGCTCACACCTGTAATCTCAGCACTTTGGAAGGCCAAGGTGGGTGGATCACAAGGTCCAGAGATGGAGACCATCCTGGCAAACATGGTGAAACCCTGTCTCTACTAAAAATTTAAAAAATTAGCTGGGTGTGGTGGCGCGTGCCTGTAATCCCAGCTACTCAGGAGGCTGAGGCAGTAGAATTGCTTGAACCCAGGGGGCGGAGGTTGCAGTGAGCCAAGATCATACCACTGCACTCCAGCCTGGTGACAGAGTGAGACTTTGTCTCAAAAAAACGTGTGTGTGTATATATATAATATATAATATATATTATATATAATATATATTATATAATACATATATAATACATATATAATACTATATATAATATATATATAGTGAACACCCGTGTACCAATTATGTCTCCAACAATTATCAATATTTTGCCAATCTTGTTTCATCTATTTCCTTATTTTTTTGTTTTCTATATTATTTTAAAGTAGATCTCAGATATCATGTCATTTCACCTGTAAATACTTCATTATGCATCTTTAACTCATACAGACATTTTGTTTTTATATAACCACTGTCTAATAATTACATTGTTTCTATCATTCAATATTCAGTTCATATTCAAATTTTTCTGTTTCAAAAGCATCTTTTCAGGTTTTTTTTTCAGATCAGGATTCAAACAAAGGCCACATATTGCATTTTATTGCTGTTCCTTGTCTCTTTTATTCTATAGGGAACGTTGTTTTATTTCCATGCCACTAATTTATTAAAAATCTGGTCATTTTGGAGAGGCATGTCCTACATTCTGGATTTAGCTGATTGCTTCCTTGTGGTGCCTTGTTCTTCTATCCCCTGTATTTCCTATTAACCAGTATGTATGTCTAGCTAGCTAAATTAGGTTCAGATTTATTTACTTAGGAAGGAACATTCACAAGTGATGCTCTTACTTCCTGTTTCATCACATCATAAAGCATGTAAGGTCTGGTTGTCTCCATTTTTTAAATGATAATTTTCATAAATGGTTTCAGGTGCTATCAGCCTAATCTCTTCCTTATGAAGTTCCCTATTCATCTTTCACTTAATGGATTGGTCGTTCATTGATGACCATTGGCTACATCCATGGTTTCATTAGGGATTGTAAAATAGTGATTTCCTAACATTTTTCTGCATTTAGTAGCTGAAATTCTTCTATAAAGAAATTTCCCTCATGCACTATTTGGTTACTGTTAAATCGACCCATCTTAGTAAAAAGAAAAAACCCAAACAACAAAGAACCCTTCAAGTTGGCTTCTGTGTCCTTTGACATGATCCCAGCAGTCTGTGATAGCTTCCTTTTTGTCTAACACAATGTATTCTAGGCAATTTTTATAATTCCTGCCCCAGACCTGGAACCAGCTGTTATGTTAAGAAATGCTAGTTCCTTTAGGGGAAAATGATACTTAGAGACCACAATCTGGGGACTGAGGAGTGATCATTACTAGTGTGTTTTCATGCCTTCCAGGATTTTCAGTGCACATATTAGGAAATGAGTGCATTCTAAAAGAAAAGAGTTATGAGTTCATACTGATATTTCCAGTTCAAATTTATGATTACAAGAGTTTAACTCAAAATATTTGGTTTAATACTTGTATATTTTTTCTTTCACTGAAAATCTTGGTTTTTGTTTTGTTTTGTTTTGTTTTGTTTTTAGAGATGGGGTCTCTCTTGTTGCCCAGGCTAGGGTGCAATGGCTGTTTACAGGCACAATTGTAGCACACTACAGCCTCAAACTCCTGGGCTCAAGCGATCCTCCTGCCTCAGCCTCCCAGTCTATAGGTGTGCACCAATGCACTCAACTGAAACTTTTGTTTTTTTAATGAGCAAACGTATGTATTATTTGGCTTATCCTATAATATACCTATAGGTATTCCAAAATTAATAATTTCGAAATTACTACTAACAAGAAGACCCTGAATATAGTTCGACATTTCTATGTAGTTCTTATTGTCTTTAGAATATTTTCCACTAGGAATGTACACTTAAAATACTGTGTTTTAAAGTAACATGAAATAATTTTTTAATGTGTCTATGCTACTAACTTGATGTATTTTAGTTTAGCTTGTTTAAATTTGTTTTCAATTTTTAGGGATTTTTTTCTATTTTGATTTCATTTCATTTTGCATTTATGTAAAATTTGTTTTATTTTAAAGTGAAAACTGTAAAACAAGGTGTCTTCACAGAAGTCTCCTTTCCATCCTACTTCACCCTGTTTGCTGCCTTCCTCTTCACATTGTATAGATTTTTGGTTTGCTTTGTCCTCACCTTGCATTGCTCCCTTTTTGGAGACACATATTTTTCTTTTTAATCACATATAACACTTCTTTATCAACTTGATATATCAGATTTTGTAAGATAACATCAGGGTTTTAGGCTATAAATCCAAATTATTCTCCCAAGTAGTATTATTAAATCCAAAACCATCTTGAATCTTTACCTAACCCCCTCCACATACACTTAGAAGTTTTTTTTTTTGTTTTTTTGTTTTGAGACAGAATCTCCCTGTCTTGCCCAGGCTGGAGCACAGTGGCATCATCTTGGCTCACTGCAACCTCCACCTCCCAGGTTCAAGTGACTCTCATGCCTCAGGCTCCTGAGTAGCTGGGATTACAAGTGTGCACCACCACACCTGGCTAATTTTTTTTTGTATTTTTAGTAGAGATGGGGTTTCACCACGTTGGCCAGATTAGTCTCGAACTCCTGGCCCACTTAGAGGAATTTTATTTTAAAATTATTTATTTGTTTTTTGAGATGTAGTTTCACTCTTGTTGCCCAGGCTGGAGTGCAATGGCGTGATCTCTGCTCACAGCAACCTCCGCCTCCAGGGTTCAAGCAATTCTTCTGCCTCAGCCTCCCAAGTAGCTGGGATTACAGGCATGCGCCACCATGCCCAGATAATTTTTGTATTTTAGTAGAGATAGGGTTTCATCATGTTGCAGGCTAGGTTTTAGGGAGAGGTTATTATTATTATTATTATTATTATTATTTTCTTTTTTGAGATGGAGTCTCACTCTGTTGCCCAGGCTGGAGTGTGGTGGTGTGATCTCGGCTCACTGCAACCTCTGCCTTCCAGGTTCAAGCAATTCTCTTGCCTCAGCTTCTCAAGTAGCTGGGATTACAGGTGCCCACCACCAAGCCCGGCTATTTTTTGTATTTTTAGTAGAGATGATGTTTCACCATGTTTGCTAGGTTGGTCTCGAACTCCTGACCTCAAGTGATCCTCCCACCTCAGCCTCCTAAAGTGCTGGGGTCACAGGCATGAACCACCCCATCGGGCCCACTTAGAGGAATTTTAAAAAGACTACTTAAAATTTTGGAGTGCCATATGGTTAGTATGTGAAAATATTTAGGTTTGCCCTAAAATCTTCTAATTTATGAGTGAAAATGCATGCTTCACTCCATATGTGTTTGTGTTTATATTTTAATTGCAGGTAATCCTAATGTAAAACTTATAATTTATTAAGGAGCTTTTGATAAAACCAAATGCCTACTGACTCATATTTAAAATTCAAATTTCTCAAAGCAATTATGAAATATGCGCATATTATACTTATTTAAAAAACTAAAAATAATAAATAATTATTGAAAGAAGCTATTGTACCTTTGGTTCTTTACCCCAAAAGTTCAAGTGGAATTTTTAAAATAGATTTACATAATTTTCTTTTCATTTATTTATTTATTTATTTATTTATTTATTTATTTATTTGAGATAGAGTCTCGCTCTGTTGCCCAGGCTGGAGTGCAGTGGCTTGACCCTGGCTCACTGCAATCTCTGCCTCCCAGGTTTAAGCATCCTCCCAGCTCAGCCTCCCGAGTAGCTAGGACTACAGATGTGTGCACCACCACACATGACTAATTTTTTTTTATTTTTATTTTTTGGGGAGACGGAGTTTTGCCATGTTGTCTAGGCTGGTCTTGAACTACCGGAGTCAAGCAGGAGTCTTGCCTCAGCCTCCCAAAGTGCTAGGATTACAGGTGTGAGCCACTGTACCTGGCCTAGATTTACATAATTTCCGCTACAACCGATTTCTAAAAGACAGTAGGCTTTATAATTGTATCACATTTCCATTGTAGTATACTTCAATTGTGGTTCTATGATCATATATTTGCAGAAGGTTTTGCCTATTTAGTTTTAGTGCAAAAATTCAGGTTTTTGCATGGAAGCAGGCTGTGCTATACCTCCAATTCCCAATTTTGTATTTTGCAGTAATTGCACTTAACCTTACGGAAACTAACAAAATTACTAAGCTTTAAAATTCAGATAAAATTTAAAATGTTGGCTTTCATTATACATTCCCTATAACTGTAATTTAGAACACATACCATCTCTCAAATTTGAAAAAAATTTAGAAAAACAACAAAATTTATACATGCTTTACAGAGTCATACCTGAGATCTTGAGATTATCTTTTAAATTTAATACACCAAGCTCTTTCCTTGAGGAAATTTTTCTATCCGTAAAATAATCTGAAATCAGAGTTGCTTCTAAACAAACACACTTAAATTTCAGTTATCTATTTAGTGTCATCTAGTAGAGTAGGATTCTTTATTGGAAATATGAACAATTTATCTCTATTTTTGGCTGCAATATTCTGAGTTTAACCCGAGGAAAAAAAATGTTCATTTTGATTAATTTCTGATTTTTCAGATATTCCACTTTTAGTAGACAAGTGAAATGCTGTCGTTTCAGACCTTTTATTTTTTAAATGTGATATTCTCTTTATTAAATGTATAAGCTCAAAATCCTAGTTATTTTTGAGATTTCAAGTTCATTTTACACTTTGTATTATTCTAAGAAGAGCACATGCTTGGTTCCATTTACAACCACTTTAATCTTTAAGTTGCATTTATAAATTTAGCATCTTTAATTTCCTTCACTACTATTTTAATTGCCTGACCACAGTAGTGGCATGTGACCTGAGACCACAAACTTCTCTCCTCCTTTCCTGTATCTCTGAGGTAAACCGATCATCCCAGCTACAGTATCAGCCAAGGAGTAGTGTAACCAAGTATCCCAGCCTCGAAATGCATTTTAAAACTTTTTTTCCTTTCTTGCTTTCAGCCTTGAAACATACTTTGAAATTCTTTCTCTTTTTCCCACCAGGTGCTCCCGTGCACAGTGCTGACTTATCCGATTATGTGCTTGCTTAGAAATTTCAGGGGGCAGTTTTGCAACAAGCCAGGCAGAGAGACCCAGCTGTTGAATCCTCCCGCTCAAGGGAAGTTAGGAAGTTAGTCCACCACCACTGGGCTGAAGACAGGATGACACAAACCAGACCTCCAGATGGGTGATTACTTGAGATAGCTATAGAACAAGACATGCAGACCTGCATTCTCCTGCACCATGCCCGCATATTTTCTACACCTTTTTCTTTCTTAAATCCCTTCACTCAGCCCAGAAGGCAGAGACGTTTCCCTTTGAAGCTTGAGCCCAGCCATGGTCCCATCTGCTAGCATTTGACCAATAGAAGCCGCTTTCCTTTCACCACATACCAAGCTTCTCATGCTTTGACTGCTGAGCGGTGAGCAGCTGAACTTGAGCTGGTTACAGACTTGGTGCCTGAGTGAGGAGGTGTGTGTTCTGAGCAGCTCAGCCTGTAGGCCTGGTTTCCAGCGAGTGGAGCAATTGGCCAGGCAGTGGACCAAGGCTTACCCACTGATGGTACCAGGCAGGGCAGGGCCATTTGCAAATGCTAGCTATGCTAGCTACTTGTGGCCAGTGGACCCTGCGACTGGGGCCTTGGGAATTCCCAACAGATGCAGAGACTGCCTCTGTTTGGGGTATTTTCCTTTGCCTCCTTTTCATGGCATCCGGTGCTATCATGCTCTGATGGTGTAAGGAAAGCAGCATTCAGTAAGTTGATGGCCTTCAGGACTGGGTAAGTCAACCAGAGTGCACCTGGGGTTGTCTGTCTCTGCCATCTGGGCTGTCCAGCCACCTGGACCTAGCATAGGTCATCTTGGTGCCATCTGAGCCTCCATGCTATCTGCACCTAACACAGGTCACTCCGTGGTGCCCTCTGGGTTTGACACAAGATCTAAGGACTTTTCTCCAGTCTTTCCTCTTTGGGGATTGGTTTGGAGTGCTCTGTCTGCATGGGATCTGTCTGTGTTTGTGTCTCTGTTTAGTGTTACCCCTTTCTCCAAGGGTGCTTTGGACTAGTCTCCATCCCACCCGCCAAGACTAGGTCAGAAAGCATCAAGATAGGCTGCTTCTCTCCTCTCCGGGGGAGAAAGTTTCCAATATCCTAACCTCTAATTTTGTCATCCTCTCTGAGACCTCCAGAGTATTTCCTGAATCCATGTCAAGCTTTGTGGGGGGAGAAAGCAAGTCAACTCTCTTTTCTAGACAATCTGAGACTCCACCTGGTTACATATTATGGCCAACTTTTGTGCACATTTTAAGCTGATGGGCAAATTACAGTAAGGGAAATTCAGAGGTCAAATGGTTAACCTGCAACTCTACAGTTAAGCAGAGTCTTCTAAGGCTCTCTACCTCTCTTTTCTTTTCTGCCTTCTTTGAATCTGCTGTTATTAAGCTACTGGTGTTGAGATAAAACTTACTGTTTCCACGTTACTTGGAGATTTTGTTTTTCTTATACATTTCAGCCAGTTCTAGCTAAAATGGAAACACTAGAAACTCACTTGAAACTGCAGAAAAAAGAAGAGTAAAAAGGTTTTCAAAACCAAACTGCCATAGAAACTACTTTACCCAAATTTTGGTTCACAGATTTCCTTAAATTGGGGCAAACAGCTTTCCTTAGCCATGTGAACAGGTTCCAGTTTCATCAGAAAAATAATTTGGATCCAGCTATCTTTTATAAAGTGGTGAGTCTGTACTGCTATCTTATGGCTGGAGTTCCAAAGTAAAAGCTATTGGATCTTTGTGCATGTAGGTATACATGTTTAGATATGCTTGTGTGTACATACATGTATTATGTTGTATATTGTGTCTAGCATGCTACCAAATTGGATTATAAGTAAATGAGTACTCATAAATTAAATAAGTCCAGATACTTTTCAAA
Organism: Pan troglodytes; assembly: GCF_028858775.2. Taxonomy (NCBI): domain Eukaryota; kingdom Metazoa; phylum Chordata; class Mammalia; order Primates; family Hominidae; genus Pan; species Pan troglodytes. The sequence continues at coordinate 40,907,966 of NC_086016.1, forward strand.
TTCACATGAATCTTTGGTAAATAAAACTAAAATTATTGATAGAAATGTCTTCAAAATTGTCAGTATACATTTTTGTCTGAGTTTTTTAACCAAATGGTTTTATATTTGTCTCTGTCTACATGTTAAGGTGTCAGAGTTTCACATAAAGGTTATAGGACTATAAACCCAAACAAAACCAAAATTATCTTTGTGTAATTTTTTTTGACAAAAAGACTAGATTGTTGGTTTAATTAAAACAGCTGCATCTTCTGAGTTATTGGCAAAATGTGTTTACCTTTAAGGTTCTTGGGTGTTCACCTGCTATTCAGACTTTTAAAATGGTTAATAAATAAATAACTTATTTATTTATTTATTTATTTATTTATTTATTTATTTATTTTTTGAGATAGGGTCTTGCTGTGTTGTCCAGGCTGGAGTACAATGGTGCAACCTTGCCTCACTGCAACCTCCTCCTCCCAGGCTTAAGTGATCCTCCCACCTCAGTCTCCCAAGAAGCTGAACTATGGGTGTGTACCACCACGTGGTACCACCTAATTTTTGTATTTTTTTGTAGAGATGAAGTTTCTCCATGTTGCTGAGGCTGAAATAAATTTAAATAATGACTAGATTTGTGTAACATCTCAGTTTTCAGAAGTAATCTAGATAAACTGTTAAAAATGGAAAAAATTGAGTACATGTAAATGAGATAAATGCTTGTAAGTGGACTTCTTGTATAATTTAAAATCTTGACATTATTTTGAATTAAATAATAGATGCTTTTTTGGATGTCTGGGTCATTTCCAATTAAGAAAAAAATAATGTGTGAAAACATGTTATAATGTTATAATATGGGAAAACGTAATATTATGGAATGGTTTATAATATTATGGAATAGTAGTTTCATCTACAAAATGCTAATATCTAACAAACAGTTCAGGATTTCTTGCTTCATAGGTTTTTACTAAAATTTAAGGTTACCAAGAATAAAAATTCTAATTAATATATAATCGTGTAAGTTGTGTTATTGAAAACTAACACAATACTTTTATGTAATTTGGGGGTTATTTAAAAGTAACTTCTAAAAGAAGGTAGAAAGGACCAGTAAGTAGGAGAGAGATGTTAAGAAAGTTGTGGTTATGAAGATGTGTTTTTGGTAAGAAAGTTTATAAAGAAAAGAAAATGATTTTGTATAAAAATATAGCCTCATATGATAAATTTTTGTCCTAAAGAAAAATGATTATTTAGGAAAGAGAGAAGTATAGGACAAGTCAGAAATTCCAAGCATGTCGTAGATGGTCTGTATAAGTTGCAAAATGTTCATGAAGGGGAATTTATAAAAGGAATTTTGTGGGTTTTTTTTTTTTTTGAGATGGAGTCTGCTCTGTCTCCCAGGCTAGTGTGCAGTGGAGTGATCTTGGCTCACTGCAACCTCTGCCTTCCAGGTTCAAATGATTCTCCTGCCTCAGCCTCCTAAGTAGTTGGGATTAAGAGTGTGCACCACCACACCCAGCTAATTTTTGTATTTTCAGTAGAGTCAGGGTTTCGCCATGTTGGCCAGGCTGGTCTCAAACTGTTGACCTCAGGTGATCTGCCTGCCTCGACCTCTCAAAGTGCTGGGATTACAGGCATGAGCCACCATGCCAGGCCTATAAGAAGAATTTTGTCTTGTGGTTAAGTTAGCTATGATTAAAATGGAATTATTTATGATAGTATTTCTAAAGAACAGTCCCCTATGTTAAAATGGGGCTTTCTTAAGCTATTGATTTGCTCTTATTGAAATTACAAGAAAATTTGCTTTTTAATTCTATAAACTGTTTCTTTTGAAAACTTCTCAGATTAATATCTCAAAAGTTCAGCTTTTTTTGTATCTCACTGCATTCAGCTTTTTCTCCCTTTGAAAAGGCCTGAGATGATAACTCTCCTTCAACTTTGTCCATCAACTTCTATAATTTTTTCCCCTCTGATTCTAACTGTTGTGGCCAGATGCTGAAGTGTTTTATCTTAGAAGTCTGTAAAAGCAGTGGTTTCCTCCAGTATAACTTGATTCTGTTGTCTTGGCTTTTCTTGATATGTCTAAATTTTCAGTTAATCAGGAAACTTCTCATGCAGTTACTAAGAGTCATGTATTCCCCTGTTATACTCATGATCTTGAACATACTCTTTCTGTGTCTAATTAAATTAAAGCACTTTTTTTCATCAAGTTTGACTTCCAGGTTATCTAAGTGGGCTTCCCATAAGGAGAAGCAGTCACACCGCAGAAAGTTTTTCTTTGCCTTTTTGGCAACTGGCTCAAGAAACAAGATTCTACATTTTATGGAGGTAATTCCTATGCTGTCTTTTTTTTTTTTTTTTTTTTTTTTTTTTTTTTTTTTTTTTTTTTTTTTGAGATGGAGTCTCGCTCTGTCACCCAGGCTGGAGTGCAGTGGCACAATCTCAGCTCACTGCAAGTTCCGCCTCCCGGGTTCACGCCATTCTCCTACCTTAGCCTCTCGAGTAGCTGGGACTACAGGTGTCTGCCATCATACCCAGCTAATTTTTTGTATTTTTAGTAGAGACGGATTTCACTGTGTTAGCCAGGATGGTCTCGATCTCCTGACCTCATGATCCGCCTGCCTTGGCCTCCCAAAGTGCTGGGATTACAGGCATGAGCCACCGTGCCCTGCCCCTATGCTGTCTTTATTAGGTTTTGTTTGTTTGTTTGTTTGTTTTTGAGACAGAGTTTTGCTCTTGCCATACAGGCTGGAGTGCAATGGTACGATCTGGGCTCACTGAAACTTCCACCTCCCAGATTCAAGCAATTCTGCCTCAGCCTCCTGAGTAGCTGAGATTACAGGCGTGCACCACCACACCCAGGCTAATTTTGTATTTTTAGTAGAGATGGGGTTTCACCATGTTGGCCAGGCTAGTCTCAAACTCCTGACCTCAGGTGATCCGCCTGCCTCGGCCTCCGAAAATCCTGGGATTACAGGCATGAGCCACCGCACCTAGCTATAGGTTTTAGATTGCTTAAAAAACTGAGATTTAAAAGGGTTAAGGCTTTTACGTCCATTTATCCTTCTGTATTGCCTTTAAAGTCTTTTAGTTATCTCCTTGTTTCAATGAGTAACTACTATTTTACAATGACCATTATTCTGTTTTGATAAAATGTTTTGAGCTTTTTAACATCTTTGACAAACATCCTCAAATCAAATCCTAAATTAAGAGCCTGACTTACTGCTGAGGTTTATCAAAGCTATAAAAGTTAATCACTGGAAGGCTGTAAAATCTTTTTACAGCTTCCAGTCAGGTCATGAACTCAAGTATCACCACCTTCAGCCTCAAAAAAGCCCTAAAAGGTGCTATTAACTAATCTTTGTGCTGTTAAGTTATAGGGCTTTGACTCCTGGGTACACATATCTCATCTAAAGAAGGCATTGGCTCCTGCCAGTCTCTGACACCAAACTCGAGTTAGCCAAAGCCTCGTCTTTAGAACTGGGCAAAGGAGACAATCAAAGCAAACTGCTTTCATGAGACATCGGGATAGGTTTGTATTGAAAAACATTAAGATTCATTTAATAATTTTGCCTCTATCTGAAATAATATAATTTGTTCTATGCCTTGATACTAAATAATTTAAATGTTTAATGACCTATGAACTTCCTTTCCTGTTCTCCTCAGAACTAGGCAGGGCTTATGATCTTTTTGTTTAAAACATTGCTAATTCTTTATGTTTTGTTTTACCTTCAAAATTTGAAACTATTCAATCCCTGCAGGCCCAGGGACTATTGCATGAGATTTTAAGGGCTGATTTTGAGAGAGAAAATTATTTCAGACTCTCCAAATCGAGAACTAGCACACAGATGCCTAAATGGCTGAACAAAATGCTTGTGTTTTGTATAGCCAATTTCTACAAGTCAAGAATACAGTAGTTCAATGCATTGAATTTATAGAGAAGTCAATTTTAGAACCTTGCCTTTTGGCTTTTGGTTTTTGGCTCTTACATTGCTTAAAGGGGGTTTCCCCTCTGGCCTAGACTGTTTAATTAGCTGTAAGTCTTTTGATTTTAAGTCCCTTTGCCAAAGGGGTTCCACTGAGGGACATGATGAACTTGGGGCAGATAGCATCAATATTGGACAAAATAAAAGCTTGGCCATTGATGCTACATCTAGCATACCTTGACAAAAGAGGCGGAATATAAACAGAAAAAAAATCCTAAGCCTCCCAAGAGACAGAATGGACCCGTTTTCCCTCCCCCACCTTCCCCCATCTTGGCCAAGAGGGATCCGAAAGGAACCTGAAAAACTGTTCAGTCCATGACAGAAAGCAGGGGGTTAGACACACCTTGCTACACCTTCCCCCTCCTCTGGAATTCAGGCACAACTGACCATCATTACCATTAAAATAGAGATCATAAAACTGACAGAACTTTGAAATTCTTTGTTTCCCTCCATTTCCCATCAGGCGCTCCCATGCACAGCGCTTGCTTATCTAATTATGTGCTTGCTTAGAAATTCCAGGGGCCAGTTTTTAAACAAGCCAGGCAGAGAGACCCAGCTGCAGAATCCTCCTGCTCAGGGGGTGTTAGGAACAGTTAGCCCACCACCACTGGGTCGAAGTCAGGATGATGCCAAGTGGATCTCTGTAGAGCGATTACTCAAGATAACCATCAGAACCAGACACGCACACCTATACGCCCCTTTTCATGAGTCCTGCATATTCCCCACACCTTTTTACTTCTTAAACCCCTTCACTCAGCCCAGAAGGCAAAGATGATTTCTTTGAGGCTTTAGCCTGGCCATTCTCCCATCTGCTGGCATTTCACCATTAGAAGCTGCTTTCCTCTTGCCACACCTTGCTTCTTATGCTTTGACTTGTGAGCAGCGAGTAGCCGGACTTGAGCCAGTTACAGTAGTGCCTTCTCTAACCTGTTCTTCAGCAGAACATTTCAAGTAAACTATTTTTGCTCCTTACTAGTTTCTGTAATCTCAGTGGGTGTCTCCCTCAACAGACCTTGTCATAGCCCCATGTAATGGATCAGCTGGTAGACTGAAAAAAAAAAAAAAAGAAATTACCTTCCTTCTAGCTGCTGATCACCAGGGCTAGGCTAACTTCTTCCCCTTTTCTAACTCTTCCCATAATGCTAAGCATCCTAACCTCAATCATGGCACTATTCTCTGCTTAGCATCCTTCACCCCATTCTGTCCTCCCTCCCTCACTCTCTCCTTCCTTCTCTCCCTCCCCACCACCTTCCATCATGGTCCGACTGTGAGTGGAGGGGGTCTTCTGTTGATGATACTTTTTCCTACTTAAGAAATTGGGATACAAGATAGAATTCACATACCATAAAACTCACTGTTTTAAATGGTAAAATTAAATGATTTTAAGTATATTCACAGGGTGCAACCATCATCATAAATAACTTTAGGACATTTTTTGTTTCGAGATAGAGTCTCCCTCTGTTGCCCAGGTTGGAGTGCAGTGACGTGATCTCAACTCACTGCAACCTCTGCCTCCCAGGCTCAAGCAATCCTCCTACCTCAGCCTCCCAAGTAGCTGAGACGGTGTGTGCCCCCATGCCTGGCTAATTTTTGTATTTTTTGTAGAGATGGGGTTTCACCATGTTGCCCGGGCTGGTCTCGAACTCCTGACCTCAAGTGATCTGCCTGCCTTGGCCTCCCAAAGTGCTAAGATTACAGGTGTGAGCCACCACGCTCAGCCCCTTTAGAACATTTTTAACACACACACACACACACACACACACACACACACACACAAAAAAAAACAAAACAAAAAAACCCAACTCTGTACCCATGAGCAGTCATTCCCCATTTTCCCTAGTCCCCCCAGCCCTCAGTAACTACTAATCTACTTTATGTCTCTATGGATTTGCCTACTCTGGACATTTATTAAATGGAATCATTTAATATGTGGCTTTTTTTTTTTCTTGAGACGAAGTCTTACTCTGTTGCCTGGAGTGCAGTGGCGCAATGTTGGCTCACTGCAACCTCTGCCTTCGGGTTCAAGTGATTCTCCTGCCTCAGCCTCCCAAGTAGGTGGGATTACAGGTGCCCATCACTACACCCAGCTAATATTTTGTATTTTTAGCAGAGATGGGGTTTCACCATGTTGGCCAGGCTGGTCTCGAACTCCTGACCTCAGGTGATCCACCTGCCTTGGCCTCCCAAAGTGCTGGGATTACAGGTGTGAGCCATCGCGCCCAGCCTAATATGTGGCTTTTTATGTCTGGCTTCTTTTACTGATCATAATGTTTTCCAGGATCATCACCTTGTATCAGTACTTATTATTTATTTATTTATTTATTTATTTATTTTTGTAGAAACAAGATCTTACTATATTGCTGAGGCTGGTCTTGAACTCCTGGGCTCAAACAATCCTCCTACCTCAGCCTCCCAAAGTGTTGGAATTACAGGTGTGAGCCACCGTGCCCGGCCTTCATTCCTTTTTATGGCTGAATAATATTCTCTTGTATGAATGTATGACATTTAGTTTATCCGTTCCTCAGTCGATGGATTTTTTTCCCTACTTTTTGGCTATTGTGAATAATACTGCTATGAACATTCATGCACAGATTTTTGTATGGACATGTTTTGCTTTCTCTTGGGTATATACCTAGGAGTGAAGTTGCTGGGTCATATGGTAATTCTACATCTTGAGGAACTGCCAAAATATTTTCCAAGAGGAAAATTTTACATTCCCACTAGCAATGTATGAGGGTTCCAGTGTCTCCACATCCTCGTTAATACTTTTTATCATCTGTCTTTGATCATTTTGGCCATTCCCATGGGTGTAAGATCTTATTATGATATTGATTTGCATTTCCCTAATGACTAATGCTGAGCATCCTTTCATGTGCTTATTGACCATCTGTATATCTTATTTGGAGAAATGTCTTATTGTGTCCTTTGCCCATTTTTAAATTAGGTTGTCTTTTTGTTGTTGAGTTGTAAGAGTTCTTTACATATTCTGGATACTAGACCCTTCTCAGGTACATGATTTGCAAATATTTTCTCTCATTCTCTGGGTTGTCTTTTCACTTTCTTAACAGTGTCCTTTGACACACAAAATTTTTGAATTTTGATGAAGCCCCTTTAATCTATTTTTCTTTGATCATGCATGCTTTTGGTGTCATAGTTAAGAAACGATTGCCAAGGCCATGCATGGTGGTTCACGCCTGTAATCCCAGCACTTTGGGAGGCCAAGGCAGGTGGATCACTTGAGGCCAGGAGGTCGAGACCAGCCTGGCCAACATGGCGAAACCCCTTCTCTACTAAAAATACAAAAATTAGCCGGGCGTGGTGGCAGGTGCCTGTAATTCCAGGTACTTGGGAGGCTGAGGCGGGAGAATCACTTGAACCAGGGAGGTAGAGGTTGCAGTGAGCCAAGATTGCACCACTGCACTGAGCCTGGGCGACAGAGTGAGACTCCGCCTCAAACAAACAAACAAACAAACAAACAAAAAGAAATGATTGCCGAATCCTAGGTCATGAACGTATACACCTATGTTTTCTTCTGAGAAGGTTTTACACCTTTAGCTCTTATCCAATCCTATCTCTTTACCATTCTTCTCCCATTGTTTCTTTATCATCTTTTTTATTAAATCAACTTATCTTTACTTTCCTTCACATCATCTCAAATCAAAACTTCCAGAAACTTGCTTGCTGCTTCCCAGCTTTTCACAGTAGCTTGATTCCAACACCATGGGTTGTTTCCAAGTAGTCTTCTCCCCACACCCCATATCCTTGTCCCTTATTTTCAGTTCATGTAAGCGCAATGACACAGTGACAAGCTCACACTGCCTTGCCAGCATCCACACTGGGCTCCTGCAAAAATGATCTTTATGGTCACTTGCTGTGTCCGATGATGTGAACCAACCTAGGCCAATTTGGCCAAGCCAACTCCTAGCTTTGTTTTGGTAGATGTTGTTTAACTGTTAAAAGTTTGAGGTCGATAAGGAGTTGTGTCTATGTATGTAGCAGAATTTGGAGTGGGGGAAGCAAGTAGCACCTCCTTTTCCACCTCAGGACACTCTCAGACAAAAACTGAGTTTAACACCAAAAGACTCTCGTTTTAGAACTAAAACATGCTTATCACAGTGACTGCGATCACTTTAAAACACTTCATCATAGATAGTGTGTCCCAGTGGTCGGCTGGCATCATATTAGAGGTGGATTTCAGAGGAAGGGACCACTTTTGCTATCTTATCTAGAACAATACCTCAGGCTTGCTAAGAAGTAAATTTAATGTCAGAAATGAGTTTTCACTGATGAAATTAACAACTTGTTAATTAGTATGATGACTCTTAATGAAAAGCTCTAATGGTTAAAGACATTAATTTCCAAATTTGGATATTTTAAGGTATTTTTTAGTTACTGAGTTCTAATTTAATTACATTTTAATAAGAGTATATACTCTGTATGATTTCAATCCTTTTAAATTTATTGAGACATCTTATGCCCCAGTGTATGTCTAAACTTCGTAATGTTCCATGTACATTTAAAAAAAGGGTATATTTTACAGTTTTTTGATGTAGTGTCCTACAAACGTCATTTAGATTAAGCTGGTTGATAGTGTTTAAATCTACCACATCTTTATTGATTTTTTTTATACGTTTGTTCTATCAATTACTGAAAATGGAGTATTAAAATCTCCAACTCTAATTGTGTTTTTTCTGTTTTCCTTTTAGCTTTATCAGCATTTGTGGAATGCAGCTAAAGCAATTCTTAGAGAAAAATTTATAGCTTTAAATGCTGTTATTAGAAAAGGAAAGAGGTTTGAAATCAGTCATCTGTGGTTTCATTTTGATTATATAGAAAAAGAAGAGCAAATTAAACCTAAAATATGCAGGAGGAAGGAAATAATAAAGATAAGAGTGGAAATGAAATAAATAGCAGATAGGCAACAGGCCGGGCGCGGTGGCTCACGCCTGTAATCCCAGCACTTTGGGAGGCCGAGGCGGGTGGATCACGAGGTCAGGAGATCCAGACCATCCTGGCTAGCATGGTGAAACCCCGTCTCTACTAAAAATACAAAAAAAAAAAAAAAAAAAAAAAAAAAAAAAAATAGCCGGGCGTAGTGGCGGGTGCCTGTAGTCCCAGCTACTCGGGAAGCTGAGGCAGGAGAATGGTGTGAACCTGGGAGGCGGAACTTGCAGTAAGCCGAGATTGTGCCACTGCACTCCAGCCGGGGCGACAGAGCGAGACTCTGTCTCAAAAAAAAAAAAAAAAAAAAGAATATTTTTATCTGATGTTAATATCATAAACTTGCTTTCTTGGCACTTAAAAAATCTTTTTATTTTCAAGCTTTCTGTGTTCTTTGACTTTTTTTTTTTTTTTTTGAGACGGAGTCTCGCTATCGCCCAGGCTGGAGTGCAGTGCCGCGATCTCGGCTCACTGCAGGCTCCGCCCCCTGGGGTTCACGCCATTCTCCTGCCTCAGCCTCCCGAGTAGCTGGGACTACAGGCGCCCGCCACCACGCCCAGCTAATTTTTTGTATTTTTAGTAGAGACGGGGTTTCACCGTGTTAGCCAGGATGGTCTCGATCTCCTGACCTCATGATCCGCCCGCCTTGGCCTCCCAAAGTGCTGGGATTACAGGCGTGAGCCACTGCACCCGGCCCAGATAAAAATATTCTTTAAAGAAAAGTCATTACTAAGGATAGAGAGGGTATGTACATAAAGATAAAGTATTTTAATTCACCAAGATGATAAACTAATTTAAAACTTGTACATATCTTATAGCCTTAAAATGAACAAAGCAAGAATCAACAGAAAAAAGAAAAGAAACCCAAGAAGAACTTGACAAATCCACCACCATTATGGAAGATTCTAACATATTTCTATCATTGGTAGATCATGCAGAAAAAAGAACCTGTAAGAGTGTAAAAGATTTAAACAGTACTGCTAACCAGCTTGATTGAATGCTCATTTATAGAATGTTTTGCATAAGAATTAGATAATACACATTCATTTCAAACTCTTGTGGAACATTTGTGAAAAATGACCATGTATTATGCCATAATCAAGTCTCAACAAAGACCAAAGATTGAAATTATACAGATCACCTTCTGTGATTATATTGCATAAATTATAAATCAACAACAAAAAATAAATTATTAATACATTTGGAAATGAAAATGTTCACTTTTTATACAATCCATTAGTCAAAGACAAAATTCTAATGGAAATTAGAAAAATGTTAAACTGAAAGATGATGACAATATCACATATTAAAACTTCTCACATGCAATTAAAATAGTACTTAGAGAAAAATTGATAGCCTTAATTTCATACACTGGAAAACAAGGGAGACTAAAAATTAATGAGCGAACCATCTATCTGAAGAAGTTAGGGATAAAACTGCAGCAGAACAAACTCAAAGAAAGAGAAGGAAGCTAATTACTATTGTCTGAATGTTTGCGTCTCCCCCCAGAACCATATGTTGAAATCCTAACCCCCAATGAGTTGGTATCAGGAGATGGGGCACTTGGAGGTGAGTAGGTCATGAGGGTGGGGCCCTCATGAATGGGATTAGTGCCTCTTATAACAAGAGGCACAAAAGAGATTATCTGTGTCTGCCATGAGAGGGCATAGCCAGGAGGCACCCTCTATGAACCTGAAAGTGAGCCCTCATCAGACACTGAATCTGTTAGAGTCTTTATCTTGGACCTCCCAGCCTCTGGAACAGTGAGAAATAAATTTCTGTGTTTATAAGCTATCCAGTCTATGGTATTTCATTATAACAACCTGAACAGACTAAGACAGAAATAATAAAGGGTAGGCCAGGTGTAGTGGCTCACACCTGCAATCCCAGCACTTTGAGAGGCCGAGGTGGGTGGATCGCTTGAGCTCAGGAGTTGGAGACCAGCCTGGTCAACATGGCAAAATACCATCTCTACTAAAAACACAAAAATTAGCTGGGTGTGGTGGCATGTGCCTGTAGTCCCAGCTACTCAGGAGGCTGAGGTGGGAGGAGTGCTCAAGCACGCGAGGTCGAGGCTACAGTGAGCCACGAACGCACTGCTGCACTATAGCCTAGGTGACAGAGTGAGATCCGGTCTCAAAAAAAAAAAAAAAAAAAAAAAAACAGAGAGAGAGAGACAATAGCTTAGTAAGTGGCATAATCCACCTTTCTGACTTCTCAGCATTTCTATACACAAATCTGACTTTCAAATAAGAGGATAGGCTGGGCGCGGTGGCTAACGCCTGTAATCCCAGCACTTTAGGAAGTTGACACGGGCAGATCACTTGAGGCCAGGAGTCTGAGACCAGCCTGACCAACATGGCAAAACCCTGTCTCTACCAAAATACAAAAATTATCTGGGCATGATGGCACACACCTGTAATCCTAGCTACTGGGGTGGCTGAGTCAGGAGAATCGCTTGAACCCAGGAGGCAGAGGTTGCAGTGAGCCGAGATTGTGCCACTGCACTTTAGCCTGGGCAACAGACAGAGACTCCGTCTCCAGAAAAAAAAAAAGACAACTCTATGTTTACACTTAACAGGATGCAACTATCCTTCATGCAAATGAAGACATTCTCAGTCTTTCCCCAAAATGGGGAGATGCAAAGATTCCAACAGCATTGTATCCATCTCCAGACAATGTTAATAACCCCTCAAATCCAGTCACAGTGCCGGCTGAATATTCCGTTATCTAAATACTGAATTGGAAAGTTAACTTCCACGAAAACTTATCAAAAAATAAATAATAGGAAGGGAGAGAAAGAAGGAAAAAAGTGGTTAACATATACAAACACATACACACACACAAACAGCAAACGAGGAAGAAAAGGTACACAACTGCTACAGTCCTTGTTTCTGTAATAGGCCATGTGGCTGAAGTTGACATTCCAATTCTGTCTTCCACTCTTCCTTGTACATATCTTTTGCTCTCAACTGGCTAGGCCTCTTTCCCTGATGGAGTGACCTAAATCTTCATCCTGAGGTGTCTGGATCCTTAGTGGTCCTGCCTTTTTTGACTGTCATGTTTTTTCACTTATTTTTATGGTTGGACATGGAAGTCCTAAGGGGCATCCTAGAGCATCGTTGGGGGTTCAGATGTGGTCCTCCCTACCTCCACCGTGTGGCAGCAACCCAATTTCTCCTTGTAATAGGGATCAGTCGCCCCAGGCAGTAGAGTAACCCCTTTCTTCTCTCGGTTCAGTGGCATGAAGACTCCCAATGGCCAGCAGCAGTCCCAACATCCAATTCAATGGAGCTGCAGTTGTGTCCTCTGGTGGAAGGATTCCTCTCTTGGGAGCCATGACCATGACCTCCAAACCTGCAGAGCTCAGAGCTGTGGAGATGGGAAGAAAGATTCTGCACACAGGTTATTAGGTGTGCAGTGAGAGGAGCCGCTCCCATGTCTATCTGGAATTCCATATTCTGGTGATAGGAGAGAAAGCACCACATACTAATTTCTGATCCAAAGCATAAACTGCATCCTGTTGATAGAAGTCAAATCCTTTCAAGTTCTTCTTTCACCCTGGACGATTCTCTCTTGAGAGATCATTTATCATACCAGAAATCTGGTATGGTAAAGCAGATTTTGGAGGCAAAGACAGGGAGGTGAGGCCTGAGGCTTGAGACAGAAAGAAAAGAGGACCGTAGAGAGAAGGCACACAGAGGGGCCCAGACTTTGTGTTGTTCATGTCCTTGAGTAAGGGGTTAGGAGGGATAAGAAGAGTCAGTAGAGGAGTTCTTATAAGAAGAACAGAATTGCCACATGGATTGCTATAAAAACAGAGTCTCAAGGAGAGAGGGTCAGCACTTCTAGGCACCACAGGTTAGCCAGCAGAGAAGGATGAGCGTGGCTCTGGGCATCCCTTGCTAGGGCACCCATTCTCTGTGAACTCTTGTGCCTGAATCTCATTGACTGGCTTTCGAGGCTTAAAGCAGAAAAGCACTGTGTAACTTGGCTTAGGAATTGCTCTTAGACAAATCTATAGATCCTGGTCTCTTAACATCTGCTTTCCCCGGAAGCCAGCAGTGGGAGCTCCCCTTTCTCCACTGATGGGTCCAAATGGAAGCGTTCCTGGGTATTTTTGGTTCTCAGCCCCATCTTCCAGCCTGGAGGGGAGGGTTGTAACAGTTCACAACATGAGCACTGGTGAAAATCCAGTTACTCCAGCAGCAAGAGCACAACCTATGAGAGGCAGGGGGGTTCTGCCCTCAGACTGGCTCTTGTATAGGGAGAGAAGACCTTGTGCTGATAGGACTCACCTGTTTGGCACAGGAGGCACCCATCGGCGCTGTTCATGGTCCTGAACTACAGCTGCTAGTCTCTCTTTTTTTGTTTTTGTTTTTTTTTGAGATGGAGTCTTGCTCTGTTGCCCAGGCTGGAGTGCAGTGGTGTGATCTTGACTCACTGCAACCTCCGCCTCCGGGTTCAAACGATTCTCCTGTCTCAGCCTCCCAAGTAGCTGGGATTACAGGCGCCCACCACCATGCCCAGCTAATTTTTGTATTTTTAGGAGAGATGAGGTTTCACCATGTTGGCCAGGCTGGTCTCGAACTCCTGACCTCAGGTGATCCACCTGCCTAAGTGCTGGGATTACAGGTTGAGACACTGCACCCGGCCCAGCTGCTGGTCTCTATTGCATTCTCCTTCCACTTTCCATAGAGTCAGTGGTGACTTCAGTCCAGCCTCTCCCAAGAATTGGGAATCAAGTTAGCAAGGACGTGAGAGGAGAGGGGAACATGGCTGGAATCCTTTGGAGAATACTGCTGCTGAGACGTTTCCAGGGAGAAGAAAATGGGACTTTTTCTTTTGGTCATCTTTGACAAAGTTTTACAATTACCAAGACCTCTGAGAAGCTGGGAAGCGCATGACACCACTATACCACATCCCTCTGCTGGTAAGTTCATAGAAGGGGATGGAGACCTAGGACTGTGAATTCCAGGAGTGCAGGGTCCATATTGGACTCCCTTATCCCTTGCCAGTGTACAAGGCAGGCATTCAATAAGTGTTGGTTGAACTGATAAGATGTTGGGTGTAAGAGACTAAGTACAGGAATACCTCAGAGATACGGTGGGTTTGGTTCCAGGCCATCACGATAAAGTGAATATTGCAATAAAGCAAGGCACACAAATTTTATTGTTTCCGAGTACATATAAAAGTTATGTTTACTCTATACTGTAGCCTATTAAGTGTGCAATCGCATTATTCTAAAAAAGTACATACCTTAAAAATATTTTATTGCTAAAAAGGCTAATGATCATCTGAACCTTCAGTGAGTTGTAATCTTATTGCTGGTGGAGGGTCTTGCTTTGATGTTGATGGCTGCCAACAGATCAGGGTGGTGGTTGCTGAAGGCTGGGGTGGTGGTGGCAATTTCTTAAAATAAGACAACAATGGGCTGGGTGTGGTGGCTCATGGCTGTAATCCCAGTCCTTTTGGAGGCCAAGGTGAGTGGATCACCTGAGGTCAGGAGTTTGAGACTGGGCTGGTCAACATGGTGAAACCTCGTCTCTACCAAAAATACAAAAATTAGCTCAGCGTGGTGGCAAGCACCTGTAATCCCAGCTACTTGGGAGGCTGCGGCAGGAGAATCATTTGAATCTTGGAGGTGGAGATTGCAGTGAGCCAACTGCACCAGTGAGCCAACGCCACTGCACTCCAGCCTGGGCGACAAGAGTGAAACTCTGTCTCAATAAATAAATAAATAAATAAATAAGACAACGATGAAGTTTGCCACATTGATTGACTCTTCCTTTCATGAAAGATTCTCTGTAGCATGTGATGTTGTTTTATAGCATTTTACCCACAGTAGCACTCCTTTCAAAATTGGTGTCAACTCTCTCAAACCTGCTTTATCAACTAAATTTCTATAATATTTAAAATGCTTTGTTGTTATTTCAACATGTTCACAGCATCTTCACCAGGAGTACATTCCATTTCAAGAAACCACTTTCTTTGCTCATCTATAAGAAGCAGCTCATCATTCACTCAAGTTTGATCATGAGATTGCAGCAATGCAGTCACATTTATAGGCTTCACTTCTACTTCTAGTTCTCTAGCTATTTCCACCACATCTGCAGTTCTTTCTTTTACTGAAGTCTTCAACTCCTCAAAGTCATCCACAAAGGTTGGACTCAACTCCTTTCAAACTCCTGGTAGATTGATATGTTCATAATGGCATCTAGAATGATAAATGCTTTTCAGTAGGTTTCAATTTACTTCGCCCAGATCCAGACTTGAAAGCTGAAAGGACTCCTTGGTCCATGGGCTGCAGAATGGACATTGTGTTAGCAGGCAGGAAAGCAACATTCATCTCCTTGTGCATCTCCAGCAGAGCTCTTGGGTGACCAGGTGCATTGTCAATGAGCAGTAATATTTTGAAAAGAATATTTGAAAAGAATATTTTTTTCCGAGCAGTATATATCAACAGTGGGCTTAAAATATCCAGCAAACCACGCTGTAAACAGATGTGCAGTCATCTAAGCTAGAGCACTGGCAGAGTAGATTTAGCATCATTCTTAAGGACCCTAGGATTTTCAGAATGGTAAATGAGCATTGACTTCAACTTAAAGTCACCAGCTGCACTAGCCCCTAGCAAGATAGTCAGCCTGTCCTTTGAAGCTTCAAAGCCAGGCATTGCCTTCCCCTCTCTAGCTATGAAAGTTCTAGATGGCATCTTCTTTCAATAGAAGGTTATTTCATCTACATGGAAAACCTGTTGTTCACTATGGCCACCTTAATCAATGATCTTAGCCAGATCTTCCGGACAACTTGCAGCTGCTCCATCAGCACTTGCTGCTTCACCTTGCACTTTTATGTTATGGAGACAGTTTCTTTCCTTAAATCTCACGAACCAACCTCTGCTAGCTTCAGACTTTTCTTCCGCAACTTCCTCACCTCTCTCAGCCTTCATAGAATTGAAGAGAGCTAGGGCCTTGCTCTGGATTAGGCTTTCGCTTAGGAGAATGTCATGGCTGGTTTGGTCTTCTATCCAGACCCCTCAAACTTTCTCCATATCAGCAGTAAGCCTGTTTCACTTTCTTATCATTCATGTACTCATTGGAGTGGCACTTTTAATTTCCTTCAAAGGCTTTTCCTTTGCATTCACAACTTGGCTAACTGCATAGTGGAAGAGGCCTAGCTTTCAGCCTATCTTGTTTCTTGACATGCCTTCCTCATTAAGCCTAATCATTTCTAGCTTTCGATTGAAAGCAAGAGATATGTGACAGTTCCTTTCACTTGAACACTGAGAGGCCATTGTAGGGTTATTAATTGGCCTAAATTCAATATTGTTACATCTCAGAGAATAGGGAGGCCAGGGCAGAGGGAGAGAGATGGGGAACAGCTGTTGGTGGAGCAGTCAGAACACACACAACATTTATCAACTAAGTTTGCTGTCTTATGTGGGTGTGGTTTGTGATGCCTGAAAACAATTACAGTGGTAACATCAAAGACTCTGATCACAGATCCCTGTAACAGATATAATAATAATGAAAAAGTCTGAAATATTGTGGGAATTTACCAATGTGACACAGAGACCTGAAAGTGAGTACCTACTGTTGGGAAAATCATGCCAATACACTTGCTCGATGCAGGGTTGCCAAATACCTTCCATGTGTAAAAAAAAACACAGCATCTGTGACTCAGTAAAGTGAATCCCAATTAAATGAGGTGCATCTGCACTCAGGATAAGTTATGCTTTCATCCCTCCTCTAAGGAGAGCAAAAGGGCTCAAATTTGAGGTCCAAGTATGTGTCAGGCATTTGATATTAGGGTCTTTCACTTAATTCTCATAGGAGATTTATCACAAATTTCCCAATCAAGATTCAGCCTCATAGAAGTGAGCCTCCTGAGTGAGACTCTGTGGCTCCTAAGTGGGGAATCTAGGGCTCGAACCCAGGTCTTGCTGATCCCATGTTTTTCTCACCATCACTGGATACTTCCTTCTTATGCAAGGAGAGAAATGCAAATTCTACAAAAGAAAAATGGGCTTGTGGTCTAGACAAGCATCTTGGTTAATGTCTGGGGGTCATGTTAAAAGGTTAGAAAGTTGGTTTTGTCTGCTGGGCATGGTGGCTCATGCCTGTAATCCCAGTACTTTGGGAGGCCGAGGCGGGCGGATCACCTGAGGTCAGGAGTTCGAGACCAGTCTGGCCAACATGGTGAAACCCTGGCTCTACTAAAAATACAAAATTAGGTGGGCGTGGTGTCATGTGCTTGTAATCCCAGCTACTCAGGAGGCTGAGGCAAGAGAATCGCTTGAACCCAGGAGGCAGAGGTTGCAGCGAGCTGAGATTGCACCATTGCACTCCAGCCAGGGCAAAAAGAGCGAAATTCAAAAAAAAAAAAAAAAGTTGGTTTTGTGATGGCAGCTGTTGCTAATCAGGGTATGGAGTCGGGAGCTTAGGTCTAGGGTTGACCTCAGATCTTGACATGGACCAGGCTTTTCCCCTGTCTCAGTGCCTCATTTATGGTTCAGTTTCAGGCAGCAAAACTAATGAAAGATTTCCAACCACAGAAGCCGTCACTGGGAGAGCCAATAAAGATACGACAGATCTGGCAGGAGAACAAGATCCAGCCCAGGTGATGGGGTGTGAGGCTTGGTCTTAGCTACAGGTAGGTCGTTTCCCTTAGCTCCTGGATGACTCAGCTTGGCAGCCACCCAGACTTCTATCAGGACCCAGAGGTGCTGCCAGCTCTGGAGCCGTGTCAGGCCAGCTTTCTCTCCATGTCACCAGGGAATGGAGATTTTTCTGGTCTGCTGGGGCTTTTCCTAATTCTCCGTGGTCGGCTTGAGTGCTACTGTCCACCTGTTGCTCCGTCTAGGCTGCGTTGCCCTTATGAGCCGTCTTCACAAGGTACGTTTGGAGGATGTCAGGATGTCTTTCAAAGGATTTGTAGACATGCTTTAAGGTACTTACGGAGTCAATGTCCCCTTTGCTTCAAGCTTCTCTCCTACTGTAGGAAATAATGTCTACAGTGGTCCATTTCCAAGGCAAAGTGCCTCACATAGGCTTGGGCCCACAACCTGCGGATGGACAGGCTATACTAGACCCCTGCTGGTCAGGGCCCCCTTAGTTACCCCACCCAAAGCAAAGCGTATAGTCTAGAATGAAAGTTTACTAGCCTGAAAAATAGCTCGCTTTATCTATTCTTATCAGTTTGCCTGGCCACCTGGGTCATAAGTCAAATACTTGAAGAGCACCTTAGCTGACTATGATTGCAGTGCATTATGGGCCACAACAAACTGCAGCGAGACAACCCTAAAGTAAACACCTAAAAGCCCCAACCCAACGACCAATAGGTGATGTCTGGGAAGATTGTGACCCCCATAGTACTCAGCCTATGAGGAACCGGGGGAGGGACCTGCCCACTAGGGGATAAATTGCTTGTTGTAACTGTACTGGGTGTGCCTGCCTACCAGACACCAGATCTTGCAAGACTGTCATTAAAAGTCTCACTTCTGGCTGGGCGCAGTGGCTCATGCCTGTAATCCCAGACTTTGGGAGGCCAAGGCAGGCAGATCACCTGAGGTCGGGAGTTCGAGACCAGCCTGACCAACATGGAGAAACCCCATCTCTACTAAAAAACAAACAAACAAACAAACAAACAAACAAAAAACCTACAAAATTAGCTGGGCATGGTGGTGCATGCCTGTAATCCCAGCTACTCGGGAGGCTAAGGCAGGAGAATCACTTGAACCCAGGAGGCGGAGGTTGCGGTGAGCCGAGATGGCACCATTGCACTCCAGCCTGAGTGACAAGAGTGAAACTCCGTCACAAAACAAAACAAAAACAAAACAACAACAACAACAACAACACAAGTCTCACCTCTGCAATTCTCTAGGTCTCTAAGATCATCCTTTGGGTTTGGATAGGTGAGAGTGTTTCTCATACTACCCACACTGGTGGGCCCCGTAGGCTTCCTGGTTGGTCCAGGAGTGGATGCCTGATGCAGGCTGCACAAATCAGATTCTCTCTTCTGGAGATTTAGAATCGAGAACCAGTGGTTATCATAGGTTAGCCTTGGCTGTCAGACCTGGAAGGTGAGGAGACCCACAGCTGAGGGTGCCCTTTTGGGATAGGTGTCAAATCCTTGTACAAACAGAGAAACCAGACTGACAAGGGGGTGGGATGAAGGACCTGAAGGAGAAGCAGAGCCACAGAGGACCGGGCAGAGAGAGGGGCTGCCTTGGTGGGGACAGCCTGTAGACAGCGCCAACGACGTGGGGCTGGTGCTGTCCCCACTGTGGTCTCAAACACCAGACTAGTGCCCAGTCAGCACAGAGTTCAGGACAGTGGTGCAGCTGACACCCAGAAAGACACCACAGTGGAAAGCCTGGCCTGACGCTCCCAGCTCTCTCCCTGCCATGCACTGACTCCATGTCCTGTGAGGAGGAGGTGGGAGGAGAGTTTTATTAGGGGAATTCATTTGTAATAATTGCCTAAGTATTTGCTACTTAGGAGAACATGGATCTGCAAAGGGTCCATGACCCTTTGAGTCAGAGTTTCGCTCTTGTTGCCCAGGCTGGGGTGCAATGGCGTGATCTCGGCTCACTGCAACCTCCGCCTCCCAGGTTCAAGTGATTCTTATGCCTCAGCCTCCCAAGTAGCTGGGATTACAGGGGCACACCACCATGCAAGGCTAATTTTTGTATTTTAGTAGAGACGGGGTTTCACCATGTCGGCCAGGCTGGTCTCAAACTCCTGACCTCAAGTGATCCACCTGTCTCGGCCTCCCAAAGTGCTGGGATTACAGGCATGAGCCACCACACCTGGCCTGCAAGGGGTATTTTTAGGTGTTAGAAGCATCTCGAGGCATCCTTTCTCAACGTTTTCACACCACAGACCACTGAATGGGCATTTGGCACATTCATAGATCATCAATTGTAATTCAAAAAAAAGTAGAGTTTCATCAATGATTTTAAATTTAAAGAGAGTGTTTGAAACATTAATTATGTTCTCATATCCATGAGATCTTATTCCTTTCTTCCTCTCTCTCCCTCCCTTCCTCCTTCCTCTCCTCCCTCCTCCTTTCTTCCCTCCCTCCCTTCTCTCCTTCCCTTGCTCTGCTCCCTCCTTCTTTCTTCCCTCCCTCCCTTCTCTCCTTCCCTTCCTCTCCTCCCTCCTCCTTTCTTCCCTCCCTCCCTTCTCTCCTTCCCTTCCTCTGCTCCCTCCTCCTTTCTTCCCTCCCTCCTTTCTCTCCTTCCCTTCCTCTGCTCCCTCCTTCTTTCTTCCCTCACTCCCTTCTCTCCTTTTTGCTGCTGCTTTGCTGTTTGCTGCCATCAGGGCAGGGGTGGAGCAGTAAGTGGGTTCCACCCCCAGCCACACCGTGATTGGCTCAGGAGTGGACACGTGCCCTGAGCCAGTCTAATCCATGCTAACCTCAGGACCTTCCTGGGAATTGTGGGACACAGAGACTCTCTGTTGGTCCAGATAGGTGGGGCGTACTGTGGGCTTGGCGCTGCTGTAACAATTTTTCTACCACAGGAGACGCTGGTCTGAAAAGAAGGCAACGCAAGGAAGAGAACAGAGCCAAGGCACCTGCAGCGAGCCAGAGCCAGAGCCCTGACATCACAAATGCTTTAATTGGTTCCATTTATTGTTTAATCCACTTGAAATTGAATTTCTGTCATCCCCGACTGGAAGTGTACTGACCTGCATACTACCTGTGTTTCCTCACAGCAGGCTGAAAAGCTGTGCCAATATTGAGCTCATCCAGAATTAGACGAAGTTTGTATTCTTTTTATTACTTCCTTTAACCCTGAATCAGGGTCCAGAAGCATTTTGTTGACCATTAGCTCTTCTCTGTGAATAAAGCAGCATGAGGAACAACCTCTTTTATTCACAGAGCAAAGCTCTTCCCTGCTCAGCCACAGCGGCTTCAATTCTGGCACGGGTCCTGAAGTGCCATTTCTAGCACATGACTCACAAAGTAAATAATCTGTAAATGAAAAGCCTCTTATCATACTTTGGCACGAAAAACAAGGCGACAAGCCAGGCAGCATTTTCCCCTCATGTTTGAACCCCACATGCACCAAGGGCTGTTTTATGCCTTGCACATGAGGAGTTTGGTTTGCTCAAAAGCAAAGTATTGGCTAACATGTGTGTGCACTAGTAATTGCATTTCTGCTTTGTGTGCTCTGTTATCTGATAGAGGAGCTTTGTCAATATCCTTTGGATCTCTCTCCAAGCATAGTCTTCATTATGATCTGTGAGCTGATTTACGGTCTTCTTGGCAATTTTACGACTGATATCTAGGTGCATTTGCTAAGAGGACAGCAATTTAGAATGATGTTTCTGTAGCTTTAGTCTCCTCCGCACCTTTAATAAGAAGAATAATCAATTTTACATTAGAAAGTTATTTTGTGCTTATTCTGGAAAAATGGAATTGGTTGCTTTTTCTAAAGATAGTGAGAAACACTTTTTATGGCTCCAGACTACTATATATCAGCATTTTCATTTTAACAGTAATATATCGAGGACTAGGGGCAAATGGATTGCTTGTCCAATAAATGAAGTGTTCAAGTGTTCCTCACTGAACTTAGACTCACAATTTTCATTTATGGTTGCATGTGTAAAATCACCACTCAAGAACTTGTTTGTCCTTGAATATATAGTTTTGTGTTTCATAGTTATATTGCAGAACCATTTACTCATTATGTTTACAGTGCCCTTCTGAGGATTTATGCTGCCATTTTCATCATTACTTTGCATTTTATAGAACCTCTTTTGGGTCATTGATCCATTTTGGTGAATTGGAGATACAGTGTGACATATCTACTACAATAACCATGAAAATTAAAAAATAACAAACATAAACTATAACTTGCAAGCGAGAAGCCCTATGTGAATATGATTTATTAATATTTTGTTTTAAGTCTCTTTCCCCTGGTTCTCACCTATTGAAGCTTTTTGCTTTTCTGTCAGCCAAGAGGTGCCAGGTAGGTGAGGAGCATACTGGGTAACTGTGTACTCCGTGCCCAGGCCTACTCATGCCTCTGTGGGCTGGGCACTGATGCAAACTTCTGCCAGGCATGGCCCTCTTAAGTGGACAGGGGATAGAAAAATAACCTAGAAATGATGACAAATGTGGCTTCTTTCCAATGATCACATCTCTTCCCTTTTCCTTGGCTTACTTATTGGTTCAGACCTTCACAAAGAAGTTGACCAAGTGCAGTGACAGGATGATGTGCTGGTCATCATCCTGTCGCTACACTGAAACATCCCTTTCTCCCTTTTTGGGCCCGTGGTGGAGTCAGGCTTTCCTGCATCATTGAGGTTAGGTGTGAACAAGTGATTTGCTTTGGCCAATGAAATGGGAGTGAAAGTGACACATCCCTGCCAGGTACAAGCTTTAAGGGCCAGGGAACAACGTGCGTCATTACTGCCTTGACCCTGTGGTCAATGTTCCAGACAGGGGTATGTGTCAGCCTGTGTCCCTTAGTGAGGACTGGGTATAGACTGCCCCTCTCCACTTCATGGATATTTAACTTAAGCAAGAAAAAGGCTTCATGAACTTAAGCCACTGAGATCATGGAGGTTTGTTCCTGCAGCATAACCCAGCCTCTTCTGTCCAAAACAAGTGGGTACACAAATCCAAAAAGGACAGAAATTCCTTTGCCCAGTTCCCTTCCTGAGAGCTGACACTGACTGGCACCCAGCCTCAGCCCCAAGCCCAGGGCCCTCGCTTATAGACACTCATCTGTGTCCAAGTTTTGTTCTTCTAGTTGCCATTCTTCCATTTTCTGTTTGCCAGTAACACACCAAAAATGAGAGATTTTCTCAGTATTGGTATGGATTTTCAATTAACAACAACAAAAACAACAAAATACTCCCAATATAATAATTCTTATTTTTTTTTTTTGAAACAGGTTTTCGCTCTGGTCACCCAGACTGGAGTGCAATGGTGTGAACTCAGCTCACTGCAACCTCTGCCTCCCAGATTCAAGTGATTCTCCTGCCTCAGCCTCCCAAGTAGCTGGGATTACAGATGTGTACCACCACACCTGGCTAATATTTGTATTTTTAGTAGAGATGGCGTTTCGCCATGTTGGCCAGGCTGGTCTCGAACTCCTGACCTCAGGCAATCTACCTGCCTCGGCCTTCCAAAGCGCTGGGATTACAGGTGTGAGCCACTGCGCCCAGCCTCCCAATAGGAGTGTTTAAAAACACTCATTTTTAAAAACAAGGCCGGGCGTGGTGGCTCACACCTGTAATCCCAGCACTTTAGGAGGCTGAGACGGGCGGATCACCCGAGGTCAGGAGTTCAAGATCAGTCTGGCCAACATGGCGAAACTCTGTCTCTACTAAAAATACAAAAATGAGCCGGGCGTGGTGGCAGGTGCCTGTAATCCCAGCTACTCAGGAGGCTGAGTCAGGAGAATCACTTGAACCCAGGAGGCAGACGTTGCAGTGAGCCGTGATCACACCACTGCACTCCACTGTGGGCGACAGAGTGAGACTCTGTCTCAAAAATAAATAAATAAATAAATAAATAAATAAATAAATAAATAGAAACCAGAGTGTTGGGTCTAAGGGTGACAGTGGTAATTAAAACACAAAGATCAACGCACTGCTCAAAGATTCCCAGTGCGCGGCGCTGCTAGAGTCGCTGAGTCCTCACAACCCGGGCTCGTGGCGCGAGCCTGGTCCCACCCGGGCGGTGTTGGGAGTGTCGCGGCCCGGGGTGGGTGGGATTCAGGCTGCCGGGGGCGGGGGGCGGGGGTTGCCGCAGAGGGGCTGGGGAGGGCGGCACCCCCCATTGCCCCTCCTGGGCCCTGCGTCCCCTGGCGGGCTGCGGCCGGAGCAGATGGCAGCACCGGCGCTGGAGGTGGCAGATCCCCGGGAGTGAGCAGCGGGATAGATCACTGGCTGCAGGGCAGGGGGCGCTGTGAGTCGCCCTGGCCGAGCTGTCGGAGAGGAGTTTACTTAGCAGCTGGTAGTGAAAGGAGACGCCTGGGCAGATTGGAGCAGAATGGAGACTCAAAGCCGGGACTGGGGTGCCTGTTCTCACAGTCACTGACCCCCACCTGTTCGAAGACTGGCAAGATTCTGTGAATAGGAAGAGCCAATGATTCCCAGCAGAAGACGCAAAATTCTCCAGTGTCATAAACTGGATAGTATATGCAGAGTATGTGGAAAATGCTAGCTGGTTTGTTCCCCAAGCAATGCAAACACCATCGTCCCTTCCCTCCAAACCATGCCTTGTTTGTACCAAGGACTGCACAGAACTTGGGGTGTCACCGAGTGACAGAAAAAGGACCCAACACGGCGCAACCGCTCAGCCCGAGAGGCGGGTGTATTGTCGTCAACCAACATCTAAGTGACGCTTGCAAACTGAATTTGCCGTGCAGGGTTTCCAACAGCAGGCATGTTTTCCAGATGCTTTGAAATCCTCTTTTAAAAAAGTGAATAAGAGGCCAGGTGCAGTGGCTCACACCTGTAATCCCAGCACTTTGGGAGGCCGAGGTGGACAGATCACGAGGTCAGGAGTTCGAGACCTGTTTGACCAACATGGTGAAACCCTGTCTCTACTAAAAACACAAAAATTAGCCAGGCGTAGTGGCCCGCGCCTGTAATTCCAGCTACTCAAGGGGCTGAGGTAGAAGAATTGCTTGAACCTGGGAGGCAGAGGTTGCAGTGAGCCGAGATCATACCACTGTACTCCAGCCTGGGTGACAGAGCGAGATTCTGTCTCAAAATAAAATAAAATAAAAAAGTATACAAGGCTGGCTGAAGTGGCTCATGCCTGTAATCCCAGCCCATTGGGAGGCCGAGATGGGTGGATCACCTGAGGTCAGGAGTTCGAGACCAGCCTGGCCAGCATCAGGAAACCCTGTCGCTACTGAAAATACAAACGATTAGCCAGGTGTGGTCGTGGGCACCTGTAATTCCAGCTACTTGGGAGGCTGAGGCAGGAGAATTGCTTGAACCCAGGAGGGGTAGGTTGCAGTGAGCTGAGATCGTGCCATTGCACTCCATCCTGGGCAACAAGAGCTAAACTCCATCTCAAAAAAAAAAAGAAAAAAAAAGTACAATATTTTAATAAGCCAAAAGCCACCTTCTTTTTTTTTTTTTTTTTTTTTTGAGACAGAGTCTTGCTCTGTCGCTGAGTCTGGAGAGCAATGGCGTGATCTCGGCTCACTGCAACCTCCGTCTCCCGGGTACAAGCAGTTCTCCTGCCTCAGCCTCCCAAGTAGCTGGGATTACAGGCACCTGCCATCATGCCTGGCTAATTTTTGTATTTTTGTAGAGACGGGGTTTCAGCATGTTGGCCAGGCTGGTCTTGAACTCTTGACCTCAGGTGATCCATCCACCTCGGCCTCCCAAAGTGCTGGGATTACAGGCATGAGCCACCGCACCCAGCCACCACCTTCTTTTTTATGCATCTTAACTGTGCCTCTCTTCCTTGTATTTTGTGGGTGTCATTTGTCTTTTCACAGCATTCAAATGTTTCTGTCTATTTGACATCAGTCTGTGGTTTATTTGTAGCCTTAAAAGTCAGATCTGGCCAGGCGTGGTGGCTCACGCCTGTAATCCCAGCACTTTGGGAGGCTCAGGCAGGCAGATCGTGACGTCAGAAGATCGAGACCATCCTAGCCAATATGGTGAAATCCCGTCTCTACTAAAAATACAAAAATTAGCTGGGCATGGTGGCACATGCCTGTAATCCCAACTACTCAGGAGGCTGAGGCAGGAGAATTGCTTGAACCAGGGAGTTGGAGACCTGGCAACAGAGTAAGACTCCGTCTCAAAAAAAAAAAAAAAAAAAAATTCAGATCCACTTACTCTGAGATATTTTCCCCCATAACTTGTTTTTTCTTTCACAGTGCTGATGTGTTCAACAACATCTGAATAGTGGGAACTGGTGAAAAAGATCATTCTTGGACCCAAAGAAATTTTACATCCATTCCAAAACTTGTTTTATATAATTATAATTTTAATTTATAAATTTCAGATTTGGGCTAGTTTTGTATTGTCCAATAATTATTTTGACAAACGATTTACTTTGCTTTCTCAGGAATTTGTCAACTCATTTGTCTCATTTTTTTCTTTAAAAGTTTTTTTTTAATTAAAGACTTTTTTTCAAAAGCAGTTTTAGGTTCACAGAAAAATTTGAAGATACAGAGATTTCCCGTATGTTCCCTGCCCCATACATGCAGAGCAGCAGTTTTTAATTTTGATCAAGTCCAGCTCATCGATTATTCCTTTCGTGGGTCAGGCCTTTGGTTATTGTATTTACAAAGTCATTGTCATAACCAAACTTATTTAGGTTTCTTCCTATGTTATCTTTGAGGAGTTTTATACTTTTGCATTTTACAATTAGATCTATGATCCTTTTTGAGTTAGTTTTTATAAATGGTGTAAGGTCTGTATCTAGAATCACTTTTTCTTTTCCATATGGATGTCCAGTTGTTCCATCACCGTTTATTGGGCCAGGTATGGTGGCTTACACCTGTAATCCCAGCACTTTGGGAGGCCGAGGTGGGCAGATCACCCGAGGTCAGGAGTTCAAGACCAGCCTGGCCAACATGGTGAAACCCTGTCTCTACTAAAAATACAAAAATTATCCAGGCGTGGTGGTGGGTGCCTGTAATTCCAGCTACTGGAGAGGTTAAGGCGGGAGAATTGCTTGAACCTGGGAGGTGGAGTTTGCAGTGAGCCGAGATCGTGCCACTGCACTCCAGCCTGGGCGACAGAGTGAGACCCTGTCTCAAAAAAAAAAAAAAAAAAAGAGGATCTTTGTGTCTTAGTCTATTTGTATTGCTATAAAAGAATTCTCGAGGCAGGGTAATTTATAAAGAAAAGAAGTTTATTTGGCTCATGGTTCTGCAGTCTGCAGGCTATACAGTAAGCATGGTGCCAGCATCTGCATCTGGGGAGGGCCTCAGGCTGCTTCCACTCAGGGCAGAAGGCAAAGGGGAGCAGGTATCACATGGCAAGAGGGGAAGGAAGAGAGAGAGAGGGGGAAGGTGCCAAGCTTTTTTTAACAATCAGCTCTCGAGGAATGAATAGAACAAGAACTCATTCATTACCTCAAGGACAGCAGCAGGTTTTTGAGGAGGGATCTACTCCCATGACCCAAACACCTCGCACTAGGCCCCAACTCCAACATCAGGGATCAAACTTCAACATGAGACTTGGCTTTCAACATGAGACTTGGCAGGAGACCAAGCAAACCATAACATTGTATTCCCTTTGCTTTTTTGTCAAAGATCAGTTGACTGTTTATGTGGGTCTATTTCAGGGCTCTCTATTCTGTTCCATTATCTATTTGTCTATTTCACCAATACCACATGGTCTTGATTACTATAGCTTTTAAATAAGTTTTAAGTCAGCTAACTTCAGGCCTCCAACTTTCTTCTCCTTCACTGTTATGTTGCTATTCTGGGCCTTTGGCCTCTCCATATAAAGTTCAGAATGTTTCCTGATATCCACAAAATAACTTGCTGACATTTTTATTTAGATTGCATGGAATCCATAGATGAAATTGGAAAGAATAGACATCTTGGCAATATCAAGCTTTCCTAGCCATAAACATGGAATATCTTTTCTTTTCTTTTTTTTTTTTTTTGAGACAGTCTCACTCTATTGCCCAGGCTGGAGTGCAATGGTACCATCTCGGCTCACTGCAACCTCCGCCTCTTGGGTTCAAGTGATTCTCCTGCCTCAGCCTCCTGAGTAGCTGGGATTACAGGCACACGCCACCACACCTGGTTAATTTTTATATTTTTAGTGGAGACGGGGTTTTACCATGTTGGTCTGGCTGGTCTCAAACTCCTGACCTTGTGATCCACCCACCTCGGCCTCCCAGCATGCTGGGATTACAGGCATGAGCCACCGTGCCCAGCCATATCTTTTCATTTATTTAGTTTTTTATTTCTTTCATCAGTTTTATGGTTTTCATTATATCTATCTTGTACATATTTTGCTATATTTATATCAAAGTATTTCTTTTTTTTGAGTGCTAATGTAAATGGTATTGTGTTATTAATTTCAAATTCACCTGATCATTGCTGGTATAAAGGAAAGCTATTGACTTTTGTATATTAACCTTGTATCTGGCAACCTTTATATAATTGCTTATTAGTTCCAGAAGTTTCTTTTTGACAATTCTTTAAGATTTTGTATGTAGACAAATGGTTTGTGGTATGAATGTTTGGATCTTCTCAAAATTTATATGTTAGGCCAGGTGCGGCGGCTCACGCCTGTAATCCCAGCACTTTGGGAGGCCGAGGCAGGCAGATCACAAGGTCAGGAGATCGAGACCATCCTGGCTAACATGGTGAAACCTCGTCTCTACTAAAAATACAAAAAAATTAGCCGGGTGTGGTGGCAGGTGCCTGTAGTCCCAGCTACTTGGGAGGCTGATGCAGGAGAATGGCATGAACCTGGGAGGCGGAGCTTGCAGCGAGCCGAGATTGCACCACTGCACTCCAGGCTGGGCGACAGTGCGAGACTCCATCTCAAAAAAAAAATATATATATATGTGTGTGTTAAAAACCGATCGCCAATGCAATAGTATTAAGAGGTGGGGCTTTTGGAAGGTGATTAGGTCATGAGGGCTCCACTCTCATAAATGGGATTAGTGCTCTTATAAAAGAGGCCAGAGGGAGCATGCTTGCCCCTCCACCATCTATGAGGAATGGGCCCTCACCAGATACCAAATCTGCTGGCACCTTGATCTTGGACTTCCCAGTCTCTAGAACTGTGAGCAATACATTTCTATTTTTTATAAATTACTTAGTTTAAGATATTTTGTTATAGCAGCCCCAATGGATGAAGACAATGGTCATGTTATCTGCAGACAAAGACAGCTTTATTTCCTTGCTCCTGATCTGTATACCTTTTATTTCTTTTCCTGTCTTATTGCATTAGTTAGGACTTCCAGTAAGATGTTGAAAAGCAGTGTGAGAGAGGGGGCATCCTCGCTTTGTTCCTGATCTTAGTGGAAAAGCTTCTAGTTTCTCAATTTGCCTCAATTTTCACAGCTGGTATTTTGTCACTGGCTACTGGCTACCTGCTATGACTATTTCCCCTAATAAGTTAAGATTCGTTTCAATACAATGTATAACTCTTGAAGCTGGTGACTTTTAGGGAGGCATTGTTAAACAAATGCAAAGAGTAAATCCATTTAATCATGAAAGCTGAATTTGATTTAGCATGCTCAGTTGCCAACTCCCTTTATCCATAATCTCTGTTTGCATGGAATAATTTTGAAACCTATTTGCTTCAATGTTATTTTTTGAAGTATTTTCAGTTTTTGAATTCAGTGACACCTCTTCAATTAAATTTGCCTGTCTACCAATGACCACAGGATTGGACTCTAACCTTGCAAACTATCTGAATTTGCCTAGTGCTTGTATTCTGGGCAACTTGCAAACTTCCCAAGACTTCTATTTGTATAATGAAACAGGATACAGTTGTCACACTTTGAATCTGTGGTTATTTAATCTGATTCTGGAGCTCACTTGAGCACAATTAGAGGAAAGACTCTAAGAAGATTTAGTTTTTTTAAAAGAATGAGCCAAACATTTCAGGCTACAACAGTCAACCCTGTATAGATAACAAACAACGTCTACCATCTCAAGCCTCCCAAAGTTGCAATGCCGGGGCTGCCATTTGTGCTCTCTGAGTGGTGGCTGGACAAACTTGGGCAGCTAACCTTTACAATCCTACGTGCCTTCCAAATTAAAAAAAAAAGAAAAAAACAAAACAGACAAGAATTAGTGATTATAAACTCATACTTGCAGGCATGAGGTAGACGCTATCCTGCGTGTTTTGTAAACTGGTGGTATTTTACCAAGGGCTGAGGTAGGAGGAAATGGAAATTTGGTGTTTAATGGCTACAGAGTTTCCATTTGGGATGATGAAAAAGTTATGGAGGTGGATGGTGGTGATGGTTGCACAACACTGTGAATGTACTTAATGGTGAATTTGATGTTGTGTGTATCTTACTATACATTACTTTTGTTTTTATTTTTATTTTATTTTTTTGAGACGGAGTTTCACTCTGTTGCCCAGGCTGGAGTGCACTGGTGCAATCTCGGCTCACCGCAACCTCTGCCTTTCGGGTTCAAGCGATTCTCCTGCCTCAGCCTCCCGAGTAGCTGGGATTACAGGCGCGTGACACCACGTCTGGCTAATTTTTGTATTATTAGTAGAGACAGGGTTTCACCATGTTGGCCAGGCTGGTCTCGAACTCCTGACCTCAAGTGATCCACTCGCCTCGGCTTCCCAAAGTGCTGGGATTACAGCGTGAGCCATTGCGCCTGGCCCATGCCACACTTTTTAAAAAGGCCTTCTGTGTGCTGATTCCGCTGCCTGCTCAGCCCTGTTTCTGCTCCTCTTGGCCCTAAGGCCACCTCCCTGAAGCAGCAGCAGGTTGTAGTTTCTGGCCTCTCCTCTCCCACACCTGGCTTCTACTCGCCTCTCTCCTCTGCTCAGCTCTGCTTCCTGCCTGCCATGCCTTCCTCTTCCTCTTCACCTGCTCATTCCACTCCCATCTTTCTGACTTAGGAACTGAACATTTGGGAATCAGATGCCTAATGAAAACCAGCTGTGGGAGTCATAGACGGTCTCAGCCCTTCCCCTCTCTTTTCTTTTCATTTGCAGCCAAGTAGCCATTAAGTCAAAAGGCACAGGGCAGGATCTAGGGACCCTGGAATTAATTATTGACATTTACCTTGGCTTGGCCCCCAGCAGCTTTGATGCAAACTCCACCCTTGTTGGGAGCCCCATCCCCTGCCCCACACCACCCAAGAGCATTTATTTTCTTTTCCTTTTCTTTTTTTCTTTTTCTTTTTCTTTTCTTTTTTTTTTTTTTTTTTGAGACGGAGTCTCGCTCTTTTCGCCCAGGCTGGAGTACAGTGGCGTGATCTCGGCTCACTGCAACCTCCGCCTCCTGGGTTCAAGCGATTCTCCCTGCCTTAGCCTTCCAAGTAGCTGGGATTACAGGTGCCCGCCACCACGCCTGGCTAATTTTTTTGTATTTTTAGTAGTGACGGGGTTTCGCCATGTTGGCCAGGCTGGGCTTGAACTCCTGACCTCAGGTGATCCGCCCACCTTGGCCTCCCAAAGTGCTGGGATTACAGGCATGAACCACCATGCCCAGCCCTTAATAATGTTTTCTGATGATAAAAACAACACTCATTCATCATAGGCAATTTGAAAAGCGGAGAAAAATTGCAAAAGGAAATTATCCCTATTACCACCTAGAGATGGTGAATACTTGAATTTTTTGTTTAAACTTTGAATTTTATTTCAAATTGACAGAAAATTGCATAAAAAGAGGATCCATATACCCTTTACCCAGATTCATCAGCTGTGAACATTTCCCCGGTATGCTTTAACCCTGTGTTTGTTCTATCAATCATGTGTTTCTCATTCGGATTATAAAATTGACACTTTGCTTTATTCTAGTGTTCCTCAGCTTTGGTCTCTTTGGTGTTTGACCATGATTATGTGACAGATGGGGCCTGGCCACCGTGTCCCTGGCTGTACCCCAGGCCCCAGCCTAGCCCTCATTTGCACCATGGGGTGTGATCATCCCCAGCTCCCGGGCACCGTGCCATGGCAAAGTCAGGTGTGGCCATGCCAGGGCTGTGGGCAGCCTGCCAACAAGACTGCAGGTTCTGCCTTTATAGCAGGGCGTGCACCAGCGCTTCACTGTTCCTGCCTTCTGTCCTTGTGACCTTGTAAGATAAGGGCTTTAGGCAAGGAAAGTGCAGGTAGGAGCAAGGGAAATGAAGGAGATGTGAATGAAATAGTTCGATTCAGGTAGATCTGGGCATCACCAGGCCCGAGGAAAGGTGTATTTTCACTGATGAAGGAAACCATGTTTTTGTTGTTGTTGCTGTTGTTGTTTGTTTTTTGTTTGTTTGAGAAAGAGTCTTGCTGTGTTGCCAGGCTGGAGTGCAGTGGTGCACTCTCGGCTCACTGCAAACTCCACTTCCCGGGTTCAAGTGATTCTCCTGCCTCAGCCTCCCAAGTAGCTGGGATTACAGGGGTGCACCACCACGCCTGGCTAATTTTTGTATTTTTAGGAGAGACAAGATTTCACCATGTTGGCCAGACTGGATTTGAACTCCTGACCTCAGGTGATCCGCCCGCCTCGGCCTCCCAAAGTGCTGGGATTACAGGCCTGAGCCATCGCACCTGGCCGGAAACCATGTTTTAAGACATGTTTTAAATGCTGAAACCAAATGGCCAACGATCGTATCTAAAAGGGAAGATATAATCAGAGATTTTGAACCATCTTTTAGTTCCCTAGGAATGGAATCCTCCTGAAAATATGGAAGCTGAGTATTCTTTCTTTTTAGTTTTTTCAGCGACGTCGTGGATACAATTTCTTCAGACTTGTTCTACTTTATTCATGTTCTACATTATCAGAGATTCTGTGGATGCATCACTTTATTGACAGTTATAAGATTTTAAGCATTGTTAAATTAGATGACAGTTAGAATAGGAACAATCAGTAAGCTGGACTTAAGGGTTAGTAGAACACTCTTCTCACAGTTGACAGTGTACTCATAGGAAATGGTATAACCTTGGCTGAGGTACCTGCTTTTTGAGTTATAAGATGTGAAATAAGGACATTTTCTGTACATTTTTGTAAAGTTTGCTGAAGTGGTTTAAAACCCATTTTGACATAGTTTCGGTTCCACCTGAATCAGCATTCTGAAAAGAACATTCCAGAGGTTTCCTGAAACTTACAGAGCTGAAAAGCTAGTGTGCCTCCCGGAGTCGGGCTGGAGAAGCAGATTTGGGGGCTGCAGCAGAGGTGTCTTGGCTGGGGTGAAGGGCAGAGCCAGTTCCTGGAGGGAGGGAGCCCAGAGAAAGGGCGGGTGGCCAGGGCTGGGCTAGAGAAGACCTAGAAAGAGGCCAGGAGGAGAGGAGGAGCCTTTAGGGGAAGGAGCCGAGCTCACCACCCTGGAGGTCCCAGGAAGCAGAGAAAAGGTGACACTGACTCACTGCTGCAGGGTTCAGGAGTACCTGGGTCTCAGCTCTGCCCTTGAGTCCATCACGCTTCGCCTCTGTCTCTGAGTCTGGCCTCTGCGTCTTCCTGCTCCCATTCCCAGTTTCGTTTGCATTTTCTGTCCCAGGAAGCTCTCTTTGGTCTCTGGAGCTGTGTATATCTGTAGACAGCGGACACTGCTGTCACATGGCTGGGCCTGCCGCTTCTGTGGCTTGGTCACACTCACATGCACGCACGTGTGCATGTACATGTGCGCACATACACACATGCACACACGCGTGCACACATGCATGTACATGCACACAGGCACACACGCACACATGTGCATGCATGTATGAACACACACATGCACACACACAGAATCAGAAAAGGATCCTGCCCATAGCTCACCCCAGACTCCCCTGGGTGTCACATCTTGTACCACCCAAAGTCAGGGTGTCCCAGCCCTCTCCAGGAGGCCTTTGCTTCCCAGGCTCTGTCATTCCCAGAAGCAGGGGGCTAGCATGTGACAAGGAGTGCTCAGGCTCAGGTATGGTCAGTCTGGGCAGCAGGGACCAAATCCCAGTGGAAAGGCACAGGCCAGTGAGTGAGTGAAGGCCTGGTGTCCATCTGATGCTTCCAGAGGGCAGGGGCCAGCCTGGACTTATCTGCACCACACAGGGCCCCAGCCCAGGGCTTCCCACGGCATGGGTGAACTGGGTCAGGTGGGCTTCACAAGGTGTGGGAAGAGAAAAGACGCTGGCCTGGGAATTGGCCACCTGGCTTTCTTTCCTGGCCCTATGGAGGGAAGGGAAGGAACATTGAACTCCCCCAAGTCAGGCCCTGGACTGAGTATCCCACTCAACCGTAGAAGCCATCATGCTGGGAAGTGGTTTTATCCCCGTTGAAGAGAGAAGGACACAGTTCCACTGAGAGGTGAGGTTGTGATGAATGTGTGCATAGGTGTGTGCGTGTGGGTGTGGGTATGCGTGTGTGCATGTGGGTGCGCATGTGTGCATGGGTGGGTACATGTGTGCATGGGTGTGTGCATGTGTGTGCATGTGTGAGTGTATGCATGCCTGTGTGTAAGTTGGTGTGCATGCATGTGTGCATGCATGTGAGTGCATTGTGTTCACGTAGGTGTGTGCATGGGGGTGTGTGCATGTGAGTGTGTGCATGCGTGTGAGTGTATGTGCGTATGTGGGTGTGTGCATGTGTGTGAGTGTGGGTGCATGTGTGTGTGCATGTGGGTGGGCGCATGTGTGGGTGTGTGCATGTGTGTGCATGTGTGTGTAGGCATGTATTGAGGGGCTGGGAAGTCTAGTCAAGGTGGGGATATGTCCTGGTCCTGTTGAAAGTCTCCCTGCAGCACCTCTGTAGACACTGATTGTAGGGAGAAGATTGAGAGTCAGAAGGTTCTCCACCATCCCAGTGAGAGGTGATGGTGCAGGCTGTGGGGACAGAGATTAGCAGGCGAATAGAGATAAGTTTGGAGGTGGCATTGGCAGGACTCAGTGATGAACTGGGTGTCAGGAGAAAGAAGAATCCTGGTAACACCTTGGGCTCGGGCTCAAGTTCACTGCTTGCTGGGTGAATGCTGGTGTCCTGTGTAAAGTTGGTGAAGTCTGAGGAAAAATACATTTTTTGGGGGGAACCCACAAGGAATCAGGAATGTGAATTATGATGCCCATCAGATATCGAGAGTGGATGCCCAGTAGGAAGTGGGTGTCCGAGTCTCGGGCTGAGGTGAACTCCAGGACCGGAGAGGTGAGTGGTGTGCACATGGGGCTGGCCGATGTCTCCTGGGAGAAGGTGGGAGACACAAGCGGGGAGGACCCCCAAGTCTGGTACTGGTGTTTACAGATCCTGGAGAAGAGGAGGAGCTACTGAGTGAGCAGAAGAGAGAAAGCCGCGGGCCAGGGGTGTCACCAACAATGAGAGAGGAGGCGGCTCAGGAAGAAAGTGTGTTCAGCCGGGTCATCTGCTGCCGGTGGAGGGGCAAGATGAGAACTGAAAACTATCTCTTTCTCCTGGCAACCTGGAGGTCGCTGGTGGTGTGGCCAAGAGCAGTTTTCTTGGAGTGCTGGGGAGGGGACAGGAGCCAGATTGCAGGGGGATGAAAGTGAACAGGAGGCAGGAAACTGGGACAGAACATGTAGAAAGATTTTATATCTATAAATCATATATAATTTTTTTCTATGAAGGGATGCCAAAAATGGAGGAAAATGTGGCTCCACAGGGTGGAGATAGCAGTCCACGTGGCTTGCTGATGGGAAGGAGCCTCCAGTAGGGGCGATGGTGTGGAAAGCTACAGAGGGAAACCCACTGAAGGAGAGGCCAAGCCCTGAGCAGGAGCAGAAGGCTGGGCTTTGACAGGGCACAGACTATGACAGGCCGCGGAGTCAGGAATTGTGTCTGTTTTTGTTTGAGTCTGTATCCAGCTCCTAGAATAGCACCTGTCACATAGTAGCTGCTCAGTAAAAACAATGTTGCATGAATGAATATGGACACCAAAGGAGGCAGGGTTTTAGAGGTGGAGTGAAGGTGAGTGTGATCTTTTCTGCTTTTTGGTGCTCAGTGACGGCTGAGGTAGGGTCATGGGCTGAGGACTGGGAGGGGATTGGCTGGGAACGGGTGGCTGCGGGAGCAGCTGTGCAGGAGAGGAGCTGTGCTCACTGTGCCACGGGAATGCCAGGAGGATTCATTTCTCATCCACTGGACAACACCAGCTGAATCGAGGCCCATCTTTCCACCCCTGAATTGCAGCTCCACCTTGGTCATATACCAGCTTCCCAAATATCCTTGATTCTGTTTGTGTGTGGCATTTTCCTCATCTCTATTTCTGCTCCTGGTGCATATACTACTCTTTTGATTAAGGTAGCTTTATAGCATTCCTAGTTTCTTTTTTTTTTTAGACGGAGTCTCACTCTGTTGCCCAGGCTGGAGTGCAGTGGCGCAATCTCGGCTCACTGAAACCTCCGCCTCCCAGGTTCAAGCAATTCTCTCGCCTTAGCCTCCCTAGTAGCTGGGATTACAGGTGCACGCCAGCATGCCCGGCTAATTTTTGTATTTTTAGTACAGACAGGGTTTCACCATGTTGGCCAGGCTGGTCTCAAACTCCTGACCTCAGGTGATTCCCCCGCCTCGGCCTCTCAAAGTGCTGAGATTACAAGCGTGAACCACCATGCCCGGTCAGCTTCCCTAGTTTCTGATATATTGTAAGTACCCCCTCATTTCCTTCAATCACAATTATTCTGTCACTTGGACTTAAATAACCCCTTTACTATTTTAAAAAAAGAAAGAAAGCTAAGAGCAGTCATGGTGATTCTATTTGCATTTGTGTTGTATTTCTGTCTATCAATGTATTTGGGATATTTTATGTCCATTAGTAAAACTGTTCCCTTCTTTCAAAATACAGGCTTTGAAACTTTGTTTTCTTTCAAAAATGTTTGTATTGGAGTATAACTTAGAGTTAATTGCAAAAGCTTAGGTTTGCAGCTGATGTAACCACCGGCCAGATGGGGTGGAGGCTTTCTCCAGAATCTCGGGTGGCTCATGCATGTCATTCGACTTGTTCCCCCTCCACTGGAAACTGGTGTTCTGACTTCTATTATCATAGATTGATTTTGCCTGTTTTTGAACTTCATAGAAATTATACAGTATGAATTCTTTTGTGTGTGACTTCTTTTGTTCAATATTACTTTTGTGGGGTTCACTGATGCTTTACATGCCAGGAGTTCATTCATTTTTATTGCTGTGTAGTATTCCACTGATGGAGAGAGTACAATGTATTTACCATGTATAACATATTCACAATATATTTTAATATATATTTTAAATTATAATATATTAAAATTACATTGTATATAATTTATATATTAAAATAATTTTATATATTATAATATATTTTAATGTATGCCATTGTTGCTGGACAGACCGAGTTATTTTGAGTTTTTGGCTGTCATGAATAAAGCGAAATGAACGTTCTTTTTTTTTTTTTTTTTGGAGAATCTCGTTCTGTTGCCCAGGCTGGAGTGCAGTGGCACCATCTCTGCTCATTGCAACCTCCACCTCCCGGGTTCAAGGGATTCTCCTGACTCAGTCTCCCGAGTAGCTGGAATTACAGGTGCATGCCAACACGCCTGGCTAATTTTTGTACTTTTTTTTAGCAGAGATGGAGTTTTGCCATGTTGGCCAGGCTGGTCTCAAACTCCTGACCTCTGGTGATCCGCCTCCCTCAGCATTCCAAAGCGCTGGGATTACAGGCGTGAGCCACCGCGCCCAGACTGTGAACGTTCTTATGCAGCCTTTTGGTGGACATAGCATCCATTTCAGTTGGATATTATAATACCTAGGAGTGGCATTGCTAAGTCATGGAGTAGATGCTTGTTTCATTTTAGTAGCTGCAACTAAACATTCCATGCTGCCCCTTTTATGCTACCATCAGCAATGTAAAAGAGTTCCATCCTTGACAATATTTGGTGTTGTCAGTCTTTTGGATTTTAGCCATCCTGGTGGGGAGGGGCTAGTGGTATCTCACTGTGGTTTTACTTTACATTTCTCTGATGATTAATGAGGTTGACCACATTTTCATGGGTTCACAGGCCATTTTGATATCCACTTTTGTAAGCTGCTCCTTCAAGATTTTGGCCCATTTTATAAGGGGCTCTTTTTCTTACTGATTTTCTGGAGCTCCTTATATATTTGGGAGATAAACCCTTTGTTAGGTAGATGTAGTGCAGACATCTTTTCCCAGTCTATGATAGGCCTTTTCACTCCCTTAATGGTGCTTTCTGATGAAAGTCTGTGCTTTTCTTACTAATTCCTGGTTATCGTATGGTTGTATTTCATTGTGGATGAGGTTAAAAGTTGTTGATATAACACACACTAGTTAAGACAACATCGTGGAGAAGGGAACACGGTGCAGAGGATTTTCTCCTCTAGGCTGCTTCCGGTTTTCGGAGTCAGTCATACCGACCCTCTGGTTTTAGTTCCTTGGGTGGTTTCCTCGGGGAACCACTATTTCTTGATTTACTAGCTCTTGATGGTATCTACTGCCTTCCCTCCGCGAATATGAGAGTTTCACTCTTATAATTCTCCAGAACTTCCCCTCCCCTCCTCTCCCCTCCCCATGTAGTTGCATCAGTGCCCTCAGGTCCCCCGTGGGCAAACGCCCACAGCTTCAAGCGCTTGCTGAAACTCAGCAAGAAACAGAATCACTTGACTCAACCTTGTGAATCAGCCGCTGACACTTCCCTCGCTCCTCTTCCAGCCTCCCTCCTCATTCCATCTTGACCTCTTTCACTTTCGCCTTCACATTATTAAGGTTGAGAATGTTTATATTAATTTTGTGAACATATCTCAGCCTCCCATGTCCTGTCTATAGATTGAATCTAAATGTTGAAAACCCAGTCTTTGGGGTTTACATCACCGTACTTATAGGAACGTGCATCTCACCAACCTCGGTCATGATGACTTCCCTCTCCCGAACCTTCCTGTGTTAATGCTGTTCCAAAAAACATCTTCTTCATGTGGCAGCCAAATGGTTCCGCCTTTTTGATTTTCCACCGATGATGCTTACAATCGTGCCATGATCTTGTTGGCCTCCTCCTTGGACCATGGCTGTAGAGTGTGGAAAGGTGTTAACTCTTCAACCTTTTCTGTCTGTCCAGTGCAGAAAAGGGTTAACCTTTCCACTCTGTGAGCCGCCCCCCATGTTTCCTTTTTTTTGAGATGGAGTCTCACTTTTGTCACCCAGGCTGGAGTGCAGTGCCACGATCTCAGCTCACTGCAACCTTCGCCTCCCGGGTTCAAGTGATTCTCCTGCCTCA
Organism: Pan troglodytes; assembly: GCF_028858775.2. Classification (NCBI taxonomy): domain Eukaryota; kingdom Metazoa; phylum Chordata; class Mammalia; order Primates; family Hominidae; genus Pan; species Pan troglodytes. Next base: position 40,946,688 of record NC_086016.1, read on the forward strand.
GCCTCCCAAGTAGCTGGGATTACAGGTGCCTGCCACCACACCTGGCTAATTTTTGTATTTTTAGTAGAGACAGGCTTTTGCCATGTTGGCCAGGCTGGTCTTGAACTCTTGACCTCAGGTGATCCACTTGCCTCGGCCTCCCAAAGTGCTGGGATTACAGGTGTGAGCCACCGCACCCAGCTTCCCCCACGTTTCTAGGTAGCCATGGTTAGTTTCTTTTGCTTGCAACCAAAGATCCCTAATAGGTAGAGAAGGTGATCCAAGATTCCAGGAAACAGGAAACAGAAGGAACGTGCCGTGGGGAGATGAAACAGAAGCTCGGGGTGAGACCAGGGCAGCACTGACCGCTCCACAGCACTTGGCTGTGTAGCTGCTCTGGGTTGGACTCACCTGCCCAGCATCCCTTCCTCTGCTGCCTTTGGGGAACCGCCTCTCCTTTGATTGTCGTCTTGATGGGTTCGTGGACAGACACCCCAGGCCCCTGCCCTCTCCAGGACTAGGGCCAGTTCAGAACCCAAACCCAATCTGACTCCCCTGGAGCTCTGACTCTGAACGAAATAAGACAAAACCAGAAAACACGGTCAGAGCAATGTGGATCCCAGTGGTTGAGCCCTCCAGGGCTGTGCATGGGTTCCTGCTCCTGGACCCTGCACTATCACTCGTTCCTGTGCTTCCTGAGCCCAGATTCTGTAATTTACCCTTCAACCCCGTGAGCTCTGTTATGTTTCTGCTATGGTCCACTTCTTTTGCTTGAAACCGAAGATCCCTAATGGATAGAGAAGGTGATACGAGATTCCAGGAAACAGGAAGCAGAGGGAATGTGCTGTGGGGAGACAGAGGCGCCACAGCCCCCTATCGGTGACACCTGGCTCCAAGCAGTTTTTTTCTCTGGTTCTTGAGCCTCTCTCCTCCCCGACTCACCCTCCCTCCCTGAAGGTGTCTTCTCCGCTTTTGCCTTTGGGATGGCCTCTTCCTTCCCCTTTTCTGGTCTCCTTCCCTCTGGGTCCCTGCCCTGTCCGAGGCCTCAGTGCTCCCTTCTCTGATGATGCCTCCCAACGTTGACTCCAGCTGAGCTTCTCAAAGCTCCATCTCCTGGCCAAGAACATTCAGTGTCACCTTCTACCCTGTGCTGACTCCTTCCTGCTTGGTCCTGTTGCCTTCCTGTTTGGCCTTTTGGTCACACTTGTCTTTCCTCAGTGGGGGCTTTGGAGCCCAGCAGACCTAACCTCAAGTCGGGTTTCTGCCTTTTCTGGGCTGTGTCTTTGCACAGTGGCTTCACCCATAAAACGAGGGTCATGACGCTTGCCTTCACTGCAAGGAGACTGTAAAAGTTGAATAGGAGCCTGTGTGTGGAGTGCAGACACAAAAATGATCAATGTTCCTCTATAAACAAAAACAGAGAAAAAAATCCTCCCAAGACCCTTTACCTCCACCTGTTGTGAATCTAAAGGTCTCTTGCTGCTGTGTTTTTGAGCATAAATCTGTTTATTAATTTATCTCTAGGTCATTTCTCTCATTTCCTTCCTTCCTTCCTCCCTCCCTCCCATCCTTCCTTCCTTCCTTTCTTCCTCCCTCCCTCCCTCTCCTTCTCCTCTCTCCCTCCCTCCCTCCTTCCCTTCCTTCCTTCCTTCCTTCCTTTCCTTCCTTCTTTTTCTTTCATCTCACTCTGTCATCCAGGCTGGAGTGCAGTGGCATGATCATGGCTCATTGCAGCCTTGACCTCCTGGGCTCAAGTGATCCTCCCACCTTTCAGCCTCCTGAGTAGCTGGGACAAGAGGCACGCACCATCACGCCTGGCTAATTTTTGTATTTTTTGTAGAGGTGGGATTTCACCATGTTGCCGAGGCTGGTCTCGAACTCCTGTGCTCAAGCGGTCAGGCCTCCTTGACCTCCCAAAGGACTGGGATTACAGGCGTGAACCACCACGCTCAGCCCTTTCTCTAGGAATTGTGTGTGAGCTGACAAGATTTCAGTGTGTGCCTAGCCCATCCTTTTGAAGGCTAGGGTTGTCGGTGGTTCTCAAAGAGGGTCCAGCCTCTTGATACCTTGGTCTTAAAGCTCAGGAATCTCGAAGAATTAACACAGTCCTCTGTGTTCACTCCATGTTCCGCTCACAGGGGCTGCTTACCACCCATGCTTCCCTTTTGCCCTCCTTCCCCTCTCCTGGGATTGGAGAGCTCATGGAAGCACCGATTCTGCATCTCATCAGGGCACCTGCTGGGGACCACTCAGGAAGGGTGTGGGAAGGTGGCCTTCAGCCGCTGCTTCAGATTTGACTCTGAGAGCAAGGGGGTGGGAAGATCTCGGCTCTCTTTAGAACACTGCTGTGCCATTAGTCTCCTGAAAGTCACACAGGTGGCAAATACACGCCCCAGGTTGGGCTGTCTCTCGGCTCACCTATGGGGCCCTCGCTGAACAGAATTGACTATGACACGTTCAATATCATGCACTCAGACGCCTCTGCATGTGAGACCCCTTGTGTCATGATTGCCTCTGCCATTCACAGCCCTCCAGCCTGGCTGACTCCTATCTGCCTTTAGGATTCATTTCAGGGAACACCTCCTCAGGGAAGCCTTCTCAGATAGCCCTGTCCCCTCTGGGTTGTGTGAAATGCCCCAGCTCTAAGCACCCCCACCTCCCCAGCACATTCCCCTCATCATGTGGTGGCCACCCATTTTACCCAGGGATGAAACTAGACTCTCAGTGTCTTGAGGACAGAGTTGGTGGCTATTGATCTGTAGGGAGCGAAGAAAAAACTTCCCCTTCGCCCTCTGAAGTTTTGCTGAAAGAGGAACTCACAAAAGGCAGACAACTTGGCCAGGTGCGGTGGCTCACCCCTGCAATCCCAGCACTTTGGGAGGCCAAGGCGGGCGGATCACCTGAGGTTAGGAGTTTGAGACCAGCCTGGCCAACATGGTGAAACCCCCTCTCTACTAAAAATAGAAAAAATTAGCCAGGTGTAGTGGCAGGCTCCTATAATCTCAGTTACTCAGGAGGTTGAGGCAGGAGAATTGCTTGAACGAGGGAGGCGGAGGTTACAGTGAGCTGAGACTGTGCCACAGCACTCCAGCCTAGGCAACACAGCGAGACTCCATCAAAAACAAAAACAAAACAAACAAACAACAACAACAACAAAAACCAGACAAATTGGAGAAAAGGCATGCATGTTTTATTTAACATCTATGATGGAGCCTTCAGATTGAAGACCAAAAGATACAGGGGAAGTCATCCATTTTTATGCTTAATTTCAACCAGGTATGGGCAGCTATGTAGAAATATAATTGGACAAAAAGGGTTTGATCTAATGCTAACAGACTGAGGGGGAAATCCGGCAGGGCTTGTCTCTCTAGATTCTTCTTGGCCTCTTTGAGCAGCATTCCTTCCTTCTGGGTGTGGGGCAAGGCCCTCTCTGGACTGGGAGTCTTATGACCTACAGTCAAAATAGGTCAGAGAATTTCTTCTTTCTTTCCTGCTTGCTTGCTTGCTTGCTTTCTCTTTATTTTCTTTTCTTTCTCTCTTTCTTTCTTTCTTTCTTTCTTTCTTTCTTTCTTTCTTTCCTTCTTTCTTTCTTTCTTTCTTTCTGACAGGGTCTCACTATGTTGCCCAGGCTGGAGTACAATGGCACAATCTTGGCTCACTGCAACATCCACCTCCCAGGTTCAAGCAATTCTCCTACTTCAGCCTTCTGAGTAGCTGGGATGACAGGCACCCGCCATCATGCCTGGCTAATTTAGATATTTTTAGTAGAGACAGAGTTTTGCCATGTTGGCCAGGCTGGTCTCGAACTCCTGACCTCAGATGATCCACCCACCTCGGCCTCCCAAAGTGCTGGGATTACAGGCATGAGCCACTGCACCCAGCCCAGAGAATTTCTTTATGAACAGTTTTTATATAGAAAGGCAGAGAGAAAGTTAGAATAATATTTTTGGGTTTTATGGCTGGTTTGGGGAGAAAAGTAATATTTTTAGGTTTTATGGCTGTTTGCAGGGTGGGGGTGGAAAGGGGATTCGACTTCCTACGGCCAGCTTAGCAAGAGAATGAGACTGAGGACAAAAGGGCATGCAAAGTTCAGAGAAAAGCTATTGCTTCTGAGGCTGCTTCTCAGGCCTTCATTTTGAGATATTGTTTTCTGCGTCCCAACATGTTCTTTCACTGAGTTTTCCCCAAACATTGAAAAAGCACTGACCATGTGCTAGGAGTTCAAAACCAAAAAGAGGGGTTGATTTTCGTCAAATGGGAGATACTTTCAAATGTGTGGCTCATGGCAGGGAAATGAGAGCACTGGGGACTACTGGAACAGAACCGCCTGGCCCGGGAGAATCCAAGGAAGGCTTCCTGGAGGAGGAATGGCAGAGCGGACCTCTGCTACTGCAGCAGGAATGCCCCCAGCTGCTGCTGGGGAAGGGCTTTTGTTGGCTGGGTTTGCCTTTGGGGCAGAGTGGCTGGCTGCTCCCCCTGCCCAGCGAGGGTAGTTCTGGGGAGAGTTGCCACGCTCGGACCCCATTTCCCATCATCCCCAACCCTTTGCATTGGTTCTTGCCAGCAGATGTGAAGATAAAAAGCTGGCCGGACTTCCCACTCTCCTTCCGCTTCTATCCCTGTGCGCTGAGGCCTCCGAGGAGCCCTCTGAGGCTTCTGATTTGCGACCTGGAGGAAATTGCCCGTGTGCTCGGAGGAATGCCTGCGTGACACTCTTGTGTGAGGGAGAAATAGACATCTTTTGTATTAAACCACTGCAGTGTCGGGGTTTATTTGTCCCCTATGCAGTGCCTCTTACTTCACCAGCACCCAGCCTACCAGATCGCTTGAGCTCTGAACCTCTGGTGGAGCTGAACGGCGGGATTAGGAAGTGATACCAGTCTTTGAAAGTCTCCCTCACTGAGTCACTCGATCCTCATTCACTCAGTGCTCATAAGCCGAATACCTGGCGCTGATGATGCAGAGATGACACTGCCCTGCTCTTACAGGAGGTACAACCCAGTGGAGAGAACAGGCGGAAAGTCCAACAGCCACGCCCCCCTCTCTCTACTCACTTTCTCCCAGGGTCTTCCTGGGCTGATGTTTCCTAGAGAGTTGAGGGAGATGTTCCAAGCTGAGCAGGTGAAAGGGACAGTACCAGGGAGAGGGCCATCGGCCAGAGAGGTCAGCGGCAGGTAGGATCAGGGACATGTTGTAGGTGGAGGAGAGACATTGGTCCTGGGGCTGCTAGGGGCTGAAGTGCTGATGTTAACTGCCGGGATCACTGTCAGCCAATCAGGGCTGCCACGTACAGTTGCTCAGCCTCGCACTGCTCAGGGAGGATGAGTAGAGGCTGGCACCTGGAGAAATGTGTCTGTACAGAGCAGGGGTACTTTTCTCTGACCATCACAAACATGCCAAATGAGTCAGGTGCCTTGATACCAGTGAACTCAGGGTCAGCACTTAAACTCATTGCTTATTAGTGACGAGACTTCACAGAAGTAGGGGTGAGAAGTGGGGGTGAGGGTAAGAGGAATAATGGAGCCACTTCTGCTGCTGCACATGAGTGGCACCTTCTTGCTTAAGCCTCATGGCAGCCATGTGGGCGAGGGGTTCTTCTGGTGCGGGGGAGGGAGTTAAGGTTAGGTGGCTTGCCTAGATCTATATTCGGGACATCTCAGAGCCTCAGCCTCCCCATCCATGTAATAGCAATTGATCGACTCCCTCTGAATAGGGTGAACCTGTGTCCCTTTTGCCCTGGATGGGGATGCTCTAGGCCTGCTGTCCCTGCCATGGGTGACAGCACCCCTGTCACTCTTGAAAGGGTCCAGGTTCAGATGAAAAGTGCCACAGTGACCCTACTTCCAAGGCAAGGTATGAGGCTAGAAATGACCAATTGCCAGAAAGAGCTTGCCAGGGCAAAGGCATCGCCTGGCAACATAGTCAGGGAGGACAGAGCCTGGGAGGGAAGCGCTGGGGCTGCCCAGAGAGGCATCTATCCAGGAAGCTGCACAGAAGGGGCTGAGGGTGCAGCTGAAGGACAAGCACCTGAATTCAAACTCTGACCTCACTCACAGAGCTCCCCGCTGCTGGCCAGCCCTGGTCAGACGGGACAGGCCAGGCAATAAGAGGAGAGCCAGCAGCGAGTCTCCCTGTTGGAAAGGAGCCACACATGTGTAGTCAGGGGGCCTTGGGAGCAGCCCTGTTCCCACCCCTTCCGGATTCCACCCACTACAGAGGGAGCCCAGGTGGGAAGGGTTCCACATGGAGGATGGACTCTGCCCCTGGACAGCAGCCCCCACCTCCCAACCTCAGCCATGGTGGGCACTGGTGCTCTCTTGCCTTTCCATCTGCAGAGCCTGAAGCCCCTGGGTCCAGCCTCCCGGCCCTGGTCACCCTGGACGACAGGATTGTCCAGAAAGGGCAGCCTTCCCCAGGTCTCCCCTCGGCAAACTTCTGCTCACATATCTGGGGCCAAACTGTGCCACAACGTTGACAGTGACTATATGGGCCTGGGGGAAAATAATTATTTAGTGGAGGGGATTAGAAGAAGCAGTGAGAGGGGATGGCGCAGGAGGGCAGGAAGAAGTCTGGCAGCCGTTTAGGCCCGAAGGGAAGAGCTAGTAGACTCAGATCCATGGAGAGATGGAAGGAAAGGAGAAGAGAGGAGGGAGGAGAGGGGCAGGGCAGGGCTGCAGGCAACTGCAGGAGGACAGGAGGCAGTGGACACGAAGGAGCCAGGAGGACAGGGGCGTGGGAACAGAGGGAGCTGGAGGGAGGTCTGCGGCTGTGGGGACCAGCAGAGCTGCCTGAGGGGCTGAGTAGGGTTCGGTCATTACACACAACAAGATCCAGGCCCGCAACCACGCACAGAATCCAGGCTCTGCCCCCACATCTGCTCCTGCAGACGCGGCTCTCCTGCTGGTCACCTGGTGGCCCCCAGAGGGATGGCTGGCCATCTCCAGGCACTGGGCCTCATCCCAGGGAGGAAGAAAGAGGTCATGGCCAAGCTGTGAGTGAGCCCCAGGGGACAGGGGGCCTGGGCCCTTGGAAGGTGGGGTTCTGGGGGACAGTGGTCAGGTCTCCCTGAGACCCGCCCTGTGACATGACTAACTGTGGGGTTCTTTCACCAGGGTGAGCCCCTCTTGCCCCCCTTACACTGGCCCCTTTGCCCAGAATGACTGCACAATTTTTATCACTTACTTCCAATGAGTGGAGTCAGGGCTGTTATCAAACCCAGAGACACAAGCAAAGGGCAGGGCGTCACGTGGGGGTGGTGAAGGCTGCTGTGGGAACCCTTCAAGCCTGGCTGCCATGAGGTGCCAGGGCAGGAAGCACACTGTCCCTCCTTAAGCTCCCACAGTGTGCCCAGCCCTTGATGGAAGTCTCAATTTAATTATAAATGCAGGCTTGAGGTTGCCAGTATCAATCATCTACCCAACTAATCTATAAACGAGTGCAATCACATTAAAAATGTTGATAGGGCTTTACTGGAACCTGACAAGCTCGTCATTGCATTCATAGGACTTGGATCCACTCATTTGATTTTGAAAACTACGAGAGATAAAGAGAGTTGAGGTAGAAAATGTCAATACATGGCTGGGCATGGTGGCTCATGCCTGTAATCCCAGCACTTTGGGAGGCTGAGGCAGGCAGATCACCTGAGGTCAGGAGTTCAAGACCAGCCTGGTCAACATGGTGAAACCCCGTCTCTACTAAAAATACAAAAATTAGCTGGGTGTGGTGGTGCACGCCTGTAGTTCCCAGCTACTCATGAGGCTGAGGCAGGAGAATTGCTTGAACCCAGGAGGCGGAGGTTGCAGTGAGCTGAGATCACATGACTGTACTCCAGCCTGGGTGACAGAACAAGACTCTTGTCTCAAAAAAAAAAAAAAAGAAAAGAAAAGAAAAGAAAAGTCCATACTATTTTAAAGCTATAACAATTGGAAGAGTGAGCTGTACAAAGTCTCAATACAATTATAAAGCTACAACATTCAGAAGGGTGTGTGTAGGAGGGTGGACGGGTGCTCAGAAGAAAGCTCTAAAGCCACAAGGAGAAATTTCACCCCCTTTGGACTGGACATGGGCTGGGCTCTGGCAAATTGCACAACGCAAGGTGCTGACATTATTGCCCACTAGGTCACATTGCCTAAGAGTAGCAATTTATAAAATCTCATTAGAGAGTGCCTGTGTAAATTCTTTATTTCTGGGCCACCCGTGTACTTCCTCATTAGTAAGGAGGAGAATTAGGTGAAGCTCATGGTTGTGGATTGCTGCAGTTTGCACAGACTTTACAAAAAGAGCTTCAGCTGGTGTCCTGCCCCTCTAGGGCACTCACTGGGGCTTTCACGCTGGCATTGGAAAAGTGGGCATCGGCAAGTTCCGTGGCTGAAGAGGAAAAAGAAAAGCGAGCTTTCACCCGCCCTGGGTGACGTGTGAATTCTAAAGTGTGTCCCCAGGAATATTGGGAGACCTCAGCAGTTTACACTTGGTGGGTTGAACAGGGTTTGTTAGTATGAATTATTCATCCAATATTGAACACCTACCTGTGCACAGCACGCTTGCCCAGTGAAGAGGGCAGGGCTGCTGTTCCTGCTCTGTGCCCGGGTGGGAGGCAGACACAGGGGCTGTCATGGGAGAAGCTGGGCTCAAACAGCCCATGAAAAGGGACCCATGCACAGGCACAAAAGCCCCGAGGAAGAAGCCAGCTTGGTGCACTCGACGGAGCATCACCCACTTAGCTCAACAAATGTGTGGTGGTGTGTGCATGTGTGTGTGTGTGTGCATGTGTGTCTCACACATGCGTATTTATCTACATATGCAAGAGGATAGGAAGAAATACAGGAAAACACTTTTGTAATCTTGTGGTTGAGAAAGCTAGCATAAACAAGGCACACAATGCCAGACACTATGGCCCTCAGGCCTCCCTGCCACGGGGATGCTGCCTTTTCTGCTCCGGGTGTTTCCACGAGGCAGGCATGGAATCTTCCCTGGACAAGCGACATACCGTGGAGAGACAGGTAAGAATTTCTACACATAGGAAGGGTGGAGCAGCCATGGTCTTAGATGTGAGCCCAAGGGAAGACAGCCTGATATATTTGACTGGGCTATATTTGAAATTTCTGCACAGCGGAAGACACCATACAGTAAACACAGGAGCCTGCGAGAGAACCTCTGCCGAGCACCAGTGAACGGCCAAGTGACACGAGTGACACCATGAGCTTGGTGCCCTCTCCATCCCGCGCCAGAGGCGGAAGCCAGGCCCTTCCTCCCAGCCCAGACTCCTACATCCCCAACTTGAGCCATGGCACACATGCTGGGCACTTACTCTGTGCGTAGCAGAGGGAGCTGAGCTGCATCCAGAAACAGACCTAGGAGCTCACAGACCCAAGGCCTGGGTCTCCACCCCTGGAGGAGGGTGGTGCCGAGAGCAGGGCCCCCGGCTGCCACTGGCCCGGAGCTCACCGTGCAGGGGCAGCCCAGGCCCTCCGGGGATGGCACTGGGGTGTCGGAGGCCAAGGAGCAGAAACAGCTGTGGATGCTTCCCTCGGAGGACTGGGTGGGGCTGGGACCACCAGGACCTGCCCACCGCCTTCTCTATGGGGCATCTGGCTGTGTCTGGGAGTATCTCGTGGAAGGGTCCTTTTTACCATGTGGGATCGGTGGTCCAGACTTGTCTGGGAGCCAAGGATACCAGGCATGTCAAGTAGGCTCTTCCAGAAGGTTTTCCCTCCTGGGATGTCTGTGTCTCTGCCCCTCTCCTGCTGCCTGCCTCAGGAAGGGAGGGAGCAGATGGGCTGGTGAAGTGAGCAATGTCAGTCACATGCATGGACCGTCCAGGGCTCATTCTGTGCTGAGGGTCCTCCCGTGAATACGTGGCTCACCAGCGTCCCACCCCATAGAGAAGGCGGGGGGCTGGCCCTGGCAGCCAGGGCTGGAGCGGGAGGAGGTTGACCAGGAGCATGGGGGTGAGGGAGAGAGAGAGGGACCCCACTGTGCTGCCCTAGCACAAGGGACACTGGTCTTCCTGATTCCTGGCCTTCCACGAGGTGGGACGTCCCTCCTTCTCTGGGCTCCTTCTCTGCCCCGCGGGGTTGTGGATGCAGTAGGGACCTTCCACCTCAGGACCTCAGGAGCCGCATATGTGGTACACAGTGGGCCTCCTCGACAGCTGCTCATGAGCAAACAGGCCCAACTCCTTCTGGTGGCAAAGACACAGACACACACAGACACACAAGCACACACAGACAGTGACAGGACAGAAAGGAACCTTCCCCGGGGTTTCCCAGACACACCCAGATGTCTACCTCAGCTCTGCCCCAAGTCAGAGGATTGCAGCAATTCTTACCGCGAAGAGTGCTGGGGAAACCACGTCATCAACCCCGATCCTCTCGTTTTCATTTCTGGGTTCTGACAACAGCCCCAGCTCCACGCCTTGAAACAAGTGACCGAAAAATGGACAACATGTAGTCACTCTGGGCAAAGAGGCCACCCCAGTGGGGGTATGGGGGACAGAGGGCCCCACCCTGGGAGGACAGCACTGTCCCCTGTCCAAGGGCAGATGCAGCCACCTCCTCCACCTCCCTATTCCCCCCACCCTTTGTCCCCCCCGCCCCCCCAGCTTGGCCCCTTTGCTTGGAGAGAGCCTTTGGTTTTTTCAATTACTTGCTTCTAGGATGAGGAGGGCGGGGCTGTTGTCAGAGCCCAGAATCAAAGCCAGAGGAGCAGGTGGACACTGAGGCTGTCCCCTCACCCTGCTCCACGGGCAATGTTGAAGTGGGCATCTGGGTGTGTCTGGGGTATCCCAAGGAAGGGTCCTTTTCGTCATGTCACTCTGTTGGGGGCGGGGCACAGGAGCAGGGAGCCCTTTCTCTCCCGAGCTCCTCAGACTCCCAGCTTCCCTGGGTCTCATCTCAGAGCTTTGCCTACGACCTGGGAGCCCTGTGGGTCCAGGGGAGGGGACTGGACGCAGCCCCATGACACTGCTCAGACCTGGGCTAGGAAATGGAAGCCTGTGGTTCCTCTGGGCTATAGGGGTCGGGGCCCCACAGTGATGGCAGAGCCGGGACCTCATACACAGCAGCATGGACGCCAGACCCAAGCGGGACCTCCGTTCTGGTCCCAGGGTGACCTGGGCTGAATGGCCCAGCAATCAGGGACCACTTCAGGGTCCCTCTGCCCTGGTCTGTCCCTCTCACCCAGTCTGGACCCCTGTGGGGCACTTGCCCCGTCCCCAGTTTTCCTTACAGGGGACCTGGGCAAAGCCCAGGGAAGCTTGCACCTGTTAAGGAGGCCATTCTCCTGCCTCCCCCTTGGGGATCCAGTTTCTTTCTCTCCCCTTGGACCTTCCCCAGGCTCCTATGGAAACTCCAGCAAGACCTGGTATTTTATCACATTTTCACATTTATCGCATTGATTGTTCAGCCAACATTCCAGGGACAGAAATGGGGGAGGGGCTGTCCTTCCCCAGGAAAGGGTGGAATCTCCTTCCGTCTTCCTTATAGTTGGCCTAGGGAAGGTGCACACTCTTAACCACCCCTGGGTTCCCCTGATGCCTTGAAGACCCTGCCCTGCCCTGGCTGCAGGGGGACCAGGAAGGGGCCAGTTGTGTCTGGGACATTCCTGCCCGGAGAGAGTCAGGCCCTAGTGCACAGAAGGATGTGGGTGTGGTCGGTGGGGGCACTGGCAGGGGGTGGGGCACATAAGTCCCTGGGGAGCTCACTCAGAGGTTCCAGGTTGTGGCCCTTATGGAAGTTCCTGGGTCCAGGGGCTAGAGTGAGACTGTTCCCCGCTCATGTCTGGGCTGCAGACGCCCAACCAGTGGCTCCCCCTGTCCACCCTTGGCAAGGGAGGGTCCTGGCCTCCCTCTCTGCTAGTGGGGACCCCCCAACACCCTGTCTTCTCTCCTCTCTGGAGCCCTGCCTGGGTGCATGGCTTGTACAGTGAGTTACTGAGAATTGAACTCTGGACAGTAGCTGGGCCCCACTTTGCTTTAAACATTTTAGTCTGAGGCCTTCTTTGTCATCAAATGAGAAGGTTCACAGATGTGCAGATGTGCTGATAGTCTAACCTGACTGGTTTGTAAAACTAGAAAGAGAAACAGACAATGTGCCTGTTTCTGTGATGGGCCATAAAGTGGATCTTACAGATTTGGAGACATTCTGGAAGATCTGGACCTGTCTGGATCAGAGAGGGGAGGCAGGCATGGGCCAGTCATGAATCCAGTGGGGCCTGGGCCGGCTGGGGCAGCAGGGAGGAGGATGTGCCCAGGGTGGGTGAGCTGGGGAGACCCTGGAACCCAAGGCTGAGGACCCAGAGCCAGGAGACGCAGGAGACGCCCCAGGGATGCTGAACAAAGCGCTGTCCCCTGTTGCAGCTCTCCTGGGTCTCCCCGTAGAAAGCTCATGTGGGGGCTGTCCTGGCCATGGGTCCAGGGGTGTATTTGCTCCAGGGGCATTTGATGCATTATTGAGCCAGGGGAAAGGCCATCACACTCTGGGCAGCAGGAGCCACCGGGAAGGGTTGGGGAAGGGTTGGGTCCTCCCAAAGTTGGTACAGGTGTGGTCTCTGGCCCAGGTGGGCTGTGGGTACTGCGGGGCGTCCCGCTGTGTGTGCCTCGAGTGTGAACTGGGAAGGGTGGCCTCTGGTCAGACTCACAAAACACACCAAGATGAGCTCACACCGGAACCACCTGAGACTCAAATGGGAGTTGACAGCCCCCAGGGGACATCTTCTTGACTAGAAGAGTCCAACATCTGGAGACAGAATGGGAGGGGTCCTCACGGCAGAGAACAGGGCCTCCTCTAGTCTGTGGCGCCCACCAAAATGGCAGGGACACTGTGCTGAGGTGGGAGGATTGCTGGCCAAAGACAGGGGGGTCTAGTAAGAGCCAGGACAGGGGAGCAGGCAGGACAGGGGACAGCCCCTGGGCCCACAGGGCCAGCACCTTCCAGGGGCAGCTGTGCTGGGTGTAGCAGGTGGACCTGGGAAAGGACGGCGCCAGACCTGCCCCCAGGACTCAGGGGCTCACTTGGGGCAGGAGCACAGTGTCCCTCACATTTCTGCAGGGCCCAGAGGTGGGAGAAAGGGCACAGGGTGGCCCTTCTGACAGAGGGGTGGGGGTGTGTCCCTGCTGTGGACTCTGTTTCCTGGGAGGGCCTGGATCTCTAGGTACCTTTCAGAGCCTTTAGCATCTCCTCTGGGTAATGGGGATGAAAACACTCGTCCCTCTAGTTTACAATTATTAGATACACTGATGCATAGGAGGATGCAGTACCTGCTGGTCTCCCATCTCCACAGCCAGGGAAGAAGATGCAGGACCCTAACAGAGAGCCCAGGATGCAGCAGGTGCCAGGGAGCCTGGACCAGGCACATCCTGCACTGGCCACAGGGGAGGACACAGGGGTGGCTGTCCTGGAGCCTGCTCTCTGGACCGCTGAGTGTTATTCAGGGTCTTTCTCCAGGGTGTGGACACCTGTCTTCTCACCTGCCCCCTGGTCTCCTGCCTTCCAGATTCCTGTGGCCCACAGGGAGCAAAGTGTGGCCAGGCCTACATCCCCATTGTCACTCCACAGTGTCTGGTGGTTCAGTGGTCAGAGTGGGCACATCAAAACCAAAGCTTGCCCAGAGGCATGGCAGAGAACTTCCTTGTTCTGACGCTAATGAGGGTGGCACGCTCGGCCTGAGCTGGAGAAGGGGTGGGGCAGGGTATCGCTGACTCAGCAGCTTCCAGGTTGCTCCGATGATATATTAAGGCTCCTGAATCCTAAGAGAATGTTGGTGAAGATCTTAACACCACGCCTTGAGCAAGTCGCAAGAGCGGGAGGACACAGACCAGGAACCGAGAAGGGACAAGCACACGGAAGCCAGCCCAGCATCCGGGCCCAGGTATGGGAAGCCCCTCCAAGCACCTCTGTGCCTCAGCCTCCTCTTTGTGCTTTTCTGATGAGCACTCACCTCTCACCCTCAAACCCCTGGGGCCTCTCTTTTCTTCCTGACCTTCTCTCTGGACCTGGCCTCTTGCTCTAGGTTCCCAGTTTTGGTCCCAGCGCTGGTCTCTCCTCTGATGGTACCAGTTCCAGGTCTCCTTCCACCTCCCGGGGCAGGTGCACAGGGAGCCTGAAAATCCCAATAGATAATGGTGCTGTGCCCCAGCCAGTGAAGACGGTCAGAGAGGGGATTCTCCTCACTTGTCTTTAAATGAGCATCTACTATTTCTTGTAAATGTTCCATGTATCTGGACTTGGCCTAAGCCCTTTTTATGTTCAGTGTCATCTTGTTCTCCCTAATATTAAGAAAAGGGGGTTGCTTGTAGGACTGCTTGGCTATGAGGAAGCCTTGTTTCCTTTTTTTGAGAACACAGAGCAAGTGAGTGGTAGAGCCCAGATTCATACCCAGGTCTACTCGAAATGGTGGGGAACATTTTGATCCTTCCTTCCTTCCTTCCTTCCTTCCTTCCTTCCTTCCTTCCTTCCTCCATCTCTCTGTTTCTCTCTCTCTTTCTTTCTTTCCTTCCTTCCTTCTTTCTCTTTCCTTCTTTCTTTCTTTCTTTTGCTGCTGCCTCCCAACAGAGATTTTTCTAATTCTGATTATGTCAGGATGCATAGAGAGGGGCTGGGAGAGGCCTTCAAGGTGGGGCTGGTGTTTCCAGCCCAGGAGTCCTGAGCTGCCCCCATCTCAATTGCCTGAGAAGCACATTTGGGAGACCTCAGGGCACCCTAAGGGATGTGGAAAATCCTATGAATTACCCGAAAAGAAGTCCCTGGCAGGTTCCTCTCCCCAGTGATCCCCCTCAGGAGTGTCCCTGTCCCGATGCTCGCTGTGGTAGGAGTTAACCCTGCAGGCAGGAGGAAGCCCCAGCAGGTCCATCTCCAGCAGGGGCTGTGGGTGAGCAGAGCCAGGACAGGGGTGCATGGTGAGGCCACAGAATAAGACCCAGCTCTACCCCAGGGAGAGGAGCAGGGTCCTCCTCGGAGGGCCTGAGCACACTGAGCTGACCCTGGGGAGACCGTGACAAGGCTTAGACAGGCCCCAGGGCTGCAGTGATCTCCCAGTGAGCCGTAGAAGGGGTCAGACGGGGAGGTTGGGAGGTGGTGCTAAGGGATGTGCGGAGCAGGGGGAAGGAGGGTGGGGTGCAAGGGAGGAAGTGTGGGGAGGGAGGAGGAGGCAGGGCAGTCCAGGAGGGCTCTTCCTCCTCTGGTCTTTTCCCCGGCTGTCCGCAGACACTTGATGGACCCACACATATTCACTTCCAACTTTAACAACGGCATTGGAAGGCGTAAGACCTACCTGTGCTACGAAGTGGAGCGCCTGGACAATGGCACCTCGGTCAAGATGGACCAGCACAGGGGCTTTCTACACAACCAGGTGACCGACCCAGCCATCTGAATCCAGGCAGGGCCCTCCCAATCCAGGGACATTCATAGGTAGAAGGTTCTAGATGGTACTTGTGGTTTCCTGCAGTGTTTGTCACTTGTGCTTCCTGCAGCTGTTGCTGCTTGGCCCTGGGGTTGGGGGGAGACTTCGGCTTCAGTGACTATCCATGGCCAGGTGGGGTTGAGTCTGCCCAATGGCAAAGTGCTTCCTGAGGACCCTCCCAGGATCCCCTCACAGACACAGCTCTCACCAGGAACAATTCAGAACTGTGGGATCTGAGGACTCAGGGCCTACCTGACCTCACAAGGCCAGGATGCCCCAGTGCCCTCTCCTGGGCTTCATCCTGCATGGAGAGAGACTGAGGCAAGAGAGGCTAACCAGGGATCCTGTCCTGCCCAGGGTGGAGCCCACAGCAAGGCCAGAACAGATCCCATGTCAGGATGCAAGGATGTCCAGCATTTGGGGAGGAGCTGGGCCAGGCCAGGCTGAGGGGCCCTGAGCCCGAGGGACTTTCTTTCCTGGCCCCTACCCAGCACAGCCTCTGTCTGGAGAGGCCAGGTAATGCTTGGCTCTGGTGCTGGAAACTGGGGGCTTCTCTGGGCTCTATGAGCTCAATGTGGGCCTCGCTGGATCCACACACACTGCTTGGAACATCCTTTCAAGGGTGCCAGTCTCCATCACCACCTAAGCAGTGGGACTCCCCCAGGAATGACCCACAGCCCCTTCTCAGCACAAACCGTGTCATCCACTCCACCCTGCATCACTGCTGATGGAATCCCTCCCTGTCTTTGTCCCCATCACAATCACAGTCCTTGCTGCCCTGCTGTCCCCAACTTGACCGATTCCTAGTCTTAGTGGAAAATCCTTTTCTCTGAAGTTTGGAGTAAAAACCATATTTCTATAAGTCACAATAATGACAATTATACCATGTCACAGGGACCTTCCCACGTTGGAGTGAGTCCTGCTGGTCTTCTCTTCCCCACTACTTTTGGTGGAATTCATTTTGGCCTAAGTCTATATCACATTTGGGCTCAGCACAGGTTGTGGCACAGAATAGAAGCTTCTAGAATTATGGGCCACAGATGGGATGGGAGTAGGGGAGTTGATGAGTAGAGCAGGTCAATCTCCCCTTGAAGGAAGCACACTCACTCAGGGGCATCAGGCCAATGACCTCGGGGCTCTGCCGGCCCCTCCTCCCTGCCCCCATCTCTGTAGCCCCTCCCTGCAGGGCTGGGTCTGGGGTGAGGGTCCTGAAGCCTCTGACCTTGGGTACAAAATTGATGGGGGCTCCAAATGCTCAGTAATTAGAGAAAACACATTTTAATTTCATAATTAATGCAATCTTTTAAAACGCAAATTTAATGCAAATAGATCATGATGAATAAAACCAAAGATTTTAATAAAGCCTGGCAGGAGAGTGCTGTCCTGTGTATATTGGAGCTGGGGCAAAATAAAACATCATTGCTCCTGATCTGTTTGTATTTAAATGGGCAACATTTTACTTATCTTGGGATTTTTGCATAACATCTGATATTTTTAATATTGCATAGAAAATCATGCATCCTAATAACCGGGGTTTTGGCGACCCCTGTAATTTCGTGCTGGAGGCCCCCGCCTCCCCAGCCCCACCTGGTCCAGGCCCTCCCTCCCTGTTCACCACACATCACCTCACACTCTGTTTCCTTTTCTAGGCTAAGAATCTTCTCTGTGGCTTTTACGGCCGCCATGCGGAGCTGTGCTTCTTGGACCTGGTTCCTTCTTTGCAGTTGGACCCGGCCCAGATCTACAGGGTCACTTGGTTCATCTCCTGGAGCCCCTGCTTCTCCTGGGGCTGTGCCGGGCAAGTGCGTGCGTTCCTTCAGGAGAACACACACGTGAGACTGCGCATCTTCGCTGCCCGCATCTATGATTACGACCCCCTATATAAGGAGGCGCTGCAAATGCTGCGGGATGCTGGGGCCCAAGTCTCCATCATGACCTACGATGGTAAGAATGGAAGGTTCAGGTGGGGTGGGGTGGGTGGGGGCAGGAGAGGTTCCTGGGAAGAAAAGGAGAAAGGCCTTGGTCTGCTGCCTGCAGAAACGATGGCTGGACTCTGGGACCTGACTTTGGGGTCGATGGGAAGAGAGAGGCCAGGCCAGGAGATGTGGGCCCAGGGAGGGCAGGGAGAGTGGCTGGAAGTGGAAGCAGAACTTGGGGCTTTCTGAAAGAATGAGAACTGGGCTGGCCCAGATTCCAATGGGAAGGAACTGCCTGATGAAGGAGCTAAGTCCCTAGGGGAGGGAGAGGGAAAGGAGGGACTGAAACCAGGATGTGGGAAGTCTGTCCTGAGAGTCATGGGCCCTTGGTGCCACCCCGATCCCACAGCGGGAGTGTGACTTATCTCCCCTGTCCCTTTTCAGAATTTAAGCACTGCTGGGACACCTTTGTGGACCACCAGGGATGTCCCTTCCAGCCCTGGGATGGACTAGAGGAGCACAGCCAAGCCCTGAGTGGGAGGCTGCGGGCCATTCTCCAGGTGAGGGCTTCCTCCCTCTGCCAGGTGCCCCATCGGCCTCCCCCTCCTCCCCACTCCCCTGGGCCTTGCCTTCCCCTCTGCTCAGAGCCTCCTCTGGGTTCCCTGCTCCCCACAGGGCGCCCAGCTCCGTCCCTCCCTTTCCTTCTCACAGCCTCCTTCTCTTTCCCACCTCCCGCATCCCTCCCCCCTCTCCCGTCATTGTCACTGTCCCCAGGCCTCCTCCCTGTGCCCTCTTTCCACTCTCTCACCTCCTGCTCCATTCAACCCCCCTGCTCTTCCAGAATCAGGGAAACTGAAGGATGGGCCTCAGTCTCTAAGGAAGGCAGAGACCTGGGTTGAGCAGCAGAGTAAAAGGTCTTCTTCCAAGAAATGCGAACAGGCCGTTCACCACCATCTCCAGCTGCTCACAGACGCCAGCAAAGCAATATGCTCCTGACCAAGTAGATTTTTAAAAAATCAGAGTGGGCCGGGCGCGGTGGCTCACGCCTGTAATCCCAGTACTTTGGGAGGCCAAGGCGGGTGGATCACGAGGTCAGGAGATCGAGACCATCCTGGCTAACACGGTGAAACCCCGTCTCTACTAAAAATACAAAAAGTTAGCCAGGCGTGGTGGCGGGCACCTGTAGTCCCAGCTACTCGGGAGGCTGAGGCAGGAGAGTAGCGTGAACCCAGGAGGCAGAGCTTGCAGTGAGCAGAGATTGCGCTACTGCACTCCAGCCTGGGCGACAGTACCAGACTCCATCTCAAAAAAAAAAAAAAAAACCAGAATGAATTAATTTTAATTGAAAATTTCTCTTATGTTCCAAGTGTACAATAGTAAGATTATGCTCAATATTCCCAGAATAGTTTTCAATGTATTAATGAAATGATTAATTGGCTCCATATTTAGACTAATAAAACGTTAAGAATCTTCCATAATTGCTTTTGCTCAGTAACTGTGTCATGAATTGCAAGAGTTTCCACAAACACTAGCAAATGTGTAGATGTCTTTCCTTGTGTAGCGGACCTGTAGCGGGGAAAGGTCACACGACATCCCTCTGGATCCAGAAAACTCAGCTAAACCTCACAGGAGAGGAACCTAAATGCAGACCCCACCCTCACTCACGAGCCCCGCCCACCCTCACGCACAGAGCCCCGCCCACCCTCACGCACAGAGCCCCGCCCACCCTCACTCACAGAGCCCCGGGCGCTGATTGGAAGGGACAGGCCCAGCAGTAAGAGGTCAGCCAGCAGCCAGTCTCCCTGTTGGAAAGGAACCACACACGTGCAGTCAGGGGCCCTCGGGAGCCGCCCTCTGTCCACCCCTTCCTGATTCCACCCCCCTAGAGAGGGAGCCCAGGGGAGGCCATGGCTGAGACCCAGGACAGGCCCAGTCGGGGGAAGGAGCCCAGGGAGGGGGCAGGTGTCCAGGCTGGGCCCAGAGAGAGGGCTGGGGAGAGGAGCAGCCCAGGAGGCACAGAGGGGAGGGGAGCTGAGTCCCGGGGACAGGAGGCTCCAGAGGCAGAGACGGAGCCCAGGGCTAGGGCAGCAGGTGTCAGGGCTGTGGCTTCAGCTTGGCATCTGTCCTGGGCCTTCTGCGCTGGTTCCCAGCTCTGGGATGTGTGACTTATATGCCTGATTACAGCGGCGGCTCCCACCTCACGATTTCTGGAAAGTCCTCAGAAGCCGCATATATGACCAAGAACGGGCCTCACATGCAGCTGCTCCTGGGCAGAAACAACTCACTGTTTCCCTGGCCTAGACACACACAACACACAAACACACAAGACACACATACCCACAACACACACAACACATACACACACAACACATGCACAAAACACATACACACACGCACCCACACACAGTGATAGAGACTTCACAAAAAGAAACCTCCTCCAGGTGCCCCAGAGCACTCCGGGGCGCACCCCAGCCCCGCCCTGAGCAGAGGACTTTGGCATTTCCCACGCAGGGGCGGGTGCGGGAGGGACCGAGTTGTCAAAGCTGCCCTTTGCTTGTGTCTCTGGGTTTGATAACAGCCCTAACTCCACTTGTTGGAAGCAAGTGATGAAAAACGTGCAGTCATTCTGGGCAAAGGGACCAGTGTAGGGGAGGCGTGAGAGGCTCACCTGGTGAAAGAACACCAGAGTTAGTCATGTCACAGCACCTCCCAGGGAGACCTGCCCCTCGTCCCCCAGAACCCCACCTTCCAAGGGCCCAGGCTCCTGTCCCCCGGGCCCCAACCCACAGCTTTGCCCATGACCTGGGAGCCCTGGGGGTCCTGGTGAGGTGACTGGACACAGCCTCATGACACTGCTGGTACCTGGGCTGGGAACTGAGAGCCTGTGGTCCCTCTGGGCTGTAGGGGTCGGGGCCCCACAGTGGTGGCAGAGCCGGGACCTTGTACACAGCAGCATGGACTCCAGACCCAAGTGGAACCTCCATTCTGGTCTCAGGGTGACCCGGGCTGCACAGCCCAGCACCTGCCCAGGGTCCCTCTGCCCTGCTCTGTCCCTCAATAGTCTGGACCCCTGCTGGGTACTTGCCTTTTCCCCCCCTTACAGGGGACCAGGGTGAATCTCGGGTGAAGCCTGCACCTGTGAAGGAGGCCATTCTCCCTGCTCCCATCCCTGCCGCCCACATGGGGAACCAGCTCCTTCTTGTTCCCGGGGACCTTTCCTGGGCTCTGGTGGAAACTCCAGTGGAATGTGGGGTCTTTCATTTTCCCTCAGTGTTGCAGAGGCCGAAATGGGGAGGGGCTGTCACTCCCCAGGAAAGGGCACAATCTCCTTCCTTCCCTCCAGCTGGCCCACGGACGGTGCACACTCATCCCAGTCACCCTGAGGACTGCAGCCCTGGTATGAGCCCAGAGTCATCCCCAGGTTCTATGGATGCCTTACACACTCTGCCCTGGCCTGACCTCAAGAGGACCAGGAAGTGCCCAGTTGTCACTGGGTTTTGCTGCCCTGAGAGAGTCAGGCTCCAGTGCACAGAGGAACGTGTGTGTGCAGGATGGTGGCACTGGCAGGGGGCACAGCAATCCCAGGGGAGCGCACCCTGCTGTTCCAGGTTGTGGCACTTATGGAAGATCCTGGGTCCAGAGGCTGGAGTAAAATCGTTCCCACTCACATCTAACCTACCCTGGGCTGGCTCGTGGGAGTCAAAAGCCCAGACAGTGGCTGGCCCTGTCCATCCTTGGCCAGGGAGGGTCCTGGCCTCCCTCTGCGCTGGTGGGGAGCCCCACTCACCCTCTCTTCTTTCCTCTCTGGAGGCGCTGCCCTGCTCTCCGGCTTGTGCAATTTGCTACTGAGAATTTAACTCCAGACAGTATTTTTGCCCCAATTTGCTGTAAACATTTGAGCCTGAGGCCATGTTTGTCATCAGATGAAATGGTTTACAGATGTGAAATTGTTGTGTGTAGTCTAACATTTCTGGTTTGTAAACCCATCCGTGATGGGCTCCCAGCCCAACCCGCTGCAGATGAGGCCACTGAGTTTCTGTTGCGAATGAAGACCGGGTTCCCAATTAGGGCAACTCGTCCCTCACACTGTTCCTTACACCCCCATCTTCCAGATCCCAGCCAAGCCCCCTCCACCCAATACACCCCAGCGTCCTTGCATCCAATTAACATCTCAGAGTGGCCACCCTTGCAGAGACCTGGCTGGGGAGGGAGGTCACAGTAAAGACACAGCCTGGCTCCTGTGGGCCCCCTGGGGACAGCAGCCCTGCACACACACTCTGGGCCTTTCTCTCCCTCTTTCAGCCTTGTCCTTGGATATCCCCCAGGTCACTCTTGCTCAGGACCAAGCAGATTGACTGGGGACAGCAAATGTAACCATAAAAGGGGATTCTACAAGGACTCCCCTCAGGGAGCAGGTGCCAGCGGTGGGGACTGTGGAGTAGATAAGAGGTGGCTGGGAGCTAGGAGAGGAGTGACAGCCCAGAGTTCCTGGATCCTGGCTGAGGCTGGGTCCCGGGCCCCAGGACAGCCCTGCAGACCCCAGAATCAGAGACTGAGGAGTCAAAGACAGGCAGGAGACGCCCCTGGGGATGCCCAGCAAAGCACTGTCCCCTGCGTGCAGCTCTCCCGGGTCTCCCCACAGAAAGCTCAGTGAGGGCTGTCGTGGCCACTGGCGACCCAGGCACATTTGCTCCGGTGAGAGGCCATTGCTCTGGGAAGCAGCAGCCACACAGGAAGAGTTGGGGGAGGGCAAGGGCTCTGCCCTCCGAGGGTCCTGCAGGGCACAGGGTCTGCATAGCAGGAACCCCAGACTCTTTGTGCCCCACCCCCACTCTAACTCAGAGCTCTGTGCTAAGGAGAGCCTTATCATGCCCTCAGTGGATTCAGAAGCACTTTGTAGGGCTGAGTGACGAAACATTTGGGGCTGGGAGTAGAGCTGGCTGGGTCAGGACGACACCCCCTCCTGGAAGGGCAGGCCTGTGGGGGGCATGAGCAGGGACCACAGCCCATTCGTGTCTGCTGGTACAGGTGCGGTCTCTGTGCAGGTGGGCTGTGGGTACTGCAGGGCACCATGCTGTGTGTGCCTCGAGTGTGAACTGGGAAGGGTGGTCTCTGGTCAGACTCACACAGCACACCAAGATGAGCTCACACCGGAACCACCCGAGACTCAATTGGGAGTTGACAGCCCCCAGGGGACATCCTCTTGACTAGAGAAGTCCAAGGTCTGGAGACAGAATGGGAGGTGGCATCCTCATGGCAGAGAACAGGGCCTCCTCTGGTCTGCCCATGAGGAGTGGTGCCCACCAAGATGGCAGGGACACTGTGCTGAGGAGGGAGGATCACTCCCACCTTCTTCTGAGGTTTCCACCTCAGCGAGCACCGGCCAGGCTGGGAGGGCGAGGAGCTGTGCTTGGTCCGGGTGGCCAGGTGGGACTGTCCCCAGGATGTGGACTCTCTTGCATGAGACAGCTGGCCAAGGATGGGGGGTCTAAGAGGAGCCAAGACAGGGGAATCAGCAGGACAGGGGGCAGCCCCCAGGCCCACAGGGCCAGTGCATTCTTCAGGCAGCTGTGCTGGGTGCAGTAGGTGGACCTGGGAAAGGATGGCGCCAGACCTGCCGTTGGGACTCAGGGGCTCACTTGGGGCAGGAACACAGCTTCCCACACATTTCTGCAGGACTGGAAGTGGGAGAAAGGGCACAGGGTGAGCCTTCTGAGGGCATTTGTGTCCCTGCATCACTCTGCTCGCTGGGAGGGCCTGGGCAAGTCTAGGTACCTTTCAGAGCCTCTGGTATCTCCTCTCGAGGAGTAATGGGGATGAAAGCACCCCTTGCTCTAGTTTGCCGTAATTAGATGGATTGACACAAACAAGGGCTCAACATGTCTGTCTCCTTCCCTTCCCAGGGCCTGGGATCAAGGCCCAGGACACACTCTGCTCTCTGCACTGCACGCCCTGCAGGGCCCTGGATGCAGCAGGCATGCCCTGTGCTGGCTATAGTAGGGGACGTAGGGTCGGCTGTTCTGGAGCCTACTCTCTGGGGGCGCTGAGTCTTATTCGAGGCCTTTCTCCAGGGTGTGGATACCTGTCCTCCTGCCTGTCCCCTGGCCTCCTGCCTTCCTGGTCCCTGCTGCCCAAAGTGACTGAAGTGTGGCCAAGGCTCGCTTTCCTCATTGTCACTCCAAAGCATCCCTGTAGGGCTGTTGTCAGAGCAGGGAAATCAAAACCAATGCTTGTGGGAAGACACGGCAGAGAACTTCCTTATTCTGTGACACTGATGTGGGTGGCACAGGGGACCTGAGTTCAGGAAGGGGTGGGGCAGGGCATTGCTGACCCAGCAGCTTGCGGTCACTCTGAAGTGAAGTAAGACTCCTGCGTCCTAAGAGCAACCGAGGAGGACCACAGGAGCACATGCTGTGACTGTCACAGAAGCAGGAGGACCCTGACCTAGGAACCGTGAAGGGGCTAGGACATGATGGCTAATGGCTAACGCGGTGCTGACAGCCAGGTCCTGCAGCCTTTCGAAGCCTCTGCTCCTGAGCCTCCTCCTCGGGTTCCTTGGTGGTGGTCACGTGCCTCCTGCCCTCCAGGGGCTCCTTCTGGTTCCCTTGGGGACTGTCCTCTCCCCTTAACCCTCTCTGGACCTGGCTTCTGCTCTAGGCTCCCAGCCCTGTTCCCAGCCACGGTCTCTAGTCTGATGCTATCTATTGAGTCTCCTCCTGCTCCTGGGGCAGGTGTGCAGGGGGGCAGCAAATCCCAGGTGACGGCACTGTGCCCAGGGGGCAAAGACGGTTGGAGAGAAGATTCTCCTCACCCGCCTTTAGAGTGGCACCCACCATTTCTGGCAAATGCACCATGTCTCCCCTCTGGGCTAAGCTCTTTTCGTGCCCAATCCAACCCTATCTTACCCAATATTGGGAATAGGGAGTTGCTCCCGACACCACCGTGCTACGAGGAAAAGCCATTCTTTCCTTTTCCTGTAAACACACAGAGGGTAAGTGGTAGAGCCCAGATTCACACCAGTGTCTATGCAAAACCATAGGCAGCACTGAGATTGCCCTAAGGCCAGGCTCATTAGGGTTATGTAGGGTGCACAGAGCGGGGCTGGGAGAGGCCTGCAAGGCCCAGTAGGTGCTTCCTGCCCAAGAGTCCTGAGGTGGCCCACCTGGCTGGAGAAGCACGGACGTTGCTTGTTTGGCAGAACACAGGACTGTTGTGGTATCCTTCATTGCAGTGTTCATGTATATAATTTAAATTAAAATGTAAAATTAAAGAAAAGAAAGAAAGACATTAGAGCAGCCCCGGTCAGCCCCGGTCCTGGGAGGTATCACCCAGGTCGTGGGCTTTGCACTCCTCTCCCATATGATCACAGCTCCCCTCGGCCCTGGTGGCCCCCCTGCCATGCCGCCTTGAATTTGACAATGCCACATTAGAAGTCTTGGTCTTAATCCTGAATGTTTCTTTTGCCCACCTTCCCTTTCATTCGCCCAGCTGTTTCAACCCCAAAATGCTGCTTCCTCCCCTTCCTCTCACTTCCATATCTAATTAGTAACTCACTCTGGCTGAATTCGTCCCCACAATTCACCCCCAATGTACCCTGACTGCCATCACTGTCACCTGTCGCCTGGGATGTCTGACAGTCTCCGGTTCACCAGCTCAGCTCCCATTCCCTTTGCATGCAGCTACTGGAGTGACTTTGTTTTTTTCTTTTTTTAGAGATAAGCTCTGTCTCTGTCACCCAGGCTGGAGTGCTGCAGCGTGATCATATCTCACTGCAACCTCGAACTCCTGAGCTCAGGCAATCCTCCAATCTCAGCCTCCTGAGTAGCTGGGACAACAGGACCATGCCACCATGCCTGGGGAATTTTTTGTAGAGACAGGGTCTTGCTATGTTGCCCAGGCTGGTCTTCAAACTCCTGGTCTCAAGCAATCCTCCATCCTTGACCTCCCATAGTGCCAGGATTACTGGCATCAGCCACCTGGCCCAACTCTGGAGTGACTCTTCAAAAGAAAAACCAGGTCATGTCACTGTTTGGTGACATGAAACAACCCCTACCCCAACCACACATGGATATGCACATGTACACATGCATGTAGGCTCACACACCCATGTATGCACGTGCACGTGCATGTGGGCACATGTGGGAGGGTACACCCAGTTGTTGTCTTTTAAAATGTAATCGAGGCCGAGTGCGGTGGCTCACACCTGTAATCCCAGCATTTTGGGAGGCCGAGGCGAGTGGATCGCTTGAGGTCGGGAGTTGGAGACCAGCCTGGCCAACATGGTGAAACTGTGTCTCTATTAAAAATACAAAACTTAGCTGGGCATGGTGGCAGGCGCCTGTAATCCCAGCTACTCAGGAGGCTAAGGCAGGAGACTCGCTTGAAGCTGGGAGGCAGAGGTTGCAGTGAGCCAAGATGGCACCACTGCAATCCAGCCTGGGGGACAGAGCAAGACTCTGTCTCAAAAAAAAAAAAAAAAAAAAAAAAAGAAATCTACATTTTTCCCAATGACCCATGAGACTCCCTCCTCCCGTGCCAGCTTTGTCACCCTCTACTTTTTTTTTTTTTTTTTAAGACGGAGTTTCTCTGTTGTTGCCCAGGCTGGAGTGCAATGGCACGATCTTGGCTAACCACAACCTCCACATCCTGGGTTCAAGTGATTCTCCTGCCTCAGCCTCCGAGTAGCTGGGATTATAGGAATGCACCACCATGACCAACTAATTTTGTATTTTTAGTAGAGACAGGGTTTCTCCATGTTGGTCAGGCTTGTCTCGAACTCCCGACCTCAGGTGATCTGTCTGCCTCGGCCTCCCAAAGTGCTGGGATTACAGGTGTGAGCCACCGCGCCCAGCTCCTCTACTTGTTTTCTATGCTGTCTGGCTGGTGTCTCTTCTAGTCCAGGTCACCCAGCCCTCTCTCGCCTCAGACCACGGCACCTGCCATTCCCTCTATCTGGACAAAGCTTCCCTCGGCTCTTCCCACTGCTATCCCTTCTCTCCCTCAGGATTCAGTTCCCAAGTCACCTCCCCTGGCCTCTTGAAGCGAGCTGCCCACACAGTTCCCTTCTGCCCCATCTCCATGTCTATTTCCTGCACCGCCCTTGTTACAAACCAGATTTATCTTCCCTGTGTGTAGATGCTCATTTCTTGACCATCTGCCTCCACTTCCCATAAACGCACTGAGGTCAGAGTCCACTGCTTCCTACCCATGCCTCGACGGCAGTGCCCCCAGCCAGCCTTGCCCCCTGGGTAGGAATCCATTTGCAATTGTTGAAAGAAAAAAAAATGAATGATTAAAAACAGTATAAATGAATAAGAAAACGGTGGATGGTAATACACAAATTATTCATTAGTACACAGAGTGGACAGTCACATCCTCTGTGATACCTGTTTGTATTGGGCTCTTGAGTAATTGACAGAATGATAACACTGCCACCAGAGATGAGCTTTCCATGACGACCAAGGTGGAGGAGTCAGATTCTGGGTGCTGCGCCCAAAATACACGTTTCAAAATAAATGGGTAAAGAAATTCGTCACTGGAGACTGCATAAAGGTTGGGGCAATTGCCAGAGCCTTGCATGGAGAATCACACCTGCTTCAAAGATCCATTTCTGTGCTACAAACCACCCCACCTTAAAGCTTACCATAAGGTATATTGTTCAGGCTTCTGTGGATCAGGACTCAGATGACCTGTCCACTGGATGAGCCAGCAGCTGGCTCACTTGTGCAGCTACAGTCAGAAGGTGGCCAGGTGGGCTGGATGGTGCCCAGTGGTCTCACTTACCTGCCTGGTACTTGGTGTGGACTATCAGCCAGGCACCCAGCTGGGCTGTCAGATGCTCTCCCTGTGGTCACCCCATGCATCCAGCTTGAGCTCCCTCACCAAATGGCAGCTGGGTTCCAAAATACCAAGTCTGGTCAAGACTCTGCCTACATCACACTTGCTAATGCCCTGTTGGCCAAGGTAAGTGGTCAAGCTCAGTGTTGATATGGGAGGACGAGGCTGGGCATGGTGGCTCTCACCTGTTATTCCAGCACTTTGGAAGACCAAGGCGGGTGGATCGCTTGAGGCCAGGAGTTCAGGACCAGCCTGGGCCATATGGTGAAACCCTGTCGCTACCAGGTGTGCACCTGTGGTCCCAGCTACTCCAGAGGCTGAGACAGGAGGAGAATTTGAGCCCAGAAGGTGGAGGTTGCAGTGAGCCATGATGGTACCACTGCACTCCAGCCTAGGTGACAGAGCGAGATGCTTTTCAAAAAGAAAATATACGTGTATATGTGTGTGTGTTTGTGTGTGTGTATGTGTTGTGTAGGAAGCCAGTCACGAGGATGTGAATATCAGGGGGTGTGTTTCACTGGGGATCGCCAACATGACAGTTTATCAGTCTTCCCTGTGTGCCAATGCATCTTACTCCACCCACTTGAAAATAACCCACCCATTCCCAATAGCCACAAAGTATCACCCCAATATGGAATCATGTTCAGACATCACATCCAAGATCCTGTCATCTAAATCAATCCCAGGTATAGACAGGGCACCTTCAGTTTGTTTTGTGGAGGTGAGTTGCCTCAGGTTCAGAGATCTGTGCTCTAAAACACAAGTGATCTCCAGCTGGGCTCGGTGGCTCAGGCCTGTAATCCCAGCACTTTGGGAGGGTGAGGCAGGTGGATCATCTGAGGTCAGGAGTTCAAGACCAGCCTGGCCAACGTAGTGAAACCCTGTCTCTACTAAAAAATACAAAAATTACCTGGGTGTGGTGGCGGGTGTCTATAATCCTAGCTACTCGGAAGGCTGAGGCAGGAGAATCGCTTGAACCCGGGAGGTGGAGGTTGCAGTGAGCTGAGATTGCACCATTGCACTCCAGCTTGGGCAACATGAGAGAAACTCCGTCTCAAAAAAAAAAAAAAAAAAAAGGGTGGGGGGAGAATAGCTAGATGGGGCTGAATATCCAGGGGGCCTTCATCACATGCCTGGAGGCTTGGGCAGGCTGTCAGCTGGGGTGTTTCCTCTCTCCACCTGGTCTCGCAGCATTTAGGACTACAAGTCTGTTTTACTTGTATGTAGGTGAGCAAGTCCTAGATATGCAAAAAATGAAACCTACAAGGCTACTCAAAGCCCAGCCAAGGAAATCACATGACATCATTTCTACTGCATTTTATTGGCCAATGCAAGTCACAGACCAGCCCAGATGGAAGGGGACAAAAAAATAGACTACATCCCTTGATGAGAAGAGTGTCAAAATCTCATGGCAAAGGGGTGTAAAAACAGACTGGAGGAAGCATGAGGCATACACCGCACCCCCACTGCACCAGCCCAAGCCCTTAGAGAAAAATGATGAAAAATCACTTTTGGCCAGGCACGGTGGCTCACACCTGTAATCCCAGCACTTTGGGAGGCTGAGGCAGGCAGATGGCTTGATCCCAGGAGTTTGAGACCAGCCTGGACAACATGGTGAGACCCACCTCTACAAAAAATACAAAAAAAATTAGCCAGGTGTGGTGGCGTGAGCCTGTAGTTTCAGTTATGTGGGAAGCTGAGGAGAGAAGATGCCTTGAGCTCCGGAGGTTGAGGCTGCAGTGAGTGGTGATCGTGCCACTGCACTCCAGCTTGGGCAACAGAGTGAGATTTTGTCTCAAAAAAAAAAAAAAAAAAAAAAAGTCGACATTTGTTAGAGTCGCCCAAGCAAGGGAAGATCCGACGAATAAGGTCTCAAGTGAACATTTCTACGTGAGAATATCCAACCCGGGGCCTCTGCAGGACCTGTTTTCTCTGGGAGCAAGGACTATTAGCAGGCAGGGGATGGGCCTGGGGGGCCTGGGAAAGGGAGAACAGGTGGAGGCTCCATACAGGGGGACGCTGGGGCCAAGCTCAAGGTAGGGCACACCCCTCCATATCGAAGTAGGTCATCAGAGTCATGCAGATGGGACAAGACAAGGAGTTCCGGTGCAAGCTCACTGGGACCCTCAGTAACACCAGACTAGAACCTGGACCCAGGATCCAGGGCAGACAGAACCTTTTTACCAAAGCCTGCTGTCACCACCCAGGCTGCTTTGCCTTGAGAGTCCCACTCCTCAACTGTAGGAAGGTGAGAAAAATGCAACTTCTCAAGTGTGCTGTTCAGGTCACACCCTCTAGAGGGCGAGCATGCAGCAGAGGCGTGCGGCATAAACCTTTGTCCCTTTCCTCGGCAGGGTCCGGTGAGAGTCAGGTTGCAGGACCCTCAGGCCACACTGGAGGAGACCCTGAAGCTCCACTTGGTCACCCAGGAGTCCGTGCCCTGCAGAGCCTGGGCCAGGTGCTGAGAAACACAGGGATGGGGCTGGGCTGCACCTGCCCTTGCTTGTTTTTTTTGTTTTTTTTTTTGTTTTGTTTTGTTTTTGGTTTGGTTTGGTTTTTTTGAGACAGAGTCTTGCTCTGCCACTCAGACTAGAGTGCAGTGGCACCAACTCAGCTCACTGCAACCTCTACCTCCCAGGTTCAAATGATTCTCTTGTCTCAGCCTCCTGAGTAGCTGGGATTACAGGTGCACGCCACCACACCCAGCTAATTTTTTATATTTTTGGTAGAGACGGGGTTTCACCTTTTTGGCCAGGCTGGTCTCAAACTTCTGACCTTAAGTGATCTGCCCACCTTGGCCTCCCAAAGTGCTGGGATTACAAGTGTGAGCCACCGTGCCCGGCCTGCCCTTGCTTTTTGGGTTTTGTCTTTGCCACCCAGAGTGGCGTCACCTGGATAACATGCCCTAAGACTGCAGGGATGTAGGTGAGTCTGTCCCCGTCCAGGAAACCAAGGCTAGTATCAGATTGGCTTTCATGGCTTCTGGGCAGAGCCCAGATCTGCACCTCACGTGTCCCGGAGTCAGGGAAGGGTGAGGCTGGCTTCCCCAGTTCTTCCGTCTGGACGGGCACTCCGTTGACAGAGACCCTGAAGAGCATCATGCCAGGTGTGGCCTCAAATAGTAAAGATAAGAGAAACAGAACTCAAGGAGAAGAAATATAGAGGCCAGGCCAAGGCCGTGCACAGCCCCCTACAGCATCTGGCACTGTGGTCGCTTCTTTACTCTGCCTCCCTCCTCCGGAGCTCCCGTGACTGTGAGCGTCCTCCTGCTGGCTGGACGGCATCTCCTCTCTCTGGGCCTTCTGCCCTGGCCCCGTCCTCCCTCGGACTGGGTGCCGAGTCTCAATGTTGGTCACTTATGACCCCAAATTGCCTTCTCCAGCTGGACACCCCCAGTCTCCTGGGCTGGGCTCTGCAGTCACCTTTGGTGCTCCCAGCTCCCCTGTTTCTAAGCCCTGCTGTTTCTACCTTTGGGAGGACACGCAGGCTGTCAGCCCATGTTTGCCGAGTGCTACGGTGCTTGAGTGTGCATAGCCCTAAACAGGGAGCTGGCACTGGGTGTTATGACTCCCCTTGCTGTAAACTTTAAGGACTCAAACAGAAGCAGAAATAAGTGAAAATAAGCAACATCTACTGAGTACTAACCACCCACCAGGCTCCGTTCCTTATGCCTGAAGGGGAGCGGCTCATTTAAACCTTACACCTGAATGGGAGCGCTCACTGAACCCTTGCGCCCAACCCCACAGTGAGGAGCCATCATTTTCACCTTCCCT
The DNA here is from genome assembly GCF_028858775.2 of Pan troglodytes. NCBI lineage: Eukaryota > Metazoa > Chordata > Mammalia > Primates > Hominidae > Pan > Pan troglodytes. Next base: position 40,977,589 of record NC_086016.1, read on the forward strand.
GTTCAGATGAGGAAACGGACTATTGCCGTTAGAGGTTGCAAAGCCAAGCTGGGGTTGACCCAGCCAGGTAGGTCTCTACCCGGGTGCTCAAACCCAGCTGGGGCAATTGAAACAAGTCTTGAAATCAGTTACAAAGATTCTTTCTTTTTTGTATTTTACCATTTACCTAACTTTACATGCAACTTCCTTAGTTCAGATACAATGTTTCATTAAAAAAAAAAAACTGGGCTGGACATGGTGGCTCACGCCTGTAATCCCAGCTCTTTGGGAAGCTAAGGCAGGCACATCACTTGAGATCAGGAATTCGAGACCAGCCTGGCCAACATGGTGAAACCCTGTCTCTACTAAAAAAAATACAAAAATTAGTCAAGCATGGTGGCACATGCCTATAATCCCAGCTACTCGAGAGGCTGAGGCAGCAGAGTGGCTTCAACCCTGGAGGCAGAGCTTGCAGTGAGCCGAGATCGCGCCACTGCACTCCAGCCTGGGAGACAGAGTGAAACTCTGTCTAAAAAAAAAAAAAAAAAAGTCTGCTCTTCTTTAGAGCAAGGGTCCCCAACCCCCGGGCCTCAGATGGGTACAGGTACATGGCCTGTTAGGATCCCGGCTGCACAGCAGGAGATGAGCCGTGGGTGAGTGAGCATTACCGCCTGAGCTCCGCCTCCTCTTACATCAATGGCAGTGTTAGATTCTCACAAGGGCGAGAACCCTATTGTGAACTGCTGTGAACTACACATGTGAGGGATCTAGGTTGGGTGCTCCTTATAAGAATCTAATGCTGGCCAGGCACGGTGGCTCACACCTGTAATTCCAGCACTTTGGGAGGCTGAGGCAGGAGAATCACTTGAACATGGGAGGTTGCAGTGAGCTGACCGTGCCATTGCACTCCAACCCCCGGCGACAGTGTGAGACTCTGTCTCAAAAAAAAAAAAAAAAAATCTAATGCCTGGTGATCTGAGGTGGAACAGTTTCATCCCAAAAGCATCCCCCTCACCCTGTCAGTGGAAAAATTGTCTTCCACGAAACGATCACTGGTGCCAAGGAGTTTGAGGACGGCTGCTCTAGAGGAAATCATACAGTGCCCTACTGGGAAACTACCTTTAAGAAAGGAAGTTAACGTGTTCTTTAATTCACAGATGGAATTTTCAAATATTTGCAACCCAAATTATTCCTATTTTAAATTATAAGTGCACCAGTAAAATGCTTTTTTTAAAAAAAGGTTTTTGGCTGGGCGTGGTGGCTCAAGCCTGTAATCCCAGCACTTTGGGAGCCCGAGGTGGGCGGATCACAAGGTCAGGGGATTGGGACCATCCTGGCTAACACGGTGAAACCCCATCTCTACTAAAAATACAAAAAATCAGCCGGGCATGGTGGTGGGCGCCTGTAGTCCCAGCTACTCAGGAGGCTGAGGCAGGGGAATGGCGTGAACCCGGGAGGTGGAGCTTGCAGTGAGCCGAGATTGTGCCACTGCACTCCAGCCTGGGAGACAGAGCAAAACTCTACTTCAAAAAAAAAAAAAGTTTAGGCTGGGTGCGGTGACTGGTGCCTATAATCGCAGCACTTTGGGATGACAAGGCAGGCAGATCACTTGAGGCCAGGAGTTCAAGACCAGCCTGGTCAACATGGTGAAACCCCGTCTCTACTAAAACTACAAAAATTAGATGGGCTTGGTGGCATATGCCAGTACTCCCAGCTACTCGGGAGGCTGAGGCAGGAGAATTGCTTGAACCCAAGAGGTGGAGTTGCAGTGAGCCAGGATCTCACCATTGCACTCCAGCCTGGCTGACAGAGCAAGACTCTGTATCAAAAAAAAAAAAAAAAAAAATTACACTTAATAACAGACCATCAAAATATATGAAGCAAAAATGAACAGAATTGAAGGAGAATTAGAGTTCTACAATAATTGGAGACTTCAGTACCCAATGCTCAATAATGGACAGAACAACCAGATAGAAAAAAAAGGAAGGAAATAGAGAACTCAACACAATAAGCCAACTAGATCTAACAGACAATACGGAACACTTCACCCAATAACAGCAGACAGCCGCTGTGGAAAACAGCATGGCAGTTCCTCAAAAAATTAAGAATAGAATGGCCAGATGATCCAGCAATTCCACTGCCAGGTGTACACTCAAAAAAATTGAAAGCAGAGTCTCAAGGAGGTATTTGTACGCCCATGGAGGTAACCCAAGTTTTCATCAACACATGAATGGAGAGGCCAAATGTGGTCTACACATACAATGGAATATTATTCAGCCTTGTAAAGGAAGGAAATTCTGACTCACGCTACAACATGGATGAACCTTGAGGATATTATGCTGAGTAAAATAAGCCAGTCACATAAAGAGAAATACTGAATGATTCCATTTATATGACGCACTTAGAATATTCCCAATGGCCAGTCTGGCACAGTGGCTCACGCCTGTAATCCCAGCACTTTGGGAGGCCCAGGTGAGTGGATCACCTGAGGTCAGGAGTTTTTTGTTTTTGTTTTTGTTTTTGTTTTGAGACAGGCTGTGTCATCCAGGCAGGAGTGCAGTAGCATGATCTTGGTTCACTGCAGCCTCCACCTCCCGGGCTGAAGCAATTCTCCTGCCTCAGTCGCCCGAGTTGCTGGTATTACGGGGGGCCCACCACCATGCTTGGCTAATTTTTTTTTTTTTGAGACAGAGTCTTGCTCTGTTGCCCAGGCTGGAGTGCAGTGGCGTGATCTCGGCTCATTGCAACCTCCGCCTCCTGGGTTCCAGTGATTCTTCTGCCTCAGCCTCCTGAGTAGCTAAGACTACAAGCACATGCCACCACCCCCAGCTACTTTTTTTTTGTGTTTTTAGTAGAGATGGGGTTTCAGCATGTTGGCCAGGATGGTCTCGATCTCCTGACCTTGTGATTCGCCCACCTCGGCCTCCCAAAGTGCTGGCATTACAGGTGTGAGCCACCGTTCCTGGCCAAATTTTTGTATTTTTAATAGAGACAAGGTTTCACCATGTTGGCCAGGCTGGTCTCGAACTCCTGACCTCGTGATTCTTCCTCCTCGGCTTCCCAAAGTACTGAGATTACAGGCGTGAGCCACCTCACCTGGCAGGTTCAGGACTTCAAGATCAGCCTGGCCAACATGCTGAAACCACGTCTCTACTGAAAATACAAAAATTAGCTGGGCATGGTAGGATATACCTGTAATTCCAGCTACTTGGGAGGCTAAGGCACGAAGAATCGCTTGAACCTGGGATGCAGAGGTTGCAGTGAGCCAAGATCGCACCACTGCACTCCAGCCTGGGTGACAGAGCAAGGCTCCATCTCAGAACAAACAAACAAACAAACAAACAAACAAACAGAGAATATTCAAAATGTTAAAGACAGAAAGTAGCATGGTGGTTGCCAGGGGCTGGCAGAGGAGAGAATGGGGAGGAGGGAATGAAGAGTTTGCATTAAACGGGTACAGAGTTTCAGTCTTACAAGATGAAAAGAGCTGGCCGGGTGCAGCGGCTCACATCTGTAATCCCAGCACTTTGAGGGGCTGAGGCAGGTGGATCTTTTGAGGTCAGGAGTTCAAGACCATCCTGGCCAACAAGGTGTAACCCTGTCTCTACTAAAAATACAAAAATTAGCTGGGTGTGGTGGTGCGCACCTGTAATACCAGCTACTCGGGAGGCTGAGGGAGGAGAATTGCTTGAACCTGGGAGGCGGAAGTTGTGGTGAGCTGTGATCCTGCCACTGCACTCCAGCCTGGGCAACAGAGTGAGACTCTGTCTCAAAAAAAAAAAAAAAGAAAAAGAAAAAGAAAAGAGCCATGGAGATGGATGGTGGTGGTGGTTGCACAACATTACAAATATGTTTAATATGTTTAATACCACTAAACTCTGTACTTAAAAATGGTCAAGATGGTAGATTTTATGTTATGTATAATTTACCACAATATTTTTTCTTTTTTTTATTATTATTATACTTTAAGTTTTAGGGTACATGTGCACAATGTGCAGGTTTGTTACATATGTATACATGTGCCATGTTCACAACATTTTTAAAATTGGAAAAAAAGAAAACCAGCAGCAAGGATTTTACCAGAGCAATAAGTAGATGACAGTCACATGAAAAAGACATTCGACATCATTAGCCATTAGGGAAGTGAACATTAAAATCACAATATTACTACAGACCTATCAGAATGTTACCACAGACTTGTCAATGGGTAAAATAAAACTCAGTGGCAGTGCCAAATGCTGGAGAAACTGGATCATTTATACATTGCTGGTGAGAATATAAAATAGTACAGCTATTCTCCAATTTAGTTTAGTAGTTTCTTTCTTTCTTTTTTGAGATAGTTTCTCACTCTGTCACCCAGGCTGCAGTGCAGTGGCATGATCTCAGCTCACTGCAACCTCCGCCTCCCAGGTTCAAGTGATTCTCCTGCCTCAGCTTCCTAAGTAGCTGGGACTACAGGTGTGCACCACCATGCTCAGCTAATTTTTGTACTTTTAGGAGAGACGGGGTTTCATCATGTTGGCCAGGATGGTCTCGATCTCTTGACCTCATGATCCACCCGCCTCAGCCTCCCAAAGTGCTGGATTACAGGAGTGAGCCACTGCGCCCAGCCAAGTAGTTTCTTATAAAACTAAACATGTACTTAACATACAGTCCAGCAATTGCACTATTGGACATTTATTCCAGAGAAATGAAAACTTATGTTCACATTTAAAAAACAAAAACAAAAACCTGTGTCCATAGCAGCTTTGTTCACAATAACGAAAAACTGCAACCGATCTAAACGTCCAGTGGGCGAATGGTTCAACCCGCTTTGGTACATCCATGCCATGAGTCGTGCCCAACAATGAAAACGAACAACATATGGAAACCAGCAACAATTCAGATGAACCTCAAGGATATTATGCTGAGTGAAAAACGTCAGTGATGAACGATTCCGTACATACATTCCATATATAATCATATACTGATGATTCTATATATATTTAAAAAATCATATCAAAAGATCCCATATATATTCTAGATATATATTCCATATAATCATATGCTAAAGATCCCATATATATAACCTTCTTTTTAATATTTGTTTTTATTATTTTATTTTATGTTATTTTGAGATGGTGTTTCATTCTTGTTGCCCAGGCTTGAGTGCAATGGTGCGATCTCGGCTCACTGCAACGTCTGTCTCCCAGTTTCAAGTGATTCTCCTGCCTCAGCCTCCCGAGTAGCTGGGATTACAGGCATGCACCACCACACCTGGCTAATTTTGTATTCTTTTTTAGTAGAGATGGGGTTTCTACATGTTGGTCAGGATGGTCTCGAACTCCCAACCTTAGGAGATCCCCCTGACTCGGCCTCCCAAAGTGTTGGGATTACAGGCGTGAGACACCGCGCCTGGACTATTTTTTTATTTTTTGAGATGGAGTCTCACTCTGTCGCCCAGGCTGGAGGATACTGGTGAGATCTCAGCTCACTGCAATGTCCACTTCCTGGGTTGCACCTATTCTCCTGCCTCAGCCTCCCAGGTAGCTGGGACTACAGGTGCGTGCCACCATGCCTGGCTAATTTTTGTAATTTTTTTTTTTTTAGTCGTGACAGGGTTTCTCCATGTTGGTCAGGCTGGTCTCAATCTCCTGACCTCAGGTGATCCACCCGCCTCAGCCTCCCAAAGTGCTGGTATTACAGGTATGAGCCACTGCACTCAGCCATATATAACCTTCTTCAAATAAAATTACACAGATGGAAAATTTTTTTCTTTCTTTCTTTTTTTTTTTTTTTTGAGACAGGGTCTCACTCTGTCGCCCAGGCTAGTGTGCGGTGATGATGTAATCATGGCTTAAGTGATCCTCCCCGCCTCAACCTCCCTAAGTAGCTGGAATTACAGGTGCACACCACCACATCTGACTAATTTTTTTGTTTTTGTTTTTGTAGACACGGGGTTTCAGCAAGTTGCCCAGGCTGGTTTCGAACTCCTGACCTCAAGTCATCCATCCACCTCGGCCTCCCACAGTGCTGGGATTACTGGTATGAGCTACCACACCTCACCCGAAAACGTTTTCAAAATAATAAAATGGGCTGGGCAAGTGGCTCACGCCTGCAATTAGAGGCATGGAGACATTAAGTAAACCACCCAAGGTCACACAGTAAGGAAGGGGCAGATCTCAGAGTCGCCTGGCTGTAAAGCTGGTGTCCCTTCCCCACTGCGCCGTAACTGCCGCCTTACAGCTGGGTTGGAGGATGCCTCCCTGGTCTGGGGTCATTATTACATTTTCTTTTACAAAGTATGTTTCTGATAAACGGAACTGTTTATTTTCCACCGATGGTCTTATCCTTTGTCCATCTCTTTCTGACGGCAACAGAAAAGTTCACCTTCCAGAGGAGCGCCTCGGCCAGGCCGCACCGTTTGGGAAGTGAGGAGCGCTTCTGGACGGCCACGAGCAATCCCCCAGGTGTGAAGTGACAGCCCTGTGTGTGATCTTTCTGCCCTCCCCAAGTTTGCATTTTCGACAATAAAATTTACTTTCAAATTAAAAGATTTATACTGGGGAAGATTTAAAAAAAAAAAAGAAAGAAAGAAAAGAAAACTTCACCTTCCAAAAACAACCACTGGGAGTCCGCTTTGTGCAGAGGTTGGACAAGCTTCTGTGCAGGTAGGGGCGCTGCTGCACCCCCTACCACCCACGCATCCTCCTCCCTGTCTGCCTTCCCTTCGTCGTAGCCAGAGGAGTTCAGAGCCTCTACAGAGAGCACAACTTCTCCAGCTGGAACAAACTCCCCTTAAAGGAATCTATTTAGGAAGATTATTTCAATGTACATTCATTCCTCCAAAATATGCTTAGATGGACTTAAATAATCAGAAAGCTGTGTGTATGTGTTTCCCGTTTTCTTGGCCCACAAAGAACCCCTTGAGAGGTCCCTGTGGGCAGTGAGCCTGTTTATAGACACCCTTCTCCCCTCCTTGGTGTCGCAGACATCGCAGTCCCTCTGAGGGGCTGACCTGCCCCCCACCTTCCGGAAGCTGGGAGGTTGGAAGAGAGGACGCATGCCATGGACCCAGCACACAGCTGGGAACTCGAGGCACACCTAAGCCTTCCCTTGTGCTGTGCGGAGTCCACACTTCCTTCCCCACTGGAGTCTCAAAACCTCCCCTCACTCAACAGGGAGGTGCTGCTCAAAGCTCTGGGCACACATTAGGGCCGGGGAGTGGGTGGTGGAGAGGGGGCTCCAGCCTACCCAACCACCAGGCAACGGGGCACCTGCCCCTCTCTCAGCCTGGTCTGGACTCGCTTCCCGGGCTCTGGCTGCAATGCCTTTCTCTTTCTCTTTCTCTTTCTCTTTGCAATTCCGTTGGGTCCTGCCCAAGACAGATAAAGATAGAGCAGCCTGTCTTTATTGGAGGTTCCTCTGCCAGCGGGAAGGGTCCGGGAAAAACCAGAGCCAGAGCCAGAGCCAGAGAAACATAAAGCACCCCGGGGCCTCCCACACCAATGCCTGAGCAGGAATGGGGAGGGGCCATGACTCATAAGTCCCTGGGAGGTCACTTTAAGGAGGGCTGTCCAACTGCAAGGACGCTGTAAGCAGGAAGTGAAACCACAGAGCTTCAAAAAAAGAGCGGGACAGGGCCAAGCGTATCTAAGAGGCTGAACATGAATCCACAGATCAGGTACCGCTGTCCACTCTGTCTGCCGGGCCCCTCCTGCCCCTTCCCGCCTGGTGGTCCTGCTGGGCCTCAACCCTGGCCTCCCCCTGCCCCTGCCCCAGCCCTGGGCTCCCTCCCCTCTGGCTCCCCTGCCACCCGAATCCCAGTCAGGCTCTTTGTCCTGCTGTGTGGTCGCCCCACTGCTGCTTCTGAATGGGCCGCCTCCCCCACCTGCACCAGCCCAGGCCCCCTGCTGAGACTCTCCCTTAAAGGCATGCCCGGACTGGTGCTCCCCGCCCTGGGAGGGTGCTCCCTCTGTGTGCTTCCTGCCACTTCTGAGCTCAGAAACTGGGAGAATTGAACCAAAGGGTAATTGGAGCAATCAGGCATTTTGTTCTCAGCGCTTTGATGAAATTTCTGTAAGAATTACTTTGCTTAAATACAAAGTCTTAGGAGAGGGTGTGGGGGTAGGCATGGTCTCTGAAGCACATGATAAATCGTGTCATCCAAGGATGACTCCATGGTGAGCAGATGTCCCCAGACAGGTTCCACTCCAAGGTCACTCTTCATCTTTTAGAACATGACCAGTGGTTGAGCATGGTGGCTCACACCTGTAATCCCAACACTTTGGGAGGCCAAGGTGGGCGGATCATGAGGTCAGGAGTTTGAGACCAACCTGGTCCATATGGTGAAACCCTGTCTCTACTAAAAAACATACAAAAATTAGCCAGGCGTGGTGGCGCATCTGTAGTCCCAGATACTCGGGAGGTTTAGACAGGAGAATAGCTTGAACCTGGGAGGTGGAGGTTGCAGTGAGCTGAGATCATGCCACTGCACTCCAGCCTGGGCGACAGAGTGAGACTTCATCAAAAAAAAAAGAACATGATCAGTAACATGGAATGTGAGAAAGTGGGAAAAAAATGCAATGATTAGGAGAAATGCTCTGATTTTAAAATTTAGTGAAAAGAGAGCCCAGTCCCCAACAGCTTTCTCCTACAGGATCCGTGATGCAGAGGCTGGACAGGGCTGGCCTGGAAAGGGGCCCCTGCTCCATCCGTCCCCAGCTCTGTGGCCTCGGCAGGTTACCCCACCTCTCTGCGCCTCTGGCACCTCCTCTATAAGATGGGAATGGCCCCTGCAGGCCTAGGGCAGCCTCAAATGAGCTCACACCCGCTCAGCACTTAGAAGAGTGGCCTGGGCCTCAGAATTCGGTTCTACCATGATTTTAAAATAATGTTAACACGCAGAGTGAAACATCAGGAAGGAATTGAGCTGAAAGGTTAAAAGCTATTTTTTAGGGGTGAAGAGTTTTATTCTCTTTTGCATTCTCCTAATGGATTGGGGAGTGGGTTGGCAGAAATACTAGGAGAGTGGGGAATGTATCCCTGGAAAGGCCAGAGTTGGGCCCGAGCTGGAAGAGATCACCCCAGCCCCCCGCCAGCATCCCCTCCTCTTCCTCTCCCCTCAGTCTTCCTGCCTGGGAAGGCAGCAGAAATTCTCAGGGCTGTGGAGGGGTGGGGGAGGCCCAGGGCCATCCCGGGAGCTGTGTTCAGTGGACATGAGCCCCGAGGACTCCAGGGAGGGCTCCCTGCATGGGCTGGTTTCTCTCTTGTGCCTTCAGAAATCCGATGGAGTGGATGTATCAACGCACATTCTACTACAACTTTGAAAACGAACCCATCCTCTATGGTCGGAGCTACACCTGGCTGTGCTATGAAGTGAAAATAAGGAGGGGCCACTCAAATCTCCTTTGGGACACAGGGGTCTTTCGAGGCCAGGTACCACCCAAACTTCAATCGAATCACAGGCAGTGTTGCAGGAATTAGAGGACTGGAGAGACTGATATGGGTGAGACAGGAGGATTTATTTAGGTGCACTGGCTCAGCAGACTCACATCCAAAAAGGCTGAGCCCTTAACAAAGACAGATTGAGGTATTTATAAGCAAACTTACAGAAGCAGAACAAAGGCAATTAATCAAACAGTGACAGGTCACATAATCTATAGCATAACAGATGACTTAGCATAACTTGGGACCTTCTATAGCTGGTGGCCTTGCAGCTACATCAAAAGAAAAACAGGAACTGGCTAAATACAGACATTTGTAAAATACAGTTATAATGGTTCTGGAAAGGAGAGACAGTAAAGGAATTTGTCTTTTTTTTTAATTTTTTAAAAATTTTCTTCAACCTTGCCCTGGAGGGGTGTGGGGGTGGTGTCTGGAGCCCATTCCTTTGGCCTTGACTTTTCACGCAGTGTTAAAACTGTCGTTGGAGTGAGCTGGCTAGGCAGAGGAAAACTTGTTCTTCTTTTCTTTTTAACCCTTGCTACAGTAGGACCTAAGCAGCTGGAAATGCAGAAAACACTACAATAAGTAAAATGCCCAGCACTGGGCTCTCAATTGTGTATTTTTCCCACATTTCTTTTTTCTCTTTTTTTCCTTTTTTTTTTTTTTTTTCCGAGATGGAGTCTCGCTCTGGCACCCAGGTTGGAGTGCAATTGCACAATCTTGGCTCACTACAACCTCCACCTCTCAGGTTCAAGTGATTCTTCGGCCTTAGCCTCCCGAATAGCTGGGATTACAGAAGGCTGCCACCACGCCCAGTTAATGTTTTCTATTTTTAGTTGAGACCGGGTTTCACCATGTTGGCCAGGCTGGGGAATTCCTGACCTCAGGTGAGTCACCTGCCTTGGCCTCCCAAAGTGCTGGGGTTACAAGCATGAGTCACCGCACCTGGCCACTTCCCACAGTTCTGTTTTTTTGTTTTGTTTTGGTTTTTTTTAAGACTGAGTTTCACTCTTTGTTGCCTGGGCTGGAGTGCAATGGCTCACTCTCAACTTCCACCTGCCAGGTTCAAGCGATTCTCCTGCCTCAGCCTGTGAGCTGAACAGTCACATGAGGGTGAAGGTTGTTGCCACAAGCTCAGGGGATGCTCCAGACAGAGTGGCCTGGGATGTCGAGTCACAGCTGCTCCATGCCACGGGGACAAGAGGAAGCAGGAGTTTAGTCTGACACACTGCCCTTCCAGATAGAGGGCAAGAGACAGAAAGAGGGGCTGAAGTCGCCCTTGAATAACCACAGCAGTGGCACCCACAAAGGTGCAGTCCCCACAGCCTCATAGCCTCTTCTAGGTGCCACATCTTAAGGCCATTACAATAGCCATTAACACTGAACGTGAGCTTTGGAGCAGACAATCACTCAAACTAAACAGAGGGGATGGACGAAAGGAGCTTCAATGGCAAGATCCCCTGGGCTCCTGTCCTGGCTCCTCCTCCCCCTGCCCCACCCCTGCACTCCTCCTGCTCCCCCTCTCAGAGCATCCCCTGCCCCCTGCTCCTCTTCCAGATGTATTCCCAGCCTGAGCACCACGCAGAAATGTGCTTCCTCTCTTGGTTCTGTGGCAACCAGCTGTCTGCTTACAAGTGTTTCCAGATCACCTGGTTTGTATCCTGGACACCCTGCCCGGACTGTGTGGCGAAGCTGGCCAAATTCCTGGCTGAGCACCCCAATGTCACCCTGACCATCTCCGCCGCCCGCCTCTACTACTACTGGGAAAGAGATTACCGAAGGGCGCTCTGCAGGCTGAGTCAGGCAGGAGCCCGCGTGAAGATCATGGACGATGAAGGTGAGAGGTGGAGGGGTCAGGGGAGCGTGAGCGGGAGGAACAGCATGAAAGATGGATGGATCTGCAATGCCATGGCTGGGGGTGTCCCAGGGCAGCCTGCAGGGGTGGGACTGGCACTGACTGCAACTGACAGCCAGGAGACCAGGTCTGGGAGGACAGGCCAGGGTCAGGGGAGAGCCTGACTGCTTCCCGCTTCTTCATCTCAGAATTTGCATACTGCTGGGAAAACTTTGTGTACAATGAAGGTCAGCCATTCATGCCTTGGTACAAATTCGATGACAATTATGCATTCCTGCACCGCACGCTAAAGGAGATTATCAGGTGAGGGTCTCCCTCTGGCCTCATCGTCTCTCTCCTCTCACCTCCCTTGGCCTGGCCCTCCTGCCCTCCCTCTTGACCCACTGCCTGCCCTCATGGTCACACTGCCTTCCCTTAACTCCTGGTGCTCCCTCCACACTGCCTCCTCCCTGCTTTCCTGGGCCCTTCCTGTGAGTAAGAGGCCCCTTCTGCCTCTAAGGCACCTGGGTCTTGGACTAGAGGAACAAACAGCAAGACAGGGTGGCCTGGGACACCAGCCGCTGCCCTTCTGTGACATGGGGACAAGAGGAGGCAAGAGCTCAGCCTGCCAGGGAACAACTCTGGGCAGGAGATGTGGAAGGAAGGAGCTCAGTGTGGGGGCACCCATGGCATCCTGGGGGGACATCTGAGGGCCACCCCCACCCACTATTCCTCCCTCCAATGGTGGCCTCTGAGTGTGAAGGCATGGGGGGAGGCAGACACCTGCCCCTCACTCTCCCTCACTACCACATAGCTGCTGGGTGGCGGGGTAGGGGGGGGTCCCTGGGATGATTCCTGAGGGCAGGATCCAGGGGTCCCTCCAGATGTCCTTCCATCCAGGTGAGAAAGCAGCATAAAGTGAGGCCTGCACTCAGATGGGCCTGGGAGGTCACTCACAGCGCAGGTGTCTCCTGGAACAAGGGCCCTGGAAGATAGACATAGAATCCAAACCCAGGACTAACATCAGGGCCAAGACAAGCCTGCCAGGGAGGCTGCACATGAAGCCCCAGATCAGGGACCACTGCCTGCTCTGCCCATGGGGCCTCTGCTGCCCTTTCCTGCCTGGTGGTCCTGCTGGGCCTCAGCCCTGGCCTCTCCCTGTCCCAGCCCCAGCCCTGGGCTCTCTCCCCTCCTGTTCCTCTGCCACCCCCACTCCCAGCCAGGCTCTTTGCCCTGTTGTGTGGTCGCCCCACTGCTGCTTCTGAATGGGCCACCTCCCTGACCTGCCCCAGGCCAGACCGCCTGCTAAGACTCTTCCCTGAAAGTCACCGCTGGGCTGGTGCTCCCTGCCCTGGGAGGGTGCTCCCTGTATATGCTTCCCACCATTCCTGAGCTCTGGAATTGGGAGAATTGAACCAAAGGATGATTGGAGCAATCAGGCATTTTGTTCTTAGCACTTTGATGGAATTTCTGTAAGATTTACTTTGTTTCAACACAAAGTCTTAGGAGAGGGTGTGGGGGAGGAAATGGTCTCTGTACCAGAAAATAAGTCATTTCTTCCAAAGATGCCTCCACTGTGAGCAGAGGAGGATGCACACGACCCCAGACACAGGCTCCTCCTCCGTGAGCACCGTTCACCTTTTAGAATGACACCTGCAACATGGAGTGTAGGAAAAAATATGATCAGGAGAAATGCTCTTATTTTAGGCAGGGCACGGTGGCTTATGCCTATAATCCTAGCTCTTTGGGAGGCTGAGGTGGGTGGATCACTTGAGGTCAGGAGTTGGAGATCTGCCTGGCCAGCATGGCAAAACCTCCTCTCTACTGAAAATACAAAAAATGAGCCAGGCATGGTAACGGGAGCCGGTAATCCCAGCTACTTGGGAGGCTGAAGCAGGAGAATCACTTGAACCCGGGAGGGACAGCAGTGCTGGTCACAGAAACACCCAGGACTCAGGACTGAAGCACAAGTGTTTCCAGTCCCCACACACTAAAAAGGAGACAAGAACTCCTCTTCGAGCTTTTCTGATGAGCACTCACCTCTCACCCTCAAACCCCTGGGGCCTCTCTTTTCCTCCTGACCCTCTCTCTGGACCTGGCCTCTTGCTCTAGGTTCCCAGTTTTGGTCCCAGTGCTGGTCTCTCCTCCAATGGTACCAATTCCAGGTCTCCTTCCACCTCCTGGGGCAGGTGCACAGGGAGCCTGAAAATCCCAGTGGATAATGATGCTGTGCTCCAGCCAGTGAAGACAGTTGGAGAGGGGATTCTCCTCACTTGTCTTTAAATGAGCATCTACTATTTCTTGCAAATGTTCCATGTCTCTGGACTTGGCCTAAGCCATTTTTATGTTCAGTGTCATCTCGTTCTCCCTAATATTTAGAAAAGGGTGTTGCTTGTAGGACCACTTTGCTATGAAGAAGCCTTGTTTCCTTTTCTTGAGAACACAAAGCAAGTGAGTGGTAGAGCCCAGATTCATACCCAGGTCTACTAGAAATTGTGGGGAACAGAGATTCCTTCCTTCCTTCCTTCCTTCCTTGCTTCCTTCCTCCCTCCCTCTCTCTCTCTCTTTCTTTCTTTCTTTCTTTCTTCTCTCTCTTCTTTCTTCTTTTGCTGCTGCCTCCAAACAGAGATTTTTCTAATTCTGGTTTTGTCAGGATGTCTACAGAGGGGCCGGGAGAGGCCTTCAAGGTGGGGCTGGTGTTTCCAGCCCAGGAGTCCTGAGCTGCCCCATCTGGCCTGAGAAGCACGTTTGGGAGACCTCATGGCATCCAAAGGGACGTGGAAAATGCTATGAATTATCCAAAAAGATGTCCCTGGCAGGCTCCTCTCCCCAATGATCCCCCTCAGGAGTGTCCCTGCCCCAATGCTGGGTGTGGTAGGAGTTAACCCTGCAGGCAGGAGGAAGCCCCAGCAGGTCCATCTCCAGCAGGGGCTGTGGGTGAGCAGAGCCAGGACAGGGGTGCATGGTGAGGCCAGGGAAGGAGACCCAGCGCTACCCCAGGGAGAGGGGCAGGGTCCTCCCCGGAGGGCCTGAGCACACTGAGCTGACCCTGGGGAGACCCTGACAAGGCCTAAACAGGCCCCGGGGCTGTGTTGACTTCCTGATAATCCCCCAGAAGGGGTCAGAGAGAGAGGATCAGTGGCCCCCACAAAGGGAGTGGAAGCGCCTCCTCTGACAGGTGCCTCAGTATATGGGGAGCAGGGAAGGAGTGGGGGGTGCAGGAGAGGAGCGAGAGGTAGTCCCAGGAGGAGTCTTAGGGCTTTTGGTTTCCCCCGTCTTTGTCCACAGACACCTGATGGATCCAGACACATTCACTTTCAACTTTAACAATGACCCTTTGGTCCTTCGACGGCACCAGACCTACTTGTGCTATGAGGTGGAGCGCCTGGACAATGGCACCTGGGTCCTGATGGACCAGCACATGGGCTTTCTATGCAACGAGGTGACCGACCCAGCCACCTGCATCCAGGCAGGGCCCTCCCAATCCAGGGACACTCATAGGTAGAAGGTTCTGGGTGGTGCCTGTGGTTTCCTGCAGTGTTTGTCACTTGTGCTTCCTGCAGCTGCTGCTGCTTGACCCTGGAGTTGGGGGGAGACTTTGGCTTCAGTGACTCTCCATGGCCAGGTGGGGTTGAGTCTGCCCAATGGCAAAGTGCTTCCTGAGGACCCTCCCAGGATCCCCTCACAGACACAGCTCTCACCAGGAACGATTTGGAACTGTGGGATTTGAGGACTCAGGGCCTACCTGACTCACAAGGCCAGGATGTCCCTGTGCCCTCTCTTGGGCTTCATCCTGCGGAGAGACAGACTGGAGCAGGAGAGGCCGATCAGGGGTTCTGTCCTGCCCAGGGTGGAGCCCACAGCAAGGCCAGAACAGGTCCCATGTCAGGATGCAAAGATGGCCAGCATTTGGGGAAGAACTGGGCCAGGAAAGGCTGAGGGGGCCAGGCTAGGCTGGCCAGGAGCCCTGAGCCCAAGGGACTTTCTTCCCTGGCCCCTACCCAGCACAGCCTCTGTCTGGAGAGGCCAAGTTCTGCTTGGCTCTGGTGCTGGAAACTGGGGGCTTCTCTGGGCTCTATGAGCTCAATGTGGGCCTCGCTGGATCCACACACACTGCTTGGAACATCCTTTCAAGGGTGCCAGTCTCCATCACCGCCTAAGCAGTGGGACTCCCCCAGGAATGACCCACAGCCCCTTCTCAGCACAAACCGTGTCATCCACTCCACCCTGCATCACTGCTGATGGAATCCCTCCCTGTCTTTGTCCCCATCACAATCACAGTCCTTGCTGCCCTGCTGTCCCCAACTTGACCGATTCCTAGTCTTAGTGGAAAATCCTTTTCTCTGAAGTTTGGAGTAAAAACCATATTTCTATAAGTCACAATAATGACAATTATACCATGTCACAGGGACCTTCCCACGTTGGAGTGAGTCCTGCTGGTCTTCTCTTCCCCACTACTTTTGGTGGAATTCATTTTGGCCTAAGTCTATATCACATTTGGGCTCAGCACAGGTTGTGGCACAGAATAGAAGTTTCTAGAATTATGGGCCACAGATGGGATGGGAGTAGGGGAGTTGATGAGTAGAGCAGGTCAATCTCCCCTTGAAGGAAGCACACTCACTCAGGGGCATCAGGCCAATGACCTCGGGGCTCTGCCGGCCCCTCCTCCCTGCCCCCATCTCTGTAGCCCCTCCCTGCAGGGCTGGGTCTGGGGTGAGGGTCCTGAAGCCTCTGACCTTGGGTACAAAATTGATGGGGGCTCCAAATGCTCAGTAATTAGAGAAAACACATTTTAATTTCATAATTAATGCAATCTTTTAAAACGCAAATTTAATGCAAATAGATCATGATGAATAAAACCAAAGATTTTAATAAAGCCTGGCAGGAGAGTGCTGTCCTGTGTATATTGGAGCTGGGGCAAAATAAAACATCATTGCTCCTGATCTGTTTGTATTTAAATGGACAATATTTTGCTTATCTTGGGATTTTTGCATAACATCTGATATTTTTAATATTGCATAGAAAATCATGCATCCTAATAACCGGGGTTTTGGCGACCCCTGTAATTTCGTGCTGGAGGCCCCCGCCTCCCCAGCCCCACCTGGTCCAGGCGCTCCCTCCCTGTTCACCACACATCACCTCACACTCTGTTTCCTTTTCTAGGCTAAGAATCTTCTCTGTGGCTTTTACGGCCGCCATGCGGAGCTGCGCTTCTTGGACCTGGTTCCTTCTTTGCAGTTGGACCCGGCCCAGATCTACAGGGTCACTTGGTTCATCTCCTGGAGCCCCTGCTTCTCCTGGGGCTGTGCCGGACAAGTGCGTGCGTTCCTTCAGGAGAACACACACGTGAGACTGCGCATCTTCGCTGCCCGCATCTATGATTACGACCCCCTATATAAGGAGGCGCTGCAAATGCTGCGGGATGCTGGGGCCCAAGTCTCCATCATGACCTACGATGGTAAGAATGGAAGGTTCAGGTGGGGTGGGGTGGGTGGGGGCAGGAGAGGTTCCTGGGAAGAAAAGGAGAAAGGCCTTGGTCTGCTGCCTGCAGAAACGATGACTGGACTCTGGGACCTGACTTTGGGGTCGATGGGAAGAGAGAGGCCAGGCCAGGAGATGTGGGCCCGGGGAGAGTGGCTGGAAGTGGAAGCAGAACTTGGGGATTTCCGAAAGAATGAGAACTGGGCTGGCCCAGATTCCAATGGGAAGGAAGTGCCTGATGAAGGAGCTAAGTCCCTAGGGGAGGGAGAGGGAAAGGAGGGACTGAAACCAGGATGTGGGAAGTCTGTCCTGAGAGTCATGGGCCCTTGGTGCCACCCCGATCCCACAGCGGGAGTGTGACTTATCTCCCCTGTCCCTTTTCAGAGTTTGAGTACTGCTGGGACACCTTTGTGTACCGCCAGGGATGTCCCTTCCAGCCCTGGGATGGACTAGAGGAGCACAGCCAAGCCCTGAGTGGGAGGCTGCGGGCCATTCTCCAGGTGAGGGCTTCCTCCCTCTGCATGGTGCCCCATCGGCCTCCCCCTCCTCCCCAATCCCCTGGGCCTTGCCTTCCCCTCTGCTCAGAGCCTCCTCTGGGTTCCCTGCTCCCCACAGGGCGCCCAGCTCCGTCCCTCCCTTTCCTTCTCACAGCCTCCTTCTCTTTCCCACCTCCCGCATCCCTCCCTCCTCTCCCGTCATTGTCACTGTCCCCAGGCCACCTCCCTGTGCCCTCTTTCCACTCTCTCACCTCCTGCTCCATTCAACCCCCCTGCTCTTCCAGAATCAGGGAAACTGAAGGATGGGCCTCAGTCTCTAAGGAAGGCAGAGACCTGGGTTGAGCAGCAGAGTAAAAGATCTTCCAAGAAATGCAAACAGACCGTTCACCACCATCTCCAGCTGCTCACAGACACCAGCAAAGCAATGTGCTCCTGACCAAGTAGATTTTTTAAAAATCAGAGTGAATTAATTTTAATTGAAAATTTCTCTTATGTTCCAAGTGTACAATAGTAAGATTATGCTCAGTATTCCCAGAAGAGTTTTCAATGTATTAATGAAATGATTAATTGGCTCCATATTTAGACTAATAAAACATTAAGAATCTTCCATAATTGTTTCCACAAACACTAGCAAATGTGGAGATGTCTTTCCTTGTGTAGAGGACCTGTAGCGGGGAAAGGTCACACAACATCCCTCTGGATCCAGAAAACTCAGCTAAACCACACAGGAGAGGAACCTAAATGCAGACCCCACCCTCACTCACAGAGCCCCGGGCGCTGATTGGAAGGCACAGGCCCAGCAGTAAGAGGACAGCCAGCAGCCAGTCTCCCTGTTGGAAAGGAACCACACACGTGCAGTCAGGGGCCCTCGGGAGCCGCCCTGTGTCCACCCCTTCCTGATTCCACCCCCCCTAGAGAGGGAGCCCAGGGGAGGCCATGGCTGAGACCCAGGACAGGCCCAGTCGGGGGAAGGAGCCCAGGGAGGGGGCAGATGTCCAGGCTGGGCCCAGAGAGAGGGCTGGGGAGAGGAGCAGCCCAGGAGGCAGAGCCCAGCCACAGAGGGGAGGGGAGCTGAGTCCCGGGGACAGGAAGCTCCAGAGGCAGAGATGGAGCCCAGGGCTAGGGCGGCAGGTGTCAGGGCTGTGGCTTCAGCTTGGTGTCTGTCCCGGGCGTTCTGCATTGGTTCCCGACTCTGGGATGTGTTATTCATGTGCCTGATTACAGCAGGTGGCTCCCACCTCACGATTTCTGGAAAGTCCTCAGAAGCCGCGTATAAGACCAAGAACGGGCCTCACATGCAGCTGCTCCTGGGCAGAAACGACTCACTGTTTCCCTGGCCTAGACACACACACACACAAGACGCACATACACACAACACGCACAACACATACACACACAACACATGCACAAAACACATACACACACGCACCCACACACAGTGACAGAGACTTCACAAAAAGAAACCTCCTCCAGGTGCCCCAGAGCACCTGTCCCCGGACGGGGACTCCCTTGCATGAGACAGCGGCCAAGGAGAGGACTCCCTTCTCCCCTGCTAGCTTTGTCACCCTCTACTTGTTTTTTTGTTTTTGTTTTGTTTTTGAGATGAAGTTTTGCTCTTGTTGCCCAGGCTGGAGTGCAATGGTGTGATATTGGCGCACCGCAACCTCCACCTCCCGGATTCAAGCGATTCTCCTGCCTCGGCCTCTGGAGTAGCTGGGATTACAGGCATGTGCCACCATGGCCAACTAATTTTGTATTTTTCATAGAGACAGGGTTTCTCCATGTTGGTCAGGCTGGTCTCGAACTCCCGACCTCAGGTGATCCGCCTGCCTCGGCCTCCCAAAGTGCTGGGATTACAGGCATGAGCCACCAAGCCCAGCTCCTCTACTTGTTTTCTATGCTGTCTGGCTGGTGTCTCTTCTAGTCCAGGTCACCCAGCCCTCTCTCGCCTCAGACCACGGCACCTGCCATTCCCTCTCTGGACAAAGCTTCCCTCGGCTCTTCCCATTGCTATCCCTTCTCTCCCTCAGGATTCAGTTCCCAAGTCACCTCCCCTGGCCTCTTGAAGTGAGCTGCCCACACAGTTCCCTTCTGCCTCATCTCCATGTCTATTTCCTGCACTGTCCTTGTTACAAACTGGATTTATCTTCCCTGTGTGTAGATTCTCATTTCTTGACCATCTGCCTCCACTTCCCGGAAACGCACTGCGGTTGGAGTCTACCGCTTGCTGCCTGTGCCTTGACTGCCCAGCCTTGCCCCCTGGGTAGGAATCCATTTACAATTGTTGAAAGAAAAAAAATGAATGATTAAAAACAGTATAGACCTAGGCCAGTGGCTCACGCCTGTAATCCTAGCACTAGGAGGCAGGGGCAGGTGGATCATCTGAGGTCAGGAGTTTGAGACCAGCCTGGCCAACATGGTGAAACCCCGTCTCTACTAAAAATACAAAAATTAGCTGGGCGTGGTGGTGCATGCCTGTAATCCCAGGAGGATGAGGCAGGCTTGAACACAGGAGGTGGAGGTTGCAGTGAGCCTAGATCATGCCACTGCACTCCAGCCTGGGTGACAGAGCAAGACTCAACTCAAAAAAAAAAAAAAAAAATTAATTAAATTTTAAATATAGAATTTTTGTTTTTTTGTTTTGTTTTGTTTTTGACATGGAATCTCACTCTATTGCCTAGGCTGGAGTGCAATGGTGCAATCTTGGCTCACTGCAACCTCCACCTTCTGAGTTCTAGCAATTCTCCTGCCTCAGCTTTCTGAGTAGCTGGGATTACAGGCATGTGCCACCCTACCCGGCTAAGTTTTGTATTTTTAGGAGACACGGGGTTTCACTATGTTGGCCAGGCTGGTCTCAAACTCCTGACCTCAGGTGATCCACCTGCTTCAGCCTCCCAAAGTGCGGGGATTACAGGCATGAGCCACTGCGCCCAGCCTATAGAATTTTTTTTTAATTCTTAAGATTTAAATATGACAATATGCGAACACCAAAGTGTGTACTCCCCAACTTAAGAAATAGGCACAACACAGCTCCTAGCCACCCCCCTCCCCATTCATCTGGAAAGTGAGTCTAGGGAGGTTCTTGTGATTCTTTGGCCCAATTTTTTTCCTGTCCAATACTTTTATAGCAGAGATGATAGAATGTAACAGTTAAAAGCATGGGCTGTGGATGCAGAATTCCTGGGTTCAACTCCCGGCTCTTCCTCCTCCTACCTGTGTGACCCCCTATTGAGTGACTCACCCTCTCTGTGCCTTGGCTTGGAGCTCATTAAGGCAGGTAAAGTATTCAATGGATGGTCCCAGCCAGAGCCGTGGCCAACAGGTAATAAATAGGGCTATGCTGGAAACTATCTTGTACCCAGAAGTTGGAGTCCTGCATCTTTCCTTATAGTATAGTTACAAACATTTCCCCACATCTTAGGAAAAGGCTTCAAAAGGCTGCATAATATACGTGTGATAGCCAGGCGTAGTGGTGCCTGCCTGTAATCCCAGCTACTTGGGAGGCTGAGGCAGGAGAATGACTTGAACCTGAGAGGCGGAGGTTGCAGTGAGCCGAGACTGCGCCATTGCACTCCAGCCTGGGCAACAAGAGCGAAACTTCATCTCAAAAAAATCCATGCGTGGAAAGCCCCTGATCTACAAGGTCTCACCAACCCCCAGTGGAGCACAGTTAGGTAGTTTTCAAATTTCCAGTATTGTCCATGAAGCTGCGATGTGGGGTTTCATAATTGCTTAGGCATTTTGGACAGATGGTCGTAGAACATTTCCTAAGAACTGAACAAAGCTTTTGATGCACTTAGCCAAACCCGCCTATGAAAATCTTCTTGGAGTTCACTGTCCCCACGGAAGGGTGTGAGGACCTGCCTCCTCACGCATCTCGCAGCTCCTCTGCATCTGGGCATCCCCAGTGAAACTGTGGCACTAGTTGGGGAAGAACAGAGCCAAGCCAGGGGCCAGCAGGAGTCCAGCCCCAAACCAGGACCGGGCCACTGTTTTGGAACCAACTCCTTCAGTGTTACCCTACAACAGCCTCGCCCCATGAAGGCTCCACCTCCAGCCCTGGGCTCGCCGGAGTTACCCAGTCAGACGATGCCATTTCTGCTCCCTCCTGAAGGAGGAAGTGTCCAGGATGAGAACTTCAGGCAAAGAGGTGCCTGTGGATGGGCAGTGGGAGAAGACTTGGAGACAGAGCGTCTGTGGCTAAGGACAGGGAGATTTGGGGTGGTCGTCACAAAGAGGAGGGCCTGAGGGAGGGAAGGCACCGTTCCTGGGGCTGAGAAGTGACCCCATCCCTGACCCTACACAAGGAAAAATGAGATGTGGCCTCGTGGACTAGGCTGGATTCGGGGCAGAAGGTCCTGGAGACCACCAGCAAAGAAAGCAAAAAGCTTTCCAGGCTCATCCCAGGTGGTCGGGGCCTCAGAGATGAACAAGTGCCTGCCAGGGCTGCAGGGGACCCGTCTGTGTCTTCCTTTCATCTCCCGTCTGACCTCTGGGTGCCAGATGTCTCCAAAGGACTTCAACTTTTTTTTGTTTGTTTGTTTTTGTTTTTTGAGAGAGTCTCACTCCGTCACCCCCGCTGGAGTGCAATGGCACCATCTCAGCTCACTGCAACCTCTGCCTCCCAAGTTCGAGCGATTCTCCTGCCTCAGCCTCCTGAGTAGCTGGGATTACAGGTACGAACCACCATGCCCGGCTAATTTTTGTATTTTAGTAGATGGGGTTTCACCGTGTTGGCCAGGCTGGTCTCGAACTCCTGACCTCAGGTGATCTGCCCGCCTCAGCCTCCCAAAGTGCTGGGATTACAAGTGTGAGCCACCGCGCCTGACCTGGACTTCAACTTTAACTATGAAAACCTACAGCTGGCCAAAGGGCGAGGGGAGACTTGCCTATCCTACCATGTAGAGTGATCAGATGGTGACACCCTGTCCTGCTGGACACCAGTGTCCTTCACAACCAGGTGTTAGCCAGGGATGGACACAGGAATCCCAGATTGGTAGGGAAAGGGGAGCCCCCCACAAGACCAGCTTTCTTCCTCCCATCAGGCTCAGACCAAACACATTGCACAACGCAGTTGCATGGAAGCCACAAAGATGGAAACCCAGGGCCTGGGGCCCTCTTGGAGGGACCTACACACGATCATAGCCCCCCCGACAATGCCTCGTGTGCCCAACACCAGCCCACCAGATAGCTAGAGCCATTCCCTCTGGTCACTGGAGCAGAGCAGCCACCACAGCCTCCTGCAACACACCCTCCCATGCTGCGCCCACCCGCCTGGGCTCTCCCACCTCCCTCTGACCTACCTTGTTCCTGGGCACAGCCCCCTGCCCTGGCTGCAGATCTCAGGGTAACAGACCTCCACACAGCTGCTGATGCAGAAGTCCAGGCTGCAGCGCCCACAAGTGGATAGAGGAGGGGGTATGTGGGATGGAGGGGCTCACTATGGGTCCTCGTTGATTTCCCTACACTGTGATCTCCTGGAGGGAGGACCATGTGCCATCCATCCTTGCATCCCAGGTTCCTGCCTGAGCCGTGGCCCTGAGTGGGTGCTCTTGGGTTACTGTTAAAGGAATGAAGGAACTAGTATATGACTGAACCAGTTGTCCTTCCTTGCCTCCCCCCTTCCCTCCCTCCCTCCCTCCCTTCCTTCCTTCCCTCCCTTCATTGACCCCTTCCTTCCCTCCCTCTCTCCCTCCCTCCTTCCCGTCCTTCCTTCCTTCCTTTCTTCTTTCCTTCCCTCCCTCCCTTCATTGACCCTTCCTTCCTTCCCTCCCTCCCTTCATTGACTCTTCCTTCCTTCCCTCCCTCTCTCCCTCCCGCCTTCCCTCTCTCCCTCCCGCCTTCCCTCCCTCCCTCCCTCCTTCCTTCCTTCCCTCCCTTGATTAACCCTTCCTTCCTTCCCTCCCTATCTCCCTCCCTCCCTTCCTTCCTTCCTTCACCCTTCCCTCCTTCCCTCCCTATCAGGGGACCTGCTCCGATAATCATGTAGGTTCTTTTCTATTTTCTTAAGTGTCGGCTGGCTTGAGAAATAAAGGGACAGAGTACAAAAGAGAGAAATTTTAAAGCTGGGTTTCCGGGGGAGACATCACATGTTGGTAGGATCCGTGATGCCTCACAAGCCGCAAAAACCAGCAAGTTTTTATTAGGGATTTTCAAAAGGGGAGGGAGTGTGTGAATAGGTGTGGGTCACAGACATCAAGTACTTAACAGGGTAATAGAATATCACAAGGCAAGTGGAGGCAGGGCGAGATCACAGGACCTCAGGACTGAGGCAAAATTAAAATTGCTAATGAAGTTTCGGGCACCATTGTCATTGATAACATCTTATCAGGAGACAGGGTTTTGAGAGCAACCCGTCTGACCAAAATTTAGTAGGCGGGAATTTCTTCTTCCTAATAAGCCTGGGAGCGCTATGGGAGACTGGAGTCTATCTCACCTCTGTAATCTCGACCATAAGAGACAGGTACGCCCTGGGGGGGCCAGTTCAGAGACCTACCCCTAGGTGCGCATTCTCTTTCTCAGGGATTTTCCTTGCTGAGAAAAAGAATTCAGCGATATTTCTCCCATTTGCTTTTGAAAGAAGAGAAATATGGCTCTGTTCTGCCCAGCTCACTGGTGGTCAGAGTTTAAGGTTATCTCTCTTATTCCCTGAACAATTGCTGTTATCCTGTTCTTTTTTCAGGGTGCCCACATTTCATATTGCTCAAACACACATGCTGTACAATTTGTGCAGTTAATGCAATTATCACACAGTCCTGAGGCAACATACATCCTCCTCGGCTGACAGGATTAATAGATTAAAGTAAAGACAGGCATAGGAAATCACAAGGGTATTGATTGGGGAAGTGATAAGTGTCCATGAAATCTTTACAATTTATGTTTAGAGATTGCAGTAAAGACAGGCATAAGAAATTACAAAAGTATTAATTTGGGGAACTAATAAATGTCCATAAAATCTTCACAATCCATGTTCTTCTGTCATGGCTTCAGCTGGTCCCTCCATTTGGGGTCCCTGACTTCCCACAACACCTCCCTCCCTTCCTTGACCCTTCCTTCCCTCCTTCCCTCCTTCCCTCCCTCCCTCTCTCCCTCCCTCCCTCCCTTCCTTCCTTTCTTCCTCCCTTCTTCCCTCCCTCCCTGCCTCCTTCCCTCCCTCCCTCCCTCCCTCCCTCTCAGGAGAGAGCAGCACACTGGAATGGCTGAGCTTGAGGACCCCCCATCTGGCTTGCACAGTCATCCAAACCACCACCCCTCCCCTTCCCTCCTCTTCTGCCTTGAGGAGTCTGACTGTCTGGAAACTTGTTTCTCCTTCTCCACTAACATTCTAAAGCCACTGGCCATGCACTGGTGGTACCAGGTCACCTGGAGCATCTCCTGGAGCCCTTGTCCTTAATGTGCCGAGACAGTGAACAGCTTCCTGGCTGAGCATGTCAACGTCAACGAGAAGGCTTGAAGCCTGACCCCTCCACTGCCAACAGCCAGAAATTGCAGGAAATGAGGACCCTGCACCGGGCTGGTCAGCTGTCATGTGGGATGTCAGGGGGAGGCTTTGGGCTGAAGGGTGGTTGGGAGCCGGTGGGGAGAGTCCTTGGCTAGGACTGTAGGGGACACCAAGGACAAGACTCAGGACGTGGAAGACTCAGGACGTCCACATGGAAAGGATGCCAGGGCCAAGGCCGAGAGGTGCTGGGGAGGGCTCCCCACCTGCCCCACACACCATGGCCTCAGCCCCTGTGACGGAAGCTGACTATCTCCCCCTCAACGCAGTGTTTAGCCCTGCTGGGAAGACTGTTCAGACCACCAGGGAAAGCCCTATGAGAACTGGTCCTGCCTGGAGACGGATGGACGCCACCAGCCTGTCCTGGGTCACAGCTGTCCCCAGGGCTCTTCTCTCCCTCTGTACCTTGGCAGGCCCCATCCTCTCTCCATTTCCTCCATGATAGCCACTTTCCAGATTTCTAATGCAATACGTTAGTTTAGCTTTTTCTGCACTTGCTCTAAACACCAGCACATAGTACACAATCTTCTGTGTGTGGCTCTTGTCACTCAACCCTATGTTTGCAAGGTTCACCCATTCTGTTTATCACGGTTGCAGGTCAATTCCTATTGCTGTCCACTATCCCACCCGTGAATACCCGGCACTCACTTTGCCAGTTCTGTTGTTGATGGGCATTTGGCTTTGGGTGTGATGACTGTGGCAGAGTGGAGGAAGACACGAGGGGAGCGAGGGAGCCGGGAGCCGCTGGGACCCGGCTTCACCAGGACCATGTTCTCTCTGCAGGACATTGTTCATTTATCTACTCAGTCTCTTTGATCTTTTCCAATCTGGTATGAGAATGGGCTACTGTATAGTATTTCAATGGTTACTAGGGGGAGATTAAACTGATGTCTTTGTTGTTTTAAACTGTTTTGTTTGTTTGTTTGTTAGTGGTGGTTTTCTTTTTCTTTTTCTTTTTTTTCTTTTCTTTCTTTTTCTTTTTTTTTTTGAGATGGAGCCTTGCTCTGTCACCCAGGGTCGAGTGCAGTGGCGTGATCTCGGCTCACTGCAAGCTCCACCTCCCAGGTTCAAGCAATTCACCTGCCTCAGCCTCCCGAGTAGCTGGGACTACAGGCAACCACCACTACGCCTGGCTAATTTTTGTATTTTTAGTAGAGGTGGGTTTCACCATGTTGGCCGGGCTGCTGTTGAACTCCCAACCTCATGATCTGCCTGCCTTGGCCTCCCAAAGTGTTGGGATTACAGGCATGAACCACCACGCCTGGTCTGTTTTAAACTGTTTTTTTTTTTTTTTTCGAGACAAAGTCTTGCTGTGTCGCCCAGGCTGGAGTGCAGTGGTGCAATCTCGGCTCACTGCAAGCTCCGCCTCCCGGGTTCATGCCATTCTCCTACCTCAGCCTCCCAAGTAGCTGGGACTACAGGCGCCCACCACCACACCTGGCTAATTTTTTGTATTTTTAGTAGAGACGGGGTTTCACTGTGTTAGCCAGGATGGTCTCGATCTCCTGACCTCATGATCCACCCGCCTCGGCCTCCCAAAGTGCTGGGATTACAGGCATGAGCCACCGCACCCGGCCACAAACTGTTTTTGAGGAAAATTCTATCCACTCTTACTCCCTTTCATCCCGTAACACGTAGCTCTACTAGTCTGCTTTGGGCTTTCCTGCTAATGAACAAAGTTCCATAGCCTCATTCTAAAAATTGTGCACATCTTTGTATATACAAAATACTATAAGATAAAGATGAAGATGTCCCCTCTCCCCTGCAGCAACTGAGCGGGGAGATCTTGCTTTTATAGAACGAGTTCAATGAATCTGAATGTAAGAGTAAAGTCTGGCCGGGCATGGTGGCTCATGCCTGTAACCCCAGCACTTTGGGAGGCTGAGGTGGGCAGATCACCTGAGGTCAGGAGTTAGCAGAGAGCAGAGAGCAGCCTGGCCAACGTGGTGAAACCCCGTCTCTACTAAAAATACAAAAATTAGCCAGACGCGGTGGCGTGCGCCTGTAATCCCAGCTACTCCGGTGGCTGAGGCATGAGAATTGCTTGAACCTGGTGGGTGGAGGTTGCAGTGAGCCGAGATCGTGCCACTGCACTCCAGCCTGGGCAACAGGGCGAGACTCCATCTCAAAAAAGAAGAAAAGAGTCAAGTCTGATATTGACAGAGCATCAGTCCTGATTTTCTGTGCTATTGGATACTGGTAGGAACACTTGTCACTGTTACCAAGCAGCACAGGGGAGCAGTGTGAGTGGCAACTCTGGAGCCGGCTGCCTGGGTTTCATCCTGCTTCTGCCACTTATTGGATTGTGGCATTTAGCAAGTTACTTAGCACCTCTGTGCTTCAGTCTGTCATATAAAATGGAGATGATAATAAAACTTCTTCATTGTGGGTTGTGAGGCTTAAATGAGTTTGTTCATATTCATATTATAGCTACATATATTATAAAGAGCACCTGGCCCATAGTGAGCCATTTAGAATATTGGTTTGTTATCTATCACCAGAAATCTGTCCCTGAAAACAGAGCGTTAAAAATCATCTTGATGGTCGGGCACAGTGGCTGATGCCTGTAATCCCGCACTTTGGGAGGGCGAGGTGGGTGGATCACCTAAGGTCAGGAGTTTGAGACCAGCCAGACCAATATGGTGAAACCCTGTCTCTACTAAAAATATGGAAATTAGCCGGGCGTGGTGGGGTGCGCCTGTAGTCCCAGCTACTTGGGAGGCTGAGGCAGGAGAGTTGCTTGAACCCGGGAGGTGGAGGTTGCAGTGAGCTGAGATTGCACCACTGCACTCCAGCCTGGGCGACAGTGAGATTCCATCTCAAAAAAAAAAAAAAAAAAAAAAAAATCATCTTGCAGGCAAGGTGCAGTGGCTCACACATGTAATCCCAGCACTTTGGGAGGCTGAGGTAGGTGGATCGCTTAAGCCTGAGAGTTGAAGACCAGCCTGGGCAACATAGTAAAACCCTGTCTCTACAAAAAATACAAAAATTAGCTGGATGTGGAGGCGTGCACCTGTAGTCCCAACTACTTGGGAGGCTGAGACAAGAGGATCACCTGAGCCTGGGTAGGTCAAGATTGCAGTGAGCTGTGATTGAGCCACTGCACTCCAGCCTGTGTGACAGGGCAAGACTGTATCTCAAAAAAAAAAAAAAAAAAAAAAAAGAAAAAAAAATCATCTTGCAAAAGTTGTATAAGACCCATACACAGAAAACTACAAAACTCTACTAAGAACTAAGAGAAAGTTTTTAAAATCACCTAAATCAATGGTGAGATATACCATGTTTTGGGATTGAAAGACTTAATATTAAGAGGTTAAATCGGCCAGGTGCGGTTGTGCATGCCTGTAATCTCAGCACTTTGGGAGGCTGAGGTGGACAGATCACTTGAGATCAAGAGTTTGAGACCAACCTGGTCAACATGGTGAAACCCGGTCTCTACTAAAAATACAAAAAATTAGCCAGGCGTGGTAGCGTGCACCTGTAATCCTAGCTACTCAGGAGGCTGAGGCAGTAGAATTGCTTAAACCTGAGGTTGCAGTGAGCAGAGATCCAGCCACTGCACTTCAGCCTGGGTGACAGAGCAAGACTCCATCTCAAAAAAAAAAAAAAAGTTTACAGATTTGATGCAATCCTAATCAAATTCTCAGGGTTTGGGGTCAGCTCTTCTGCCCCCTTGCGGAAGCTCTGTAATGTGTGCACTAAGTCAGGATGCCCTCCCTTCCCAGCGGTCAGATTTCAGGGCTAGCCACAGAGACCGCCCTGGCAAGTCTGCTGGGAGGAAGTGAGGCAGCAGCCCTTTTCTGGCATGCTCACGTCTCCTTGGTGTGAAGCAGCACCTGGGCCTGCAGCTGCCAGGAGCAGTCCTAGATGGTCCCTGAGTGTCTCTGATCCTGAGCCAAGTGTGTGTCTTTAGCTCCTTGAGGAAGGTCCCCAGTAGGACACAATTAAAGTCAGAGGCAAGAACGATGACATGGGTTCTGTCTCTCCTCGTACGCTCCACAGCTCAGACCTGTGGGCTCCAGCTGGCTCTTGCTCTCCCACACCTAGCATCCCTCATCCCTTTCTGATGGCCCCTTGAACCACCCCGCCGCAGACTTCAAGCTCCAACATCACAGGCAGTGAAGACAACACTTTATGGGGGTTGCTTAACCAGCCCCTGCAACTGGATAAGGTCAGATTCAGATTTTTTAAAATTCATAAACAAAATATATACATCTTAGTGGTTCTGTTTATCGGCTGAACCCCAACTAATACACCCCTAAAAAGCATTACCATGGCAGGGTACAGTGGCTCATGCCTGTAATTCAAGCATTTTAAGAGGCAAAGTTGGGGCCGGGTGCGGTGGCTCACGCCTGTAATCCCAGCACTTTGGGAGGCTGAGGCGGGCGGATCACAAGGTCAGGAGATCGAGACCATCCTGGCTAACACAGTGAAATCCCGTCTCTACTAAAAAAAAAAAAAAAAGAATACAAATTTAGCCGGGCGTGGCGGTGGGCGCCTGTAGTCCCAGCTACTTGGGAGGCTGAGGCAGGAGAATGGCGCGAACCCGGGAAGGGGAGCTTGCAATGAGCTGAGATTGTGCCACTGCACTCCAGCCTGGGCAACAGAGCGAGACTCCATCTCAAAAAAAAAAAAAAAAGAGGCAAAGCTGGGAGGATTACTTGAGCTGGGGAGTTTGAGGTTGCAGTGAGCCATCACTGCACTCCAGCCTGGGCAAAAGAATAAGATCCTGTCTCTAAAAAATTAAAAAATTAAATTTAATTAATTAAAAATTTAAAAATTAAAAAAATGTTTAAAAAGCATTATTCTCTGCTGGGTTCGGTGGCTCACACTTGTAATCCCAGCACTCTGGGAGGCCAAGATGGGCATATCACTTGAGGTCAGGAGTTGGAGACCAGCCTGGCCAACATGGTGAATCTCCATTTCTACTAAAAATACAAAGATTAGCCAAGCGTGGTGGCGAGTGCCTCTAATCCCAGCTACTCGGGAGGCTGAGACAGGAGAATCGCTTGAGCCCAGGAGTGGGAGGTTGCAGTGAGCCGAGATCGTGCCATTGCACTCCAGCCTGGGTGACAACACTGAAACTCTGTCTCAAAAAAAAAAAGAAAAAAGCATTATTCTCCTACGTCTCTCCAAAATTACTTAAAATATTTTAAGGGACAAATGGATATCGATTTCCAATGAGTTCAGGGTAGGCTGTGCTGCTAGACACGGTGGTGTCAGTATTTGAGCTCGATTCCTGTTCTTACTAGGGTAACACGTTATCGCTGCTAAATCATTCACGCGTTTAAGACAAAATCATAGTGTGAATTAGGCACACTTAGAACTCAATGATCTTTTTTTCTTTTTTTTCTTTTTTTTTTTGAGGCGGAGTCTCGCTCTGTTGCCCAGGCTGAAGTGCAGTGGCACGATCTCGGCTCACTGCAACCTCCGCCTCCTGGATTCAAGCAATTCTCCTGCCTCAGCCTTCAGAGTAGTGCTCTAGCAAATTAACTGAACCCAAAGAATGGGTCATGGGAACCTCAACTTGAAGCCTGTTGGTCAGACACTCCAGATGTCTGAGCTTTCTACTGGTGTCTAAAGCAGGGGCAGTTTTGGGGACTGGGCCCTCAACCTGTGAGATCTGACACCATCTCAAGGCAATGTTGGATGTGACTGAGAGGACACCTGGCTGGTGCCTGCTGAAGAATGGATTGCTTGTTTGTTGGTGGGAAGAAATCCCCCACATTTGGTCACAGAAGTCTTCTGTGTTGACTGTTGTTGTGTTGGCGCGAGAGCAGAGGAAAAACACGGCTTGAGTTTGTGTGTTTTTCTACACACTCAGTTTCCCAAGCCCTCTTAATTCCCAGCCGTTGCTTGTTGCTTGTTGTTGCTGGGGTCTCCCGGCCAAAGCTGAATGCCTCTTCACAAGACCTCGTCATGACTCTTTCTGTGGTGTATCTGTCTGACCCTCACCCATCTGAAGCTTTCTGTAGGATGTTAGGTACATAATCTCTCTTTGACCATGGTTTTAACTCCCGGCCACCAATTCCAGGGCAGATGGAAAAGTCGTGCTTGGCCTTCTAGCACACTTACATAAATATTCCATAAAAGTAAGAATCACCAAAACTGACACAAAATGGAAAAAAATCACTCAGGTCGATCATCAATGAGGACACTAAAAAGGTAACCAATCCTCACCTAACCTCAGGCCTTGATGGTTTTACTGGCAATTTCTACCAAATTGTCAATGAACAGATCATTCCACATTACAGAGACTATTCCAGAGAAAAGAAAATGATGGGAAGCTTCCCAAATCATGACCCAGGATTATCACAACCCTGATGCTACAACTGGGCAAAAATAGAAAACAATTTTTAAAAAACTATAATTCATGAGTAATTTCAGTCAATGAGACACAGCAGCCCAGGAACTGAAGAGTCCCTGACTAAAAAGGCATTAAATCCGGCCGGGCGCGGTGGCTCATGCCTGTAATCCCAGCACTTTGGGAGGCTGAGGCGGGCATAACACCTGAGGTCAGGAGTTCAAGACCAGCCTGGCCAACATGGTGAAACACTCCTCTCTACTAAAGATACAAAAATTGGCCGAGCGCGGTGTCTCATGCCTGTAATCCCAGCACTTTGGGAGGCCGAGGTCGGCAGATCACCTGAAGTCAGGAGTTCGAGACCAGTCTGGCCAACATGGTGAAACCTCATGTCAACTAAAGATACAAAAAATTAGCTGGGTGTGGTGGCATGTGCCTGTAATCCCAGCTACTAGGGAGGCTGGGGCAGGAGAATCTGTTAAACCTGGGAGGTGGAGGTTGCAGTGAGCCGAGATCACACCATTGCACTCCAGCCTGGGTGACAGGGCGAGACTCCATCTCAAAAAACAAAAACAAAAAACAAAAATTAGCCAGGTGTGTTGGCACGCACCTGTAATCCCAGCTACTCAGGAGGTTGAGGCAGGAGAATCACTTGAACCCAGCAGGCAGAGGTTGCAGTGAGCTGAGATCGTGCCACTGAACTGCAGCCTGGGTGATGGAGCGAGACTCAGTCTCAAGAAAAAACAAAACAAAACAGAAAGGCATTTAATCTGCAGGCCCCAGAGCTGATGGCTTCCCGGAGCTGGGCAGGTCCACACTTCCTCAGCCTCAGGACCAAGTGTCCGTGTGCGTGAGTGACAAGGGGCCTCAGAAGCTACACGTGGGAGTCCTGAGACTTCCGCTCTGTGCTGTTACACACGTTGTCCCACCTGTCCTGTATCTTTTCTTAAAGCCAAGGAAATGCATACTGGGTGAAGCCTATCATGTCTCTTTTGATAGTCAATCCAAATCACAAGCCACTACTACTTGTCAAACAGAATGATATTGCAACTATATCAATAGATTAAAGGAGAAAAACCACATGACCATCTCAATCATAAAAAACAGAAAGCATATGCTATTAAAATAGCATCTTAGGACCAGGCACTAATCCCAGCATTTTGCCTGTAATCCCAGCATTTTGGGAGGATAAGGCAGGCGGATTACTTGAGGTCAGGAGTTAATGACCAGCCTGGCCAACATGGTGAAACTCCATCTCTACTAAAAATATAAAAATTGGCCAGGTGTGAAGGTGAACACCTGTAATCCCAGCTACTCAGGAGGCTGAGGCAGGAGAATCGCTAGAATCCGGGAGGCAGAGGTTGCACTGAGCCGAGATCGTGCCAATGCACTCCAGCCTAGGCAACAGAGCAAGACTCCATCTCTAAGATAAATAAAATAAAATAAAATAAAATAAAATATAAAATAAAATAAAAAATAAAATAAATGAAATGAAATAAAACAAAATAGCGCCTTAGAAGATGCAAAGGTAGCTTAGAAGCTATCTTAAGAGCTTGAAGCATGCTGCCATGCCAAAGAAAGCATTCCCAGTTCAACAAAAGTCTTAGCAAGCTTTCTTCATCTCATAAAAGGTTTCTAGATAAAAGGTTAGTCTACTACAAGTATCTACTAGATGGTGAAATCAAAGTCAAGAGAAAGGGCTGGCTCCTGAAACCCCAATCCAGCATTGGGCTAGAGGTTTCTGCCAACAGAAAAATGGGCAAGTGATATGCACAGGCAATTTATAGAAGAAATGAAATAAGCAATAAAATATGCAAAATTGAACAGCCTTATTAATACACAAGTAAACACTAGTGGGAATATCAACTGGGAATCTCACTTTGGAGAGTGTGGCAGACACTAAAGGCAGGCTCACCCAAATGAATAAAAATAAAATGTAATGCAAATAGTAACCAAAAGAGAGCAGCAGTGGCTACGCTAATATCAGATAAGAGATTTTTTTTTTAACCAGGTGTAGTGGCTCACGCCTGTAATCCCAGCACTTTGGGAGGCCGAGGTGAGCCGATGACCTGAGGTCAGGAGTTCAAGACCAGCCTGACCAACATGGTGAAACCCCCGTCTCTACTAAAAATACAAAATTAGCTGGGCGTTGTGGCGCATGCCTGTAATCCCAGCTACTTGGAAGGCTGAGGCAGGAGAATCGCTTGAACCCAGGAGGCGGAGGTTGCAGTGAGCCAAGATCTCACCATTGCACTCCAGCCTGGCCAACAGAGCGAGACTCTGTATCAAAAAAAAAAAAAAAAAAAAAATTTACACACTTAATAACAGACCATCAAAATATATGAAGCAAAAATGAACAGAATTGAGGGAGAATTAGAGTTCTACAATAATTGGAGACTTCAATACCCAATGCTCAATAATGGACAGAACAACCAGATAGAAAAAAAAGGAAGGAAATAGAGAACTCAACACAATAAGCCAACTAGATCTAACAGACATATACGGAACACTTCACCTAATAACAGCAGACAGCTGCTGTGGAAAACAGCACGGCAGTTCCTCAAAAAATTAAAAATAGAATGGCCAGATGATCCAGCAATTCCACTGCCGGGTGTACACTCAAAAAAATTGAAAGCAGAGTCTCAAGGAGGTATTAGTACACCCATGGAAGCAACCCAAGTTTTCATCAACACATGAATGGAGAGGCCAGATGTGCTCTACACATACAATGGAATATTACTCAGCCTTGAAAAGGAAGGAAATTCTGACCCACGCTACAACATGGATGAACCTTGAGGATATTATGCTGAGTAAAATAAGCCAATCACATAAAGAGAAATACTGAATGATTCCATTTATACGACGCACTTAGAATATTCCCAATGGCCAGCCCGGCGCAGTGGCTCACGCCTGTAATCCCAGCAGTTTGGGAGGCCCAGGTGAGCGGATCACCTGAGGTCAGGAGTTTTTTTTTTTTGAGACAAGCTGTGTCACCCAGGCAGGAGTGCAGTGGTGTGATCTCAGTTCCCTGCACCCTCTGCCTCCCCGGCTGAAGGAATTCTCCTGCGTCAGTCTCCCTAGTTGCTGGGATTATAGGGGCCTGCCACCATGCCTGGTTAATTTTTTTTGTTGTTGTTGTTGAGACCGAGTCTTGCTCTGTTGCCCAGGCTGGAGTGCAGTGGTCTGATCTCGGCTTATTGCAACCTCTGCCTCCTGGGTTCCAGTGATTCTTCTGCCTCAGCCTCCTGAGTAGCTGAGACTACAAGCGCACACCACCACCCCCAGCTATTTTGTGTGTGTGTTTTTAGTAGAGATGGGGTTTCACCATGTTGGCCAGGATGGTCTCGATCTCCTGACCTCGTGATTCGCCCACCTCAGCCTCCCAAAGAGCTGGGATTACAGGCGTGAACTACCAAGCCCGGCCAAGTAGTTTCTTATAAAACTAAACGTGTACTTAATATACAATCCAGCAATTGCACTATTGGGCATTTATTCCAGAGAAATGAAAACTTATGTTCACATTTAAAAAACAAAAACAAAAACCTGTGTTCATAGCATCTTTGTTCACAATAGCCAAAAACCACAACCAATCTAAACGTCCAGTGGGCGAATGGTTCAACCTGCTTTGGTACATCCATGCCATGAGTCGTGCCCTGAAATGAAAACGAACAACCTATGGAAACCAGCAACAATTCAGATGAACCTCAAGGGTATTATGCTGAGTGAAAAACGTCAGTGACGAACGATTCCGTACATACATTCCACATATAATCATATACGGATGATTCTATATATATCAAAAGAAATCATATTAAAAGATCCCATATATATATTCTAGATATATATTTCATATAATCATATACTAAAGATCCCATATATATAAAACCTTCTTTTTAATATTTATTTTTATTATTTTATTTTGTTATTTTGAGACGAGGTTTCATTCTTGTTGCCCAGGCTTGAGTGCAATGGCGCGATCTTGGCTCACCACAACCTCTGTCTCCCGGGTTCAAGTGATTCTCCTGCCTCGGCCTCCCGAGTAGCTGGGATTACATGGTGGCATGCACCACCACACCTGGCTAATTTTGTATTCTTTTTTAGTAGAGACGGGGTTTCTCCATGTTGGTCAGGATGGTCTCTAACTCCCGACCTTAGGAGATCCCCTTGCCTCAGCCTCCCAAAGTGTTGGGATTACAGGCGTGAGCCACAACACCTGGCTTATTTTTTTTTTATTTTTTCAGATGGAGTCTCACTCTGTGGCCCAGGCTGGAATACAGTGGTGAGATCTCTGCTCACTGCAACGTCCACTTCCCAGGTTCCAGCTATTCTCCTGCTTCAGCCTTCCAGGTAGGTGGGACTACAGGTGCAAGCCACCATGCCTGGCTAATTTTGTAATTTTTTTTTTTTTTTTTTAGTCGTGACGTGGTTTCACCATGTTGGTCAGGCTGGTCTCGATCTCCTGACCTCAGGTGATCTGCCCGCCTCAGCCTCCCAAAGTGCTGGTATTATAGGTATGAGCCACGGCAATCAGCCATATATAACCTTTTTCAAATAAAATTACACAGGTGGAAAACGTTTTTCTTTTTCTTTTCTTTTCTTTCTTTCTTTTTTTTTTTTTTTTGAGACAGGGTCTCACTCTGTCGCCCGGCTGGTGTGCGGTGATGCAATCATGGCTCAAGTGATCCTCCCCATCAACCTCCCTAGTAGCTGGAATTACAGGTGCACACCACATCTGGCTAATTTTGTTTTTGTTTTTGTTTTTGTAGACACGGGGTTTCAGCATGTTGCCCAGGCTGGTTTCGAACTCCTGACCTCAAGTCATCCGTCCGCCTCGGCCTCCCACAGTGCTGGGATTCCTGGTGTGAACCACCACACCCGGCCCGAAAAGGTTTTCAAAATAATAAAATGGGCTGGGCAAGTGGCTCATGCCTGCAATTAGAGGCCTGGAGACATTAAGTAAACCACCCAAGGTCACACAGTAAGGAAGGGGCAGATCTCAGAGTCTCCTGGCTGCAAAGCTGGTGTCCCTTCCCCACTGCGCCGTAACTGCCGCCTTACAGCTGGGTTGGAGGATGCCTCCCTGGTCTAGGGTCATTATTACATTTTCTTCTAAGAAGTGTGTTTCTGATCAACGGAACTGATTATTTGCCATCTATGGTCTTACCCTTTGCCCCCATTTCTTTCTTATGGCAACAGAAAATTTCACCTTCAAGAGGAGCGCCTCGGCCCGGCGGAAGCATCATCTGGGAAGTGAGGAGCACCTCTGCCTGGCCTCGGCACCGTCTGGGAAGTGAGGAGCACCTCTGGACGGCCACGGAGCAACCCTCCAGGTGTGAAGTGGCAGCCCTGTGTGTGATCTTTCTGCCCTCCCCGAGTTTTCATTTTCGATAGTAAAATTTACTTGTAAACTAAAAGATTTATATTGGGGAAGATGAAAGGAAGGAAGGAAGGAAACTTCACTTTCCAAAACCAACCACTGGGAGTCCGCTTTGTGCAGCGATAGGTAAGCTTCCGTGCAGCAACGGGCGCTGCTGCACCCCCTACCACCCACGCAGCCTCCTCCCTATCTGCCTTCAGGTGGTAGCCAGAGGAGTTCAGAGCCTCTACAGAGAGCACAACTTCTCCAGCTGGAACTGAAGGGGGCCTGCCCCTCCACACCTGCGGGTATTTCTCGAAAGGTGGAGACGAGAGACTGAGAAAAGAAATAAGACACAGAGACAAAGTATACAGGAAGAAAAGTGGGCCCAGGGGACCGGCGCTCAGCATATGGAGGACCCGCATGGGCACTGGTCTCTGAGTTCCCTCAGTATTTATTGATCACTATCTCTACCATCTCAGCGAGGGGGATGTGGCAGGACTATAGGGTAATGGTGAGGAGAGGGTCAGCAGGAAAACATGAGAGCAAAGGACTTTGTGTCATAAATAAGTTTAAGGGAAGGTGCCGTGCCTGGATGTGCACGTAGGCCAGATTTATGTTTGACTTTATACAAACATCTCAGTGCAGTAAAGAGCAGTATTGCCGCCAGCATGTCTCACCTCCAGCCATAAGGCGGTCTTCTCCTATGTCAGTAAATAGAATGTACGATCGAGTTTTACACCAAGACATTCCATTCCCAGGGATGAGCAGGAGACAGATGCCTTCCTCCTATCTCAACTGCAAAGAGGCTTTCCTCCTTCACCAATCCTCCTCAGCACAGACCCTTTACGGGTGTCGGGCTGGGGGACGGTCAGGTCTTTCCCTTCCCATGAGGCCATATCTCAGGCTGTCTCAGAGGGGGGAAACCTGGACAATACCCAGGCTTTCTTGGGCAGAGGTCCCCGCGGCCTTCCGCAGTGCACTGTGTCTCTGGGTACTCGAGACTGGAGAATGGCGATGACTTTTACCAAGCTTACTGCCTGCAAACACATTTTTACCAAGGCACATCCTGCACAGCCCTAAATCCATTAAACCTTGAGTCAATATAGCACATGTTTCTGCGAGCACAGGGTTGGGACTAGGGTTACAGATTCACAGCATCTCAAGGCAGAAGAATTTTTCTTAGTACAGATCACAATGGAGTTTCTTATGTCTTCCTCTTTCTACATAGACACAATAACAGTCTCATCTTTCTTCCCCACACAAGAACAAACTCCCCTTAAAGGAATCTATTTAGGAAGATTATTTCAAGGATACAATGTACATTCATTCCTCCAAAATATGCTTAGATGAACTTAAATAATCAGAAAGTTGTGTGTGTATGTGTTTCACATTTTCTTGGTCCACATGGAACACCTTGAGAGGTCCCTGTAGGCCGTGAGCCTGTTTGTAGACACCTGCTTCCCCCGCTTGATGTCGCAGACATCGCAGTCCCTGATGTAGGGTCTGGCCTATGGGGCTTAGTGGGTGCTCTCCCCGTGTGTGGAGATGAGAAATCGTAAAAAGTAAAGACACAAGACAAAGAGATAAAGCGAAAACAGCTGGGCCCGGGGGACCACTACCATCAAGACACGGAGATGGGTAGTGGCCCCAAATGGTTGCGTGCACTGTTATTTATTGCATACAAGACAAGGGGGGCAGGGTAAGGAGGGTGAGTCGTCCAAGTGATTGATAAGGTCGAGCAAGTCACGTGATCATAGGACAGGGGGCCCTTCCCTTATAGGTAGCCGAAGCAGAGAGGGAAGGCAGTATACGTCAGCGTTTTCTTCTATGCACCTATCAGAAAGATCAAAGACTTTAAGACTTTCACTATTTCTTCTACCGCTATCTTCTAAGAACTTCAAAGAGGGACCAGGAGTACAGGAGGAAAGTGGACAAGGAGCGTGACCCTTGAAGCACAGCACCACAGGGAGGGGTTTAGGCCTCCGGATGGCTGCAGGCAGGCCTGGATACTATCCAGCCTCCCACAAGAAGCTGGTGGAGCTGAGCGTTCCCTGACTCCTCCAAGAAAAGGGAGACTCCCTTTCGTGGTCCGCTAAGTAACGATGCCTTCCTAGGCACTGGCGTTACCGCCTGACCAAGGAGCCCTCCAGTAGCCCTTATGTGGGCGTGACAGAGGGCTCACCTCTTGCATTCTTGGTCACTTCTCACAACAGCCCTTCAGCACCTGACCCTATACCCACCGGTTATTTCTTGGTTATATTAGTAATACCATAAAGAGTAATATTAAAAGCTAATGATTAATAATGTCTACACTAATGATTGATAATGTCCATGATCATCTCTGTATCTAATTTGTATTATAACTATTCTTATTGTAAGTATATTCTTTATTATACTGAAACAGTTTGTGCCTTCAGTCTCTTGCCTCAGCACCTAGGTAATCCTCCGCCCACATCTCTGAGGGGCTGACCTGCCCCCCACCTTCTGGAAGCTGGGAGGTTGGAAGAGGGGATGCGTGCGATGGACTCAGCACACAGCTGGGAACTCGAGGCACACCTAAGCCTTCGCTTGTGCTGTGCGGAGTCCACACTTCCTTCCCCACTGGGGTCTCAAAACCTCCCCTCACTCAACAGGGTGGTGCTGCTCAAAGATCTGGGCACACATTAGGGCTGGGGAGGGGGTGGTGGAGAGGGGGCTCCAGCCTGCCCAACCACCAGGCAACGGGACACCTGCCCCTCTCTCAGCTGGGTCTGGACCCGCCTCCCAGGCTCAGGCTGCAATGCCTTTCTCTTTCTCTTTCTCTTCTTTTTGCAGTTCCGTTGGGTCCTGCCCAGGACAGATAAAGACAGAGCAGCCTGTCTTTATCGGAGGTTCCTCTGCCAGTAGGAGGGGCCCGGAGAAAACCAGAAAGAGGGCCAGAGCCAGAGAAACATGAAGCACCCCGGGGCCTCCCACACCAGTGCCTGAGCAGGAATGGGGAGGGGCCATGATTCACAAGGCCCTGGGAGGTCACTTTAAAGAGGGCTGCTCAACTGCAAGGACGCTGTAAGCAGGAAGAGAAGCCACAGCGCTTCAGAAAAGAGTGGGACAGGGACAAGCGTATCTAAGAGGCTGAACATGAATCCACAGATCAGGTACCTCTGCCCGCTTTGTCTGCCAGGCCCCTCCTGCCACTTCCTGCCAGGCGGTCCTGCTGGGCCTCAGCCCTGGCCTCCCCCTGCCCCAGCCCCACCTCTGGGGTCCCTCCCCCCTGGTTCCCCCGCTGCCCCCACTCCCAGCCAAGCTCCTTGCCCTGCTGTGTGGTCCCCCGACTGCTGCTTCTGAATGGGCCACCTTCCCCACTTGCCCCAGCCCAGTCCGCCTGCTGAGACTCTCCCCCGAAAATCATGCCCGGGCTGGTGCTTCCCGCCCTGGGAGGGTGCTTCCTCTGTGTGCTTCCCACCATTCCTGGGAGCTCTGGAACTGGGAGAATTGAACCAAAGGATGATTTGAGCAATCAGGCATTTCGTTCTCAGCGCTTTGGTGCAATTTCTGTAAGATTTACTTCGTTTCAATACAAAGTCTTAGGAGAGGGTGTGGGGGAGGGAATGGTCTCTGTACCAGAAAATAAGTCACTTCTTCCAAAGATGCCTCCACTGTGAGCAGAGGAGGATGCACACGACCCCAGACACAGGCTCCTCCTCCGTGAGCACCGTTCACCTTTTAGAATGACACCTGCAACATGGAGTGTAGGAAAAAATATGATGATCAGGAGAAATGCTCTTATTTTAGGCCAGGCATGGTGGCTTATGCCTGTAATCCTAGCACTTTGGGAGGCTGAGGCGGGCGGGTCACTTGTGGTCAGGAGTTTGAGACCAGCCTGACTAACATGGTGAAACCTCGTCTCTACTGAAAATACAGAAAATTAGCCAGGGGTGCTGGCGGGCGTCTGTAATCCCAGCTACTTGGAAGGCTGAGGCAGGAGAATCCCTTGAATCCGAGGGGTGGGGGTTGCAGTGAGCTGAGATTGCAAACTCCAGCCTGGGGGACAGAGCGAGATGCCGTCTTTAAAAAAAAAAAAAAAAAAAAGTAGCAGAAAAACTGGGAGGTTGAGGGTGTTCCATTGGTAGCCCCAGAGCTGGGGTTCCAGCTAGGAGAGGTCACCCCGGCCCTGCTGCCCCTGCCAGCGTCCCCTCCTCTTTCTCTCTCCCCGTCTTCCTGCCTGGGAAAGCAGCAGACATTCTCAGGGCTGTGGAGGGATGGGGGAGGCCCAGAGCCCAGGGCCGTCCAGGCAGTTGTGTTCAGTGGGCATCAGCCCTGAGGACTCCGGTGCGGGGGTCTCTGCATTGGGGTTTCTCTCTTGTGCCTTCAGAAACCCGATGAAGGCAATGTATCCAGGCACATTCTACTTCCAATTTAAAAACCTATGGGAAGCCAACGATCGGAACGAAACTTGGCTGTGCTTCACCGTGGAAGGTATAAAGCGCCGCTCAGTTGTCTCCTGGAAGACGGGCGTCTTCCGAAACCAGGTAGCACCAAAGTCCTAATTACACCCTAAATAGGAGCTAAGCAGCTGGGAATGCAGAAAACGCAACAATAAGTGATGTGCCCGGCCTGGGCTCTCCTGTGTACACTTTCCTGCCACATTTCTATTTTTTTTTTTTTTTTTTTTTTTTAGATGGAGTCTCGCTCTGTCACCCAGGCTGGAATGCAGTGGTCCGATTTCAGCTCACGGCAACCTCTGCTTTCCAGGTTCACGTGATTCTCCTGCCTCAGTCTCCCGAGTAGCTGGGATTACAGGCGCCTGCCACCATGCCCAGCCAATTCTTTTGTATTTTTAGTAGAAACAGGATTTCGCCATGTTGGCCAGGCTGGTTTCGAACTCCTGACCTCAAGTGATCCACCAGCCTTGGCGTCCCAAAGTGCTAGGATTACAGGCGTGAGACACCATGCCCCTGGCCTCCCCCCCACATTATGTATTTATTTATTTATTTATTTATTTTGAGATGGAGTCTTGCTCTATCGCCCAGGCTGGAGTGCAGTGGCACAATCTCAGCTCACTGTAAGCTCCGCCTCCCGGGTTCACGCCATTCTCCTGCCTCAGCCTCCCAAGTAGCTGGGACTACAGGCGCCCGCCACCATGCCCAGCTAATTTTTTCTTTTTTTTTTTCTTTTCTTTTTTTTTTTTTTAGTAGAGACGGGGTTTCATGGTGTTAGCCAGGATGGTCTCGATCTCCTGACCTCATGATCCGCCCGCCTCAGCCTCCCAAAGTGCTGGGATTACAGGCATGAGCCACTGTGCCCGGCCCTCCCCACATTTTTTAAGTCCATGGCCCAGATCTTCCTCCCTGACTCTCCTGTGATCAGATCGTGGAGGGGGTTTGCTTCCTCCCAAAAGGCCTTGTTTAGCGCCCAGCACCCTCACTCTTGACTTTGTTTCCCAAAATCTTGTTATGGAGCTGTGCGTCCGGCAGTCCTCAGGAATCAGCAGCTGTGGGAAGCGGGGGGTGTTGTGTCCAGCGCTGTGTCTGGGCCAGTGACTGCGGGCTGGTGGGGCCGCCCCCGCCACTGCCCTGATTCCTCAGCAGAAGGCAGGCAGGGAACAAAGCTGACCCCAGAGAGCCAGGCCATAGCAGGGGCTGAGGATGCCTGGTGAATGGATGCCTGGGAGAAAAGATGGCAGAATTCACACATGAGTCTATGAGACAGGGAAAGACTCAATAAAATAAAGAAGGAAGGGGCCGGGCACGGCGTGGTGGCTCATGCCTGTAATCCCAGCACTTTGGGAGGCTGAGGCAGGCTGATCATGAGGTTGGGAGTTCGAGACAAGCCTGGCTAACATGATGAAACCCAGTCTCTACTAAAAATACAAAGATTAGCCAGGTGTGGGGGTGCATGCCTGTAGTCCCAGCTACTCAGGAGGCTGAGGCAGGAGAATTGCTTGAACCTGGGAGGCAGAGGTTGCAGTGAGCCGAGATTGTGCCACTGCACTCCAGCCTCGGCGACAGAGCAAGACTCCATCTTGGAAAAAAATAAAAATAAAAGAATAAAGAGAGAAGGAGAAGGATAGAAGAAGGGAAACTCAATGAATAAAACGCCCTGGGGCCTACTATGTAGCCAGAGAAATGAAAAGTAAAGAAATAAAATAAGGCCGTGCATGTGGTTTATGCTCATAGTCCCAGAGCTTTGGGAGGGTGAGGCAGGAGGATCGCTTGAGCCCAAGAGTTCAAGATCAGCCTGGGCAACATGGTGAAACCCCGTCTCTAAAAAAATTATTTAAAAAATTAGGCAGGTGTGGCGGCATGCACCTGCATCCCAGCTAATCAGGAGGCTGAGGTGGGAAGATTCCTTGAGCCTGGGAGGTCAAGGCTGCAGTCAGCCCAGATCCCACCACTGCACCCCCCAACCTGTGCAACAGAGAGAGACCCTGTCTCAAAAATGAATAAATAAGGAAACGGCCCGGGGCTCCAGGCCCGCCCTCTGCTCCCATCGCCCCACCCCTGCACTCCTCCTGCTCCTGGTCTGAGCTCCCCTGTCCTCCTCCTCCTCCTTCCCCAGGTGGATTCTGAGACCCATTGTCATGCAGAAAGGTGCTTCCTCTCTTGGTTCTGCGACGACATACTGTCTCCTAACACAAACTACCAGGTCACCTGGTACACATCTTGGAGCCCTTGCCCAGAGTGTGCAGGGAAGGTGGCCGAGTTCCTGG
The DNA here is from genome assembly GCF_028858775.2 of Pan troglodytes. Classification (NCBI taxonomy): domain Eukaryota; kingdom Metazoa; phylum Chordata; class Mammalia; order Primates; family Hominidae; genus Pan; species Pan troglodytes. The sequence continues at coordinate 41,020,655 of NC_086016.1, forward strand.
CCAGGCACAGCAACGTGAAGCTCACCATCTTCACCGCCCGCCTCTACTACTTCCAGTATCCATGTTACCAGGAGGGGCTCCGCAGCCTGAGTCAGGAAGGGGTCGCTGTGGAGATCATGGACTATGAAGGTGAGACGTGGGGGGCTGAGGAGAGTGGGTGCAGGAGGGACAGCATGAGGGGCAGATGGTTCTCCAATGCTGTGGGGCGGGTCAGTGTCCCCTGGGTGTCTGTGGGGACCGGGCCGGCACCCACTGCAACTGGCAGCCTGGAGACCTGGGCTGGGAGGGGAGGGCCCAGGGCCGGAAGAGAGGCCTGCTGGGCCCTCACTGCTTTCTCCTTGTTTTTTCTCAGATTTTAAATATTGTTGGGAAAACTTTGTGTACAATGATAATGAGCCATTCAAGCCTTGGAAGGGACTAAAAACCAACTTTCGACTTCTGAAAAGAAGGCTACGGGAGAGTCTCCAGTGAGGGGTCTCCCTGGGCCTCATGGTCTGTCTCCTCTAGCCTCCTGCTCATGCTGCACGGGCCTCCCCTCCACCCTGGACCCACTCTGTTTCTGCCTGGTCATCCTGAGCCCCTCCTGGCCTCAGGGCCATTCCACAGTGCTCCCCTGCCTCACCGCTTCCTCCTCGCTCTTCCAGACTCTTCCTGCAGAGGCTCCTTTCTGCCTCCATGGCTATCCATCCACCCCCACAGACCCCGTTCCTCCAGCCTGCGTGCCCCTAACCTGGCTTTTCCCATCTCCCCAGCATAACCAAATCTTACTAAACTCATCCTAGGCTGGGCATGGTGACTCACGCCTGTAATCCCCCAGCAATTTGGGAGGCAAAGGTGGGAGAATCGCGTGAGCCCAGGAGTTCCAGACCAGGCTGGGCCACATGACAAAGCCCCATCTCTACAAAAAAAAAAAAAAAAAAAAAAAAGCCAGACGTGGTGGCATGCATCTGTAGTCCAAGCTACTTGGGAGGCTGAAGTGGGAGGATTACTTGAGCCCGAGAGGTGGAGGCTGGAGTGAACAGAGATCGCGCCACTGAACTCGGGTCTGGGCAACAGATAGAGACCCTGCCTGAAAATAAATCGATAAATAAACTCAACCTAAACAGGTGTGAATATATGTAAGTTGAAAACCAGAAGTTTTGAGAAACATCCTTTGTAAATTTCATCCTATGAATTGGGTCATTCATGTCCTACCCAGCTAAAACAGAGGCCAGGAGCCAGGGAGGAAAAGCAGTCAGGCCACACAACATTGTTTCCGAAATGGACTTCTCTGCAAGCCTGACTCCTGAAACTGTGCATTGTACCCTGAAACCAGCTTTATCCATAGCTTCTGCGATAAATGGCTGTAAGTCTTGGACTCCTTGCTCCAAACGCAGTGACTCAGCAATAGAACCTCGCAGCTCCCAGCCCTTCCTAGTGCCCATGGGCTTTACATAGGGCAAGAGAACATTTCTCCTTCTATAATTGCCATCTCTTTGCTCTCTCAACATGGTGAACACCATCCGGACTCCGTGTATGTCTCAAATTAAATTCTTTCTTTGCAAATGAAATATGAAATTTAGAGGCTCTTCTAAACACTTTAAATTTGATTTGACATTTTCAAAGCAGATGTAAGTTTTAGAGAATGAGATTCTCCATAAAAATGACCCCTTCATGCTGTGGCCTCCATAGAAGATGTCCCAGGCCAGGTGCCCACATGGCAGGCATTTATTTTCTCACAGATCTGGAAGCTGCAGGTCCAACTTCGAGGGGTGGGTGGGGTTGTTTCCTCTGAGGCCGCTCCTTCTGGCTGGCAGGGAGTCTCTTCCAGCCGTGTCCTCTGTGGCCTTTCCTCTATGCACACGCACCTCTGGGGTCTCTCTGCCTCCAAATATCTTTTTTTTTTTTTTTTTTTTTGAGACAGAGTGTTGCTCCTCTTGTCCAGGCTGGAATGCAATGGCACAATCTGGACTCACTGCAACCTCCGCCTCCCGAGTTTAAGCGATTCTTCTGCTTCAGCCTCCCGAGTACCTGGGACTAAAGGCATGCATCACCACACCTGGTTAATTTTGTAGTTTTAGTAGAGATGGGGTCTCACCATGTTGGCCAGACTGGTCTCGAACTCCTGACCTCAGGTGATCCGCCTGTCTCGGCCTCTCCAAGTGCTGGGATTACAGGCATCAGCCACTATGCCCGGCTGGGATCATATGTTCCACACATGTTTGTTCAATAAGCATGGACTGCAACCACCTACATGAATATTCATAGCTCCTCCTGTAGCCTGTTGAATATGTATGTTTAGCCAACCTCTTCAGCATAAAGCTCCTGCCCCAACCCCTCCTGCTTCTAAATGTCTGTCTCTGGTGTTAACCAGAGGCTGCTCTTCCCAGGCTGCTGGATGGCTACCTTGCAGGCTGTCGCCCTTAACAAGAAATAAAGTGTCCTTTGCAAATGCATCCCTTGTGTAATTTTTAGGTCACCGCGCCATGGGAACACGCTACCAGGGGAAGGGAGCTGTGAGACGCGCAGGGAGGCTCCAGACAGGCTGGCCTGGGACACCAGCCGCTGCCCTTCCATAACATGGGGACAAGAGAGGGCAAAAGTTCAGCCCACCAGGGAGGATCTCCGGGCAGGAGATGGGGAAGAAGGAGAAACAGGAAGGAAAGAGCTCAGTGTGGGGGCGCGCATGGCATCCCGGTGGGACATCTGAGGCCCACACTCACCTGCTGTCCCTCCCTCCCAAGGCGGCCTCCGAGGGTGAAGGCCTGGGGGGAGGCAGACGCCTGGCCCTTTACTCTCCCTCCCTGTCCCCATGGCCGCTGGGTGGGGGCCGTCTCTGGGATGATCCCCGAGGGCAGGATCCGGGAGTCCCTGCAGAGGCATCAGCCTGTCTGTCTTGATGGTGGAGTGGCGGCTCCAGCTGGGCGGGACCACCAGGGGAGGGGCTTGTGCTCTGCTGGCTCAGCCTGGTGTGGACCCACCTCCCGGGCACTGGCTGCAATGACTTTCTCTTTCCCTTTGCAATTGCCTTGGGTCCTGCCGCACAGAGCGGCCTGTCTTTATCAGAGGTCCCTCTGCCAGGGGGAGGGCCCCAGAGAAAACCAGAAAGAGGGTGAGAGACTGAGGAAGATAAAGCATCCCAGGGCCTCCTACATCAGCGCCTGAGCAGGAAGGGGGAGGGGCCATGACTCACCAGGCCCTGGGAGGTCACTTTTTTTTTTTTTTTTTTTTGAGAGGAAGCTTCACTCTCTCACCCAGGCTGGAGGAGCGCAGTGGCAGGAACTTGGCTCACTGCAACCTCCGCTTCCCAGGTTCAAGCGATTCTCCTGCCTCAGCCTCCAGAGTAGCTGGGATTACAGGCGCACGCCACCACACCTGGCTAATTTTTGTATTTTTAGTAGAGACGGGGTTTCTCCATGTTGGTCAGGCTGGTCTCGAACTCCTGACCTCGTGATCCGCCTGCCTCGGCCTCCCAAAGTGCTGGGATTACAGGCGTGAGCCACCGTGCCCGGCCGGGAGGTCACTTTAAGGAGGGCTGTCCAACTGCAAGGACACCGCAAGCAGGAAGTGAAACCACAGCACTTCAAAAAAAGAGGGAGACTGGGCCAAGCGTATCTAAGAGGCTGAACATGAATCCACAGATCAGGTACCGCTGCCCACTATGTCCGCAGGGCCCCTCCGGCCCCTTCCTGTCTGGTGGTCCTGCTGGGCCTCAGCCCTGGCCTCCCCCTGCCCCAGCCCCAGCCCTGGACTTCCTTCCCTCTGGCTTCCCTGCCGCCCCCACTCCCAGCCAGACTCCTTGCCCTGCTGTGTGGTCGCCCCACTGCTGCTTCTGAATGGGCCACCTTCCCCACCTGCCACAGTCCAGGCCCCCTCCTGAGACTCTTCCCTGAAAGTCATGGCCAGGCCGGTGCTCCCTGCCCTGAGAGGGTCCTCCCTCTGTGTGCTTCCCACCATTCCTGAGCTCAGGAACTGGGAGAATTGAACCAAAGGATGATTGGGGCAATCAGGCATTTTGTTCTCAGTGCTTTGATGAACTTTCTGTAAGATTTACTTTGTTTAAATACAAAGTCTTAGGAGAGGGTGTGGGGAGGGAATGGTCTCTGAAGCACAAGATAAATCACATCGTCCAAGGATGACTCCACAGTCAGCAGATGTCCCCAGACAGGTTCCACTCCAAGGTCACTCTTCATCTTTTAGAACATGACCAGTAACATGGAATGTGAGAAAGAACGCGATGATCAGGAGAAATGCTCTTATTTTAAATTTAGTGAAAAGAGAGCCCAGTCCCCAACAGCTTTCTCCTGCAGGGCCCGTGATGCAGAGGCTGCACAGGGCTGGCCTGGAAAGGGGCCCCTGCTCCATCTGTCCCCAGCTCTGTGGCCTCGGCAGGTTACCCCACCTCTCTGTGCCTCTGACCCCTCCTCTGTAAGATGGGAATGGTCCCTGCAGGCCTAGGGCAGCCTCACATGAGCCCACCCCCACGCAGCACTTAGAAGAGAGGCCTGGGCCTCAGAATTCGGTTCTACCATGATTTTAAAATAATGTTAACACGCAGAGTGAAACATCAGGAAGGAATTGAGCTGAAAGGTTAAAAGCTATTTTTTAGGGGTGAAGAGTTTTATTCTCTTTTGCATTCTCCTAATGGATTGGGGAGTGGGTTGGCAGAAATACTAGGAGAGTGGGGAATGTATCCCTGGAAAGGCCAGAGTTGGGCCCGAGCTGGGAGAGATCACCCCAGCCCCCCTGCCAGCATCCCCTCCTCTTCCTTTCCCCTCAGTCTTCCTGCCTGGGAAGGCAGCAGAAATTCTCAGGGCTGTGGAGGGGTGGGGGAGGCCCAGGGCCGTCCCGGGAGCTGTGTTCAGTGGACATGAGCCCCGAGGACTCCAGGGAGGGCTCCCTGCATGGGCCGGTTTCTCTCTTGTGCCTTCAGAAATCCGATGGAGCGGATGTATCGACGCACATTCTACAACCACTTTGAAAACGAACCCATCCTCTATGGTCGGAGCTACACCTGGCTGTGCTATGAAGTGAAAATAAAGAGGGGCTGCTCAAATCTCATTTGGGACACAGGGGTCTTTCGAGGCCCGGTACTACCCAAACTTCAGTCGAATCACAGGCAGGAGGTAAGCAGCTGGGAATGCAGAAAACACATAAGTAAAATGTCTGGCGGCGGGCTCTCAACTGTGTATTTTTCCCCCACATTTATTTATTTTTTCTATTTATTTATTTATTTATTTTGAGACAGAGTCTCCATCTGTCGCCCAGGCTGGAGTGCAGTGGTGCGATCTCAGATCACTGCAACCTCCACCTCTTGGGTTCAAGCGATTCTCCTGCCTCAGCGTCCTGAGTAGCTGGGACTACAGGCGCGTGCCACCACGCCTGGCTAATTTTTGTATTTTCAGTAGAGATGGGGTTTCACTGTGTTGAGCAGGCTGGTCTGGAACTCCTGATCTCAGGTGATTCACCTGCCTTGGCCTCTGAAAGTTCTGGGATTACAGGCATAAGCCACCATGCCTGGCCACTTCCCGTATTTCTTTTTTCTTTTCTTTCTTTCTTTTTTTTTTTTTTTTGAGACAGAGTTTTGCTCTTGTTGCCCAGGCTAGAGTGCAATGGCTCAATCTTGGCTCATTCAACTTCTGCCTCCTGGGTTCAAGCGATTATCCTGCCTCAGCCACCTGAATAGCAGGGATTACAGGTGCCCGCCACCGCGCCCAGCTAATTTTTTGTATTTTTAATAGAGAAGGGATTTCACCATGTTGTCCAGGCTGGTCTTGACCTCCTGACCTCAGGTGATCCGCCCAACTCGGCCTCCGAAAGTGCTGGGAATATAGGTGTGAGCCACTGCGCTTGGCCTCCACTTCCCACATTTCTTAGGTCCGTGGCCCAGACCTTCCTGCTTGACCGCCCCGGCCACTGCCCGGATTCCTCCTTGGCAAAGATGCCTCATCACAGGTTGGTGAACCCTCACTCCTCACCCTGCCACCCCCACTGGGGACACTAAGTTCCCCGCCTTGTCCCACCCATCCCTACGGCCCCCTCCACCCAGGGAGGAGACTTTTCAGAGTGTGTTTGGGGAGGGAGTCATCTGTATGCTGGGCAGTCCTGGCCTACAGTGGTGCTGGCCACGGAAACACCCAGGACTCAGGAGTGAAGCACAAGTGTTTCCAGTCCCCACACGCTAAAAAGGCGACAAGAACCGGTGAAAGTAATTTTAATATTTTATTTAATCCAGTGTAGCTAACATATTACTTCAACATTGATTAACATAAAATTCTTCGCGAGCTAGTGAAGTTTCTTTTTCTTCTCACACTGAAATGAGCGGTGTATTTTTGATGTGCCGAGGTCTCTCATCAGAGCCCCGTTTCAGATGCTCAGTAGCGCCCTTGGCCAGTGCCCCCCAATATGGGACAGTGCAGGTCCAGTGGCCTCCACAGTGGGGAACAAGGCGGACCCCAGAGGGCCAGGCCACATTAGGGGCTGAGGATGCCTGGTGAATGGATGCCTGGGAGAATGGATGCTAGAATTCACACACGAGGCCATGAACAGGGCTGGGAAAACTTCCAAACTCAGGGAAGCACGTGTCTTGGTGCACCTTGTGATGCTTCAACAGCAGGACTGAGATGGGGACATTTACAATGAACAGAAATGTATGGGCTCGAGTTCTGGACTCTGGGAAGTCCCCTGTCAATGCACCAGCAACTTTCCAGGGCCTGCGAGCTGCACAGTCACGTAGGGGTGAAGGTTGTTGCCAGAAGCTCAGGGGATGCTCCAGACAGAGTGGCCTGGGATGTCGAGTCACTGCTGCTCCGTGACATGGGGACAAGAGGAAGCAGTTTAGTCTGACATACTGCCCCCCCAGCTAGAGGGCAAGAGACAGAAAGAGGGGCTGAGGTCACCTTTGAATAACCACAGCAGTGGCACCCACAAAGGTGCAGTCCCCACAGCCTCATAGCCTCTTCTAGGTGCCACCTCTTAAGGCCAGTACCATAGCAATTAACACTGAAGGTCAGCTTGGAGCAGACAATCACTCAAACCAAACAGGGGGGATGGAGGAAAGGAGCTTCAATGGCAAGATCCCCTGGGCTCCTGTCCTGGCCCCTCCTCCCCCTGCCCCACCCCTGCACCCCTCCTGTTCCCCCATCCCAGAGCTTCCCCTGCCCCTGCTCCTCTCCCAGGTGTATTTCCAGTTTGAGAACCACGCAGAAATGTGCTTCTTCTCTTGGTTCTGTGGCAACCGACTGCCTGCTAACAGGCGCTTCCAGATCACCTGGTTTGTATCATGGAACCCCTGCCTGCCCTGTGTGGTGAAGGTGACCAAATTCTTGGCTGAGCACCCCAATGTCACCCTGACCATCTCCGCTGCCCGCCTCTACTACTACCAGGATAGAGAATGGCGGAGGGTGCTCCGCAGGCTGCATAAGGCGGGGGCCCGTGTGAAGATCATGGACTATAAAGGTGAGAGGTGCAGGGGTCAGGGGAGCATGATGGGGAGGAACAGCCTCAGAGATGGATGGATCTGCAATGCCATGGCTGGGGGTGTCCCAGGGCAGCCTGCAGGGGTGGGGCTGGCACTGATTGCAACTGACAGCCAGGAGACCAGGCCTGGGAGGGCAGGCCCAGGGTCAGGGGAGAGCCTGAGTGCTTCCTACCTCTTCATCTCAGACTTTGCACACTGCTGGGAAAACTTTGTGTACAATGAAGGTCAGCAATTCATGCCTTGGTACAAATTCGATGACAATTATGCATCCCTGCACCGCACGCTAAAGGAGATTCTCAGGTGAGGGTCTCCCTCTGGCCTCATCGTCTCTCTCCTCTCGCCTCCTGCTCATCCTCCTGAGGACTCCCCTGACTGGGCCCTCCTGCCCTCCGTCCTGCCCCCCTGCCTGCCCTCATGGTTACACCCCCTCACCCACACTCCTCATGCTCCCTCCACCTTGGTGCCTCCCCCCTGCTTTCCTGGGCTCTTCCTGTGAGTGAGAGGCCCCTTCTGCCTCCAGAGCGACCTCCATCCACCCCCGAGGCTGCCCTCCCCACAGCCTGGGAGCCCCAACCTGGCTCCTTCCATCTCCCTGGCATAACCGAATTTGTCATAAAACTGGACGTAGTAAGTGGGCATGAATAGTCACAAGCCCGACAGTCGGAAGCTTTGAGCAACATCCTTCAAGGCCGACCTGAGCCCCTGAGAAGGAGCCGCCACCATGGAAACAGAGCTTCAGGCTTCCGCGGCCACAGAAGATGCCCCGGGCCGGGTGCCCACAGGGCAGGCATTTATTTTCTCACAGATCTGGAGGCTGCAAGTCCAAGGTGGAGGGGTGGGTGGGGTTGTGTCCTCTGTGGCCGCTCCTCCTGGCTGGCAGGGGGTCCCTTCCAGCCCTGTCCTCTCTGGCCTTTCCTCTGTGCACCGGCACCCCTGGGGTCTCTCTGCCTCTAAATGTCCTCCTTGTTTATGGACCCCAGTCAGACAGGATTAGGGCCCACCCTAAGGGCCATGAGTTAATTTAATCACCACTTTAGTGTACTTGTCTCCAAATACAGTTATCCTGTGAGGAGGTGGGGTTGAGGGCTTCGACATATCAATGTGGGGAAGATACAATTTAGCCCATGACAATGACCCAGGGGGCTTGGGTCAAGCTTGGGTGGGCTGTGCAGGGGTCCCCGTTCTGTGTGTCTGTCTCCCAGGCGAGTCCTGCCCTGACTCCCACAGCCCCTCCCTCCAGACCATGGCTTCCCCACCTAATAGCACCTAGCCGGGCCTCCTGCTCAGGCCTGTCCCTTCTCAAATCCCTCCCACAGGGATGGAGATGCAGAAAGAGCCAAACAAACACTCAGTGATCAAGGTCCCATTTGAGTAAGGCTTTTTTTTTTTTTTTTGAAACAGCGTCTCCCTCTGTCGCCCAGGCTGGAGTGCTATGGTGCGATCTCGGCTCACTGCAACCTCTGCCTCCCGGTTCTAGCAATTCCCTTGTCTCAGCCTCCCAAGTACCTGGGATTACAGGCTCATGCCACCATGCCGGCTAATTTTTGTATTTTTAGTAGAGATGGGGTTTTGCAATGTTGGCCAGGTGTTGAGTAAGATTTTACAAAAGAGTAGGCTTGGATAATGGGAGGCTTGAGATGCTAGGAGCTCTCCAGGAAGCACAACAGAAAAGGGCAACCAGGGACCAGAGAGGCCCTAGAAAGAGATCTAAGGCCCTCGGGAGAGACGGGAACTGAGCACCTGGGTCTTAGACCGGAGGAGCAAACTGCAAGACAGGGTGGCCGGGGACACCAGCCTCCAACCTTCTGTGACATAGGGACAAGATCTCAGCCTGCCAGGGAACAACTCTGGGCAGGAGATGTGGAAGGAAGGAGCTCAGTGTGGGGGCACGCATGGCATCCTGGGGGGACATCTGAGGGCCCCCCCACCCGCTATTCCTCCCTCCAATGGTGGCCTCTGAGTGTGAAGGCAAGGGGGAAGCAGACACCTGCCCCTCACTCTCCCTCCCTACCACATAGCTACCGGGTGGGGGGCGTCCCTGGGATGATTCCTGAGGGCAGGATCCAGGGGTCCCTCCGGAGGTCCTCCCATCCAGGTGAGAAAGCAGCATAAAGTGAGGCCTGCACTCAGATGGGCCTGGGAGGTCACTCACAGTGCAGGTGTCTCCTGGAACAAGGGCCCTGGAAGATAGAAATAGAACCCAAGCCCAGGACTAGCATCAGGGCCAGGACAAGCCTGCCAGGGAGGCTGCACATGAAGCCTCAGATCAGGGACCACTGCCCGCTCTGCCCATGGGGCCTCTGCTGCCCCTTCCTGCCTGGTGGCCTCGTTGGGCCTCAGCCCTGGCCTCCCCCTGCCCCAGCCCTGGGCTCCCTCCCCTCTGGTTCCTCTGCTGCTTCCACTACCAGCCACGCTCTTTGCCCTGCTATGTGGTCGCCCCACTGCTGCTTCTGAATGGGCCACCTCCCCCACCTGCCCCAGCCCATGCCCCCTGCTGAGATTCTCCCCTGAGAGTCATGCCCGGGTTGGTGCTCCCCACCTTGGGAGGGTGCTCCCTCTGTGTGCTTCCCCCCATTCCTGAGCTCTGGAACCGGGAGAATTGAACCAAAGGATGATTGGAGCAATCAGGCATTTTGTTCTCAGCACTTTGGTGGAATTTCTGTAAGATTTACTTTGTTTCAATACAAAGTCTTAAGAGAGGGTGTGGGGAAGGAAATGGTCTCTGTACCAGAAAATAAGTCACTTCTTCCAAAGATGCCTCCACTGTGAGCAGAGGAGGATGCACACGACCCCAGACCCAGGCTCCTCCTCCGTGAGCACCGTTCACCTTTTATAATGGCACCTGCAACATGGAGTGTAGGAAAAAATATGATCAGGAGAAATGCTCTTATTTTAAAGTTTAGTAAGAAGACAGCGTGGTTGCCTACAGCTCCCCATTGCAGGGCCTGCGATGCAGAGGCTGGACAGGGCTGGCCTCGAAAGGGGCCCCAGCTCCAACCACCGCCCCAGCTCTGTGGTGTGGGCAGATTATCTGGCCTCCCTATGCCTCTGGCACCTCCTCTGTAAAATAGGGATGGCCCCTGCAGGCCTCAGGCACATGCCATGAGCTCAGACATATGCAGCACTTAGGAGAGTAGCCTGGACTGGCCGAGCTCAGTGGCTCATGCCTGTCATCCCAGCACTTTGGGCGGTTGAAGCAGACAGATCACGAAGTCAGTTCAAAAGCAGCCTGGCCAACATGGTGAAACATGATCTCTACTAAAAATACAAAAATTAGGGCCAGGCCGGTGGCTCACACCAGTAATCCCAGCACTTTGGTAGGCCGAGGTGGGTGGATCACAAGGTCAGGAGTTCAAGACCACCCTGGCTAACGTGGTGAAACCCCGTCTCTACTAAAAATACAAAAAATTAGACGGGCGTGGTGGCATGCACCTGTAGTCCCAGCTACTTGGGAGGCTGAGGCAGGAGAATTGCTTGAAACCAGGAGGCGGAAGTTATAGTGAGCCGAGATTGCACCATTGCACTCCAGCCTGGTGACAGAGTGAGACCGTGTGCAAAAATAAATAAATTCGCTGTGATCCCAATATAAGAAGAATAATCATCATCATCGGACAGGTGAAATGTGAGGAAGGAATTGAGCTGAAATGTTCAAGCAATTATTTCAGGGTGAAGAGTTTTATTCTCTGTTGCATTTTCCTAATGGGTTGGGAGATGTGTGGCAGAAAAACTGGGAGGTCGAGGGTGTCCCATTGGTAGCCTCAGAGCTGGGGTTCCAGCTAGGAGAGGTCACCCTGTCCCTGCTGCCCCTGCCAGTACCCCCTCCTCTTTCTCTCTCCCAGTCTTCCTGCCTGGGAAAGCAGCAGACATTCTCAGGGCTGTGGAGGGATGGGAGAGGCCTAGACTCCAGGGACGTCCAGGGAGTGGTGTTCAGTGGGCATCAGCCCCAAGGAATCTCTGCATTGGGGTTTCTCTCTTGTGCCCTCAGAAACCCGATGGAGGCAATGTACCCACACGTATTCTACTTCCACTTTAAAAACCTACTGAAAGCCTGTGGTCGGAACGAAAGCTGGCTGTGCTTCACCGTGGACGTTACAGAGCACCACCCACCTGTCTCCTGGAAGAGGGGCGTCTTCCGAAATCCGGTAGCACCAAAGTCCTATTTACACCCTAAATAGGAGCTAAGCAGCTGGGAACGCAGAAAACACAATACGTGACGTGCCCCGCGTGGGCTCTGCTGTGTGTACTTTCCTCTTACATTTCTTTCTTTTTTTTTTTTGAGACAGAGTCTCCCTCATGCAACCTCTGCCTCCCGGGTTCAAGCGATTCTCCTGCCTCAGCCTCCTGGGTAGCTGGGATTACAGGTGCCCGCCACCACACTCAGCTAATTTTTTTTTTTTTTTTTTTTTTAGTAGAGACGGGGTTTCACCATGGTGGCCAGGCTGGTTTCAAACTCCTGACCTCAAGCGATCCGCCCCCCTTGGCCTCCAAACGTTCTAGGATTACAGGCATGAGCCACCACGCCCAACTTCCTCCCACATTTTTTAAGTCCGTGGCGCAGATCTTCCTCCCTAACTTTCCTGGGATCAGATTGTCGAGGGGTTTTGCCTCTTACCAAAAGGCTTTATTTAGCACCCAGCACCCTCACTCTTGACTTTGTTTCCCAAAATCTTGTCATGGAGCTGTGCGTCCGGCAGTCCTCGGGAAACAGCAGCTGTGGGAAGCGGTGGGTGTGGTGTCCAGCACTGTGCCTGGGCCAGTCACTGGGGGCTGGTGGGACCGCCCCCGCCACTGCCCTGATTCCTTGATGTCAAGGACACATCCTCACAGGGTGGTGAACCCTCGCTCCTCACCCTGCCGCCCCCACAGCAGCCACTGACCTCCCACCCACCCTGTCGTGTCCCACCCACCCCTGCGGCCCCCTCCTCCCAGGCAGGAGATTTTTTTCAGAGTGTGTTTGGGGAGGGAACCCTCTGTGTGCGGGGCAGGCCTGGCCTACAGCAGTGCTGGCCTCGGAAACACCCAGGACTCAGGACGGAAGCGCAAGTGTTTCCAGTCCCCACACGCTAAAAAGGCGATAAGAACTTGTGGAAGAAATTTTAGTGTCTGCATTAGCTCAATTATCTCACATACGATTTCAACATATACTTAATATAAAATGCCTCATGAGAGAGATAAAGTTTGTGTATTCTCACAATGAGATTTTGAAATGCGCTGTGTATTTTACACGTGCCAACGTTTCTAATCAGAGCCCCATTTCAAGTGCTCAGTAGCCCCTTTGGCCAGCCTTCAACTCCATGGGACAATGTGGGTCCAATGACCTTCCCAGCAGAAGGCAGACAGGGGACAAGGCAGACCCCATAGGACCAGGCCACAGCAGGGGCTGAGGATGCCTGGTTAATGGATGCCTGGGGGAAAGGATGCCAGAATTCGCACTTGAGGGCATGAAGAGACAGGAAAAGACTCAATAAAATAAAGAAGGAAGGGGCCAAGCGCGGTGGCTCACGCCTGTACGCAGTAGCTCACGCCTGCAATCCCAACACTTCGTGAGGCCTAGGCGGGCGGATCGTAAGGTCAGGAGTTCAAGAACAGCCTAGCTAACATGGTGAAACCCTGTCTCTACTAAAACTACAAAAATTAGCCAGGCGTAGGAGTGCGCGACTGTAATCCTAGCTACTCGGGAGGCTGAGGCAGGAGAATCGCTTGAACCCAAGGGGCAGAAGTTGTGGTGAGCTGAGATCGTGCCATTACTCCCGCCTGTGCAACAGAGCAAGACTCCATCTCAGAAAAAAATAAAAATAAAAAAATAAAGAGGAAGGAGAAGGATGGAATAAGGGAAACTCAATGAATAAAACGCCCTGGGGCCTACTATGCACCCAGAAAAATGAAAAGTAAAGAAATAAAATAAGGTCGTGCATGTGGTTTATGCTCATAGTCCTAGAAATTTGGTAGGCTGAGGCAGGAGGATCGCTTGAGCCCAAGAGTTCGAGATCAGCCTGGGCAATGTGGTACGACTCCGTCTCCACAAAAATTACAAAAAAATTAGCCGGGCGTGGCAGCACACACCTGCAGTCCCAGCTATCAGGAGGCTGAGGTGGGAAGATTCCTTGAGCCTGGGAGGTCAAGGCTGCAGTCAGCCCAGATCGCACCACTGCACCCCACCCTGGGCAACAGAGAGAGACCCTGTCTCAAAAATAAATAAATAAGAAAATGCCCTGGGGCTTCAGGCCTGCCCTCTTCTCCCATCGCCCCACCCCTGCACTCCTCCTGCTCCTGGTCTGAGCTCCCCTGCCCTCCTCCTCCTCCTTCCCCAGGTGGATCCTGAGACCCATTGTCATGCAGAAAGGTGCTTCCTCTCTTGGTTCTGTGACGACATACTGTCTCCTAACACAAACTACCAGGTCACCTGGTACACATCTTGGAGCCCTTGCCCAGAGTGTGCAAGGGAGGTGGCCGAGTTCCTGGCCAGGCACAGCAACGTGAAGCTCACCATCTTCACCGCCCGCCTGTACCACTTCTGGAATACAGATTACCAGGAGGGGCTCTGCAGCCTGAGTCAGGAAGGGGCCTCCGTGAAGATCATGAGCTACAAAGGTGAGACGTGGGGGGCTGAGGAGAGCGGGTGCGGGAGGGACAGCATGAGGGGCAGGTGGGTCTGCAATGCCGTGGGGTGGGGCAGTGTCCCTGGGAAGCCTGCAGGGATGGGGCCGGCGCCAGCTGCAACTGGCAGCCAGGAGACCTGGCTTGGGAGGGGAGGGCCCAGGGCCGGGAGAGAGGCTTGCTGGGCCCTCACTGCTTTCTCCTTGTTTTTTTCTCAGATTTTGTATCTTGTTGGAAAAACTTTGTGTACAGTGATGATGAGCCATTCAAGCCTTGGAAGGGACTAAAAACCAACTTTCGACTTCTGAAAACAATGCTACGGGAGATTCTCCAGTGAGGGGTCTCCCTGGGCCTCATGGTCTGTCTCCTCTAGCCTCCTGCTCATGCTGCACGGGCCTCCCCTCCATCCTACACCAGCTGTGCTTTTGCCTGGTCATCCAGAGCCCCTCCTGGCCTCAGGGCCATTCCATAGTGCCCCCCTGCCTCACCACCTCCTCCCCGCTCTCCCAGGCTCTTCTTGTAGAGGCTCTCCATCCACCTCCCCAGTCCTGTTCCCCCAGCCTGGGTGCCCCTAACCTGACTCTTCCCATCTCCCCAGCATAACCAAATCTTTTTTTTTTTTTTTTTTTTTTTTTTTTTTTGAGACGGAGTTTCACTCTGTCGCCCAGACTGGAGTGCAATGGCTGGATCTCAGCTCACTGCAAACTCCGCTTACTGGGTTCAAGTGATTCTCCTGTCTCAGCTTCTGAGTAGCTGGGATTACAGATGCCTGCCACCACACCCAGCTAATTTTTTATTTTTTGTATTTTTAGTAGTGACTGGGTTTCACCATGTTGGCCAGGCTGGTCTTGAACTCCTGACCTCAGGTGATCTGCCCATCTCTGTCTCCCATAGTGCTGGGATTACAGGCGGGAGCCACCCGGCTCGGCCGCACAACCAAATCTTATTAAACTCAATCTAGTCTGGCCCTGGTGACTCACGCCTTTCGGAGGCAGAGGTGGGAGAATCGCTTGAGCCCAGAGGTTTGAGACCAGCCTGGGCCACACGACAAAGCCCCATTTCTACAAAAAAAAATACAAAAGAAAAGCCAGATGTGGTGGCATGCACCTGTAGTTTAAGCTACTTGGAAGGATGAAGTGGGAGGATTGCTTGAGCCGGGGAGGTGGAGGCTGCAGTGAACTGAGATCGCGCCACAGAACTCCAGTCTGAGCAACAGATGGAGACCCTGCCTGAAAATAAATCAATAAATACACTCAACCTAAATGGATATGAATATATGTAAGTTGAAAACCAGTTTTGAGAAACATCCTTTTTAAGTTTCATCCTACGAATTGGGTCATTCATGTCCTACGCAGCTAAAACAGAGGCCAGCAGGCAGGGAGGAAAAGCAGTCAGGCCACACACCATTGCTCCCAAAATGGACTTCTCTGCAAGCCTGACTCCTGAAACTGTGCATTGTACCCTGAAACCAGCTTTATCCGTAGCTTCTGCGATAAATGGCTGTAAGTCTTGGACTCCTTGCTCCAAACGCAGTGACTCAGCAATGGAACCTCCCAGCTCCCAACACCTCCTAGTGCCCATGGTGGGCTTTCCCACTGGGCAAGAGAACATTTCTCCTTTTTTTTTTTTTTTTTTGAAGTGGAGTCTCGCCCTGTCACCCAGGCTGGAGTGCAATGGCGCGGTCTCCGCTCACTGCAACCTCCACCTCCGTTGTTCAAGTGATTCTCCTGTCTCAGCCTCCCGAGTAGCTGGGATTACAGGCGTGCACCACCACACCAGGCTAATTTTTGTATTTTCAGTAAAAACGGGTTTCATCATGTTGCCCATGCCAGGCTTATTTTTATTTTATTTTTTTGAGATGAAGTCTTGCTCTGTCACCCAGGCTGGAGTGCAGTGGTGCAATCTGGGCTCACTGCAACCTCTGCCACCCGGGTTCAAACTATTCTCCTGCCTCAGCCTCCCGAGTAGCTGGGATTACATGGGTGTGCCACCACGCCTGGCTAATTTTTGTATTTTTAGTAGAGATGGGGTTTCAGCATCTTGGCTAGGCTGGTCTTGAACTCCTGACCTGGTGATCCACCTGTCTCGGGCACCCAAAGTGCTGGGATTACAGGCGTGAGCCACCTGGCCAGGCTTAGGCTGGTCTTAAACTCCTGACCTCAAGTGATCCGACCTCCTTGGCCTCCCAAATTGCTGGGATTGCTGGTGTGAGCCACAGCGCCTAGCCCATTTCTCCTTTTTATAAAACCTGTTGCTGTCTCTGTTCTCCCAACATGGTGAACACCACCCGGACTGCGTGTATGTCCCAAATTCTTTCTTTGCAAATGAAATGTGAAATTAGAGGCTCTTCTCCACACTTTAAATTTGACTTGACATTTTCTAGGCAGATGTAAGTTGAATGAGATTCTCTATAAAAATGACCCCTTCATGCTGTGGCCTCCACAGAACATGCCCCAGGCCAGGTGCCCACACAGCAGGCATTTATTTTCTCACACATCTGGAGGCTCCAAGTCCAAGTTCGAGGGGTGGGTTGGGTTGTTTGCTCTGAGGCTGCTCCTCCTGGCTGGCAGGGAGTCCCTTCTGGCTGTGTCCTCTGTGGCCTTTCCTCTGTGCACCTACCTGCACCTCTGGGGTATCTCTGCCTCCAAATATCATCTTTTTTTTTTTTTTTTTGAGACAGAGTTTTACTCTCGTTGCCCAGGCTGGAGTGCAATGGCATAATCTTGGCTCACTGCAACCTCCACCTTCAGGGTTCAAGCGATTCTCCTGCCTCAGCCTCCTGAGTAGCTGGGACTACAGGCATGCGCCACTACGCCCGGCTAATTTTGTAGTTTTAGTAGAGGCGAGGTTTCTCCATGTTGCTCAGGCTGGTCTTGAACTCGTGAGCTCAGGTGATCCACCCTCCTCCGCCTCCCAAAGTGCTGGGATTACAGGTATGAGCCACCGTACCTGGCCTTTTTGTTTTGTTTTGTTTTTGTTTTTGTTTTTGTTTTGAGACGGTGTTTTACTCTGTTGCCCAGGCTGGAGTGCAATGGCATGATCACTGCTTACTGCAACCTCCGCCTCCCAGGTTCAAGCATTTCTCTGGCCTCATCCTTCTGAGTAGCGGCGATTACAGGTGCCCAGAACCACTCTCTGCTAATTTCTGTATTTTTTAGTAGAGATGGGGTTTCACCATGTTGGCCAGGCTGGTCTGGAATTCCTGACTGCCCACCTCGGCCTCCCAAAGTGCTGGGATTAAAGGCATGAGCCAGGGCACTTGGCCACCCTTCTCCTTGATGGACCCCAACCAAGTGAATTTGTGCCCACACTAGAGGTCTCCTTTAAAGTAATCATCTTGGCCGGGCATGGTGGCTCACGCTCTGTAATCTTCCCACTTTGGGAGGCTGAGGCTGGCAGATCACTTGAGGTCAGGAGTTGGAAATATGCCTGGTCAACATGGTGAAACCCCGTCTCTACTAAAAATACAAAAAAATTAGCAGGGCGTGGTAGTGGATGCCAGTAATACCAGCTACTCGGGAGGCTGAGGCAGGAGAATCGCTGGAACCCGGGAGGCAGAGGTTGCAGTGAGCTGAGATCGTGCCATTGCACTCCAGCCTGGAAGACACAGTGACGCTGCATCTCAAAAAAAAAAATTAATTAATTAGTTAATCATCTGTTGGCTGGGTGCGGTGGCTCACGCCTGTAATCCCAGCACTTTGGGAGGCTGAAGTGGCGGAGTTGGAGGTCAGCCTGGCCAACATGGTGAAACCCCACCTCTACTGAAAGTGCAAAAAGTAGCTGGGCATGGTAGTGGGCACCTGTAATCCCAGCTACTCGAGAGGCTGAGGCTTGAATCACTTGAACCAGGGAGGCAGAGTTTGCAGTGAGCCGACACGGTGCCACTGCACTGCAGCTTGGGCGACAGAGTGAGACTCCATCTCCAAAAAAATTAATTAATTAATTAACTAATCATCAGTTGACAAGGACCTGTCTCCAAATACAACCACACATTGAGGTAGAGGGGTTAGGGCTTCAGTATATTGATTTTTGGGAGAAACAGGGCAACATGGCAACAAGCCACAGTCATTGTGGGCGGGCCTGAGTCGGGAGTGCAGGGGTTCCTGTCCTGTGTGTCTGTCTCACAGGGGAGTCCCAACCTGACCCTCACAGCCCCTCCACCCAGACCTTCCTGCATGTTCCACCCAGCCCACCCTCCTGCACCCAAGAGCACCCAGCCTTCCCTCCTGCTCATGCCCCTCCCTTCTCAAATCCCTCCCAGCCGTGCAGCTCTGGGCTAGGACACAGCCTAGGGAACGTGACTGAGAAAGAGCCAAGAAAACTTGATCAGTGATCAAGTTGGTGTTTAAGTAAGATTTTCAATAAAAAGTAGAATTGGGTACTACATGGAGGCTTGAGATCTTCAGAGCTTTTTGAGAAAGCAGAACAGAAAGTAGAAGGGCAACCAGGAACCAGAGGGGCCAGAGAACTGGAAGCACGGGCCCTCCGAGGAGACAGGGAGTGGGCACCTGGGTCTTGGGCCTGTCGACAAAAACAGTCAAACTCTGTAAAATATTTGAAGAGATGTATTCTGAGCCAAATACGAGTGACCATGGCCCGTAACACAGGGCTCAGGAGGTCCTGAGAATGTGTGTGTGCTCAAGGTGGTGGGGGTGCGGCATGACTCCCCAGACCCCTTAGATAGGAATTTGGTTTTATATATTTTAGAGAAGCATCAGCTATCAATCAAACACATTTAAGAAATACAGAAGCTGAGCGTGGTGGCTCACGCCTGTAATCCCAGCACTCTGGGAGACTGAGGCAGATGGATCATGAGGTCGGGAATTCTAGACCAGCCTGGCCAACATGGTGAAACCCCGTCTCTACTAAAAATACAAAAAATTAGCCAGGTGTGGTGCTGGGCACCTGTAATCACAGCTACTCGGGAGACTGAGGCAGGAGAATCACTTGAACCCAGGAGGCAGAGGTTGCAGTGAGCCAAGACCACGCCACTGCACTCCAGTCTGGGTGACACAGCAAGACTCCGTCTCAAAAAAAAGAAAAGAAAAGAAATACTTCGGATTGCTCCAGAAAGGTTGGACGGCTCAAAGTGAGGGCAGGAGGGCTGGAGGGCTTCCAGGCTACAGGTAAATTTAAACATTTTCTGGTTGACAGTTGGTTGAGTTTGTCTAGAGACCTGGCATCCATAGAAAGGAAACGTTCAGGTTAAGATAAAAGATTGTGGAGATCAAGGTTCCTTTGAAGTCCCATAGTGGCTGCCCTTAGAGACAATAGATGACAAATGTTTCCCATTCAGGTCTTTAAAAGGTGCAATTAGTTCATCTGTTTAGGACTGGGAGGGCCTAGAAGAAAAAGATCCAGCTATGTTAATAGAGATTCTTTACAGATACAAATTTTGCCCCACAAAGGACAACTTTGCATGGCCATTTCAAGATATGGCAAAGAAACATGTTTTGGGGTAAAATATTTTGTCTTTTTACTTTGTCACATAATGTTGTGCCTGAGTCACATTGGAAAGTAACTCACAATATATAGGGTTAAATAAAACCCATGTGGGCTGGGCGCAGTGGCTCATGTCTGTAATCCCAGCACTTTGAGAGGCCTAGGTGGGTGGATCACCTGAGGTCAGCAGTTCAAGACCAGCCTGGCCAACATGGTGAAACCCTGTCTCTACTAAAAATACAAAAATTATCCAGGTGTGGTGGCGGGTACCTATAATCCCAGCTACTTGGGAGGCTGAGACAGGAGAATCGCTTGAACCCGGGAGGCGAAGGTTGCAGTGAGCCGAGACCGCACCATTGCACTCCAGTCTGGGCAAGAAGAGTGAAACTCGGCCTACATTAAAATACAATAAGAAAAAAAAAAAAAAATAGAATCCCTCTGATGAGGATGTATGGGTTGTAAGGCATGACTCCCCAGACCCCTTAGATAGGATTTTGGGCAAGATTAAATAAAAACAAATCAGAGCTTAGTCCAAAGGCCTATGAACTAAAAATAAAGTCTTTAGCCTCCACCGAACCCCCCCAACTTTGGCCCCCAGTGGCCAAGGGTATCTCAGAAAAACCTTAAACCTGAGTTCCCAGCCATGATGGGAGGGGAGGTCAGGCACGCCTCATTATCACCCCGGCCTTTTGCAGTTTAGACACAACTGACCAGCAGTAATGTTAAAACAGAATCATAAGATGGGCAGAACCAGAACAGACTCTTCATGGCAATCAGATACCAAATCACAACCAGGACCTCAGGCCATGCCAGGCAAGGGTGAGATCACACACCCCACACTTAAACAGTCAACCCAGCGCCCGGACGCGGAGCAACAGAGCCCCTGCTCCACAGCCCTAATTCCAGGTTTCCCTGGACAAGAGACTGATTTCAGTAACTTTCTCCAGATTGGAAGACCACGGACCACGGACTAGTTCTGAATGGTTTACAGACCTGGCAAATTTTGGTGCCTTCATGTCCTGAAAGGACCTTTTGACGTACAGGCTTAATTGTAGTACGTTTAAATGTTGTCTCCACCGCAATGTGAGGACGGATTACACGGTTGCTTTTTTTTTTTTTAGATTTTTGTTTGTTTGTTTTTTGTTTTGAGATGGAGTCTCACTCTGTCTCCCAGGCTGGAGGGCAGTGGCGCGATCTCAGCCCACTGCAACCTCTGCCTTCTGGGTTCAACTGATTCTCCTGCCTCAGCCTCCCAAGTAGCTGGGATTTCAGGCACGTGCCACCACACCCGGCTAATTTTTGTAGTTTTAGTAGAGACCAGGTCTCACCATGTTGGCCAGGTTGGTCTCGAACTCCTGACTGTCATGCGTGTCTGTATAGAAAACCACCTAAACAGGCTTTGTGTAAGCAATAACGTCGTTTATTCACTTGGGTGCAAGTGGGCTGAGTCTGAAAAGAGAGTCAGCGAAGGGAGATAGGAGAGGGGCAGCTTTATAGGACTTGGGTAGGCGGTGGAAAGTTACAGTCGAAGGTGGTCATCTGTTGTCAGCAGGGGAGGGGGTCACAAGGTGCATGGTGGGAGACCATGAGACCCATTGTCCAGAAGAAGAATGTCATAAGGTCGATTGATCAGTTAGGGTAGGGCAGGAACAAGTCCTAATGGTGGAATGTCTTAAGGTTGGTTAATCAGTTAAGGGAGAAACTGGCTGTTTCACTTCTTTTGTGTTTTTTTGGCTGCTCCAGACTTCTTGGCTGCTGCAGGCCATCTGGATGTATATGTGCAGTTCACAGGGGTCACAATGGCTTAGCTCCAGCTCAGAGGCCTGACACTGACCTCAGATGATCCACCTGCCTCGGCCTCCCAAAATGCTGGGATTACAGGCGTGAGCCACTGTGCCCGGCTGGGATCATATGTTACACGCATGTTTGTTCAATAAGCATGGAGTGCAGCCACCCACATGAATATTCATAGCTCCTCCTATAGCCTGTTGAATATGTATGTTTAGCCAACCCCTTCAGCATAAAGCTCCTGCCCCAACCCCTCCTGCTTCTAAATGTCTGTCTCTGGTGTTTCCCAGAGGCTGCTCTTCCCAGGCTGCGGGATGGCTACCTTGCTGCCTGTCACCCTTAACAAGAAATAAAATCTCCTTTCCAAATTTATACATTGTGGCCAGGCGCGGTGGCTCACACCTGTAATCCCAGCACTTTGGTACGCCAAGGCGGGCGGATCTCCTCAGATCGGGAGTTCGAGACCAGCTGACCAACATGGAGAAACCCTGTCTCTACCAAAAATACAAAAATTAGCCAGGCATAGTGGTGGGCGGCTGTAAGCCTGACCAACATGGAGAAACACTGTCTCTACTAAGAATACAAAAATTAGCCTAGGCGTAGGGGTGGGTGCCTGTAATCGCAGTTACATGGGAGGCTGAGGCAGGAGAATCTTTTGAACCTGGGAGGCAAAGGTTGCGGTGAGCTGAGATTACGCCACTGTACTCCAGCCTGGGTAACAGAGCAAGACTCCGTCTCAAAACAAACAAACAAACACAAAAACACAAAAAACAAAAGCAAACAAAAAAACCAAATGCATCCCTTGTGTAATTTTTAGGTCACCGCGCCATGGGAACACGCTACCAGGGGAAGGGAGCTGTGAGACGCGCAGGGAGGCTCCAGACAGGCTGGCCTGGGACACCAGCCACTGCTCTTCCATGACATAGGGACAAGAGGAGGCGAGAGCTCAGCCCACCAGGGAGGAACTCCGGGCAGGAGATGGGGAAGAAGGAGAAGCAGGAAGGAAAGAGCTCAGTGTGGGGGCGCGCATAGCATCCCGGTGGGACATCTGAGGCCCACACTCACCTGCTGTCCCTCCCTCCCACGGTGGCCTCCGGGGGTGAAGGCCTGGGGAGAGGCAGACACCTGGCCCTTTACTCTCCCTCCCTGTCCCCATGGCCGCTGGGTGGGGGCCGTCTCTGGGATGATCCCCGAGGGCAGGATCCGGGAGTCCCTGCAGAGGCATCAGCCTGTCTGTCTTGATGGTGGAGTGGCGGCTCCAGCTGGGCGGGACCACCAGGGGAGGGGCTTGTGCTCTGCTGGCTCAGCCTGGTGTGGACCCACCTCCCGGGCGCTGGCTGCAATGACTTTCTCTTTCCCTTTGCAATTGCCTTGGGTCCTGCCGCACAGAGCGGCCTGTCTTTATCAGAGGTCCCTCTGCCAGGGGGAGGGCCCCAGAGAAAACCAGAAAGAGAGTGAGAGACTGAGGAAGATAAAGCATCCCAGGGCCTCCTACACCAGCGCCTGAGCAGGAAGGGGGAGGGGCCATGACTACGAGGCCCTGGGAGGTCACTTTAGGGAGGGCTGTCCTGAAACTTGGAGCCTGGAGCAGAAAGTGAAACCCTGGTGCTCCAGACAAAGATCTTAGTCGGGACTAGCCGGCCAAGGATGAAGCCTCACTTCAGGTACCGCTACCCGCTCTACCCGCTGGGCCCCTCTGCTGCCCCTTCCTGCCTGGTGGCTCTGCTGGGCGTCAGCCCTGGCCTCCCCCTGCCCCAGCCCCAGCCCTGGGCTCCCTCCCCTCTGGCTCCCCAGCCCCCGCCACTCCCAGCCAGGCTCTTTTTCCTGCTCTGTGGTTGCCCCACTGCTGCTTCTGAATAGGCCGCTTCCCCACCTGCCCCAGCCCAGGTGCCCTGCTGAGACTCTCCCCCGCCACCGAAAGTCATGGCAGGGCTGGTGCTCCCGGCCCTGGGAGGGTGCTCCCTCTGTGTGCTTCCCGCCATTCCTAAACTCTGGAACTGGGAGAATTGAACCAAAGGATGATTAGAGCAATGTGGAATTTTGTTCACAGTGCTTTGATGGATTTTCTGTAGCATTTACTTTGCTTAAATACCAAGTCTTAGGAGAGGGTGTGGGGAGGGAATGGTCTCTGAAGCACAAGATAAATCGTGTCTTCCAAGGATGTCTCCACTGTGGGCAGAGGAGGATGCAGATGACCCCAAACACACGCTCCTCCTCCACTATCAGCATTCACTGTTTATAAATGACACCAGTAACATGGAATATAGTGGCCGGGTGCGGTGGCTCACACCTGTCATCCCAGCACTTTGGTAGGCTGAGGTGGGTGGATTGCCTGAGGTCGGGAGTTCGAGACCATCCTGATCAACATGGATAAACCCTGTCTCTACTAAAAATACAAAATTAGCCGGGTGTGGTGGCGGACGCCTATAATCCAGCTACTCCACAGGCTAAGACAGGAGAATCGCTTGAACCCAGGAGGTGGAGGTTGCAGTGAGCCGAGATCGCCCCATCGCACTCCAGCCTGGGCAACAAGAGCCAAATTTCGTCTCAAAAGAAAAAAAAACCAAAAACAAAACAAAAAACATGGAATATATGGGAAAAAAACTCAATGATCAGGAGAAATGCTATTATTTTAAAATTTAGTAAGAAGAGAGTCTGGTCCCCAATGGCTCCCTCCTGCAAGGCTGGTGACACAGACTGGACACGGCTGGTCTGGTAAGAGGCCCCAGCCCCATCTGTCCCCAGCTCTGTGGCCTGGGCAGGTTACCCATCTCTCTGCACCTCTGGCACCTCCTCTGTAAGATGGGAATGGCCCGTGCGGGCCTAGGGCAGCCTCACATGAGCTCATACCCGCGCAGCACTTAGAAGAGTGGCCTGGGCCTCAGAATTTGGTTCTACCATGATTTAACAATAGTAATATACAGAGGTGAAATGTCAGGAAGGAACTGGCTGAAAGGTTAAAATCTATTACTTTGGGGTGAAGAGTTTTATTCTCTCTCTCTTTTTTTTTTTTTTTTTGAGACGGAATTTCGCTCTTGTTGCCCAGGCTGGAGTGCAGTGGCACAATCTCGGCTCACTACAACCTCCGCCTCCCAGGTTCAAGCGATTCTCCTGCCTCAGCCTCCACAGTGGCTGGGATTACAGGCACCCACTACCACGCTTGGCTAATTTTTATATTTTTAGTAGAGACTGGGTTTCACCATGTTGGTGAGACTGGTCTCAAACTCCTGACCTCCAGTGGTGGGCCCACCTTGGCCTCCCAAAGTGCTGGGATTACAGGCATGAGCCATAATGTCCAGCCAAGAACTTTGTTCTCTTTTGCATTTTACTAATGCGTTGGAGAGTGGGTGGGAGAAATACTGGGAAGGTGGGGAATGTACTCCTGGAACGACCAGAGCTGGACCCTGAGCTGGAAGAGGTCAGCCTGCCCCTGCTGCCCATGCCAGCATCCCCTTTTCTTGCTCTCTCCCCGGTCTTCCTGCCTGGGAAGGAAGCAAAAATTCTCAGGGCTGTGGAGGGGTTGGGGAGGCCCAGAGCCATGCAGGGGGCTGTGTTTAGTGGACATCAGCCCGGAGGGCCCCCGGGAGTGCTCTCTACATTGGCTGGTTTCTCTCTTGTGTCTTCAGAAACACAGTGGAGCGAATGTATCGAGGCACATTCTTCTACAACTTTAATAATAGACCCATCATTTCTCGTCGGAATACCGTCTGGCTGTGCTACGAAGTGAAAACAAAGGGTCCCTCAAGGCCCCGTTTGGACACAAAGATCTTTCGAGGCCAGGTACCACCCGGACTCCAATCACTTTGCAGGCAGGAGCTAAGCCAGCTGGGAAAGCAAACCACGCACTGATAAGTGAAGTGCCCGGCGGCGGGCTATCCAGTGTGTCCTTCTCTCCCACACTTTCCAAGTCCGTGGCCCTGACCTTCCTGCTGGACCATCCTGGGATCGGATCGTGGAGGGGGTTTGCCTCTGCACAAAAGGCCTTGTGTTTTTTGGTTTTTTTTTTCTGAGACAGAGTTTCACTCTTGTTGCTCAGGCTGGAGTGCAATGACGCGATCTCGGCTCACTGCAACCTCTGCCTCCTGGGTTCAAGCGATGCTGTCGCCTAAGACTCCCGAGTAGCTGGGATTACAGGTGCCCACCACCACGCCCAGCTAATTTTTTTGTGTGTGTGTTTTTAGTAGAGACAGGATTTTACCATGTTGGCCAGGCAGGTCTTGAACTTCTGACCTCAGGTGATCCACCTGCCTCGGCCTCCCAAAGTGTTGGGATTACAGGTGTGAGCCACAGCGCTGGCCTAATTTTAATATTTTATTTAATCCAATGTAGCTAACATTACTTCAACATTAATTAACATAAAATTCTTGACAAGATAATGAAGTTTCTTTTTCTTGTCACACTGAGTCTTTGAAATGAGCTGTGTAGGCCACACTTGGTGGGTGGCTTGCACCTGTAATCCCAGCACTTTGGGAGGCCGAGGTGGGTGGATCACCTGAGGTTAGATGTTTGAAAACCAGCTTGGCCAACATGGTGAAATCCCATCTCTACTAAAAATACAAAAAAAATTAGCCCAGTGTGGTGGCAGTTGCCTGTAATCCCAGCTACTTGGGAGGCTGAGGCAGGAGAACCGCTTGAACCCATGAGGCAGAGGTTGTAGTGAGCCGAGATTGCGTCATTGCACTCCAGCCTGGGCAACAAGAGTGAAACTACGTCTCAAAACAAAAACAAAAAAAGATAAATGAGTGGTGTATGGTGTATTTTTCAGGTGCCCAAGTCTTTCATCAGAGCCCCATTTCAAGTGCTCAGTAGCCCCTTTGGCCAGTGCGCCCCACCACATGGGACAGCGCAGGTCCAGTGGCCTCCCCAGCTGACCGCAGGCAGGGAACAAGGCAGACCCTAGAGGGCCAGGCCACAGCAGGGGCTGAGGATGCCTGGTGAATGGATGCCTGGGAGAATGGATGCCAGAATTCACGCATGAGGCTCTGAACAGGGCTGGGAAAACTTCCAAACGAAGGGAAGCACATGTCTTGGTGCACCTTGTGATGCTTCAACAGCAGGACTGAGATGGGGACATTTACAATGAATAGAAATGTATGGGCTCGAGTTCTGGACTCTGGGAAGTCCACTGTCAATGCACCAGCAACTTTCCAGGGCCTGCGAGCTGCACAGTCACGTGGGGGTAAAGGTTGTTGCCAGAAGTTCAGGGGATGCTCCAGACAGTGGCCTGGGATGTCGAGTCACTGCTGCTCCATGCCACGGGGACAAGAGGAAGCAGTTTAGTCTGACATACTGCCCCCCCAGCTAGAGGGCAAGAGACAGAGGGGCTGAAGTCGCCCTTGAATAAACACGCCAGTGGCACCCACAAAGGTGCAGTCCCCACAGCCTCATAGCCTCTTCTAGGTGCCACCTCTTAAGGCCATTACAATAGCCATTAACACTGAACGTGAGCTTTGGAGCAGACAATCACTCAAACTAAACAGGGGGGATGGAGGAAAGGAGCTTCAATGGCAAGATCCCCTGGGCTCCTGTCCTGGCCCCTCCTCTCCCTGCCCCACCCCTGCACTCCTCCTGCTCCCCCTCTCAGAGCATCCCCTGCCCCCTGCTCCTCTCCCAGGTGTATTTCGAGCCTCAGTACCACGCAGAAATGTGCTTCCTCTCTTGGTTCTGTGGCAACCAGCTGCCTGCTTACAAGTGCTTCCAGATCACCTGGTTTGTATCCTGGACACCCTGCCCGGACTGTGTGGCGAAGCTGGCCGAATTCCTGGCTGAGCACCCCAATGTCACCCTGACCATCTCCGCTGCCCGCCTCTACTACTACTGGGAAAGAGATTACCGAAGGGCGCTCTGCAGGCTGCGTCAGGCAGGGGCCCGCGTGAAGATTATGGACGATGAAGGTGAGAGGTGGAGGGGTCAGGGGAGCGTGAGCGGGTGGAACAGCATTAAAGATGGATGGATCTGCAATGCCATGGCTGGGGGTGTCCCAGGGCAGCCTGCAGGGGCGGGGCCAGCACTGACAGCAACTGACAGCCAGGAGACCAAGCCTGGGAGCGCGGGCCCAGGGTCAGGGCAGAGCCTGACTGCTTCCTGCCTCTTCATCTCAGAATTTGCATACTGCTGGGAAAACTTTGTGTACAGTGAAGGTCAGCCATTCATGCCTTGGTACAAATTCGATGACAATTATGCATTCCTGCACCGCACGCTAAAGGAGATTCTCAGGTGAGGGTCTCCCTCTGGCCTCATCGTCTCTCTCCTCTCGCCTCCTGCTCATCCTCCTGAGGCCTCCCCTGGCCAGGCCCTCCTGCCCTCCGTCCTGCCCCCTGCCTGCCCTCATGGTTACACCCCTCACCCACACTCCTCGTGCTCCCTCCACCTCCTTGCCTCCTCCCTCTTTCCTGGGCCCCTCCTATGAGTGAGAGGCCCCTTCTGCCTCCAGAGCAACCTCCATCCACCTTCGAGGCCGCCCTCCCCACAGCCTGGGATCCCCAACCTGGCTCCTTCCATCTCCCTGGCATAATCGAATTTGTCATAAAACTGGATGTAAGTGGGCATGAATATTCACAAGGCCGACAGCCAGAAGCTTTGAGCAACATCCTTCAAGGCCGACCTGAGTCCCTGAGAAGGAGCAGCCTCTGTGGAAACTTCAGGCTTCGACTGCCATAGAAGATGCCCCCGGGCCGGGTGCCCACAGGGCAGGCATTTATTTTCTCACAGATCTGGAGGCTGCAAGTCCAAGGTGGAGGGGTGGGCGGGGTTGTGTCTTCTGCAGCTGCTCCTCTTGGCTGGCAGGGGGTCCCTTCCAGCCCTGTCCTCTCTGGCCTTTCCTCTGTGCACCGGCACCCCTGGGGTCTCTCTGCCTCTAAATGTCCTCCTTGTTTATGGACCCCATTCAGACAGGATTAGGGCCCACCCTAAGGGCCATGAGTTAATTTAATCACCACTTTAGTGGACCTGTCTCCAAATACAGTTATCCTGTGAGGAGGTGGGGATGAGGGTTTCAACATATCAATGTGGGGAAGATACAATTTAGTCCATGACAATGGGTCAAGCTTGGGTGGGGCATGCAGGGGTCCCCGTTCTGTGTGTCTGTCTCCCAGGCGAGTCCTGCCCTGACTCTCACAGCCCCTCCCTCCAGACCTTGCTGCACCCTGGGCCCCACCCCATGGCTTCCCCACCCAACAGCACCCAGCCCGGCCTCTGCTCACGCCTGTCCCTTCTCAAATCTGCCCCCCACAGGGATGGAGATGCAGAAAGAGCCAAACAAACACTCAGTGATCAAGGTCCCAATTGAATAAGATTTTTTTTTTTTTTTTTGAGACACTGTCTCCCTCTGTCGCCCAGGCTGGAGTGCTATGGTGCGATCTCGGCTCACTGCAATCTCTACCTCCTGGTTCTAGCAATTCTCTTGTCTCAGCCTCCCAAGTACCTGGGATTACAGGCTCATGCCACCACACTGGCTAATTTTTGTATTTTTAGTAGAGACGGGGTTTTGCAGTGTTGGCCAGGTGTTGAGTAAGATTTTGCAAAAAAGTAGGCTTGGATAATGGGAGGCTTGAGATGCCAGGAGCTCTCCAGGAAGCACAATAGAAAAAGGCAACCAGAGACCAGAGAGGCCATAGAAAGGGATCTAAGGCCCTCGGGAGAGACGGGAACTGAGCACCTGGGTCTTAGACCGGAGGAGCAAACTGCAAGACAGGGTGGCCGGGGACACCAGCCTCCACCCTTCTGTGACATAGGGACAAGATCTCAGCCTGCCAGGGAACAACTCTGGGCAGAAGATGTGGAAGGAAGGAGCTCAGTGTGGGGGCACGCATGGCATCCTGGGGGGACATCTGAGGGCACCCCCACCCGCTATTCCTCCCTCCAATGGTGGCCTTCGAATGTGAAGGCAAGGGGGAAGCAGACACCTGCCCCTCACTCTCCCTCCCTACCACATAGCTGCTGGGTGGGGGGCGTCCCTGGGATGATTCCTGAGGGCAGGATCCAGGGGTCCCTCCGGAGGTCCTCCCATCCAGGTGAGAAAGCAGCATAAAGTGAGACCTGCACTCAGATGGGCCTGTGAGGTCACTCACAGCGCAGGTGTCTCCTGGAACAAGGGCCCTGGATGATAAAATAGAACCCAAGCCCAAGACTAGCATCAGGGCCAGGACAAGCCTGCCAGGGAGGGTGCACATGAAGCCCCAGATCAGGGACCACTGCCCGCTCTGCCCATGGGGCCTCTGCTGCCCCTTCCTGCCTGGTAGCCCTGCTGGGCCTCAGCCTGGCCTCCCCCTGCCCCTGCCCCAGCGCTAGTCTCTCTCCCCTCTGGTTCCTCTGCTGCTCCCACTCCTAGCCAGGCTCTTTGCCCTGCTATGTGGTCGCCCCTTTACAGCTTCTGAATGGGCCACCTCCCCGACCTGCCCCAGCCCAGGCCCCCTGCTGAGTGTCTCCCCCCACCCCCGAAAGTCACCCCTGGGCTATTGCTCCCCGCCCTGGGATGGCGCTCCCTCTCTGTGCTTCCCGCCCTTCCTGAGCTCAGGAACTGAGAAAATTGAACCAAAGGATGATTGGAGCAATCAGGCATTTTGTTCTCAGCACTTTGGTGGAATTTCTGCAAGATTTACTTTGTTTCAACACAAAGTCTTAGGAGAGGATGTGGGGGAGGGCATGGTCTCTGTACCAGAAAATAAGTCACTTCTTCCAAAGATGCCTCCACTGTGAGCAGAGGAGGATGCACATGACCCCAGACCCAGGCTCCTCCTCCGTGAGCACCATTCACCTTTTAGAATGACACCTGCAACATGGAGTGTAGGAAAAAATATGATGATCAGGAGAAATGCTCTTATTTTAAAGTTTAGTAAGAAGAGAGTCCGGTTCCCAACAGCTCCCTGCTGCAGGGCCTGTGATGCAGAGGCTGGACAGGGCTGGCCCGGAAAGGGGCCCCAGCTCCATCCATCCCCATCTCTGTGTCCTGGGCAGGTTACCCCGCCTCTCTGTGCCTCAGGCAACTCGTCTGTAAAATAGTGATGGCCCCTGCAGGCCTCAGGCACATACCATGAGCTCAGACCCTCACAGCACTTAGGAGAGTGGCCTAGGCCCGCCGGGCACAGTGACTCACGCCTGTCATCCCAGCACTTTGGGAGGCTGAGTTGGGCAGATCACGAGGTCAGGAGTTTAAGACCGGCCTGGCCAACATGGTGAAACCCAGTCTCTACTAAAAATACAAAAACTAGGTCTGGCCGCGGTGGCTCACACCTGTAATCCCAGCACTTTGGGAGGCAGGCGGGCAGATCACAAGGTCAGGAGTTCAAGACCATCCTGGCTAACATGATGAAACCCCATCTCTACTAAAAATACAAAAAATTAGCCGGGTGTTGTGGCACGTGCCTGCAGTCCCAGCTAGTTGGGAGGCTGAGGCAGGAGAATCGCTTGAAACCAAGAGGCAGAGGTTGCAGTGAGCCGAGATTGTGCCACTGCACTCCAGCCTGGCGACAGACTGAGACCCCGTATAAAAATAAATAAATAAATAAAAATACAAAAATCAGCCGGACGTGGTGACACAAGCTCGTAATCCCAGCTACTCAGGAGACTGAGGCAGGAGAATCACTTCAACCCGGGAGGTGCAGGTTGCAGTAAGCCGAGATCACGCCACTGCCCTCCAGCCTGGGCAACAGAGGGAGACTATGTCCCAAAACAAAAACAAAAACAAAAAGAGTAGCCTGGGCCTGGGAATTCGGTGTGATACCAACGTAAAAATAATCATCATCATCGGACAGGTGAAATGTGAGGAAGGAATTGAGCTGAAATGTTCAAGCAATTATTTTAGGGTGAAGAGTTTTATTGTCTGTTGCATTTTCCTAATGGGTTGGGAGATGTGTGGCAGAAAAACTGGGAGGTCGAGGGTGTCCCATTGGTAGCCTCAGAGCTGTGGTTCCAGCTGGGAGAGGTCACCCCGGCCCTTCTGCCCCTGCCAGCATCCCCTCCTCTTTCTCTCTCCCAGTCTTTCTGCCTGGGAAAGCAGCAGACATTCCCCGGGCTGTCCAGGGAGTGGTGTTCAGTGAGCATCAGCTCCGAGGAATCCAGGGGGGTCTCTGCATTGGGGTTTCTCTATTGTGCCTTCAGAAACCCGATGGAGGCAATGTATCCACACATATTCTACTTCCACTTTAAAAACCTACGCAAAGCCTATGGTCGGAACGAAAGCTGGCTGTGCTTCACCATGGAAGTTATGAAGCACCACTCACCTGTCTCCTGGAAGAGGGGCGTCTTCCGAAACCAGGTAGCACCAAAGTCCTATTTACACCCCAAATAGGAGCTAAGCAGCTAGGAATGCAGAAAACACAAAAAGTGACGTGCCCGGCGTGGGCTTTCCTGTGTGTACTTTCCTCTTACATTTCTTTTTTTTTTGAGACAGAGTCTCACTCAGTCACCCAGTCTGGAGTGCAATGGCGTGATCTCTGCTCACTGCAACCTCTGCCTCCTGGGTTCAAGCAATTCTTCTGTCTCAGCCTCCTGAGTAGCCGGGATTACAGGTGCCCACCACCACACCCAGCTAATTTTTATTCTATTTTTAGTAGAGAGGGGGTTTTACCATGGTGGCCAGGCTGGTTTTGAATTCCTGACCTCAAGCGATCCGCCCCCCTCGGCCTCCCAAAGTGCTAGGATTACAGGCATGAGCCACTGCGCCCAACTTCCTCCCACATTTTTTAAGTCCGTGGCGCAGATCTTCCTCCCTAACTTTCCTGGGATCAGATTGTCGAGGGGTTTTGCCTCTTACCAAAAGGCTTTATTTAGCACCCAGCACCCTCACTCTTGACTTTGTTTCCCAAAATCTTGTCATGGAGCTGTGCGTCCGGCAGTCCTCGGGAAACAGCAGCTGTGGGAAGCGGTGGGTGTGGTGTCCAGCACTGTGCCTGGGCCAGTCACTGTGGGCTGGTGGGACCGCCCCCGCCACTGCCCTGATTCCTTGATGTCAAGGACACATCCTCACAGGATGGTGAACCCTCGCTCCTCACCCTGCCGCCCCCACAGCAGCCACTGACCTCCCACCCACCCTGCCGTGTCCCACCCACCCCTGCGGCCCCCTCCGCCCAGGCAGGAGATTTTTTCAGAGTGTGTTTGGGGAGGGAGCCGTCTGTGTGCGGGGCAGGCCTGGCCTACAGCAGTGCTGGCCTCGGAAACACCCAGGACTCAGGACGGAAGCGCAAGTGTTTCCAGTCCCCACACGCTAAAAAGGTGACAGGAACTCGTGGGAGAAATTTTAGTGTCTGCAGTAGCTCAATTATCTCACATACGATTTCAACATATACTTAATATAAAATGCCTCATGAGAGAGTTAAAGTGTCTATTCTCACAATGAGATTTTGAAATGCGCTGTGTATTTTACACGTGCCAACGTTTCTAATCAGAGCCCCATTTCAAGTACTCAGTAGCCCCTTTGGCCAGCCTTCAACTCCATGGGACAATGTGGGTCCAATGACCTTCCCAGCAGAAGGCAGACAGGGGACAAGGCAGACCCCATAGGACCAGGCCACAGCAGGGGCTGAGGATGCCTGGTTAATGGATGCCTGGGGAACAGGATGCCAGAAATCACACATGACCTATGATGAGACAGGAAAAGACTCAATAAAATAAAGAAGGAAGGGGCCGAGTGTGGTGGCTCACGCCTGTAATCCCAGCACTTAGCGAGGCTGAGGTGGGCGGATCATGAGGTCAGGAGTTTGACACCAGCCTGGCTAACACGGTGAAATCCCATCACTACTAAAACTACAAAAATTAGCCAGGCGTGGGGGTGTGCCCCTGTAGTCCCAGCTACTTGGGTGGCTTAGGCAGGAAAATCGCCTGAACCCAGGAGGCAGAGGTTGCAGTGAGCTGAGATCTTGCCACTGCACCCCAGCCTGGGTGACAGAGCAAGACTCTGTCACTCAAAAAGATAAAGAGGAACGGCCAGGCGCAGTGGTTCACGCCTGTAATCTCAGCACTTTGGGAGGCCGAGGCGGGGGATCACGAGGTCAGGAGCTTGAGACCATGCTCGCTAACTCGGTGAAACCCCATCTCTACTAAAAATACAAAAAATTAGCCGGGTGTGGTGGCGGGCGCCTGTAGTCCCAGCTACTTGGGAGGCTGAGGCAGGAGAATGGCGTGAACCCCGGAGGCGGAGCTTGCAGTGAGCGGAGATCGCGCCACTGCACTACAGCCTGGGTGACAGAGCGAGACTCAGTATCAAAAAAAAAAAAAAAAAAAAAAAAAAAGAAAGAAAAAGAGGAAAGAGAAGGTTGAAAGAAGGGAAATTCAAAGAGTAAAAAGCCCTGCGGCCTAGTATGTACCCAAAAAAATGAAAAGTAAAGAAAATAAGGCCGTGCATGTGGTTTATGCTCATAGTCCCAGAGTTTTGGGAGGGTGAGGCAGGAGGACGGCTTGAGCCCAAGAGTTCAAGATCAGCTTGGGCAACATGGTGAAACCCAGTCTCTACAAAAATTACAAAAATATTAGGCAGGCGTGGTGGCACGCACCTGCAGTCCCAGCTAATCAGGAGGCTGAGGTGGGAAGATTCCTTGAGCCTGGGAGGTCAAGGCTGCAGTCAGCCCCAGATCACACCACTGCACCCCAGCCTGGGCAACAGGAGAGACCCTGTCTCAAAAATAAATAAGGAAACGCCCTGGGGCTTCAGGTCCGCCCTCTGCTCTCATCGCCCCACCCCTGCACTCCTCCTGCTCCTGGTCTGAGCTCCCCTGCCCTCCTCCTCCTCCTTCCCCAGGTGGATCCTGAGACCCATTGTCATGCAGAAAGGTGCTTCCTCTCTTGGTTCTGTGACGACATACTGTCTCCTAACACAAACTACGAGGTCACCTGGTACACATCTTGGAGCCCTTGCCCAGAGTGTGCAGGGGAGGTGGCCGAGTTCCTGGCCGGGCACAGCAACGTGAATCTCACCATCTTCACCGCCCGCCTCTACTATTTCTGGGATACAGATTACCAGGAGGGGCTCCGCAGCCTGAGTCAGGAAGGGGCCTCCGTGGAGATCATGGGCTACAAAGGTGAGACGTGGGGGGCTGAGGAGAGCGGGTGCAGGAGGGACAGCATGAGGGGCAGGTGGGTCTGCAATGCCGTGGGGCAGAGCAGTGTCCCCGGGAAGCCTGCAGGGTCGGGGCCAGCGCCCACTGCAACTGGCAGCCAGGAGACCTGGGCTGGGAGGGGAGGGCCCAGGGCTGGGAGAGAGGCCTGCTGGGCCCTCACTGCTTTCTCCTTGTTTTTTCTCAGATTTTAAATATTGTTGGGAAAACTTTGTGTACAATGATGATGAGCCATTCAAGCCTTGGAAAGGACTAAAATACAACTTTCTATTCCTGGACAGCAAGCTGCAGGAGATTCTCGAGTGAGGGATCTCCCTGGGCCTCATGGTCTGTCTCCTCTAGCCTCCTGCTCATGCTGTGCCGGCCTCCCCTCCATCCTGGACCAGCTGTGCTTTTGCCTGGTCATCCTGAGCCCCTCCTGGCCTCAGGGCCATTCCATAGTGCTCCCCTGCCTCGCCACCTCCTCTCCGCTCTCCCAGGCTCTTCCTGCAGAGGCCTCTTTCTGCCTCCATGGCTATCCATCCACCCACCAAGACCCTGTTCCCTGAGCCTGCATGTCCCTAACCTGCCTTTTCCCATCTCCCCAGCATAACCTAATTTTTTTTTTTTTTTGAGACGGAATTTCGCTCTGTCACCCAGACTGGAGTGCAATGGCTTGATCTTGGCTCACTGCAAACTCTGCCTACCAGGTTCAAGCGATTATCCTGCCTCCGCCTCCCGAGTAGCTGGAATTACAGACGCCTGCCACCATGCACAGCTAACTTTTTTTTTTTTTTTGTATTTTTAGTAGTGACTGGGTTTCACCATGTTGGCCAGGCTGGTCTTGAACTCCTGACCTCAGGTGATCCGCCTATCTCAGCCTCCCAAAGTGCTGGGATTACAGGCGTGAGCCACCGGCCCGGCCGCACAACCAAATCTTATTAAACTCACCCTAGGCTGGCCTCGGTGACTCATGCCTATAATCCCCCAGCAATTTGGGAGGCAGAGGTGAGAGAATCGCTTGAGCCCAGGAATTCGAGACCAGCCTGGGCCACATGACAAAGCCCCATCTCTACAAAAAAATTACAAAAAAAAAAAAAAAAAAAAAACAGGTGTGGTGGCATGCACCTGTAGTTTAAGCTACTTGGAAGGATGAAGTGGGAGGATTGCTTGAGCTGGGGAGGTGGAGGCTGCAGTGAACTGAGATCACGTCACTGAACTCCAGTCTGAGCAACAGATGGAGACCCTGCCTGAAAATAAATCAATAAATAAACTCAACCTAAATGGGTATGAAAGTTGAAATGGGTATGTAAGTTGAAAACCAGAAGTTTTGAGAAACATCCTTTGTTAAGTTTCATCCTACGAGTTGGGTTATTCATGTCCTACGCAGCTAAAACAGAGGCCAGCAGCCAGGGAGGAAAAGCAGTCAGGCCACACACCATTGCTCCCAAAATGGACTTCTCTGCAAGCCTGACTCCTGAAACTGTGCATTGTACCCTGAAACCAGCTTTATCCATAGCTTCTGCGATAAATGGCTGTAAGTCTTGGACTCCTTGCTCCAAACGCAGTGACTCAGCAATGGAACCTCCCAGCTCCCAACACCTCCTAGTGCCCATGGGCTTTCCCATAGGACAAGAGAACATTTCTCCTTTTCTTTTTTTTTTTTTTGAAATGGAGTCTCGCCCTGTCACCCAGGCTGGAGTGCAATGGTGCGGTCTCGGCTCACTGCAACCTCTGCCTCCCTTGTTCAAGTGATTCTCCTGTCTCAGCCTCCCGAGTAGCTGGGATTACAGGCGTGCACCACCAAACCAGGCTAATTTTTGTATTTTTCATAAAAACAGGTTTCGTCATGTTTCCCAGGCTGGTCTTATTTTTATTTTATTTTTTGAGATGGAGTCTTGTTCTGTTGCCCAGGCTGGGGTGCAGTGGTACAATCTGGGCTCACTGCAGCCTCTGCCACCTGGGTTCAAGCTATTCTCCTACCTCAGCCTCCCAAGTAGCTGGGATTACATGCGTGTGCCACCACGCCTGGCTAATTTTTGTGTTTTTAGTAGAGACGGGGTTTCAACATCTTGACCAGGCTGGTCTTGAACTCCTGACCTCGTGATCCACCCTTCTCGGCCTCCCAAAGTGCTGGGATTACAGGCGTGAGCCACCTGGCCAGGCTTAGGCTGGTCTTAAACTCCTGACCTCAAGTGATCTGCCCTCCTTGGCCTCCCAAATTGCTGGGATTGCTGGTGTGAGCCACAGAGCCTAGCCTATTTCTCCTTTTTATAAAACCTGATGCTGTTTCTGTTCTCCTGACATGGTGAACACCACCTGGACTGCGTGTATGTCCCAAATTACAATTCTTTCTTGGCAAATGAAATGTGAAATTTAGGGGCCCTTCTCCACACTTTAAATTTGACTTGACATTTTCTAGGCAGATATAAGTTATTAGAGAATGAGATTCTCTATAAAAATGGCCGCTTCATCATGCTGTGGCCTCCACAGAAGATGCCCCGGGCCGGGTGCCCACAGGGCAGGCATTTATTTTCTCACAGATCTGGAGGCTGCAAGTCCAAGTTCAAGGGGTAGGTTGGGTTGTTTGCTCTGAGGCCGCTCCTCCTGGCTGGCAGGGAGTCCCTTCTGGCTGTGTCCTCTGTGGCCTTTCCTCTATGAACCTGTACTGTACCTCTGGGGTATCTCTGCCTCCAAATATCTTTTTTTTTTTTTCAGACAGAGTTTTGCTCTTGTTTTCTAGGCTGGAGTGCAATGGCACAATCTCAGCTCACTGCAACCTCTGCCTTCTGAGTTCAAGCGATTCTCATGCCTCAGCCTCCTGAGTAGCTGGGACTACAGGCGTGTGCCACCACGCTTGGCTAATTTTGTAGTTTTAGTAGAAACGGGGTTTCTCCATGTTGCTCAGGCTGGTCTTGAACTCGTGAGCTCAGGTGATCCACCCTCCTCAGCCTCCCAAAGTGCTGGGATTACAGATATAAGCCACCGTACACAACCTTTTTTTTTTTTTTTTTTTTTTTGAGATGGAATTTCACTCTGTGGCCCAGGCTGGAGTGCAATAGCAGGATCACTGCTCACTGCAACCTCTGCCTCCTGGGTTCAAGCAATTCTCCCACCTCAGCCTCCTGAGTAGCTGGGATTACAGATGGCCAGAAACAATCTCTGCTAATTTTTCTATTTTTTAGTAGAGATGGGGCTTCACTGAGGAAGGAGACCACCTCTCTCATTGTCTCCTATTTCAGAAGGAAGCAAAAAGTTCGAAAGATGCAGAAGTAAGATCAATGGCCAGACTGTTTGGTGCTGCTACCTGGGCCTGGTAGTTAAAGATCAACTCCTGACCTGACTGCTTGTTTTATCTAAAGATTCCAGACATTGTATGAGGAAGCATTGTGAAACTTTCTGGTCTGTTCTGCTAGCCCCCACCACTGATGCATGTAGCCCCCCAGTCACGTAGCCCATGCTTGCACAATCTATCATGACCCTTTCACGTGGACCCCTTAGAATTGTAAGCCCTTAAAAGGGCCAGGGACTTCTTCAGGGAGCTCCGATCTTAAGATGCAAGTCTGTCAACGCTCCCAGCTGATTAAAGCCTCTTCCTTCCTAAAACTGGTGTCTGAGAGGTTTTGTCTGCAGCCGTTCCTGCTACATCACCATGTACATTCCAGGCGAGGCTGGTCTCGAATTCCTGACGCCCACCTCTGCCTCCTAAAGTGCTGGGATTAAAGGCATGAGCCATGGCACCTGGTCAACCTTCTCCTTTATGGACCCCAGCCAAATTAATTTGTGCCCACACTAGAGGTCTCATTTAAATTAATCATCTTGGTCGGGCGTGGTGGCTCACGCCTGTAATCCTAGCACTTTGGGAGGCTAAGGAAGGCAGATCACTTGAGGTCAGTGTCACACGTGTCCATGTGAAGAGACCACCAACAGGTTTTGTGTGAGCAACAAGGCTATTTCACCTGGGTGCAGGTGGGCTGAACCAGAAAAAGGAGTCAGCAAAGGGTGGTGGGATTATCATTAGTTCTTACAGGTTTGGGATAAACCTATCCCAAACCTATAAGTGTACATTCTTAAAGGCATACAGAGTACATTCTTAAGTGTGGGGGAGAATATTACAAAGTACCTTCTTAAGGGCAGGGGAGACTATATGGTATCAGTTGGGGTGGGGCAGGAACAAATCACAATGGTGGAATGTCATCAGTTAAGGCTATTTTCGCTTTTTTTGTGGATCTTCAGTTGTTTCAGGCCATCTGGATGTATACATGCAGGTCACAGGGGATATGATGGCTTAGCTTGGGCTCAGAGGCCAGACATTCCTGTCTTCTTATATTAATAAGAAAAAACAAAATAGTGGTGAAGTGTTGGGGTGGCGAAAATTTTGGGGGGTGGTATGGAGAGATAATGGGCGATGTTTCTCATGGCTGCTTCAAGCGGGATTAGGGGCAGCGTGGGAACCTATGGTGGGAGAGATTAAACTGAAGAAAGATTTTGGGGTAAGGTGATATTTTGGAGTTGTTAGAAGGAGCATTTGTCGTATAGAATTATTGGTGATGGCCTGGATGCGGTTTTGTATTAATTGAGAAACTAAACGGAAGACACAAGGTCTGAATAAAAGAAGGAGAAAAATAGGTTGTTGTTTTTTTTTTTTTGAGACAGAGTCTCGCTCTGTTGCCCAGGCTGGAGTGCAGTGGCATGATCTCGGCTCACTGCAACCTCTGCCTCCCTGGTTCAGACGATTCTCCTGCCTCAGCTTCCTGAGTAGCTGGGACTACAGGTGCACGCCACCATGCCCGACTAATTTTTTTGTATTTTTAGTAGAGAAGGGGGTTTCACCATGTTAGCCAGATGGTCTCAATCTCATGACCTCGTGATCCGTCCACCTCAGCCTCCCAAAGTGCTGGGATTACAGGCATGAGCCACCACACCCAGGCAGAAAAATAGGTATTAAAGGACTAAGAATTGGGAGTACCCAGAACATCCAATTAGACAGTGTCCAAGGGGGTTCAACAGAATTATTTGCTTGGTTGGCGAGTTTTTGGCCTCTATCCTTGAATTTTTTTGTGTTGTCATATACCTGTCCAGATTGATTTAGGTAAAAACAACACTCTTCATTTAAAAATATACAGAGTCCTCTTTTTTTTAGCAGTGAGTAAGTCGATGCCTTGGCGATTTTGGAGGAAAGAGAAATGCAAAGCCAGCAATTGTTCATTTAAGAAGGATTAGAAATGGCTACGAGAGAGTGAGTTTGATAGTGTGGTGGAGATAGCTGGGCAGAGGTAGAGGGTAGCATAAGAACGGAACCAGAATAAGAGTGAGTATAAAAGTAAAGAATAGGACTTCATCAGGGTTAAAGTACTGGAGGGTACCTTGCCACTGAAGATCTTCTATAGACTTCAAGAGCGACTTAAGGGTGGTGATTTGAAGTAAAACCAGGAGCCTCCAAATACCAAGAGCCTGAGAACCTTCTTGGGTGATTTGACTAATAAAGGCCGGTGCGTTATCAGACTGTATAGAGGTGGGAAGGACAAACCCAGGAATTCTGTCTAAAAGAAGGGAAGAAATGATCACGGTGGACTTCTCAGACCCTGTGGGAAAGGCCTCTACCCATCCAGTGAAAGTGTCTACACAGACCAAGAGGTATTTTAGTTTCCTGACTCAGGGCATGTGAGTAGTCAATTTGCCAGTCCTGGGCAGGGCCAAATCCCAGAGCTTGATGTGTAGGGAAGGGAGGGGGCCTGAACAATCCCTGAGGAGTAATAGAATAGCAGATGGAACACTGAGAAGTGATTTCCTTGAGGATAGATTTCCACAATGGAAAGGAAATGAGAGGTTCTAAGAGGCAGGCTAGTGGCTTGTAACCTACATGGAAGAGGTTATGAAAGGACGACAGAATAGACTGGGCCTGTGAGGCTGGAAGGAGATATTTTTCTTGGTCCAAGAACCATTTGCCTTGTGTGGGAAGAGATTGATAGGTGGAAGTTTCGATGGGGGAGTAGGTGGGAGTGACTGATGAGAAGGAGAAAAACCGGCCATGAGGGACAGAAGTTGGAATGCTAGCTGCTTCTTTAGCATTGCCCTGAGCGACGGGATCTGATGCCTTTTGATGGCCCTTGCAGTGAATGACTCCAGCTTCCTTTGGAAGTAAAGCAGCTTTAAGAAGAGTTTTTATTAAGGAGGCATTGATGATGGAGGACCCTTGCGTAGTGAGGAAACCTCTTTTTGCCCATATAACAGCATGGTGGTACAGGATATGGAAGGCATATTTAGAGCCAGTATAAATATTGACGTGTAGTCCCTTTGCAAGAGTGAGGGCCTGAGTTAAGGCAATGAGTTTGGCTTGCTGAGAAGTAGTGGAGTGGGGCAGACTGGTAGCCTCAAGGATAAATATGGAAGATACTATATCATAGCCTGCCTTTGCTGGTGAGTGGCAA
This sequence comes from Pan troglodytes, assembly GCF_028858775.2. NCBI lineage: Eukaryota > Metazoa > Chordata > Mammalia > Primates > Hominidae > Pan > Pan troglodytes. Next base: position 41,061,400 of record NC_086016.1, read on the forward strand.
TTAGGCCTGGTGGAACTGCCATCAATAAACCAAGTGTGATCAGGGTGAGGAACAGGAAAGAAGGAAATATGGGGAAATGGAGTGAATGCCAGGTGTATCAGAGAGATACAGTCTTGGGTGTCAAGTGTGGTATCAGGAATAATGTGGGAGGCCAGATTGAAGTCTGGGCCAGGAACAATGGTAATTTTGGGAGACTCAACAAAGAGTGAGTATAGCTGAAGGAGCTGGAGAGCAGAAAGTATATGCGTCAGGTGTGAGGAAGAAAATAGATTTTGGAAGTTATAAGAACTGTAGAGAGTGAGTTGAGCACAGTTTGTGATTTCAAGGGCCTCTAAAAGTATTAAGGCAGTGGCAGCTGCTGCACAGAAACATGATGGCCAGCCTAAAACAGTAAGGTCAAGTTGTTTGGACAAAAAGGCTACAGGGCACGGTAGCCTTGTGTAGGAATCCTGGTCCTTGTGTAAAAATTCCGACTGCACAGCCCTGCACTTTGGCTGTGTGTAATGAAAAGGGTTGGGATGAATCAGGGAGAGCTAGTGTGGGAGCAGTCTCTAAAGCTGTCTTCAAGGAACGGAAAGAGGAGTCGGGAAAGGATTTAGGATCTATGGGGTCAGCTAGGTTTCCCTTTATGAGTTTACATTAGGTTTTGTTAGTACGGCAAAACGAGGTATCCAAAGATGAAAGTATCCAACCATGCCCAGGAAGGAAAGAAGTTGTTTTTTTGTAGAAGGGGTTGGGGTTTGAGAGATTAGCCAGACATGATTGGCAGGGAGAACATGCATGTTTTCATGAAGAATTATGCTGAGGTAGGTAACGGATGGGGAAGAAATTTGAGCTTTGGAGGGGGGATACCTGATATCCTCTGGAGAATAAATGTTGAAGGAGCAGGAGGGTATCTTACTGAGAAGACTCAAAGGAGGGACTACAAAGTAAAAGGTCATCAATGTATTGAATAAGGTGGGAAGCAGAGGGGTGGAAAGAAAGTAAATCACGAGAAAGGGCTTGGCTGAAGTAATGAGGGCTGTCCCTGAAGCCTTGTGGCACTATAGCCCAGGTAAGCTGCTGGGACTGACGTGTGTCAGGGTCAGTCCAGGTAAAAGCAAAGAGAGGCTGGGATGAAGGGTGCAAAGGAATAGTAAAGAAACCATGTTTGAGATCCAGGACAGAATAATGGGTTGTGGAGGGAGGTATTGAGGATAGGAGAGTATATGGGTTTGGCACCATAGTGTGGATAGGCAAGACAATTTGGTTGATAAGGCACAGATCCTGAACTAACCTATAAGGCACCAAATGTCACGCGCGTCTGTGTGAAGAGACCACCAACAGGCTTTGTGTGAGCAACAAGGCTGTTTATTTCATCTGGGTGTGGGCGGGCTGAGTCCGAAAAAGGACTCAGCAAATGGTGGTGGGATCATCATTAGTTCTTATAGGTTTGGGATAGGCGTACAAAGTACCGTCTCAAGAGTGGGGACAATATTACAAAGTACATTCTCAAGAGTGGGGAGAATATTACAAAGTACCTTATTAAGGGCGGGGGAGAATATATCAAATCAGTTAGGGTGGGACAGGAAAAAATCACAATGGTGGAATGTCATCAGTTAAGGTTATTTTCACTTCTTTTGTGGATCTTCAGTTGCTTCAGGCCAGGTGGATGTATATGTGCAGGTCACAGGGGATATGATGGCTTAGCTTCGGCTCAGAGGCCTGACAGTCAGGAGTTCGAAACAAGCCTGGTCAACATGGTGAAACCCTGTCTCTACTAAAAATACAAAAAAATTAGCCAGGCATGGTAGTGGATGCCTGTAATCTCAGCTACCTGGGAGGCTGAGGCAGGAGAATCGCTGGACCTTGGGAAGCAGAGGTTGCAGTGAGCCGAGATCATGCCATTGCCCTCCAACCTGGAAGACAGAGTGAGACTGCATCTCAAAATAAAAATAAAAATAAATTAATCATCTGTTGGCTGGGTGTGGTGGCTCACACCTGTAATCTCAGCACTTTGGGAGGCCAAGGTAGGCGGATCACCTGAGGTCAGGAATTCAAGACCAGCCTGGCCAACATGGCAAAACCCCGTCTCTACTAAAAATACAAAAAGTAGCTGGGCATGGTGGCGGGCACATGTAATCTCAGCTACTTGGGAGGCTCAGGCTTGAATTGCTTGAACCAGGGAGGCAGAGGTTGCAGTGAGCCAAGATGGTGCCACTGCACTCCAGCTTGGGCAACGGAGTGAGACTCTGTCTCTAAAAAAATTAATTAGTGAATTAATTAATCATCTGTTGAAAAGGACCTGTCTCCAAATACAACCACACATTGAGGTAGAGGGGTTAGGGCTTCAATATATTGATTTTTGGGAGAAACAGGGCAACACGGCAACAAGCCACAGTCATTGTGGGCAGGCCTGAGTGGGGAGTGCAGGGGTTCCTGTCCTGTGTGTCTGTCTCCCAGGGGAGTCCCAACCTGACCCTCACAGCCCCTCCACCCAGACCTTCCTGCATGTTCCACCCAGCCCACCCTCCTGCATCCAAGAGCACCCAGCCTTCCCTCCTGCTCATGCCCCTCCCTTCTCAAATCCCTCCCAGCCGTGCAGCTCTGGGCTAGGACACAGCCTAGGGAACGTGACTGAGAAAGAGCCAAGAAAACTTGATCAATGATCAAGTTGATGTTTAAGTAAGATTTTCAATAAAAAGTAGAATTGGGTACTACACGGAGGCTTGAGATCTTCAGAGCTTTTTGAGAAAGCAGAACAGAAAGTAGAAGGGCAACCAGGAACCAGAGGGGCCAGAGAACTGGAAGAGCGGGCCCTCCGAGGAGACAGGGAGTGGGCACCTGGGTCTTGGGCCTGTCGACAAAAAGAGTCAAACTCTAAAATATTTGAAGAGATGTATTCTGAGCCAAATACGAGTGACCATGGCCCGTAACACAGGGCTCAGGAGGTCCTGATAACATGTGCCCAAGGTGGTGGGGGTGCAATTTGGTTTTATATATTTTAGAGAGGCAAGAGCTATCAATCATACATTTGAGAAATACAGGAGCTGGGTACAGTGGCTCATGCCTGTAATCCCAGTGCTTTGGGAGGCTGAGGTGGGTGGATCATGAGGTCAGGAGTTCGAGACCAGCCTGGCCAACACAGTGAAACCCTGTCTCTACTAAAAATACAAAAAATTAGCCGATGTGATAATGTGCACCTGTAATCCCAGCTACTCAGGAGGCTGAGGCAGGAGAATCACGTGATCCTGGGAGACGGAGGTTGCAGTGAGCCAAGATCGCGCAACTGCACTCCAGCCAGGGCGACGGTGTAAGACTCCATCTCAAAAAAAAAAAAAAGAAAGAAATACATTGGTGACTGGACACAGCAGCTCACGCCTGTAATCATAGCACTTTGGGAGGCCGAGCCAGGTGGATCACGTGGGGTCAAGAGTTTGAGACCAGCCTGGCCAACATGGCAAAACCCTGTCTCCACTGAAAATACAAAAATTAGCTGAGTGTGGTGGTGGGCGCCTATAACACCAGCTACTTGGGAGACTGAGGCAGGACAATTGCATGAACCCAGGAGGCAGAGGTTGCAGTGAGCCAAGAGCATGCCACTGCACTCCAGCCTTGGAGACAGAGCAAGGCTCTGTATCAAAAGAAAAGAAAAGAAATACATTGGTTTGGTTCAGAAAGGTCGGATGACTCAAAGTGAGGGGAGGGGGTTTGGGGGACTTCCAGGGTACAGGTAAATTTAAATATTTTGTGGGCCGGGCACAGTGGCTCACACCTGTACTTGCAGCACTTTCGGAGGGTGAGGCGGGCGGATCACGAGGTCAGGAGATAGAGACCATCCTGACTAACACGGTGAAACCCCATCTCTACTAAAAATACAAAAAAGTAGCTGGGCATGGTGGCGGTTGCCTGTAAGCCCAGCTGCTCGGGAGGCTGAGGCAGGAGAATGGCGTGAACCCGGAAGGCAGAGCTTGCAGTGAGCCGAGATCGCACCACTGCAGTCCAGACTGGGTGACAGAGCAAGACTCCATCTCAAAAACAAACAAACAAAAAACATATTCTGGTTGACGATTGGTTGAGTTTGTCTAGAGACCTGGCATCCATAGAAAGGAAACGTTCAGGTTAAGATAAAAGATTGTGGAAACCAAGGTTCTTTTGTAGTCTCATAGTGGCTGCCCTTAGAGACAATAGATGACAAATGTTTCCCATTCAGGTCTTTAAAAGGTGCAATTAGTTAATATGTTTAGGGCTGGGAAGGTCTGGAAGAAAAAGATCCAGCTATATTAATAGAGATTCTTTACAGATGCAAATTTTGCCCCACAAAGGACAACTTTGCAGGGCCATTTCAAGATATGTCAAAGAAACATGCTTTGGGGTAAAATGTTTTGTCTTTCTTCTTTGTCACGTAATTTTGTGCCTGAGTCAGACTGGAAAATATCTCACAATATATAGGGTTAAATAAAACCCATCTGGGCCGGGTGCAGTGGCTCATGTCTGTAATCCCAGCACTTTGGGAGGCCTAGGTGCGTGGATCACCTGAGGTCAGGTGTTCGAGACCGGCCTGGCCAACATGGTGAAACCCCATCTCTACTAAAAATACAAAAATTAGCTGGGCGTGGTGGCAGGTGCCTGTAATCTCAGCTACTTGGGAGGCTGAGGAAGGAGAATCGCTTGAACCAGTGAGGCAGAGGTTGCAGTGAGCCAAGACTGCACCATTGTACTCTAGCCTGGGCAAGAAGAGTGAAACTCAGTCTTAATTAAAATAAAATGAAATAAAATAAAATAAAAATAGAAGCCATCTGATGAGGATATATGCTTGGTAGGGCATGACTCCCCAGACCTCTTAGATAGTGTCACACACGTCCGTGTGAAGAGAGTCCACAGTAGGCTTTGTATGAGCAACAAGGTTATTTATTTCACTTGGGTTCAAGTGGGCTGAGTCCGGAAAGAGAGTCAGCAAAGGGAGATAGGGGTGGGGCGTTTTATAGGATGTTGGCGGGCAGTGGAAAATTACAGTCAAAGGGGGTTTTTCTCTTGCGGGCAGGGGCAGGGGTTACAAGGTGCTTGGTGGGGGAACTTCTGAGACTCATTGTCCAGGAGAAATAACTTCACAAGGTAATGTCATCAGTTAAGGCAGGAACTGGCAATTTTCACTTCTTTTGTGGTTTTTCAGTTGCCTCAGGCCATCTGGATGTATTTGTGCAGGCTTGGGCTCAGAGGCCTGACATTCCTGTCTTCTTATATTAATAAGAAAAATAAAACAAAATAGCGGTGAAGTGTTGGGGCAGTGAAAGTTTTTGGGGGTGGTATGGAGAGATAATGGGTGATGTTTCTCAGGGCTGGTTTGAGTGGGATTAGGGGCATCGTGGGAGAGATTAAACTGAAGAAAGATTTTGGGGTAAAGGGTGATAAACCAAGTGTGATCAGGGTGAGGAACAGGAAAGAAGGAAATATGAGGAAATGGAGTGAATGCCAGGTGGATCAGAGAGATACAGTCATGGGGGTCAGATGTGGTATCAGGAATAATGTGGGAGGCCGGATTTAAGTCTGGGCCAGGAACAATGATAATTGTGGGAGACTCAACAAAGAGTGAGAACAACTGAAGGAGCTGGGGGTCAGAAAGTATATATGTCAAGTGTGAAGAGAAAAATAGATTTTGAAATTTATGGGAACTGTAGAGAGTAAGTGGAGCATGAGCATAGCTTTTGATTTTGAAGGCCTCTAAAAGTATAAAGCAGCGGCAGCCACCGCACAGAGACATGTGGGCTAGCCCAGAACAGTAAGGTCAAGTTGTTTGGACAGAAAGGCTACAGGGTGCTGTCCCAGCTCTTGTGTAAATTCCGACCGCACAGTCCTGTACTTCGGCTGTGTGTAATGGAAAGGGTTGGGTTGAGTCAAGAAGAGCTAGTGTGGGAGCAGCTTCTAGGGCTGTTTTTAAGGCATGGAAAGAGGAGTGGGGAAGAATTTAGGATCTATGGGGTCACCTAGGTTTCCTTTTGTGAGTTTATGTAATGGTTTAGCCAGGATGGCAAAACCAGGTATCCAAAGGCAAAAGTACTTAACCATGCGTAGGAAGGAAAGGAGTTGCTGCTTTGTAGAAGGGGCTAGGGTTTGGGAGATTTGCCAGACACAATCAGCAGGGAGATCACGCGTGTTTTCATGAAGAATTACGGTGAGGTAGGTAACGGTTGGAGACAAAATTTGAGCTTTGGAGGGGGATACCCGATATCCTTTGGAGAATAAATGTTAAAGGAGCAGGAGGGTGTCTTGTTGAGAAGATTCAAAGGAGGGGCTATAAAGTAGAAGATCATCAAAATATTGAATAATGTGAGAAGTAGATGGACTGAAAGAAAGTATGAGGAGCTTCTGAGACTCATTGTCCAGGAGAACGGATTTCACAAAGTAATGTCATCAGTTCAGGCAGGAACCGGCCATTTTCACTTCTTTTGTGGTTCTTCAGTGCCTCAGGCCATCTGGATGTATAGCGCAGGCTGGGCTCAGAGGACTGACAGGTAGGAATTTGGGAAAGATAAAAAAAAAATCAGAGCTTAGTCCTCACGCCTATGAACTAAAAATAAAATCCTTAGCCCCCACTTACCAACTTTGGCCCCTAGTGGCCAAAGGTATCTCAGAAAAACCTTAAAACTGAGTTCCCAGCCATGATGGGAGGGGAGGTCAGGCATGCCTCATTATCACCCCTCCCTTTTGCAGTTTAGACACAACTGACCAGCAGTAATGTTAAAACAGAATCATAAGACGGGCAGAACCAGAACACACTCTTCATGGCAATCAGATACCAAATCACAACCAGGACCTCAGGCCGTGCCAGGCAAGGGTGAGGTCACACACCCCACACTTAAACAGTCAACTCTGTTCTGCCTGCCACAAGGTTTTTCTTTTGCTAGTTTAGCAGCTAAACAAGAACTGCCTCGAGATAAAGAAGATGAAAACAATAGCAGCTCATCCAGCGCCCTGACACGGAGCAACAGAGTCCCTGCTCCACGGCCCTAACTCCAGCTTTCCCTGGGCAAGAGACTGATTTCAGTAACTTTCTCCAGATCAGAAGACCACTGACAACAGACTGGTTCTGCATGGTTTACAGACCTGGCAAATTTCGGTGCCTTCATGTCCTGAAAAGACTCTTTGACATACAGGCTTAATTGTAGTACATTTAAATGTTGTCCTTTGGGAGGCTGAGGTGGGCAGATCACGAGGTCAGGAGATCGAGACCATCCTGGCCAACATGGTGAAACCCCGTCTCTACTAAAAAGGCAAACATTAGCAGGGCGTGGTGGTGCACACCTGTAATCGCAGCTACTCAGGAGGCTGAGGCAGGAGAATCACTTGAACCCGGAATACAGAGGTTGCAGTGAGCCGAGATCTCTCCACTGCCCTCCAGCCTCGTGACAGAATGAGACCCCATCTCAAAAAAAAAAAAAAAAAAAAAAAAAAAATTCCTCACAAGAGAGTTAAAGTTCATCTTATTCTCACACTGAGATTTTGAAATGAGCTATGTATTTTACACGTGCCAAAGTCTCTAATCAGAGCCCTATTTCAGGTGCTCAGTAGCTTCTGTGGTCAACCTTCAACTCCACGGGACAATGCTGGTCCAATGGCCTCCCCAGCAGAAGGCAGGCAGGGAACAAGGCTGACCCCAGAGGGCCAGGCCACAGCAGGGGCTGAGGATGCCTGGTGAATGGATGCCTGGGAGAAAGGATGCCAGAATTCGTGCTCGAGGGCATGATGAAACAGGGAAAGACTCAATAAAATAAAGAAGGAAGGGGACGGGTGCGGTGGCTCACGCCTGTAATTCCAGCACTTTGGGAGGCTGAGGCGGGCGGATCACGAGGTCAGGAGTTCGAGACCAGCCTGGCCAATACGGTGAAACCCTGTCGCTACTAAAAATACAACATTTAAATGGGCAGGGTGTCACGAGCCTGTAGTCACACCTACTCGGGAAGCTGAGGCAGGAAAATCCCTTGAATCTGGGAGACAGAGGTTGCAGTGAGACGAGATTGTGCCATTGCACTCGAGCCTGGCTACAGAGTGAGACTCTGTCTCAGAAAAAAATAAAAATTGAAAATAAAGAAGGAAGGAGAAGGATGGAAGGGAATCTCAATGAACAAAATGCACTGGGGCCTACTATGTACCCAGAAAAATGAAAAGTAAATAAATAAAATAAGGACTTGCATGGTGGTTTATGCTCATAGTCCTAGAACTCTGGAACTCTGGAAGGCTGAGGCAGGAGGATCGCTTGAGCCCAAGAGTTTGAGATCAGCCTAGGCAACATGCGAAACCCATCTATACAAAAAGATACAAAAACATACAAAAAAAGTAGCCAGGTATGGTGGCATGCGCCTGCAGTCCCAGCTAATCAGGAGGCTGAGGTAGGAAGATTCCTTGAGCCTGGGAGGTCAAGGCTGCAGTGAGCCCAGATCGCACCACTGCACCCCAGCCTGGGCAACAGGGAGAGACCCTGTCTCAAAAATAAATAAATAAGGAAATGCCCTGGGGCTCCAGGCCCACTCTCTGCTCCCATCACCCCACCCCCGCACTCCTCCTGCTCCTGGTCTGAGCTCCCCTGTCCTCCTCCTCCTCCTTCCCAGGTCAATCCTGAGACCCATTGTCATGCAGAAAGGTGCTTCCTCTCTTGGTTTTGCGACAACACACTGTCTCCTAACAAAAACTACCAGGTCACCTGGTACACATCTTGGAGCCCTTGCCCAGAGTGTGCAGGGGAGGTGGCGAGTTCCTGGCCAGGCACAGCAACGTGAAGCTCACCATCTTTGCCGCCCGCCTCTACTACTTCCAGTATCCATATTACCAGCAGGGGCTCCGCAGGCTGAGTCAGGAAGGGGCCTCCGTGGAGATCGTGGGCTACAAAGGTGAGACATGGGGGGCTGAGGTGAGTGGGTGCAGGAGGGACAGCATGAGGGGCAGATGGGTCTCCTGATATGGTGAACACCACCCGGACTGCGTGTATGTCCCAAATTACAATTCTTTCTTTGCAAATGACATGTGAAATTTAGAGGCTCTTCTCCACACTTTAAGTTTGACTCGATATTTTCAAGGCAGATGTAAGTAATTAGAGAATGAGACTCTCTATAAAAATGACCCCTTCATGCTGTGGCCTCCACAGAAGATGCCCCGGGTCACGTGCCCACATGGCAGGCATTTATTTTCTCACAGATCTGGAGGCTGCAAGTCCACGTTCGAGGGGTGGGTTGGGTTGTTTGCTCTGAGGCCGCTCCTCCTGGCTGGCAGAGAGTCTCTTCTGGCTGTGTCCTCTGTGGCCTTTCCTCTTTGCACCTGCACCTCTGGGATCTCTCTGCCTCCAAATATCAACTGCTTTTTTTTTTTTTTTTTGAGACAGAGTTTTGCTCTTGCTGTCCAGGCTGGAGTGCAGTGGCACAATCTCAGCTCACTGCTACCTCTGCCTTCCGAGTTCAAGCGATTCTCCTGCCTCAGCCTCCTGAGTAGTTGGGACTACAGGCATGCGCCACCACGCCTGGCTAATTTTGTAGTTTTAGTAGAGACGGGGTTTCTCCATGTTGCTCAGGCTGGTCTTGAACTTGTGAGCTCAAGTGATCCACCCTCCTCGGCCTCCCAAAGTGCTGGGATTACAGGTATGAGCCATTGTACCCAGGATTTTTTTCTTTTCTTTTTTTTTTTTTTTTGAGAGGAGGTTTCACTCTTGCCCAGGCTGAAGTGCAGCGGTAGAATCACTGCTCACTGCAACCTCTGCCTCCTGGGTTCAAGCAATTCTCCTGCCTCATCCTCCTGAGTAGCTGGGATTACAGGTGCCCAGAACCACTCTACTAATTTTTGTGTTTTTTAGTAGAGATGGGGTTTCACCGTGTTGGCCAGGCTGGTCTTAAATTCCTGACTGCCCACCTCGGCCTCCCAAAGTGCTGGGATTAAAGGCATGAGCCAGGGCACTTGGCCACCCTTCTCCTTGATGGACCCCAGCCAAGTGAATTTGTGCCCACACTAGAGGTCTCGTTTAAAGTAATCATCTCGGCCGGGCATGGTGGCTCACGCTCTGTAATCCTCCAACTTTGGGAGGCTGAGGCTGGCAGATCACTTGAGGTCAGGAGTTGGAAACAAGCCTGGTCGACGTGGTGAAACCCCGTCTCTACTAAAAATATAAAAAAATTATCCGGGCGTGGTAGTGGACGCCTGTAATCTCAGCTACTCCGGAGGCTGAGGCAGGCGAATCGCTGGAACCTGGGAGGCAGAGGTTGCAGTGAGCTGAGATCGTGCCATTGCACTCCAGCCTGGAAGACAGAGTGATGCTGCATCTCAAAAAAGAAATAAATAAAAAATAAAAAGAAATTAATTATCCGTTGGCTGGGTGCGGTGGCTCACGCCTGCAATCCCAGCACTTTGGGAGGCCAAGGCGGGTGGATCACCTGAGGTCAGGAATTCAAGACCAGCCTGGCCAACATGGCAAAACCCCATCTCTACTAAAAATACAAAAATTAGCCAGGCGTGGTGGCAGGTGCCTGTAATCCCAGCTACTTGGGAGGCTGAGGCTTGAATCGCTTGAACCAGGGAGGCAGAGGTTGCAGTGAGCCGAGATGGTGCCACTGCACTCCAGCTTGGGCAACGGAGTGAGACTCCGTCTCTAAAAAATATTAATTAATGAATTAATTAATCATCTGTTGAAAAGGACCTGTCTCCAAATACAACCACACATTGAGGTAGAGGGGTTAGGGCTTCAATATATTGATTTTTGGGAGAAACAGGGCAACACGGCAACAAGCCAGTCACTGTGGGCGGGCCTGAGTGGGGAGTGCAGGGGTTCCTGTCCTATGTGTCTGTCTCCCAGGGGAGTCCCGACCTGACCCTCACAGCCCCTCCACTCAGACCTTCCTGCGTGCTCCACCCACCTCATTCCTCCTGCACCCAACAGCACCCAGCCCTCCTGCCTCCTCATGCCCCTCCCTTCTGAAATCCCTCCCAGCAGTGCAGCTCTGGGCTAGGACACAGCCTAGGGAACGTGACTGAGAAAGAGCCAAGAAAACACTCAGTGATGAAGTTGGTGTTTAAGTAAGATTTTCAGTGAAAAGTAGAATTGGGTACTACATGGAGGCTTGAGATGTTCCGACCTTTTCAAAAAAGCAGAACAGAAAGTAGAAGGGCAACCAGGAACCAGAGGGGCCAGACAACCGGAAGAGCGGGCCCTCCGAGGAGACAGGGAGTGGGCACCTGGATCTTGGGCCTGTCAACGAAGAGTCAAACTCAGTAAAATATTTGAAGAGATGTATTCTCAGCCAAATACGAGTGACCACGGCCTGTGACACGGCCCTCAGGAGGTCCTGAGAACATGTGCCCAAGGTGGTGGGGGTGCAGCTTGGTTTTATACATTTTAGAGGGGCATGGGCCATCAATCAAATACATTTAAGAAATACAGGAGCTGGGCGCGGTGGCTCACACCTGTAATCCCAGCACTTTGGGAGGCTGAGGCAGGTGGATCACGCGTTCAGGAATTCAAGACCACCCTTGCCAACATAGTGAAACCCCGTCTCTACTAAAAATACAAAAAATTAGCCGGATGTGGTGGTGTGCACCTGTAATCCCAGCTACTCGGGAGATTGAGGCAGAAGAATTGCGTGAACCCGGGAGGCAGAGGTTGCAGTGAGTCAAGACCACGCCACTGCACTCCAGCCTGTGGGACAGAGCAAGACTCTGTTCCAAAAAATAAAAAAAAAAGAAAAGAAAAGGCCAGGCGTGGTGTCTCATGCCTGTAATCCCAGCACTTTGGGAGTCCGAGGGGGGCGGATCACGAGGTCAGGAGATCGAGCCCAGTCTGGCCAACATAGTGAAACCGCGTCTCTACTAAAAATACACAAAAAGTTAGCCGCGCGTGGCGGTGTGCACCTGTAAACTCAGCTAGTCAGGGGGCTGAGGCTGGAGAATCGCGTGAACCCGGGAGGCAGAGGTTGCAGTGAGCCAAGATTGCACCACTGCACTCCAGCTTGGGCGACAGAGCAAGACACCATCTCAAAAAAAAGAAAAAGAAAAAAGAAAAAAAAAACAAAAAAAGTAAAGAAAAGAGATACATTGGTTTAGTCCGGAAAGGTCAGAGGACTCAAAGTGAGGGAAGGGGGGTTGGGGGGCTTCCAGGCTACAGGTAAATTTAAACATTTTCTGGTTGAGGATGGGTTGAGTTTGTCTAGAGACCTGGCATCCATAGAAAGGAAATGTTCAAGTTAAGATAAAAGACTGTGGAGACCAAGGTTATTTTGAAGTCTCATAATGGCTGCCCTTAGAGATAATAGATGACAAATGTTTGCCATTCAGGTCTTTAAAATGTCCAATTAGTTAATCTGTTTAGGACTGGGAGGGCCTAGAAGAAAAAGATTCAGCTATGTTAATAGAGGTTCTTTACAGTTGCAAATTTTCCCCCACCAAGGACAACTTTGCATGGCCATTTCAAGATATGGGAAAGAAACATGTTTTGGGGTAAAATATTTTATCTTTCTTCTTTGTCACATAATGTTGTATCTGAGTCAGATTGGAAAGTAACTCACAATATATAGGGTTAAATAAAACCCATTTGTGCCAGGCGCGGTGGCTCATGTCTGTAATCCCAGCACTTTGGGAGGTCGAGGCGGGTGGATCATCTGAAGTCGGGAGTTCGAGACCAGCCTGGCCAACATGGTGAAACCCCATCTCTACTAAAAATACAAAAATTAGCCAGGCATGGTGGCGGGGACCTATAATCCCAGCTACTTGGGAGGCTGAGACAGGAGAATCGCTTGAACCCAGGAGGCGGAGGTTGCAGTGAGCCGAGACCGCACCATTGCACTCCAGCCCGGGCAAGAAGAGGGAAACTCGGCCTCCATTAAAATACAATAAGGTAAAATAATAATAATAATAATAGAACCCCTCTGATGAGGATGTATGGGTTGTAAGGCATGACTCCCCAGACCCCTTAGATAGGATTTTGGGCAAGATTAAATAAAAACAAATCAGAGCTTAGTCCAAAGGCCTATGAACTAAAAATAAAGTCTTTAGCCCCCACCGATCCCCCCCAACTTTGGCCCCTAGTGGCCAAGGGTATCTCAGAAAAACCTTAAAACTGAGTTCCCAGCCATGATGGGAGGGGAGGTCAGGCACGCCTCATTATCACCCCGGGCTTTTGCAGTTTAGACACAACTGACCAGCAGTAATGTTAAAACAGAATCATAAGACGGGCAGAACCAGAACAGACTCTTCATGGCAATCAGATACCAAATCACAACCAGGACCTCAGGCCGTGCCAGGCAAGGGTGAGATCACACACCCCACACTTAAACAGTCAACTCTGTTCTGCCTGCCACAAGGTTTTTCTTTTGCTCTAGCAGCTAAACAAGCACTGCCTCCAGATAAAGATGAAAACAATCACAGCTCACCCAGCGCCTGGACGCGGAGTAACAGAGACCCTGCTCCACAGCCCTAATTCCTACTTTCCCTGGGCAAGGGACTGATTTCTGTAACTTTCTCCAGATCAGAAGACCACGGACCATGGACTAGTTCTGAATGGTTTACAGACCTGGCAAATTTTGGTGGCTTCATGTCCTGAAAGGACCTTTTGACGTACAGGCTTAATTGTGGTATGTTTAAATGTTGTCTCCACCACAATGTGAGGACGGATTATATGGCTGCTTTTTTTTTTTTTAATAGATTGTTGTTTGTTTGTTTTTTGTTTTGAGATGGAGTCTCACTCTGTCTCCCAGGCTGGAGGGCAGTGGTGCGATCTCGGCCCAGTGCAACCTCTACCTCCCGGGTTCAACTGATTCTCCTGCCTCAGCCTCCCAAGTAGCTGGGATTTCAGGCACATGGCACCACGTCCGGCCAACTTTGGTAGTTTTAGTAGAGACGAGGTCTCACCATGTTGGCCAGGTTGGTCTCGAACTCCTGACTGTCATGCATGTCCATACAGAAGACCATCTAAACAGGCTTTGTGTAAGCAATAACGTCGTTTATTCACTTGGGTGCAAGTGGGCTGAGTCTGAAAAGAGAGTCAGCGAAGGGAGATAGGAGAGGGGCAGCTTTATAGGACTTGGGTAGGCAGTGGAAAGTTACAGTCGAAGGTGGTCATCTGTTGTCAGCAGGGGAAGGGGTCACAAGGTGCATGGTGGGAGACCATGAGACCCATTGTCCAGGAGAAGAATGTTATAAGGTTGATTGATCAGTTAGGGTAGGGCAGGAACAAGTCCTAATGGTGGAACGTCTTAAGGTTGGTTAATCAGTTAAGGGAGAAACCGGCTGTTTCACTTCTTTTGTGTTTTTTTGGCTGCTCCAGACTTCTTGGCTGCTGCAGGCCATCTGGATGTATATGTGCAGTTCACAGGGGTCACAATGGCTTAGCTCCAGCTCAGAGGCCTGACACTGACCTCAGATGATCCACCTGCCTCGGCCTCCCAAAATGCTGGGATTACAGGCGTGAGCCACTGTGCCCGGCTGGGATCATATGTTACACGCATGTTTGTTCAATAAGCATGGAGTGCAGCCACCCTCATAAATATTCATAGCTCCTCCTGTAGCCTGTTGAATATGTATGTTTAGCCAACCTCTTCAGCATAAAGCTCCTGCCCCAACCCCTCCTGCTTCTAAATGTCTGTCTCTGGTGTTAACCAGAGGCTGCTCTTCCCAGGCTGCGGGATGGCTACCTTGCAGGCTGTCACCCTTAACAAGAAATAAAGTGTCCTTTGCAAATGCATCCCTTGTGTAATTTTTAGGTCACCGCGCCATGGGAACACGCTACCACGGGAAGGGAGCTGTGAGACGCGCAGGGAGGCTCCAGACAGGCTGGCCTGGGACACCAGCCACTGCTCTTCCATAACATGGGGACAAGAGGAGGCGAGAGCTCAGCCCACCAGGGAGGAACTCCGGGCAGGAGATGGGGAAGAAGGAGAAGCAGGAAGGAAAGAGCTCAGTGTGGGGGCGCGCATGGCATCCCGGTGGGACATCTGAGGCCCACACCCACCTGCTGTCCCTCCCTCCCACGGTGGCCTCCGAGGGTGAAGGCCTGGGGAGAGGCAGACACCTGGCCCTTTACTCTCCCTCCCTGTCCCCATGGCCGCTGGGTGGGGGCCGTCTCTGGGATGATCCCCGAGGGCAGGATCCGGGAGTCCCTGCAGAGGCATCAGCCTGTCTGTCTTGATGGTGGAGAGGCGGCTCCAGCTGGGCAGGACCACCAGGGGAGAGGCTTGTGCTCTGCTGGCTCAGCCTGGTGTGGACCCACCTCCCAGGCGCTGGCTGCGATGACTTTCTCTTTCCCTTTGCAATTGCCTTGGGTCCTGCCGCACAGAGCGGCCTGTCTTTATCAGAGGTCCCTCTGCCAGGGGGAGGGCCCCAGAGAAAACCAGAAAGAGGGTGAGAGACTGAGGAAGATAAAGCATCCCAGGGCCTCCTACACCAGCGCCTGAGCAGGAAGGGGGAGGGGCCATGACTCACCAGGCCCTGGGAAGTCACTTTAAGGAGGGCTGTCCTGAAACCTGGAGCCTGGAGCAGAAAGTGAAACCCTGGTGCTCCAGACAAAGATCTTAGTCGGGACTAGGCGGCCAAGGATGAAGCCTCAGTTCAGGTACCGCTGCCCGCTTTACCCGCTGGGCCCCTCTGCTGCCCCTTCCTGCCTGGTGGCTCTGCTGGGCGTCAGCCCTGGCCTTCCCCTGCCCCAGCCCCAGCCCTGGGCTCCCTCCCCTCTGGCTCCCCTGCACCCCCTACTCCCAGCCAGGCTCCTTGCCCTGCTGTGTGGTCGCCCCACTGCTGCTTCTGAATGGGCCGCCTCCCCCACCTGCCCCAGCCCAGGTCCCCTGCTGAGACTCTCCCCTGAAAGTCATGGCTGGGGTGGTGCTCCCTGCCCTGGGAGGGTGCTCCCTCTGTGTGCTTCCCGCCATTCCTGAACTCTGGAACTGGGAGAATTGAACCAAAGGATGAGTAGAGCAAGGTGGAATTTTGTTCACAGTGCTTTGATGGATTTTCTGTAACATTTACTTTGCTTAAATACCAAGTCTTAGGAGAGGGTGTGGGGAGGGAATGGTCTCTGAAGCACAAGATAAATCGTGTCTTCCAAGGATGTCTCCACTGTGGGCAGAGGAGGATGCACACGACCCCAAACACACGCTCCTCCTCCACGATGAGCATTCACGGTTTATAATGACACCAGTAACACGGAATATAGTGGCCGGGCGCGGTGGCTAATGCCTGTCATCCCAGCACTTTGGGAGGCTGAAGTGGGGCGGATCGCCTGCAGTCGGGAGTTCAAGACCAGCCTGACCAGCATGGATAAATCCTGTCTCTACTAAAAATGCAAAATTAGCTGGGTGTGGTGGCGGGCGCCTGTAATCGCAGCTACTTGGGAGTCTGAGACAGGAGAATCCATTGAACCCAGGAGGCGGAGTTTGCAGTGAGCTGAGGTCGCCCCATTGCACTCCAGCCTGGGCAACAAGAGCAAAACTTCGTCTCGAAAGAAAAAAAAACAAAAACAAAAGAAAAAACATGGAATATATGGGAAAAAACTCAATGATCACGAGGAATGTTGTTATTTTAAAATTTAGTAAGAAGAGAGCCCGGTCCCCAATGGCTGCCTCCTGCAGAGCCAGTGATACAGAGACTGGACAGGGCTGGCCTGGAAAGGGGCCCCCACTCCATTTGTCCCCAGCTCTGTGGCCTGGGCAGGTTACCCCGCCTCTGTGCACGTCTGGCCCCTCCTCTGTAAGATGGGAATGGCCCCTGCCAGCCTAGGGCAGCCTCACATGAGCTCACCCCCGCGCAGCACTTAGAAGACTGGCCTGGGCCTCAGAATTCGGTTCTACCATGATTTAACAATAATAATATACAGAGGTGAAATGTCAGGAAGGAACTGAGCTGAAAGGTTAAAAGCTGTTATTTTGGGGTGAAGAGTTTTATTCTGTCTCTCTCTCTCTCTCTCTCTCTTTTTTTTTTTTTTTTTTTTGAGACGAAATTTCGCTCTTGTCGCCCAGGCTGGAGTGCAGTGCCGCGATCTTGGCTCACTACAGTCTCCGCCGAAATTCTCAGGGGTGGGGAGGGATGGGGGAGGCCTAGAGCTGTCCAGGGGGCTGTGTTTAGTGGACATCAGCCCGGAGGGCCCCCAGGAGTGCTCTCTACATTGGCTGGTTTCTCTCTTGTGTCTTCAGAAACCCAGTGGAGCGAATGTATCAAGACACATTCTCCGACAACTTTTATAATAGACCCATCCTTTCTCATCGGAATACCGTCTGGCTGTGCTACGAAGTGAAAACAAAGGGTCCCTCAAGGCCCCCTTTGGACGCAAAGATCTTTCGAGGCCAGGTACCACCCGGACTCCAATCACTTTGCAGGCAGGAGCTAAGCCAGCTGGGAAAGCAAACCACGCACTGATAAGTGAAGTGCCCGGCGGCGGGCTATCCAGTGTGTCCTTCTCTCCCACACTTTCCAAGTCTGTGGCCCTGACCTTCCTGCTGGCCTGTCCTGGGATCAGATCGTGGAGAGGGTTTGCCTCTGCACAAAAGGCCTTGTTTTTCCATTTTTCTTTTCTTTTCTTTTTTCTTTTTTTTTTTTGAGACAGAGTTTCACTCTTGTTGCTCAGGCTGGAGTGCAATGACGCGATCTCGGCTCTCTGCAACCTCTGCCTCCTGGGTTCAAGCAATTCTGTCGCCTCAGACTCGCAAGTAGCTGCGATTACAGGTGCCCACCACCACTCCCAGCTAATTTTTTTTTGTATTTTTAGTACAGATGGGGTTTCACCATATTCACCAGGCTGGTCTCGAACTTCTGACCTCAGGTGATCCACCTGCCTCGGCCTCCCAAAGTGTTGGGATTACAGGTGTGAGCCACAGTGCCGGCCTAATTTTAATATTTTATTTAATCCAATGTAGCTAACATATTACTTCAACATTAATTAACATATAATTATTGACAAGATAATGAAGTTTCTTTTTCTTGTCACACCGAGTCTTTGAAATGAGCTGCGTGGGTCACGTACAGTGGGTGGCTCGCACCTCTAATCCCAGCACTTTGGGAGGCCAAGGCGGGCAGATCACCTGAAGTTAGATATTTGAAACCAGCCTGGGCAACATGGTGAAATCCCATCTCTACTAAAAACACACACACACAAAAAAAAAATTAGCCAGGCATGGTGGCAGTCACCTGTAATCCCAGCTACTCGGGAGGCTGAGGCAGGAGAACCGCTTGATCCCATGAGGCAGAGGTTGTAGTGAGCCGAGATTGCATCCTTGCAATCCAGCCTGGGCAACAAGAGCGAAACTCCACCTCAAAAAAAAAAAAAAAGAAATGAGTGGTGTATTTTTCAGGTGCCCAGGTCTCTAATCAGAGCCCCATTTCAAGTACTCAGTAGTCCCTTGGCCATGTCGCCCCCCCGACATGGACAGTGCAGGTCCAGTGGGCTCCCCACTGACTGCAGGCAGGGAACAAGGCAGACGCTAGAGGGCCAGGCCACAGTAGGGGCTGAGGATGTCTGGTGAATGGATGCCTGGGAGAATGGATGCTAGAATTCACACACGAGGCCATGAACAGGGCTGGGAAAACTTCCAAACTCAGGGAAGCACGTGTCTTGGTGCACCTTGTGATGCTTCAACAGCAGGACTGAGATGGGGACATTTACAATGAACAGAAATGTATGGGCTCGAGTTCTGGACTCTGGGAAGTCCCCTGTCAATGCACCAGCAACTTTCCAGGGCCTGCGAGCTGCACAGTCACGTGGGGGTGAAGGTTGTTGCCAGAAGCTCAGGGGATGCTCCAGACAGAGTGGCCTGGGATGTCGAGTCACTGCTGCTCCATGACATGGGGGCAAGAGGAAGCAGGAGTTTAGTCTGACATACTGCCCCCCCAGCTAGAGGGCAAGAGACAGAAAGAGGGGCTGAAGTCGCCCTTGAATAACCACAGCAGTGGCACCCACAAAGGTGCAGTCCCCACAGCCTCATAGCTGCTTGTAGGTGCCACCTCTTAAGGCCATTACCATAGCAATTAATACTGAACATGAGCTTTGGAGCAGACAAACACTCAAACCGAACAGGGAGATGGAGGAAAGGAGCTTCAATGGCAAGATCTCCTGGACTCCTGTCCTGGCCCCTCCTCCCCCTGCCCCACCCCTGCTCTCCTCCTGCTCCCCCTCTCAGAGCTTGCCCTGACCCTGCTCCTCTCCCAGGTGTATTCCAAACTTAAGTACCACCCAGAGATGAGATTCTTCCACTGGTTCAGCAAGTGGAGGAAGCTGCATCGTGACCAGGAGTATGAGGTCACCTGGTACATATCCTGGAGCCCCTGCACAAAGTGTACAAGGGATGTGGCCACGTTCCTGGCCGAGGACCCGAAGGTTACCCTGACCATCTTTGTTGCCCGCCTCTACTACTTCTGGGACCCAGATTACCAGGAGGCTCTTCGCAGCCTGTGTCAGAAAAGAGACGGTCCGCGTGCCACCATGAAGATCATGAATTATGACGGTGAGAAGTGGGAGGTTCAGGGGTGTGGGAGAGACTGCTTGAGTGTCTGTGATGGGTCCTTCCCACACATACCTGTGGGTCTGCTCTGATGCCTGCAAAGGCCAAGTGTCCCAGGGGAGCCTGTGGGGTTGGGTCTGGCGCTGACTGTAACTAGTATCCAGAATATGTCTGGGAGGGGAGGGTCCCGAGGTCACAGAAGAGAGGCCAGCTGGGTTTGACTGCGTTCTCTCTTCTTTTTCTCAGAATTTCAGCACTGTTGGAGCAAGTTCGTGTACAGCCAAAGAGAGCTATTTGAGCCTTGGAATAACCTGCCTAAATATTATATATTACTGCACATCATGCTGGGGGAGATTCTCAGGTGAGGGTCTTCCTCCAGGCTCATCGCCTCGCTCCTCTCACCTCCTGCTCATCCTCTTGAGGCCTCCCCCCTGTCCCAGACCAGGTCCTCTCCTGGCCAGGCCCTCCTGCCCTCCCTCCTGCCCCCCGCCTGCCCTCGTGGTTATACCCCCTCACCCACACTCCTCATGCTCCCTCCACCTCCCTGTCTCCCACCTGCTTTCCTGGGCCTTTCCTGTGAGTGAGAGGCCCCTTCTGCCTCCAGAGCGACCTCCATCCACCCCCACAGCCTGGGAGCCCCAACCTGGCCCCTTCCATCTCCCTGGCATAACCGAATTTGTTGTAAAACTGGACGTAGTAAGTGGGCATGAATAGTCACAAGCCCAACAGTCAGAAGCTTTGAGCAACATGCTTAAAGGCCAACCTGAGCCCCTGAGAAGGAGCTGCCTCCGTGGAAACAGAGCTTCAGGCTTCGGCTGCCATAGAAGATGGCCGGGCCGGGTGCCCACAGGGCAGGCATTTATTTACTCACAGATCTGGTGGCTGCAAGTCCAAGGTGGAGGGGTGGGCGGGGTTGTGTCTTCTGCAGTCGCTCCTCCTGGCTGGCAGGGGGTCCCTTCCGGCCCTGTCCTCTCTGGCCTTTCCTCTGTGCACCTGCACTCGTGGGGTCTCTCTGCCTCCAAATGTCCTCCTCGTTTATGGGCCCCAGCCATGTGAATTTGGGCCCACACTGAAGGTCTCATTTAAGTTAATCATCTGATGAAAGGACCTGTCTCCAGGCCAGGTGCAGAGGCTCATGCCTGTAATCCCAGCACTTTCGGAGTCCAAGGCGGGTGGATCACCTGAGGTCAGGAGTTCGACACCAGCCTGGCCAACATGTTAAAACCCCATCTCTACCAAAAATACAAAAATTAGCCGGGAGTGGTGGTGGGCGCCTATAATTCTAGCTACTCGGAAGGCTGAGGCAGGGGAATCGCTTGAACCTGGGAGGCGGAGGTTGCGGTGAGCCCAGACTGTGACACTGCACTCCAGCCTGGGCAAAAAAAGCGAAACTTCTTCTCAAACAAACAAACAAGAAAGAAAGGACCTGTTTCCAAATACAGCCACCCTTTGAGGGAGCGGGGGTTAAGGCTTCAATACATTGATTTTGGGGAGAAACAGTGAAGCCCACGGCAACAAGCTGCAGTCATTGTGGGCGGGCCTGGGTGGGGAGTGCAGGGGTTCCTGTCCTGTGTGTCTGTTTCCCAGGGGAGTCCTGACCTGACTCTCACAACCCCTCCACCCAGATGTTCCTGCATGCTTCACCCACCCCATTCCTTCTGCATCCAACACTCCTGAGCCCCTCCTTAGCCGCCCCGACAGGCTCCCCTGCTCCCCCACTCCCGGGCTGCTCCTCTTCTCAGCCTCTCTCTGGGCCTCTCTGGGGTCCGGACATGACCCCTCAGCTGATGCCTGTGGCTTCCCCAGCCAGAATCTTCCCAGTTCCAGGCTGGGCTCTGCAGAGTCCTATCAAAGGTGGCATCCTCCCCTCTGTCCAGTCCGGGGTGAACATCTGGTGTTTCTGGTTTGGAAATGCCTCTGCACTGGGTGCTAATAATTCACTTTTACCTTTATAATTGTGGTTTTGTAAGGACAGGTATTTTTGGCAACAGAAGAAATCCTGTGAGTTATTAAAAAAAAAAAAAAAACTCCCCGGCAGGCCCTTCTCCCCGCTGGTCCCGCTCAGGAGTGTCTCTGCCCTGATGCTGGGTGTGGCAAGAGTTAACCCTGTAGGCAGGAGGGAAGCCCCAGCGGGTCCACCTCCAGCAAGGACTGAGCGAGCAGAGCCAGGACTGGGGTCTATGGTGAGGCCAGGGAAGAAGACCCAGCTGTACCCCAGGGAGAGGGCCTGAGCACACTGAGCTGACCCTGGGGAGACCCTGACAAGGCTTAGACAGGCCCCAGGGCTGCCGTGATCTCCCAGTGAGCCCCAGAAGGGGTCAGAGGGGGAGGTTTGGAGGCTCTAGCAAGTGAGTGGGAGCCCCTTCTGACAGGTGCTAAGGGATGTGGGGAGCCGGGGGAAGGAAGGAGGGTGGGGTGCAAGGGAGGAAGCGTGGAGAGGGAGGGGGAGGCGGGACAGACCAGGAGGGCTCTTACTCCTCTGGGCTTTTCCCCCACTTTCCAGACACTCGATGGATCCACCCACATTCACTTCCAACTTTAACAATGAACTTTGGGTCAGAGGACGGCATGAGACTTACCTGTGTTATGAGGTGGAGCGCCTGCACAATGACACCTGGGTCCTGCTGAACCAGCGCAGGGGCTTTCTATGCAACCAGGTGACCAACCCAGCCACCCGCATCCAGGCAGGGCCCTCCCAACCCAGGGACACCCATGGGCAGAAGGTTCTGGGTGGTACCTGTGGTGTCCTGCAGAGTGTCTGTCACCTGTGCTTCCTGTAGCTGCTGCTGCTTGGCCCTGGGGTTGGGGGAGACTTCGGCTTCAGTGACTCTCCAGGATTGGTGGCTTCCAGCCCCACACGCCTAACCAGCCACATGTCTCAGGGGCTAACACCACTAGTCCAGAGTCACCCCCAGGTCCAGGTCTCAGCCGTCCCCACTCCTGCTGTGCTCTGAGAGGGTCAGGGCAGAGGGAAAGGGTCTGCACCAGGGCCAAGTGGGGTCAAAGAAAAAGTGCTTCCGGCCGGATGCGGTGGCTCATGCCTGTAATCCTAGCACTTTGGGAGGCCGAGGCTGGCGATCACAAGGTCAGGAGATCCAGACCATCCTGGCTAACACGGTGAAACCCCATCTCTATTAAAAATACAAAAAATTAGCCCGGTGTGGTGGCAGGCGCCTGTAGTCCCAGCTATTCAGGAGGCTGAGGCAGGAGAATGGCATGAACCTGGGAGGCAGAGCTTGCAGTGAGCCAAGATCGTGCCACTGCACTCCACCTGGGCAACAGAGCGAGACTCCGTCTCAAGAAAAAAAAAAAAAAGTGCTCCTGAGGACCCTCCCAGGATCCCCTCACAGACACAGCTCCCACCAGGAATGATTCTGAACTGTGGGATTTGAGGATTAGGGCCTACCTGACCTCACAAGGCCAGGATTCCCCAGTGCCTGCTCCTGGGCTTCATCCTGCGGGAAGAGAGACTGAGGCAGGAGAGGCCGACCAGGGATTCTGTCCTGACCAGGATGGAGCCCACAGCAAGGCCAGAACAGGCCCCAAGTCAGGATGCAGGGATGGCCAGCATTTGAAGAGGAGCTGGGCCAGGCCAGGCCAAGGGGCCCTGAGCCCGAGGGACGTTCTTCCCTCGCCCTTGGCCAGCACAGCCCCTGGCTGGAAAGGCCGAATTCTGCTTGGCTCTGGTGCTGGAAACGGGGTTCCTCTGGGCTCTATGAGCTTAATATGGGCCCTGCTAGGCCCACACACACTGCTGGAAGCTACTTTCAAGGGTACCGGTCCCCATCACTGCCTAACCAGTGGGATGGGACTCCCCCAGGAATGACCCACAGCCCCTTCTCAGCATAAATCGTGTCATCCATTCTACCCCGAGTCCTCTCTGCACTGGACTCCTGGGCTTGACTAGTTCCCAGTTGAAATTTGGACAAAACACCATCATTCCTTGGGCTCAAAAAGGACAATCACCCCATGACTGGGGCCCTTCCCAATGTGGGGTTAGTCCTGCTGGGGGCCCCTCATCCCCACTTCTCCCTGCAAAGGGAGCCCTCTGGCCTCAGTCTATGTCACTCGTGGGCTTAATACAGGGTAAAATACAATGTGGAAGCTTCTAGAATTATGGGTCACAGAAGGGGTGGGGCAAGGGGAATTGATGGGTAGAGAGGTCAGTCTCCCCATGAGGGAAGCACACGTAGCTCAGTGGCATCTGTCCTCCCTCCCCCAGCTCTACAGCCCCTCCCTGCAGGCCTGGGGTGGAGTGAGGGTCCTGAAGGCACTGACCTCATGTGCAGAATGAGAGGATGCTCCAAATACTCAGTATCAGAGAAATCCCATCGTAATGGAAAATTAAATTATTTAATAGATTATTGTAAAAATCCGGTCAGGTGTGGTGGCTTATGCCTGTAGTCTCAGCACTTTGGGAGGCTGAGGCGGGCAGATTACTTGAGGTCAGGAGTTCAAGACAAGCCTGGCCAATATGGTGAAACCCCGTCTCTACTGAAAATACAAAAATTAGCCAGGCGTGGTGGTGCATGCCTGCAGTCCCAGTTACTGGGGAGGCTGAGACACCAGAATCGCTTGAACCCGGGAGGTGGAGGTTGCAGTGAGCCGAGATGGCGCCACTGCACTCCAGCCTGAGTGACAAAACCAGACTCTGTCTCAAAGAAAAGAAAAGAAAAAAAGAAAGGAAAAGAAAAGAAAAGTCATCTTGATAACTGGGGTTTGGTGCCCCCTTCTAATTTTGTGCTGGAGGCTGCCCGGCACCCACCCTGATCCAGGCTGTCCCTCCCGACTGACTAAAAATTACCTCGGCCGGGCGCTGTGGCTCCTGCCTGTAATCCCAGCACTTTGGGAGGCTGAGGAGGGCAGATCACCTGAGGTTGGGAGTTTGAGACCAGCCTGAACAACATGGAGAAACCCCTTTTCTACTAGAAATACAAAATTAGCCTGGTGTGGTGGTGCATGCCTGTAATCCTAGCTACTTGTACACTCCAGCCTGGGCAACAAGAGTGAAACTCTGTCTCCAAAAAAAAAAAAAAAGATTACCTCATGGCTTGCTTTCTTTTCTAGGCTCCACATAAACATGGTTTCCTTGAAGGCCGCCATGCAGAGCTGTGCTTCCTGGACGTGATTCCCTTTTGGAAGCTGGACCTGCACCAGGACTACAGGGTTACCTGCTTCACCTCCTGGAGCCCCTGCTTCAGCTGTGCCCAGGAAATGGCTAAATTCATTTCAAATAACAAACACGTGAGCCTGTGCATCTTCGCTGCCCGCATCTATGATGATCAAGGAAGATGTCAGGAGGGGCTGCGCACCCTGGCCAAGGCTGGGGCCAAAATTTCAATAATGACATACAGTGGTAAGAATGGAAGCCTGGAGTAGGATGGGGTCAGCCAGGGCAGGAGAGGGCCCCGGGAAGTTACTAGAAAGTGGGGAGGGTCGGCATCCCTGTGGGAAAGGCCTTGATCCTCTGCCTGCAGAGGCGATGGCGCACTCTGGACCTGACTTTGGGGTCGATGGGAAGAGAGAGGCCAGGCCAGGAGATGTGGACCTGGGGAGGGTGGGGAGGGTGGCTGGAAGTGGAAGCAGAACTTGGGGCTTCCAGAAAAAATGAGAACTGGGCTGGCCCAGATTCCAATAGGAAAGGAGGGCCTGATGAAGGAGCTAAGTCCCTAGGGGAGGGAGAGGGAAAGGAGGGACTGAAACCAGGATGTGGGAAGTCTGTCCTGAGAGTCATGGGCCCTTGGTGCCACCCTGATCCCACAGCGGGAGTGTGACTTATCTCCCCTGTCCCTTTTCAGAATTTAAGCACTGCTGGGACACCTTTGTGGACCACCAGGGATGTCCCTTCCAGCCCTGGGATGGACTAGAGGAGCACAGCCAAGCCCTGAGTGAGAGGCTGCAGGCCATTCTCCAGGTGAGGGCTTCCTCCCTCTGCCCAGTGCCCCATCGGCCTCCCCCTCCTCCCCTCTCCCCTGCACCGTGCCTTCCCCTCTGCTCAGAGCCTCCTCTGGGTTCCCTGCTCCCCCAGGGCACCTGTCTCTGTCCCTCCCTTTCCTGCTCATAGCCTCCCTTTCTCTCCCACCTCTCGCATCCCTCCCTCCTCTCCTGTCATTGTCACTGTCCCCAGGCCTCCACCATATGCCTACTTTCCACTCGCTCACCCTTTGCTCCATTCAACCCCCCTGCTCTTCCAGAATCAGGGAAACTGAAGGATGGGCCTCAGTCTCTAAGGAAGGCAGAGACCTGGGTTGAGGCTCAGAATAAAAGATCTTCTTCCAAGAAATGCAAACAGGCTGTTCACCACCATCTCCAGCTGATCACAGACACCAGCAAAGCAATGCACTCCTGACCAAGTAGATTCTTTTAAAAATTAGAGTGCATTACTTTTACTCAAAAATTTATTTATGTTTCAAGAATAAAGTACTAAGATTGTGCTCAATACACTCAGAAAAGTTTCAAACCTACTAATCCAGCGACAATTTGAATCGGTTTTATAAGT
The DNA here is from genome assembly GCF_028858775.2 of Pan troglodytes. Classification (NCBI taxonomy): domain Eukaryota; kingdom Metazoa; phylum Chordata; class Mammalia; order Primates; family Hominidae; genus Pan; species Pan troglodytes. The sequence goes on from NC_086016.1 coordinate 41,087,329, forward strand.
AGAGGAATAAAATGAAATACTAAATCTTTCTGTATATGTTTCCCTGTGTGATTGTATCACGACTTGCAAGTGTTTCCATAAACACTAGCAAATGTGTAGATGTCTTTCCTTGTGTAGTGGACCTGTAGCCGGGAAAGGTCACATGACATCCCTCTGGAGCCACAAAACTCAGCTAAACCTCACGGGAGAGGAACCTAAATGCAGACCCCACCCTCACTCACAGAGCCCCGGGCGCTGATTGGAAGGCGCAGGCCCAGCAGTAAGAGGACAGCCAGCAGCCAGTCTCCCTGTTGGAAAGGAACCACACACGTGCAGTCAGGGGCCCTCGGGAGCCGCCCTGTGTCCACCCCTTCCTGAGTCCACCTCCTAGAGAGGGAGCCCAGGGGAGGCCATGGCTGAGACCCAGGACAGGCCCAGTCGGGGGAAGGAGCCCAGGGAGGGGGCAGGTGTCCAGGCTGGGCCCAGAGAGAGGGCTGGGGAGAGGAGCAGCCCAGGAGGCAGAGCCCAGCCACAGAGGGGAAGGGAGCTGAGTCCCGGGGACAGGAGGCTCCAGAGGCAGAGACGGAGCCCAGGGCTAGGGCGGCAGGTGTCAGGGCTGTGGCTTCAGCTTGGTGTCTGTGCCGGGCGTTCTGCATTGGTTCCCGACTCTGGGATGTGTTATTTATGTGCCTGATTACAGCGGCGGCTCCCACCTCACGATTTCTGGAAAGTCCTCAGAAGCCGCGTATAAGACCAAGAACGGGCCTCACACGCAGCTGCTCCTGGGCAGAAACGACTCACTGTTTCCCTGGCCTAGACACACACAACACACAAACACACACAATACTCGCACTACACACAACACACACACAACACACACAATAATACACTACACACAACACACACAACACACACACAAGACACACACAAAAACACACATGCATGTACACAACACACACAACACACGTGCACACACACACACAGTGACAGAGACTTGACAATAAGAAACCTCCTCCAGGTGCCCCAGAGCACTCCAGGGCCCACCCCAGCCCCGCCCTGAGCTGAGGAATTTGGGGTTTGCCACGCAGGGGTGGGTGTGGGAAGGACCGGGTTGTCAAAGCTGCCCTTTGCTTGTGTCTCTGGGTTTGACAACAGCCCTAACTCCACTCTTTGAAGCACATGATGAAAAATGTGCCGTCATTCTGGGAAAGGGGCCAGTGTAGGGGAGGCCAGAACCCCACCTTCCAAGGGCCCAGGCCCCCATCCCCCGGGCCTCAACTCACAGCTTTGCCCATGACCTGGGAGCCCTGTGGGTCCTGGGATGGGAACTGGACACAGCCCCATGACACTGCTGAGACCTGGGCTGGGAACTGAGAGCCTGTGGTCCCTCTGGGCTGTAGGGAGGCGGGCCCCCACAGTGGTGGCAGAGCCGGGACCCCGGACACAGCAGCATGGACTCCAAACCCAAGTGGAACCTCCATTCTGGTCCCAGGGTGACCCAGGCTGCACAGCCCAGCACCTGCCCAGGGTCCCTCTGCCCTGCCTTCTCCCTCAATAGTCTGGACCCCAGCTGTGTGCCTGCCTTGTCCCCCCCTTACAGGGAACCAGGGTGAATCTCAGGTGAAGCCTGCACCTGTGAAGCAGGCCATTCTCCCTGCTCCCATCCCTGCCGCCCACATGGGGAACCAGCTCCTTCCTGTCCCCGGGGACTTTTCCTGGGCTCTGGTGGAAACTCCAGCGGGATATGGGGTCTTACATTTTCCCTCAATGTTGCAGAACCCGAAATGGGGGCGGGGCTGTCACTCCCCAGGAGCTGACCCCTGTCACCTGTGCTTAGAAGTGTCTCTGGGAGGCACAGAGTTTTATCAGTGTTATCTACAAGCATTTTACAGTGTAGTTTGTTTTTTTTGTTGTTGTTTGTTTTTGTTTTTTTTGAGACAGAGTCTCGCTGTGTCACCCAGGCTGGAGTGCAGTGGCGCGATCTCAGCTCACTGAAACCTCTGCCTCCCAAGTTCCAGGATTCTCCTGCCTCCACCTCTCGAGTAGCTAGGATTATAGGTGTGCACCACCACACCCAGCTAATTTTTGTAGTTTTAGTGAAGATGGGGTTTCACCACTTTGGTCCAGGATGGTCTCAAACTCCTGACCTCAAGCGATCTGTCCGCCTGACGTCCCAAAGTGCTTGGATTACAGGCGTTAGCCACCGTGCCCAGCCATGAGTGCTAGTTTTAGATCGGATCCCAGGCCCCAGGCTGTGTCTGTCATGGGCAATCATGATGAACTTTTGTTGCACTGTGCTCTGGGAAAAGCTGGACATTTTGCCACCCACTCCACTCCACTCCACGTAGCAAACAAAACAAACAAACCCATCAGGATCCCAGCATGGAGGGCCATGCAGTCTAATGATGGTTGGACAGACTGGCAGAGGCAGCCCTGAGCTGTTCCTGGGTAAGACCAAGGGAATAAGACCATGATTCCGGTCAGTTCTTGGTGAATGTCATCCCCCTACCCCACCCTCAGAACAAATACAGATTTTCAAAATCTACCACTTTTTTCTTTCAAATTTTCTACCCATGGAAGAATGAATGACCATCTGGAGACAGCAGGGAAGGTTGTTGCTTAATCAAGATGCTGGTGTGTTTCAGGGAGCTGGCCAGGGTGGAGTGAGCTTGTGGCCACGTTCCCTGGGTGGGAAGACTGAGATGGAGGTGGGGGTGGTCCAGGGACTGTCAGGAGCAGGGCTGGGGGAGACGGCCTGGCACAGGGCCGTGCCTGCACACAGAGCAACAACGCCCACCATCAGGTCTGCCCTGTGCCAATCAGAAAATTCTGGACAGAGACCGTGACCCTCCGTGTCACTCTGGGGCAGGGGGTAATGGTTCCACACACTTCTATGGGGACCTGGAGAGTGGAGACCAGAGCACTGGTGGGCAGGCAGGCGACCCTGGGTCTAAGAGCCCACTGTGCCTGCCACTGTCCCGTACCTCGGCACGTCACCTCCCCTGAAACCTCTCTTTACTCATCTGTAAAGTGGGGGCAATTATACCTCCCTCTCAACTGTGCACTTGGAGGGCAATGGGGGCTGGATTTGGGACAGACCTGGTACGCACCAGGAGTTGGGCCAGTCCGAGTCTCCTCCTCTCCCTGAGTCAAGCTGCCTGACGTGATGGCAGTCTCCCTGCCCACAAGGTCTGGTCCAGCCCCTCCACCCAGGAAGCCCTCGGGGAGGTGATGCCACTGGCAGCGCTGTGGTTTTGGCACCCACAGGCATAGGATGGGCTGCCGTGGAAGGTGCCTGCTGTCCCTCAGGGTCTGTACCTCAGCCACCCTCCACGGTGGGGCCCTATCCTCCTCCCACTGCCTTCTCCGGCCCTCACCACCCCGGGCAGGCACTGCTTCCCAGAGAGCCACCCGGATCAGGAGTAAAGTGGCCTCTGTGGTCAAAGTCTGAAAAAGTTGCCCCCACACCTGCCTAACGGTGCACAGGGCTTTCTGCGGGGGTAGGGAGGAGGCAGGCAAGACTCTGGCACCTTTTCTGAGTCACATCCCTTCTACTGGGGCCCTGAGTCTGCAGGACGGAAGGATGTGGCCTTGCCTGTCAGAGGGTTCTGAGAACACGGAAGGCTCCTGAGTCCTCGAAGGGCATCCTCAGTGGGAGAGTGGCCCTGAGCAGAGAGGAGCGTAAGGGGCAAGGCACACCCCTTGAGAGGTCGATGTCAGCAGCAAGCCTGTTTGCCTGTAGACATCCGTCTCCACTCTTTATTTATACATATTTTTTGAGTAAGGGTCTCACCCCGTCACCCAGGCTGGAGTGCAGTGGCAAGATCACAGCTTGCTGCAGCCTCAATCTCCCGGGCTTAACCAATCCTCCCACTTCAGCCTCCCAAGTAGCTGAGACTTCAGATGTGCGTCACCACACCCAGCTAATTTCCTTGTGTGTGTGTGTGTGTTTGTGTTTAGTAGGGATGGGGTTTTTCCATGTTGCCCCAGCTGGTCTTGAACTTCTAGGCTCAGGCAATCCTCCTGCCTCAGCCTCCCGAGGTGCTGGGATCACAGGTGTGAGCCGCCACTGGCAGGCATCTCCTCAACTTGACATTGCAGTGAGAAAGGGCAAAAGTAGCCGGTCTCACAGAGCAGACATGTGCTTCCCGTCCTGACCTGCAACGTGCTGCCTCCTTACAAGTGCTACCAGATCACCTGGTTCATATCCCGGAGCTCCAGCCCGGACCATGTGGTGAAAGTGGCCGAGTACAACAAAATGAAGCTGAGCATCTTCACTGCCCACCTCTACCATGACTGTGACCTGGGATTCCAGCACGGGCTTCGCAGACTGCAGGACACAGGGGCACGTGTGCAGATCATGTCTTCTAAGGGTGAGAGGTTGGGGCCTGAGGGGTGTGTGGGGGGGAGGGACAGCATGAGGGGCAGGGGAGTCTGGGATGCCACTGGGACGATGTCCCAGGAGAGCCTGCAGTGACTGAGCCAGCACTGACAGCCAGGAGATCACACCTAGGAGGGGCAGGCCCAGGGTCAGGGGAGAGAGGTCTGCCGGGCCTGACTTCTTTCTCCCCTCTTTTATCTCAGAATTTGAACACTGTTGAGAAGACTGTGTACAAGAGAGATGTGCCATGTCAGCCTTGCAAGGGACAGCGTGAAAACTACCCATCTCCGGTCACCAAGTTGCAGGGTAGCCTCACAGCTGATCCCCTCGCTCCTCTCGGCTCCTGCTCAGCCTCCTGATGCCTTCCCTCTGTCCTGGATCAGATTCACCCCTGCCTGGGCCTTCTGAGCTGCTCCTGCCCTGAGTACCACCCCTCAGTGCCCCCACCTCACTGCCTCTTCCCCACCTTCCTGACCCTGCCTGTGAGAGGCTGCTTTCTGCCTCCAGAGCAACCTCCATCCACCCCCCAGTCTCCTTCCTCCCATCCTGGGGGCCCCTAGCCTGGCTCCTTCCATCTCCTCATCATACCTAAATCTTGTCATTGAACTGATATAAATAGGTAGTAGAAATATACATAAGTGTGAAAGTTAAGTTTTGAGAAACACCTTTTGTAAAAAACCGATGGTAAGTATTGGGTCATTCTTGTCACACCCAACTCAAACAGAGGCCAGGAGCCAGGAGGGGAAACCGCTCAGTTTGCAAAACATCGCTTCCACAAGCCTGATGGCTGAAACTGCTCACTGTACCCTGAAACCAGCTTTACCTACAGCTTCTGAGATAAACTGCTGCAACTCTGGGACCCACGATGCCTATCACAGTGGCTCATCAATGGAACCTGCCGGCTCCCAACCCTTCCTAGGGCCCATGAACTCTCTGAAAAGAGGAACAGAAATATTTCTCCTTTTTGTAAAATCTTTAACCTTCCCTTTGTTCTTCATGTACACGCTGAACTGCAATTCTTCTTCCCAAATAAAACATTAAATTTAGAAATTTCTCTCCATAGTTTTATTTTGACTTCAACATACGTGGGGTCAGAAGTGGGATCCAATTCTCACTTCCCTCCAGGGGAATCAGCAGCCCACAGAACGATGGTGAAAGGTACCCACGCTGGTAACCTCTTCTGCCCCCTGGCAGATCTTTCTTGGACAAAACTCCAGAATTGGGTTTGCATTCTGTTTCATTTGGGATAAGGCTGGGGAGGGGTCTTTCCCCTTCCTGTTTGGGAGATTTTCTGTTAGGAGGGTTGTTTTCCTCCCGTTGATCTGGGCTGTGAGGTTTGGACCTCGACAAGTCTGGAAGAGGTGATTCCCCCTCATTTGGAGAAAGCTATCATCCTTCCTGGTGAACACCTACTTTATTTCCCATCAGTGCTTGCATTTATTGTGCTTTTGTGTATTTGATGTCAAACTAAATTACCTAGATAAACTGAGCAACAGGCAAGGCGCGGTGGCTCACGCCTATAATCCCAGCACTGTGGGAGGCTAAAGCAGGTGGATCACCTGAGGTCAGGAGTTTGAGACCAGCCTGGCCAACATGGTGAAATTCTGTCTCTACTAAAAATACAAAAATTAGCTGGGCGTGGTGGCGGGCGCTTGTAGTCCCAGCTACTCGGTAGGCTGAGGCAAGAAAATTGCTGGAGCCCGGGAGGCGGAGGCAGCAGTGAGCTAAGATCATGCCACTGCACTCCAGCCTGGGTGACAGAGTGAGACTCTGTCTCAAAAAAAAAAAAAACAACAACAACAACAACAACTGGATTACAAATGAAATCAAAGTTCAAGGGCATGCCAAGATATTTTCTGGGACTCCAGCCTATAACATCCTCAAACATTATAGGGATTATTCAATCTATTGTTTTTTTGTTTTGTTTTTTGTTTTTTTTTTGCTTTTTTGTTTGTTTGTTTGTTTTTTGGAGATGGAGTTTTGCTCTGTTGCCCAGGCTGGAGTGCAATGGCTTGATCTCAGCTCACTGCAACCTCTGCCTCCTGGGTTCAAGCGATTCTCCTGCCTCAGCCTCCCGAGTAGCTGGGATTATAGGCATGCACCACCATGCCTGGATAATTTTTGTATTCTTAGTAGAGACGGGGTTTCTCCATGTTGGTCCAGGCTGGTCTCAAACTCCTGACCTCAGGTGATCCACCTGCCTTGGCCTCCCAAAGTGCTGGGATTACAGGCATGAGCCACCATGCCCGGCCCAATCTATTGTTCTTAAAACTAAACCAAAAGGCCATGGTTTAAAAATCATACCCTTTAAATAAGATATGCATATCTCATTGATATCTTTTTTTTTTTTGAGATGGAGTCTCGCTCTGTCACCCAGGCTGGAGTGCAGTGGCAGGATCTAGGCTCGCTGAAACGTCTGCCTCCCAGGTTCAAGAGATTCTCCTGCCTCAGCCTCCTGAGTAGCTGGGATTACAGGTATGCTACCACCATGCCCAGCTAATTTTTGCAATTTTAGTAGAGATGGGATTTCACCATGTTGGCCAGGCTGACCTTGAACTCCCAAAGTGCTGGGATTACACATTTGCCACCATCACGCCCAGCTAATTTTCACAATTTTAGTAGAGATGGGGTTTCACCATGTTGGCCAGGCTGACCTCGGACTCCCAAAGTGCTGGGATTACAGGTGTGAGCCACCATGCCAGGCCCTGGATAACTTTCTTTAAATCAACAAAGTAATAAATTTTGTCACACTGTCAGCTCGCTTGCATGTAGACATGGCTTAGGTTTTACATTGGTAAGACTCCAATATAAGGAGAGTTTAGGCCAGGCACAGTGGATGAGGTCATCGGGGTAGTTCCTAACCCAATAAATCTGGTGTCCTTATAAAGTGGAGATTTAGGCCGGGCGTGGTGGCTCACACCTGTAATCCCAGCACTTTGGGAGGCTGAGGTGGGCAGATCAGGAGTCAGAAGTTTGAAACCAGCCTGGCCAATATGATGAAATCCCTTCTCTACTAAAAATACAGAAATTAGCCGGGTGTGGCGCTGCACACCTGTGAACCCAGCTACTCGGGAGTCTGAGGCAGGAGAATTTCTTAAACCTGGGAGGCAGAGGTTGAAGTGAGCCGAGATTGCACCATTGCACCACATCCTGGGTGACAGAGCGAGACTCCGTCTCAAAAAAAAAAAAAAGAAGCTTAAAACAAAGACGGGACGTTCTTCCTTCTGCCTTCTGAGGCCTCCCTAGTCTGTAGTACTGGAGCTTCTAATAAATGATCACAACTTCACCGCACCCTGTGGCTCAGCTTGAGTTCTTTCCTGTGAGAGATCCAAGAACCCATTCTTGGGGTCCGGATCGGGTCCCCCTTTGCAGCAACGAACACAGGCCAGAGTGGCCAGGCCAAACCTCCTGTCCTCCTGGAGACAACACCTAAGCACAGGCCCGTCCTGGACACCACAGGGTCTCTGCTGCAGGAATTCACTGGAGGAGTAGTGGGAATGCTGCCGTGGGAAGGACCAGGAAAGGGTTCCGCCTTCCTTTCCATCCTCCCTGCTTCTCAGCCTGGGAGACTCAGCTCTGTGATTAACCAGCACTACAGGGTGCAGATCTGATGTCTCTCCTGGCAGGACCCCGCTCATTCTGGAATCTTCCATGGACTGTAGCCCCAACATTAGGACAGATAGGGTGGAGGGGATGCCATTCCCAGGAACCTTCTAAATTCTCGCCCAAGCTCCTGTGACCCCAGGGGCCATGCAGGGTCTAGGGGGCTGTCGGGGTGTGCAGGGCAGGAGGATATGCAGGGACAAGCTGGGCAAGGTTCAATGGGACTCCTTGGTGTGGAACCTAGACTCCGCAGTGACTGCCCCTAGTCCTCGCCCTTGGGATTCAACTTTCCTAGGGGTTCTTTGGTTTTTCTTTTTCTTTTTCTTTTAGACAGAGTCCCGTTCTTGTCGACCAGGCTAGAGTGCAGTGGCACAATTTCGGCTCGCTGCAACCTCTGCCTCCCAGGTTCGAATGATTCCCCTGCTTCAGACTCCTGAGTAGCTGGGATTACAGATGCCCGCCACCACACCTGGCTAATTTTTGCATTTTTAATAGAGACGAGGTTTCACCATGTTGCCCAGGCTGGTCTCGAACTCCTGACCTCAGGTCATCAGCCTGCCCGAGCCTCCCGAAGTGCTGGGATTACAGGCATGAGCCACGGCACCTGGCCTGGCTCTTTGGTGTTTATGATCTGAAGGGTGTTGGTTGATATGCATGCAGATGAGGACATGGGTTCCAGAATGCAAATGTGAAGTCCAGGTCCTTCATCTCTGACCTGGGAGGCCCTTTAGGAGCAGTAAGTCCCCTCCCTCGTGTCTCCTCTCCTGCTCCTTTCCATGGAGCAATGAAGAACCTCAAAGTAGCTAGCTGTGGGGGAGAAGGGACACAGGAAGTCCTGGCCAGCACTCCAGCTCTGCTGTTGATTTGCTGTGTGACGTGGGGACAGTATCTTAGCCTCTCTGTGCTTGGGACCTCCTCTGACTGTCAGGATCACTGCCCTCCCCTCCCAGTGCTATCTGGGGACTGGGCTAGGTAATGGGCACTGGATCCACTGGAGATGCAGTCCTGAGCCTGACCCCAGTGCTCATTTCACATCAGGCTCAGGGTCCTGCCAGGGGGCTGAATGCCAAAGGTCAGTGGGGTGGTGGGGAGGGGGCTGCAGCCTGCCCTGTCCACCAGGGGAGTGGCATCTGGTCTATGGTGTCAGCCCTGGTCTGGATCCCTGTTCCTTTCTGTGGCTTCTATTCCTTTCATTTATTTTAGTTTAGTTTAGTTTTTGAGACGGAGTTTTGTTCTTATTGCCCAGGCTGGAGTGCAGTTGGCCAGGTTGATTTTGAACTCCTGACTTCAGGCAATCCACCTGCCTCAGTCTCCCAAAGTGCTGGGATAACAGGCACCGTGACCAGCCATCAATTCCTTTCTTTTTTCTTTTTTCTTTTTTATTTTTATTTATTTATTTATTTTTTGAGACAGGGTCTCATTCTGTTGCCAGGGTGGAGTGCAGTGGTGCGATCTCGGCTCACTGCAACCTCTGCCTCCAAGGTTCAAGCAATTTCCCTGCCTCAGCCTCCCAAGCAGCTGGAACTACAGGCGCAGGCCACCACACCTGGCTAATTTTTTGTATTTTAGCAGAGACGGGGTTTCACCATGTTGGCTAGGATGGTCTTCATCTCCTTACCTTGTGATTTGCCCACCTCAGCCTCCCAAAGAGTTGGGATTACAGGTGTGAGCCACCGCATCTGGCCTTTGTTCTTTTGTAAACTATACCTGGGGAGGGAGTTGGGTCTGGCTGTACCTGGAGAGGGAATTGGGGGTGGGAGGATGGGAGGTGAGCCACCTCCCTCAGACTTCCCCTGCCAAGCCCGAGGAAATAGAGAAAGAAAGGAGCCTGAGGGATCTGAAGCACCCCAGGGCCCTCCCACTCCAGTCCCACAAAAGGAAGAGGGTGGAGCCACCCTCATCAAGCAGTGACTTTTTGTGACTTTTGGGAGAGCTGACTTTTTGTGACTTTTGGGAGAGCTGCCAAAAGTGAAACTTAGTGCCCCAGACAAGCAGGGGCAAGTCTGCTAAGGAAGCTGTGGCCAGAAGCACAGATCAGGTACTGCTGCCCACTCTGTCCACTGGGCCCTCTGCTGCCACTTCCTGCCTGGCAGCCCTTCTGGGCCTCAGCCCTGGCCTCCCGCTGCCCCAGCCCCAGCCCTGGGCTCCTTCTCCTCTGGCTCCCCTGCCATCCCCACTCCCACCCAGGCTCTTTGCCCTGCTGTGTGGTCACCCCACTGCTGCTTCTGAATGGGCCGCCTCCCCAGCCTGCACCAGCCCAAGCCCCCTGCTGAGACTCTCCCCTAAAAGTCATGGCTGGGCTAGTGCTCCCCACCTTGGGAGGGTGCTCACTCTGTGTGCTTCCTGCCATTGCTGGGCTCTGGAACTGGGAGAACTGAACTAAAGGATGATGGGAGCAATCTGGAATTTTGTTCACAGTGCTTTGATGAACTTTGTGTAAGATTACTTTGTTTCAATACAAAGTCTTAGGAGAGGGTGTGGGGAGGCAATGGTCTCTGAAGCACAAGGCAAATCATCTCTTCCAAGGATGTCTCCACTGTGGGCAGAGGAGGATGCAGATGACCCTGAACACACGCTCCTCCTCCATGATCAGTATTCACATCACCGTTTATAATGACACCAGTAACACGGAATATAAGGAAAAACTCAATGATCAGGAGAAATGCTTTTATTTTAAAATTTAGTAAGAAGAGATCCTGGTTCCCAAAGCCTCCCTCCTGCAGGGCCCGTGATGCAAAGGCTGGCAGGGCTGGCCAGGAAAGGGGCCCAGCTCCGTGGCCTGGGCAGGTTACCCCACCTCTCTGCACCTCTGGCCCCTCCTCTGTAAGATGAGAATGGCCCCTGCAGGCCTAGGGCAGCCTCACGTGAGCTCAGATCCTCTCAGCACTTAGAAGAGTGGCCTGGGCCTGGGGATGGAAGTGCTACCCTGATTTTTTGTTTCGTTTTGTTTTTTTGAGAAGGGGAGTCTCAGTCTGTTGCCCAGGCTGGGGCGCAATCTCGGCTCACTACAAGCTCCACCTCCTGGGTTCACGCCATTTTCCTGCCTGGCCACGCAAAATGGCTCATGCCTGTAATCCCAACATTTTGGGAAGCTGAGAGGGGGGGATCACCACTAAAGACCAGGAGTTCCAAACCAGCCTGGGCAACATAGGGAGACCCCTTATCTACTAAAACTAAAAATAAAATAAAATAACATGAATAGGTAAAATGCCAGGAATTAATTGAACTGAAATATTAAGAGCTCTTATTTTGAAGGGGAGAATTTTATTCACTTTTCTTATTTTTAATGGGTTAGAGGATGGGTGGCAGAAATACTGGGAGGATGGGAGATCCATCCCTGGAAAGACCAGAGCTGGGGCCCTGAGCTGGGAGAGGTCACCCCGGCCCTGCTGCCCCTGCCAGCATCTCCTTCTCTTCTCCTCTCCCTGGTCTTCCTGCTTGGGAAAGCTGCAGAAATTCTCAGGACTTGGAGGCTTGAAATGCTCAGGGGTTTTCCAGAAAGCAGAATAGAAAGTAGATGGGCAACCACCAATCAGACAGGCCAAAGAAAGGGAGCTCAGGCCCTCGGGGAGACAGGAGGTGAGCGCATGGGTCACAATCCTGGCGGGGCGCGGTGGCTCACGCCTATAATCCCAGCACTTTGGGAGGCCGAGGTGGGTGGATCACCTGAGGTCAAAGGAGTTCAAGACCAGCCTGGCCAACATGGTAAAACTCCATCTCTACAAAAATACAAAAATTAGCCAGGCATGAAGGAGGGTGCTTGTAATTCCAGCTACTTGGGAGGGTGAGGCAGGAGAATTGCTTGAACCCGGGAGAATCACTTGAACCTGGTAGGTGGAGCTTGCAGTGAGCCGAGATTGGACCATTGCACTCCAGCCTGGGCAACAGAGCAAGACTCTCTCTCAAAAACAAAAAAAAAGCAAAATCCAAAATTGAATCCTCTGTAGAATGTAATCACAATTCAGGAGAGCAAAATCTATGTAATTTCTTCAGCCAAAAATGTGTCACAACACTCCCTTGGTGACAACAGCTTTTCTGTTCACTCAACTGTGTTCTGTGCAGACAAACTTGTCAAACACACACCTGAGCAAAGAGCACAGTGCTGGAGGAAGCCCCAGTTTCCACCCCGTCAGTCCCCAAGGGGAAGGGTTCTGGTATTGGACATGTAGGGGTCGAGAGGCCTGTGGACCTCAAGGAGGGGGTGTCCAACTGCAGCTGGAAAGAGGGATCTGGGACTCAGGCCAGAGGCCTGTGAGCAGCTCAGAGCAGGTCTGAGCCCAGGGGAGCCAGTAAGGCACACCCACAGTTCTCAGGCAGGGGATCCCCACCCAACCCAGGAAGAATAGTGACGAGGTCGGGGCATCCCCATGCAAAGAGCCTCAGCTGTGGGCAGCAGCGGGTGCCCTCCCAGGTGGGAGGATGGGAGATAGCAGACAAGGTGGGAGGGAGCACTCCCCTCCTCCTGCCCTCCTGCCAGCCCTTCCTCCCCCTGCTCCACTGCAGTCCTCCTGGCCAACAACTAAAGGGGAGACCCTCCCTCACCAAGGGGAAGGGCCCAAATGAACAGAAAGGGTTGGGTTTGGCTGGGCGCAGGGGCTCACACCTGTAATCCCAACACTTTGGGAGACCAAGGTGGGTGGATCACCTGAGATCAGGAGTTCGAGACCAGCCTGGCCAACATGGTGAAACCCCGTCTGTACTAAAAATACAAAAATTAGCCAGGAGTGGTGGCAGGCATCTGTAATCCCAGCTACTTGGGAGGCTGAGGCAGGAGAATCGCTTGAACTTGGAAGGCGGAGGTTGCAGTGAGCCGAGATCTCGCCACTGCACTCCAGCCTGGGCGACAGAGGGAGACTCTGTCTCAAAAAACAAAAAAGAGTTGGGTTTGAAAAGTGGCTTGAGCCTGGGGTGACTCAAGAGGACGCTCCCTTCATCTTTGGTTTTCCCCTTTCTGTTGCACAGAAACACGATGGCTCTGTTAACAGCCGAAACTTTCCGCTTACAGTTTAACAACAGGCGCCGCCTCAGAAGGCCTTACTACCCGAGGAAGGCCCTCTTGTGTTACCAGCTGACGCCGCAGAATGGCTCCACGCCCACCAGAGGCTACTTTGAAAACAAGGTGCCACACGGGCTCTCTGGGCACAGGGCCGGCAGGGGCTAACCCCATCTGATGTGTGCAGAAAATACATGAAATGCCTGCCTATAAATTTCTCAATTTTTGATTTAACACCCTCTGTGTTAACACCAAGGTAACCCTTGGTGCCTGCCTGGGTTTTGGCTTAGCTGGATCTGAGTGGCCCAGTTTCCCTAGGACACTCCCATTCTTTCCCGTCCCCGGACCTCTGAAGAGGCCAACCCTTCTGTAGAATGCTCCTTCTGCCCCTCTCATTTACTTTCTCCCGATCTCAGCTCAGTCACTACTTCGGGAAAGCCGAGGTGCCGTGCCACGGTCTGAGTGCAACTCCATCACACCCCTGTCCTATCCGCTCTATTGCCAGCCCCTACCTGCCCTGCCTCCCCGCCTCCCCGCCCCCCGCCCCGGCTCTCACCTGCTCTTTAGGATCATCCCGGGTTGGACACAGCCTCCCAGGCGGGTGTCCAAAGGCAGGGTCCACAGAGCTTCGGGACTGGGGCGTGGAGGTGTTGTCTCCTCCTCTGGACACAGGGATCTTTGTCCAATTTACAGAAAGATGTGGAAGTCCTGGGACAGATGAATTAACACACGGGTGCGTGAGTGCAGGGCTGTATAAACCAGGGAAGGCAGGAAGCGGGTGCTTGCCCTGCACTAGGCCAGGCCACGCACTAGAAAGTTCACCGGACAGACCCCTCCGCCCCCGCATCCCCGCCCCCGTCCCGGCCCCCGCCCCCAGTCACATGACTCCTGGCCTCTCTCTTCTCCCCTCCCTTCTCTCTGTTTGGGACCCTCCCCAGAAAAAGTGCCATGCAGAAATTTGCTTTATTAACGAGATCAAGTCCATGGGACTGGACGAAACGCAGTGCTACCAAGTCACCTGTTACCTCACGTGGAGCCCCTGCTCCTCCTGTGCCTGGAAGCTGGTTGACTTCATCCAGGCTCACGACCATCTGAACCTGCGCATCTTCGCCTCCCGCCTGTACTACCACTGGTGCAAGCCCCAGCGGGAGGGGCTGCGGCTTCTGTGTGGATCCCAGGTCCCGGTGGAGGTCATGGGCCTCCCAGGTAGGAAAGAGGCTTTGCAGTTATAAGAGTGCAAACCCCCGGGGGCACAGGCTTGGCGGGGGCTGGGGGTTGGGGGTTGGAGGAGGTTGGCGGGGGGTGGGGGGGGTGGGGGGCGGGGAGCGGGGGGTCTGTGGGAGGCCAGGAAGGAAGGATTGTGGCTCAGTCAAGGCCGAAGATCTGACACCACCCGGGAGGGAGAATTCCCCGGACAGAGCAATGTCCAGGGAGAGGAAGAGAAGAGAGGGGAAAGGAAGCAAGAGCTCCTGGCACTGCAGCTGCTGCCCCTGGGGCCTGGCTGGTTTCCCTCTTCCCTCTCAGAGTTTAATGACTGCTGGGAAAACTTTGTGGACCACGAGAAACCGCTTTCCTTCGACCCCTGTAAGATGTTAGAGGAGCTAGATAAAAACAGTCGAGCCATAAAGCGACGGCTTGAGAGGATAAAGGTGAGGCACTGTCCTGCCTGCTGCCCCCGACCTCCTCACCGCCTGCCGCAGCCCCATACCCAGTCACACCTCTGCCCACTGCCCTTACCCCTACCTTTTTTTCTTTTCTTTTCTTTTCTTTTTTGAGACAGGGTCTCACTCTGTCACCCAGGCAGGAGGGCAGTGGTGTGATCTCGGCTCAGTGCAACCTCCGCCTCCCGTGTTCAAGTGATTCTCCTGCCTCAGCCTCCCGAGTAGCTGGGAGTACAGGCACTCGCCACCATGCCCAGCTAATTTTTGCATTTTTAGTAGAGACAGGGCTTTACCATGTTGCCCAGGCTGGTCTTGAACTCTTGGCCTCAAGTGACCTGCCTGCCTTGGCCTCCCAAAGTGCTGGGATTACAGGTGTGAGCCACCGTGCCCCGCCCCACTACCTGTTTCTTTTTTGTGTTCTCCTCTCGCACCAGGGGCTCCTTCTTGTTCTTTTAGATTCCAGGGGTACATGCACAGGGTCGTTACATGGATATATTGTGTGATGCTGAGGTTTGAGTCACCCAATCTACTGGAACATAGCACCCAATAGGTAGTTTTTCAACCCTGGCCCCCCTCCCACCCT
Organism: Pan troglodytes; assembly: GCF_028858775.2. Taxonomy (NCBI): domain Eukaryota; kingdom Metazoa; phylum Chordata; class Mammalia; order Primates; family Hominidae; genus Pan; species Pan troglodytes. The sequence continues at coordinate 41,102,529 of NC_086016.1, forward strand.
CTCTTCTTTTGGAGTCTCCAGCGTCTATTATTTCCATCTTTATGTCCATGTGTGCCTCTCACCATATACAAAAATTAACTCGGCCAGGCGCAGTGGCTCATGCCTGTAGTCCCAGCACTGGGAGGCCGAGGCAGGCGTATCAAGAGGTCAGGAGTTCGAGACTAGCCTGGCCAACATGGTGAACCCCTGTCTCTGCACCTATAATCCCAGCTACTCAGGAGGCTGAGGCGGGAGAATTGCTTGAACCCAGGAGGTGGGAGGTTGCAGTGAGCCGAGATCATGCCACTGCACTCCAGCCTGGGCAACAAAGCAAGACTCTGTCCCAAAAAAAAAAAAAAAAAAAAAAATTAACTCAAGATGTGCTGGGCATGAGGACTCATGCCTGTAATCCCAGCACTTCAGGAGGCCAAGGCGGGTGGATTGCTTGAGCCCAGGAGTTCAAAGACCAGCCTGGGCAACATGGCAAATCCCCATCTCTACAAAAAATACAAAAATCAGCCAGGCATGGTGGCATGTGCCCGTGGTCCCAGCCATTCGGGAGGGTGAATGGGAGATTGCATGAGTTCAGGGAGGTGAAGGCTGTAGTGAGCTGAGATCGTGCCACTGCACTCCAGCCTGGGCAACAGAGTGAGGCTTTGCTTGAAAAAATAATAATAACTCAAGATGAATTAAAGACTTAAATGTAAGACCTCAAACTATAAAAATCTTAGAAGAAAACCTGGGAAATATGAAATACTCTACTGGACACTGGTCTATGCAAAGAATTTATGATTAAATTCTGAAAAGCAGATGCAACCAAAACAGAAATTGACAATTGGGATCTAATTAAATGGAACTCCTGCACAGCAAAAGAAACTATCAACAGAGTAAACAGACGATCTCCCTTTTCTAAGATGCTCTTGTCACCTCCCTGTTTTTCTCCAGGCCTTCTTGGCCCTTCTGGTGCCGGTTCTTTTCTCTTCCTAATGATCTCATCCTCACCTCTCCCTCCCTTCCTCCCTGTGGTGTCTCACCAGTTGGTACCTCCTAACTTCTCTCTTTCCCTCTCAGCAGTCCTGAAGTGTGGATGTTTTAGAGAATGACTTAAGAAGTTTGCAGCTTGGACCCGTATCCCACTCATTATCAAGAAGCAACTCAAGATGACATTCCCTGGGGCATGTCAGTTGCCTCATAGCCTGCTGGTCCTGTAAGCAAGCACTAAGCTCCACAGTGCCAGTTCCTTGCCCCAAACCTGGCCCCATCCAAGTACAGAAGACCTTTCTTTCCTCCTTTTTCCATATTGCTTTCTGTTCTAAGTGGGTGAATAATTTTATAATTGAAAAAATAAAGATAAAGTCTGTAAATCCAGCCGGGTACGGTGGCTCACGCCTGTAATCCTAGCACTTTGGGAGGCTGAGATGCTCAGCCAATAAATTTCTATTGTTTATGAATCACCCAGTCTGTGGTATTTTGTTATAGGACATATGGACTAAGATACTGAGTTAAGGCCAGGTGCGGTGGCTCATGCCTATAATCCCAGCACTTTGAGAGGCTGAGGTGGGTGGATCACCTGAGGTCAGGAGTTTGAGACCAGCCTGACCAACATTGCGAAAACCTGTCTCTACCAAAAATACAAAAAATAGCCAGGCATGGTGGCATGCACGTGTAATCCCAGCTACTTGGGAGGCTGAGGCAGGAGAATCACTTGAACCTAGGAGGTGGGGGTTGCAGTGAGCCGAGATCACGCCACTGCACTCCAGCCTGGGCAAGAGAATGAGACTCCGTCTCAAAAAAAAATAAGAAAAAACGCCAGGCACGGTGGCTCACCAAAATGCTGTAATACCAGCATTTTGGGAGGCTGAGGCAGGTGGATCACCTGAGGTTGGGAGTTTGAGACCAGCCTGACCAATGTGGAGAAATCCCATCTCTACTAAAAATACAAAATTAGCCTGGCGTGGTGGCACATGCCTGTCATCCCAGCTACTCGGGAGGCTGAGGCTGGAGAATCGCTTGAACCTGGGAGATGGAGGTTGCAGTGAGCTGAGATAGCGCCATTGCACTCCAGCCTGGGTAACAAGAGCAAAACTCCATCTCAAAAAAAAAAAAAAAGAAAAGAAAAAAGAAAAGTACAAAGGATTTTATTCTACAGCACCAAAAAAATAAAAATAAAAAAACAAACAACAACAACAATGCTCTATTGAAGGAGTCTCTGTTGAGTCTAGAATCGCTGCATTATTTTGTAGTCCAGGTAACCTCTGTCCTTTCTCAGTATCTGTGTTCAAATAAATAAGGTCAAACTCTATGGAGCAGAGGTGTCCACAAAATTGATTGAAAAAAGCAAAAAACAGCCAAGTGCAGTGGCTCACGCCTGTAATCCCAGCACTTTGGGAGGCTGAGGTGGGCAGATCACAAGGTCAGGAGTTTGAGACCAGCATGGCGAACATGGTGAAACCCCGCTCTACTAAAAATACAAAAAAATTAGCCTGGTGTGGTGGTGGACACGTGTAATCCCAGCTCCTCAGGAGGCTGAGGCAGGAGAATTGCTTGAACCTGGGAGGCAGAGGTTGCAGTGAGCCGAGATCACGCCACTGCACTCCAGCCTGGGTGACAGAGTGAGACTCCATCTCAAAATAAAATAAAATAAATAAAAATTATAATTATTTAAAGTCATTTCCACAGTTAATTGCTTAAGGCTGATGCAGTTTCTGAAAACTTCAGAAGCATGCAAAATCCTAGAATATGGTATCTTTTAAAAGGTTCATAAAAGGATGGAACTCTTAAAAGTTCATAAAAGGACTCTGAAAAGCACCTTTGAATACAGGTTTCTAGTAACTTTAAAATCATATCATGTAAAAATAAATAAATTTTGAAAGATCACATCATAGGTAAGAATTTCCCATGAATTCCACAATTCCCCAAGAATTGGACTGGGTAAGAATTCCTGTTGCTTCAATAAGAAAAGAAAACAACTGACTGGTTTATAAAACTGCTAACACAAGTAAAACAAAAATTCATGAAATACCAAAAAACTTTGCCAGATTATCATGCTAAATCGGCCAATATTAAAATTGTTTAGATATACAATTTGAATGAACTTTATGGTCTAAATCAAATTACCTATGATAACCCATTAGTTATCACTGCTATGCACCTAGATTGGAGAAGCAGCTGGTATTCAAGAGGACATAAGTCCAGTGTTAAGCATGGACTCATGGAGAACCAGGACGGCCGCCTTGTCCTTCCTGAGTCCTAAAAACTTTTGTTATTAAAGGTTCTGTATTCCATGACTCATCATGGAAAAGATAAAATAATCCAAATTGAATATGTGGACTTACAAATTGAGGAAATAGTTTATTTTTATTTATTTATTTATTTTTGAGATGGAGTTTCACTCTTGTGTCCCAGGCTGGAGTGCAATGGCACAATCTCAGCTCACTGCAACCTCCACCCCCTGGGTTCAAGCGATTCTCCTGCCTCAGCCTCCCGAGTACCTGGGATTACAGGTGCCTGACACCACGCTCAGCTAATTTTTGTATTTTTAGTAGAGACGGGGTTTCACCAGGTTGGCCAGGCTGATCTTGAACTCCTGACCTCAGGTGATCCATCTGCCTAGGCCTCCCAAAGTGCTGGGATTACAAGCGTGAGCCACTGCAACTGGCCAAGGAAATAGTTTAAAATCAATGTTTGGTTGCATATTCTTGGGAAGACAATCAAAGCTTCAGGTACATTTGGCTGCCTGATGGGCCATTTAAACATTTATAAAGGGATTTCATTCAATTGTCATTTTCAATGCTCTTTTTCTGGTTGTATAAAAGCTTTCCCATGCAAGAGGGCTAATGTTGTAGCAGTAGATTATTGTGCTACAGTGTATTTTCACCAGATAAAGAAAGCTTTGTGTGGTTCACTGAGGACAACCCTTTCACAATCCAGAACCCGAAGAATGGATCTTCTGAACATCAGAGAAAGACTGTCCTTGCCATCCACATTGCAGCAAAACTTTGGAACCTTGAATTTGGGTTCATAATCTCACAACTGAGAAGCAACCCTCCACATTCTTGGAACTGTTCACCCACCAGAACCCTTAAAGTAAAACTAACCAGAGACGTCTCTCCCCAGAAGAAGATGGCATCCTTAATGTGAACAGCTTTTCCCAAGATCACAGATCAAGACTTCTCTAGGCTGGGCGTGGGGGCTCACGCCTGTAATCCCAACAATTTGAGGTGGGAGGATCACTTGAGGTCAGGAGTTCGAGACCAGTCTGGCCAACATGGTGAAACCTCTTCTCTACTAACAATATAAAAAATTAGCCAGGCATGGTGGTGGTGCAAGCCTGTAATCCCAGCTACTCAGAAGGCTGAGGCAAGAGAATTGCTTGAGTCTGGGAGGTGGAGGTTGCAGTGAACCGAGATCGTGCCACTGCACTCCAGCCTGGGCAACAGAGTGAGACTCCATCTCAAAAAAATAAAAAAAGGTTTTTCTATTATCATGAGACTCTTATCCTTGAATATTTTTTCTTATTTATGCCTCTATGAACAATAGAAGTGGAAAAGGCGTCTATTATGTGCACTTATGGGGTATACTTTTATTTGTAAAGGAGTTTGCAGCCAGCCTTATATATGAATAATCTTATACTTTAGTAGATAAAAGATAAAGGCCCAGTGTAGGTGAAAAACTTTAATGGTACATATGTTGCCTCATAATAAGTCAGAAACAGAACATTCATTCACGTCTCTTAACCCACATCACGAGTTAAAGAAAACACTGCCTTTACTCTTCTAGAAGGACATCATTTGTTAGGTCCTTTTTCCATGGTTTAGAATAAAAGTGGCAATACTTAGTATGTATCCCTCACAACAGACTCTATAGCAGATTCTACTTTTTTGGGGGGGGTGGTAACAGAGTCTCCCTCTGTCACCCAGGCTGGAGTGCAGTGACACGATCTCGGCTCACTGCAACCTCTGCCTCCTGGATTCAAGCAATTCTCCTGCCTCAGCCTCCTATGTAGCTGGAATCACAGGCGCCCACCACCATGCCCAGTTAATTTCTGTATTTTTAGTAGAGATGGGGTTTCACCTTGTTGGCCAAGCTGGTCTCGAACTCCTGACCTCAAGTGATCCGCCCACCTCGGCCTCCCAAAGTGCTGGGATTACAGCGTGAGCCACCACAGCTGACCCTTTTTTTGTTTGTTTTTAAGACGGAGTCTCGCTCTGTCACCCAGGCTGGAGTGCAGTGGCGTGACCTTGGCTCGCTAGAACCTCCGCCTCCCGGGTTCAAGCGATTCTCCTGCCTCAGCCTCCCCAGTAGCTGGGATTACAGGCACGTGCCATCATGCCCAGCTAGTATTTGTATTTTTAGTAGAGACAGGGTTTCACCATGTTGGCCAGGCTGTTCTCAAACTCCCGACCTCAAGTGATCCTCCCGCCTCGGCCTCCCAAAGTGCTGGGATTACAGGAATGAGCCACCACGCCCAGCCAGCAGAGTCTACTTTAAAGGGTAGCATTATATAACAGACTTTAAATTCTCTTGTGAAAGTTATGCTGAACAATAGAATTCACGAAACAGAAAAGTACCTGGGCAGCTGTTGACACTTGTGGCCTGTGAAGAAATACATCAAATGTAGGTTACACAAATTCAATTGTAGTAGATTAATGAAAAGACTACTTAGTCAAGATGAAGAGTAGATTCTTCATCCAGCTCATTCTCTATTTAATTTTAAGGTTTGGTGTATGGGGACCCCGGGTACTCCAAATTCTTGGTGTTATCCTCCCGATAGTTATAATAGTCTCCCTGATGTGCTGTATTCTCTCAAAGGTTTTTAATGTTTGTACACAGCCAGCTCTAAAACATCAAATGGTCTCTCTTCAACTGGAATGACAAAAGCTAAAAGAAATGTGTGACCATGAGGTCACCATGACCTATGAATGACATGCTGAGACCCGCAACCCAAAATGATAACAGAGTGGTGATAAGGCCCTAAGTTTTGGTCACACTCTCACTTAAGTGAGAACCTGGCCAAAAAGGGGGAATTTTTAAAACAAAATTAAGGACGGCCATTATTTTGGACTGAGCTCATACACTAGGCCTCAACAGACCAAACCAAACAAAATGGAGTCACTCGTGCTAAATGTGACATAATCAAACTAAGACTTTAAGGAAACATAGATCCTAGAACACACCAGGTTTTGTTTTTCTCCTGTAAACAGAACATCCCAGCATAAAGGGGTACCGTCTACTCAGTTCTTGTTCCCTCCTCACAAAACCTACTATTCTACTGTTTCCCAGTGGGTTTCAAGACCAAATAAGCACATTTATGATGGTAATAGTGACATCAATGACTAATGTTTTCATCAGTCTCTCAAATTGAGAAAATTATCAAAAGGGGGAAACTGGCCAGGAGTGGTGCCTTACACCTGTAATCTCAGCACTTTGAGAGGCTGAGCAGGCAGATCATGAGGTCAGGAGATCGAGAACATCCTGACTAACACGGTGAAACCCCTTCTCTACTAAAAATACAAAAAGTTAGCTGGGCCTGGTGGTACGCACCTGTAGTCCCAGCTACTCGGGAGGCTGAGGCAGGAGAATCACTTGAACCCAGGAGGCGGAGGTTGCAGTGAGCTGAGATCCCACCGTTACATTCCAGCCTGGGCGACAGAGTGAGACTCCATCTCAAAAAAAAAAAGAAAAAAAAAAGAGGAGGGGGATTGTTATAGCAAACTAAATATGGCCTGAGAAGGACTCCATACTTCTATATTTGAGTCCTTGTGGATGAACTGTAACCTAGCTTAACAGTCAGACAACATTTAAAACCTCATTTAGGAGTATGCACCTGTAACAATAACTGAGGCTGGGCCAATCCTAGCAGCCATACTTCAATCACTCATAGACTGCTGTGTTCAAACTGTGTTCAAATAAAGTAAACGCTAACCTGTAAGCAATCCATCTGTTTCTGTACCTTGCTGCCGATTTCTGTATGTCATTTCCCCTTTTTTGTCTATAAATCTTTTTCCACCACGTAGCTGCACTCAGTCTCTGTGAATCTGCTGTGATTCTGTGGGCTGACCGATTCGCAAATTGTTCATTGTCCAATTAAACTCCTTTAAATTTGGGCCAGGCACCTGTAATCCCAGCACTTCGGGAGGCCGAGGTGGGCAGATCACCTGAGGTCAGGAGTTCGAGACCAGCATGGCCAACGTGGCGAAACCCCATCTCCACTAAAAATACAAAAATTGGCAGGGCATGGTAGCAGGCGCCTGTAATCCCAGCTACTAGGGGGGCTGAGGCAGGAGAATCGCTTGAACCCAGAAGGTAGAGGTTGCAGTGAGCCGAGATTGACCCATTGCACTCCAGCATGGGGGATGGAGTGAGACTCAGTCTCTAAAAAAAATAAAAATTAAAATTAAAAAACTCTTTTAAATTTAATTCAGCTGAAGTTTTTCTTTTATCTGTACCGAGCTTAATACCTGGGTGATGAATTAATCTGTACAAAAACCCCCATGTCACAAGTTCATTGTCGATAAAAAGAGTAAAACTCTGTAAAATATTTGAAGAGATTTATTCTGAGCATAATATGAGTGACCATGGCCCATGACACAGCCCTCAGGAGGTCCTGAGAACATGCACCCAGAGTGGTCAGGGCGCAGATTGGTTTTATGCATTTCAGGAAGGAATGAGACATCAATCAAATACATTTGAGAAATACATTGGGCTGGGCGCGGTGGCTCACGCCTGTAATCCCAGCACTCTGGAGGGCCGAGGTGGATGGATCACAAGGTCAGGAGATCGAGACGATCCTGGCTAACACAGTGAAACCCCGTCTCTACTAACAATATAAAAAATTAGCCGGGCATGATGGCGGGCGCCTGTAGTCTCAGCTACTTGGGAGGCTGAGGCAGGAGAATGGCGTGAACCCGGGAGGCAGAGCTTGCAGTGAGCCGAGATCGTGCCACTGCACTCCAGCCTGGGCGACAGACCAAGACCCCGTCTCAAAAAAAAGAAAGAAAGGAAGAAAGAAAGAAATACATTAGATGGGTCCAGAAAGGCAGGACAACTCAAAGGTAGGAGGGCTTCCAGGCTATGATAAATTTAAACATTTTCTGGTGAAGCTGGGGTTAAAAGAGAAAAACAAGTTTTCTCTTGCTAGGCTGACCCACTCCAAGACCTGGTGATAGGCAGCAGAGCTCTGGCAAAGATTTGATAACTATCTGCAAAACCAGAGCCCTCAAAGGATCTGCTCCAGAGCCCCCTCCCCTCCCAGTTATGGGCAAGGACGAGAAAACAGGTTCTTCTCCTATCCCAGCTCCCCACTCCCCTCTTAGTAACCCTTCCTTAGTGAAACTCAAGGTTACTTTACAAAGTTTTACAGATTCCTGTATCTCCTCTGTGTAACATAACAAGGTCATCAGACATGCTCAGGTAAGACATGTACCAGCTGTAAATCCTGCCTTAGTTTGATAAGTTCCTGTTTTTTCCTCAAGTTGCAAAACCTGTCACTGTATGATTAACTGCCTTTGTTCTGCCTCTGTAAGTCCGCTTGCCTGCCTTGTAAGCTTTGTGCAACTAGATGGCCAACCCCCTCAGTTGTATGTATAGAAGTCAAGCCCCGTCTTTGTTCAGGGCTCAGCCTTTTGGATGCGAATCTGCTGAGCCGGTGCACACCTTAATAAAATCCTCCTGTTTCACCCATTTGGTCTCTTTGGTCCTTTGATTCCTACAACACTAGTTGACAATTTGCTTGTGATACCCTACCTTGTTTAACCTGAGTAACTCTCTCCTAGCAGAGAGAGAGCCAGACAGACTCCATTTTAGTTTCTTCACTTGCAGCCTCCCTTAAGGCATAACTAGTGTACACCGACTCACAGCACGTCCAGGAATGCACCTACTGAGAAGATATTGAGGCAAGCTGCACTAGCAGCTCCTGGGGACGCGCGTGGTGGATGGCACCCAAAACCCCTGCATTTATCTCTTCGTGATAGTTTAGGCCCCTGCACCTGGAACTGTTTATTTTTTGTAACTGCATTTGTAACCAATTAATTTTTTTAACTTTTTGCCAGTTCTGCTTCTGTAAAAATTGCCTCAGCTAAACTTCCCCCTCCCCTATTTAGACCATGGTATAAAAACAAAACTAGCCCCTTCCTCGGGGCTGAGAGAATTTTGAGCGTTAGCTGCCTCTCAGTCGCCGGCTAATAAAGGACTCCTTAATTTGTCTCAAAGTGTGGCATTTCTCTATAACTCGCTTGGTTACAACAGCTGAGCTGTCTAAAGACCTGGGATCACTGGGATCATAGAAAAGAAATGTTCAGGTTAAAATATTGTGGAGACCAGCCAGGCACAGTGGCTCATGCCTGTAATCCCAGCACTTTGGGAGGCTGAGGCAGGTGGATCACCTGAGGTCAGGAGTTTGAGACCAGCCTGGCCAACATAGTGAAATCCCGTCTCTATTAAAAATACAAAAATTAGCCAGGTGTGATGGTAGGTGCCTGTAATGCCCCACTCCAAAGAAAAAAAAAAAGACTGCAGAGACCAAGGTTCTTTTGAAGTCTTATAGTGGCTGCCTTTAGAGACAATAGATGACAAATGTTTCCTATTCAGATTTTTTTTTGAGATGGAGTCTCGCACTGTCGCCAGGCTGGAGTACAATGGTATGATCTCGGCTTACTGCAACCTCCGCCTCCTGGGTACAAGCAATTCTCCTGCCTCTCAGCCTCCCGAGTAGCTGGGATTACAGGCACCCACCACCATGCCCGGCTAATTTTTTGTATTTTTAGTAGAGATGGGATTTCTTTATGTGGGCCAAGCCGTCTCAAACTCCTGACTTCGTGATCCACCCTCCTCGGCCTCCCAGAGTGCTGGGATTACAGGCGTGAGCCACCGCGCCTGGCCCTATTCAGATTTTTTAAAGGTGCTAGACTCCTAGTTAATCTGTTTAGGATTGGGAGGACCTGGAAGAAAAAGATCTAGCTACATTAATAGAAATTCTTTACAGTTGCAAATTTTCCCCCACAAAGGACAGCTTTGCAGGGCCATTTCAAGATATGGCAAAGAAACATGTTTTAAGATAAAATATTTTTATTTGCTTCCTTGTCTCGTAATGCTATGCCAGAGTCAGGTTGGAAAGTGAGTCACGATATGTAGGGTTAAATAAAACCCATCTAGTGAGAATTTATGATTTGTAGGGCATGACTCCTCAGATCCCTTAGATAGGAATTTGAGCAAAACAAAAAAATCACAGTGTAGTCCTCATCACCCATGTAACAAACCATTCGTTGTCCCCCTGTACCTATAATCAAAGTTTAAAAAATAAAATATTTTTGAAAAGAAAATGCAGTATATACAAACAGTAGAATATTAGGAGATTCTATCATGTGCTACAAAGTAGGTGGTATGTACACATAGTAGAATATTATTCAGCCTTGAAAAAGGAGATTCTGTCATACCTATAATATGTATATAATAAAAGTTTTAAAATATACCCCTGTACCTATAATAAAAGTTTAAAAAATAAAATAAAGTGTTTTTTGTTTTGTTTTGTTTTTGTTGTTTTGAGATGGAGTCCCACTCTGTCGCCCAGGCTGGAGTACAGCGGCACTATCTCAGCTCACTGCAACCTCCACCTCCTGGGTTCAAGTGATTCTCCTGCCTCAGCCTCCCGAGTAGCTCGGACTACAGGCACTTGCCACCACACCTGGCTAATTTTTTGTATTTTTAGTAGAGACAGGGTTTCACCATGTTAGCCAGGATAGTCTCAATCTCCTGACCTCGTGATCCGCCCACCTCGGCCTCCCAAAGTGCTGGGATTACAGGCATGAGCCACCGCGCCCGGCCAAATAAAGTATTTTAAAAAAGAAAATGTGGTATATACAAACAGTAGAATATTAGGAGATTCTGTCATATGCTACAAAGTAGGTGGTATATACACATAGTAGAATATTATTCAGCCTTGAAAAAGGAGATTCTGTCATGCACTACAAAATAGGTAAACCTGGAGGACACTATACCAGGTGAAATAAGCCAGTCACAAAAAGACTAATACTGCATGATCCCACCTCCTTGAGATATCTACAACAGTCAGACTCAAGGAAACAGAATGTAGAACAAGGGCTATCAGGGGCTAGGGGAAGGGGAAACTGAGAGTTGTCATTCAATGAGTATAGAGTTTCAGTTTTGCAAGATGAAAAAGCTCCAGAGATCTGTCACCAAGCAATGTAAGTATAGTTAACAACACTGGGCCAGATGAGGTGGCTCATGCCTGTAATCCCAGCCTCCCTGAGGAGGGCGAATCGCTTGAGCTCAGGAGTTCAAGACAAGCCTGGGCAACATGGTGAAACTTGTCTCTACCAAAAATAGAAAAAAAAAAAAAAATTAGCCGGGCATGGTGGCGCATGCTTGTCATCCGAGCTACATGGGAAGCTGAAGTGGAAGGATTGGTGGACCTAGGAGGTGGAGGTTGCATTGAGCCGAGATCGCACCACTGCATGACACAGTGAGACCCTATCTTCAAAAAAAAAAAAAAAACCCACTAAACTGTACACTTAAAAATGGTTAAGAAGCCAGATGTAGTGGCTCACACCTATATTCCCAGCACTTCCCGGAATTTATGCTTTGTAGTGTAATGCCTAACTTTGTTTTTTACTAACCCTATTTTAACCTTGTTTTTACTAACCCTATTTTTAAATGTTCCCTTTTTGTCTCCTTAATTACCTAGCCTTGTTTCCCATATGAATAGACTCTCCCTTAGCTGGGAAAGCCGACGAACTCCATCTGGCCCCTTGATTTACAAGACGTTAAGGGCTCCTTACCCAACCCCCTTCCTCAAGGAGTTAACCTGTGTAAGCAGATACTCAGCATTTCAAAGGAGCTCAATGAACTGATAAGGTACTAGAACAAACAATGTATGAAGTTCCCAGGATTTTGCTCAAAAAGATAACAACATAAAGCCTTGAGTCTGTGTCCGTCATAGCATCCATATCTAACTCTTATGAGGGATTTAGAGACCCGCACCTGGTTCCGTTGCTTTTTTTGTAACCATTTGTCTTTTAAATTGTTTATTTCTCTGTAACCATTTGTTTTTTGATTCTTGCATGTTTTTACTTCTGTAGAATTATTGCATTTGAGCTCCCCTCCCCTTCCTAAACCAAGGTATAAAAGTAAATCAAGCCCCTTCCTCGGGGCCGAGAGAATTTTGAGCGTTAGCCGTCTCTTTGGCCGCCGGCTTAAATAAAGGACTCTTAGTTCGTCTCAAAGTGTGGCGTTTTCTCTAACTCGCTCGGGTATTAACAGTAGGGCACGACTCTTCAGACCCCTTAGATAGGAATTTGCACAAGCTGAAAAAATCAGAGCTTAGTCCACACAAAGCAGATGAATAGGAGAAAAGGCATACTAATTTATTAACATGTCCATGAGGGAGAATGACAGAGGGAGCACTCCAACCCCACAAAGAGCTGTAGCAGCTCATATACCATCTTGAGGTTACAGAAAGATTTGGGGCTTGGATCCTGGCAAAACAGGTTATGGGAAAGGGAGAAGAGGAGGCCTGGCTGGCAAAGGTGGTCTTGTTATGTAGATGAAACCTCACAGATAGCAGTCCTCGGAGGAAAAAGATGGTAAATGTTTCTTTCAGAGTTTGAGGGTGTCAGAATCTCAGTTCCTCTTTCCTAGATCTGGACAAGGGAGGGCCTGGGAGAAAACCAGGCTGCAGCAATGCAGATTTTCTACAGATGCAAATCTCCCCCACAAAAGACCGCTTTTGCCGGGCGCGGTGGCTCAAGCCTATCTGTAATCCCAGCACTTTGAGAGGCCGAGGTGGGCGGATCACCTGGGGTTAGGAGTTCAAGACCAGCCTGGTCAACACGGGGAAACTCCATCTCTACCAAAAATAGAAAAAAAAAAAATTAGCTGGGTGTGGTGGTGTGTGCCTGTAATCCCAGCTACTCATGAGGCTGAGGCAGGAGAATCGCTCGAATCCAGAAGGCGGAGGTTGCAGTGAGCAGATATCATGCCACTGCATTCCAGCCTGGAGGACAGAATGAAACTCAGTCTCAAAATAGTAATAATAATAGAAGACCGCTTTGCAGGGCTGCTTCTGTTTGCAGGAGCAGCCATCTCAAAATATATCAAAGAAGGATATTTTGATTACCTTTACTAGCCTTTCAGGTCTCAGAAGCAGATAGATGATGATGGATAGATGGATGGATAGATGAATGGATGGATGGATAGATAGATAGATAGATAGATAGATAGATAGATAGATAGATATGAGGACTAAGCTCTGCTTTTTTTTTTTTTTTTTTTTTTATCTTGCCCAAATTCCTATCTAAGGGGTCTGGGGAGTCATGCCCTATAAACCATAAATTCTCATCAGATGAGTTTTATTTAACCCTCTGTTTCATGACTTACTTTCCAATATGATCGCTGAAGGGGTTCACCTTGCCCACTGCCTAGACAGAGCTGATTTATATCAAGACACAGCAATTGCAATAGAGAAAGAGTAATTCACGCAGAGCAGGCTGTGCAGGAGACTGGAATTTTATTATTACTCAAATCAGTCTCACTGAAAACTTGGGGATCAGAGGTGGTTTTTTGTTTCTTGTTTTTTGGTTTTTTTTAGAAGGAGACTTGCTGTCATGCAGACTGGAGTGTTACCGGTGGTGACAGTCTAGCACCTTTTAAAGGTCTGATAGGAAACATTTGTCATCTCCTGTCTCTAAGGGCAGCCACTATGAGACTTCAAAAGAGACTTGGTCTTCACAATCTTTTATTTTATTTTATTTTATTTATTTTTGAGACACAGTCTAGTTTTGTCGCCCAGGCTAGAGTGCAGTGGACCTCTGCTCACTGCAACCTCCGCCTCCTGGGTTTGAGAGATTCTCCTGCCTCAGCCTCCCGAGTGGCTGGGATTACAGGCGCGCCACCGTGCCTGGCTGATTTTTATATTTTTAGTAGAGATGGGGTTTCGCTGTGTTGGTCAGGCTGGTCTCAAACTCCTGACCTCAGGTGATCCACCCGCCTCGGCCTCCCAAAGTGCTAGGATTACAGGTGTGAGCCACTGTGCCCAGCCACAATCTTTTATCTTAACCTCAACATTTTCTTTCTGTTGATTCCAGGTCTTTAGACAAACTAAACTGACTGTCAAGCAGAAAATGTTTAAATTTACCTATAGCCTGGAAGCCCCCTGACTTTGAATTGTCCTGCCTTTCTGGACCAAACCAATATATGTCTCAAATGTATTTGATTGATGTCTCATGCCTTCTTAAATATATATAAAACCAAGTTGCACCCCAGCCACCTTGGGCACATGTTCTCAGGACCTCCTGAAGGCTGTGTCATGGGCCATGCTTACTCATATTTGGCTCAGAATAAATCTATTCAAATATTTTACAGAGTTTGACTCTTTTCGTTGACAGATAGACAGACAGATACTGGCATAGGAATAGACAGGCAAATCTAAGACTTTTAATCTCTCTCTCTCTCTTTTTTTTTTTGAGATAGAATCTCACTCTGTCACCCAGGCTGGAGTGCAGTGGCGCGATCTCGGCTCACTGCAACCTCCGCCTCCCAGGTTCAAGTGATTCTCCTGCCTCAGCCTCCCGAGTAGCTGGGATTACACGCACTCGCCACCATGCCCAGCTAATTTTTGTATTTTTAGTAGAAACGGGGTTTCACCATGTTGGCCAGGCTGGTCTAGAACTCCTGACTTGAGGTGATCTACCTGCCTCGGCCTCCCACAGTGCTGGGATTACAGACGTGAGCCATCATGCCCGGCCTTGATCTCTTAATTAAAACATCAATTTGCTGGAATAACAGGATGTATTTTTCTTTTATCATGCAGGACGGAGATGAGTAAAATCTCAGTAATCCTCTTCAGGGTTGACACAGCCCCCTTTTTTAAGTATTTAAGTGCTTAAGGAATATACAAAGATGTTGATTACAACATTATTACCAGGAAATATGACTATCAATTAGAACTGAAGGCTTCTTCTCAAAGGTTAAGACTATTTTCATATTGAAGTAGTTCAGCAGGGCTGGTTTGACAAGTTACAGATCACAAGGACCCACTGATAAAACAGGATGCGGTAAAGAGGCCCGGACCAAACCTGCCAAAACCTCTGATCATCCTCACCGCTCATTATATGCTAATTAAAATTAATTCTTGTGCTAAAAGACGCTACCGCTACCACCAGTGACTTGACAGTTTTACAAATGCCATGGCAACATCTATACATTACCCTGTATGGTCCGAAACGGGAAAGAGTCCTCAGTTCGGGGAATCCCCCACCCGCTGCCCAGAAAATTCATGAGTAATTGAATGAATAACTGTTGATAACCTTCAAGTCACGTTCAACAGTAAGCAGGCTTCCAAAGCAATCCACCTTGGGAGCTGTAACCCAACCTATGCTATAACAACCATAAGATGTTTGTTACTTATTTTCTTCTCTGTTCTTTTCTTCCTCCACATGTGGTCATTGAAGTAGAGGGTGTTCACCAATTCACTAGTAATTGATTAACGTCACATTCTGCCCCCTGGAGGCTGCCTGCAAGATTCATGAGCTTATTTTCCTTCTAAAGCATGAAGATCCTGAGGTCATGCGACCTCCTTGGCGATGTCCAGAAGTTTGAATGACGAAGGGACGCAAACAGCTTTGATCATGGGGGAATCTCACCTCCCGCCCTACCCACCTTACAAAGGAAGGTCAGATTCGAGAGTTTGGGTCTCCCATCCTCAGGCCGTGGCCAAATTGAATAAACCTTTCTCTGCTCCTAAGCGCCCACGTGTCAGTGTTTGGCTCACAGAGTGTCAGGTACTCAAACCTACCCTTTGGGGTTCTGCAACAGTCTTTTGACTCGATGGTGACATTCCGTCTCCAACTAAAGAATCTTATCATAAATTTCTCAAATGATTGATGCACTGATCAGTGTGTAACCTGCAGACACTAAATAGGACACTGATTTCTTTTAAGGTGAGCTGAAGTCTGAAGTTCAACTGATTGTCTTGTGTGTAGGCATTCTTAGCCTATATGATGTCATCTGTACCCCATGATGGTGATGGTAACCTCTGTATTGTACCCTCTAAGGAAAGGAGTCCCCTTCCATTGTTTTTTGTTGTTGTTGTTTTGTTTTTTTGAGATATATTTTTGCTCATGACACCCAGGCTGTGGTACTGTGGCACAATCTCGGCTCACTGCAACCTCCACCTCCTGGGTTCAAGCGATTCTCCTGCCTCAGCCTCCCAAGTAGCTGGGATTACAGGCATGCGCCACCACGCCTGGCTAATTTTTTTTTTTGTATTTTTAGTAGCGACGAGGTTTCACCATGTCGGTCAAGTTGGTCTCAAACTCCTGACCTCAGGTAATCCACCCACCTCAGCCTCCCAAATTGTTGGGATTACAGGCATGAGCCACTGCGCCCAGCTCCCCCTTCCTTCTTTTAAACTTTCCTAAAAAAAACCTTGTGACAGACTCTGAAATACCCCCAACCTTGTTGGTATGTCTTCGTGGATTGATCATCACATTTGGCTTCCAATAAACCTCTATCGAATTATTTCTGCCTCAAGAGCCTTAATTTCGGTGGACACTCTGGACTGCTTAATAAATGGTGCTGGCACAACTGGCTATCCATCTGGAAGAAAATTGAGTCCTTTTTCATACCATATGCAAAAATAAATTCCAGATGGCTCAAAGCTTCAATGTAAAAAATTAAAATCTTAGAAAAAAATCCAGAAGACATGTACAAAACAGAAATTAGGAAAATCCTTATAATTAAAAGAGAGAATCCAGAGACCTTCAACAAAAATATAGATCTATTTGATTACATAAAATCTAAAATGTTTGTATGGGAAAAGATACAAATAGACAACTAGGCCAGGCATGGTGGCTCACACCTGTAATCCTAACACTTCAGGAAGCCAAGGCAGGCGGATCGCTTGAGGTCAGGAGTTTCAGACCAGCCTGGTCAACATGGTGATACCCCATCTCTACTAAAAATACAAAAATTAGCCGGGTGTGGTGGCGTGTGCCTGTAATCCCAGCTACTCGGGAGGCTGAAGCAGGAGAATCACTTGAACCCGGGAGGCTGAGGTTGCAATGAGCCAAGACTATCCCACTACACTCCAGCTTGGGCAACTCCGTCTCAAAAAAAAAAAAAAAATCTGCATGTGACTTTTTTTTTTTTTTTTTAAATAGATAGGGTCTCACTATGTTGGCCAGGCTGGTCTTGAACTCCTGGGCTCAAGCAATCCTCCTGCCTCGCCCTCCCAAAGATGTGGGATTACAGGCATAAGCCACCATGCCTGGCCTTTTTTCTTTTCTTTCTTTCTTTCTTTTTTTTTTTGAGAAGGAATTTCACTCTTGTTGCCCAGGTTGAAGTGCAATGGTGCGATCTCTGCTCACCACAACCTCCGCCTCCTGGGTTCAAGTGATTCTCCTGCCTCAGCCTCCTGAGTATCTGGGATTACAGGCATGCGCCACCAAGCCCGGCTAATTTTGTATTTTTAGCAGAGACGGGGTTTCTCCATGTTGGTCAGGCTGGTCTCAAACTCCTGACCTCAGGTGATCCACTCACCTCGCCTTCCCAAAGTGCTGGGATTACAGGCATGAGCCACCGCGCCCGGCCCTTTCTTTTTTTTTTTTAATGGGAGAAGGAGCCAATGCAATGGCTAGTCTTTATTGGAAAGAAGAAACTTTGCAGCACATTTTGAGTAACTTGGTGCAGGTGCTCAGTACGTCAGCTGGTGGGGCACCAGCTTGTAATGGGTTCCATAGCTGGGGCATCACTGGGTCTCGCCTTTGTGCAGCCCAAAGCAGGTGATGGTACTGTTGTCCTCTACGCAGATGCAGCCCACTCTTCTCTTGTTGGTGATGGAGAGGACTAAATTAGGGTCTTCTTTGGTGCCTGAAGCTGCCTTTAGGGGTAGTATATTATATGGGTCCGGTCCCTTCCTTGCAGCCATGATGACCTCCCTCTCCAACGCAGTTGCCTGCTTGTCATCAGTAGTGCAATGCTGTTTGCAGGGTAAATAAATTGGAAATAAAGTGAATTCCCACTGGTGGATGAATGTGTAATTTATGGTACATTCACACCATTGACTAGTATGCAGCCAAAATTTCTACAAGAAATTATTGAGAAAAGGGACAGAATGATGTGTATAATCATGCGTGATGGTTAATACTAAGAGTCAACTTGATTGGATTGAAGGATGTAAAGTACTGATCCTGGGTGTGTCTGTAAGGGTGCTGCCAAAGGAGATTAACATTTGAGTCAGTGGGCTGGGAAAGGCAGACCCACCTTTAATCTGGGTGGGTACCATTTAATCAGCTGCCAGTGAGGCCAGAATATAAAGCAGGCAGAAAAACGTGAAAAGTCCAGACTGGCTTAGCCTCTTAGCCTACATCTTTCTCTCATGCTGGATGCTTCCCGCCCTCGAACATCGGACTCCAAGTTCTTCAGCTTTGGGACTTGGACTGGCTTTCTTACTCTTTAGCTTGCAGATGGACTATTGTGGGACCTTGTGATTGTGTGAGTTAATACTCATTAATAAACTCCCCTTTATATAGATAGATAGATCGACAGATAGATAGATAGATCCTATTAGTTCTGGCCCTCTAGAGAATCCTAATACATCACGTGATGTTGTTTTTATAAAACAATGAAAAAACCTACATATGCTCATGCACAAGTACCTATGTTCCTTTGAAATTATATGATCATGGAGAATATTTCTTGTATTCCAAGATCATTTACATGAGTTATCTGAAGAGCCATGTGAAGTGGGAGAGAAGAAACAAGGGATGGGGAGAGCAGGGAGCAGTAAACCAAAAAGAAGGCCGGGCAAGCTGGCTTACATGTGTAATCCCAGCACTTTGGGAGGCTGAGGCGGGTGGAGGTCAGGAGTTTGAGACCAGTCTGGCCAAGATGGTGAAACCCTATCTCTACTAAAAATACAAAAATTAGCCAGGTGTGGTGGTGCACGCCTGTAATCCCAGCTACTCAGGAGGCTGAGGCAGGAGAATCGCTTGAACCCGGGTGGTAGAGGTTGCAGTGAGCCAAGATGGCACCACTGCACTCCAGCCTGGGCGACAGAGCGAGACTCCGTCTCAAAAAAAAGAAAAGAAAGAAAGAAAGAAAAAAGCCAAAATGAAATAAACTGCATTCAAAAAAAGAAATTATACACAATATATTTTCATTTGTTCATTTAAGTGAGAGAGAGAGATAGTGTGTGTCTGTGTGTGTGTGTGTGTGTGTGTGTGTGTGTGTAATATAGAGAAATTCTTAGTGGTCAGTAAAACAACAACATATTTAGGTAGGATGATGTAAAAAGTCAAGTCAGAGGTATTTATATACTTAGAAATGCTTTTCTGCTCTGCCACCAAAAATAATAATAACTAAGAAGAAGAATCAATATTAGGCTGGGCACAGTGGCTCATGCCTGTAATCCCAGCACTTTGGGAGGTAGAGGTTGGAGGATCGCTTGAGGCCAGGAGTTTGAGACCAGCCTGAGCAACATGGAGAGACCGCAGCTCTATTTTGTAAAAGTTAAAAATAAATAAATAAATATAAAGAATAAATTTCAGGGGCCCTCTAGTGGCTGCACATCATTTTCCTCCACTCTGACAGGTACCCCACTAGCACCTCTATGACAAAGAGAAACTTAGTCCCGGATGCCAGAAATAAACATTGTTATCATGATTTAAAGAGACACAGCCTGACGACGAAAGGTCTCCGTTTAAATCTCCTTGGTTTGTGCAACTCTGTAAAGAATCAATCATTAGATTGCTCAGATCCCGCCATCTTGATCAGTCTGAAATACTGTATTTGTGTGTGTCTGGCCTGCTAGTTAAGATGTCTGGAGTGTTCAAAAGAATCAGTCTAGATTTATAATACTAGATTTATAATTAATCAAATTAATAATGTTTAAATGCTTAAGGAAAATTGATTTTCAGAGTTATATTACTTGAATAAATCGAGCAATAAAGTACCAATGTTAATGAGTATTCCTCTCCATACACAAAAATATTTTGAATAAAGCAACTATTAAAAAATCTGTTTTATTACTTAAAATTTTTTTTTTTTTTTTTTTGAGACGGAGTCTCACTCTGTCGCCCAGGCTGGAGTGCAGTGGAGCCATCTCGGCTCACTGCAAGCTCGGCCTCCTGGGTTCACGCCATTCTCCTGCCTCAGCCTCCTGAGTAGCTGGGACTATAGGCACCCGCCACCACGCCTGGCTAATTTTTTGTATTTTTAGTAGAGACAGGGTTTCACCGTGTTAGCCAGGATTGGTCTCGATCTCCTGACCTCGTGATCCGCCCACCTCGGCCTCCCAAAGTGCTGGGATAACAGGCGTGAGCCACAGCGCCCGGCCATTATTACTTAAAATTAAGATCGCCTGCAAGTAACTGAAGCCTCAAAGCCAGAGGCCAAAACCAGACAGAAGCAGGCCCTCTGAGGATGGCCATGCATTTGTTCACCTTACAACCCCAGGTGAACCGGACATGCACAGTGTCAGCTGGATGATCAGACAGACAGGGGAAAAGTGAGCCCCCAAATGGACAGGTGAGAGGCATAGGCTCTTCCTCTCTGGCAAAGCGCTCTCCCTCCAGCAAGGCAGGGACGATGGCCTGCACTCCCGCTGGCCTGACTGCCCTGGCCTGGCCATCAACCGGAACCTGGCCCTCCTTCTCCAGAGGAGACCTCCCCGCATCCCCCCAGCCACATGGCTTCCTTGAAAGATTCCCACCCCCTGTCTGTGGTGGGCAGGGACCCAAATCCCACCACACCCTCCCAAAGTCAGAATGGACCCGGTGAGGCCAGGAGAGATGGCTCACACCTGTAATCCCAGCACTTTGGGAGGCTGAAGCGGGCAGATCGCTTGAGCTCAGGAGTTTGAGACCAGCCCGGGCAACATGGTGAATCCCCATCTCTACCAAAAATACAAAAAACTAGCCAGCGTGGTGGTGGGCACCTGTAGTCCCAGCTACTTGGGAGGCTGAGGTGGGAGGATCACCTGAGCCCAGGAGCTCAAGGCCGCAGTGAGCGCAAATGGTACCACTGCACTCCAGCAGGGGCAACCAGAGTAATATTCTGCCTCAATAAATAAATTAATTAATTAATAAGAACGGATCCAGTGAGGTGAGAAAGCACCGAAGCCACTGGAGGAGGCCAGCGGAGGAGCACAAGGAGGCAGGAGGCAGGGGGTGCAGGGGCAGGCGGGGCTCAGAGCCATCGGATTCCATCTAAAAGGCAGGGCCCAAAGGTGCAGTCAAGAGGAGGACAGGGAGGTCCTGGGGGTCCGGGGGTGGGGCAGCTTCTTCCCCGCTTTCCCATGGGATTTATTTTCAGGACAGCTGGGCAATTTGGGGAGCCGGGAAGGCTGCACCTGCCCCACCCCAGGCCAGCCGGGCCGCCTCCCTCCCCTGCTCCACCTTCTTGGGGTGCTGCTCTTCCTCTCCCTCTCCCTCTCCCTCTCATGGCACCCGGCCCTTGGGGCCTGCTTCCTCTGTGCCTCCTCCCTCTCAGGACAGTGGAAGAGGCGTCCGCCTTCCCCTGCCCCCAGCGACCGCCGTCCCCTCCTCTCCCCGCGTGCCTGCATTCCTTCCTCTTTCCTTCTGCAGCTTTTCTCTCTTGCCCCCTCCCCTCCCCTCCAGCTTCACAGGAACTTTCCCGCGCCTGCTTTCCTTCGTGCTGTATGGCTTTTCTTTCCAGGAGGCATCTGGACGGAACAGTGAAGCGGCCAGGGATGGGGGGGTGCGGAGGGGGTCGGGGAGGGGGGGGGAGGGCAGTGAAGCGGGGAGGGGGGCGGTGAAGCGTGGGGGACTGTGAAGCGCGGCGCTGACAGGGGATCTCCAGGCAATGAGCTCTCCCAGGGCACCGGCCAGAAGCCACGCCTTCCAGGAATGGGCCACGGACCGGCCTCAGATGGCTAGCTGTGGCCACCTGCCCAGGCGAGCTACAGGGAAGAAGACGGTGGCTTCCAAGTGTGCCCCCAGCCTTTTCAGGGCCTGTAAGGTCCACGGTTCTCATCATCATGTTTAAGATGTTGTCTTCCCACTCTCATGTTCTCACAACGAACTGCGGAATTTTCCAGAGGCTGCATGCCATGCAATACTGCAACAGGTTTTTACGCAGGAGATATGAGAATCCACCTAACTATTAAGCCAAACAAAAAAGAGGCAACGGGGCGTGGGGGGGACACGGCGGGGAGTAAAGCAATGCCAGCTCTCCTCACTGAATCTTTTTGTTTTGGAAAATATATTTTTCATAAAATGTGTTACTTATGTTAACAGGTAATGGCTTCAGGCCCAGTGTGGTGGCTCACGTCTGTAATCCCAGCACTTTGGGAGGCTCAGGTGGATCACCTGAGGTCGGGAGTTTGAGACCAGCCTGGCCAACATGGCGAAACCCCATCTCTTCTAAAAACACAAAAATTAGCTGGGTGTGGTGGTGGGCACCTGTATTCCCAGCTACTCGGGAGGCTGAGGCAAGAGAATGGCTTGAATCCAGGAGGCAGAGTTTGCAGCCGAGATCGCACCACCGCACTCCAGCCTGGGCAACAGAGCAAGGCTGTCTCCAAAAATAAATAAATAAATAAACAAACATATATATATACACATATATATGTATATGTATGTATATATGTATATATGTATATATGTGTATATATGTATATATGTATGTATATATGTATATATATGTATATATATGAGAAATTTAAAAATATCTAATTCATTAAAAAATAATGAAGCCATTACTTTTTTTTTTTTTTTGGGGGGAGAGTCTCGATCTTGTCGCCTAGGCTGGAGTGCAGTGGCGGGATCTCGGCTCACTGCAACTTCCACCTCCTGGGTTCAAGTGAATCTCCTGGCTCAGCCTCCCAAGTAGCTGGGATTACAGGCACCTGCCACCATGCCTGGCTAATTTTTGTATTTTTAGTAGACATGGGGTTTCACCATGTTGGTCAGGCTGGTCTCAAACTCTTGACCTCAGGTGATCCACGTGCCTCGGCCTCCCAAAGTGATGGGATTACAGGCGTGAGCCACCGCACCTGGCCTCTAATATGATAAATATTGATAGCTATAACCCACATACACAAAAGCTCTCTGGGGTTCTTAACAGTTTTTAAGAATGTAAATGGATTCAGCAACCAAAAAGTTTGAGAACTGCTGTAGAAGGATTAGTCATGAGGTGTCTGGTGCCAGATACAGGTTCAAGTCTCTGCTCTGCTACATCCTAGCCATGTAGCCTTGAGTAACTAACCGCAGCCTCTCTAACCACTTGTCTCCACTCACAGAAACAGGTGCAACAATAGCACCTACCTCAGAGAGTCGTCGTCAGCATGCAGGTAACAACATACACAAGAGCTATACTGAGCACGTATACCAGGGCAATTCTGAGACTTTTCTTGTCTTTCGTTTTTTCCTTTGAGACAGGATCTCACTCTGTCACCTGGGCTGGAGTGCAATGGCATGATCATAGCTCACTACAGTCATGACCTCCTGGACTCAAGCAATGCTCCTGCTTCAGCCTCCCATGTAGCTGGGACTAGAGGTGCCACCACACCCAGCTAATTTTTTCTCATTTTTCATAGAGACGGGGTCTCGCTATGTTGCCCAGGCTGCTTTCCAACTCCAGGCCTTAAGTGATCCACCTGCTTTGGCCTCCCAAAGTGCTGGGATTACAGGCTTGAGCCACCACACCCAGCCATGACATGTTCTTGGGGATTCAGAACTTGGGTTAAGGCTTAAAGCTAAAGACAAAGCATGCTGAGTGCCCTGCTTTTTATTTTATTTTATTTATTTATTTTTTGAGACGGAATCTCGTTCTGTTACCCAGGTTGGAGTACAGTGTCAAAATCTCGGCTCACTGCAAGCTCCGCCTCACAGGCTCAAGTGATTCTCCTGCCTCAGCCTCCCAAGTAGCTGGGATTACAGGTGCACGCCACCACGTCTGTCTAATTTTTATATTTTTAGTAAAGACGGGGTTTCCCCAACTTGGCCAGGCTGGTCTCAAACTCCGGACCACAGGTGACCCTCCCGCCTCGGCCTCCCAAAGTGCTGGGATTACAGGCATGAGCCACTGCGCCCGGCCCTGAGTGCTCCACTTCCTAAAGGGAGCCACCAAGGAGTTGCCAGCAATCGACTAGAGCCAGACTCTACCCCCAGTGCAGGAAACTAGGACGAGGCAGAATCAGCCCTCATGTTACCACCTGTGAGCATACACATGTGCGTGCATGCGTGCGCACACACATACACGAGCGTGCTATAGGAAAACATCTAGAGTGACGCCACCTTGAAGCATAACCACCATGAGGACTGGTGTCTGACCCCTGCATAACAATGTGTCCTGCAGCAAGGTCTCTAAACAATGCCCATCGTGCAGATGACCCCTCGTAAAGATGCTTATCCAGCCTCCCCAGTGCTCATGAGTCTTGACAACAAAGTCTGAAGACGTGACCAGCTACACGTTTCACCCTAAAAGCTTGCTATATAAAGAACACTTTCTGGAGGGCGGCTGCAGGGATCTGCCATCTCTCAGCTGCCGGAGACACGGCCTCTGTTCCTAAGTCCCCATTAAATGTTTCTTTCTCAGAAACTGGATTTGTCAGCCTCTGTGTTTGGTCTCTTGGCTCCCTTGGTCTTGGGGGCAGGCATGCATAGATCTATCCACCACCAAACACAGGCACATCACCTTCTTCCTCCTCTGACCCTTCCCCCATCCGTGGCTTTATCTACCACTATGTGCCCAGGCCCCGGCATCTGCATCCCAGCAAGTGTGGGGTAGCACTGAGGATGGTGGAGTCTGGGTGGGTGGCGCATGAGGGTCTTTATATTGCTGCCTCTACTTCTGCATGTTTGAATTTTTTCATAATAAAAAGTTTAGGCCAGGCACAGTGGCTCACGCCTGTAATCCCAGAACTTTGGGAGGCCGAGGTGGGTGGATCATGAGGTCAGGAGTTCAAGACCAGTCTGGCCAAGATGGTGAAACCATCGCTCTACTAAAAATACAAAAATTAGCCGGGCGTGCTGGCATGCGCCTGTAATCCCAGCTACTAGGGAGGCTCAGGCAGAGAATTGCTTGAACCTGGGAGGCAGAGGTTGCAGTGAGCCAAGATCGTGCCACTGCACTCCAGCCTGGGCAACAGAGCAAGACTCTGTCTCAAAAAAAAACAGGGTGGGCGCAGAGGTCACACCTGTATTCCCAGCACTTTGGGAGGCTGAGGCGGGTGGATCATGACGTCTGAAGTTAGAGACCAGCCTGACCAACATGGTAAAACCCCGTCTCTACTAAAAATACGGCATGGTGGCGCGTGCCTGTAATTCCAGCTACTCAGGAGGCTGAGGCGGGAGAATCGCTTGAACCTGGAAGGCAGAGGTTGTAGTGAGCCGAGATCACGCCATTGCACTTCAGCCTGGACGACAGAGGGAGATTCCGTCTCAAAAAAAAAAAAAAAAAAAAAGGCCGGGCGCAGTGGCTCGTGCCTGTAATCCCAGCACTTTGGGAGTCCAAGGCGGGTGGATCACGAGGTCAGGAGATTGAGACCATCCTGGCTAACATGGTGAAATCCCGTCCCTACTAAAAAAAATACAAAAAATTAGCTGGGTGTGGTGGCGGGCACCTGTAGTCCCAGCTACTCAGGAGGCTGAGGCAGGAGAATGGCATGAACCCGGGAGGTGGAGTTGCAGTGAGCTGAAATCGTGCCACTGCACGATTCTACCAAATGTGTTTTTCTCCCCTAAGCTTCAGAACTGTTTGTGAACTGCTTATGGGACCACTCTACCTCAACACCTGTATCATGGACTGAATGTCTGTGTGTGTGTCCACCCTCTCATCACCCACTGCAAATTCTTATGTTGAAGCCTTAGGCCCCAGTGTGACGTTATTTGGAGGTGGGGCCTTTGAGAGGTCTTTAGATTTACTTGAGGCCATGAGGGTGGGGCCCCCATGATGGTATTAGCATTCTTAGAAGAAAAGAAAGAGACACCAAAGCATCCTCTCTCTGCCAGGTAAAGACACAGTGAGAAGGTGACCCTCGCCAGATACTGTATCTGCCGGCATCTTGGTCTTGGACTTCCCGGCCCCCAGAACTGTGAGAAATGAATATCTGTGTTCTGGTGTATGACACTGTGTTAGAGCCGCCTGTACTGCCAACCCACACACACTCTGAACTCAGTGAAACCAGCCCGGCCACGCCTTCCTCTGCCAGGTGTTTCCACTTGCGCAGCTCTCACCCTGCCATCCTCATCTCTGCCTTTAGCCATGGCCAGGGTCCAGTCTTCACTTTCTGCCTAGTGGGTAATTCGGATGCCAGGTGGGGGTGCCTTGGCCTCTGCATGGACCCAGCTGAGAAGTGCAGGAAGTCAACACGCCAAAGCAGCTTCAGTAATGGGATGGGAAGGATGGGAGAGTGGCTATAGATTCCTATTCCCAGTTGGACGGACAATTTCGGGAGGCGTTTCGAACCCTTCCCCGAAAGTCCAGGTGGAATCAAGCTCCTGTTCCCACAGCACCCACCTCAATAATGTGCCCTTACCCTGGCTTTCCCTCCTCCCCTGGCCCTGTCTCCACTCTTGCTTCCTAGAACCCCCTCCCAAATAAACTACCTGCACCCAAGTCCCCGCCTTAGACTCTGTTCTCATGGACGCTGCATCAGCTTGCTACGGCTGCCGTAATAAG
The DNA here is from genome assembly GCF_028858775.2 of Pan troglodytes. Taxonomy (NCBI): domain Eukaryota; kingdom Metazoa; phylum Chordata; class Mammalia; order Primates; family Hominidae; genus Pan; species Pan troglodytes. The sequence goes on from NC_086016.1 coordinate 41,129,166, forward strand.
CTCCCACAGACCAGGAAGCTTAAACAACAGAAATGTATCCTTTCACAGTTGTGGAGGCTGAAGTCCAGGATCAAGGGTCAGCAGGGTTGGTTCCTTCTGAGCTTGGAGAGAAGGCTCTGATGTAGGCCTCTCTTCCTGGCTTATGGATGGCATCTCTGTCTTCACACAGTCATCTCACAGCATGTGTTTGTGTCCAATATCCCCCTCCCCCCTTTTTTTTTTTCGAGATGGAGTCTCCAGGCTGGAGTGCAGTGGCGATCTTGGCTCACTGCAACCTCCACCTCTTGGGTTCAAGAGATTCTCCTGCCTCAGTCTCCAGAGTAGCTGTGATTATAGGTGCCCGGCTAATTTTTGCATTTTTAGTAGAGACAGGGTTTCACCATATAGGTCAGGCTGGTCTCAAACTCCTGACCTCAGGTGATCCGCTCACCTCAGCCTCCCCAAGTGCTGGGATTATAGGCGTGAGCCATCGTGCCAGGCCCCAAGCATATTCTTGATCCCTCCCTTTCATCAATTCAGTGGCCACATCTTGACGCTTCCACCACCTAAACCTATCCCCAGTCTATCTGTTTCTCTTTCACTGACATGTCCACAGTTGCAGCCACCATCCCCCTCCACCTGCATGGCTGCAACAGACTCTTTAACTCTTCTCCCCACCATCAGCCCTGCCTGCTCCGGCCTAGCCTCTGTCCTGCAGCCCGTGATGCACTGAAATGCAGACGTGCTCCCAGGACTTGCCCTTGGCTCTGACCACCTGTCTCAACGTTCAGATGTGTGTGCTAAGCTTGGCTGAACACACAGTAGGTGAGCGTTAGCCCCATGACAGTCCTGCGATCCAGAATCTGCCGTTGCAGAGACCTGCGATGCTCACCCCTCCAAGGTTCTGGAATAAAGGACTCTTGGGGAGAAGCAGATAAAAGGTGCCAGAAGCACTTCCAGGCCTCTGACGACACACTACGGACCACGGTGATGGCCTCACCCAGAGACACCTGCAGTTTCCTGTTCCCGTCACCTCAGTGAATTCTCTGTCCATCCGGGGTCTCAGCGAAGGGAAAGACTTGTCCGAGATCATGGCCGGTGACCAGCAGACCTGGGACCTAAACCCCAGGCATTGCCAGGGGCTGAAGCTCTTTCTTCAGCACAGTGGGGACACCACTGTCTGGCCTCTGAGCTGCAGCTCAGCCATTGTAACCCCTGTGACCTGCACATATACATCCAGATGGCCTGCAGGAGCCAAGAAGTCTGGGGCAACCCAAAAGTACAAAAGAAGTGAAACAGCCAGCTCCTGTCTTAACTGATTGACCAACCTTATGACATTCCATTATGACTTGTTCCTGCCCTGCCCCAACTGATCGACCTGGTGACCTTCTTCCGGACAATGAGTATTATGATCTCCCCAACAGGCACCTTGTGACCCCCTCCCCTGGTGACAATAGCTAACCACCTTTCACTGTAACTTTCCACTGCTTACCCCAGTCCTATAAAACTGCCCCACCCCTATCTCCCTTGGCTGACTGTTTTTGGACTCAGCCCACTTGCACCCAAGTGAAATAAACAGCCTTGTTGCTCGCACAAAGTCTGTTGGTGGACGGATGCACTTGACAACCACCAGAAGGAATGATCAAATGCCCAGGAATTTTCTTTTTTTTAAATCATCTTTAATGTATTTTTAGTAATTTTTTTGCCTCATTTACCAGATAAATCATCTAAATAAATAGATGCTATACAGTCTCTTACCAATGTCAGTACAAAAATAAAACCGCGCTCTACATCCACTCTGACTCTCCCAGCACACACACACTCAGCAAAGGCATGTGCTTGGAATCAACTCGTGCCCCCGACCCCTCCCAGATACATTCATTTAGTCTGAACAAAGCTCGAAGCTCATTCTGTGCAAAGGAAGCGCTCTTGTGCTGAGACCTGGTGGCCGCAGCTGGCCACTTAGAAAGCAAAAGCTAAACCACCTCACAGAAGCACAGCGCCTGCCCCCAGAACAAGGGGACAGGAGGAGCTTGGCAACGAGGTCATCACCCGAACAGCAGTGACAGTCCTGCATTCCAGGCGGCCGTGCCAGGGGTGGGGGTACCTCCTCCGCACCCCCCACCACAAAAGGAAAAGTGCCCACAGGTCTCTACATTCAAAGCGGGTGGGGGCTGGCGGAAAGAAAGGCAGGTGGGCAAATGCTTTCTAAACCCTCCCCCCACCCCCAAGAGTACTGGCCTTTTAAGAGGGCTGCGGGGGTGGAGGTCACTGTCTGCCTTGCTCTACTGGGCCACTCTGGGCTGGAAGGAGGCCTGCACGGCCACAGCCATAGGTGACCTCATAGAGGTCACCTGTCCTGGAGGATGGTCCTAACGGCCCACAGCCTTTTCCCCCAGGGAGCTGGCTCACTACAGCCCATGAGCCACCTGGCTGCCCTGAGCTGGGCACCTCAGGCCCACCTGTCCCAGGTCACACCCCTGGAGTTCAGCTCTCCCTGAGCCACGGAGTTCCCCATGGGCCATAAAGGGCTGAGTAAGAGGAAAGATGTGTCCTGCTGCTGCAGACAAAAGCAACTGCAGCACCCACACAGAAAGCCCCGTGAATCCACAGACCCACAGATTGCGCAAATAGTTCTTTGAAAGTGACCAGGAAGCAGGAAAAAGGTCCCATGTCCCCTGGGGGATGGGGAGCGTGACTTCTGCTGGAAGCTGCCAGCCATGTTCCAAAGTCATGGGCCAAAACATTCAACTAGAGACCCCCCACAACCCTCTATCATCTTTACCTCCGCTGGGCACCCCTCTCCTGGAAGAGTTCCCTCTGAACCCCAAGCTTCCCCTTCCCCTCCACAGGGCTCCACAGCTGGAGATGGGTGGTGATTCCTGCCGCTCCTTGTCCAGACCCACCCCACTTATTCCTCTAGATTCCATTCCCTGGGCTGGAGGTGAATCAGGTCATCCCGGAGGGGACTGTCCCCCAATGGAAGCACTGAATTGACCGTGGACAACTAAAGATCGAGGAGGAAGGAAAGAGAGACTCAGGGATCTGGGAAGCCTGTCAACAGAGCACCCCATGCAGAAAGGGCTGCAGGCTGTCTTTGGTTTGGGAACCAGGGAAGAAGGGATTTGGGGAAAGAATCACCCTCTCCTTGCCTCAGTAGACTCTGTGACTTCCTGAGGACACAGAGCAGAGCTGCGAGGAGGGAGGGCAGGTCTCAAACTTGCCGGCCGCACTCCACTCTTGGTGTGTGTTACCCTGACTCTGACAGCCAAGGAAAGACAGGGGAGCCGGCCTTTTCCATGCTCCCCTCGGGCCCCCCAATCTGTTTTTGTCTCCCCTACAGGACTGGAAGAGAGGGAGAAGTCACTCCTCACTGGCAGGGAAGCCACTGGCCCCCAGGACACCTTGTACAAACCAGAAAACAAGTGCACCTTGCCAGGGGTGGGCTGGGGCAAAGCCTGCCCATCACACAGCACAGCCTGACCTCAGAGAGGCACGGCAGAGGTCCCTCCACAGGAATACAGCTCAGCCCCAGCTGTGGCATTTAGGTTGGATGGGGAGGGGATGCAGAATGGAAGGAGGAAGGGGCTTAGGAGTCAAGGGCTGCCCTGAGAACGTGGTGGGACACTCCCTCCCTCCCTGACTGCCCACACCTGGGTTGGCTGAGTTGGAGGGGAGGGCAGAAAAAGAGGGGAATTGGAAGGGCTGAAAAGTCACCTGAGTCAGAAAGAACAAGAACCCCTCGCGGGAGGAAGGACAGGGTCCAGATGTCTCAAAGCCTGTGCTGATACATCACACAACTTAGCAGACGCCTGCACACCCGCAGCCTGGCCCGGTGCAGCTGAGAAACCACATCTGTATGCCTGGAGCATGGGGTGCCATCGCACCTGTGCCAGACCCCTGCCCTCCGCTGAAAGCCGCAAGCAGGTAGCAAGGTGCATGCAAGGTGGGGTGAGTGCAGGTGTGCTGGTGAGGTCTTTTGTGCTGTGAATCACCCCACGTTCGCCTGGCCAGGGTTTCTAACCCAGGTTCGCAAGGCCCGTGTGGACACGTCTGCAGACACACATGCTTTCACGGGGCACATGGGAACGTACACGCGAAGGGTAATGCGTGCACACCTGTGCAGCCGGGTGTGCATGAGCGTTTCTGCACAGGCCAGGTGATGAGGGGAGGGCAGGGCTCTCAGCAGAAGGGTCTCAGCGGCGCCTCCTCCCTGGGAAGGATAGAAGCCTCTATGAAGGGGAAGGGACTCACCCCAAGTAACCTCAACCCTTCCTCCTGCCCCTTCCTCCCGCCCCACTCACTTTTGGTCAAAACCAGCCTCCACAGCCCACCGCAAAGCCAGAGAGGAGAGTTCAAGGTAAAGACCCAATTGAAACAAGAGAAAAGGGGGAAACCAGCCAACCAGGCTGGGGTGGCCACTCAAGGGAGAGGGTTTGGGCCTTCCAATGCTCCTTTAACTCCCAGAACCAGCTGCTGCGTCACTAGAGGAGAGTGATAATGGTGGTGTCCCCGGCAGGTGATCCTGTCCCCATCCTGCCCTGGAGGTGGTACCCCCACTCCCAGAGCAACTCTCTCCATCCCCAGCCTGAGGCCTCGTGGTAAACATCCCTCAGAGAAAGGGCAGGTGGTGGGAGAGTAGTGGGATCTTCTCCCCTTTTGCTGCTCGGTATTTTTTTAAATAAAATAATTACCCCGCCCCCAACCCATTCCTATCTCTGGAAGTCCCACCCCAAGCCCAAAAGAAAACAGTTTAAGAAAAGTAAAAACGGTGATTCAGAACTTCCCACTGCGGTCTCGGAAGAAGCCCTCAGCTGCCTGGGCCTCGCGGAAGGTGACGGTGATGGAGTTGGCGGTGATGTCGGTCACGGTCACCTCACTTGAGGGGAGCGCAGGTGTCCAGGGAGGGGGCCCCTCGGCCAGGTCGGCATCTGCTGCAGCGTCAGACACACAGATGGGGGCAGCGTTGACAAGGTGGGAAGCCATGCAGACCACCCAACCCCACCCCAACTCCAGCTCCTCCTCTCTGTGTCTTCAGTCAGCTCAGGGCCTCACACAGGGCTGGACACTTGGGAGGAGGGCACTGGGTGCATCCTCCCCGCCTAGACAAGAGCTCAGCCAGAGTGGGACGACAGGAGGAGCCCTGGGCTAGTGCTGGGCCCTGAGCCCAGACCCGACTGGCCCCACAAAGCACTACAGGCCCTCTTTGGACATTGAACCAGCTGGACCTTATGACCCATAGGGCCCTTTCCAGCTCTGAGGGTCTCTGGGCTGGGGCCGCCTTACCCTCCTCTTCAGGGGGCTGCGCAGCAGGCTCCCACTCGCCGGCCGCCTGCAGGACGTCTGGGGCCGGTGGCTCCTGCAGGAAGAGCTCCCGTCGATGGCTGTGGCTCTCCAGGTTGGGCCCGCGGGGCGGGAACTTCTTTCGCGAGAGCCGCAGGTACTTGTGGGCCTTTCGGGGCTTGCGGAGCGGGAAGGGCAGGGTGGGCACCAAGGGGCCCTTGTCCACCAGCTCAGGTGCCCCCGCCTTGACCACCCCCTCAGGGCTCCCGCTGCCGAGTGGGCACGTCAGGGAGAAGCAGAGCTTCTCCTTGCCCTTGGCCTTGTGGGAGCTCCGCAGGTCCATGCTGTACAGCCGCTGCAGGGGCAAGCCAGGGCAGCGCGGGTCAGCCCCGCCCTCCCACCCGCCACACCTTTGCTCATGCTGTTCCTCCCACCCGGAATGCCCTTCCCATGCCACGTCTACCCACTCAACTCCTTCCCATGCCACGGCTGGCCATCACCCCACCCCAGCCTAGCCCAGAGAGTGCGCCCTGGGCAACCCCAGGGTCTGCCAGCTCAGCCCTGCCTCTGGGCCCCATAGAGCACTCGCATCCCAGCGTTTACTCCTTTGATACCCAGCAGAGAAGCATACAAGAAGGACAAATTGAAAACTGGCCAAGAGAAACAAATCTGGATGCATTAAAGAGTTAGCCTTCGTTTTAGGAAAGGCATCTTTGCTTGCCAGAGCACCTCCAAAACTGACACTGCCAGCTCACCCGGGAGATGGTGCAGGCAGAGGGCCAAGGTGTGCTCTTGGAGTTGCTTGGGGCAAAGCCAGGCCAGCAGCACACACAGCCCCGGATGCCCAAGCTACCCAGCCAAAGGGACAGGGCTCCACCTGGCCTGCAGATGCACCCCGACCCCTCCAGGGGGCTCCTGGGCTCTGTGATTGCAGCCTGCTCTGCTGATTGCCCGCGACACATCTGGAGCTGGAGGGCAAGTCCGTCCACCCCTGGAGTTTGTAATGTCGGGATTTATCTTATTTACTTGGGGAGAATTTACATGAATCTACAAAAGATTCATGGTGCCAAGATGTTGGGAGACTCTGGATCACTGGGACAGTACCTTCTCCTGCCACCTGCTACCAGAGGTCAGGAGCTCCCAGGAAGATAGTGCAGCCATCAGATGGGACCTGTGAGGTCAAACACCTCCAAGCTGAGGGAAGGGATGACACACGCAGGTCCCACTCACAGTCGTGCCTGTTAACGGCATCACATGTCCCCAGGCGCCGGCTGCTGCAGTGATGGGAGGAGGGCTGAACTGGGAGGGGACTGGGAAAATACTGCAGTGGCTGGGAGGCACGTCTGGTAGGCAGCTGACTCAAAACCCACTCCTTCCAGCGGGCTCACAGGCCATCAGAAGCCTAGTAGGGGCCAGGCACAGTGGCTCACGCCTGTAATCCCAACACTTTAGGAGGCCGAGGCAGCTGGATCACCTGAGGTCAGGAGTTCAAGACCAGCCTGGCCAACATGGCGAAACCCCATCTCTACTAAAAATACAAAAATTAGCCAGGCGTGGTGGCAGGCGCCTGTAATCCCAGCTACTTGGGAGGCTAAGCCAGGACAATCATTTGAACCCAGAAGGCAGAGGTTGCAGTGAGCAGAGATCGCACCACTGTATTCCAGCCTGGGCGACAGAGCGAGACTCTGTCTGGGAAAAAAAAAAAAAAAAAAAAAGAAGCCCAGTACATTCTACCATTCTGCAAGGCAGGTTCTTCTACGTCCTTGGCAACCTCATCACGAGAGAACTACAGCTACTAAAGGGACGCGGGTGCCAACAGTCAGGTCCTGGGTAAGCTACCGGCCTCCCTGGGCCTCAGTTTCTTTCTCAGCGAAACAATGAAGAGACTGTAGGAGCCAGCCTCCGAGGAGGGCCCCAACCACACCCACCTCCCGGAATTCACACCTATGCGCCGTCCATTCCCACACCCAGTGCTGTGTTGTGTGACTTCCCAGGCTAGGGCATAAAAGATACTGTGGCTTCTTCCCTGCTCTCTCTCTCAGGTCACCCACTCTGGGAAGCTGGTGGCTGCACTGTAAAGACACTCAAGCAACCCTCTGGAGAGGTCCACATGGTGAGGACCAGTCCCTGTCAATGCCCAGCCCTGACTCACTGGCACGTGAGCAGCCCCCTCGGAGGCAGATCCCACAGCCCTGGTCGAGACTGCAGATGACTGCAGCCCAGCCAACACCTTGACTGCAGCCCAGACTAGAACCACTGAAGAACCAGCTAGCACACTTCCAAATTCCTGACCCCCAGAAGCCATGGGAAATAATCAATGTTTATTGCTTTGAGTTGCCATGTTAGAGGGGAAGAGATAACGAACACACCTGCCCTGTAGGCTTAGTATGTGGATGGAGTATATTCATCTGTGAGGCACACTGGGCAGGCAGCCTGGCACACAGACGTCCGGGAGATGTTACTTCCCTTCCTAGGCTCAATTCATGCCAAACCCAATGGAACATGCCCACTGCATGAAGGGAGGCCCACCCCCTCTGGCGAAAGCCTCCATGGGCTATAATCAGGAGTGGCCAAGGACGCTTGACATGGACCACATACAAGTGGACCAAGAATCCTGACTTTCTGGCTTCCAATATCCTGCCTGGTGGGTCTTATTACATTAAGGAGAGCGGGTATTCTCTTCATACCCATTTTACAGGTGAAGAGGCTTACCTACAACCACACACAGGCAGAGAATTCCTTATCCGAAATGCTTGGAACCGGAAGTGTTTCAGACTTCGAATTTTTTTAGGATTTTGGAATATTTGCATTATATATACTAGCTGAGCATCCCCAATCCAAAAATCTGAAATTTAGACTGCTCCAATGAGCACTTCCTTTGAACATCATTTTGGTGCTCAAAACGTTTTGGATTCTGGAGCATTTCAGATCTTGTTTTTCTTGTTGGGGTGGGGGGGGCGTGGCAGGGGACGGAGTTTCACTCTTATCACCCAGGCTGGAGTGCAATGGTATGATCTTGGCTCCCTGCAACCTCCACCTCCTGGGCTCAAGTGACTGTCCTGTCTCAGCCCCCTGAGTAGCTGGGATTACAGGTGCCCGCCACCATCCCCAGCTAATTTTTGTATTTTTAGTAGAGACAGGTTTTCACCATGTTGGCCAGGCTGGTTTTGAACTTCTGACCTCAGGTGATCCACCCACCTCGGCCTCCCAAAGTGTTGGGATTACAGGCGTGAGCCACCGCACATGGCAGCATTTTGGATTTTGGATCAGGGAGACTCAACCTGTGACTGCACTGCTCCAAGATCCATGTCCCTGTCACTGCAAAGCACTGAGGTCAGGAAAGGCCCCCAAGACCTACGACGTGGGTACTCCGGGATGCTGCAGAGACTTGGGTCCCCAGCTGACTGAAGGCTGGAACAGGAGGCCCACTCAAAAATGACACACTTCTAGGGGTCTGACATTCCAAGGCTGTAGTTCTACAATTCTAAGATTCTGTTTCTGGCCGGGCGCGGTGGCTCACGCCTGTAATCCCAGCACTTTGGGAGGCCAAGGCGGGCGGATCATGAGGTCAGGAGATCGAGATCATCCTGGCCAACATGGTGAAACCCCGTCTCTGCTAAAAATACAAAAATTTAGCCAGGCGTGGTGGCGGGCGCCTGTAGTCCCAGCTACTCGGGAGGCTGAGGCAGGAGAATGGCGTGAACCCGGGAGGTGGAGCTTGCAGTGAGCCGAGATCGTGCGCCACTGCACTCCAGCCTGAGCGACAGAGCGAGACTCCGTCTCAAAAAAAAAAAAAAAAAAAAAAAGATTCTGTTTCTTAGATTCTGAAACTCCAGCCTCTCATGTTTCCTCAATTCTCAAGTTTATGTTTCTGAGATTCTCAATGATAATTTTGTGTTTAGGGATTCTGAGCATCGAAAGGCTCAAAGCTTTCAGGGCTTCCTTACAGCAAGATTCTAAGCTTTGAGAATTCTAGGATTCCACTGGCCATATGCCTACTCCCCCTCCCAGGTGGCACCGCCCACCCAGGCTGTCTTCCCCGGGCACCAGCCCCACACGCAGGCTTTTCCCAATTCCTCCCATCAAAACTTACCCAAGTGCCCCACCCCACAGTGCCCTGGGTGGTACAGGGGAGGGGACACAGATCAGCTCAATCAGCCAGTGCAAATGCACCAAGGGGCAGAGGGGGACTTAGGGTTGGGCAGGGGGAGAAAGGAGGCACAAAGGCAGGCTGGTTACCTGCAGCAGAAGCCGCTTGGGTTTCGGACCTCTCTTCCTATACCCCGATGCTCGGTCTCTCTCCTCCCTGGGGTGTGAAGCAGGTGGCAGAAGAAAAGGAAACACTGGTGACATCTAAGGGAAGGGAAGGCATCCGCTTCGCCCGCCCTCTGCTGTCTGTCAGGGAGGGGACACTCCCCACAGGCCTGCCCACCAATCCTCCCCATTGCCTGGCTGGGGCCATAACAACGGGGTCAGATGTTCAACTCCCAGGGCCAAGGTCTTCCCATCTGACAAACGTGGAGGGCAACTGCTGAGGGGGGACTTGCAGCATCTCCAAAAACAGTGGGTCCTTACGGGGCTCCAGGGCCATGTGTGGGCTCTGCTCTACGTGCTCCTAAGGACCCCCTAAAAACGTGGCTCAGTTTTTCCTCCTAGGGGAGTGATACAGAAGCCTGTCAATCCAATTTACCTTGAATGTCCCAGGAGAGCTGATGGGAATGGCTAGTCCCTCTGCAAGTAAAGCTCTGCACAGACTCCCCCGAATTTGGGATCTCTGTGAACCTGGGAGAGCGGACCGGCTCCTACCCTGTCTGTCCCATCTTGTCGGGGGACAGGATGAAAACCAGCCTGTTCTGAGTGCCCAGCAGATGCCTTCCCATGTATCAAAAACACAAAGCACAACTCAGGCCGGGTGCGGTGGCTCACGCCTGTAATCCCAGCAATTTGGGAGGCTGAGGTGGGTGGATCACTTAAGCTCAGGAGTTTGAGACCAGCCTGGGTGACATGGCAAAACCCCATTTACCAGCCAGGCACGGTGGCTCACGCCCGTAATCCCAGCACTTTGGGAGGCTGAGGCAGGCAGATTACGAGGTCAGGAGATCGAGACCATCCAGGCTAACACAGTGAAACCCTGTCTCTACTAAAAATACAAAAAAATTAGCCGGGCGTGGTGGCGGGCGCCTGTAGTCCCAGCTACTCGGGAGGCTGAGGCAGGAGAATGGCGTGAACCTGGGAGGCGGAGCTTGCAGTGAGCCGAGATCGCGCCACTGCACTCCAGAGCCTGGGCAACAGAGCGAGACTCCATCTCAAAAAAAAAAAAAAAAAAGAAAGAAAAAGAAAAAACAAACAAACAAAAAACCCCATTTACCAAAAATACAAAAATTAGCTGGGCACGGTGGCATACACCTGTAGTCCCAACTATTCAGGAGGCTGAGGCAGGAGAATTGCTTGAGCCTGGGAGGCAGAGGTTGTAGTGAGCCAAGATCGCACCACTGCACTCCAGCCTGGGAGACAGGGTGAGACCCTGTCTCAAAAAAACAAACAAACAAAAGCACAACTTGACAATGCCACGAAGCTACACATGACACATAAGACAACACAACCAGAGACTCCAAACAACTGCTGAAAGTAATGGGGAGATTCAGTCATTTCATCCTGCCTCCCACTTCAGTTCTCTCCATCCACACTCTCTGCAGCCCCCAGTACAGAGGCCACGTGGACAACAGAAAGAATGTGGAGGCCTCGTGTGACCTTGGGCCAGGCTCTTACTCTGAGCTTAGCACATACCAATGAACCCCACGGCATCTATTGCAAATGTCTGACCATCCACTGAGCATCCATCCCCAGCAGGACACCAACGGACCAAAGGGAAAGGGCCCCTGGTGGAGGACTAGAATCCGGGCCTTTGATACCTGTCCACTGCTCTCCTTACCACGCTCCATGGGATTCCCAAGTGTCGCACCCTGTTGGACCAAGGCCCCACCACACACCTGGGAGGCAGAAAGAAACCCTGGGATGGGGACACCCTGATTTTAAAAGGAAAGAACAATAAAATTTGTCTTTTGAATCCATGGCAGGAAATCTCCTGGAGAAGGAGCCAGAAGAACCCAGCAGCGAGGGGCAGTGGAAAAGCCCCCACCTGGAGGTGGCAGCCCTGGCCAGGTCCTTGCTCTGAGGCTCCAGGTAAGAGCCTCAGTTTCCTTCTCTGTCAAACAAAACCCTCATTCCTGCCTCAGGAGGTTGTCATAGGGGCCAAATACAAATGATTTTGTGAAATGGTCCCAAGCCGCACAAGGCAGGCGGGCTGGGAGAGGCAGGGAACCTGGGCTGCCTGCTGGTGGGGAGGGCGGCCAGAGAGGGCACACGGAACTGTTAGGGTGTGCTCAGCTTCCCTGAGGGGCCCTGGCAGAGGTGGGAGACTGACTTTGCCTGGGCCACTTGGACAGGAGGTGGCAGGGGGACAGGCCAGAACTCAGAAATCCCGGCCCCAAAGCCCACGCTCCTGCCCAGCCTTCCTTGAGCTTCGTCAGACACTCCTTCCTGCCCTAAGAGGTCCTCTAGAGACACCGTCTCTGATCTGTCACCCCCGCACAACTGGCAGTGCCGCCTCCTAGCACACAGGGCATCTTTGTGAAGCATTTTAACATTCTTCACTGGAACAGAAACCTCTTACGGCCCCTCTGAGGTTTCACCCTGGGAAATCGGTGTGTTCTTCAGGGTGGCCCATTTGACAGCAGAGAGACTGAGGCCCGGGTGGGTAAAGGAAGTGACCGAAATCACCCAACAACAGGAAAGGGCCCCAGGGTCCTCAGCTGCCCTGGGACTCAGTGCCCACCATTTTCACCCAGCTGCAGGCTGGGCTGGCCTGCACCATCGGACACCCCTACCCTGCCCCAACAACCCCTGCCAAGCCAGCAGCAGGCTCCTGGGAAGCCTCTGAGCCGGCCCTAAGCCCCACCCGGCGGTGCCGAGGACACCGTACTTCTCCTCGTAGGCCATGACGAGGCGGGGGTCCAAGATGTGCTCTTCTGGCTCCCACGTGCTGTACCTGGGGAGAGGAATGAAAGGTCAGAGTCGGGGCTGGGTGCAGTGGCTCACACCTGTAATCTCAGCACTTTGGGAGGCCGAGGCGGGCAGATCACCTGAGGTCAGGAGTTCAAGACCAGCCTGGCCAACATGGCAAAACCCCATCTCTACTAAAAATACAAAAATTAGCCAGGCGTGGTGGTGCATGCCTGTAATCCCAGCTACTCGGGAGGCTGAGACAGGAGAATTGCTTGAACCCAAGAGGCAGACGTTGCAGTGAGCCAAGATGACACCATTGCACTCCAGCCTGGGTGACAGAGTAAGACTCTGTCTAAAAAAAAAAAAAAAAGGTCAGAGCCATCACTACTACTGGGCAGGTGCACCAGCAGAGGCCACTGCTGCTGACCCAGGGCCCACTGCAAGTGTGCCTTCACCCTGTCCTGGTAAGGTGTCATTGTCACCTACTTCAAGGACAGACCCAGCCTGGGCCTCCTGAGGGCTCCAGCGACACCAGAACTGCCCTCGTTCATATCACTCTACAATGTGACTGGGTCCAACTCCTCGTTAGACTCCACGATCACTAGAGACCCTCGGGTGCCAGGAGGAGAGAGGGCACCTGTAAGCCCCACACCAGGCAAGAGAGAGTGAAAAGGAGCCAGGGCTCTGGGGACACGCTCACGGCCTGGGTTCAAGTCCAGCTCTGCCCCTAGCTAGCTATGCGACCTTGAGCAACTTCCTGAACAGCTCTGTGCCTCAACGTCCCCCTCTGTAAAGGACTCTTGTGCTGATGAGATGTGTCTTCCAAGTGTTTAGAGGGTGTTACAAGAGTAACAGCGTGCCTGATGTGTCGTCAGTGCACTGTGTTTGCTGCTGTTGCTGTTCCTCCCCGCCCTCCAAACCCCATCCCCACCCCCAGCATAGTCTCCCTCTTCAGTGCACCTCACCCAGGCCACAGCCAGGTCTGAAGTTCCCTTGTCTCTGGGCCTGGTACACAGCAGGTATTTGGTAAGTGTCTAGTGGCTGAATGGTTCAGCAGGCCTAGTACAGGCCCCCGGGTAATGCTACAGGGGATCTTCTACCCTCGCCACCCAGCCAGGGAGCACCCTCCTGCTGGGGCAGACCCTGTGATGTCAGCGCAGCGGCTCCAGAGCTCACCTATCTGTGGAACCACCGTGGTGACACCCACCACGCCCTCGTTCCACTAGCACTCCTGTTTACTTCGTATCTGCCTTTAGAGCAGCTTTTTTGGTTTAAATTATTTTAAAAGCAAACTATGACTTCCATAAATGGAAAAACCAGTATCACTCACCATCGACGCAAACATAAAAACTTTTCCATTAAAAACAATATATGTACAGTCAAGTGCCTAATAACATTTCTGTCCGTGACGGCCTGCGCATGTGATGGTGGACCCATAAAATTACAACGGAACTGAAAAATTCCTGTCATCTAGTGACGTCTTGATGATCCTGACCCTGTGTAGGCCTAGGCCAATGTGTGTGTTTGTGTCTTAGGTTTCAAAAACAAAGCTTTAAGGCCAGTGTCTTAGGTTTTAAAAACAAAGCTTTAAGGCTGGGCACAGTGGCTCACGCCTGTAATTCCAGCACTTTGGGTGGCCAGATCACTTGAGGTCAGGAGTTTGAGACAAGCCTGGCCAACGTGGAGAAACCCCATCTCTACTAAAAATACAAAAATTAGCCAGACATGCTGGCGGGCGCCTGTAATCCCAGCTACTCGGGAGGCTGAGGTGGGAGAATCGCTTGAACCTGGGAGGCAGAGGTTGCAGTGAGCCGAGATCGTACCACTGCACTCCATCCTGGACGGCAGAGCAAGACTCCAGCTCAAAAACAATGAAAATAAAAATATAAATTTTATTTTAAAATTAAAAAAAAACTTTAAAAGTAAAATAAACTTTTTTTAAATAGAAGAAAGCTTATAGAATATAAAACAAATATTTTGTACAGCCATACATGTTTATGTTTTAAGCTAAGTGTTACTACAAAAAGAGACAAAAAGTTTTAAAAAGTTAAGTTTATAAAGTAAGAAAGTTACTATAAGCTCAGGTTAATTTATTACTGAAGAAAAATATTTCTGTATAAATTAGTGTAGCCTAAGTGTTCAATGTGAAAAATATTTCTGCATAAGTTAGTGTAGCGTAAGTGTACAATGTTGACAATAGACCAGGTCTTCACATTCCACTCATCGACAGTGAGTGACATGTGTCTGGGTGACAGAGCAACTTCCAGCCCCGCAATCTCTGTGCCTGGGAAGTGCTCTAGAAGGTGTCCCAACTTTTATCTTTTACACTGTATTCTTACTGCACCTTTTCTACGTTTGGATGTATTCAGTAGTCACACGCTGTGCATGCTTGTAGCCTGGGAGCAGCAGACTCTATTACACAGCCCAGGCGTGCAGTGGGTTGTACCATCTAGGTGTGGCTAAGGTCACTCTGATGTTCGTACAATGAAATCACCTAACAATGCATTTCTCAGAATGTATCCTTGTCATTAACCGACGTGTGACTGTGTATAAAACATACAGACAAAAGCAAAGCGATGCCCTATGGCCCTGGCCAGAGGCTCTGCTAGGTAAGGCGGAAGGCAATGGGCGTTAGCGAGGAGTTAAAAGGCAGAAAGAGCCTGGGAGAGCCCCTGCCCTGCCGCCTCCCAATCCCTAGAGCTGAGGCCTCTACCTGACAGTATCCCGGGAACTACCTAACGCTAGTTCAGTCCCAAAATGCTGCCCAACGACAGAATGCTCGCCTCCTTGCTTCCTCTAACACTCTGGCACACCCACTTGGTGTCGGGCCTCTGTGGGCTCGCAGTGAAGCCCTGAGCCTGGGCTGCCCCTTCCCATGTGCCCCCTGCCAGCCGGCCCTCCCTCCCTTTGGGTGCCCCATCCCTCCAGTCAACTCCTAGCCGACCCTTAAGAGTCAGGTATTTGTAGCCTTCCCTGACATCCCTCCCAGGCTGTCCCACTGCCAGCTGGACGAGCCTGCCCCTCCTCCACCCTCCTTACAGCTATACCTAGCCTTGGCCATAATCACTAATGGACCAGGAAACACCCTGGCGGGCAGAGCCACCGCAAAGTGGCCCGCTCAGGCCCGCCCGGGGCTCTGGGAAGGGCTGGGGAGCCCCTGCAGAATGCCGAAAGCGAAACTACAGCAGAAGCCACCAGAGGCTGGCAGACACTCTAACCCTTCCTCCCCCCGGAAAAGGCTGAATCTCCTCACTCTAACTGGTAGGAAGGGGAATTTCGTGCTCCTCTCTCCACAGCGTGCTCCTCCGCACCGCCCTGCCCATTGCTTGCTGATGTCCCTGCTGTGTGGATCCTGGCAGGTCCCAACCCTTCTCTGAACTTCAGTTTCCTCATCTCAAGAATAATGACCACTACAGTAACAGCAGGTGTGCGGCCGGGACCGCCAGGACCGCACCCATCCTCAAAAGGCGCTGGCGAGGTAGGTGCTTAGTTCTTACCCCCATTTTACAGATGGAGAAACTGAGACACGGAGGTTGGGCAGCCAGCCCAGCGTCACTGAGCCAGTCAGTGGCCGGCCCGTGTTGGCTCTCGGCCACACTCCGCCTTCAGGCTCCTCCCAGGCCACCGCGTCTGGGACCCCCGACTGTGCAGCCCGCGGGAGGGGGCGTCGCCCCCCCTCCGGTCCTCAGTGTCCCACGGCAGGGCGCGGCGCACAGTGAGCGCCCCGAAAGGGTCGGCTGGATGCAGAACGGGTGGTTGCCGGCCCGGGCAGCTGGGTCTGAGATAACAGGGTCGCACTTGGCTGCCGAGTGCAGCCCCAAGTGGGGGGAAGGGGCGGCACCAGCGTCTTAATTGTTTGGACCCAGCCGGTAAGGAGGACGCCGCGCCGCACCGCGCCGCGCCCTCCGCAGTGCAGGAGCCCAGAGGCGCCAAGGGGAACGCGCTTCCGAAGAGCCGGGCGCTGGCAACCCAGGAGCGCGCCACTAGCGTGGGCGCCGCGGATCGAAGGGATTAGACCCCACGATCATCGGAGACCCTCGGGTGCCTGGAGGAAAGCGGGCTCCCGCAAGTCCCAGGACACCCTTCCCACACCAGGGGAGGGAGAGTGGAAAGGAGCCAGGGCTCTGGGGACACGCTCGTTGCCTGGGCTGCGCGGACCGCGGCGTGGACACCGGGGGACTGCGGGGGTCTGCACTGGGCTCGCGGCGCCGGCGGGGCGGGAACCGATCACCCCGTGGGAGGGGGCGGAGCGCCCAGGCCCCGCCCCCGCCGGCCGCGCGCACGCACGCACGGGGAGAGGCGCGCGCCGGGATTACCGGCAAACCGAGGGGGCGGGGGCGGGGAAGGGACGGCGCGCGCCGGCTCCGAGATAAACACGGCCACGTGACCTCCCCGCCCCGCCCCACGGCCGGGTAAACAAGCCCCGGCCGCCCAGCCAGAGCCCCGCCGCGCAGGGCTCGCCCTGCTGCGGTCAGGGCACGCAGTGGGAAGGGGCGCAGCGGGTGCAGGACCCCCGCCGGCCTTTCCCGGGGGGCCGGGGGAAGCGGGGTTTGGAGGCGCTGCTGAGCTGTGACGCAGGCGGCCTTGGGGCAGGTGGAACCACCCGGAACCCTGCAGAGCCAGGCCAACCCCCAAGCCCCAGTCCCCACTCCGATTTAAAGCTGCTGCACAGGAGACACAGCACGGGCTCTGGTCCAGACTGCGGGGTGCGGCCTCGTTCAGGAGACGCCACCGCTCTGGGGCCTCATCCTAAAGTGGGCCCACCAGTAACCCCAGTCGTATAGGGCTGTAGTGAAGATTAGATGTGTTAAGCCACGGAAAGCATTTCGATCAGTGTGGTACACAGTGAAGGCAAATAAGCCTGAGTTAAATCAATGAAAAGCCCAGGGAGCGTAAAAGTCTGCGGCTCCTAACTCCAGTCTCCCCAGCCTGGGTGGAGACAGCTCCCACTCTGCCCCTGGCAGGGTGTTAATGAATCTTGTCTTGTCTCAGGCAATCTTCAGCAGGGCCCTGTGAAGTTAGGGCCTCATTTTTATAGGTGGGGAAAGTGAGGCACAGAGAGGTTGAGGGCTTTGCCCTGGGTCACATAGCTGTAAACCTTCAGAGGCGGAAAGCCTCAGCACTTCTCACTGAACTGGCCAAAAGGCCAGCAGGCAAGAGTCCTAGTCATCTCTAGTGGAGTTGCCTGTGTATCAGGCGCCCGTAGTTCACATCTGCCCAGCTCTATGACCCTGGGCAAGGCCTCATTTGCCGTAGGCTTCTGTCTCTCCATCTGTAAAATGGGTTGCTATGAGTGGTTCAAAGAGTCAATGCCTGATTCATAATAGGGGCTTATTGACAGCCTGGCCATGGCTGTGACCACTGACATCATTCCTAAAACTCCATAGGGCCACTCCTTCCAAAACGATGGAGAACCATTCACAAGTGGGGAAGAGAGGAAGTCATTCTGGAAGGGGGAACAGCAGGGCCCTGGACAGGCTGAAATGTTATCTGGAGGCCTCAGGCACAGCTGGCACCTGTACCTGATAATGTCACATTCCCTGTCCCGGGCCCCGAGCCCCTCCCTGTGCCATTTGCTGTGCTTTCCAGAAGAAGCAAGAGAGCCCCACTGCCACACTTGTTTGCTGGGGAGATAAAACAGGCAAGGCATGTAGTGGTTTAGCCTAGGCCTGGCACAAAGTGTCCACTTTTTTTTTTTTTTTTTTTTTTGTGGGGGACGGCATCTCACTGTGTTGCCCAGGCTGGAGTGCAGTGGCACGATTCTCCTGTCTCAGCCTCCCAAGTAGCTGGGATTACAGGCGCACATCACCATGCCTGGCTAATTTTTTATGCTTTTGGTAGAGACGGGGTTTTTGCCATGTTGGCCAGGCTGGTCTGGAACTCCTGACCTCAAGTGATCCGCCCACCTCAGTCTCCCAAAATGCTGGGATTACGGGCATGAACCACCATGCCCATCCCAGAGTGTCCACTTAAATCATGGTTCCTGTTACTGTTACTGAGAAGAATGTAAGTCTCCCCACCTACAGGGCAGATGCTGAGCAGGAGAATGACTACCCCGCCCAGGCCGGCACTGCCCAGCCAAGGCTCCCAGGCCTGGAGGACACAGCCTGCCTAACTCCCCACCCCCCACCCTCTTTCTCAGCTTTTTCTCCAAGCAGGGCCCCCGAGGAGGGGAAGACAGAGCTGGCTCCCCTGCTTCTCCCCCAGAGTGAACCTCTGTTTCCCCCAAGTGAGGTGGGGATGGTTAGCAGCCATACCTGCCTCACTCCCAGACCGTGGTGGCACTGTGGATGGCATGAAGTGGGCACCACAGTGCATGGGGTTGGCAGTTATATTTTTTTAAGGACCAACCCTCTCTGGGCCTCAGTTTCCCCATCTGAAAAATCAGAGGACTGGCCTAAATGATTTCTAAGGATACTTTGCACTCCTGAGAAGAAGGGAATCCCTTAGGTCCCTTTCCTGACTGGGGAAAACAAAAAGTACAGCTAGGCTATCTATCTAACTTAATCTTAAAACCAAATGTTTACTAAAGCACTTGGACTGGGCTGAACATGCATTCGCTCAATTACATCCACCCTCTCACCCTCACAGTAGCCTGCAAAGGAGGCTTCACCATCTCAACTCGAAGACGAGGAAGCAGAGACCCAGCCATGGTGGGCCCCTGTCCCAGGGCTCATGCCTGTCGGGTGGGCAGCCAGGCCTAGAACCCAGGACCAAAGTGGAGGGGGGTGAGAAGAGGCAGCCATGAGGGCCCATCTGGTGGCCTCAGCATGTTAAGAAACAAATGGGTCCCCAGGCTAGGGGCACAGCGCAACAGAAGCATCGAGGGCCTCTGCTCTGGGAGCCTCCTTCCTTCCCTCCTGACGAGCTGCAGTGGGCAGATGGATTCACATCCAGGATCAATCAAAGTGGGGGAAGGAACTTTTCATTCATAACGGCCTCTGTTTACAGAAGAGAATCTTCCAAAGAGTGGAGTCTCCAGAGGAGGAAAAATAGCCAATAGTGTCCTGAAGGCTAACAGCTGGTGGCCACAGCTTCCTGGTGCGAAGCGAGAGAGGCAGGGGTGTGCGCGCCCAGGGAGGCGGTGCTCCTGCTGCCCACTCTGGGCATCGTCACTCCCTTTACTGCCCCCTTCACTCAGGCTGGAAGCCCACCTTCTAGCAGCTGGGTGTGGCGGGGGAGGGATTCTCCTTCAGCCCTCAGAATATTCGGGAAGGGAAAACTGAAGTGGGGGTTGGTGTGAGGGGTGGAGTGTATTCTCGGCCTGCCAGCTCCCAACCCCTGTCATCAGGATATCCATAGGTCACCCAGAACATGTGCCCAGGCCTTTCATCCCACAGGGCCACCAAGCCTGTGAGACGAGTGCAGGGCCTGGGTTTCTGAACCCATTTTGCAGAGAGGGAAGCTGAGGCACTGTGGGCTGTCTTCCTCTCTGCTGTCCCTCCCCACCATCACCCCAGAATGCCCACAGGACCCGATACCAGGTCAGCCGCCACCAGCACAGCAAAAAGTCCCTGCCCGACAGCAGCAGCTCTGGGCAGAGGGGGTTTCCAGGAGTCAGTCTCCGGGAGGCGGGGCAGGGGGTGGGGCACCCACAGACCAATGGGGAGGCCCCACGACTAGCTCATTCCCTCCCCCTCCCAACAACTCCCTGCTGGAGGGCATTGGTGGGTTCCTGATGGGGCCTCAGCAGGAGAGGTGGAGAAGCTGGGAGGTCTCAGATGCAGCTCCCTGCCTCCCAACTCTGAGATGGGAGGCTGGGAAGGCACAGAGGAGACACCTGAAAAGGAGAAGGCCTAGTTCAAGTCCCAACTCTGCCTCCACTTGCTGTGGACCTAAGGCAAGCTGCTTACCCTCTCTGAGCCTGTTTCCTCACCTTGAGAGCGCCTGATCACACCTACCTTACAAAGCTGTATGGGAACCTGCTCTATAGACTGGAAAGTGCCGTCTAGAGGTGAGGGGGATTCAGGCTCTGCCCCTGGCCACACAGCACTGAGGACTCATGCAGCACTGTGCTTAAAGCAGCTGGGGGCCCCTCCTCCTCTCCAGAAGCCATCTCCAGTAGCCCGGATGCTGGGCCTTCACCTCCCAGTTGCCAAGAAAAGCCACAGGGAGGGGAGGAGGGAGAGCAGAAGCTCCAACTAGCAGAGGAGCTCAACACTCAGGAGGGCAGGGTGAGAAGAGAAGCTGGAGACCCACCTTGACCCTCCTGTGGTCCAGGGGGAAACTGAGGCCCAGAGAAGATGATGATTAAATCAAGGTCAGCTGTCCAGTTACAAGAGTAGCTGGAGCTAAAAGCTAGGCAGGGGAGGGGGCAAAAGGCAGGTGGAGGAATGCATGGGTCGGTAGGCAGACAGACAGACACACACACATGAAGGAGCTTACTTTGGGGGCCATCCTTTCCACTTCACCAGATACTCGACTTTACCCTGAGAAGAGAGAGAAGCAGACACAGTGAGTCTCGTGGTTGCCCCTACAGCCACTCGGAAGGACAGTTAAGGCCCAAAGGAGCCCAACTCCAAATCCCATCTGCAGACAGGTGTCTCCCCAACACACAAACACAATCCGGGGACTGTCCACCAGATCCTCGCCAACCCATATAACCGCGACTGCTGCATGCCCGCCCCATACTGCCCTCCCTAGGACAGTACAGGAGTGCGTCTGGCTCCAGCCACCTCTGAGGCTCCTGAGGCCCAAGCCCAGGGCTCATGTCACACACTGGGAGCTGAGACTGCATGGAGGTGTGCGTGCGTGGCCAAAGACCCACAGTGTCTAGAGCCCCAGTGCACAGGTGGGAACGCTTACTTTCTTTTTTAGATTGGAAGAGTCTCCAAATACGAAAACATTCCTCTCTGGGGTAGTCCCCACGCTCCTCCCCCATCTGCTGAGTCCCCTTTCAGTCTGTGAGTGGCTGCCTCTGGCTCAGAGGTAATGGGCCAGTGACTTGAGGACTCTCAACTCAAAAGACCCTGGCAGGACCCCATGGAAGACTGGCAAAGTCTCCACCTTCAGAAGGGGTGGTCAGCCCTGTGGTTGTTAGAAAGTAGAGCCAGGCCCCTCCCTTCCTCACAGGCTTTAAAAGTTTACAGTTACGGTGGCTCAAGCCCGTCATCCCAACACTTCGGAAGGCTGAGGCTGGAAGATCGCTTGAGCCCAGGAAGGAGTTTGAGACAAGCCTGGGCAACACGGTGAGACCCCTGTCTCTGAAAAAAGGAAATTAGTCGGGCATGGTGGCACTTGTCTGTGGTCCCAGCTACACAGGAGGCTGAGGCAGGAGGATCGTTTGAGCTGGGGAGGTTGAGGCTGCAGTGAGCCATGTTCATGCCCCTGCACTGCAGCCTGGGTGACAGAGTGAGATCTTGGTGCCAAGAAAAAAAAAAAGTTTACAGTCCAACCCCACTGTGAGTGAAGCCCCTGCACGCCAGAACTTTAAGACCAAAATATGATACTTCCTCACAAAGGCTTTCCCTGGTGACCCTCTCCCATGCTGTCTCCACTGGCACCTTGCAGTTCTATTTCTGCAGAGCACACAGCTCCATCTGAAGGCATCTGTCTGTATCTCCTCATTCACTGTGTGCCGCCTCTGCAGAATGCCAGCTCCCTGAGGGAAGGGATGGATCCCTGGGGCTTAGACTGGTGCCTGGTACCTGACCAACCCTCAATAAATATTTTGAGTGACTGGCCGAAGGAATGATGATCTCGCCCTCTTGTGCTACCCTGCGGGCTCCATCGTAGAGGGAGTTAGTGCTGTGCCTGCTTCAGGCTACACAGCACAAAAAGCACTGAGCTTTGTGGAATAAATTAATTCTCTTTTAAGTGGAGGAAACCCTAGGAAAAAGAAGGAGGAGGAACAGCTGCCTCAATCAGAAGAGTAAAACCCCAAGCACAGCTGGAGGAAGAAAAGATGCTCCTGACCACCTTGACCTTCACCCTTGGCCCGAGATGCCAGGACTGAGTTTTCTCTATGGAGAAAGAAGATGGGCTGCCAATCAGCCCAGTTGAGCTCCTGCTCTACCTCCCTATCTAACTTGCTCGGTGACCTTGAGCAGGTCACTTCCTCTGCCTGGGCCTCAGTTTTTGTCTCTGTTAAATGGGAGGAGGTGACCCCCTAAGGCCCCTCCCAGTCGGCCTGGAGCCTCCCAAAGGGCTGCAGGGAGGAGGAGACAAAGGAAGGACAGTAGTGCATAACAGGAAAGGAACTTCTCCCCAAGGATTTCCCCAGCCTTAGGCGAGCCCCCTCGCCAAACAAGTGCACGGGAGGTGTAGACGCCAGGCCCGGACAAAGTCTAGCCCCAAAGTGTGGGGTTCTGAAACCAGCAGAACAGACACCTCCTAAATTGCAGGGTGTATGTTTTGAAGAAGGCAGATGGGGTAGGAGACTAGGGGATGCCCCAGCGCAGGGGGCGGGCTTCAGAGCCCTGGCCTGGGCTAGGAGTTGAGGTGGGGGTGGGGGCGGGGAATAGGGATGTGCTCGGGTGGGGGTAGAGGGGGCAGGATCGGAAAAGGCCAAAGTCCAGCAGGAAAACTTCAGAGGCCGGAGGAGACTTTTCCAAAGCTCCACTTACAACTTGAAAGGATTTGGTGCCAACGTCCAGAGTCCCGAGTTCAAGACCCAGCTCTGACCATAACGCGCTAGGCAAGTCCTTTCAACTTGGGCCTCAGTCTCCCCATATTTACAATAAAAGGGGAGCGAGGTGGGATGGCGCTGAGGATCCCTACGTCCGATCCTAATCTCCAGCTCAGGCAGGCTCGGCCGCCACTAGCATCCTGGAGCGACAACTTTTGTTCTACTCGCCCTACACGGTGGCAGGGAAACTGAGGCACGGGCTGGGGAGACGGGCCCAGCAGCGCAGGGCTGCCGGGGCCCCCGCGCCCCGCTTTCCCCTTCAGCCCCAGCGTGGAGGGAGCGGTGCTGGGGACGGGAGGGACCCCACTGGGGTCCTGGGAGCCGCCCCCGGGCAGCCTCACCTTCCGCACGCGCTTCTTCCGGATGCTCTCCACGGCGAACACCTGCTCGCCGATGGCTGACAGCTCCATGCGGGGCGGCGGGCGAGCGGGCCCGGGGCCGGGCCGGGCCGGGGGCGGAGCTGCGGGGCCGCGGCTGCGGCGCGCGATGCTGGGGCTGGCGGGGTCCCCGTCACCCTCGTCCGGGCGCGCACGCGCACGCGCGCACACCCCCTCGCGCTCCCTCACGCCGCCGACGTTCCATTTTTGAACCTGCGCAACGTTTTCCTCGGCGCCAGCGAGCGAGCGCGCGCAAGGAGGGGGCGGGGCGGGAGCGCGCGGACCGGCCGCGGGCTCGGCTCGCGCCCTGAGGGTCAGCCCCGCCCCCGAGCCCCGCCCCCGAGCCCCGCCCCCGTCGGAGCCCCGCCCCCGTCGGAGCCGCGCCCCCGGGATCCGCCCCCGCGGGTTGCGATTGGGCCGCGGGCCGCGAGCCGCGAGCGCGGCCGTGGGACTTATTTGGCTCGGTCACCGGCTGGGGCGGGGCGGAGGCTCGCGCGCCCCGTCTCGCTGTGACGCCGGGGCGGGACGTGATCCTTAATACCCAGGCGGGCGCCTCATAGCCTCCCGGTGACTGCCAGGGGCCGAAGTGGCAGGGCCCAGTGGAGCCGACGACAAAGTCAAGGCTCAGAGCGGGGAGGCCATTTGCTCACCTCCCGCAGCGGAGGAGACTGGGCCCGAGGCGCAGCCCCTCGAGTTGCAGGAAAGCCGGGACCCAAAAGGCTTCCCACCGTGTCCGGACGTCGCAGGGCCGAGGTCTCCCTAATCCGGCCTTCTCCGCGGCGCAGTTTGGCCAGTGTCTCCACGTCCGTCCACCCACCCCTCCATCCGCCCTTCCATTTGTCCATCCGACCCTCGGTGGTCGGTGCCCAGACGCACGGGTCAGACGCGGGCGCTGCCTCGAGGGCTCCCGGGCCGGTCCCTCGTTCGCGGCAGGAGCGGCCGCGGTGGAGCTGAGGTCCCCCGGGGACGGATTTTGCCGCCGCGCTGCCCCAGCCTTCCCCAAACCCGCGTGTACTGGGCGCTAGGTGCGTAGTGGGGGCTCAGCCATTTGTGGCACGAGACGAACTCTTGATTCCCCACCCCCCTTCCTTTTTCGCTAACGCGCCTCCATTCCTCACTGGGAGCCCGGAGTCGTCCCTGCTCCTTCCTGCACTGACCCCAACTTCTGTCGCTCCGGCATCCCCTCGGGGACTCTGGTCTGCCTTCCCTCACCGCAGCCACCTCCCAGGTTCGCCCCGTCTTTTCTCTGGACCACAGCAGAGACCTCGCGGAGCTGCCCTCCCTCCGATCTGAGCCACACAGTGCCAGAGTGTGCTTCTAAAATGCAGATCTGACGGGGTCACCCTGTGCTTAAAAATTTTCCTCCCTATTTCCCTCACAATAAAATCCAACACCTCTTTCTGGCACATAGAAAAAGAGAATAATAGATTCACACCTGACTTTTCATCAAGAGCAACAAAGCCAGAGAGAAAATAACCATCATCTTAGACTTATATATTCAGTGAAAATGTATTTCAAGAATTATGTACCCAGTATGAGGCACATGTATCCAGAACGTAGGTGAAATCATAGCACTTACAAATACAAAAACTTAAGAGTTTGCCACTGGCAGACCCTCCGGAGGGAGATTCCAAAGCGGGAACTTCAGGCAGGAAAAAGATGATCCCAGACGGAGGTCTGATGAAACTGGGAATAAAGAAAAATGAAGAACAGCGATAGTGTGAAACAATAACAATGTCTTCTGGATAAAAACAGATTTAAAATACACAACAGTGATGGCATTTACTTGGGTGAATGGAGTTAAAGTGTTCTAAGATCCTTATATTCTTCAGGAGGAAGGTAAAGATAGATATCAAATACACTTTGACGAATTTAAGAATCCAGATTGTCATTACTGGGATAAACACTGTAGGACTGGAAATACAGTGTATAGTTATCCAAATTATTGGAGGAGGAAAAAGAATGATTAAACCAACCCAAACAACTGTAAAGCAGGCAAGAATGGAGAGAAAAATAAATACAAGACGGGGCAGGGAGGGGACAAATAGACGATAGCTATAAATTCGAATATTTTGTGATTCAATAAATGCAACTAAATATTGCAGTTAAAATACAAAGATTATCAGAATGCATAAATAGCTAGATGCAGTTTACAAGAGAAACCCACAAGAGACACTTCCAAAACATAAAGCTAGTGACCGTCAAAAGTAAACACATGAGGGAAAAATACCATGCAAATGCTAACGAAAAGAAGGCTGGTGCAGTTATTTTAATATCGAGGGAAAAACATCACTAGAGATAAATAAGGTCATTTCGTAATGAAAAGTGTCCAATTCACCAGAAAAATAGAACAATTTCACATTTGTATGCAAATCATCTTAAAATATAAGAAACATGAAGAAGACAGCTAGATGGAGAGATAGACAAATCCACAATTATAGTGGGAGATCTTAACACTCACCCCTCCATAAGTGGTAGGAGAAGAAGAAAAATATTCAATAGTATATAGGAGATTTGAACACAATTAATAAACTTAACTAATGGACTTTCATAGCACACTGTTATCTACCATGGTAAAATACTCCCCTTTACAAGACATGGAATACTTGCAAAAACAGTTCATTTCAATAAATTTCAGAAGTCAGAAATAACAGAATACATTCTCTGACCACAACACATATAAGCTAGAGATGAATAATAAAAAGTTCACTTCAAAAGCCCCATATGTTTGGAAAGTAAGAAGTATGGGTTTTTTTGTTTTTGTTTTTCATTATATTTATTTATTTATTTTGAGACAGAGTTTTGCTCTTTCACCCAGGCTGAAGTGAAGTGGCACGATCTTGGCTCACTACAACCTCTGCCTCCCAGGTTCAAGCGATTCTCCTGCCTCAGCCTCCCAAGTAGCTGGGATTATAGGCACCCGCCACCACCCCCAGCTAATTTTTGTCTTTTTAGTAGAGGTGGGGTTTCACCATGTTGGCCAGGTTGGTCTCGAACTCCTGACCTCAGGCGATTCAACCATCTTGGCCTCCCAAAATGCTACGATTACAGGCATGAACCATGGAAGAAGTACGTTTTTATGTTAACTAGCGGTTCAAAAAAAGAAATTGTAATGGAAATTATAAAATATTTTTAACTGCTCTTCCGCTGTCGCCGTGGGAATGGAAATCTGTCCCACGTGCCGGAAGCCAACCGGTGGTGATGACTCTGTGTGCCACTCCGCCTCCTACAGCGCGGATCCTCTGCGTGTGTCCTCGCAAGACAAGCTCGATGAAATGGCCGAGTCCAGTCAAGCAAACTTTGAGGGAAATTTTGAGTCGCTGGACCTTGTGGAATTTGCTAAGAAACAGCCATGGTGGTGTAAGCTGTTCGGGCAGGAATCTGGACCTTCGCCGAAAAGTGAAGGGTGGCAACTCAGCCGTTCATTGGGGGTGTCACTGAATGGTGCACGGGTTTCATATCCCAGAAGGTTGGAAAGTTGGCTGTAACAGTTGTGGGAGGTGTTTTTTTTTTTCTCTTTCAGCTTGCAAATCATACTGGGTACATCAAAGTTGACTGGCAATGAGTGGAGAAAGATATAAAGAAAGCCAAAGAGCTGCTGAAGATCCCTTAAGAGCAATCAGATACCTACCAAGGTCAGGAGCAAAGCTGAGGAGGTGGTGTCATTTGTGAAGAATGTTCTAGTGACTGGGGGATTTTTCGGAGGCTTTCTGTTTGGCATGGCATCCTAAGGAAGATGACCTTATTTTCATTGTTCTTGTTTTTTTTCCATCCAGCAGTCTCTACACTCCATCATAGGACATCAAGTCTCTCCTCCTCTTCTCCTGTGCCTTCCTCCCTGCTGTAGCAAATCTGAGTGGCTTCTATAAGCATCTCTTGGTACAAGTTAATGTGGCCCTTGGCCAGGTGCGGTGGCTCATGCCTGTAATCCTAGCACTTTGGGAGGCCGAGGCGGGTGGATTGCCGGAGCTTAGGAGTTTGAGACCAGCCTAGGCAATATGATGAAACCCCATCTCTACTAAAATACAAAAAAAAAAAAAAAAATTAGCCAGACGTGGTGGCAGGCACCTATAATCCCAGCTACTTGGGAGACTGAGGCAGGAGAGTTGCTTGAACCCGGGAGGCAGAGGTTGCAGTGAGCCGAGATCGCGCCACTGCACTCCAGCCTGGGTGACAGAGTGAGACTCCGTCTCCAAAAAAAAAAAAGTTAATGTGGCCCTACCATGAGCTTGATGGTGGCAGAAGAGACAATAGTTGTTAGGTCTCCTCCCATACACCCGGTACTTGGCCAATCTGTAGGTCAGCAAGAAGGTTCCTTTTCCCCCATGCAAGACACTTACCAGATCACATTGCAAGATGACTAGCCATGGAGGATGAGCGGACCCTGAAAGGTTGTCTCAAACTGTTGATTTGGAAAAGAAATAAGCACATAGATAAACTTATTGTGTGCTGCATGGAAAGGAACTGAATACATTTGCCTTTAAGCATGAAAAAAATATTTTTAACTGAATGACAATGGAAATATTACATAGTAAAAAGGGCTATGGCTAGTGCACTTCTTAGAGGGAAGTTTATTGCCTTTTGTGCTTATATTAGTAAAGAGAAAAGGCTGAGAGTAATGAACAAGCACTCGTTTCAAGAAGCTAGAAAAAGAGCAGCAGCAGAATAAACCAAAGAAAATGAAAGGAAGGCAAGAGTAAAGGTACAGGAGAAAATAGGCCAGGCACAGTGGCTCACGCCTGTAATCCCAACACTTTCGGAGGCCAAGGCAGACGTATCACCTGAGGTCAGAAGTTTAAGACCAGCCTGGGCAACATGGCAAAATTCCATCTCTACTAAAAATATAAAAATTAGCCAGGCTTGGTGGCTCGTGCCTGTAGTCCCAGCTAGTCAGGAGGCTGAGGCAGGAGAATTGCTTGAACCCTGGAGGCGGAGGTTGCAGTGAGCCTATATCATGCCACTGCACTCCAGCCTGGGCAACAGAGTGAGACTCCATCTCAAAAAAAAAAAAAAAAAAAAAAAAAGAAAGAAAAAAGAAGAAGAAGAAATGGTAAAGAGAAAATAATGAAATGGGATCAGCAAAACCAAACATTTTGGTGAAAAGACTAATGGCATGGACGACTCCTGTTGAAATTGATCAAGAAAAAAGAGAGAAAACACAATTAACTAATATCAGTAATTAAAAGTTAAAGAACCTGTAGACATTTTTAAAAGGAAAATAAAAGAGGATATTATGAATAATCTCATTACAATAGCGTAAAAATTTGAATGAAAGGGGCAAGTTCCTAGGAAAATATGCCTTACCAAAATGGTCTCAAGATGAAGAGAAAACCCGAATGAGTACCATCCCTAGTCATAGTACCAAATTATGAAATACTTTCATAGCCAGTTACTGACCATTTAAAACACTTTCCAGCCTTCACATGGAGCAGGGTCCAGAAGGCTATCCAGGCAGTAATTCCATGATTTATGTGACATCAGAAGGTCTGGGGGATCTGGGGCATCCCTGGAAGAGTCATTGCACTTAGGAGGTTGATCGTAGCGGCTACATACCAATTGGTATGAAATTATTTTGGAATTTGAGCAACCTGAAGTCCTATGGCACCAGCTGGACATCAGACCTCCCCATAATGATTAAAGGAAGGAAACCGGTAATGCTTCCACAAAGAAAGCTCAGACCCAGAAGACTTCACCTATAAGCTCTTGAAAGAACTCATTCCAATGCTACCCCCAACTTTTCCACATAATAGAAAAAGAGAGACTGCTTCCCAATTCTTCACATGGCAAGTACAGCACAAGAGAAAATTACAGGCCAATGTCACTTATGAATATAGATACCAAAATCCTAAATAAAACAGCAAATCAAATTGAGCAGTATGTAAAAATGATACTACATAGTGGTAAAATTGGGTCTAATCCAGAAATGCAAGGTTGGTTTAACATTTGAAAACCAGTCAATATAATTTGCCTCATTAAAAAATGAAAGGAGAATTAGCCAGGCATGGTGGTGGGTGCCTATAATCCCAGCTGCTCCGGAGGCTGAGGCAGGAGAATCGCTTGAACCCGGGAGGTGGGTGTTGGAGTGAGCCAAGGTCGTGTCGTTGTACTCCAGCCTGGGCAACTAGAGCAAACTCCACTCAAAAAAAAAAAAAAAAATTAAAGGAGGAAGACATGTGATCATCTCAGTATATGCAGAAATAGTTCAACATCTGTTTGTTTTAAAACTTGTAGCAAACTATCAACACAAGGGAATGTCTTTATCCTGGTAGAGGGCTCTATAAAAAACCTACAGCAAATATCTTAATTAATGTTGAAATGTGGAAAACATCCCCTTGAGATCAGTTACAAGGCAAGATTGGATGAATCCCCATTTCTGCTAAACATCACACTGGATATCCTGAGTCTGTTGCCCACTGTGGTGGCCATTGGCCACATGTGACTGTCAAGCATTTGAAATGTGACTAGTTCGAACCCAGACAGAAGAATAAAATTAGATACAGGCCAGATTTCAAAGATTTAGTACCCAAAACATGTAAAATGCCTCATTAATAAGTTGATATTTATTTAATATGGAAATGATAATATTTTGATACATTGGGTTAAATAAAAAATTCATCTTTTTTTTTTTTTGAGACGGAGTTTTACTCTTCTTGCCCAGGCTGGAGTGCAATGGCGTGATCTCAGGTCACTGCAACCTCCGCCTCCCAGGTTCAAGCGATTCTCCTGCCTCAGCCTCCTGAGTAGCTGGGATTGCAGGCATGCGCCACCATGCCTAGCTAATTTTGTATTTTTAGAAGAGATGGGGTTTTGCCATGTTGGTCAGGCTGGTCTCGAACTGCTGACCTCAGGTGATCCGCTCGCCTCGGCCTCCCAAAGTGTTGGGATTATAGGTGTGAGCCACTGCGCCTGGCCTATAAATTAATTTTTAATGAAGATTTTAGAAAATTTTAAATTACAGTTGATCCTTGAACAACACAGGTATGAACTATGTGGGTCCACTTACTCATGAGTCTTCTTCCACCTCTGGGAGGTGGCAAGACAGCAAGACTCACCCCTCCTTTTCCTCCTCCTCCTCAGCCTACAAAGCATGAAGAGATGAAGACCTTTATGATGATCCACTTCCACTTAATGAAGAGTAAATATATTTTCTCTTCCTTATGATTTTCTTAATAACATTTTCTTTTCTCTGGCTTACTTTATGGTAAGAATACAATATATAATGCATGTAGCATATAAAATATGTGTTCATTGACTGTTTATGTTATAGGTAAGGCTTCCAATCAACAGTAGATTATTAGTAGTTAAGTTTTGGGAGAGTCAAAAGTTATATGAGGCCAGGTGCAGTGGCTCACTCATGTAATGCCAGCACTTTGAGAGGCCAAGGTAGGTGGATCACCTTAGGTCAGGAGCTCAAGACCACCCTGGTCAACATGGTGAAACCCCATCTCTACTGAAAATACAAAAATTAGCCAGGTGTGGTGGTGGGCACTTGTAATCCCAGCTGCTGGAGAGGCTGAGGCAGGAGAATTGCTTGAACTCAGGAGGCAGAGGTTGTAGTGAGCTGAGATGGCACCACTGCACTCCAGCCTGAGTGACACAGAAAGACGGTCTCAAAAAAAAAAAAAAAAAAAGACAACAAATGAAAGAAAGGTGAAGTGATTTGAAATAAGACCATCAGCCAGTCGTGGTAGCTCATGCCTGTAATCCCAGCACTTTAGGAGGCCTTCAATAGCTTATAGGTGAAGTCTTCTGGGAGGCTGAGGTGGGCGGATCACAAGGTCAGGAGTTTGAGACCAGCCTGGTCAACATAGTGAAATCCCGTCTCTACTAAAAATACAAAAATTAGTCGGGCGTGGTGGCTTGCACCTGTAGTCCCAGCTATTCGGGAGGCTGAGGCAGGGGAATTGCTTGAACCTGGGAGGCGGAGGTTGCAGTGAGCAAAGATCGCACCAATACACTCCAGCCTGAGCTACAGAGCGAGACTCTGTCTCAAAAAAGAAAGAAAGAAGACCATCATTATTTTCAGATTTTATGTAGAAAATTTTAAAAATCTTCAGAATATTTATTATAATTAATAAGAAAATTTAGCAAATTGTTGGATAAAATATCAACAGACAAAAACCTATTGTGTTTTGTGTTTCCATATGCCAGTAATAATTAGAAAATGAAGTAAAATATTATTTATATTATAATAAAAATATGTAAGATATCTAGGAATAAATCTAATGAAAATATGCAAGGCCCTTATGGAATAAAATCATAAAATTATATTGCAAGACATTAAAGAAGATCTAAATTTATTTTTTTGGCCGGGCATGGTGGCTCACACCTGTGATCCCAGCACTTTGGGAGGCCAAGGCGGGAGGATCACTTGAGGTCAGGATTTCGAGACCAGCCTGGCCAACATGGCAAAACTCCATCACTGCTAAAAATACAAAATTTAGTCAGGCATGGTGGCGTGTAGCTATCTATGATCCCAGCTATTCTGGAAGCTAAGGTAGGAGGATCACTTGAGCCTGGGAGGTTCAGGCTCCACTGCACTCCAGCCTGGGTGACAGAGCGAGACTGTTTAAAACAAAAAACAAACAAAAAAAACAACAACAAGACATAAAGCTATAGCAAATAAAACAACGTCCTATTGTTCAAGACTAGACAAACAGAAAAAAAGGAATGACAATGAGAGCTTAGTCAAAGAGAGAAGGAGAGAGAGAGAATAAAATTGCAGTCACTGGGTAAAGGATACACTTTTCAATAAATGGTGATAGTTATTCATACAGGAAATTAGACCATTAGACCTCCTGCCTGGCAAAAATTGACTCCATCTGACTTCAAATCCTAAATGTGAAAGACAAAATTCTGAAACTTTTAGAAGATATTTTAAAATATCTTTATCTTTATGATCATGAAGTAGGGAATCATTTCTTAAACAAGAAACCAGGAACATAAGTCATATAGGAAACAATTGATAACTTAGACTCCATTACAACTATGAGCTTTCTTTATGAAAATACATATAAAGTCAGCCAGTGACTTGAAAAGCTGAGGCAGGAGAACCGCTTGAACCTGTGGGGTGGAGGTTGCAGTGAGCTGAGATCGCGCCACTGCACTCCAGCCTGGGTGACAGAGTGAGACCCTGTCTTAAAAAAACAAGGCCAGGAGCGGTGGCTCATGCCTATAATCTCAGCACTTTGGGAGGCTGAGGCGTGTGGATCACCTGAGTTCAGGAGTTCGAGACCAGCCTGGCCAGACTGGCCAACATGGTGAAACCCCGTTTCTACTAAAAATACAAAAAATTACCAGCCGTGGTGGTGGGTGCCTGTAATCCCAGGTACTCAGAAGAATCGCTTGAACCTGGGAGGCAGAGGTTGCAGTGAGCCGAGATTGCACCACTGTACTCCAGCCTGGGCAACAAGAGTGAAATTCCATTTCCAAACCAATAAACAACAAAACAAAAAGAGCCAGGCGCGGTGGCTCACACCTGTAATCCCAGCACTTTGGGAGGCTGAGGCGGGCAGATCACCTAAGGTCAGGAGTTCAAACCAGCCTGGCCAACATGACAAAACTCCATCTCTACTAAAAACTACAAAAATTAGCCAGGCGTGGTGGCAGGCACCTGTAATTCTAGCTGCACGGGAGGCTGAGGCAGGGTTGAACCGAGGAGGCAGAGGTTGTAGTGAGCTGAGGTGGCACCACTGCACTCCAGTCTGGGCGACAACGTGAGACTCCGTCTCAAAAAAAAAAAGAAAAGAAAAGAAAAGAAGAAAATATATATAAAGTAAACAGAAAAGAAAAATATTTAAAACACTCATAAATGGACAAAGGAGGTGATGTAAAGCGTTCCTGTGAATCAAGTGGGAAGATGGACAATCAGTTGTAGCAAAATACAGGAGTGCAGAATGTGGCAAAGACTTGGACAGGCAAAGAGAGGAATCACCAGTGGCCAACAGTTGTGAAAAGTTGTTCAAGCTCATGAGTAACGCAAATAAAATCCCACAATGAGATACAACTGATTAACAAAAATGTTAAAGTCCGTTTTAAAAATTATTGCAAGCAGGCTAGGTGTGGTGGCTCACGCCTGTAAACCCAATACTCTGGGAGGCTGAGGTGGGAGGATTGCTTGAGCCCAGGAGTTCGAGATCAGCTTGTGCAATATAGCAAGACCCTTGCCTCTACAAAAAAATCAGAAATTAGCCAGGTGTGGTGGTGCATGCCTGTACTCTGAGCTACTCAGGAGGCTGAGGTGGGAGGATCACTTGAGCCCAAGAGTTCAAGGCTGCAGTGAGATATGATCACGCCACTGCACTCCAGCCTGGGTGACAGCGAGATCGTTAAAAAAAAAAAAAAAATCTTGCAAGCACTGGCAAGAATGTGGAACAATTCTTCTTCCTTTTTAGACAGTCTCACTCTGTCACCCAGGCTGGAGTGCAGTAGTGTGATCTCGGCTTACTGCAACCTCCACTTCCCGGGTTCAAGTGATTCTCCTGTCTCAGCCTCCCGAGTAGCTGGGATTACAGGCATCTGCCACCACACCTGGTTAATTTTTTTGTATTTTTAGTAGAGATGGGGTTTTGCCATGTGGGCCAGGCTGGTCTCGAGCTCCCGACCTCAGGTGATCCACCTGCCTCGGCCTCCCAAAGTACTAGGATTACAGGTGTAAGCGACCGCACCCGGCCTAATTTTTGTATTTTTAGTAGAGACGGGGTTTTACTATGTTGGTTTGGCTGGTCTCAAATTCCTGACCTCGTAATCCACCCACCTTGGCCTCTCAAAGTGCTGGGATTACAGGCATGAGCCACTGTGCCTGGCCTATGTATGGTAACTTTAACTTTTTTTTTTTTTTTTTCAAGATAAATAATATTTTAATGCAATAGCTTATAAAATCAAATAGGCAAACTACAGCTAGATACCTGCTTTACCAATAAAGTTTTTTTTTTTTTTCTTTTTTATTGATCATTCTTGGGTGTTTCTCGCAGAGGGGGATTTGGCAGGGTCACAGGACAATAGTGGAGGGAAGGTCAGCAGATAAACAAGTGAACAAAGTTCTCTGGTTTTCCTAGGCAGAGGACCCTGCGGCCTTCCGCAGTGTTTGTGTCCCTGGGTACTTGAGATTAAGGAGTGGTGATGACTCTTAACGAACATGTTGCCTTCAAGCATCTGTTTAACAAAGCACATCTTGCACCGCCCTTAATCCATTCAACCCTGAGTGGATACAGCACATGTTTCAGAGAGCACAGGGTTGGGGGTAAGGTCACAGATCAACAGGATCCCAAGGCAGAAGAATTTTTCTTAGTACAGAACAAAATGAAAAGTCTCCCATGTCTACCTCTTTCTACACAGACACAGCAACCATCCGATTTCTCAATCTTTTCCCCACCTTTCCCCCCTTTCTATTCCACAAAACCGCCATTGTCTTCATGGCCGGTTCTCAATGAGCTGTTGAGTACACCTCCCAGATGGGGTGGTGGCCGGGCAGAGGAGCTCCTCACTTCCCAGTAGGGGCGGCCGGGCAGAAGCGCCCCTCACCTCCCGGACGGGGCGGCTGGCCGGGCGGGGGGCTGACCCCCCCCACCTCCCTCCCGGACGGGGCGGCTGGCCGGGCGGGGGGCTGACCCCCCACCTCCCTCCCGGACAGGGCGGCTGGCCGGGCAGAGGGGCTCCTCACTTCCCAGTAGGGGCGGCCGGGCAGAGGCGCCCCTCACTTCCCCGACGGGGCGGCTGGCCCGGCGGGGGGCTGACCCCCCAACCTCCCTCCCAGAGGGGGCGGCTGGCCGGGCAGAGGGGCTCCTCACTTCCCGGTAGGGGCGACCGGGCAGAGGCGCCCCTCACCTCCCGGACAGGGCGGCTGGCTGGGCGGGGGGCTGACCCCCCCACCTCCCTCCCGGACGGGGGGCTGACCCCCCCACCTCCCTCCCGGATGGGGCGGCTGGCCGGGCAGAGGGGCTCCTCACTTCCCAGAAGGGGCGGCCGGGCAGAGGCGCCCCTCACCTCCCGGACGGGGCGGCTGGCCGGGCCGGGGGCTGACCCCCCCACCTCCCTCCCAGACAGAGCGGCTGGCCGGGCAGAGGGGCTCCTCACTTCCCAGTAGGGGCGGCCGGGCAGAGGCGCCCCCCCCACCTCCTGGACAGGGCGGCTGGCCGGGCAGGGGGCTGATCCCCCCACCTCCCTCCCGGACGGGGTGGCTGGCCAGGCGGGGGGCTGATCCCCCCACCTCCCTCCCGGACGGGGCGGCTGGCCGGGCGGGGGGCTGACCCCCCCACCTCCCTCCCGGATGGGGCGGCTGGCCGGGCGGGGGGCTGACCCCCCCACCTCCCTCCCGGATGGGGTGGCTGGCCAGGCGGGGGGCTGACCCCCCCACCTCCCTCCCGGACGAGGCGGCTGGCCGGGCAGAGGGGCTCCTCACTTCCCGGTAGGGGCGGCCGGGCAGAGGTGCCCCTCACCTCCCGGACGGGGCGGCTGGCCGGGCGGGGGGCTGACCCCCCTACCTCCCTCCCAGATGAGGAGGGAGGACGCTCCTCACTTCTCAGACGGGGTGGCTGCCGGGCGGAGGGGCTCCTCACTTCTCAGACGGGGCGGTTGCCAGGCAGATGGTCTCCTCACTTCTCAGACAGGGCGGCCGGGCAGAGACACTCCTCACATCCCGGACGGGGCGGCAGGGCAGAGGTGCTCCCCACATCTCAGACGATGGGCGGCCGGGCAGAGACGCTCCTCACTTCCCAGATGTGATGGCGGCCGGGAAGAGGCGCTCCTCACTTCCTAGATGGGATGGCGGCCGGGCAGAGACGCTCCTCACTTTCCAGACTGGGCAGCCAGGCAGAGGGGCTCCTCACATCCCAGACGATGGGCAGTCAGGCGGAGACGCTCCTCACTTCCCAGACGGGGTGGCTGCCAGGCAGAGGCTGCAATCTCGGCACTTAGGGAGGCCAAGGCAGGCGGCTGGGAGGTGGTTGTAGCGAGCCGAGATCACACCACTGCACTCCAGCCTGGGCGCCATTGAGCACTGAGTTAACGAGACTCCGTCTGCAATCCCGGCACCTCGGGAGGCCGAGGCTGGCGGATCACTCGCGGTTAGGAGCTGGAGACCAGCCCAGCCGACACATCGAAACCCGGTCTCCACCAAAAAAATATGAAAACCAGTCAGGCGTGGCGGCGCACGCCCGCAATCGCAGGCACTCGGCAGGCTGAGGCAGGAGAATCGGGCAGGGAGGTTGCCGTGAGCTGAGATGGCAGCAGTACCGTCCAGCCTCGGCTCGGCATCAGAGGGAGACCGTGGAAAGAGGGGAGAGGGGAGAGGGGAGAGGGGAGGGGGGGAGGGGAGAGGGGAGAGGGGGGAGGGGGGAGGGGGGAGGGGGGAGGGGGGAGGGGAGAGGGGAGAGGGGAGAGGGGGGAGGGGGGAGGGGAGAGGGGAGAGGGGAGAGGGAGCTCTATCTACCACACAGTCCCTTCACAGTCTCTGCACCAATAATCTTTTTTTTTTTTTTTTTGAGATGGAGTCTTGCTCTTGTTGCCCAGGCTGGAGGGCAGTGGCGTGATCTTGGCTCACTGCAACCTCCGCCTCCTGGGCTCAAGCAGTTCTCCTGCCTCAGCCTCCCAGGTAGCTGGGATTACAGGCACGCACCACCACGCCCAGCTAATTTTTGTATTTTTAGTAGAAGCAGTGTTTCTCCATGTTGGTCAGGCTGGTCTTGAACCCCTGACCTCAGGTGATCTACCCGCCTCGGCCTCCCAAAGTGCTGGGATTACAGGTGTGAGCCATGGCACCTGGCCATGTATAGTAACTTTTAAAGAAAATTCCAAACTGTTTTCTAATGTAGCTGTGCTATTTTGCATTTCCACCAACACTATTTGAGAGTTCCAGTTGCTCCATATCCTTACCAACTCTTGATATTGTCAGTCTTCAATTTTAGCTATTTATTGCCCATATACTGACTGAATGTAGAGAATTTGCATTTCTCTAATGGCTAATGATGTTGAGGACCCTTTCAAGTACTTATTTGC
This sequence comes from Pan troglodytes, assembly GCF_028858775.2. Classification (NCBI taxonomy): domain Eukaryota; kingdom Metazoa; phylum Chordata; class Mammalia; order Primates; family Hominidae; genus Pan; species Pan troglodytes. The sequence continues at coordinate 41,166,432 of NC_086016.1, forward strand.
CATTCATATATCCTCTTTGGTGAAATGTGTTTTCAAACATTTTGCCCATTTTAAAAATCAGATCATCTTCTTAGTCTTGAGTTACAAGAATTTTTGGCCAGTCATGGTGGCTCACACCTGTAATCCCAGCACATTGGGAGGCCGAGGCAGGCAGATACTTGAGGTTAGGAGTTCGAGACCAGCCTGACCAACATGGTGAAACCCCGTCTCAACTAAAAATACAAAAATTAGCTGGGCATGGTGGTGTGTGCCTGTAATCCCAGCTACTTGAGAGGCTGAGACATGAGAATCACTTGAACCCAGGAGGCAGAGGTTGTAGTGAGCTAAGATGGCACCACTGCACTCCAGCCTGGGCAAACGGAGCAAGACTCTGTCTCAAAATAAAAAATAAAAAAAAGAATTCTTTATATAAATATTTTCACCAAGACTGGTTTGCCTTTTAATTTTTTTCTTTCTTTTTTCTTTTTCTTTCTGTCTTTTTTTTTTTTTTTTTTTTTTGAGCTAGGGCCTCACCCTGTCACCCATGCTGGAGTGCAATGGCATGATCATGGCTGACTGTACCCTTGACCTCCCAGGCTCAAGTAATTCTCCCACCTCAGCCTCCTAAGTAGCTGGGACTACAGATGCACACCACCATGCCTGGCTAATTTTTGCATTTTTTTATAGAGATAGGGTTTGGCACTATTGCTCAGGCTGGTCGCGAACTCTTGAACTCAAGCAATCCACCTGCCTTGGCCTCTCACAGTGCTGGGATTATAGGCATGAGCCGCTGCATCTGGCCACCTTTTAATTTTTTAAATGATGTCTTTTGAAGAACAAAAGCTCTCACATTGCAAAATAGGATCCATTTTGGGTTAATTTTATATATGATGTGGGGTGAGGATCAAAGTTCATTTTTTTCTCCATAAGGTTAATCAATTGTTCCAGCACCTTTTGTTGGAAAGACTGTACTTCTCCTTACTGAATTGCCTTAACACATCTATCAAAAGTCAGTTGCTTTTATGTGCATGGATTAAATTCTGAACTCTCAATTCTGTTCCTTGATCACTTGGGCTCAAGTGATCCTTCTCCCTCAGCCTCCTGCGTAGCTGGGACCACGGGTGTGTGCCACCATGCCTGGCTAATTAAAAAAAAAAAAAATTGTAGCAATGGGGTCTCACTATGTTGCTCAGGCTGGTCTCCAACTACCGGCCTCAAACGATCCTCTCACCTTGGTCTCCTAAAGTGTTGGGATTACAGGCATCAGTCACCATGCCCAGCCCTATACTAAGTCTTAAAATCAGGTAGTCTAAGTCTTGTAACTTTGTTCTTTTTTTTTTTTTTTTTTTTTGGCTTTTCTAGATCCTTTGCCCTTTCATATAAAGGGCAAAGTGCACATTGTCAATTTCTACCAAAAAGAAAAAAGACTACTGATATTTTTATTGGGATTATTTTGCATCTATAGATCAATTTGGAAATAATTTACATCTTAACAATATTGAATTTTCCAACCCATGAAAACATTCTATCTCTTCATTATTTAGGTTCTGTTTAGTTTCTATAAGCAATGTTCTACAGTTTGGGGGTACAATTGCAGTTTCACATCTTCACCAGGTTATCCCTAAGTGTTTCATGGCCATTGTAAGTGATGTTTCTAATTTTCAATTTTAATTGTTCATGACTAGTTTATACAACTCAATTGTATTTCTTTATATTGGGCTTGTATTTGACAACATTGCAAAACTCGCTTGTTAGTTCCACTAGCTTTTTTGTGAATTCCATTCAGTTTTCTTTTATTCGTTTTTCTTCTTCTTTTTCTTTTTTGAGATGAAGTCTTGCTCTGTCGCCCAGGCTGGAGTGCAGTGGCACCATCTCGGCTCACTGTAACCTCTGCCTCCTGGGTTCAAGTGATTCTCCTGCCTCAGCCTCCCTCGTAGCTGGAATTACAGGTGTGCGCCACCACGCCCACCTAATTTTTAGTATTTTTAGTAGAGACGGGGTTTCATCAAGTTGGCCAGATTGGTCTTGAACTCCTGACCTCAGGTGATCCGCCTGCCTCGGCCTCCCAAAGTGCTGGGATTACTGGTATGAGCCAGGATACCTGGTCCAGTTTTCTTTTTTCTTTCTTTCTTTCTTTTTTTTTTTTTTTTTTTTGAGACGAAGGTTTTTGCTCTTGTCGCCCAGGCTGGAATGCAATGGCACAATCTCGGCTCACTGCAACCTCCACCTCCTGGATTAAAGTGATTCTCCTGCCTCAGACTCCCAAGTAGCTGGGATTACAGGCATAAGCCACCACGCCCAGCTAATTTTTGTATTTTTAGTAAAGACAGGGTTTCACCATGTTGGCCAGGCTAGTCTCGAACTCCTGACCTCAAGTGATCTGCCTGTCTCAGCTTCCCAAAGTGCTGGGATTACTAGTATGAGCCACAGTGCCTGTCTCAGTTTTCTATATAGATGATAATGTCTGTGAATAACAACAGCTTTAATTTATTTCTAATCTGTATGCCTTTCTTTTTCTTGCCTTATTGCACTGGCTAAGACCTTCAGTACAATGTTGAATAGAAATATTGAAAGTAAATATACTTGCTTTCTTCTTGATCTTAGGGAGATAGCACTCAGATTTTTACCAGAATTTGTGATGTCGGCTATAGATTTGTGTAGACACCCTTTATTAGATTGAGAAAGTGCAGTAGCTCACACCTGTAATCCCAGCACTTTGGGAGGCTGAGGTGGGCAGATCACGAGGTCAGGAGTTCAAGACCAGCCTGACCGACATGGTGAAATCCCCTCTCTACTAAAAATACAAAAATTAGCCAGGCATGGTGTCATGCACCTGTAATCCCAGCTACTCAGGAGGCTGAGGCATGCGAATCACTTGAACCCAGGAGGTGGAGGTTGCAGTGAGCCAAGATTGCACCACTGCACTACAGCCTGGGTGACAGATCGTGATCCTGTCTCAAAAAAAAAAAAAAAAAAAAAAAAGAATCTTGCAGAACTATATGATATGTGTGTATATGTACACATTATAAATATAAATTATATGCATGTATAATGATGTGTGTATCCATATAATAAGAAAATACATATATATACATTACACAGGTATAATTTTGATGTGTTAATACCAAAAAAAGAGGCCCTGAATATAATCTCTAAGGGAAGGCAGTCAGGGGGCCTCTGCAACTGCCTGTGGACCTTCGCTGGAGGGAAACAGGACTGAGGTGGGTGGGCTACTCAGGAAGCCTCTGCATGGCCCAGCAAAGACAAGAGCATGGCTAGACTATGGCCCTGCAGGAGAATGGAGAGAGGTAATCAGATTAGAGAGAGAGAAAAGATGTGGTGAATTAACTGGGGTATGGGGCAGGTAGAAGGTCAGTTTGGATGCCCTAGTCTGGGAAAGCATAGTGCCCTCCACTGAGCTGAGCCTTCTCCTTTCAGAGGGGAAACAGACGTCATCAGAGGAGAAGCCCCTCACCTTCCTGCCTCAAACCCCCGCCCCAGGAGGACCACCTTCATGGGCAGGTGGTCAGTCAGTCACACAGGACTTCCCTCCTCAAAGGGCCAGGCATGTGGCTTAATGCTCTGCTGTCTTGAAATTCATAACAATTGTTGAACAAAGGGCTCCATGTTTTCATTCTGCATGGGACCCCACAAATTATGCAGCCACCCCTTCCCACCCCCAGTATGTCTATACCCATGTCTGGCTCGCGTTACCTGCTCAGGCATCAAAATTATCTGTAGAGCTTGTAAAAACCCAAACTCTCAGACCCACCTCCACCTCTATGTGTGGGTTCCTGATCTCAAGGACAACTGCCACCATCCTCTAAGTGTCTTAGACCTTCTGTCCTCAAAGTGTGGTCTGAGACCTGCAGCATCAACCTCACTCGAGAGCTTGTCAGAAATGCAGATTCCCAGGATCCACCCCACACCCACTGAGTCAGAACCTGCAGTGTAGCAGGACCCCCAGAGGACTCACCTGCACATTTATTTGTGAGAAGCACCGTCTTAGGCTATCTCAAGGGAACATTCTAGACTTTTCCCCCTAATTCACAGGTCACCAGGTACTGTGAGTTATTCCCTAATTACATCACACATCCCGCTGCAACTGCCCCCAGGATGGCTCCTCTTGGAGGTCCCACGACCTCTCAAACTGAACATACCCAGACCTGAGCGCCCTGCCCTCTTCTTCTCCCAAGTCACTTCTTCCTCCCCCTCCTCCTCCCCTTTTTCCAGTACCTGTCCAGGTGAACTGAGCCAGCCAAGCCAGGTACCCAAGGAGTGTTCCAGGTCCTCCTCTGGCTCACCTCCCTCCACCTCTCACCATCCCCTTCTCCCAGTCTCTAGCCACCACCGCCCACCCTCCAAGACGTAGCCACCAGCACCTCTCACTTCAGCCACCTCCACCATCTCGCACTGGCAGTGGACTGACCACGTCACTCCCTAGAACAACCCCTCAGTGGCTCTCAGCTCAGGGCTGTTCTGCAATGGCACACCTCCCCACCTGCTCTCTGCTTACTAAATGCTTCCACTATTACTATTGCTTCCAGCTTTCAAAACGAAGCCCGATCAGCTTCTCCTCCACAGCCTGCCCTGGCTACCCCTCTGCCTGCCCCCACCAAAACTTCTGGGCTCCCCTCAGCCACAGCCCTGGTCCTGCTGTGGTCTGCGAGTTTCCCCCAGCAGCCTGAGAGCTCCTCTGGGAGGGACAGGGAACTGCCTGATTCAATCACCAGCCTGGTGCTCTGCCTGGGGCCATGCACACAATAGGGGTCCTGTGTTTGAGTAGATAAAGGCCCAGTGAGGGGCTAGCCTTCAGCAAGCCACAGGGAGAGGGCAGAAGATGGGGTTATGCAGCAGGAGTGGGGAAAGCTGTTACAGAGGTGCCCTTGTGGACCCAGCTACAGGCGGGAGGATTGCTTGAGCCTAGTTCAAGACCAGCCAGGGCAACATAGCAAGACTCCATCCCTAAAAAAATTAAATTTAACATTTTATTTTATTTTATTTATTTTTAGACGGAGTTTCACCTTGTTGCCCAGGCTGGAGTGTAGTGGTGTGATCTCGGCTCACTGCAACCTCTGCCTCCCAGATTCAATCGATTCTCCTGCCTCAGCCTCCCTAGTAGAGCTGGGATTACACGTGCGCACCACCATGCCTGGCTAATTTTTGTATTTTTAGTAGAGACGGGGTTTCATCATGTTGGTCAGGCTGGTCTCGAACTCCTGACATCAGGTGATCCACCCGCCTAGGCCTCCCAAAGTGTTGGGATTACAGGCGTGAGCCACCACGCCTGACCAAAAAATTAAATTTAAAATCTTAAAAAGGTCAGCCCCGGTTGAATAAAAAACAGAGGGATGGCTACAGGACGCCTGGTGCCCAGTTCCCGTCCAGAGCCCTGGAGGACAGCAGGATTCTCTCTGCCCACCAGGTGGCGCCAGATCCCCGGCGTCCGGCTGCCCAGCTCTCGGTGTTGGGTGGATGGGGCCCCAGGGAAGCCAGAGGCAGAGGCTGCAGGACCCACAGCAGGTCCTCGAGGGGACATGCCCCATCTGCTTTCCTTGCCTGAGCGTCCACCATCAGCACCCTCCACAGTACAGGGAGGAGGGCTGTGGATGATGGGTGTGTCACGGGAAAATGGAAGAGAAGGCTGAGCGTCTTGCAAAGCAGCTGTCGGGTGATGGAGCTAGACATTTGCACACCTGCAGGCTGGGTCACATCCTGTTTTCTGAAGACGCTCACCACGGGGCCTGTCTGCGTGGCCACCGGAGCCAGGATCGAGCCCAGACAGTCCAGTCCCAAACAGACCCACACGCTTAAGCACTGGGCTTGCCTGCTGCCCCTCCCTGCGGTCAGATCCCCTCCTGTTACAGATGAGGAAACTGAGTCCCAGAGAGGGGAATCGCTTGCTGAGGATCCACCCCTTGTCTGGAGCAGAACCAAAATGAGGGCTCCTGCCTGGTAGCTCCGAGGCCAGCACCCCTTCCTCCGCCATCGTGGAAACCCCTTGTCCCTTCCTGTCCAAGGAGCCCCGGCCCCCCTCCCGTAGGCTTTTCCCAGGAGCCTCCCTGTTCTGCCCAGCTCCCCTCTCCTGCTTTGCTCCAGACCCAAGCCACCCACAGACTACAACCCTTCCTACAGCCCCTTTCAACAGCCCCGGAGAGGATTTCCACCAGGGATTGGAAGAGGTCCTCATTCCTCCCACCCCCGGGCCGGATGGGGGCCGGAGGGGCAGGTGCGCAAGCGGCGCCGGATGGAGGATAGAGGGGCAGGAGGAGGTGTGGGCAGACATGTCTTTTCCGGGTCCCACCTGAGGCCCCAGGTGCAGCCCCCTCGCACCATCCCCCGTCTGCCTGTGTTTGGGACCCATGGCTGCGGCCGAGATCCATTTCCTCCCAGCCTCTGACCACCTGCTCCTGCCTCTCAGCACGTCTGCTTCTCCCCTCATCCCCTTACCAAGCCCTGGCCTCTGCTCCTTTTCTGCAAGCGCCCCACAGTTATCCTGCCTCTTCTCAGGGCACCCTTCCCTTCCTCCCATGTCTCAGTGTTGTCTTCCCCCAGCTGGGCCCTGGGCAGCCCCCTCCCTGAGCACTCCTCCACCAGCCCTCAGTCCACAGCTGGGAAAACTGAGGCCTCTAATCTGGGGGCTACTCAGGCACATGGTTGGAGCTCGGTTATCTGTGTGTCCCCAAGGCCTGGCACAGAGCCCAGCGCTGGGGTGGACTCTGCAGTGGGAGATGGTGGGTGGGTTCAGCACAGAGCCCAGCGCTGGGGTGGACTCTGCAGTGGGAGATGGTGGGTGGGTTCAGCTGTGCTGGAATCTTGCTCCACCACAGCATGCTGTGCAGCCTGGAGCAGGTCCCTCAACCTCTCTGAACCTCCATTTTCTCATTTGTAAAACCAGGAAGAATGAGGCCTATTTTGTAGGCTTGTAGTGAGAATTGACAAGACAACGTATGCAAAATAAATATCACAGTATACGGTGGTTGCCATTCATTCATTCTATAAATATTGATTGAACACCTTTTTTTTTTTTTTCAGATGGAGTTTCACTGTTGTTGCCCAGGCTGGAGTGCAGCGGTGTGACCTCAGCTCACTGCAACCTCCACCTCCTGAGTCCAAGCAATTCTCTTGCCCCAGCCTCCCAAGTAGCTGGGATTACAGGCGTGTGCTACCACGCCTGGCTAATTTTGTACTTTTTTTTTTTTTTTTAACTAGAGATGGGGTTTCACCACCTTGGTCAGGCTGGTCTCGAACTCCTGACCTCAGATGATCTGCCTGCTTCGGCCTCCCAAAGTGCTGCGATTACAAGCGTGAGCCACTGCGCCCGGCCTGATTGAATACCTATTATGTCTCATTATTATTAAGTTCAAAAGAAAAGAAGCCAATTAGCAGACCCCAGATTCCCTGACCTCCCATCCTATGCTGTTTCCTGGTGCATCCTCCACTCCTAATCCACACGGAGGCATCACCCTAAATTACCCGGCTGCACATATCACTACCCTGGTCAAAAGCCCCCAGCAGTTCCCCGGTGCCTAGGGTGTCAGCTCCCGACTCCTGGCGGTGACACTCAAGACCCTCTGGGATCCGGCTCCAGCCTCTTTTCCGTGGGATCTCTCTATCTTGTGACACCAACTTCGACTACAGGTGCGCAGATCTGGGTCCCGTGGCCAGAACACCCTGGGCTTTCTCACCACCACGCCTGTGCTCCTGCTATGCCCTTGAGTGGAACAGCTACCATTTTTGTCCTTACCCAACAAAGTCCCGTCCGCACTTTCTGGCCCATTTCCCCCAGGTGGCCTCTCTGACCACCTGGAGCCAGGCTCTGAGCCTCAGTCAGCCTCCTCGCCTAAGCATCCCGTCCCCCACTCCCCGACCGGGCCCTGCAAGGCCAGCTCTATCACCAATCATTGGCAGGAACCACTGGGGTAACAGCAGGTGCTGGACCGATCCACATGGCAAGGGATGGCCTGACCTGCCCGTGTGGTCAGAGTCCAGCTCTGCCACTGTCCCACAGGGATCATTCTTATCCGTCACATTCCTAAATGGACTAGAATGGTGACCTCCTCTGCCCTGGGACCCTACTCTCTCCAGGCAATGGAGAAAGAGCCAGGGGTCCCCCCACCACTAACTGCCCCACTGACACTGTAGGGTCTCTTCCCATAGTCACGGTGCAGGCATCAACCAGATACCAGACTAAATGGGATTATCCAGACAGGACCACTGGGCCAGAGCCTTCTGCTGGAGGGAGGGAGCTTTGCTCCTCCCCTACACCCTCCCTGTTCCAGGGCTCAGTCCCTTCCACAAGGTCCCACCAAGCCTTCACAAGCCTGCCCCGTCTAGCGATGGGGAGCCCCATACCCCCTGGGGCATCTTGTCCATCTCTGATAGTTAGTTCAGAGCTGAGCTAGCTGCCTCTACGGAATTTCTGCCCCATTCATTCATCCTCTGTGAGTTCCTTCTGCACGCATGAGCACCTACTGGGTGCTAGTTGATGTGCCAGCTCGCCTGAGCTATGCAACACCTCTGTGAGGTGTGAAGGCGGATGCTGATGACAGTGATGGTTGCAAAACCAATGAGGAAAGTGAGGTGCAAAACCAATGAGGAAAGTGAGGTGCAAGAGAGATCGCCACCCACACAGAATCTCACAATCAGGCAGCGGCTGGGCCAGGAGTAGATTTTCCATCTGGGTGACCCAGGAGCCTGTGCTCTTTCTTCCACTGAACTGAATACGTTCCCTAGCAGGACTTAGGAGGGGTAATACTTGGGGAGGTGGGGGCAGGACTAGCCTATCCAGTCCCCCAAAGCCTTCAGTAGAGGGCACAGAGCTGGACCTGGGTTGGGGTTACCAAGGGTAGCCAAGGGTAGTTTTGGAGCTGCTGCAGCCGCTGCTCACCCCCGGGAGCCTCCTTCTGAGAAGGAAGTATTATTGAGCCTACATTGTGTTGGGAGGGAAAACGTGGGGTCCTTGGAGCCCTGCCAGCCCCCTGCCTTCAGGCTGTTTGGCTTTGTTTGTTTTTTTGGTCTTTTTTTTTTTTTTCCTTTTTCTTTGGGCTGATTGTTCTCATTAAATCTTTTTGTCCTGTTTTGTTTTTTACGGGGCTGACAATGCTGCTCAGTGCTTAGCGCGGCTTCCTGTGTTTCTGCCCCAGCGCAGGCCTCGATGGGGCTGTGCTTCCTGTTGTGAGCCGTCGCCATGGCAACTGGAGGCCTGGTGGGCTCCATGGGGGTATGGGGAGGGGTGACATCAGTGACGTCACCGGGTGAGAAGGCAAGGGGCAGGGGTCTGGAGGGGGTTGCATGGGGGAAGGGCAGCCAGCAGCCAGCCGGCGCATTGCTGGGAGCTGACTCACAGCCCGGGAAGGGGAAGAATGCCCTCACATTCTTTTGGGAGGTAAACAAGGTCAGGGAATGCGGCTGGGATCCTGTTTACCTGACCCTGGCCCCCCGGGGGACCCGAAGCCCTTACAGGACAACACACTGGAATAGAACCAGCCAGACTTGGGGGGCTAGGGAAGCAGGGGAGAAGAGAGGAACCGTGAGGGGCCCCCAGGTGGGGGCCAGAGACAGAAAGACCAGGATTCCAATCACATCTCCACTAGGTGACAGCGTGACAGCTCTATGACTCTGAGCAAGCCACATGGCCTCCCTGTGCCTCAGTTTTCCCTATTTCTAAATGGGGAGAATTTCTCGTGTAGATGGTCCCTTGGTGTCCCATCACTTTGGGCTGGTTTCGGGGGTTGCGAGGGTGGCAGCACAGCCCGTGCCTCTGCATTTTCTCCATTCTCCACCCGCCAAAGGCCTGATCCAAGGCTAGGGTCTCCACGTCTCTGCCTGCACCTGACCCTGCTAGGGTAATGCCCCAGACCTGTAGCCAAACCAAAGGGCCGAGGTGGGCTGGCCTCGAAGGGAGGTGATGGGCATGCAGCCCAGGGCAGGGCGCGGCACCTCTAGGACCCCAGGGCTGGAGTCGGTGCAGCTAGCCCCGCTCTCTCCCCCGACCTGTGTCCCCCCTTCAGCTCTCTCAGAGCCCCACCTCTTATCCCTGAACCTCCAGAGTGACGGCCTCCCCTGCTCATAAGGAAGGGTCCAGAGGAGCCCCTCCTGGTGCCAATGGTCTGTATCCTGATCAAACTCTGGGATTCCATGGTGCTGAGATCTGCAAGAACAGCCCCGGGGGCAGGGCCGGACCCTGTGTCTCTAAGACAAACCTTTGCCACCTTTGAAACGGACCAGCTGGGAACAACGTGCCCTTCCCCCACAGGTGCCATGTGAGGGCACAGGCCATGCCCCCATGGCCACAGTTGAGTTGGGGCCACCTGGCCTATGGCTGAGAGTCTGGGTATCAGAGTCTGACTGGCTTTGCGGCTTGCTAGCTAGGGCCTTCGGGCAAGCTCCTTAGCCTCTGTGAGCCTCAGTTTCCTGATCTGCAAAGCAGAAGCTCCCAGGGTTGATGTGAGACTGAGTGAGTTAATTCACATGAAGCCCTTAGCGCATAGTAGGCCCTCATATGTGCTGAACCCACACAGAGCCAGCCCCCACAGACCCCTGCATCCTCCGCAGCAGCACCCAATGCCCCCGTCTCTGAGGGCTCCCCTATGCTGAACACCCGTCCCAGTGCAGGAACAGTGCCCACCAGATGCCCCATGGTTTTCCCATAAAGGGACCGGACTTGGGTTTCCCTGGACAGGGAATATCCTGTTCTGGGCTGGCGGGGGGGAGGAAGAGGAGCGGGAAGGACACGGCGGCTCCGCATTCCTGGCATTCTTGGCGGCCGCCCTGTCCAGCTGCCTCGGCGCTGCCGGGGGCCCTGGCCTACTGCCATGCTGGCCCGACACGGCACAGCAGCACCCCGCTTGGGGCGCCCCTTGGACTTGGGGTGATAGGGGACCCATCTTGTGCCAGTCCCACGCATCCCAGACTATCGCAGAGGCAAATGAACCCCAACCCTGGAAGCAGAGATTCGGGGGCTCTGGGAGGAGTCAGTTAACAGGGGAGGAGTTTCTGCTTTCAGTTCTACCTTATGGGGCTCCCTAGCCCACCTACCATCCCCAGGGAAGCTCTCGGGGTCAGGGCCGGAAGAGGGGAGAGGTAGAAGACTCCTGGGTTCTAGTCTCCAGTGCCCGGACAGCCACTTCCCCTCTCTGGGACTCAGTATCTCTGTCTGCAAGATGGGAGGCTTTGATCCCTTCCTTGGGCAACCCCAGCATTGCTGTCCTTGTCACGCTCTATGGCATCATCACTGCCTCTCTGCAGAGCCTGTGCCTCTGGCTAAGGGCAGGAGCCCATCCCTTCTCCGCGACTCAGTATCTCTGTCTGCAAGATGGGAGGCTTTGATCCCTTCCTTGGGCAACCCCAGCATTGCTGTCCTTGTCACGCTCTATGGCATCATCACTGCCTCTCTGCAGAGCCTGTGCCTCTGGCTAAGGGCAGGAGCCCATCCCTTCTCCGCACTGGGCCGGGCCTGGTGGGATATAGTGGTTCCCACCGCCACGCAGCCATGGTATGCAGGATTCGAATATTCAGAGGGGAGGGCCTGGGGGCGGTCAGGCTCTGGAGCCCTCACCCTGGGAGTGCCTTTGGGGTCCTAGGAGGAAAGGGGTCCTTGTCCAAGATCCCACAGCTAGCTCGGTCAAGCTGACCCGGGAATCCGGGGACTTGCTGTTCTGCAAAACCACCAGAAACTAGGGTAATTCTTTTCCATGTTTTTCTGCAAACGCCCCCTAGTTTCAGGCCCAGAGCAGTCTCGGGAGAAGCTGGGAGCTGGAGGCTTCAGAGACCTCCACTCTGCAGGAGACCAAGTCCGCTCCCCATGCTGCCCTCTGCCCTTGGGGAGCCTGGAGGGGGCTTCCAGGGCCGGGAGGGGACAGGCAGGAGGGGCTGCAGTGGGATGGATGCATCTGGGCTGCCAGTCTCTAGCCTCCCACCCTCTCCCTCCCCTCTCCTGCTGGCTCGAGGACCACCCCAAGCCCCTGCCCAGTCCTGGGAACTCCAGCTCCATCTGCACTGCAGGCCCCGTTTCCCACTTCAACAGCTCACGGTGGCTCTGGGCACAGGGACCAGAGCAACCTGGTCCAGGCCACAGCGAGAGGCAGGAGCAGCTCTTCGCTGGAGTCATGAGCCCTGAGAAGTCCCTGGGCCTCTGCACCTCCACTTGACCATCACAGGGTTAGAGGATGTGGTCCCTGGGGCCAGCCCCATCAGTCCTCTGTGGTCCCAGGATTCTGAAATTCAACTGTTTGGTTCTGAGACCATCAGTCACCTCCTTCTGCATGCCCTTGAGAGAGGATTAAGCAGAGGAAGTCCCTCCCTGTTACCTGCTCTTCTCTAGGGCTCACCCTGCAGAATTCAGCTCCCATCCAGGCCAGGGCCCTGCTCCCAAGGACCCCATCTCCCTACCACTTGACCCCCCCGAAAGGCCAGACACCCCCAACGCTATTGCCTCCGCCTTCCCCTGGTGCCGCCCGCCTGCCTGTCCCGCCTGCCTGTCCCACCCGCCTGTCCTGTCTGCCTGGCTGGCTGGCTGGCCATCTGTCTGTCTCTCTGTCTGTCTGAGGGACAGTAGGAGGAAAAGGCTGGAACCCCACCCTGCTGGGTCCACATGTCCAGGGCATTGTTCAGCCTCCTCTGGGAAATCACCTCAATTGTGAGGCTTAGGGGCCACTGCGGCACGGCCGGGTATGTTTACAGATGCGGGGGTGGGCAGGGGTTGTGTCTGTGGAGGAGGATGGGCACAGGGGGTGTCACGATCATCTGTGTGTGGCAAGCTTGATTAAATAATGATAAAATGACGAAATGGAATATTATGCAGCCATCAAATACGAGACCTTTGAAGAAGAGTGAGGACATAAGAAATGGTCCCAATGTAAGATTTACTAAAAGGGAAAGTGCACAATGAGAAGAAGTCAAAGTGACCCACCAAATGCTAATCACAGTGATCTCTGCGCGGCCAAATCATGAGTAATTTCCTATTTCCTGTGTATTTACGGTGTATTTTCAATGTTTTTGGCAATGAGCACGTTCGTTTTGTAATCAGAAAAAGGAGAATAAATGTTGTAAAAATCAAATTAAAGATGAACTAGAAAACAAATGAACATGACTAAAATAAAATAAACTCACTGGGCATGGTGGCTCACACCTGTAATCCCAGTTCCTCAGGGGGCTGAGGCAAGAGGATCACTTGAGCCTGACAGTTTGAGACCAGCCTGGGCAACATAGTGAGACCCTGTCTCAAAAAAAAAAAAAAAAAAGAAATAAAATAAGGCCAACAGAAAAGACTAAACATAAAACTAAGGCAAATGTTCAACTCCAGTTAGCAAACACTGAGTGGGCGCCTGCTGTGTGCAGAGGCTCTGCTGAGTGCCGGGGTTACAGAAATGAAGGAGACAGAGCCCTTGGCGAGTTAACTGTCCATCAGGAGGGTGGGAGAGTCACCAGTCATGAGGCCGGCAGACACAGGTAGGACATGGTACCCCTCAGGAGGGCACCGGAGAGAGGGAGACATGGATGAATCAGGAGGCCTTCAGGGAGGAGGTGACAGCTCACACAGAGGCTGGGGACAGGGGATGTGGTCCTGGTGGGAAATATGGCCGGTGGTGGTTGGAGGGTCCGCTGGTTGCACGAGCTCAGTTTAAGTATAGCGTGGGGAAGATAGGCTAGCTTCAACTCGCTACAAGTCTGGAGTGCCGGGTGGAGAGAGATTCTTAGCCAAGTGGGCATTCCTCAGGAAAGAACACAGGGAATGGTCAGCCATTCATTCACTCATTCATTTATTCAATTCAACAACTACTTCTTGAATACCATCCACACGCTAGGCACCGTGCAGCTTCCATTCAAATGCACGGAAATGGGCAGGAAAGCAACCAATGAGTAAAGGGAATAGAAGTTGGTGCTGTGCGGAAGGATGGGGCAGGGTCCAGAGGTGGGGGTAGCTTGATGTGGGGTGGCCAGGGAGGGCCTCACAGACTAAAGGAAGTGAGGGAGTGAGCCCACTGAGGTTGGGCTCTGTAGGAGGAGGGCTGTCAGCAGAGGGGGCCCAAGCAGACAGAGTCAGGGTAAAATCCCATAGGTCCTTGCAGGCCTTTGTAAGGACCTGAGCTGCGGCTCTGAGTGAGGACCGGAGCAGGAGCCGGAGCAGGAGCCGGGGAGGGTCTGAGCAGAGAAATGCATGATCTGACTTAGGCTTAAGGAGCCTGTAGGAGGGGAGCTGGCGGGGCTAGGCTGGGTCAGCAGCCGTGGAGAGGGCGAGGAACAGAAGGCGGAGCCAACAGCAGTACGGCCTATCTGATGAAGGGTGGTGGTAAAGGAAAGAGAAGGTCAAGGCCTATTCCAAGGTTTGGGCCCTAGCACTTCGAAGGACAGAGCTACTGAAACTGATGGGGCCAGCTGGGGATGGCAGGTTTGGGGTGGGATGGAGCAGGGAGAACAGGCGCTGAGGCTGGACAGGTCGAGGTGGTGATGCCCGGTGATAAATCCGAGACTTCCACCGGGCAAAGCTGAACAGGCAGGGGCCAGCTGGGGACACTCATCGGGCGTCACTGGCTCGTGGGTGGGGATCAGCCCCTAGAGCTGGATGAGACCACCCTGGGGAAGGGTGTAGACAAAGAGGAGCTCCAAGGATTGAGCCCTGGCACCCGCTGCCAACGTTTAGAGATGAGGGGGGCCGGCAGGGGAGCCTGAGAAACAGCATCGGGGAGGAGGAAGGCCCAGGAGGGTGGGGCCTCAGCCGAGGTGCCTGCAGGCAGCAGATGGAACAGCCACAAATGAGGCTCCCGCAGAGCCATACGTGACAGCCTGATGGGGAGGGAGACTTGCAAAAAGGACAGGAGAGAGGACATTAAAAGGCAAGGAGGGCCGGGCATGGTGGCTCACGCCTATAATTCCAGCACTTTGGGTGGCTGAGGCAGGTGGATCGCCTGAGGTCTGAAGTTCAAGACCAGCCTGGCCAACATGGTAAAACCCCATCTCTACTAAAAATACAAAAAACTTATCCGAGTATGGTGGCGCATGCCTATAATCCCAGCTACTGGGGAGGCTGAGGCAGGAGAATCACTTGAACCCAGGAGACGGAGGTTGCCGTGAGCTGAGATTGCACCATTGCACTCCAGCCTGGGAGACAAGAGTGAAAATCCATCTTAAAAAAAAAAAAAAAAATGGCAAGGAGAAAGAACTCTCCCCTCAGAGACTCGAGGGCCCCACCCTTGTCCCTGATGGCTGCCCCTCTCAAGGGTGACCAAGAGGTGGCTGTTTGCTGCGGGGGTAAGGCTGATGGGCAGAGCTTGGTCTGGGTGCTCACGCACCAGTGCTCCAGGCCATTCAAGGTGTGGATGAGAGCTGGGGGCCAGAAAAGAAGGGGGGTGCTGTGGAGCGAGGCCAAGGCTGGCTCTCCCCAAAAAGCCAGGTCCCAGGAGCCAGAGAATTCTAAATCCAGCCCTCATTGAGAAGATCTACTTAGCGAGTAGGAAGAAAGCATACTTGATTTAACAGTTTGTTCACGTATTTATAACATCTTGATATTTAGCCTCAGAGCGCGCAGGTCTCCATCTGTGCTCTGGGCCCGAGCCCTGCACATGTTAGGGCTGAGCTGGGAGCAGACAGCTTGAGGGGAGAGGTGAAGGGAGAGGGTTTTCTTTTTGCTTCGGTTCAGTTTTTAGTGGTTGCTGGGTTTTGTTGTTTGTTTGTTTGTTTGTTTGTTTGTTTTGAAACAGAGTCTCACTCTGTCGCCTAGGCTGGAGTGCAGTGGCGTAATCTCGGCTCACTGCAACCTTCACTTCCCAGGTTCAAGCAATTCTCCTGCCTCAGCCTCCTGTGCAACTGGGATTACAAGGGCCAGCCATGATGCCTGGCTAATTTTTTGTATTTTTGGTAGAGACGAGGGTTTGCCGTGTTGGCCAGGCTGGTCTCTAACTCCTGAAACTTCAGGAGATCCACCCACCTCCCAAAGTGCTGGGATTACAGGCTGGAGCCACTGTGCCCAGCCAGTGGTTGCTGTTCTTTTTAAGAAGAAAGAAGAATGAGCATTCTCCTCTGGGGAATGATCCTGAAGAGCGGACACTGCGGGAGGAGGAGAGGGGTGTGCATGGCGGGAGGGATAGGTCCACCCACCTTGACACACAGGCCCTCCATCATAGTGGCAGCAGGAGGCAGCGTCAGTGGGCGCAGGGGTGCACAGTGAGCACAGGGAGGTTCCCCAGGACCCCTTCTGCTTTCTCAGTGAAAAGGCAGCAATGCCCTGGAGGTCTGAGGGGTAAGGAGAAGGTGTGGAAGAGCCTTCTTGGAGCGGAGCATGTAGACCCAGGAAATGCAGCGGCATTGCCCAGCAACACTCTGGCAGATTGCATTTTCCAAGATGGCTGCAACAACATCTCCCACCCTACAAGTTATTCTAGAACCTTTCGCTCCTCTACCAAGAGGTAGAGTCTAATTTCGCCTCCCCTAGAACCTAAGCAGGCTTGTGACTCACTGTGCTACCAATGGACTGCAGCGGAAGTGACAATGCATCACTTTTGAGGCTAGGTTATCAAAGCTTCTGCCATATGGAGTGCTCAGGCTGGCGCCTTGAGCTGCCATGCTGTGAGGAAGCCCAACCAGCCCCTGCACATGGAAAGGCTCTCAGAGCACCTGAAGAGAGAGTTACTCCAGCCACCACCTGTCTGTCACCCTGTGAGACCCTGAACAACCCAACTGAGCCTCTCCCAAGTTCATGACCCACAGAATCCATGAAAGATAATAAAAAGTATTGTTGTCTTAAGCCTTTAATTTATTATGCAGAAATAGCTAACTGGAATAAATGCCAAGGACTAAACTGAGATTTGTGGTTGTGAATTTAAAGTGACACTCCTTTTTAGCCAAATGATATCTAAGGCATTTCTGCAGGGACAAGAGGCTGCACAGTCGCTGCAGGTTTCCCCTCCTTGTTGCAAGGGAGGAGAGAGACAATGGAGGAGGAAAGGTAGAGGGGATTGGGCCTAAGGTGTCAGGCAAAGTTGTGTGAACTGGACTCTGTAGGTAACCGGGAGCTACTGAGGGTCCTTCAGTGAGAGATGTTACATTCCATGCATAGGCTGGGCTCACTCTGGACTTAGCAATACAGAATGCAGCCTGCATCCTTGGATGAACTGGGGTATGAGGAGGAGAGAGGTCTCCCCAGAAAGCCTGGCCACAGGTCAGAGGACTGGGGACTCTGGGCGTAGCTGGACCTTCAGCCCCTTCTCTATCTGCCTGTTCCTTAGACATTCAGCCAACTAGGAGAGGGGTGGAGAGTGGTGACCCTCAGTGTTCCCACCTGAAAAATGGGCGCATTGGACTTCAGGTCTCTAAGTGGGCTTCTGGCTCTGAGGCTACAGACAGGAAAGAGACACTTGTGGTCGTATTTCCACATACACATTGCTTGTGGTCAGGACAGATGCTAGGCTGAGCCCTGGGCTCCGTCCTGGTTGCTGGAGATGCAGGAAGAGGCCTGGCCCTCACTATACAATAGGCCCTGCTCAGGATTCTTAGGTTCAAAGGAAGAGAAAACCCAACTCATGGTGGCTTTAACAACTGGAATGTGGCTGGGCGTGGTAGCTCACGCTTGTAATCCCAGCACTTTGGGAGGCTGAGGTGGGTAGATCGCCTGAGGTCGGGAGTTTGAGACCAACCTGACCAACATGGTGAAACCCCATCTCTACCAAAAATACAAAATTAGCTGGGCATGGTGGCTCATGCCTGTAATCCCAGCTACTTGGGAGGCTGAGGCAGGAGAATCACTTGAACCCGGAAGGCAGAGGTTGCCATGAGCCGAGATCGCGCCATTGCACTCCAGCCTGGGCAAGAAGAGCGAAACCCCGTCTCAAAAAAACAAAACAAAACAAAAACACAAACAACTGGAATGTGTGAGCTACTGAGGATCCGAGCTACTGAGCAACCAAAAAGCATGGGGTTATTTGAGGGTTCGAGCAAAACTTGATCCAGCCATGAAACACAGTGACAGGACCCATTTCTCTGCCTCCCTCTCTTGGCTCCTCTCTTGGGCTGGCTCTCCCATGGGGGTCTCAGGCGGCTCCCAATCGGTCTAGATCTTTTTTTGGTGGGGGGATGGGGATGGAGTCTCACTCTGTTGCCAGGCTGGAGTGCAGTGGCGACATCTCGGCTCACTGCAACCTCCACCTCCTAGGTTCAAGCGATTCTCCTGCCTCAGTCTCCCAAGTAGTTGGGACTATGGGCGCGTGCCACCATGCCCAGCTAATTTTTGTAGTTTTAGTAGAGACGGGGTTTCACCATATTGGCCAGGATAGTCTCGATCTCTTGGCCTTGTGATCCGCCCACCTCGGCCTCCCAAAGTGCTGGGATTACAGGCGTGAGCCACCGCACCCAGACTCTTTTTTGTTATTATTATTATTATTTTTTTTAGAGACAGGGTCTCCCTGTCACCCGGGCTGGAGTACAGTGGCATGATCTCAGCCCACTGCAACCTCTGCCTCCCAGGGTCAAGCGATTCTCCTGCCTCAGCCTCCAGAGTAGCTGGGACTATAGGCTCAGGCTACAGCGCCTGGCTAATTTTTCTGTAGAGATGGGATTTCGCCATGTTGCCCAGGATCCAATCCGGGTGTAGATATTGTCCTTCTCTCCATGTTCAGTGGGGAGAGAGAAACAGTCTTCTTCCCGGGGAGCTCAGATATCTTTGCTCTGATTGGCCTGACTTCAGCCTTGTAGCCATCCCTGAACCAATCACAATGGCCACCAGATGGGATATAGTAATTGTCTTAGGCCAATGAGAGCCCACCTGGGGCGGGGCAGAATCTACCCCACCCTGGGCTGGGAGACACTGGGTCCTGTTGGGAGAGAGGAAGGGATGGACGAAGACCCAAAGCATGTCCCTGGCTCCACCCAGTAGAACCTTCTGGAGACTCTATGCTCTGTCAGAGACGAAGTGGTTGAGCACCAGAAAGGGGGCAGTCTCCCCATCAGAGCTATTTCCTGCCACCAGTACCAGCTGCCCATCTGGCCCGGCCTGGAGCCCCGGGATGCAGGCAGCCGCTGTTGGCGGGAACCCAGGGCCTGCTTGGGACGCTTGGGCAGCTGGAGACTGATTAAGCTGGGAAAAGTGCAGGCTGGAGAAGACTGGGACGGGGAAGTGATCCGACGCTTCCTTAACACCAAAAAAGGGAACAGAAAGGGTCAACCTAGGCGCCAGGAGGAATCCAAACAGGTAGCACATAACAAAAGCAGATGACTCTTCCGTTTGAGTCTGGCTGTGTTCCACGTCCGTCCGCGCGCTTCCTCCCCCACTACCCACCGGAGCACGGCTCCGTAGGGATGGCTCCCTTGCTATGACAGGGAGGCTGAGGCCCTGAGACAAGTGACTCACCCAAGGTCACCGTGAGGTGGGGCAAAGCCAGGGTATCAGCCTGAGCTCTCCCAGGACCCCCACTCCACGGCAGCGGAACTGAGCCATACCTGTGCCCACTCCTGCAGCCAGGTGATGGTGACGGTGAAGCTCCTGTCACCACCACTGGGGAGGCCATTCCAGTCCCTCACGGCCCCCACTATTGGAGAGGCAGGGGAGCAGACAGGAAAGGGGCTGCCGGGTCCAACTGGCTCAAGTTCAAGTCCTGCCTCCCCCACTCTGGCTGGGTGAACTTGGGCAAGTCAGCATCCTCATTTGCGAAATGAAGAAACCGATGCTTCCTTTAGCAGGAATGCTAAGGAACGAATGCAGGAAGCGACTGACATCACACTTGGAAAACAGCTAGCACACCGGGCACAGGGAAAATACGACATTTCTCATACCAAGGAAGGAAGGTGTTTGAGGCTTAGTTAACACACCACGGCAGGAACACTACAGTACACGTGTGAACCCAATGCTGTGGGAGTAGAGGTTTGGTGGACCCTTTCAAATAAATGCTGAAAACCAGAGTAGGGGTGGAGGGTGTTTCCCAAGAAATAAACCAGGGGCGCAGGAACTTCAGTGCTGTTCTTGCCACTCAGCAGGGACCCAGGCACTCCAGAACCTGCTCCCACACTTTCCCCAGGCACTGGAACAGAACTCTCATCCCCTGAGCCTGGGCTCAGCAGGGGCAAGGAGGCTGTAGACAGGAGGTCATTGTCCAGCCTGACTGTGTCCAGATCCCACAGATGCCAACCCATCTGGGGGACAGGGTCTTCTGGGGACCCGCCTGCCATGGGGGAGGCTATTTGTCCCCCAGTTGCCACGGGAGACTTAGATTCAACACTAGGCACTCTCTCCAGTGTCCTGACGGTGACCCGAGAGCATCTCTACCAGCAGGCCTGGGTGGGGCCTGCATAGACAAAGCGGCCTTTGGCTGCCAGCGGCCGGGTGGCAGAGCGTGCGTCAGCTCAGCAGCCAGCCAGAGAGGCCTGGAAGTCAGCCTTGCTGCCCCCGTCCCTTGTCACCATGTACCTCTTGTTTCTTGTCATGACACGATGTGGCAGATGTTTCTTGTCAGCTCTGCCGCTGGTCCCTTCTGTCCACCCCCATAGCTGCTGCCCTGGTCGCCCCACCACCCCTTCCTGGTCTCACAGTCAGTCTGTGCTGCACACCGCAGCCAGAGGGAGCTTTCAGATATGCAGTTCAACCTCATCAGTTCCTAGTTTAGAATCCTTCTGTGAATATTTGCAAAACGAGTACCTGACAAAGCATTCAGATCCCAAATATGTAAAGAACTTCTACAAATCAATGAGAAAAACAGAGGCAACCAGTAGAAAGCAGGCAGGAGACTTTGAGCAGGCCCTTCACAAAAGAGGTTCTCCAGGCTGGGCGTGGTGGCTCACACCTATAATCCCAGCACTTTGGGAGGCTGAGGTGGGCAGATCACTTGAGTTGAGGAGTTTGAGACCAGCCTGGCCAACACAGCAAAACCCCATCTCTACTAAAAATACAAAAATTAGCCAGGCATGGTGGTGCACGCCTGTAATCCTAGCAACTCAGGAGACTGAGGCAGGGAGAATTGCTTGAACCCAGGAGGCAGAGGTTGCTGTGAGCCGAGATCACGCTGCTGCACTCCAGCCTGGGCAACAGAGTGAGACTTCATCTAAAAAAAAAAAAAAGTTTATAAATATGTAAAAGTGTTATTATTCATCAGAAGAAGGTAAAATAAAGCCACAATGAGATACCACTGCACTCCAGCCTGGGCAACAGAGCGAGACCTTGTCTTAAAAAGTAAAAATAACAAAAGAAGCCGAGCAGATGCCGGCACCATGCTGGTATAGCCTGCAGAACTCTGAGCCAATGAAACCTCTTTATAAATTATCTAACCTCAGGTATTTCTTTTCTTTTTTCTTTCTTTCTTTCTTTCTCTTGCTTTCTTTGTTTCTTTCTTTTTTTTTTTTTTCAGAGTCTCACTCTGTCACCTGGTCTGGAGTGCAATAGCACCAACACAGCTCTCTGCAGCCTTGACCTCCTGGGCTCAAGGGGTCCTCCTGCCTCAGCCTCCTGAGTAGCTGAGACTATAGGCACACACCACCACACCCGGCTAATTTTAGTATTTTTTGTAGAGACAGGTCTCACTTTGTTGCCCAGGCTGGTCTCCAGCTCCTGGGTTCAAGCAATCCTCCTGCCTTGGCCTCCCAAAGTGCTGGGATTACAGGCGTGAGTCATGGCGCCCGGCCTGGGTATTTCTTTACAGTCACGCAACAGACTAACAAAGAAAATTGCACACATTGTGTGATTCCATTTATATGAACTTCAAAAACAGACAAAGTCAGGATAGTGCTTATTCTTGGGGGGAAAGGAGGAATTACACCTGAGGAGGCACGGGAGGATTTCTTACAGACTGGTACCATCCTACCTCTTGACCTGGGCAGTGGTTACCCAGCTGAGTTTAACTGGTGAAAATTCATCAAGCTGGAGACACGATATGACTACTTTTCTTTGCATATGTTATCTTTTTTTTTTTTTTTGAGATGGAGTCTCGCTCTGTCACCCAGGCTAGAGTGCCGTGGCATCATCTGGGCTCACTGCAACCTCTGCCTCCCAGGTTCAAGCAATTCCCCTGCCTCAGCCTCCCCAGTAGCTGGGATTACAGGCATACACCACCACACCCGGCTAATTTTGTATTTTTATTAGAGACGGGGTTTCACCATGTTGGTCAGGCTGGTCTTGAACTCCTCACCTCAGGTGATCAGTCCGCCTCAGCCTCCCAAAGTGCTGGGATTACAGGTGTGAGCCACCGTGCTCGGCCGCATATGTTACTCTTTAATAAAAAGTTAAAAAAAAAAAAAAAACCAGCCTACTTGGCCAAGTGTAAGTTCTCACCGGCTTATCTTCAACGTCGTCATATCCATACACCTTCCAGCATTACTCCCAGTTCCCTGGACATGCCGTGCAATTTCTTCTGCCTGGAACCTCCTTATCTAGTTGGCAATATGCTCTGGGGTCGCTGCCACCACGAAGCCCTCCCTTCTGGCCCCAGATAGAAGTGTGGTCACTCTCTTCTTGGGAAGCCATATGCACCTCCATTGCAGCCCTTATTCATCTGACAGTCACTCCACCAGTATTCAGTGAGCACTGGTTATATGCCAGACACATGCAGTTGTGAATAAACAGTCATAAGTTGACAAATTAAATTTAAACAATTTAAAATATCACAAAAATAAATAGATACTAACAAACTGTGATAAAGCCTCCAAAAGCAAAGTCCAGGCAATCCGTTGGAGGAGAAGGCAGGGCACGGGGAGGTGGAAGGTTTTGGTTTATGCTGGAAGATCAGGGCAGGCCCCCAGTGCAGAGACCCAGGGATCAAAGAGGAGCAAGGCCAAGAGTGGGAGGAACTCCCGAGGCTGAGGGATCCACGCTGAATTGAGAACACTAAACTGTGAATTTCCTGGGGTCACAGACTGGGTCATTCCTTTCTCAAGCCCCAGGAGCTTAGCGCAGGGCCTGGCCCAGTTAGGCATCTGGCAGCATTTTATGAATGAATGAATGAATGATAGGAAAAGAAGGGCAGAGCGACCACAGACAGAGTGGTTTGAGGGCCCCTGGACACTGGTTGCCTTCACAGGTGTGTGCCTCCAACTGGCTGAGCCAATGTGGGAGACAGAGATTGGAATTCCCAGCAGCACACACCTCCAGCAAGTGCCCAGAGCCCCAGGCCAATGATTCTTTCCTTCCTTCATTCATTTTGTTGACAAATATTAATTGAGCATCTACTATGTACTGGGCTCTAAACTAGAAGCTGTCTCCTTTGCCTTCCACTCATGCCAGATCCCCAGCAGGCTATTGCTCTCCTGAGCTCTCTGAGGTTTGAGTCTCTCTCCGCTTCTGGATGTTTCCCTAATCCCGTACCTCACTCACCTGCCATGGGACCTGCCAGGACACCCTCCTCATCACCAGGAGAAATCCAGGGCCATCTTTGATTATACTGCCTTGTTATTCACAAGCCCAAACATGATTTAGGGGGCAGTTGCTCACTTTGCCAAAGGAATTACTGCTTTACCAAAAAAATTCCCAAAGTTATTTTAATTCGTCTTCCTAGGAAGATTTCCCAGACGTTGCTGGCTGGAGGGTAAAGTGGTGCTGCCTTCTCAGAAAGCGATTTGCCAGAGCTTGGAGCAATTACGAAAGCGGGTGTCCATGCCACAGCAGCCCCACTCCACGGTGTCAACCCCAAAGCACGGTGCACCCAAGTCTACAGGGGAGCATACCTGAGAGGTTCCCGCAGCAGCTGAGGGTTGGAGGCAACGCAGCTGAGGGTTGGAGGCAACCCAGGGGTCCCCCTCTAGGATAAGTAAAAAGCGGTGGATACACATGTAGTCAGAGGAGGCCCTGACATCTGCAGGGCAGCATAGGTCAAACCAAAAAGACTTTTCTGAGGTCGGGCGCAGTGGCTCACGCCTGTAATCCCAACACTTTGGAAGGCCAGTAGGGGCGGATCACCTGAGGTCAGGAGTTCGAGACCAGCCTGGCCAACATGGCGAAACCCTGTCTCCACTAAAAATACAAAAATTAGCCAGGCGTGGTGGCACATGCCTGTAATCCCAGCTACCGGGAAGGCTGAGGCAGAAGAATCGCTTGAACTTGGGAGGCGGAGCTTGCAGTGAGCTGAGATCGCGCCACTGCACTCCAGCCTGGGTAACAGAGTGAGACTCCATCTCAAAAAAAAACAAAAACAAAAAACAAAAAAAAACTTAGCTTTGATTAGCTTTGAGTAAAAAGGGAGATAAATAAAATGGGATTCCTGACATGATAGAATTTGTGTAAATTTAAAAGGCACACACACAACGACAAAAAGCTATACAGTTATTGAGGATACACACGGATTTAAGGGCACATACTGAGTACATTAGAGCGGAAGCCTTTGTGTGGGGGTGGGAGAGGAATGGAAGTTTGGCCCAGGAATGAAAAAGAGATTTTTTTTTTGTACTCATACATACACACACACACACACACACACACACACACACATATATATATATATTTGGTTTTGTTTTATTTTACTTTGAGACAGGGTCTTGGCTGGAGTACAGGGGCACGATCTCGGATCAATGCAAACTTCCCCCTCCCAGGCTCAAGTGATCCTCCCACCTCAGCCTCCCAAAGTGCTGGGATTACAGGCATGAGCTACTGCACCCAGATCACATGTATAGTTTATATAAAATAAAGGAGGGCTTTGCATGAACAATGAAAGTGTACTACGAACCAAGGAATAAAATTATCTCAACAATCCCCACAAGAGATAAAAATGTAAACTTAAATTTAAATTTCAAAAGTTGACTGCTACTGGGATGTAATAGACACTGCCTCCCACCAAGTATACTGTAAAACTCTAGGCATGATATATAAGACAAGCAGGAGGAGATCTGAAAGGAGGGGAGGAGAAGGCAGATCTGCTAGGCCCCCGGGACCCCAGGAACACCATGGGGTGAGTTTGCTGGAATTTTGTTCGTTTGTTTGAATTTGCCTCCTGTGTCCTCGACTTGGAGCTGAAGACGCCAGCAGCCAGAAACACCAAGGGGCATAGATATTTTTTAAAAACTCCACAAAGCCCTGCCTTCTTCCCAAAGAACTAGAAAAGAGGCAGCCTGGCAAGACAGAAAATTTTCAGACAATAATTACTCTACTGTAGCCAAGCACCTCAGAAAAATGTGTGTCCGTGCCCATGCCAGCAATGGCCGAGTGGAGAGCGTAGACATCCGCCCTCAACAGGTTATAACAAGGTTCTCCAACCTCCCTGCCAGGGCACCATCAGAGAAGGCCAAGTACAGAGCTGGGACTTTCATCCCTACCTGAGCGGTAACAAAGCACTCCACCAGCTCATCCGCCAACAAAGGCCAAGTGGAGAACTTGGATTTATTTCTTTTCTTTTCTTTTTTCTTTTTCTTTTTTTTTTTTTTTTGAGACAGAGTCTCGCTCTGCCACCCATGCTGGAGTGCATGGCGCTGTCTCAGCTCACTGCAACCTCCACCTCCCAGGTTCAAGTGATTCTTCTGCCTCAGCCTCCCGAGTAGCTGGGACTACAGGCGAGCACCCCCACACCCGGCTAATTTTTGTATTTTTAGTCGAGACTGGGTTTCACCATGTTGGCCTGGCTGGTCTTGAACTCCTGACCTCGTGATCCACCCGCCTCGGCCTCCCAGAGTGTTAGGATTACAGGTGTGAGCCACCGAGCCTGGCCCGAGAACTTGGACTTCGAACCCCACCTGGCAGTAATGAGGCAGCATCCTTGCTTCCCCTGCTAATGCAGCGTCAGAGGCAACTAGCTAAAGCAAAAGGTTTCATAAGATACAGAGATCTCATAACAGAATACCCACAATGTCCAGTTTTCAATAGAAAATCACTCATGGGGCCCTGTGCGGCGGCTCACGCCTGCAATCCCAGCACTTTTGGGAGGCCGAGATGGGTGGATTACTTGAGCTTAGGAGTTTGAGACCAGCCTGGACAACGTGGTAAGAACCTATCTCTACAAAAAATACAAAAATTAGCCAGGTGTGGTGATAGACGTCTGTGGTCTCAGCTACTCAGGAGGCTGGGGCAAGAGGATTGCTGGAGCCTGGGAATTTGAGGCTGCAGCGAGCTGTGATCATGCCACTGCATTCCAGCCTAAGTGAGACCCTGTCTTAAAGACAAAAAACAACAACAAACAAAAACAAAAACAAAAAACTCTGAAAAATCACTCATGGCAAGAACCAGGAAGGTCTCAAACCAAATGAAAAGGTAATCAATAGATGCCAACACCAAGGTAATAGAAATTTTTTTTGTTGGCGGCAGTGGTGGTGGTTTTGTCTTTGTTTAGAGATAGGGTCATACTCTGTCACCCAGGCTTTAGCGCAGTGATACGATTTTGGCTCACTGCAGCCTCAACCTCCCAGCTCAAGTGATTCTCCAGTGATTTTCTCACCTCAATCTTCTGAGCAGCTGAGACTACAGGCACATGCCACCATGCTCAGCTAATTTTTGTGTTTTTTGTTGAGACGGTGTCTTGCCATGTTGCCCAGGCTGGCAGAAACGTTACAAACACACTTGAAACCAGTGAAAAAATTGAAATCCTCAGCAAAGAAGCAGAAAATATAAAGAGATGCCTCAAACACAGAATGGAGAGCACAGAGGAAGGAATTCGTGAACTGGAATGTGGAGCAGGAGAAATCATTTAACCTGGATAACAGAGATAAAACAGACCTAAAAAAAACCAAATAGAGCTTCCAGGAGCTGTTTGACTATAATGAAAAAATCTAACGTCATGTCACTGAAGTCACAAAAGGAGGGCGGGGATGAAAAAGTACTCAAAGAAATAAGGGGCTGGGCATGGTGGCTCACACCTGTAATCCCAGCACTTTGGGAGGCTGAGGTGGGTGGATCATGAGGTCAAGAGATTGAGACCATCCTGGCCAACATAGTGAAACCCCGTCTCTATTAAAAATACAAAAATTAGCTTGGCATGGTGGCACACCTGTAATCCCAGCTACTTGGGAGGCTGAGGCAGGAGAATTGCTTGAACCCTGGAGGCAGAGGTTGCAGTGAGCCAAGATCACACCACTGAACTCCAGCCTGGTAACAGAGCAAGACTCTGTCTCAAAGAAAGAAAGAAAGAAAGAAAGAAAGAAAGAAAGAAAGAAAGAAAGAAAGAAGAAATAAGGGCTGAAAATCTGTCTCAAATTTGGCAAAAGACATAAGCTGACTGAATCAAGAGGGCTAATCAAGAGGGCACAGTGGCTCATGCCTGTAATCCCAGCACTTTGGGAGGCCAAGATGGGCAGATTTCTTGAGCCTAGGAGTTCAAGACCAGCCTGGTCAACATGGTGAAACCCCATCTCTACTAAAAATACAAAAAAATTATTCAGGCATGGTGATGTGCACCTACAGTCCCAGCTACTCAGGAGGCTGAGGTAAGTGGATCACTTGAGCCCAGGAGTTCTCCACCTCCTGAAGGGTGCAGTGAGCCATGATTGCGCCACCACACTCCAGCCTAGGTGAAATCCTAGAGTGAAATCCTGTCAAAAAAAAACAAAACAAAACAAAACAAAAACAGACTAAGCAAATACCACACAGGATAAACCCAAAGAAATCCACACCAAGAAACATGATAGTCAAATTTTCCTGGAAACTAAAAACAAAACAAAACAAAACAAAAAAATCTGGAAGGCAGCAAGAGAGAAACATTTTACCTATAGGGTAAAAAAAATAAAGAAAAACGATGGATTGCTCGTCTGAAACTATGGTGTTCAGAGGGAAGTGGTATGGCATTTTTAAAGTGCTGGGGGAAAAAACTGTCAATGCAGAATCCTATGTCCAGAGAAAATGTATCCTTCAAGAATAAAAGGCAAATCAAAGTATTCTTGGATTAAAAAAAAAATCTAAGAGAATTTATCATCAGCAAACACACTCTAAAAAACTAAAGGAAGTTCTCAAAACAGAAATAGAGTGATAAAAGAAGACATCAATCTGGAAACAGAAAGGAAGGAAGAAGGAAGAACATAGCATGAAAAGGTTTGGGTAACCATGAGACTTCTCCCCTCATGTTTGATAGTTGAAGCAAAGATGATAACACCTTCTGATATGGCTGTCAATGTATGTGGAGGAAACATTTAAGACAATTATAAATGGAAGAGATAAAAGAACTTAAAGGGAGGTAAGGTTTATACACCTCACTGAAACTGGTAAAATGACAACATCAGTATATTGTGATAAGTTACGTATATATAATGTAATAACTAGAGAAACTATTAAAAAGCTACATTAAAATATACACTTAAAAACACCATTGATAAACCAAAATAAAATTCTAAAGAATGTTAAAGTACTCCACAGGAAGGCCAGACAATGGAAACAGATAGAAGAGAAAAAGAGAGAACAAGCCAACAAAAAAGAATTCAGCCCTAACATATCCGAATTATATTAAGTCTTAATGGTCTTAATATGCTAATTAAAGACAGAAATTAACAGAGCAGATTTTAAAACATGACCCAATTAGATGCTGCTTGTAAGAAATTAACTTTATTTATGTTATGTTTTGTTTTTTGGAGACAGAGTCTCTCTCTCTCCTCCAGGCTGGAGTGCAATGGTGTGACCACAGTTCATTGCAAGCCCCACCTCCCAGACAAGGGATTCTCCTGCCTCAGCCTCCTAAGGAGTTAGGATTACAGGCGCCTGCCACCACGTCCAGCTAATTTTTGTATTTTTAGTAGAGATGGGGTTTCCCCATGTTGGTCAGGCTGGTCTTAAACTCCTGACCTCAGGTGATCTGCCTGCCTCGGCCTCCCAAAGTGCTGGGATTACAGGCATGCAACGCTGCACCCGGCCTTAACTACCAATAACCAATAAGGTTGCAGTAAGCCAAGATCGTGCCATTGCACCCCAGCCTGGGCAACAGAGGGAGACTCTGTCTCAAAAAAAAAAAAAAAAGTCCTAGAAGAAGAACAAAATAAACTCAAAACAAGGAACTAATAGCGATAAGAACAGAAATTGAAAGCAGAAAAACAATAGAGAAAATAAGTGAAACAAAAGGTTTGTTCGTTGAAAAGATTAATAAGATTGACAAGCCTCTAGCAACACTGACAAAGAGAAAGGGAAAGAAGACACAGATTACCGATATTAGGAATGAAACGTGGAATACCCCTGTAGACCCTTAACAAAAGTATAACAGGAAAATACGATGAACAACATTATATACATAAATTTGACAACTTAGATGAAAAGTATCACTTTTTAGAAAAATACAGTTACAACTTACCCGATATGAAACAGATAATTTAAATAGCCTGATACTATTAAGGAAAATGACTTTGTAATATTTTATTTTATATTACATTATTTTTTAAAGACAGGGTCCTCATTATGTTGCCCAAGCTGGAGTACAGTGGCTATTCACAAGTGCTATCATGGCACACTGCAGTCTTGAACTCTTGGCCTCAAGCCATCCTCTCACTTCAGCTTCTCAAGTAGTGGGGACTATAGGCCTATGCCACCATGTCCAGCTACTTTGCAGTTTTAAAACTCCCCCAAAAGAAGTCTTCAGGTGGCCAGGTGTGGTGGCTCACATCTGTAATCCCAGCACTTTGGGAGGCCAAGGTGGGTGGATCACCTGAGGTCAGGAGTTCAAGACCAGCCTGGCCAACATGGTGAAACCCCATCTCTACTGAAAATACAAAACATTAACCAGGCGTGTTGGCAGGTGCCTATAATCCTAGCTGCTCAGGAGGCTGAGGCAGGAGAATCGCTTGAACCTGGGAGGTGGATGTTGCAGTGAGCCAAGATCGCGCCACTGCACTCCAGCCTGGGAGACAGAGTGAGACTCCATCTCAAAAAAAAAAAAAAGTCTCCAGGCTCAGAACACTGCCAAACATTTAATGAAGAATTAATACCAATTCTACACAAAATCAAACATTCACTCATGATAAAAACTCTTGGGAAAAAAATAGGAATAGAAAGTGAACCTCCCTAACTTGATGAAGAGTATCTATAAGAAACCTACGGCTAACATTAAACTCAATGATGAAAGACTTAGGGCTTCTCACACTCTTATTCAACATACTGCTAGAAGTTCTAGCCTGTGCAATAAAGCAAGAAAAAGAAATGAGAGACATACAGATCAAAAAGGGAGAAACTGTCCCTATTTATAGATGATATGATTGTCTACATAGAAAATCCCAAGGAATTGGCTGGGCGCGGTGGCTCACACCCGTAATCCCAGCACTTTGGGAGGCCGAGGTGGGCAGATCACGAGTTCAGGAGATCACGACCACCCTGGCTAACACGGTGAAACCCCGTCTCCTACTAAAAATACAAAAAATTAGCCAGGCGTGGTGGCGGACGCCTGTAGTCCCAGCTACTCAAGAGGCTGAGGCAGAAGAATGGCGTGAACCAGGAGGCGGAGCTTGCAGTGAGCCGAGATCGCACCACTGCACTCCAGCCTGGGCAACAGAGCAAGACTCTGTCTCAGAAAAAAAAAAAAAAGAACTGCTTAGGTATAAATCTTATAAAAAATGTAGACAAGGTTTGTGTGCTGAAAACTACACAATACTGATGAAAGAAAGGAAAAATAAATAAATGGAGAGACACATCACATTAATACATTTTCCAAAACATAGTAAAGATTTTAATTCTTCCCAAATTGACATACAGATTTAATGTGCTTCCTATAAAAATTCCAGCAAGATTTTTTGTAGATATAGACAAGCATATTTCAAGACTTACATGGAAAAACAAAGGAACTAGAATCATTGGAACAAATTTTAAAAAGAAGAACAAAGTGGGAGAGATCAGTCTTCCTGATTTATTATATATGAGATATATAAGACTTATTATGTAATATATTTACAATAATCATGACTGTGGTATTGGCAGAGGGAGAGACACATAGATCAGGGCAACAGAATAGAAGACTCAGAAAAGACTCCACAAAGATATGCCTGGCTGATTTTTTGTTTTTATAATAGTATAAATCAATTCAGTGGATGAAAGACAGATGTTTTAACCAAGATTGTTGGAGCAATTGGACAACCATAGGCAAAAAGAAAAAAAAAAGGAACCTCAAACTAAGTCTCACACTTTACACAAAACAAACTCAAATGGATCATGAACTTAAATGTAAAATGTAAAAATATAAAACTTTCAGGAGAAAATATTTAAAATCTAGGGCTACGCATACAGTTCTCACACTTGACACCAAAATTACGATCCATAAAAGGAAAGACTGATACAATGGACTTCATTAAAATTTAAAACTTTCTCTCTGTGAAAGACTCTGCTAAGAGGATGAAAAGACAAAACTACAGACTGGGAGACAATATTTGCAAACCGCTGTCTGACAAAGAGCCTAGAACATATAAAGAACTCTCAAACCTCAACAGTAAAAAAAAAAAAAGAAAAAAATCCAATTAGAAAACGGGCAAAAGACACGAAGATACATTTCATCAAAGAGGGTATACAAATGACAGATAAGCACATGAAAATATGTTCAACGTCATTAACCATTAGTGAAACGCAAATGAAAACCACAATGAGATAGCATTATACACCTATCAGAATGGCTGAAATAAAAAACCGTGACACCACCCAATGTTGGCACACTGGATCACTTATACATTGCTAGTGGGAGTGTAAAATGGTACAGCCACTCTGGAAAACAGTTTGCCAATTTCCTTTTTTTTTTTTTTTTTGAGACAGAGTCTCACTCTGTGGCCCAGGCTGGAGTGCAGTGGTGCGTTCTTGGCTCACTGTACGCTTCGCCTCCCGGGCCCAAGCCATTCTCCTGCCTCAGCCTCCGGAGTAGCTGGAACCACAGGCGCCCGCCACCATGCCTGGCTAATTTTTTGTATTTTTAGTAGAGACGGGGTTTCACCATGTTAGCCAGGATGGTCTTGATCTCCTGACCTCGTGATCCACCTGCCTTGGCCTCCCAAAGCGCTGGGATTACAGGCATGAGCCACCATGCCCGGCCACAGTTTGCCAATTTCTTTAAAAATTAAACGTGCAAGAACCATGCATACAACCCAGCAGTTGCACTCCTGGGCATTTATCCCAGGGAAATGAAAACTTATGTTCACACAAAAACCTGTACGGGAATGTTTATAGCAGCTTTAGTCATAATAGCTCAAAACTGGAAGCAACCCAGATGTCCTTCAACAAATGAAGAGTTAAACAAACTGTAGAACATTCAGGCGATGGAAAACTACTCAGCAATAAAAAAGAATGAACTGTTGATACACACGACTCCCGGATGACCCTCCAGAGAACTGCGCTGAGTGAGAAAAGCCAATCCCAAAAGTTTACACACTGTATGCTTCCATTTACATAACATTCTATGTATTTATTTGGAGACAAAGTCTGTCTCTGTCACTCAGGCTGGAGTGCAGTGGCGCGATCTCGGCTCACTGCAACCTCCGCCTCCCGGGTTCAAGGGATTCTCCTGCCTCAGCTTCCTGAGTAGCTGGGATTACAGGCGCCCACCACCATGTCCGGCTAATATTTGTATTTTTAGTAGAAACGGGGTTTCACCATGTTGGCCATGCTGTTCTGGAACTCCTGACCCCAGATGATCCACCTGCCTCGGCCTCCCAAAGTGCTGGGATTACAGGCTTGAGCCACCGCGCCCGGCCTATATAACATTCTTGAAATGACACAATTACAGAAATGGAGAACAGAGCCGTGGGTTGCCAGGTGCTGAGGAGGAGCTGGGCTTGGAGGGAAGTGGGCGTGGCCATAAAAGGATGCCTGGAGGGATCCTCATGGTGACGGAAACGTTCCAAGTCGATGTTAATCTGGTTATGACATCTTATTATAGGTTTGCAAGATGTTATTTACCATTGCAGGAAACTGGGTAAAGGATACACAAGATCACTCTGTGTTATTTCTTACAACTGCATGTGAATCCACAATTATCTCAAAATAAAAAGTTTAATTTAAAAAAGTTTCTCGATGACAAGATCTGATATTCTATATCCACAGTACAATTTAAACTGAAATCTGGCCAGGTGCGGTGGCTCACACCTGTAATTCCAGCAATTTGAGAGGCCAAGGCAGGTGGATCACCTGAGGTCAGGAGTTTGAGACCAGCCTGGCCAACATGACAAAACTCCGTCTCTACTAAAAAATACAAAACTTAGCCGAGTGTGGCGGTGGGTGCCTGTAATCCCAGCTACTCGGGAGGCTGAGGCAGGAGAATCACTTGAACCTGGGAGATGGAGGTTGCAGTGAGCCAAGATCACGCCACTGCACTCCAGCCTGGACAACAAGAGTGAGACTCCATCTCAAAAATAATAATAATAATTAATAAATAAATAAATTGAAATCTAAAAGCCTGGGCACGGTGGCTCACACCTATAATTCCAGCACTTTGAGAGGTGAGGTGGGCAAATTGCTTGAGGCCAGAAGTTTGAGACCAGCCATGGCCAACATGGTGAAACCGTGTCTCTACTAAAAATACAAAGATTAGCCTCTACTCCCAGCTACTTGGGAGGCTGAGGCAGGAGGACTGCTTGAAACCGGGAGGCAGAGCTTGCAGTGAGCCGAGGTCACGCTACTGCACTCCAGCCTGGGCCACAGAGTGAGACTCTGTCTCAAAAAAAATTGGAATGTGGAAATGTGGCTAAGAGTCTCTCTTTTTTTGAGACAGGGTCTCCCTCTGTCACCCAGTGTGGAGTGCAGTGGCCTAATCACAGCTCACTGCAGCCTTGAACTCCTAGGCTCAGACGTTCTTGGCCTCAGCTTCCCAGCGGTCTTTGTTGTAGGCAGCTTGAAGGATTCTCATTGGCACAGAAGATTAAACAATGCCTTTCCATTTTAATAAATATCTGCAATCAAAATAAACAATGTTCAGTCAGAATCACCTTCTTCTTCCCCTCCCTTTAGCCTCCACTCCCTGAAAGCTACAGAGGATGCCCAGCTTCCACAGACCGAGTTGCTGCCGAGAGCATCCAGACGCAGCCAGGGAGCCAGGAACCACTGCCATCATCTTGGAGGAAACTCAGAGAATGGGAACTGGAGCCAGACGCTAAAGGCAGGCAAATGTTTGAAATGTTGAAAAGGTGCCGGGCGCAGTGGCTCACTCCCAGCACTTTGGGAGGCCGAGGCGGGCAGATCACCTGTAGTCAGGAGTTTGAGACCACCCTGGCCAACATGGTGAAACCCCGTCTCTACTAAAAATACAAAAATTAGCCAGGCGTTGTAGCAGGCGCCTGTAATCCCAGCTACTAGGAAGGCTGAGGCAGGAGAATCACTTGAACCTGGGAGGCGGAGGTTGCAGTGAGCCGAGATTGCACCATTGCATTCCAGCCTGGGCCACAGAATGAGACTCTGTCTCAAGGAAAGAAAGAGAGAAAGAAAGAGAGAAAGAGAGAGAGCGGGCAAGAGAGAGAGGGAAGGAAGGAAGGAAGGAAGGAAGGAAGGAAGGAAGGAAGGAAGGAAGGAAGGAAGGAAGGAAGGAGAGAAAGAAAGAAAGAAAGGTTGAAAAGGAGGAACTGTTGTTGATAACAGAAAATATAAACTGGTGAGCCTGACATCAAGCCCTGGCCGACTTCCAGGGTGGAGGAGGACACAGATGGTCGGAGAGGACCAGGGTGGGTACCTAAGTCACCAGGAGCCCACATGGTTCTCTAAGAAGCAGTTGTGGTGGCTGAACGTTTGGGTCTCTACAGGGCCACCTGGCTGGGAAACACAGGGAAAAGCCAGGAACCCTGGATGTAAATGTTGCTACAGCATTTGAACATCACTCTTGGACATTCTTGTGCTCAGATAAAAAATCGGGGCTGACCGGCAGCCTAGCTTGGTGGAGGGGAGGTATAGCTGATTGAATACACAGACCAAAATGTAGGGTTGGCTTGAAAACTGTCAGGATGGGCCACGTGTGTTGATCCACGTGGGACTGCACAGACGCACCCTGTGGGTTCTTACTGTAAAACCCCTGCGTCTGGGAAATGCTTCGTCTTCGTGGCACAAACTGTTCCTCTGTTCCTTTTGTCTCCAAGTCCCCTGTTACTCCAGAAGTCCCTTCTCCCAAGCCTTTTCTTTTTTCTTTTCTTTTCTTTTCTTTCTTTCTTTTTTTTTGAGACGGAGTCTCGCTCTGTCGCCCAGGCTGGAGTGCAACGGCACAATCTCAACTCACTGCAAACTCCGCCTCCCGAGTAGCTGGGATTACAGGCAACTGCCATCACGCCCAGCTAATTTTTGTATTTTTAGTAGAGGTGGGGTTTCACCATGTTGGTCAGGTTGGTCTCAAACTCCTGACCTGAAGTGATCCACCCGCCTCGGCCTCCCAAAGCGCTAGGATTATAGCCATGAGCCACCGCGCCCAGCCATCCCAAGCCATTTCTCTGGATCCTGGAGCTAGAGAAGACCTCAGAGAATGGTCTGATGCTGCCCAGAAACCACAAAGGTGGAACATGGTGCATCCCTGTTTTACAGACAAGGGAGGGGACTGATTCTTAGGGAAGGGAAGTGACCTGTCCTATTAGAACCCAGGCGTCAGCTCTCCACCCATCTTCACTTGGTCAAAGTTGGAGGAAAGGGGGCCTTCAGCAGCACCAGGAGGGAATGATAACCAGGCTTCCCTGTCCAGCACCCTCCCACCATCCCCGCAGCCATGGCCCAGTTGAGATCTTCCATACCTGGGACATGCAGTCAGTCATCATTGATCCAGCCATCTGTGTTGGGAGCCTACTGTGCATCAGGCACGGTTCTAGATGGCGAGGGAAGAGGGACGAACGCAACAGACACAGAGGTCCTTGCCACAGTGCTCCTAGCCCAGCTTGAGCAGCCAGTGCCCCGCCCTGCCTTCCCCTCATCCACGGCCTCTGTGGCCTCCCGGTTGCACACCGAGGGTCCTATTAACCTCCGGAGGCCAGGAGGTCTGTGAGTTTGGGCCTCATATTCAGGAAAGATCTACTTCAACTTTCAAGATTTTGTAGACCCAAACACGGGTCTACAAATGGCTGTTGCATGGTAGTTGTGTCAGAAGTGTTAGTTTGATCAATGTAAACTATTTAGAATGCAGAATGGCTTTGCTACCCCTATTTGATATTTCTTCACGCTTTCAATATAACCAAGCCTTATGCACCTGCTCCAGGTAAGCACCCTGTCCTGGCTGTGACTTAGTGGCCCCCTCGGGTTGGGGCAGCTTCCATGAGCTCATGCATTTTATTTTATTTATTTTTATTTTTATTTATTTTTTCATTTTTATTTTTTGAGACTGTCGCCCAGGCTGGAGTGCAGTGGTACGATCTCGGCTCACTGACACGGCCGCCTCCTGGGTTCAAGTGATTCTCCTGCCTCAGCCTCCCGAGTAGCTGGGATTACAGGCACCTGCCACCACACCCGGCTAATTTTTTTCTATTTTTAGTAGAGATGGGGTTTCACCATTTTGGCCAGGCTGGTCTGGAACTCCTGACCTCAGGTCATCCACCCACCTCGGCCTCCCAAAGCGTTGGGATTACAGGCGTGAGCCACTGCGCCCGGCCAGAGCTCATGCATTTTAAAGGTGAGAAAGCCAAGGCATGTCTTCTCCCCCTCCCCCAGCTCAGCCCCCTCACAAAACATGCACAGGTGCACACAAGCATACATGCATGAACACTTGCCTATGCACACATGCTGACCGTGCACACACACGCTGACTGTGCACACACATGCACATGCACACTGGCCAACTGCACACACTCCCGCCCCAGACCCTGGCTGTGCCCTCCTGTGAGTCAGAAGGTGACTCACAGGCACCTCCCTCCTCTCTGATCTTCATGGTAGGGGAGAGACAGTAAAAGGGAGAGGGAGAAGAGATGTCTCAAAGCCAAACCTAAGAAAGTGACTTTGGGTCCAGCTGGGGCCTGAGGGACAATCAGGGTCAGGGCTGGGGATCCAGGGTGTCCTGCCTGTGCCAGCCCGGAAAACAAGGCACATCAGCACCAAGTCACCAAGGCCCTCCTTCTCTCACAAGCTCCCCTCCCCGTGGGCTCTTTCCCCGCCTGCTGGACCCAGGTTCCAGCTGGAGGGGAGGAAGCCACTAAGATGCAGTGGGGGAAAGTGACGCCCTCACAAACATAATACCATGACACCACACCCCGGGACACCCCCCACTCACCACCCACAGCCTCCCAGTGGCTTCGTGGGGGATGTGGGTTGTTCAGACTGCAGCCAGCAATCACCAATAACCACCTGGCCCCAACACTTCCCTGGCCTAGACACAAAGTCTTCAAATACCCAGGCTTTTTTTTTTTTTTTTCAGACAGAGGTTCGCTCCTGTTGCCCAGGCTGGAATGCAGTGGCACGATCTTGGCTCACCGCAACCTCTGCCCCCCTGCCCCTGGTTCAAGCAATTCTCCTGCCTCAGCCTCCCGAGTAGCTGGGATTACAGGCATGCGCCACCACACCTAGCTAATTTTGTATTTTTAGTAGAGATGGGGTTTCTCCCTGTTGGTCAGGCTGGTCTCGAACTCCCGACCTCAGGTGATCTGCCCACCTCAGTCTCCCAAAGTGTTGGGATTACAGGCATGAGCCACTGCGCCCAACCTACGCTTTTTTTTTTTTTCAGCTTCAATCACCTGGGCTCAAGTGATCCTCCTGCCTCAGCCTCCCAAGTAGCTAGAATTACAGGAATGTACCACCACGTTCTTTTTTTTTTTTTTTTTTTTTTTCGGTTGTAGAGATGGGGTTTCTCCATGTTGCCCAGGCTTGTCTCAGACTCCTGGCCTCAAGCAATCCACCAGCCTTGGCCTCCCAAAGTGCTGGGACTGAAGGATGAGCCACTATGCCCAACCTTCACCTGGTTCTTTACATGCAACCCCTGGGAAGGCTGTGTAGACAGAGTGGGAAGAGTCACTTGGCTTCACAGATGGAAGCCTGGAAGGGGCAAGGCAGGATTTGAAACCCAGGGAGGGGCTGGGGGTTCTGGAGAGCTAGCTTCCAGAGGGTGGAGGCCAGGTCACCGCTGATTTTGGTGGTCATGTTACCTGTACCCCACCCGGGCCATAACCTCCATGGAGTGAGCGGCAGGTGCGCTGGGAGAGCTGGGGGTCTGGGGTCAGGACTGCTGGGGGTGGGGCGACCTGGCCAAGTCAGCACCCCACCCCTGCCTCAGTTTCCCCATTTGAGGAATTTGCCATTGCTGACTCTTCTGAAGCTCTATTATACCAGGACTCAGAAAAGAAAATGAGGGTACCCTGAGGCTGTCTGCAGCTGGGCTTACTGATGGGGGGACCTCTAAGGATGCTTCCCCGCTGTTCCCCTGTTGCTGCCCCCCACTCAGCTGCCAGGGAAAGAAGCCCAATGTCCCCATTTCCTCAAAGCCCCCTCCTCATGGGAGTCCTCTTCTGGGCTGAACCCTGGACTCCATTCTCCTCTCCTGTCCTGGGGGGCTGGGAGGGAGGTGAATTGGGCCTGACCTGAGCCTCCTGGGGAGATGGGGCTTGGAGAGTAGGGTCAGCCCTGGGTCTGGAAGCTTCTCCCTAGCAGTGCCCAGCTGCTTCCCAGGCCATAGACAGGTGGCCTGGAGCAGGGCTGGGGCAGGCCTCAGGCGGCCCCCACACCCCTGCTTCCGCCTTGAATAGCAGAAACATTCCTACATCTGTCATGGGAAGACGGCCAGCTCCGCCTTCACCCAGGAAACCAAACATTCCCGCTGTGCCCAGCCTTCTTCCCACAAAGTATCAGGGCGTTTGGGGCACCCCACCCTACCCCATGGCCAAGGGGCAGGTGTGTGGGAGAAGCCCCCCAAGACCTGAGACCTCAGCTTCTGCTGCAGATGCCTGCTCCCTTCCTACACACACACACACACACACACACACACACACACACACAAAATACTACCAGCAAAACACAGACATACTCACAGGTGCAAAAGCTCCCAGCCACACCCACAGACAGCTGTACACACACGAACACACACTGGCCACTCACCACAGACCCACAGAGAGGGGGTGCAAACATGCACACACAGTGTTGTTCCCTGCAGCTGAGCTCCCAGAGAACGGAGATCCTGACTCAGTAGTGCTGGTGCACAGTAGGTCTGCAGTGAGTGCCCTTCGGCACCTACCAGCTTTGAACCTCAGTGTGAGGGGTATATTCCTCCATCCACTCCGTTGCCCTCTTCCGCCGCTAGGCTGTGAGTTTCTATGGACAGTATCCTTGTCTGGGGCACAGCTGCATCCCCAGAACGAACACAAGACTTGGTACATAGCAGGTACCATCCCACAGGATCATGGTCCTGCTGTCACTCCTCCAATCTCCCAAACCAGCTTCCAAGTCACTGCCTGATTCTCAGGAGAGGAGAGGTGGTCTTGCCATCCTGCCAGAACCCAGGGCACCGAGCCCCTCCTCTCTCACGCACTCAAAGTCGCCACTATCTGACCCCTCACCCCTGCACCCTCATGTCCCCAGCCTGCCCCACCCTTCTCCCACGACATGGTCCTGCCTGTCCTGCCTCCTGCCCTGGCCATACTCACTTCCCTGCCGCAGTCTGGCCAGCTTCAAGGTCAAGTTCACTGTGCCAGGTGTGAGGGTGAAGAGGACACCCTCAGTCCCTGTCTCAGGGAGCACAAGGCAAACAGGCAATGACAACCTAGGGTGGGGACAAGTGCTCTGATGAGGGGATGAGGGCACGTGGGCAGCTGTGGGGGTCCGAGGAGGGGATACGCAGTCTGTGGCCTTGCTTAAGGAGGAGCAGAGACAGCTGGGCTCCAGAGTTCGAGCACTTAACCAACCATCATGCTGCCCTCAAACCATGTCTCCTGTCCCAGAAACAGGTGAGGGAGCAGTGAGGCCTGCTCGACAGCTGGGCCCGGGACTCTGCTCCGAAACATGCCTGTTGCTTCTTCTCTCTGGCTACAGTTTATTTCATCCTCACTCAAGGAAGCCCTGGTCTCCGGGAGAAAGGCCACATTAGTCCTCCTCAGCTGAAGCCTTCACCGTCCACAGAGTAATTTCACAGCCCCTAGCTCCTTCAATCCTCACAATGGTCTATGGGGACAGATGTCTCTGCCTTCATTTTCTTTCTTTCTTTTTTTTTTTTTTTTTTTGAGACAAGAGTCTCACTCTCTTGCCCAGGCTGGAGTGCAGTGGTGCAATCTCGGCTCACTGCAACCTCTGCCTCCCGGGTTCAAGTGATTCTCCTGCTTCGGCCTCCTGAGTAGCTGGGATTACAAGCGTGTGCCACCATGCCTGGCTAATTTTTGTATTTTTAGTAGAGACAGGGTTTCACCATGTTGGCCAGGCTGGTCTCGAACTCCTGGTCTCAAATGATCCACCTGCCTCAGCCTCCCAAAGTGCTGGGATTACAGGCGTGAACCACCTCACCCACCCTACTTTCATCTTCTAGATGGGGAAGCTCAGAGAGTTGTAAAAGCCAGGTAAAAGCAAACATTTACTCAGCTGTGTGGCAGTGAATTCTATAGGAATGTGTTTGGTGTCAGGTCAAAGAAAAATCCAATTTATAGTGGTTTAGGGAAGAAAAATAGGCGTTAATCTTTCTTCCATAACAAGAAATCAGGAGGCAGTAACGCTTGCCTTGATGATGGCAGGGCTGGATTTCCTGCAATCTCTTTGTCATCCTTATCATCTCATTACTACAGAATGGCTGCTGACCCGCCAACTGTCACATCTGCATTCAAGGCAGGAAGAAGGGAAACAAGGAAAGGGCTGTCTCCCTGGAAGTCTCTGTCTTCTGATGAGGATGAGTCCCCACTGTCACCCTCCCTGCACACCCCACAGACTTCCTCTCATGTCTCATTAGCCAGAGTGCCGTTATATGGCCACACTCAGACCCACCATCGGTCCAGGAGAATCAGATGCCCAGGACTGATGAGACCAGCCTCTGGCACTGAGATCGCAGCATTTCAGCTGGTTCCATAAGCAGACCAGGGCTCTGTTTAGCAAGAGAAATAAAGAGGGATGGCTGCTGGGCAGGGTCTGCCCTCCCAAAAATTGCCACAGGAAGCAGTTCCCAGGCATAGTCCCATTTGATCCTCACACAATCTCATAAAGCTGAGGCGATTCTCTGCCA
This sequence comes from Pan troglodytes, assembly GCF_028858775.2. Taxonomy (NCBI): domain Eukaryota; kingdom Metazoa; phylum Chordata; class Mammalia; order Primates; family Hominidae; genus Pan; species Pan troglodytes. The sequence continues at coordinate 41,207,321 of NC_086016.1, forward strand.
ATTTAGCAGACAAGGAGACAAAGCTAGCAAACAGCAGAGCTGGCACCTAGACCCAAACCTGGGTTCCTCACCACTCTGCTGCCCGCAGGTCACCAGAGGCCTCAAATGCACGGGGCTGCTGCCGGGTGTCAGTTACATCTGCCTCACCTGCACCTGCCGTCTCTTGGCTCTGAGTGTGCAGGTCAGGGTACTTGAGTGCCCAGGTGCTGACAGGTGACTGCACCATGCGGAGCTCCATGTGGCCTCTGTGCACTGGAGAGCTTTAGCCAGAGCTATGGGCTGAGCCCCTGCCATTGGTTCCTTCATCCGTCCAGCGTCTGCAGGCCCCAGGCACCAAGGCAGGCCTTAGGAGGCACAGGCGCAGATCCTGACCTCAAAGACAGACTTTGGCACCCAGTGCCTTCCTAATTCAAGGAGATCTTGGGTAGAATGTTTGAATGCATTCAGAGAAGAAAAACCTCACTTCTGGCCAGAAGAGCTGCAGGAGCAGGTTTTTTTTTTTTTTCTTATTTCTTTCCCCAATTTTTTATTGTATTTTTGTTTGTTTGTTTGTTTGAGACAGCGTCTCACTCTATTGCCCAGGCTGGAGTGCAGTGACATGATCTCGGCTCACTGCAACCTCCACCTTCCAGGTTCAAGCAGTTCTCCTGCCTCAGCCTCCCGAGTAGCTGGGACTACAGGTGCCCGCCACGATGCCCAGCTCATTTTTGTATTTTTAGTAGAGACGGGGTTTCGCCATGTTGCCCTGGCTGGTCTTGAACTCCTAAACTCAAGTGATCTGCCTGCCTCGGCCTCCCAAAATGCAGGGATTACAGACGTGAGCCACCGTGCCTGCACTTACTGTGTTAAAATACACATAACAAAAAATTTACCATTGTAAGCCAGGTGCAGTGACTCATGCCTGTAATCCCAGCACTTTGGGAGGCTGAGGCAGGCAGATCACAAGGTCAGGAGTTCGAGACCAGCCTAGCCAATATGGTGAAACCCTGTCTCTATGAAAAATACAAAAATTAGATGGGTGGTGGCGTGTGCCTGTAGTCCCAGCTACTCGGGAGGCTGAGGCAGAAATATTGCTTGAACCCGGGAGACGGAGGTTACAGTGAGTCGAGATTGGGCCACTGCACTCCAGCCTGGGCGACAGAGGGAGACTCTGTCTAAAAAAAAAAAAAAAAATGTACCATTGTAACTGTTTTAAGTGTACAGTTCGTAGTATTAAGTACATTCATAATGTTGCGTGACCATCGCCCCCATTGTCTCCAGAACTATTTTCATTTTGTAAAACTGAAACTCTTTGTATCCATTAAACGCTAACTCCGCAATTCCCCCTCCCAGCCTCTGGCAACCACCATTCTACTTTTTGTCTCTATAATTTTGACTACTCTAATTATATCATATGATGGAATCATACAGCACTGGCACTTTTGTGAATGGCTTCTTTCACTTAGCAGAATGTCCTTAAGGTTCTTCCATGTTGCAGCATATCCCAGGATTTCCTTCCTTTTGAAGGTTAAATAATATTCCATTGTACGTTGATATAGTTTGGATGTTTGTTCCCTCTAAAATCATGTGGAAATGTAGGCTGGGTGTGGTGGCTCATGCCTTTAATCCCAGCACTTTGGGAGGCCGAGGCAGGCGGATCACTTGAGGTCAGGAGTTCGAGACCTGCCTGGCCAACATGGTGAAACCCCATCTCTACTAAAAATACAAAAATTAGCCAGGCATGGTGGCAGGCACCTGTAATCCCAGCTACTTAGGAGGCTGAGGCAAGGAGAATTGCTTGAACCCAGGATGCAGAGGTTGCAGTGAGCCGAGATCGTGCCATTGCACTCTAGCCGGGGCAACAAGAGGGAGACTCCACCTCAAAAAAAAAAAAAGAATGAAAGAAATGTAATCCCCAGTGTTGGAGGCGGGGTCTGGCGGGAGGTGTTTGGGTCATGGGGGCCGATCCCTCATGAATGGTTTAGCACCATCCCCTTGGTGATGATCGAGTTTGCACAAGATTTGGTTGTTTAAAAGTCAGTGGCACCCGCCGGGCATGGTGGTTCACGCCTGTACTCTCAGCACTTTGGGAGGCCGAGGTGGGCGGATCACAAGATCAGGAGATCGAGACCATCCTGGCTAACACGGTGAATCCCCGTCTCTACTAAAAATACACAAGAAAGTAGCCGGACATAGTGGCAGGCGCCTGTAGTCCCAGCTACTAGGGAGGCTAAGGCAGGAGAATGGTGTGAACCCAGGAGGTGGAGATTACAGTGAGCCGAGATCGCGCCACTGCACTCCAGCCTGGGCAACACAGCAAGACTGGGTGACAGAGCAAGCCTCCGTCTCAAAAGAAAAAAAAAATTTTTTAAAGTCTGTGGCACCCCCGCCCCCCACTCTCTCATGCTCCTGCTCTCACCATGCGACATGCCTGCTCCGCCTTTGCCTTCCACCGTGATTGTAACGTCTGTAAGGCCTCACCAGGAGCAGACGCTGGCGCCATGCTGGTACGGCCTGCAGAACTGTGAGCCAATGAAACCTCATCTTTATAAATTGCCCAGCCTCTGGTATTTCTTTCTAGAATACAAAAATGGACTATCGCTCTGTCACCCAGGCTGGAGTGCAGTGGCGCGATCTTGGCTCGCTGCAACCTCCACCTCCCAAGTTCAAGTGGTTCTCCTGCCTCAGCCTCTCGAGTAGCTGGAATTACAGGTGCCCGCCACCACGCCCGGCTAATTTTTGTATTTTTAGTGGAGACAGGGTTTCACTCTGTTGGCCAGGCTGAACAACAGAGAGTTGGCTGGCCAACTCTCGAACTCCTGAACTCAGGTGATCCGCCTGCCTCAACCTCGCAAAGTGCTGGGATCACAGGCGTGAACCACCGTGCCCGGCCATGCTTCCACCTTTTGGCTATTGTGAATCATTCCACTGTGAACCTGGGTGTGCAAATATTTCTTCGAGACCCTGTTTTAAGTTCTTTGGGGTATCTACCCAGAAGTGGGATTGCTGGGTCATATCGTAATTCTGTGTGAATGTTTCTGGGGAACCACCCTGCTGTTTTCCACAGTGGCTATACCATTTTACATTCCTCCAGGGGCGGTTTTCTAGTGAATTTGAGGTTGACTTTGAAGATAGTCAGTGAAGTACAGATGTGGAGAAAGGCACGGCCTGGATATGGAGGAGGAGGGCAGGTGACAGGTGGGGAGGCTTGGGAGGAAGAAGCCTCCCTGGGCTGACCACAGAGGGTTTTGCATGCCTTGTTGGTGAGTGTGAGCCTCGCCTGGGGTCAGAAGTCATGGAAGGTTATGAGCAAGGGAGCGGCTTGACTACTCTGCGTCAAGAAGCCTAAGGGGGCAGCAGAGAGTGACGTGGCTCATGGTGGGATAGTCCGGGGTGAGGAGAGGGAACCCCAGAGGAGTTTCTCAATGGTTTGGTCAAAAGAGAGTGAGGACCCAAAACCAAGGCCACAGAAGGAAGAAGAAAGGACAGTGAACATGGAGCTGGGTCAGCAGGGCCTGGGCTGTGGTGAGGCAAGCCAGGCCCCTACCCGGAGCACAACATTTTAAAACAAGACAGGATCTGACAAAGCCAAGATTAGAGTGAGGCGAGCGAGGCATTGTGTAAGTGCTCGTTTCAACTCCTGTCTTGAAGTGAAATTTTGAAATTTTGGCTCATGGTAAATTTTTTTTCTTTCTTTCTTTTTTTTTTTTTTTTTTTTTTTTGAGTTGGAGTCTCGCTCACCCAGGCTTGAGTGCAGTGGTGCAATCTTAGCTCACTGCAACCTCCACCTCCCAGGTTCAAGCGATTCTCCTGCCTCAGCCTCTCAAGTAGCTGGGATTACAAGCGCCCGCCACCATGTCTGGCTAATTTTTGTGTTTTTAGTAGAGACGGGGTTTCACCATGTTGGCCAGACTGGTCTCAAACTCCTGACCTCAAGTATCTGCCCACCTCGGCCTCCCAAAGTGCTGGGATTACAGGCATGAGCCACCACTCCTGGACTGGCTCGTGGTGAACTTGTTTGCATTAATTTTGATTTCTTAAAATACTGCATGAGGCTGAGCGTGGTGGCTCACGCCTGTAATTCCAGCACTTCAGGGGGCTGAAGCAGGCAGATCACTTGAGGTCAGGAGTTTGAGACCAGCCTGGCCAACATGGCAAAACCCCGTCTGTCCTAAAAATACAAAAATTAGCCAGGTGTGGTGGCATGTGCCTGTGGTCCCAGCTACTCAGGCAGCTGAAGCACAAGAATCACTTGAACCCAGGAGGCGAAGGTTGCAGTGAGCTGACATCACGCTACTGCACTCCAGCTTGGGTGACAGAGTGCGACTCTGCCTCAAAAAATATATACATATTGCATGAAATGATGACTTATTTTGATCACTGAGAATTTTTGGTGCCCCTTTAACCTTTGCACCTGGGGCAGGTGTCTCACCCTTAGTCCTGTCCCCACAAGACATGTTCCATCACCTAACAACATGAAGTGAGTGCCCATGGTGTGTCCGCAACTGAGCTAGGATCTGGGAATCCAGTCATAGGTAAAACAGCTACACACTTCTTCATCCTTAAATGTACAGCCAAAGAGATCCTAAGTCAGAAGGGACAGCTATCTGGGCAGGCAGCCTCATCCTGTGCTCAGCTGGAAGAAATGGAAGAAACGTGGTACAGAATGAAACAGACATTCCACTTACGTTTTGTTGTTTTGACCACACACCGTCTGAACCGCACCTTGTAGGCTGTGGACCCAGGGACCACCCCCCGCCCGCCCGCCTAGAAACTAAAAATCCCCACTACGCCCTTTCTCAGACACAGCTGAAGTCTGTGAGGCTCACCAATCAGGCACAACAACTCAAGACTGAACAACAAAATGAGTGCTGCAAAGAAGCAGAGCGTCTCCCTGGCTGAGCTGTGGAGCCACAGTGCCCAGTGCTGGGTATTCAGTTGGAAGGTGCCAGTCACAGGGGCTGCAGTGTCAAACAGGTGTTCAGAGCACTGACCTCAGGCTGCATTGGAGAGGATTGATCCTGTTTGCATACCACAAACCCAGGTCTCCAAGCCTGCTCAGCAATGCATGAGTCACCTGGAATTCTTTGAATATCCTTTTCAATATCCATTCTTTGAACATCCGTTTCTTTATAAGTTAACCGGAGCTGGTTTCTGTTACCTGCAACTAAGAACCTTGCCTTATATAGAAGTTGGTGTCAGGAGTGGTTACAGGCAGTGGATGTTGGAGGAAGCTCGGAGAAGCTGGAATTGGTTATCTGGACTGCTTGGGGCTGAAGTCAGTAAAAATTCAGCACATCATAAGGGCTCAGATCTGGAAGCCATGGCATGCAGGGGAAGCAGAATGTCAGATTTGCCACCTGGAGTCACCGGGAAGGAAGAGCCTGTTGAAAACAAAGCTTCATTGAGAATTCATTGCCTTAGAAAAGAATGAAAGGAATGAGGAATTAGACTGAATGGGCTCTACAGCACTGCACTGTTAGAGATGCAGAAGCCCGTCTCCTAAATTCCTAAATTCTTGGCTCAAGACCCAGATCAAAAACTGAGGACTTCTAGGCCAGGTGCAGTACCTCATGCCTGTAATCCCGGTACTTTGGGAGGCCGAGGCAGGAGGATCACTTTTGCTCAGGAGTTCGAGACCAGCCTGGGCAACATAGTGAGACCCCCGTCTCTACTAAGTAAAGACCCCGTTTTTACTTTTTTCTACTAAAAAGTTTAAAAATATATATATCAGCCAGGCATGGTGTGTGCACCTGTAGTCCTAGCTACTTGGGAGGCTGAGGCGGGAGAATGGCTTGAGTCGGGGAAATTGAGACTGCAGTGAGCTTTGATCACACCACTGCACTCCAGCCTGAGTGACAGAGCAAGAACCTGTCTTAAAAACAAAAAAATAAAAAATAAAAAATAAGGGAAGAAAGAAAACGAAGGACTTCTATAACTGCAGTAAAAATGTTTCCTAATTCTCACTGTGGTAAGACTGAGGCAGCCAAAAATGAAACTCAAAATTCGAGCCTACAGAATGGTGAATTACATCATGAGCAATGCCATGGCCTCACCAGCTCTAGGGAGGATTCTGGCTGATTGGAACACCCTGAACCCTCACTCCTCGCCAAATCCCCTTGCCAGCTGAGCAGCTCCTCTTCGCTGTCTGATGCAGCTGGTCCTGCCGAAGAAGGGACCCTGTAATCACCCTCATGTGGCCCCCATCCTCAGAGTCTTCAGCTGGAGTCAGGTGGCAGGAGGCCCTGAGGGGCAAGATTAAATAGCAATCTCAAACCAAAGCCTGTGTAGAATGTCATTTCCTATCATCAGACATCTGGGGGAGATGTGTGAGTGGGTTCTGAGGACATACGTCAAGGAAGAGCGAATGCAGCTTTGGATGGGGCTGAATGTATCCATGTTGCTCCACCAACAGGGGGCCCTGCATCCAAGGTGCCAACTTCATCAACGGGGGGGGGGCGGCCCTGATTGTTTCTATCGCTGCTTTGTCGGCTGGCAGGTGAGGTGAAGGCCAACGCAGAGGTTGCCCCCGCCCCCACCTGGAGATGACAGAGACGCCAAGGCATGACAGAGCCAGAGGAGTGGACTGAGCATGGATGACCCTTTACCACAATGCCCAAGGGCCCAAAGTACCGGCCCTACACCCACACGGCGAGCCACCTTGCAGAGGGCCCAACACCCTTCGGAATGTCTTAGTGTCCAGGGAAGGTGTCTGGCCAATGGCCTGCCTCTGGATTTCTGGAGTGGAAACCAAGACCTGAGATGACAGAAGCCCGAGGCAGCAGTGACTGCCAGGGGTGGTGGTGGTGCATCACTGTCACAGGCACAGGGCCGGGTGCTGTGGCTCACGCCTTTAATCCTAGCACTTTGGGAGGCCGAGGAGGGTGATCACCTGAGGTTAGGAGTTCGAGACTAGCCTGACCAACATGGTGAAACCCTGTCTCAACTAAACATACAAAAAATTAGCTGGGCATGGTGGCAGGCGCCAGCTACTTTGGGAGGCTGAGACAGGAGAATTGCTTGAACCGAGGAGGTAGAAGTTGCAGTGAGCTGAGATTGCACCATTGCACTCCAGTCTGGGTGACAAGAATGGAACTCTGTCTAAAAAAAAAACAAAAACAAACAAACAAACAAAAAAAAACAGGCACAGGACCAGGTCACTGTCCCAACAGCCTGACCAACAGGGATTAGTGAAATATAAATAATAAGAATATGAATAATAAATAGTAAGAGCTATTTATGACAAACCCACAGCCAATATCATACTGAATGGGCAAAAACTGGAAGCATTCCCTTTGAAAACTGGCACGAGACAGGGATGCCCTCTCTCACCACTCCTATTCAACATAGTGTTGAAAGTTCTGGCCAGGGCAATCAGGCAAGAGAAAGAAATAAAGGGTATTCAATTAGGAAAAGAGGAAGTCAAATTGTCCCTGTTTGCAGATGACATAATTGTATATTTAGAAAACCCCATTGTCTTAGCCCAAAATCTCCTTAAGCTGATAAGCAACTTCAGCAAAGTCTCAGGATACAAAATCAATGTGCAAAAATCACAAGCATTCCTATATACTAATAACAGACAAACAGAGAGCCAAATCATGAGTGAACTCCCATTCACAATTCCTTAGGAATCCAACTTACAAGGGATGTGAAGGACATCTTCAAGGAGAACTACAAACCACTGCTCAACAAAATAAAAGAGGACACAAACAAATGGAAGAACATTCCATGCTCATGGATAGGAAGAATCATTATCGTGAAAATGGCCATACTGCCCAAGGTAATTTATAGATTCAGTGTCATCTCCATCAAGCTACAAATGACTTTCTTCACAGTATTGGAAAAAACTACTTTAAAGTTCATATGGAACCAAAAAAGAGCCCACATTGCCAAGACAATCCTAAGCCAAAAGAACAAAGCTGGAGGCATCATGCTACCTGACTTCAAACTATACTACAAGGCTACAGTAATCAAAACAGCATGGTACTGGTACCAAAACAGAGATATAGACCAATGGAACAGAACAGAGGCCTCAGAAATAACACCACACATCTACAACCATCTGATCTTTGACAAACCTGACAAAAACAAGAAAAGGGGGAAGGATTCCCTATTTAATAAATGGTGCTGGGAAAACTGGCTAGCCATATGTAGAAAGCTGAAACTGGATCCCTTCCTTACACCTTTTACAAAAATTAATTCAAGGTGGATTATAGTCTTAAATGTTAAACCTAAAACCATTAAAAACCCTAGAAGAAAACCTAGGCAATACCATTCAGGACATAAGCATGGGCAAGGACTTCACGACTAAAACACCAAAAGCAACGGCAACAAAAGCCAAAATAGACAAATGGGATCTAATTAAACTAAAGAGCTTCTGCACAGCAAAAGAAACTACCATCAGAGTGAACAGGCAAACTACAGAATGGGAAAAAATTTTTGCAATCTACCCATCTGACAAAGGGCTAATATCCAGAATCTACAAAGAACTTAAGCAAATTTACAGGAAAAAAAACAAACAACTCCATCAAAAAATGGGTAAAGGATATGAACAGACACTTCTCCAAAGAAGACATTTATGCAGCCCACAGATACATGAAAAAATGCTCATCATCACTGGTCATCAGAGAATTGCAAATCAAAATCACAATGAGATACCATCTCACACCAGTTAGAATGGTGATCATTAAAAAGTCAGGAAACAACAGATGCTGGAGAGGATGTGGAGAAATAGGAACACTTTTACATGGTTGGTGGGAGTGTAAATTAGTTCAACCATTGTGGAAGACTGTGTGGCAATTCCTCAAGGATCCAAAACTAGAAATACCATTTGACCCAGAGATCCCATTACTGGTATATACCCAAAGGATTATAAATCATGCTACTATAAAGACACGTGCACACGTACGTTTATTGTGGCACTATTCACAATAGCAAAGACTTGGAACCAACCCAAATGTCCATCAATGTTAGACTGGATTAAGAAAATGTGGCACATATATACTATGGAATACTATGCAGCCATAAAAAAGGATGAGTTCATGTCCTTTGCAGGGACATGGATGAAGCTGGAAACCGTCATTCTCAGCAAACTATCACAAGGACAGAAAACCAAACACTGCATGTTCTCACTCATAGGTAGGAATTGAACAATGAGAACACTTTGACACAGGGTGGGGAACATCACTCACCAGGACCTGCCGTGGGGTGGGGGGCTGAGGGAGGGGTAGCATTAGGAGAAATACATAATGTAAATGATGAGTTGATGGGTGCAGCAAACCAACATGGCACATGTGTACCTATGTAACAAACCTGCACGTTGTGCACATGTACCCTAGAACTTAAAGTGTAATAAAAAAAATAATAATAATTTAAAAAGAAAAAACAGGCACAGGACCAGGTCGCTGTCCCAACAGACTGACCAACAGGGATTTGTGGATCTAAGGGATTCGTGGATCTAATGGATCACAAGTTCCCAAGGGCAAAAATGGATGGGACCCTACAAGGACCTGTGGCTTTTACAACCAGAAAGGCCTGGGTTTGGTAAACAGGGGTCTGACTTGAGACCCCCTCCCCCACTGTCCCCCGGACAGAGGCACGCAGTCCCTCCCCCAGTCCCAGACCCGAGTTAGTTTGCAAACCCAGACCTCCTTCAATGAAGGAAGACCTGACGTTACACCTGGAGTCTGCGCGGTGAATCTCCCCACAGGGGGACTGTGGACTTGGTCGTTTACCACATTTACAGGAGAAATAACTGTGTAACGGGAAGCCGGTGGTGGGGGTGAACCTTGCTGAGCCCTTGTTTCCCTTGTTTCTTCATCTGTAACAGGAGGACTGGAAGTGAGGCAGGAGGCAAGACTCGACACTGGACCAGATTGAGGACTAGCTAAAACAGGGAAGAGGCAAAAGCACCTTTCCATAAGACACACCCATCAGTGTGCCTTGTCACTTTACCATTGCCATGGCAACATCCAGACATTAATGCCTCTTTCCATGGCAACGACCCATGACCCAGAAGTTACTGCCCTTTATCTAGAAATTTCTGCATAATTTGCCCCTTAATTTGCATATAATTAAGTGGGTATAAATATGACTGCATAATTGCTCCTGAGCTGCTACCCTCAGCATACTGACCTTGGAGTAGCCCTGCTCTGCAGGAGCAGTCTCAGAACTGTTAACACTTCCACTTCAATAGAGATGTTTTCTTCCCCTATCAGCTCACTCTTGGATTCTTTCCTGAGCAAAGCCAAGAACCTTCCTGGGGTAAGCCCCAATCTGGGGCTCACTTGCCCCACATGACAAGTATCATCAACTTAATTGAGCAGAATAACGGGACAGTGCCTGAGTATGCATGCACACACTGACTGCAGCTGAGCTCTTAATCCCTCTGTGATTTTGTGTTCATTCTTTCCATTGTTTCCATCTTTAGTCCACCATGCTGTGATCAGCCAGTTTCAGGATGCTGAGAGGAAAAAGATGACAACTCCTAACATTGACCAAAGGCCAAATATGTGCCAGGGGCAGTGCTCAATCCTCATGTCTCTAACCTGTGCAACAGTTCCGTAAGGTCACACAGAAGGAGTGAGCAATGGGGGTCTGATGTGTTGTCTCCTCTGTGGCACCAACCTCCTTAGAGGTAATAGAACAAGGTGACAACAACAGAGCCTGGGAGTAAGTGAGGGTGAAAAATAGAAAAGGGAGGAAGAAAGAGGATGGATGGATGGATGGATGGATGGATGGACAGGTGGATGGATGGATGGATGGATGGATGGATGGATGGACAGGTAGATGGATGGATGGATGGATGGATGAATGGATAGATGGATGGATGGATGGACAGGTGGATGGATGGATGGATGGATGGATAGATGGGCAGGTGGACAGGTGGATGGATGGATGGATGGATGGATGGATGGATGGATGGACAGGTGGACAGGTAGACGGACAGACGGATGGACAGATGGATGGATGGATGGATGGACAGGTAGATGGATGGGTGGATGGGTGGATGCATGGATGGATGGATGGATGGATGGATGGACAGGTGGACAGGTAGATGGATGGATGGATGGACAGGTAGGAAGGTAGACGGATGGTTGGACGGACGGATAGGTAGATGGGTGGGTGGATGGGCGGGTGGATGGATGGATGGATGGATGGATGGATGGATGGATGGATGGAAGGATAAATAGGCAGATGGGTGGGTGTATGGGCAGATGGGTGGGTGGGCGGGTAGGTGAATGGACAGGTGGGTAGATGAAGAAGTATAGACATGGAGAGAGACAATGGCTAGATAGACTTAGAAGGTGAATTAAACATGATCCCAACCCTCCAGGATTTCCCAATCAAGGAACAGGGTGTGCTAAGTGTGGAGCTTGCCAAGAAGTTGAAATATTTTATCTGTAGTGACACACTCAGAGTCTTGCATTTTCCAGCCACACCATAGTGTGTGTGATGAAGACCAGCCAGGCAGGCTGTGACTTGGAGCCAACATACTTGATTGCTCCAATAACAGATTTGTATGTTGCTTCATTTGACAGGCTTGTCGAGTGCCTACTAGGTACGAGGCACTGTTCTAGGCTCTGAGGACAGAGTAGTGAACAAGGTAACTCCAGGTGGAGTTTCCATGGGGAGTGGAGAAGGGAGATCAGGAGAGATATACACGTGGAGTGAGCCAGATGAGGCCAGATGCTACAGAGATCAACAGAGCAGAGTGAGAAAGGGGGGCTTGGGGCAGGGGCAGGTTGGACAGGATGGGTGTCACTTGCATGGATGCCTGAAGGCAGCATAGGGGTGAGTCACAGCTCCTCTGAGATTGGGGAGAAGCAGGGACTTCCCCAGGATCATCAGTAACAATGTGGCCGGGTCAAGGCTGTCACCCAAGTACATGGACATGTGTTGGGGTTCTGGGGTTCCTGAGCTGACACTTTAAAATACTGGAAACACACCAGACATGGTGTCAGCAGAGGAGGAAAGGGTGGAGCTTGGACCTAGCCACCAGCAGCTGCATGCTCTCCCTAAGCCTGCGTGCCCTCCCTAAGCCTGCGTGCTGTCACTGTCCTGTCTGTTATCTCCTTCATCCCTCAGAAACGGTCTTATGTGTACTAGGAGCTCACGGATAGTTTACTTTAGTAGCAGTAAATGTTTCACATTTTATTATTTTACAAAAGCAAAGATTGCTGTCCAAAGAAAGCTACAGCTCCACGCTCTGGTTGAAGGCTGAGGGCCGGGACCAAGAAGACACCTTGGGGAAATGAGGATCTGAGTGAACAGAGGAGAGTTCCTAAGAGTTCGCAAGGTGAAGCTGAGTGCCTGAGGAGGGTAGGAGAGAAAAGGACCAGCCCAGCAGCCATGTTCTCTCTCTCCCAAAGTAAACGGGGCTATTAGGATTAGGTTCAGTTGCAAGGGACAGAAAACCCAAAACCAGAGTAGCTCAAACAGAAAGAAGTTTCTTTCTTCTGTGAAAGCTCCTGAACAAGGCAGCCCAGGTATTGGGGACCCTGCCTTCCATCTTGCTCCATAATCCTCAGCATTTGGCTTTCACCTCATGGCTCAACATGGCTGCTTGAGCACCAGACATCACATCTGTATTACAGCCAACAGTGCAGTGGAAAGGCATGAAGAAAAGAATGCTTTCTCTCCAGCAAAGGGGTTTCTGGAAGAATGCCATTTTAGCCTGGCAACATTAAGACCTTGAAAAAGCCCACCAGGCCCCTGGAAGGCCCACAGACTCTGCTGGGCTGCTGTATGGGATGGCACCCAGGAAATGGGCACCCAGGCCTCGGAAGTGCCTGCAGCAATCCATGGCACAGACCAGCTGTTGGTAGCTGCCAGGATGCTGCACGCACTGGGCTCTCCAGCTGACTTCTGATGTCCATCTCCTGGTGGAGCTGTCTCTTCCTCCTCCCAGCCAGATCCTTCTCCTGTGCCCCGGAAACTGAGAACACTGGGGATTTAGGGGAGAAGGGAAGGCCCCAGTCACGATTGGGCAGGCAGGGGTAGGAGCTGCCAGGTAAACAGATCCCTCTGATGTGCATGGCCCACTACCACCATGGGTAGACTCTACTTCCTCAAGGGCAGGGCTAGGAACCCCAGGATGAATTCAAATCAAATGACTATAAAATCTCCTGGCCGTGACAGGCACATGTCAGAGGTTCAAGAAAGTGAGTGAGTGAAGGAATGAATCAGTCCATTGATCAATCAATTGCTGGGAGCCCAAATGTTATTCAGTCTAACCTCAGCCACATTGTTCCCCAGTTTTCGCTTACACACTTCCAGTGACAGGGAGCTCACTACTTCAGGTGGCAAAATGGTTTTAGTTTTAGATTGCCCTTATGAGCCAGATCTTTAGCTTCTGGGTCCCTCTCAGCCCCAGTCCACGCTGCAGGTGGGACCTAGAATACATTTAGCCTCTTTTTTATGGGCTGGTACCCAAGTCTTCATGAGCAAGAGAAAGCACAGAACACAGGAGCTTGGAGCCCACGCACCTTTCCTCATCCTCTCTGGCCAGAGTGGGTCTGTGACTTGCCCAAGGCCACACAGCTGGCTAAGGGCTAAGCCAAGACCAGACCGCAGGCCTGGCTTTCCACTGTTTCCTTCTAAATCCCACATCCCCTCTGGGACTTCCTTCAGTGTTCCCCACAGTGGGCACTCCCTCCCCACAGCCAGCCCACCCCACGATGCTGAGGATCCACTTCCTCTATGGAGACCCTCAGGCTGCAGAAACCCATCTCTCGTCACTGCCAGAGACACGCACAAGTCCACATGTCAGGAGCTGTGCCAGGACCAAGACCGACAGAGTAGCCTGTGTGTCTCTTCTTCCCGCCAGACAGAGGCCTCCCCCAAGTCACAGGCCTGCATGTATGTGCACGCATGTGTGAGCATGTATGTGTGTGTGTGTGTATGTGCACGCCAGTGTGTGCGATCACGCCTGAGGCTCCCAGAGTGAGAGGAACATGCCGCAAGCTGTCGGCACATCCTGCCAAGGCAGAAAGGTTAATTGTCACGCACGATGCCAACAGACAGACCTCCGGCGGATTCATTTGGTTTTGTTTTGTGGTTATTTTTTTTTACAACTTTAAATACGGAATATAAATAAATTTTACATTTAAAAAATAAAAGGAAAGCCCCCAAAAATATAATCACCGACTTTACAAACTGAAGGAAGCAGGTTTTGGAAGGCGAGAAGGGGGAAAGTGCAGTAGGTGGGAAGGGAGGTGGGAGCTCAGACCCCACCCCTAGGGGGTCTTGGGGATCTTTTCCCTTCTCTCCCCCATTCCCAGCCCACGAGCTGGTTTCCTAGGAGGAGCCACCAGAGGTGGAGCTCAGAAGGATCGAAGATGGGGAAGTGTGCAAGCAGGGAGGGGTGCGGGCAAGAGGGCTGCACCCTCCCTTGGAGACCTTCTCCCAGGTGTCCCACACCCACCTGGAAGGGCAGTTGCTGGAGCAGAGGACTTTGGGAAATGGAGGTCATGTGGACAGCAGTGTTGCCTCCCTGCCCCTACCACAGTCTCCCTCCTATTTGGCCACTCCAAGCCACAGGCTGCATCAGGGGCACAGCCAGTCCACAAGGAGTCTTTGTGTGAATTAGGAAAAGGATCCTTTTCCTCTTTACCTACATCTGCCAGAAATTGTCATAATAAATATACAAATCAGCTTTATCTATGATGTCAACAGTGCTCCCTGCATACAATGTCCTTGTGCAGTACACACCCTGCACAACCTTACATGGCAGTCGTGGCTGGGTTGGAATATGATGAGCAGGTCCCTTGCTGCCCTGGCCTCTAGTCTTCTGCCCTAGAGAGGAGTGACTGGGATCATCTGGGGCCTTAATAAGGGGTTCAAGAGCCCCTTGGTGGAGCAGACTGAAGGGCCAGGACAAGAGGAAAATGCAGGGTGGAGGTAGAGAGATGAAAGGAACCAGAGGAAGAGGTGAATCAGAGTGGAGTGTGGGGAGGAAAGGGTGGCAGGAGGCAGGGGATGCCCAGGTCACCATCTACAGCCACCTCAACAGCAAACTCCATCTCTAACCCACCTGAGAGGGCACCCAGCCACTTGGTGTGCTGGCCACACCCACCAAGAGGAGTCCACGTCTTCAAAACGAAAACGAAAAGAAGCCACTGTGCACAGAGGCACCAGGGAGACGAGGTGACTGGTGTTTGGGCACCGTGGGAGGGGTTTTCTCCAGTCTGTGTGCCCGTCTGTGGTCTTAGCCACGGAGTCCGAGGCAGCCTGGCCTGCCTGGAGGTGCCTCCCCTCAGAGCTGGCCAGGAGTTCAGGGACCAGGCAGGCTATGCTGAGAGGTCCTCAGGGCTCCTCGGGACAGTCCACAGCGCTCAGGTGTGGCCCAGGCCAGGTGCAGGGGAAGGAGCCTGTTTCCCCCAAACAGCGACCCCATCAGTCTCTCTCACACTCTTATCCCAAGTTCTTGGAGTCAAGGGAAGAAGATGGCGATGGAGTTCAGTCCTTCTTTTTCTTCTTGAGCTGCTGGGCAAGACGCCGGAGGCCGCTGGGAGGAGACCCGCTGATGGAAGGGTGGACGGACACGTGGAGGGGTGGGGGAAGCACCATTGGCCGTCCGAATCAGGCATCGAGACAGACGGACGAGGGAAACAATATTATCACTCCAAGGACCCCATGGGGGCAATACAGCAAATACCATATTAAATAACCCTGCAGGCCAAGCAGAGAGACACGGGGGTCAGAGACAGCCTAGAGGGTCCATCCCATGTTCATATGTCCCCGATGCCAGGGGCAGGGAGCTGGGGTCAACTAGCCACCCCTGATTTCCAGCAATGCTCAGGGCTGGGGGCATTGAGGGCCTGGGAAGATTGAGATTTAGACTTCCCATTCTCTCAGGGCATGCTGGGACACAGCTGGGCTGGGGTCTCCAAAGGCCGCCACCCACCCTGCCCCAGCTGATAACTGGACAGAGAGGACCAAGGCTCAGAGGCTGGATTTTGTATGGAAAAATCCTTTCCCCTGACCCCATCCACAGACCACAGAGAAGAAAACACAGGATTCTGGGCCTCAGTTGCCCCGCCTGGCCCTCACCTGCCCACACTCTCCTGCCGATGCCCCTAGGCTCCGAGGGTCTCCTTCAGTGCCGTCTTGTCATGCGTGTGCTTGAATTTCCGGTGCTTGCCCTTGGGGGGCCAGCGGACTCGCACCGTCCGAATGGTCACCCGAGTTTGGGGCGTTTTGGCTGCACAAGAAAAAGAAAGACCTCATCAGCATGTGGACCATTGGGGAGGTCTCTCCCCACTGACCAAGGCCTGCCATGGACCTTCTGGGCTCAGGAAAGGGACAGGAGGGGAATCTGGACCAGGGTCCTGGGTTTGGATCCCAACTCCACTGCTCACCAGCTGTATGTGCCTTGGGGACAATGACCGAAACTCTCGGAGCCTTGGCGCCTCCATCTGTGGAATGGGGGTAATAAGACTGCCCACCTCATAGGACTGGTGGGAGGAATAAATGACAGTATGCTGGCAAAGCTCTTTGCACAGTACTGGACACAGAGCCGGGTAGATTTAATATGGCTTCAAGTTCTTTGTCATTGCCCACTGACCAATGGAGTTTATTTCCCTGCCCCTTGAATCTGGCCTGGAGTTGGATCTGGTTAACCAACAAGAGGCAGACGTGGTGCCGTGCCAGTTCCAGGCAGAGGTCTTAAGAAGGGCTGGCAGCTCTCACCTTCATGCTTTGGGGGACGCTGGGCTGCCACATAACAGGTCTGGCTACCCTGCTGGAGAGGCCACATGGAGAGGCCTGGTGGGGACTGGCTCTCCCCGTAAAGCCAGAGGCCCTGGACTACAGGGAGAGGAAAAGAGGCCCAGCTGTCCCCGTTGAGTCTCCAGATGACCACAGCCCAGGCCACCAGCTGACTGCAACCAGTAGAGGGGCCAATAGAACCGCCCAGCTGAGCCCAGTCAACCCCCAGACCTGGGAAAGATAATAAAAAGCTCCAAGTATGAAGTGGTCAGCACATGGCAACTGCCACGACTCACTTTTTTTTCTTATTTTCCTTAGCTTGACCTACTATTGAGGTTTCCTCCCAACCTCTCGGCCCTGTCCGATCACGTGGTGTGGAGGCCACTGGGCTCTGGGCCAGAATCATACTCCCACCATGAAGCTGGGCCTTCGGGTCAGTTGTGCCTGTCACTTACCTGCCCCTTGCCACTCTGAGAAGCGGTAGAGTGGGATGCGCCACAACTCAGGCTGAGGATCTGACCCACCTGGGCTCAAATCTGGGCTCTCCCACGTATTGTGGACATTGGAGCAAGTCACTTAAACGCCCTGTGCCTCGATTTCCGCATCTTTATTTGTTTTTAAGACGGAGTCTCACTCTGTTGCCCAGGTTGGAGTGCAGTGGCGCGATCTCAGCTCACTGCAACCTCCACCTCGCAGGTTCAAGTGATTCTCTTGCCTCAGCCTCCCGAGTAGCTGGGATTACAGGCATGCGCCATGACACCTGGTTAATTTTTGTATTTTTAGTAGAGATGGGGTTTCACCATGTTGGCCAGGCTGGTCTTGAACTCCTGACCTCAAGTGATCCACCTGCCTTGGCCTCCCAAAGTGCTGGGATTACAGGCGTAAGCCACCGCGCCCAGCCGATTTCCACATCTTTAAAGCAGAGAAGAGAGCAGCCCTGGCCTCCTAGCGTTAGGAGACAATACATGGAAATGGCCAGAAACCCCCCAGCTAGTGTTTACCATGTACCTGGTGCTGTTCTATGCTCATTTCCTTTCACGGCAGGTGCTGTTACCGGCAGATGCTGTTACCCACACTTTACAGATGAGGAAACTGAAGCAGAGAGACTGGGATTTGAACTCAGGGATCTGCCTCTAGAGTGCACACCTCCAACCACTCAGCACAAACGACAGTGCCTGTGAGCCTCAGTCAAGGGGAGCTCTTATACACTTCTCTCCGTCCTGGATTCCCAGGTGGCCACCCTGGCAGGGACAGCTGTGTCTGCTGAGCTCAAGGCCAGCCGTTTCCTGGGAGCCTTTTGAGCTCTCCCAGCCTGCCGGGATCTGACACCTGACCTCCCACCTTACAGACACCAGCTCCCACGAGGCAGCTCTCCCATCTCTGCAAATGCGCAGATTTTCTAGCAGTTCAGGGACTTGAATGGGCTTCAGATCCCCTCAGACAGAAGACACCAGGAGGGCCACTGAAGGGCCCAGGGAGTTTCTTCCCCAGAGCCTGGGCCATCAGCAGGACACTGGGCTATACCAAGCCCAGGCAAGCACAAGGTCACCACACGGCTCAAGTGACAACACGCGGATCTGAGCCCAGGAGGTCTGACACTGACCACAGTATCACAGAGAGCCACACTACCAAGCCTTAGCCAGGCCCATGGACAGGTGACAGAAACACCGTCATACTCAACCAAAATACCGGAACTAAAATGATGGGACTTTATGTCATCTACGTTTCACTGATATAATGCGCCTCCCAAGAAACTGATTTAGAAAATTACGTCAAACAAATACATGAAGTAACTCATTCTAAACATAAAGAAGGCCAGGCGTGGTGGCTCAATGCCTGTAATCCCAGCACCTTGGGAGGCTGAGGTGGGAGGATCACTTGAACCCAGGAGTTAGAGACCAGCCTGAGCGACGAATCAAGACCTCATCTCTACAAAAACTTAAAATATTAGCTGGACGCGGTGGCACGTGCCTGTAATCCCAGCTACTCAGGAGGCTGAGGAGGGAGGCTCGCTTGAGCCCAGGAAGGAGTTCAAGGCTGCAGTGAGCTATGATCATGCCATTGCACTCCAGCCTGGGTGATGGAGAGAGACCCTGTCTCTTAAAAAAGAAAGCGGCTGGGCGTGATGGCTTACGCCTGTAATCCCAGCACTTTGGGAGGCCGAGGCAGGTGGATCACTTGAGGTCAGGAGTTCAAGACCAGCCTGGCCAACATGGTGAAACCCCCTTTCTACTAAAAATACAAAAATTAGCCGGGTGTAGTGGCATGTGCCTGTAATTCCAGCTACTCGGGAGGCTAAGGCGGGAGAATTGCTTGAACCCAGGAGGTAGAGGTTGCAGTGAGCCAAGATTGTGCCACTGTACTCCAGCCTGGGTGACAGGGTGAGACTGCCTCAAAAAAAAAAAATATATATATATATATATAATTTTCCCTTAATAGAGAAATCACCCTCCATATTAACTCAATAATTTACAACATGTCAGTTTGAAGCTGTCATATGATCAGCCTTTCCATGGCATCCAGCGACTCAGCTCAGCTCTGGGAATAAGACACAGATGCCAAGAAATGGCTCCGTCTTCAGGGTCTTGTTAATAAGAAATGAGAATGAAAAGATTGTCCTGTCCCTAACAATGGAAAGTTACTGAAAAAGAACTATCACTTACGTGATTTTTTTAAACGCTCATCTAATCGTATTAATCATTTTTTTTTGAGGCAGGGTCTTGCTCTGTTGCCCAGGCTAGAGTGCAGTGGTGCCATCACGGCTCACTGTAGCCTCGACATCCCAGCCTCAAGCGATCCTCCCACCTCAGCCTCCTAAGTAGCTGAGACTACAGGCGTGTGCCGCTATGCCTGGCTAACTTTTGTATTTTTTGTAGAGATGCCTCACAATGCTGCCAATTCCACCTTGCACCCCTGACTGATCACCAGCTAGCTGTTCTGCATATGGAGCGCAAATCTCTCTCCAGTGGCTTCTCCCCACTGGTCCTGGTTCCCCCGCTCGAGGATACGAGAAACTCGTTTGACTTCTCATCCCCAGGACAAGCTGCTCACTATCTGAAGTTGATGTGCGCGGAGCTTTCTCTCATCCAGGCCCAGATTCCTTCCACCATCCCATCCCCACATCCAACAAAGCAGGGGGCTATGGTAGCAAGACTGGAAATGGCGCTGCTCTGGACGGGGTGGTCAGGGCAGACTTCTAGGAGGAGGTGACTTCTGAGCTGAGACTCTAATGAAGAGAAGGAGCTAGGCTTGTGGAGAGCTGGGAGAAGTGTTCTTCAGCCACAGCAGTGTGTGCTAAAGCCTTGAGGCAGAAACTCCATTAGTTACTGAAAGAGGCCTGCCCGGCGGGGGTGGCACAGGTGAAGGGTACTGGTTGGCAGAGACCAGAGAGCCAGCCAGGGGCTAATCCTCATGTAGGGCTCTCAGGCCAGGGAGGAACCTGGCTTGTTCTCAGCAAGATGAAAAGAAAGCCTCCCGTGAATTTAACCGGGGGCGGGCCTGATCCCATTTCCATTTTTAAGACCGGCCCCTGCCCCCAGGTGCTGCAGGGGAAGGGGGCTGAGGGCTGAGCCTGGAAAGGTGGTTACCTCGCTGCTCCTGGGAACCCCCCGGGCTTCGGGTCACAGGCCGTGCAGCTGCCACTGTCTCACACTTGCATGCCAGGTGGTCTTCCAGCGTCACCGTGGCCTTCTTAAAGATTGGCTTCTTCCGCACAATCTCGATCTTTCTCACCTGGAGGACAGAGCCACAAAATGCCTCTGTAGAGACCACACAGCCAGGAGCCCGGGAAGCCCGAATGGCTTGCGCTTCCCAGCCCGGTGTCCCCTGCAGCAATCTTTCCTCGAAAGCCCGGAGAGCAGGCTGTGGGGCAAACGCTTTGGCCCAAACAATAGCAGGACCTTGACCTCTGCCCTTCTCGTAGCTTTTCCATCAAAACAAGCCCTCCCGACCTGGGGCCCCCCTCAGTGCCCCCAGAGAGGGACAGCCAGAAAGGCATTTCCGGGTTGAGCTGGGGCCTGCGGTATCCTCATTCCTGGAGCGCCAGCCAAGGTCAGGGCTGCGGCAGAGGCGGGAGATGGTTGTCTGGAAGGAAGTGGGGGGAGGTGGGAACAGGGAGGTCAGATGTCAGGTGTCCATCCATAGAGCTGGAAGCATCGAGGACAGGAGATACCATGAGAGTGGGCAGTGGGGTGGAGTGACATTCGTAGTCTCAGGCGTGGGGCCCAAGCCAGGGAGGGAAGGTGGGCAGGAGGAGAGGCCACGGGCTGGTGGCAGGAGAAGGAAGTGCGGCTAAGCAGGCAGAGCATCGGGCAAGGGCCGGTGCTGAGCTAGAGAAATGCGCACTGCCCAGCCTGTGGGCGAGGCTGGCCTGGGGCGTGCAGGAATCTTTCCACAAGAAGCAGAAGCAGCAGCTTCTCTGACTCTGCCCCGACCAGGGTGAGACCAGGGTGCTCCCTGAGACAGCCTCTACTCTAGAATTTTCCCTGAGTCCAGTGTATGTATCCCCCGTCCCTCCGAAGAAAAGCAGGATCAGCATTCCACTGTTGTCAGGGGACCTGCCCCAGCTCCGCAGTGTCTATCACCTGGTGGGCCTCTCTGCACTCTCTTTATTAAAGACACGGCTTGTCAAAGAGAGACAAGCAGGTGTCAAAGATGCAGGGCCACCCACCTGAGCCTTTCTCAAGACAGCCCTGAATAGGGAGAGCTTTGGGGGAACCTGAGTAACTCCCCAAAACATTCTGAGTGTCAGACAAATGTTTGCGGATACGGCTCTTCAAGGGACGTTTTGCGATTTTGTCCTTGTAAAGGAGGTGACATCCCTACTTCACGTTGGCTCCACACCTCGCCCAGCCCGGGGGGTCTGTCTGTGGCTTTTGGCTACAGTGGCCTGAGCCACCTCAGAGGACTCATGGTCGGCCTCAGTCCACCTGCCTAGGAAGAGCTTCCCAAGAGTGGGCCTTTCTGGACAGAGCCCAGGAACAAATCAGGAATGTCCTTCGACACACCACTCTGCCCAGTCAAGGAAGCCTGGTCAGGTATGAGCCCCAGAAGGGTGGTCTCCACCCACCACCGGGACCAGCCTCGGGGGGCCACGGAGCCTACGCACCTGGACAGGTCGCAGCTGCACCTGGGTGGGGCGGCACTGCACGTTGCGGTTGTTGCAGCAGCCGGAGCAGCGCTGCACCTCCACGCAGGGCGGCCACACCAGGAAGTTGGCGTTGGTGCGGTCTATGAGGCGCCGGGAGATCTCGAACACCTCGGTGCGCGTCTTGCACTCGGCGATCATGGCCGGCTCAGCAACGGTCAGGGAACCTGGGAGGACACGAAACCTGGGTCAGGAGCGTAGGCCTGTCCAGAGTCCCCCCACTTGGCAGGGGAGCTCAGCGGGTGCCTCCGGGACTGCTCTTTCTCACGCCCTTCAACCCCAGGGTTCAGGTTTCAAGTCCTAGCTGTCATTAGCCATGGGACTTGGGCAGATGGCTGAGCCGCTCTAAGCCTGTGTTTCCCCATCTGAAAATGGGACCATGAGATCTACACCCAAGAACCACTGTAGTTTCAAGTGAGAAAATTCAGAGTGTGGGGCATGTTGTAAATGCTTAGTAAATGTCCGCTTCCCTCTGCTGGCACATGACTATTTTATTCTTCTTTATGATTTTACACATTTATGGGCTTGCCCAACATGTGGTTGTTATGCAGGTACCATATTAGCTCGAAACCATGCGTGCACTGCTGTCTCACGGTGCCTTGGATTCCTGCATCACTGCTGCTTTCAAAGCCTCAGCTTCCTCCTCTATGAAATGGGATAATAACAGCACCTCCCTCCCATGTGGATCTAAGGTGTAAAGTGAGTAAGCCTTGCCTACAGCAAGCACTGAGGTTACCGCTGCTGTCCATGTACAGAGGACAGGAGGCTCTGAGAGCTGAATATCCCGCCCGCCCACATTCATAGATTGGGGGTGGAACTCAGGCCACCTGACTTTTTTCTTTTTTTTGAGACGGAGTCTTGCTCTGTCGCCAGGCTGGAGTGCAGTGGCGTGGTCTCGGCTAACTGCAACCTCCGCCTCCCTGGTTCAAGCAATTCTCCTGCCTCAGCCTCCCAAGTAGCATGGACTACAGGAACCCGCCACCACGCCCAGCTAATTTTTGTATTTTTAATAGAGACAGGGTTTCACCATGTCGGTCAGGATGATCTCCATCTCTTGACCTCGTGATCTGCCTGCCTCAGCCTCCCAAAGTGCTAGGATTACAGGCGTGAGCCACCGTGCCCGGCCCAGGCCACCTGACTCTTATCCATCGTTCCCCCAGCCTCTAACTGCAGTGTTTTGGGGACTCCAGGTCAAAGAGGAGGAGGGGTTTGAGTGGACATTTGCCTCACCTGGGAGGGTTTCTCTGGGACCTAATGATCTACGGTCTCCTTTAGGTCTCTGCAAGGGAGCAGGAGGAAGTTCCAGGCTTTGCTCGAGGTCTACCAGCCTAGGCCGCAGCCCTTTGCCACAGGAGATACCCATAGCCCATCAGGGACCACGCTGGGTTCAAGTAAGGGGAGCAGGTTGCGACCTCAGCCCTACCGCTTCCTAGCGGTGTGACCTCGCCTAGTTCTTTACCCTCTCTGGGCCCCAGTTTCCAACTCTGTGAAATGGGGTTAATAATATCTACCTCCAGGACTGAAATAAGGAACAAATGAGCTTTGCAGCACTATATTTAGAAAACAGAGAGTGTGGGGGCGAGGGGGTGTGATGACTCAACACAGGCATTTAAGGATGGTTTTACTCTCTCAGTTCGCTCAGTCCTGAATGTGGGGGGAACGGGAGTTGTAAGAGGACCCTCGGAGCCCTCCGACTGGCTGCCCGCCCCCGTTCTCTTTCCCTGGCCCCCATGCTAATTTGAAGGACCCTTGTTGGGTGTCTCAGTCTTACCCAGGCTCCTTCTTCCACGAGCCAAGCTCTCCAGCTCGCCTCCAGAGTGGGAGCGGGTCATGTTCAGGTCCAACTCGGCCCCATCTTCCTCTGCAGGAGAAGTCACAGTCAGACACCAGGCGGCCCCACCTTGGACAGGGGCTCCCTCCGCCGGGGTGTCTGGGCAGGCAGGAGGTTTGCCTCTCCCCACTCCAGAGAACAGTCCCTCCTTCCAGCCCCCATAAATGCACAGGTCCTGGCCCTGAGCAGGGACCCTCCAAGCAGCCCCCAGGACAGCTGCAGGCCCAGGATCCTGACTGCATCCCTGGCTCTTTAGCCAACATTTCTGGCCAGAACCCATGTCAGTGGAGTTAAAAATAACCCTTCCCCTCTGCTACTGTAAGTGAACCCTCCTCGGCCTCCAGGGCGGGGCCAGGACCTGGGGCACTGAAGGCCAGTTTCCAGTGCCCCTCCACCCAGCGTTCCCATAGGAAGTGCTCAATGGAGAAATTCCCAGAAGCCCCAGGGGGACCGCATGCCCTGAACACAGCCCCTCTGGAGCCCCGGACAATGGCCGCGCTGGGCAGGCGGGAGCCACGGAGGGAGGGAGGGAGGGAGAGGGATGGGGGTGGGAGCTGAAGACAGAGAAGAGGAGAAGAGGGGTGGGAGTTGGGCCTGCTGGGGGTGGGGAGTCCCTGCCACACACCCTTCTAGGGCCTGGTCTCTCTAGCTCCGGGGCCCTCACACCGTATCTGTGTCTGTCTCCCTCCCCTTCTCTAACCTGTTGCCCCACCTCTGCCCCCAGCCGTCTGTTGATTCCTCTGGTCACAAATGACAGCTCCCTTTTCTAGCCTGGGCACCATCTCAGTCCCATCAGCCCTCCTTGGAGACATCGGTCCTTTCCAGAGCCCATGGCCAGAGGTTGGCTGCTGGGAAGTGAGGGCTGAGGGAGGCCTCTGAGCTGGATGTTAAGGCGTGGACAGACCCTTCTGTCTCTCTCATGGGTGAGGAGCCACAAATAAACTAAGGGGCATTGGGAACACGCTCCTGCCACCTCCACACAGCACCCCATGGCTCCAGTTCTGGCCCCGACCCACTGGCCCCATCCAAGACAAAGGCGCCTGCCGCCTGTCCGTCCCGGGTACTGCAGGGAGTCTGATGACTAGTCCGCTTCCGTCCAGCCTGACAGCCCCTACGTCAACGAGCCTATCTGTCCCTCTGGCTCCTTTCCTTTCTCCCTGCCATCTCTGGAATGTCCCTGGTGGGGAGGAGATGGGGAAAAGATGCGCTTTGTGGAAAGGTTAAGTTGATTAGGAAAAAATAGCCACATGGTTGCCTTGAAACAGGCCTGCTATTGAAAGCCTCATCTCCAAGATCCCGACCCCCACCAGGGGTGTGGAGGGGCCGTCTGAGGGTGGGGGCGTAAAGGCTTGGAAAGAAATGGTAGAAAGGCTAAATTTGGAAGTTGCCCCATTGTGTGTGGCCAGGGGCGGCCAGTCGGGCATAGGGTGGGGGTTGTGGGAGACATCGGGTGGGGGCCCTGGCGAACAATAGGTGGGCCCAGCTGGGGCCCCCTCCTGCCTGCCTCACCGCCCCCCAGCACAGGCGGGATTGAAAGGGCCCGGGAATGCTTTTGAGAGGGAGCCAGGGGCCCAACGGGGAGAGGAAACAAAGGCAGGAAATGCTGTTCCCCCGTAGATAGCGTCTGGGCAAGGATTACAAAGTGACAAAGAGACAGAACCCCAGAGGGAAGGGGACCTGGGGGTGCAGGGGGGCTGCTGACCAGGGCTCCAGGGAACAGGCCAGAGGTTAGAATAGAATGGAATTTGCTCTGAAGACAGCGTTTATAAATACATTGTCAATCCAGCCCGCCAGCCCCGCCACGTGTGTGCCACCGAGCACGTGCCCATTCGCTGAGTGAGCTCTGGGGCACGGGCAGGGCTGCCTGCTGGTCGAGGCCAGGTGTCCCCAGGGGACCTCACAGACCGGGCCCCTAGCCAGAGGGGCGGGGAGATGACTCCTCCAGTGCTGGGCCCACACCTGGAGACATACTCGGCAGATGCCCTGGGCACCTTCTCCCCGCCCTCCCTCCTCCTGGGACCCCACCCTCGGCACCAAGCCGGAGCCACACGTGGGTGCTTCTCCTGCCACACCCCAAGTCCCAGGTACCAACCCGCCTGCTGACTCGGCCCTGCCCTGGATGGGTGTGGCCACGCTCTCTCTGGGCTGCCATGGGCCTCTAGTTCTCCAGACGTCAAGGAGGAGGGATGCCTCCTGTCCTGCCCCTGCCAGCTCTCTTAAAGTCTCCTCGGAGGGCTGGAGCACGGGGCGAGGATTCCATTTACCTCCGGGGTCTCCGTGCAGCAGGCGTTGGAGATCATCAAAGGAGCGGATCGAGTGGTCACTCAGCATCTCATAAAGCTCCTCGGGAATGGGGTCCCCCTGCCGGGCAGACACCAAAAGGCTGAGTGAGCTGGGAGTGGGGGCTTTCCAGCATGGCTGTCTCCCCCACCACACGCTTTCTCGCTTTCTCCTGTGGAAAGCTCCAAGGTCACAGGGAGACGGACAGGCAGGATCCAGGCCTGATGATCAGGAGCACAAAGGCCTCGGGGCCTGGACCTGCCGAAGCCTCTGAGACCCAGCTCAGTCCCTGCACCCTCAACCCCCAACAGGAACCCCAGCTTGCTTTGAGTTGGACCTGCTTGTCTCTATGTCTGTCTCCCCCACCAAACTACATGTTCTGGGAATGCACCAAAATCTGATTTCTCCCTGAGTCTCACAACACACCTGACAGCTGAAGACAGCCAGCATTTCCCATGGCCAATCTAACCCCCATTTTACAGAGGGGAAAACAAAGGTTCAAAGAGAGGCTCAATTATTGGCAAAAGCTGCATTCAAACCCATGCCTTTGGGATGACAGAGCCTGTACTCCCAGGCTCCTGGGTACAAGAGGTGCTTAATAAACGCGTGCAGAGTGTGATGGCCTCAGGAGGCCCCAGGTCCTAGCGGTATCTATGAAGTCTCTCACTCGAAAGAGGCGAAAAGGGAATCCTCGGACACGGCCGGGAAACCTGAAAGCTTACCCGTGCCCTGTGCCCAACCAAACCCTATTTTTAGAGCCCCTTTGGCCTGTTGCCAAACACACTCGAAACCTGATAACACTTCAACAGGCCTCATTCGGAGCCAGGCTTCCTCCAGGGAAACCGCAGGTCCCACAATGACACAAGAGCAGCCCCGTAGGAAGGTCACAGCCACGTCCCCCACAGTCCTAGGAGACCCAAGGGGCTGATGCTGGAGATCCCAAGAAAGAGGCGAGGGCAGATGGGAGACTGAGAATCACAATCCAGACCACCAGCCACTGAGAAGCAAAGAAAATTCCTAAGATGTCGCTGCATGTTCAAAGGCTGGAACCGGACTTCCACGTGTGCAAACACACACATGCAGGCACAGGCACTCGGGCTGCACGGTCTGGACAGACAGTCCTGGAGAGGGCGTCAATAGGCTTGGCACATTACTATAGAACCTTGGGTTAAACTATTTTCTGCCTCAGTTTCCCTGGATTAAGAAGGGAGGACTTCCCTTCTTGGTTCGCTCCACATTCCCGGAGTCGAAGGTCGGGGGGCTCAGAGGGGGTCGGTGCAGGCTACCTTCACAAAAGGGATGCTGCTTTCTCACTGCCTGATGGTGGAGGGGGAGTGAGGGAGAGGAGAAGAGGTCGTCTCAGCCCTGTGGCCAGCCTCAGGGGGCTCTCCCCAAAAGCTCTGTTTCCTCCAGCTTATCATGAGGTCTAGCAACACCTCCAGGGGTTCATCCATGACCAACTCTGGCCACCCACATCGATCCAGGAGCCAGAAGACTCAGGGCGGGGGGTGGGGGTGACCACTTTTAAAGCTACATCATTCCCTGAAACCCCTGAGTCTCCATGTCTTTGAACACGGAGCTTACAACTCCGCCCAATGTCTAAGGGCTGCTGGGCAACTCGAGGAAAAAAAGGTGGCAGGGCTTGGCTGAGAACTAGGGTCTTTCCTTCAATATCCGGGCAGCCAGGGGCTGCACGTGCAAGACAGAGGAGGGTATGGGCCCCGCTGCCCCTCACTTTCGGCCCCATCTCCTCCGGGCTCTGCCTCCTCCCGCCCTCAAGCAAGTTCATTCTTTCCACCTCAGAAGAGAGACCACGCCTCCGGTGCTCTCCAAATGTTGACAAAGTACCCAACCCACAGAACAGAGGGCTTGGTCTCTAGTGAACACCAGCAAAAGCCGCTTCCCCTGAGAGTTCTGTCAAACCCAGAACTGGCAGGCCAGAGAGCCGAATCCCACGCCTTTGGACCAACTGCCGTGTGACCTCGGCTGGTCACTGCCCCTATGGTCCTGGCTCTCATCTGTGAATCGAGGGGCTTGAAGAACATTCGATTCAATTCTAATTCTGCCAGGAGGTGTTAGAAGGGGCAGAGAAAACGCCAAAGCCGGGTGCCTAGCCAGGCCTCCCTGGATCACTGGCAGAAGGAGAACAAGAAGTGTTTGTGGAGTAAAGATTCAATTAACCCCCAGGGGAGGGGCCCAAAGGCCTAGTAGCAAATGGCATTTAGTGCTTGTGCCAAGATCTCCCTGCCCACTGGAGAGCCGGCTGCAGCTGCCAGCCACGGCAGAGGAGGCAGACCCCTGAACAGGCCGAGTGGACACCCCAGATCCAGGCCCACGACACATAGGAGATGCCCCTCCAAGGCTGAGTGTGAAAGAGCCCAGGATAGGGTCTGAGGAGGAGAGAGAGGCACATAGTAGGTCCTCGGTAAATACTGGTCAAATGCATGAAGGAGTCTACCATTTTCCAGGTTCTGTCCAGTATGATTCTTCTGCCTCCTCCACCAGGAGGGCCACCTGGGATATTCTTCCCCAACCCTAGGCAAATGAGCAACTAGAGTCCCTTTTAATCTGAGCAGGGAGACCGTCCCTGAAGATGCTTTTGGTAATGTGGCCACTAGATGCCCAGAACTCCCCATAAGCCCCCGGATTTGGTAATAATACCACAACTAACATCTATGAATGCCAGCTACAAGCCACACGCTGAGAAAAACACTGTATAAACTACCAATCCTAAGAGGCTGGCAGTATTTGTATCCCCATCCTCCAGATGAGAACACTGAAGCTTAGAAAAAATTAAACAAGCAGCAACAGGTCCAGACAATTAGCAAGTGGCAGAGCTGGGTCGTTCCCAGGCTCCAGACTGCCCACCTGTTCCAGCCCACCATGGGGCGTCTCAGCCTCCCTCTCCTTTGTTCTGAGGCCACTGGCCCTCAGCATCGCACAAGGTTCGTGTTGGCTCTTTACTCTGCAGCATGTCCCACGTCAGAGGCTCTCAACCAGGGCCCACTGGGCCCCCAGGGGACAGTGGCAATGTATGAAGGCACCGCTGGTGGCCACAACTTGGGGTGTGCACTGCATGTAAGTTGGGGGAGGCCGGGGATGCCGCTCATCACCCTTCAGGGCACAGGACGGCCTTCCCAGACATCAGGAGTGCAGAGGCTGAGAAACCCTGTAGCAGAGGAAAGAGCAAGGGCTCCAGACGCCAGGGCAACCTGGATTCTTGGAATCTTGTCACAATCTAAAACCTCGGCTTCTGCATCTTTTAAATGGGGCTAATAATACCTCACCCGGGGTTACTGGGAGGCATAATTGCACAGAGCAGAGCTGCCAGCAGATAATGGGAGCTTAATGAGTTGTCACTGTCATCATCATTAATTCTTTCCGGATGGCTCCTTTGTGGGCAGCAGCGAGTGGCACACGTGCTCAGGGCCAGCAGCACAGGACATTTTTGAGGATGACAAGGAGTGGGTGGAGAGCTGCCTGTCCATGAAAGAGTGCGTGACTTTGCATTATCCCTTGTGCTGGGCCACAGGAAATGGTACCCTACCTCCACACTGGCAGAGCCTGGGCCGTGTGGGCTTACAAGGCCCTTCCGGGGCTGGGGGTGGGTGAGGGTCGGGGTACACTCAGCACGTGCTCAGCTCCAGGATGCAATGCTCTGGGGATGACGAGCATGAGCACCTGTTGGGAGTCACAGGCTCTTCTTGGTATGGGAAGGTGAGCCGCCCGGAGCCTGGTTTTCCTGGGCACAGGTTCCCCAGGCCTCCAGGTGGACAGCTCACTTCAGAGATGGGAAAGGAGGCCTGGCACCCTGAAGAAGCTGCCCCAAGATCTCAGGCCTGGGGTTTCTGGCAGATTGAGGGCGTGGCGAGGAGGCAGCTGGGGCAAAGCCAGCCGTGGGAGCCAAGGTAAACAGCCTCCCCCGACCCCGCCCCCAGCGCCAGCTGCAGCAGGTAGGAAGGGCACGAGCGAGCGTGAGGCCAGGTGAGTGATCTGCTCCCAACCAGGCTGGCAGATCAAAGGGGCTTGAACCCCACCCTCCTCCTGGGCCCAGCACACACACACAGATACACACTCCCCGGCCCGCCTGCCGTTCCCACCGAGGGACACACAGTCCCAAGCAACCAGGGGCGTTGTCTGTGGCTGGCAGAGGAAGAAGCTGATGAGGCCTCCCAGAGCCTGCCTGCCTGAGAGTCGCAGGCCTTATTTAGATCGAATGCCAAAGCCAACCAACCCCTTTGAAGAAGCCCTCTCGGGGCAAACCACAGAAGCCATTAGAACCAGTGTTTCCCACCTAGCATTCCCCTTCTTTATTGCTCTTGGGACCCTCCCGCTCAGCCTCTGCTCCTTCACGTGGGCCCAGAACCCTGGCCTCCCCACCTCTTGCAGGAGCAGAGGAAAATTAAAGCAGGAAGAGAGGAACCAGTCCAGCCATTTATAATACTGGCAACCACGGCAATCACTGCCCATCCCCATCCCAGCCAGGGGATGGGGCCAGGGGATTCTGCCATTCTTCGGGAACTCTGCACTAATCCAATCTTCTCTCTCTCTCTCTCTTTTTTTTTTTTTTAGGTGGCAGAAACTTAGCCCCAGCTAAAGATACACAGAACCTTTGCAGTCTGATTTTCTTTCTGTTTCTTCTCCTCTGTCCTGTCTAATCCTGGTAGCCCAAGTCCCAAGATAGAGGAGAGACAGACATGCTTCTCTCTCAAGATGGGGGGCCTTGAAAGATGGATGCCTACCAGAGGGCTGAAAAGGGGGGCTGCCCTCGGAGCAGAGCAAAGCGAGGAGTCAGTGGGGCCATGGAGCAACAGGGGGCCAGGTCCTGCCCTCCCCACCAACCCAGCACTAATTGTTCTTTGCACAAATAGTTACTGATTGTCCACAGGGCTCTGGGCACTGTTCTAAAAGTGGGGACCAGGAGGAAAGCTCTCTAATGGGGTTGACACTCCAGTAGAGAAAGCAGGTAATAAACAATGAAATAAACCAGAACATAGGAAGAGTTGTCACAGAAGAGGCTCCTCAATGTGGGGAGGGGAAGACAAGACGTGGAGAGGTACTTACGAGGCCCATGATAAACATCTCACCATTCCTGCTCAGTCAGTCTCTCTCTCTCTCTCAGACGCGCGCGCACACACACACACACACACACACTCTCTCTCTCTCTCTCTCTCTCTCTCTCTCTCTTCCTGGCTCTTGCACCAGATCCTCCAAATTCTGTTTGACCTGCCCTTGCACACCTCCAGGGCTCTGGGATTCCAGCAGTTGGTCTCCTGCCCCCTAGGGCCATTAGCAAAGCCAGAGGAAGCTGGATGGCAAAGGGCAGTGGGGCCCTTCACTCTTTCCTGGAAGAAGTGTGCTGAGGCCAGACGCGTCACGTGACAGTGGGACTCGCCCTCCTGGAAGCCAGCTCAGCTGGTGGAGATGGCACCTCAGAGGCCTCGGCAGGCCCTCCACCCAGCCCTGCCTCACGGCTGCCTGCCTTCTGCTGAAAGATTAGTCCGAGCACGACCAGGACGTGGCCAGCTCCAAGGCCACCTCCACCAGCAGGCCTGCCCTGACGCTCCCAGCACTGGCCATTACAGCTCCTTCCTGGACTGACCCCTGTGTGGTTCCATCCCCATGCAGGTCCCCTCCCCCAGGGCCAGCCTGAGGCTCACTCAGGCTTAGCAGCAAAGTGCTTCATAAACTGCAAAGTGCCACATACATCGCGCCTGTGGCCATGTGTTCAAGAATGCTGTGACTAAAGTGAGGAGAAAGGCAGTTTCTGTGCCACAGCCTCCACCCCAGATACACGAGCCCGTGGAGCTGTGGGAAAGAAGGAGGAGGTGCTGGACGAAGCTGGAAATGGTAAGGGGAGGCTGGGGAAACATCCAGCTGTCAGCGGCCTCCCCGGGGCACGCTGGGATCAGCCAAGAGAATGCAACAGCCAGGGGTGGGAGCCCCCTCCGCGGTTGCACACGCCAGGTCCCTCCAGTCTTGCAGGTTCAAATGAAGGCTTATGTGAAGGGGGAATCGCTCTGGACAGCTCAGTGCCCCTCAGAGTCACATCACCACCATTTTCCACCACGCGGAGGTGGTTGAAAAAAAGTCACAGATGGGTAAGGTTTGAGGGGCGTCGGGCTGACAAGGCAAAAAAAAGTAGGTGCTGTGGTGCTGATGGGAGGTTCTCCCTCCCTCACAGGACGCCAGGAAGGAAATGGGGCCGCTACAGAGGTGGTGAGGTGCCAGGGCCCACGGAGGGCCCACCTGTTGCGCGGGGGCGAGCACCAGGCGCTGGGTGCACGGGGGCCCGTGCGTGCCTGTGTACGTGCGTGGGTGTGCGCGCACGTGTGCTCAGGCCGCGCGTGCAGGGGCTGTGCGTGCGTTTGTGTGCGGTGCGCGCGCGTGTGTCCCGCGAGTGCACGGGCGTGGCAGCGGCGGGCGCGCGACCTGGCCGCGGTAGTGCGTGCCCGTCGCTCTGCGCGCCCGCCCGCCGGAGCGCAGCATCGCCTCCGGCCAGGAGTGTGCATGCGTGGGGTGAGTGAGCGAGTCGGGGGCCCGGGCGGGGTGGGCTGCGGAGAGCAGCCACGGGGCGCCGCCGTTCCCAGGACGCCCTGGCACCGGGCCCAGCCCCCAGGTCCCACGGCGAGGCGAGGCGGCAGCTGGGGCCGGCCGGCCACCCCCTCCCCAACAGCTGGCCGCGGCCCGGGGGGCTGCGGGAGAGGCGGAGAGGGGGCGTCGGGAGGGGCCTGAAGGCGGCCCGGCCGAGCCCCGCGTCCTCCCTCCCGGGTGCGGGCCGCGGGGGGCGGCCGCGGAAGGGCGGGGCCCCCGGGCGGGCGGCCTGCGGCCCTCGAGGAGCCCCGAGAACAAAAGGAGACGGCGACGGCTCCTCCGTGGTCAAAACAACCTGCGCTGGCGGCAGCCCAAGGCCGGGCCGCGGCCTCCGAGCCCTCCGCCTTAACCCCTTCGCCGCCGCTGCCTCCTTCCTGCGCCTGGCTGGAGGCCGCAGGGGCCGACCCTCCCCGGGAGCCGGCGAGGTACGGGCGAGGTGCGGACTCCCGGCCGCAGCCGGGCGGAGGTGGGACGGTACCCAGTCACGCCGCGCTCCCGGCTGCCCTCTCCTCCCCTCCACCGCGCGCGTCGTCCCGCCCCGCCCCCTTTCCCACCTGGATTCCGGGTAGACTTGCCAACTCACGGCTACGTGAGGCTGGGAGGGGTGGGGACGGCTCCGACCCCAGCGCTCCCTCAGATGTTTTTATACCCCATCTCCCGTGCAGCTAGGCTTTTGCAGGCGGCGCGCTCCGCACCCTGCATGCGGGGGAGAGAGGTGCTTCCTCCTGCAGGGCGCGGGCACAGGTACGGCAAGGCCTCAGGCACACAGCGCCCCGGGGGCTGGATTCCTTCAGAGCCCCTAGTCCTCCCCCTACCCGAGTGCCCGAAACCTACCTGCGTCTCTATCTCTCTCTCCCTCTCTCCGTCTCTCTCTCTCTCTCTCCCTGTTACTCCCACCCCAAACCCCGCGCCCGAGACACAAGCTGCTTCCAGACCGTGCTCTGGGGCCGGGCATGCCCTGCGCGTGCCGGAGGGCGTCCACCCGGACCCCGACCGGGAGCCAGGGTGGGACCCGAGCCCCGTCAAAGGTCGGCGTGGATGGCACCGGTGCGCAAGCTTGCACCTCCTGGGCAAGCCGATGGCAGGACAGAGCCTAAGCCGAGGCTGGCGCCGAAGTGGGCTCGGGAGGACGCGCTGCCTTCTGCACCCTGGGCACCACCCCACCCCCTCTCTCCCGGCCGGAAAGGGGCTTGTTCTCGGGTTCCCAAAGGGTGGGGGACAGGGCCACACACACCCTCCCCCGACACGGAACGGCTTAGGGAGCCAGATTCGCCCGCCGGTTGGAAAGAAAGCCACCGCTGTTGCCTTCCCTTAGAGCCTGTCACCCCCGGACCTCGCTCCCAGCCCGAAGAGGTCACCCAGCGCCCGGCGTCAGGCTCGCGGGCTGCAAGGGTCCAAAGTTCACTGCAGGGAGAGGAGGGGGCGGTCAGAAGGTGGGGGCGAAGGTAATGAATGAAGAACCAGCCCCAGCCGCCGTGGCAACTCACCTCGGCGCTGACCAGACGCAGGTAGCAGCAGAGAGACAGGAAGAGCGCCCAGCAGCGATTCATGCCGACTCCGGGCCCGGCCCCGCGGGGCCCCGGACGCGTAGATCGAGCGCGCCGCCCCCGCGGCCAGGGTGGGGGGCTGGGGAGGGGGGTGGGCTCGGCTCGGGTCCGCGGCGATCAGGCGCTCAGGCCTCTGCAGCCGCGGCTCACCCGCATGGCCCCCGGGCGCCGCCGCCCCCGGCCCCGGCTCCGTCGCTGGGGGGCAGGGGAGGACCTGGGCGCAGGACCTGGGTCCGAGGCCGCTACCTGGGCGGATCCCGAGCCCGAGTGAGCATCCACGGCCCGGGGGCTGCGTTGCGAACCAGCCGAGGCGTCTAGCCGTGTGGGGGCGCCCAGGGGACTCCAACCTCCAAGAGGAAAAGGAACACGGCAGTCGATGGTTCGTCTTCACTCGCCGGCTAAAGGCGTTTTCCTCTGCCCGCCGGCTTAGCTTTTTTGCAACATTTTCTGGAAAGGCCCCCAAAATCGGAAAGCGCGGAGCTGGGCACCTCAAGGCCCAAGTCTCCCCCAAAAAACTTTTTCCAAAGTTGGCTTTGCAACGGCAGCTCGAGCACCCGGGCAGGGAGAGGTGCAAACTCCCGCCCGGGCCGGGTGGGGGGGCGGGAGCGTGTGCGCCCTGGCGCGGGGCCCGGGCGGCGGGCACGGCTGCTCCGCGCGCGCGGCGTGCCCGCTGCGCGCTCGGCTGGGCCCGGCCGACAGGTGGACGCGGCGCGAGTCCGTCGGTCCGTCTGCCCGCCCGCTCGCCGCTCTGGGCGTCCTCTGCGGGCTGCGGGCTGCGAGCTGCGAGCTGCGAGCTGCGGCTGCTCCGGTTTTCTCTTTGCAGCGAGGCTGGAGGGTGGGCTTTTTTTTTTTTTCCTTTTTGCGCGCGTATGTATGTGTGTGCGCGCAAAGTATCTCTATCTAGGGAATGAAAAATGGGCGCTGGCGGCCGGAGGGGAGCCCTAGGGAGGCAGCGGGGGAGGCTGCGGGTGCGCAGGGAGGCAGGCGGGCCGCTCCCGGCTGCAGGAGAAGTTGCCACCCTTTCAGCTGTTCCGGCCTTTATAAAGGAGAAGGGAGAGTGCGAGAGGTGGGTGGAGACAGCCTTTCCTCTTCTGGCCCGGAGTCAGCGCCAGGAGGGGGGGGGGCGCGGGAGCTGGGGGAGGGCTTGGGGCCAGGGCGGGGCGCTTAGGGGGTCTCTGAGAGCCGAGCAACCCTTCAGTCCATGAATCTGGCCCTGGGGAAAAAAGAACTAGGGGTGACCCACCGTCCCGCCCCTCAGCACAGTGACCATGGACAGGTTAGGAGCCCACGTGGTCTAGGGGGATGTCTCCAGAGCCAAGGCCAGGAGTCCACGCTCCCTTCCAGGACCAGACATTTCCACCCTGGCACAGGCATGGCAGGGAGGGACTCAGGCTCTGCAGTCTGAGAGCCTGAATTCAGATCCTGCCCTGGCACTCGGGAGCTTGGGTCACCTTGGGCAAGTCACTTCCCTCTGTCCCCTCCATCTAGCCTCAACCTGGAGATGGGGCTATTGTAAGGACTCAGTGTTAGCAAGGGAAGACACCGCAAGGTGAACCCACAGAACCCGGCAGCCAGCGCCCTTCAGCTGCAAGCTGGGTCCGAGTCTCCTCCTCCTAGCTGGTTGCCTGGCACAACAGGCCCTGCCAGCGTTGGCTGAATTTGAATTTGTTGAACTGCAAAGTCACACAAACCCCCACAGCCCTGCAGCATCTTCGCAGGGCTACCAACATGATCTTCCCGTCAGTCACCCTGCTGTTTACTATCTCCCTCAGCCCCCGGGTTCGAGGCCCAGAGCCCACCCACCCACAACCAGCCTTCACACAGTTAACGCCTTCCACCCCCAGTCAGGGAGCTGCTGTGTCCCTGCCTTCAGCAGTCACACTGTCTCAGTCACAGTCACACGTACTCACACTGGGCCCAGCACCCCCCGCGGGACACGCAGGCTCCTGCATCACCCAGCCTCCCGGCTTTGAGGCACCCTCATCTCCTCCGCTTGCACTGTCTCTGTTATCCGCCCTTCCCTTTGGGATGTCAGCCTGCTTCTCACAGAGGAGCACGCTGAGAGAGTCACACGTGCTCTCTCTTCATAGACTGTCTTCTTGGACCTGGACAGGGTGGAACAGAGGAGGAAGGACATCTCAGGTGGTCTTTACAGACCACTGCAGGCACCCACCCACTGCTGCCTACCACCCAGCAGCGTGGCACAGTGGCAGAGACACAGCCTGAAGACACATCACCTTGGTCCAAATCCTGGAGTGGCCACTTGCTGGACAAGTGTCTGCAGGAAGGTTTTTTAACCTCTCAGTACCTCGGTTTCCTCCTTTATAAACTGGAGATGAATTTATAAACTGGAGCTGGGTGTGGTGACAAGCTCCTGTAGTCCCAGCTACTCAGGAGACTGTGGATCGCTTTGAGCCCAGGAGTTTGAGGCTGCGGTGAGTTGTGACTGTGCCACTGCACTCCAGCCTGGGCAACAGAGCAAGACCCTATCTCTAAAGAAATAAAAATAAATCTATAATGGGAAGGAGTGAGAGATAACAGAGAGGCATGGCAAAATTTTAGTGGTGATGGAAATGTTTGTCATTTTTTATTGTGGTGATGGGCTTATGGGTGTATACGTACATCAGAACAAAATGTGTGCAGTTTGTTGTACCTCAGTGCAGTTGTAGAGAATTTTTACCCTCCTCCTGGAGTGGTCTGGAGGCTCCCATGAGGTCCTCCATGTGGAGGCGCTCAGCAAAACACCTTAGCAGGAAGCAAGCGCGTGGATCCTTCCATGCAGCCTTCAAGTTCACTGGTGGCCCCGCACTGCTCCAGGCACTGGGGAGACAGGTGTGAACCAGCCTAATGCAGGCCCCTGCCTTTGAAGAGCCCCATTGAGAAGGACAACCAGATGTATAAACAGATAAATTAGGAGACAGGGTGACAAGGGAGATGGGGCAGCGGGACGAGGAGATAACCCCCAAACACTAGATTTGAAGTCTAACGACTCAGAGATAAAAACCGTGTTCCACCGGACAGCTGGGTCATCTTGACCTTGACCTTCTGTGTCTTCTATAAATAGAATGGTAACAACTACCATGATTAGTGAGCTGACTATGTGGTAGCTAGTGTTTTTCTTACTCTACCTGTAGCCTCTCCATGCTCCTGTGAGATGTGTTATTCCTATCTTACAGATGGGGAAATGGAAG
The DNA here is from genome assembly GCF_028858775.2 of Pan troglodytes. Taxonomy (NCBI): domain Eukaryota; kingdom Metazoa; phylum Chordata; class Mammalia; order Primates; family Hominidae; genus Pan; species Pan troglodytes. The sequence goes on from NC_086016.1 coordinate 41,244,599, forward strand.
CACAGAGAGGCCAAGACACTTGTTCAAGGTCACACAGCCCGTAAGTGGTAAGGCCAGGACTTGAATCTGAGCAGTCCAGCTACAGAGCCCACATGCTGAGACCACCGTGCTGTGCAATTTTCTGGCAGGTGATGCTGATGACAATGATGACACTTTTGACACAGCGCTTTGGTGAGCGCCACATACATTAATATGTGGGAACCTGCTCTGCCAGCTAAAAAGTGATGGACCCATATGAACTCTGACTTAGGTACAAGTTGGGGGAGAGGGAAGGCTACTCAGAGCAGCATCGTAGAACGCCTACTGTTTGCAGACCCTGTGTGAAGCGCTGAGAAATGGAATGAGGAAGGAGTCCCAGCCTCGGCACTCAGGGACTTCCCATGCTCTCAGTGAGATAGACACAAATCATTGCAGTGCAGGTGCCAGTACATGGGTTAGAAGTGGCAGAAGAGGGCCCAGCAGACACCTGGGCCTGAATGCTACGTGACACCTGCGTGACACCTGGGCCTGAATGTTGTGCTAAGGGCTCCTTTCTTGTACCTTCTCCGTGCAGAGGAACAGTCTGTAAAGAACACCTCCCCAGGCGCGGTGGCTCACCCCTGTATTCCCAGCAATTTGGGAGGCTGAGGCCAGAGGATCACGTGCAGCCAGGAGTTCGAGACCAGCCTCAGCAACATAGCGAGATCCCATCTCTTAAAAAAAATTACCAAAAAAAAAAAAAAATCTATCTATCTATCTGTCTATCTATCTATATCTGAGTGTGGCCCCAGCTACTCAGGAGGCTGAGTCAGGAGGGAGAATCCCCTGAGCCCAGGAGTTCAAGACTGCAGTGAGCCATCTCAGAGACGGGGTCTCGGTCTGTCGCCGAGGCTGGAGTGCCGTGGTGCGATCTCTTCTCACTGCAACCTCTGCCTCCCAGGTTCAAGCGATTCTCCTGCCTCAGCCTCCCGAGTAGCTGAGACCACAGGCCCCTGCCACCATGCCCAGCTAATTTTTGTATTTTTAGTAGAGACGGTTTCACCATGTTGGCCAGGGTGCTTTCGATCTCCTGACCTCAAGTGATCTGCCCCACTCAGCCTCCCAAAGTGCTGGGATTACAAGCATGAACCACCACACCCAGCCTAAAAATTTTTTTTTAATAACACCTGCTCGTCTGCCTCCTGCCAGGCTGGGTGTAGCAGGCACCTCCTCCAGAAGGCCTACCAGGCTTGGCACTTGTTCCAGGCTCCACAGCATGCACACCTGGCATCGTCATGGCCCGATCATCAATCTAGCACTAGACTGAGTCCAGAGTGTTCAAGGGCCTCCTGCCAGCTCCTAGCATACAGTGGCTGCTCAGGAAGTGCCGCTCGCTGAAGGAATGAATAAATGATTAAAATCCTGCCCATTTCTCTTTCTGAGTCCTGACCAGTTATTGCAGAGATGCCAGGCCCTTCCTAAAGGGTGGAAAGAGTTGGGGAGGGGCTTGTAGCATGAGCCTCTAAGCTTGGAAGCACAGGGCCCCTGAAGGGCACCCCTTCTTGAGGTATCAGAACTGGGAAGGGTCTGAAGCCACACCACCCTGAATGCACGTGGTCTCATCTGACCTCGGAACTTCATCAGGGTTGGGTCTGAGGAGCACTTGAATGAGAGAACTGGGAAGGCCCCCGCCCATCTTCGCGTTCAGGCCACTGGGAAATAAGGTTCTCCAGCAGAGCTAGGGATGGGGGCGCCCACACCCCCCTTAACTCTCCACCCTCCACTCCAGGACAGATCTGAGCCAAAGGGAAAAAGAGTGGCCACAGCCGTGGGGGATGGGGGTGCTGCCCAAGGTTGGGGGCTTTTTAGACTGTGTGCTCAGAGCTATCCAAGCCCTCATCCATGAAGAGCATCTTACACCCTGGGCGTGGGGGTCCAGGACACTGGCTGGGGTGAAGAAATACCAAGGAAGGAGTTGGGTTCCATCCCGGGGGCAAACTCACGCCCTCAAGTCCAGAAAGGTGAGAGCGATGATCACTGGGAGCCTCCCCGCCACTGAGAGGGGCCAGCAACACCTGGGCCAGGCAGCTCTGCTTCTCCATACTTGATGGAGAGGAAGTGAGGCTCTAAGCTGGAGACCGTCCAAGACCATGCCACAAATGGTCTGAGACTCCAAGCCCTACCCCACTCCGCGTGGCCCTCATCAGCTCCCCCATGCCCCTTGCTGCCCCATCCCCTGCCTCCCTGTCTACAGGGCCTTTGGCTGTCCACAAAGCACTTCCTTCCCCTCTGCCTGCCTCACCCTCACAGTCACCCAGGGAGAAGGCATTGCCATCGTATGTGCCCATTATACAGATGAGGAAAGTGAGGCTGAGAGAGGGCAAGGGACTAGGCTTCCCGTCAAAGACCACCTGGGTTCAAAGCCCTGCCCTACCATCTACTAACTCTGTGACCTTAAGCAAATTCCTTAACGTTCCTGAGCCTCACGTTCCTCCTCTGTAAGTTGTAGGGACAATAGTCCCTACCTCACTGGGTTAAATGAGTTAATTCACCTGAAGTGATAAAGCCTGGAGTGAGCACCCCACAGATGTTGGTCATCACAGCGATGGTTATTACTGCAGACACACACACACACACACACACACACCTACCTCACTTGCAAATTCACCTCTGAGCTCCAGAGCCAGTACTAGGAGAGGGGCCACAGGTCTTCACCTGGAGAGGGTGGAGGTTGTTCTTACATAGAACCCCCGCCACTTCTCTCAGACCTTCTCACCCTAATGAGGCTCTGGCCACTGGCCTGTGAGTGTCAGGGAGGCAGGAGAGGAGACCCCCAGGAAGGCAGACAGATGGACCCCCAGGCCTAAGCCAGCCTGGAGGAGCCCACCCTGCGGCCTTGGGCCTTGTCCTGTATACAAAGGCGAGGGAAGCGCAGTGTTTGTTTTCCCAAAGCTGATGCATTTTTAGCTCCTCCAGGCTCCAGACAAGGAAGAGGATGTTTGGACGGGGCAGCTTGGACCTACCTGCCCTGCAAGCTGGCTGGAATTCGAGTGAAACCGTCCTGGGGTGAAGGGAGCTAGGCCAGATGGGCTGGAGGATGACCCTATCGGGGGTCTGGGCCCCCCCTCCCCACCTTGATGCTTGAAGTCTGGCTCTCCCCAGAGAAGGCCCATCCTGACAGCGTCCTTTGCTGCCTGCCTCTTGGGCCTGGAGTGAGCCCGTCATCAGGACAGCCTCCCTTGCAGAGCATTCGCCCTGGGCCAATCGTGCTCTTGAGCTGACAGCCTGAGGAAGGCGGTAGGACAGTGATTACCATTTGACCAGCAAAGAAAGAGAGCCTGGCTGAGCCCTGACCCACTCCTGGTGCTCTGATCTGTTCATCCGGGGGAGGAGAGGAGGCTGAGGCTCCGAGAAGCATGCTGGCTTTCCCACCGCCACCCAGCAAGGAAGCAGCAGTGTCGGGATTTGATCCAAGGCTGTGATGCCGAAGCCCACACCTTTGCCACCTCCCAGCCACACAATGCCTCCCTGTGTGCCTAGATGGCAGCTGCCTAGCCTTCTTCATGCCATGATGCATACATACAAAATTATACGGACTACATGGAGAGGCTATGCAGGGCTGGAGGCAGTGGGCCCAAGGATTCAGGGGGGCCCCGGGTCCACCCCCACCCCAGAGACAGAAGCCATTTGCTTGTGGTGGGTCCACAGGTGGGAAACGATGGAATAGGTATGAGTTAGCCAGCCCTTTCCAAATCAGGGCATCCTTCAGTCGCTTTCTAAGAGTTTGACTGAGGATTCTGGAAGGGATGGAGCTGGGAAGCAGAGACAGACAGGCAGTGAGCAGGCACCCCTCTTGGTGGGGATCCCAGCTTGCTAGAGGAGACTGCTTGTAACTGCAGGAAGCATGGTGGGCCTATCAAAAGAATGGGAAGCCAGCCACAGTATAAAAGTCACAAACTTAGGCAGGAGCAGTGGCTCACACCCATAATCCCAGCACTTGGGGGGACCAAAGCAGGCGGATCACTTGAGCCCAGGAGTTGGAGTCCAGCATGGGCAACACGGCAAAACCCCATCGCTACAAAAAAAATAGTAATAATACAAAAATCAGCCTGGTGTGGTAGTGTGCACCTGTAGTCCCAGCTACTCAGGAGGCTGAGGCGGGAGGATCGCCTGAGCCAAGGAGGTCGAGGATGCAGTGAGCCATGATCACACCACTGCACTCCAGTCTGGGCAACAGAGTGAGACTCTGCTTCAAAAAAAAAATAAAAGTCACAAACTTTCCACCAGTATTCATAAGAGCAAACTCTGTGTAGCCTTGGCCGTGCAGTTGGACAGCCGGCTCTGCACCTGTAGGTGCAATAACTCATTTGAGCTGCACGACACGTAGGCATGAGAGGAGCTCTTGCCACCCCCATTTCACAAATGGGGAAACCAAGGTCCACAACAGCTCTGCCAAAGTCAGGGATGGCTGAGGGCACAGCCAGGACTTGAACCCAGGCAGCTCAGTGCCAACATCGCTGCCCTGCACTTCTCTACCCATCTGCCAGGCAGGCAAAGATGAAAACACACCTGCCCAGTTCACTGGGGCCTCACCCTCACTCACCCATAGATTCCCATGGGCTATCTCTGTGCCTTCCTCTCACTGCTGCCGTGAATTGAAAACTGTACTAAAAAAAAGTACTTTTTAAAAAGTTAAACACTGTGATTTTATATGTTTCAAACTCATACATTAACACACTGAACCACCCAACAATCCAGGGAGAGAAAAATACGTTATCCCCATTTTACAGGCATGAAAACTGAGTCCTGGGCCTGGAGGAACAACGTCCGCAGCCTCGGTGTCGTCGTCTGTAGAATGGGTATCCAGACACAATCTGATTGTGGGGAGTGTGTGCGGACGTGCATGGCACGCCTCCGGGGTTATCCTCGGGAGGAATTGGCCATTCCACCACCAGCTCACCTCTCTGGAGCCCCCTGCCCTAAGGGGGCTTACAGGCCAAAGCAGGCAGGCAGGTAGACAGTCGGAAAGACCCAGACGACTGTATAAACACCCTGGGACCGTGGTTATATAAGTCAATAAGCAAACAGAGGGCAGCCGGCGTGAGTGACTAAGAGTCTTAATAGGAACCACCGCAGCCATGGGCATAGTACGTGCTCCCCGGGCACAGATGTGCTCTGGCGATGGGGCACGTCCCTGCTGAAGCCACAGAGTTATCATCGATGGTCCCAGGTGGAAGGAGTGTTCCATGGAGGATGGGCTTTCCTCTGCCCCTTCCCCCTTGGGGCACCAGGGGACCTCCCTGTTCTTCCTTGGATAACGACAGTGCTCACCATGCCCCCTCCCAGCTGTGGGACCCTGGGTGAGTGTGATTCTGGAACCTGTCCCATTTGGTAATGGGGTTAAGCTAGCAAATGAATGAAGGGGGTTGGCACAAATGGAGCACTCCATACATGGGAGCTGTGGTTACCTTCCTCCCACTTGGCTGAGGCACCTGAGGCACAAACCTCATTCAGTCGCACAATCTGCCTCAAAGGGAAGCAAGCGGCATGGGAAGGATCATACCCCTTTTACAGATGGGAAAACTGAGGCTCAGAGAGGGAAGTGACTTCTCTAACATCACCCTGTTGGTTAGAGGTGGAGCTGGGTTTGAACTGAAGTCACAGCACTCCCAGGAAAGTGCTCAAAGGGAGGGAAGAATGAATTAAGCCAGAAAGACAGATCCCCCCATCCCACCCACCAGTGTGAGTGAGATATTTTCCCATGTGGGATCTGGTGGGGGCGTGCAGGGAGGGTGAGCTTGCCTGTGTGATGCAGTGTGAAGGGCGACTGGGGGGCCTGCGTGCACACAGGCATTGTGGGTGTAAACCAATGTACACTGGCCCGGGAGGAAGGGAGGATGAAAACACCCCCTGGCAGCCAGCAATGTCCCACTCGGGAGACACCCAGGGCGCCAGCCCCAGCCGAACAGGCTAGAGACCCCAGGCGCCGGGGCTTCCCTTCCCTAAAGACCACCAGTGGGGGAGGGGAGGATGCACCTCAGCCTCCAAGCCTCATCTCCCTGTCCATCCCCCTCCCCAGCTCCTTCCTGTTTTGATGGAAGGAAAATTTTTCAGCTTTTTCCTTCTTTATTTTTCCAGACGGGTGACTCGCTCGGGAAAGGAACTCCCCCCTCCCCAGACCATCACAACACCTATAGGTCCATGCCATCGAGGCAGGCCCATCCTGTTATGCTGAAATAGGCATGGTTATTTTGGGGTGCCTTACGGGGGTGGTGCCCCAGGGGAGGGGACGTGGGGGTGCTCAGCTGCCTTCTTCTAGTCCACGTCCCCCTCCCAGGTTCCTCCCCACCCCCACCCCGTCCTCCCTGCCCGAGTTCTGGGAGGAGGGAAGGAAGCCTGCCAAGCCAGGGTATAAATAACCCAGGTGGTTACTCAGCTCCTGAGAACATGATAACATGAGTCATGACGTGAAATCAACAGGAGCAGCGAGCGCCCGGGCCGCCGCCCCGGCAGGGCAGTGGGCTGCAGGGAGCGACCGCGAGGGGCCGGGACTGCAGTGGGCAGGGCCCAGGCTGATGGGTGAAGCTGCTGCCCTGTGCCTGGTCCCAGGCAGGCCTCTTCCCAGCTCAGACCCTCGGTGTACTCATCTGGCATACACGGGGTGGGGGCTGCCTTCCTTCCCCAGGTCCTCCTGCAGCTGGAGAGAGGAAAGGAGGGCGGGGGTGAGCTCTGAACATCCCTGGGGCCTTTGCCTGTGCCTGACACACAGTGGTGGACAGAACCAGCCCACTGGAACTTCCAGTCCCCTCTCCCCATTTCCAGGGCAGATGGCCCAAGGGGTTCCCTGAGCCTCAGTGGGACTTGCGGGAAGGGAGGAAGGGGGCTTGGACAGGAGCAGGAGGGTCCTGAGCACAGGGACTGCAGAGCCTTCACCCACCAGGGTGGCCCTGAATCCAGGACAATCTGCAGCCTCCTCTGGCGCCCGCTGTAGCGTGGCCTGATGCGTGGGCACAGAAACAGGACACCCTGGAAGACCTCCGGCCAAGCCAGTGTGACCAGCCCAGGCAGCTTGGCCGGGCTGCTGGCCCATCTCTGGTGCTCGCAGGCCAGGGGGCAAAAGCCAGCGCCCCTGCATCCTCACCCACGTCCTCGGCTCCGGGCTCATCTCCAGAGCATCACAAGCCTGGACCCCAGGTTGCCATGGCAATGGGTTCTGGAGTCTGTGCAGGGCAAGTCACCCTCTCCTGTCCACCCGCAGCTGCTAGGCCTGGTGGGGGGCAGCAGGGCGATGTGTGGGGGCAGGGCCTGTCCTGGTCGTAGGACAAAGGGCGGGGGGCACAGCTGGTGCTGCTGACCTGGGCTGGGAGCTGGGGCATTATCCTCCACGTGGCCTTCAGCAACTTAGTCTCCCAGCCGAGCCTCAGACCCCTGCCTGGGCAATGGCAGAGGAGGGGGAGGATAACGCCTGTCCCAGCTATTATGAGGGGCATGCTGCAGAGGGCGTGTTATCAGGAGAGCAAGACCCCTCTTCCTGTTTGAGGCATCGCCCTCTACACCTTTGGCCTTATCAGAAGGGCAGCACCCCCAGAGCTCGCACCCCACCTCATCTGCCCTGACCCTTGGCCCAGCTTTCTCTCCAGGTGGGGGGTTCACTGCACCCACCGCCCGCAACCCCTGCATGTCCAGACAGATTGGCATGGCTCAGACCCAGCATTCAACGGGCAGCCTGCCCTCTGGCCCCTCACAAACAATGGGGACTCCAGGAATATTGTCCCGCCCGGGCTGAATCAAATGCTCTAAATTTAGTCTCTCTGATGTGTCCTCCGTTTCCTGCCCCTGCTGCCCTCCTTTCAAGGCGATGAGGTCACCCCGGAACTGCCTGCCCCAGCAGCCAGACCAAGGGGGTTTCCAGGCCCAGGACTGCTCTCCTGCTCTTGGGGAACAGGGTTTCATGGGGACCAGGGGACATGGGCCTTCCCTCCTTCCCACCCTGTCCTGCCTTGCCAGGCCCCCGGGCTGCTGGGCCCCATGGCCAGGGCCTGAGGCAACCCTGTCCCAGTGCTGAGGACCCAGGAACATGCCACCAGCCTGGGATGGGGGAGGCCACGGAGGGAGGGAGCAGTGAGCCCCCAGGGAGGAATCTCGAGCTGAAGGACCAGGAGTTCGGGCTTGTTCTGAGAAACACAGTCTCAGAGTCACTCATTCAGAAAGACTGAGAGAGCCTGCCGAGAGCTGGGGACTGGAGACGCGTCCCTGCCCGCTCAGAGTTGACAGTCCAGAGGCAAAAAGGACAATCGGCAAGTAAATAGTAAATGAACAAGAAGACTCCGGTTGTGAGAAAATGTTATAAAGCAAATAAATCAGAGAAATGTGATCACAAACCCTGGGTGGGTGAAGGGTACAAGTTTAGGAAACGGGTCAGGGAAGGCCTCTCTGACATTTGAGCTGAGCCTTGGATGACCAGAAAGAACTGTTGAAAGATCTGGGTGGGGCCAGAGGAGGGGTGAGTGGCAGATGCCCCAGGAGAGAAGAAAGTTGTCCAGGAGGGGCCCGTGCACTGGAGGCAGGGGACGGGGCAGGCACAGGGGCAGGGGGACGAAGCCAGAGGCACTCCCTCCCCCAGGGTGCTGAGCAGGGGAACCCCCTGACTCAGTTTTACAAAGAGCTGTTGCCGCTGTGTAGAGATGGGACAGGGGAGGCCAGGGAGGAGGCTAAAGTCACAAGATCTTGGAACAATAAAAACCAAGTGTCCTAAGTCATTTGCTCGAAGGCGCCTTCAAGATTTGCCTGTTTCAGCCCTGTCATGAGTCTCTGAGGCCCAGAGAGGGCATGTGTCTTGCCCAAGGTCACACAGTGAGTCAGAGCTCTGCCTGGAAAACCTTCGACCGGAGGGAGTGAGGGGTACCTGGCCACCTGAGAAGGATGTGTCTTTTTAGGAACACCACGTCTGAGATGCTCTCCTCGGCCTAGCTCCCCCCAGTCTGGAGGCTGTGCTGTCGCCCCATCCAGGCTTCTGTTGGGGTGGGGGTGAAGCAGCCCAGAGATGCCTAGTTCCTCGGGGGTGGGGGCGGTCTGCCCTGTCCCTTCCCTGGTCCCTCCTACGTCCTGCGGGCAGGTGTGTCCGCTCTGGTCCCACCCACAATCCTCCCCAGCCACAGCCCTCTCCCCACACTCCTGCCTTGAGCATCTCCCAGAAGCCCCTGCTCTCCTGCTCTGCCAAGAATCCAGGTTTGGCAGGGAGTTGGGGGGGGACTCTGGAATGTCGCTTTCCGGTGCCAGCACCAGTGTGCCAGCCTCAGCAGAGGCCCCGGGGGCGGACAGGGGATCACCGGATCTCGTCTGGAAGGGGAGGCTGGCAGCCATGTGCCACCGGAGGAAGGCAGGGCCCTGCCTGCTGAGTCGAATGGGGGACATCCGGGTGTCGGAGCTGCCCGGGCTCCCTGGCTCCTGACCTGCTCTTTCTACCTGCCGTCCGTCCTGCGCCCAAGTAACAGTGCCCCCAGCCCACCCTTTGGTGCCTCTTGGTTCACACATGGACCTTGTAGAAGCTGGGTAGGGTTCTGTGTTGGGGATTCCTATTAGCCCTTCAGACACTGAGTGTGAGGAAAGGCTTTAGACAGAAACGGATCTAGGTTCAAATCCCATCTCTTCTGGGCCTCAGTTTGCTCATCTACAAAACAGACAGAGCCCCTGCGTGAGAGCTGGGTGTGAGAATCTAACAAGCTGACATGGACACCCCACCACAAGCCCTTCTCTGCTGGCTCCCTCCCTCCCCCAGCACCCTACATGGTATCCCCAAGCCCTGGCCACTCAGGGGAAGCAGAAAGCTTCTTGGCTCTGCCGGCCAGAGGGAGGGCCTGGAAGGGGAGCCCAGGGGAGGTGGAATAGTGGGGAGGCGAGGGGTGGTGGGGTACATGGTTAGGCTCTGATTCAGGAGCCAGGCAGACCTCTGCTTGAGCCATGGCTCCTCTGCTGGCCAGCTGTGTGGCCTTGGAAAAGTTACTCAACCTCTCTGAGCCTTGGTTTCCTCATGTGTCTAACAGTAATGACAGTGGTGCCTACCCCACTGGGGTAATGGAGACATCATTACTGTTAAGTTATCTGCTAGTAGGTGAAAGAAGGCATGAGGGGAGCACCTGTCCCCCACCAGCCCCAGATTGTTGGAAGCTTCTGGTGGGGAAGGGGCAGCTTGAGCCCCTGGAGGAGGAGAAGGCCCCAGACCCAGACTCACTAGGCAGCAGAAGCCGGGGTGCCAGGACACTCTGAGGACCCCAATGCTCCCAGCCGTACTGGAGGTGGAGCTGGGTGTGACCTCCCTTTGCAGCCAGTTATCCTTCAGGCCTGGGCCAGAGCTGCCCCCTTCCCTCTGCCAGCAGGGCCAGGCCAAGAAGCCTTTATTTTCAAACCTTTGAACAATGCCTGGCCAGGCACAGCCTCGCCACAGAGCAGAGGATGGAGAGCTGGGAGAGGAGGGGCCCCACACTTCCTGGGCCAGCATTCCTCACCCCCAGACAGGTGCCAAGGGCTCTGCCCTCCATCTGACAGAGGCACGGAGCCTGCTCAGGTTCCTCTCGCCCCCAGCCTCAGCCCTTCTCTCCCTCGGAGGGTCCGGATTCTAGAATCCTCAGTAGTCCCTGTCCCCTGGCTGGGACAGGCCCCATCAGACATAGATGAGACACACCTGCTGTGCTCAGGCACCCAGGGGCCGGTCTCAAGAATGGCTGGTGGGGACCCTCAGAGGGGCCGGCTCAGTTGCCCTCCATCCCTCACAGCCCCTCCAAGACCAGGTTGGACATCCCGCCTCTCTAGAAGGCCCCTCCAACCCAGCGTGGGCTGCACCATCCCTCTCCAGATTCCACTTGCTCCTGGCTGTCCAGAACATTCCTGAGTCTATGCAGCAGGAGGGCAGTGCACCTGGAGGTCCCTGAGGCCACATTCCCTCCCCAGGAGCAGAGCCAGACCCATGGACAAGCAGCCGGGAAGCGGGATCTCGTCCTGGTTCTGCCATCAACCCCTGAGCAACCTTGAGCAACTGTCCTTTGTCCCTTGGTTTCTGCTTCTGAACAACGGGGTTGATTAACACCCCTATCCCCCATTCACAGGGCGGGAGGAGGCTTTGCAAGCTGCGAGGTGCTGTGCACGTGTAGGGCACAGGGCTTCTAATGGGGCGGGGCAGGAGACACTGGACATGGGGGTCCCCCATACCTGGTGGTCTCTACGGACAGCCACAAACACCAGAGCCCAGAGCCAGAAAGCCTGACTTCTCATCCCATCTCTGCCACTATCAGTCTCAGACTTTGAGGAAGATAACAAACCCTCAGTGGCTTGGTTTCCTCATCCGTAAAATGGGCTAAGATAGTACCTGCCTCACAGGACTGCTGGGAAGATTGAGATGAAATACATAAAAGCCTGGGCGGCGAAGCAAGACCCCATCTTCACAAATCAATAACTTACCTGGGTGTGGTGGTGCACTTTTAATCCCAGCTACTTGGGAGGTTGAGGCGGGAGGATCCCTTGAGCCCAGGCATTCGAGTCTTCAGTGAGCTATGATCGTGCCACCGCCCTCCAGTCTGGGCAACAGAGCAAGACCCTGTCTCAAAAATAAATAAATAAATAAATAAGAAATAAAATATGCAAGAGTAAGTGCTCAATAAACATGAGCTCTTACCATGTGCACAAGTATGTGTGTGTGTACGTGTGTGTGTGTGCACCAGCCTCTGTGTGTTTGTGCCCAGAGGTGGTGCTCCCAGGGTGTGGAAGCCATTGGATGTGCATGAAAGAGATCAGGCACCAAATAAGTGGCGCGGATTTGCTCATGGGCCCAGCCCAGGTGTTTGTGCACCAGTGTCCGAGTGAGACGTGTGTGCCAGGCCTGGTAAGTGCATACCACTGACCTCGTGTGAGTGCCCAGGAGACGCACACAGGACCTGAGGCAGCTTGTCCCCTCGCCCCTGCCATTGATCGGGGAGCAGGAGTATGTATTTTTTGTCATTGTTGTTTTTTGGGTTTGTTTTTTTTTTTGAGATGGAGTCTCTCTCTGTCGCCCAGGCTGGAGTGCAATGGCGCAGTCTCCGCTCACTGCAACTTCCACCTCCCGGGTTCAAACGATTCTCCTGCCTCAGCCTCCCGAGGAGCTGGGATTACAGACATGCACCACTATGCCCGGCTAATGTTTGTATTTTTAGTAGACAGGGTTTCACCATGTTGGCCAGGCTGGTCTTGAACTCCTGACCTCAGGTGATCCACCTGCCTCGGCCTCCCAAAGTGCTGGGTTTACAGGCATGAGCCACCATGCCCTGCAGGAGCATGTCCTTGTGTCTCTACCTCACTGGCATCTCCTCCTGCTGGATGGTGGGCACAGGTCACCAGGGCCCCTCTCTCCCACAGCCTGGCCCACCCCAGACCACTAAGGGACCCAGCCTCAAAGAGAGACATCAGGGTGGGTGGGAGGTGCGTGGAGAGGGTCCAGGTGGTCAAAGGCCTCAGGGCTTGGTCTCTCCTGTCTCCTGGGCTGCTCTAATTGTCCCCTTGGCGTCCTTAGCATCCCTGCTGTAATGTCCCATGTCATTATATTCTTGGCCGACTCCCTGGCCTGTGAAAACAGAGGTTCTGTCTGTTTTGTCTACACTGCACCCCGGAGCCTGGAACAAGGCCAGGCACACAGGAGACATTTAACAGGCCCTGGAATGAATGAGGAGCCTGGGAGGGATTTGTTGTTGTCAGCTTTGCAAGGTGTAATTTCCACACAATACAACTCACCCATTGTCCAAACTCTGGGACACAGTTGAGTAGCCACCACCTCAATCAGAATGGAGAACCTTTAGAGCACGTGACCACCACTCCAGGTCCCCTCTGCTCCTTTCCAGGCAGGTCCTTCCCTTCCCAATTGCCCTGGGCACCACTGACCTGCCTTCCAGCACTAGAATTCTGCCTTTTCTTTTTCTTTTATTTTTTTTTCAGCTCTGTCACCCAAGCTGGAGTGCTCCCACTTCAGCCTCCTGAGTAGCTGGGATTACAGGGCCCCACCGCCATGCCCAGGTAACTTTTGTATTTTTAGTAGAGACAGGGTTTCACCATGTTGGCCAGGCTGGTCTCAAACTCCTGGCCTCAAGCGATCTGCCCCAGCCTTGGCCCCGCAAAGTGCTGGGATTACAGGTGTGAGCCACCAAACCTGGCCTGAATTTTGCCTTTTCTAGAATTTCACATAAGCAGGAGAGTGATGCTCTCATACCTGCATCTGCATAGGCTGCTCTGGCTGTCCAGTGGGCCTCCAACAGGGCCGTGTTGGCGAGGGCCAAGGAGGAGCGAGGAACCCTTCGGGGTGAGGTCACAGGGGACAGGTGACCATGGTGAGCCTGGCCCAGGAAGGGAAAGGAGGGGCCGCATCAAAAATGATCAAGGAGGAGGCTGGGTGCAGTGGTTCACGCCTGTAATCCCAGCACTTTGGGAGGTCGAGGTGGGCGGATCACGAGGTCAGGAGATCGAGACCATCCTGGCCAACACGGTGAAACCTCGTCTCTGCTAAAAATACAAAAACAAAATTAGCCGGGCGTGGTGGCAGGTGCCTGTAGTCCCAGCTACTCGGGAGGCTGAGGCAGGAGAATGGTGTGAACCCGGGAGGCGGAGCTTGCAGTGAGCCGAGATCGCGCCACTGCACTCCAGCCTGGGCAGCAGAGCGAGACTCTGTCTCAAAAAAAAAAAAAAAAAAAAAAGATCCAGGAGGAGCCCTCAGGCTCAGCTGAGGATTAAGCAGGGCTGCCTGCCAAGGCTGCTGTTCAGAGCCTAAGGTGTGCCTCCCAGAGAAGAGGACCGGAGAAACTTCTGGTGTGGGCAAGAGAAAGATGCGCTCACAGGCCCATGAGCGCACGAGTGTGCACACACCGGCACATGCACAGGCACACACAAGCACTCGTGGAGCAAGCAGTCCAGACCCAGGCAGATGGCGCAGAGTCGATGCCCCCACAAGGCACAGCCACTCCACTCACGTTTGTTTCCACCTTCCCTGTGGAGGACCTTCTCCAGGCTGCACAGAGTGGAGCAGGCATGGGTGGCAGGAAGTAGGGAAGGGAAGTTCACAAGAATCATTGGATCATTTCTCATAGTTTCTGTGGGCCAAGAATTTGGGAAGGGCTTAGCTGGGTGGGCTTGCTTGGGGTCTCCATGCAGTTGCAATTGCAGTTGCACTTCGTAGCTAGAGCAGGTGCAGTGGGCACTGGCCAGGCCTCTCTCTACTCCCCTTGTACTCTGGGGGCCACTCTGTTGTGTCTCTCCGTGTGGGCTGGTTGAGCTTCCTCACAGCATGGCAGCTCATGGCTGAGCCTGTCTGAGCTCATCCCCACAAGAGGCATGGCCCATATGGAATCCCAATCTGAGGAGGCAGCTGGTCTCTGCTCTCTTTTATAAATGAGGAAACAGAGATATCAAGGGACTGAGCAGCTTGCCCATGGACACACAGTGACAGGATAAAAATTCAGCTTTGTCAATCTCTGGCAGGCTGCATTTTCCAGCAGGGACCACAACAATGCCTGATATCCCACATGCTCCTCTTGCAATGCCATATTGATGTTCCTCCTGTGAAGAGGTGAGGTCTGTATTCCCTTTCCTTGAATCCAGATAAACTGGAATCCACAGAACCAAAGCTCTGTGGCCTCTGAGGCTGGGTCATCAAAAGCAATATTGTTTCTGCTTGGTTTTCCTGGGACGCTTGCCTCAGGAGTCCTGAGCTGCCATGCTGTGAGGAAGCTCAATCAGCCCACACGGAGAGACCCAACAGAGGGGCCCAGAGAGTACAAGGGGAGGAGAGAGAGGCCCGGCCAGTGCCGGGTAGTCCAGCCACCAATTACAACCTCAACTGCATGGAGACCCCAAGCCAGCCCACCCAGCTAAGCCCTTCCCAAATTCCTGACCCACAGAAACTATGAGAAATGATCCAGTGATTCTTGTTGTTTTAAGCTACTACATTTGGGGTTGGTTTGTTATGTAGCAGTAGCTAGTTAGATCATGACCCATTGCAAATCCTGTTGGACTGAAGTTCAGAATAACCTAGAAGCCAACTCATCTCACATCTCCACCCACTACCCAAATCCAGGCCACTGTCACCTCCTGCCTGGATGGCTGTGTTAGCCTCCTGACTTCTGCCCCGACCCTGCAGTCTGTCCCCTGCACAGCAGCCCAAGTGGGGCTACAGGGCAGAGATGACCCTGCTCAGAGCCCTCCAGTGGCTCCCATGGCACTCAAGTCCTGACAGTGACCCACAGGCCCAACAAGACCTGCCCCACGACCTATCTGACCTCAGTTTGGCCCACTCACCCCCCACCTCTCTCTGCTGCAGCCCCTTGGGCCTCTTGGCTGTGTCCCCAAACTCAACAAGCACTTCCCTTCCTCAGAGCCATTGACAGCGCCGTTCCCTCTACCTAGTTCTTTTCCGCCAGGTGTCTGGCTGGCTCCATCCCTCAGCCCTTCAGCTCTCAGCTAAAACATCACCTGCCTGGGGAGGCCTCCCCACCCCCACTTCCCCTCCACCAAAGTCCCCAGTCTCCTCTGCTTGATTTCTCTCTGTTGAATGCCCCGCCTCCTCATGGTGGTGATAAGTTAGATCTCAATTGTCTGTTGTCTACCTCTTCCCATCATTATATGAGCCCTTGCCAACAGGGACTTTGTTTTTACTGCTTTATCCTCAGTGCATAGAGCAGGCCCTGCACAAAATAGACCTTCAAATGTCTGTTGAATGAATGAAGGACACCAGAACCTTTCCGCCCAGTTGAAACCCTTGCTTAGTCTGCTTTCTGTTGCTTATAACAGAATACCTGAAACTGGATACTTTATTTATTTATTTATTTATTGGAAACAGAGTCTTGCTCTGTTGCCAGGCCGGAATGCAGTGTTGCGACCTCAGCTCACTGCAACGTCTGCCTCCCACATTCAAGCAGTTCTCCTGCCTCAGCCTCCTGAGTAGCTGGGACTACAGGCGCCCGCCACCACACCCAGCTAATTTTTGTATTTTTAGTAGAGACAGGTTTCAGCATGTTGGCCAGGATGGTCTCAATCTCTTGACCTTGTAATCCGCCTGCCTTGGCCTCCCAAAGTGTTGGGATTACCAGCGTGAACCACCGCACCCGGCCTTGAAACTGGATGCTTTATAAAGAAAAGGAATTTATTTCCTACAGGTGTGATGCCTGAGAGGTCCAAGGTTGAAGGGCCACAGCTGGTGAGGGACTTCTTGCTGGTGGGGACTATCTGCAGGTTCCCAAGATGGCGCAGGGCATCCCATGGTGAGGGAGCTGAGCGGGCTAACATGCTCAGGCCTCTCTTCCTTCCCCTCCCATGATAATCCATTATCCCATTAGTCCACAAATGGATTAATCTATTCTTGAGAACGGAGCCCTCCTGACCCCATCACCTCTTAAAGGGCCCACCTCTCAACATTGCCACACTGGGGATTAAGTTTCCTTAAAACGTGAGTTTTGGACGGAACAAATATTCAAACCATAGCACTCAGTGGGTGAGAGAGTAAGAGAAGGGGCGTCGAGCCTCTCAAGATGGGTTGCTCTCCTGCCTATTTAAGATACATCCCATACTTCAGATGTGGAAACTGATGCTTAGAGAAGGTAAATCATTTGTCAAGGCCTAACCAGTCTCTCAGATAGTCAATAAATATTGATTGAGTTAAAGCTATATATAGTATCCAAATCTCCTGGGATCTTTGAACCCACACCTCCTGGGTTCAAATCCCAGGGCTGCCACTTGCGAGCCAAAGGGGCAACTTACTTAATCTCTCTGTGCCTCAGTTTCCTCACATCTACCATGGGGCTACCCCCCACCCCAGAGGCAGGGGCACATTTGCCCTTTGGCTCCTGACTCCTAAGCTCTGGCATGCCTCATGTGCATGGCCCCTTCCAAGGCACCCTGCCTCTCTCATACCCACAATCATGTGTTTTCCTGGAAGAAGATCTCGAGACTGACTCAGCTTCAGGCCCCTAGTCCCCTGCCCAGAGGGTTGTTTTGAGAATTAAATGAGTTACTGCCCATGAGGCGTGCCTGGCACATAGCAAGTGCTCAGTGCTGTTGCTGAGGGCCCACTGTGTGCTGGGCACGGTGCTTGGAGCCGGGAGGCAGTGGCAAAGACAGACCAAGCCTGCCATCATGGAGCCCATGTCCCAAGAGGGGAACAGACAGTGAACAAATGAGCAAATTGGAGCCTGCTCTGGGGAGGCAAGTGGCTGAAAGGAGAGAGCATTTTCAGGCAGAAGGAACAGCAGGTGCAAAGGCCCTGTGGCGGGGACGAGCTTGTCACATTGGGGAAGTGAGTGAGGAGGCGCCGCAGGAGCTGTGGTCAGAGAAGCCGGGTGCTGGGTCTGCTTCCCTCTCCCCTCCCCGCCTCTGAGGGACCAGCTGGGGTACTGATCTACCATCTCCCTGTCCCTGCCTTGTGACCTCAGACCCTGTGCCCAGCCCCCACTTCCCCTTCCAGCTGTGACCCAGAAGTGGAGGGCACGTCCTTCCCTAGACTACATCTCCGTCCCCAGGGTGGGCCTGAAACTTCCAGAGCCTCAGTGGACTCAGCAGCTGTCCCCGCTCCCTGACCCACCCACCTGCCCCCAGCAGCGTCAGACCCTCAAAACCTCCCCTCCTTTGCTTTCCCCAACCCTCCCAGAAACCATGGAGATTCCCCAGATGCATCAGACATTTCCCCAGCCCGGAACGCCCTGTCTGCCCTCCTCCATCTGACCAAATCTCAACGTCACCTCCTTCTGGAAGTCCCTGGGTTATGAGCAGAAAATGAGTCTTGCTCGTCTCTGTACCCCAGGGCCTGGTACAGGGCTTGGCACCAGGATAGACTGGTGATAAATGGAAAGCTATTCAGGTCCAATTGACACATTCTCCACTGGCCTGCTTGCCTGGCCCGTGCTGGGCATAGAAGCCAGGACTCTGACAGATGGCTCCACTCACATTCATGGGCAAAGAACCCATTCCCAAGTCCAGGGGCCTGGAGTGTGCCTGGGCTCTGCACTAATCTGCGACGTGACCGTGGAAAGCCACCGGTCTCCGCTGGGCTTCTCCTTATCGCCAGAGCAGCAGCTGGAAGAGTCTATGCGTGAGTCACGGTGTGGGCCTGATCCAGACAGCCTGGGTTTGAATCCTGCCTGCCACTTGCTGCTGTGTGACCTTGGGTGAGTTTCTTAACTTCTCTGAGCCTCTGTTTCCCCATCAGTAAATGCTGAAGAGAATCAGTGCCTGTCTCACAGAATCGTTCTGAAGGTTCCTGGCGCTGGTTCTGTGGAAAGCTGGGCCTGTAGAAAGCACGGAAAGTGCATGCACCATGATTAGGCTTTGAGCTGAGTCTACAGGGACGCGATGTGCTTGTCGCACACATCTACTACATGTGTCAGAGTGGGAGCCTGGGAGTGCTCAGGACTGAGTCCTTTCTGAGGTTCCTGGTGGCACCAAGGACAAGGGTAGCCAGAAACTCCCCGGGCCCCATCACAGCTCCCTGCTCGCGCAGGCTGGGGATGTGTGTGCGCAGCACACGGACGGGCGTCCGGTCCATCACAGGCACTCTCTTCCTGGACACACCACCTGCTCCGAGGCAGCCTCCATCCTCCCCCACCACTAGGCACTCCGAGCTGTGGAATACCATTGAGGAGGTCCAGGGAAACAAGGTGATCCCATCATGGTGAACTGAGTTTCCATAGACCCACACACACATACCCTTACACACATACATACTCCCCTAGGGAAGGGTGGCTGGAAATAAGGTAACAGGACACATATGAAGGTTCTGGGAGGCTGGGCACAGTGGCTCACACCTGTAATCCCAGCACTTTGGGAGGCCGAGGCGGGTGGATCATGAGGTCAAGAGATCAAGACCATCGTGGCCAACATCATGAAACCCCATCTCTAATAAAATACAAAAATTAGCAGGGCATGATGGCACGCACCTGTAGTCCCAGCTACTCGGGAGGCTGAGGCAGGAGAATCGCTTAAACCCAGGAGGCAGAGGTTGCAATGAGCCGAGATTGCGCCACTGCACTCCAGCCTGGAGTAACAAGAGCGAAACTCCGTCTCAAGAAAAAAAAAAAAAAAGTTTCTGGGGACCACAGCCAGTAAGGGGCTCACTCTCAGACTCCTGGGTTCCTGCCCTTAGGGCCTGGGGGAGAAGGCCTCGTTTAAACAGAGAGTTTATTCATCTTAGTGATCTCTGTGTCCAAAGCCCGTTGCACAGGGGAAGCTGAGGCCCAGGAAGGCTGAGTGACTCGTCTAAGATCACACAGCAGTATGGGAAGAGCCAGCCCTAGAACCCAGGACTCTGACTTCCTGGCCATGCCCCTCCCACACAGAGTGATGCGTGTCTAGAGATCACCCCAGTTCTACTTTCCAAAATGAGTCAGGAACATCTGTACCTCTGAGACTAAAAATACTCCCAGGGACACCCCAGTAAGAACGCTGACATCTTTCCGGGTGTCTGAAAACAGAACTGGCCTTCCTAAGAACTAACAACGATACTGTTTTCAGCCACGTTCCCTTCCTGTTCTTGCTACACGCTCTGTCAAATAGGTGGCCAGAGGCCCGGGTGCAGGTGCAGTGGCTCACGTCAGTAATCCCAGCACTCTGGGAGGCTGGTGGGCGGATCACTTGAGGCCAGGAGTTCAAAGACCAGCTTGGGCAACAGGGTGAAACCCTGTCTCTACTAAAAATACAAAAAATTAGCTGGGTGTGGTGGCACAAACCTGTAGTCCCAGCTACTCAGGAGGCTGAGGTGGGAGGATCACCTGAGCCGGGAAGTCAAGAGTGCAGTGAGCCATGATGGCACGCCACTGCACACCAGTCTGGGCAACAGGAATGAGACCCTTTCTCCAAAAGAAAAAAGAAAAGTAGGTGACCAGGCCGCATCTGACAGGATGTGCCACTGAGGCCTAAAGGGATCTGCCCAGGATCACACAGGCAGCCCCTGACACCTGGCTGCCACCTCCAAGCCTAGAACCTTCCCTGATGCCAACTCCCTCTCAGAGACTCGAGGGCAGAGCACAGAGAGCATCCATCTCATCCCCACCCCGAATTCCTTTGATTTTTTTTTTTCATTTTTAATGTCTTGGCTGGGCACAGTGGCTCATGCCTGTAATCCCAGCACTTTGGGAGGCCGAGGTGGGCGGATCACAAGGTCAGGAGTTCGAGACCAGTCTGGCCAATATGGTGAAACCCTGTCTCTACCAAAAATGCAAAAAAAAAATAGTCAGGAGTGGTGGCGGACGCCTGTAGTCCCAGCAACTCGGGAGGCTGAGGCAGGAGAATCACTTG
Source organism: Pan troglodytes (assembly GCF_028858775.2). NCBI lineage: Eukaryota > Metazoa > Chordata > Mammalia > Primates > Hominidae > Pan > Pan troglodytes. The sequence continues at coordinate 41,264,852 of NC_086016.1, forward strand.
AACCTATGAGGCGGAGGTTGCAGTGAGCCAAGATCATGCCACTGCACTCCAGCCTGGGCGACAGAGCAAGACTCCGTCAAAAAAAAAATCATTTTTAATATCTTTACCATAAAAGCAACAATACATGTTCATTTATGAAAATCTAAAAATTGCAGAAAAGTCAAAATAAGGAAGAAAAATCACCACCCACAGCCCCACCACCCAGAGACAATCATTGTTAAGGTTTGATGTATTTCCTTCCATAGTTTTTTGTTTGAGGACTTTAAAAAAAATGGGGCTGAGGTCATACTGTATATTAAAAGAAAAAAAAAAGGTGGTATCCTGCCTTTTTGACCTGCCATTATATCATGGGCACTTTTCTAGTTCTTTCACTCTCTGTAATCTCGTTTCTTTTTCCTCTTCTCTGAACCTCATTTTTATTGGCTGCCTAATATTTTGTCAAACCATATTCCATGGTTTATTTTGCCATTCCCTCATTGTTGGAAATCTCAGTTATTTCCAGTTTTTCGAAGCTATAAATAATATATTTTGATGGATATCTTTCTACAGATAGCTTTCCTTTTTCCATATTTAGGGGTTGCTCCTTGGCTGGCATGGAATTCCTGGGTCAGCAAGCCATGTGTGATATGCTTCTGACTCAACCCAGTTGCTTTTCTAAGGACCTGAGCCATGCCTGGTCTACAGAGGAGCAGAGAAGCCCCAGGAGGTGACATACACTGCTCATGGCCACTCAGCCGGTTAGCCATGCCCACGCTCCTTCCTCTGTCTCTCGCCTATCTCTGTCATCATGCTTCCATCTAATCATTTTCATTCATTCATTCATTCGATTCAACAGAGAAGGTGAACCCACTGTGTGCCAGGCGCAGGTCCAGGCTCCAGAGACCCGGCAATGGACAGTCAAAGCCTGTGCCCTGCAGGCGTTTCTACCACAAGGCATGATGGGAAGAAGGGTACATCCTCACCCACCTCTGCATTTGGTTATATGCAATGTGAGGTGTTCGTCTGCATGGCTTCTCATTTGCATCTCACCTGGGGACAGGTGGGCCGGCAGAGGGTGACATCTATCAGCTCTAAGGGCAGGGTCCTGGTTTTCCTCAGCCCCAAACTGTTTTCTAACATTTGGCCTTCCCTTAAAACTTGGGAGATTTCACAAGAGTCTGGATTTCTGACTTCTTCTGAACACTCTGTAGGCCTGGCCACACTGGGCCCAGGTCCCAGAGGGCCCCCAGGGATTGGAGCTCAGTCGTGGCACTCCCTCTGCCCAGGCCCGACCTGGCTACCTTGACACACACCACACTGAGCTTCTTGGCCGTCCTTTCTGCACACATTCATTGGGTCCTGGCCATTCCTGACTCGGCTGGAGGGATGTTAATGATTGTAATCCAGAGACAAGTCACAAGATGAAGTCACTTGGCTGAGGTGACAGAGCTACAAAGGACAGGGGCAGGATTTGAACCAGAGCAACCCGGATCCTGAGTCCAGGCTTTTGGCCACGCGGCCTGACAGTCCAGTGGGAAAACTGTCAGGTACTGGGAGACCCTGGCAAGGGGACAGACTGCCCCACCGCAGCCAAGGGCAGCTCAGAGGGTCCCCAGGGCAGCAGAGGTCATCACTGCGGACATGGGCCTGGGAGCCAGACCTCAAAAGTCAGGTTGGAGGTTTCCTATTTGAGGAGAGCCTGCCTCTGCCCAGAACGCCCTCTCCTCCTGCCTTTACCTGCTTCATGCTTACTCTTGCTCTGCTGAGACGCCACCTCCTCCAGGGAGCCCTCCCTGACCCCAGGGAGGGTTTACAGCTAGCTTCAGAGCCCCGGTCCAGCCCAGAGGGAGGTGTGGCCCTGACTGGATGGGAGAGACTAGAGCACCAGCACCCGTGACTTACACATTCCCGAGTTCCCACTGCCTCCCACGGGAGACCCCCTGCTGGCACTCCAAACCCCAGCCACCTCCTACCCCTCAGCTCCATGTGGATTAGGAGAGAAAGGAAGAAACAGCAGTGACTGCAGGACAGCAGGACGGCTGCTGGCCTAGGGTGGCCCAGAAAACCCCAGCTTCACCCTACACTGGCTGCATGACCTGAGGCATTTCCTAACCACCCTGCGCCTTGGCTTCCTCACCTCTAAAACAGACTGTAGTGGAGTTCCTCCCTCCCAGTCACTGTGAGGCTTCACGGGAAGAGCCCCTGGTGGACACCCCAGTAAGTGGCCATCTTATTATTAATGAACGGGGAGCACCCACCCCTGGGGTCATGGGCTTACAGAATGCGGGGAGCCTAGAGACCCCAGCCCCACCGTCTCATTTTATAGCTGAGGAGACTAAGCCCAGGGAGGGAGGAAGCCATGGCTTCAGCAAGAGCCCCTGACCCTAACTCCAGAGGGAGCCCCTGACCCTAACTCCAGTTGCTGCCGCCAGCTGCCCTTGGCCCCGGTCCACCCCTCTAAGGGTTCCTGATAAGAAGGGACCCAGGGCCGGGTGCAGTGGCTCTCACCTGTAATCCCAGCACTTTGGGAGGCCAAGCAGGGGCGGATCACTGGAGGCCAGGAATTCGAGACCAGCCTGGCCAACATGGTGAGAACCCCACTCCCTGTCTCTACTAAAAATACAAAAAGTAGCCAGGTGTGGTGGCGGACACCTGTAATCCCAGCTACTCTGGAGGCTGAGGCAGGGTAATCGCTTTAACCCAGGAGGTGGAGGTTGAAGTGAGCCAAGATAGTGCCACTGCACTCCAGCCAGACCAACAAAGCAAGACTATCTCAAAAAAAAAAACAAAACGAAACAAAAAAACAACAACAACAACAAAAGAAGGGACCCAGTGATGCAGCCCCCACCCCGGCCCCTTCCCCTTAAAGGGCCAGCATGTATCTCTGTCCTGGGCCCAGCCACGGCCTGCTTCCTGGCCATTTGCTTCTCTGGGAAGGAACCATCTCCCCAGAGACTGTCTCCTCTGGCCAAGGAGGGAGGGGGTGGCTTCCTGGCCTAAACAATGGGGCCAAGAGGCATGAAGCCTCCTGTAGCCTCTGGCATGCAGTGGTGTGGGCACATCTGATGGGACGTCATTCTAATCAGGGAGCACAGGGAATGTGGAGATGGGGGCCGGAGAGGGCAGGGGTGCAAGGGGGCTGCAGAGTGGGAACCCACTGCAGGTAACATGAGTCCCCTTCTCCAGCCCCAGCAAGGAGGCAGCAGCATTGGGGAACACTCTCTGGCCTTGTGACCCTGAGCAAGGGGCTCCATCTTGCTGGGCCTCAGTTTCCCCACCTGTAAAATGGAGAATGACAGGAACATCTACCCCATAGGATGGTCATGACATTAAACCGAATCCTTTCTGTAAAGCGCCTAGTCCTGAGCAAACGGGGTCAGAATTCACAAAACACGCTGCTGCCGGGCAGTGGGGGGCGGTGGTCACAGGCATAGACTCAGCCACCACCTGCCTGGGTGAGAATCCCCCTCTGTGTTTGCAGCTGTGTGGCCTTCGGTAAGTTACTTAACCTCTCTGTGCTTTTGTGTCCTTGTCTATAAAACAGGGATAATAATCATCCCGCAGAACAATGTCTGAAAACTAACTGAGTTAACCTATGTAAAGTGCTTGAAGAACATGTCTGGGCCCTTCCTAAGCACTCAAAGTACCCATCACTGTGGCCATCGTCATCAGTATCGCCTCCTTGCCTTCTGCGAGTTTCTCATTGCTGCTGTGACTAATTACCACTCACATGGTGACTTACAACAACCCAAACTTTTTCTCTCACAGATCTGGAGGCCCAGGTCTCGGCAGAGCTAAGTTCCTTTTGCAGGCTCCAGGGGAGAACCGTTTCCTTGCCTTCTCCGGCTTCTAGAGGCTGCCTGGACTCCTTGGCTTGTGGCCCCTTCCTCTGTCTTCAAAGCCAGCAGCATAGCGTCTGCAAACTCTCATCTGATCTCTCCTTCTGCCACATTTCCTCTCTGACTTTGACTCTCTCCCCTCCTTCTATTTTTTCTTTTTTTGAGACGAAGTCTCACTCTGTCACCCAGGCTGAAGTACACTGGAGCAATCTCAGCTCACTGCAACTTCCACTTCCCGATTCAGGTGATCCTCCTGCCTCAGCCTCCTGAGTAGCTGGGGTTACAGGCACTCACCACCATGCCCGATTAATTTTTGTATTGTTAGTAGAGACGGGGTTTTACCATGTTGGTCAGGCTGGTCTCGGACTCCTGACCTCAGGTGATCCACCCACCTCGGCCTCCCAAAGTGCTGGGATTACAGGTGTGAGCCACTGCACCCAGCCATCTTCTATTTTTTTTTTTAATTTTTCGTTTTGAAATCATCTTAGATTTATAGAAGAGTTGTGACAATAACTCAGAAATTTCTCATGTACCTGCCTCCCAGTTTCCCCTAATGTTAACATCTTATATCACCATGGTGCCTTTATCAAAGTGCGGGAGTTAGCATTGAGATACAGACTGTATTCAGACATCACCAGCTTCCCCACTGATGTCCTGTCCCTGTTCTGGGATTGGCCAGGATCCCACATGGCATCAGGTCATCAAGTCTCCTTAGTCCCCTCCCAAACGTGATGGCTCCTCAGACTCTCCTGATCCTGATATTTTCAGGAGTGGTGGTTGGTGGTTGGGTATTTGGTAGAAGGTCCCTCCTTTAGGATTTTTAATTTTATTTTATGTTTTTTAGACAGAGTCTCACTCTGTTGCCCAGACTAGAGTGTAGTGGCACTATCTCAGCTCACTGAAACCTCCACCTCCCAGGTTCAAGCAATTCTCATGCCTCAGCCTCCTGAATAGCTGGACAGGTGGGACTACAAGCGCACACCACCACGCCCAGCTAATTTTTGTATTTTTAGTGGAGACGGGGGTCTGCCATGTTGGCCAGGCTGGCCTCCAACTCTTGACCTCAGGTGATCTACCCACCTCGGCCTCCCAAAGTGCTGGGATTACAGGCATGAGCCACTATGTCCAGCCCCTTTTGGATTTTTAAAAACAGCTTTGTTGAGATACAAATCATATACCACATAATTTATCCTTAATTAAAGTGTAGAATTCAGTAGGTTTGGTTTATTACATTATTAGCCTGTTAAATTATGGTAAAGTATATGTAATGTAACCCTTATTATTTTACCTTTTTTTTTTTTTGAGATGGAGTTTCACTCTTGTTGCCCAGGCTGGAGTGCAATGGCATGATCTCGGCTCACTGCAACGTCCACCTCCCAGGTTCAGGTGATCCTCCTGCCTCGGCCTCCCAAGTTGCTGGGATTACAGGTGCTTGCCACCACGCCTGGCTAATTTTTGTATTTTTAGTAGAGATGGGGTTTCACCATGTTGGCCAGGCTGGTCAGGAACTCCTGACCTCAAGCGATCCACCGGCCTCAGCCTCCCAAAGTGCTGGGATTACAGGCGTGAACTACCACACCCGGCCTATTTTACCATTTTTAAGTTACAGTTCAGTTTGCTTTCCTCTTAGAAAGACCTTGTGATCACAGCAGGCCTGCCTGGATAATCCAGGCCTGCACCTGAATCACATCTGCAGAATTGCTTTTGCCATGTGAGATGGCATAGTCACTGATTCTGGGAATTGGGACGTGGGTGTCTTTAGGGGGCTGTTATTCTGTCTACCTTCCTTCAAGCCACCAGCCACCCCACGCCCACAATCACCTGTGTCCCTGTTGGATCTGGGCTCCCCAAGGGCAGGGCTAGGCCCGCCTCCATCCCTGCTATGTCCCCAGTGCCTAGAACAAGGCCTGAGACACCTGAATTCCAACATGCATTAGCACTTACTCTAACCTGGGCATGGCAAACAGCCATTCTTGTGAAAAATGGTCAAACCTCCATTTCATTGGGTCCGCCCTAACTTGCACGAGGCACACCACGCAGAAGCTTACCCAGAGGACCTCGCCCCTCTGAACAACAGTCTGTGCAGAACAAGCCACCCTCAAACCCACTTTACAGACAAGAAACCAAGGCCCGGAGAGGTGAATGAAGTCCCCATAGTCACACCTACATTTGCACGTAGGTGTCCCTGCCCCTAGGTGGGAGTCACCAGGAAGCCATTTCAGGATTTGCTATTGAAATCCTGAAATACAGACCAGGCATGGTGGCTCACACCTGTAATCCCAGCACTTTGGGAGGCTGAGGCGAGTGGATCACCTGAGGTCAGGAGTTCAAGACCAGCCTGGCCAACATGGTGAAACCCCGTCTCTACTAAAAATACCAAACTAGCCAGGCATGGTGGCGGACACCTGTAGTCCCAGATACTCAGGAGGCTGAGACACGAGAATTGCTTGAACCAGGGAAACGGAGGCTGCAGTGAGACAAGATGGCACCACTGCACTCTAGCCTGGACAACAGAATGAGACCCTGTCTCGAAAAAAGAAAAAAAAAAAAGAAAAAAAAAAAGAAATCTTGAAATACACCTAAACCAATGGTAACTACTCTCTGCTTCAGGCCTCCAAATGCCCCTTGCACTGCCTGGACCCTCCAGAGCCCCCAGGCCTCCTCATGAACCAGTAACTAGTGGTCAGTGCTTGTGGCAACAGGGGCTCCCCAGGCCACCCGATTGGTCAGCACCAGCCCTGCTGGGTGGGAAATGCTCTCCCCTGTTCTGGCCCACAGTAGGCACTCAGTGGGCATAGCAGGCTGGAAAAGTGACGACTCAGCCTCACTCTTTGCTCCCCACTGCAGCCCCCATGAGGGAATGGCACCTCAGCACTACAGGCTGTGCCCCCCTTCCTCTGGGGCCAGTGGATGTGAGGGGACTGTAGGGTGCAGAACAAGAGGGCTTTGAGGCAGCCCTATCTCCGGAGGGAAGTGAAGGAGATAGCACAGCTTCTCACTTTCCCAGCCTGTCCCAGAGCAGAGATAACCTGGAGGAGACGGGGTGCCCGGAGCCCTGCGAGCAATAGGGCCACCCACCTGCCCTCCAGGTCTCCCACAGTCCCTGCTATCGCAGACTCCAGGCTGAAACCCGAGGAACCGCTCGGAAGAGTGGCCCAAGACAGGCAGGTGATAAGCTGGGCCACTCAGCATCCCCTGGAAAAAGGCCTGCAGGCTGCAACTGCCCCTTCTGCAAGCCTGGTGCCACCCGAACCTGCCCCGGGGAGCCCACCATCACCCGCCCCATGCTCCCCAGAGCTGCCCTAAGACATGGCCTCAGCCTAGCTGCCTTCAAAAGCGCCTGGTCCAGCCCTCTCGCTGACCAATGAAGAAGCTGAAAACAGAGAGTCTGGGGGTCTTGCCCAAGTCACACAGCATTTTGATGGCTGAGGGAGGACTTGAACCCACATCTCCTGGCTGCTGCAGGGAACACACCAGACTGCTGTTCTCAAATACGGCTCAAATATTAAGAGAAGGGGGCAGGGGGCTGGAAAGCACCAGGTCTAAACTCCAGAGGGGTGGGTTGGGGAGTGCAGAAAAAGAGGCAGAATCATGTGGAGAGTCTGGAGCTGGGAACCAGACACCAGGTTTCTGCCTCCAGCTCTGCAACTAACCCACTGTGACACCTTGACCCAGTCTCTGCTCCTCTCTGAGCCTCAGTTTCCCAATATATGAAAAGGAGATAAGAATGGTTTTATCCCATCCTGGCTAACACAGTGAAACCCTGTCTCTGCTAAAAATACAAAAAGATTAGCCGGGCGTGGTGGCGGGCACCTGTAGTCCCAGCTACTTGGGAGGCTGAGGCAGGAGAATGGCGTGAACCCGGGAGGCGGAGCTTGCAGTGAGCCGAGATCACACCACTGCACTCCAGAGCCTGGGCAACAGCGAGACTCCGTCTCAAAAAAAAAAAAAAAGAATGGTTTTATCACCAGGCACGGTGGCTCATGCCTCTAATCCCAGCACTTTGGGAGGCCAAGGCAGGCAGATCACGAGGTCAGGAGTTTGAGACCAGCCTGGCCAATATGGTGAAACTCTGTCTCTACTAAAAATACAAAAATTAGCCGGGCGCGGTGGTGGGCGTCTGTAATCCCAGCTACTCAGGAGGCTGAGGTAGGAGAATGGCATGAACCCGGGAGGCAGAGGTTGCAGTGAGCCGAGATTGCACCATTGCACTCCAGTCTGGGCGACAGAGCGAGACTCTGTCTCAAAAAAAAACAAAAACAAAACAAGAATGGTTTTACCATAAGAGTTGCATAGTGGATTAAATGACTTAATTTGATTAAGGGACCTGGGAGAGTGACTGGTCCCTAGCAGAGACTCTAAGGTGCTGCCGTTGTTACTCCATCTGTCCCTCCTCCTCCGCCAAGAATGTGGTGAAGGCAGGGGCTGGAGGTATTTGACTCTCAACACGGGTCCCATGCTCATGGTGTCCACTCCTTCAGCAAGTTTCCTGAGGAATGGCTGCATTGCAGTCAGCGCTTCCATCAGGAAAGCACGGGGTCCACGAGAGGCCAGCACACACGGCTGGATGAATGAGTGAGTGAGTGAGTGAATGAATGAGTGAATGAATCCATCTGCCCAGTTTCTCCCCAGTGGAGGCGCTCTCAGCCTAGTTTCCTCCTAGCCCTCCCCCGCCTCTGCTCCCTTGATAGCTCTATGCCCCGCACCCGCCCTGGCCCCAGGTAGAAGCAGCAGGTGGCCGGGGCTGCAGGTGGCCAGTGCAGAAGAGGCTCTTGCTCAGGGACAAATGTGCTGCTTCCCACAGACTAGCAGCCCAGACACCGCCTGCATGCTCTCTATCCAGCCCCAGCCTGAGCAAGCCTTCTTTGCAGGCCCAGAACTCTTAGTGCTTGGTGGCCAAGGGTGCAGGCTGGCCTGAGACCCAGAGCAGAGGCCTCACCCACAGCCAGCCCTGGAGGGCCAGCGACTGGAGGGTGAGTGATTCCCAGGTCTGGAACCACCAGGGCCCTGCTCTGGCCTTCAGTACATTCACATGTAGCACCAAATCTGATTCCCACGGCAGGATGAAGGCATTGTTAGCTGGGGAAACTGAGGGTCAGGGTAGGAAGTGTCTTGCCCAAGGTCCCAGAGTGAGACAGAGGCAGAGAGGAATAGGAATCAGGGCTCAGTTCTTCCAGCCTGCAGTGCTGAGGGGGTCCTCATATCTCCTTGTTTCCCTCATAACCCACACCCCGCCCCCTAGGCGCAGTGTCCCAGCACGGGGCTTCTGTCTCCACTATCTCTCAAGAGTTCCTCGGAACCCCAGTTTCCTCATCATCAGTGTGACTGACCATAGTTCCAGTTTCCTCCAACCGTGTGGTTGTGAGGATTCAATGACAGGCTGTCATTTGTGTAGACATTTCTCCAAAAGAGATCTACAAATGGCTAATAAGTGCATGAAAAGATGCTCAACATGACTGCTGATTACGGAAATGAAAATGGAAACCTGTCCCTTCAGTGGTGGGACCATGTCACACCCACTAGCATCACTGTGATCAAAAAGACAGGAGCCAGTGTTGGTGAGGATGTGGGGAAACTGGAGTCCTCCCAGGTTGCTGGTGGGAATGCAAAATGATTCAGCTGCTCTGGAAACCAGTTTGGCAGTTCCTCAAAATGTTAAACATGGAGCTGCCACATGACCCAGCAATTTTCCTCCTAGATATTTACAAAGGAGAAATGAAAACATATGTCCACACAAAGATACGTACAAGAATGCTCACAGAAATATTATTTTTAATAGTCAAAAGGTGAAAACAACCCAAATGTACATCAACGGATAAGTGGACATATTGTGGTATGTCCTTACAATGGAATATTACTTGGCCATGAAAAGGAATGTTCTTTCCAGCTGCTCTAGTGGAAGAAATAGCAACAAACAACAAGGAATGGAGGAGTGACACATGCCACAACATGATGCTCACTGAAAGAAGCCAGTCACAAAAGGCTACGCATTGTATGATTCCATTTATACGAAATGTCCAGAACAGAGAACTCTCTAGAGACAGAAAGCAGAGGAGCGTTCCAGGGGCTGGAGGAGGGGAACAGGGAGTGGCTGCTGATGGGTGTTGGGTTTCTTTGCGGGATGATGTAAATGTTCTAAAATTAGACTGTGGTCATGGTTGTACAACTCTGTAAATATACTCAAAACCATTGACTCATATACTTTAAGTGGGCAAATTTTAGGGTATGTAAATTATCTCCCAAGAAAGTGCTGTAAAAAATGGGCTCGTCCAAGTCCAGGCTGGACAGCCTGCAGTTCAAGCCCAGGAGGCAGGAGCTACTGTGGATCTTATTCTTGCTATCTGCACTCTCATCTCTTTGACTCCTCACAACCACCCTGTAAGGTGGGCACTTGGCAGAGGAGGCAATTCAAGTTTTGGAGAAGGAGGAGCCCCACTACTTCCCTGGTCTTCTGGACAGACAACAGCAGGGTGAGACTGGCTGGGGGCTCAGTGAGCTTCAATTCCACATGCCGGGGCTCTGTAGTAGACTTGGGGAGAGGGGACCCTAAAGGTCTCCAGGCCTCTGACCCTCCTACCCCCCCAACTACGGGCCTCTGTTTTCCCATCTAGCAAAAGGGCTCCATCAGTGGTTTTCAAACTGTGCTCCAAGGCACCCTGGGGCCAAGAAGAGTTTGCAACCACCCTGAAGAGAGGATGTCCCCAAGGTCCTCCTGGGACCCCACCCACCTCCCTGCCTCCCCTTCAGTCCTGGTCCACCCCTGAAAGGCAGGATGTGGCTGCCAAAGGTAGGTAGGGAAAAGGAAGGCGTGGGGGGCTGTGCGCAGGAATCTACATCCTGGGGACCCGGAGATGGGAACTCCAGGTGCTTGGAGCCCGGCTTCCGGCTCCATCCTAGGGAAGAAGCCTCGGCCGCCGCCTCCCGGGATGAAACTGCCTGGCTTGCAGCCCAGAGCTCTTCCCGGACACGGTGCCGGCATCTCAGCTTCCCTTCTGGTGGAGGAGACACTCTGGAGCCGCTTGCTCAGGGCTTGGATTTCCAAGACTGGATCATCCATGGCTGTGGCTACTGAGTCCCAGATACCCCAAGTATCCAGCAAGAGAGTGAAGCTGGGCCTGTGCCGAGCGCTGGGGACCCTGCCCATTCTGTTTGCATGAATTTAACCCCAGCACACCCTTCTGCGGAGGAGGACTAACAGGTTGGGGGATGTCCGTGAGCAATAGGGAGCGGTGAGGCCTGAGGCCAAATGGAGCACCCCTCGCCCTTCCAAAGCGGGCAGTGGCTACTTGGCTCCAGCCTGCAATGGCCAGACTTTTGATTTTTCAAGAGAAGCCAGAAATCTGGGTTATAATTTGAAATCTCCAGAGTTTGGAAAAGTTTTATGAGCAAAACACATCCACAAACGGGGCACAGCCCGCAGGCTACCCACGGGCAACATTATCTCCTGGATGGGTACAACCACTGCCTTTTTTATTTTTATCTTTTACTTTTTTTTATTTTTGGTAGAGACAGGGTCTTGCTGTGTCACCCAGGCTGGAGTATGGTGGTGTGATCATAGCTTACTGCAGCTCCGACCCCCTGGGCTCAAGGGATCCTCCTGCCTCAGCTTCCCGAGTAGCTGGGACTACAGGCACACAGCACCATGGCCAGCTAAGTTTGTTTTTTTGGGTGTTGGGGGGGATGGTCAGGGGTAGAGATGGGGCCTCACTATGTCTCCCAGGCTGGCTTTTTTTTTTTTTTTTTTTTTTTGAGATGGAGTCACGTTCTGTCACCCAGGCTGAAGCACAATGGTGTGATCTTGGCTCACTGCCACCTCTGGGTTCAAGCGATTCTCCTGCCTCAGCCTTCCGAGTAGCTGGGATTACAGGCACGTGCCACCATGCCAGCTAATTTTTGTGTTTTTAGTAGAGACAAGGTTTTACCATGTTGCCAAGGCTGCTCCCGAACTCCTGACCTCAGGTGATCCTCCTGCCTCAGTCTCCTAAAGTGCTAGGATTACAGGCGTGAGCCACTGCGCCTGGCCCCAGGCTGGTCTTGAACTCCTGCCCTCAAGCGATCCTCGTGCATCGACAGCTCAAAGTGCTGAAATTACAGGCATAGGCCACCGTGCCCAGCCACAAGCAGCATCTTGCAGATGAGAACACTGAGGCTCAGGGGAAGCAACACGTGCAGTCCCCGAGAGGCAAGTAGCCCAGCTCAGACTCAAGCCCGTCTCCGAATTCCAGATTCCAGCAAGGATGCTTCCATGAAGCTATTCCTTTGCTTTGAAAAAAAAAAACAACCTTCCCTTTACAGCCTCGTCAAATAACAATGGAACACCCACCCATACACCGCAGCTCAAGGAAGCTGTTTCTGTGCTGATGCCTGCCATTCTCCAAGAAAAAACTCCGCCATTCACAGGGTGTGTTTAAGGCAGAGAAGAGAATACAAATGCATCTCCCCGCGTACCCGCCTAGGGCATCTCTGGAAAAATATACTCAAATACTCAAGAAACGGCGGGGGAACGGGGTGGGAGGAGGACTTCTCTCTCACTGCATATCCTTTGAGTATTTTGATGATTTGGACATGTGAACATATTCGCTCTTCAGCAAGTAAATGGTTGTTTTGTTTGTTTTTCATTGTTCCCTCAATTCATTCTGAGCCTGGGACAGGAAGGGGCATTTCCAGGTGTCTCTGGGGCCCAGAGCCAACTCCCTGGGAGCTGGAGAGAATTGGGGAGGGGAATTAAGCCTGGATGGGACCCCTCGTGTGCCAACCACCCTGCAAATCCCCACCCACCCCTGTGTGCACAAGTACACTTGGTCCTCACAACCACCCCAGAATGGGAAAAAGTTACAATCCCTGTCTACACATAAGGAAACTGAGTCACACAACCAGAAGTTATGGAAGCCTGTTTGGAGCTTGGGGGTCAGGTCCTAGGCCCACCCCTGCTCCTCCCCAGGCCCTCCCGTTTCTCAGCTGAGGATCCACAGCCTGGGATCTGTCACAGCCCAACCCAGGCCCCAGGCCCCAGGCTCATTCTCCAGTTCCCTCTGGTGAGCTAGTGGGGCGGTTCTGGCCCCAATGGCACCACCACACTCCTGCCTACCCAGCTGGGCTTGGAGCAGCTGGATTCCTTCCGGGAATGGTCCCATCCCAGGTCCAAAGACCATCTGGGCTCCATCCAGAGGCATTTCCACCCCTGAACCTCCGGTGCAGCTGGGGGCTACACATACACCCCCGCCCGCCCCATGGAACCTGTGCCTGGGAGTCCCTCGGTACTTCCTGCCCAAGGTGAGATTCGCAAGCAGGATACCCAGAGAACACAAGGTGTCCCCTTGGGCATCTCACAGCATCGCCAGGAAGAGTTTGGCACCTCATTGACTCCTCCTAAGAGACCAGAGAGATTAGACCATTAAGTTAAAGTCACGCAGCCAATGGGCAGGAAGATAAACTGTGCTGTTATTCAGAGTCACCTAGACCTGCTTTGGGTTATAGAAGAAATATGCCAATAGGGCCAGGCGTGGTGGCTCGCACCTGAATCCCAGCACTTTGGGAGGTCGAGATGGGCAGATCACCTGAAGTCAGGAGTTTGAGACTAGCCTGGCCAACATGGTGAAACCCCATCTCTACTAAAATTACAAAAAATTAGCTGGGCATGATGGTGGGTGCCTGTAATCCCAGCTACTTGGGAGGCTGAGGCAGGAGAATTGCTTGAACTTGGGAGGCAGAGTTTGCAGTGAGCCGAGATCGTTCCACTGCACTTCAGCCTGGGTGACAGAGCAAGATTCCGTCTTGGAAAAAAAAAATTAAAATAAATAAATAAAAATAAAATAAAAATACAGAAAATTAGCTGGGCGTGGTGGCGCAGGCCTGTAATCCCAGCTACTCAGGAGGTTGAGGCAAGAGAATCTCTTGAACCCAGGAGGCAGTGAGCAGAGATCACACCACTGCACTCCAGCCCGGGTGACAAAGCGATATCAAAAAAAAAAAAAGAAAAAGAAATATGCAAATATGGCAAATCCATTCTCATTGGAAAGGAGTCATACTATGCAGATGAGGCTCCCCACTGCCCTCCATCCCCCTCCTCTGCTTCACTTTGCTCCCCAGCATCTACCCCTCCAGACGTGTCACAGGGCTACATGTGAATTACTGTCTGTCTCCCACGAGACAAGGACAGTGTCTGTTGTGTTACCCACTGTGTTGTGTTCCCAGCACCTTAAATGTAAAATAAGGAGATCATCCTGGATGATTTGGGTGGGCCCAGCACAATCACAAGAATCCCTGGATGTGCAAGAGGGAGGCGGAAGAGCAAGTGTCAGGGTCAGAGGGAGTGGAAGACGCTGTGCTGCTGGCTTTGAGGGAAGGAAGGAACCGCAGGCCAAGGAATGCGAGCGGCCTCTAGGAGCTGCAAAGGCAAAGGAGAGCCCATGAAGGCACACGCCCTGCCCGCACCTTGACTTTAGCCCACAGGACCCACTTCAGACTTCCGACCTCCAGAGCTGTAAGAGCTCACATCCCTGTTATTTTAAATTGCTACATTTGTGGTCATTCCTCACAGCAGCAATAGGAAACTGATAGGAAACTAACGCAGTTACAGTGTGGGCTCAAAAACACTTTCCTCTGAATTTACATTTGTTTTGTTTTGAACTGAGTCTCACTCTGTCACCCAGGCTGGAGTGCAGTGACACGATCACGGCTCATTGCAGCCTTGACCTCCCAGGCTCAAGCGATCCTTCCACCCCAGCTTCCTGAGTGCTGGGACCACAGGCGTGCACCATCACGGCTGGCTACTTTTTTTTTTTTTTTTTTTTTTGAGATGGAATTTTGCTCTTGTCACCCAGGTTGGAGTGCGATGGCGTGATCTCGGCTTACTGCAACCTCCACCTCCTAGGTTCAAGCGATTCTCCTGCCTCAGCCTCCCAAGTAGCTGGGACTACAGGTGTGCACCACCACACCTGGCTACTTGTTGTATTTTTAGTAGAGACAGGCTTTCACTATGTTGGCAAGGCTGATCTCAAACTCCTGACCTTAGATGATCTGCCTGCCTCATCCTCCCAAAGTGCTGGGATGACAGGTGTGAGCCCCCGTGCCCGACCGTGTTGAAGTGTTGAAAAGTGTGCTTCTTCATTGGTATGGAGCCCCACCTGGTCAGCACGGATCCAGCCCCCTCTTGTGTGTCCCTTTGTGTGGAGGGTGCTCACAGAGTACTGGCAGGCGTCCAGGACCATTTTTCCTCTTTCGCTATGACACACAGTGCCACGAGCGTGTCCATGAGCACGAGGGAGTGTTTCCTAAGACCTGCCTAGGCTGTTCCTCACTGTGGGACCTCGGGGACATCACATCCCCTCTCTGAGCCTCAGTGTCCTCATCTGTTAAATGGAGCATCTGATGGTCACTCCTTCACAACACGCTCTCCCTATGCCAAGCTGGTGCCCTCTCCTCTCCTCTTGGCAGGGCCCTGCAGGGGGGCAAAGGACACAGCGGGAGACTCCACCCTGACGCTCAGCTGTGATCAGCGTGTCAGGCCCTGCCTGGCTTGCCCTGTGGAGCTGAGCTCCAGGGAAGGCCCAGCCCAAGCTGCACACGCACCAGGCTCACAGAATGAAAAATCAGTCATGGGTGCTTGGGCTGGGTCATCAGAGCCTCTGAGGTCAGGGGCTCCAGGAGGAAGGATCACAGTGGCACAGTGATGGGGAAAGCAGGACATCCGGGAACAGCCTCCACACTGGCCACCCCTTGGCTGGGGACTGTGAGCCAGTCACCATCCATGCCAGGCCTCAGAGTCCTCCCCTGTAAAGGAAGACAACAATGACCCCTCCTGGGCTGTGCTGGGGACCCAGCGAGGGAGCAAGATGTAAACAGAGATAGAAATGACACACTTCCTGGCCCTTAAGAAGCTCAGGTCTGGACACGAGTAAACAGGCTTTGACTTTGTAGAGAGAGGGGCTCCAAGAGGGAGCTGGGATCTCAGAGCCCCACCCCCACTCCATCCAGCCTGGGGAACCAGGGAGGACTTCCCGAGGAAGGGGCATATGGAACCCTTGGGGCCGTGCAGCTAAGCCCGGAAATGCCCTTCTGCAGGGGTGGCCATCACCCCTCCTGAGGCCCAGCAATGACCAGGCCAAGGCAGGAAGCCAGCCAGGGGACTCCAGAGGGGCTTTCTGGGCGGAAGTGGAGGTGGGGTTCCTCAAGGTGGAGAATGAGGTCAGGGCTTGGCCGACCCGGCAGGTGATTCCTCCTGGCCAGCCCCTGGCCTGTCCAGGGAGGCGGTCCCACCCCCAGGCCTGCCCCATCACCAGCCAGTGGTCAGGCCCGGGCTGCCTGATGCCCCCTGTGCTGACTCATGTCCGCCCGGCTGTCCCTGGCCGGAGGGAGGGGGCGGACCCTACTCCACACTTGACCTTATCAGGCCTTGCTGGTGTCCAGCCGCTGAGACGTGGGCAGGGCCTCGGCCTAGCAGGCACGACTCTGGACCTCCCAACCCCCTCCCTGCTCTGGTTGGGCAGGGTGTGCATGAGCTCATGGGAGCCCCAGGCAGGGCAGGGCAGGGCAGGGCAGGGCAGGCAGGGCGTCGGCCCAAGAAGGGATGAGGCCAACAGCCTGGCTGGGGTGCCCCCGTGGAGCTTGCCCGCGGCCCCCTGCCCGGTGGGACAGGGCTGGGCATGGGCTATTTTTAGTTCCCGAGTGGGCCCCAGATGTAGCAGCTGGTACCCTACATTCCTACCATACAGCCCGGCCTGGCACACAGGGCACGCACCAGTATGAGGGCACACACATGTGGACACACCCATGCACAAGAACACTCCTACAACTGTACGAGCATACACATGAGCGTGAATGTGCAGTGGTGTGCACATGAGCATGTGCCTACATCTGTGTACAGAGACACGCTCACTCCACCTGCCTTTATGCAGACACACCAACTGCTATTCACATGTGTACAAACATGTGCACACCCACCTCCCACAGGCACGCCAACATACACAGAGGCCTGCATATAAGGCCCACCCAGGTGTACACTTCGGGGACACCAGCTGGCTGAGGGTCACTCAGCAACATCAGCAGCCCCGGGTCCCCGCCGGTGTGTGCACACACCGAGTGCCAGCTTTAGAGAATTCCATTCCTTGCTGGCTCTGCTAATGATGCCCTCAGGGATGTCCCAGTCTGGCAGCTGTAAACAGGCAACGAGCACAATGGGACTCTTGTTCTTTCAGGTGTAGCACAGAGGGCTGGAGGTGCACAGAGGAGTGGCGGCCCAGTGTAGGGTGGTCAGGGAAGGCTTCCTGGAGGAGGGGGTCTTCGAAGGAACAAGCAGGGAAGGACATGCCTGTTTGAATGAACCCAGCCTAGACTGAGTAATTTTCTCTGCTTAGGGAAATAACAACCATGGTGGTAAACCCTTGTCATGCTCCTATTTACCACACACTTCCTCAGCACCAGACTCCATGTGTGTCATCTCATTTCATCCTCATGACAACCTTATGAGGCAAGTCCTACTACGGTCACCATGTGCAGATGAAGCCCCTGAGGCAAAGAAGGGCCTTGACATATGGCTGGTGAGTCTGATCCCAAAGCCCGTGTTCTTAACCCAGCCTGCAGGCACCGGTAGCGACTTTGTTGGTCATGGAGGGTGTTCCAGTTATCCATTGCTATGCTGCAAATGATCCCAAAATTTAGTGGCTTAAAACAAGAGCAATCATTTGTTTCTCTCACAGATCTGCAAGTCAAGCCAGATGCCACAAGAAGGCACAGCACTGCTCTATGAGGCATCAGCTGGGGCAACTTGAGTGGGAGCTGGAGGTCCCATTGGCTCTACTGGGGCTGACAGCTGGCAGGGGTAGAGGGTCCTCTGTTCCTTCCCACACCGGCCTTTCCATGGGGCTGTTGAGCTTCCTCACAGCATGGTGGCTGAGTCCCAAGAGGTGGGAAGTAGAAGTTGCAGTTTCTTATGGCCTGGGTCCAGAAACTGACACAGCCTCACTGGCAACATATTGATCAAGCATCCACAGAGCCCAGATTCAAGGAAAAAGGACATAGACTCCCATCTTTCAAGAAGAGGAGTGTCAAATAATTGGGGGAAGAGCATGTTCTAAAACCACCAGAATAAGAATGGAGGGGACTCCAAGGCAGGCGACCAGTATCTAATGCAGAGCCTCCTGCCCTGTTCCAGACCTCAGAACTCCAGCCAGGGCCACAAGTCAGCCTAGTGCAGACCATAGACCACCCCACCCACCCCTGCTCATTTCCTTTACATTTTTTTCTTTCTTTCTTTCTTTCTTTTTTTTTTTTTGAGACAGTCTCACACTGTTGTCCGAGCTGGAGTGCAGTGGCACTATCTCGGCTCATTGCAACCTCTGCCTTCCAGGTTCAAGTGATTCTCCTGCCTTAGCCTCCCCAGTAGCTGGGATTACAGGTGTCCACCACTAAGCCAGGCTAATTTTTTGTTGTTGTTGTATTTTTAGTAGAGATGGGATTTCACTATGTTGGCCAGGCTGGTCTTGAACTCCTGACCTTGTGATCTGCCCACCTCGGCCTCCCAAAATGCTGGGATTACAGGCGTGAGCTGCCGTACCTGGCTTTTTTCTTTTCTTTTCCTTTTCTTTCCTTTTTTCTTTCTTTCTTTTTTTCTCTCTCTCTCTTTCTTCTTCTTTCTTCTTTCTTTTTTTTTGAGATGGTCTCACTCTGTTACCCAAGCTGGAGGGCAGAGGCACAATCTTGGCTCATGGCAGCCTCAACCACCCCAGCTCAAGCAATCCTCCTACCTCAGCCTCCCCAGTAGCTGGAACCATAGACATGCACCACCACACCCAGCTAATTTCTTTTTTCACGTATTTTTTGTAGAGACGGAGTTTAACCATGTTCTCCAGGCTGGTCTTGAACTCCTGGTCTCAAGGGATCCACCTGCCTCGGCCTCCCAAAGTGCTGGGATTACAGGCTCTGTTCACATTTTTGTGTGTGTGTGCCAAGCACAGAGGGGCCACTGTGTGCAGCTACAGAGGCCCAGCTGGCCTGGCACCTCGGCTGGAAAGGGGCAGCCTCTGGGTAGAAGAGCTGGGTGCCCAGGTGGGGAAGGCATTTCACTCACCCCCTGCCAGAGCTCCCTTGGAGCCCCAGAGTTCCAGGCTCCTGGGTCCTATCTCCTCTGCTTTCTCCAAGCCCATTCCAGGGAAACAGAAACCCAGACAGGGCTTGGAAGATGTCACTCCTGGGTCCTGAAGTGAGACCCCAGAATAGATGTTCTCCTGAGGTCCCCTCTCCTGAAGTTTTATAATTCTGGGGTTGGAAGTGTCCCATGCTGTAAAATCCAAAAGTCTGTTTCCCTGCTTCTCTTTTTCTTATTTATTTATTTATTTTGAGATAGGGTCTCACTGTGTCACCAAGGCTGAATAGCAGTGGTGCAACCATGGCTCACTGCAGCTGTGAACTCCTGAGCTCAAGTGATCTTCCCACCTCGGCCTCCCAAGTAGCTGGGACAACAGGCATGCGCCACCACACCTGGCTAACTTTTGTATTTTTTATAGAGACGAGGTCTCCCTGTGTTGCCCAGACTGGCCTTAAACTCCTGGGCTCAAGCGATCCTTGCACCTTGGCCTCCCAAAGTGCAAGGATTACAGGCATGAGCCACTGCACCAAGCCTCCTCTCCTTCTTAAGATTCTGAGTTTCTGTTTTGACTCTATTTGACAGCATCAGTCAAATTGCAAACGGGCTTACCCTTTGACCCAGCAATTCTCCTTCTAAGGAATCTTCCAGCCTCCAGAAATCATCAAGCATGTGCAGAAGAGACGAGGCAAAAGTGTTCACAGTGGCTTCTTGTGTAACCAAGGAAAACTGGGAGCTGCCCCCATCTGCACCAATGGCCAGAGCAATTTATGGAACGTTTACGGAACACCGCGTCTGGTATGTGCCTATGAAACTTCTGCATTCAACAGACAAAACTTCTGCATTCAAAACACCACATTTCAAAACAAAACTTCTGCATTCAGCATGCCACAGTCATGTGTGGAGAGCAGAGAGGAACCCTGGAGGGAGGAGCTGCAGACGGAGCAGGGCCGTGGGGCAGGTGTCTACTGGTTTCCTGTAATAAATTACCATACACTCGGTGGTGGAAATAACAGGCATTTATTCTCATAGCTCTGGAGGCTAGAAGTCCAAAATCAAGGTGTCTACAGGGCCATGCTGCCTCCACGGCTCCAGGGGGCGATCTTTCAGCTTCTGGGGACTCCCGGGTTCCTTGGCCTGTGACCACACTGTTCCAATCCCTGCCTCTGACTTCACAGGGCCCTTTCCTTTCCTGAGTCTCTGTTTGCAAATCTCCCATCCCTTTCTCTTCTAAGAACACTCTAACTGGATTTAGGATCCACCCCAACCCAGGATGACCTCATTCTGAGATCCATACTCTAATTACATCTGCAAAAATCCTTATTCCAAATAAGGTCACGTTCTGAGGTGCAGAATAGACATGAATTTTGGGGAGACCCTTTTCAACCCACAACAATTTGAAAGGCCAATGTGTGTCTTCTCCATCATTTGGTCCTGCTGCAAGGAGGGTGTGTTTCTGGACCTGTGTATTATTTGTGTGTCATTTCATTTATGCCTAGTGTTCCATTATCGGGAGTTATTTCTGTCCTCCTTCTCAAGGTCATTGCCAAGGTCTGATTGCAAAAGTTTTAAAAATTGCAACTTAGGCATAAATGGGTTAATTTTTTTTTTTTTTTTTTTTGAGACAGGGTCTCTGTTACCCAGGCTGGAGTGCAGTGGCACAGTCATGGCTCACTGCAGCCTTGGCCTCCTGGGTTCAAATGATCCTCCCACCGCAGCCCTGCTGAGTAGCTGAAACTATAGACATTCGCCACCACACTCAAATTTTCTTTAATTTATTTTTTGTAGTGATGGAGTCTCACTATGTTGCCCAGGCTGGTCTCAAACTCCTGGGCTCAAGCGATCCTCCCTCCTCAGCCTCCCAAGTAGCTAGGATTTCAGGTGTGCACCACCACGCTTGGCTAATTTTTAAAATTATTTTAGAGACAGGGTCTCACTATGTTGCCCATTCTAGTCTGGAACTCCTGGCCTCAAGCAATCCTCCCACCTCAGCCTCCCAAAGTTCTGGGATTACAGGCATGAGTCACTGTGTCTGACCTCATTTGAACTTTCAAAAAGTTCTAAAATCCCAGAAGACAAGTTGTCTTCAAAGATCCTCTACCTCCCAGGGTCAATGACTCCAGTTTTCTGGGAGGCCCAGGGGGCCCCTCGGCAATGAGGTGGAAATCGTCAGCATGGCAGGGTGGACGCCTCTGACACCTGCCCTGCTGACCAGGCTGGAAGTTGCCGTGGCATCCTCAGGCCTCCAGATGGTGAGCCTCCCTGAGTCAATGGCGAGGTGATGGCCGACGTTCCCAGCCCAGCGCTTGCTCCGGGTAGGAGCTGGGCACCTTGGAGCATGGCAGGGCCAGGGAGTGGGGGACAGTGGACTGGGAGCTCTGCCTGGTACCAGCGGCCCACTTGCCCATGACAGGCTCCTCAAGGGTCCTGGGCAGTCACAGATCCCAACCCCTCATTTTGGGGTTTTGTTTTGTTTTTGAGACAGAGGCTTGCTCTGTTGTCCAGGCTGGAATGCAGTGGCACAATCTCGTCTCACTGCAACCTCTGCCTCCTGGAATCAAGTGATCCTCCTGCCTCAGCCTCCTGAGTAGCTGGGATTACAGGCGCCCGCCACCACGCACGGCTAATTTTTGTACTTTTAGTGGAGACGGGGTTTCACCATGTTGGCCACGCTGGTCTCAAACTCCTGACCTCAAATGATCCACCTACCTCGGCCACTCAAAGTGCTGGGATTACAGGCATGAGCCACCACACCGGGTCTCCAACCCCTTGTTTTATCAATAGGGAAACCGAGGCTGACAGAGAAGAAAGGGCTTGGCCAGGGTCACCTCCTGAATTAGGAACCATGTGGCCTGTCCCACTGCTGCTCAGCAAGAACCTCCTCAGCCTCCTCCACACCTGTTAGGGCAGCCCCAGTGCCTCTGCCAGAGCGGCTCTTCATTCTCCCCAGCTCACCCTGCGAGGAGAGCAGGAAATGACCAGCCCTGTGCACAGATGAGGGAAACTGAGACTCAGGCTGGCGGAGGGGCAGAGGGGGTCAGAACCAGTCAGCAGACACTGGGCTCAGATCCCCCCGCCAGTGCCCCAAGGACACAGAGACACCAGACCCCCCAGTGTGCCGCGGCAGGATCCACGGGGGCTGGGAGGAGCCCTCCTAGCCCCGCCTGGCCTCTGGGGTTGTGTCTTCTTTCCTGACGGTGCCTTGCCCGTCTCCTGCAGGCTGTGCTGTGGCCCAGGGCCCAGGACAGAGCAGGGTTTGCTGGACCGGTGACAGTCGCATCCTTGCCTGTGTCTGTGAGTTTGGCGGGCCTCGTCTGTGTTTCTCCTTGCTCTCATCAGGGGCTGGGAGACCGGGGTACTGCAGAGAGGGTGCCCTGGTCGCAGATACCAGGGGCACTCAACCGAGTCCCTGTGGGTCTCGGGTAATTAATTAATCATTGGGCCGTTTAAAGATTAACAGCAGGACGGTGGGAGAATGGCTTAACTCATGATAGGGGCACGGAAGGGGAGCTTTCCCTGTTCCTGTCGACCCCTGGACTCTGTGACCTGAGTTAGGGGGTATGGAGGCTGGCTCTGCACCCCCACCCCTTCCTTCCTGTCTGCCCACCATCCCCAGCCTCTCCTGGTCCCCAAGGAGGGGTTCTGAGCTCACAGTGAGGGGCCTGAGGCGTATAAGATGGGGCCAGAAAGTTCCAGGAGCAAGAACCAGCCCCAGTTGGGCTTCCCTCCACAGGCACTGGCTGGGCTGTGTGGCCTTAGGCGAGTCACTGCCCACTCTGAACCTCGTTTCAGAGGAGGGCACTCACAGCAGGTGGTTGCAGATGGCAAGAGAGGACGTCCACACTGTCCACGAGCTCAGCGCACAGTAGGTGCTCAGGACTTCCTCCCAGAGACTCGACACCCCAAGTCTTCGCGTTGTGCCCCCTTGTGTCAGAGCCACTCTCCTCTGAGAATAATAGTCAAGTTCATTCTAACCCCCAGGCAAGGGAAAGGGTCCCTTTCTCCAGGGCCAGGTGGGGAAGGTGAGTCAGCTTCCTCACCTGGGCTGATTCACACCTGTGTGGAGTGCGGGTGGGGAGGAGACAGAGACTATTCCTCCCTTCGCTCTGGGGCAGCCCATTCCAGCAGGCCTGAGCTGGAAGGGAGAGGGATTCAAGATGAACCAATACCCCCAGAAGGGGTGATATGGTCCCAAGGCCCAGAGAGGGGCAAAGATGCATGCCCTCACACAGCATCCCAGAGGCAACACCATGGGCAGGGAGCCACGACCCTGCTCCTTTCCCCAGCCGCTCCTCCACTGTTAGGTAACAGAGCCCAGCCCCACCTCCCACCAGCCCACCCAGCTGAGCCGGCCATCGCCCCTCCCTCCAAAGGTGCCCAAGGGGTCAGTGAGCCCCGGTGACTCAGGGCGGGAAAGACCCGTGAAGTCATCCAGCGGCCGGGGCCACCTCCTGAGGCTGTCCTGGCCTCTCGTCTCACCGGCCTGGGAGTTCCCCAGCTGTCTGCTCCCCTGGCTGCAGGACAGAGGCAGCCGCCGGTGTGGATGGAGCATGACCTCAGAGGCTCCCAGCCCTTGGCTCAACGCCGTCGGCCCCAACTGCAGGCCTCAGAGGAGCAGGCCCCTGGCCTGCCCAGCGCCTTCCTCGTGGCCCCACCACGGAGAAGAGTGAAGGAGACACCTCGAACACAGTGTTGGCGCCGGGCCCAGGGCTTGGCTGGAGAGGGAGTCAGGGAACACTGTGATCATTTGTATGATCTGCGGGGCACCCACCCGAGCAGCCAAAGCTTCATCACTGTGCTCATCAGAAAGGCGACAAATGGTGTTGCCCAGGACCCAAGGCCCCAGACACTGGAGGAACAGGGACACAGGCTCACATCTGACCTTCCCCAGCCTTGAGGCTTGGACCCCTTCACGCCCCCTCTCTGGGCCTCAGTTTTCTCATCTGTCAAAGGAGCTGGTGACAGCTGCCTGGCCTGGTGGCTGGGAGGACAAAATCAGTGTCCCAGCAGGAAACAGACAAGGGGGATGCGAGGAAAAGATCTTAGAGACCTGGCTGAGGGGACTAGATCCAAGCTGTGCTAATGGCAGGAGCTATTTCCAACCCGGAGCCGAGGGCTCTGACAGCCAGCGAGAGCTGAAGGCAGAAAGAGGGCTGAGAGACAGGAGCTACAGCTGTAGGGGCCGGCTGGGATGAGGAGGGAGCAGGGGACACCCCACTTCTCCCCATGGTCCCCCTGTCTGCAGCGCCTCCCCCTGGCCAACCCCACTGCCCAGAGAGCCCAGTTCAGGGCACAGCCCGAGGGGAGGGGCCTGATGAAAATGCCTTCACAGCCAGCTCTTACTGAGCACAGCCACAGCCAAGCTTCGTCCTGGGCCCTGGGGACACAGTGGTGCCCGAGACAGCCCAAGACCCCATTCCACGAGGAGAGAAAGAGGGAGAGTGAAGGAGGTGAATTGGGCAGCAAGAGATGTTTTAATCCAAGGAAAACCCTACAGGGCGATCAGAGACCCCTTACGCAGACGAGGCCCCGACGGTTGGTGGCACAGGGAACCGACGCCCGCCCCCATCACTCTTCCAAGGCCCCACAGAGGTTGCAGGGGGTGGGGACCCAGGAAGGCTCGGTCAGCCAGCGCCTCCCTGGGCCATTCCAGGCTCTGAGCTGCCGCGTGGCGGGGTGGGCAGGCTGCCAGCCGAGGGAGCCCACCACAGGGGAGCCGTGTGCATTCCCAGACGGGCACATTCCCGGGCACATTCCTGCCGGGGAGCCACTCTGCCACCCGCACCGCCCCGCCCACTCCCCGCACACAGTGCCCATTGTCTGCCCAGACACTTTGAGCTGCCGCCGCCCCCGGCCTCTGCCACATCCCCACGCCTCCCTTTCCCGGGTGGGGCTCCACAAGCCCAAGCACCCCTCTCCCGGTCCCCAGCCCTGAAGGGCACCTGCCATTTTTCTTGGAACCAAGGAAGGATTAGAGGAGGGAAGTGACTTGCCCCAAGTCACACAGGCCAAATCCAAATCCAAATCCCTGGACCCCCAGTGAATTACTCTTCCCTAAGAACCCTTCCTCCTCCCAACCCTACACCCCTGGGCTGAGGGGCACCCTGGCTCAACAGCTTAGACCCTGCCTCCCGAGCACCTGCTGTGGGCCAGGCCCTGTGCCGGCCCCTACAACCCTGCCTCCCTCACGGGGCCCAGCAGCCCCGCTGGGTGTGAATTTCCCCGATATCACACAGGACCAGGAAGCTGACTCAGGGCGGGGAGGAGTTTGCCAAGGCCACCCAGCGAGGAAGCCAGTGAGCCGAGATCCAGCCCGGCCCACGCGCTTTCCACCTCCTGCAGGGAACAGTACAGGGCAGAGCCTGCCGGGGTGGGAGGGACTGAGGGAGTGTCCAGGGGAGAAAGTGGTGTCCAAACAAAGCCTTGAGAGGAATGGCCCTGCTCCACAAAGGTGGGCTGGTTTGCTGAAGCCGGGTAGGCCTTTGTTTGCTCATTCACCCAGCATGTGGATCCAAGCCCTAGACGAGGCACTGAGGCACCGGGCTAGGATACAGGTGAGATACAGGTGAGATACAGGGTGAGGAGTCAGGACAGCCTGCCTTCAGGCAGATGGGTCAGATAATATGCACTTCCCAGGTCATAAAACCAGGGGGTTGGCCGGGCTCGGTGGCTCACGCATTTAATCCCAACACTTTGGGAGACTGAGGCGGGTGGATCACGAGGTCAGGAGTTCGAGACCAGCCTGGCCAATATGGTGAAACCTCATCTCTACTACAAATATAAAAATTAGCCCAGCATGGTGGCATGCGCCTATAGTCCCAGCTACTCGGGAGGCTGAGGCAGAAGAATTGCTTGAACCGTGGAGGAGGAGGTTGCAGTGAGCCGAGATCACGCCACTGCACTCCAGCCTGGCAACAGAGCGAGACTCCATCTCAAAAAAAAAAAACAAAACAAAACAGGGAGCCGCTGAGTCTAAAATATCAAGCGCCCCTTCCTTCCCACTCCCTAAACCCGGTTTCCATCTCTCCTTAGCGCTCATGGGGCTGGTTCTAACCCACTTCCATGCCCATCAGTAGAGAGTCACTCTACTGAACTTCCCGACTAAGAGGTTTTGCAGGCACTGTTCCCTCCCACTGCTGACACCCTTCCCCAGGGAGCCTCAGGGCTTCTCCCTCGCTTCCTTCAGGGCCCTGTTCAAACAAGACCACCCTATAAAAATAGCAACTCCACGCCCACCCCCGCGTGCAGTACGCATCTCCCCCTGACCCTGCACCCTTATTCTGGCTCTTCCCATGATCTGGTTTCCCACTTATTTACTTGCTTTTCATGTTTAATGTCTGCCCTCCCATCACCCCCACTAGAATGGAAGGTGTATGAGAGTTGGGATTTTTATCTGTTTTGCTGTATGAAGTAGATGAGGGAAGAATCAAGACTGATGATAAGATTATTTCAACTCAACATACCAGTAAAACCGGCTCCAAGATCAAGACAGAGAATATTTCCGGCCCCGAGAAGCTGCCCTGGCTCTCCCTCTGGTCAGTACCCACCCCTGCCCACAAGGGTAACCACTCTCCCGTCACCAGGAGCCCACCCGATCTGGACCTTCGTGTCAGTGAGACCAGCGTGTGATTTTTTGCAGGCGTGGGCTTTCTGCACTCGGCATGAGCTCCGCCCCTGCTGCTGCCTGTAGCCAGGGTGACCAGTGGGCTTTTACCTTAAGCAGCAGGTAGACAGTGGGGCTGGTGACAGCTGCAGGGATCCAGAGTTCTGGGAGGTGTGGCGGACCAGCTGGGCCCAGGACTGGGGTTGGAGGTGAAAGTCAGGCAACATCAGCTCATTGACAGCATTTCAAGCCGTGGAATTTGAGTACTATTGAGCTGGCCGTGCCACTGATGGAATCATTTCTTGCTGCTGCAAAATTGAGGGCCACATGCTACAGGTCAGGCCTTCTGCCCCCTATCCGCTGTGAGGTGCTTGAAGGACTGGTTTGGAAACAGACCCCTATTTCAGAAGCAGAGTTGAGGCTTAGCAAGGGAGAATGACTGGCCCAAAGTCACTCGGCTGGTAGGTTTGGGCCAGGACTCCTCGCTCTGCACTGGAGACCCCTGCACTGCCTTCTGGGTGTGCCAGGTTGGCATGGGGAGGCTGGGCTCACACCCAAATCAGGACATAGCCTATTTTGAGGGTCTGGGTGAGCTGGGAGGTGTTCAGAATAGAAGAGCAACCCATGAAGGCTCCCCAGAGGAAGCAGGCCTGGTGCTGAGTCACAGAAGCCTGGGGCAGGGTAACCCCCACCTGAAGTCACTGTCTCCCCAGCAGTGACATCATTAGCAAGCCAGAATGCGTAGGGCATACAGCTGGAGGACCAGGCAAGCTGAGGCGGGGGCCAAGTGGGTAGTTCGGGGCCAACCCCCATCAGCGGCCAATGGCCTCTAGAAGATGGCTGGGCCTCACACGCCTTGGAAACCAGAGCGAGAGGCCATCAGGGTGGGGAAGGCAGCCCATCACCTCCTGTCCAAGTGCCTCATTTTACAGGTAGGGGAACTGAGGCCTGAGGCAGGTCGTGACTATCCCAGGATTACACGGCAAGTGAGGGGCGGATGCAGGAGAGGGGCCCAGGCCTCCTCCCTCCCAACAGTGTTCTGTCTACCCTCCAAGTTCTGTCTCGCCCAGCCAAGGGCCACTCTTCTCCCGCACTGCTGGACTGGGGTGGTGGAAGAGATGGGAAAGTGGAAGAAGGCAGGGGCTGTGTTCAGAAGGGGCCCCTGAGGCTGTGAGGATGGTCCATGCCCTCAGGGAGTCAGACTGGTGGAGGGGGAGGGAGCACAACTCAGAACTCATCTTCCTCCCCAACATGCTCCTCCCACAGCCCTATCTCCTCACCAGGCCCAGGAGCTGGCGCCTCAGCAACTGCTGCATTTTCAGGAATTTTGCAAACTGGCTTCAAAACACAGCCATGATTAGACGTCAAAGTATTTAAACTTACAATTCAGGGCCAGGCGTGGTGGCTCACGCCTGTAATCCCAGCACTTTGGGAGGCCGAGGCAGGTGGATCACTTGAGGTCAGGAGTTCAAGACCAGCCTGGCCAACATGGTGGAACCCAGTCTCTACTAAAAATACAACAACAACAAAAAAAACTAGCCAGGCGTGGTGGCGCACACTTGTAATCACAGCAACTCAGGAGGCTGAGGCAGGAGAATCACTTGAACCTGGAAGGCAGAGGTTGCAGTGAGCTGATATCGCACCACTGCACTCTAGCCTGGGTGACAGGGCAAGACTCTGTCTCAAAAAAAACAAAAGAACAACAACAAAAAAAAACTTACAATTTCAATAAACATTCAAAACTCATCACCCCCCAATTACTTGACCACATTCTCCTGAGTATCTATGTTTTTGAGGTTATTTACATCTGTGGATCTGTGCTGGGAGACGTGCCCCTCTCCCCAACCCCAATGCAGGGACTTCAGGTTTCTAACTTGAACTTACCCGTGGTGGGTATGTTTACACCACAGAAATTGGCAAATGTGGCAAGTTAGGGATCTAAGCCAGCCCCCACCCTGCCCAGAGAGCCAGTTGTTAAACATTAACTGGAAGGGCGTGTTGGCTCACGCCTGTAATCCTAGCACTTTGGGAGCCCGAGACAGGCAGATCACCTGAGGTCAGGCGTTCGAGACCATCCTGGCTAACATGGTGAAACCCCATCTCTACTAAAAATACAAAAAATTAGCCAGGCGTGGTGGCGGGTGCCTATAGTCCCAGCTACTCAGGAGGCTGAGGCAGGAGAACGGCGTGAACCTGGGAGGCAGAGCTTGCAGTGAGCCGAGATCACGCCACTGCCCTCCAGCCTGGGCGACAGAGCGAGACTCCGCCTCAAAAAAAAAAAAAGAATAAATGACACAAAACAATAAAACAAAGATGCTGCGCCTGGCTTCAAAGTCCTGCCCTCTCCCATCCCGCAGCTACAGGGGGTCCTGGCTGATCTGTCTTCCTCCAGGCCAGTTCCAGCCTCTCCCCTTCTCCTTGGCCTCTCATTACGCAAGCCTCCGCTAAGACGGCTCCTCCAAGAGACCCTCCAGATCTCCCCAACCCCCCATCTCCCTGTAGAAGCAGCCCAGCCACTCGCTGACCCAGCACCCACTGGATTTGTGTCTTTGCACAAACCTCTCTGCGCTGATCTTCCAGATTGTGTCTGTCCTCACGCTAGACTGGAAGCCCTGTGTGGTGTGGGCAGGACTTCTCTCTGTCCCACTCATGATGTCTCTCCAGCACCTAGTGCAGTGCCTGGCATATAGTAGATGCTCAGTAAATACTTGAGCGAATGAGTCCATAGGAGGGCACAGGACTCTAAACCTGTTATCTATCATCTGTGCCCATGCAAGGAAAAGAAGTGTTGGGGGCATGGTCAGAACCCATCCCCCGTTCTCCCCCAGCCCACCCCAGCCTGTTCTGCCAGCCCCAGGCCGTGGCTCCCTCCCCAACTCTCCCTCAGTCCAGACTTCCAGCATGTGCTTGGTCCTTCCCACAGCAACCCCTTCCCTTGGGGCTGGTGGGGAACAGGCGGGAGGAATTCCTGGCCCCGAGTCAGAGGAGGTGCCCCGGCAGGCAGGCGGGAGGCAGCGCACACACGCCAGGGACTGCTCCAAATTCCAGCTCCCACGGGCCGCTGGGAGCCCGCCAGGCAGGGCTGGGGAAGGGCAGGGAGCCCCTCCTCGCAGGAGCCAGGAGGGCACGGGAAGCCTACTGCAGGACAAGGGAAGAAGTCAGCGTGGAGACAGGGCGGGAGGGCCGGCCTGATGGCCCACCACTCCCAGCACCCAGATGGGAAGACTGAGGCCTCCTGACAGCAAACTCTGAGCTCCTGACTCCTCCCAGGCCAAAGACCTGAAGCGGCCAGTAGTGCATGGGGAGAGGGTTGGCTGTGACCAGAGACCAAACATTCAGGCATGAAGCGGGGGCGTTTGAGGGCCGATTAACAGGAGACCCATGGAAAGAGCCCCAGACTGGCTGTGGGGAGTCCTGGGCTAC
The DNA here is from genome assembly GCF_028858775.2 of Pan troglodytes. NCBI lineage: Eukaryota > Metazoa > Chordata > Mammalia > Primates > Hominidae > Pan > Pan troglodytes. The sequence goes on from NC_086016.1 coordinate 41,294,778, forward strand.
CCCAGCTCTCAGTGAGACCAGGAGGAGGCCCTGCCCCTGGCTGCAGGGCCTGGACGCCCCACTTGCCCAAGGCGGCCCCAGCACGTTCTGCCACTGGGAGTTCAGTGGGGCAACAGGAGAGGAGTCTCAGGGGAGGGCAGGGGAGGGCAGAGCTCCCGGGAGGCTCTCAGCCAGGCCTCTTCTGAGTCCTCTTCCTGTCCCTGCCCCCTCCCCTTCCTGGGTCAGGGCCAGGTGCGATGGGCTCAGGCAGCAGTCCCTCCCCAGCTGTCAGCGCTGGAGCTGCCGCCAACACCCACACCGGCACACCTGGCCTGCCCTGTGCCACACTGCCACCCGGCCACCACCCCTTTCCCAGCTCCTCCCTGGGCCCCACCAGCTCTTACGGCGCCCTCGGCCCACAGTGTGGTATCTGAACTCTGGACAGCTGGATCCAGACTTCCAGAACCACAGTGCCTTTGAACTAGAGAATCCTAGAACAGCACATTCTTACAACCAGAAAATTACAGGACCATCGACTACTGGGATATTTTCCATTCTAGTCCCAAGAATTCTTAGAACTAAATAATTTCAGGAATGCGTATCTTACAAACGAAGATCAGACCATGGAAACTAGGACTTCTAATTTTAGGAGCGAGGTCTCTTAATTCCCAAGTAACAATCCCATTGTCCCAGAGGATAGAAGCCCCATGTTCTTCACACCACCCAGACTAACAGACACCCAGGAGCAGAGCAAGGCGCTTTGGTTGGGGGCCATTCACAAGGCCTGTACCTTGTGAGCCTGCGCCTGGAACAGAGAAGGCGGGAAGGGACAGGGGAAGAGAGAGGGCACCTCTGAGCAAACCGGAGGCGCTGAGGGCCTCTCCTCCAGGCCCAGGGAGGCTCCCTCCACCTTGGCCAAGAGAGGGGAAACGAAAAGAAAAAACGCAGTTGATGCCACAGGGTTTGGGCGGCGGGTGTGTGGTCACCGGGGGTGGCAGGAGCTCTCTCCTTCCTGGCGGGAGTTTGGAATTTTCTCCTGGCAGGAAGGGCCCACCCTCCCAGGAATGGAAAACACTCCTTGGCAGCTGGCCTCTGAGGCTTGCAAGGTCTTTGACAATCAAACGCGATTGTCCTCCCTGCCTGACCCCCAGCACAGTGCAGGGGGGAGACCGAGGCAGAGTCTCCGTCTAAATCAAGAATCTGAATCTGCCTCTGGTGGATTCCGGTCTTCCCCATCTGTGATCGTGGAATGTCAGAGCCCAAGAGAGACACAGGGGTGGGGCCAGGTGAGTCCCTGCCAGGGCAGGTGGGAGCTGAGACCAGAGAGGGCAGTGGTTTGCCTGAAGTCACTCAGCAGGCTGAGGAGGTCTCTTATTGGCTCCACTGAGGCTCACTTCCAGGGCCTCCTCCAGGAAACCTTCACAGGCCCCTTTGCCCCTTAAGACTTTTTCAGCCACCGAGTCGGGTGCTCTGGCTTTTTTTTTTTTTTTTTTTTGAGATGGAGTTTCGCTCTTGTTGCTCAGGCTGGAGTGCAATGGCGTAATCTTGGCTCACTGCAACCTCCGCCTCCTGGGTTCAAGCGATTCTTCCGCCTCAGCCTCCCGAGTAGCTGGGATTACAGGCACCCGCCACCACGCCGGGCTAATTCTTTGTATTTTTAGTAGAGACATGGTTTCACCATGTTGGCCAGGCTGGTCTCGAACTCCTGACCTCAGGTGATCCATCTGCCTCGGCCTCCCAAAGTGCTGGGTTTACAGGCGTGAGCCACCGCGCCCGGCCTCTGGCCCTGTTTTCTAAGTGTTTGGTATGAGTGTCTCACCTTCCTGACCTGGGCTGTGATGGTGCCTCCCCATCAGCCTGGAACCAGATGGAAACCATGAGCTGAGGCCTCCGAGCCCCTGCTCAAAAACCTCCCATGGCTCTGCACTGCTCCAGGACAAATTCCAATGCAGCCTGGCACTTGGGGGAGGTGGAAAATGTGGCTGCACTCCAGCCCCATCCCTTGGTCCCACTGGGCATGGGTATCCCCGAGTTTCTCGCAGCCCTCACCCGTCCATCTCTCCCCCTGCAGGCTTGACCCTTGCTGCCCTGTCCCTGTGGCCACTTTCTCTTCTTCCTCTTTCCTGGCCTGTTCAGCCTCCCCTGAGACAGCCTTCCTCTGGACTCCCTGCCTGGGGTGGGACCCCTCCCCAGCTTGCCTCCCCAGCTTGCCTCCCCAGCCCTCACACCACTGCACAGCACTGGCGGCCTCTCCCTCTGCCTGGCGCCCCCTCCCTGAGGCTGGCCTGGGTCTCGCTCACACTGGATCTTAGACTGACGCCCGTGGTGAATGTGAGCTGACGGCCAAATGTGGGTCTCAGCCGTTCACACGCCTTCATTCATCAAATCCTGGCAACAACAGGAGGCGGCCTGTTAATTAAAATTAGCCAAGCATGGTGGCAGGAGCCTCAGCATCTCCATTTTTCAGATGATGAGACTGAGGCACAGTGTGGTTAAATCACTTCCTCAAGGTGACGCAGGAAGTGGTGCAGCTGGGAATGGAACCCTGAAAGTCCGCTCCAGAGTTTACACGCATCCTGTCCTGTTAGGTCACTCTGCCCCAGGGGAAAAGGACAGAAGCACCCAGCCCCACAGCTCTGCGGAACCAGAACCCGCGTCGGGAACCCCTGGGCCAGAGACCACCTAGCTCTGCCCCCTGAGGCTCTGAGAGGTCCCTGGTTCCAGAATCCACTGCCCCCCACCCCACAATATACACTCACACAGACAGACATGCAGACACACAAGTCACACACAGACCCAGACACAAGCCCTGGGCCCCGGACTGGCTGCAGGAAGCACGCAGCTGCCCGAGCCTTTTTCACTTCAGCTTTTCCTAAATTTGCTTTGAGGAAGTTGCTGCCACCTTGGAGTTCTCCCCGGTCTCTCACGCGCTCCAGACCACATCTCCCCCGCCCTCCCTTCTCTGGAAGCCTGGAGAACAGAGACCCAAATAAAGGGCCCTGCCCTAGTGGGACTCGGGGAGACACGCAGTGACCATGACACAGAAGTGCATCCTGCTGCCGGTGGCAGGCGACAGTGCCTGGAACAGAGGAGGCAGAGTGGGATGCAGGGTCAGGAGCCCTGGGGCAGCAAGGTTGCAGCTGAGAAAGTGGCCTCTGCAAATTTCCAGGGATGAGCATTCCAAGAATCGGGGAGAGCCAGTGCAAAGGCGCCCAAGGCAGGGGCCAGCCTGCCGCATTGCAGGAACAGAGAGGAGACCTGTGTGGCCATGAGGCCTGGGAGGAGCGGGTCCTGTCCTGGGCACTGTGGTGGCCTGAGCTCTCACTCTGCATCCAGCAGAGCTATGGAGGGTGTGCAGCAGAGGCAGGGTGCAATCTGACAGGGGTTTGTTTGACTCTGGCCGCCGGGTAAAGGATAGATGTGAGCGTCAAGAACAGAAGTGGGGCTGGGCACGGTGGCTCACGCCTGTAATCCCAGCACTTTGGAAGGCCGAGGCAGGTGGATCATTTGAGGTCAGTAGTTCGAGACCACCCTGGCCAACATGGTGAAATCCCGTCTCTACTAAAAATACAACAACAACAAAAAATTAGCCAAGTGTGGTGGCAGGAGCCTGTAATCGCAGCTACTCCAGAGGCTGAGGCAGGAGAATCACTCGAACCCGGGAGACTGAGGTTGCAGTGAGCCAAGATTGTGCCACTGCACTCCAGCCTGGGCAACAGAGGGAGACACCGTCTCAAAAAAAAAAAAAAAAATAGAGCAGAAACAGGAAACCAGGCAGGAGGCCAGAGGGGATTGGGCGCTGCTGTTCCACCAGGGCCATGCAGCCCTGACCATCTGGGTGACCCTGGGCAAGTCACCTCATTCATTCTTAGTTTATGCGTGCGTGCCTTCAGGCAATGGGTCTTTCAACAAACGTTCATTGAACTCCTACGACGTGCTCAGCACTGTGCTGGGTGCAGAGGGTACAAGAAAGGCAAGACAGACACAACCCGGGACCCAAGGAGGTCCCCGCTTGGCTGGGAAGATGGACGTGGAGCACAAAGTGGGGAGGGAGAAGCAGAGAGTGCAAAAGAGCAAACATCAGGCAACCCCGATGCAGGTGGGGGTCAGGGAAGGCTTCCAGGAGGAGGTGACATTGGAGCCAAGCCTGGAAGGGCAAGTTGGGGTTCCCACCACAGACAAGAGGGAATGGCATTCTGGGCAGGGAGAACGGCCACACAGGAGCTCTGAGCATTGGCCTCCTGCTTCCCCAAGGGGCTTCCTCTCCTCTACCTCCCCAGGTAGACGAGCCCAGAGGCACCTGGCTGTGGAGCCCAGTTTCTTCTCCTGTGAAATGGGGGTGACCTTTGTGCCTGCCGCCCCCTTCCTCAGGTGTGAGGAGCAAATGGACCATGCATGACAAGAGCAGGTGCAATGCCTGGCTCATGGGGCACAACGAGCCATGAGATCCACTTCCCACGCCCACCCACCCATCCAGGATGGAGAAGTGAGTCCCCTGGGATGAGGTCCAATGGAGGATCTCGGGGAAGGCCTCCCACAGCCCACCCACAAATATCTCCCTAACTCACTGCCTGCTGTGCCTGAAGTCTCTCTCACAAACTCATTCCGAGGTAGGAGGTCGGACTTGACTCCAGAGGCACAGCTCAGACACTGGACCAAATTGAGGACTAGCTAAAACAGGTCGCGGAAGCACCTCCCCCTAAGACACGCCCACCAGTGTGCCATATCAGTTTACCATTGCCATGGCAACTCCCTGAAATTGCCAACCTCTTCTATAGCATTGACCTAACAACCCAGAAGTTGCCCCCTTGTCCTGTAAATTTCTGCATAACCCGCCCCTTCATTTGCATACAATTAAAGTAGGTAAAAATATGAGGGCAACCCTGCTTCTGAGCTGCTGGTCTGGGCCCACTGCTTATGGGGTACCCCTGCTCCAGGAAGAGCGAGACCTCTGCTGCTACTGTACACTGTCACTTCAGTGAAAGGTGCTGTTTAACACCATCTGCTCGCCCTTGAATTCTTTCCTGGGAGAAGCCAAGAACCCTCCAAGGCTAAGCCCTAATTTGGCCAGCCCTTTCTTGTCCAGCATCAATCAATTCCTTGGCATCATGAATGCCCACCCTTCCTGTTCAGGTTAGCCCTGGCAGGGCATTGCTCAGCCTTCACAGGTCAGCTCAAGCCCCCCTCTTTCAGGAAGCCTTCCCTGATTGCTAGAGCCCACAGCATCTCTCTGTCAGTCTTTTCACTCTGTACTTCCTTTGAGCTTTGGAGTCCCAGCCTCACAGCTGAAAGGGCTCTGAGAAATTGTGCAACCCTGCCCTCCCTCAGCCTGAGCCCCCATGCCACAGACAAGGAAACTGAGGCCCAGACAGGCCTCACCAAGCCTGCACCATGAGTTCTCAGGAGAGCTGGGACAGGAGGCCACCCCAGTGCCCATCCCGGTCACTGTCCACTATGCCACACAGCCAGTGCAGACTGGGTTTGCCATTCATTATTTATTTATTTATTTATTTATTGTATTATTATTATTATTATTATTTTGAAACACAGTCTCACTCTGTCGCCCAGACTGAAGTGCAGTAATGCGATCCCAGCTCACTGCAACCTCCACCTCCCGGGTTCAAGCGATTCTCCTGCCTCAGCCTCCCGAGTAGCTGGGATTACAGGCACCCACCACCAGGCCCCGCTAATTTTTGTATTTTTAGTAGAAACGGGGTTTTGCCATGTGGGCCAGGCTGGTCTCAAACTCCTGACCTCAGGTGATCCACCTGCCTCAGTCTCCCAAAGTGCTGGGATTACAGACGTGAGCCGCTGCGCCTGGCCCCATTTGCATGTTTTTAATGAATTATAAAATCCTTCACACATGCCGAAAGAAGGGAACAGCTGCAACATGGGAGTTTCTCTGCAACTTGCCCTTTTTGCTCTGCACTGAGAGGTCCCTCCGTGAGGGGCGTCTGTGACTCCAGCTCCACCTGCACTGCCACGTGACGCTCCCAGGCCGAGGAGACAACGCTGTGCATGATGGCCTCAGGGCCAGTGGACTTTCGGATGGTTTCCAGGCTCATGCTATTGATCAGGTTTTTAAAGATCAAAGTGTAGTGGCCAGTTGTGGTGGCGTCCGTCTGTAATCCCAGCACTTTGGAAGGCCGAGGCTGGAGAATTGCTTGAGCCCAGGAGTTCAAAACCAGCCTGGGTGACATAGTGAGGCCCTGTCTCTACAAAATAATTTTTTTAAATTAGCCAGGCATAGAGCTGGGCACAGTGGCTCACGCCTGTAATCCCAGAACTTTGGGAGGCTGAGGCGGGCTGATCACGAGGTCAGGAGTTGGAGACCAGCCTGGCCAATATAGTCAAACCCGTCTCTACTAAAAATACAAAAATTAGCTGGGCGTGGTGGCACACGCCTGTAGTCCCAGCTACTCAAGAAGCTGAGGCAGAAGAAATGCTTGAACCCAGGAGGCAGAGGTTGCAGTAAGCTGAGATTGCACCACTGCACTCCAGCCTGGGCAACAGAGCAAGACTCCGTCTAAAAAAAAAAATTAGCCAGACGTGGTGGCATGCGCCTGTAGTCCCAGCTACTTGGGAGGCTGGGGCAGGAGGATCACTTGTGCCAGAAGGTCGAGGCTGTGATGAGCCAGGATGGCATCACTGCACTCCAGCCTGGGCAACAGAATAAGACTCCGTCTCAAAAATAAAAAATAAAAAAAGGTCAAAGTCTGCCAACTCCTGAATTCAAGGCCTCGTGTAAAACAAGCTCACCCAAACAGGGGTTCCATAGGAGCGGCCGGTAGGTGCTTCATTCGCCCCTCTGTCCCAGTCTCTTCCACCTCCCAGTTCTTCACTGAGCACCTACTGTGTGCTGGACCCTGCTGGCTGCCAGGCCTGCAGAGGTAACCCTGAGACAGAGGCTGGGGAGGGGCCATGGTGGGAGGGCAGCAGCTTTGCAGCTCCAGCCTGTTGCCGCCAGATCACCCTATTGCCTAAAGAAGCTGGAAATGTGAGTTCTGCGTGAAAGCAAAGGTCAGTACCCTTTAATTTTCTTTTGCAACTCTGAGGACCAAACAAAGCATAACTGCGAGCTGGGCTAGCCCTTGAGCTGCCAATTGCCAGCCCAGGCAGCTCTTTTCCACGTACCACACCAGGATTGTAGACAGGGACACCGAGGCACAGGTGGAAGGGCGACTCTGGTGATCTCGCACGGCTGAGGCACAGCAGCCTGGGATGAGCTGGCAGGCTGCAGCCGCCTAGTGAAGAGCCTTGAATGCCTGTTGGTGCTTAATAAAGGTTGGTAACGGTGACATATGAATACAATTGACCCTCAAGGCTGGGCGCAGTGGCTCACTCCTGCCATCTGAGCACTTTGGGAGGCCAAGGTGGGTGGATCACCTGAAGTCAGGAGTTTGAGACCAGCCTGGCCAACATGGTGAAACACCAACTCTACTAAAAATACTAAAATTAGCTGGGCGTGGTGGTCTGTGCCTGTAATCCCAGCTACTCGGGAGGGTAAGGCAGGAGAATCTCTTGAACCTGGGAGGCAGAGGTTGCAGTGAGCCGAGATTACACCACTGCACTCCAGCCTGGGCGACAGAGCAAAAACCTGGATCAAGAAAAAAAAAATACAGCTGACCCTCGAACAACACGGGTTTGGACTTGGAGTTTCCACTTTTTTTTTTTTTTTTTTTTTTTTTTTTGAGATGGAGTCTCACTCTTGTCCCCCAGGCTGGAGTGCAATGGCGCGATCTCGGCTCACTGCAACCTCCACCTCTTGGGTTCAAGCGATTCTCATGCCTCAGCCTCCTGAGTAGCTGGGATAACAGGCGCGCGCCACCACGCCCAGCTAATTTTTATATTTTTAGTAGAGACGGGGTTTCACCATGTTGGCCAGGCTGGTCTCGAACTCCTGACCTCAGACGGTCCACCTGCCTTGGCCTCCCAAAGTGCTGAGATTACAGGCATGAGCCACTATGCCCAGCCAGATTATCTTAATAACATTTTCTTTTCTCTACCTTACTTTATTACAAGACTATAGTATATAATACACATAACACACAAAATACGTGTTAATCAACTGTTTTCACAGTCAACAGTAAGTTATTGGTAGTTAAGGCCGGGTGCAGCGTCGCATGCCTATAATCCCAGCACTTTGGGAGGCTGAGGCGGGTGGATCACTTGAGGTCAGGAGTTTGAGACCAGTCTGGCCAACATGGTGAAACCCTGTCTCTACTAAAAATACAAAATTAGCTGGGTGTGGTGGCAGGCACCTGTAGTCCCAGCTACTCGGGAGGCTGAGGAAGGAGGATCTCTTGAACCCAGGAGGCAGAGGTTGCAGTGAGCCGAGATGGCGCCACTACACTCCACCCTGGGCAACGGAGCGAGACTCTGTCTCAAAAAAAAAAAAGTTACTGAGTGTTAAAATTTTTTTTTTTTTTTTTTTTTGAGACGGAGTCTCGCTCCGTCGCCCAGGCTGGAGTGCAGTGGCGTGATCTCGGCTCACTGCAAGCTCCACCTCCTGGGTTCAGGCCATTCTCCTGCCTCAGCCTCCCAAGTAGCTGGGACTACAGGCACGCACCACCACACCCAACTAATTTTTTTGTATTTTTTTAGTATAGACAGGGTTTTACTGTGTTAGCCAGGATGGTCTCAATCTCCTGACCTCGTGATCCACCCACCTCGGCCTCTCAAAGTGCTGGGATTATAGGCATGAGCCACCGAGCCCGGCCGGTAGTTAAGTTTTAGGGGAGTCAAAAGTTACACCTGGATTTTTTACTGCATGGGGGGTTACTGCCTCGATCCCCACATTGTTCACAGGTCAGCTGTAAATGAATGTGCAATGTGGAGCCAGGGAAGCTGCTGAGGCGGGAGGTCCTGCCTCTGATTAAATGTATATGAGAAACGCTGGGAATAGTGGTTCCCAGGAAGCAAGAGGGAAGCACTGGGCATTGGGCTGGATCTTGTGTCTGTCACTCCAGATCCTCAAGCCGCCCTTTCACCTACTTCTCTGTGCCCCAGGATACTGACTTCTGGGGACTATATCAACCAAACTCCCTTGCCACTTCCAGCTGGGTTCAGCCATTGGTGTCACCAGCAGAACAGAAGGTTGGGGTCAGTGCTGTGCTGGTAAATGTCTAACAAGCAGCTCCCTGGAGGAATGGCCCTGATCTCTAGTGTCTGCCTGTTTCCCTGATGTAAATATTCCTGCTGCGGGTGGAGATGGTGTCACAGATGGATGGGGGATGACATGGTGTCTTCATCATAGGCTCTGGTGTTGCCAAGCCAGTGTGTCCATAGGCCCTGGGCCATGGGGGAAGATGGCGTGGCGTGTCAATGTCCAGGTGTGTTCCCAGGTGCTGGCATGAGGATGAGCTGGGGCTTTCACACCAGCTGGTCCTCCTCTGTGCTTGGATCCCCATCTATCAAGTGGGGGTGACAGGCAGCTCCTTGCTGCCCCCTGTTGAGGGGTTTCTGTGCAGTAAGGCACACAGTCCTGCCTGGCCCAGTGCCTGGGGCCCGTGAGTCTTCAGTAACAGCGGCCATGGTGGTGACCATCGCCTGGGTCCCTGCTTGTGCCCCGGGCTGGCTGACCAGGCTCAAGGACGGCCTGGGGTGGAGGTCTGCTGGAGAAGCCCACTGGGGAGGAGACAGCGGCCAGTAGGATGGGGAAGTTGGCGAGGCAGCTATCTTTAGTGCCTTCCCTCACAGCCGTTTTCCTCTGCCGGGCTAAGCAGGACTCTGGTGGGGACCGGGTGGGGAGGGGTCACTTCTCCATAGTCACATGAAGCCCAGTGACCTGAAGGCCAGCTGTGCAGGCTCAGGGCCCAGCGAGGGTGGGGCTGGCTGTGGTACCGGGCTCCAGGAGACCTCATCCGTAAAGAAGCAGGGGCCCACTGTAGGAGCCTGGGAGAGGGTAGGGGGCCAAGGAGCATTGGGGGTCGCAGTGGCTGCTGGGAAACAGTGTCCCTCCAGTCCTCACCCAGAGCTTTCGCAGCCCTCCTGCACCAGGACGGCGTGGTGTGATGGTTGTGCGCTCGTGTCTGGAGCCTGGATTTTATATCCCCGCCTTGCCACTCCAAGAGTCTGACCTCAGAGACTGTGACTTAACCTTGCTGAACCTCAATTTCCTCCCTGTGAAAACAGAAGTGATGCCGGGGCTCAGTGGCTCACACCTGTAATCCCAGCACTTTGGGAGGCCGAGGCAGGTGGATCACCTGAGGTCAGGAGTTCAAGACCAGCCTGGCCAACATGGTGAAACCCCGTCTCTACTAAAAATACAAAAATCAGCCAGGCGTGGTGGTGCGCCTATAATCCCAGCTACTCAGGAGGCTGAGGCACAAGAATCGCTTGAACCCGGGAGGTGGAGGTTGCAGTGAGCTGAGATCGCGCCACTGCACTCCATCCTGGATAACAGAGTGAGACACTGTCTCAAAAATAAGTAAATAAATAAATAAGATAACTCTGGGCTGGGCGAGGTAGCTGAACGCCTTTAATCCCAGCACTTTCTGAGGCTGAGGGGGGAGGATTGTTTAAGCCTAGGAGTTCGAGACCAGCCTGGGCAACATGACAAGACCCACTCTCTACAAAAAATACAAATATTAGGCCAGGCACGGTGGCTCATGCCTGTAATCCCAGCACTTTGGGAGGCCGAGACAGGTGGATCACGAGGTCAGGAGATCGAGACCATCCTGGCTAACACGATGAAACCCTGTCTCTACTAAAAAATAAAAAAAAATTAGCCGGGCGTGGTGGCGGGTGCCTATAGTCCCAGCTACTCGGGAGGCTGAGGCAGGAGAATGGCGTGAACCCGGTAGGTGGAGCTTGCAGTGAGCTGAGATCACGCCACTGCACTCCAGCCTGGGCCACAGTGCGAGACTCCATCTAAAAAAAAAAAAAAATACAATATTAGCCAGGCATGGTGGCACACACCTGTAGTCCCAGCTACTCGGGAGGCTGAGGTGGGAGGATTGCTCGAGCCTGGGAGGTCAAGGCTGCAGTGAGCCGTGATCGCACCACCGCACTCCAGCCCTAGGCGACACAGTGAGACCCTGTCTCAAAAAATAAAAATAAGGTAACTCTGAAAAGAGTTGAGTACAAACCTTGGCACACCATAGGTGCTCAACAAATGAGCCCTCTCCTTCACCCTTGAGGCAGCATTCATTGGCTTTACCGACCCCTGGTAGCCTAGAGTGAGGGTGAAGAGATGCCTGGGCTCACGTCCCAACCCCACCAATACAGCACCCCTGGGCAAGTTATTCATCCACAAGCCCCAGTTTCTTACTGTAAAATGTGATCATAACAGAACCTGCCTCAAGGAGTGAGCCTGATGACTTTTTCTCTGTGTGAAATGCCCAGTGCCTAATACAGAGCAAGATGCTCACAATGATTGCTGCCTGCTGTCCCGCACACTGCCTTGACCTGTGAGTGCTGCTGATTGTGGGTGAGCGGCTGGTGAGGTTGGGCTCTGGATGGTTCCTGGATGCTCCCTTCCTCCCTCACTCTCAGGCCCGTGGAGTTACCGCAGCGCCCCCATTATCTGTGGTTTCACTTTCCTTGGTTGCAGTTTCCAGCAGTCAGCCACAGCCTGAAAATATTAAAGAGAAAATTTCAGAAATAATTCATAATTTGACATTGCATGCCATTCTGAGCAGGGTGATGAAATCATGCAGCGATGATCGTGACTCATTCCTCTGTCCAGCGTCTCCGCACTGCAGGCGTTCCCGCCCGTGAGTCACTTTGTAGCCCTCTTGGTGATCAGAGAGAAAAAGCCTAATCCACAGAGGGTTCCGTACTATCCGCGGTTTCAGGAATCCACTGGGGGTGTTGGAGGGTAGGGGGCTACTGTAATTTCCTGCCTCCCGTGAGGTTTGCATCAGGCAGTCTCCTGTCGGTGGCCTGGCCTGGGCTCCTGAGACTGCTCCTGAAAGGGAAAGGGACTTTGGGCTCCTGGGAACTGCCCAGGAGGCAGGGCAGAGGGACCCCCAGAAGTTGCAGCAAGTAGCTGCATTATCAGCTACGAGGTTGAGAACCAAGGGGAGGAAGGTGAGCTGCCAGCTGCATGGGGCTACATCTGGGTAGGGGGACAGAGACAGAGCAGCACAGCCCCCGCCAGCAAGGCTGTCAACGAGGATCTAGGCAGAGAGCAATTTGGGGTGAGCCCACAAGGTGGCGGCCAGCCACTCACCCCTCTACACCCTGTGGCCATCCCCAGGTGAGCTGAGCGAAGTCCCTGGCTCCGTCACACCTTTTAAGGCAAAGGCAGCTCCTGCCACCACCTCCCTGTTCCCACTTGCTCAGAAATTCCCAGCAGGTATTTTTTCTTTTTTTCAGGAGGAATGGAATGAGACTTCTTGTTCTGTCACCGCAGGATTCCGGCAAGGCCTGTCTAGGGGTTCTGGAGAGAAAAGCGTGACAGGAAGCGCATGCCAGCAGGCACTTGGAGATGTACCCTCGGTGACATGCACAGGCACGGCAGCCGCCCCACCCACCACAGGCCTCCACTCGGGACAGCGGGGCACACGCACAATACAGACGAGGCCCACGCACAATACAGACGAGGCCCAGAGATGCAGAGACCCCCAACAAACCTTCTCCATGCTAGGGAGACAGGAGATCCAGCTGGGAATGAGCCCATATCATGAAGCCCCTCCCTCAGGAGCTCATACCGGAGCCCAGGAGCCTTGTCCCACCCCAGGGCCTTCGCACTCACCATTCCCTGGCGGGAGTGAGTGTTCCAGCACAGGGCTCCACAGGCAGGATCCTTGATACCTTTCAAATCTCAGAGAGGCCTCCCCGACCCCACCCACATGACTCCATCCCAGTGACCTGTTTTATTTCCTCACAGCCGTCTTCACTTCTAAACTGGCTTTTTTCTTGACAGGATCTTGCTCTGTCACCCAGCCTGGAGTGCAGTGGTGCAATCATGCATGGCTCACTGCAGCCTTGACCTCCCAGGCTCAAGCGGATCCTCCCACCTCAGCCTCCCAAGTAGCTGGGACTATAGGCATGCGCCACCATACCCAGCTAACTTTTAAATCTTTTGTAGAGACAAGTCTCACTATGTTGTCTCAAACTCCTGGGCTCAAGCCATCCTCCCGTATCAGTCTCCCAAAGTGCTGAGATTACAGACGTGAGCCACCACACACGGCAGGCAAGGAAGGGCTGAGGGGCTGTCAACAGCAAAGGCTCAGCCCCCAGTCAAGCCAGGCTGCCCGTGAGAAAGGCTTTCTGTGCACTTGGGCACATGTGGACAGGTACGGGTGTGACGCCAGCCTCCACTTGCAGCCTGCAGGTGTGTCTGTGGTACTGGGTGCCTGTGTGTGTGTCCTGAGCCTGGGGGAAGACAGACAGACTACCCCTAGGGGCCTTTGTTCTTTGTGTCCTGTCATCCTGGCCATACCCAGAACTCGGTACAGAGCCCTGGACAAGCAGCAAGGCTCGGCCAGGACATCTCAGACCAGCAAACCCTTTCCTTTCTGGGCTGGTAGGCAGCGGGGCTCCAGGCCCAGCCTAAGGGATGGGGAAGGGAGGGGACAGGCTGGGACCCCTGCCCAGTCAGCATCCCCACCAGGACAAGATCTAACCATGGAGACTGACAAAAGGCAGCACCCAGGAGACCAGGCAACCAGGTCTCACACCTGGCCCTGCCACTAAGGTGCCTGGTGGCCTTGGGACAATAGGTCATGACCCATTCCAGCTGTGCACTTGACTCCCATGACTGCGGGGCATCCGAAGACCCTGATGCAGAAAGGAACCCTGCCCAATCCAAAACCCCTAGCAGGGCCCTCTTGCAGGGCACGTGCCGCACACTCACCCCCTGGTGGCTCCAACCTGAAGTGCAGCTCCAGTCACCTAGGCCCAGGCTGCAGAGCCAAAGATGGGAGGGGCTGCAGGAAGGAGGGTTCTGCCTTGAGACCAGCTGCCCCAAGCCAAGCTCAGAAGGGGCTGGAGACTTGCAGGGTGGACAGACACACGTGGGGAAGGTTCCTGCTGCACACAACTCAACTCTGACCTGCCCCTGCCTCAGGACCTACATGGCACTTATCCGCTCTGCACCTGGATGACTTTTTTTTTTTTGAGACGGAGTCTCGCTCTGTCATCCAGGCTGGAGTGCAGTGGCGCCATCTCGGCTCACTGCAAGCTCCGCCTCCTGGATTCACGCCATTCTCCTGCCTCAGCCTCCCAAGTAGCTGGGACTACAGGCGCCTGCCACCGCGCCAGGCTAATTTTTTTGTATTTTCAGTAGAGACGGTGTTTCACCGTGGTCTCAATCTCCTGACCTCTTGATCCGCCCGCCTCAGCCTCCCAAAGTGCTGAGATTACAGGCGTGAGCCACCGCGCCCGGCCGACTTCAAGATATTTTAGTGCTTCACCCTGCACCCTCAGGTCCACAGGGAGACAGTGACAACTTGGGCATCTCCACAACTGTTCTCCCGCAGTCCCACACACCCCCCGAGCCCACAGGTGCACCCTGTACGCTGATCCTCAGATCCCAGCTATTGCCAATCCATCCAAATAAACAGAGACTCAAACACACAGTTAGGGTCCCGGTGACTAGCAGGCCTGCCAGACACCGCTGGGTGGACAGTCAGCTGGCGCAGCTGGGGACTCTATCCACAAGTAACTCAGCGAGGGATGGAGTACAGCACAGCGCCTGCTCACAGCCACAGCACCTGAGTCTGAGGGAGCAGCTTCGACGGCATCAGGGGACCTGCATCCTGGTAGAGCCTAGGTGCAGCTTGAGCAAAGACAGGGAGTCAGCAAGTGGGTCCAAGCACCAGGGTCTGTGCTGGGCTTCACCGAGATCACCAGGCTCCAGGCCAGGTCACAGGGGTCAGTCCAGAGCCTGGGGGCTTCCTTCAGCTTACAGCAGCAGCTGCACCCCAGCATCCTGGGCTCCAGGGACTGAGGGCAGCGGGCACTCAACGTGCAAGTCAAGAAAGCACGTAAGTCCCATGCCCGAGGGGGCTGGGGTACAGGGGCCATCTCCAGTGGGAACAGGGACTGCACCAGCCAAGTCCCAGAAGGCAGACCCCAGCCCAGAGGGGACACAGCCCTCTGCCACACGTTCCAACTAGGCTTCCAGCTGCCGAGCCGGGGAAGTCCCTTAACCTCTGTGCCTGTGTTCATGTTCTCCCAGTACCAGACTTGGGGTGCAGATTACAAGAGAACCTGAACAAGCCTTAACTGGAAGCCACCCTTCCCTGGATTAATTTAAAACCAAACGAACTTTTTAACCCACGGTCTGCCTGCACACCAGCATCAAAGGCGCCAGGGAACATCCAGGCCTCCCTGTCTCCTTCCCGTCTCCACAGCACTGGCATCACCCAAGCTGTGCAAACAGCAGAGACCCAGCTGCCTCACCCTGGTGACAAACATTTGCACAATGCCCACTGCTCCAGGCTGGATTTCTACAGCTCAGCGGCAGAACCAGGCCCAGCTTTTACCTCCCTCCAGGGACTGAGGGTGGGGGACAGAGTGGGAGGCCAGAGGGCAAACCCAGCGAAGCTACAGAAAGGAGGGCAGTGGCCTTGGGGAGCACGAGGCACCTCAAGGGCCCCCATCTGCCTCCCCAGTCCCAGCCTCTCTCCTGAAGAAAGAGGCAAGATGTCAGTGGAAAATAACTTTTATTGAGACCCCACCAACTGCAAAATCTGTTCCTGGCATTAAGCTCCTTCTTCCTTTGCAATTCGGTCTTTCTTGAGTGGTCCCTGTGGGGAGAGAGGCAGTGGTCAGAGGTAGAAGATGACAGGTGACAGCAGATGCCCACTCTAGAGGGGACCAAGACTCTGGGCCAGTCTCCACAGCCACAAGAGAGGCCTAAGGCATCAAGACCACCCCTACCCCGGCTGGAGCCAAAGGCAGGCGGCTGCCCAAGCCACCGCACCCAGCGAGGGGGGCAGGCAGAAGTGCTCACCATGAATGCTTTCTTCTCCTCCATGGTCTGGAAGCGGCCATGGCCAAACTTGGAGGTGGTGTCAATGAACTTAAGGTCAATCTTCTCCAGAGCCCGCCGCTTCGTCTGCACCAGCAAGGACTGTGGGCCAAGAGGGGAAGGGATTTAGGATTACGAGGAGCCAGGCTTTCCTCAGCACTGTTCACAGCGCCCCTGCATCTGGGAAGCCACACGATCAATTCAGCCTCCCCCACCATCCGGCAGATGAGGACACACTCAAAGCAGCAAACAGCCCAGCAAGGCCAGACTGGGAATTTCCTCATCTCAGGACTTCAAAGCCAGTGTGAAGGGACTGCCAACACCCTCTCCTTCCTCTCCTCTCCCACCACACGGCCACCAGCGTCTGTGGCCTTAGATCCTCCCTCTACAAGAGCCCCCCCATGACGAGTCAGGACCTGCCTCACCTTGCGGAGGGTGAGCACCCGCTTCTTGGTTCCCACCACACAGCCTTTCAGCATGACAAAGTCATTGGTCACTTCACCATAGTGGACAAAGCCACCCTTGAAAAGAAGAGCATCTGATCAGCACAGGCCCAGCACCAGGCCCAGGAGGGGATTGTCGTGCAGATGACCCCTCCAGGTTCAGGCCCTCCCTGACCACAGGGCTGTTCTCAGAAGGAAGGCAACAAGGAACGGTTCCGCAGTCTGTCTCGGGCGCTGTGCCCAGCGCACATTCCAGGCCTCATCACTGAACAGCTGAGCCTGAGACCCCACTTCTCACCAGCCAACCCCAACGAGTGGACTCAGATGACAACATGCCACTTACAAGGGACACAGCTAGGTGTTGTGCTGGCTTCAGTTAACGATCCTGCTAGCAGCCCCTAGGAAGCAGCCTATCCCCAAAAGCACGAGGCCTGGGATGGCCTCACAGAGCAGAACACCCATTACTTACCAGAGGGTTGATGCTCTTGTCAGATAGGTCATAGTCAGTGGAGGCATTGTTCTTGATCAGCTTGCCGTCCTTGATAAGGTAGCCCTGGCCAATCTTATAGATCTGAATGAACAAGAAGGGTGTAAGGCTGGGGCATTAGGGACAAATAACCCAGACATGCCAGTGTGCTGACCTGCAAAGCATGCTAGGAAGGCAGCTGAGGCCTCAGTCCCAGTCACAGCATATCCCAAGGTCAGAGCAAAAAGCTGACTGGCCCTCCAGGTTCCTTTCTGTAAGGCAGCTGGGCTAAAACTAAAGATCCTGCTGTACAACACAGGAGGCCTGACACCCCCCTGGTGGTGGGATCAGGGACCAATAAGGCTAGTATCCCCAGCCACACCAGTCAGCCCCACCACAGCCACTCTACAGGATGGCACCTTACAATCATCAAGATGGGCCAGAACTGACCCATGAGAAGCAAGCCACTGATGTCCATGTGATGCATAAGCTACAGTCAGTGAAGCAGCGCTGACAGGCACAGAAACCCCACTCCCCATCACGGGGGCCTCTTCCCACCCCCAGGGAGCCACTCTCAGAACCTCACCTTCTTGTTGATCTCAGTGCGGTGATGGTAGCCTTTCTGCCCAGCGCGTGCCACAGAGAAGGCTACACGAGCAGGATGCCATGCCCCAATACAGGCCACCTTGCGCAGGCCTCGGTGGGTCTTGCGGGGCAGCTTCTTGGTGTGCCAACGACTGGTGACCCCTGGAATGGATACACATTACTGCACCTCAGCGCCCAGCACCTCCCACTGACCCCTTCCTGCTACTCAACAATTACCAACTATGGCTGGGTCATCTGAGGGAGTAATAAGATTATTTCATGTGCATTACCCACAGGTCTCCCCTGTCAAGCTGGATAGGCTCTGGGGGTGTCACCCTGAACTCAATTCTGAATGGGTGCTTTTTAAGGCATCCATTAGTTTAAGCTCCCCCATTCGCAGGGACTGACTAACATAATTCCAAGCTCCTCTTTGCAGTTATCAGTAGGCTACAAAGAGCAAAGGGTCCAGGAACATGTTAAGTTGTCCCCTGGCCCTCTGCTATCCCAGCCACTTCTGACCACAAGGCTGTTCTCAGAAGGAAGGCAGTAGAGAATGGTTCTACACTGTCCGATTCGGGCGCTGTACCCAGCGCTCACTCTGAGCCTCATCAACGAACAGCTGGGCCTGAAACCACTTCTCCCCCAGGTTTGCACAGCAACTCAAGCCACCGCAAAGCTCACCTTTGTAGCCTTTGCCCTTGGTCACCCCGATGACGTCGATCATCTCATCCTGCCCAAACACTTGGTTCACAGGTACCTGCTGCTCGAGCCTCTCGCGGGCCCAGTCCAGCTTCTCGGCCACAGTGCCTCCGTTCACCTGGATCTCCATCAGGTGGGCCTTCTTCTGGCGCAGAGGAAGCAGGCGCATCTAGGAGAAGGTAGACACAGCTCAGCTCCAGCTGCCAGCGCTCCTCCCACAGCAGAGGAACTGCAGCTCCATGCAGCCTGATTGATGTCAAGCACACGGCAAAAAGCCAGTAACTCTGAACAAGTCACTGAACCTCACCAAGAGGAAGGAACTTCCATTTTTGCCAACAGCAACAACTTAACTTTGGATACTGGTGCCTGAGTTCCTGTCAGGATGAGCGGACAAGACCCACACCACAGGCAAACAACCGGATCCCAGCCCCTACCAGCCCGATGTTCCTGTGGCTGTCCTTTGGGTCAGTTCCTTTTGGGGTACTGCAGTGGTTTTACCTCAGCCCCCTACACTTGCCCTAGTGACAAGCCTGCTTTTGAGAGAGCACAAGCTCTAAGTAGGAAAATGCATCACCGGACGCGGTGGCTCACACCTGTAATCCCAGCACTTTGGGAGGCCGAGGCAGGTTGGATCACCTGAGGTCAGGAGTTCAAAACCAGCCTGACCAACATGGAGAAACCCCATCTCTACTAAAAAATACAAAATTAGTAGGGCTTGGTGGCGCATGCCTGTAATCCCAGCTACTCAGGAGGTTGAGGCAGGAGAACAGCTTGAACCTAGAAAACGGAGGTTGCAGTGAGCTGAGATAGGGCTATTGCACTCTAGCCTGGGCAACAAGAACAAAATTCTGTCTCTAAAAAAAAAAAAAAATGCATTTAAGCATAAAGCTTTCACTCAAGGACAGCCTGGCAATGTCCTGACAAAATTTCAATGGTGGACATGCACTCTCATCCGTGGTGGCCCTCAGCACATGGGGCTGTACTCAGCACTTGAGATCAGCCAGGATAACCAATAACAGGACAGCAAGAGGCACCCACTCTAACCAAGTCAATAAAGAGCCTGCTCAGCTCACCAACTAGGTTTCCAGGAGAGCAGCCAGTACACCTCACAACCGATTTTCAGGCAGGCATTTCAGTGTTACTGGTGAGTCACCAGTTGAATTTTAAAGGGGAATGGTTCCCTTGCTAAGGGCCAGTAAGGACACAGTGCCCTCTGCTGGCAAGGGAGAAGCCTACCCATAAGCGTGCGGGCACGGGACCCCCATGATCACATAGGTCACTTCTACTAAGTGGCAGGCCAAGCCACCCTGGGGCACTGGGCTCACCTGGGTGTGGGCAATGACACGGATGACTTGGCAGTACTTCTTCATGCTGCTGAAGTCCTTCTCCAGCTGCTTCTTGCCATCCTCATCCTGCCATTTCTTGCAGTACTTGGTAAAGGCCTTCTTCTTAGATTTATGCCTTCAGGAGCAGAGCAGAGTTGGGGAGGGGACCAGGTGCAGGCCTTCATCACCCCTCCGAGGGGTGAGCGGAAGGCACACTGGCACCGTGTGGGGATGGAGCTCATTGCCGGCTTCTAAGGAGCCTTTTCCACCGGCAAGCGGAGCCTGGATGGAGCTCATCGGGCAGAGCCGAGCGGAGCTGAGCAGAGGTCCACAAGGTTAATTTAAGTTACACGCATTCAAACAAAATTCTTGCTCCGGGACAAACCTTTCTGCCTTGGGGAAGCACCCACTCAGTGATGGAGGAAATGGGACATTCCACCCAGGGCCAGAGGCCCTTGCCACCCCTATAGGGGTTTAATTATTCTGCTACCTCTCCTGGTTTCTAGTTGGACTCCTCAACCAACTGGGTCCTCAGCCACCACCCACTAGCCTGGACTCAGAATGAGGGTGTTAGCTTCCGGCTGAAACCAGATGGCTGGCCAAGTCTGATCCCAGATATTTTTCTGTTTGAGAGGCAAACTAAACCCAAGACAGCAGCTCCCTGCCTGCTACAGAGCTGAGAAACCATGCACACGCTGCTCCCTGCTCTCCAGCTCCCAAGCTCCCCAGCTAGGGACTGCATGGCCTCCTCCCTTACCAATTCTTATAGAAACGCCTCTTGCATTCATCACTGATGTGCTCAGCAAAGACAGTCTTGAAGGTCCGGAGGCCTCGAGGGGTTTCCACGTAGCCCACAATGCCCACAACCACCATGGGTGGTGTCTCTACAATGGTCACAGCCTCCACCACCTCCTTCTTGTTCACCTCTGCAAAAAAAAGCAGTAGTCAGACTTGGCAGGAGCCCAAGCAAGGGGTGTAATGTTTTCTAGGAAAATGCAAAGTGCCCATTTAGGCCGGAAGGGCAGCTGGGCCCCACACCTGCAGTACGGACTCACAGGGCTGTCCTTACTGCCTATCTCTCATTCAAAGCACATTTATGTTATTCAAACAAAAAATATCAGGACCCTAGACAGCCAAATACCTGTCCAGCTTCAATTCTCTTCTACAGAAACCTCTGGAGGCAGACAAGATTGCTATTTATCTGGAAAATTCAGTGTCCTAACAATAGCTCTGAGCTCAGAGATTAGTCAGTATCAACTGCCTAACATTAATGTCTCCATGGCTCCGCAACCAGTGCTGTTAGACATCTCTAAGTAGAACACACACAGGTAAGTGGCCATTATTCAAGCTTTCAGGTGAAAAAAACATGAATGAGGCAGTTCTTATGCCAGCCTCAGCAGCTCCAACCCCCCACACTAGTGTTACTTCTCTTTGCTATGGTTCCTGGCAAATTTACTATGCTCTGAAATCAATACCACACACCGCACCTAAAGCAAACAGTGCTGGCCATCTGTAGCCTTGGAATATTAGTTTTGAAGTTAAGCATTCCCATTCTGCTGTCGCAGCAGTTCTGACAACGTGTAACTCCTGCTTAAAAAAAAGTCTGCCCTCTGCTAACAGCTTGACTCCATCTCTACAATTTCCCTCCCCCTCCACTCCTATTCCCCCAACTTTTAGGATGCCTGTACATACTGGATCCTGGCCTGTCGACTTCCCGCACGATGTGAGTCATGCCAGCCTTGTATCCCAGGAAGGCTGTGAGGTGGACCGGCTTGGACGGGTCATCCTTAGGGAAGCTCTTCACCTTCCCACGATGCCTGCTGCTGCGCTTCCGAGGCAGGAAGCCGAGGGACCCATGTCTGGGAGCGGAGAACTTTCTGTGAGACTAGGTGGGAAAAAAATCACCGTCAGCACCCAAACCAAAGCAGTGCCCCCTTCTCTAGTTCCCAGCTGCGTAAGTTCCAAATCTCAGCAATACTGAAGAATCCTGACCAGACACCCAGCAAGCCGAATAAAAAGGTCATTATCTCTTCCAGGCTCGCACGTGTCAAGAATGCTTTTGTATTCGACAAAATTTAAGCTGAATCTTATTTCAAATCTTCTCAACCTGTAAGAAAACGAGCCATTTTTTTCTCTAACCACACAAAAATACACTAACTAGTGGCACTAAAAACTGCTCAACAGGCAGCTTTATGTGCCAATTAGCAAGGTTTTGACCGCTAAAGAAAGGGACTCCCGGGACAAACGCTGGGTAGCAGCTAGCAATGCTACGCTATAGGCTGCCTCCGGCGCCCGGACACTAATTACACTGATACACGCAGGCCAAAGAACTCGGCAGAGCCAAATCAGAACGTGACAATCAGCACACAGTTTCTGTCCGCCCGTCAATAAGTTCATCATCTGTGGTTTCTGCGAGCTCCAGAGGCCTTCGGAGTGCACCAGCGGTCCCAGATATTCAGGAGGACTCCACAGCACTCCCCTCCCCCAAGCTTCTTTACCTCCCAATGAGAACGGCGCCGAGAACCTCCACCCAAGGTCCTTCTACCCAGACAAGCAGCTTACGGCCCTAATCCCAACTAATGATACAATTGGTGAGGTCGAAACTTAGAAATGACTCATGGCTTTAAAAATGCCGGGCCTCCAAGCCTGCTCCCACCCTTACGGCCTCTCTCTGGCCGACCTGCAGGCCCAAAGCCAGTCCTCCAAGCGCTCTTCTCCACAAGCCTCTCGACTTTCCAGAAAATAGGCCAGACTGAAGTCCCCGCTGGGTCGCCTGTGCCCCTAGAGCAAACCCCCGGCGCCGGCCAAGACGGGATGGCGGCGATGCGTCGCGGATTCAGCCGTGCCGACGCCGGTGACAATGAAAAGGCCGCCATTACAACACATACCATCACGCCATCAAATCCCGCCGGTAGAGGCCGGTCGGCCTTACGGGTCCGCTATATAAAGCCAAATCTGGCCCCGCCCCCTTCCGGCGTGCGAGCGCGCCCCCGCGGCAGACGTCAGGTCGGGGGCACGTACCGAGCGCCATTTCCACGCATGCTCTTCCGCTCCTAGCTTTCGTTCAGAAGTTGACGTCAGCTTCGGAGACAGAAATTACACACTCTACGGCGAGGGGTCGGGTTCAAACTTAGTGAAAAGCCACGGAGAGGTGGGCTAAGGGTTGGTGAGCCACAAATCTACGGCGTCCGGCAGCAGCCAAATTTGATAATAACGAAGAAAAATGGCTGCGTCGCTTCTCCTCCTGTGATATGCAGCTATCTCTGGAATTAGCGAAGAAAGACTGAAACTCTCGTTTCCTGGCTCCCACGCTGGTTTTGCCGCGACACCAATTTACCTTTAATACCTTTAATCTCGGGCATCCCTCCCTCAAGCCCTATCTCTGCCATTTCTCCCATGCTAATGCAGTGGCTCGCGCTTGATTCTGAGGGTCAGGAGCGTCCCAAGCCTGCGGAACGGCCTCACGACCTCTGGTCATGCGGAGTCCAGCTGCTCAGCCTCCCGGAGCCCCACGCCTTCCAGACCTCTGCATCAGCGAGGGCTTTCGCTGATCTCTGCCTGGGCTCCAGGGTGACTCGGATCCTGACTGATTCCCTGCTTCCAGGCTCGTCCCTTACAAATCTCTTTTTTGAGACGGAGTCTCGCTCTGTCGCAGTGGCGCGATCTCAGCTCACTGCAAGCTCCGCCTCCCGGTTCCCAGTTCAAGCAGTTCTCCTGCCTCAGCCTCCCGAGTAGCTGGGATTACAGGAATGCGCCACCATGCCTGGCTAATTTTTTTTTTTTTTTTGTATTTTTAGTAGAGACGGTGTTTCACCATGTTGGCCAGGCTGGTCTTGAACTCCTGATCTCTTGATCCGCCCGCCTTGGCCTCCCAAAGTGCTGGGATTACAGGTGTGAGCCACCGCGCCTGGCCCCCTACAAATCTTTCTAAGAATCAAGTATCTCGTTACTTTCCATGGCCGCCTCGTTGTTTCCTCGGAATTAAGCATCAACTTCAGCGGCCGCCAAAGACGCTCCCCTAACCGTCTACTTCAGCCTCATGGCTGCGCCAGAGCACACGCTCTCATATCACCTGCTTCCTCTGTCCCACCCTGTCATCTTCTTTAATTCTGGGCCTGGCCTTTGCTCCCACCGTCGTTTGAAAAGCATTCTCTCGGCCAGGCGCGGTGGCTCACGCCTGTAATCCCAACACTTTGGGAGACCGAGGCGGGCGGATCACCTGAGGTCAGGAGTTCGAAACCAGCCTGGGCAACATGGCGAAACCCCGTCTCTATTAAAAATACAAAAATTAGCGGGGCACGATGGTGTGCGTCTGTAATCCCAGCTACTTGGGAGGCTGAGGCGGGAGAATCGTTTGAACCCGGGAGACGGAGTTTGCAGTGAGCTGAGATTGCGCCAGTGCAATCCAGCTCAAAAAAAAAAAAAAAAAAAAAAAAAAATTATCTCAATCCTCACACCATTCCCGAAGGACATAAGTGATAGATCTTCAATCCATTATTAGAAATCCTGGGGGCCACATATGTTTCAAAATTCAGCATTTTTTGATTTTTAGAAAGGTAATATGGTGCACCTACTGTATATTATGTAATACAGCACTTTTTAAAGAAAAACAATATTCCGTAAGGAAACATGAATATTCACATGGAGTGGGACAAATATAAATAGACTCACATCAGTTCAAGGCTGACTTTGCTGCTCAAAAAATGCATCAGTTTACTTTTTGCTGCCAAATAATTTAAGAAGGTTTTTAAAATTTCAGGATACAGGCCAGGCACGGTGGCTCACACCTGTAATCCCATCACTTATGGGAGGCTGAGGAGGGTGGATCAGTGGAGGTCAGGAACTTGAGACCAGCATGGCCAACACAGTGAAACCCCGTTTCTACTAAAAATACAAAAATTAGCAGTTGTTGTGCACGCCTGTAGTCCCAGCTACCCCGGAGGCTGAGGGAGGAGAATTGCTTGAATCCGGGAGGCAGAGGTTGCAGTGAGCCGAGATCGTGCCACTGTGCTCCAGCCTGGGTGACCAATCAGGATTCTGTCTCCAAAAAAAAAAAAAAAAAAAGACAAGACCAGGCGTGGTGGCTCATGCCTGTAATCCCAGCACTTTGGGAGGCCAAGGTGGGTGGTTCACCTGAGATCAGGAGTTCAAGACCAGCCTGGCCAACATGGTGAAACCCCGTCTCTACTAAAAATACAAAAATTAGCCAGGGGTGGTGGTGGGCGCCTGTAATCGCAGCTATTTGGGAGGCTGAGGCAAGAGAATTGCTTGAACCTGGGAGATGGAGGTTGCAGTGAGCCAAGATTGCACCATTGCACTCCAGCCTGGGCGAGAAAAGCAAAACTCCATCTCAAAAAAAAAAAAAAAAAAAAAAAAATTTCAGGATGCAGACAAAGGATTATAACCCACCCATATTGCCCCCCGCCCTTTTTTTTTTTTTCCGATACGGAATCTGGCTCTATCGCCCAGGCTGGAGTGCAGTGGCGCACAGTGGCACTATCTCGGCTCACTGCAAGCTCCGCCTCCCGGGTTCATGCCATTCTCCTGCCTCAGCCTCCCAAGTAGCTGGGACTACAGGCACCCGCCACCACGCCCGGCTGATTTTTTGTATTTTTAGTAGAGACGGGGTTTCACTGCGTTATTCAGGATGGTCTTGATCTCCCGACCTCGTGATCCACCCGTCTCGGCCTCCCAAAGTGCTGGGATTACAGGCGTGAGCCACCGCGCCCAGCCTATTGCCCCGTTTTTACATAGAAAACTAAATTTCCAGCCAAGAGGTTAATAACTTGACAAAGTCACATAATTAGTGAAGGACAGAGCTCAAGTCTATCTGACTCCAGGTTGGTTTTTCACGGCATTAGACTCAGGGATCAATAACCCCCTTGTCGGAAAAGGAGCTTTGGAATCCTGAGCAAGAAGAAATTCTTACTGGAGGCCTGCTCTGTGCCGGGTCCTGCACCAGGCTGCAGGAATATAGAGAACAAGATGGCCACTGTCACAGACCAAATAAGACAATTTAAAATTGTAATGAAGGTTCAAAAGAAAACAATGCCACTAAGGGTCCTGGGCAAACTATTCTCCCTCAAGAATTCCCTTTCCAGTCAAGAAAGAAAAGAGCATCAGTAGACCTGAATTGCCTTGCCAGCATACAGATAGCTCACTAGGTGTAGGGTAAATGCACCTAATAGCAATAACTTAAGCATACCCTTAGAATGACCTTGTATGGCAGATGCACCTGCATGTGTGTTCGAGCTAAGGAATCTGGGCAAGGCCAACCTGAAGACTGGTTCCTTGTCTATGAGGAACACCTGAGCCCCCAGCCAGTCCTGTGGAATACAGACTATACCAGGGATTGAGGTCCTAAGTTTTGGGTTAAATGAAGGCTACCAGAGAGAGGTCATTAAGGGGAAGGTGTTAAGTGAAAATGCTGTATAAACTGCATGCTGTCTGCAACCAGCTGCAGTTTTCCTGTCCAGCACACCACCACTGGAGTGTATGTAAGGAGGATATGTGGTCCAGCCTGCCGCCATTAGACTCTCTCCTCTACGCCCCTAATAAAACCCTCTGTTGGCTAGGCACAGTGGCTCATGCCTGTAATCTCAACACTTTAGAAGGCCGAGGCTGGTGAATACCTTGAGCTCAGGAGTTCGACACCAGCCTGGGCAACATGGTGAAACCCCGGCTCTACAAAAAATACAAAAATTAGCCAGGTGTGATGGTGCATGCCTGTGGTCCCAGCTACTCAGGAGGCTGAGGTGGGGTGATCCCTTGAGCCCAACAGGAAGTTGAGGGTACAATGAGCTGTGATCCCACCACTGCACTCCAGCCTGAGCGACAAAGTGAGACCCTGTCTCAAAAAACAAACAAGCCAGGCGCAGTGGCTCACGCCTGTAATCCTAGCAATTTGGGAGGCCAAGGTGGGTGGATAATGAGCTCAGGAGTTCAACCCCAGCCTGACCAAAATGGTGAAACCCCGTCTCTACTAAAAAACTACAAAAATTAGCCAGGCGTAGTGTCAGGCGCCTGTAATCCCAGCTACTCGGGAGGCTGAGGCAGGAGAATCGCTTGAACCCAGGCGGCAGAGGTTGCAGTGAGCCGGGATCATGCCACTGCACTCCAGCCTGGGCGACAAAGTGAGACTCCATCTCAAACAAACAAACAAACTCATGTCTCATTTGCTGGCTCTGGGTCTCTTCTTTGGTTTCTTGAACCTGATGCCTTCCCTATTGAGGTTAATAGGGATTCAGCAGTAGCGTACTTTGGCCAGGCATGGAGACTCATGCTTGTAATCCCAGTACTTCCAACTCCCGACCTCAGGTGATCCGCCCGCCCAGCCTTCCAAAGTGCTGAGGCGGGCAGATCACCTGAGGTCGGGAGTTCGACACCAGCCTGACCAACATGGAGAAACCCTGTCTCTACTAAAAATACAAAATTAGCCGGGCGTGGTGGTACATGCCTGTAATCCCAGCTACTCAGGTGGCTGAGGCAGGAGAATCGCTTGAACCCAGGAGGCAGAGGTTGCAGTGAGCCAAGATCGCATCATTGCACTCCAGCCTTGGCAACAAGAGCAAAACTCCGTCTCAAAAATAGATAAATAAAATAATAAATAAAAATAAAAATAGGGATTCAGCACAACATTGGGTTAGGCCTCAGTTTCCTTATCTGTCAAATGAGGAATTCATTCATTTATTCAACAAATGTGTACCGAGCCTGCTTTGCCTAGCCCCATGCAGGGCTCTGAAACACTGAATAAAACAGAGGTGGGGTTGGGACCCCTGCCCTGGAAGAGATCAGTCTACCTACGTCATAGCTATGAAACAGAGGCCTGTGCAAAAAGAACTGGTGAATTCCCCAATTTATGGGCAGGGTCATCAGGGAAGCCTCAACCACAAAGATGTCATTTGAACTGGGCTTCAAAGGATTTTTATTTGTCCAGCAAAAAGGGCAGCTCTCCAGGCAGTAGGAACGTGTGCAAAGGCAGAAAGGATAAAAGATAGTGGCCTGCAGAACTAGCTGTGATTTGGCACAGCCAGACTAGAAGACAGTGGCTGGAGGCCAGTTTAGGAAGACAGGTAGGGTTCAGACCTAAAGTTTCCAGCTGGAAAACATCATCCTGAGGCCAGTGGAATGCATTGAAAGCCTATGAACACCTGTGCACTTATTTTTATTTTTATAATGAGACAGGCTCTTGCTATGTTGTCCAGGCTGGTCTCCAACTCCTGGGCTCAAATGATCCTCCTGCTTCGGCCTCCCAAAGTGCTAGGATTACAAGCGTGAGCCACCATGCCAGATCAGCACCTGTGCATTTTAGAAGGGTGACTTTACGGGGCCAGCTGGATTAGGAGAGGATGGAAGGAGTTTTCACTGTTCTGTGTGAGCCACCAACATAGGCACCTGGCAAAGGGCACTGAAGGTGAATATACAGAAGAAAGGGGTGAGTGGCCAGGCGCGGTGGCTCACGCCTGTAATCCCAGCACTTCGGGAGGCTGAGATGGGCGGATCACAGAGCTCAGGAGTTCAAGACCAACTTCGCCAACATGGCGAAACCCTGTCTGTACTAAAAATACAAAAATTAGCCAGGCGTGGTGGTGCAGGCATATAATCCCAGCTACTTGGGAGGCCGAGGCACAAGAATCACTTGAACCTGGGAGGTGGAGGTTGCAGTGACCCGAGATCACACCACTGAACTCCAGCCTGGGCAACAGAGCAAGACTCTGTCTCAAAAAAAAAGGGAGGAAGAAGAAGAAAGAAGAAGAAGGAGGAGGAGGAGGAGAAGGAGGAGGAGGAGGAGGAAACAGAGAGAGAGGGAAGGAAGGAAGGAAAGAGAGAAAGAGGGAGAGAGAGAAGGAAAGAAAGAAGGAAAGGAAAGAAAAAGAGAGGGAGGGAGGAAGGAAGGAAAGGAAAGGAAAGAAAGGAAGGAAGGAAGGGAAGAGAAGGAAGGAAGAGAAGGAAGGAAGGGAAGGAAGGAAGGAAAGGGGATAAATCAGATGTTGAGACTGGACAGGCTCTGGAAACTATTTGTATGAGTCAGCGTGGGTGGGACAGGAAGTAGCGACTATGGGAATCAGGATGCCCATTTTGGATATTGGGTACGTGGTGTTATTTTAGAAGGAAGAGTTTGATTTATATGTGTAGGGATGGATTCATTTATGGGGTTAACTATATCCTTTCTCCTTTCAAGTACAGATGTAAGGCTACATATCAAGACATATGCAATTCATCAGGGTGAAAGTAAGGACATGGCCAGGTATGGTGGCTCACGCCTGTAATCCCAGCACTTTGGGAGGCCAAGGCGGGTGGATCATGAGGTCAGGAGTTTGAGACCAGACTGACCAACATGGTGAAACCCCATCTCTACTAAAAATACAAAAATTAGCCTGGCATGGTGACGCACGCCTGTAATCCCAACTAACTCAGGAGGCTGAGGCAGGAGAATCGCTTGAACCCGGGAGGCAGAGGTTGCAGTGAGCCAAGATTGCGCCACTGCATTCCAGCCTCGGTGACACAGTGAGACGCCGTCTCAAAAAAAAAAAAAAAAAAGGTAAGGGCATGATGGAGGGATATAAGAGGAAGCCGGAAGTGGGATCACATCTAAAATACACATTATGGATCTCTGTGTTTGTGCCAGAGGTGGTCCTCTCATTTGGTTCAGAGTTTCTGTGTAGCCAAATAAAAAAGATGAATATGGCTAAACATGGTTCACAATATCCACATGATAAAAGCAAACCAGTGGCCAGAAGGAGTCTGCTGTTCCTGAAATAAGGCTTGAAAGACATTTCTCCCCAGGGGTCCTCCTCAAGGGGCCAGGGTAGTACAGCCGATGATGCCTGGAACATCAGCCCACAGTGAACACACAATGGCCGTGTACGCTCAGTGCAGACCAAAGAACTCACAGCGACATGCTGATCTGTGTGAGCTGTTTACAAGAGGCCTTTTAAAACGAGTGGGTTGAATGATACGATCACTGACTGCCAGTTTAATGCAAAAATCAAATCCAGAGTCTGAAAAGAAATGGGTTAACTTTATTTACAAGGAGTCCCCCATCGAATTTTTTTTTTTTTTTTCAAAACGGAACTTGTAGTAAGCAGCAGAAAAGACTCCAAGATTTTGCTCACATACCTGAAGGGCAGATGGTCTCTGCTGCCAGGTAAAACCCAAGGTGTACTCTAACTTTTGTGGAAGATTAGGAGGACTTGAGGAGGAGGAGAATGGAGGAAGCAGGAGGGCAAGAGAGGAGTTGGGTGGGACAGTTTTGCCTTGATGGTGTTTAAAGGTCTGTGTTCCCCCATTAGCCTGGGGGCTTCATGTTGGCAAAGCATATGTCTCCTCCCCATGTGCTCTGCCTGGAGGCAGAGCCTAGCATAGAGAAGATGCTGAGTCGCATTTGTCAGATGAGGGCATGAAAATAGTGGACCCAAAGGAGGACATTACAGCTGCATTTTCTTTCTTTCTTTATTTTTGAGACAGAGTTTTGCTCTTGTTGCCCAGGCTGGAGTGCAATGGCACAATCTCAGCTCACTGCAACCTCCGCCTCCCGTTTGCAAGTGATTCTCCTGCCTCAGCCTCCCGAGTAGCTGGGATTACAGGTGCCCACCACCACATCCAGCTAATTTTTGTATTTTTAGTAGAGACTGGGTTTCGCTATGTTGGATAGGCTGGTCTTGAACTCCTGACCTCAAGTGATCCACCCGCCTCGGCCTCCCAAAGTGCTGAGATTACAGGCGTGAGCCACTGCGCCTGACTTATTATTATTTTTTGAGATAGAGTTTTGCTCTTGTTGCCCAGGCTGGAGTGCAATGGCGCGATCTCAGCTCACTGCAACCTCCACCTCCCAGATTCAAGCGATTCTCCTGCCTCAGCCTCCTGAGTAGCTGGGATTACAGACACCCGCCAGCACGCTTGACTAATTTTTGTACTTTTAGTAGAGATGGGGTTTTGCCATGTTGGCCAGACTAGTCTCAAACTTCTGATATCAGGTGATCCGCCCGCCTCTGCCTCCCAAAGTGCTAGGATTACAGGCATGAGCCACTGTGCCCAGCCTACAGCTGCATTCTCAATGGCTGCCTGCCTTGCCCATTATGGACAAAGCAATTATGCCCTCTCTTTGACATAAGTTCATATCCTGATCTTTTGTGCTGTCACTGATCACTGCAAAACTACCCTGCCCAGGTGACAGGATGTTTGGTCCAGAGGGTCAGCTAATATGAGCTTGGGGCGTGAGTGCAGCTTCATGTCCCTGGGGCAGGAGCCTGGGTACACAGCCTTTGGGTCGTGAAGGCCCCTTGCTGTGCTTCTCCATGAGGAGCTGTGGGGGAAATGCCCCACAGAATGGGAGCTGGCTGGGCAGGGAGGTCTGGCAGATCCTGCTCCCGCTCCTGCTGCTGTGTGGCCTAGGCCTGGTGAACTGTGCATCCCTGCTGGGGCTGCAGGCGGAGATGGCAAATCCAGCCTCCCACTGGCTCTCGGTCTCCATGCTGGGCGCCTGCGTCCTGTGGTGCAGCAGCCTGCCAGTGGGTGGGGGTCTCATCCTCATCCTGTCCCGGAGACTGTGCATGGAGGTGATGCTGCCTGGCCAGTGGGCCTTGTGGCAGCAGCTGACTGTTGTGCGGATCTGGAACCTACAGCTGTTCATCACCCTGATCCATGGAGCCTGCCGCTGCATCTCACGACTCCTGCAACACCTGTGGTGGGAGGCCGGCCTAGCCGTGTTCTCCATGGCCCATTGGGCCTACTACAGCCTGGTGGGCTTCCGCCACGATAACAGCAAGGTGTTGGGGCTGCTGCTGCAGGCCGTGCTACAGCACATGGCCATGTCCCTGCTGGCCTGCTGCCTGGACAGGCTGTGGGTGGCCATGGGACGGGTGGCCCAGGCCATGCGGGGCTGTGGCCTTCAACCCCTGGAGAGGGCCAGGCTGTGCCGGGCAGCCTCCACAGACCTGGATGCAGTCACCACTATCCTCCCAGCGACCACCATCCCTTTCAGCCAGCACTACCCCGGACCTGACCTGGCCACCATGAGTAGGCTCTCACCAGCCTCCATGAGCCTGTGCATAGTGGTTGGGGTCAAGGATGCCAGCGAGGGAGAAGAAGGCTGTGGCTATGGGGCCACCAACATATCCCTTAGCACCAGGTTCTGGAGCAGTAGGACAAGCAAGGTGGCCTTGAAATCTTCATCCAAGCAGGCCCTCGCACAGCAGCTCAAGACGACCTGCCTCCTCATCATTCTTCTGTATATCTGTGCCATGTCTCTCTTCATGCAGAGCTTAAAATAAAGCGATTAACTGTGGGCCGGCCCCCGGTATGTTCCCTGCCTAGCTTTGTCAGGGGGAGATAGAATGGCAACAGATCTGTCCACTTAGGCCTTTACTGGGCTGGTGGGTGGTTCCCAGTATGCAAGACACATGCATACCAGGGGCTGGGCTGGGGGACCTAGTCTCAGCCCTGTCACTACTGTGTATCCTTGCGGAGGTTCCTTTACCCTTCTCAGCCTCAGTTCCCTTTCCTGCAAAATATAGATAATAGGACTCTGAGGAGAGGGGATCTATAAAAAGGTGTCGTTTATGAATTGTAGCATGCTCTTCCCCCTCTAATTACTCGAACAAATAGTGCACAAAACCTTCTTCCTTTTTTTTTTTTTTTTTTTTTTTGAGATGGAGTTTCACTTTTGTCGCCCAGGCTGGAGTGCAATGGCACGATCTCAGCTCACCACAACATCTGCCTCCTGGGTTCAAGCGATTCTCCTGCCTCAGCCTCCCAAGTAGCTGGAATTACAGGCATGCGCCACCACACCCAGCTAATTTTTGTATTTTTAGTAGTGACGGGGTTTCTCCATGTTGGTCAGGCTGGTCTCCACCTCTCGACCTCAGGTGATCTGCCCACCTCGGCCTCCCAAAGTGCTGGGATTACAGGCATGAGCCACCACACCCCACCACCTCTTTTCTATTAAAGGACATAAAAGAAGTCCTGAATAAATGGAGAGACATCACCAGTTCATGGATGGCCTGACATGTCTTTAAAATGTCAGTTGTGGCCAGGCGCGGTGGCTTACACCTGTAATCCCAGGACTTTGGGAGGCCAAGGTAGGTGGATCACCTGAGGTCAGGAGTTTGAGACCAGCCTGGCCAACAAGGCAAAACCCCATCTCTGCTAAAAATACAAAAATTAGCCAGGTGTGGTGCCACACGCCTATAATCCCAGCTACTCGGGAGGCTGAGGCAGGAGAATTGCTTGAGCCCGGGAGGTGGAGGTTGCAGTGAGCCCAGATTATGCCACTGCACTCCAGCCTGGCCAACAGAGTGAGACTCTGTCTCAAAAAAGTAAATAAATAGGCTAGGCGTGGTGGCTCACGCCTGTAATCCCAGAACTTTGGGAGCCAAGGCGGCAGATCACCTGAGGTCAGGAATTCGAGACCAGCCTGACCAACATGGTGAAACCCCATCTCTACTAAAAACACAAAAATTAGCCAGGCGTGGTGGCACACGCCTGTAATCCCAGCTACTCAGGTGGCTAAGGCAGGAGAATTGCTTGAACCCGGAGGTTCAGTGAGCTGAGATCGCACCACTGCACTCCAGCCTGGGCGACAGAGTGAGACTCTGTGTCAAAAATAAATAAATCAATAAATAAATAAAATAAAAATAAAATGTCAGTTGTGGCCAGGTGCGGTGGCTCACGCCTGTAATCCTACCGCTTTGGGAGCCTGAAGTGGGTGGATCACCTGAGGTCAGGAGTTCGAGATCAGCCTGGCCAACATGGTGAAACCCTGTCTTTATTAAAAATGCAAAAATTAGCTGGGTGTGGTGTTGGGCACCTGTAATCCCAGCTACTCGGGAGGCTAAGACAGGGGAATCGTTTGAACCCAGGAGGCAGAGGTTGCAGTGAACCGAGATAGTGCCACTGAACTCCAGCCTGGGCAACAAGAGTGAAACTCCATCTCAAAAATAAAATAATAAAATAAAATAAAATAGTCAGTCATCTCCATAGTAATCTTTAAAATCATTAGGATTTCAACCAGAATCCCAAGGGATTTGGGCAAGAGGTGGGGGGATGAGGTGACTCATACATTGATTCTAAAATGTATATGGAAGGCCAGGCATAGTGGCTCATGCCTGTAATCTCAACACTTTGGGAGGCTGAGGTGGGAGGATCACTTGAGCCCAGAAGTTTGAGACCAGCCTGGGGAACATAGCAAGACCTCATCTCTATTTTTTAAAAATTAGCTGGTCATGGTGCTACATACCTGTAGTCTCAGCTACTCAGGAGGCTGAGAAGAGAGGATCATTTGAGCCCAGGAGTTCAAGGCTGCAGTCAGCCAAGATGGCACCACTGCACTCTAGCCTAAGGCAGAGCAAGACCCTGTCTCAAAAAAAAAAAAAAAAAAAAAGATATGTCCACCTACAACCTGCAAATGGGGCTGGCTGAAATATGAGAATCGCTCAAACCTGGGAAGTGGAGGTTGCAGTGAGCTGAGATCGTGCCACTGCACTCCAGCCTAGGTGACAGAGCGAGACCGTTTTAAAACAAACAAACAAACAAACAAGAGTTCAGTGGAGGAAGGAACTGCAGATGGAGGAACATGCCGAGACCCAGCTCAATGTCCCTCTAGGCCCCTAGTACTGGTGGATTTTAATCAGTGGAATAAAGCGATTTAATGTGTGGTGTAAGAGCCCCCTGGCTGCCGGGTGGAGAACAGATTCAGGGTAGCTGGGATTCTCCATGCTGGCCAGCTTGGTCTCAAACTCCTGACCTCAAGTGATCCACCCGCCTCGGCCTCCCAAAGTGCTGGGATTACACGTGCCTGTAGTCCCAGCTACTTGGGAGGCTGAGGCAGGAGAATTGCTTGAACCCGGGAGACAGAGGTTGCAGTGAGCCAAGATTGCATCATTGCACTGCAGACTGGGGGACAGAGCCAGATTCCATCTCAAAAACAAAAGAAAAAAAAAGAAAACCACATTCATCACCATCAGAGCTCGTGGGTATCCAGGTGTATTGTCAACGAGCAATAATATTTTGAAAGGAATACAGATGTGCTGTCATCCAGGCTTTGGTGTTCCGCTTACAGAGCACAGGCAGAGTAGACGTAGCATAATTCTTAAGGGCCTTCAGATTTTCAGAATTATCAATGAGCAGTTGGCTTCAACTTAAACTCACCAGCTATACCAACTCCTGACAAGAGAGTTAGCCTGTCGTTTGAAACTTTGAAGCCAGGAATTGATTTCTCCTCTCTAGCTATGAAAGACTTCCTGGCATTTTCTTTTGATATAAAGCTGTTTCATCTACATTGAAACTCTACTGTTTAGTGTAGCCACCTTCATCAACGACCTTAACTAGACCTGGATAACTTGCTGTGGCTTCTCCATGAGCACCTGCTGCTTCACCTTGCACTTTTATGTTATGGAGACAGTTTCTTTCCTTAAACCTCATGAACCAACTTCTGCTAGCTTCTGCTTTTCTTCTGCAGCTTCCTCATCTCTCTCAGCCTTCATAGAATTAAAGAGAGCTAGGGTCTAGGGCCTTGCACTGGGTTAGTCTTTGTCTTTTTTTTTTTTTTTTTTTTTGAGACAGAGTCTCGCTCTGTCACCAAGGCTGGAGTGCAATGGCTCGCTACAACCTCTGCCTCCCGGGTTCAAACAATTCTCCTGCCTCAGCCTCCCGAGTAGCTGGGATTACCGGCGCCTACCACTACACCTGGCTAATTTTTTGTATTTTTAGTAGAGATGGGGTTTTGCCATGTTGGCCAGGCTGGTCTCAAACTCCTGACCTCAGGTGAGCCTCCCGCCTCGGCCTCCCAAAGTGCTGGGATTAGAGGTGTGAGCCACCACGCCTGGCCTAGTCTTTGGTTTAAGAGAATGTTGTGGCTGGTTTGATCTTCTATCCAGACCAAACTTTCTCCATATCAGCAATAAGTCTGTTTCACTTTCTTATCATTCATGTACTCATTGGAGTGGCACTTTTAATTTCCTTCAAAGGCTTTTCCTTTGCATTCACAACTTGGCTAACTGCATAGTGGAAGAGGCCTAGCTTTCAGCGTATCTCAGTTTTTGACATGCCTTCCTCATTAAGCCTAATCATTTCCAGCTTTTGATTTAAAGCAAGAGACATGTGACACTTCCTTTCACTTGAACACTAAGAGGCCATTGTAGGGTTATTAACTGGCCTAAATCCAGCCTGTCTCGGCTGTTGGCATGCCTTCCTCACTAAGCTTAATCATTGCTAGTTTTTGATTGAAACTGAGAGACAGGACTCTTCCTTTCACTTGAACACTTAGAGGCCATTGAGCAGTTATCAGCTGGCCTAATTTCAGTACTGTTGTATCTCAGAAAATAGGGCTGCCCTAGAGAGGGAAAGAGACAGAGAAATGGTGAGTCAATAGAAGAGTCAGAACACACACATTTATCAATTAAATTCACCATCTCGGGCCGGGGGCAGTGGCTCACGCCTGTAATCCCAGCACTTTCGGAGGCCGAGGTGGGGGGATCACAAGGTGAGGAGATTGAGACCATCCTGGCTAACATGGTGAAACCCCGTCTCTACTAAAAATACAAAAAAATTAGCCGGGCGTGGTGGTGGGCACCTGTAGTCCCAGCTACTCGGGAGGCTGAGGCAGGAGAATGGCATGAACCCGGGGGGCAGAGCTTGCAGTGAGCCAAGATCGTGCCACTGCACTCCAGCCTGGGTGACAGAGCGAGACTCTGTCTCAAAAAAAAAAAAAAAAAGATGGCCTGAGACTCCTTCCACGTATTTACCTTTTAGAATTCTGATGGGCCATGTTTCTTTCTCTTCCTTTTTTTTTTTTTTTTGAGACAGAGTCTTGCTCCATCTCCCAAGTTGTAGTACAGTGGCATGATCTCAGCTCACTGAAACCTCCGCCTCTCCCCAGTTCAAGCGATTCTCCAGCCTCAGCCTCCTGAATAGCTGGGATTACAGGCGCACACCACCACACCCAGCTAATTTTTGTAATTTTTTAGGAGAGAAGGGGTTTCGCCATGTTGGCCAGGCTGGTCTTGAACTCCTGACCTCAGGTGATCTGCCCTCCTCGACCTCCCAAAGTGATGAGATTACAGGCATGAGCCGCTGCACCCAGCCCCATGCTTCTAATCCAACCAGAACCTCCTGCTATGTTGTTGCTATCATCTGAATGTTTGTGTTCCCCAAAATTCGTATATTGAAACCTAATCACCAGTGTGATGGTGTTGTGGTAAACTGAGGAACGGAGAGACTGATATGAGAGTACAGGAGGATTTTTTTTTTTTTTTGAGACGGAGTCTCACTCTGTCACTAGGCTGGAGTGCAGTGGCGCGATCTTGGCTCACTGCAACCTCTGCCTCCCGGGTTCAAGCAATTCTCCTGCCTCAGCCTCCCGAGTAGCTGGGACTACAGGTGAGCGCCACCACACCCGGCTAATTTTTTGTATTTTTAGTAGAGACGGGGTTTCACCGTGTTAGCCAGGGTGGTCTTGATCTGAGTACAGGAGGATTGTTTATTTCAGGTACGCACCAGCTCAGTGGACTCACATCCAAAAAGCTGAGCTTAGAACAAAGACAGAGCGGGGTTTTTATAAGCTGGCTTACAAAAGTAAAACAAAAGCAGCTAATCATATGATAGGTCACATAATCTATAGCATAGCATAATTTATGGCCTTACATAGCCGATGGCTTTGTAGCTGCATTGAAAGAAAAAAAAAGAACTGGCTAAATACAGACATTTGTAAAACATAATCATGCTTAAGAAACCAGAGAAAGGAGTAACAGTAAAATAATTTGTCTTTCTCTCTTTCTTTTCCTTCAACTTTGCTCTGGAGGGGAGGTGTCTGGAGCCCACTCCTTTGGCCTTGGCTTCTCAAACAGTGTTATCATATAACTGTCTTTGAAGTGAGCTTGCTGTACTTTCCTTTGCTAGACAGAGGAAAACTTGTTATTTTCCTTTTAACCCTTGCCTTGCCTGTTACTTTTCTTAGAGTGAATGAATGCATATTTATTTTTAAATTTCTGCCTCAGTGGTATTGTTACGGGAAAGGGGTCCAGATCCAGGCCCCAAGAGAGGGTTCTTGGATCTTGCGCAAGAAAGAATTCAGGGTGAGTCCATAGAGTAAGGTGAAAGCAAGTTTATTAAGAAAGTAGAGGAATGGGCCGGGCGCGGAGGCTGACGCCTGTAATCCCAGCACTTTGGGAGGCCGAGGTGGGCGGATTACGAGGTCAGGAGATCGAGACCATCCCGGCTAACTCGGTGAAACCCCATCTCTACTAAAAATATGAAAAATTAGCCAGGAGTGGTGGCGGGCGCCTGTAGTCCCAGCTACTCAGGAGGCTGAGGCAGGAGAATGGCCAGAACCCGGGAGGCAGAGCTTGCAGTGAGCCGAGATCACACCACTGCACTCCAGCCTGGGCGACCAAGCGAGACTCCTTCTCAAAAAAAAAAAAAAAAAAAGAAACAAAGAAAGTAGAGGAATAACAGAATAGCTACACCATAGACAGAGTAGGGCTGCTGATTGCCCATTTTTATGGTTATTTCTTAATTATATGCTAAACAAGGGGTAGATTATTCATGCCTCCCCTTTTTAAATATTTTTTTATTTTTTACTTTTTATTTATTTATTTAAGATGGAGTTTTGCTCTTTCACCCAGGCTGGAGTGAAATGGCACAATCTCGGCTCACTGCAACCTCCACCCTCCGGGTTCAAGCGATTCTCCTGCCTCAGCCTCCCGAGTAGCTGGCATCATAGGCACCGGCCGCCATGCCTGGCTAATTTTTGTATTTTTATTTATTTGTTCTTTTTGAGACAGAGTTTCGCTCTTGTTCCCCAGGCTGGAGTGCAGTGGCGCAATCTCAGCTCACCGCAACCTCCGCCTCCGGGGTTCACGCCATTCTCCTGCCTCAGCCTCCCGAGTAGCTGGGACTACAGGTGCACGCCACCACGCCTGGCTAATTTTTTTGTGTTTTTAGTAGAGACGGGGTTTCACTGTGTTAGCCAGGATGTTCTTGATATCCTGACCTCGTGATCCGCCTGCGTCAGCCTCCCAAAGTGCTGGGATTACAAGCGTGAGCCACCGCGCCTGGCCAAATTTATTTATTTATTTATTTATTTATTTATTTATTTTTGTGTTGTTTTTTGAGATAGAGTCTCACCCTGGAGTGCAGTGGCGTGAGGTCAGCTCACTGCAACTTCTGCCTCCCAGGTTCAAGCAATTCTCCTGCCTCAGCCTCCCACGTAGCTGGGATTACAGGTGCACACCACCATGCCAGGCTAATTTTTGTATTTTTAGTAGAGACAGACTTTCACCATGTTGGCCAGGCTGGTCTTGAACTCCTGAAATCAGCTGATCTACCCACCTCTGCCTCCCAAAGTGCTGGGATTATAGGCATGAGCCACTGGGCCCAGCCAACAAATTTAACATAACTGAAAATACATAAATAATGTTTTCCTACCAAATGTTAAAGCACCAGTTCTCAGAGTGTGGGTTACAGACTCCTAGGGTTCCTGAGATACTTTCAAGCGAACTGCAAAGTCAAAATTATCTTCACAATAATACCAAGATATTATTTGTCTTTTTCCCTGTGTTGACATTTAAACTAATGATGCAAAATAATTGTAGGTAAAATTTCTGGCTCCATAGTATGACAAGGCAGTGGCACAAACTACATATGTGGTCATTATATGCTTCACCTCCCTGCTCTAAAAGTAAAACAAACAAACAAAAAAAAACAGTTTTACTTAAGAATGTCCTTGAGGCCAGGCGCAGTGGGTCACACCTGTAATCTGTAATCCCAATCCATTGGGAGGCCAAGGCAGAAGGCTCACTTAAGGGCAGGATAGCAGGCTGGTCAACATAGTGAGACTCTGCCTCTACAAAAATATTAAGAAATAAAAATTTAAAAATTAACCAGGCACAGTGGCACGTGCCTGTGGTCCCAGCTACTCAGGTGGCTGAGGCGAGAGGATCGATTGAGCCCAGGAGGTTGAGGCTGCAGTGAGCTGTGATAGCACCACTGCACTCCAGCCTGGGTGACAGAACGAGACCTGACTCTAAGAACAAAAAGAAAAAAAAAGTTACAGTGGAGAAAATTTTAAAACCACAGTTTGGCTATCAGTTGTTCTTTCAAATAAAAATGATGTTACATTTGGCTGAGCGCAGTGGCTCACACCTATAATCCCAGATACTGTGCCTGTGGTCCCAGATACTTGGGAGGCTGAGGCAGGAGGATCACTTGAGCCCAGGAAGGTCGTGGCTACAGTGAGCTGTGATTGTGCCACTGCACTCCAGCCTGGGCAACAGAGCGAGACTCCGTCTCAAAAAAAAAAAAAAAGCCTGGCATGGTGGCATGTACCTGTAATCCCAGCTACCGAGGAAGCTGAGGCAGGAGAATCACTTGAACCTGGGAGGTGGAGGTTGCAGTGAGCCGAGATTGTGCCACTGCACTCTAGTCTGGGAGACAGAGTAAGATCCATCTCAAAAAAAAGACCCATTCCCAAGGTTGAGATTTAAGTAATAATTTTTATTGTTATATCAAGGACATCACCTCCATTTAATTTTTAATTTTTCTTTTTTATTTTTTTTAACACACAGAGCCTTGCTTTGTTGCCCAGGCTGGAGTGCAGTGGTGCAAACACAGCTGACAGCAGCCTCAAACCCTGGGCTCAAGCAATCCTTCCACCTCAGCTTCCCAAGAAGCTGGGACTACAGGCGTGTGACACCATGCCCAGCTAATTTTTGTTTTTACTTTTAAAAATTTTTTGTAGAAATGGGAGTCTCACTATATTGCTTAGGCTGGTCTCAAATTCTTGGGCTTAAGCAATCCTCCTGCCTTGGCCTCCCAAAGTTGTAGGATTATAGGTGTGACCACTGCAGCCAGCCTTAATTTCTAATATGGTAAGTATTAATAGCTCTTTGGGGATGCTCAATAATTTTCTTCTTCTTTTTTTTTTTTTGAGATGGGGTCTAGCACTGTCACCCAGACTGGAGTGCAATGGCGTGATTTCAGTTCACTGCAACCTCTGCCTCCTGGGTTCAAGAGATTCTCGTGCCTCAGCCTCCTGAGTAGGTGGGACTACAGGCACTCCCCACCACATCCGGCTAATTTTTTGTATTTTTAGTAGAGATAGGGTTTCACTACGTTGGCCAGGCTGGTCTCGAACTCCTGACCTAGTGATCCGACTGCCTCAGCCTCCCAAAGTGCTGGGATTACAGGTGTGAGCCACCGCACTCGGCAATAATTTTTTAAGGTATAAAAATGTCCAGAGACCAAAAAGGTCAAGAACCACTGCTTTAAATACATAAATGATATCAAACTATTTATATTATTTCAAAATTACTTTTTAAAAAATTCAACACAGAGCATAAGCTCCATGAAGCAGAGGTTTTTCTTTTTGTTTTATTCATTACGGAAACTAAGTCCCTAGAACAATGCCTGGAACATAGTGGGTGTTCAATAAATAGTGATTGAATGAATAAAGAATTATATTTTGAGTTTTACCCATTCTGATACGTGGACCTCAAACTCATTCTGCTGTTCAGTATTCTATTATTCCTGAAGATGAAAATATCACAATAACAATTCTATTAATGAACATTTGTTCATAATTTTTCATGGACATTTTTATACACAGGTAAGAGTTTCTCCAGGGTATATACCTAAGAATAAAACTGTAGTAAATAAATCTTCTGGCCAGGCACGGTGGCTCATGCCTGTAATCCCAGCACTTTGGGAGGCCAAGGCGAGTGGATCACAAGGTCAGGGGATCAAGACCATCCTGGCCAACATGGTGAAACCCTGTCTCTACTAAAAATACAAAAATTAGCCAGGTGTGGGGGCGTGCGCCTGTAGTCCCAGCTACTCAGGAGGCTAAGGCAGGAGAATCGTTTGAACCCAGGAAGTGGAGGTTGCAGTGAGCCAAGATCGCACCACTGCACTCCAGCCTGGGTGACAGAGCAAGACTCCATCTCACAAACCAAAAAAAAAGAAAAAAAACCACTAGTCTTCATGTTGTTCTTTTCCACCAGCAGAGTTTGAAAGTTTCTCTTGCTCTACAGCCTCAGAATCTAGCATTTTCACCCATATGGTGGGTATAAAATGGTATCTCATGATGGTTTTATTTTTTATTTGCCTGGCTACTAATAAGATTGAACACTTTGTCATGTGTTTACTGGCCATTCTTAGGCCCTCAGTTCTGAAATGCCTGTTCATTGGCCAGGCACGGTGGCTCATGCCTGTAATCCCAGCACTTCGGGAGGCCAAGGCAGGCGGATTACTTGACGACCGGAGTTTGAGACCAGCCTGACCAATATGGTGAAACCCTGTCTCTACTAAAAAAAAAAAAAAAAAAAAAAAAATACAAAAATTAGCCAGATGTGGTGGCGGGCGCTTGTAGTCCCAGCTAGTCAGGAGGCTGAGACAGGAGAATTGCCTGAACCCGGAGGCAGAGGTTGCAGTGAGCCGAGATCGTGCCACTGCACTCCAGCCTGGGTGACAGAGCGAGAGCCTGTCTTAAAAACAGCAACAACGAAAAGATTTGCACTCAATTTTATGTCTTCTCTATTC
Source organism: Pan troglodytes (assembly GCF_028858775.2). NCBI lineage: Eukaryota > Metazoa > Chordata > Mammalia > Primates > Hominidae > Pan > Pan troglodytes. The sequence continues at coordinate 41,336,733 of NC_086016.1, forward strand.
TCTATCACATGACCCTTCCTTATCCCCAAATCATAAAAATATTCTATTATTCCCCCTCCTTCTCTCTCTTCTTTCCTTTCTCTCTTTCTTTGTTCACAGTAACGTATCTCAAGGCATTACATCATTCTGATTACCCAGCTCATTCTTCAGCTCTACCCATCTTACTGTTTTCTCCTCCTATTGCATTCTTTATTTCAATGTTTATATTTTCCATTCTTAATATTTCTACTTGATTCTCTTTTATTATTTCATGTTCATTTATTTATTTGTTTAGAGACAGAGTCTTGCTCTGTTGCCCAGGCTGGAGTGCAATGGAGTGGTCTCAGCTCACTGCAACCTCCATCTCCTGGGTTCAAGCAATTCTCCTGCCTGAGTAGCTGGGACTCCTCCTGAGTAGCTGGGACTGCAGGTGCCCGCCACCATGCCCAGCTAATTTTTTTTCTTTTCTTTTTTTGTTTTTTTGAGACAAAGCCTCACTCTGTTGCCCAGGCTGGAGTGCAGTGGCACGAACTCGGCTCACTGCAACCTCCGCCTCCCGGGTTCAAGTGATTCTCCTGCCTCAGCCTCCCAAGTAGCTGGGATTACGGGTGCGTGCCACCACACCCGGCTACTTTTTTGTATTTTTAGTAGTGACGGGGTTTCACCATGTTGGCCAAGCTGGTCTTGAACTCCTGACCTCAGGTAATCTGCCTGCCTCGGCCTCCCAGAGTGCTGGGATTATGGGCATGAGCCACTGCGCCTGGCCTTCTCTATTTTTTAAAAAAGGAATGTTTTTAATGTTTCCATTGAGCATATTCATTCTGCAGGAATTTTGTAGATAATCTTTATTAAGCTGAGGATTTTTTTTAGCATAGTAAGAGCTTTGATATTGAGTGTACTGATTTTACTACGTACTTTTACTGCATTTACTAAGATCATCATATAGTTTTTCCCTTCTAATCTATTCATATGATAAATTATATTTATAGATTTCCTAATAATGAACCCAACTGCATTTCTAGGATAAACCCAATTTGTTTATAATGTATTATATTTTTATACATTCCAGGACTAAGTTTGTTAATATTTCCTCAGCATGGTTTGCACTGACATTCATGAGGGAGATTGGTCTGAACTTTTTCTTAAACTGGGATAAAACTAGGAAAATATTCCCTCTTTTCTTTTTTTTTTTGAAACAGGGTTCTCACTTTGTTGTTTAGGCTGGTTTCAAACTCCTGGGCTCAACTGATCCTCCCGCCTTGGCCTCCCAAAGTGCTGGGATTACAGGCATCCACCATGCCATGCCGAGGCTATTAAAATTTCAAGGTACTAGGGAGCAACAGTTGTTAGGGAAGCTGTGCCTTCAGGGCTCATTCATTTCTCTGGGTTCATGCCTTCCTTCCTTTTTGTGCTTTTTGTTGTCCATTCATTTTTCTCCCCTAGCATTTAAAGTTTTCAGCTATCTAGACTTCCATATGGCTAGTCTTGTTCTTTTTTTTTTTCTTCATAAAGATTCTTTCTTTGAGGATTCCAAACATTTATTTTAGTCTTTTATCTTTCTATAAATTCATCTCATCTGCAGTTACTTCATTTTCTTTTTCTTTTTTCTTTTTTTCTGAGGCGGAGTTTTACTGTCACCCAGGTTGGAGTCCAGTGGCGCAGTCTTGGCTCACTGCAACCTCCGCCTCCTGGGTTCAAGTGATTCTCCTGCCTCGGGCTTCCAGTTGCTGGGACTACAGGTGCCTGCCACCACGCCCGGCTAATTTTTGTATTTTTAGTAGAGATGGGGTTTCATCATGTTGGCCAGGCTGCTCTCAAACTCCTGACCCCAGGTGATCCGCCCACCTCAGCCTCCCAAAGTGCTGGGATTACAGGCATGAGCCACCACGCCAGGCCTGCAGTTACTTCGTTTTCTGCTTGTTGTGATTGGTGAATTTGCTGCCTCTCAATTTCAACAAGGCTTCTGAAGTTTGGGTTGCAGCCGCATTTGCAATGGGAGGGTTTTGTTTTTCTTTATCCTTTCCCTTCCCTGTGTGCTCACCCTCCCTCTCCAGCAGAGCTACTCCTGCTTCCACCAGGCTTCCAGAAACCTGCGAGGCTCACTGCAACCTCCGCCTCCCAGGTTCAAGTGGTTCTCTTGCCTCAGCCTCCCAAGTAGCTAGGACTACAGGTGCACACCACTACACCCAGCTAATTTTTGTATTTTTAGTAGAGATGGGGTTTCACCATATTGGCTAGGCTGGTCTTGAACTCCTGACCTCAGGTGATCTGCCCACCTCGGCTTCCCAAAGTGTTGGGATTACAGGCATGAGCCATCATGCCCAGCCCCGCTGGTCAATTTTTAAGATATCTTTATGCTGAGTGTGGTGGCTTACTCCTCTAATCCCAGCACTTTGGGAGGCTGAAGAGGGCGAATTCCTTGAGCTCAGGAATTCAAGACCAGCCTAGGCAACATGGCAAGACCCCATCTCTACAAAAAAGAAAAAGAAAAAAATTAGCTGGGTGTAGTGGCACACACCTGTAGTCCCAGCTACTTGGGAGACAGAGGTGGGAGGATCCCTAGAGCCCAGAAGGTTGGGGCTCCATTGAGCCGTGATCGCACCACTGCACTCCAGTCTGGGTGACATCGAGATCTGGTCTCAAAAAAAAGAAAAGAAAAAGATGATAATCATGCTGCGGCTCATGCACTGAAATACGGTGAATGCATCTCCCTTCTGTTCAGGCAACTCCAGCTTCACATACAGAAAACAGAACTAGCACCTTGGCTGCCAAACCAGCCTCAAGAGGGCAGGAGAGAGGGAGCAAACGCCCATTGCACTTCAGCTGGGGCTAGGAATTCGAACTACCGGGCATGGTGCAGGCAGCTCTGTGTTTGCAAAAGCTTGTCCTGCAAAGACCAGCCTGACTTTCTCGTTTGGCCTCAACGCTAACACAGAACACATAAATCCAGATGGTAGAGGAGGATGTTTCTACAATTTGCAATGACGTAAAGTATATTTATATACTTTGCAGCGGTATAAAGTAGAGGTTCATGGGTGAGCCTGAGAACCTACCCACCATTCATAGCTTTGTGTTTTTAAGAAAATGCCTACATACCTTGTTATACTGTTAATTAAAAAATTATTCAATGATATGGCTTAAAGCATGATGAGAAAGACTGCGCAAGACCATCGTTACAGACACAGGAGCCACTGCAATGAAGTCTTGCAATGGGAGCGAGAGATTGGGCTTAACTCCAAACATGGCCAAGTGTGGGGGCCAATGGATGGAAAATTACTAAGAGGAAGCATCCGTGATAAGGCGGATTCTGGCTAAACTGACCTAACGGGATTCTTGCTGAAGACAAGCCCCGGTAATCAGACATCACCAGGAGTGGAGGATGAGAAACCTGATCAGATATAGAGGTGATCCCATGTGGGGGATGAGGGGTTCTTGCTAAACTGACTTAGGAGGGTTCTTTGCTAAAACTGGATTTTACGAGGAAGTGCGTAGGGGGGCTTAATAGAAGATCCAGAAGCCTCACTAAAGTTTGGCAATGCAAAGAATCTTTGTCAGTACATACCCACCTTGAAAACCAATCTTTCTCAGTACATAACCACCTTGAAAACCAACTATGATGGTGCAGCTAATAACATTTACTGATCCCATTCTTTGTATCAGGCACCATTCTAAGCATCTCTTAGGCATTCTCTCAGTTAATCTCGACAATAATCCTCCAAGGTAGGTACTATGCTTATTTCTGTTTTCCAGATGAGGGAATAGGCTCAGAAAAGTGAAGCCATTTGTCCAAGGTTACACAGTGAGTCAGGATAAGGGAAGCCAAGGCTTCTATCCATCCCCCCAAAATATTTGAATCTGAAATTCAGGATGCTAAACACCATGCTTTCTGAGATTTAATGTATTAGTATGATCAAATCTTAGGGGCAGAGGGTTAGGGACACTCCAGTTATTCAGCCATATACCCCTATGACTAAGACAAAGCCTAATGTAGGGTGGACTTCAAATGAAGGTTTATTGAATTAATAAATGAAGGAAGCTGGGCGTGGTGGCTCACACCTGTAATCCCAGCACATTGGGAAGCCAAGGCAGGTGGATCATGAGGTCAGGAGCTCGAGACCAGTCTGGCCAAAATAGTGAAACCCTGTCTCTACTAAAAATGCAAAAAATTAGCCAGGTGTGGTGGTGTGCGCCTGTAATCCCAACTACTCGGCAGGCTGAGGCAGGAGAATCGTGTGAACCTGCGAGGCAGAGGTTGCGGTGAGCTGAGATTGTGCCATTGCACTCCAGCCTGGGCAACAGTGTGAGACTCCATCTCAAAAAATTAATAAATAAATAAATGGAGGAATATTGTCACTGAAAGACCAGCCTGAGCAACATAGCGAGACTTCATCTCTACAAAGAAAAAAAAAATTAAGTAAGCTCAGTGGCATGAGGGCACAAGTCTGTAGTCCCAGCTACTGGGGAAGCTGAGGCAGGAAGATGGCTTGAGCCCAGGAGTTCAAGGCTTCAGTGAGCTATGATTGCGTCACTGCACTCCAGCCTGGACAACAGAGCAAGACCCTGTCTCCAAAAAACAAAAGGTGTAACTTAATGCAGTGAAAATCACCTCTTGTATGGATAGTTCTGCAAGGTTTTTTTGTTTGTTTGTTTGTTTGGAGACAGAATCTCACTCAGTCACCCAGGCTGGAGTGCAGTGGCGCGATTTCGGCTCACTACAACCTCTGCCTCCCGGTCAGTTCAGGCGATTCTTGTGCCTCAGCCTCCTGAGTAGCTGGAATTATAGGCACACACTACCATGCCTGGCTAATTTTTGTATTTTTGGTAGAGATAGGGTTTCACCATGTTGGTGAGGCTAGTCTCCAACTCCTGGCCTCAAGTGATTTACCTGCCTTGGCCTCCCAAAGTGCTGGGATTACAGGCGTGAGCCACTGCACCTGGCCTGTTCTGCAAGTTTTGATAAACAATTTTGTTTTTGAGACGGAGTCTTGCTCTGTTGCCAGGCTGGAGTGCAGTGGCGTGATCTCAGCTCACTGCAACCTCTGCCTCCCGGGTTCAAGTGATTCCCCTGTCTCAGCCTCCCGAGTAGCTGGGACTACAGGCGTATGCCACCACGCCCAGCTAATTTTTTTTTTTTTTTTTTGAGACGGAGTCTCACTCTTTCACCTGGGCTGGAATGCAGTGGCTCGATCTTGGCTGACTGCAACCTCCGCCTCCCAGGTTCAAGCAATTCTCCTGCCTCAGCCTCCCGAGTAGCTGGGATTACAGGCCAGGCTGGTCTTGAACTCCTGACCTTGTGATTCGCCTGCCTCAGCCTCCCAAAGTGCTGGGATTACAGGCTTAAGCCACCATGCCCGGCCACTAATTTTTTGTATTTTAGTAGAGACGGGGTTTCACCATGTTGGCCAGGATGGTCTCAATCTCCTGACCTTGTGATCCGCTCACCTTGGCCTCCCAAAGTGCTGGGATTACAGTCATGAGCCACAGCGCCCAGCTGACAAACATTTTTTAATTTTATTAATAAAACATGTTTTATTAATAAAATAAATTAACAATTGTATTAATTATGTAACCATTCCCATAAACAAGATATGGAATGATTCTATCATGCCTCCAGATTTCCCCGTGCCTCTTAGTAGTAACTCTCTGCCCACCAATCCCCTGGCAACCACTGATCTTTTTTTTGTCCTTAACAGTTTTGCCTTTGCAAAAATGTCACATAAAGGGAATCCTGCAGTCTCTAGACATTTGAGTCTGGCATCTTTCACTTTGCATAATACATTTGAGGGTCACCCATATTGTTGAGTGTATCCACTGTTCATTGCTTTTTATTCCTGAGTCGTGTTTATTCCTGAGTAGTGCACAGTTTATACCCTCCCAACTTGAGGAGCATTTAGGTTGTTTCCAGGTTTGGGTTATTACGAATAAAACTGCTCCAAATATTTCTGTTCAGGGTTGGGCTCGGTGGCTCATGCCTGTAATCCCAACACTTGGGGAGGCCGAGGCAGGCGGATCACCTGAGGTCAGGAGTTCAAGACCAGCCTGGCCAACATGGTGAAACCCCGTCTCTACTAAAAATACAAAAATTAGCCCGGCATGGCAGTGGGCACCTGTAATCCCAGTTACTCATGAGACTGAGGCAGGAGAATCACTTGAACCCAGGAGGCGGAGGTTGCAGTGAGCCAAGATTGCACGACTGCACTCCAGCCTGGGTGACAGAGCAAGACTCCGTCTCAAAAATAAATAAATAAATAAATAAAAGAAATAAAACTTCTGTACAGGTTTTTCTGTGAGTAAACTTTTCACTTTTTTTTTTTTTTTTTTTTGACACTGTCGCCCAGGCTGGAGTGCAGTGGTGCCATCTCGGCTCACCGCAACCTCCACCTTCTGGGCTCAAGTGATTCTCCTGCCTCAGCCTCCCGAGTAGCTGGGATTACAGGCACCCACCACCACGCCCGGCTAATTTTTTTTGTATTTTTAGTAGAGACTGGGTTTCTCCATGTTGGCCAGTCTGTTCTTGAACTCCTGACCTCAAGCAATCCACCGCCTCAGCCTCCCAAAGTGCTGGGATTACAGACGTAAACCACCGTGCCCAGCCTAGCCATATTAATAGATGTGTAGAAGTATCTCATTCTAATTTTAATTTGTACTTCTCTCTCTCTCTTTTTTTTTTTTTTTCTTTTAACAGTCTCACTTGGTTGCCCAGGCTGAAGTGCATTGGTGCAATCCTGGCTCACTGCAGCCTTGAATTCCTGGGCTCAAGCAATCCTCCAGCCTCAGCTTCCCAAGCAGCTGGGGTCACAGGTACACACCACATCACACCTAGCTTGTATTTCTGACTAATGATGTTGGGCATCTTTTCTTTTCTTTTCTTTCTTTCTTTTTCTTTTTTTTTTTTTTTTTTTTTTTTTGAGACAGAGTCTCGTTCTGTCGCCCAGGCTGGAGTGCAGTGGCGCGATCTCGGCTCACTGCAAGCTCCGCCTCCCGGGTTCACGCCATTCTCCTGCCTCAGCCTCCCGAGTAGCTGGGACTACAGCCACTACACCCGGCTAATTTTTTTTTTTTTTTTTTTTTTTTTTGTATTTTTAGTAGAGATGGGGTTTCACCGTGTTAGCCAGGATGGTCTCAATCTCCTGACCTTATGATCTGCCCGTCTCGGCCTCCCAAAGTGCTGGGATTATAGGCGTGAGCCACCGCGGATGCCGGGCATCTTTTTATGTGCTGAGTTGCCGTGTGTATATCTTCTTTGGTGAGGTGTATAACTATTCAAATCTTTTGCCCATTTTTTAAAAAGTGGGTCCTCTTATTATTATTGAGTTCGAACGTTCTTTATTTGGGATGCAAGTTCTTTAGATCTATGCTTTGCAAATATTTTCTCCCAGACTATCGTTTGTCTTTTCATACATTCTTTTAACAATGTCTTTTAAGAACAGAAGTTCTTAATTTTGATAAAGTCCAGTTTATCAATTGTTTCTTTCATGAATCATGTTCTTCATGATTTTTTTTTTTTTTTTTTTTTTTTTTTTTTTTTTGAGACGGAGTCTCGCTCTGTCGCCAGGCTGGAGTGCTGTGGCGCGATCTCGGCTCACTGCAACCTCCACCTCCTGGGTTCAAGTGATTCTCCTGCCTCAGCCTCCCAAGTAGCTGGGACTACAGGAGCTCGCCACCACGCCCGGCTAATTTTTGTATTTTTAGTAGAGACCGGGTTCACCATGTTGGCCAGGATGGTCTCAATCACTTGACCTTGTGATCCATCCGCCTTGGCCTCTCAAGGTTCTGGGATTACAGGCGTGAACCACTGCGCCCGGCCTTCTCTTGTGCTTTCTTCTAAAAGTTTTATATAGTCATAGTAGACACCTTATAAGTGTGCTGGATTAAATGTGAAAATGTATGTAAAGCCCTTAGCACAAGGCCTGGTAGAGACTAAACAATCAGCTGAGCCTAAGATGGACATTGACTATGTAATTTTTATAAGGAGCACCCTCAGGCCCAGCACACATTTCCTCCACACAGATGTTGTGTCCTGTCATCACAGAATGGCAGGATACCAGAGAAGCAAAAGCCTCCACCCATATCCTCATCCAACCTGCTCCTGGAACCAGTGAAGGTGACTGCAGACATAGAGAGGCCATAGAGCTACAGGGCAGCAGGAGAGCCAGCCCTGGAAGGTGGCCCTTCCCCTGCAGGGAGCACTCCTCCATCTAGCCTCCGTTTCCATGAAACCTGGAGGTCTAGCCCAAGCTGTGATGGGGTGATGGGGACTAGGCTCTGTTTACTGAGCACCTACTGTATGCTAGGCCCTTGGGTAAGGCATTGAATAAGTTAGACAACACCTGGGCCTCGGGAGCTCACAGACTAGCAGCAGAAGAGGCCATGAACAAATGATTGCGTAATTAATTGCTAGATTCAGGAAAGGGGCAACGTTCTGGGGTAGGAGGGGATGGGGAAGAGGAAGTCTTAGCCGCCGCCTCTGTGCCAGGCCCCTCCAGGCTGGGGGTGGGAGGGTGCGCGGGCACAGGGACACACATGACGTCATCGTAAGAGGCAGGGGAAGGGTGGTCCTGGGAGGTGGGGGCTGCTCTGGAGGGCTGTAAGAGAGGGTCATTCACTTGTGGTTCATTCATTCATTTGAGAAATATTCATGCGGCGCCTACTGCGTACCAAGCACCCTCTAAGAAGGACGAACACAGCTCCTGCCCTCTCATTATATTTGGGGCCGACAAAGTGGCAGGAAACAGCCAAACAAATCAAGCATGAAGATGGTTTCAGCAGAGCCGACGGCTCAGAGGGGCTGCGACCGGGGCAGGGGACCGGGGATGCGGGGCAGGGACACGGCCCACACTTGCTGTGCACGCACCGCCCTCCCCCAAACACTTTGCAAAGAGGTCACCGCACTGGCTGCGAGCGCGCCCTGAGCCCCGGGCCGCAGCACGCGCGCCCCCGCGCCCGAGGTCGCGCGCTGCCCAGCCCCCCGCCCGCGCCCCGCGAGCTGCGCCCGCCGCGCACGACGCCCCCTCGCGGGAGCCCTGGGCCGCCGGCCGCGCGCGCAGGGGAGGGGGCGGGGGCGCCGCGCACGCGCACGGGCCGGCGGCGCGCGCCGAGCGGGGGGCACCGCGCGGGTGCAGCCACGATGGAAGGGGGTGCGTACGGAGCGGGCAAAGCCGGGGGCGCCTTCGACCCCTACACCCTGGTCCGGCAGCCGCACACCATCCTGCGCGTCGTGTCTTGGGTAAGGACGGACTGGCCGGCGGCTCTGCCAGGCCGGGGTGGTGGGGGTGTGAGCAAAGGCGGCGCGCCCGGACCGACCCCGACCCCAACGGGCCCCCGGCGGCGGCGCGGCGGCGGGCGAGGAGCTGTCCTGCCTGCGGGGCCCGCTGCCGCCGCTCCTCCTTCCCGGGCCCGGGGCGGGCGGGATCCCTGGTGCTCGCGGGAGACGCCGCTCCGGCTCCCGGAGCCCTGGTTTCCTGGGGCCCCCGGTTCGTGCGCCCCCCTCCCGCCCCGATTGCTGTGACCTCCAGGCCGCGGCTATGCAGCGAAAGGCTGGGATTGTGCGCGGCCGCCAGGGCGGACTGGGGACCGTGGGGACGGAGCCAGGGTTTAAGGTGGCCTTTTTTGGGGGGTGGATCAGGGCGTGGACCATCTCGGTGGGGTGCACGCCGCGCCTGCGATGGACGTTGGAGGAGGAGAGGGCCGGGAACCGGGTTCGTATTGCCTAGCCCGGCCCGTGTGGAGCGATGAGTCGGGAACTGAGTACCTCTCTTCCACCCGGGAACTGCCTCTCCTTCTCTGCGTGACCTTGGGCTGGGATCCACCCAGGAAATGTTCTCGAGAAATGAGGACTTGAATTCCGAGATGGGGAGTGTCATCTCCTCTCTCATGCCTCAGTTTCCCAATTTATAGACAAGGTGGGAGGAGCCTTCTTGAGGCCCCCTTGGGCTCTGACATTTCATGAACCGGTAACACCCCTCCCACTCAGCATGCACCTGGATGCCCAAGGCAGGTGTCTGGGAGAAAGGTCTGCTCCCACAGTGAAGCGGCCAGGGTGGCCTCCAGCCTAGCTGGGGGGCAGGGTCCTCAGTGCAGAGGGCTGAGTGGGGCTCTTGTTCAGACGGGTGGTCAGGGAGAGGATGGGTCAGAGACAGTGAGCACAGAGGGAGGGGTTCAGGTGCCTTGAGTGGCACCTCATGGAAAGAAGCCCTGCTGGGGTCTGGAGAGGGGGTTTCTGGGGCTCCCTGGGGTTGGCTGGCTGTGTCCTAGAAACTCCCACTCGAGGTTCTGGCCTCTGCAGGCCTGGGGCCCATTCCTGGTGGGCTTAGACTAGGAATGGGCTAGACTGTCAGGGACCCCAGGGGCTACCCCAAGGCCAGCTGTGACCTCAGGGTGCCCAAGCTTCCTCCTTTCCTTGGTTTTCAGGGTCTGGTTGGTAGGATGGCTTGGGTATGTATCCCTGGCCTGCGAAGGATAACCCCATTTAAAGCCTTTTCTTCTCAAATGCCGTCAGATGGGAGCTGTTTGAGGGCAGGAAAGCCCAGTTCCTTTAGCCCTTGTGCCAGTGCCTGCACAGAGCCGGGCACCCCAGCACATCTGTGTTTGTGGCTCTGAATTCATTTATCTGTGCCAGTCTCCTGCTCCCCAGATGCCCCAACAGACCCTTGCCAAAGGTGGGAGCCCTGGGGGGCACCTGCCGGATCAGGCGGGTGGGCTGTGTTCACTGCTTTAGTCTGCCCACCCCTGGGCCTCTGGCCTGGAATGGCGAAGCCACTGGCTTTGTGAGGGGGCATGGGCATTCTGTCTGCTTGGGTCATTTCTGCCTGTGATGCCTTCATTTAGCAAAGTTTTACTGAATCTGCTGGGCCCCGAGGGAAGGCAGCGTGACTCAGAAGCAGCCCTTGTTCTCAGGAAGCCACAGTCCCACTGGGGAGTGAGCCAGGTGCCCCCAGGCAGAGGCCGCAAGAGCCAGGAGAGGGGTCTCCCTGCTATGGAATCAAATTTCATGGTGAAGGTGATGTCAGATTGGGCCTGGTGGGATGAGGGTTTATACATATGCACATCCAGGGGAGAGGACGTGGAAAGCAGGAGGAAGGATCAGCCCCTCTGAGCACCCATGGGGTGCAAGACCACACACAGCTACCTAGCTGGTTCCCCAACACTAGAGGAAGCTGCGGCTCAGTGAGCGAGGCCAAGTGCCTGGCCCTAAGTCACTAAGCATGTAAGTGGCAGACGAGCATTTGAGCCCAGGTCTTCCTGTCTCCAAAGCGTAGTTCTCCCCCTGGGGCAGGGAAGAATCCAGAATCCTGGAATGTCAGGATTGGAAAGGACACAAAGGTCACCTGGACCAACCAATGCTCAAACGACCCCACAGCCTCCCAGTCCTGCTCACACACGTGGAGACAAGGCGCTCACTACCTTTGTCGAACCAAGAGGTGTCTGATACAGGCTGATTGACACCTTTAAAAGTAGCTTTTTTCCTGATCAAAGTAATACCTGCCAATTATTGGAAAGTATAAAAATCACATGTGATGGTTGCACGGTAGGAATGTACTTAACACCACTGAAATGGTGAAGATGGTAAATTGTATGTTACGTGTGTTTTACCACAACAGAAAAAGTTTGGTGGGGGGTGGTAATCATGTGATACCACCACTTAGGGAGGGCTGCAGTGAATATGGTGCTGTCTCCTTCTGGTCTTTTCGAAACTGTGTGGCGTGCTGAGCCATTTAAACACATCAGGAGCTGCGGGGGATGCAGCTGGCGCCTGCTCTTGGCCCTCACACCACAGGGCAGAGCAAGTGAAGCTGAGCTCCAGGACCAGGGTGACCCGTTTATCCTGGTGTGCTGGAACTTCCTGCCTTTAGCATTCTGAGAGGCCCTTAGTCCAGACAAACAGGGACAGTTTGTCACCCTGTCCAGGACTCCTGGACAACCCAGACCCCTACCACAGCCCTGGAGGGGCCCTAACAGCATGTGCACGTGAACCTGTGATTGTGTTTTTTCTTTTTTTGAGATGGAGTCTTGCTCTGTTGCCCAGGCTGGAGTACAATGGTGCCATCTCGGCTCATTGCAACCTCCGCCTCCCAGGTTCAAGCAACTCTACTGCCTCGGCCTCCCAAGTAGCTGGGACTACAGGCACACACCACCACGCCCAGCTAATTTTTGTATTTTTAGTAGAGATGGGGTTTCACCATGTTGGCCAGGCTGGTCTCGAACTCCTGACCTCAGGTGATCCACCCGCCTCGGCCTCCCAACGTGCTGGGATTACAGGCGTGAGCCACCGCACCCGGCCTGGACCTGGGATTTTTGTAAAATTCGTAAAAGAAAGATTTTTTTTTTCTGTTGCTTTTCCAAAAGAGGGCCCCCAAATCATGTAAGCTTCAGGGCCTCACCAACCTGGACCCACCCTGGAACTCAAGCCCTCCGAGCCCCTGGGTCAGCCTGCACAGAAGCAGGGCCTCCAAGACCTGGCTTGTCTCTTTTTTATTTTTTTAGAGACAGGATCTTGCTGTGTTGCCCAGGCTGGTCTCAGACTCCTGGACTCAAGTGATCCTCCCACCTCAGCCTTGTGAGCAGCTGGGACGATGGGGCGAGGCGTGGGCCACAGCATCCGGCATGGCTTGTCTCTTGACTAAGTCTTTCTCACCTCTTGGTGTCATCGCCCCAGTGGCAGATCAGCTGCCACTCCTGGCACCCCCAGGCCACAGCTGTGACCTTCAGTAAGTGTCCCCTCCCCACCCTCTGTGCCTCAGTCTTCCCACCCGAACTGGGCTGGGCTGGGTCAGAAGTGCCTGATCTGTTGCGCGGTGACTGCCGCCTGTCAGTGACTCATTTCTTTGTTCTAAAGCCAGATGGGAAAAAAAGGAGTTACAGCAAGAAGCTAAACTGATTTAATAGAAAGGACCACCTTTTATTTGGAGTTTATATTCTTTTTTGCAGGGGGCTAAAATGGACTATAGGGAATGAATATCAGTGCTGGCAGATGAGTTTTTTGTTTGTTTGTTTTTTGTTTTTGAGATGGAGTCTCGTTCTGTCTCCAGGCTAGAGTGCAGTGGCGCGATCTTGGCTCACTGCAACCTCTGCCTCCTGGTTTCAAGTGATTCTCCTGCCTCAGCCTCCCAAATAGCTGGGATTACAGGCACCCACCACCATGCCCAGCTACTTTTTAAATTTTTAGTAGAGACGGGGTTTCACCATCTTGGCCAGGCTGGTCTCCAACTCCTGACCTAGTGATCCACCCGCCTCAGCCTCCCAAAGTGCTGGGATTACAGGCGTGAGCCACCGCGCCCAGTCAGTGTTTCTTTAATTCTCTACTTTGACAAAATGAAAATGATAAAATGTTTGAAATGTTGCCATTTTCAGGGTTCATTTTTTAAGGGTTTTGGCCATAATACCACATGGTTCTGTAAGTGGGGTGGGTATCTTCCCCCCGTTTTACAAATGACAGAATTAAGGCTCAGCCTGGAGAAGTGACTTGTGCTAGCTGAAGGCCTGGGCTTGTCAGAGACTTGGTTTGAACCCAGACTGCTGGGCTCCACATTCTGTGTACTCCCTGTGGGTTCTCTGCCTGGATATCCATGGCACCAAGGGGTGGCCTGAGGGGGGCAGCTTTATACCCCTGGTTTTATTCACCCCCCCCCCCCACTCCACCCCCCAATCATCCCAAGTGAACACTGAATAAAAAAGCTGAACTTGGCCAGGTGAGGTGGCTCACGCCTATAATCCCAGCACTTTGGGAGGCCAAGGCGGGTGGATCACTTGAGGTCAGGAGTTCGAGACCATCCTGGCCAACATGGTGAAACCCCATCTCTACTAAAATACAAAAATTAGCTGAGCGTGGTGGCGGTCGCCTGTTAGCCCAGCTACTCAGGAGGCTGAGGCAGGAGAATCGCTTGAACCCGGGAGGCGGAGGTTGCAGTTAGCTGAGATCACACCACTGCACTCCAGCCTGGGCAACAAAAGCGAAACTCTGTCTCAAATGAAAAAAAAAAAAAAAAAAAAAGCTGAACGTTTTTTGTAAACACAGCAGTTTCAAGATAAGACCCCTTGCCTCCCCCAACCAACTTGCCATGTGCCAGCCATGGGGCCACAGGAAAATTCTGGGACCAGCGGTTGTTGGGGAAGAGGGTCCAGGGTAGAGACAGAACCTCTGGCCAGTTCTGATGTTCATTTGTTCATTCCACAAGTCCCCTGCTCAGTGCCAGCTTAGTGCTCAGTGCCACCCCAAGGCACTCTCGCTCCAATAACGAGAACAGGATTGAGTGGGAAGCACTGTCCCAGAGGCTCGGGTCACTACAAGAAGGAATTCCCAAGGGGTGGCCCAGGAGAGGCTTGGATGACAGACTCACAAGCTGGACTTCCTCTGAGGGCAGTGGGAAGCTGGAGAGAGGGTCAAGGGTATTTCGGAAGCTCCTGTGGAAGCTTGGTTTGGAGAGGGCTCTGTGGCTGGAAATGCGTGGTCACATCCAGCCTGTCCTCTCCCAGTACCGGGCACAGCCCTGTCACCTAGACAGGAAGGTGGGCCCACGGCCCTCATTTGGCATTTATTGCTGACCACCCTGGAGTCTTTCTCACCTCTTCACCTCCTGTGGCCGGCCGCTCCGCCGCTTCTTCTCTCTCAGGTCTAGGACAGGGTCAGCTGCAAGGAGACCACCGGGAGGTGATAGATTTCTGCTGTGTTTTGGGTACTTCCTCATGTCCAGGGACAGCCCAGGGGCGGCCTAGAGAGCCTGAGAAAGCCTAGGGCATCAGGAGCAGGGCCATCAGAGCGGGACCTTGGAAAACCCCTACCTCTTTCAGCCTTGGTTGCCTCATCTGTAACATGGGATTGGAGGGCCTGGGTTTGGGGAGGCCTCGAGAGTTTATAAAAATGCAAATTTTGGCCAGGTGTGGAGGCTTATGCCTGTAAGCCCAGCACTTTGGGAGGCAGAGGCAGGTGGATCACCTGAGGTCAGGAGTTCGAGACCAGCCTGGCCAACATAGCAAAACCCTATCTCTACTAAAAATACAAAAAATTAGCCAGGCGTGGTGGCACGCGTCTGTAGTCCCAGCTACTTGGGAGGCTGAGGCATGAGAATCGCTTAAGCCCGAGAGGTGGAGGTTGCAGTGAGCCGAGATTGCGCTATTGCACTCCAGCCTGGGCTAAAAGAGTGAAACTCCATTTCAAAAAAAGAAAAGAAAAAGAAAGAAAGGAAAAGAAAATGCAAGTTATTTTTGTTTGTTTGTTTTTGAGACAGGGTCTCGCTCTGTCACCCAAGTTGGAATGCAGTGGCACGATCTCAGCTCACTGCAGCCTCCGCCTTCCAAATTCAAGCGATTCTCCTGCCTCAGACTCCTGAGTAGATGGGATTACAGGTGTCCGCCACCACACCCGGCTAATTTTTATATTTTTAGTAGAGACAGGGTTTCATCATGTTGGCCAGGCTGGTCTCAAACTCCTGACCTCAAGTGATCCGCCTGCCCTGGCCTCCCAAAGTGCTGGGATTACAGGTGTGAGCCACCTTGCCTGGCCTGAATGCAAATTTAAAAGGCCTGCCGTAAGTCTGCTGTGGTGCGTTTTGTTATCCCCTCCTTAGATGAAAAGCTGAGGCCCAGAGAGGTTAACTGGAGTCACTGGGATCGGAACCCATGGCCCCTGCTCCAGGGAGTCCCCAGCCATGTGGGGAGTCCCACATGAGCAGCGTGTGCAAAGCTGTTGGGCGGGCCTGAGCCCCAGGGAGAAAAAACAGAGGCTGGAAGAGGAAGGGAAGAGAGGAGGAGAAGCCAGGAGGAGGAGGGAGGGAGGAAGGGAGAGGCAGATGGCAGGGCTGTTGGAGGGAGCCACACTTGGCACCCAGACCGGAAGAACCAGCTGTCAGGTGGGAGGGGAGGCAGGGTAGGCGCAGAGGAGTGCCTTGGCCTGGAGACCTGAGGCTGCGTTCTGCACCCTCTCTGCCAGTGATTGGCTGTGTGACTAGAGCAAGAGGCCCATGCTCTCCTGGCCTTGGTTTCCCCATCTATCAAATGGGAAAAGGATAGTTGGATTGCTCTGGTGGTTCCCGACCTTTCCACCCTTGAAGAACCCCACTCTTGCTCCTAGTGGACTCCAGGTTGGGAACTTTGGATTGGTCAGTCTTTAAAGAAGTGATGTTGGGGCCAGGCGCGATGGCTCACACCTGTAATCCCAGCACTTTGGGAGGCCAAGGTGGTTGACTCACTTGAGGTCAGGAATTTGAGACCAGCCTGACCAACATGGTGAAACCCTGCCTTTACTAAAAATACACAAATTAGCCGGGTGTGGTGGTGCCTAGGATTATGCTTGTAATCCCAGCTACTCCAGAGGCTGAGGCACGAGAATCGCCTGAACCCAGGAGGCGGAGGTTGCAGTGAGCCAAGATCCCACCACTGCATTCCAGCCAGGCAACAGAGCAAGACTCTGTTTCAAAAAAAAAAGTGATGTTTGGAGCCATCCCCTCATGCTTTGTAGGAGCCTGCAGCAGAGGGGGCACTGGGCCCCAGGTCTATGCATGGGAGTGAGAGGTGACAGCATGCTGTCCTCACAGCCCTCACTTGCTCTTGGCTCTTCCTCTGCCTGGGCTCCTACTTTGGCGGCATTTGAGGAGCCCTTCAGCCCATCACTGCACTGTGGGAGCCCCTTTCTGGGCTGGCCAAGGCTAGAGCCCACTCCCTCGGCTTGCAGGGAGGTGTGGAGGGAGAGGCGCGAGCGGGAACCGGGGCTGCGTGCGGCTCTTGCGGGCCAGCTGGAGTTCCGGGTGGGCGTGGGCTTGGCGGGCCCCGCCCTCAGAGCAGCCGGCCAGCCCTGCTGGCCCCGGCCAATGAGGGACTTAGCGCCCGGGCCAGCGGCTGCGGAGGGTGTACTGGGTCCCCCAGCAGTGCAAGCCCACCGGCGCTGCGCTCGATTTCTCACCGAGCCTTAGCTGCCTTCCCGCGGGGCAGGGCTCGGGACCTGCAGCCCGCCATGCCTGAGCCTCCCACCCACTCCATGGGCTCCTGTGCGGCCCGAGCCTCCCCGATGAGCACCACCCCCTGCTCCACGGCGCCTAGTCCCATCGACCACCCAAGGGCTGAGGAGTGCGAGCGCACGGCGCCTAGTCCTATCGACCACCCAAGGGCTGAGGAGTGCGAGCGCACGGCGCGGGAGTGGCAGGCAGCTCCACCCGCAGCCCCGGTGCGGGATCCACTAGGTGAAGCCAGCTGGGCTCCTGAGTCTGGTGGGGACGTGGAGAGTCTTTATGTCTAGCTCAGGGATTGTAAATACACCAATCAGCACCCTGTGTTTAGCTCAAGGTTTGTGAGTGCACCAATCGACACTCTGTATCTAGCTGCTCTGGTGGGGCCTTGGAGAACCTGTGTGTCGAAACTCTGTATCTAACTAATCTAATGGGGACGTGGAGAACCTTTGTGTCTAGCTCAGGGATTGTAAACGCACCAATCAGCGCCCTGTCAAAACAGGCCACTCGGCTCTACCAATCAGCAGGATGTGGGTGGGGCCAGATAAGAGAATAAAAGCAGGCTGCCCGAGCTTGCATTAGCAACCTGCTCAGTTCCAAAGCTTTGTCCGTCTGCTCTTTGCGATAAATTTTGCTACTGCTCGCTCTTTGGGTTCACACTACTTTTATGAGCTGTAACACTCACCGCGAAGGTCTGCAGCTTCATTCCTGAAGCCAGCGAGACCACGAGCCCACGGGGAGGAACGAACAACTCCAGACGCGCGGCATTAAGAGCTGTAACACTCACCGCGAAGGTCTGTAGCTTCACTCCTGAGCCAGCAAGACCACGAACCCACCAGAAGGATGAAACTCCGGACACATCCGAACATCAGAAGGAACAAACTCCAGACGCACCACCTTAAGGGCTGTAACACTCACCGAGAGGGTCCGCGGCTTCATTCTTGAAGTCAGCGAGACCAAGAACCCACCAATTCCGGACACAAGAGCAGAGCAGACGGCATCAGCTGGAGCCTGGAAGGGCAGTCATGCCCTGTGTTTCTGGGACAAACGTCCCTTCAGAGATTTTCAGATGAGTTTTGCTCATCTCCCCGCTGCTGGTGGAGCAGGGGCCAGGTGAAGGGGACCTGGAGAGAGGGGCGGCTGCGTAGCTGGGACAGCCCCAAGCTGTCAAACCCAAGCTGCAATCATGCAGGAGCTTTAACAAGTTGGGGCTCCTCCAGTACCTCACAGTGCAGGGGGCAAGAGTCCCTGAGCCTTCAGCCCCTCCCAGAATGTCCCTGACACCTTTTGTAAATTGCACTGTAACCTGGCCTCCCCCAGACCTTGCTTCCTGCAGCCTGCTCAGTGGGGGCTGCTTTATCCCTCAGACCCTCCCTCTGCTGGGTGTAGAGGTCGACAGGGTCCTTCTGGTTCCTGAGGCCACTTCCAGGACATTGTCCCCCAGCTTTGAATCTCACACCAGCACTGGGTCGCCCACTCCCCTTCATGATGAGCCAGCTCGAGGCCACTTTGCCCGTTCTTCAAAGATGCCCCCCCAGGCCGGGCACGGTGGCTCACGCTTGTAATCCTAGCACTTTGGGAGGCCAAGGCGGGCGGATCACGAGGTCAGGAGATCAAGACCATCCTGGCTAACACAGTGAAACCCCGTCTCTACTAAAAAAAAATATATATACAAAAAAATTAGCCGGGTGTGGTGGCGGGGGCCTGTAGTCCCAGCTACCCGGGAGGCTGAGGCAGGAGAATGGCGTGAACCTGGGAGGCGGAGCTTGCAGTAAGCCAAGATCGCGCCACCGCACTCCAGCCTGGGCAACGAAGTGAGACTCTGTCTCAAAAAAAAAAAAAAAAAAAAAAGATGCCCACCCTAGCTTGGTGTCAGCCCTCTCCAGCACTGCTCCTGCTCCAGTCCTGGTCATTGGAGTGTCTATTTCTGTGACCCTTTCCACACCTGGCCTCCTCTTCCCGCATGGTCTTGTCCGCCAGCCTCAGCCAGCTGTCACCAGCTGGACCCTAGCTAGGCCTGGCCCTGCCTTCCCAGTAGCCTCTCGCACTCCCTGATCCTCCATCCAGGTGTCTCCTCCAACCCTCCTACCTTTCCACCTCCCTCTCCCTCCCCTGATCCTAGATCCTTGGGCCTGGGGCCTCTGAACCACTGATCTTCCCCTGTGCACTGGCCCTCACCACCCTTTGGTCCCTCCTGTCTCCCTCCCCACCTCCCAGTGGCCACGTGTTGCAGCTCCAGCCCTTCTGCGCATCACACTCGCCTGGCACAGCTCTGGTTAAATTCAGTCCTAGGCATCTTCACACCTGCCCCCCTCATCCTAGACTATCTCCCCTGTTCTGGTGGCCCAGGCCAGCCTGGCTGCAGCCTCGTGAGCCTGTTCCTCTCACCTACTCAAGGACACACGTCCATCAGTTCTCTCTCCCTCTCTCTCCTCCACCCTCAGTTTCGCCCTCTCTACTCTTGGCTCTTCTGCGTCAGCTTGCAAATGTGCGTGATTCCCCATCTCAGGAAGACACTCCCTCACCCATTTCTCTGGTCCTTCAGAAGAGTTGTCACCGTCTCCAGGGTTTCTTCTGCGGTCTCCCACACGCACTCCCCACGGGCTCTCTCTCCCCTCCTCGCCATCTTCTCAGGCTCATTCCTGACCTTCACATTGCCAATCTCATGGCCAACTGTCATTGATGGATCTCTCAGCAGCGTCTGGCAGCCGTGAGGGGTTTATGCATCCTCCCTTGAATCCAAACGGCTGCAGAATGTGGACGCCCTCACCCCGCTTGCCGCAGAATGTGGACACCCTCACCCTGCTCGTCCTCTCTTTAATATACATGCTGAGCACGGGCCGGATGAGGTGCCTGGTCTGTAGGGAGGGCTGACAGTCTAGTGGAGGGAAATGTGGTGGAAACCAGTTAAAATATGGAGGTGAGCACAGACCCCTAGAGAGGGACAGGCAGGTGACACCAGCGTTGAGTCAGCGTTGAGAGGGCAGGAGCCAGCCAGGCAGAGAAGGGGGAAGGAGGAACAGCGAGGGCAAAGGCTGAAAGGCCTGGCAGAGCAGAGACGAGGCTGTCGCCCCTGCTGGGGTGTACGCTTGGAGGGCGAGAACTGCATCTGTCATAGCCCCAGGACTAGATTGCTTCCAGGCATCTCCTTAGGGCCCCAACTATGGATGGATGTGGCGGGAACTGCACCGATCGGTCGTCCTTCTAGCCACTGTTCTTCAGGTGTCCCATCTGGCCTTTAGGGCCCTGCTCAAATATCACCTCCCTGTGAAGCCTTCCTGGATTCTCCCAAGCTTGCGCTCCCCTCCCTGCTTCCCTTGGGCTCTGTGGGGATGACTGACAGAGTTCTCAAAACAGGGAGCTTTCCCCTTCTGTGCCTTTCTTCTCTAGAAGGTGAGGCAGGGCCTGGGACCAGATTATTTCCCTGATGACCTGGAATTTGCACAGCAGGAGAGAAACCAAACAACCTCAGGCATGCAGGGACTGGCAGGGTGGGGGCAGGCACTGGGGTGAGGAAAGCAGACAGAACTGGATGGTTAACCCTGCCCCCTTTTTTTTTTTTTTGAGACAAAGTCTTACTCTGTCACCTAGGTTGGAGTACAGTAGCACAATCCCAACTCACTGCAACCTCCACAATCGGGGTCAACCGATTCTCCTGCCTCAGCCTCGCAAGTAGCTGAGATTACAGGCATCCACCACCATGCCTGGCTAATTTTTTTTGTATTTTTAGTAGAGATGGGGTCTCACCATGTTGGCCAGGCTGGTCTCAAACTCCTGACCTCAAGTCATCCACCCGCCTCTGCCTCCCAAAGTGCTGGGATTACAGCCATGAGCCATCACGCCCGGCCAATCCTGCCCTTCTTATCAACTGAGAGACCTCACAGAGCCTCAGTGGCCGCATCTATAAAATGGGTACAACAGCGCCTACCCCAGGTCTAGCCCTGAAGGGCTCTGCAGTGTTTGGTTGGCATTTACACCCCTTTCCAGATGGTGATGTTGCTCCCCTCTCCCACCTCTTCCCTGCCTCTGAAAGGGCAGAGGTGATAAGACCTGGGGTAAAGAAGGCCCTGGGGGGTACAGGATTATGGGGATGGTGGTCCAGATACTTCTGCCACTGAGAGTAAGGCCCTGGGCCAGTCAAGTGAGCCCTCTCTGGGTCTTTGTTTCCTCCTTTCTCTCCTTTTTTTTTTTTTTTTTTGTAGAGACGAGGCCTCACTATGTTCCCCAGGCTGGTCTCAAACTCCTGGCTTCAAGTGATCCTCCTGCCTCGGCCTCCTACATAGCTGGGATTACACCCATGAGCCACCGTGCCCGGCCAATTTCCCCCTTTTTCATGAGGCTCCAAGGCCCCCTTGAGGTTACTCAGCCAGAGGAGAGGAAGATGGGGCATTCTGGAAAGAGGGAGGGGCCTGCAGATCACCCAGGCCCAGCCTCAGCACCTTGGGGAGGCAGGGGTCTGCTCGCCCAGGCCCTGCCCAGCGGAGTCCACTCCACCCCCACCACCGAGCACTCGGGGCGACAGCTTGCAGAGATTACGCCTAATCCCCAGTGGGTCACTTCCAAGGCTGCACAACCCGGTGTGAGGCAGGGGTGGGGGAGGGGCCCGGAGCCTCACCTGCCCCACCCCCACCTTTTCCCCAGAGTGAGACTCTTCAGGAAGACAAGGGGCTGCTCAACACCCATCATGTGTCCATGCGGCGAAGCCGTTTTCCTCACATGACCCTGGGGGAAGACAAGGCCCTGTTCCTGTGAAGGGGGGCCCTTGGCAGCCTGACTCATTTCTCAAAGTGTGACCGCTCCCTTCTTCCCTCAGCCTTTCCCCAGGAGGCAGGATGGATGCCTGCACCAGGACAAGGGCAGGAAGGCTGGGTTCAGCTTGTGGGGAGAGGGCTTGGCAGCCCCCTTTTCAGGGAGTGAGCTCCCTGTGCACAGGGGTGTGCAAGCGGAGGTGCCAGCCAAGGATGCTCAGGAGGGGATAATTCTCCTTTCTACCCCCCGTGCTGCCGGGGCCTCTCTGACTATCAGACTTGCTGTCTACTCCCCTCGAAGCCTTTCCTGACCCTCTCCCTGGGTCTGGGGGAGAGACATGCACCCAACAACTGAACCAACAAATAGGAAAGAAGTTATATTGTGATGTTACCAAGAAAATTAATTGAGGCACTGGAGAATACCTTAGATCTGGAGTCTGGTCTGGAGGGCTTCTCTGGGGAGGTGTCTTTTGTGTTGAGATGTGCGTGTTGAGGAGCCAGCTGAAGGAAGATCTGGAGAAATACAGGCATCCCAGGCAGAGGAAAGAGCCGAGTGTGAATGCCCTGAGGCAGGGATGAACTCAGGAGGGCTTGGGAGGAGAGTGTTGGGAAGCTTCAGAGGAAGGCAGGAGCCCTGGGGTTTGGTGGGGGAAGGTCTTTACCTGGGCAGGGGGCAGTGGGTGAGCATCAATCCAAGAGTCTAGACCTGGGGGGTGACATGACCTGACTTGGGTTTAAGGGGATTGTCTGGCTGCTGTGAGGGGACAGAGTGTGGGGGTGCAAGTGGACATATGGGCTGCTGTCATTGCCTGGAGAGGGGTGACAGTGGCCTGCCCCAGGCTGGAGGGACTTGACAGTTTTGGGAGGAGGTTGAAGCAGCTGGCCCGAATGTCAGACTGGTTGGAGGGGTCGAGTATGAACCCAGGACTGGGGCCCAGCAGCTGGTGCTGGGGAGGTTGAGAGAGATCACTGGGGAGGCTGAGAGAGCCTGGGGCACTGGAGGAAGGACTCATGGCCCAAGCAGGGGGACCTCAGGGCCATTCTAGGGTGATGGACTTTATCTTCAGCCAGCGGAGGGATTGTTGAGGTTTGGAGTGGGTGATATCCCCCTGGCTGCTACCTGGGGACTGCCTGGAGGAGGCTGGAGAGGAGGCTGTGGTGGTGTCAGGCACCTGGACATGGGCAGGGGCCAGCTGCCTGGCTGCCTGCACTGCAGGGCAGGGACCAGGGCTCCCCCGAGCCACCCAGCTCAGGGATGTTCCTGCGCAGGGCGAGGTAGACGGTTCCATTTGGAGCTGGGAGGACAGAGTGCCGTGGGCTCCAGATGTCATCTCTCTGCAGCTTATCTGGGGAAAGCCAGCATTGTCTAAAAACGTTTAAAACGAGGCCTCTAGGAGGTTCCTGGCAGCGTTACAGTGATCTCAGCCACCCCCATGCTGGCTGGGCACAGCTCACCCTGAGCCTTCGTTAGCCGACGCCCTGCAGTGGGTCCTAGGCACACCCTGGGTGGTCTGTCTGCAGAGGGGAGATACCATCTCCCCTCAAGTAAAGTGGGCCTGTGCCCTTTTGCACTGCGGGACACGGCTCAGGACCAGCAGGCATGCCTCCTTGGTCTCATGTTGACCTTAGAGTTTGGGATTCTGGAATTCGATCCTTCATGGATAGGCAGCTGGACACAGAGGTCGTGGGTGAGCTGGAGGAGCAGGCCCGGATGTGAGGCAGGTTCCCCATTTACCTGCTGTGGGTCAGCGAGAGGCAGGGCCTCTCTGAGCCTTAGCCTCCCTGACTGTGAAATGCTCTAAGTATAAGACTGCTTTGTGGGGATGATTTGCAGATTTTTATGGGGATTAAAATAGATGATTTAGGTGCCTTCTTCCATTGGCATCAGCTCCTGGGAGGCTGTGGGCTGGTTCAGGGTCTCAGAGTGGGGACAGACTTGTAAATAGGTCCCAGCCAGGAGTGACCAAGGCTCAGGGTGGGAAAGAGTGACTGGGAAGTGGGTTGTCCCTGAAGGTGTCTGGGAGTCACTATATCCCAGCAGCGTTCAGAGGGCAAAGAGGAGTTCGCTCCCATTGAAGATGAAGAAGGTAGGAAGGCAGGTGCAGAGTTGTCAGACAGCCTGAGGACACCACCCACTCTCAGCCCTCTGTGGTGGTTGCATAGGGTGGGGAGGGGGGCAGATGAGATCAGGGTAGGCCACAAAGAGCTTGATGCTTCTGGGGTCTCTGTTTCTATGTGTCTCTGAATCCAGTAGCCAAGGATCCTGAAATCCAAGATTCTGAGATTCCTTCTGATTTGTTTTTCTGAGTTTGACATAGATCTCCACCAAGCGCCATCTGGAATCCGTTTTTAAAAAAGACTCGGGATTGGATTTTAAAGAGGGCGGAAAAAAACCAAAGAGGCTTGGCAGGTTTACCTTGATGCCTTTTTTTAGCGTTTGCTTTAGCTCGAGGGAAGCTTGTTTTCCCTCTGCTTGCTGGTGACCTGGGTCCTCCCTTGGCCATCACCCTCCATCCTCCCCTGTTTCTGGGCCTCTGGCTCTGCCTCTGAAGACCTGTCTCCCTTCCCCACAGCAGATCCGCTTGTTGGATGAATTTTCCCCAGTGTCTCGGCTGCTGTGGCCAGTGTGGAATTTCATTCTGGTTTCATTTCCGGTTCTCCAGTGGCTCCTTGTGGCTGCTCTGTGTGCTCCTTGCTGTCCCTGCAGATCTGGCCTTAGCAAGTGACCCAGGGATGCTGCCTGGCACAGGGCACCAGCTTTGGATCCAGAGAGACTCAGGTTCAAGCCTCAACTCCACTCCTGCCCAGCTGCGAGACCTGTGCAGGTCCCTAGAAGCAGCTCTAAAATGGGAATAAGAATATTGAGCTGGTGGAGTCGAGAGCGTACATTTCTGGGCACACAGCAGGCCCTGGGCAAGTCTGTGTTCCTCCTCCCATGTACTGTGAATGGCTGAGGGGCAGAAACCTGAGGCTTGTGTCGTGCTTTGGGGGAGCTCCCACCCGGGGTGGGGGACAGCTGCTAAATGGAGAAGTTAAACCCTTGACACAGAGGGCAGCTGACAGCCCTGCAGGGGGTTCAGGAGACTGTAAGGGACTGGTTCTGTGTCCTCAGTGATGTTCCTTCCCTTCCCCAAGCCTCAGTTTCCCCACTTGTGGACCAGCAGGCTGCAAGGGATGTGGCATTTGCAGGCGATGGCTCTGCTCCCCATTATCATCATTGAGCCTAAACCCCACGGCTTCCTCCCCCATCTGCTCTTTTCTTTTCTTTTTTTTTTCTTTTTCACACCTGGCTAATTTTTGTATTTTTAATAGAGACAGGATTTCATCATGTTGGTCAGGCTGGTCTCAAGCAATCTGCCCACCTTAGCCTCCCAAAGTGTTGGGATTACAGGCGTGAGCCACCGCGCTCAGCCCCTTCTTTTTTTTTTTTTTTTTTTTTTTTTGAGACAGGGTCTCCCTCTGTCCCCCAGGCTGGAGTATAGTGGTGCAATCAGAGCTCACTGCAACCTTCACCTCCTGGGCTCAAGCAATCCTCTGGCCTCAGCCTCTGCCTGGCTAATTTTTGTATTTTTAGTAAAGATGGGGTTTCACCATGTTGCCTAGGCTGGTCTCAAACCCCTGGGCTCACCCAGGAGTGATCACTCACCCTCAAGTGATCCACCTACCTCGGCCTCCCAAAGTGCTGGGATCAAAGGCGTGAGCCACCATCCCCAGCTTCTTCACTCTTCCTCTCACTCCCTACGTCGGCTGTGTCTGCAGATTCTGGTGGCTCTACTTTCAAAATATATTCAGGCCGGGCATAGTGGCTCACACTTGTAATCCCAGCACTTTGGGAGGCCAAGGCGGGCAGATTGCCTGAGGTCAGGAGTTCGAGACCAACCTGGCCAACATGGTGAAACCCCATCTCTACTAAAAATATAAAACTTAGCCAGGTGCAGGAGCGCACGGCTATAATCCCAGCTACTCAGGAGGCTGAGGCAGGAGAATCACTTGAACCCGGGAGGCGGAAGTTGCAGTGAGCTGAGATTGCGCCCCTGCACTCCAGTCCGGGCAACAGAGCGAGACTCCATCTCAAAAATATATATATATATTCAGCACCCACCACTTCTCCCCATCTCCACTGCCTGCACCAGCCCCAGGCCCGTCCCTCACCTGGGTGCTGTCGTAGCTCCTGTCTGTGCTGCTTGCATTCACCTTTGCCACCACAGTCTTTTCTCTCCATAGCAGCCGGTCTGATTCTTCTCAAACCTAAGTCGCATCAAGTCACTCAGCTGCTCTTCAGCCTGCAGTGTCTCCTGAACTCACCCTGGCCCTCAAGGCCAACCCATCTTCCTCGCCAGCCTCGCCTCTTGGTGTCTCCCTCACTTGCTCGGCTCCTACCGTGCGGGCCTCCGTGCCGCTCCTGAACACACCCAGCTTCTTTGCACCCAAGGCCTTGGCACCTGTGGCTGCTTCTTCCCTGGGCTTGGGTCCCTCACTGAGTCAGGCTTCTGCTCAAAGGTCGCTGCATCAGAGGCCTCCCTGGGCCCCCAGTCCGCCTCTTCTTGCCCTGCTTCGTTCTTCATGACACTTGTCTCCCTCGGTGAGAACAGGAACCTCATACATCCTGTTCCCAACTGTGTCCTCAGCCTCTTGCACAGGGCTGGTACATACTAGGTGCTCAGGAAATGTTGAGTCAACGAACGGCTGATGTCAAGCCCCAGAAGAGGCCTCCCAGGCCCCAGGGCAGGGCAGGCAGCTCACTCACTCCACTCCAGCAAACGAACAGCAAAGTAGGTTGTAGCTCAGCCTGTAGCAGGCGGTAGGGACAGTCAGTCTTCCAGGGAGGAAAACATGGAAAGGGGCCTGGGGCGTGCAAAGGTGGGGAGGCAGGTGGTAGGGGGAGTGGAAGGAGGTGAGACCCCAGGAGCGGTGGGCGGGGCCAGCACATGAAGGGCCTTGACCCCAGCCTTAGAAGCTTGGGTTGTAGGCGGCGCAAGGTGGCTCACGCCTGTAACCCCAGCACTTTGGGAGGCCGAGGCGGGCGAATCACCTGAGATCAGGAGTTCAAGACCAGCCTGGCCAACATGGCACAACCCCGTCTCTGCTAAAAATACAAAAATTAGCTGGGTTTGGTGGCACACGCCTGTAATCCCAGCTACTTGGGAGGCTGAGGCAGGAGAAAGGCTTGAACCCAAGAGGCAAAGGTTGCAGTGAGCCGAGGTCACACCACTGCACTCCAGCCTGGGCAACAGAGCGAGACCCTGTCTCAAAAAAAAAAAAACAAAGTCCCCACCACAGCTCACCAGGCCTTGTCCCGCTGCATGTCCCATGTACTTAGTTCCCGGGTCACTGCTCCAGCCATATTCCTTCCCACCTCATCGTACAAAACCTTTTCCTGCCTTCAGCCTTTGCACTTTCTGTTCCTGTGCCTGGAACATACTTCCCCCAGATCTTTGCAGGTCTGGCTCATTCTTGTCTCCAATCGGAGGCCCTGCTTCAGGGCCCTTTTCCCTGGCCATCACTGCTCCCTCCTGGCGTTTGCCAGGGACCGCCATTGCCTTTGTGATCTGTTCCATGAGTTTAGTGGCCGTCTAGCCTTCTGGGGCTCCTTACTCCAGGCCACGTGCCCTTCCTTGCATGCATGACCTCACTGATTCCTCACAATGCATCCTTGGTTTCGGTGCTATTGTTGCCCCCACTTGACAGATGCAGAAACTGAGGCTCAAGAGGTTAAGTCAGTGGCCTTGGGTCACCCCACTGGTCAAGTGGCCACACTGGGATTCAGTGGGCCCAGGTCATCTGACTCAGAGTCTTGCTGCCCACACAATCGGCTCCCACAGCAGGGTCTCTTGGACTGAATTACCGCCTGGTGCCCCTCCCAGCGCAGTGCCAGGAGCCGAGAAACTTGTGACCTGTGATGAATGCCTGACCGAGGCGGGTGTCTGCTGGGGCCATATGGCCCCGCCCAGTCCCTCCGAAGCTATTTTGTTCTTGCTCTGCACCCTCTTGGGGACACATCCTCTCCAGCACTTTCCTCCTGGCTTCTCTGAGGACTCCCTGCCTCTGTCTCCCAAGAGAGCCCAGTCTTAATGGTTCCTCCTCTGCTGTCCCCAGGGCCCAGGCTTCTGCCTGCCTGTTTCCCCTCCCACCTCCTCTCTGTCTTCAGGGAGCCTGATATTGTTCTGTTTTTGGAAGGAGATCCACACTTATTTTCAGCGCTGGCAGCAGTGGGGTCTCCTCCAGCCCCCGGGAGCACGTGTCTGTTAGTAAGTGTTCGAGAGGGGCCTTCCTGGTGTTATTCCTCTTTTCTGGGGCCTTGAGAGAGGAAATGAACGTTATGCAGCCCCTATGGGGCTTCCAAAGCTCTGCTCTGGGTACTTGCTCTAATTCTCCCATCTGCCCCAGAGGGGATGTTAATTTTTACAGAGGACCAATCTGAGGCTCAGAGAGGTTAAGTCACTTGCCTGAGGCTACCCAGCATAAGCAGCAGGCCTTGGATTTGAATTGGCGGGTCTGTATGATTCCTCAGTGTCTGAAGTCTCTTTCTGATCAGGAGCCTTTTCTGTTCTGGTTTGGTGGCATCTGGTGACATCCAGGACTGGGCCTCAGGTTCCCAACCTGACAGTTTTCTGGTAGGAGCCTTGGACTTGTTGCAGTACACCAGTGCAAGGGGTTGTGTGACTAGCAGTCCCTGGAGTTGTGCAGTCCACGGCCCAAGCAGCTGGCCGTGGACTGCACATCTCCCGGTGTTCAGAGTCTGCCTTGCTTGTCTTGGTTTGTCAGTAGCTCAGGAGCCCCTTTGACAATGGCTCTGTCCTGACTTCACAGGCGCTCCCCACTGTGCCTCTGAGCACCAGACTTGAGACTGAATCGAGTCACCTGATCCCCAGTCACACTGAAGCTACCCTCCCGGCCTTCCTCCCTGCTGGTCCTCTGCCTGATCCCTTGGGTCTCTGGGAGTAAATTCCATCCCTTCTTCAGGGCCCACCTCCAGAGGCTGACAGTCAGCTTGGCCAGGTGGAAAAGAACACAGGTCTGGGAATCAGGAGACCTGGGTTCAACTTCAGCCTGTGCTGCTGACAACAGTGCCACCTTCTCTTTCTGAGCCTTAGTTTTTCTACTCTGCCAATTGGGAACAGTACAAATAGCCCTCTCCACTCTAGGGGTGATGGTGAGGCTGCAGAGCCTGTGGGAGGCAGAGCTGTGGGCCCCGATGCCCTCACGGGTCTGAAGTCTCATGGTCATGGGGTTTTCCCAAATCAGGACTGGCAAATGGTGGCTCACGGGCCACCACTGCCCACCTCTGTGCCCATGGCTGAACCAGAACACAGCTTCAGAATCCTTTCTTTTTTTTACTGTGGCCAGATTAGCATAACATACCATTTTAATGTTGTATAATTCAGTGTACATTTTTTTCTTTTTTATAATTTATAATTTATTTATTGTAGAGATGGGGTTTTGCTGTGTTGCCCAGGCTGGTCTCAAACTCCCAGGCTCAAGCAATCCTCCCACCTCAGTCCCCCAAGTAGCTGGGACCACAGGTGCATGCCACCATACTCAGCTAATTTTTGTTTTGTTTTGTTTTGTTTTGAGACGGATCTCTGTCGCCCAGGCTGGAGTGCAGTGGCGAATCTCGGCTCACTGCAACCTCTACCTCCCAGGTTCAAGCAATTCTCCTGCCTCAGCCTCCTGAGTAGCTGGGACCACAGGCACGTGCCACCACGCCCAGCTAATTTTCTTTATTTTTAGTGGAG
Source organism: Pan troglodytes (assembly GCF_028858775.2). Lineage (NCBI taxonomy): Eukaryota > Metazoa > Chordata > Mammalia > Primates > Hominidae > Pan > Pan troglodytes. Next base: position 41,366,133 of record NC_086016.1, read on the forward strand.
ATGGGGTTTCACCGTGTTAGCCAGGATGGTCTCAATCTCCTGACCTCATGATCCACCCGCCTCGGCCTCCCAAAGTACTGGGATTACAGGTGTGAGCCACCACGCCTGGCCTATACCCAGCTAATTTTGGTATTTTTTGTAGAGATGCGGTTTTACAATGTTGCCCACGCTGGTTGTTCCTTTTTATGGCTGAAAAATTGTCCAATTTATGAATGTACCACACTTTGTGTCCCCATTCATCTGCTGTGCACATTTAGGTCAGAATCCCCCTTAACACACAACATCCTAACCCAGAGGTCTCTAACCATTTTTTTTTTTTTTTTGAGACAATGTCCCGCTCTGTCGGCTGGAGTGCAATGACACGATCTCAGCTCACTGCAACCTCCACCTCCCAGGTTCAAGCCATTCTCCTGTCACAGGCTTCCGAGTAGCTGGGATTACAGTTGTGTGCCACCACGCCCAGCTAATGTTTTGTATTTTTAGTATAGAGACAGGGTTTCACCGTGTTGGCCAGGCTAGTCTCGAACTCCTGACCTCAAGTGATCTACCCATCTTGGTCTCCCAAAGTGCTGGGATTACAGGCATGAACCACCGCACCTGGCCGGTCTCTAAACTTTTAATCGTGCTCCTTTCAGGAAAAATGTTTGCACCAATCCTCCCGTTCAATGTAGATTTATTGGTTTTATATATGCTACTACTGTACTAATATATCCTGTGCATTATAAAATCCATGTAAACTATAGACATCTTACAGAGATAAGATAATATTAGAATGCTTCTCATATTTTTCACATACCTGTCCTGGAATCATTACCCATCCTGGGCATCACCCAGGAAGAAAATATGCTCAACTCACATTGAAATTGTAGTTTCTGAGGCCGGGCGTGGTGGCTGACTCCTATAATCCCAGCACTTTGGGAGGCCGAGGTGGGCAGATCACCTGAGGTCGGGAGTTTGAGACCAGCCTGACCAACATGGAGGAACCCCATCTCTACTAAAAATACAAAATTAGCCAGATGTGGTGGCGTATGCCTGTAATCCCAGCTACTCGGGAGGCTGAGGCAGGAGAATCGCTTGAACCCAGGAGGCAGAGGTTGTGGTGAACTGAGATTGCACCATTGCACTCCAGCCTGGGCAACAAGAGCAAAAGTCCATCTCAAAAAAAAAAAAAAAAAAGAAATTATAGTTTCTGGCCGGGCATGGTGGCTCACGCCCGTAATCCCAGCACTTTGGGAGGCTTGGGGCTGGTGGATCACTGGAGGTTAGGAGTTTGAAACCAGCCTGACAAACATGACGAAACTCCATCTCTACTAAAAATACAAAAAATTAACCAGGTATCGTAGCAAACGCCTATAGTCCCGGCTACTCAGGAGGCTGAGGCTGGTCTTGAACTCCTGGACTCAAGTGATCCTCCTTTCTCAGCCTCCTAAAGTGCTGGGATTATACACGTGAGACACCATGCCCAGCCAAAAAGCGTGAACTTTAGAGTCAGGTACCCTGGGTTTGAAGCCAGGTTCTGTCACTGACCAGTTGTGTGACTTTGGGTGTGTTAACAATAGCTGAGCCTTAACTGTCTTATCTGCAAAATGCTGATGGTGCAGGATGTATTGGCAAGCTATTGCTGCATAACAAATTGCCCTACAACATAAGGCTTATAACAAGAAATATTTGTTATCTGACAGTTTCTGTGGGTGAGGAATCTGCTAAGCTTGGTGCCACTGCCTCAGGGTCTCTCACAAGGCTATAATCACAGCATCAGGTAGGGCTGTGGTTTCATCTGAAGGCTCAACTGAGGGTAGATCCATTCTTTTTTTTTTTTTTTGAGACGGAGTCTCACTCTGTTGCCTAAGCTGGAGTGCAGTGGGGTGATCTTGGCACACTGCAACCTCCACCTCCTGGGTTCAAGCGATTCTCCTGCTTCAGCTTCCAAAGTAGCTGGGACCACAGGCACGTGCCACCACACCCAGCTAATGTTTTGTATTTTTAGTAGAGACAGGATTTCACCATGTTAACCAGGATGGTCTTGATCTCCTGACCTTGTGATTTGCCCACCTCAGCCTCCCAAAGTGCTGGGATTATAGGCATGAGCCACCATGCACCACGCCCAGCTCTTTTTTTTTTTTTTTTTTTTTTTTGAGACGGAGTTTCTCTCTGTCACCCAGGCTGGAATGCAATAGCACAATCTCGGCTCACTGCAACCTCCGCCCAGGCCCAGCAAACAGTTCTCCTGGGCTCAAGCAATTCTCCTGCCTCAGTCTCCCAAGTTGCTGGATGACAGGCATGTGCTACCACACCTGGCTACTTTTTGTATTTTTAGTAGAGACGGGGTTTCTCCATGTTGGCTAGGCTGGTCCCGAACTCCTGACCTCAGGTGATCCACCCACCTCGGCCTCCCAAAGTGCTGGGATTACAGGCGTGAGCCACTGTGCCTGGCCTGGGTGGATCCATTCTTAAGCTCACTGACATGGTATTGGCAGGATTCAATTACTTGTGGGTGTTGGACTGAGGGGCTCAGTTCCCTGTGGGCAGTTGGCTAAAGACCCTCAGTTCCTTGCCATGCAGTCTTTCCAAAGGGTAGCCCAAAATACAACAGCTTTCATCAGAGCAACCAGGGAGTGGGGGAGAAGAGGACGAGCAAGATGGAAGCAGAAATCCTTTGTCACTTACTCCCAGAAGTGATATCCCATCACTTCTTGCCATATCCTGTAGTGGGGTCAGTGAGATAGCATGTGTAATATACCCTTGGGATCATGCAGGGTGCCCTGTATCTGGCAGGATTGTGTCTATTGTTATTTTCTATATAATACACACACACACACGCACACATATAGATAGATTTTTTTTTTTTTTTGAGAGTGTCTTGCTCTGTTGCCCAGGCTAGAGTGCAGTGGCTCAATCTTGGCTCACTGCAACCTCCACCTCCCAGGTTCAAGCGATTCTCCTGCCTCAGCCTCCCGAGTAGCTGGGATTACAGGCATCCGCCACCATGCCCAGCTAATTTTTGTATTTTAGTAAAGACGGGGTTTCACCATGTTGGCCAGGCTGGTCTCAAACTCCTGACCTCATGATCCACCCGCCTCTGCCTCCCAAAGTGCTGGGATTACAGGCGTGAGCGACCACGCCCGGCCCGAGTTTTTTGTTTTGCTTTGTTTTGTTTTTTTGAGACAGAGCCTCTCTCTGTCACCCAGGCTGGAGTGCAGTGGCATGATCACGGTTCACTACAACCTCCACCTCCTGGGCTCAAGAGATCCTCCCCCTCATCTTCCCTGGTACCTGAGACTACAGGCACGCACCACCATACCTGGGTAATTTTTTTATTTTTTAGTAGAGGCGGGGTTTTGCCATGTTGCCCAGGCTGGTCTCCAACTGCTGAGCTCAAGTGATCCTCCTACCTTGGCCTCCCAAAGTGCTGGGATTACAGGCATGAGCCACCACCCCCAGCCCACTGTTATTTTTTCATTCATCACTCCATCCACTTGCCAGGCCTGGGTAGGGGCCTGAGACCCCAGACCAGCCCACAGCTCTGCAGAGGGAAGGAGAACACAAGATGGGGCCTGGCACATGCCAGCATCTGGAGGAGTCAGCCTGGGGGTGGGGGCTGGGCAGGTCCACAGCCCAGGAGGGCCTGTGGCTCCTTGTTCTTTGAGAGTCGGTCCAGTCCCAGGATATCTTGGTGTCAGGGCCCAGGAAGACCTTTAGGACCTGGCTGAGCGGTGTTGGAAGGGGCCACATCTATGGTCAGAGAGTCCTCAGTGCCTGTGGCTGAGGAAGGAAGTGATTGACCCCCACCTGGTGCTATGTGACCCACACAAGTTACCCTCCCTCTCTGGGGATCCCCCTCTGAAATGCCTGCTTAACCCGGGTCTTGTAGCTCACGGAGGGCCAGGCGGCAGGCGAGGGTGGCAGCCTCCCCGTCCCCTGGGTGGTGTGAGGCAGGGGTCTGCCCAGGTCTAAGGTGTGGCCCCACCCCCGACAGCTGTTCTCCATAGTGGTGTTCGGCTCCATCGTGAATGAGGGCTACCTCAACAGCGCCTCCGAGGGGGAGGAGTTCTGCATCTACAACCGCAACCCCAACGCCTGCAGCTATGGCGTGGCCGTGGGCGTGCTCGCCTTCCTCACCTGCCTGCTGTACCTGGCCCTGGACGTGTACTTCCCGCAGATCAGCAGCGTCAAGGACCGCAAGAAAGCCGTCCTGTCCGACATCGGTGTCTCGGGTGAGCCCCACCCAGCAGGTACCCCCTGCACAGAGTCTGCAGAGGGCTGTCCCGGCCATAGGAGGCGGCTGCCACCCTTCTTCCCATGTTTCAGATGAGGAAATGAGGTGCAGGCGGGTGAAGGGATGCACTCAGGGTCACATGGCTGGCAGCAGGAAGGATGGGACCAGGACAGGGCCTGGGACCCCAAAATAACCCATGCTGCCCACAGGCAGGGGAGCATGGATGGGATTCTAGTTCCTTCTAGTCTAAGGGACCCATGGATGGCACTGGGCATGTGCCAGCCCCCATGGGTTGGCCCGTGTTTCAGTGGCCTCTTCTGTGCCACCTCCCTGGGGCAGCCTCATGAGGACTAAGCAAGGCGGTGACTGGGTGCCCAGTGCACAGCAGGGGCCCTGGAGCCTCAGTCTCCCCACGCCTCCCAGCCAGACCTTGGCAGGACCAGGGCCTGGACCTGTGGAGCCAACCTGACCTGCTGCCCTTTGCCCTTCAGAAACAGCCTTTGGCAGAGGCACCCTGACCTCTGCTCCATGACTTCCAGGAATCTGATTGGTGGATGCTCTCAGTCAGGGGTCCGAACCCGAGGCTTCAGCCTCGCTGTTCTGAGGCTTGGGTCCCCGGACTGGGACCAACCCCTAGTTCTAAGCCTGGAGCTCTCAGGATAAGCCAGGCTGAAGGCAGGTCATGAGGCCTAGTTTTAGAAGGAACTAGAACTAAATGAATGGTTCTCAAACTTCCACAGAGCCTCAGAGTTCCCTGGCAGTGCCTCTGGGAGGTGGGCTGGGCCCCAGGTGGGCACCCCACCTGCTTGGCAGATGCACGCCTTGTCCTGAGCAGGTCTGGGCTTCTCTGGGGAGACCTTGGCACTCACAGGAGATTGCGTGGCTATGAGGCTCCCACTGCTGACGCCCCCAGGCTCGGCTCTCAGTGGGCCCCTCGCTAAACCTGGGGCGCTGTGGGGTTGCAGCACGTTAGAAGTCGAAGCCCAGACCCACCCAGCCAAGCTGCCATCCTTGCCCCAGCCTCGTCCTCCTTCCCATACCTCATTTGTCTGGCAGCCTGAGGGTTGGGGTCTTCCTGCCTGCAGAGTTGCAGGCATCAGGGGTGGACCGGGGGGGCCACGTCAGCGGTGTGGCTGGACATGGGGGTTTGGCAGAGGCTGCAGAAATGCGGCCTGAGTTGATTACCTTCTCTCTCTGTCTCTCCCTCCATCCTCCCCTCTCACTGCCCGTGGCTCTCCTCTGACTGGCCCTGACCCTGCCCTGTCTGTGGCCTCCTCCCCCCTGCATCTGGCTGGCTTCCCTCTTCTCGCCTGCATCTTCTCTTGGCTCCCCTATCTCTTCCCCTACCCCCTTTGCCTCTCCCTTTGGGGGTGGGGGAGCATGGGAGATGCACTCTTGAATGTCCCTCTGTTCCTCGGCTTCCCCATTTTCTCCCCACTCACCCTCTCCCCCATGTGTGGCACTGCCCATTCTGCCCGGTCCTGGGACCCCCCAGCCTTCTGGGCTTTCCTCTGGTTCGTGGGATTCTGCTACCTGGCCAACCAGTGGCAGGTCTCCAAGCCCAAGGACAACCCACTGAACGAAGGGACGGACGCAGCCCGGGCCGCCATCGCCTTCTCCTTTTTCTCCATCTTCACCTGGGTGAGTACAGCCACCGCCCACCAGCCCACACTCGTCCCCTTTCCCCACTGAGCCCCTGGACGGGTGGCCTTTCGCTAGCCTGGGACCCGCTCTGCCTCTGGGAGCCCACACTACCCTCGCTCCCTCTTCTGCCTGCCTGTCTGCGGCGCTCACGGTGGTGCTGCCTCCCTCAGCAAGGAGGCTACAGCCCTCGGGGGTAGCATGGTCACTGGAGATGGCAGACCCTCACTGTGGTGCAGAGCAGCCTTCCTGAGGGTCACGGACCACCCCCCACCAAACCACTCTGGGTAAATGGTGTTTATTATCCCCTTTCACAGATGAGAAAGCAGAGGCCTAGACAGGAAGGTGAGGCTTACAGGGTTTGAGGCTGGGAAGCCGCCCTGCCTAGGAGTCAGGAGACCTGGTTCCGATCGGGGCTGCCTCTAATTTTCCTAGCCTCTGTCTTCCCATCCATAAAATGAGAGGGTAGGATTTGGGGGACACAGGTGTCGACATCAGATGCACATGGGCCAGGCAGGGCCTGAGAGCCGTGAGCAGGCCGGGTGACACATGCGTGCCTATCCTAAGAGGGTACCTCTGCTCGGCTGCCAAGCAGGAATAGGGACCTAGAGAAGGCAGAAGTCTGAATTTTTACATGAAATCTGATCTTGATATGTTGGAAGTTTATTCAGGTTTAAACAATATATTGTGTGTGTCAAACAAAGCATGTCTCTGGGCCCAGCAGGCCCTGGGCTGGCAGCTCAGCTGGCCCCTCTTTCCCACTGGTCTGGGTCATGTCTGTTTCTTCTCTCCTAATCACCCTTCTGCAGAGATCTGGGGCCACGTCACCTCCATAGCCCCATCCCAAGAGCCCTCCCCATAACCCACAGCTGCCTCCCCTCTGGACCGGCCAGCACTTCTGGGCCCAGCCTCCTGCAAGGAGACTCTTGAGGCTACATACAGGCCGCCAGCCGTCCCTGTTTCCCCCATCCTTCTGGTTTGCCCCGGGTTGACGTCTTTTTCTTTTTGAGGGCCCCTGGATATCCATTTTTGAGGGGTACACCCATCTCCCCAACAATATTAGAAGATAGCATTTGGAGGGGGAGACCCGTGGTTCAGGCCCTAGTGGGCCAGCCTTGGCTGCTCCACCCCTCAGTGTCCTCAAGACTGGGTAGGAAGAACCAGGTGACCCCAGGGGATCTCAGTCCAGAGAAGGTGCCCCAGAAGTGGGGACCACCCAGCTTACAGGGAGGAGTTTAGGGGCGGGGCTCACAGAGGAGTAGTGGATGATTTCTAGCCATGGGTCTGAAGTACCTGACCAACAGGTGCCTGCCCGGCCCCCTGAAGCCAGCCTCCCTCCTGGCACCTCTGCAGCTCTTCCCCACCGGCCTCACCCTTACTCTCTCCTGGCAGAGCCTGACCGCAGCCCTGGCCGTGCGGAGATTCAAGGACCTAAGCTTCCAGGAGGAGTACAGCACACTGTTCCCTGCCTCGGCACAGCCGTAGGCCTCCCTGGCTTGCAGAGGCCGGCAGCCCTGTATCACCCCTGGCGGTGAGGTGGCAGGAGCAGCCTAGTGCCAGAAATGTCCAAGATGCCAGGGCATGCAGGGCAGTGGAAGGCTGGCTTGAGGAACCAATTCAGGTTCTCCACTGACTCATTCATTCCTTCACCGCCTCCTTCATTGATTCTTCATGCGTTCATTCATTCAGTAAACATTTATTGAGCAGCTGTTTTGTGCCTAGTGATGAATTAGGTGGGGTCCTTGACTCCAGGAGCCCACAGGCTGGGGAGGAGAAAACAAACACATCAATATCTCTTCCAAATGGACAGCCGTGGACAGTTACCAGGTAGGTAGCGGCCCCATACATGGGCTGCCTAGAGGCGTTCATGGTCCCCATTGCTGAGCTGTGGGTGCAGAGCAATAGCCTCTCCCTTCACAGCGGTGTGAAGAGTGACCTCACTGTCCTTAGGGTTAGCATCCTGGCCGAGGATGTCACAGGGCTCCTGGTCTGGCTCTGTCCTCATGTGCTATGTGACCCTGACAAACCCGTGCACCTCTCTCAGCCTCAGTCCACTTACCTGAACTGAGGGGTGATAATGGACCAACCTCTCAAGGCTGTTGTGCCAATGAAACAAAGGCCAGCCCAGGGCTTAGCACAAGCATGCTCAATAAATGTAAGCTCTTTTGTTCATTCATTCATTCATTCATTCATTCATTCATTCTTCTCTCCAGAGAGTCAGGGGCACCTCCAGAATCTCTACTTTGAGAGTAATTCTCATGTGATGAATCCTTGTTCCTCCAAAGGATTTTGGTCTCTGGTTCTACACAGGTTTCCTGCTTGGGGCCCCCAGCTGCCTGGGCAGGAACTCACCCATTCCTCCACTCTCTGCTGGAGTTGAGGCTGGTGGAGCACAGACAGTTCCCCCAAAGCAATGCCTCAACCCTGCGAGGGCCTGAGCACATCGAGAATGAGCTTCCTGGCACTGGAGGCATCCCAGTGCAGATGCAGACTGCCTGCTGCACGCTGGAGATGCTGCAGAGAGAGCACCTACACTGAGAAAGTGGGGCCAGGGGACCACCAGGTCCCTGGGCTCTCAGTAGAACTCCCATCCTCCCTCTGCAGCCCAGGCCAGCGGGGGCCCAGGCCTCTCCTTTGCTCCTGTCTTGTGGCCCCTTAAACTGGTTGCCCAAATGAAGCTTTGACTTAGTGAGGGCAGAGAGCTGAACACAGAGACAGTATGAGTGCCTACAGCCAGAGGCTTCTCCCTAGAAGGATCAGTAGGGGTCATCTGCTCCAGCCCTCTACCTCTGTACAGGAAACCAGCCAGGGAGCTCGGGGAGAACCGAGTCTACAGACATTGCTCTCAAGGTTCATTCAGTCAGTTCCTGTGGGCTGGCCAGGGCTCAAGTGTACCCTCAGGGGGCTCTTCACCTCCCCTGCTTCTTCAGGCTCCGGCGTCTGAGCCCCCAGCAGCCAGGACCTCATGCTAACATAGTGGGAAACCCCAGAGGGCTACACCTTATCCCTTAGCCCAATTTCTTTAGACCTGGTCTGCCTTTCCCAAGGCGCTGGCACTTTGCTTTAAATACCCACCTCCCAGAAAGTGCTTCCCCTCAGAACTTTGGTCAATGAGTACAATCAAAAGGTAATGCCCTAGCTGGGCATGGTGGCTCATGCCTGTGATCCCAGCACTTTGGGTGGCCAAGGCAGGCGGATCACCTGAGGTCAGGAGTTCGAGACCAGCCTGGCCAACATGGCAAAACCCCGTCTCTACTAAAAATACAAAAATTAGCTTGGTGTGGTGGCGGGTGCCTGTAATCCCAGCTACTTGGGAGGCTGAGGCAGGAGAATCACTTGAACCCAGGAGGCAGATGTTGCAGTGAGCCAAGGTTGTGCCATTGCACCCCATCCTGGGTGACAGAGCGAGACTCTGTCTCAAAAAAAAAAAAGAAGAAAAAAAAGAAAAAAAAAAAGGAAATGCCCAGTCACTGGGTTTCTGGAACTTTGTGGAATAAAACACTAGGTATATTCACTCTCTACCTCTTCACTAAGTGGCTCTTTAGGTTGTTGGTTGACTTAGTGCCTCGTCAGGGGCCAATGAAAGGGAAGGAGGTGAGGGCGCCCTGACCTGGGAAGGGGTAGGACCCCATGTTTAGGGAAGGGTTCTAGCAGTAACTCTGCCACGGGCACTTCCTTTTCTAGGCCTCAATCTTCCCAGCCCTAAAACAGGGGTCTGGAGAGTATCAGCACATTCCCATCACAGGCAGATTCCCCGGGCCGGGAAAGTTTCTGGAGAAGGCTTTTGCAATAAACCTCTAAGCTGCTTTTCTAATGACAAGTTTGATTTACTTAAACTTTGACTTAGCTCAGTGTGGTCAGTGTCATTGTCCTTAATAACAATGTAATTGCTTTTATTGAAAAATAATTTCCTAACCATGCATGTGTGCTGTAGACAAGTCTTTCCCAATCTGAGATCTGTGGGAAAAAAAAAAAAACGGGGCGGCTTCAGGCTAGGCGCGGTCACATTGAATAGTCAGGGCTCTGCCAAGTCAGATGATCCTGAAACTTGTTTCACTCTATTTAACTCAGTTTCTCACTTAGAATTAGGTTCAGCAGCAGGTGACCAAAATCCCAAATAACAGTGATTTCAACAAAGTCCAAGGCTGTGGAAGTGGTCCAGGGCTGGCATACTGGCTCCAGAGGTCTTCGGTGACCCAGGCATCTTTCCTTTTTTTTAGAGACAGGGTCTCACTCTGTTGCCCAGGCTGGATCATAGCTCACTGCAGCCTCAAACCCATAGGCTCAGGCAATCCTCCCACCTCAGCCTCCTGAGTAGCTGGGACTACAGGCCAGTACCACTATGCCTGGCTAATTTGGGTTTTGTGGATTTTTTTGGTAGAGATGGGGTCTTGCTATGTTGCCCAAGCTGGCCTTTTTTTTTTTTTTTGAGACAGTCTCACTTTGTTGCCCAGGCTAGAGTGCAGTGGCGCTGTCTCAGGGTACTGCAACGTCCGCCTCCTGGGTTCAAGCGATTCTCCTGCTTGCACCTCCCGAGTAGCTGGGATTACAGGTGATGCCACCATGCCCAGCTAATTTTTTTTATTTTCAGTAGAGATGGGGTTTCACCATGTTGGCCAGGCTGGTCTCAAACTCCTGACCTCAAGTAATCTGCCCATCTTGGCCTCTCAAAGTGCTGGGATTGCAGGCATGAGTTGTTGCACCTGGCCTCTCCTGCTTTCAAGAAGAAGATCAGATTGTTATTGTGCCTGCTGTTTTTCAAGTGCCTTTAACTCAACATAGTCAATATGCCAGAGGTGCATATTTTAGCCCAGGCTGGTCTTGATCTCCTGGCCTCAAGCAATCCTTCCACCTTGGCCTATCAAAGTTGTGGGATTACAGGCATGAGCCGCGGTGCATGGCCCCCAGGCATCTTTCATTCCTACAGGCTTGGCTCATGGTCTTTGTGGTCCCTTTTGGCAACTAGAGCTCCAGCCATCACATCTGTGTTCCAGGCATCAGGTCAGAGGGTGGGACAGAGAACATGAGGGTACCCCATTGGCCGAAACATAGTCACATGGCCAGGCCTAGCTGCAAGAGAGACAAAAGAATGACTCTTAGGAGATGCTAACAGTCCTTTGTCCCGCTGAGAAGCTTTTTTTAAGAAGGCTGTTGTGAGCCTTTGAGCCATCTTAACACTCCATAATGGAGATCTAGAACTTTTGGTAGCCCAGACTGACCTCTGGGATTGGGAGACAGGGGCAGGTGATTTCTGGGGTACTTTCTGGCTGGGTGATATGGTTCTGGGCATTTCTGGGGGTGGCTGCGAGAACAGCCTTCCTTCTCCACAGCCAAGCTTGGTCTCCTGTTTGGTGCTTTGAGGATCTTTAACCCTCTCCTGCCTGTGTCCTGTGAACTAACCACCACTAACCCAGTGCTCTTGTCTGTCTCTCCCCTAACCACCCCCTCCCGCCTGTCCTTGTCCTCGCCGGCCTTTGTCCCCAGGCGGGCCAGGCTGTGCTGGCCTTCCAGCGGTACCAGATTGGCGCCGACTCGGCCCTCTTCTCCCAGGACTACATGGACCCCAGCCAGGACTCCAGCATGCCTTACGCGCCCTACGTGGAGCCCAACACTGGGCCGGATCCCGCCGGTATGGGTGGCACCTACCAGCAGCCGGCCAACGCCTTCGACACCGAGCCCCAGGGCTATCAGTCGCAGGGCTACTGAGCCACAGTGACCGCCTGCCCCCGCCCCCTCCCCCATCTGTCCCCTCTCTCCACACCCAGCCCCTGCTCCTGCCCAGGCTGCCCTGCCCAGCGCCTCATCAGCCTCTGCCTTGTCCCACTGAGGTCCAGGGTAGCTCGGGGCAGGGGTGGGGCAGTCCAGTGTTGGGGACTGTCTACGTATGTGCAAGTATATCCCAGGGCATGTGCCCTGCAGGGGCCTAGAGGGTGGGGGCCAGGGGTATTTGCATTCATACATTGTGTCATCAAGCATTCCTTGAGCGCCTACTGGGCATCCAGCCTGTGCTGGGCATGGGTGGTGACATTGGCAGAAATGGCCACTGGAAAGGGGAGCGATGAGCTGTGGAGGAAGCCCTGGTGGTACCAGAGGCCAGAATGGTGGGAAAGACAGACCCAGATAATGCTGGGAAGCGTGGCTACACCGTGGCTTGGTCATAGGGTGAGTGTAAACACCCACAGGACACTGGGGGCTGTCACCCTGCTCTGGCAGTCCTGCTAAGAGTGTCAGGGCCGTCTCCATTTTATGGTTGAGGAAACTGAGGTCTAAAGAGGTCAAGATTACTTGCCCAGAATCACTCAGGCAGCTAGTGATAGAGGTGGGGCCAAGCCCAGGCTGCCCGACTGCAGACCACGTGCTCTTCCCTGGCCACCCACCTCCTCCCATCCCCACGCTTGGGGCTTCCCTGCTCAGTGTTACTGTCATTCTGGGAGGCCTTGGGGCCCTCAGCCCCTTGAGACACCCTGATTCTGCTGCAAGCCAAGGGCCTGTTCTGCCCCAGCTGTTCCTTCTCCCCTGGGGACAGCCCCACCTCCGGGTCCCTCCACCCACATCCCCCTGGTCCTACCCCTGGCCCTTGGCCTCCTCCAAGAGGGCTCACCCCGGGTGCTGCTCTGTGCTCTGCGTGTCCCACAGACGCTTGTTCCAGGGGGCTCCAGCAAACCCCTTCGTGGTCTCTCAAAGGACTGATCACTGTCCTTGCCTCTAGGAGGGCTCACTAAGCCCTTACCTAGGGCTGGGTGGACAACAAGGCACAGATGAGGGTGTGACTGGCCCGAGGTCACGGTGAGTGAGTGGCAAAGCTGGCCCTGACGCCTGGGTTTCTTGGCCCCAGCTGCCCAGCAGGTGCCTCGATTCCCTGCCCTTGTGACCTCCCAGGAAAGAGAACTGATCTGGGACACTATGTCACCTCTCCTCTCATCTGGGGTGAGTCAGGGTTCGGGGGCTGCAGCAGCCAAGCGCATGAGAGGTTTTCCTTGGCCTTCCAGAAGGCCCACTGCGGAGCCAGCCTCCCTATGGGAGGCAGAGCAGCAAGGACAGGGCTTTGGAATCAGCCAAGTCGGCTTCTGGGCTGTAGCCGTGGAGAGACACTGCCCCCAGGATGACACAGGCAAGAGCCCCTGAGGCATGGGAGGCCCAGGGAAGACCGTGGGCTGTAGGGGAGAGTGTGGCAGGTGACCCAAAGGCCCAAAGAGGGCCGTGGGGCCTGAGGAGGTCATAATCTCTTCTGAGTGGGGGCAGGTCGATTCTTGCACAAGGTGGGCTCTTCACTGAGCCATAAGGGACAGGGAGGTGTGGGAGAGCGCTGGGGGCCCATCCCCCTGTCCACCCAGTGTCCACTGGCCTGTCTTTCAGGGAGCAGAGCAGAGCAGGTGGTGGACGGGCCCAGTGCTGGGTGTTTCCACCACCATCCCCCCATCCCCCATCTAAGAATCCTAAGAGGCAGACGATCCCTCACCTGCTTTCTCACTCAGCAGTTATCCGGCCCCTGTGCTGGGGATACCAAGGGCATGGGTGGTCCCTGCTTCGATGGCCCCAAAGCTGGGCCAGAGTTAAGGGAAAGAGGAGGAAGTCCTAAGCAGAGAAGTAGCACCATTATCCCCATTTAACAGAAGGGAAACTGAGGCTCGGCAAGCATAGGCGAGTTGGCAGTGGAACACGGATCTAAACTCAGGTCTGTCCAAGTCCTCCCAAGGGACAGCAGTGATGGAGAGGACCCCAGCCAGCTGAGTGACAGCTGGTTGTTGCTGACTTCATTTTCCAATCCGGGGAAGGGGCTCTGTCCACAGTCCCCCGCCGCCAGGTGGCCCAAATGGGACCAGCATGGGGGCAGGTTATCTGTTGGCCTGAAGAGTGAAACCTGTACCAGGCCAAAGTTGAGGGCGTGAGTGAGTGCAGGAGTGTTCATGGCAGAGTGAAGTTCTGTGCCCACCACAAGAGGCTGTGAGATGTTCTGACCCTCACCCACTGTCCACCAAAAGCCTCTCCTGCTGGTGGGCACTAGGAGACCTCAGGGTACTGCCCATCTGTTTCTCCTTGGGTGCCAGCCAGCTGCTGGTGATCCTCAGCCGGAGGGCAGGGTACCAGGTAAGCTTAACTCCATCTTGGGTGTTTGCGACAGGCCCTGCCTGCCACCCTAGGCAGGGAAAGCTGTCAAGACTCCTGCCAGAAATGGGGGGTGCTGAGTCATCTCACGAAGAATCCCTCACTCTTCCTGAGTTCAGCCCAGAAGCCCTCCCAGGCATGATCTTCCCCATCAGGCTGGGCTCTGGCAGGGACCTGCCCAGGATGGAGATGAGAGAGGGTGAGAGATGGAGGGCGAGATTTGGATGGGACCCAGGGCTCCTGACTCTGCCCTGGAAGGTTCATGGGGAAGCTCGCTCCTTCTCTTGGCAGAGGACAGCCCCTGGGGAACCCCAGGCCCAACTCTGTCTGGTATCCCTTTTCCTCCCAGCTGTCCTCCCCTGCTTCTCCCTTGCTCCCAAAGCTTTCCTTGGAGAAGGGCCCTCCTGCAGCTGGACCCTGCAGGGTGGCTCCCTCCTCCCCATCAAGCACAAGAGAGGGCCCAGGAAAAAAGGTTTCACATAAGTGTAGAGTCGCAAGGACACTTAGAGTCGGCAGAGTCTGGGGTAGGGAGACAGCGACTTGTCCAAGGTCAAGCACAGAGGGAGAGGTTCAGGAGTCAGGTCTTCTGCCTTCTGAGTTGGCTCATCCTGGGCAGTCACAGACTGTCCTGCCTGCACGGCTCCTATCCACCTGGGGGTGTCGCAGTTGAGGGGCTAATTCCCAGGGGACTGACGTTAGTTCCCTACTCCATCCTTCCCTGGTGATTTTTGATCTTCAAAGCCTCGGGGATCCCAGGTTTCCCCATGTAACTGAGACCCCCTGCCTGCTAGCCCTGGGAGACCCCTAACCTTGGCCCAAGACCCCTTTGATTCTCTAAGGAGCACGAAAGGGGGAATGCCCCTCCCAGGAGTTTATGGGAGAAGGGACTGGGCCGGCTGCCTCCCAGCGATGCACTTGACCTGACACTCCCCATGTCCTGGTGCGCACAGCCCTTGTCGGTGCCCCGGCCCCTCCCGCAGCGTTACTGCCTGTGTATAGTATAAATATATATATTTTCTATATATAAGATGTATAATATAAGGCTCCACAAATATATCTGTGTGTGTGTGTGCGTGTGTGTGTGGTGAAGGGCGGTCCCCATCCTGGGCCCCCACTCTAGACCCCCCCACCACCTGGTTAAGTCTCGAGTGAATCCAGTGGCCCCGTGGCACCCTCCTTTATGACATCCATCCATCTGTGGTGAACCAAGTGAAGGTGGTGACTTCTGGTGACATAGTAATAAAGTGAAGACTCAGAACCCACCAGCGATTGCAAGTGTGTCACCGTGTTTCTTTGTTCTTCATTCTGCGTTTGGCTTGGATGCTCCATCCCGTTTGTCTCCTTAGACAGGCCATGTCTTACTTGGTTATTATTGTTTGTTAATTTTTCATTAAACAATGAACCTATGAATATATTATCTTTTTAAAAAGTAAAATTGGCCGACTGCAGTGGCTCATGCCTGTAATCCCAACACTTTGGGAGGCCAAAGTGGGTGGATCACCTGAGGTTAGGAGTTCGAGACCAGCCTGACCGACATGGTGAAAACCTGTCTCTACTAAAAATACAAAACAAAATTAGCCAGGTGTGGTGGCGGACGCCTGTAATCCCAGCTACTTGGGAGGCTGAGACAGGAGAATCACTTGAACCCGGGAGGCAGAGGTTGCAGTGAGCCAAGATTGTGCCATTGCAATCCAGCCTTGGCATCAAGAGCAAAAATCCGTCTAAAAAAAAAAAGGAAAATTATTACAGTTGAAGCCAGAGTCTCTTAGCTTACATGTGCACATGTCCACATACATGCCCCATCACCATTTCCTATCCTGGTTCCTTCCCCAACCACCAGGAGTAAACAAGATTAGGTGCTTGGCCTCATTCCTTCCAGACCATTTCCATGCT
Source organism: Pan troglodytes (assembly GCF_028858775.2). Lineage (NCBI taxonomy): Eukaryota > Metazoa > Chordata > Mammalia > Primates > Hominidae > Pan > Pan troglodytes. The sequence goes on from NC_086016.1 coordinate 41,381,989, forward strand.
TTTACATACACATGTTTTACAAGACATGGTTTTTAAATTGACTGGCCTTCAGCTGGGTGCCATGGCTCATGCCTGTAATCCCAGCACTTTGGGAGGCCAAGGTGGAAGGATTGCTTGAGCCCAGGAGTTCAAGACCAGCCTGGTCAACATAGTGAGACCCCGTGTCTAAACAAAACAAAACAAAAAATTAACCTGGGCACAGTGGCTCACACCTATAATCCTAGCACTTTGGGCAGCCTAGGCGGGCGGATCACGAGGTCAAGAGACTGAGACCATCCTGGCCAACATGGTAAAACTCCATCTCTACTAAAAAGACAAAATTAGCTGGGCGTGGCTGGGCGCGGTGGCTCACACCTGTAATCCCAGCACTTTGGGAGGCTGAGGTGGGCAAATCACCTGAGGTCGGGAGTTCGAGAACAGCCTGACCAAAATGGAGAAACCTCGTCTCTACTAAAAATACAAAATTAGCCAGGCGTGGTGGCACGCGCCTGTGATCCCAGCTACTCGGGAGGCTGAGCCAGGAGAATTGCTTGAATCCAGGAGGTGGAGGTTATGGTGAGCCAAGATCATGCCATTGCACTCCAGGCCTGAGCAACAAGAGTAAAACTCCATCTAAAAAAAAAAAAAAAAAAATTAGCTGGGTGTGGTGGCCAGCACCTCTAGTCCCAGCTACTCTGGAGGCTGAGGCAGGACAATCGCTTGAACTCGAGAGGCAGAGGTTGCAGTGAGCCAAGATCACACCACTGCACTCCAGCCTGGCGACGGAGTGAGACTCCGTCTCAAAAAAAAAAAAAAAAAATTAAATATAGTTGCCCTGAGCTGGCAAAAAATTTACCCAGAGCCTGTAAAGTACCAGAAACTTGCTAGGCGCTAGGAGTTCAACACCAAAGGAGGTAGACAGTGCCCTCTTGGAGATGATCATGCAGTGGGGGAAATGGTGTTAACTAAACATGCAAGCAAAAATATCAACTGTGCTAAGTGCTGGAGTGGGTTGGAAAGAATATGCGATGCAATTTAGATCACCCTGACTAAATCAACCACCACCGGTCGAGCAGGTGACTCTTGACTCAAGCGCTCTCCATGAGCAGGGTTTGGACGTGAGCGGGTGGGCTGGTGAGTTATCCAAGCTGGTGAGTTCTGCAGGGAGGACCCAGGACTCAGGGGTCCCCGGCTGGGAAAGAGCTTGGAAGTGGTGGAAGGCAGGTGCAGTGGACGCACAGAAGGGAGAGAGAGGAGAATGAGGAAGGACAGGCCAGAAGGTGCTCATGGATCCCACAGTGTAGGGCCTGGAGGCCTCTGTAAAGCCATGAAGGGTGGGTGACCACAACAGTGCATGCTCTCAAAAGACCACTCTGCTGGTTAGATGGTAGTCAAGAGACAGGTCACCATGACCATGAGAGAATGGAGAAGTCCAGATGTATTTGAAGAAGGCACAGATCTGCAAATGAACCGAGGCCGGGCACGGTGGCTCACGCCTATAATCTTAACACTTTGGGAGGCCGAGGCAGGAGGATCACTTGAGGTCAGGAATTTGAGACCAGCCTGGCCAACATGGTGAAACCCCGTCTCCACTTAAAAAATACAAAAATTAGGCCGGGTGTGGTGGCTCACGTCTGTAATCCCAGCACTTTGGGAGGCTGAGGCAGGCGGATCACCTGAGGTCGGGAGTTCGAGACCAGCCTGACCAACATGGAGAAACCCTGTCTCTACTAAAAATACAAAAATTAGCCAGGCGTGGTGGTGCATGCCTGTAATCCCAGCTACTCAGGAGGCTGAGGCAGGAGAATAGCTTGAACCAGGGAGGTGGAGGTTGTGGTGAGCCAAGATGGCGCCATTGCACTCCAGACTGGGCAACAAGAGCGAAACTCTGTTTCCAAAAAAAAAAAAAAAAAAATGCAAAAATTAGCCCGGTGTGGTGGTGGGCGCCTGTAGTCCCAGCTACTTGGGAGGCCGAGGCAGAAGAATCGCTTGAACCCAGGAGGAAGAGGTTGCAGTGAGCTGAGATCGCACAACTACACTCCAGCCTGCGACAGAGCGAGACTCTGTCTCAAAAAAAAAAAAAAAAAAAAATCCCACCAGAAAAGGCTCTGGAGCCCAGGCCGAGTGGGAGGAGCAAGTGGGCGTGGCCCGGGCATGGCCCGTCGGTCAAAGTACTGGCCCTGCCCACGCCCGGGAGAGGGGCGGGCGAGAGAGATGCTAAGCCAGTCGGATTGCGGTCATCGGGGGCGAGCGGAGTCGGCAAGAGGTCCGAGGAGTAGCGGGTCCGTGGAGGGAAGGAGCGCGGCCGGGCGGGTGAGGGATCCCGGGGCTCTGTTCCAGGACACCCAGGTTCTGACCCCGTTTAGGAGGCCGGAGGGCAGGGGCTGCCTGCAACCCAAGGAGCCCGAGCTACCCTGAAGGCCGACCCTGAGGCCGCTGCTCAGCGAAAGGAGCCGACCCTTGGGGGACAGCGGGGTCGGGTTCCAAGCCGGGGCTGCTGGGGCTGGTCAGGCCGCCAGCCCTGCTTGACCCCTCTCACCTGATGGCTCCCTTCTCCAATCTTCAAGAAGGTGAAACGTCACTGTGGTCCGCAGAGGGCAGGCCGCGTCTGCGGAGTCGCTGTCATCCCTTAGCGGCCACGCCCGCCTCCCTGTCCACTTCCCGTCTTCGTCGTTGCGGTTCAGGTGTTCGCTCCACTCTGCGGCACCAAAGGCCCGTCACGTGCTTCCCCTGCCCAGAGACCCCAAACACCGAAACTGTCATCCGAAGGCCCCGCACCTGCCGCCTGTCGGATGCTGAAGAACGACTCCCAGGTGGAGAGGACAGCACCCCAAAAGGGATGGGGGATGGATTGGGGCGTCTGAGCCCCGTGGAGTATGTCAGCCTTTCAGAGCGACCCGCTCCACGCTGCGATGTGGTCCTTAAGAAGTTAGGGCCGGGCACGGCGGCTCACGCTGTAATCCCAGCACTTTGGGAGCCAAGGTGGGCGGATCATCTGAGGTCGGGAGTTCGAGACCAACCTGGCCAACATGGTAAAACCCCAACTCTACTAGAAATACAAAAATTAGCTGGGTGTGGTGGCAGGCGCCTGTAATCCCAGCTACTCGGGAGTCTGAGGCAGGAGAATTGCTTGAACCCGGGAGGCGGAGGTTGCAGTGAACGGAGATGGAACACCCCTGCACTCCAGCCTGGGTGACAGAGAACGACTCCGTCTCAAAAAAAAAAAAAAAAAGTTAGGGCCGGGCGTGGTGGCTCACGCCTGTAAGCGAGGCCAAAGCTCCAGAACAGCATCTCCACTAAAAATACAAAAATTATTCGGGCGTGGTGGTGGGTGCCTGTAATCTCAGCTACTCGGGAGTCTGAGGCAGGAGAATCACCCGTGAACCCAGGAGGGGTAGGTTGCAGTGAGCAGAGAGCATTCCACTGCACTCCAGCCTGGGTGACAGGCTGAGCACTCACTCAGCCTGGAGCGAGACTCCATCTAAAAATAAATTAATAGATAAGTTAGGGCTGGGCGAGGTAGCTCACACCTATAATCCCAGCACTTTGGGAGGCCGAAGTGGGTGGATCAATGAGGCCAGAAGTTTGAGGACAACATCTCTACAAAAAAATACAAAAATTAACCAGGCATGGTGGCCTGAACCTGTGGTCCCAGCTACTTGGGAGGCTGAGTGGAGAGGATCTCTTGAGCCCAAGAAGTTGAGGGTGCAGTGAGCCATGATCACCACCACTGCAATCCAGCCTGGGTGACAGAGTGAGACCCTTTCTCAAAAAAAAAAAAAAGAGTTATAATGTAATGGATTGGCCTTCATTGGACTTAAGGGAAATCATTAAACCCTGCAAGGGTTTTAACTGACTCAGGACAATTTGGAGAAATATGAAAACTATTTCAAAGAAATGCTAGGTTTCAGAATCAGGGCTGCTGCATGATTTGTAGGGCCCAGTACAAAATGAAAGTGCAGGGCCTCTTGTTCAAAAAGCAATATTTAAAAATAGTGTAATTTTTTACCGGGTGCAGTGGCTCTCGCCTGTAATCCCAGCACTCTGGGAGACTGTGGCGGGCAGATCACTTGAGACCCAGAGTTCGAGACGAGCCTGGCCAACATGACAAAACCCCATCTCTACAAAAAATACCAAAAAAAAAAAAAAAATTAGCCCAGCATGGTGGCATGTGCCTGTAATTCCAGCTACTTGGGAGGCTGAGGCAGGAGAATCTCCTGGACCCGGGAGGTGGAGGTTTCAGTGAGCCGAGATCACGCCACTACACTCCAGCCTGGGTGACAGAGAGAGACTCCATCTCAAAAAAATAATAATAATAAATAGAAATAGAAATAAAAATACTAAAATATAAAGCACTTTACTTACAAAATATTACATATAAAATATAATAGGAGTAAGAGTAACACATGAGTAACAGCATAAATTTAAGATTATAAAAAATAATATTTTGGGGCTGGGCGAGGTGGTTCACGCCTGTAATCCCAGCATTTTGAGAGGCTGAGATGGGTGGATCACCTGAGGTATGGGTTCAAGACCAGCCTGGCCAACGTGGTGAAACCCCATCTCTACTAAAAATACAAAAATTAGCTGGGTGTGGTGGCGGGCACCTGTAATCCCAGCTACTGGAGAGGGTGAGGCAGGAGAATCGCTTGAACCTGGGAGGCAGAGGTCGCAGTGAACCGAGATCATGCCGTTGCACTCCAGCTTGGGCGACAAAAGCGAGATTCCCACTCAAATAATAATAATAATAGGCCAGGCGTGGTGGCTCACGCCTGTAATCTCAGCACTTTGGGAGGCCAAGGTGGGCGGATTGCCTGAGGTCAGGAGTTCGAGACCAGCCTGACCAACATGGTGAAACCTCCTCTCTACTAAAAATACAAAAAAAAAAAAATTAACTGAGCTTGGTGGTGTGTGCCTGTAATCCCAGCTACTTGGGAGGCTGAGGCAGGGGAATTGCTTGAACCAGGGAGGTGGGGGTTGCAGTGAGCCGAGATCGCGCCACTGCACTCCAGCCTGGGTGACAGGATGAGACTCCCTCTCAAAAAATAAAAAATAAAATAGTAATAATAATATTTTGGTGTCATTTTATATAATACAAAAATAATGCCTTACTAATACGATTTCTTGATTGGTCATATGATTTTTTGGCTCATTCTTTTTGCAAGTTCATTTATTATGTTATTGAAATTTATACTTATGACAACTTCATTTTCCATTGAAAGCTACAACAGCCACTTTTGGCAAAGGCAAGATTACAAATAATTTCTTATACTTTTTATTTTGAGAAGGCTCCTTCTGCCAAGGCAATTGTTGCTGTAGCTGCTGAGAGTATTTTATATGCTGTCACAGTAGGAGAAATTCATGATTTTAAAGAATTTTAAAAAAATATTTAGCTCTTCATATTGGCCAGGCGCAGTGGCTCACACCTGTAATCCCAGCACTTTGGGAAACCGGGGCATGTGGATCACCTGAGGCCAGGAGTTCCAGACCAGCCTGGCCAACATAGTGAAACCCTGTCTCTATTAAAAATACAAAAATTACCCAGGCCTGGTGTTGCGCACCTGTAATCCCAGCTACTCAGGAGACTGAGGCAGGAGAATCGCTTGAACCCAGGAGGCAGAGGTTGCAGTGAGCCAAGATTGCGCCACTGCACTCCAGCCTGGGCAACAGAGTGAGACTCCGTTTCAAGAAAAAAAATTTAACTATTCATATAAATCAGTTTCATATGTGTCTGATTTAATTTTAAATGCAAACTTATACAACGATGTTTTAATGTTTTCTTTGACATTTTCTATAACTTGTGAAGGTTGTACAAGAAACTGAAAGTTACTTCATGATTTCTATATAATTGTAATGATCTGTTTATGCATTTGATTGCTGGGTCTTCGATAACAAGGAAAACTTAGCTTTAAAACTGCCTTCAGAGTAAGCTTCACATAAAATAGAATTATTTTCTGTAGAATATGATGATCTATACATTTAATTTTTATTTCTAAGACTGGATATTTGCAATATTGCAGCAGGCTTTTTTGTTTGTTTGTTTTTGTTTGTTTGTTTGTTGAGACTGAATCTTGCTCTGTTGTCCAGGCTAGAGTGAAATGACATGATGTCGCCTCCCTGCAACCTCCACCTCCCAGGTTTAAGCAATTCTCGTGCCTCAGCCTCCCAAGTACTGGGATTACAGGCATGAGCCACTGTGCCTGGCCTGCAGCAATTTTCAAAACCAGAGATTCTTTTTCTTTTCCTAGCATCCCCATGGATGCCAGGGCGAAAACCGAAAATTCTAAAACTCTTTGAAGAATCCTAACAGCTCCCTAGCGTGCTTTATTGCGACATCCCTGTGTATGTTTCCATGTTGTAATAACTTACTGACAAGGTTTACTGCCTGACTGCTGGCAGTACCTGTCCCAGCATTTAGGCTGTGAGCTATATTTGTGCAGATGTTACAGGCACGGGCTGTTCCATGTGGAGTCTCTTCTCCCACCATGGAGCCCGTGATGGCATGGAGCCGTGACACCCCCACCAGTTTCTTCTGCTGCTGCCACCAATCTGGGCACATATCCTGGCCCCCACTGTCCCCACACAGCCCCACAGTGTCGCAAACTGTCCAGCCATGTGGGTGCACACAGGGTGGCCAGGCCAATTGCTAGGCAGCTCTGCTGCCCACCGCCTGTCATCCTTGCTGGTCTGAGCCTGCTGGTGCATATGCTTCTTTGTCCCACTGGACTTCCTTTATAAAACACAAGTTCAAATATAAAATGATGAAGAATTTCAAGATGGCGAAATTCAAACAGAAGTTAATGCAGAGCATTCAACCAAATGCTAGGCCTATTCTGAGAGCAGGGCGATGTGCGACTGTACGGGTCCCATGCCCATGAGTGCAGTCCTGCTCAGCACACTGATTCTGGCCCCTCTCCATCTCCCCTTTATTTTATTCTGAATCTTTTTTCTTCTCCTTTTAGTCTCCTTGTCAATTAGATAGCTACACTTGACTATGGGCCTGAGCTATGCTGCATACTTTGTAAAGCATTGTCTAGTTCACTTCTTTTCTTTTTTCTTTCCTTTTTTTTTTTTTTTGAAATGGAGTCTTGCTCTGTTGCCCAGGCTGGAGTGCAGTGGCTCAATCTTGGCTCACTGCAAGCTCCGCCTCCCAGTTCATGCCATTCTCCTGCCTCAGCCTCCCAAGTAGCTGGGACTACAGGTGCCCTCCACCACACCCGGCTAATTTAGTTTTTGTATTTTTAGTAGAGACGGGGTTTCACCGTGTTAGCCAGGATGGTCTCGATCTCCTGACCTTGTGATCCGCCCACCTCGGCCTCCCAAAGTGCTGGGATGACAGGCGTGAGCTACTGCTCCCAGCCTCCTTTTCTTTTCTTTACTTTTCTTTCTTTTTTTTTTTTTTTGGTCGTTGTTGTTGTTGTTGTTGTTTTGAGACAGAGTCTCGCTCTGTCACCCAGGCTGGAGTACAATGGCGCAATCCAGGCTGGAGTGCAGTGGCACAGTCTCAGCTCACTGCAACCTCCGCCTCCCAGGTTCAAACGATTCTCCTGCCTCAGCCTCCCAAGTAGCTGGGATTACAGGCATGCGCCACCACGCCCAGCTAATTTTTGTATTTTTAGTAGAGACAGGGTTTTGCCATGTTGGCCAGGCTGGTTTCGAACTCCTGACCTCAGATGATCTGCCCCCCTCGGCCTCCCAAAGTGCTGGGATGACAGGCGTGTGCCACCGTGCCCGGCCTTGTTCACTTCTTTCAACACCTGTGATAAGGGCACTAAGATGCTTCCATTTTACAGATGAGGAGCTGGGCCAGAGAGGAGAAGTGGCCCAGCACAGTTATACCGGTGCAGGGCCTGACTTGACCAGTAGTGAGTCCAGCTTTAAAACCCATGGTCTTAGCCTCTTTGCTGCCTTTTGTTAAACTATTTTTATACATTTGCGGTCACTCACATAATCCTTAAAGCTGTTTTTGATGTGAAAGTTCCCCCAGCTGTGCATGCTTCTGGATCAGCAAAGGCTTCGGCTTTGGTTACCCATCTGTTCTCTGTGCTTATCCAGCGCTGGGGTCTTCCCAAACCCTGTCCTAATTATGTGACCTAGAAATGCGACTTCAAATGTTTGAGAGATCTCATGCAAAATTGAATGTGCTTTTCCTCAAGGTTTTTCAAAAGTTACATTGCTGGACGGGATGGCTTACTTCTGTAATCCTAGCACTTTGGGAGGCCGAGGTGGGCAGATCGCTTGAACTCGGGAGGTAGAGCTTGCAGGAAGCCAACATCACAGCACTGCACTCCAGCCTGGGTGACAGAGTGAGACCCTGTCTCAAAAAAAAAAAAAAAAAGTTACATCGATTGAACAGTAGCAGGGATTGTGCCCTCCGTGTCAATGTGGAGGACTCCCAGGTTCATCCTCTGTCCACACTTGCTTCATTGGTGGCTCATCTGGTCTCACAGCTTTAAATATCCGCTGTATTCTGACCGTTCTCAAGTGTGTACACCCACCCCCCCCAGGTCAGCTACTCGTATATCCAACTGCCTTTACTCCGACATATCTGGTTGACATCTCCCATGAAGACCCCAGGGATCTGCCTTGCTACTTCTCTCGTCCCATAGCTTGCCACCCTCCCCCGTGCTTCAGCCACGCTGGCCTCCTTGCTGTTCCTAGAACATACCTAGCACATTCCTGCCTCAGGGCCTTTGCACTTGCTGTTGCCTTTGCCTGAAATGCTCTCCCTGCTCCACCCCAGATCTCTGGAGGAGACCTGGAACCTTTGCAATGGGTTCATCCCTGGTCATGCCTTTTAAAAAGGCACCCCCGACCAGGCACAGTGGCTTATATTTGTTTTTGTTTTTGTTTTGAGACGGAGTCTTGCTCTGTCGCCCAGGCTGGAGCACAGTGGCAGGATCTCGGCTCACTGCAAGCTCCACCTCCCAGGTTCACGCCATTCTCCTGCCTCAGCCTCCCGAGTAGCTGGGACTACAGGCGCCCACCACCATGCCCGGCTAATTTTTTGTATTTTTTAGTAGAGACGGGGTTTCGCTGTGTTAGACAGGATGGTCTCAATCTCCCAACCTCGTGATCCACCCGCCTCGGCCTCCCAAAGTGCTGGGATTACAGGCGTGAGCCACCACGCCCAGCCAAGTGGCTCATATTTGTAATCCTAGCACTTTGGGAGGCCGAGGCAGTCAGATCAGTTGAGCCCGGGAGTTTGAGACCAGCCCGGGCAACATCACAAAACCCTGTCTCTACAAAAAACAAAATGGAAAATTAGCCAGGTGTGGTGGCACACCTGTAGTCCCAGCTACTCGCGAGACTGAAGCAGGAAAATCACCTGAGCCTGGGAGGTCGAGGCTTCAGTGAGCTGTGGTTGCGTCACTGCGCTCCAGCCTGGGTGACAGAGTGAGACCCTGTCTCAAAAATAAATAAATAAATAAAGTAGCCGGGCGTGGTGTTGTGTGCATGTAATCCCAGCTACTTGGGAGGCTGAGGCAGGAGACTCACTTGAACCCAGGAGGTGGAGGTTGCGGTGAGCCGAGATTATGCCATTGCACTCCAGCCTGGACGACAAGAGCAAAACTCCATCTCAAAAAGAAAAAAAGGCAGCCCACCTCCACTTTGTTTTCCTCCATAGCACTTGTCACCACCTGACATACTTACTAGTTTATTTATTACCTATCTCTCCTCACCGAACGTGGAAGTCTCATAAGGGCAGTGTTCTTGTCCCTGCTTACCTGGCATGTACTAAGTGCTCTATTGAGGATTGTTGAATTAACGCATGAATCTTCCCACCAAATCTCCTCCTTTCTCTGTGCTCATCATCTAAGTAAAAGGCACCATCATCTACCAGTCATCCCCCTGGGTATTATCCCAGATTTGTCCCTCTTTTCAAAAACCCAAGCATACGCCAGATCTTGTTGACTTAACATCCTAAATATTTCTCAAACCATCCCTTCTGTCACTGCCTTGGTTCTCCCCTTCCATAGCAGATGCCTCAAATGCATAGAGTAACATGCTGCTTTGCACACTGTGAATGTTTCAGCATCCTCTCTGCCCCCTGCGCTCTCTGTCTACCTGCCAGGCCCAGACCTGGCCCTCCTCTAGTGGCCCTGTCTCGGCAGATCCTCCACCACTGGGCCGACGGCCTGGGCCAGGAACCTGGGAGTCATCTTCCACTCCCCTTTCTTCCGCTTCCAATCAACTGCCAGAGTCTTTCTACTTGACCTATTTGGATATTTTTGAAAACTGTCCATTTCTTTTATCCTCATGACCACCATCCTGGTCCCGGCCACCTCCTTCCTTCTCTTATCTGGGTTATCCCAGCAGGCTCCTAATACTGGTCTCCCTCCTTCCTGTCTGACTCAGTGGGATCCCTCTGAAACACAAATATGATCATGTGACTCTCCCACTTAAATGAGTCCCTACCCTTACAAGATAAAGCCAATTGCTTCTGTTGCACCCATATCCCTCCCTGATTTGTTCTCCTCAGCTCGGCCACAGTCAATTTCTGCCTTTGCCAGTTCCCCCCTCACTTTGACCATGCGATCCCTTGGCCTGAGATGCGCTTTCTATCTTCTCTGCCTGCTCAATCCCTCTGCCCTCCCAGACCCAGCTGGAAGGTCACCTCCCCTGTGAAGTCTTCCCTGACTCCCCCAGCAGAATTAACTGCCCCCTCTCTTGGGCTTCTGGCTCCACTCAGTTTGTCACAGGCCTGATGAGCAAGGATATCTTGATGAAGGTGATAACTGGCCAAAAAGCAGTTGGGGCGCCCAATGGCGCAGCCTTCAGAAGCACCTTCTGTGTTTTTGGAACTGTTGGCAGCATCCCAAGGTGAAATGGTAGAAGCATATGGCATGAGCGTGGGGAAACGGGTCTGGGGAAGGGAAGAGAAGCCACATATTTGGAGCAGATTCTGTTCCTGTTCTAAAGGCTTGGAAGATGTTACTTTATTGAATCCTTGTAACATGCCTGGGAGGCAGGGGTTTTAAAAACAAAGACAGTGGTGGCCGGGCGCGGTGGCTCATGCCTGTAATCCCAGCACTTTGGGAGGCCAAGCAGGGAGAATCTTTTTTTTTTTTTTTTTGAGACAGAGTCTAACTCTGTTGCTAGGCTGGAGTGCACTGGCGTGATCTCGGCTCACTGCAACCTCCGCCTCCTAGGTTCAAGCAATTCTCCTGCCTCGGCCTCCCGAGTAGCTGTGATTATAGCCACACACTGCCACGTCCATCTAATTTTTTTTTTTTTTTTTTTTGAGACAGAGTCTCACTCTGTCGCCCAGGCTGGAGTACGGTGGCGCGATCTTGGCTCACTGCAACCTCCGCCTCCTGAGTTCAAGCGATTTTCCTGCCTCAGCCTCCCAAGTAGCTGAGACTATAGGCACATGCCACCACACCCGGCTAATTTTTTGTATTTTTAGTAGAGACGAGGTTTCACCATGTTGGCCAGGATGGTCTTGATCTCCTGACCTCGTGATCCACCCACCTCGGCCTCCCAAAGTGCTGGGACTACAGGCATGAGCCACCGCGCCCAGCTCGGGAGGATCTTTTGAGCTCAGGCGTTTGACACCAGCCTGGGCAACATGGTGATAGCCTGTCTCTACAAGAATACAAAAATTAGCCGGGCGCAGTGGCACATGCTGTAGTCCCAGCTACCCGGGAGACTGAGGTGGGAGAATCACTTGAGCCCAGAAGCTTGAGGCTGCAATGAGCCATGATTGTGCCACCGCACTCCAGCCTGGACAACACAGTGAGAACCTGTTTGTTTGTTTTTTTTTAATGGTGGGGGTCAGGGAGAGATGGCTTGCAAACGAATGTTTGTTTAATTTTATAAAAAGCAGGCAGGTGCCAGGTGCAATGGCTCACGCCTGTAATCTCGGCACTTTGGGAGGTGAAGGCAGGTGGATCACCTGAGGTCGGGAGTTCAAGACCAGCCTGACCAACATGGAGAAACCCCATCACTACTAAAAATACAAAATTAGCCAGACATGGTGGCACATGCCTGTAATCCCAGCTACTTGGGAGGTTGAGGCAGAAGAATCGCTTGAACCTGGGAGTCAAACATCTGTCTACCAATGGGACCCTGTCAATGGCTTGCTTAGAAGGCAACAACTTCCCTCTGTCCTCCAGATGAATAAACTCCTGCCTGGGGCCCACTTGGTGAGAGCCTGTCCCTACAACCCCTTCATCTCTCTCTTCCAACTCTGTGCAAGCCACAGTGGGCTCCCGTGACAAGTGTGCTTTTTTTTTTTTTTTTTTTTTTTTTTTTTTTTTTTAAGACAGAGTCTCACTCTGTTGCCCAGGTTGGAGTGCAGTGGAGTGATCTCGGCTCACTCACTGCAACCTCCACCTCCCAGGTTCGTGATTCTCCTGCTTCAGCCTCCCAAGTAGCTGGGATTACAGGCGTGCACCACCATGCCCGGCTAATTTTTTGTAGTTTTAGTAGAGATGGGGTTTCACCATGTTGGCTGGACTGATCTCGAACTCCTGACCTCAGGTGATCCACCGGCCTCGGCCTCCCAAAGTGCTGGGATTACAGGCATGAGCCACCGCGCCTGCCCCCGGCAGAATGTCTTATATACATAAATGTTGTCCTCTCCAATTAAAATGTTAACATTTTAGGTTGGGCGGGGTGGCTCACACTTGTAATCCCAGCACTTCGGGAGGCCCAGGCAGAAGAATCGTTTTAGGCCAGGAGTTTGAGACCAGCCTGGCCAACATAGCGGTACCCCGTCTCTACAAAAAATGTAAAAGATTAGCCGGGCGTGGTGGCGGGCGCCTGTAACCCCAGCTACTCGGGAGGCTGAAGCAGGAGAATCGCTTGAACCCGGGAGGCAGAGGTTGCAGTGAGCCCAGATCACGCCACTGCATTCCAGCCTGGGCGACAGAGCAAGCCTCCGTCTCAAAAATAACATAACATAACATAAAATAATAATAAAATGAAATAAAATAAAATAAAATAAAATGTTAGCTTTTTGAAGGCCTGTCTTGCTCGCTGCAGAACCCACTATAGAGCCAGGCAGGGTCACCTAGCTAGCATTTGCTGAGTGAATGAATTATCCTCCCCTGTCCCAACTGTGTTCACAAAGAACCCTCAGGAGTTCAAGACCAGCCTGGCCAACATGGCGAAACCCCGTTTCTACTAAAAATACAAAAATTAGCCGGGCGTGGTGGCTCATGCCTGTAGTCCCGGCTACTCCGGAGGCTGGGGCAGGAGAGGCGGGCACCTGTAATCCCAGCTACTCGGGAGGCTGAGGAAGGAGAATCGCTTGAGGCCGGAAGGCAGAGGTTGCAGGGAGCTGTGATCGCGCCACTGCACTCCAGCCTGGGTGACAGAGTGAGACCCTATCTCAAAAAATAATAAAGATGGGCGAGGAGCAATCGGCCCCGAGGAAAAGACAAAACAAAACAACAACAACAAAACGTGCAAGAGCGCGCCTGCGCACACGGTCCGCTACGACCCCCATCCCTCTTCGGCCGTGGGGTGGCGCTGGGCGCATGCTCCCCGGCAGCGCGGTCATCCTCGCCTCCTTCGGGCCGCTCTAGCCGCCCCACTCGCTGCTCTGCGGGGAGGCGGGCGCTCCCGCAGGGGTTCCTCCAAGATGGCGGCGCAGAGGAGGAGCTTGCTGCAGAGTGTGAGGAACCGGCGCGCTCTCTGGGCTTGGGGTTGGGAGCCTGGGCGGGGGTGCTGTCGGGTGCAGGAACGGCTCCTTCTCCGAGTTTGGACAGCCGCCCTCTCCGTGGTGGGGTGTGTCAGCCACCTTCTCCTCTCCTCGGGCTGGCCCCCTCGTTCCCGAGGCCAGGGCGTGTGTGCGCGGCGGGCCCGGCCCCCGGGTCAAGGGCGCCGGGGCTGTGGGCTGCTGCTGCCGGGCGTCGAGGGCGGGAGCGTCCTGGAGCCAGAAGGGAACACGGCGGGCGGCAGCAGAGCTATCCGAGTCTCGAGCCCACTGCGACACCGAGCAGTCGTGCAATGATAATAACAGCAGCATCCACAGTGTACCGCTTACTGCATCCCCGGCGTTGTGTTAATTGCTTTACATTTGTCAGTTTCATTTTCGTAGCAGCCCCCTGAGATAGGTGCTACTGTTATTCCTATTTGACAGACTGAGACACTGAGGTGGTCGTTTGCCTAAGGCCACACAAATGGTACGTATTGAGGCAGGATTAAAATCAGGCAGTGTGATTCCAGAAACCGCCTTAACCCCTGGGCTGTACTAAAGGAATGACCAGTGGTAGCTGTCACTGGGTTCTGGTCCTGGCTCTAACTGACTGTGTCTCCCTCAGCCTCAGTTTCCTTCTCCTAAGGCGAGAGCGCGGAGTGGAAGAATTGTCTTCAGACTCATCCCTACCCCCGGTCTGGACCCTCATGGGTTTGGCGCTGTCTTCCAGGCCCTGCGTCCTCTGACGCGTATGTGCACATAGATGCACACACCTGTTGGCACCATGGACTACTCTGACCTACCAGGGTAGGGTGCTGGCCTCCTGGGTCCTTCCTATGCATGGCACTCTGTTAGAATTGTCTATGGACTTGTCTGCCTCCTGTACTAGAAAGTAAACTCCGCCGGGCGCGGTGGCTCATGCCTGTAATCCCAGAACTATGGGAGGCTGAGGCGGGTGGATCACGAGGTCAGGAGATCAAGACCACCCTGGCCAACATGGTGAAACCCCGTCTTTACTAAAAATACAAAAATTAGCCGAGCGTGGTGGCGGGCGCCTGTAGTCCCAACTATTCGGGAGGCTGAGGCAGGAGAATTAGCTTGAACCCAGGAGGCGGAGCTTGCAGCGAGCCAAGATCGGGCCACTGCACTCCAGCCTGGAGCGACAGAGCGAGACTGTGTCTCAAAAAAAAAAAAACGAAAGTAAACTCCTTGAGGACAGGGACCTGTGATCTCTTGTTTACCGCTGTGTCTCTATTATCTACCACCATGTGCTGGGCACTCAATAAATACATTTGTGAAAGGATGAGTAAACGTTTGTAGCCAGGTCCAGTGCTCGCCCTTGGCGTCACAGAGGTGAGTAGACATTGGCTCAGGGATAACCTGGAAGCAGAGCCTTGAAATTATTCTCCCAGGAGCACAGTTCCCAGGCCTCCCCAGTGGGGATTGCTGTCTTCCCCTCCACACCTTTACTGCTCCTTTATCTTATTACTGCTGGGCACGTCTGTCTTGTTACCGAGTTGGCATTGACTTTAGACGGCTGGCCCTCTGCTTTGTAAGTTCCCAGAGGGCAAGGTCCCTGTATAAATGTCCCCACTGTAGTTAGCATTTGGGAAACGCTGGTTGGATTGTGACATTGGGAGGGAAAATGGTAAATGGTGCAGGCTGAGTTGGCTTGCTGAGAAGAGAGCAGCCACCTGGGTCATGTAGAGTAGGTGGCTGCCAGCTTCTCCCCTTCCTAGGTATGATGGAACCAAAGGGAATTGTGTTAGGCAGAAGGCCAGCTCTACTAGCCCCAGAATGTGTTTCTCCAGGTGGTGGTGGCCTTTTTTAAAGCAAGAATAGTTAGCTTTAAACACATTGCATCTTGGTGCATGGCAAAGGGATGGCAGGGATGTCATCAGAAGGCCCCTCCACCCTCATGATGATCAGGACATCCCTCTCACAGGTTGTACGGATGTCCAGGTGGTGTGTAGGGCTTGCTGATGTCACATCCACTGTCTCAAGTCTGGGGAGAACAACTCAGCTCAGACACCTGCATTCAGAGATGGCTGTGAGGGCTGCTGGTCTGTGGCTACTGGGCAAATATGAATGAGGCGTGGTGCCCACCCTCACTGCGTTTGCAGATCAGCTTGGGAGGAGCATATGCCACTGATACAATACCTGGGGCACTGTCTTGTTATTGTAGACCTGTGTCAAGAGCCCTGGGCAGACAGCAGAGAATTTTAGAGGCTTTAAAGGATGAGAGGAGTTTGCCAAGCAGAGGAGAGGAGGGCCATTCCAGGAGGACATGTATGTGTGTTTTCTTGACACGTGTGTTTTTGTTTTCATTTTTCTTCCTAGAGATGGGGTTTCGCCATGTTGCCCAGGCTGGTCTAGAGTCCTGGGTTCAAGCAATCCTCCTGCCTTCGCCTCCCAAAGTGCTGGGATTACAGGCATGAGCCACCGCATCCGGCTAAGGACAGGTGTTTAAATATGTGTGCATGTGTTTGTTAAGCTTTTCACAAGTTAAGTACAATTAGTACTACAAGTCTATGTATTGAGGGGCTGCAGAGTGGCCTGATTTGTCTGGGTCAGTGGAGGTTCGCAGGAATGGCATTTGCAAGGGTATGCTGGGGCCACTTGGTAGATCACTTGGTGGGAGCATCATTGCAGGCACTGTGGTACCTTGAAAGGTCTTTTGAAGCAAAAAGCTTTTTTGTGGGTGTATGGGGAAGACAGGATCTCACTCTGTCACCCAGACTGGAGTGAAGCGGTGTGATCTCGGCTCACTGCAACCTCTGCTTCCTGGGTTCAAGTGATTCTTGTGCCTCAGCCTCCCAAGTAGCTGGGATTACAGGTGTGCACCACCACACCAGCTAACTTTCGTATTTTTAGTAGAGACAGGGTTTCACCACGTTGTCTAGGCTGGTGGTGAACTCCTGGCCTCAAGCAATCCGCCTGCCTGGGCCTCCCAAAGTGCTAGGATTACAGGTGTGTGCCACTGCGCCCGGCCACAAAGAGGTTCTAAGGAGAGCTTGATGTGTTCAAAAGGACCCAGACCTTTCAGCCGGATAAAACAGTGTTAGTCTCATACTGGCTTTGGGCAAATCACTTTATGTCCCTGAGCCTTAGTTTCTCCAAACCAAGAGGACTCTGGGGAGTATTGTTGGTGTTAAAGGAACTGACACATTCCACTACTAGCCTGGCTTGGTTGCCCGCTAACCAGAAACTTCTACCTTCAGTGCTGCCGTGAGTGAATGTCTGCTGTTCATTCCCTTAAATGTCCCTGAGCACTCACCATGTGCTAGGCACCCTGCAGGTGCAGGAGACACCGCCTTTGTGGAGCTGATGGCCTAGTAAAGGGGACAGACAGTGAGCACTGAACAGATACAGATCATCTGTGATTTTGTAATATCCAAACTACAGCATCAGGTGGTGCTATGAGGAACAGTCTAGATTCACACACAGAATGCTGGGGGTGCCATTTTGGACAGGGTGGTAAGGGAAGACTTCTCCACATTTGATGAGATGCAAAGGGGGAAATGGGGGCAGCATTCCTGCCCAAGGGAGCAGGAGATGCAAAGGCTGCTGTTTCAGGAGCCTCAGGGGTGCTGGTGCAGCTGGGTGGAGTGCCTTGGGGCAGCTTGGGAGTAGCTGAGGTCTGAGGGAGCCGGGGGCCATGCTGGGCTTCACAGGTCCTGATGTGGCCTCTGGATTCCATTCTTCATGTGATGTGAAGCTTTCATGGGGAGCAGATTGAGTAGGGACCTGATGTGATGTGACTTATGATTGGAGAAAAATCCCTCTTTTTTTTTTTTTTTTTTTTTTTGAGACGGAGTCTCGCTCTGTTGCCCCGGCTGGAGTGCAGTGGCACAATCTCAGCTCACTGCAAGCTCCGCCTCCCAGGTTCACGCCGTTCTCCTGCCTCAGCCTCCCAAGTAGCTGGGACTACAGGCGCCCACCACCACACCCAGCTAACTTTTTGTATTTTTTTTTTTTTAGTAGAGACGGGGTTTCACCATGTTAGCCAGGATGGTCTCGATCTCCTGACCTCGTGATCTGCCAGCCTCGGCCTCCCAAAGTGCTGGGATTACAGGCGTGAGCCACCGTGCCCGGCTGAAAAATCCCTCTTTTGAGTTTGAGTGGTGAGAGTGGAAGCCTGGGACCTCCTAAGAGACTCCTAGAGTCATCCAGGTGCGAGAAGGTGTCTTGGCCATGGGCATGGCAGAGGAATGGTGGGAAGTATCAGATTCCAGTTGTGTTTTGGAGGAAGAGCTGATGTGATTTGCTGATGGATTGAATGTGAGGTGTGTGACAGAGGAAGAAGAGTCAAAAAGGACTCTTAAGGTTTTGGTTTAAACAACAGTGGTGCCATTTACTGGGTGAGGGAGCCCTGGAAGAGGGGCACCCTGGGGCAGGGGGAATCAAGAGTTTGATTTTGCCTGTACTGTTACTTAATTATAAAAAAGAAAATCAGGCTAGGCATGGTGGCTCATGCCTGGAATCCCAGCCCTTTGGGAGGCTGAGGCAGGAAGATCACTTGAGGCCAGGAGTTCCAGATCAGCTCGGGCAACATAGTGAGATTCCGTCTTTAAAAAAATTAGTGAGGCATGGTGGTATGTGCCTGTAGTACTTAGGAGACTTAATGGGGTGATTGCCTGAGCCCAGAAGTTTGAGGTTGTAGTGAGGCTATGATCCCCTCACTGCACTCCAGGCTGGGTGACACAGCAAGACCCTGTTTAAAAAAAAAAAAAGAAAGTAAGCTTAAAATCAATTTTTTAAACTTCGACATGTCCTGAGCAATTATATCTGAGATCACAGGTGCTGCTATCTGTGTAATTTATCTAAAGGATGTTAAAATAAATACATAGCCACTAAAATAAAAAGGTCCATGGGGGCACCACCTATACCCATTGCATACACCCAGCTGCTGCCCTAGCACATTGGAAGTGCCAACAATGATGATTAGCCCCCTTAAGAATGAATGAGGAGCTCTTTAGGATGACGACATGGAGAACCTTCAATGAAAACTCTGGTGGGAGAAGTGGGGGCCAGGAGTGGAGCTGGTCTCAGAGAAGTGGGCCATCCGGAAGATTGGAGGTGGTGGGGGCATTGGGGCCTTGGAAGCTTTTTGGAGAGAAAGGTCTGCTGCTCCCCTGCTCCGAGCCCTCTTCCTGGGGTTGTGAGTCTCCCTTTCTGAGCTTCCTTTTCGCTTCTAAGGAATGTGGGTGCTTTCACCACAAAAACACTTGGCCTTTTCATAGCATAATTTGGTATTCAAGCTGTGGCCTGAGCTTGGAACCATTCTTTGTCCATTTCTGCTGCCCAGGACTTTGAGCTGAGTCTGTGTGGGTACTTTGTGAACTATTATGTGACATGGACACATATGTACATGAGGACTGAATGCTTACATCATGCACAGGGTGTTTGTAAAGGCCTTGTTGGGTTAAATACTGTTGGATCACTGTAGAAGCTTTTCATACCGAAACATTAATTTTGGGAACTCCTTCACAAAATCAAATCAAAATTAGGTCTTTTGAAACAGGCTTCTTAACATATTCTTGTGAAATTTCTCATGAGCAGTTCATTTCTCAGACATGGAAGAGTTAAGTCCTGCGTTCACTGTTGTGTGTGTTGCAGTGGCTCCGCGATGAGGCTGTGCTGAGTGAGAGACGCCCCCTTCTCAGCTTCTCGCAGACTCTTGCTCCCTGTGCTCCTGCGCCGCTCACGGCTGGTGCTGGCAGGCCTGGCATTTGGGGGCGTGGGAGAAAGTATGCATCAGTGTGTGCAGGGGTGGAGGGGTGGGTGGTTTGTGTGAATAGAAAGTACATGACCTTTCTGAAAATTGTTCAGAAATGTGGAGGAAGGAAGCGAGAGACTTGGCAGTCCTGTAGGCTTTAATGGAATCAGCAGTGGACTCTCGGTATGGCTAATCCTCGATGGAGATGGAAAGGGACGGGAGAACACGATCCAAGCCCACTCAGCTGCAGCAGCGTGAGTCCGCTGGGGAACACAGAGAAGACCAGATACTCTCACTCCCACTTGGTAGAACCTCCCGAGGTTCTCCGGCCACTGTAGTGAACCAGTGTCTGGCGAGCGCCCGAATTACGTGAGGAACTGCCCACGTGTCATTGGATCTAAGACACCAATGTTTTAAGGACACATCAGTGTTTTGTCTATTGCTCAGAAAGAGAACTCACAGCTAATTAACTTGTAACATACCAACTCCAGAGACGTTCACATGTGGAAAATGTAGGTCTTCAAATCAGTGAATAAGGTAATCTAATTAACAATACCAGGCTATAGCACAATGGTTGCCACAGGGCCACTTGGTGAATGGCCAGTGAGTGGGGCACCCAGCATGCACAGCGGGGCCACTGGGATGGGTTTCTCAGGGGAGGGCCCCATGGTCTTGCGCAGTGTTTTCCCAGTGTCTGGGACATACAGCGAGGTGGTTTGTGGCAGCGAGCAAAACTGATCTTACAAATTGAGAAGACTGTGTGCTTTTCTGTTCTCTCTCAGACTTTCTAAAGATATATAAAAAAAAAACTTGGTTTGATCCTAGTATGTCCCTCACATCTTTCTGATACTTGCTGATCCATCCCCAGTCACATTTTTAAACATAGAACAGGGCTCCAGCAATATAGCCAGCAAGAGGTTCAGCTAAAAGTGAATAACCTTGTTTTGTTTTTTATTATCGTCTAGATGTGGCAAGTCATACTGGTTTTCCACCTATAATACTGAAAAAGTTTACATTCACAGTGAAATAAACTGGGTGTGGTGGTGTACCTGTAGTCCCAGCTACTCCAGAGGCTGAGGCAGGATGATAGCTGATGTCTAGGATTTCAAGGCTGCAATGAGCCATGATTGTGCCATTATACTCCAGCCTGGGTGACAGAGCGAGACCATGTCTCTTTAAAAAAAAAAAAGAAAAGGCCGGGTGCGGTGGCTCACGCCTGTAATCCCAGCACTTTGGGAGGCCAAGGCGTGTGGATCACAAGGTCAGGAGTTCAAGACCAGCCTGGCCAAGATGGTGAAACCGCGTCTCTACTAAAGATACAAAAAATTAGCCGGGCATGGTGGCACGCACCTGTAATCCAAGCTACTCCAGAGGCTGAGGCAGAGAATTGCTTAAACCTGGAGGGGCAGAGCTTGCAGTGAGCCCAGATCGCGCCACTGCACTCCAGCCTGGGCGACAGAGTGAGACTCTGTCACAAAAAAAAAAAAAAAAAGGAATCATTTGAGTGAAAGATAGTTTCTTGAAGATGGTCAGTGGATGATTGAGGTTTGGGAATCATGGGCCTCTGGCCCTAGTTGGATTTGAGCAGTGCCTTTAGGGTAGATAGGACTTAAAAAGACAGAAGGGGACAGGCTTTGCCTTACCATGGGTACTTTTACATATGCTCTTTGGGTAATTTTTTTCTTACTCTTTCTTTATTTTTTTTAAATTTATTTTTTATTTTTGAGACGGAGTCTCGCTGTGTTGCCCAGGCTGGAGTGCAGTGGCGCTATCTTGGCTCACTGCAAGCTCTGCCTCCCGGGTTCACACCATTCTCCTGCCTCAGCCTCTGGAGTAGCTGGGACTACAGGCACCCACCACCACGCCCACCTAAATTTTTTGTATTTTTAGTAGAGACGGGGTTTCACCGTGTTAGCCAGGATGGTCTCAATCTCTTGACCTCATGATCTGCCCGCCTTGGCCTCCCAAAGTGCTGGGATTACAGGCATGAGCCACTGCGCCCGGCCTCTGGTCACAGTTTTTTAGAGATTGTTTGGAACAGTGAGTAGAAGGCCTTGTCTGTACAAGATACACAGCTGAGTGAGATTGTTAATCTGTCAAAGGGCAAAATTCAAAACTGTCCACAGTCTGGAAGGCTGGGATGAATGCATTAAGATATAATTCGACTGATATAAATTTAGATTTAAAACAACCTTCTATAGTAGTTTGGCTGGGGGAGACAGACATGGTAGAAACTCACAGGAAAAGGACTTTGTTATTTTACATTACATAGAGGCTAGATGCTCATCTTCTCTTGGGTATATGAAAGCTGTTGATTTGCATACTTTGATTTTCTATCCTGCCGCCTAACTGATTTCTTTTTCTGTTTGCATTAGTTTTTCATTGATTCTTTAGGGTTGCCAGGCGTACTGTCCTATCAACTGCAAATAGAAATGACTTCTTTCCCGGTTTTTATGCTCTCATTCTTTACTCTGTCTAACTGCCTGGGCTAACACCTCCAGTTCTGTGTGAAGTAATAAGAGTGGGCAGCCTTCTATGGCCCTGATCGTTTGTTGTTGTTTTGTTTTCTTTTTTTTGAGAGGGAGCCTCACTCTGTCTCCCAGGCTGGAGTGCAGTGGCGTGATCTTGGCTTACTGCACGCTCTGCCTCCCGGGTTCCAGCGATTCTCCTTCCTCAGCTTCCCGATAGTAGCTGGGACTACAGGCTTCTGCCACCACGCCCGGCTAATTTGTATTTTTAGTAGAGACGGGGTTTTGCTGTGTTAGCCAGGATGGTCTCGATCTCCTGACCTCGTGATTCGCCGGTCTTGGCCTCCTAAAGTGCTCGGATTGCAGGTGTGAGCCACCGTGCCCAGTCTAATTTTTTGTATTTTTAGTAGAGACGGGGTTTCACCATGTTAGCCAGGATGGTCTCAATCTCTTGACCTCGTGATCTGCCCACCTCAGCCTCCCAAAGTGCTGGGATTACAGATGTGAGCCACCGTGCCCAGCCCTATGGCCCTGATCTTAATGAAGTGTTCCCCACCGAGTAAGTTGCCAGCATTAGGGCTGAAGTATACAGAGTAGCATGTTCAGAAAGGAGCCATCAGTTTCTGTTTTCTGGAGTGTTTTTACCAAGAATGGACCAAGACTCCTTAGATAAACAATAGCACTAGTGTCCATACTTACTGACCCAAACACCATTTACCAGTTTATAAAATAATAAATTCCAGAAATATTACTGCCTCAACATTATGAAAATCAGATTTCCTAAAAAAGTACTTAGCAGTGTTGAAATATCTAGACACTATTCACGGGTACTTAATGAACAAGGCACGTGCTCAGTAGATTGATTGCCGTCAGACACACAGTTTTTCTCATTTGGGAAAGTTAGTTATTCCCACATCAGCCAAATACAGCACAGCATACAGTGGTCAGTAGATCATCAGCTTACTCCTGGTCTCCTGTTGTGAAACGCTCTCAGATGAATTGTTCTTGTGCCATGACACACCAACGTGGCAAGTTCCTCAGTTGCCTGTTTGAGCTTGTTTCTTTCTTTACTTGTGGAAGACAATTTCACTGGCGTTTTTTGTTTTTGTTTTTGTTTTTTGAGACAGAGTCTCGCTCTGTCATCCAGGCTGGAGTGCAGTGGCGTGTGCGATCTCGGCTCTCTGCAACCTCCACCTCCTGGGTTCAAGCAATTCTTCTGCCTCAGCCTTCCAAGTAGCTGAGACTACAGGCGCTTGCCACCACGCCCGGTTAATTTTTGTATTTTTAGTAGAGACAGGGTTTCACCATATTGGCCAGGCTGGTCTTGAACTCCTGACCTGGTGATCCACCCACCTCGGCCTCCCAAAGTGCTGGGATTACAGGATTGATCCACCGTGCCTGGCCTCACTGGCCTTTTTTAATAGTGTATGTCTAATGTGGAACAGACCCATAAGTTGCTTGGGTCTTATTTATTTGGCTGGGAAACTATGGATTTTTTTAGAAAGATTCAAGTCCTTGGAAGCCTGTGTCTGTCCCTTATGGGAGTTAGATACTGGCAGAGGAGGTAACTGTGATTACAGCATCGAAGACAGGTGTTGCATTGTGGTGACACATTTGTGTTAATATTATTCATCTCATATGAGAGGATGAGTTCATCTTACTCTCATTTTTAACCACAGGGCTCTAGAAAATAGAAATATCTTTTCCTCCCATGCTTTAAAACACCTGTGGCACTTTGGGGTGCTAAATATTGACTTCTTTGGCCATCTTTTCAGGAGGAAGACATGGGATACTCCTGACTGGGCAGATGCTTTTGTATTTCTGCTTAACCTCATATTTAATTTCATTCCAGCTGGTGGCGGGAGACAGACTAGAAAAGGAGCTACCTTTGGAAGTATATTTGCCTGGTTATAGGAGACTTTTGTGAGCTCGCTGGAAATGAAAATATACTAAGCAGATCTAAGACATAGGGGATAATTGGCAACATTTATCAGTTACCTGAAGAATACTTAATTCACTGGTTATTAACTCATTCCCGTGGCCCAGAGGCCTTGCACTGCCCTCCCACCCAGGCACATACGTGCACACACATTTGCAAACACGGCATGGAGCGTCTTTCCGCTGTGCTCACTAGCGAGGCCACACCAGCCTTCTCGTGCTTCCGTAAACCTGACATGCTTTTTTCCATCTTAGGGTCTTTTTACGTGCAGCTCCCTCTGCCTGGAAGGCTCCTTCTCTGCCTTCTAGAAGGTCACTGCCCCATAGTCATTCAGGTCTGGCTCAGACGTCACCTCCCCAGAGAGGTCTGCTTTTCTGACCACTTCATCTAGAGGCCCCCCCGCCCATCACGCTGTGTCCCATTACCATGGTGTGTTTTCTTCCTAGCACGTAGCGCTGTCTGAGATTGCCTTGTTTATTATTGTATTGTGTGTTTGAATTCTCTCTCTCCGTAGAAGGGAGGCTTCAAATAAGGAGCCTCTCTGTTTTCTCTTCTGTGTCCGCAGTACCCAGAATACTGCCAGACTGTTGCAAATGCTCAGCAGATATTTATTGAAAGAATGTATGTAGTGATTTAATGTACTGTAATCACATAATATCATATGTGGGTCCAGAAGACTTAAGTTCCCATTTATGTTAAGAGAGGCATTAATTTTGCTTTAAAATGAAACAGTTCAAGATTAGAACTAGACCCAATTTTGTGTTACTGTGAAGCCATTTTTCTTCTTCTTTTTGAGACTGAGTCTCACTCTGTCACCCAGGCTGGAGTGCAGTGGTGTGAGCTCAGCTCACTGCAACCTCCACCTCCTGCATTCAAGTGATTCTCCTGCCTCAGCCTCCTGAGTAGTTGGAATTACAGGTACGCACCACCACGCCTGGCTAATTTTTGTATTTTTAGTAGAGACAGGATTTTGCCACATTGCCCAGGCTAGTCTCAAACTCCTGACCTCAAGTGATCCACCTGCCTCAGCCTCCCCAAGTGCTGGGATTACAGGCGTGAGCCACTGTGCCAGGTCAGCAGTTTTTCTTTTGGCGTTGCTTGTACTGAAAGTGTTAAATTTAAGCCTGGTGTCATGAGGAGCTGAGCAGAATTGTTGCCATTTCTACTTTTTTTTTTTTTTTTTAATTTAGTTGTGACATACTTGGCTCAGCTAGCACTTACTGCCATTTCATCTTCCTTTTTTTTTTTTTTTCATTTCCATTAGTAGGGTTTGGTTATACTGTCTGTTTTCAAAGGCTATTAGAAGGCGTTAGTAGCTTTTCAGACCTTGTAGTAAAATTGTGTTAATAAAAATAAATAAATAAAAGTCACCCAATGAAGACATAAATAAGTGTAGAGACACACCATGTTAATGGATTAGAAGACTCAACATAGTGACAATGTCTGCTTTCCCCAAATTGATCTGTAGATTTAAAACAGTTCCAATAAAAATCCCAACAAGACTTGTGGATATAAGCAAGCTGATTCTAAAATTTATATGAAAAGGCAAAGGAACTCAAATAGCCAAAACAATTTTGAAAAAGAGCAAGAAGATAAGGAGACTCACACTAGCCAATTTGAAGACTCACCATAAAGCTACAGTAATCAAGAATGTAGTATTGGTGGAGGGGTAGACACATCGATCACAGGAACAGAATAGAGTCTAGAAGTAGACCCACACAATTCAGTGGAGAAAAGCTAGTCTTTTCAACACATGGTGTTGGCATGATTGGATATCGGAATGAAAAAAAAAAATGGACCTAAACCTCCTTCCTACCTTACACAGAAATTAATTCAAAATGGATCACAGATCTAAATGTAAAATATAGAACTTTTAGAAAAAAACATAGGTGCTCTTTGTGACTTGGGGCTGGACAGAGAGTTCTTAAACATGACTCCAAAAGCATGAACCATGAAAGAGAAAAAATGGATTAAATGGACTTCATCTAAACTAAAACCTTTGCTCTGCAAAAGACACTACTGAGTGAAATGCTAAGTTACAAATAAAAAGAACTCTCAGAACACAATAGTTAAGAAAATAACCTAATTTAAAAATAGGCAAAAAACTTGCACTTCACCAAAGAGGATGAGTTGGTGCCAAATAAACACGTGAAAGATACTCAGTGTCGTTAGCCGTTAGGAAGTGCAGATTAAAGTCACGATGAGCTACCACTACCCACCTCTTAGAATATCTAAATTCAGAAAAAGACAATACCACATGGTGGCAAGGACGTGGAGCAGCCGGAACTCAACATTGGAAATGCAAATGGTTCAGCTGCTCTGGAAAACAGTTTGGCAGGTTCTTATAAAGTTAAACATATACTTACCATATGAGCCAGCCCTGTCACTCCTAGGTATTTACCCTGGATAAATGAAAAGTTACATTCATACAAAAACCTGTACATGAATGTTTATAGCATATTTCTTCATAGTTATAAGAAACGAAACAGCCCAAATGTCCTTCAGTGGATGAATGGATAAACAAACTTTACTACATCCGAACAATGGTATATTACTCTATGAAAGAGAGAGAGAGACTGTTGATGCACACAGGCTAACAACTTGGATGAATCTTAGAGACATAATGTTGAGTGAAAGAAGCCAGTCTCAGGAGGTCATGTTTACTGCATCATTTCATTTATGTGACATTGTTTTGTTTTGTTTTGTTTTGTTTGGAGACAGAGTCTCACTCCGTCGCCCAGGCTGGAGTGCAGTGGTGTGCAATCTCGGCTCATGGCAACCTCTGCCTCTCAGGTTCGGGTGATTCTCGTGCCTCAGCCTCTTGAGTAGCTGGAATTACAGGTGTGCGCCACCACGCCCGGCTGATTTTTGTATTTTCAGTAGAGACAGGGTTTCGCCACATTGGCCAGGCTGGTCTCAAATTCCTGGCCTCAAGTGATGAGCCCCTCTTGGCCTCCTAAAGTGCTGGGATTACAGGCGTGAGCCACTGCACCTGGCGTTTAATATGACATTCTTAAAAAGACAAAGCCATACCAGTGGAAAATAGGTTGCCAGGGATTAGGGGAGGGAGTGCGTTGGGAGTGGAGCTGCCCTGTATCCTGAGAGAGGTGGTAGTTACACACATCTCTACATGTGTCAACATTCACAGATGTGCGTGCCCCAAAAGCCAGTTTTACTCCATGTTAATGTAAAAATAAAACAAACTCCCACACCCTGCAGAAGTTGCTCCAGGGTGCAAAATGTAGAGCTGAAGCACCAAAATAGATAAAAGCAGAATAAAACCAATTACATGAAAAAAAGTGAAGTCACTCCTGTCAGTATATAACTAAACAGAAGCTACAATTTGCCACAAAAGCTAACCACAGGCTTTTTATATATCTGATTGCAAAAGCCTGTTGAAGTGGTTTCCACATCCTTTCTGGAAGACTTAACAATAACTTTTAAGAAGTTGCACACAGTATCTGTGTGTGTTTTATTTCTTTTACAGATGATTCATTGTTGGCATATAGAAATGCTACTGATTTTTGTATGTTGATTCCATATCCTGCAACTTTTTTTTTTTTTTTTTGAGATGGAGTCTTTTTTTGAGATGGAGTCTCGCTCTGTCACCCAGGCTGGAGTGCAGTCGCACGATCTCAGCTCACTGCAAGCTCCGCCTCCCGGGTTCATGCCATTCTCCTGCCTCAGCCTCCAGAGTAGCTGGGACTACAGGCGCCCGCCACCACACCCGGCTAGTTTTTTTGTATTTTTTGTAGAGATAGGGTTTCACCATGTTAGCCAGGATGGTCTCGATCTTCTGACCTCATGATCCACCTGCCTCGGCCTCCCAAAGTGCTGGGATTACAGGCTTGAGCCACCGCGCCTGGCCCATATCCTGCCACTTTACTGAATTTGTTTAATCAGTTCTAATAGTTTTTTGGTGGAGTCTAGGTTTTTCCAAATATAAGATTATATCGTCTGCAAACAAGGATCATTTAACGTCTTCCTTGCCAGGTTGGATGCCCTCTATTTCTTTCTCTTATCTGGTTGCTCTAGCTTGTGTTTAATATTTCAATAAAGCTTTCAATACAATTTTTTTTTTTTTGAGACAGAATCTCACTCTTGTCGCCCAGGCTAGAGTGCAGTGGCATGATCTCAGCTCGCTGCAACCTCCGACTCCTGGGTTTAAGCGATTCTCCTGCCTCAGCCTCCCCAGTAGCTGGGATTACAGGCATGCACCACCACGCCTGGCTAATTTTTTTGTGTTTTTAACAGAGACAGAGATGGGGTTTCACCAGGTTGGCTAGGCCGGTCTCAAATTTCTGACATCAAATGGTCCACCCACCTCAGCTTCCCAAAGTGCTGGGATTACGGGCGTGAGCCACTGCACCCAGCCAATAAAAATTTTATTTTCCTTGAAATCGAACTGTGGTTCTCCCAGTTATTCCAGTTTGCTGTAGTTCTGCATGGTGGTTCTGGGAGTGCCCTTGTGAACAAAGCGCAGTTTTCAGGTGGGAGGGCAGATTTGGGGCAAGCTTTCAGGGAGAGGCAGGGAATCGCACCTGGGCCTTGCATCAAAGTTGTTCCTGGGGCTTAAAAAGTACAGATGCTCAGGATGTACCCTAGGGAGATTTGGGAAATTCAGAAATTGTGTTTAGGCCGGGGATGGGGCCAGGGCCTGGACCGCTGTGTGAGCGTGTTTAAAGCTCTGCAGTGATTATGCTGAACAGCCTGGTTTGAGATCCTATGGGGTAGAATGGGCATTGCAGACAGGCAGGGATGCTGGAATCAGGGTGCCGTTGGGGTACATGAGAGGGCCATCAGCCAGTCCTGGGTAGGGTCATCCTGAAGGAAGACCTCCTGGAGGTGGTGACTCCTGAGCCAAAGAGTCCCGAAGGACCCGGAGAATTGGTAGGGAAGAAGAGGGAGGGTGTTCATGTGGAGGCAAAGAGCAGGGGATGGACAGGGCTGTAGGCATTTGGGACTGGGAGGGAAGGATGTGGCAGGGGAGATGGGAGAGGACATCGGGGTGGCATGAGGATGTCTTATAAACTAGCTCATAAACTCCGACTTAAAAGCCAGTCTCAGTTACTCTCCCTGGTACTTGGAGGTCCCAGTGCCAGAGAGAGTGACTGAGGCTAGCTTATAAGTCGGAGTTTCTCCAGGCTGGGTCTTAGGTCACCTGAAAGCATCACCCATGGGGAGCGGCCTGCACTGCAGATGTCCCGGGCCCTGCCCAGATCAGTCATTCTGAGGGTGGGGCCTGCAGCCTGCAGTGTTGGTAACCAATGCTCAAGGGATTTCTTTGTAGTGTGCATTTGGAGCCAGTGCAGTAAGAGGTGGGGTCCCCAGAGTTTCCTGCCAAGAGTCTGCGACATTTGTGTGTGTTTCACTAGGTTTCATAACGGCTCACTCCTGGAGGTCATTGCTGCGCCTTACATTTGGGAATGGTGGAGTCTCAGTTTTCCTGGGAAACCAGTTTGTAGACTAGCCATAAAAACAGCAAACCCTTCTGCAGGTGTCTGTTCATACAAACATTATTGTTTTCCAGAAGGAAGTGGAACCCTCTGTGTAGGGCTGCGGGCCTGCTAGGTTTTTGTTGCAGAAGGAATAGGTGAAGTGGGGACTACCCTGCAGACGCGGTGGCGTCTCACGGCTTCCTGGTGTCCTTCCCCAGGAGCAGCAGCCAAGCTGGACAGATGACCTGCCTCTCTGCCACCTCTCTGGGGTTGGCTCAGCCTCCAACCGCAGCTACTCTGCTGATGGCAAGGGCACTGAGAGCCACCCGCCAGAGGACAGCTGGCTCAAGTTCAGGTGTGTGTGCCAGCATTTCTGTGTTGGGCCCGGGGAGTTGGTTGGTTTGCAAGCAAGGAAAGACACCGACCTTGCAGCTTTCTCGTATGGGCTTGCCAGTGACATGTGGCCCGTGAGAGGTGGCCTCTGCTGCTGTCTTGCCAAGGGCCTGCTCTGATGGGGTAGCGTGAGCATGGGGAGGAGGGTATCCCAGAATGTCATAGCCAGAGTGAAATGATGGCTAAAGCAGGGGGACCCAGGAGGGCCCCTGAAGCTGCAGCTGCTGTCGCTTTAGTCTCCCCCAATTCCTTTCCCTTTCTCCCTCCACCTCCGTGAGACCCTGGTCTCAGGCCTCCCTCTGCCCTCTCCCTCTTCCAGGAGTGAGAACAACTGCTTCCTGTATGGGGTCTTCAACGGCTATGATGGCAACCGAGTGACCAACTTCGTGGCCCAGCGGCTATCCGCAGAGCTCCTGCTGGGCCAGCTGAATGCCGAGCACGCCGAGGCCGACGTGCGGCGTGTGCTGCTGCAGGTAATGGTGCCGGGGCCGACAGTGACCCAGCCACATCATGTCCCCCACCCCAAGGCTTGGGCCCTGCACCTCTAGCATGTTGCCAGGGTTGGTGTGAAGATCCTGCCGGCCCCTTCACCCCAGTAGAGGAGCAGCTCCCAGCGTAGGCCCCCCCACCCAACAGGAGTCCAGGACCAGCCAGCGAGCAGCAGGCCTTCAATGGCTGGCAGAGGAGGTACTGCTGGAGACGGGGGGATTTAGGGATGGGAGCTTGGAGAGAGGTGTGAGGTGGGAGCAGGGCAAGGCCTGGTAGAAATGGGGTCATTTAGAGCTACCCCTTTCTTTCCTATGTGGTCAGGTGCTCAGCCTCCAGGTGCAGGAGCCATCCCTGGGCGTTCAGGAAGGACCTTGCCTCCCCTTTCTGAGGGGCTGCCGCCCTCATTGACTGGTTCCACCTTTCTGCTTGCGCTGTTGGCAGTTTTCCTCCTGGCATCTCCTTTCAGGAGCATGTCTCAGGCCCATTTTAGATGAGAAGATGGGCTTCTGTTCCCGGAGAGGGGTGGTGCCAGCCTTTTCCTGCCCTTCACGACCTCAGGCTCCATTGCCAGTGATTCTTAGCAGATCTCACACGGGGGGAGAAGGTGTCAGTGTCACCAGTGTCCTGGGGCTGGTGGGGTTTGACAGAAGCCTCCCAGAAAGAAGTTGTAGTAATCATACGAGCTGTCATAGGCCTGGCAGTTTCTCTGAGCAGTTGCCTTGCTGAGTGCCAGGGTGGACTGTCTTACCTCACCCCTGGAACAACACTTAACCTCTGTTGTGTGAGACTGAGGGGGCCAGAGGTCACACCAGCTGGGCCTACGCCAAGCCTTTGCTCTTAGCTTCTGCACTGTCTCCTGCCTCCCAGCCGTCTGCAGTGCTGCCTCTGCAGGGTGCACACCCCTTCGAGGCTGAAGGGCTTTGTCAAAGACATTGATCTGCAGGAAGCAGCCGGTGCCTTGCAGTGCTGGGCCAGAGGCAGGACTGACATGTGGAAAGCTCCATCACACAAGAACCTGCAGTGAATACAGCAAACCTGTTGCTATTATTAATAGAGGACATTTTAGCACCAGTGACAGTGGTGTTTTGAACCAGCCTTTGCCCTGTCCTGTGTTCCCCTAGGCCTTCGATGTGGTGGAGAGGAGCTTCCTGGAGTCCATTGACGACGCCTTGGCTGAGAAGGCAAGCCTCCAGTCGCAATTGCCAGAGGTAATTTCCCCAGCCGACACCCAGGGGAGTCAAGTCCAGGCCCAGCTTTGCAAGGAGCATGGACTCATCTACTTTCTTGACATTACTGGGCCAGAGCAACAGGAGTTAGGGAGCAGTTCCTGATGGGTGACACTGGTGTGTGGCCACAGGTGAGGGACCTCGCTGCTCTGCTGTGGGCAGCTGCATGCTAAAGCTCAGCAGTGTCTGGGCAGTGGTGGACATGAGGAAGGGCTTTTCCCAGTCCTTCGACCTGAATGGGTCCCCGCCCTTGTCAACCACCTGCTCACATCGCCTACTGCCACCTGCAGCGCTTACCTCTGTGCTGTGAGTTAGGTCATCTCCAGCTTTCTGGAAGAACCTTAGCCTGGAGCTGTAGTGAAGGCTTCATCTTGGCTGTGCCATGGACCATCTGTCTGTCTGTCCCCTGGGCCCTCGGATCTTTGCTCTTAAGAGCAAAGGGAGGCCGGGCATGGTGGCTCACGCCTGTAATCCCAGCACTTTGGGAGGCCGAGGCGGGCGGATCACAAGGTCAGGAGATCGAGACCATCCTGGCTAACATGGTGAAACCCCGTCTCTACTAAAAATACAAAAAATTAGCCGGGCGTGGTGGTGGGCGCCTTGTAGTCCCAGCTACTCGCGAGGCTGAAGCAGGAGAATGGTGTGAACCTGGGAGGCGGAGCTTGTAGTGAGCCGAGATCATGCCACTGCACTGTAGCCTGGGGGACACAGCGAGACTCCATCTCAAAAAAAAAAAAAAAAGAGTAAAGGTTGTGGAGAGGGCTAGGAAGATGGTCCAGAGTTCTGTCCTGCCCTGACCCTCTGTTGATGGTTGTAGGGAGTCCCTCAGCACCAGCTGCCTCCTCAGTATCAGAAGATCCTTGAGAGACTCAAGACGTTGGAGAGGGAAATTTCGGGAGGGGCCATGGCCGTTGTGGCGGTCCTTCTCAACAACAAGCTCTACGTCGCCAATGTCGGTGAGCCCCCTCCTGTCCCAGGGCAGGGAGGACTGGGGAGAGGTCAGCCACAGGGGTCGGTGCGTTATTTGACAATCTGCTTTCCAGACACTTCACGCACTTTAAACCCAGGGTCTCCTGAGACCGTTGGGTATGTCCCTCTCCACAGTGACGCCTCAGTCCCAACTGGAAGGGAGAAAGGACGGGATGGGAGGCAGGTGTCCTGGCCTTTAGTCCCTATTCTGCTTCTTAACTCATTCTGGATGAGTTGTATCCCATTCTGGGTGGCCTTGGGGGCCGCTGCTTCTGGAAGAGGTTACCTGGCCATGAAAAACCAACCAGTATCCCCATGAACAGCTGCGAGATGGGGCTAGGTGACAGGGACATTGGGGTTTGTGAGAAGAACAGACAGGTGCAGGTTTCAGTAGAAAGGACTCTGTAGAGACCCTTCTGATGATGCTGCCTTTTTTTAATACTCCAGTGGAAAATTTTCCACAATATAGAACAATAGAGTGACTGATATTTAATGAACATTCATGCGCCCATCCCCAATCCCAGCAGTTATCAACTGTGGCCAGCCTTCTTTGTCCCCACGTTCTCTATTTTGAAGCAAACGCCAGACACTGTATCATGTTATCTGTAAATATTTCAGTCTGTATCTCTAGAGAAGAGGTCTGTTTTATTAAGATCATAATCCTATGATTACACTGAAAAAGTTAAACCCAATTCTTTCGTATCATCAGCTGTCCCTAACTGGTGACTCACCCTGTTGGTCTGAGCCTGTTTTGCCCATTTCAGGTATTTCCACGTGTGAAATGCCTGCCTTTTCCCTCTCTGCCTTCCCAGTATGCCCTATTTCTCTCTGTGTGTAGTCTTTGCTTAGCTGTTCACATTCTGCCACAGGTACAAACCGTGCACTTTTATGCAAATCGACAGTGGATGGGTTGCAGGTGACACAGCTGAACGTGGACCACACCACAGAGAACGAGGATGAGCTCTTCCGTCTTTCGCAGCTGGGTGAGTGGGGAGAGTGGGAGCGGAAGCTGATCCCCATGGGCTCACCCTTCGCCTGCCTTTGGTGGTGGGGTAGAGAGGCGTGTGGTAGAGGGGCTGTGATCTTGGGCTCCCCAGCCAGCCTGCCTGGGGTTCATTCCCAGCACTGCCGCTTACTGGTTGGTGATTGGAACTTAAACTTAAGTTTTCTGTGCCTCAGATCCCCCGCTGTGTAATGAGGATAATAGTAACCTACCTCGGGATGCTAGGAGGATTCAGTTAGTGCATGTGAAATGCTTCCTGGAGTGCCTGGCACACAGAAGACACTTACTGTTATTGGTGGAGACTGAAAGAGGCCAAAGAAGTCCAGGGAGCCCAGCTGCTGCTGAGCTGCTCCTTCCCTTCCCAGTGAGCTCCAGGCAGATGTGGGGCACATGGGATGGGCAGGGAGACGGCAGGCAAGCTGCTCCGTGCCGGGTGGTGCCTGGAGGACGGGCTCTGAGTGAGGTGTGTCATGATGGGCGTGGGGACTGAGGACACCAGGGACTTTGGGTCAGCTGCTCTCCCAGGCGCCCTGGTGTTGTCTTCATTTCCTATTCAGTGGGTCCTTATTGCCTTCTTCCCATGACTGTGTCTCTGTCCCCTTCTTTTTGTTCCTCTTTGTGAACAAGAAGCAGGATTGTTGCACTGTTTCCCTCCGTAGGCTTGGATGCTGGAAAGATCAAGCAGGTGGGGATCATCTGTGGGCAGGAGAGCACCCGGCGGATCGGGGATTACAAGGTTAAATATGGCTACACGGACATTGACCTTCTCAGGTAGGTGCCAGTCCAGCTGTCCCCTGTGCTTGAAAGAACAGAAGGTCCTAGGGAGGCCAAGATGGGAGGATTGATTGTGCTGGGAGGTCGAGGCTGCAGTGAGCTGTGATCATGCCACTGCACTCCAGCCTGGGCAACAGAGCAAGACCCTGTCTCAAAAAAAAAAAAAAGGTCCAGAAGGCCTGGGGCAGACGCAGACTGTAGGCCCCAGTGACAGAAGTGCAGTCAAAGTAGTTCAGAGCCCAGGCAAACTCTTTCTTCCTCCCAGAGAGGTTGGTTTGGGGCAGGTTAGGCCCAGCAGGCCAGGAGTTGGGTACTATAAAAACAAGGGGTGGAGTTGAGGAGCTGGGCCAAAGCTGAGGGCAGCAACTAGTGCCACAAGGGAGGCAGGCGAAGCCAGAGTTGGCATGGGATGGACAGACCAGGCCTGTTGGTCAGTGCTGCCCATGGCTGCAGCAGAGGTGTGAGATGAATTGTGTATTTCCCTCTGAGGACACCTCCTCTGGTCATCACCCCAGCGCTCATGGCAGCAGAATGGGCAGTCATCATCACACGGCCAAGCCCGTGCAGAGCTCTGGATGTACCTTCTTTTATGCATTCCCTACTCAGGCCCCCTGAGGCAGTCACTGCCATCACCCCAGAGGCATTTTCATAAGAGGAAACTGAGGCATGGAGACATCAGGCAGCCCACCCTGGTCATGGGGCTTGAACACAGGCAGCCTGAATTTGAAATATGTGTCCTTAACCTTCGGGTAACCTGTATGTGAAGTATTGGTTGGGGAGATAGGCGCGTCCACTTGCCTGATGCCAATCATGGCATTTAATGTCATGGCCAAGGCTGTTCCCAAAGCCAGAGTTCCCATCAACAGAGGCCTCATGGCCTAGAAAGTGCATGTTAGAACTCCTTGCCCTCACGCGATCTAGGCAACTGAGTGTCGAATATTTGTCCCTAATTTGTGGGGTCCTGTTTCCTTTATTGGAAAGGACATCCATAGTTTAAAACACTTCAGACAGTGCTGGGGTCTATACAGGGAAAGGAAGCCTTCCTACACCACACTCTAGGACTCGCTGCCTCCCCAGAGGCTGCTAGTTTCTTGTGTATCCTGTTCCAAAATCTGGCCACATGCACATAGACACACACGGTGTCTGTGTGTGTGTGTGTGTGTGTGTGTGTGTGTGTGTGTGTCATGGGGGCCAAGGAGCCTGCATCCTTTTCGGAACACCCAGGTGCTGGTGTGTCCTGCCCCTCCCAGGTGCTGGTGTGTCCTGCTCCTCCCTCTTTTCTTTTTTTTTAAACCCTAAGGTGTAATTGGCATATGCAAAGCTGTGCCTATTTCATGCATACAACTTGATGAGTTTGGAGATATGTTTACACACCCCTCACTGCTATCATTAAAGGTGCTCATCTCTTCATTCTGCTCACCTGCAGTTAGGATGGCGTCATTCTGTGTAATAACAGCTCCCAGGACCCAGCCCTGGCTGACGGACCCTCAGGAAGTTCTTAGACTCCGCTCTTCTGGATGGTGTTGCCAGCACCTCCTCATGTACTTACCTCCATGTGCACACACATGTGTTGGCATGTAATGACTCTGACCCCAGTCACTAAAGGATCCCTGTACACATGGAGAGTATCTGGGGTCTCAGCCATCTGTTTTGGAAAAGCCCAAATAATAGCAAGAGGCTTGGGCTCCCAGGGATAACCCCTCCCTCTTGCTGTCCCACACCCTGCCCTGCCACCACTGGACCCTGTGAACAGGATGTATGGAACAGGCCAGAATCGGGCATTCAACCTTTGCCATCCTGACCTCAGCTGCCTGCCAGTTTTTATGGCCTTCCAAGCTTTATTTTAGCAGCTGCTGTAAGACGATGGGTCTATTTTTCTGACCTTCTCTTTCTCTCTTTTCTTTTCCTCTTGTCAGGTTGTGTGTTTTATTTTACATTCTGGGCATAGATTCCTCCCCTCAGCAGAATCAGCATCCACCTGGGGGCTGTTCCAAGCAAAGCTCTTCCTTCCACTCTCTCCCCATAGCGCTGCCAAGTCCAAACCAATCATCGCAGAGCCAGAAATCCATGGGGCACAGCCGCTGGATGGGGTGACGGGCTTCTTGGTGCTGATGTCGGAGGGGTTGTACAAGGCCCTAGAGGCAGCCCATGGGCCTGGGCAGGCCAACCAGGTGAGTTGGGCCCAGCCACGCCCATGGCTGGAGAGCGTGGCTGGCCTGCATGGTGATGTGCTCACCCTGCCTTCTAGCACTGTGATTCTCGGAGGCCGTCACCAGACATCTCTGGGTTCAAAGCTGGGGGAAGGAGAATCCCAGAGCTCTGAAAACACCCATCCCACCCAAAAACTTGACTCATTTTAGGCTTGAAGCAGTGTCAGTCCTCAGGGCCTGAGCAAGGTCTGAAGGGAAGAGGGGGAGATGGATGTGAATTGCTATGGGCACGGCATTACTCTGGGATGGCCAGGAAGGGGCCAGGGCCAGGAGGAGAGCACAGAAAGAGATGTGGCCTGCTGCACAGAGCTGTGGCTGCAGAGTCCTCCCCACACCCATCACTTCCTGCCAAGGGCCTGACGGCTTTACTGCCCTCCCTGAGTGGCAGACAATTTATAGTTTGCTTCTCATTTCTTTTTTTTTTTTTTGAGACAGAGTCTCCCTCTGTCACGCAGGCTAGAGTACAGTGGCATGATCTCGGCTCACTGCAATCTCCGCCTCCCGGGTTCAAGCAGTTCTCTGCCTCAGCCTCTCAAGTAGCTGGGATTACAGGTGTCTGCCACCACGCCCAGCTAATTTTTGTATTTTTAGTAGAGACAGGGTTTCACCAGGCTGGTCTCGAACTCCTGACCTTGTGATCCACCCACCTCAGCCTCCCAAAGTGCTGGGATTACAGGCGTGAGCCACCGTGCCCGGCAGTTCACTTCTCATTTCTACAGTGAGGATGGTAACATCTGCCTTTGTGAGATCGCAGTGAGGTTAGGCGTGGTAAACACAGGCCCTCAGCCGAGAGTTGCTTATTTTTCTTATACCTTGGAGTCACCAAAGTGTGACTTCAAGACAGTCACGTTAGGGATGGTCTCAAAGGAAAACTGTCTTTCCCCGACCCCCTTGGATTGCTGACTGGCTAAGATAAGTTCAGTTTGTGTTCCTCCTCCTTTCTGTGATTCTTGTAGGAAGATAACCTTTTCTGCTTTGACTTTTTTTTTTCAATTTTTTAAGACTCGCTGTGTCACCCAGACTGGAGTGCAGTGGCGTGATCACGGCTCACTGCACCCTCAACCTTCTGGGTTCAACCGATCCTCCAGCCTTAGCCTCCTGAGTAGCTGGAACTATAGGTGTGTGCCACCACACCTGGCTAATTTTGGTTGTTTTCTTTGTTTTGTTTTTTTGGTAGAGACAGGGTCTCACTGTATCGCCCAGGTTAATCTCAAACTCCTGGTCTCAAGTGATCTTCCTACCTTGGCCTCCCAAGATGCTGGGATTGTAGGCATGAGCCACTGTGCCCAGCCTGCTTTGTCCTTTTTTTTTTTTTTTTTTCTTTTTCATTTTTATTTTTATTGATCATTCTTGGGTGTTTCTCACAGAGGGGGATTTGGCAGGGTCATAGGACAATAGTGGAGGGAAGGTCAGCAGATAAACAAGTGAACAAAGGTCTCTGGTTTTCCTAGGCAGAGGACCCTGAGGCCTTCTGCAGTGTTTGTGTCCCTGGGTACTTGAGATTAGGGAGTGATGATGACTCTTAACGAGCATGCTGCCTTCAAGCATCTGTTTAACAAAGCACATCTTGCACCGCCCTTAATCCATTTAACCCTGAGTGGACACAGCACATGTTTCAGAGAGCACAGGGTTGGGGGGTAAGGTCACAGATCAACAGGATCCCAAGGCAGAAGAATTTTTCTTAGTACAGAACAAAATGAAAAGTCTCCCATGTCTACTTCTTTCCACACAGACACGGCAACCATCCGATTTCTCAATCTTTTCCCCACCTTTCCCCGCTTTCTATTCCACAAAACCACCATTGTCATCATGGCCCGTTCTCAATGAGCTGCTGGGCACACCTCCCAGACGGGGTGGTGGCTGGGCAGAGGGGCTCCTCACTTCCCAGTAGGGGCGGCCGTGCAGAGGCACCCCTCACCTCCCGGACGGGGCGGCTGGCCGGGCGGGGGGCTGACCCCCACCACCTCCCTCCCGGACGGGGCGGCTGGCCGGGCGGGGGGCTGACCACCCCACCTCCCTCCCGGACGGGGTGGCTGGCCGGGCAGAGGGGCTCCTCACTTCCCAGTAGGGGCGGCTGGGCAGAGGCGCCCCTCACCTCCCGGACGGGGTGGCTGGCCAGGAGGGGGGCTGACCCCCCGACCTCCCTCCCGGACGGAGCGGCTGGCCGGGCAGAGGGGCTCCTCACTTCCCAGTAGGCGCGGCTGGGCAGAGGCTCCCCTCACCTCCCGGACGGGGCGGCTGGCCGGGCAGGGGGCTGACCCCTCCACCTCCCTCCCGGATGGGGTGGCTGGCCTGGCGGGGGGCTGACCCCCCCACCTCCCTCCCGGATGGGGCGGCTGGCCTGGCGGGGGCTGACCCCCACCTCCCTCCCGGACGGGGCGGCTGCCGAGCGGAGACGCTCCTCACTTCCCAGACGGGGTGGCTGCCGGGCGGAGGGGCTCGTCACTTCTCAGACGGGGCGGCTGCCAGGCGGAGGGGCTCCTCACTTCTCAGACAGGGCGGTTGCCGGGCGGAGGGTCTCCTCCCTTCTCAGATGGGGCGGCTGGGCAGAGACGCTCCTCACCTCCCAGACGGGGTCGCGGCCGGGCAGAGGCGCTCCTCACATCCCAGACGGGGCGGCCGGGCAAAGGCGCTCCCCACATCTCAGACGATGGGCGGCCGGGCAGAGACGCTCCTCACTTCCTAGATGGGATGGCGGCCGGGAAGAGGCGCTCCTCACTTCCTAGATGGGATGGCGGCCGGGCAGAGACGCTCCTCACTTTCCAGACTGGGCAGCCAGGCAGAGGGGCTCCTCACATCCCAGACGATGGGCGGCCAGGCGGAGACGCTCCTCACTTCCTAGACGGGGTGGCGGCCGGGCAGAGGCTGCACTCTGGGCACTTTGGGAGGCCAAGGCAGGCGACTGGGAGGTGGAGGTTGTAGCGAGCCGAGATCACGCAACTGCACTGCAGCCTGGGCACCATTGAGCACTGAGTGAACCAGACACCGTCTGCAATCCTGGCACCTCTGGAGGCCGAGGCTGGCGGATCACTCGCGGTTAGGAGCTGGAGACCAGCCCGGCCAACATAGCGAAACCCCGTCTCCACCAAAAAAATACGAAAACCAGTCAGGTGTGGCGGCGCGCGCCTGCAATCGCAGGCACTCTGCAGGCTGAGGCAGGAGAATCAGGCAGGGAGGTTGCAGTGAGCCAAGATGGCAGCAGTACAGTCCAGCTTCGGCTGGGCATCAGAGGGAGACCGTGGAAAGAGAGGGAGAGGGAGACCGTGGGGAGGGGGAGAGGGAGACGGAGACCGTGGGGAGAGGGAGACCGTCGAGCCTCTGTATCGCTTTGTCCTTTTTAATTAAAAATCATGTATTGGCCGGGCACACTGGCTCATGCCTGTAATCCCAGGACTTTGGGAAGCTGAGGCAGGCGGATCACTTGAGGTCAGGAGTTCGAGACCAGCCTGGCCAACATGGTGAAGCCCCGCCTCTACTAAAAATACAAAAATTAGCCGGGTGTGGTGGCAGGCGCCTGTAATCCCAGCTACT
The DNA here is from genome assembly GCF_028858775.2 of Pan troglodytes. Lineage (NCBI taxonomy): Eukaryota > Metazoa > Chordata > Mammalia > Primates > Hominidae > Pan > Pan troglodytes. Next base: position 41,421,775 of record NC_086016.1, read on the forward strand.
CGGGAGGCTGAGGCAGGAGAATCGCTTGAACCCGGGAGGCGGAGGTTGCAGTGAGCCAAGATCGCGCCACTGCACTCCAGCCTGAGCAACAGAGCAAGACTCTGTCTCAATCAATCAATCAATATCATGAGGAAAAAGTCTTCTTTAAAATTTGAAAATTAATTTTTATTTCAGTAGCTTTTGAGGTACCAGTATTTTTTTGTTGTAGGGATGAATTATGTAGTGGTGAATTCTGAGATTTTAGTAAACCAGTTATTCAAGTAGTGTACATTGTAACTAATGTATAGTGTTTTATCCCTAGCACCCCTGCCATCCTCCCGCCTTGAGTCTCTAAAGTTCCATTATATCACTCTGTATGCCTGTGCATTCCCATCATTTAGCTCCCACTTACGAGTGAGAACATAGTTTGTGGTTTTCCACTCCTGTGTTACTTAGAATAATGGCCTTCATCTCCATCCAAGTTGCTGCGAAAGACATTCATTCTTTCCTTTTACTGGCTGAGTAGTATTCCATAGTTTATAGATACATTTTCTTTATCTGCTCATTAGTCAATGGCCACTTAGGCTGGTTCCACATCTTTGCAATTGTGAATTGTGCTGCTATAAACATACGTGTGCAAGTATCTTTTTCATATAATGACTTATTTTCCTTTAGGTAGATGCCCAGATTGCTGGATTGAATGGAGATCTACTTCGAAAAAGTCTCAAGTGCCTAACTATCCCCTGTTCCCTGTGTTCTGATTTCTTTTTTTTTTTTTTTTTTTTTTTGAGATGGAGTCTTGCTCTGTTGGCCAAGCTGGAGTGCAGTGGTGCAATCTCGGCTCACTGTAACCTCCACCTCCCGGGTTCAAGTCATTCTTCTGCCTCAGCCTCCTGAGTAGCTGGGACTACAGGCATGTGCCACCACCACACCTGGCTAATTTTTGTATTTTTAGTAGAGATGGGGTTTTGCCTTTTTGGCCAGGCTTATCTTGAACTCGTAACCTCAGATGATCCACCTGCCTTGGCCTCCCAAAGTTCTGGGATTATAGACATGAGCCACTGTGCCCAGCCTGTGTTCTGATTTCTTTACCTGTTATATAAGCTTACCATTCCTTCCAGTAGCCTTATAACATAGAGGGACAGGGGCTTATTTCCAGGTAGAGTAGGGAATTTGGGGTCCATGGAGTTCAGGTTCTTGCCAGAGGTGACGTTGCTGCTTAGTGTTGAAACTGAGCCCACCAGGACCAGGTGCAGGTCATTTCCTATTACCTGTCCCTGCCCTCCTGCCCCGCCCAAAAGAAACTTTACGATGGTGAGAAAGTGATACATATTCAGTGGGAACTGTGCTCCGATACCCCTACAACCATTCTGTTTTTCACTGTCAAAACAGTACTCAATAAATTACATGAGATTCGGCTGGGCGTGGTGGCTCACGCCTGTAATCCCAGCACTTTGGGAGGCTGAGGCGGGAAGATCACTTTAGGTCAGGAGTTTGAGACCAGCCTGGCCAACATGGTGAAACCCCATCTCTACTAAAAATACAACAACAAAAAAAATTATCTGGTGCATAGTGACGCACGCCTGTAATCCCAGCTACTCCGGAGGCTGAGGCGGGAGAATTCTTGAACCTGGGAGACGGAACTTGCAGTGAGCTGAGATCACACCACTGCACTCCAGCCTGGTCAACACAGTGAGACTCTGTCTCAAAAAAAAAAAATTACATGGGATTCAACATTTTCTTATATAATAATGAAAATAGGCTTTGTGCTAGATGATTTTGCCCAGCCGTAGGCTAATAGAAGTGTTCTGAGCACATTTAAGGTAGGCTAGGCTAAGTGATGATGTTCAGTAGGTTAGGTGCATTAAATGCTTTTTCTTTTCTTTTTTTTTTTTTGAGATGGAGTCTCGCTCTGTCACCCAGGCTGGAGTGCAGTGGCTCGATCTTGGCTTACTGCAAGCTCCGCCTCCCGGGTTCACGCCATTCTGCCTCAGCCTCCCGAGTAGCTGGGACTACAGGCACCCGCCACCACGCCCGGCTAATTTTTTGTATTTTTAGTAGAGATGGGGTTTCACCGTATTAGCCAGGATGGTCTCGATCTCCTGACCTCATGATCTGCCTGCCTCAGAATCCCAAAGTGCTGAGATTACAGGTGTGAGCCACCACGCCCGGCCAAATGCTTTTTCAACTTAGGATATTTTCTTTTTTTTTTTTTTTTTTTTTTCGAGACAGAGTCTTGCCCTGTTGGCCAGGCTGGTCTCGGCTCCCTGCAACCTCCGTCTCCTGGGCTCAAGCAATTCTCCTGCCTCAGCCTCTCAAGTTGCTGGGATTACAGGCGTGTGCCACCATGCCCAGCTAATTTTTGTATTTCTAAGTAGAGACGGGGTTTCACCATGTTGGCCAAGCTGGTCTCGATCTGCTGACCTCTGGCAGTCCTCCCACCTAGGCCTCCCAAAGTGCTGGGATTACAGGCGCAAGCCACTGTGCCCGGTCAACTTATGATATTTTCAACTTACAGTGGGTTTGTCAGGACATAGTCCCATCCTAAATTGAAGAACATCTGTATACTAGACAGGGACTTCTCTGAGGTCAGGGACCCTGTTTTCATTCCGTATCCCCAGTTCCTGACAAAATCCTAGCATGTATAACATCGCCTACAACAAGTTTGTTCCAGGAAAGAGTGTTTCATAATAATGACACTTGCTACTAGGCTTTTTAGTGGCTGGCAGAGTGCTCTCACACCACTGTTAGTTAATACTCGTATTCACCCAGTCAAATGGATGTTCTCCCCATCCTAGAGGTGTGCACCCAACAATCAGAGCAATCACAAGAGCACACACTTCCTAATGAGAAAGTTCCAGAAGGATTATCTTGAATACCTTGAAAGGCTCAGATTGCAAACTTGGCTGGCAGGCATTTCCTTCACCTGCTGGGCTGTTGACCACTGAATCTCCTGATTTTAGGCTCCAAGATTATGGCCCATGCCCCCCAGGCCGCACCTCATTCCTTACCAGGTTCTTCCTACCCCCTCCCCCAGGAGATTGCTGCGATGATTGACACTGAGTTTGCCAAGCAGACCTCCCTGGACGCAGTGGCCCAGGCCGTCGTGGACCGGGTGAAGCGCATCCACAGCGACACCTTCGCCAGCGGTGGGGAGCGTGCCAGGTTCTGCCCCCGGCACGAGGACATGACCCTGCTAGTGAGGAACTTTGGCTACCCGCTGGGCGAAATGAGCCAGCCCACACCGAGCCCAGCCCCAGGTACATGTGCTGTGCAGACAGGCAGTGCCTGGGGATGCCATCTGGGGGCCAGAGGTGGGTGCAGAGCCCCCGAGGCTGCTTGAAACGGAGATGGAGTCAGGAGGCCTGGCTCTGAGTGGCTCTAATTCAGGTTCTCTGATTTTTAGCCTCTCTGAGCTGAGTGTTGATTTTTGCTCTTTTGTCTGTAAAATGAGGTTAATACCACCTGCCCCGGCAACCTCCCAGAACCTGAGTGCCCCAGCAAGCAATTCACAGAGCCCTGAAGCCACATAATAGAGATGATGGCCACCACTGATTGAGTGCCTCCCTTGTGCCAGGCACACAGCCTGCCTTATTCCCTTCAGTCCTCATGGGCAACCCTAAAGACAGGTGGTACCCCTGTTTTCCAGAGGGGGAAACTGAGGCTGAAGAATGAAGGGACCTGGAAGAGATTAGGCATGTGGACAGATGGTCAGGCCCCAAGGCCTGTCTGTCCCTGGGCTGCACTGGAGCAGGACAGGGAGAAGGACGTTTTGCTTTCTACCTATGTCATTCTTCAACCAAGTTCTCAGGAAAAGAGGTGGCTGCTCTTTCCCGTGCTCCCCCCAGTGCTGCTCAGCACTAAGACCTTCGGTTCCTGAGGGCTGCATTTCTTTTTCTTTTCTTTAAACAAGCAAATCTTAGATAAAGCTCAGGCATCCACAGACAGATTTGTTCTCCCATGGACACCAGGGTTATTGGAGTTTCTCTGGCCTGTTTTTATTGCAACCATATTTTTATTGGGTCAGCCTCAACTGGGAGCAAACTTATCCTCTGGATTAAAGCATCCATGGGAAGCCAGGCAGTAACCCTTTCCTTGAGGCAACTCAAGCACCAGCAGGATTTACTGCTACAAGGAGTTCTCAGCCTGGCCTGGAAGAGTCTCTGACAAGGGACACTCCTCCTGAGCTGTCCCAAGGGGCAGGGGGCCCCACTGGGCTTGGGGAGCCAGGCATGGCCGCCACCCACACTCAGCCCTCAGGCACCACCCCATCAGGCCATGGAGCAGCTTTGCCCCTGCTACCCTGGGTTTCTCCTCAGCTGCTGCCTGAGGCCCCCACTCTCTTCCTCCCAAAGCTGCAGGAGGACGAGTGTACCCTGTGTCTGTGCCATACTCCAGCGCCCAGAGCACCAGCAAGACCAGCGTGACCCTCTCCCTTGTCATGCCCTCCCAGGGCCAGATGGTCAACGGGGCTCACAGTGCTTCCACCCTGGACGAAGCCACCCCCACCCTCACCAAGTAAGTCCCTTCCCCACTGAGCCACCCCCAGCCCTGTCACCCCCGTGTGTGTCCTGTGGCACCAGGACAGAAATGGCCATGGGGCCAAGGCTTGTGGATGAGATGCCCTGGGGTCTGGAATTCCCCAGCTCCGTGCCTGGTGAGGGAGGTCTCCCTAGAAACTGAAGCAGGTGCGGTTTTTGGTCAGGTGGCTGATGGTCCCAGCCTACTTCTCGTATTTTCTTGTGGGCCCATCTGCTGGTTTCATTCAGTGGAAGGTTTTCTTTCATTCCTCACCTCAGTGTGATGTGGGGTGGCTTCCTGTGGTGTCCTTGCTTGGGGACATTGTCTGGCCTGTACTGGCTTGTCAGAGCCCATGCTTTCTGGCTAATATGCTTGATTTTAGCTTTGAAGTGAGTTCTCTGGTTTTGGGGCAGGGGGCGAGGTAGAGGCAACAGCCTGAGGGGGATGCGGCCAGGCCCCCTCCAGCCGCAGACCTGCCTGACAGGTCTGGAGTACACCCCACCCCCTTCACTTCCGTAGAATGTGCACTCCCCACACCAGGGGACCCAGATCTGGTTTCCACATTCCAGCCCTGCATGGAATGATAGAGATGCCACACCCAGCCCACTCTGAGGATGGAGTGCGCAGGATGTGGCCAATTAGAAAGGCTCTGGAGGGGGGTGGGCGGCCTGCATGCCTCTGCCCCATCAGGGGGCCTTCCTTTCCCTCTGCCTCTGGGTTGTGGATGCTGCGACTGCTGCCACGGGGCTAGAAAGGCCTGCCAGGCCGAGCAAGCTCCTTGGGCATCCTGAGTGCAGTAGGGGTGGCCTCTCCAGCACCCCTGCCGGGCTGCCTGGAGGAGTCCTCCAGCTGTGTCCACAAAGCAGAGTGTGAGCGCTGTGGCCCTAGACAAGGCAGGACAACCCACTCTCCTCCCCTGCCTGTGTTCCTCACTCCTTTCAGCGTCTGAGCCATAGTTGGTCCCACCATGGGCTGGCCCTGTGCTGGTGCTGGGCAGCGCTAACAGGCAGTTCCAGCTGTGATAGAAGGTGGGTGCCTGTCCCCACCCAGCTGATGAGAAGAGATTGAAGGGGAGGGGGGCGAAGGAAGGTTTTCTAGAAGAAGACACCTTGCCCGCCCTGCTGAGTAGGGCCTGGGTTGGGACGGGTTTAGAGAGATGGTAATGGACAGTCGGTGGTTCAGCTTCACCCGAGGAACTTCCTGTGATGACGGGAGTGCTCGCGTGGGTGCTGTCCTGTCACGGCGTCTCTAGCCACTTGTGGCTATTAGACGCTTGAACTGAGTGTTCCATTTTCTTTCCTTTTTTTTGAGATGGAGTTTCACTCTTGTTGCCCAGGCTGGAGTGCAATGGCAAAATCTTGGCCCACTGCAACCTCTGCCTCCCAGGTTCAACCAATTCTCCTGCCTCAACCTCCCGAGCAGCTGGGATTACAGGCACACGCCACCATGCCTGGGTAAATTTTTTTTGTATTTTTAGTAGAGATGGGGTTTCACCGTGTTGGCCAGGCTGACCTCGAACTCCTGACCTCAGGTGATCCACCCGCCTTGGCCTCCCAAAGTGCTGGGATTACAGGCATGAGCCACCGCGCCCAGCCCCATTTTCTTTACCTTTAGCTCATTTAAGTAGCCACATGCATATGGTGCTTTAAAATTTGACTTTTTATCTGTTCCTAAGATCATCTGTCTGGGCCAGCTCCTGTGGTCGCCTCTGCCAGAAAGGCCTGTGGCCCAAGAGGCTGGTAGAGGCAGGGGCCATTCTATCCCCACTCTGCCCCAGGCCCCTTGACCCGGCTGCTTCTGATTGACTCCCTCCCCTGTTGTCCTGCAGCCAAAGCCCGACCTTAACCCTGCAGTCCACCAACACGCACACGCAGAGCAGCAGCTCCAGCTCTGACGGAGGCCTCTTCCGCTCCCGGCCCGCCCACTCGCTCCCGCCTGGCGAGGACGGTCGTGTTGAGCCCTACGTGGACTTTGCTGAGTTTTACCGCCTCTGGAGCGTGGACCATGGCGAGCAGAGCGTGGTGACAGCACCGTAGGGCAGCCGGAGAATGCAGCCCAAGCAGGGCCTGGCATGGGGCAGGACAGGGTCCAGCCTTTTCCTAACATCTGCCTGTGCCACAACGGCCAGCAGGTGCCCCGTCCTCTGCCCACAGCAGACTCTGTCCCATGGCTCTCCGGGCAGTAGAGTGTGTGAGTGCAGACTGGACCTGTGGTTCATACCTTGTCACCACCCGGGAAGCTGAAGGCCACTTCCTCCCAGATGGCCTCAGCCAGGACCATCGCCCTTTCTCAGAGCAGAGGGCCAGGTATAGAAACCGCAGTGGGCCTGCAAGCCGCCCGAGCCTCCCCAGCAGCCTCCTACAGAGCAGGAAGAGGCGCCCTGTGAACCCTGAGTGTCGCAGGCCCAGCAGACCCTGCTGTCCCAAGCCCACCCCTCCTCCCACCATCACCTCCCTCACCTCGGGACAGTAGCCCTCCACTTCTCCAGCCTCTCAGCCCTGTGCTCCTGCATCCAGAGTGGAACCCAGGCTGGTGTCCGCATCTGTCCCTGGGCCCCACCCCTGGACCTGCCTTGGTTGTGTCATCTGTTGTAAACGTTCAGGAGGACCAGGGCAGCATCTGGGGCCTGGGATGGCCACAGAAGGGGCAGGCCAGGTGGAAAGGAGCGAGGGGGAAGTGGTCTAAGAGACCTGGAACTGCCAGAGGATGGCGGCCTGGGCTTCCCCAGAGCCAGGCGTGCGGGAGAGGTGAGGACTGGCCCCGGCGGGCTGAGGCAGGGGCCGCTCTCGTCAGGCCTGAGCCAGGGTGAGCTGGTGCCTGCCTCGCATTTTCCTTCTGGTGCTGTGAAGACCATAGGCTGGCAGGCAGCTGAGATGAACTGTCTTTACCACTGATGAGGGGCCTCTGCCGGCTGAGGGTAGCAAGCAGGGGTTGTGAGTCAGGCTGGGGGACTTGTTTGAAAGAAAGAAGAGTGGAAAATGGTTCCAGGAGGGAAGAGGTTCTTTGAGACACAGTACCCTGGGAGGCATAGGAGAAGGGTCGGGCCAGCCCAGCCCAGGGCCTGAGTTAGACTATTTCCCACATGTTCTCTGCCTTCAGTGGGGAGGGGGTGCCACCAGGGCTGTCGGCCAGGATTGCCACTCCTGTTTCAGAGGAAGCAGGCCGAGAGACTTGCACCTTGGCCAAGCCACACAATCAGTGGGGCAGCCAGAGCTCAGACCTGAGCCATTTTGTCAGTATCCAGGACCCTCTGGATTCTCCACGCCCTCCCCATCTCCCAGTCTCCCTGCCCCCCGTGCCCCAGACCGGCCCACCAGGGACTAGCCGCTGTCGCACAGCCTCTGGGGTGCTTGGTCTCTGCAAAGTCAAAGGCCTGACAGCTCTGTGGCCTGGGAATCCATTTTCCTGCGGCAGAGCAGGGCCTGGTGTGGAACCAGGGAGCTGTGGGAAGCCACAGCAGAAATGGAAGAAAAACAGGTCTCAGCCCAGGGTCCTCGCTCACTCCCTCACCCCCCACTTTGAAGCCATCTCTGTTCTGCAGGTGAGAGGATTTAAAGTCAGTCACAAAGGCTTGGGAACAAAAGGAATTCTCTTCCAAGAATGCCTCTGTGGTGCTGTTTGGTCTCTAGAAACAGGGTCACTTTTTTAATGTAGTAAAGAAGTAATAAATGGTGGCATTACACATTGTGATATTAATAGCGCTGTTGCTCATGTTTCCTGTAACTCGCAGTGGCCCTGGGAAGTGGACGCCTCCCCTCTTCACTGCCCTGGAGGTTCAAGAACTCAGCTCGCCAGGCTGCTAAGTGGCAGGGCTGGGATTTGAACCCAGGCCTTCTGGCTGCATTCCATGCTGCCGCCCCCACAGCCCCGGGGAAACATGGCTTGCCTGTTACCTCCCGGGCCCACTCTCGGACCCAGATGTGTTCATGCACATCTGAAGGGGGTGACAGTTTTCTCTGCTGCAGGCCAAGCCCTCTGGCCCATGGCCAGTGGCAGGGTTGTGGTGCCAACTCCACTCTGCTGAGAGTGAGCCTAGGGTCTTGGTGTGTGAGTGGTGCTATGGCCACCCGGTGCTCAGGTCACCAGGGCGGAGGCCTTGCCCTCTTGCCAGCTAGTTTGCTTTACTGGGTTTTGCTTTGGGGAAGGATCTTCTATAAATACCAGTCCATAGAGCACTTCATCCTGCTTTCTGGGACTTAAGAACTCATCCCTCTAAGAAGAGCCTCTGCAACAGAAACCGAAACAGTGCATCTGCTTAGGAACAAAGCCACTCTCTGTCTGGTGTGGTCAGAGGGTCCCGGATGTCCCCCCCTCCACTCTGCTGGGCAGGGGCTGTGCCTGCGGAGCTTCCTTCCAGGATCTGTCCTTCTCAGCTTCCCCAGCCGAGCCGCCAGGGGTCCTGAGGACCACCATGGCCCCTGAACACTCCTGGAGCTTTGGTGTCAGCCCTGCCACCCAAGAGAGAGAGAGAGACATGGTGAGTAACTGAGGCACAGACAGGTTCAGGCACAGTCCTGGTCACAAGTGGCCACCATGCAACTCTGGGCCCCAGGTCTCTCCCAGCACCTGCTCTGCCCTAAGCGTGTGGGGCCGGGCGCTGCACTGTTGACTTTATGTCCCCTGTCCCCAGCCTTGGTGTTACTTACTGCACTTGAGCCTGTCTCCTGGAGGGAAATGAAGGTGAGAGGGACACTGTTTGATCCAAGAGGGGAAGCTCGGGAATGGGTTTGAGGACTTAAGGGGCCAGGAGTCAAGGTAAGGAAAGTGAATGGCACAGCGAGGCGGAGCTGTGCAGCCCTGGTGGGTCACTGCCACCGTCCACGTCCCCAGGTGGCGTCTGACACAAGGCGGGCCAAAGTGGCCCTCTCCAGCCTGTCTGCCTCCCATAGCCTCCGTGGGGAAAGCACTGAGGCAGGATCAGATGGAACCAGAGAAGCCCATCCCCCACCTCCTGCCCACTCATTCCTTAAAGACATCAGTCTCGGCCGGGTGCGGTGGCTCAGGCCTGTAATCCCAGCACTTTCAGAGGCCAAGGCAGGCAGATCATGAGGTCAGGAGATCGAGACCATCCTGGCTAACACGGTGAAACCCTGTCTCTACTAAAAATAAAAAAAAGTTAGCCGGATGTGGTGGTGGGCACCTGTAGTCGCAGCTACTCTGGAGGCTGAGGCAGGAGAATAGCGTGAACCTGGGAGGCGGAGCTTGCAGTGAGCCAAGATAGCACCACTGCACTCCAGAACCTGGGCGACAGAGCGAGACCCTGTCTCAATTAAAAAAAAAAGACATCAGTCTCTCCCAAAACCCAGCTAGGTTGCTGGCTTGACAGAGGTCCTGGCCCTCAGAAATCCCGTTGTCCCAGGACAGGGGCAGGTGGTCTGAGGGCGCCGCAGCACCCGTGAGCCATCCTCACTAGGAGTTGTACCGTCCTGGTCTGGTCGTCTCATTCTCTAATGAGCCGGGAGCTGGCAGCAGAGCCAGGAGCGGAGCTGCAGAGCAGGCTCCCCACGATGCCCGTGTCGGGACGTTCCTGCCAGTGGCAGTGGGGGCAGCGGGGCCTGTCTGGAGCGACTCCAGGCCGCTCAGACATCAAAGGGAAAAGCACCCGATTGTGCTGTTTGCGGGGCTAGTTCCTTCTTGTCCCTCAGGTCTTAGCACAGATGCCCCCTCTGGAAAGAGCCCTTCCCTGGCCCCCACCCCACCGCCCCCTGCCCGTCTCCCTGTTGTTTCCTCCATGGGTCACTCACTCTCAGCCTGTATCCGTGTCGCCTCTCGCCTGCTCCATGGGAGCAAGGGCTTTCTCTCTCTTATTCCACTAGGTCCCAGCCTGGCACGCAGCAGCCCCTCACACAAGCATGGCATGAGTCAGGGAGGAAGGGACAGAGGGAATGGCCGTGTGACCTTGGGCAGTAACTTGGGCTGGTTTTTCATGTACAAAATGAGGCAACGACCCACTTAGATTGCTGAACACATCGAGTGGCCATAGCTGTGAGAAGTGAGAGCTGCCCCTGCCCTACTGATGGGGAGACAGGTACAGGTGACAGGAGCGTTAGCCGAGATGTCCACCCATCCACCACACGCCTATGGGCACCTTTGTGCCATGAGGGCTCAGCCTGGGCCCTGGTGGAAGCAGGTACCGGGTCGATGCTACCTGCAGCCTCATCAGAGCCTAGCTCTTGGGCAGCGGGCGTGGTTCTGGCCTCTTCACAGCCGAAGCGCAGACAGGGGCTGTGGGCCAAGCTCCTGAAATTTCCGCCGACAAGGGCATCTTTCATGAGTCTGCCTTCTGGGCCCCCTGTTTTGAAACCAAACAAGGATGCAGATTTCTGCCAATCCCGATGAGCTCGGCATGAGCACAGGCTCTGTTCCCACACGGAGGTGATGTCAGCCCCGAGCAGAGACAGGCGCTTGGCATTCCACGAGCCTGGGCGGCCGCGTCAGGGACAGACACAGTGTCTGACAGCCGGCTTTGAGAAATACTGACACCAGTTCACAGACTCCATTCCTGCCTTCAGGGACCCCCAGAAAGGTGGAAGGACCCCAGGTTGTGTGACCAGTCACCTGATCCAGCCCCTTCTTGTCCTGGTTCTCCCATCACAGAGGGGCCAGGGCAGGGCAGGAGTGGGCCTGAGAGCCCATGGCTGGTTTCCACATGCGCCATGATTAAGCTCCTGCACTCGGCATTTCAGTAAAGCTATCTTGTGGTACAGACAGTGCTGACATCAGAACCTTCCGTGGATCCAGCCTCCTACCTCCGGGTACCTGCTGTGTGGGAGTCACTCCCCTCCCCCAGCCCTGGATGCTCCTCCAGTCATCCCAGTAGCTCAGGGCCAGCCCCTGGGACGTGTCTAAGAACATGAGTGGACAAATAGATGGACTGCCCAGAGCAGGGTTTCTGAGACTTCGTTGCAGGATATGTCATCGTCCTGCAGAAAACTACCCCCGCCCTAGGACCCCCCGAGTTTTAGGGTTTGTAAGAAATTACATGTCTCATTTATTTTGAACAGGTGAATTTTGCAGTCAATTTCTTGTGTTCCATTTTAGTACAAAAATAGCATTATCTTTTCAAAAGTAACATTTTGAAATTACTCATCAAGTAAATTGATGCTTCAGGAAGAGCTGTGTCAATGCTGTAGGTTTATAGACCTGCGCTTCACAGGAAACCCCAGCAGGTCCCCGGCTGCCGGGCCCAGGTGATCCTAATGAAACTCTCCACTGCTCAGGGCCAGGTGCCTTGCTGGGAGCTTGCAAAACCTTCACTCCCGCGGCCCTCACCCAGCCCCTGAAGGGCAACAATTTGTGTCTGAAGGTTTGCTGGGTCCTACTGCTGGCGCCCATTTTACAGATGTGGAAAAGCAAGCACAGACCAGTTAAGGAGCTTGGGCAGAGTGACTGGGAGACAGTTCAGCTCCGTATCAGAAAGGGCTTTCTAAGCGTGCGTGCTGTCGCATGTAAGCGGCTCCCTGTGGGTAGTGGGCCCCCTTCCTCACCACCACCCTGACATCACAGGTGTGAGCAGCCACCGCACACACTGGGCATCACATGGGCCGGGGAGCCTGGCTCTACAGCACAGTCCTTTGGCCATGAAGAGGGGGTGGTAGTGAAGATACAGAGTCCTTGCCTTGACAGGAGGTGGGGCTGACAGCCTCCCATCTTCCAGCCTGCCCCAAGACCACGTGACCTTTCCTGACCTGGTGCTTCTGTAAGTCCCACCTCCCGGGTGCCCCTGGGCGACCTTGGCCCATAAATCTCTTTGATCCCCATCTCATCTTCAAATGAAGGTTTACAGCTCAGCTTTAAAAACAAAATAAAAATAACTAGTAGGTTCTGGCTGGGCACGGTGGCTCAAGCCTATAATCCCAGCACTTTGGGAGGCCAAGGCAGGTGGATCACCTGAGGTCAGGAGTTCGAGACCAGCCTGGCCAACATGGTAAAATCCCATCTCTACTAAAAATACAAAAAAGTAGCCAGGCGTTGTGGTGCATGCCTGTAGTCCCAGCTACTCAGGAGGCTGAGGCAGGAGAATCACTTGCACCCTGGAGGCGGAGGTTGCAGTGAGTGGAGATTGTGCCACTATACTCCAGCCTGGGCAACAGAGCGAGACTCCATCTCAAAAAAAAAGAAAAAAAAAAAAGGAGTTCTAACTACGTTCCAGGTATGTAGCTGACATGTAATATCTCATTTAACCTGGCAAAGAGCTGGTATCCGTGGCCTCAGAGAGGTTTAGAAAGTTGCCCAAGATCACACAGGAGCAAAGATTTAAACTCTGGACTTTTCTCTATGTGTCATGAAGTTTCCTCCTGATTTTCAGAGACCCTTCCAGGCCTGCAAGCAGATTTGACAGCCATCCCTCAGTGCCAGCTAAACCTGCTGGGCAGCCTGACCCCAGGGTAGGAAGGAAGCGCCTACACCAAGGGGCCCTCTGGGAGCTGAGATCATCCTGGGGTTTTGTCGCTTGGTCTGACTTGTGCACTGGGATCTTCTCGTGCCAGGCCAGGCCCCGCTCCCCCCGGGACTGGGCAGACCCCCTCCCTCATGCATCTGTGTCCACTGAGGCTTCCCTCACCTAGAATGGCCCATCCTTCAGGACCCAGCTCACTCGCATCTTCTTTCCAGGGACTTACCCCCCAAGGCTGTCCTCTGTTCTGGTGAGCTCAGGGCTCTTGGAACTTGGTCTGCAGTGACTCTGGGGTTCCTGGTTAGGACCCATGTTCTCTAGGTCCCAGCACCCTGCACGGGGCAGTGTTTGTGACACTGGGCCCAGCTATTCTGAGAGAAGGACTCCAACCTTCCATCAGGCGTGGCCCGAGATGTGGGTGGCCCTGGGCATGGGGCATGGATGCATTGTGACTTTCATGGGCCTCTTCTGCAAAAAAAAATTTTAAATTATACTTTATGACTATTGGTAGAAAGATAAATATATTAATACATTAAAATTTCTCTTTGAGTAAAAGTTCATTTTCTTCTGTTTTAAAGGTAAAATATTTCCCCAGCCCCCTGAAAGGATGGTGGGCCCAAGGGTTCATGCCTGCTGCACCTCATCAGGAGGGTGGCCGTGACTCGGGGGGACCACCGGGGCCTAAATCAGCCTCTTCAGTGCGGTGGCCTGCAGCTAACGTCCCCATCCCAGCCTTCCTGAACTTTCAACCACCCTGGGGCCTCAGACCCAGGAATAAGATTCGAGAACCGGTGGTGGGGGCTGAGGTGGGAGAATCGCTTGAGCCTGGGAGGCGGAGCTGCAGTGAGCCGAGATCGTGCCACTGCACTCCAGCCTGGGTGACAGAGTGAGACCCTGTCTCCAAAAATCCAAGAAACTTTCAAGAACAGGTGGAAAGAAATCCGGAGATGACAGAGAGGGATGTCCCCTCGTACTCTGCTCCTTTCCTCCCAGCCTTTGCCATGGCTGTGTTGGTTTCCTGGTGTGCCCTCCCTTTACCTCTAGCCAGCAACAAAGCCTGCCGGGCACCAGGCACCAGGTGTGCCGCCAAGTAGGGGCTGAGGCTGGCAGGGTGGGGAGAGGGGAGGCCGTCAGAAAGTCTCTGTTAATACTCCGGCCCTGCAGGGGCTCAGTCTCTGCGGAAGATAAAACTACACCTGGAAGTCTGGCCAAAACGGCCAGAATGGGCCCTGAGACCCAGGCCAAGGGGAGACCCCTTCTGTCTGATGAGTTCCGGAACCTTCCCAGAGCAGGTGGGCTCTGCACCGGGTCCTGGAATGCTCCTGAGGGGTCTGGGCTTCCTGGGACTGACTGCCAGGCTCCTCCTGTGCTGGCAGCTTTGCTAAAGATGACGGACTAAACACACACGTCCACTTTCCCTCCCTCCTCAAACCCCCTTAAAACAACAGGGAGGGATTTCTCCCTCCCTCTGCTCCCGCCATCCATCCCTCCCTCCCTTCCTTCTTCGTTCCCTCCCTTCCTCCTTCCCCCTTTCCTCCCTCCTCCCTCCCTCCCTTCATCCCTTCCCCCTTCCCTCCCTTCCTCCTTCCCTCCATCGCTTCCTCCTTTCCTCCCTCCCTCCCCACTCCCTCCTTCCTTCCCTTCTCCCTCCCTCCCTTCCTCCTTCCTTCCCTCCCTTCTCCCTCCCTCCCTCCCTTCTTTCCTCCTCCTTTCCCTCCCTCCTTCCCTCCCTCTCCCCTCCTCCCTCTCTCCCTTCCTTCCTTCCAGGTATAAACCCACAAGGTTGTAGCAATCAGGAGACAACGTCCACACAGGTTTTGAAGCTGAAAAGTCGATGTAGAGTGGCAGCTGACTTAAGGGACACAGAAGTTACATCCCAGGTGTGTGATGGCAGCTGAACACCAGTGTGGTTTACCCTGAAGAACCACCGAAAGCTCAGCGTGAGCCAGCAGTCCCAGGTGGGGGCAAAATGAGGCGCAGTCAGGTCCCCCGGTCTCCCACCCAGAATGGCCAGGCAGTCCCGTCCTCCGCTCACCAGAGTCCACCCAGAGATAGCGGCACTGCCACAGCACTGGAAGCAGAGCAGTCGGGTGCTTCTGGGCACTGGGACCCCATGTGCCCTGCCGAGCTCCCAGCACACAGCCCAGTCTTCACCCTCCAGCAGGACACTGAGGCTCCTCGCTGGAGAATCTGACGCACAACAAAGTCCTGAAAATACTGACATAGGGGGGTCCCTAGCAAGTACCCCCCACCTCCCTTCAGTGAAATCAAGAGTCTGTGTATCTAGAACTTACTTTCTTTTTTTTTGTTTTTGTTTTTGAGATTGGGTCTCGCTCTGTTGCCCAGGCTAGAGCGTAGTGATTCAATCTTGGCTCACTGCAACCTCCGCCTCCCAGATTCAAGTGATTCTCCTGCCTCAGCCTCCCGAGTAGCTGGGATTACAGCCACCACCACACCCAGCTAATTTTTGTATTTTTACTAGAGACGAGGTTTCACCATGTTGGCCAGACTGGTCTTGAACTCCTGACCTCAATTGATCCACCCGCCTTGGCCTCCCAACCCACCTCAGCCTCCCAAAGTGCTGGGATTACAAGCGTGAGCCACCGTGCCCAGCTGTGTCTAGAACTTTTGATAAGCAAAGTGAATGTTAAAAGATAGAAGGAACCAGCCATTACCATATGAGCCAGCAATTCCACTCCCAGGAAACACAAACATACAGAAACAGTACGGAAGTGTTCACGGCAGCATTACTCATCATAGCCGAATGTCACAAGCAACCTAGATATCCATCCGAAGAGGAGAAGCAGACTGTGCTGCCTCCACGCCACGGAATAGTATTCAGCCATGAAAAGGAATGACACTGACAGGCCACCACAAGGAAGAGCCTCAAAATCACTGTGCTAATGAGAGAAGCTGGTCACAAGAGGTCACATGTATGATTCCTCCTACAGATGCCGGTGATAGGCAAATCCATAGAGACAGAAGGCAGGGCTAGGGGGAAGGGGGAAACTGCAGAGACTGGTAACAGAGCCAGCGTGTTTTTCTGGGGTGAGGTGTTGGTGAATGCATTGAGTGCCACTGACCTGCAGTTTTCAAGCGGTTAATTGTATGCTATGTGAATTTCACCCCAGTGAAATTGAGGAACCAGCCCAAGGCTTCCTCTGCTTGGAAGGAAGAACTCTAGGTGGCTCCTCTGGACTCACAAAGCACCTGAATTGGTCCTCTAGGATGAAGAGTCCAGAGAGAGAGTGTGAGCCTCACGTGCCGTTGTATTATTTCATTTCATTCCACCTTATTTTATTTTATTTTTAAGACAGAGTCTCACTCTGTCACCCAGGCTGGAGTGCAGTGGTGTGATCACTACTCACTGCAGCCTCCACCTCCTAGACTAAAACGATCCTCCCACTGCAGCCTCCCAAATAGCTGGGACCACAGGCATGCAGCACCACACCCGGCTAATTTTTTGTATTTTTCAGTACAGTCGGGGTGTTGCCATGTTCCGCCTCTGCCTCCCAAAGTGCTGGGATTACAGGCATGAGCCACTGCTCCTGGCCCATGTGCCATTTTATTTATTTATTTACTTAGAGATGGAATTTTGCTCTTGTTGCCCAGGCTGGAGTGCAATGGCATGATCTCGGCTCACTGCAACCTCCGCCTCCCAGGTTCAAGCGATTCTCCTGCCTCAGTCTCCCTAGTAGCTGGGATTACAGGTGCCCGCCACCACGCCCAGCTAATTTTTTGTATTTTTAGTAGAGACGGGGTTTCACTATAGTGGCCAGGTTGGTCTCCAACTCCTGACCTCAGGCAATCCACCCACCTCAGCCTCCCAAAGTGCTGGCATTACAGGCATGAGCCACTGCTCCTGGCCCATATGCATTTTAGATGTTCTAATAATCACATTTGAAAAAGTAAAAAGGGGCAGGTGGATCGCTTGAGTCCAGGAGTTTGAGACCAGCCTGAACAACATGGTGAAACTTCGTCTCTACTGAAAAATACACAAAAATTAGCCAGAGGTGGTGGCACACATCTGTGGTCCCAGCTACTCAGGAGGCTGAGGTGGGAGGATCATCTGAGCCTGGGAAGTCGAGCCTGCAGTGGGCCATGATCATGCCACTGCACTCCAGCCTGAGCGACGGGGGTAAAACCTTGTCTCAAAATCCAGGTGTATTTTACCCATACAGAATAATTCTGTGCAGGCCAGCATGATCTGGGCTTCATGGCTATGGCTCGAGGTCACGCCAATGGATGGTCCAGTTCTAGACTGTTTCAGACTGGAGGCTCTGTATACTCTGAAGAGGATGAGAGTTTTAAATTATAGTGCATTTTAAGTCTATGAATTAAAAACAAATAGGCAGCTGGGTGTGGTGGCTCACACCTGTAATCCCAGCACTTTGGGAGGCTGAGGTTGGTGGATCACCTGACGTCGGGAATTTGAGACCAGCCTGGCCAACAGGGTGAAACCCCATCTCTACTTAAAATACAAAAAAAATTACTCAAAAAAGAAAATTAGCTGGGTGTGATGGTGGGTGTCTGTAATCCCAGCTACCTGGGAGGCTGAGGCAGGAGAATTCGCTTGAACCCGGGAGGCAGAGGTTGCTGTGAGCCGAGGTCATGCCATTGCACTCCAGCCTGAGCAACAAGAGCAAGATTCCATCTCAAAAAACAAACAACAAAAAAAACCCAAATAGGCTATAATCCTCTTTAGGATTATCTGAATAACCACCTTAAAAATTAGTCTTGAGCAACCATAAAAAAGAATGAGATCACGTCATTTGCAGGGACATGGATGCAGCTGGAGGCCATTCTCCTTAGCAAACTCACACAGGAATAGAAAACCAAATACTGCATGTTCTCATAAATGGAAGCTAAATGATGAGGACACACAAACACATAGAGGGGAACAACACACTGGGACCTTTCAGAAGGTGGAGGGTGGGAGGAAGGAGAGGATCAGGAAAAATAACTAATGGGTACTAGGCTGAGTGATGAACTAATCTTCACAACAAACCCCGATGACACACACTGACCTATGTAACAAACCTGCACATGTACCCATCAACTTAAAAGTTCAAGCTGGGCTCAGTGCCTCACAACTATAATCCCAGCATTTTGGGAGGCTGAGGCGGGTAGATTGCTTGAATCCAGGAGTTTGAGACCAGCTTGGCCCAGATGGCAAAACCCCATCTCAGGCCGGGCGCGTGGCTCACGCCTGTAATCCCAGCACTTTAGGAGGCCGAAGTGGGCAGATCACGAGGTCAGGAGTTCGAGACCAGCCTAGGCAACATAGTGAAACCCCATTTCTACTAAAAATACAAAAATTAGCCAGGCGTGGTGGTGGGCGCCTGTAGGCCCAGCTACTCGAGAGGCTGAGACAGGAGAATCACCTAAACCCAGGAGGCGGAGGTTGCAGTGAGCCGAAATCGCGCCACTGCACTCCAGCCTGGGCAACAGAGCGAGACTCCATCTCAAAAAAAAAAAAAAAAAAAAAAGTGGGGGCGAGGCTGGGCACAGTGGCTCACGCCTGTAATCCCAGCACTTTGGGAGGCCAAGGCGGGCGGATCACCTGAGGTCAGGAGTTCGAAACCAGCCTGGCCAACATGGTGAAACCCCATCTCTACTGAAAAAAACAAAAAACAAAAATACAAAAATTAGCCGAGTATGGGTGTGTGCCTGAAATCCTGGCTACTTGGGAGGCTGAGGCAGAAGAATCGCTTGAACCCGGCAGGTGGAGGTTTCAGTGAGCTGAAATTGTGCCACTGCACTCCAGCCTGGGTGACAGAGCGAGACTCTGTCTAAAAAATCCCCCAAAAAACCGTCTCTACCCAAAACACAAAAAAATTAGCCATGTGTGGTGGCACGTGCCTATGGTCTTAGCTACTCTGGAGGCTGAGGTGGGAGGATCACTTGAGCCCAGGAGGTGGAGATTTCAGTGAGCCAAGATCATGCCACTGCACTCCAGCCTGCGGAACAGAGCGAGACCCTGTCTCAAAAAAAAAAAAAAAAAAAAAAAAGATTAAACATTAGTTCTGAATTAAACATTGAATTACCATACGACTCAGTAATTCCACTTCTGTGTATACACCCAGAAGAACTGAAAGCAAAGTCTCAGATGCTCGTGTGGCAATCTTGGTAGCAATATTGTATACATCAGCCAAAAGGTGGAGGCAACTCATCAATGGATGAGATGTCCATGGATAAACAAAATGCGTTCTATCCATACAATGAAATATTATTCAGCCTTAAAAAAAAAAAAGAAATTCTGACACATGCTACAATGTAGATGAATCTTAAGCACATTATGCTAAGTAAATTGAGGCAGTCACAAAAGGACAAATACTATACGGTCTCACTCAGACGAGGCACTTATGGTAGTCAAATTCAGAGACAGAAAGTAGAATGGGATTGACAGATGCTGGGGGGCAGGGGAATGGGGAGTTAATATTTAATGGGTGCAGAGTTTCAGTTTTGCAAGATGAAAATCGTGCTGGGCCAGGCTGGCTTGGTGGCTCATGCCTGTAATCCCAGTGCTTTGGAAAGCCAAGGTGAGTGGATCACCTGAGGTCAGGAGTTCCAGACCAGTCTGGCCAACATGGCAAAACCCTGTCTCTACTAAAAATACAAAAATTAGTCGGGCATGGTGTCTTACACCTGTAATCTGAGCTACTCAGGTGGCTGAGGCACAAGAATCGCTTGAACCCGGGAGGCAGAGGTTGCAGTGAGCCGAGATCATGCCACTGCACTCCACCCTGGGCGACAGAGCGAGACTCTGTCTCAAAAAAAAAAGCATTCTGGAGATGGACGGTGGTGATGGTACCATTCAATGTGAATGTACCTAATGCCACCACACTGTGTGCTAAAAACTGGTTAAAGTGGTAAATTTTGTGTTATGTAGATTTTACCACATTTTTGTTTTTTAAAGTTTGGCTACCCAGTGAGTGTGGATTTGTGCTGACCAGGGCATTGAGACTTCATAGTCACTGGAGCTAATGAGAAAAGATGCGGGGAGACTTTGGCCAGGTGTCGTCCAGGCACTGCCTCAGCCAGGCCTCCCAGGCTGGGTAGGCGTGAACAGAGGAGCCTGCAGGGAGGAGCAAGGCCTTGCTTGGCCTCCACACTGGCCAAAGCCACCCGGCCCCAGAGAATCAGCCCCTCATTGGGCACCTCGATTGCTGACTGCCCTGTCTGTGGTGAGAGCCAGCAAGATTTCTTCCTGTTGTTAATTTGATTTTTTATTGGCTCTACGTTTTTTTATATTCATTTTGCAAATTTGCTTTGGTTTGGTTTTGTTTTTTGAAACAGAGTCTCACTCTGTTGCCCTGGCTGGAGTGCAGTGGCACGATTCAGGCTCACTGCAACCTTTGTCTCCTAGGTTCAAGCGATTCTCATGCCCCAGCCTCCTGAGTACCTGGGATTACAGGCGCCCGCCACCAAGGCAGGCTAATTTTTGTATTTTTTAGTAGAGACAAGGTTTCACCTTGTTACCCAGGCTGATCTGGAACTCCTGGCCTCAAGTGATCCTCCCGGCTTGGCCTCCCAAAGTGCTGGGATCACAGGCATGAGCCACCGTTCCCAGCATTGCTTTGTTTTTAATGTTGGAGGCAAACATAAACACAAGAGCTTTACACCTAGCTCGGTGTCTGCGCATATTTAAGAAACACAATGATAAAAATGACTGACGACAACCCCAGAATCCATGAGAATTTTTTTCTTTCGAAGAGCATTAGGATTTGAGTCATGCTATGGTTTGGCTTCTGAATCTGTCTCCCTTGAAGCAGGGTCATCTCTGTGTCCCCATGGGGACACAGGGCCAGTCTCGAAATTGTTTCCTGAGTGAGTAATGAAGTGAGTGAATGAATGAATGAAGAGCTAGCAGAAGGAGAAATCACTGGGGGGCAGGGTGCAGAAGCAGCAGGAGAATCAGGGAAGTCTTCCAGGAAGAGGCCCAGGCATCCTGGGTCCAGAAGTGGGATCAGGAGTTTGAGGAATAGGAGATGGGGTGGGGATGGGCGTATCTCAGGGTGAGGCACGAGTCCCGGCCTGAAGGGTGCTGAGGGCCTCTGCCTAGTGATGTCACGCCTGGAACCCAGCCTCTGAGCCCAGCTCAGAGGTCGGGGTGGGCAGTCTAGGGGCAGCCTTCCCCATCAGACCTCTGGGAGTTAGCCCCACAACTCCCTCCCCATGCCACATCCCAGACAACACCTGGTCCTGCAGGTCTCATCTCCTCTTTCCAGCCTCCCATCTCCACCCCAGCCACCGTTACCTCACCTGTTTCCCAGCGCCTCTGCCAGCTTTCCCCACTGCCAGTCTGGCCCCATCTGATCCATCTCAGACCAGCGACATCCACTTATTCCTCCAGAGAATATGCATCGAGCACTTAGTATGCGCTCAGCTCTGATTAGGAACCAAAGAAAGGCCCTGCCCAGTGGAGAGACAGACAACAAACAAGGAAACCTAAGCGCGTCCTCTGACAGCCAGCAGCAACACGCGCCAGGGGGAAAACAGGAGGAATCTGAGAAGGGATCCACGGGGCGCCTTCTCTGTGACTTCAGGGCCATGGCTCCAGACCCTCTAGCCTTGTCAGGACTGCTGTGAGCTGTGAGTCTGGTCCTAGCCTGGCCAGCCTGGACCAGGCCACCAGCTCCATATGGCCATCACATTGCATGGCACCACAGTGTGATCTTGGACGAGTCACTTTCCAGTTCTGAGCATCAGCTTGTCCACCTGTAGGATGGGCTTGGTGGCAAGAACACTGCAGGAATCACCAGGGCCCTAAATCCTCCTAGGAGCTGGAGGGTTGGCCCTGTGAGGAAGGAGTGACTTTCATCCCGACCTGATTTAGAAACAGTCTCTCTCCTGCCAGCTGCAGTCAGTGGGGGCTACGTCATACCCCTCATGAGACGGTGGAAGGCTCAAAAGTGATGTGGTTCATGCTGAGACATGGCCACAGTAAGTGTCCCCACAGCAGCAGCCCTTGTTAGAATCCCGCTGCTCCGTTCCCTGGAGACTTTGTCCAGCCGGGGAGGGTCTGCCTGGATTCAGCCGTCTCCAAGCCTCTAATAGTAGTGAAAACGGCTGGTGTTTCTCCGACACAGCCCCTGGGCCAGTGTCACAAGCGCCACTCACAAGGCTCGCTCACCCTGCACCATCACTCCAGACCATGCTGGTGCTTTTACTGTCCCTCTTTGGGGGGATCCAAATCTAGGAAAGGTGATGTAACTCACCCAGACCTCCGGTGGGAGCAGGCCTTGTGCCTGGTCCGCCTGCCATGTCACTGTCTCTGCGGTGTTGGCTGGGGCGGCCCGCTGGCCTCCCTCCCAGGCCCAACGCCTGGCGGGGGTGGCTGGAACAGCCGGGGGAGGCGGCCCCTCTCTTCCCTGTGTGGTCCAGGGCCGCTCTCCCCCTGGATTTCCCTCCATAGCTGCTGACCTCCAAGCTGGAGGAAAAGGACATTGCAAGGCCACTTGAGGCCTAGCCTGGACATTTCCTGGTCCCTTCCACCTCATCCTAGTGGGCAAAGCAAGTCACAGGCCTGCCCAGGTTGCAGGGAGGGGAAAATGGTGGACATGCTGCCAGGGCCGGGGAGGGAGGGGACCCTGCAGCCATCTTGGCAGACACCTCCCACCCAAGGACCCCAAGCCTCAGAGCCGTCCTTAACTGCTGGCAGCCTCCAGTGGGGCAGGGCAGCAGAGTGTATGGTGATCCCCATGCTTGCGGAAGAGGCCCAGGAGGCTCGAGGCCCAGCTGGGGGCGACTAGAGGAGGATAAGCGGGCTCTGGACAGGCCCCAGCGTAACCAAAGGCCATTTCCTCCAGAGGCCCCGGCTCTGTCCCCGTCCCTGAGGGTGTTTTCCCGGGAATGAGCTGGGCCTGCTCCTCCTGCAGGTGATAACACTTGGCCCTGCCTGGGGTTTCCGAAAGGCGGAGGGCGCCACACAGCAGCCGCTCCCTGGCCCCGCCTCGGCCTCACAGACTCTGGAGTGCAGCAAATGTCCCCAGACAGTGATGTTCACTGAGGGTAGCAGGGGGGAAACCAGGGTGGATCTTTCCTCTCCTCCAACCCCTAGAGGCCTCGTGAACCTTTCAGTGGCCTCCCAGCACAGGTGCTGCCACTCATTAGCTGCCTGATCTTGGGAAAGTTAACTTCACTGCTTCGTGCCTGTTTCCTTATCTGAAAAATGGGGAGAAAGGAAGGGCAGACATGATTGCTCTGTGCCAGGCCCCGTTCTAAGCACTTTGCATCTAGCAACTCATGCAAGCCTCCCAACAGCCCTGTGAGGCGGGGTCTGTTATGACACTCCTCACTTTACAGATGAGGAAATGAAGGCACAGAGAGGGCAAACAAGTTGCCTGAGGTCACACAGTGAGTCAGTGAATCTCGGAGTTGGGCCCAGGTAGCCCAGGTCTGTCTTGTTAGCTGCCATGCCCAACATCACGGGCTGACGTGACAATGCAGGATGATGCCAGCCCGTGGTCAGTGATGTGGGTTTGCTTCTGTGGTTATCATCCCCGTGCTCTTTCCGGAGCCCGAACTGCACCTGCTCCGCTAGTGCCTGTGCTCCGCCTCCTATTCCTTCCCTTTTCTATACCATAGTGTGGCTGAGGTTGTTTTAAACCTGAATTTGTTTGAGCCCCTGAGCTTTCTAGTTGCAGTTCATTGCACTTCGCAGAGCAACTGGCAGGAAGTGTGTGTGGTGGCCAGAGCTCTCGCCGCAGATGCAGGCCGTGTTAACGGAGCGCAGGGCAGCCAAGGCAGGTGAGAGACCCTCTGTGTGCATCTATGCAAGTCAGGACATGTCGGGGGAGGGCAAATGGAGAGTAACTGGGATGGAAAGGTCTGGAAACCATGTCGTAGGAGGAGGCGCTAAAGAACCTGGGAGGAGGCCGGGCGCGGTGGCTCACACCTGTAATCCCAGCACTTTGGGAGGCCGAGGCTGGCAGATAACGAGGTCAGGAGTTCAAGACCAGCCTGACCAATATGGTGAAACCCCGTCTCTACTAAAAATACAAAAAAAAATTAGCCGGGTGTGGAGGCACATGCCTGTAGTCCCAGTTACTTGGGAGGCTGAGGAAGGAGAATCACTTGAACCCGAGAGGCAGAGGTTGCAGTGAGCCAAGTTCGAGCCACCACACTCCGGCCTAGGTGACAGAGTGAGACACTGTCTCAAAAAAAAAAAAAAAAAAACCTGGGAGGAGAAGTGGTGGAGGGACCCTTGCCAAATGTCTGGAGGACCGCCGTGCCAATGAAGAAGCTGGCTTGCTCTGCCCAGTTCCAGGCAGCGGGTTCTAGGGTATCTAACAGCCAAAGTGGTCACATAATAGAGTGAGAGAGTGAGCGCCACATCACAGGACGTGTGTAAGCAGTGGCATGAGACTGGGGCCACAGGAGATGACCTTGAAGCCCCTCTCCTCACCCAGGTCACAGGTGTGAGGCCCAGTGGAACCATATTTGGCCAGTTCCCCAGCCTCAGAGCATGCTTGAGCTAAAGGTCAGTGGCTAAGCCTCCTACCGCCAGCTCAGGCCCCCAGGTGGAGACCCTGTGGCCGATCCCAGATTTCCTGAGTGAATTTCTCTCTTCTTCCAGTTCTACTCACTGGCCCAGGTCCAGCTGGACAGCCTGGACCCCTGAACAGGGCTTCCAGCAGCACCCTGGTTTATTTAAGTTTCAGGCCATCGAAAGGACCAGAGTAACCGCTGGCCCCTAGCTGGCCACCTGGGGTCTGTGGTTTTCGGGTTCCGACAATCACAAATAGACTGGATGTTCCCAAGGTCGCCTCTCAGGCCCAGCCCCTGCCCACCTTCCTGTGGCTGTGTGGCTGCCAAGTGATGACTCGGCCCAGGGGCCGTGAGGACAGAGGCTGAAACTCCCTGACAGGCCTGGGGACCTGAAGTTGCTGTAGGATGGACAGGCCAAGAGTCAGTGTGGCTGGGCCCACCCCCCCACCTCTGAGTTTCAAGGCCCCTTCACCAAGGCAGGTGCTGGGTGTGGAGGAGAGGAGGAGGGTGTGCTGGAGTCAGGAGAGGGGCTCTGCATGGCCTGACACCACCCCTGTCTGGGCCTCGTGTTTCCCAGCCCTGCCCTCCCTTCCGTGACCCTGTGGAATGTCGTCCTGTGAGTTTGTGGGGAGTGCCCGGCAGGGCTTGTGCGTTCGGGGATGCACCCTGTGTATGCATGTGGGGCGTGTCTGTGTGAGAGTGCATGCATGTATGTGACACTAGGGTGGGGAGCCTTCCAGTGGGTGCACACGCAGGCAGATGGGGACTTGCTCCGTGTGCACGGAGGGCCTGGGTCTCCATGTGCCAGGCCTGTGCACACAGGTGTGGACATGTCTGCTTCCCTCAAGGGCCCCGAACAAGGAGATGCCAGCTGGTGACACTGTTGTGGCTCAGTGTGTTCCCCTGAGGTCTCCAGCCTCCAAACCTCACTCTGCTAGGCCACCCTCCTAGGCTGGCCACAGGCTACAGTGGGTTCACCTGCTCAGCTTCACCAGGTCACTCAGTCTGACTCTCAGCATCTGTTGCATTCCTGCAGCTTAGAGGCATCCTTGGCTTGAACCCCCTTCTTCACAGCCACCCCCAACACTTTCTGGCTATGCCTAGCCCCTCCCTTAAGTGCACCAGGCACTCCTTTCTGCACCATCCCCGCCGCCCCTGTGTTCCCCCACCTCAGTCTGGATGCCATTCCATCTTTTTTGGGTTTTTTTTGAGACAAAGTCTCACTCTGTTGAGCAGACTGGAGTGTAATGGCGCGATCTGGGCTCACTGCTACCTCCGCCTCCCAGGTTCAAGCGATTCGCCTGCCTCAGCCTCCCAAGTAGCTGGGACTACAGGCGCCCGCCACCACGCCCACCTAATTTTTGTACTTTTAATAGAGACGGGGTTCCTCTCTCTCTGTGGGGTTAGCCACTGTGGGAGACAGGACCCTCTGGGCAGGGAGCAGGGAGGGACATGGCTCCTGGTGGCTGGAGCACTGGCTCTGGAGTCCCAGACCTGGATCTGAGTCCTGGCTCTGGCACTCAGCCATTGAGTGGGATTCATTTCTTCTTGCTGTGCCTCAGTTTCTTCACCTGGGGGCTGCCTGGGGAAGGCAGAGGGGCCTGCCGTCACAGTGGAGGCTAGAGATAGAGCAGCTACCCAAGTTTTCTTGGACCCCCCGACTCCCCCAAGTAATGGATGGATCCCTGTCTAATCCATTGCTCCTACTCGGCAAGTGTAGAAAGTAAGGCTTGTAGAGAGGAAGGGACTTGTTCAAGGCCACACAGGCCTAGAGGGCTTGACCAGCTAAGCGTGAGGTACAAAAAGCAGTGCACATTCTGGGCCACACCCATCCACATCCTGCAGCACCCCTGGCCCTCATGGGGCACTTCAGTGCTAATGTTCCTTTGCCTGGAAAGCTGTCACTTCTCTCCCTGGGCTCTCACCAGCCCTCATGCCCTACCGCCAGCGGTAGACACAGATGGGGCAACCCCCAAAATGCACACACAGAGGCCAGGGAGGGGTTGTCTGCAGTTTCCGTCCCTGCAACAGTACCGACTGGGCACCTACCATGTGCTAGGCTGAGCCAGATGCCGAGGAGACAGCAGCAGGAGACAGTGAGGAGACGGGCAAAATACACAAGAAATTTAATCAATGAGTCAATTACCTAGTATGCTGGAAAGAGAAATGTGCTATGGAAGAAAGAAGGGCAAGCAAAGGGACGGGGGGCTGCCCTGAGTTGTGGTGGTCCCAAAGACCCAGATCAGAGCCCAGGCTGGAAGTAGGAGGAGCTGTGGGTACCTGGGGCTGGAGCGTTCAGGCAGAGGGGACCGCCAGCACCAACGGAGCTGGTGTGCCAGTGGATGAGAGTAGAGGGGAGGAGGCCAGGGAGGTAACTGGCCGACAGGTCTCTGGCCTCCCTCTGAGTGGAGGCGGCAGCCACCGCACAATCTGCGCAGAGCAGGGAGGTGAGCTGACTTTGCCCACCAGTGGGTAGGCGGCAGCAAGAACACAGGCCAGGCAAGGGCAGTGGAAGGGGGAGGTGGAAGAGGTGCTGCTGGTGCCCACAGCCATCTCTCCTGTGGGACAGGCCAGGATTCCCCACCCAGGGCCTGCTCCCTTTGAGAATCTGATAACAGCCATGGATGCTTCCCCCACAACACGCATGTGCACGTGCACTCATATACACACACAGATGGGCAGGGGCACACACCCATGTACACATGCATGCACACATTTCTGCACATGTATACATGCACCTATGTTCACACATATGCACACGCTTCCACAGGTGTACATGCACCTGTGTTCACATGCATGCACACACTCACACATGCTCACAGTCACACACACCATGCTACTGGGAATTTTAGGAGATTACTGGATCCCTTGACTCCCCCAAGTAATAGATCCCTATCTAATCCATTACCCCTACTCGGCAAGTGTAGAAAGTAAGGATGGTAGAGAAGAAGGGACTTGTTCAAGGCCACGCAAGCCTAGAGGGCTTGACCAGCAAGACTTGGCCCAGACACCCTACCTGGACCAGCAGGGGCCCCTCCCTTAGGGCCCTCTGTCCCCAGCACCAGCTAGGGGCCAGGGGAAACTTCTCTCATCCTAGCTGCCGAAGAGCTCACAGCAAGGCCAGGTGAGGAGCCCAGGATAGCAGACAGGAAGTGCTCAGGTCCCAAGAAAGGGAGTGAGAGGAGACTCTGGAGAGGTGGCATTTGAGCTGAGCTCTTTGGGCTGGGCTGGGAAGGGCACTCCAGGCAGAGCCCAGTAGCAGCAAAGGCCTTGAGGTGAGAATTCTCCAAATGGAGGCAAGCAGGGCTCCTGGAAACCAGAAGCCCTTCAGGGGCCTTCGAGGGGAGGAGACACCTGGGCTGGGTCTTTAAGGATGAGTAGGAGTTTTTCCAAAAAGGCGTTTTGGGCAGAACACAGATATGCCAGGTACAGAGATTTTAAAAAGCCAGAGAACTGGCCAGGTGCGGTGGCTCACACCTGTAATCCCAGCACTTTGGGAGGCCGAGGCTGGTGGATCACAAGGTCAAGAGATCAAGACCGGCCAGGCACGGTGGCTCACACCTGTAATCCACACTTTGGGAGGCCAAGGCGGGCAGATCACGAGGTCAGGAGATCGAGACCATCCTGGCTAACCCGTTGAAACCCCGTCTCTACTAAAAATACAAAAAATTAGCCGGGTGTGGTGGCGGGCGCCTGTAGTCCCAGCTACTTGGGAGGCTGAGGCAGGAGAATGGTGTGAACCCGGGAGGCGGAGCTTGCAGTGAGCCGAGATTGTACCACTGCACTCCAGCCTGGGCAACAGAGTGAGACTCCGTCTCAAGAAAAAAAAAAAAAAAGAGATCGAGACCATCCTGGCCAACTTGGTGAAACCCTGTCTCTACTAAAAATACAAAAAATTTGCTGGGCATTATGGTGCACACGTGTCTTCCCACCTACTCGGGAGGCTGAGTCAGAAGAATCGCTTGAACCCAGGAGGCGGAGGTTGCAGTGAGCCAAGATCGCACCATTGCACCCCAGCCTGGTGACAGAGTGAGACTCCGTCTCAAAAAAAAAAAAAAGGCAGAGAAATTGCAAGCATTTCTGAGGGCTGCCAGTGGATGGGACAAGCTCAGCTGAATGGAGTGTATGTGGGGGAGGGTAGAAAGGGGACAGATCTGACTTCACCTGGCAAGTGTTGGGGAAGGAAGTCGCCAACAGAAGAACAATGAGGTTCACAAATTTGGAAAGGAGAGCTTTATTTCTCATAAAGGGTTGCAGCCTGCAGGGCAGCCATTCTGACAGGCTGGGAAGCATAGCTTCCAGCCAGAAGCCAGGAACACATGCTTCAAGGGAGGGGCAAAGGGAAAAGGAATTTATACAGAGCAGGGTGGCTGAATATACATATTTAATAAGCTATAGGGGGAGTCATGAATATTGATGTAAGGAGAAACAGGGACCTGTGCAATTAAGCTTCATGCCCCTTCGTGAGTCACACATGCAAAAAATGGTGGCGTTAGTGTGATCGCAGGGTGTTTTTCAGCCCTCTGATGTCAAAAGGTGACGCACAGGACCCTACTGTGTGCCAGGCCTCTGTGAATGCGGGAGGGGAAAAGAGTGACAGGGGCTATGTGGGAGGAAGGAATTGGGGGCTGTGTCCCCTTCTGGCCAGCTCTCTCTCAGGCAGGCTCCTGGCGCCACAGGGCCTGAGCTGGGAGGGTAGAGGGTGGAGGGTGGGGCCTGGTATGCCCGGCTGTGCCCGGCTGTGCCCAGGGCTGACTGTGTGCGACTGAGCAAGTCACTTATCTCTGACGAACACCTTCACTGGGCGTCCACTGTAGACTGTCTGGACAATGGTTTCTTATCAGGAAGGGATGATGGTCAGTTATTGTGTCAAAACTGCAAAAGAGGGATAGCATCAGACAGCTGGTTGGTATCAGTGGTGAAATCTTTCAAAAGGGCTGGTTTCTGGCTAGCCCTAACCGTCAGCAGGCTTTCTTCCCTAAGGAAGGGGTTCAGGAGGGGCTCTGTCGAGGAGTGTCTGACCTCCCATTCTGTTGTAGCCAAGCACTCAGCTTTCAAGGTTTCTCTGGGGTTCCCTTGGCCAAGAGGGGGGGCTGTTGGGGGGCTTGGGATTTCATTTTAATTTCTTAAAGGACCCTTTATCAAATACCTTCGGTGCTGCCCAGCACCACCTTGTCACACATCCCACCTCCCTCACCCTCCCCACACGCTGTCAGGTGGCCACCTTTATGCCCACTCTGCAGACCAATGGGCCTAGGCTTTGAGCATGGAGCCCTGGCGCAGCTCGGAGGGCCCGGACCGGAGCCAGCTCACTCTGCCCACTGCACCGCCATGCTCCCTGACCACCTGGAGCCTTGGCAGGGCTGGGGCTTGATGGCTTGGTTCTCTCTTTCTTTCTTTTCTTTCTTTTTCTTTTTCTTTTTTGATAGGGTCTCACTCTGTTGCTCAGGCTGGAGTGTAGCGGTGCGATCCTAGCTCGCTGCAACCTCCACCTCCTGAGTTCAAGGGATTCTTGTGCCTCAGCCTTCCCAGTAGCTGGGACTACAGGCATGTGCTACCACAGCCGGCTAATTTTTGTATTTTTAGTAGAGATGGGGTTTCACCATGTTGGCCAGGCTGGTCTCAAACTCTTGGCCTCAAGTAATCCACCTACCTTGGCCTCTCAAAGTGCTGGGATTACAGGCGTGAGCCATTGCGCCTGGCCTATGGCTTGGTTTTCATGGCATGGGTGAGGAGCCTCCCCACCTGGAGACCCAGGGCCAGGAGTGAGATGCCCCAGGGAGGTGGAATGCGGCTCCCACAGGCCAGGCAGCAGCTGCTGAAAGGGTAACAGACCCAGCAATTGTTCCCAGAGCCAAAAAGGCCTGGGTGAAAGGGGACAGCAGGGCTGTAAGGAGACACCGTCTGAGATTGGCTAATCTTGTATCTGGGCTTTTCCCACCTCCAGCTCCCACAGCCTCCTTGTCAGGCAGCTCAGCCCCTAGAGGAGCAGTCGGGCAAGAGGGCCACCAACCACCCTCCCCCATATCACCATGGAGCTTGGAGCCCCAGCCTCCCCCACGTCATCGTGGGGCCTGGAGGACGGCTGGGAGAGGATGGAGAGAACCAGATTCCATTGATGTCAATGCGATGTCAGGGCAGTGATTCGTCCCATTCTGCAGATGAAGATACTGAGGCTTAGGGATTGAAATGACTGGAACACTTGGCGAGCTGGCATGGAACCCAGGTCTTAAGCACCCTGGGATTCAGCTTCTCCACCTGCTGAGAACCTCCGTGCCTACTGTGTGCCAGGCCTCTGTGAATGTGGGAGGGGAAAAGAGTGACAGGGGCCACGTGGGAAGAAGGAATTGGGGGATGTTTACCCTTCTGGCCAGCTCTCTGGGAGGGAGGCTTCTGGCACCACAGGGCCTGAGCTGGGAGGGTGGAGGGTGGGGCCTGGTGTGCCCAGCTGTGGCTGTGAGTGTGACCGAGCAAGTTACTTATCTCTGACAGGCTGGGCGTGGGGAAGATGTACTTGCCACACAGCGCCCAACACACTGAGTGCCGCATTGAGGACATGGAGGCGGACTTTGGTATGAACCCAACAAGGCTGACTCCACTTCGGCCTCCCAAGAAGCTTGGGAATCTGGAAAGGTCAGGAGAACAAAGACCCAAGTTGGGGGAAGATGGAGAGCAAGCAAGTCCCCTGACCCTGGCCAGCTCTGGGCAGGGCAGCTTCCCTGGGGAGTGGGGTGTGTCTTTACTTCTCACTGGGCCTCAAGGGCAGGGGCTGGGGCTTGGGCAGGTCCTCCTCCCCTTTGCCAGGAGCAATGGAAATGGAGGAATGTGATTATTTTGTGCCTGCCTTCGTGCTTGGGGGCCAATGTCAAGGTTTTCTTGATGCTCAGAACAAGTTCAATGGAGAATCCAGACTTGAAACAGCACTTCTTTCATGGGCTGAGGGACGCCCAGAGTTGCTGCTGAAGGCTCAGGGAGGGAGAGAAGGTTCGGGGGAAGGAAAGTGTCTGTGAGGCGGTCCCTTCCAGAGGGGAATGAGTCCCAGGCAGGGAGAGCTGTGGCATGGGGAATTGGGGGAGGGGGACACATTTGAGCAGAAATTGAAGGTTCTTCGGGGGCCGGAGAAGAAGGGGTAGAGAGGGTTGAACAGCCAGGCTGGGGAGAGGAGGAGGGCAACATTTTTGCAGGGCAGAATAGACTGGATTTTGGGGGAGTGACAATTACCTTAAGCACATGTCATGGAGATGATTTTTTTTTTTTTTTTGAGATGGAGTCTTGCTCTGTTGCCCAGGCTGGAGTGTAGTGGCATGATCTCGGCTCACTGCAACCTCCGCCTCCTGGGTTCAAGCAATTCTCCTGCCTCAGCCTCCCGAGTAGCTGGGATTACAGGCGTGTGCCACCACACCCGGCTAATTTTTGTATTTTTAGTAGAGATGGGGTTTCATCATGTTGTCAGGCTGGTCTTGAACTCCTGACCTTCTGATCCACCTGCCTCAACCTCCCAAAGTGCTGGGATTACAGGCATGAGCCACCGTGCCCGGCCCATGGAGATGTTATAATGGAATGTGCTTAGAGTGATAGGAACTAGGAATGGATCTTACACTTTCAAATGGTTGGGAAAACATCAAAAAATGTTTCTGGACACGTGAAAATGACACGAAATTCAAATTTTTGTGTCCATAAAGTTTTAATTGGAACACCGCCAGGCTCATTCTTTTACGTATTGTCTATGGTTGATTTTATGCTACGATGGCAGAGTTGAGTAGTTGGGACAGAGACCATATGGCTGGCAAAGCCTAAAATATTTACAATCAATCTCTTAAAGCAAATGGTTTGTCCACCCTTTGTTAGAGAGAGCCTCCAGGAAGAAGAGAGCAGTGAGGGTGACGTTGAAGAAGGGGGCAAGACTAGGTCACCAGGGACTCCCTGTGCCCCGCCCAGGCACTGAACTTAAGCTGAGGGCAAGTGGGAGCCATTGAAGGTGCAGGCAGGAGAGTGACCTGCTCAGGTGAATGTTGGAGTAGGATCACTCTGCCTCCTCAGCAAGGATGGATGAAGCTGGGCACGGAGGCACCTGGAGCAGGTAGACCAGCCCTAGGCAGCCCGGATGGCTCAGCAAAGGCCTCTGGGACTACTCTGGAGCACATTCGCTGGGATATAGCATAGGTAGCGCATCCCTGCACCTTCGACGATGGCGGCGCAGAGATGTCTGCTGCGTACCCACAATGCCTTGTGCCTCGCACCGCGGGAGGAAGTGGCTGCTCTGTAGGCACCAGAGCGGAACCACTTGAAAGGCGGGAAACACGTGGGGCACGCCTCTGAGCCCTGAGAGGAATGGCCCAGAGCAAGGCCACGAGGAGCCAGGGCAGGACACGGTGGGCCCTCGGAGATCCGCTGGTGGGCAAGTGGCAGGAGAGTAGGCTCAAGAGGGTGGGCAGGGCCGACCGGGCCTAGGGTGGCCTGGTGAGGGGGGCGGGGGAGGGGAGGCCCCCCCAGTTACCCCGGGAGTGCGCAGGTGGCTTCGGGCATGTGAGGGACGGAGGGGGTCGGAAGGACACAGGCCGGTGTACAGCGGTCACCCACGCCCCAAGCAGACACACAGACTCTGTAGACACCGTAACAGGCCCGGCACCGTGCACACATCACAGGCCTCTGCACATGGTCACAGATGCCTGCGCGAAATCCCGGCCCAGGTTCACGCGGGCACAGGCGGATCCACGCACACACCGCAACACGGGTCTGCACGTCCATGCACACACAGGCACAGACTCGGGCACGCTGCGGAACGCACCCGTCCACGCAGACACAGAACGGGACTTGCTGCCCCGCACGCACACCAGGCCCGCACTCCGAACTACCCGCATTCCCCGCACACGCCCCCGCGCAGGCCGCCCCGGGCCGTGGGCCGGCGCACGCACGGTCACAGGAGGGGCGCGCGCACACTCGCACTCACACACACTCGCTCGCACACGCACACACTCGATCCAGCACGCGCGGGCGGAGCGGGGCGGCGGCGGCCGGAGTCTGCGGTGCGAGGCGCCCCCGGCCCGGCGCGGCGGCGGAGCCCGGCTGGCGGGGGAGGGGAGGGGGTTGCGGTGGGGGCGGGGTGGGGGCCGGAGCCGCTTGAGCCGGCGGGAGCGGGCACCCCTGCGCGCCGCGCTCGGCCTCGCCTCCGCGCCCCCCGCGCGCCCGCCGCGGTCCCTCCCCCGCGCCCGTCCGCTCGCCGGGCCCCCGCCGCCGCCCCGGGGTGCAGCCGAGCGGCCGCGCCGGGCCCCCGGGACGGGGTGGAAGTGGGGGTGGGGGGAGGGGATCGGGGCCGGGCCGGGGCCGCGCTGCCTGCGATGCCCGGCGCCCGCCGCAGCCGCAGCCGCAGCCGCTGCCGCCGGAGCCCGGGATGGGGCGAGAGGCTGCGGCGGACGCCAGCATCTCCCCGCCGGGGACCCCGGGGGCCGCGGAGCCGCCGCCGCCGCTGCTGCCGCCGTTGCTGAGACCCAGCGGGCGATGGGTGAGTTGACCCTGGCGTCCTGGGGGGCGCCGCGGCCCCTCTATCCCCGCGCTGCCCGCCCTCCCGCGCTGCGCTTGGCGCCCCCCGCCCGGCTCCGCGGCCCACTCCCCGAGCGTGACCTTAGGGGGCGGGCGCGGGCGCACTGGGGCTGGGGGCCCGGAGGCCGCGGTGGGGGCGGGATGCCGGGGAAGCCGCTGGGCGCGGGCCCCCTCCCCCTACCCGCCGCTCCTCCGAGCTCCCCGGTCCCCGGAGGGCAGAGCCTCAGCGCCCGATCCCCTCCCACGGCCGGGCGTGGGACGTCCCCGAGGCGCGGGGCTCGAGCCGTGCTTTGTGCGCGGCACCCCCTAGCCTCCGGCGCGGCGCCCCCACAACCTCCGGCGCGGCGCGGGGCTGGAGTGGGAGGCCTCCGCGCCCGCCTTCCCCACCCCCGACCCCAGACTGCGGCGGCGGCAGCCGAGGCCCAAGCGCAGTCGGGGGCTGGGCGGGTGCGGGGGCTGCGGCCGTAGCTACCTCTGGGGACCAGGCAGAGGCAAATGTGGAGAGGGCCCCCGGCCATTTACCGGGGTGGGGGCCCCCGGCTCCTTGCACTGCTCTGCCCAGGGCGGGGGAGGGAACCTGGCTGAGGGAGGGCGCTATAAATATCTGCAAATAGTGAGTTCTGGAACCGGGAGTGGGGAGGGGAGTGCGTCTGGGTGTGTGTATGGTGGGGTTCTTGAGCTGGGGTGCAGCAGGAAGGGATGCCGCGCGGCCAGACCTAGTGGTCTGAGGTCGGATGACCCCCAGCCCCGGAAGATGCCCCTGAAGGCCCCTGATGGGGTGTGGGCAGACACACTACCCCAGTGGGATTCCTCCCTGGTTCCCCACTTCATTCCTGGGACACACCAGTCCAGATTCGCCTTGATGGGGGAGTTGTGAGCACTGGCGTGTCGTTTGGGGAGGGGGAGCAGTTATGAAAGATCCAGACATGGAGCCCAGCAGAAGGATGGAGGGGAGAGCCCCCACCCCCAGGAGCTGCAGCTCTGAGGGGGTTTTCAGTCTAAGGAGTGCTAAGGGGAGCCGCTCTGGGTCCTAGGAAAGTTTGAAAGAGGGGTCCCAGCCCAGGAGGAAGAGAGAGGTTACTGGAAGAGATGATGACAGGAAGCTGCCAGAGATCTCTGGGTAGAGAAAGGTGGGAAGGGCGTTGTGGGCCAAGGGAATGGCATGAGCAAAGGCTCAGAGGTGTGAGTGTCTGGCGTGTGTTGAGAGGTGGCAGTGGGAACAGTCAGGCACTGTGGGTGCCGCCTGGAAGAAGTGAGATGAAGACGGGGGAGAGGCTGGGCAGGGAGGCCAGGTGGAGGTGAGGTGGGAGGGCACAGCAGGGAGCTGGCACTTGGTCCTGAGGACGGCAGGGAGCCAAGACCTGGCTGGGGGGATGCCACTGGCTCAGACCCATTCTAAGGGTCTGCCTGGTGCCCTTGGTGTGGTCAGGGCTACTTGAGGCACACTGGTGATTCCTTTTTTTTTTCTTTCTTTCTTTTTTTTTTTTTTTTTTTTTTTTTGAGATGGAGCCTCACTCTGTCGCCCAGGCTGGAGTGCAGTGGTGCCATCTTGGCTCACTGCAACCTCCACCTCCTGGGTTCAAGCAATTGTCCCACCTCAGCCTCCCGAGTAGCTGGGACCACAGGTGCCCGACACCACACCCGGCTAATTTTTGTATTTTTAGTAGAGATGGGGTTTCACCAGGTTGGCCAGGCTGGTCTCGAACTCCTGACCTCAAGTGATCCACCCACCTTGGCCTCCTAAAGTGCAGGGATTACAGGCGTGAGCCACCTCGCCCAACCCTGATGATTTCTTTTTCTGTAGTAACTGGACCACCTCAGGAAGTCAGCTTTCTGAGCCTCGGTTTCCACATCTGTGAAATGGGGAGGTTTTGTTTTTGTTTTTGTTTTGAGACAGGGTCTCACTCTGTGATCCAAGCTGGAGTGCAGTTGTGTGATCATCGCTCACAGCAGCCCCAACCTCCTGGGCTCAAGGGATCCTTCTGCCTCAACCTCCTGGGTAGCTAGGACTACAGGCGTGAGCCAACACACCCTGCTAATTTTTTAAAAAGTTTTTAATAGAGATGAGGTTTTGCTGTGTTGGCCAGGCTGGTCTTGAACTCCTGGGCTCAAGTGATCCTCCTGCCTCTATCTCCCAAAGTGCTCGGATTCCAGGTGTGATCAAATGGGGGAGAATTTTGAATGGAATGAGTTGCAGAGAGGATTGAATGAGAGGATGTACACAGGGTGCCTGGCACCTGAGCAGCACTCAAGAGATCGCTGGCTGCGGTATTATTACCTGGAAAACGAGGATGCCGATGCCAGCTGGCGGGCCAGGCCAGCTTCACTGGGCAGCGGCCATGAGAATCACGAGAGGGCTGGGCTGGACGTGAATGGCAGAGAGCTGAGGGTGGGGGAACTGCGTGGTCCTCATGCAATTCTGGGAAGACTACATAAGCAGTGAGGAGTGGCCAGAGGCAGGGTGGTCTGCAAAGACAGCCCCTCTTGGCCTCATGGGCACCCACCCGCCCAGCCAAGTCATTCAGGGTATCCTGCTGTGCTCCCCAAGAGCCAGAGCCTCTTTGCACCCCAGAGTGCAGTGATGCAGCCCCTCATCTTAGCCATCTCCAAGCCCTTCATGTGGGGACCAGGTCTTGGAACACAGTGTTCTCAGGTAGGGGTAATAATTTACTGTGCTGGACAGAGAGGACATAGGCCTTGCCCTGAGGAGATTAGAATCCACTGGGGAGCAGATACCCCTGGGCACCGATGCTCCACCTAGCCCTGTGCTGGCTGCTTGGGGGCAAGAAAAGAGTCACTAAAAGTAGGGATTCCAGATCTAGTGGCCCGGTTCAAATCCCGGCCCTGCCTCTCTCACTGTGTGACTGTGGGCTGGTGACTCTGCATCTCTGTGCCTCAGTTTTCTTGTGTCTAAAATGGCGCTGAGGCGAGGCGTGGTGGCCCATGCCTGTAATCCCAACAGTTTGGGAGGCCGAGGTGGGTGGATCACCTGAGGTCAGGAGTTCAAGACCAGCCTGGCCAACATGGTGAAACCCCATCTCTACTAAAAATACAAAAATTAGCTGGGCATGGTGGCAGGCACCTATAATTCCAGCTACTTGGGAGGCTGAGGCGAGAGAATCGCTTGAACCTGGAGGCAGAGGCTACAGTGAGTTGAGATTGCGCCACTGCACTCCAGCCTGGGCAACAGAGTGAGACTCCATCTCAAAAATAAATAGATAAATAAATAAAATGGGGGTGGGGTGCACTGTTACTATTTGAACAGCTTGGCATAGTTTCCAGTGGCCATTTACTGCTCCCTTCCAGAATGAGTCTCCCGATTCACCCCTGCCTCCTTGGAGACTACACCACCTGCCCTCCGAGATGTGTTGTTTACGTGTCCCTGATGTCTTCCTTTTCTAACTGAGTCCTCCTGCCCAGGGACCTGCCTTTCCAGATCCATTGCTCCAACCGGGGGCAATAGTAGGCTGGCAACTGGCTCTCTGGGAAACAAACCCCTGATGAGTTGGCCGATCGCCGTGGTGTAAATCCTCCCCATATGGCTGATTTTAAGCCACCCATGGCCTAACAAGAGTGTCATAATGGGAGCTGGTACGTGCCAGCTTTAGTCCCCAGGCATTCAGCAGGTGCTTAATAGATGATGGTTGAATGAGGAGGAAAGGATGCAGAGAGTGTTGGTCAGCTAGATTTGGGAGCTGTGGGCGATACTGTAGGTGAGAAGGGCTTTCAGGGGGAGGCGTGGGAGGGCTGGAGGTGAGGGGCCACCCTGCACCAGCCCTGGGGTGAGGCTTGAGGGAACGGAGAGCTTCTGGTGTCCTCCCCGTCCTGAGACCCTTTGCACCCCTGACCCTGACGCACACTTGCACTAGCCCCTCCTTCCAGGGGCTCCTCTCCACCTTGGCCTGGCCTTGGGGTTCTGCACAGAATGGGCCCCAAGCTTAAGCCAATGAGAGCTCGGAGATGTGGCCCAAGCAGGTCCCAAACCTCATGTTCCATTCCCTTGCTGTGCTGTTCCCTCGACTTGAATTCCTCTTCCATTCACTGTCCCCTGTAACTCTGTTGTCCATCAAAAGCTTCCTCATGACCCCCTTCCTCTGTGACACCAGCCCCACAACCCAAGTCAGACAGACCCTTCTCCCCTTCTGCTCTTCCCCCGATGCTACAGCCCCTCCCATGTACACGTTCCTGCCCATAAAAATATCAATAGCCAGCATGTGTTGAGTTCCTATGGCAGCCAGTGACAGAGGTTCCGGGATAGTCCCCTCTACAGATGGGGAAATCGAGGTGCAGTCTCTTGTTCACACTGACCCACTTTTTTTTTTTTTCTTTTGAGAAGAGTCTCACTCTGTCACCAGGCTGGAGTGCAGTGGCATGATCTCGGCTCACTGCAACCTCTGACTCCCTGGTTCAAGTGATTCTCCTCCCTCAGCTTCCCGAGCAGCTGGGAGTATAGGCACGTGCCACCATGCCCAGCTAATTTTTGTATTTTTAGTAGAGATGGGGTTTCACCATGTGGGCCAGATGGTCTCAAGCTCCTGACCTTGTGATCCACCTGCCTCGGCCTCCCAAAGTGCTGGGATTACAGGCCTGAGCCACCACGCCCAGCCTGCACTGACCCACTCTTTACATCTTAGCTGCAGCATCTCTGGCTCAGGGAAGCCCACATGCTTCCTGGTGTTCTTGCTGTCAGCTCCCAGAGTATCATGCTGGTGTCTTTGGCGTGTTTATTACGTGTTCTTGATAGACTTTCAGCGACACAGGTACTGAGGAGGCCCTCAGTTAAATGTGCAGATGGATGGATGAATGGATGAATGAATGAATGAATGAATGAATGATTCTCAGCCCAGGTGAGCAGCCTTGCTGTCCTGCTTATTACTCCTTCTCCATCCCTGATGGAAGGGACTGACCCTCCAGAGGGCAGCCTCACACTACAGAGGGAGGGTACAGGGACCTGCTTGGGAGGGGCTATTGTCCCCACCGCCAGGAAGGGGACAGTGAGGCTTCGGGAAGGGGCAGAGCTGCCCATGGGCTGGAAGCAGGCCAGGAACCCCCTCTCACAGCAGGGAGCTGACAAGGGGACCCACGGCCTTGCCCATAAGTCAGGAAGTTAACCGACTTGTCACGTACTTCTCCTTGGGCTGCCTGAAGTGGAATTCCCCCTTTTGGGTCACTTATTTTCATCTTTTCTATAAAAATAAAATAGAAACAATGGAAATCATTCTCACACCTAATTACCGTATTGTTTATGAACTTATTTGGCTCGAAACTTTGGTTCTTACCGAAGTGGGAATCCCTTGAGAGGGGTGGGTGAGGGCCAGGCCAGGGAGACAGACCTGTGCACGTGCCAGGACCTCAGAGCCTGCTCTCCGGCTGCCCTCTCTGGGCAGGCCAGGAACTTCCCAGAAGGAACAGCCCAGAGACAGGGTTCTAAGTGAGGGAGGCCGGCCCGAGTGGGTTCTGGGACTCTGGCTGGCAGGCCTGGTGGTGGATGGCTCCCACGGTTGTCCTCCCCACCTTGGCCTCCGGGTCATCATAATTTGCTGCTCTTTATCAAGCACTTACTATGTGCTGGGCCCAGGGCCAACCAACCACTTTCTATGCATTCTCCCAGAGATGTCTCTAACTTGCTGAGAGGCAAGCACTATTATCATCCCTGTTTGACACTTTGAGGGTACCCAGAGTTGGGGGTCCACAGCTGGGAAGTGGCAGGGCTGGGATTGTGTCCAGCCTATAGGACCCTCAGAGAGCAGCCTCCCTCGGTCACCCAGACCTGTTCCTTCTCTCCCGTGGGCTCCCAGCAGGGCCTGTTCCCTGAGGCTTGGAGCCCTGAGACAGCCATCACTTAGCCTCTTGGCCTCCAGGCT
This sequence comes from Pan troglodytes, assembly GCF_028858775.2. Lineage (NCBI taxonomy): Eukaryota > Metazoa > Chordata > Mammalia > Primates > Hominidae > Pan > Pan troglodytes. Next base: position 41,461,567 of record NC_086016.1, read on the forward strand.
TCCCCTTCAAGGCCCTCCTTCTGCCACTGTCCTGGGCCCTGTCTCTGGAAGGCCTGCTCAATGTCACCTGGGCGGCCTGCGTAAAGTACCTGTTTGCCAGACCCTAGCCAGCCCTGCTGAGTGAGCATCTCACAACGGGAGGGCTGGAAGCCCACAGTTTGAAAAATACTGACTTGGACTCCCAAAGTAATCCTAGTACTTTGGGAGGCTGAGGCAGGAGGATTCATTGAGTCCAGGAGTCCGAGACCAGCCTGGGCAACATAGTGGGACCCTGTCTCTACAAAAAATTTAAAAAAAAATTAGGCAGGTATGGTGGCAAACGCCTATAGCCTCATCTACTTGGAAGGTTGAGGGGGAAGATCACTTGAGCCCAGGAGGTCAAAGCTGCAGTGAGCTGAGATCGCACCACCACTCTCCAGCCTGAGCGACAGAGCAAGACTGTATCTCAAAAATTAAAAAAAATAAAAAATGGTGCCCTGAGGATACAGAGGCCTGTGCATTCCAAGAGCCAGTTCACAGCTCCCTGGCATCTGTAGTGGCTACTAGATTTCCCAATCCCCAACCCTTGTAACCCAGATCCTGTGACTGAGCCCCCACCTGTGTTCATAGCCTGGGCCCCACCAGCTCTTCATACACCGTGCTCACCCCTGCCCCACTGCCCCCGCCATGCTGTCATCCTAGCACTTGCTGCCTCTGCCTCTTCCTGGAAGCAAGTCCCAGGCAGGGCATGATGCCCAGAGCTTGCCTAATGCACTGGGCAAATCTCTCATGGTGAGTCCTCATCTTGCTACCTGGGGCCTGGCACATGGTTGTGGCAAATTGTGGTGGGTGAGTGATGGTGGCTGCCGCAGGAGAGGGGCACAGGGAGAGCTGCAGGTGACCGGGGATGGGTTGGGCCCCCGGGCTGGCACCGGGCATGCACTAGGGCCTGGCTCTGTGCCTGGCACGTAGAAGGCATTTGATGCATATTTCTTGTCTTTTTTTTTTGAGACAGAGTTTCACTGTGTCACCCAGGCTGGAGTGCAATGGTGCGATCTCAGCTCACTGCAACCTCTGCCTCCTGGGTTCAAGCGATTCTCCTGCCTCAGCCTTCCCAGGTAGCTGGGATTATAGGCGCCCACCACCACACCCAGCTAATTTTTGTATTTTTAGTAGAGACGGGGTTTCATCATGTTGGCCAGGCTGGTCTCCAACTCCTGACCTCAAGTGATCCACCTGCCTCCGCCTCCCAAAGTGCTGAGATTACAGGTGTGAGCCTCTGAGCCTGGCCTGATACATATTTATTCTTTTCTCTTTTTGAGACAGAGTCTTGCTCTGTTGCCCAGGCTGGAGTGCAGTGGCATGATCTCGGCTCACTGTAAGCTCCGCCTCCCAGGTTCACGCCATTCTCCTGCCTCAGCCTCCCAAGTAGCTGGGACTACAGGCGCCCGCCACCACACCTGGCTAATTTTTTTTTTCGTATTTTTAGTAGAGACGGGGTTTCACCATGTTAGCCAGCATGGTCTCGATCTCCTGACCTCGTGATCTGCCTGCCTCGGCCTCCCAAAGTGCTGGGATTACAGCCATGAGCCACCACGCCCGGCCTCTATCAGGCTTTATCTTTCTCCACTCCAGGACCAGAGCTCAGTCCTGAGCCCGGAGCACTTTGCTCTCCCCAGCTCCTGCTCATCTACGCCGGCATCTGACCTGGTTCCTGCTGAGAAATGCTCTGAACTGGGGGCAGGGGAAGAGGGAGGGGTGCAGTCCCACACGGGCCTGGTGTCTCCTCCTTCACACCACACAGGGGATCCTCAGCTCTCTGAGGCACTCTGGGTAAGTTTCCCAGGGCCCCAGACGTTAAGGTTCCCTCTGCAAAAATGGGTGGGTTCAGCTGGCCACGTGGCCTCTCTGGGCTGATAACCCTGGGCTCAGCTACACCCCTTGGAAGGTTTTCCCTTGGGATATGGGCACAAGTGAAAAATAGAGCCATACCCTCCAACTCACTGTGGGCATTCAGTGAAACCATGTGTGTAAGACGCTTTGTTAATTGTAGAACGCTGCACAAACTCATCAGGTCCCTCACCCGTCAGGCAGGCTCTACTGCAGACACTAGACACGATCGAACCACTTCCCCTGCTTAGTACTCAATTTCCATATAGTGAAATGAGGTTTATTTTGGCACCGTGGCCCATGGTTCCTGAGATATGAAAATGAAATCATGCAAAAAAACTCCAGCACTTTGGGAGGCCGAGGGGGGTGGATCACCAGAGGTCAGGTGTTCAAGACCAGCCTGGTTAACATGGTGAAGCCCCGTCTCTACTAAAAATACAAAAATTAGCCGGGCATGGTGGCGGGTGCCTGTAATCTCAGCTACTCGGGAGGCTGAGGCAGGAGAATCACTTGAACCTGGGCGGCAGAAGTTGCAGTGAGCTGAGATTGTGCCACTGCACTCCAACCTGGGTGACAGAGTGAGACTCCGTCTTAAAAAAAAAAAAAGAAAAGAAAAAAAAAAAGCCTGATAGAGCAAAATGCGCACTGCCCGAAGGTGACAGAAACCGAAGTTGATGTTGGTTCCAGCAAAAGGTGAATGGGGAAGAGAAAGGCCTGCGAGGAAGGCCCAGTCAGAAGCCAGCCAGGCCCAGGGGTGGCAGGGTGGTGGGGACACTGCCCTGCTTCTTTCTCTGTGCTTTCCTGATGTTCTAGAATGGATGAGAAACCTTTAAACCAGAAAAATGCAGTTGTATTCTAACAGCGGGAAGAAAAGGAGCCCCGGAGACAGCCGGCTCCTGCTTGGTCTGATTCTGGGGCCACCGCTTGCGGGCAGTGACCGGCTGTGGGGTCTCACCGTGGGGCTTGCCTAGCACCAGGCACTTCTACCAGAGCAAGTGAATCTGCGGCAGGAGGCCTGTGTTGCTCTAATTCCTGGAAATTGGGTCATGGGAGCCCAGGCCTGGAGCTCCTGGAATGCAGTGCTCTGAGAATTTTGTCCAAACACCTCTGACCTCCTTCCTCCGGGGCTGGTCCAGCCTCTTTCTTCCCCCGCGTCCCCCATGCTCCAGCCTCTTGGGCAATTGTCATACTCCGTATGTGAGCCTCACCTTCCTACTTCCCGGCCTTTGCTGATACTGGTCCCCTGCCCTCCTGAAGAGCCTGCCCCTTCCAGCCCAGCTGCTGCCAGAGCCCCCTCTCCTTAGGAAGCCCCTCCTGCCCCTCCCAGACAGAGGTGCCCGCAGGGCAGGAGCCAGGGCTGCTTGTTTCACCTCCATGCTGAAGCCCAGCGGGCGTGGTCAAACCTGTTGGCTGATGTTGTTACTGACCCCGGCCTCTAAGTGCTTTTCCCACTATCCTCCTACACACGGGTCAAGTTCTGCCTAGTGGTAGCGTTATTTGTCATTGCATCTGAGCCTTGATCCTGGGTGGGGTCAGTTTCTGTTTCTCTCCCAGCTTCTGACTCTGTACCCAATACACTTTGTGCCCGGTACAGAGCACTCATCTGTCCATCCGTTCTTTCAGCAATTACTCCCTAAGTGCCTATTGTGCGCCGGTGACTGAGCTAGGTGGCAGGGGCACAGCTCTGCTGACATCAGGGTGGGCGGCTTGCAGTTTGCTTGCATGTGTTTTGTGCATGCTACATGTGTATGCACACAGCATGAACATCTCCATCACATATAAACTAGCGTCTCTTAGGCTGCGCAGTCCTCTAGGCACCTTGTGCATTCCTGGTTAATTCAGCGAGCGTTGACAGAGTGCCCACCAAGCAGGTGCCAGGCCCTGACATGAAGTCTTTGCCCTTGTGAAGCACCTGTCTTGTGGAGCCATTGCAGTGAGAGCTGGTGCAGAGGGTGAAGGGCAGGGGGTTGGGGCAGCATCCTGGAGAGATGGGAAAGGGGTGGGGAAGGGAATTTCTGCCTGGCTGGGGTGTGCTTTGGGATCCCCTCTGCGGCCCTGGGGGCATCCCAGGCCTAGGAAAGCTGGACTGGGCCTTCTCGCTTTGGGAGTGCAGGCAGCCCCATCTCTTTGGTTCCGCTGCTCTCAAGAGCCCCAAAGAGTGATGAGGCTAAGAAGGTAGGAGTGGGCAGGAGCCCTGCTGCTGGGCACCGCGAAGAGAATACGAAGTACAGTGTCCCAAAGAGGAGACACATGGACACGACACGGGACCTGTGATGGAAAGCTAGCTTGCTTGCTTCCTTCTTTTTTCTTCTCTTTTCGTTTCGTTTCGTTTCTTTTCTTTCAGATGGAGTCTGGATCTGTCGCCCAGGCTAGAGTGCAATGGCAATCTCGGCTCAGTCTCAAAAAAAAAAAAAAGAGGTAGAACCTTCAGATGCAGACAGAGAACCTAGAATCTGAAACTTAGAGGAGGAAACCTGGAGCAGCAAAGCTAGAATGTGGGTCTTCCAGAACATGGAGCTCGGAGGCCGCCACCCTCACCTTGATGAGCAGCAGTGGGCACATTGGCTGCTCTGCTGAGCTGGGCTGGGATGAGGACCCCCTCATAGCCTCCTGGGTTCCTGACCCTGGGCACATGCCCTCTCCAAGCAGAGGTGGACAGAGAGTAATTGGGAGAGGAAAAGAGACAGGGTGCCTTGTTCCAGCTGAGGGCGGGCTCCCTGGGTGCCCAGAGCCCCAGCCAGCTGTGTGCTTGCCTTGTCAGGACCACCCCCAGCAGGAAGCTAACTGATGCTCAGGTTCCCAGATCCCAGGGGCAACGCTGCCACCCTCCTGCCCAGGAGCTGCAGGCTGCAGGCCTTGTCACCTCCCCAGGTCCCCACGGTGGCAGAGCCACGTTCAAGCCCATTCCCTCACTCAGCAGCGCACCTGCAGCACCAGGGCATGAGGCAGTGAACACACAGCCGTGAGCTGCAGTTCCGACGCTGGCAGGGAGGATCCTAACTACTGAGCCGCTCTTCCTTTCCCACCGCCTTCCCATAGCTCTTCCTGGCCGTGAAGGCTCCAGTCATTTCCTGTATCTCCCCTCTGCCACCGCTATCCCATTGGAAGGGGCCCTTAGGATTCACGTAGCTAAGCTGCCTCATTGGGGTGTGACAAGCCCAAGTTGGCAAAGCAGGCAGGACTAGGACCATGGGCCACTTGTGTGAGCCCCAGACAGGCCTGAGAGCCCTGCAGCGTTGACTGGAAGGTGCGGGGGTGTGGATTTGGCGTGGTCATTTATTCATTCAACAAACTCAGGGTGAGCACCTTTTTTGTGTGGGGCTCAGTGCTTGAGGCTGGGGACCCAGGGGCGTCAGACAGCACAGCCCTTGTGTGGGACAAGGGGTTCTGGGGAGTAGGCTGGGGTCAGGGAGGCCTGGAGAAGTGCAGCTCAGCCGAATCCTCCAGGAACAGGCACGGAGATTGAAGGGTGAGATTACACAGAAACTTCTGTGCCTCCTTGAGGGACTTGGACTTTCTCCTGAGGGCAGCGGTTCCAAGCTGGGAGGGGCAGCATCAGATGTGGCTTTCGCTTGGCTCATGGGGGCCGGGTTGGGGGCCCACTGAGGAAGCTGCTGCCATTCCGGTGAGCGGTAGGCTCGGGGTTGGGAGATTTGGGAAGTGCGGGCAGTGGGACTGACTGCCTTGGTGGTGTGGGGAGGGGCCCAGAAGGGGGAAGGTGGGTGGGGAGGGGCCCAGATTTGGGAAGTGCGGGCAGTGGGACGGACAAGCCTTGGTGATGGGTGGGGAGGGGCCCAGAAGGGGGAGTGTTGGGAACGTCATCGGAGCGTCAGTCCCTTGGTGCCAGGCTTGAGTCACAGGTTACTAGCTCAGGTTGTTGGGACGGCGATTTGAGTTTCACCTCGTTTGCCACAGAGGGTCTCAGGCCAGAAAGCCAGGCCTGGTGTGAGCCAAAGCCCATGCCCACTGCCCTCCTTGCTGCCCAGCCCAGATCGTTCCTGCCAGGTCTGCACCTCGCTGTCCCTCACTCCATCTGGCACTGGGCCGCCTGAGCATGCAAGTGTGCCCACCACCTGCTGCCCTGTACACATGGGTAGGTGCCGGGGGAACAGCATCCACTCCCCACTGCCTAGGACTCTTGGACCAGACTTCCACCTGCCACCTGGTGCATGAGAGCCTCTGCCAGCCAACAACCCCTCCACTGCCACCCGGGGCACAATGCCTGGGACAAAGTCCCCAATGCTAGAGAAGACCCCAAAGGACGGGGAAGGGCGGGGCGCACCCTCCCTTCCATTTCCCCGTACCCCCGCTCCGCTCAGCCCGCCAGGCTGGAGATGGAGCTGAGGCTGTGTACTGAAGTGGCCCTTTGTACGTTGTCACCAGAGGATGGCGAGCCTGGGCGGGAGGGGCTGGCACTGCCGGGGCTGCAGGGCAGAGTGGCGCTGAACTCAGCAGAGCAGGGGCTTTCTCTGGGGCCACAGGGCAGGGGAGGAGTGCCTGTCAGGTGTGGGAACTTGCAGGCTGGGCCTGCACCCCCAAACCAGAGGATATTTGTCCCTCAAAGTCTGTTGCTGCTTCTCATCTGGGCTCCTGCGTCTTTGGACTGTTCCATGTCATCCAGCAGCTGTCCCTGCAGTGCATGCTCCAGGGCAGACTTTGTCCTGGGGGGTGGGGAACAGTGGTGACCGAGGCCTGTGGTGACCCTGCTCTCCTGTGGCCTCGCCAGCAGGGTGAGGGCAGGGCAGACGTAAACAACAAAGTGGGATCGCCTCTGCAGGGATGAGCGCTTGGGGGACAGCCTGGAGAGAGGGCTTGTGGGCAGGGGCAGCACTTCAGCCAGCTGCTCAAGGGCCCATGTCTGACAAGTGGCATCAGAGCATGCGGGGACCTGAGGAAGGGCGTTCCAGGCGGAGGGATCATCCGGTGCGAGGACCCTGAAATGGGGCCATGCCTGAAGAGTGTAGGAGACAGGAAGGTGGGGAGTGTGGCTGGAGCCTGGGGGACAAGGGAGGCAAGGTCAGCAGAAACGCAGGCATCAGATGGCCAGGGTCCATGGCACGCAGAGGAGTTGGGGTTTTAATTCTTAGTGTGACAGGGCCATGGGAGGGCTTGAGCAGGGAGATGTGGCCTGATGGGGAATTTGTGGTGACTCTGGCTGCTGCAGAGGCAGGAGGGAAGCTAGTGAGGACCTCGGCAGAGGAGGCAGAGAGAGGTCCATCCTGGGAGCATTTGGGGGAACGAGGCCTGCAGGCCTTGCTGCCCCTCTGCCGGGCATGTGGTGAGGCCGCACCCAGCTCAGAGGACTGGCCTGTGTTAAGACTCTGGATGTTATCCGTTTTAATCCCCTCGGGGTTGGGATGGCCTCACATTGCTGATAGAGGCACCGAGGCCCAGGGTATTCAGTGACCTGCCCAAGATCACGGAGGAGGGTTTGGAAGGGGCAGGATTTGAATCCAGCCCCTTTTGAGTCTAGACTCCAGAGAGCTATGGCCCCAAAGCAGCCCCCGCCCCACGCTGACTCCTGAGAGATTGGGGGTGGGCACCCAGGACAGCCCAGGGTCCAGGAGAGCCCTCTCACAGAGGCAGAAGCACTCAGCCCAGACCCCTCCTGCCCGGCTTTTCCTGGGCCTCCTTTGTTATCTGACGACGGCCACTGAGACCAAAGGCGCTGGCTGCCCCTCTGCCTGGGAGGCACCACATCTCTGGGAGCCCTGGGGGTGGGGGCAGGGGCATTCTGACCTTGGAAGCCAGGGCAGGGCAGAGCTGGCTCCTTCCCTTCTCTTGTCCAGATGGTCTGGGGCAGTTTGTTTGGGCCTGTAAGGCTGAGTGGGCTGGGAGGTGGGTAGGGAGCTGAAAGCCCGAAGTATGGGGGTCTCGAGGATTTATCCCATTGGCCTCAGTGGGTCCCGTAAGCACGGAAGCTCTTAAGCCTTTGCGGAGGGGCTGGCAACAGGGGCCTATTGATGAATTAGAAGAAGCTGTGTTCCTTCCTTCCTCTAACCTGAAGCTTTGTTAATAATTAATCATCTGCCCAATTAATAATTACAGGCTTGAGCAGCCCCTTCCCACTGCCCTCACCCCACTCCAACCTCCTCTCCGTTCCTCCTTCCTTCGCCCTCCCAGCCCCCACTCCTACCCCCACCCTTCCGGCCATCAGTCCCTGCTGGCCTTCCTCTGCAGAGATGGCAAGGCCCTGTGCCCTTGGGAGTCCCCCTGTCCCCGACACCACACAGGGCATCGGTTCTATTCTTCCCATGAGGGCCTTTCGGCAGCCCTCCAGGGCAGGTGCCACACAATCTGACAGACAGAGACACGAGGCACAGGGGCAGAGGGGCAGAGCCACACGGTACTCATTCACTCATTCTTTCACTGGATGCTATTGCACTGTTCTCTGTGGTCAGCCACCACCCTGAGCAAGACAAGCAAACAGGAAATTCCTCTCCAGGCTTAGGGGATAGCGTGGGGGGAACTCCTGAGCAGGCTGGGCTGAGGGCAGCCCCCCAGGGAAGGCAAGGGCTAGGAAGAGGGAGGAGTCCCTAGAGGGCAAGGTATTGGAGGGTGGGGCTTTTTGTATAAAGCTCCCCGGCAGCAGGAATGCTCAAAGCTCTGGGCTCAGCCTCCTTCCAGGGTAGGGTGTGATTTCTGTCTTCACCCTCAAGAGGGGTGTTCTCCACACTGGGGAATGAATGCCTTGCTAAGGGTGGACCCTTGGGCTTGGAGCCAGCAGTACAATAGCTGTCTGGCCGTCTCCTCTGGGCAGAATCCAGCCTCTGCCCCCACTCCCAGAGAGACCCAACTCCCTCCAAAAGGCTATGGACTCCTGGGCCCCCTTGCAGGAGAGGCAGTGTGGGTTCAGGCTCCCTGACCCCCGCCCTGTCCCTGCCCGGTACTTTGTCAGAGACTCGGGGTCCCGCCGTGCCGAGAGTGTATTTCTGAGCTCTTCCATGCATATAGTGTTCCTTGGTTCCCTATCCTCGTCCCACTGAGAATGTCCAGTAGCCCCTCTGGGAGTCGGGGTGCAGTTCTCGGGAACCCTCCCACACAGAGAGGGAGCCAGGTGAGGCTCACAAGAGATGGACCTGCTTTTTACTGAGCACTTGGCCCTGACAGGCTCTCCACCTGTAAAACCACAGTGTCCCTACCTCCTCAAGCACCTGGCACCTAGGAATGGCTCTGGGAGGGTGGGGCTGCCTCTCACTGCTGCCTGGTTACCTGTTTCACAAAGGAGGAGACTGAGGCTGGAGAGGTGAGGTGACCTAGCTGGAAAGAGGTGGAGCCAGGAAACCAGCCCAGATGGAGGGCAGGGCCAGCATCTGGTGGGACAAAGTCAGTTTCTCCTGCAATCATCTAACTGACACCTGGGCTCAGCCTCTAGGGAGGAAACTGCTGCCATAGAGCCTTGAAAGCCAGGCAGAGGGGACTAGACACTGTGCCTCAAGGCAGGTATGCGCCAGTGAGGGAAGGAGGCGGCAATGGCTGGGAGGGGCCCAGGCAGGGGTTGGGCAGCTGCAATGCGGGCTGGAGTCTTGGGGAGTGTGGGCCACAGGGAAGGGTTGGATGCATGTCACTCACAGGGAGGGCCAGGGCTTGTCAGTTTGACTCACTGAACTTCGGTTTTCTCCTCTGTGAAATAGCAGTGGGAGGCGGATGTCCACACGAGATTAGAGAACAGCTAAGATACTGAGCACAGCCCCGTCAGAGGGCGGCTCTCGGGGAGGCCTCAGATGTGCTGTCCTCTCATTCCCCTCCTTAGTCCTGTGTGTGCTGCTATCACAGAATACCTGAGACTGGGTGGTCTGTAAACAGCAGAACTTTCTCACAGATCTGGAGGCTGGGAAGTCCAGGGTCGAGGAGCTAGCATATGGCGAGGGCCCTCATGCTGCGTCATCCCATGTCAGAAGGGCAGAAGTATCCACACATGGAGAGGGGCAGGGCTGACCGCATGCAGTTATCAGGAACACGATAACTAACCCACTTCGAGCCCATGCTGTTATCAGGAACAATAACTAACCCACTCCTACAATAGCAGCATAAATTCCTCCATGAGGGTGGAGCCCTCACAGCCTAATCACTTCTTAAAGTCCACACCTCAACACCACTGCACTGGGGATTAAATTTCCTACATGTGAACGTTGGGGGACACATTTTTCAGACTATGGCACCCCCTACATGATTACAGGCTGGCAAGGGGAAGCTGTGGACACAGGGGCTTGGGGATCCCTGGGCCTGTGGCCAGGCCAGGCTAGCTGGAGGCCAGGATCAGGCAGAGAGCAGCAAACAAACTCCCCAAGGAGGTGGTGCAGGTGGCATGGGACCCCTCACTTGCTTGTCTCCAAGTTCCGGGTGATCGGGGCTAGGGGAAAATAATGGGGGTGGGGGGATGGAAGTTACGGGGAGGAGGGTGGATGGATGAGGAGGGCAGCCTGGATGGAGGTGGGCCGGCACGGTGTGGGCAGGGGGCAGATGGATGTGGAGTGCCAGCTCCAGGGTAGATCAGGGCAAGGGTCTGCAGTGTGGGTCAGGATCCAGGGCCTCCGGAGCCTCCTGGAGTCTGGGCCTCACCTTGGAGGTTTCCTGACTTTTTGGACCTTGAGCCTCCTTTAAGCTGCAGGAGACCCAGACACGGCGCACTGTCCAGGGTGACCCATTCCTGTTGGAGTTGGGTAGTGGTGGGAAGGGCTGCCCTGGGTACCCTTGGCCTTGCAGGGAACTCTGGGCTCTGGGAAACATAATTTCAGCCTGGCCTTGCAGTGTGCCACCGGGGTGCTCACATGGTTTCAGGCTGGTGAGGGGCTTAGGAGGTTGGCAGGATGGGCAGATGCAGCTTTCCTGGGCAGCGGATCCAATCATCTACCAGAGCTGGAGAGCCCTGTGACCTGAAAATGGCAGGCCCATGGGGTCCTGATGGCAGTGGGGGTGAGAGGGGCCCTTGCCTTGGGCAAGGCTGAAGGCAGCAGCCTGGACTTTGCCCCTGAAACTCTGAGAAGCCCCAAGGCCGCAGGTGGGTGTGGACTCTGCTGCTGTCACTTGCCAGCTGCGAGTTTGAGGCCCTGTGTGCCTGTGGGGGTGGAATGAAGCGAGGCCAGTAGTGCTACAGTCTTCACATCACCCCCAACCCTCTCACAGCCCCGAGCACCTTCCCTGCACACTGGCCCAGCCCTCACGGGCTCCCACTGCCTCCTGGCTCTGCACACAGCAGGTCTGTGGTCAAGTGTGGCCCTGCAGAGGGGACCCTTTTCCTCTCCCTGAGAGATAAAGAGCCCTGTGCCTGAAATGCCAGCAGCAGTACTCATTCCTCTGGCTAATCCCAAACATTCACTGAATATTTGCTCTGGGTGCTTCGGGCAGGAGCCACTGCTCACTTCTGGCCTGGCCTGTTCCCCCAGGCCAAGTTTACATCTCTCCATTCCAGGCTTTGTGTGTAAGAGGCAGTCAGAGCCCTCGGGCCCTCCTGAAATGTGCATATGCACCACTAGCCCCGGCTGGGACATCCGCCCTCTGCTCCCTGATAAGGTCCCTCTCTGCCTGGACTGGGGACTGAGGATCCGAGATGGAAAAGCCCCAGCCCAGCGCCCCTGCCTTCCTGGAGTCAGAGAGGCCTGGGTTCTGCTTGTGGTGCGGCCTCCACCAATCACCCCCTCCTCAGGGCCTCCATCTCCCTGCTGGTGTGGAGTGAGGGATGAATTCACAGCAGGGCTTGCCAGGCTTTTTTTTTTTTTTTTTTTTTTTTTTAACTGTAGAAGCTTTCCTTCAAACAAAATCTTGCGAGGAACTCAGTGTCTGAAATGGAAAAGCTGGGAGCATCTTCTTGATTGTGTTTTTTGGGGGCGAGTCCCTGGGCTTTGTTTTCTCTCCCCCTTCACTCCACCTCTCTCTCAGGTCCTGGGGCACCTGGAGGGGAGTTCCAGGGACCTGGCTGGGAAACAGCTGTCCTCAGTGCCCATGGGACCAGTCCATGGGATGTGTCTGTACATCTGTGTATCGGGCCCTCAGGCCCACCTTTAGCCCACCTCCCCTCCCGAGGTCTCCTTCTGCCAGTCACCTGCCTAATGCCCCTGCACCCTGGTGTCAGGCAGCCCCCCAGAGCTGCATCCCTCCCTCCTGTAGTTAACCAATGCTCTATGAGCCCCTCTCAGCCAAGACCTTGGCATCAGCTCACCACTGCCCCGCCCCTGGCCCTCCCCTTCATCACGGGCCGTCTCTCAGGCTTGGCGCCCTGGGATGCTCCCTTGCTCCAGCTCTGTGACCGTCCCCACGAGGGTCTTCCCTCAGTGCAGCCCCATCTCTCCAGCGGTGCTGGCGCGGTGGACCCGGTTGACTCCCTGCCTCCTGCCCTCTCCGTTCAGTCTAAACTGCACAGTCTAACGTAGGAACCACTAGAGCATGCAGCTATTAAAATTCAAATTAAATTAAGCTGGGTATGGTGGTGTGAGACTTGTCCCAACTACTCACGAGGCTGAGATGGGAGGATTGCTTGAGTCCAGGAATTCACATACAGCCTGGGTAACATAGGTCTCGTCTCTAAAAAACAAAAACAGAAACATTATGGAATGAGCCTCTGGGGATGAGGAGCTGATGTCCTGAATGGACCAGTGACCAGTGCAGGAGGGGTGGAGTCCTAGCAGGGGTAGATCCCAGCTTTGGGAACCAACTTTCCCAGGCACTTGCTGGCCACTCTGTGGGAAAGTCCTCAGGCAGCCTGCAGGGAGCTGGGATCAGCTGATGGGGATGGGTTTGGAGGGGAGAGAGTGGTGCACAGGGACTGGAGGTGGGGGAGGGGTGGGGTTGCCATGGAAAGGGCTCCTGGGATGGGTCTTGGGCTGAGCCTTTGGCAAGGCCTCCACCCTGGAGCTGAGCCAGCAGAGAGTGGGGCTGACTCCATGAGGCCCAGACTCTCGTGGGTATTCTGGTGGCCTGGGCACCCTGTCTTTCCTGAACCCTGCCTGCCTAATCTAAGAACTGCTCCCCTTGTAGCTCTGTCTCTCCTCTGTTGGCCTAGTTTCTTCATCCATGGGTGGGCACAGCAGAAGCTGTCTCACCTGCTCCATGGTGAACGGGATTTGCAAGGATTTGACTCTGGCCATCCAGGGAAGATGGAGTCTTTGACCAGGCCTGGCCCCTGAAGCAGACTTCTTCCTTCTGAGCCTGCTGGGGAAGCAGAATTCCTCGATGCTGGGTGTCATGGTCTACCAGGCCCTCCCTCGCCCAGGCCACTTGTGTTGAGCCTGGAGCAGAACCCCCAGATCTGTAGTCCGCCTGTCAGCTTGGGGAGTCTCCGTTTCCATCTGTTTCATTCCCATCAGCTGTGTATGGCTGAGCAAGTCACTTAACCTCTTGAGGCCTCCATGTCCTCATCTGCAAAATGGAGACACACATAGCTGCGTCCCCGATGACCACCAGTAGCTGGGATGATACGTCGACTGCAGAGTGACCACTTTGTGTAGGCGTCCCTGTGGATGGGTGTCAGTCAAAGGAGTGAGTCAGATGATGAGAGGGGAGGACAGCAGAGCAGCAGTTGTTTCTCCAGTCTCGCCGGGACTCCAGGATCGGCCATGTTCTGCAGCCACCGCCTCTACCTGTCTCCCCATGTGGGATCCTGAAACCTCAAGCTGCATTTAGTCTCAGAGTCCGGGGAGGTGCTCACTGTCTTCTGACTCCTGAGATGCCGACTTCCTCTGCCATACCCCAGGGAAGGAACCAGTAGCAGAAGCTCCAGGGAAACTGATGAAGGTCAACAGAAGGAAGAACTTCTAGCAGCCCAAAGGGATTGGAATGGGCGGCCCGTGGGAGTGGACATGCAGAGGCATTGGCCTGGGGTGAAGCCTTGGACCAAATTCTTACTTGCAGGCCCTCTGGACCCAGGAGAGGAGTCTGCAGGCCTTGGCTGGGCTGGATTCCGCAGATTCTGGCCTTAGGTCCTGAATGCCTGGTGAGTTACTGAGAAAGGCCCTGCAGGCTGAGGGTGCCAGTCAGGGTGAAGCAGCCCCCCAACTGGCCCACCTCCTTTTGTACCTTAACAAAGGTGTCTTTGTTACCTTTCTTAAAGGTAATAAAGCCGGTCAGGAGCAAGGCCTGGCATGTTCAGGGGGTCATCTGCATTTGGTCGTCCAGCGGGAAACCCAAATGGAAGGAAAGAAAAAAAAAAAAAACCATGCATTTATAGAACCTCTGCCAATGGCCAGGCTCCATGCAGAATGCTTTGACACCATGGCTCAGCCAGGTCTCCCACAGGACTGCAAAACAGAGGGTGACATCTTTCTTTTAGATCGGAGAAGACTGAGGACCAGAGAAGCTAAGTAACTTGCCAAAGGGCACACAGCAAGTAAGTCATGGCACTGGGATTCAAACCAAATCCTCCAGACTTCCAGTAACAGTGGAGCCGGCGTGTCCTGAGCATCTGTTGTGTGCTTAGGCATGGTCCCTAGCTTTTTGCGGGGATTAACTCACTCAACTCTGACAACAACCCTGAGATAGAAATGGTTATACCTCTGTATCGTGGAGGGGGAAACTGAGGCACGGGGAGGCAGAGTGACTTGCCAAGGCCACAAGCAGTGTTCGGATCTGGCCATTGTAGCCACTGGCCTACCTTGTGCCCCAGGAGCTGCTGTACATGGCAGGGATTGCTGCAAAGATGTGCCTCCTGCCTTCCTTTTGGAGGTGGCAGAGTCCTCAGGTCACATGGGGCAGGACCAGGCCGGGTGGAAGGTGAGCACAGGGAGACGGGCTTCAGCGCGAAGCCCTTTCGTGCAGTTGAACTAACTCCTGGAGAGGTAGTGCGGGTCCACCCCGAGGTGTACCAGGGCTGGGGGCAGTGGATGGGCTCCTTCCTGCCCAGAAGTAGAGACTGAGGTTGTTTCTGGCATCCTCCAAAATGCCCCTCATGGACATTCCAGGGATGCCCTGAGTGCCCACTGGGTGTTGGGCCTGCTTTACTGCTGGACATGTGACAGCTGGCCCCTTCTCCCAGTTGGAGGAGTGCCCAGTGGCTGTCCCCCAGCTGAAGACGCCAGACATCAGGTGTTGAGGGGCAGGCGGAGAAGGGGCCAGAGGGTGGTGGACAGGGGAACTGGCTGTTAAGACATGAGCCGTCTGAACCACGGAGGAGGGTGGCAGGGGCCAGGGTGAGGCCAGCCAAGGGCACCCTGGGGACTGAGCTAGGACTCTGGCCAGCACAGGCAAGCTCAGGACCACGGAGAGCTCCACAGGAGCCGCCCTTCACCAAGTGACAGCTGTCGGTGTGAGTCTGCGCCTGGGAGGCTGCTACCTGCCTGGCCAGCTCCCACCATCACAGCCAGTGGCCTCCAGAGAGCACCTCCCTTCTCCCTGGCCAGAAGCTCCTGGCTGGGCTCCACCTGAGTCCTGACTATGAGGTCATGGCTGAGTCATGGAGTTTGGGCTCATCAGCTTCCCTCCCTCACAGCCCGTCAGGCTTCCAAGCAGAGCTAGAGAAAAATGGCACAAGAAGTGGGAAGAGGGAGGGAAAGAAGGAAATCTGTCCAGCTCAGACCCTCTGGGCCATGGCCACTGCCTGAAGACTGCCTGCTGCCATCCTGGGTCAGCCTCAGCCTCCCTCTTCCAGGATCACCTGGCTGCCAGGAAGCACCTGGCCCATGCTCTACCACCTATCCCAACAGACCCAGGCCCGGCCAGAGGCAGTGGCCCACGCTTGCAATCCCAACACTGGGGGGCCGAGGTATCACTTGAGCCCAGGAGGTCGAGACCAGCTTGGCAATGTAGGGAGACCTCCTCTCTACAAAAAAATGTTTAAAAAATCAGCCGAGTGGTGGCACATACCTGTAGTCCCAGCTACTTAGGAGGCTGAGGTGGGAGGATCACTTGAACCCAGGAGTTTGTGGCTGCAGTGAACCTTGACCACCCCACTGTACTCCAGCCTGCCTGGGTAACAAAGAAAGACAAAACCCTGTCTAAAAAAATTAAAAAAGGCACAGGCCCCTGGGGCTGGGCGCAACTTACGGGGTGTCTGGCAGCGGGGTGGGGGTGGAGCCTCAAGCCCCCCTTTTCTTGGAGTCTCAGGAGGCATGGCTTCCCAGCCCCTGGCCCCTCCCCACAGCAGGTTTAGGTTTTGCTCCCTGTTGCCCTGAGATAAGACAGCACCCACCTAGGCTGAGGCCCTGCCAGGGACTCACCTGCAAGCCTCTGCTTCTGGTGTGTCCCCACCCAAAGGCTCACTCTTTCTCTTCTCTGCCAGGCTGGGGAATAATAATAGAAGAGCTAGCACTTATCATTGAGTGCTTACTGTGTGCTAGGCATCTCATCGATGGGAAAACAGAGGTACAGAAAAGTGGTTAACCTGCACAAGGCCACACAGATAGGAGTGGCAGAGCTGGGATTTGAACTGGGGAGTCCGAGCACATGGAAGTGATGGTGAGGGCATTGTGGAGGCCCAGGGCAGTGCGGGGTGATCTCATTGAGCACCTGCTGTGTACATTCCCTGCTTTAGGGAGCTTATATGCCAGCTGGGAAGACAGACATCTAGGGGAAAATGAGCCTAGTGTTGACTGGGGCTGGGGCCGTGCATAGGTCTCTCTGATTCTCACTTGAAATAAGCAGGGCAGAGATAATGATACCCATTTTATACATGGAGGAGTTGAGGCTGAGAGAGGTCAGGTGACCTGCTCTGTTCATAGTGACTATAGGAACATTGATGATGAGGAGGAGCTGGGGGAGGTTGGGAGAGTTCGGGATGGGCTCTGGCTTGGGGCAGAGGCAGGTGCTTTGGCTCCAGGGAGGCTATCTTGGCACAGAGCAGGCATCTGAGAAATACTAGGTGAATTTTAACGAACTGAGTAAGGGCCAGAGTATGGCATCTGTGCTAACAGAGATTAGCCTTGGTGGTGGGAAGGAGCTGGAGAGGGGTTTTGTCCTCAGAGAGCTGCCTGCCTGGGTCACAGAGGGCGCCCAGCCCAGGGAAGGCCCTAAGCCCTCGCTCAGTTAACCTTATTCTCCAGTTAGGTCCTAACCACAGTGACCCTCCTGGCTTCCTGAGCTGCTGGAGGACCTCAAGCCACGTACATCCAGGGAAGTAGGTGGGAGTGGGACAGTGGGCTGGACGATGTCCCCCACAGTGCTTTGAGGCCACAGGGGGACCACAGACAAAGCATATCCCACCCCGCCCATCCCTCAGGTGAAGCTTCTAGATAGCATGCTGCAGAAAGGACCTGAGGTTTGGATCTAGAGACAAAGGTTAGCCCAGGACCTGCTGCTAGCCAGTGTTTGACCTTGGCCATGTCCTTCACGCCCAGCCTCACTGTTGGTGTCTGCAGGAGGAGAAGTAGTGGTTAGGGCTAGGCCCTGCAGAGACAGATGCTGGCTGCAAGCCCCAGGTCTGCCAGATAGGGCCAGCCTCCTCCACCCCAGTCAAGGGCTGGTCCATTCTTCCAGTGCCTGGGGCCACCCAGTGTGCTGCCTTGCTCACATCCAGCTCTTCAGCAAATCCAGCAGAATCTGAGCACACTCTACACCCTACACCCTGGTGGAAGCCACCCTGACTCACCTGGGCAGTTCAGTGTGGCCTCCTGGCTTCCCCTGCCCTGCCCTTGAAGCGCCCGTTCATTCTCAGCAGAGCAGCCAAAGTGAGCCATTCACACCAAGGTCAGGCCATGGCCTCCCTTCTCTGAATCCTCCGGTGAAAGCCACACTTCTAACCATGCCTCCAGGCCCTGTGATCTGGGTTTGTTCCCTGCCCCCCATGTCTCCTCACTTGCTCCGTCCCACCCGCCTTGCTGTTCTTCACTGGCGCACATACACTCCTGCCAGGGCACTGGTTGTGCCTTCTGCCTGGAACATTCTTCCCTGGCGCCCTCTCCTGCGTGGAGTCTGCTCACGTCGCCTCCTGGGTGAGCCTGCCCTGCCCACTCCATTCATCACTGGACATAATGACGCACTCACTCCTGCCCGTTACCCGCTTTGTCTTTCTCCAGAGCACAGCCTCTTTGGGCGCGCAGTTTTCTGAGCTGACTCGTGTGTTTGTAGTTTACGCAGGCTCCCTACCCTGTTGGGTGCTGAGCAGGCTCCCTGAGGGCAGGGATTTTGGTCCGTCCTGTCTCCCCATGTTCCCAGTACCCACCGAGGTGCCTGGCACACGGGGCTCTGGCAAAATCGTTGCTGAGTGAATGAGTGACGTGGGTTGGGTGACCACCCTGTGGCATGTTGTATGGATCAAATGCCCCAGGGCTGCACCATCCACTGGGTTGTCTTCACTGGTCACAGGTGGACTCCTCAGGGGCTCTGTCACTCTACTTGGGTTGAACTTGGCAGCTGGAAGGGGCTCAGGACAGCTTTACCACTGGATATAACCCCATGATTGACCCTATAGGATCCAGTATGATCCTTCTATTGTGCAATGCTGTGCAAGCGACATCATCTCCCTGGCCTCGGTTTCCTTATACAAGGGTACCTGCTTCGTGTTGGGAGGATTCAGTACAGTCACGTGTGTAACAAGCTTAGGACAGTGTCTGGCATGTCAGCCTCAGTGATAGTTTTACTGTTACACCTGATGGTTTGTCGATGCTTTGTTATTTTTGCTTTTGAGATAAGAGTCTCACTCCCCTGCCCAGGCTGGAGTGCAGAATTGCGATCTCTCAGCTCACTGCAGCCTTGACCTGCAGGGCTCAAGCAGTCTTCCCACCTCAGCTTCCCAAGTAGCTAGAACTACAGGCACATAGTAGTTCTACATGCCTGGCACTGCTAGAAAGTAGGCACTGCTAATTTTTTTTTTTTTTTTTTGTAGAGACGGGGTTTAGCCATGTTGCCCAAGCTGGTCTTGAACTCCCGGACTCAAGCAATCTGCCCACCTTGGCCTCCCAAAGTGCAGAGATTCCAGAGGCATGAGCCACTGTGCCCAGCTTTGATGAAGCTTTGTAATGGAAGCTGAAATGCCACCAACTGGGGCCCAGTTTGGTTCCATGGCTTTAGCCCACAGCTGGGCCGCCTGCACTACAGAGGGATCTGGTGGTCTCAGCTGTCATGAGGGAGAGAGGCACTGGCTTGAGAACCTAAACTTATGTTCAAGTCCTGACTCAGCCACCTCCTTAATGATGTCCTTTGGGGAAAGTCTTGCCATCTTTCTGAGTCTCGTTTTCTCCATCTGTTAAAACAGGGCAGTTTAAATAACCTACCAGAGTGCCTGAGAGATTTAAATGAGACCCTGAGTGCCAGTGCTTATTTATTCCATTTTATTTATATGCTGTCTCAATAAAAAAATGAAAAGACAAAAAGGAATTGAGCTGAAAAGGATTGAAACTATGCGGGCAGCTGCAAGTGAAGGAGTCCAAGAAAATGCTGTCTGTGAGGTGCTGTTGACATGCTCTGGGCTGACCACTGTGTGCTTCTGAGCCTCCTAGCAGCCTGAGTGATGAGGGAAACATGCTCAGATCCTTGATTCTCAGCAGCAACCCAGACTGAGGCCTTATTAAGGGGCCCTGCCTGAAGGCTCCAGTGACTGAGAGGGGGAGCTCCCAAGCACTGGTGAGTCCATGCTCAGAAGGGCACAGCTGGCTGTGAGTAACTAGATCCTGAAAGCCAGCCAAGGGGCAGCTGGGTCAATCTGACCTCAGCAGGTCCACGGAGGCCCTTTACGCCAAGCAGGCTGTTTCCTTGCCTCTCTGAGTTCCTCTTACCTTGCTTTGCTAAAGCCTTTGTTCATGCTGCCAGGGGATTTAGAGTCTGAATGGCAGCCCCAGGCCATGCCTGCCACATAGCTTACACCAGTTGTGTAACTTAGAGTGTCCCCCACAGAGGCAGGTCCCAAGTACAGAAAAATAGCCCACTAAGGCCAGGCACAGTGGCCCACACCTGTAATCCCAGCACTCTGGGAGGCCAAGGCGGGCAGATCACCTGAGGTCAGGAGTTCGAGACGAGCCTGACCAACATGGTGAAACCCCACCTCTACTAAAGATACAAAATTAGCCGGTGTAGTGGTGCATGTCTGTAATCCCAGCTACTCAGGAGGCTAAGGCGGGAGAATTGCTTGAGGCAGAGGTTGTGGTGAGCTGAGATCGCACCATTGCACTCCAGCCTGGGCAACAACAGCAAAACTCCGTCTCAAAAAAATTAAAAAATTAAAAAAAAAGAAAAAGAAAAATAGCCCACCAGAAGGATCCAGGCTGCCTTTCCAAGTCCTGAAACCCCAAGAGTAGGTTGCTTTGGAAGCTTTCGCCATGCTAACCCCGGCTGCAGTATTGCCTTGTGTCTGGTCCTGGCCACAGCACTCCTAGCCCCTTTTGCTCACCCTGCTGGTCCAGCCCAACTGGTCTCACTTTGCCAGACAAGGGCTGGAATCCAAAATGGAGAATGAAGTGCAGAAGACCCACTTCAAAATGTTATCAAGGAGCAGCCCCTCCTTCCAAACGCCAGTGGCGAACAGCCCCAGCTCTGCCCTGGGACATTTAGCAGAGGTCAGGCCCCTACCCCAGACTGTTCTACCTGCCTGCAGTCAGCTGTGCCCACTCCGTGTGGACAGCTCCAGGGGGGCAGGCGTTTACTGGAGGAGGGATATCTGAGCTCGAATGGGGCAAACGCTGCCCTGATTGTCGGGATCAGCAGCTCCACTGCTTCTTACCAGCCTGCTCAGGACTCCTCGCAAGCTGAGGTCATGAGGGGCACCTGGTGCAGGAGCCCAGCTGCCCGGTTCACACTCCAGCTCTGTTGTGACTTTGGGCAGGTCCCTGAATGCCCCTAGGTCCTGGTTTCCTCCTCTATAAAATGAAAGAGTTGGAGGAGATGGTCCTTAAAATTTCTAGATCAATCGTGTTGTGATTCTGTGCCTTATGACCATGTGGCTTGTAGAAAATTAAATTGGGGGCATCCACCTTGAGCATTGAAGGGAACAAGAGCTTATTGAGCATGCTGCATGCCAGGAACTCTGTGCCCATTTCACAGATGGAGAAACTAAGGTTCAGAATGATTAGGAGCCTTGTTTTTGTTTGTTTGTTTGTTTGTTGTTTTTTGAGACGGAGTCTCATTCTGTTGCCCAGGTTGGAGTACAGTGGTGCGATCTCGGCTCACTGCAACCCCCACGTCCCTGGTTCAAGCGATTCTCCTGCCTTAGCCTCCCTAGTAGCTGGGATTACAGGTGCCCACCACCGTGACTAGCTAATTTTTGTATTTTTAGTAGTGACAGGGTTTCACAATGTTGGCCAGGCTGGTCTCAAACTCCTGACCTCTGGTGATCCACCTGCCTCAGCTTCCCAAAGTGCTGGGATTACAGGCGTGAGCCACCACGCCTAACCCAAATTCCTATCTTTCCACCCTACCTTGCTGTCCTTAAAAAGTAGGGAGGCTGGCCATGGTGGTTCATGCCTGTAATCCCAGCACTTTCAGAAGCTGAGGCGGGCAGATCACTTGAGGTCAGGAGTTCAAGGCCAGCCTGGCCAACGTAGTGAAACCACATCTGCACTAAAAATACAAAAATTATCAGGGCATGGTGGCACACACCTGTAATTCCAGCTACTTGGGAGGCTGAGGCAAGAGAATTGCTTGAACCTGGTAGATGGAAGTTGCAGTGAGCCAGGATCTAGCCACTGCACTTCAGCCTGGGTGATAGAGTGAGACTCTGTCTCAAAAAAAAAAGTGAAGGGGAGAGCATGACCCAGAGAAAGAATCAAAAATAAAGAGAAGCCACAGATGGGAACATTTTAAGAATATCTAGGTAGGAGAGTGCCAGATGCCAAAGGCAAGGTTTCTGTCTCAGCCTTTTCTGTGACTCAGTGGGCTCCCCCCGGACAGGTCACTGGTCTCACTTGGCCCCACCCAGCATCTTCACTGGTCAAATGGATGTAAACTCCTGGCCCGCCTGCCCACCTGCCTAGACTCAAAGGGTGAAATGAGCTGGATGGCTACGGTCGGAGGTGCTCTGTGGCTGCACGGCTCATTCATAAAACGAGGGATCCAAATCCAGCGTGGAGTTTGGCTGATGGTGACATTCCGATGTCCGTTTCCTAGTTGTGACAAATGTACCATGGTGATATAAACTGGGAGCAACAGGGTGAAGTGTGTGAGGAAGCCTCTGTGCTGTCTTTGCACCTTTTCTGATAATCTACAAATATTCTAAAATTAAAAGTTTATTTAGGCCAGGCATGGTGGCTCATGCCTGTAATCTCAGCACTTTGGGAGGTCGAGGTGGGCGGATCACCTGAGGTCAGGAGTTCGAGACCTGCCTAGCCAACATGGCGAAACCCCATCTCTACTACAAATACAAAAATTAGCTGGGTGTGGTGGTGTGTGCCTGTAATCCCGGCTACTTGGGAGGCTGAGGTGAGAATTCCTTGAACCTGGGAGGCAGAGGCTGCAGTGAGCAGAGATCGCACCACTGCACTTCAGCCTGGGCGACAGAGCAAGACTCTGTCTTAAAAACAAACAAACAAACAAAAACACACAAAAAAAATTTAAATTGGAGAATGAGAATATACAAGCATCTCCATTCCACAGCCATAAACTAATTGATAAATTAAACTGTATAAATGAATAGCAAATTCATGAGTTACATCATGAGTCATGAATACAGAGTGATTTATTCACAATAGCCATGTAATATGTGGGATTTAAAAGGAACTGGTACATTTATTTCTACTGACACCAAAATCTTTTAAATCTATCATTGATTGAGGAAAACAACTTGGTTAGACTTACTGTCCAATATGGTAGTATTTATGAAAAATATTAAATCAAGAATAGAAAAATTGCATATAAAGCAAGAGATAGACCTCAAATTTTTTTTTTTTTTTTAGATGGAGTCTTGCTCTTGTCGCCCAGGTTCTGGAGTGCAATGGCGTGATCATGGCTCACTGCAACTTCCGCCTCCTGGGTTCAAGTAATTCTCCTGCCTCAGCCGGTATAGCTGGGATTACAGGCATGCGCCACTACACTCAGCTAACTTTTGTATTTTTAGTAGAGACGGGGTTTCACCATGTTGGCCAGGCTGGTCTTGAACTCCTGACCTTGTGATCTGCCCACCTCGGCCTCCCAAAGTGCTGGGATTATAGGCCTGAGCCACTGCACTGACCGACCTCAAATTTTTATGCCTGGAGATTAGTAAAGGGCATGGGATAATGAAGGGGAACTTTTATTTTATTTTGTTTTTGAGATAGGGTCTCAGTCTGTTGTCCAGGCTGGGGCGCAGTGGTGCAATCATGGCTCACTGCAGCCTCAACCTCAAGGTCTCAAGTGATCCTCCCACCTCAGCCTCCTAAGTAGCTGGGACCACAGGCACATGGCACCACACCTGGCTAATTTTTAAATTTTCTGTAGAGATGGGGTCTCACCATGTTGTCCAAGCTGGTCTCAAACTCCTGGGCTCAAGTGATCCTCCTGCCTCAGCCTCTGAAGGTGTTGGGATTACAGGCGTGAGCCACCACGCCTGGCCTAATTTTATTCATTAAATATGTTAGAATTAAGTGTTTTCCCTTGAGACCTGTGAGTTTTTTCAGTGAAAAAATATTCAAAAGATTTGTCAATATGTCCATAAAAAAGAAGATAGGAGGGGAGGGACAGGACCCACGAGGGCAGCCTACAGCCTGCTCTCCCCGTTCTGTCCTGGGGCGGAGTCTGTACTGCAAGTTGAGCTTTTCCCAAGGCGCATGTTGCTCCTGGAGCCAAGCCTAGCAGTGCAGCCGCACAGTCAGGGTGGGGTGGGCCAGGCGGAGAAGCAGGCTGCAGAGGGGGCAGGGTGGTGGCCTGGGGATCTCAGGGAAGGGCTATGGGAGCACGGCGGTGTCCTCAGTGCTGGGGCTTTCAGGGGCCTTGGTACCGCGAGTTGACTCTTGGGGGCAGGAGGTCACTCCATGCAGGGGCAGCAGGTGCTGGCCACCACATTGTCCAGCAAGGTGGCAGCAGAGGCCTCCTAGGTCCTCTTCCTAGGAAAGGAGCCTGGGCTGCCCTGATGAGTCTCCTGTCTCTCTCTCTCCCGCAGGATGAAGATGAGACGCTACAAGCTCTTTCTCATGTTCTGTATGGCCGGCCTGTGCCTCATCTCCTTCCTGCACTTCTTCAAGACCCTGTCCTATGTCACCTTCCCCCGAGAACTGGCCTCCCTCAGCCCTAACCTGGTGTCCAGCTTCTTCTGGAACAATGCCCCGGTCACGCCCCAGGCCAGCCCCGAGCCAGGGGGCCCTGACCTGCTGCGTACCCCACTCTACTCCCACTCGCCCCTGCTGCAGCCGCTGCCGCCCAGCAAGGCGGCCGAGGAGCTCCACCGGGTGGACTTGGTGCTGCCCGAGGACACCACCGAGTATTTCGTGCGCACCAAGGCCGGCGGCGTCTGCTTCAAACCCGGCACCAAGATGCTGGAGAGGCCGCCCCCAGGACGGCCGGAGGAGAAGCCTGAGGGGGCCAACGGCTCCTCGGCCCGGCGGCCACCCCGGTACCTCCTGAGCGCCCGGGAGCGCACGGGGGGCCGAGGCGCGCGGCGCAAGTGGGTGGAGTGCGTGTGCCTGCCCGGCTGGCACGGACCCAGCTGCGGCGTGCCCACCGTGGTGCAGTACTCCAACCTGCCCACCAAGGAGCGGCTGGTGCCCAGGGAGGTGCCGCGCCGCGTCATCAACGCCATCAACGTCAACCACGAGTTCGACCTGCTGGACGTGCGCTTCCACGAGCTGGGCGACGTGGTGGACGCCTTTGTGGTGTGCGAGTCCAACTTCACGGCTTACGGGGAGCCGCGGCCGCTCAAGTTCCGGGAGATGCTGACCAATGGCACCTTCGAGTACATCCGCCACAAGGTGCTCTATGTCTTCCTGGACCACTTCCCGCCCGGCGGCCGGCAGGACGGCTGGATCGCCGACGACTACCTGCGCACCTTCCTCACCCAGGACGGCGTCTCGCGGCTGCGCAACCTGCGGCCCGACGACGTCTTCATCATTGACGATGCGGACGAGATCCCGGCCCGTGACGGCGTCCTTTTCCTCAAGCTCTACGATGGCTGGACCGAGCCCTTCGCCTTCCACATGCGCAAGTCGCTCTACGGCTTCTTCTGGAAGCAGCCGGGCACCCTGGAGGTGGTGTCGGGCTGCACGGTGGACATGCTGCAGGCAGTGTATGGGCTGGACGGCATCCGCCTGCGCCGCCGCCAGTACTACACCATGCCCAACTTCAGACAGTATGAGAACCGCACCGGCCACATCCTGGTGCAGTGGTCGCTGGGCAGCCCCCTGCACTTCGCCGGCTGGCACTGCTCCTGGTGCTTCACGCCCGAGGGCATCTACTTCAAGCTCGTGTCCGCCCAGAATGGCGACTTCCCACGCTGGGGTGACTACGAGGACAAGCGGGACCTGAACTACATCCGCGGCCTGATCCGCACCGGGGGCTGGTTCGACGGCACGCAGCAGGAGTACCCGCCTGCAGACCCCAGCGAGCACATGTATGCGCCCAAGTACCTGCTGAAGAACTACGACCGGTTCCACTACCTGCTGGACAACCCCTACCAGGAGCCCAGGAGCACGGCGGCGGGCGGGCGGCGCCACAGGGGTCCCGAGGGAAGGCCGCCCGCCCGGGGCAAACTGGACGAGACGGAAGTCTAGAGCTGCATGATCTGATAGGGTTTGTGACAGGGCGGGGGTGGCGGCGGCCCCTAGCGCTATCTCCCTGCCTCCTGCCGGCTCCGTGGTTCTTGAGGGGACCAGGAGTGGGTGGGGAGTGGGGGTGGGGGTAGGGTTCCCCTACTGAAGCCCTTGTGAATCAAGGGTCAGGCCTTTGAGCTCAGAAAATATCCCTCCTGTTGGGAGAGGGCGCAGGCCGTGACGTCTGGATGGCCCTTATGACTGCCAAGACTGCTGTGGCCAGGAGGTGCCACTGGAGTGTGCGTGGTGGTCCCTGGGTAGCGGGGGAGGGTAGGCAGGATTGGGGAAGAGAGCCTGCAGGATCTCACCAGGCAGCCTCTGGGGGGTGGCCAGGCCGGGAAAAAGCCCACCATTTGGCATCCCTGGGCCTTGGGCTCGGTGTGGGAGACCGGCCTGCCAGGAGGACCCAGGGCTCTGTAAGTAGATGCATTTGGGTCCAGGAGGAAGTGTGGACACCTGGTAGGGAAGAGATGAAAAAGCCACATCCTACCAAGAGGAGGTGCTGAGGGATGCTTTGCAATGTAGTCAGAAGTGCTGGGCCAGATGGAGACAGAACTCCACCCCCTGCCGCAAAGGACAGGACCTGGCTGCCCTGGGATGCTGCTGCCTGAGTCTGTCTCTGTGCACCCCTCAGGCTGTCGTGAGCCAACACAGGGGCCTGGAGAACCCTGAGGAGCTTTCCTTTTGGTTCTAAACCCAGCGTTGACGTTCCTTCTCCCTTTCACATTGCTGTCTTGTGGACTGTGCACTCAGTCCTTGCAAGGCCAAGAGTCCAGTTGTAGGTGTGGCCTTGAGGGGGAAGTGGGGAGGAGAAGACTGACATGAGTCCTCTGCACGGATCCGTCTCTCCCTCCCCATCACCCTTTCCTTCTGACACCCAGTCCCAGCTGTCCACTGTCCCAGGTGCAGTCACTGTTGTGCCCCTCCTTGGAGCAGGCGGGCTGGGGGCCAGAAAGGGGCCATGAGGCTGTCTTGGGCCCAAAAAGGGACAATAAGGCCAGTTGTATGCTTCCTGTTCCTCATAGCTTGCCTTGGTGGGGATGTCTTTGTTGGAGTTGATTCTGAGCTGCTGTGATTAGGAGACCCTGAAATACAGTGGTTTAAGCAAGACGGAAGCTTGTTTCTAATTAGTCTAGATTGAGATGGCCCAGAGCTGGTAGGGCAGCTCTGCGTTTCTTCATACGCACCTTCCAATTCTGGGTACACAGCAGCTGCTCTAGCGCCCACCCTCCTGTGTGCATCCAAGCCTGGGGGAAGCAGAAATAGACAAGAGGGCACACCCACTTTTTGCTAAAGGCATGAGCCAGAATTGGCAGGCTCACCTCTGCTGGCCTCTCATTGGCTGGGACTCAGTCACATGGCCACAAGCAGCTGCTAGGGAACCTGGGAAGTGTAGTCTTCAGCGGGGCCGCCATGTGCCTGGCCTCACCTTGGGAGTTATCTTATTGATGGAGGAGAAGAGAATGGATATGGGGGACCAGTAGCATCTCTGGGAGAGGGGGAGGGAGCAGCAATAACTCAGTCGTCGGATCCAGCTCTCATTGTCAGAGTTTCTGGAACAGCTTGCTCCTGTTTCCCTCACTGTGCAGCCCAGGGCTGGGGGCAGTGAGGAGCTTGCAGCTCTGTGGGAAGGGGAAACACCCCCTCCCTTCAGCCCCTCAGACGCTACCCAATGATGCCGGTTTGCAGAGTTGGCCTGTGGAATGGCTCATGTTTGTGCGTGTGTGTGTGTATATTTATGGGCATGGGTGCATGCTTGGTGTGTATTTGTACATGTCTGTATTGCTGTGTCCCTGTAAATACATGCTTGTGTATGGATGGAAGAGGCCAGGCCCAGGCCTGGCCTCTTCCTCGGGCCTGTGGCCACACCTCCTGCAGCTCCCCAAAATGACTGAGGCAGAAAGCCCTTGGGGAGCCTAGAAAGCAAAGCTAAAGGGGATGCAGGGTCTGTCTGTCTGTCTGTCTGTCTGTCTTTCAGTCTGAGGAATGAGAATCCTGACCTGAGGGCTGTGCAGCTGAGAGCCCACTACCTCCCCAGCCCCTCTCGGCCCCAGCCGCATCATCCCACCTGTCCCCTCCCCCCACCTCCATTGGGGCTTTCTCCAGATGTCTTATGGTTGGGGGTTTCCTGATGGGCCAGGAGAGGAGGGCATCTTCTTGCGACAGCTCTGTCTGGGTTAAGTGCCCAGTGAGGGCATGGTGTGGGGAGCTGGCCTCAGAGGAGCCACTGGTGGGCAAGCGTGAAGCGGGCTGAGGGGCTCTGAGCCACTTTGCTCCCATCTAGGGGACTGCCCCCCATGGAACTCCTTTGAAGTCACAGCAGCCTTCCTTTCTGTTTGCTCTTGGGGCTGAGAGGTGGCTCAAACACTCGGGGTCCCTATGGCTCTGGGTCAATCTAGGCCAGGCTGCACCCCATGGACAGGGAGTCTCAGGGCTCCTGATCATGCCCAGGCCCTGGCCTGGGGCCTCCCTCCTTGGCAGCTTTCTCACCCCCACGCCCCTGGCATCCTCAGTTGCTATGGGATGCCCCTCCAGGGCACCAGCTCAGGGCTAAGGGAAGGAAGATAGGAGCAGCTCAGAGCTGCCAGGCTCTGCCTTCCTCACAGACCTGGTGGGGCAGGGCCTGTTCACAGCAGCAGGAGTGAAGGCCTGGCCATCGGTGGAGAGGACAGCTGTCAGGGGGTGGGGGCCAGGGCGCGGGATTGAAGAGTTTCACATATCATCACAGCATACACTGGGAATTTGGTGGGGGCAGAAGAACCCAGGGCCACTCCCTCAATATGAAGGGAAACCAAGCTGAATGTGACCACCGGCACACTGCTGCCATGTCCCATGTCCACGTTTCTCCCAGGGAATAACTGACCCTGAGACCCCTAGACCCAAGGAGGCCTGTCCATGCCAAGCATCCAGGAAGCATGGCTGGCCTTGTCCACCCATGGGTCACGTCGGTTCCCAGGGGCAGCATGGGAGAGCTTTGGGGGCAACAGGGAGAGTCTGGGTGGGGAGACAGGACTTGTCCAAGCAGAAGGCAGGACCCTGGGAAATGCATAATGTAAGGACATCAATAATAGTATTATTTTTTTTGTAAGGGAAAATCAATATGTACATTCTGAAATCATTTTCTCTGTAAATGGTTGGATTTCATTTCACCCTTAAAGGGATGCTTAAAGGAGAAGATAATATTAATAATAAAAACAGCTACAAAGTCTGAATTGTGTGCACGTGTGGCCGGTTTGTGGGTGCTCTGGGGCAGGGAGGGGTGGGAACAGGTGGCTCTGGTCTTGCTAAAGACACCCTTGCTTCTGGATCCATGGGGTGCAAGACCTTCCCAAGGACTGGATGGCCAGTGGGGAGAGGGGGCTGCAGGGAGCACCTTCACTTAGGGATGACGTGTCCCCCAGCCGCAGGTGGAAGCAGCTGGGAAGTGGAAGATGCTGGGCTGAGGTCTGGTGGAAGGAAGCAGAAGTGAACCAGGCTCCTAGGACCAGGGGCACCCACCCTCCTGCAGGTGGGCAGGGACCCTTTTGGGGATCTGGATGAAGGCTTTGGTGCCTCTGCAGAGAGGGGGTGGTTCTCCTACAATTCTGCTCTGGGGCATCAAAATAAGTGCTCCTGCCTCAGTAGTTTTTCCTGTCAGGTTCTAAATGCCTCATCCAAGGTCACAGCCATGTAGATTCTGGACCTGGACTCTCAGCACCGGACTCTCTGGACTCCCAGGAGCAGGTATCTCCCTCCCACGTAGCCAACCTTGAACTTGTGCTTGGACAGCACCTGGAGCCTTGGGATGTCGGGGCTTCCAAGGAGCTTCCTCTGGGCCGGGTGGGCACTGGAGTTGTCCTGGGGGTCCCCTGTGTGTGTCCTAAAGACAGTCTCAGGCGGTGGGAACAGACACTTTTTTTTTTTTTTGAGACAGAGTCTCACTCTGTTGCCCAGGCTGGAGCGCAGTGGCGCGATCTCAGCTCCTGCAATCTCCACCTCCTGGGTTCAAGCGATTCTCCTGTCTCCAAGCGATTCTCCTGTCTCAGCCTCCTGAGTAGCTGGGATTACAGGCATGTGCCACCAGGCCTGGCTAATTTCTCTATGTTTAGTAGAGACGGGGTTTCACCATGTTGGTCAGGCTGGTCTCGAACTCCTGACCTCGTGATCCGCCCACCTCAGCCTCCCAGAGTGCTGGGATTACAGGCGTGAGCCACCGCACCCGGCTGAACAGACACTTTTTGAGCTCTGCCATGGTCCCCTGTTGGGTGGCTGTGCAACCTCCATGTTAGATGGAGAGACGGCGGCCCAGAGATGGAAGGAGGTGTGACCGCAGTCCTGGTGGCCAAAGCAAGGGCTCATGTTTTCTGACCACTCGCAAAGTGTCACGCATGCATCAGTCTGACACCTGCGGGCTGGGACTGCTTGGACTTCTGGCCACACTCACAAAGCCCAGAAAGGTACCTGCTGCAGGTACTTGGAGTGGGGATGGGGTGAGGGTTGAATTCCACAGGGTTGAGGAAGTGGAGAAGATGTAGACACCCTACCTAGCCAGAAGAGGGCATTATTGACCCACATGCCGTTTAAGATCAAGTTAACAACCCTCAAATCATGTCCTATGGTGAATCATCATCATCATCATCATCATCATCATCATCATCAGTATTTACAGACATTATTGATTAAGTGCCTATTTTGTGCCAAACTCTGAGCTAAAAGACGTCCCTCCCCATTATACCCATTTTCCACGTCTGTAAAAGGACCCCACGGCACCTGTGAAGTCTGCTGCTAAAAATGAACCACCTGGATCGAATCCCAAGGAAACAGTACACAAACCGGAACTGAGAGACAATCTGCAACAGACTAGCTTCTCTCATATGAATGCATTTCTTGCAATTCTGTTTATCTGAAGTGTTTGCAGAAAAGCCCAACCCCGCATCAGTTTCACCAACCACTTTCCAAATTCCTATCCTGGAATTTGGATGGCCAAGAGCTTCTAGAGGCAAAACATCAACAGTGACTCAAATGTTTGTCATGGTGGCCTCCACATGTAGCCTGGTTTTCCCACTCATCCCAGCTGACCAACGTGTGTGAGCCCAGCTGAGACCAGAAAAACTGCCTAGTCAAGTCCAGCCTAAACACTGATCCAGTCTCATGAGCCCAATTGCTGCTAAGTTTCTTGGTTTCTTACACAGCTTAATTGTGGCCATAGATAACTGGTACAGTTTGCTTTCATTTAATGACAACCTAAACTAGTGAGGCAAACTAGAAAAACCAACCCAAACCAGTGAGGCAGGCAAGGAATTTACTGGTTTACTAATGGTAAAGTTCAGGGGTAATGTCGGCTTCGGGTACAGTCACATTGTCATCCAGCTCTCTTGTGGCTGAGCACAGCTCCACTTCCTAACTTGCATTGTCCCAAGTCTCAGACAGGTTTACCCCTCATGCCTGCAAGACGGCTGCAGCAGCTCCAGGCTTCACCATCTCAGCTTTACGCTCAGCACAACAGAAATAGAGCTCCTCTCTCTCAGAGTCCTGGGTGTGGATCTCACTGA
The DNA here is from genome assembly GCF_028858775.2 of Pan troglodytes. Lineage (NCBI taxonomy): Eukaryota > Metazoa > Chordata > Mammalia > Primates > Hominidae > Pan > Pan troglodytes. The sequence goes on from NC_086016.1 coordinate 41,492,537, forward strand.
CTTGATTTAGGTCACGTGAATATCCCTGAATGCATCAGTGAGACTGGGGGGGCTTGGGATGGAATCTGCCAATTCACATAGATCAATCAGAGCCCTGTGTCCACTGGCTGAGGTAAAGGGAAGGTGGTTCTCCAAAAGAAATCTGGGGCCCAGATGGTACCTTTGGCACAGCCTCAGCTGCCTCCAACAGGCCTTTCACCAGCCACCAGCCCTTGGTCACCTCCCTCTCCTGGGTCCTCATCTGTAACACGGGACCGTCATAGGACAGACCTCCAGGGGTGATTGTGAGGATGCTCAGAGCTTGGAGCAGAGCCTGGAGCATGGTGAGAGCTCCATGAGCGTGAGCATTCAGCATCGTGGCCCCATTTGCACCTTCCATCTCCTTGCATGTGATGCGTGGGTCATGCCTCCTTTCCTGGGTCTGCTTCCCTTAGCCTCTGTGACTCATCTGTCTCGTGGCTCTCCTCTTCCTCCTCCCTCTATGACATGTCTTCCTGGTTGTCTTCCTCGTTCCTTTTTCCCCATGCACCCCTTCAATAAGGGGGCTCCCCAGGGCTTGGCCCTGGATCCACTCTCTACCTGCAGTTCTCAGTGCTTACCAACGTGGAGCTGGATCCATCTCTCCAGGGAGTCCTCTTTGCTAAGGACCCAGCCCATGAAGCCCGCTGCCTGCTGGACGAAGCCCCCAGATGTCAATGTCACCTCAAATACCATGTGGCCTAAATGGAACTCGGCTTCCTATAAAAATCTGAGCCCATAAATTCCTTTGTTTGTTTGTTTGTTTGAGATAGAGTCTCACTCTGTCACCCAGGCTGGAGTGCAGCGGCATGATCTTGGTTCATTGCAACCTCTGCCTCCCGGGTTCAAGTGATTCTCCTGCCTCAGCCTCCTAAGTAGTTGGGATTACAGGTGCCCGCTACCAAGCCCGGCTAATTTTTGTATTTTTAGTAGAGATGGGGTTTTACCATGTTGGCCAGGCTGGTCTTGAACTCCTGACCTCAGGTGATCCACCCACCATGGCCTCCCAAAGTGCTGGGATTACAGTTGTGAGCCACCCTGCCCAGCCAAATTCCTTTTTTAAAAAGACACCACCAGAGGGCAGCAGGTATTCTCTGGCCCAAACTTCCTCCTCTGCAAGGCCTTGCCTACAGGGTAGGTTGCCCCCCAGTTATTGGCCCAACCTGGCTCAGACTTGGCACTGCTATTAACTGTCACATGGGACCCCCTATGGTGTAATTAGAACCTGCCACCTGTCCTGCCAGGCTGCCTTCTGAAGACCCAGCATGCCTCACAGCAGGCCCTGGTTAGAGCACTGGGCCTTCTAGAAGGCCACACGGGACAAGGCCAGGCCCTCATCCACATGAGTGTCCACAAAGTATTCAAAGGTAACAACCTAAACCGGGCTCGGTGGATCACGCCTGTAATCCCAGCACTTTGGGAGGTCGAGGTTGGCGGATCACCTGAGGCCAGGAGTTCGAGACCAGCCTGCACAACATGGTGAAACCCTGTCTCTACTAAAAATACAAAAATTAGCTGGGCGTGGTGGTGGGCGCCTGTAATCCCAGCTAGTCGGGAGGCTGAGGCAGGAGAATTGCTTGAACCCGGGAGGCGGAGGTTGTAGTGAGCTGAGATCATGCCATTGTACTCCAGCCTGGGCAACAGACTGAGATCCTGTCTCAAAAAACAAGAACAACAACAACAACAACAACAGCAAGACGAGACACATTTTTCTGCTTTCTAGGAGCTCAAAAGTGTTTGAGAGTAGGCGGTGTTTCCCAGGCTGGGCACCGCTGACACCGCAGGCCAGTTCATTCCTTGCTATGAGGCTGTCCTGTACAATGTAGGGCGCTGAAGCAGCGTCCCTGGCCTCCAGCCACTCGATACCAGTGGAACCCACCTCTGCAAATGTGACAACCAAAAAATGTTTCCAGACGTTACTAAATATTGCCTGGAGTGCAAACTCACTGGAGGAAGAAGCAGACGGTTGTGGAGCCCCGAGCATGTACAAGGCCAGCACTTTGCATACATTGCCTCATGGAATCCTGTGGGGGCGCTGCCGGCACTCACTGGAGTGTCAGCTTTTCTCCCACGGAACTGAGTGATATTCAGAGCTGGGCCCTTCCATTTTCCAGCCTGCGAAGACTAAAGGGGGGATCCCAGGATTTAGGGAGATTAAGGGCATGAATTGCTCAAAGGCATGCAGCTCCTAACCAGGATTTAGGACCAGGGGCTCCAATACCCTTCTCATTGTGCTGCATTGTCTCCTAGTTGGAGGACCAGGCACAGCTGTGACTGGCATCTCACTTGCTTTTCTTTCTTTCCTTTTTTTTTTGAATCTCACGCTATCACCCAGGCTGGAGTGCAGTGGCACGATCTCGGCTCACTGCAACCTCTGCCTCCTGGGTTCAAGCGATTCTCCTGCCTCAGCCTCCTGAGTAGCTGGGATTACAGGTGCACCCCACCACGCCCGGCTAATTTTTATATTTTTTAGTAGAGATGGGGTTTCTCCATGTTGGTCATGCTGGTCTTGAACTCCTGACCTCATGATCCGCCCACCTCGGCCTCCCAAAGTGCTGGGATTACAGGTGTGAGCCACCGTGCCCGGCCTCTTTTTTCCTTTTCTTTCTTTCTTTTTTTTTTTTTTTGAGACAGAGTTTTGCTCTTGTTGCCAAGACTGGAGTGCAATGGCACGATCTCGGCTCACCGCAACCTCACCTCCTGGGTTCAAATGATACTCTTGCCTCAGTCTTCCAAGTAGCTGGGATTACAGGCATGTGCCACCACGCCTGGCTAATTTTGTATTTTTAGTAGAGATGGGGTTTCGCCATGTTGGCCAGGCTGGTCTCTAACTCATGACCTCAAGTGGATCTGCCCACCTCAGCCTCCCAAAGTGCTGGGATTACAGGCGTGAGGCACCTTGCCCGGCTTCATCTTTCTTCTTTTGCGCTTCAGCTTGTGTATTTGCTTCTTCCTCCACTTAGCTCTCGTGGCACAGAGGTTTCCAAGAAGATGGTGCCAAGACCGAGAGACTCTTCCAGTCTTGACCAATGAATTCTCCATGAGGGCTGACACCAGCCCATATGGGCCTTTGTACTCATTGGCAAGGGCATCCCTTCCTCCAGACATTTTACTTCCATTTACTGGAAAACTGCCATCGTGCACTGATTTCGTTAGAATGATAAACTGCCTTCTGCCAAAGAAATGTCGTAAGAAACATACAGTTCTACAAGGTCTTGATGTGAAAGGTGCCCTTTAGATGTGGTACCTTTGCGCAGTGTGTGACATGAACAACTACACCCAGCAGCCCTGCCTTGCCTCACATCCTAGCTCTGATTCTATCACTACCCCCAACTTTTTTTTTTTTTTTGAGTCAGAGTCTTGCTCTGCTGCCCAGGCTGGAGTGCAGTGGCGTGATCTCGGCTCACTGCAACCTCTGCCTCCTGGGTTCAAGCAGTTCTCATGCCTCAGCCTCCTGAGTAGCTGGGATTACAGGCATGCACCCCCACGCCCAGCTAATTTTTGTATTTTTAGTAGAGACGGGGTTTCACCGTGTTGGCCACGCTGGTCTCGAACTCCTGTCCTCAAGTGATCTTCCTGCCTCAGCCTCCCAAAGTGCTGGGATTACAGGCATGAGCCACTGTGCCCAGCCACTACATCCCAACTTTAAAATAGTCTATGGCTCCCCATCACAGCAGTGCCAAGTCAAAATTCTGCTATAGTTTCAGGGAGGCCCTGTTATCCTATCCTACTACTTTGTCCCATCCCCTTGGACTGCAGTAGACATCTAATTCAAAGGCAGCCAATCCACCTGCAAAGGGAGGGCGTTCGGTGAGCAAGCTTACATTCCCTTTGTCCCTTTCAACACCACCTGGCACAATGTGGGCAGTGGAGATTTTACAGGTGAATGGGGGACCGGCCCTTCTGCCTGGGGATATCAGGTTCTTGTCTGGTGAATACAGGAATAATGACATCTGATGACAGCAAACCCCATTAAGAGGGAGGAGGCTCTCTCTTTGACAGTAATTTCCAGGTCGCTGGCTGGCTGACTTCCCAGAGCTTTCCTGATCTGGTTACAGGAACCAGGAACTCCTGATTCCTCTGTTCCTCCATCAGCCTGGAGTAACCCCTGGGAGGGGGTGGGGAGGAGGGGGTGGGCTGGACTGAGCTTTCTGCCTTATCACCCAGTAGCAATTTCCCTCTAATTCCCTCTAAGCATTTACACAGGGTCTCAATTTTATAAGGCATCCTACTGGGCAAAGTAAAGGGAACGAGACTGGTAAGACACAGGCTCCTCTGCCCTTTTGCTGGGAAGCCTGGGCTGTCCCTCCCTGCTCCCCCTGCAGCTAAGGGGCACCTGGCCTCTCTCACTGTCCCCTGTCTCCTCTGTGACATCACGCCATTGAGGGCTCCCTCTCTCTGCGTTTTTCAACTTCTCTCCCTCTTCTGGCTGCCCCCTCCCTGCATCAAGGCTAGAATAAATACCAGCCAACCCCTAAACAAACCCAGATGCAACACATACAATTGGCTTTTGTCCCCTGTAGCTGTCCTTTCATCTTCTCTTTCCCTTTCCAGCAAAATCACTGTCTCCATTTTTTCTTTTCTTTTCTTTCTTTCTTTTTTTTTTTGAGACAGAGTCTCACTCTGTTGCCCAGGCTGGAGTGCAGTGGCACGATCTCGGCTCACTGCAACCTCCGCCTCCTGAGTTCAAGTGATTCTCCTGCCTCAGCCTCCCAAGTAGCTGGGACTACAGGCGCCTGCCATCATGCCTGGCTAATTTTTCTATTTTTAGTAGAGATGGGGTTTCATCATGTTGGCCAGGCTGGTCTCAAACTCCTGACCCCAGGTGATCCGCCCACCTCAGCCTCCCAAAGTGCTGGGATTACAGGCGTGAGCCACCACACCCAGCCTCCAATGACATTTTATAATTAGCCACCCCTCACCTCATGCATCAGGCCTCACATGCCCTCTCTGATTAATCTTCAACAGCCTGATAAGCTAGTCCTTTCTCACCATCTCCAATACACAGGTGGAGGGACTAAGGCTCACGAAGCCCAACGCACTTGCCCTGCACTCACCACCAACCCACAGGCCCCTTTCAAATGAGACAGACTTGATCACCCTGACCCAGGTGAAATGGTCCATCTCTCCTGTCTTTCCACAAAACGTTCACTCATTCAACAATTAAACCCATTCACTACTATATGTGAGTCACTGTTCTGGGTAAGCGAGTGCTCCCCTCTCTCCCTCCAGCCATGATCACCATTAAGAGGCCGATGCCATCATCTGGATGTGAAATCAGGGGGGTTACTGTTAAACCTGCAATATCTGGCCGGGCGTGGTGGCTCACACCTGTAATCCCAGCACTTTGGGAGGCCAAGGCGGGTGGATCACGAGGTCAAGAGACCGAGACCACCCTGATCAATATGGTGAAACCCCATCTCTACTAAAAATACAAAAATTAGCCGGGCATGGTGGTGTGCACCTGTAGTCCCAGCTACTCGGGAGGCTGAGGCAGGAGAATCACTTGAACCCTGGAGGCAGAGGCTGCAGTGAGCCAAGATCGCGCCACTGCACTCCAGCCTAAAGACAGAGCGAGACTCCATCTCAAAACAAACAAACAAACAAACACCCTGCAATATCAATCCAAGAGATCCTGGAATGCCTCTTGCCCTGTGAAACCTGGCAGAGCCCTGAGGTTTGGGTCAGTGCCCCCTGCCGTGGGTCTCTGGCCTACAAAGGCACCATGGGTATGTACATGTAAGTGCTAGATACCACCTCACTGCCCACACTCCATTGCCACGGAAGCATCGGGGGCAGGGAGAGGCCTTGTCAGTCTAAGTAAAGATAAGACCCTGAAGAGCAAGTGGATCTAGAGGGGCTGATCCGAAGGGGGAGACCCCTCCAAATGACCTCCCTCTGTCCCTCCCTCCGAAAAATAACATTCCATAGAACAAGAAAGTCAGGAGAGATATGAAGAGGCCATCTGGTATGCCAATGGAAATGTCACCAATTATATTTATTTGGGTCACAAAATTCTTTAAAAAGCAAATTAGGGCAGCCTGAAAGAGTGGAAAGAACACACATTTCAGAGTAAGACAGACTTGGCTTCCACTGAAAGCTTCTTTCCTTCTTAGCTCAGTGTCTTAGAAACTACTATGCCTCTCTCCATCTTGGTTTTCTTTTCTTTTCTTTTTCTTTTTTTTGAGACCGAGTCTTGTTCTGTCGCCCAGGCTGGAGTACAGTAGCGCGATCTTGGCTCACTGCAACCTCTGCCTCCCAGGCTCAAGCAATTCTCCTGCCTCAGCCTCCCAAGTAACTGGGATTACAGGTACAATGCCACCACTCCCGGCTAATTTTTGTATTTTTAGTAGAGATGGGGTTTCACCATGTTGGTCAGGCTGGTCTCGAACTCCTGACCTCAAGTAGATCCGCCCACCTCAGCCTCCCAAAGTGCTGGGATTACAGGCGTGAGCCACCGTGCCCAGCCCTGCAACAGACTCTTGATTGGTCTCCCTGCCTCAGCCCTGGTTCCATTCCGTTATTCTCAAGCCAGACAGATCCCGTTGAAAGGGAAGTCAGATCCCAGCACTTCTTGGCTCTGAACCCTGCTGTGGTTCCTTTGCACCCGCCATCTCCCTCCCAGTTCTGATAAGGGCCTCCCCTCTGGCCTCTTTCCCAGCTCCTGCTCACCCAGCTGCGAAAGCACTGGCTTTCTCCCTGTGGCTCCTAGACCACGCTGAGCTTAAAGGCTTACCTGGGGGGAGGCCTGAAATGCTCTTCCCTGCAATGTTCTTCTCCTGGTTCTCGTCCTTTTATCAGATAGCCTGACTATTCTGCAATTGCCCACCCCTCTACTGGTAGATATTACCTTTTAATCCTCACCACAGCCCCAAGGCTGGGTGAGGTTAGGAAACTTGGCAGAGGGCAGCTGTCCCTAAGTGGTGGAACTGGAACTAGGAGCCAGCGGTGGCCCCAGTGGCCCCGGACTCCAAAGCCCCAGGCCCTGGGCTTGGCAGAGCCAGGCATGGAGGGAGGCAGTTGGGGGAGGGAGCTTCCATAGAGACACGGCCTCCGTCCTCAAATCTAGTGAGAGACAGAGAAGCAAATGGGTAAATTACAGTGCCTGGCAAATGGTAGGCGCCAAGAAATACGTTTTGTTGTTGAACAGATTATGAGGCTTAAGATGTGCAGACATTTCCGTGGGGCCCAAAGAAGGCACGTGAGTGTGTTAGAGGGAGGCGAGGAAGGGGCTGGGAGAGATTTCCCAGTGAAGGGGGACATTTGAGGTAGACTTTGAAGGAAGGGTAGGAGTTTGCCAGAAGCCATGGGGCCTGGGGAGTAGGAACAGCATGGAGGGATGAAAAGAAGGCGATCTGAGAAAATGGGTTTGGAGGAGCTCTGAATATTAGTGTTAGAATTCCCTCAGGTACCCCAGGGCCCCAGCCAGAGATCAGCATATACAGTACAGGAGGCTGGCCAGGTACCCCGACAGGCTAAGGGGCTGCCAGCAGGTGAGGGGCCTACCCGGTGCGGCAGCCTTGTTGGACAGCGAGGCTACCTCCTGCCCTCTGAAGTTCTGCAGCATCGGGACCACCCCGGTACCCACAGCCGGACCCGGACACCGGAGTCCTCTGTGGGCGGGGCGCGAGTGGCCTCTGCAGGCCCGTCCCTTGGTGAGGTCACACACGGAGGCGGGGCTCAGGATTGGGGGGCGGAATCATGCGCAGGGGGCGGGGCCCGAGAGAGCTTGGAGAAGACCGGAAGTCCCTCCGCCTCCGCTCGCCCTCGTGCTCCCTTCAGCCCCTTCGCAGCTCCGTGCGCAAGGTCGTGTCCCGGAAGTGAAGGGGCCATGTTGATGGGTGAGCCGGGGAGAGGTACCCGGCCAGAGGCGAGTCCTGCGGAGTGGTAGCGCGCGCGGCCTGCGGGTGAGTGAGAGAAGGAATGAGGGCCGCCGGCGGCTGGGCGGCCGGGAGGTTGCAGCGCCTCCTCTCAGGCTGCTGCCGGCGCCTCGCATGCGGCCCGGAGTCATTATACCAGCATGCAGCCGGGGGTCTCGCCCCATCCCGCCCGGGACTTTCCCCTGGGAGACCCCTCGGCTGCCCCGCCCCAACCTCGGAGACCTCCAGTGCCCCGAAGCAGGCCTGCCCTGGCCTCTGGGCCTCCGCACCCCGGCCCGGCCCCCACGGTTGGTGAAGTGCAGACTGGCTGGGGCTCAGCCGCCCAGTCGCCCAGCGACCTTGTAGTTACAGCCCTCGCCGTGACAGTCGCCTTTTACAGCATCAAACACTTCTGTTGATTTTCTGCATCGGGAGGTCCTTAGGGCCGAGGGATCTCTTAAACAGTTGAGGAAAAATGGGCAGGGATGGTGGCTTGCTCAAGCTTGCGCAGGAAGTTAGCAAGGCCGGAGGCTAAGGGCTAGCGGAGTTTGGGCCCAAAGTCCAATCTTTTTTTCCAGCCAAATACTTCCCCCACTTGGTGTCATTATTTCTGAAACGGAGGTGATCATTTCTTCCACATGGGGACGTTGTGAAATTCTCTCCGTTACGCATAATTTTGAGCCCCTTGTATGTGCCAAGCGCTGTGCTGGGAAAGTTCGTGGAGCACCCAGAAGTGCTGTACACACGGTCCGGCTCCAGCAAAGGGTAACTCATTCCAGAGGCAGGCAGAGTTGGGGTCAGGAGTGCAGCCCTCCCCTTGACAGTTGTGGGCCCGCGGGCAAGTTACTTCCCTCTGGGAGATTGTTTCCTCCACTTAAAATGGGGTAATGTTGACCCCTAGGGTAGCTGACAGAATGAGTTGTTATGTGAGACATGCTTCGAACATTGCACGTTGTATATAGTGCAATATAATGCAGTAAGCATTTACTGTTACTAAGAACCCTGACCACCTTCTAGATTCTTAATTTAAATGTGGTCATGGGCAACAAAGCACTTTACAGATATGCTTGTGTAAGGGTTTATTGTTACTGAAGGAAGGCAGTGGCAGTTTATACTTAAATGTAATTATTTATTGAGCATTTACAAACCTGGCTAGGTGCTATTAATAATAGCTGCTGTTGATAGAGTGCTTCGTGTGTGCCAAGTGCTGTTCTAAACATATTCACATACATTAAACTCATTTAGTGCTTATGCCAACCGTATGGGCAAAATATGATTTTTATCCTCACTTCACAGATGAGGAACTGAGACAGTCACAGAGAGGTTAGGAGACTTGCCCACGGTCATGCAGCTCGTAAGTGTTGGTGCCAGGATTCAAGTATGGCTGAGTGCTTGTCTTCAACCCTCCTAGATCACCCCCTGTGTTGAAGTTCTATTACCGTTCATTACGTGCACAGTTCTCAAAATAATCCTATGTGGTAGGTACTATTGCCATAATATCCTAATCTCCATTTTATAAGTGAGGAAGCTGGTGCTCAGCGGGGGTTCAGTCCTTTGCCCAAAGTCATATGGCAAGTAAGTGGCAGGGCCAGGATTTGAGCCCTGGTGAACCACAACCTGTATGTTTCCAGAATGGGCATCCAGAGGCTGGGGTCTCTAGTCCTAGTCTTGCCATTAAGTCATACGGTGACCTGGAGGGGGGGGGTCTCTGGAACTTGGATTAAAAAGCCCTCACATAGTCTCTACAGGTCCTTTTGTTATTAATTCTGATACTAGGCTTGTATGTCTTTCTTTCTGTTTATAGTGTGACACCCAGCCCCTGCCAGTCCCCCATGGCCCCGTGGAGCCGAGAGGCGGTGCTGAGTCTCTATCGGGCTCTGTTGCGCCAGGGCCGACAGCTTCGCTACACTGATCGAGACTTCTACTTTGCCTCCATCCGCCGTGAATTCCGAAAAAATCAGAAGCTAGAGGACCCTGAGGCCCGGGAGAGGCAGCTGGAGAAGGGCCTGGTCTTTCTCAACGGCAAATTGGGGAGGATCATTTAGGATCCTCCAAGGGAAAGAGGACAAAGGTGCCTTCTGTAGACACTCCTGCTCTCTTCCATCCCTGTCTTACAGATGTATTAAGAAGCCTCAGGTACGTAGGCCCTCGTTCCTATAGGTTTCCTTATTTTTTGTTGCAAGGGACCGAGAAAAGGATCAAAGTCATCCTTTTAGTCATTAGAAATCAGTGGAGAGCCAGGTGCACTGGTGTGCACCTATAGTCCCAACTCTGCAGGAGGCTGAGGCAGGAGGATGGCTTCAGCCCAGGAGGTTGAGGCTGCGGTGAGGTATGATTGCACCACTGCACTCCAGGCTGGGTGACAGAATGAGACCCTGTCTCTGGGGTGGGGGGGGAAAAAGAGGACATTTGAGGTCTGCCTCAAATGAGAATAGAGGTTTACCAGCAGCGGGGCAGGAATAAGCAAATGCCTGGAGTGGGAACTGCAATTTTCTTTTTTAAGAGACAGGGTTGGCCCGGTGCGGTGGCTCACGCCTGTAATCCCACCACTTTAGGAGGCCAAGGCAGGAGGATCACAAGGTCAGGAGTTCGAGACCAGCCTGGTCAGCATGGTGAAACCGTGTCTCTACCAAAAATACAAAAAATTAGGCGGGCATGGTGGCGCATGCCTTAAGTCCCAGCTACTCAGGAGGCTGAGGCAGGAGAATTGCTTGAACCCGGCAGGTGGAGGTTGCAGTGAACCAAGATCGCGCCACTGCACTCCAGCCTGGGTGACAGAGTGACACTCCGTCTCCAAAAAAAAAAGAGACGGGGTCTCGCTCTCGCCCAACCTGGAGTACAGTGGCATGATCATAGCTCTCTGGAACCTTGAATGCCTGGCCTCAAGCAGTGCTCCCTTCTCAGCCTCCTGAGTAGCTGGGACGCCAGGCATGTACCAATGTGCTCAGCTAATTTTTTATTTATTTATTTATTTATTTTGTAGAGACGGTCTTGCTATGTTGCCCAGGCTGCTTTCAAACTCTTAGCCTCAAGCGATCCTCCCACCCTTGCCTCCCAAAGCTTTGGGATTATAGGTTCAAACAGCTCTGCCTGTCCAGAAACTGCACTTTGTAGTCTGGAAACTTAAGTCTGATGTGGCCAGCATGGTACCCCTGTAAGGCAAATAGCCAGAGTTGAGGCTGGGCCTGGTCTGGAAGGACGTTGACTCCAAGTTGAGATTGTAATGTATATCTTCTTATGTGGGGACCATCACAGCTCTGTAAACAGAGGAATGACATAGCCACATTTGTATCGTAGAGGGAGCATACCAGTGGCAGTGTGAAGAATAAATTGATGAGAGATGCTAGAGGCAGTGGATGTAGCCAGATCAGATTGAGGGACCGAGGGATGGGGGTGGCCACATATAAACACAGTGTGTACAGCAGTGGGACTTGGTGATCAGTTGGCTGAGGCAGGAGGAGGAGAGAGAAAGATGAAGAGTAACTGGGTGTAAGGCCTGCCAGCTGGGTGGAGGGTGCTGCTTTTAACTGGGGGAGGGAAAGTAGGAAGAGAGCCTTATGTAATGACTTTTGGTTCTTCTCAGCCACTTAGGATTGGCACATCTGCCTTTGGCAGTACAGGGCCAGGGATGGGGTGATGCCCATGGGAGCCTGTCTGCACAGGGAGGGTTGGCTAGCGGATCTAGGAGGGAATTAGGGCGTTCCTTGAAATCTTTGTGTTCCTAATATATTTTGGCTGTGAGTTGGGCTACACGCTGCTATCACTACCCCCTCAAAAAAACCAAGAAACAAAACGCCGTAGAGTTAATACTTCATTCCCACAACAGATACTCGCTATGCATCAAACACTGCACACCCTGGGGATGCAGCAGTGAATGAGCCCAAATGTCCCCCAGAAGCATATGGTCTGGGGGTTAATGGAGTGGAGATGGGAACAAGGTGTGGAGCAAGTACCTAGGACCCCTGTAGATTAGTTCTCCCCACGGCGTGATCTCAGGGTTCAAATCTTGGTCACATAATTTACTGACACAGTGACCTTGGGTCAGTTACAGAAACTACTCAGTTTCTTCATCCTGTAAATTTGGGATAATATTACTGATCTCATGGGATTGTTGTTGTGAGGATTGAGGGAATTAATAATAAGTGTAAAATTCCCAGCACATAATACACACTCAATATCTGCTACCTAGTCTCGTACATACTCAAGCAAGATAGGTTTATAAAAAGGCCTATGGCTTTTTCAATTAAAATAAGTTGGAACTTTCACACTTCTGTGCTGTCATCCTAGGAAGCCGCAAGGCCTCCATTATTCATCATCCTTAACTATATTAGGGTGATGAGCATTTCTGTTCCCATTTTTGTATCTAGCGAGACAGGTTAAATAACTTGCCTGAAATATTGGCAGAGCTGAAATTCTCCATCCCTAGTTCTGCCCACCAGGTCTGTGTTCCTTCTTTGTTTTTTATTTTAACCATCTTAACCATTTTAAAGTGTACAGTTCAGTAGTAGTAAGTATATTCACATTGTTGGGTAACAGAGCCCCAGAACCTTTTTCATCTGGCACATCTGAAACTCTGTACCCATTAAGCAATGGGGTTCCTTCATGACAGTCCCGATTGGAGGTGGAGTTCTTACCTGCTAGTAGGCTCTAAGCTTATGCAGCAGAACCTGAGTGGAGAGCGTGTCATGGAGAAGCAGTTTAAACTGGAACAAGTTGAATTAACTTTTCAAGTAAGGTCCGTGTCTGTCTGTTGAGCTTGTGGATGCCGTCTTCTGTTCCAGGTCACCAGGTCTGTGATGGCAGTCCGTCCTTGGATGGTGGGCGGGGGGTGCCTATTGCACTACAGTAGGAAAAGCCTTTTTTTCTTGAGATGGAGTCTTGCTCTGTCGCCCAGGCTGGAGTGCAGTGGGTGCAATCTTGGCTCACTGCAACCTCTGCCTCCCGACTTCAAGCGATTCTCCTGCCTCAGCCTCCCGAGTAGCTGGGACTACAGGCGCCTGCCACCACACCCGGCTAATTTTTTGTGTTTTTAGTAGAGACAGAGTTTCACCGTGTTAGCCAGGATGGTCTCGATCTCCTGACCTCGTGATCTGCCCACCTTGGCCTCCCAAAGTGTTGGGATTACAGGCGTGAGCCACCGTACCCGGCCGAAAAGGCTTAACAAGCTGGCCCAACTTAAGAGTTTTGATCTCAGTTGTTGGCTCACGCCTGTAATCCCAGCACTTTGAGAGGCCAGGGTGGGCAGATCACCTGAAGTCAGGAGTTCAAGACCAGCCTGGCCAACATGGTGAAACCCTGTCTCTACTGAAAATACAAAAAATTAGCAGGGTGTGGTGGCTCATGCCTGTAATCCCAGCTACTAGGGAGGCTGAAGCAGGAGAATCACTTGAACCCGGGAGGTGGAGGTTGCAGTGAGCCGGGATTGCCCCACTATACTCCAGCCTGGGTGACAGAGTGATACTCAGTCTCAAAAAAAAAGAAAAAATAATTTTGATCTCAAGTCCAAGATGGCATCACTGCGAATTTTCAAGGCCGTTTTAGAGCAGTCTGAAAAGGTGCATTGTCACTCAGAGGACAGTCTGGGTTGCTGACTGACTTCTGGAAGCTGACCTTTGTCCTGTGGATGGAAATCTTAAAAGACTAGATGCTAACTCATTTGTGGAGCACTTCTACAGTTTATAGACCGTCCACTGCAATACAGTTTATACCGTTCACATACAGGATTGCAGTGAATGGTTTTTCCTCACTACAACCCTGTGATTTGGTCCCACGCGGGGACCATTATCCCCTTTTCGTAGCTGAGGTGTTAAGTAACTCATTTGAGGTCACCCAGCTAATAAGTCAGGGCTCAAGGCAAGTTCTGTATCTCAGGATTTCTGACTCTAAAACCCACGCTCTGTTCTGTCATCTGTAGCACCACCTTGCTCTCACCAGTCATCAGAAGGGCACCAAGGACTAAAATGGTCCAGGGAGGCTGCTTCTGCCCAGAGTGAGGAGGTGCCCTTCTGGCCCTGCTGCATCACACTCAAGGATCATTTAGAGGGCACATGTGTCCAGTGGCTCTCCCTATTGTAAATATTTCAGTAAAGAGTTAAAACAAGAGACATTGTTATGTGTGGGGAAATGTATAGTGTTCTGCTTTTCTCCTGATTGGGTTATCCTGCCTCTGCTAAGTTTGGTTTGTCCCGTCTCTATCTCAGTGGCCACTGGAGGGAGGGTGTCTGGTGTTCTTCCCTGATTCCACCTGTAAATACAAACGTTAACTCTTCTCCCTGGCTTTGCTCTGTGCATTTGAGGTGGGAATGTACTCGGTTTGGCGAAATAGTCTTTCATGTCCCTAAACCTGAAGCCTCTATTGACTGTAAATGGTAGAGGAAAGGAAAGTACCCCCAAGGTGTGAACTCTAGTTAGGGAAAAAAATATTTTTGGGCTTGACAGTGACTCTTAGTTAACTCAATTACTGGAATAATAGAGTCAGAAATACTTCTTTGTTTTTCAGGGAGGTAGAGGCAGGAGCGTAAGACGTGGAAGCTAGAAATATCCACTTGTAACACGGTATTAGAAGGAATGTTATTTTACATGGAAGATAATCCTCAGTGATCCTTTTTTTTTTTTTTCTTCAAGACGGAGTCTTGCTCTGTCGCCCAGGCTGGAGTGCAATGGTGATTCTCCTGCCTTGGCCTCCCGAGTAGCTGGGATTACAGGCATGCACCATCATGCCTGGCTAATTTTTTGTATTTTTAGTAGAGATGGGGTTTCACTATGTTGGCCAGGCTGGTCTTGAACTTCCGACCTCGTGATCCACCCACCTTGGCCTCCCAAAGTGCTGGGATTACAGGTGTGAGCCACCGCGCCCGGCTGATCCTGTCTCTTGATGTCCTCCCATTCTGGGACGCTAAATGGTATCCGACTTTGTTTTCCCTTATGTCATTCCTGGCGTGAAGGACACGGGATATTATAGAGGAGAGTGGCAGCATGCTGAGTGGTATTCCGATCTGAATCACACTGTCATCCTTTACCCGGCTCAGGCCCAGGGTTCTAACTCCACAGGAATGGGCTTATCTGGGGACTGCTGCTGCTGCAGTCAGGAAGACTCCACTGTAGCCGGGAGCAGCACTGGCCTGAGCACTGTGCTGGAGGCCAGCCTCTTCGCTGTGGTGCCCAAGTACTTCTTTCAGGTGAACACATTTTTAGTTCCTCTTCCAGGTGTAATCGAGCAGATGGGTGTTTTGTTTTCCAGTTAGCAGTCGAGTCTGCAGTGTCCTTTGTGTTTTTTATCTCCCGGTATACCAGTCTCACCTAAGCTTTTATAGTCCCCGCTGCGCACTTCTCTCAAGAAACAAAGCATTTGTCAAGTAGGAGGGTCCATGGAGGGACCTTTCTCACATATGGACGTGTAGTTTCAGTTCCGTGTGCAGGATGTTTGGTACATGTTGTTTTGTGTTTTGTTTGCAGAAAGTAGATAGAATAAGGGCCGATTTGATTTGGGTAAGGGTGAGCATGGTACAGTAGAAAAAGCGTCATACAAGGAGTGGGGAGTCCTGAGTTCTGGAGATGACTGTGTCGTTTTGTTTTTGTTTTTGAGACGGAGTTTAGCTCTTGTTACCCAGGCTAGAGTGCAATCGTGTGATCTCGGCTCACTGCAACCTCCGCCTTCCGGGTTCAAGGGATTCTCCTGTCTCAGCCTCCTGAGAAGCTGGGATTACAGGCATGCGCCGTCACATCTGGCTAATTTTGTATTTTTAGTAGTGACGGGGTTTCTCCATGTTGGCCAGGCTTGTCTTGAACTCCTGATCTCAGGTGATCCACCTGCCTCGGCCTCCCAAAGTGCTGGGATTACAGGCGTGAGTCACCGTGCCCGGCCCATTTTGTTTTTTTATTTTTATTTTTAAGAGATGGGGTCTCACTCTGTCACTGAGGCTAGAGTGCAGTGGCGCGATCATAGCTCACTGTAGCCTCAAACTCCTGGGCTCAAGCATTCCTCTTGCCTCAGCCTCCTAAGTAGATAGGACTACAGGCATGTGCCACCACGCTCAATTTATTTTTATCTTTTACTTTTGGAGATGGGGGTCTTGCCATGTTGCTCAGGTTGGTCTTGAACTTCTGGCCACAAGCGATCTTCTCACCTCAGCCTCCCGGGTAGCTGGGATTATAGGCATGAGCCACTGCGCCTGTACCATTTCTTTTCTCTGAGACCTGACACATCACCTCCCTATGTTGAGAACCTCTGTGTGAGGTGATGTGATGGCATTAGATGAGCTCCAAGGTCCCGCTCAGATCTAACCTTCCACAAAGTAGTGGCCAAAGGACGAAGAAATGACCTGCATTATAACCCCTGTGATGGGGTAGAGAGACCTGCTTTATAACCCCTGTGAAGGGGTAGAGACCTGCATTATAACCCCTGTGAAGGGGTAGAGACCTGCATTATAACCCCTGTGAAGGGGTAGAGACCTGCATTATAACCCCTGTGAAGGGGTAGAGACCTGCATTATAACCCCTGTGAAGGGGTAGAGACCTGCATTATAACCCCTGTGAAGGGGTAGAGACCTGCATTATAACCCCTGTGAAGGGGTAGAGACCTGCTTTATAACCCCTGTGAAGGGGTAGAGACCTGCTTTATAACCCCTGTGAAGGAGTAGAGACCTGCATTTTAACATTGTAAAGGGGCAGAGAGAGGGCTGTTTTGCATGGTGGGGTACTTCATTGTAATACAAAAAAGGACTGACACTGAGCTTAATGCTTTCTTAATCTCACTAGCTTGGGGAAAGTTTTCCTACAATACCCAAGATCAGCCCCTCCTCCTTGCATCCTGATCTATCATGGGACATTGTAGCTCCCTCCAGACCCTAAAGCATGCAGTGCTGGAGGCAAGAAGATTTGGGTTGCTGGAACTCACAGAGTACCCTGTACTTGTTGGGGTTTGGCTTGTTAGGGGAGGGAGGTTCTTGGGGTCCCAGTACTTATAGCCGTGTTCTGTCTTCATTCTCAGATGAGCAATGGCAGGCGCTGGTGAGCGCAAAGGCAAGAAGGATGACAATGGCATTGGCACGGCCATTGACTTTGTGCTCTCCAATGCCCGGCTGGTGCTGGGGGTGGGTGGAGCGGCCATGCTGGGCATCGCCACGCTGGCAGTTAAGCGGGTAAGTGCATGCAGCCAGGGCTGGGGGTGGAATGTAGTGGTATGGTCATAAGATGTAATGTTTTATAGAAAGAAAATGTCGAAGCGTTCTAGGAGGAAATGATCGCAATGATAAGTGAAAAAAACAGGTTTCAAAAGTATGTATAGAGTGATCGTCATTACATGCATCTAGAAAGAAACATACCAGATATTACAAACAGTTTTCTCTGGGTCATGACATGGATTATCTATGTCTTATATGATTTAGTCTTCCCTGAGATTTTCTGCATGGAGCAAAGTATTCTATAATCTAAAATAAAAACAAAATTACTAAAAGAACTTACTAGGACAGAGCTTCTGGGAGGAAGTAAATTGGAAGGAAATAGGGAAAGAGGGCAGGTTTATGTCCTGTGTCCTCTCTGCTATTTCAGATGTACGATCGGGCGATCAGTGCCCCTACCAGCCCCACCCGCCTGAGCCATTCGGGGAAAAGGAGCTGGGAAGAACCCAACTGGATGGGCTCCCCCCGACTGCTGAACAGGGACATGAAGACGGGCCTGAGCCGGTCCTTGCAGACCCTTTCCACAGACTCCTCTGCCTTCGACACAGGTGAGAAGGGCTGCTGCCCCTCCTGGGACCTCTCTGGACTTTCAGTACCACTCCTGCACTCAGCAGATGTTTCCTGAGCACATCTGTGCCCGGCACTGTGTCAGCACTTGCCCTCCATGCCAGGCCCTTCTTTCTGGGGCTGAGGCAGCTGTGGACTGAGCAGGCATGGGCAGAGCTCACGTGCCTCTCTCTCTTGCCTTGGCAGATACATTCTGCCCGCCCCGGCCCAAGCCAGTGGCCAGGAAGGGCCAGGTAGACTTGAAGAAGTCACGACTCCGCATGTCCCTGCAGGAGAAACTTCTTACTTACTACCGGAACCGGGCAGCCATCCCTGCTGGAGAGCAGGCTCGGGCCAAGCAAGCTGCTGTGGACATATGTGCCGAGCTCCGGAGCTTCCTGCGGGCCAAGTTGCCTGACATGCCGCTTCGGGACATGTACTTGAGTGGCAGCCTCTATGATGACCTGCAGGTAACAAGGTGTTTCTCATGGTGGGTGGGGTTTGAGTGCTGAGCACCGTAGTGTTGTTGGCACAGATCAGTGTCCCAGGCTTGCCAGAAAGACTGAGGTCTTACAGCTTCCGAATCCTGTGTACCTCAGCAGCATTTGGAGATCCATGCTTGTTATTCTTTTTTTTTTTTTTGAGACGGAGTCTCACTCTGTCGCCCAGGCTGGAGTGCAGTGGTGCGATCTCGACTCACTGCAAGCTCTGCCTCCCGGGTTCAAGCGATTCTCCTGCCTCAGCGTTCCGAGTAGCTGGGATTACAGTTGTGTGCCACCACTCCTGGCTAATTTTTTTGTATTTTTAGTAGAGACGGGGTTTTGCCATGCTGGTCAGGCTGGTCTCGAATTCCTGACCTCAGGTGATCCACCCACCTCGGCCTCCCAAAATGCTGGGATTACAGGCGTGAGCCTGGCCTGTTATTCTTTATTCTTGTGTCTTTAATCGTTTCTCATGTTTTAGTCCTACTTACAACTTCTAGGAAGCTATAAGAGGCCTCCTCCTTCCTATATTCTCGTGCCCATCTCTCCTTTCTAGTTTTCTCACTCTGTGTAGATTGACATGGTGACATGAAAGAATTTTTTTTTTTTTTTTTGAGATGGAGTCTTGTTCTGTTGCCCAGGCTGGAGTGCAGTGGCACGATCTTGGCTCACTGCAACCTCCGCCTCCTGGGTTCAAGCAATTCTCCTGTCTCAGCCTCCTGAGTAGCTGGGATTACAGGCACACGCCACAATGCCTGGCTAATTTTTTTGTATTTTTAGTAGGGGATGGGGTTTCACCATGTTGGCCAGGCTGGTCTTGAACTCCTGACCTCAAGTGAGCCAGCCGCCTCAGCTTCCCACAGTGCTGAGATTACAGGCATGGGCCACTGCGCCCGGCCTAGAGTTCCCATTCTTGCTGGGGGGGAATGTAAGATGGTGGGAACCGTCTTAGAGGAAGCATGTCTTTTGAACAGAGTAAACCCTCAAAACCCTTTAAATTCTGCCCTGACAGGTGGTGACAGCTGACCACATCCAACTCATTGTGCCCCTTGTGCTGGAGCAGAACCTGTGGTCATGTATTCCTGGTGAAGACACCATCATGAATGTCCCTGGCTTCTTCCTGGTGCGTCGTGAGAATCCAGAGTACTTTCCTCGTGGGAGCAGTTACTGGGACCGCTGTGTAGTAGGGGGCTACCTCTCTCCAAAGACAGTCGCAGATACATTTGAGAAGGTAGTGGCTGGCTCCATCAATTGGCCAGCCATAGGGTCCCTCTTGGACTATGTGATCCGCCCGGCCCCACCCCCAGAAGCCCTCACACTGGAGGTGCAGTATGAGCGTGACAAACATCTCTTCATTGACTTCCTGCCATCAGTGACCCTCGGTGACACAGTCTTGGTGGCCAAACCACACCGGCTAGCCCAGTATGACAACCTGTGGCGGCTGAGCCTGCGTCCCGCGGAGACGGCACGCCTGCGGGCTCTGGACCAGGCTGACTCGGGCTGCCGATCTCTGTGCCTCAAGATCCTCAAGGCCATATGCAAGTCCACCCCGGCTCTGGGCCACCTCACTGCCAGCCAGCTAACCAATGTCATCCTCCACTTGGCCCAGGAGGAGGCTGACTGGTCTCCGGATATGCTGGCCGACCGTTTCCTGCAGGCCTTGAGGGGACTTATCAGCTACTTAGAGGCTGGAGTCCTGCCCAGTGCCCTAAACCCCAAGGTGAACTTATTTGCAGAGCTCACCCCTGAAGAAATAGACGAATTAGGATACACTCTGTATTGCTCATTGTCTGAGCCAGAGGTGCTGCTGCAGACGTAGGGCAGGTAAAGGCCAAAGCGGGTGTTGGTGGTCAGGCCCTGGATTCTCCGTTAGATACACTTGGCTACCTAATTGGTGCCTCACAGGGTTCCTGGTGCCTCGTGTCTTGCTGATCATCACCCTGGTCACTTCATGCTGATTAGAATGACATCTCTTCCGTCTCCTATTTTGTTACCCAACTCTTCCTATTTTTGTTACCAATCACTGTGCTCTCTGCCGCCCCCTGGCTCCAGGCTAATTTTTCTGGAATGAATTGAGAAGGTGGCGTGCTGGCCTGAGCTGATGGACCACTTGGTGTTTTGCGTTTCGGCCCATGTTTGCTGCCTCTATCTGGTCTGCCTTGCCCGTTTGCCTGTTCCTTTTCAGTGTCTTTTCTGTCTTTTCCTCTCTCGTTCATGCCTTCTGTTTTGCTCTTGTCCCTGGAGCATATCTGCCTAATTAAGATGTTGCCTTTTAGTTGAATGCCACTGAAGAGGTGTGATAGCATGTTTCAAAGCTGAACTCTACAGAGCGAGTGCTGAGACAGTATTTAGGGTTTCTGGGAGTGAGGCTGGTAGAAGAGTTGGCCTTTGACCACGGTTCCTGGAGTAGAAGTCCATCCTCCCCCCAACCTCCTGACCCATTCATAAATGCTGAGAATGTCTCTCATGGGAACACTGTTAATGACCCACACAGGATAAGCTGAATGCAAAGTTATTTGCAGGTTGAATTTCTTGGTGGCTATTAGCAGAAGTGCAGAGTGGGGAACCAGAGCTGGTTAAGGGCCTGGTGAAGGGTTTGTGTGCCCAGTGTCTGCTCGTCATCTGTGGCTGCAGGGGTCAGACAGACAAGGATGGGGGCTGCCAGGGCACCACTTCATCATGAATGCTGGTTTTCACACCTTTTCCTTATTTTATTGCCAATCAGGACAAGGCCTTGAAGGAACGCAGCCTTAGACATCAGGTGAGGATGACGGAGGTAGACAGTCGACTGAATGTCAGCTGGAAAATGCAGTCACTAGTTGGGGTTTGGTGGCCATGTTTTCTCCCCAGACAGGCCCTGCTTTTCTAGGATGTGGCCTTAGAGCAAGAACAGACCCAACAGCCAGCCCTTCATCCTCCAGCGTCTGCCATAGGAATGTGAGAGGGGTGTTTGCTGAGCGCTCCGGGCACGGCCAGAGGGCAAGTGAGCATGCACGGACCTCTTCCCCCTGTCCTGTTTCTCACCCAGCACCTGGGGAGATCGGTGCTACCAAGGAAGAGAGCACACAGATAAGACAGAGGGGAGGAGGTGGGCATTTCCTACATTCCTCCTTGTTTGCCGCTGCTGAGATTGCAGTATTTATTGCAATGTAAATGTATCCTGAAGGTGGGGAGGAATGTTTAATCTACCATGTCTGTGTGTCATCTTGGTTTGTGTTTTTCCCTGTTTGTAGCAAGACTCTGATGATAATTCTGTTTCTCATCTGCCCATTCAGTATTTTGTTTTCCTTCCGTCAAGTTGTCTTATTTTTTCAATGACTACCTCTCCATCATTGAGGTTCTGGTGAAGCTCTCTGCAGCTGTCTCATTCCTTCCCAACGATAGTAACAGGAAATGACTCTTTAGCATCGATACCTCAACATCAATTTAGGGTAGAGATTTCCTGCCCCTCTTTTGTCACAGATTAGGAAATTGAGAACTAGGGTTAACCTTGACTATATTTAGAGGTCTTTTTGCCTCTTTTCCCCTTAACAAGGATTTCTTATGGTGGTTTCAGTTTCATTTGCATAAAGGTATTGAGAGGGAACAAAAAACATAAAGCTGAGAATCTTGAGAGAGCTCATCTACCCTGTCTGTTGGTCAGACTCAAATGAGAGTTAAAAAAAAAAAATCTGTATGCCTGAGTACCATCCTGGATGAATCTAGAAGGTATGGGGTAGAGCTTGACAGGGTTCCTGTGTACCCACTGGGTATCCGTTAGAGGGAAGGGAGAGGAGAGGATTGATAGAGTGTTGCAAAAGTATAGATTATTCATTGAGATAAAGGATTTGGTTTCCCTGCCATGAGTATTAAAAAAATTTAAGCTTTCCCAAGCTTGCATCTCTGACCAAATTTCACATAAAACATTGGAAGGAGGCTGGGTGCGGTGGCTCATGCTTGTAATCCCAGCACTGGGAAGCTAAGGCGGGTGGATCACTTGAGGTCAGGAGTTCGAGACCAGCCTGGCCAACGTGGTGAAACCCCGTCCCCACGAAAAAGATAAAAATAAGCTGGGCGTGGTGGCAGGCGCCTATAATCCCAGCTACTCGGGAGGCTGAGGCAGGAGAATAACTTAAACCCGGGAGGCGGAGGTTACAGACAGTGAGCTGAGATCGTGCCACTGCACTCCAGCCTGGGTGACAGAGTGAGACCCTATTTCAAAAAAATAAAAATTGGAAGGAGAGCTTAGAAAAGATAAGATTTTAAAGAGTCCCAAGTTATTTAAGTTGAGTGTAATTGTCATTTAAGGAAGGCAAATGAGTTTATCATCCTTCTTAAAGAGCATCTCTTTTAACTGTTGGACAAAACCATAACTTTGTCATTTTACAAGGAAGAACCTCTTAAGAAGTCCTCAGAACCAGAAGCAGTGTGAACTCTCAGCGCTGGTCCTGGTGGGTTTGCTGACCATGACTGGGCAAGCCGTTCTTTTTGCTGCCATCTTCCTCATCATAAAGTGTGGAACATAGGCAATTGCTTTGAGATTCTTGGATAGAAGAGGACAACATTCTGCACCTGTCCCCTTTTTTAAGTCTTTGGGGAAAGATGAGTAACTTTCCCCACTACTCTGCCTTCCTGTTCAGTAACTCTTACTTTTGCCTGAAGTAACAGCATCTTCTACTTCTCCATCTAGAGATTTTTGTGTGTGTGCCATCAAGGTTAGCAAACTTTATACTTAGCCTAACACTTAAAAAATGCACTCATTATCTTAAAGCTAATAAATTCCAGAGTTTATTTTGGTTCTCCTCTGTTGCCCTTCCTAAAAAATGAGCTCAAGATGACAGTATTTTTCTTTACATGCTTGGTTATGACTTTTAAAGTTTTATTTAAATAAAGAAATGTTGAAGCTCAAGTTTAAAGAAGCGTTGCAGAGGCCCACGGTCTCCTGGGTCCCAGCCACCTGTCCATATTCCACATTTGCTGACTGTGCTCCCTGCACTCCACTCAAGTTGAGAGTTCAAATAGTCTTGAAGGGGAATCAGCTTCAGGATGGAAGGACCCAGGAGAGGCCCCGAGGTGGGGGGGTTCTGTAAATACAGACTACTGCGAGTGTCCAGAGCTCTCTGCCATGATAGTTCCTTGGGACTGACTTGGCTGAGAACGTGTTCTGTCAGAGGATTTGTTAGAACTCTGCCCTTTTGTCTGAAACTCAAGGCCAAGGAGAATGATAGGAGACTTAGGACAGAGCTGACCCTTGCACCAGGCTGGGAGGCTGCAGCCCTTTTAGATGCCACTTACTGTAAGTGGCCAGAATACCAGAGAGGTGGGTTCCATGGTCAAATGCACACTAGGTGTTTACCTTTACATTTGGATCACCTTGTAGTCTTTAAATTCTTGGTCCCTGAGGCCAAGTCCACAACTTGCCTTCTAGTCACTTGCCTGCCCGCAGTGGTGGTGGATGTGTTAGCTGGTAGATTTGGAATCAGTCACCAGTCTTTCTGTACTGTCTTGGTTAGGTCTGTATAAGTAGGGGCAGCTTAGCCCCGAGGCCCAGAGACCTGCTGTCCTTTTTCTCCTTGAGGGAGGAAATAAAACTGCGGAACACAATGTCCTTCCATAGCATGGGAAGAAGAAAATAAACATCTCCTTTCCAACAGCTGTGACTTGTGTGTGTCGTATGGAACATTTTACTGTGGGAGTGGTACTGGGTCTCCATTTTCAGCTAGGGGAACCTTTGAAGTGTTTGAGCTAGGTCTCTATAAAAGAATGGATGGGACAGGCTGCCATGGGAGTCATTCTTTTATGACCTTTTCAGTGTCAAAATTGGGGCAGTGTTACTTTAATACTCAACCATTTGCACAGTCATCTGTCAGGAGGTACTGTCTATAGCAAAAGGAGAACACGTCCTGTGGGTCCCTAGTTCTGCCTTTGGAAGACATGGCTAATGGCTCAGGTATTCTTACTGCCTTTGCATGGAAAGGCTAGAAAACTCCTGTATTTTTTTTTTTTTTAAAGACAGGGTCTTGCTCTGTTGCCCAGGCTGAGTTGCAGTGTTGTGATCACAGCTCACTGCAGCTTGGAATTCCTGGGCTCAAGCAATCCTCCCACCTCGGCTTGAGTAGGTGGGGCTACAGGCTGGAGCCACTGCTCCTGGCGCCAACTTCTGTATATCTCAACACTCACGATTCCCCAAGGAGAAAGAAAAAACATACTTTTATTCCAGCATCCAGTATGCCTTGTGTATACCAGTTTTAAAGTTGTTGGTTTCATCTCATTAAATAATAATGAAGAGTCCTCTGAGGCAGCAGGAGGATGTGATGGAGAGTGGCAGAAGTCAGGGTCAGGAGACCTGAGTTCTATGAACAGTGGCAGCAACAGCAACCATTATTGGGCGCTTACATGTACCAGGCAGGCACTGTGCTAAGTGCTTTACATGTATGATCTCACTTCATGAGGCAAGGATACTCATCAGTAGTCTCATTTTACAAATGAGGAAACTGAGGCTCAGAGAGTATAAGTCATTTAGCCAAAATGTCCCAGCCAGGATTCTTTTGGATGCGCTCCCCAAAATCTGTCTTCTAACTCCTACCCCATACTCCCTCCACTGGGAGCCTTGTGACTTTGAGCAAGAAGCTTCATCCCATTGGGCCACGGTTTACCATTGGAAAGGATTTGTGGGCGAGGTTGAATGAGCGCAGCAGATGGCCTGTGGTTATTTAGAGCAGTGCTTCCCTGGTGGTTTGATATCACAGCGCTCATACTTGTGTGGCCCAGTGAAATGGAGGCGGAAACTCAAAGTTTCCACCTTCACAGGGCCTGACTGGAAGGGGCTGAAAGATGATGGGGAGGTTTCTTGTATTCTTAAAACAGACTACCCCTTCCCAACGCACAACCCCCAGTAAGTGGCCGTGGGTTCCCAAGCGCCTCTCCTCCCTGGGCCATGGGCGTGACTGCTGAAAAGCGGGTTAGGCCGGGGAGTTCAGAATCCGGAGTGAATCCGAACTACCCCAGGGAGACGGCAGCGAAGAAAATCTTGTTCTTAGGAGAACGCAATCTTCGGACACCAGAAGTTCCTCTATGATGCTATTCTGTGGCAGCCTTGCACTTGAGCCGGATGAAAATTGTAAAAACCCAGGTTGGGCGACAGGACGGCGCGTCTTCCCGGCTCCTTTCCAGAGTTTAGGAGGAGCCATGCAGACTCAGCCGGCCTTTGGGGGTAGGTGGACAGGCCCGGCGCGCCCTCTCGAGGCCCCTTCAACCTCCCGGGGGCAGCAGCGCCGTGTCGGCTATGAATGGGGCCTCTGGAAAACTCAGGCTTGGAACAGGTAACCCCCCGGTTTCCGCAGGCCACAAATCACCACCCGCAACCGAAGGACGCGCAGGCTGGGAGCGGCGGCGGGGCCACCAGTGCGGACCTCCACTGAGGGCGGCGGGATCCGACCGCAGGGGCTGGTCCCTGAGGCCACTAAGGGGTGCGCTGGGCTAAGGCCGCCTGGGGGCAGGAGCCAGCGCGATCGTGGCGGGCCAGCAGGCGAGGCTGGCTGAGGACTAGCAGAGACCTAGCAGAGACCCGAGACCCCTACCCTTCCCACGCGGACCCCGGGATCCCTCTCCCAGCAGCCGCCCATCTAGGGCCCTGAGCCAATAAGAGCTCGAGGTATATATGATTCACCGGGCCTGGGCCAATCACCTTGACGCGCGCTCTTCGCCAGCACCTCGCGCGATAACCTGGCGTCCTCGCCCTTCACAATAAAAACTCTTCGCCGGAAAACGACCTTTCCCCGCCCACTGCGCTGACACCGGAAGCGAGGCGTGTCTGGGAGATCACTCCGCGCTCCGGCGGCGAAGGAAAGAACGGACTCTGATCATAGAAGCCTAGTAAAGTAGTACGCCTCTCTCCTTTCGTGAGGCCATAAGAACAAACTCCTTTTCTCGTCACAGCTACGCCCTGGGCATAAACGGTTGGGGCGTCAAAGGGAGGGAGGGAAGGGAGCGGGCGGGAGGAGACGGTCACGTGGTCGCGGCGGAAGGATGCGTCTGTGCTGCGTCCCCATAGAGACGAAATCTATAAAGGGCCGGCGGGCGGCCACTGCAGCCATTTCTACTTTGCCCGCCCACAGATGTAGTTTTCCCTGCACGTGTGCGTTTTCCCTCCTCCCCGCCCTCAGGGTCCACGGCCACCATGGCGTATTAGGGGCAGCAGTGCCTGCGGCAGCATTGGCCTTTGCAGCGGCGGCAGCAGCACCAGGCTCTGCAGCGGCAACCCCCAGCGGCTTAAGCCATGGCGTGAGTACCGGGGCGGGTCGTCCAGCTGTGCTCCTGGGGCCGACGCGGGTTTTGGATTGGTGGGGTGCGGCCTGGGGCCAGGGCGGTGCCGCCAAGGGGGAAGCGATTTAACGAGCGCCCGGGACGCGTGGTCTTTGCTTGGGTGTCCCCGAGACGCTCGCGTGCCTGGGATCGGGAAAGCGCAGTCGGGTGCCCGGACTGCTTCCCCAGGGGCCCTACAGCCCTCGGACCCCGAGCCCCGCAAGGGTCCCAGGGGTCTTGGCTGTTGCCCCGCGAAACGTGGCAGGAACCAAGATGGCGGCGGCAGGGCGGCGGCGCGGGCGTGAGTCAAGGGCGGGCGGTGGGCGGGGCGCGGCCGCCCTGGCCGCATTTGGACGTGGGGACGGAGCGCCTTCCTCTTGGCGGCCGGTGGAAGAATTGCCTGGTCTCCGTGAGCGTCCATTTTGTGGAACCTGAGTTGCAAGCAGGGAGGGGCAGATACAACTGCCCTGTTCCCGATTCTCTAGATGGCCGATCTAGAGAAGTCCCGCCTCATAAGTGGAAGGATGAAATTCTCAGAACAGCTAACCTCTAATGGGAGTTGGCTTCTGATTCTCATTCAGGCTTCTCACGGCATTCAGCAGCAGCGTTGCTGTAACCGACAAAGACACCTTCGAATTAAGCACATTCCTCGATTCCAGCAAAGCACCACAACATGACCGAAATGAGCTTCCTGAGCAGCGAGGTGTTGGTGGGGGACTTGATGTCCCCCTTCGACCAGTCGGGTTTGGGGGCTGAAGAAAGCCTAGGTCTCTTAGATGATTACCTGGAGGTGGCCAAGCACTTCAAACCTCATGGGTTCTCCAGCGACAAGGCTAAGGCGGGCTCCTCCGAATGGCTGGCTGTGGATGGGTTGGTCAGTCCCTCCAACAACAGCAAGGGTGAGTGGGCCACCACCACATCGTCCGGGTGGGATCTAGGGTTAGGGGCCTCCTACCTTTGTATCTGACTCACTTGGCCCCATCACTCAAATGTTTTGCAGAGGATGCCTTCTCCGGGACAGATTGGATGTTGGAGAAAATGGATTTGAAGGAGTTCGACTTGGATGCCCTGTTGGGTATAGATGACCTGGAAACCATGCCAGATGACCTTCTGACCACGTTGGATGACACTTGTGATCTCTTTGCCCCCCTAGTCCAGGAGACTAATAAGGAGCCCCCCCAGACGGTGAACCCAATTGGCCATCTCCCAGAAAGTTTAACAAAACCCGACCAGGTTGCCCCCTTCACCTTCTTGCAACCTCTTCCCCTTTCCTCAGGGGTCCTGTCCTCCACTCCAGATCATTCCTTTAGTTTAGAGCTGGGCAGTGAAGTGGATATCACTGAAGGAGATAGGAAGCCAGACTACACTGGTTACGTTGCCATGATCCCTCAGTGCATAAAGGAGGAAGACACCCCTTCAGATAATGATAGTGGCATCTGTATGAGCCCAGAGTCCTATCTGGGGTCTCCTCAGCACAGCCCCTCTACCAGGGGCTCTCCAAATAGGAGCCTCCCATCTCCAGGTGTTCTCTGTGGGTCTGCCCGCCCCAAACCTTACGATCCTCCTGGAGAGAAGATGGTAGCAGCAAAAGTAAAGGGTGAGAAACTGGATAAGAAGCTGAAAAAAATGGAGCAAAACAAAACAGCAGCCACTAGGTACCGCCAGAAGAAGAGGGCGGAGCAGGAGGCTCTTACTGGTGAGTGCAAAGAGCTGGAAAAGAAGAACGAGGCTCTAAAAGAGAGGGCGGATTCCCTGGCCAAGGAGATCCAGTACCTGAAAGATTTGATAGAAGAGGTCCGCAAGGCAAGGGGGAAGAAAAGGGTCCCCTAGTTGAGGATAGTCAGGAGCATCAATGTGCTTGTACATAGAGTGCTGTAGCTGTGTGTTCCAATAAATTATTTTGTAGGGAAAGTACTTGCGCGTGTGAATTCCTTTCCTGGCAAAGTAACCTAGTGAAGCGCCACCCACCCACCCCAAGCTGGTCTTAACATTTCGTGTGAGATCTGGGGGAGGAGGCAGTCCAAGGCTGAAGATTGGTTCCCAGAGTGGGATTTGCTCAGCCCTGCTCGGTGTAGGCCACGATGGCTGATTCGTGGGGCCCTGGAACCGTATAGTTGGCCATTTATAGTAGGCTGGGTCCTTTGCCCAGAGCTGAGTGCTCGTTGTGTAGGGAGGAGGCTGGAGATCTCTGAGAGGTTCAGAGGGAGGGACAGCCTGGGCCTCCACCTGTTTATTCAAGAGGGCTTCATGCCAACAGCTGTCGCATAAAACCCTGAATAAGGTTGCACAGTCTTTGAGATAGCACACAAGATTAGGTTTCACTTGTTACCTGAACAGTTCTGCAGAAGCCTCATCCTGAAGAAAGAAATGGCTCCTTTTGGGAATTGATGCTGAAACAGGACAGGAGCTGAGGGTTGGCCTCCGTTTCTCCTTACGGGGTGGAAGGATGACAGCCTGCGCAGGTTCTGGCTAGAGCTGGGCACAAAGGCAGGCGACAGTTCCTGTGAAGGCTGTTGTGCCTGCTGCTATCTAAACTAGGAGGCCTGACGGCCTCGGGACATGTTAGGATGGATCAGTGCTTAGAAGCCACACCTCACTGCAGCTTCGGACTTCTGGCGGGGCGACTTCGCCTTTCCAGGCAGGCGATGTCTTTTGTCCTGCGTTGCGGATGAATGCTTGAATGCAAAGATCAGCGCAGCCCGGGTAGGTCTGCCCTTCCTCTTGTGTCCTTCGGGATTAGCCGCGTTTTCCGTCTGTGGAAGGTGGTGTAGACCGGGTGTGCCTGGGGAATGGCTGGGAGGAGAGTGAGGGTGAGTGCAGCCCAGGCACTGCTGTAACTGAGCACAGCACATGTGTTCTTTCACCCAGTCCCCGCAGCACACCCGTGAGGCAGATGCCACACCCAGGAGGATTTTTTTTTTTTTGAGATGGAGTCTGGCTCTGTCGCCCAGGCTGGAGTGCAGTGGCACGATCGCGGCTCACTGCAAGCTCCGCTTCCCGGGTTCACGCCATTCTCCTGCCTCGGCCTGCCGGGTAGCTGGGACTACAGGCGCCTGCCACCACGCCCAGCTAATTATTTTTGTATTTTTAGTAGAGAGGGGGTTTCACCGTGTTAGCCAGGATGGTCTTGATCTCTTGACTTCGTGATCCGCCCGCCTCGGCCTCCCAAAGTGCTGGGATTACAGGCATGAGCCACCGCCACCGCGCCCGGCCTTTTTTTTTTTTTTTGAGACAGGTTCTCTCCGTTGCCCAGGCTAGAGTGCAATGGTGCATTCTCGGCTCACCACAACCTCCACCTCCCGGATTCAAACGATTCTCCTGCCTCCGCCTCCTGAGTAGCTGGGATTACAGACGCCCGCCACCACGCGCAGCTCACCTAGGAGGATTTTGAGCAAGGAGGTAGAGCTGGGATTTGAACCCAGGACTCGGGCTCCAGTCTGGGCTCTTCATTTTGCCTCTTGAGCTGGAAACAAATGGCCCATAACGACCTGCATGGTGGGGCCCACGTGACCTTTCTGGTGCCCAGCATAGACTGTCACCTGAGAGCCGACTGTTGATGGAATGCATGCAGCTGGTTGTGGAGAAGTGGCCCGAGGCACCACTGGGAGTGGGCATCACACATGGGTCTTGGACCTGGTGCTCTTTGAGGTCTTTCCTGTTGAGATTCTAGAATTCTCCAAAGGCCATGGGCCTCCATCCACATCCAGGTACTAAATAGGTGTTAGGGTGTGGCCAGGAGCATCAGAGTCATCCAATGCCAGTGGGGGTCGGCCCTCATTTGGCAGACGAGAAACTGAGGCACCAAGAAGGGCAGTGCAGGCCAGTGGTGTGGAGCCAGGATGCTGGGGCTGTGCCCTTCCCAGGCCCCTGCAGCTAAGTCCTCCCACGCCCAGAAGGCACCAGCTCAGGTCACAGTGGATTTGCCCTTCTCCCTGACCTCATCTCCTCCCCTCACTGTGCTCCCGGCCTCTCTCCATCTGTCTGCCAAGCTTGGTCCTGCCTCAGAGCCTTGCACTTGCTGTTTTTTTGTAACTTTTTTCTCCATTGAGTTTATCTGTATACAGATGAACTTTCTGTTCTCCATTCCCTAACTACAATATAAGCTCACTCTATGGCAGCAGGTATTTTGCTGTCTTGTTCATTCCCGTATTTCCAGGACTACAGCAGTGCCTGGGAAATAGCGAAAATGACTGCAGCGAAAATGTTCAAAGAGCTCTGAGGTTCTAGGCGCCTTCCAGTGATGAGCTCAGAGTCCTCCTGAGAGGCTGTGAGGAGGGTCTTATGACTGTAACCCTCTTACTGATGCAGCTAAGACCCAGACTTAGGCACCCCCTTGGGAAGCCTGGCCTGTGGGTGGACACTGGCCCATGGGCAGGTGGTATAGGCAGTGATAGTGGCCTGGACAGACCGGCTGGATTCAGCTAGGCAGATATCTGTTCCGGAGAGCCCAGCACAATAAGGGGTACGGGAAGAGGGGGCAGAGATGAAGTTGATGTCTGGCCACCACCCTGCATGTGGCAACTTGTGGCCCCTGCCAGGCCTTGGCCAGCCCAGCCTAGGCTGACCAGGTCAGAGGTGGAGCTGGGCTTTACCCAGTGACCAGGGGCCCGGGGCTGGGGGATAGGAAGGGACCTCACAGGCGGGAGCAGACAGCACTCAGCATTTTCTCCTGCTTTGTGTCTGGGACAAGGCTGTAGGTTGTGGAGAGCAGAGAACGACCTTCATCTTTTCTACAACTAGTCCTGAGTGGGTGCCTGCTCTGCACTACACTGTCTGGGTGCTGGCTACAGCAGTGAGCCAAATAGATAAACATCCCTGCCCTCATGGAGCTTTGCTTCTGGTAAAGGAGACAGGTGTACCCTAAAAAGAAGAAAGAGGTGACGTGTCACAGTCAGATGTGACACAGCAGCTGGGTAGGGCTTGGACATGCTGGGCATGCTCCTTAAGACGGGTGCTTAGGGAGTTGCAGGGGTCAGCCCAGCAGGGGACTGGGCTGGGATTGGCAAGGAGAGGCGGCCAGGATGTGGGTGTGAAGAGAGGGAACCCCCCCGCTGCCAAACAAGAGAAAGGATGGAGGGCCCATTTCCTGAGATGGGGAAAACCAGGGGAAGAGCATGATTTTATTTCAAAGAGGCCAGGGAGAAATAAAAAGTCCCTGGCTTTGGGAGGCCAAGGCAGGTGGATCACAAGGTCAGGAGTTCAATAACAGCCTGCCCAATATGGTGAAACCCCCATCTCTACTAAAAAATTAGCTGGGCATGGCGACGTGCCTGTAATCCCAGCTACTCGGGAGGCTGAGGCAGGAGAATCGTTTGAACCCGGGAGGCAGAGGTTGCAGTGAGCCAAGATCACACCACTGCACTCCAACCTGAGTGACAGAGTAAGACTCCCATCTCAAAAAAAAAAAGAAAAAAGAAAAAGCCCCTGCAGTGACACTCAAGTGCCAACCACCCTTGCCCAGGTGCCCCATGAGGTGGGGTGGGGGCTCTCAGCCTAGTTGGGAAACGGAAGGTGGATGCTTAGACCAAGTAGAAAGTGGCAGCTTCAGAAGACAGAGCAGGGCCTCCCAGCTGGGCTTTGAAGGGTGGGGAGAGTTGTGGACAGAGAATGAGAACACCCCATGAAAGTCAGCCGGGCAGGCCGGGTGCGGTGGCTCACGCCTGTAATCCCAGCACTTTTGGAGGCCGAGGTGGGCGGATCACGAGGTCAGGAGATCGAGACCATCCTGGCTAACATGGTGAAACCCCGTCTCTACTAAAAATACAAAAAAAATTAGTCAGGCGTGGTGGCGGGCGCCTGTGGTCCCAGCTACTCAGGAGGCTGAGGCAGGAGAATGGCTTGAACCCAGGAGGCGGAGCTTGCAGTGAGCTGAGATGGCGCCACTGCACTCCAGCCTGGGGGACAGAGCGAAACTCCGTCTCAAAAAAAAAAAAAAAAAAAAAAAGCCTGGCAGGAAAGAATGGGGCACACACCAAGTGCCACAGTCCCACTGCCTGTGGCGGAGGCCTTTGCCCAGGCTAAGCTCTGAGCCTGCAGCTGGGCCTCAGCAGAGTCCCATGTTGCAGTCCTGGCCCACTCCTGCCTGGCCCCCTTGGCCAACTCCTCTAGTAGCAAAGAGGGCCAGAGAGTGTGGGGGCTTGAGCAGCCCATCCCACTGTGGAAGACACAGGAAGCCATGGCTGGGGCCCTCCTCTGGGTCATGGGGTGGCTTCCTCAAACCCTGCTTCCCCAAACCACCTGTGACGCAAATGCTTCCGGTGCTTTCACACCCATCCATGATGTCTAGACTGAGGGAGGCCTCCTGCTTTGTCCTGTCGGCCCTGGGTTGAAGTGACAACTCAGTGTCCTCTTTTTTTGAGACAGGGTCTTGCTGTCACCCAGGCTGAGGTGCAGTAACGCCATCTTGGCTCACTGCAGCCTCTGCCTCTCGGGTCCCAGTGATCTTCCCACCCCAGCCCTTTTCCCCGCAAGCAGCTGGGACCATGAGTGCACACCACCATGCCCGGCTAATTATTGTATTTTTTTTGTAGAGATGGAATTTTGCCATGTTGGCCAGGCTGGTCTTGAATTCCTGACCTCAGGTGATCCACCTGCCTCAGCCTCCCACAGTGCTGGGATTACATGTGTGAACCACTATGTCTGGCCTCAGTGTCCTCTTATTTGGGCCCCGTTGGTCACCAGGTCCTGGCCATCACAGCACCTCCTCGGCCCCCCATGGGGACAAACCCTCTCTCCTCCAGTGCTACCCCAGTCGCCCCAGCTCCCTGCTGCCTTCCAGACAGCTGCACCAGAACTGCTCAGGGTGACAGTTAAAAGGCAGACTCCTCAGTCCTGTCCTTGACCCACCGGACCAGAGTGCCAGCAGTAAACACAAATGACTGTCACCCAGAGGGGCATGGACAGGCACCCAATAGTGTTATTTGGCGTTAAGTGTAAGATTTATGGGGAAGCTCACAAGTGGGGAAGCAGCAGGACCCTGGCTCCCATCCTCCTCGTGGGACAGTGCCTGTCACTCTGCACTCTACACAGGGAGGGAGCAGGAAGAACACCTGGGCGATTATGTAACAGTGGGCGTGTTCCTGTTAGAAAGGGGCCCTGGGCCTATGGTCAGCCTGTTCTTCCAGGTGCTAGAGGCTGAGTTGGCTTTTTGTTAAGCCGCTTAAAAGATTAAGGCCACTAGTCTCCACGGATATCCAAGTTTCTCTGCCCAGTGGGGTCATTACAGCCCAGCAGGCAGGAAGAGGCCCTGGTCTCTAAGGTTTGGGGTCACAGCACACTCCCTCCCCCTCCCCCTGCTGATGGAGGTCGCCTGGAGACAGGACCTGACTCCAGCTCTGCCCCCGGAAGATGTGTGGCCCCCTCATGTCCTCATTTAGGATGGAACACGGTTAAAGACCAGGAACAGACCACCCAGGGCAGTGGGGGAGCAAATGCTGTTACAAATAACAGGCCCGAAGGCAATGTCATCAGGGACCCCAGGGAGCCAGATGTCACTCCCATCAAACCCAGCCTCAGGGGACTGCCAGGCTCTCGACCAGCAGCAATGGGAGTCACCACAGCAAAGGAGCCCTTAGGCTATGGTGGGGAGGAGAGAGTTTAGGAGACAAAAGCAGCTGCCTGAAGGCTTCCCAGGTTCCTTCCCCTCAGGCCCCCTGATGAAAGACTCCTGGGCTCTCACTTCTCACCTCTCCTCCGCTGGCCCTGCCTCCGCTTCCGCCTCCTGTCTTCACTCACACATTCAGTGCCTGCCTGTCCTTCACCTCCTGATCCCACCCCATGCCTGCTGGAAGGGTCCCGCCTGCCTCCCCTCGCCTTCATCCTTCAGCTCAGGCACACCTGAGTGTGAAACCGTTTCTTCAGGTTACCTCCTGAGTCCTCTCTACTGTCCCCTCCCCACTATGACAGGCATTTGACCCCACCTGGCTGCTCACCAGAGCATGAGCCGGAAAGGGAACACACCGGGTGAAATGCTCCGCTCATGGCGGACTCCACGCTCCCCGGGCGCGGGCGGAAGCAGCAACACTCCCACTGCCGGACCCAGCCACCTGCACTGGAACTGCTCCCAGCAGCTATTTTTGCTTCAAGAGTCACCTTTTCAGCTGTGGTGGCCATCCCCAGAGGAGGGACGCGCCCCTGGCAGCAGAGGTGGGTGTTCTGATGGCTGCCTGCCGGGGCTGGACTGGAGGACTTGTGACCCGGAGCTCAGAAGCACGCTGGGAGATGGGGAAGGCAGCGTGGCGCTTTGGTGCCACAGGAGATGGGAGACACCCTGTGGGGCAGACCAGCAGCATACACAGCTCTTGGGTTCACATTTATTGTAACTTGGAAGCCCACCCTTCTTCCTACTCCTGGAGCTGTCGTCCCCAAGGGCTCAGGAATTAGCCTTGCTCCACAGCAAACAGCCCAGAGGCCCCACCTGGGCAAAAGCAAACAAAACAGATACGTTCCTTTCCGGCAGGTGCAGATGCTCTGCCCAGGCCTGCGGAAGCCAGCTCCGGTCTGTGTGTAAATCCTCCCCAGGACTTCCGGCCCACCAGCTCCATTCCAGCCTCCACTCGGCTCAGCTCCGCGGCTTCCTCGAGCCAGGCTGGTCCTGCATCGCCATCTGCTGGCCGCGCGGCACGGCCGGTTCCTGGAGCCAGCAGGAGTCGGAGGCTGCAGGGCTTGAAGGCCTCTTCACCGTGCCCTCCAGGGAGCCTAGCTGCCGAAGTATTCCTGCTGGAACTTCTGGAAGTCTTCCTCGGTGAACACGGTGCCCTCAGCCTTCTTCTTCTTGGTCTTGGCCACAGGCCGGTCACAGGCCTTGCGGCCCCGGTTCTGGCGCAAAATCTGGCGAGGGTGCGGGACCGAGGGCCCATCATTTCAAGAGCAGAGGAGGCCCGCAAAGGTCACAGGGGAGTTTGGCGCAGGGCAGGGCTGGCCCAGCCTCCCACCCTATGCTCAGGGCTGAGACCGCCATGGGTCCTAGGGGAACAGCCTCGGCTCTCACCTCCCAGGTCCCTTCCTATAGTCCCCTCGACCAACCTGCTGGCTCACAGACTCAGCCACGGTGCTTCTCGTCCTGGTCAGAAACTTCAGGTTTACTCTGAGGTGGTCTCGACACTCTCGCTTCCGGTACTCGTCTGTGGGTAGCAGGCAGGGAGCACCATTTCAGATTCACTCCCCCTGGAAGCATTCTCAGTCCCTGGCCCATGGCCCTGCCAAAGACCTCATCGTTCCCTTCCCAGGTTATTACAGCGGCTGGGCTCTTCTCCAGCAAATGCATTCTCCACACAGGTCCTGCTGAAAGCCCCAGGCTTTTGGCCCCCACCCCCATTTTCCAACAATTATGTCCTGAATACTACTCACCAAGGGAGCTACTCTGGAGCTTTCGCTTCAGTGAGAGATGAAGGACAAAGGACCCAGTATTTTAGAAGCGTAAACATTTCATGGAGAAAAACAAAAGAGGAAACAGAAAAGGGGAATTCCAGGGGTGGAGGGTGCAATTTCAAATAGGAGGGAATGAGAAGGTCTCACTGAAATGACTCGAAGAGAGCTGTGGATATCCGGGAAAGAGCATTTGTCTAGGTAGAGGGAACACCCAGTGCAAAGGCCCTGAAGCAGAAATGTGTCAAATGTGTTTGAAAAACACAAAACAGCTGGAATGGCTGGGTGCGGTGGCTCACACCTGTAATCTCAGCACTTTGGGAGGCCGAGGCAGGCAGGTCACCTGAGGTCAGGAGTTCGAGATCAGTGTGGCCAACATGGTGAAACCCCGTCTGTATTAAAAATAACGAAAATTAGCTGGGTGTGGTGGTGGGCACCTGTAATCCCAGCTACTCGGGAGGCTGAGGCAGGAGCATCGTTTGAACTCGGGAGGCTAGAGGTTGGAGTGAGATGAGACTGCACCACTGTACTCCAGCCTGGGTGACAAAGCAAGACTCCATCTCAAAAACAAAAACAAAAACAAAAACAACAACAAAAACAGCTGGAGTGGGGGGAGTGGGTAGCAGGAAGAGACCAAGTTTGGCTGGGGGTGGGGGTAGGTCATATAGCCCTTGTCAGGCACCCTAAGACCACCACCTTTTAGTGACTACAATGGGAGCCACCCAGAGGAAAAACAAGGAATGACTTCTGATTTTACACGATCATTTTGGTTGCTGTTGAGAACAAGATTACGGGGGGAGGGGGCATGTGGAAGGCAGGAGACCGGCTAGGCTTCTGCAATAATTCAGGCAAGAGACGATGCAGCTTGGAGCAAAGTGGCAGCCGCAGAGGTGTTCTTTCCATTGGCTGCGAGGCTTGCCATTCCTCTCACTCAGCATCTATGTGCCAAAACCTATGGTGGACACCAAGGCTGCGGACAAGCCCAAGGAGGTGTGTGCCTTTAGGAGCTTCCATCCAACAGGGGAGGTGGGTGAGCACCCAGGACACGACAGTGAGACAAGGGCTGGGACAGATGGGAATGACCTCTGGCACTCCACACTCCTGCTTCATGGCAAGTATCGCTGGGGCTCAAACCTGTCTCACTTTCCTGCCTCCAGACTTTGGCTTAAGTTGTATTTCCTCCTTGGAATTCATAATTCTTTTAACAAATACTTTAACATCTTTTATGCATTAGACTCTAGGGATTCAGACACAGTAAGAGCTTGCCACGTCCTGACACATGTCAAAATATCACCATCTTGCCTACACCAGCCCCTCCAAAAGTCTTTATGTCTATTAAGTGACACTACGTCCCCCAAGAAACTAGGCTCCACCTTCACAGCCAATTCACCACTAAAACCCCTCTAAAGGCTGAAATTCTCTGCTGCCCCCTCTTCAACATATTTTCCACCTGCACAATTCTCTTGTTATCTCTGCTGCTATAGCCACTGCCCAGGCCACAGCATGTCCTATTTCAATGGAGTAGGTAATAGCAGCACTCTGGAGACACAATGCCTGGGCAGCCACAATGCCTGTACCACCTGGGCAGGTGCCTTTTTCTGAATCTGTAAAACGGGGGTGATAGTAGTATCGACCTCAAAGGGCTGCTGTAAGGATCAAACGAGCTTACATTTGTACAGCACTTAGAATCAGCACCTGGTACAGAGTGTTAGTGAATGTGTTTAAATGCTCCATCTTTGATCCTCATTCACTAGGTCACCTTTACCAGCCTTTATTTTTTCAAATTCTCAAAGGCAACAACCTCCTTTCTGACTCAGGACCTTTGCACATACTATTCTTCCTAGAATATTCTCCTACTTTTCACCTAGCTCACTCTTATACATCCTTCAGCTCTCGGCTGAAATGTCGCTTCCTCAGAGAAGGCTGACTTGGCCTAAGTCCCCATCAGAGTACCGTAGTCTTTTAATTCATAGGCTTCAATGCACTTAGCAATGACACACTGGGTTTGATATTCTTTGATGCTTCTCTCCCCACTAGGGCCGTAGTCCACGAGGACCAGGACGGTGGCGTGTTCTGTCACCTTCGTATGTCCAGGGCCCCGCTCCGCGCCTGGCACACAGTAGGTCTAGCAATACCGGGCGAACGCTTCAAGCCCTGCCTCAAGCGCCACCTCCTCTGGGGCGCAGGTCCCAGCACCGGAGGCAGCACTTTCAGCCCCTTCCCGAACTTACCCAGTGCCGACTTGGGCACCTTTCCCTTGGCCGAGTTCCGCAGTTTCTGGGCCTGAATTGCCTTCGTCTTCCGGGGCCGTTTCACCGGAGCCCCTCTCGGCTTGGCCTGACCTGGAGGGTCCCGGGGGGCTGTAGGGGAAGAGAGAGGAAGAGACCCAGGTCAGAGGGCGCGCAGCGTTCCCATGCCACTGGGGCTAAGCCCGGCCTGGATTGTTTTCCATCCAGGGCTCCCGCCCACAGCCACTGCCATCCTCCTGCCCGCGCCGGACGTCCCCTGGCCAGCCCTCCTCACCCTCGGACGCCGCCAGCAGCTCCAGGCCACGCCGCAGCAGGGCGGCGGACATGGCGGCGCTTGGCTCCGCCCACGAGCCTCACACTACTTCCGACCTGGCAGTCCCTGTCGTCTCGGTGGAAACCCGAGCCCGAACAGAGGGTTCCGGAGGGGGATGGGCGGAAGTGCCCATCTTTCTTAGGACGCATGCGTTAGGGGTTTACACTTGAGCGGAAGAAGGGGCGGAAACTGGAGGCGGGTCCAAGGCGCAGAAAGACACATGTGTTATTCAATCCCAATCTACCTGGCTCCTGGCGCTCAGTCCCCTCCTTCCCCGGAAGTCGTCCGCAACCTGCTCCGCCGGGTTGGCCAATCCTCTCGGGTCTCGTGGCTCCGTGGCGGGCTAGGATGGGGACAGGGCGGAGTGTTTTTCATATACTTCAACCAGCACTAGGTATCGCACAGGTTGAGTGCGGCATGAGAATCCAGTTGTCTTCCCTTAAGCCAGACATTAAAGACATATCTTTGTTTTGAAAACTACAATTATTTCTCATAAAATACGTTATGTTACCAAGCAATGGGTTTATTGTCATTTTAAGTGAATTAATGAATATGTAAAATTTTTGTTTTAGTTTCTAGTATGACAAATATCAGTTGCCTACATACAAAAGTTCTTTGGGATCCTGAATTTTTTAAAATTTATTTTATTTAATTAAATTAAATTTTTTTTTGAGACGGAATCTCGCTCTGTCGCCCAGGCTGGAGTGCAGCGATCTCGGCTCACTGCAACTTCCGCCTCCCGGGTTCAAGCGATTGTTTTGCCTTAGCCTCCCGAGTAACTGAGATTACAGACGCCCGCCACCACGGCCGGCTAATTTTCTTTTTAAAAAATTTTTAGTAGAGACGGGGTTTTGCCATGTTGGCCAGGCTGGTCTTGAACTCCGGACCTCAAGTGATCCGCCCACCTCAGCCTCCCAAAGTGCTGGGATTACAGGAGTGAGGGGATTCTGAAGTTTTAAATGTAAGAAGCTTCTTAGACCAAAACATTTGAGCCCCTCTGGCCTAGAAGTGACACTGCTTACCTGGGGGAGGAGCCCTGGGCTTGTTCGCTGCTCCATCTGCAGCTGGCAGCCCAGCACCTGGCATGGAGAAGACACGCAATAAGTGAACGGTGAATCAGAAGGGACCACTGGGTTCACTCAGCCGGGTTCTGAGGGCCTTCTGTGTACTTGACACCACAGAGTGTGGGACCTGGAGTTCGTCCTCCGGGATAGACCACACCGTTTAAGCTCCATCGGCTAGATAGTAATAATAACAACCAACACAAACTCAAGCATTTGTGCTGTTCTACGTGCTTTACATTTGTTAACTTGTTTATCCCCCCTACCCTTCCAGGTAGGAATTGTCTTTTGCATTTTACAGACGAGGAAACAAACACAGAGAGGCGAAGGTCACACGGGTGGAGTCAGGGGTGGGAGTTAAGACTGGCAGCCTGGCCGCAGGATTTGTGGGGGCGCTCCTGCCCCAGCCACCAGGGAGAGCAGTGTTGTGGTGCTGGGTGGGGCCTGTCAAGCCATGGGGTCAGGTAGGCCCCTGGAGGGTGAGGAGGAGCTGACCATGTATGGGCAGCGGGGATTGTTCTAGGCGGAGACCGCTGTAGCGAGGACCTATCCCCTGTGACACACTAGTGGCCCTTCAGGATGCCATGCTGGGCTGGAGGGTCGCAAAGGCCTCAGACTCCATGATTTTGTCCTAAGGGGAGTGTGGGGCCTGGAACCCAGTGACTGTTCAGACATATGCCTCCTTCCTGCTTCTAACATAGCCGGATTGTTGTCTTACTTATTATGTGTATTGCGTATTGTCTATTTCCCCGCCCATACCCCACTGTAAGCTCCTCAAGGCAAGGATCTTTGTTTTGTTCATTGTTATATCCCTAGCGCCTGGAACAGTGCTTGGCATACGGTAAGAGTTCCAGAAACGCACGAAATGAGTGGATGAGAGCTGAGTTTGGGACGCCAGTGAGCCGCTGGGTTGAGGCCCAGGAGGTCGTGGGATGTGCAGCGAGTCAGCCTCTCAGGAGGGCAAAGGACCAAGCTCTGTCCTCCTCCCGATCTAGGCTGAATCAGCCCACGGTCCCCCGGGTGGAGGAGTTTTCTGCCAACGTGCCAGGTGGACCCCTGCAGCGTCCGCAGCCCAGCCGGGCACGGGCGGGACGGCAGGCCAGGCGCTGCCCCAGCCTCCCGCGGAGTTATCAGCACATCCGCGGGGCCGGGCGCATTTCTGCCAATAGGTGGCGCCGCAGGACAGCTTTCTCACGCGGCGAGACTCCAAGGCCTCAGCTGCGCCCACCCAGGCTAGGTGGGGGTGGGGGTGGGGGTCCGGACGTCCTTCTGCCTCGGCTGGCTCCTCGCAGCCAGCACCGTGTGGCCCCGGCTTCCTGCTGTCCCGCACCCCCTCCCACTCTCACCCTGGCCTGGAGGAGTGGCTGGGGAAGCTGAGGCAGAGCCACCAGGCTGGGCTGCCCAGGGCAGGGGGCGAGGTCCCTTCCTGAAAAGTGTGCAAATGACAGCTGGGAGCTGTGTGACCCCAGCAATCCCTTAACAAAGAGTGCCTCAGTTTCCTCATTGGTTGGATGGGGCTTGGCAGGGCAGCAGCTCCCTTCTAGGAGAGGTGTGAGAACCGGTGGATCAATACCGTGCTGTGTGGGCCGGGCCTGGGTGGGTCTGCGCCCAGGGACTGCGTGTAGAGGGTGCTACAGCGCTGCCATGCTACCTGCTCCCTCTGGGCAAGACGGGATGGGCAGGGGCAGCCACTGTTGGGCCCAAGCAGATCACGCCACAGCCCGCATTTGGGCACCTGCGACCTGCCAGTCTTGACGTTGGCCCTGATGGGTCAAGCTGGGGGAGGGGGAGGGGGGTTGGGCAGCTGCTTCCTGTCTCCCTGTGGGAGGGCGGGTCATGAGGTCTCCCAGGCTAGTTCCCCACCTGGCATGACCCTGGATGAGCGGCTTCACTGCTCTGAGCCTGTTTCCACACTGGGTCCCTGCCTGCCCCTGATCCCCGCACTGAGGCTTTTGGCCACACAGAGGAACCATCGCCATAAAGGGCCCTTCGGCCCCCATGCCCTATGTCTCCTCCCAGGCTCCGTGAAACAGCTTAACTACCCTGGGCCTGGGAGGCTGAGAGGCAGGTGGCTTTCTGCAGGGCTGTGCAGCCCTTCAAGAGCAGAGTCAGGACTCAAGCCCAGGTCTCCGGGTCCTAAGCAAGAGTATGTGTGTGGCCCCCAGGGACCAGTGGCCCCCTGGAGAGGGGACCGTAGGGTCTCTGGGAGGTGAGCGGTTCTGGAGAGGGTGTCCTGGTGGTCTGGGGCTGGCACAGATGCCCCGGTTTCCACAAGGCCTCGGCTCACACAGCTGTGTGTCCACAGGCAAGCCGCCCTCCCTCCCCTAGCCCATTTCCTCTTCTGAGGTTTTGGGGGCTTTAGAGAGTATTGTCCAGTCCTCCATACAGGGCCGAGGCGGGAGGCGCCCGGAGCTCCTGGCTCCTGTGGTATGAAGGGAGCACTTGCTCCAGAGCCAGGCTGTACATCCTGGCTTTTCCACTCACTAGCTGTGTGACTTTGGGCAAGTCCCACAACCTCTCTGTGCCTCAGTTTCTTCGTTTATGAGTTGACTATGATAATAATCCCTACCTCATAGGGCTGCTGTGAGGATCGAGGGTCGAGCATTTGGAATTCCGTTGGACGCAAAATAAGCACTCTAGTTTGTGAATCGGTGATTGCTCTGTGGACAGCAGTGTGCCGGTGGGACCTGGGCCCCCATCTGTGGGTGTGACCTGCACTTGTATGTCGCCTCTGGATTTCCACACTCTTGTGCTCACACACGGTTAGGTTGGAGGCCACAGGGAGTAACACCTGACAGCCTGGAGTCGCTGATCCCCGTTCAGACGCCGCCTTTGCTGCTTAGCAGATGTGTGACCTGGGCGCCTACCTCACCTTTCTGAGCTTCGAGGGGGCGCTTGGGGTCTGTTGGAAGTGCAGTGAGGTGGCATGAAATGTGCTCAGCACCAGGCCTGGCATTTATTCATCTGTGCAGTCAATAAATACCTGCTGATACCACTGACGGAGCAGCCAATAGGAGAAAAACCAGCCAGCATTTGCTGAGCGTGAACCAGGAGCTGCTCCACGTGCAGGAGGCGGGCATTGGGGTGAATGAAGGGCTCCGTTGGGCCTGGCGGTGCCCACATGCTCGTGTTACACTCTCAGCAAGTGTGAGTCTCTGTCGTCCAGGGTCTGCAGGGTTCAGGGTGGCACCCACCAGTCCCAGGGACAGCAGCCCCCTCAGGGCATCCAGGCAGAGGCCAAGTGGCTTCTTTCCAATCATGTGAATGGTGAAATAGTGGCATGCCTGATTTTAAGGGTATAATGAAGACACAGAAGAAGCTACTGGAAATTATCCATGGAGATATGGGGTCAGACAGTAACCCCCGGGTGGGGGTCAAAGGTGGGGTCTTTTTAATGTCTCCACCCTGACCAGCCAAAGATGCAGCTCTGCCATTAAGCTACTGTGTGATGTTTTTTTTTTGTTTTTTTTGTTTTTGTTTTTGTTTTGGAGAGCAAGTCTTGCTCTGTCCCCCAGGCTGCAGGGCAGTGGCGCGATCTTGGCTCACTACAACCTCCTTCTCCTGGGTTCAAGCGATTCTTCTGTCTCAGCCTCCTGAGTAGCTAGGATTACAGGGGCCCGCCGGTGTGCCTGGCTAATTTTTGTATTTTCAGTCGAGACAGGGTTTCACCATGTTGGCCAGGCTGGTCTCGAACTCCTGACCTTAGGTGATCTGCCTGCCTTGGCCTCCCAAAGTGTTGGGATTGCAGGCATGAGCCACCAGTGCCTGGCCTGCTGTGTGATCTTGGGTACATTCCTCCCAGTCCCTGGAGAAAGATGGGGCGGAGTCCCCAGTCCTGCCAGGTCCCCAGGGCCACTGAGATGTTAAGAGGTTACAGGAAGAGGAAAGGGTGAGCTTGGAAGACTCAGGGGAGAACTTGGGGGCCCCTTAGCAAGCAAGCACCCCTTCCTCAAGCCAACTTGTACCCAAAGACCTTACCAGTAGGTTGGGGTCAGATGGGAGGTCCTTAGGCAGAGCGGATGT
Organism: Pan troglodytes; assembly: GCF_028858775.2. Lineage (NCBI taxonomy): Eukaryota > Metazoa > Chordata > Mammalia > Primates > Hominidae > Pan > Pan troglodytes. The sequence goes on from NC_086016.1 coordinate 41,535,916, forward strand.
CACCTGGCTCTGGGAACTTGACCTCGCTGTAAGATCTAGAATAAGTCCCTCCTCTATTCTGGGCTTTGCTATCCCCATCTGGGCAGTAGGGACAGACATAGCACTTTGTGGCAGAGAAAATATCCCTATAGGGCTTTGGGAGGGGAGGGCGTGGGGAGTGGGTGGTTCTGGGGCCTCAAGATCTCTGTGGTGGGGGTTCTGGCTCCCAAGGGGCTAGAATGGGGTTGGGGAGAGTTCTGTCCCTTCTAATCTCCGTCCTTTAATTCTAATTATGTCTCCATTAAAATGCAAATTTCCAACCAATACCCTTGGAAGGGAGGCCCTGTTGTCATGGCAACTGGCGTCTGTGGGGTGGTTGGGGAGAGGAGCAAGTCTCCATCTTCTGATCCTTCCAGACCAAGCTGGGGCCTGCCCAGAAGCCCCTTTCCTCCCCAGCTCAGAACTCTGAGAATCTCATCCACAGCTTGGGGGGCTCCTGCCCTGAGGCCATGTCTTCAGGGAAAGGGAGCTGGGTAACCATGCACAAATCATTTCTCCTTCTTGGCCTCAGTATCCCTATCTGTGAATTGGAGATAACAAGTCCTCTCTTGCACGCCGGTCCTGGGGATTCAGTGAATTAATGTATGAGCCATCAGGGAAGGGAGTCTGCCTTCCAATGAGGTTCCAGGGAACTCCCTGAAGCCAAGGCCTGGACCGCTCCCTGTGTGGGGTCAAGGCTGTCTCCTGCCTTCAAGTCCTACTCCCTGCTCCATCTGTGGACAAGGAGCCAAAAAGATGGTGTAGGACGTACCTTTAAGGCCTATGTAGACTCATTTCTTCAGGCTGAAGCTTCCATCCTGCTAATCATGTAACCATTTAACTTTATGCTGTTCTTTCCTTGCAAGTTGGATATGGATACCTAGAAAATGGGGAGGGGGTCTTTCTTCTCCCAGCGGATCTGAGAACAAGGGAGGATAAAGAGAAGAAATTTTAAGAAGGGAAAAGACAGCTGGCAAAAGAAGCAGCAAGAGATGAATATGTGAGGCCTTTTTGCCTCTGCTGGTAGGAAGCTCAGGTTGGAAATTATTATTCAATTGTCCTAAGTGTAATTTATTACATGACTGTATTATATCCCTATATTATTCAGCTCTAATAAACGTTCATGTCAACTTTCTAGTACATCTAGCTCATGCCTATTCCCTAGTGGTTTCTGATCTTTTATTTCACTTAAAAAATCCTCTTTAGAAATAGCTGAGAGTATAAATTATAAATTAGCAATTATGACAGAGAGAGAGAGAAAGAGAGAGCATGCACAGCTGTTCTGTGCAGACCTTTCAGCCCCTAGGCTTCCATGATTGTGGCCTTATACTAAGTGCCAGGAGGGGAAGGATATACGCGGTCTTGTTCTGTTGCCCAGGCTGGAGTACAGTGGTGTGATCTAGGCTCACTGCACCTTCTGCCTCCTGGGCTCAAGCAATCCTCCTGCCTCAGCCTCTGGAGCAGCTGGGACTACAGGTATGCACCACCACACCTGAATAATTTTTTTTTTTTTTTTAGTTGGAGTCTTGCTCTGTTGCCCAGGCTGGAGTGCAGTGGCGTGATCTTGGCTCACTGCAACCTCTGCCTCCTGGGTTCAAGTGATTCTTCTGCCTCAGCCTCCAGAGTAGCTGGGACTACAGGTGCACACCACAGTTTCAAAGTCACATGCTCACTCAGTCTTCCAAACCATTCCCCCTGTGGGCTCAGCCTTCGAGAACACAAAGGACTAAGAAGCCTGCGCCTCAGCCTCTCCACTTCCCTGGCCAGGAGCTGAGCCTTCTTCCAGGCCCTGGGGTTTCCTCAGCCACAGAGGAATCCACACCTGGGGACCAGGAGGTCGCTGGGAGGTGGACTTAGAGAAGAATGAGTGTTGGGGCTTGGGCTCCCTACCGTGTACTAGGTGCCAGCCTAGGACAGTCCGCCCCTCTGGGCCCCCTTGGCCAGCAGAGAGAAGGTGCAAAAGTGTGCTCCTGTTCACCCTGCATGGTAGAGCTGAGCGTGCAGGGAACAGGGCCTGAGGAGGTCAGGGGGACTTCCCTGAACCCCAGAGCTCTTGGGTAGGTGTGTTCGGAGGGCTGCATCTGTGTGAGGCGCCCTGGACCAGGAGGCAGGATGTGGCCAGAAGGGAACTGTAGGAGCTCAGAGGAGAAAAGAGAAAAGAGTTGAACACTGGACCAACAAACTCCACGAAGACCCCCAACAGGGGGCCAGTTCAGTCCATTCCAGCCCGTGGTATCCAACCCAGGAGATGCCCCCTGAGTCTCCACTTTCTGTCCCTCAGGGCTGGGCTTTGGAGACACAGAGAAGAGTGGTGCTGTCCCTGCAGAGAGACCCTGCCTTGGTGTGATAAGGGCTGGTGGTGCCAGAGTTGGAAAGGAGGGGAGGCAGGGAAGGAAACCAGCTGGGGGCCTGAACACCAGGCAAAGCATTGTTACCCTGAGGGCAGGACTGGCTATGTAATATGTGGAGCCCACAGCAAAATAAAAAGGCAGGGCTTGGCCGGGAGAGTGGCTCATGCCTGTAATCCCAGCCCTTTGGGAGGCCGAGGCAGGCAGATCACTTGAAGTCAGGAGTTTGAGACCAGCCTGGCGAACATGGTGAAACCCTGTCTGTACTAAAATATACAAAAATTAGCCAGGTGTGGTGGCAGGCACCTGTGATTCCAGCTACTCGGGAGGCTGAGGCAGGAGAATTGCTTGAACCTGGGAGGCAGACCTTGCAGCGAACTGAGATCACGCCATTGCACTCCAGCCTGGGTGACAGAGTGAGACTCCATCTAAAAAAGAAAGGCGGGGCCCCTTGTTCGAAAATTGTTAAACATTTCGAGGTGGCCACAGCAGAGCATTAGCCAAGCATGAGGCCCTTCTGAGGGTGGGGCCTTGTGTGACACTGTGTGTGGCTCTCTCTGTGAAGGAACCCTGCTCACAGGCACACAGAGCTTTGGAAGAGTTTTGGCTTCGGCATTTTCTTTTTCTGTTTTTTTTTTTTTTTTTTGAGACAGAGTCTCACTAGTAGCTGGGACTACAGGTGCACACCACCACGCCTGGCTAATCTTTTGATTTTTTTTTTTTTGAGACGGAGTCTTGCTCTTTCGCCCAGACTGCAGATCTCGGCTCACTGCAACCTCTATGCCCCAGGCTCAAGCGATTCTCCTGCCTCAGCCTTCCGAATAGCTGGAATTACAGGCGCCTGTCTCCACGCCTGGCTAATTTTTGTATTTTTTTTCAGTAGAGACGGGGTTTCGCCATTTTGGCCAGGCTGGTCTGCAACTCCTGACCTCGGGTGGTCCACCCGCCTAGGCTTCCCAAAGTGCTGGGATTATAGGCGTGAGACACTGTGCCTGGCCTTGATTTTTTTGTAGAGATGAGCTCTTACTGTGTTGCTCAGGCTGGTCTCGAACTCCTGCCTTCAAGTGATCCTCTTGCCTTGGCCTCCCAAAATGTTGGGATTATGCAAGTGAGCCACTGCGCTTGGCAGCTTGGGCATTGTCTAAGACATCCCACCCTCCGCCCTCAGTTAGCATGGTGGCTTCTAGCAGGGACTCTGGAGGCAGATGGCCTGGTTCAGATTCTGTCTGTGACCAGAGGCCAGAGACTTACCCTGCCTCTGCCTCAGTTTCCTCATCTATGAAATGAAAAGAATAATCACACCCACCTCAAAATGTGACCAGGAGGGTGGGGTGAGAAACCTCCAGCCAGGCAGGGCAGTAATTACTCCACAGGTGGCAGCCATTGACACAGCCCTTGACGCCCCCCAGCCCCCACCCAAACTCACAGCTTACTTCTTCATCTTGCTTCTTGTCTGTCTTTCCCCACAGAACGTAAGCACCTGGGGCTTCGGTCTGTCTTGTTCCTCTGCTGTGGCCGGAGCCCCCAGTGGTGCCTGGTAGATGCATGACACCTACTATGTGCCAGACGCCATTGTTGAATGAATGAATAAGTGTCAAACCATTTGTTTAGGTTAAAAAAAATCTGTTGAGTGCTACTATGTGCCAGGGGCTGTTTGGAATGTGGAGGAGGTGGGGTGTCATTCTGTTGCCCAGACTGGAGTGCAGTGATGCAAACACAACTCACTGCAGCCTTGATTTCCTGGGCTCAAATGATCCTCTCACCTCAGCATCCCTAGTAGCTGGGGCCACAGGTGCATGCCACCATGCCCGGCTAATTAAAACTTTTTTTTTTTTGTAGAAACAGGGTCTCATCATGTTCTCTAGGCTGGTCTCAAACTCCTGGCTTCAAGCAATCCTCCCACCTTGGCGTCCTAAACTGCTGAGACTGCAGGTGTGAGCCACCCAATACCTCACTTTGAGAGGCCGAGGTGGGAGGGTTGCTTGAACTTGGGAGTTCGAGGTTGCAGTGAGCCATGATCACGCCACTGCACTCCAGCCTGGGCAACAGAGAAAGACTCTATCTTAAAAAGAAAAACAATCCCGCCAGGCTCACACAGGCAGTGGCTCACGCCTGTAATCCCGGCACTTTGGGAAGCTGAGGTGGGCAGATCACGAGGTCAGGAGTTCAAGACCAGCCCAGCCAACATGGTGAAACCGCATCTCTATTAAAAACACAAAAATTAGCCAGGCATGGTGGCATGCGTCTGTAATCCCAGCTACTCAGGGGGCTGAGGCACGAGAATCGCTTGAACCCAGGAGGCAGAGGCTGCAGTGAGCCGAGATCGTGCCTTTGAACTCCAACTTGGGTGATAGGGCGAGACTCCATCTAAAAACAAAAAGCAAAAAACACAAAAAAACAAAAAACCCCAAAACAAAAGTTAAGTCAGATAAAGTGCCTGCCAAGAGAAGACCTCAAGAAACGCTCACCAGGATTATGATCATACGGCCATCTGCAACCAATTCCCCGGCTGCGTGCGCGAGCCCTGTGTGCTTTCCAGTACCACGTGGGGGCGTTCTCCTCTGTCCCTTACTTTCTCTACCCCCTGCCTCCCCGACCCAAAGCTCAAGTCTGAAGGGGGATTTCTTGCAGGGAAGCAGTGGTATACAGAGTTCTGCAGGAAAATGAGAGCTTCTAGTCTCTCCTTCTCCCTTCTGTGAAACAGGAGAGGAAATCCTCCCTCCCTCTTGGGAATTACTGAGTGTATCTCAGACTCCAGCTGAGTCTCCAGTCCCTAGTTCCTCAGAGACCCAGATGAATTAAAGTTGTAAGTAAATTAGGAATCGTTCATTATTTGATGGCTGGGATCCTTTGGCAGGTGGAGTGGTGGAGGAGGGGAGGTGGGGCCATCTTCCTGCTGGGCTCAAAGATTCTCTCCGGAGAGGTGTGTTTGGCCCAGGCCAGCCCAGGGGCCTAAGAGAGAGAGCCGGCCCCCACTCCTCCCGCTCAGAAAGATCCTTCCCACAGTCTCAGATACCACTGTCTTCCTGGACAATCTTGCAAGAGGCCTTTTCTCTCTCAGCCTTAGTTTTCTCATCTGCAAAATGGTACCAAGGGTGGGGGGGAAGATTCTATTCAATTGTCTTTAAGGTTGATTTAGGCAGTAAGTTTCTTTTTCTTTTCTTTCCTTTTTTTTTTTTGAGATGGAGTTTCGCTCTTGTTGCCCAGGCTAGAGTGCAATGGCGCAATCTCGGCTCATTGCAGCCTCCGCCTCCCAGGTTTAAGTGATTCTCCTGCCTCAGCCTCCTGAGTAGCTGAGATTACAGGAATGAGCCATCACCTCAGCTAATTTTGTATGTTTAGTAGAGATGGGGTTGGTCAGACTGGTCTTGAACTCCCGACCTCCGGTGATCCACCCGCCTTGGCCTCCCAAAGTGCTGGGATTATAGGCATGAGCCACCGTGATCGACCTTCTTTTCTTTTCTTTCCTTTTTTTCTTTTTTTTTTTTTTCTTGAGACAGAGTCTTGCTCTGTTGTCCAGGCTGGAGTGCAATGATGTGATCTCGGCTCACTGCAACCTCTGCCTCCTGGGTTCAAGCGATTCTCCAGCCTCAGCCACCCAAGTAGCTGGGACTACAGACGCACACCACCATGCCCAGCTTTTTTTTTTTTTTTTTTTTTTTTTGAGATGGAGTCTCACTCGCCCAGGCTGGAGTGCAGTGGCGCGATCTCAGCTCACTGCAACCTCCGCCTCCCAGGTTCAAGCAATTCTCCTGCCTCAGCCTTCTGAGTAGCTGGGATTACAGGTGCGCACCACCACGCCCAGCTAATTTTTGTATTGTTAGTAGAGATGGGGTTTCACCATGTTGGTCAGGCTGATCTCAAACTCCTGACCTCGTGATCCACCCGCCTCTGCCTCCCAAAGTTTTGGGATTACAGGCGTGAGCCACCGCGTCCGGCCTGCCCAGCTAATTTTTATATTTTTAGTACAGATAAGGTTTTGCCATGTTGGCCAGGCTGGTCTTGAACTCCTGACCTCAGATGATCTCCCCACCATACCCTCTCAAAGTGTCGAGATTACAGGCGTGAGCTATTGTGCCCACGTCCTTCCAGGCTCAAGTGATCTTCCCACCTCAGCCTCCTGAGTAGCTGGGACCACAGGCGTTTGCCACTATGCTCAGCTATAGGCAATAAGTTTATATCCATAAACTTGGACATCTCTTCTTCTGTAATACCTGCGATACTGTTTTTGCTCGAGGAACCAATTTGTACCCCCACCCTAACCCTAGGATATTCAGCCAAGTATTTTTCTCGTATAGAAGGACAGATAACTAAGTGAATCGGTATGGCAGGCTCTGTGCTAGCTGCTGGGGGTGCTGCAATGAGTTATGGTATTTCCTGCCTTCCAGAAGCTCCCTCTCCAGTGGGGGAGACTGGGGAGCTGGGCCTCGAAGGAGAAAGCAGGGCACTCCAGGTTGGGGGGAGCAGCATGTGCAGAGGCCTGGAGGCATGAGTCAGTGAGGGATAGGGAAAGTGTAACTGACCTCTGAGGAGCAGGTGTGTGCCAGCCAACGAGGCCCCTTTGTCTGACCAGGGGAAGGGAAGGTTAGTGCTCCTCTCCCTCCCCAGAGGAAAATAAAATTTTAGAGACTGTCAGAAATGTGATGGAGCTGTCAGGAGAAGATGAAACAGCCACGTACCCTGGGAAACGGAAGTCACAGCTCTGTTTGTTCTGTGACAGTGTGAAAACTCACAACCTTTTCATCGAGATGGGTAACGAAAACATGAGAAAACTGGAAGTGCTTTGGTTTGGCTCAGCTGAGGACATTACTCCAAGCCCGCCCAGGCTCTCCCCTCCGGCCTGGATTCGTTTCTGTGTCAACACTCGCCCAGCCTTGCACAGCCGGGCACACGGGCGTCTCCCTCTGCAGTGGTTCCCCGACTTGTCGGCCATCTTCGCTGGTGGTGTTTTCCTTGGTCACTGTGGTTATTTGAAAGCGATGTCAAAGCAAACGCTGCTCTCTCTCCCTGAAAATCCCTGGCAGGAGCTGCCTTTCTCACCGTCCCTGTCCTTCGTCTCCTCCTGTCCCTTCCTTCCTGCCGCAGCCTCTTCCCTCAATCCTACTGAACTCCTTCCTGGGAGAGGTTAGGGCGGGAATCGCCACCTTCCAGGGCACGGAGAGGCGAAGCGGAATTCAGCACCACGGACAGCAGCGCGGCGCGCAGTTGGCGTGCGGTTGGCTCAGGAAGTTATTCTGTAGGTTTTGTAGGTTTATGACCCGCTGTTGGGTAGCAAAAGGCCTTGAACGCCGACTCAGGAGGTCGGGGTGCAGGGAGCTGGATCGGGGGTGCTGATGATGTCGGAGGAGCTCCTTGTGGATCTGGAGATAATTTTCCTATAAAATTCCCTCTCTCCTTTGTTTCCAAGACCCTTGACCACAGTTGCACCTTCCCCTACCACCTCCCCCTCCACAGTTAATAATAACATACATGTGTCTGTGTGTACTCGACAGGGAATGCAAACGTATTTGCATGAATCTGTACCTTGGTGTAAGAGTGTATTTAATACAAGTCGTATCTGGGTGTACGTGTGAGGATGTTTGTGGGATTTGTGGGTCTGTGTGAACGTGTCAGTCTCTGTGGCTGTGTGTGTGTGCACATGTGGGGCTGCGAGTGTCTCCGTGGATTTCTTCTCCTTTAGGGGAGGGCAGCTCTGTGCCTGGGAAGTGAACGCTGTGGGTTAAGCATCGAAGACCACCCTCCCCACCAGTTTTCTCTGGAGGGTCAGGATGCAGGGGGATCCCTAGACTCAGGGATCGAGAGATTATTTGCCAATGGTATTCACTCCCTCCTTTGTTTCCAAGACCCTTGACCACCCCTCCACCTACCCCAACAAGTTCGAGTGCATGCATGTGCACACATACACACTTCCACTTTTTCTGTGGTCTGCAAGCCTTGGCTCTTGTTTTTTCTCCCTTCACACCCCACTCTCCCCTCTCCAGCCCCTTGTCATGGGTCCTCAGCCCCACTACCCCAGGCCTTCATTCCCTTCTTCTGGGGGAGTGTCTGGCCTGGCAGCCACAGGAGACTGGCGTGGTTCATCTTATACTTGCCTGCTGTGTGACCTTGGGCAATCATCGCCCCCTTCCACTTGATTTCCTGGCTTCAGAAAGGGGCTCTTTGGACCATGTTATTTCTAAGCTCAGAGCCCAACCCCATGGTCAGCTCCTAGCACTGACTCCCTGGTGGGGAGAACTGTGGGCCAGGTTAGGATGTGTGCCAATGGCTGCAGGAGAGCACAGGCAGCACCCTGTGGGCATGGAGAGGGAGAGGAGGCAGGGGCTCTGAGTGTGTGTGGAGGGGAGGGGAGGCGAGGGTGGGAGGAAGAACACAGGAGCTGCTGGACCAGAACAGAAGAACCCCTTGCCTGTATATTTAGCTCATCGAGGAATATAAACAGAAACCTGGAGCTGGCTCAATGCTCCCCCCGAAGTGTGAGTCATCACTGCTGCTGCAGCTAAAGTTAGGCTCCAATCACAGGCTCCCTTCTCCTCTCACTCCTCTTCATCCTTCTTGGTTCCCTTATTGCCTCCTTATCTCTTTATCTCTTTCTCCTCATCTCTCCCCTCTCCTCTCCTGTCTTTCTCCCCCAATTTTTCACCTCTTTGATGCTCTAAACTCATTCCCTCCCCATCAGTCAGTTCCCTCCTCTTCCCTCTCCTTTGATTTTTTTTGTCTTCCTCCTCTCTCTCTCTTTTCCCTCTGTCTCTAGTACCAATGTCTTTCCCTCTTCTCGAGTGCATTTGGGAAAGGATCTATTTGTGCTTGTGTTTGTGTGAGGGTGAACTTAATAATAATAACATGATGTGTCTGTGTGTACTTGAGAGGGAGTGTGAATGTATTTGTGTGATTTTGTATCTTGGTGTGAGAGTGTATTTAACAAAAGTGGTATCTGTTTGGGTGTACACGTGAGGGTGTTTGTGGGTCTGTGTGAATGTGTCAGTGTGTGTATCTGTGTGTGCACACGTGGGAGTGTGAGATTGTGTGTCAGTGTCTCCATGTGTTTATTCTCCCTTGGGGGGAGGGCAGCTGCATGCCTGGGAAGTGAATACTCTGAGTTAAACATCAGAGACCACCCCCAAGTTTGCTCTGGGGGGTCAGGGTGCAAGGGGACCCCCAGACCTCTGCAGGCTGAGATTGAGGTGGTTGCAGGCTCTGGGCTTATCTGGACCTAGCTGGGCAAGGGGAGTGGGGTGGGCATGGGCTTGGCTTTCAGGCCCTGCCCTGTAACTTTCTGCTGTGTGACCTTGGTCCAGTTTCTTGGTTTCTCTGATTCCTGCTCTGCATGTGCCAGAGGTGTGTGATGAACCTGCTTCCCTCTGCAGGCTGGGGCCTGGTGGGGGCAGTCAGGGAATTCACAGGCATGGGGGAGTAGTGAGGACACGCTAGTCACCGGATATCCTGAGGACTCTTGTTCAAGTCTGTGCCTCATAGGGGTTGGCTCATCTGCTTCCCAAATGTCTATTTATAATTTATGCCGACTTTCAAATGGAATTGGAGGCTGGGCCCCCCACTGGAAGGGCCCCCCTCATCTGAATCCGTGGATGGCCACGCCCACATTCAGGGTACATCTTCAAAGACACTCCCTGCAGGGAGCTCCCCCTCGGAGAGTGTGCATCTGCCTCCTCCATCCCTCCCTAACATCCCCCACCATGGCCTGCGTCTGCCCTCCACGAAGGGATTCCTGGAAAGGTTTTATGAAAGGGAGAGAGTGTGTGAGAGTGTGTGAGAGATGAGAGATGGACGGGAGGAGCTGAGAGAGGCGCCTGGTGGCTGGCAGGACAGCTGGAGCCCCAGGCTCTGCTCAGCCAGCCTGGAGAAATATCTGGGTCCTCAGCTGGGTAGGTGGGTGCAGGTGTCAGGGCCCTTTGTTTCAGGAACCAAGGAACCTGCACAGCCTTTTTGCTCCAGAGTGACACCTTTCTCCCAGTCTATTCTATATAGCAATGAGGGCAAGCTTTTTAGGATTTTTTTTCTTTTTTTAGAGATGGGGTCTCACTCTGTTGCCAGGATGGAGTGCAGTGTCGTGATCATAGCTCACTGCAGCCTCGAACTCCTGGGATCAAGCTATCCTCTTGTTTCAGCCTCCTGAGTATATATCTGACACATGGCACTTAGTACAGGCACATGCCACCATGCCCAGCTAATTTTGAGATAGAGTCTCGGTCTTGTTGTCCAGGCTGGAGTGCAGTGGCATGATCTTGGCTCACTGCAACCTCTGCCTCCTGGGTTCAAGCAATTCTCCTACCTCAGCCTCCTGAGTAGCTGGGATTACAGGCGCCCGCCGCCATACCTGGCTAATTTTTGTACTTTTTAGTGAGATGGGGTTTTGCCATGTTGGCCAGGCTGGTCTTGAACTCCTGACCTCAGGTTATCCACCCGCGTTAGCCTCCCAAAGTGCTGGGATTACAGGCGTGAGCCACCGCTTCCGACCGCCTGGCTAATTTTTTTTTTTTTTTTTTAGACAGAACCTCGCTCTGTTGCCAGGCTGGAGTGCAGTGGTGCAATCTTGGCTTACTGCAACCTCTGACTCCCTGGTTCAAGAGATTCTCCTGTCTCAGCCTCCCGAGTAGCTGGGATTACAGGCACACACCACCATGCCCAGCTGATTTTTGTATTTTTAGTAGAAACAGGGTTTCACCATGTTGGCCAGGATGGTCTTGATTTCCTGATCTTGTGATCTGCCTGCCTCAGCCTCCCAAAGTGTTGGGATTACAGGCATGAGCCACCTTGCCCGGCCATGCCTGGCTAATTTTAAAAATGATTTTGTAGAGATAGGGTCTCACCATTTTGCCCAGGCTGATCTTGAACACCTGGGCACAAGTGATGCTCCTGTTTTGGCCTCCCAAAGTTCTGGGACTGCAGGCATGAGCCACTGTGCCTGGCTGCTTTTTAGGATTTGAGTCAGATCATGTCCCTGACCACCTCATTTAAAATGACAAGACTCCCCCCACCCCATCCTTACTCCCCACCCACCACATCTGCTTTAATTTGCTCTACAGGCAGATCAGAATCTGATGTACTATATATTTTACTTATTTATCTTCTGACTTCCCCACTAAAATATAAGCTCCAAGAGGACCAGGACTTTGTTTTGCTCACTGCTGTACCTCCAGGGCCCAAACTGGGCCTGGCACATGGTGGGAGCTTGGGGGTGGCTGCTGAAGAGGCAAAGCTGCCCCATCACAGCCTCCTGTGTGTGAGGATCACTGCCCATTCATTCCTTCAGCAAACCTGCTGGCACTCCCTCTATGCCCAGCTCTGGTCTCTACAAATGGGTCCTGCTTTGTAGGGCTCCCAGTCTGGCTGGGGTGGCACAGAGGGGGGCCATGGAGACAGGGCAGGAGTTTGGAGGGAAGGACCACTGATTCTGCCTGGGGTTGCCCTGGAGGAGTCAGGCCTGAGGGAGGCAAAGGCACTCTCTATGTGGCAACATCTGATGATAGCCTTTTCTAACCCCATAAGACCACAGCCGAACTGAGGGCCGGGCTGGTGAATATTCTCCAAAACCCATATATGGCGAAGGCACAGAACTGGCCTCAGCTGGCGAACTGGACTGAATAATCCTTTCCAGGAGGTTCTGGTTTTAACAATGATCAAAACCTTGCAAGAAAGCACTGTAGCCCTGACGGTGGAATTCAAGTGCCACGGGAGGCTGAGGCTGCCTCTTCTGCCTCTGGGCAAAGCTTGCCTGCTCCCTCAAATGCCCATCCTAAGCCATCAGGGCTTGAAAGACCACAGGGCAGGGCCCAGGCTTACAGTAATGACCTGGCCAACTACAGCGCCTCCAGCCTGAGATCCACTCCCACCGCACAGGCCTCATCGTCTCTCCTTGATGGCGACATTGAGGGTGTTTGCCTGGAAGCCTGACTGCCCGGGTGCCGGGACTTTGTCCAGCTGAGGATAAAAGGGATAGTTGCCTGCTCTATTATTCTATCTCCAAGCAGCAGGAGTGGCAGAAAGGAAGAGTGTGAGGGCACATGTGCGTGAGAGATGTACATACACACAGCGGGGAGACGGGAGAGCAAGAGACAGACAGGAAGAGTTAGGGAGACAGAGAGACAGAGGGGCATGAGAGAGCCAGAGAAAGGGTAAGAGAAACAGCCAAGGAGGAAGAGAGCCAGGCAAGGGAAACAGGAAGCAGGAGAGAGATGCCCAAAGAGACAGAGACAGAGGTGGACAGAAGCCAGCAGGGGCAGAGGGTCCCCACCCCCTGCACCCCAAGGTGATTTCTCCTCTTTTCGTCGTCCACTCTCCTCTCTGGCTCCGTTGCGCCTAAGCTGGGCTTTCCGGTCTCTCCTCCACCTCTTCCCCAGTGTCATTTTCTTTTCTTTCTTTCTTTCTTTTTTTTTTTTTTTGAGATAGTCTTGCTCTGTCGCCCAGGCTAGAGTGCAATGGCATGATCTCAGCTTACTGCAACCTAGGTTGCCACCTCCCGGGTTCAAGAGATTCTCCTGCCTCAGCCTCCCGAGTAGCTGGGATTACAGGCGCCTGCCACCCTGCCTGACTAATTTTTGTATTTTTACTAGAGACGGGGTTTCACCAAGCTGGCCAGGCTGGTCTCGAACTCCTGACCTCAGGTGATCCACCTGCCTCAGCCTCCCAAAGTGCTGGGATTACAGGGGTGAGCCACTGCGCCCAGACCCCCATGTCTTTTTTAACCTGATGCTCTCCGGGCCTTTGCTCCTGCTGTCCCTTGGCTTGAGATGCCCTTCCTCCTATACTCGGCTAGGAAAACTCAGATCTGCCCACTGCCTGTTGTCCCTTCTAGGCCTTCACTGTCTCTCCCTTTGTGGAGCCTTCTTTGGCCCTCCTGGTCTGACCCCAGAAAATATCGTTTCCTCCTGGGGTCTCCCAACTCCTTTCTTCCGAGCTTAAATCCAGGTTGTCCAGATGTGGCTTCTCCCCACAGGGCTGGGGTTCATCTGTTTCTGTATACCTGACACGTGGCACTTAGTAGGTGGTCAATAAACATCACTGAGTGATGGCCTGGCGTGTAACTGTTGTCACACCAGCTCTCTTGAACTCAATTTCTTTCTTTTTTCCTTTTTTGACATGGAGTCTCGCTCTATTTCCCAGGCTGGAGTATAGTGGCGCGATCTTGGCTCACTGCAAACTCTGCCTCCTGGGCTCAAGCAATTCTCCTGCCTCAGCCTCCCGAGTAGCTAGGATTACAGGTGCATGCTGCCACGCCCGGCTAATTTCTGTATTGTTAGTAGAGACTGGATTCTCTGAGCCCCGTCCAGGAAGCTCCTCAGGCATCAGCTACCTGTTTCGGTTGAGAGTCAGGGACCTCCGACCTGGCAGGAACTTGAGGTTCCTGGGGTCTGTCCCCAGCTATGCTCTGCCCCCACTCCAGGCTTTTGTCCTGGGCAGATAGATAGGCTTTTGTCCTGGGCAGAGATAGATTCTCTCTCTCTTTCTCACACACACACACACATGCGCACACACATGCACTCTGGCATAGAATCCTGTTTATGCTACTTATTAGCTGTGTGACTCTGGGCAATTTACTTAATTTCTCCGGATTCTGGTTTTCCCGAGTGTAAGTGGAGCTGCATGATCCCTGTCACCTAGGACTGCTGGGGGTTAAGTGGGCTGATGGAAGAAGTGGACACCTGCAGCCGGGCCCAGGGGCTCCCTGCTCCTCAGCTAGATAAGCCAGCTCCACCCCCACACTTCCTGCCCAGATTCCTAGGGATGCAGCAATCTTGGGGGGCTGCCAGTGTTCTCCTGGACCCCTCTGGCTTTGACCTTTTGCTTCTGCTGGCTTAGTGCAGTTGGGGATGGACTGGGTGACATGCCCAGGGCTGTTCTTGTTCATGTCAGCACTGAGGGGGAGCTCGGCTCCTTTCTTGATATCCACACACTGAGTACCCGTGTGGGTCCAGCAGATGTTCCTGGGGACTTGGCAGGGGAGGGACACTGACACTGCAGCCATGCAAACCACTTCAAATCGAAGTCCCCCCGCTTCTGGGGGATCCCCCCAGGTGCGTCCCCCTCTGCGTGTCCCTGGTCTCCTCCATCTTGCAATCTCTTCTCTCCTCTCCCTTCCCTCTCCACTCTTTTCTCTCTGGACCTTCTGATTCTTCTCTCTTTATGTTGCAGAACAATCCAGCCACTACCTTCCAGACTGGGCTCTGGGTCCATCTTGGCCTCTTCAAACCCATCAAGGTGCCCACAGGTGCTGGGGTTCAGCCTGCCCCATCACATATGGGAAGCCCAGCGTCTGGCCCATCCTCCCTAGGGTCTCCTTCCAAATCTCCTCCCTGTTTTACCCACAGTCAGCACTTCCAGAATTTTCCATCTCGTAATGTCCTCCAGCCATGGCACAGGCCTGGTACACAGAGGTGATTAACAGATGCTTTTGGACTGTTGAAGCTTGCATTCTGCCATTGGTTTTCTCCTATCATGGTGGACTGCTCCCAGGCCAGGGACATTTGGGGCCCAGTGCTCCTGTTTCGGCCTGGTTCTTAGGGTCACTGCTTGCAGTGTGATTGGGATTCTGGGGCCTGAGCAGGGCTGGTGAGAGAGGCCCCTCTCCATGTCCCAGAGGAATGTGCTCCACTGGGGTGTGGCCCATGGAGGGAGGGTAACTCAGGCCAGTTCCCTTCCTCCTTTAGTAGGTGGAGCCACTCTGTCAGTTTGGAATCCTGGAAACCTGGAATCTTGGAGCTTTTGAGTCTTAGAACATAGGATCCTAGTTAAGAGCACAGACTCCCTGAATTGGAATCCCAGCTCTGCCATTTATTAGCCGTGTGACTTTGAGCAAGTTACCTAACCTCTCTGTGCCAATGTTTTCTCACCTGTAAAATGGTAGCAATGATTTTACAAGATTTTTTTCTTCTCTTTTCTCTTTCTTTCTTTCTTTTTTTTTTGAGATAGAGTCTCGCTCTGTCACCCAGAGTGCTGGAGTGCAGTGGCATGATCTCGGCTCACTGCAAACTCTGCCTCCTGGGTTCAAGTGATTCTCCTGCCTCAGCCTCCTGAGTAGCTGGGACTACAGGTGCATGCCACAATGCCTGGCTAGTTTTTGTATTTTTTGGTAGAGATGGGGTTTTGCTATGTTGGCCAGGCTGGTTTTGAACTCCTGACCTCAAGTGATCCACCCACCTGGGCCTCCCAAAGTGCTGGGGTTACAGGCGTCAGCCACTGCGCCTGGCCCGATTTTACAAGATTATGGTAAGAATTAAGGGGGTTAATTTTTGTCAAGTGCTTAGACCAGGGCCTGGCACAGATAAAGGATCTGTGAGCATCTGAGAAATAAATCAGTGTGAATTCTGAGCATACTGGAATCTTTGTCCCTGTGCTATTAAGATCTTTAGGCCTGGAAGGGACCTCATTTCATGTCATAGGGCAGGAATTCTGCCCCAGTTTCCTTCAGCCCAACTTGTTTATTTGTCCCCATGGACAGATGATCCCTTTCTATGCAGCCACTACAATTGCAAGAAAGTTCTGGGGGGGTGGAGGTGAGCCTGGGCCCAGCAGCTGCTGCAGCAGCAAGGAAGAGCCTGGTTGGGCTTTGTCCCTGGAAGAGGGCAGGGGATTCCGGGTCTAGGGAGGTGGTAGGGAGCCTGGTTCATTTGTCAGGTGGGTGCATCAGGGGGCTCCAGGCTGGGGTCTACCTCGTCCACCCTCTGGTAGTGGCCTGGCAGCCCTACTCCCAGGACATGGTAGGACCAACAAATATGTGTGGCTGATGCAGCCTTCTGCAATTATCAGGCACAACATAAATAGCAGTAATGAATGGATGAAGCTCCTGCAGTCAGCAAGGGCCCTCAGGAGGGACCTCCCCAGTCTTGCTTCTTGCTAAGACATGGAGTGGTACTTTCAGCCCCAGTAGGTTTCAGGGTCATCCCTCATATCCACATAACTCACTCCCTATCCTGGGTGGATAGTGGGGTGGGCAGAATAGTGACAGAGATAGAGTGGACAACTACGTTTTTTGTTGTTGTTGTTGTTGTTGTTGTTGTTGTTTTTTGAGATGGAGTCTCGCTCTGTCACCCAGGCTGGAGTGCAGTGGCATGATCTCAGCTCACTGCAACCTCCGCCTCCTGGGTTCAAGCGATTCTCCTGCCTCGGCCTCTCGAGTAGCTGGCACTACAGGCATTTGCCACCACACTCGTCTAATTTTTGTATTTTTAGTAGAGACAGGGCTTCACCATGTTGGCCAGGCTGGTCTTGAACTCCTGACCTCAGATGATCCACCCACCTCAGCCTCCCAAAGTGCTGGGATTACAAGTGTGAGCCACCACGCCTGGCCTAGGGTTTTAGTTGAAACATAAAGCATGGGCCAGGCGTGGTGGCTCACACCTGTAATCCCAACATTTCGGGAGGCTGAGGTGGGCAGATCGCTCGAGCCCAGGAGTTTGAGACCAGCCTGGGCAACATGGTGAAACCCCGTCTCTACAAAAAGTACAAAAAATTAGCTAGGTGTGGTTGTGTGTGCCTGTGTTCCCAGCTACTCAGAGGCTGGGGTGGGAGGATCACTGGAGCCTGGGAAGTTGAGGCTGCAATGAGCCGATATTGAGCCACTACACTCCAACCTGGGCAACAGAGTGAGATCTTGTCTCGAAAAAAAAAAAAAAAAGAAAAGAAAAAAAAGAAACATAAGGTTAGATATAAAACAGGACTTTCTGCTAGTATAGATGCTTGAATGAGGCTGAGGTGGGAGTGTTAGTCCTGTCAAGACAAGGAAGGGACCCAGATCACGAAGGGTAGCAGATTTCTGCTCAAATCTGTAAAAGAGCTTTGAATGATCAGAAATACCCAGAGAGCAGAGGAGCTGCCCCAGGAGGTGGTGAGATCTACATCACCTCAGGTGTACAAGCAGGGACAGGGTGGCCACTTTGGAAGACTATAGCTGAAGGGACCCAGACCTGAGAATTCACCGTCTGGTGGCTTCTCGAGGTCCTGTCCAGTCTTCTGAACTTTGCTTTATGAAAATGTCCCTGGAGGAGAATGGGAAGAAGTTGGTGGTGGTTGGTATCTTCTCCCCATCGTGCCGCCTGATTTCTTTCACCCTCCAGGCCTGCGGCTTTCTAGCTGTGCATTCAGCTGCTCGGGGCATGGAGTGCCTGCCATGCTACCTTGTTCCTGCCTCCATGCCTTCTCCCTCCTTGATGCCATTTCTCTACCCACCTTCTCTCTTCTTATCTCAATCCTGTACAAGCTTTCAAGGCTCAGTTCAAGTCTCTCGCCTTTGATGAGGCTTCCCTGAGGACTCCTGATCTGAAGCCCACTCTGATCTGATATAAATCCGTCCCACCTGCAGGGCTGTCTGGCTTGCTGAATTCACACCTGTAAGACACCTCTCAGCCCGTGTGTGCTTAGACGACCTTGTCTTGGAGTCTGGAGACAAAGGCTTGTTTTGTCTCCTTAGACTAAAAGCTAGAAAGGGATGAATATTTGTTGGACGCCTATTATGTGTCAGACACTGTGCTAAGCCCTTTAAAGATGGTTTGCATCCTGCAAAGTGTGAAGCCTTATCCCCATTTCACAGATGAGGCACCTGAGACTCAGAGATGTTAAGGGGCTTTGCTTCCCATCCTCAGTCAGGAAGCAGCAGAGCTGGGATCAAACCTGAGTGTACCTTTCTCTAAAGCTGTGACTATCTGCCAGCATCGAAGGGGTGGGGGGGCTCAGGGCAGCCCTCAGCAACCCCCTGGTGGCCCTCACCACACATTCTCCAAAGAGGTGGAGAGGGTTGCGCTGGGCAGCCCAGTGTGACAACATCTGGGCAGGGGTTGGGAGCACTGGACTCGTACTGGGGGCTGCTGCTTCCCAGCGGAGTAACCTTGACCAGGCAGCTCATCTCTGGCCTCAGTTTCTTCATCGGTAAAATGGGGGCAAAAGGGTGGAACTCCAGGCAGTTTAAAGAAGTGCCTAGCACACAGCAGGTGTTCACTAAATGCTTCCTGAGTTGTGAGGCAGTGAGTAGACCATTTGGCCTGCATTGGGGAGAGTCTTGGTGCTTTTAATTTGTTTGGCTGGATGCAAATGAACAAATAAAAGGAGGTTATAACCTTGAACACTCCCTCTCCCCAATCCACAGCCCTTGGGTGAGAGAGGAAGGGAGACAGGCCTGAGGAGCGTGGGATTGGGGGAACTGGTGTGACAGGGTCCTGGAAAGTGGTGAGAATGAAGCCTTTGCAGCTGGATAGAGGCATCTGTTTCACCTGGGGGCCCTCTGAGAAGCCTTCCTGGAGGAGGTGGCCTTTCAGCCAAGCCTAGAGGGTGGGAAGAAGCAGGGGTGTGAATGAGAAGTGTGGAGGCAGCCTGGGCGGTTGAGCGACCTTTAGAGAGCTGGGGTCTTAGGTGGGTGACCCCTCACCGGGGCAGTGGGGTGAACACCCCCGACCTGGATCTCAGAGAGGAGACAGGGTGGAACGTGGCAGAGCAGGCACCTGGGACCCGGGGGTGGTCAGTAATGCCCCCCCCCCCACCTCTTTTTACTCATGACGCAGCCCCCATGCTGAGGGGTCAGGACCCTACCCCAGGCAAGAACCTGGATTTTAAGGAGCTGGCCGCGGGCTGGGGGCTTCCTACCCTCTGGGAAGGGGTGGGAGCTCACCAGCCGCCGCCGTCAGTCTGTCTGTCGCCTCTACGCCTCCCCCCTCCAGCGTCCCGCGCCTGCAGCTTTCCCCGAAGACATTTGGTGTCAGTATAAGGACGGCTTTTCCTCGCACGCAGCGCGGCTCGGTCTCGCCGCCGCCGCACGTCCCCGCACCGCCAGGCGCTCGGGCTCCTCCGCAGCCCCCGCCGCGCGCAGACCCCGCGCTTCGAGCCCTGAGCCGGAGGCGCGAGCAGAGCCGAGGCAGGCGAGAGACCGGCCTCAGCCCCGCGCTCCCCGCCGCGCTGGTCTCTCCCGGGCACTTGCCCCGCTGCTCGGTCCCCGCAGCACCCGCGCTCCCGCCCGCCGCCCGCCCAGAGCCTCGCCGTCCCTCCAGCCCGCCGCCTCCTCCTCCTCCCGCCATGGCCCGGGCTCCCGGGCCCGCCGCCCCCCGCCCGCCGCCCCCCGCGCCCCGGGGGCTCAGCTGATCCTGAATTGGCGGGGGGTCGGCTGGCGGGGCTGGGGGTCCCTGTCGATCGCCGGCTTCGGGTGGGGACGCGTTGTCCCCGCGTCTCTAACCTGGACGACCCCCCGCGGCCGGGCCACGTCCATGCCAAGGTAGGTGGGGGCTGGGTGGGTGGGGGGAAGGAAGGGAGGGCTTCGCTTCGATGCCAGTTTCTTGGCGCGTTGGCTTCTCTCTTCACTGGGGCATTTATTTATTTATTTCTGGGGATCGATCCTCCCCACCCGCGCGTACCCGTCAGGTGAGCCCCCCATCCCGCGCCTTCGGGGCCATGCCTTGGGAGGAAGGACAGGAAACTTTGACCGGTCCTCTCTCCAAGGCCACGAAAGTTCTCTCGGTGCCAATACTGAAGCCAGCTGAGCCAGCGCTGCAGAAATTTATTCAACAAGTCAGGCTGCCGGCCGGGGCCCGGGTTGTCCGCGCGTCCGGCCGCCCCTCCGCGGCTGCGGCTCTGCGGGCAGCTGGGCCAGAGCTGGTGCCCGTGTCCGGCGGGCTGAGCTGGGAGCGCTGGCCTGGGAGCGCGGCAGCGGGGGGCACTGGATGGGGGAATCCCGGGCAGGGTTTAACTTTCCCGGAGGCGGGGGTGGCGGAGACCCCCTCTTTGGCTGGCACCCCAGCGGGGCGGAGGCCTCGCTGCATGAAGCCAGGCCAGGGTCGGAGCCGGGGCTGTAGGGGTGAAAGGGACCCTCGGCCGGCTGGAGGTGTTATGTAATGAGTGCTTATGATGATTGGGTGCTAATTGCCTACTGGGTGGTGTTGTGGGGGAGCTGTGGGGGACTACGGGGCTTGGCAGTGGTGGGGAGGCCTCTTTTGGGGGAAGTCATGGTGCCTGGGGGAGGGGGCTGTGGTGGGGCCCAGGCTGAGGCCTCAGTCAGCCCCTCTGCTAGTGTCTTTCTGCCTTGTCAGGGCCCTGGGGGCTCCTGACCTGAGGATGAGATTGGGGTCTGAGAAGACCTCTGAGCTATATTCTTGTCCTGAGGGTCTGTATCCTGGGTCCAGGTGTGTGTGTGTGTGTGTGTGTGTGTGTGTGTGTGTGTGTGTCAGAGAGAGAATGAGCGAGCGCTGGAGTGGGCCTGCGTGTCTGGCGTGTGTGGTGTGCCGGGGTCTGATCACCATGCGAGGAGAGTCCTCGCTGGAGCACTCAGATTGGCCCAGGCAGTGGTCAGTTCGTCCTCTGTCTCTCACTGCCTGGAGGATTTGCCCCGCAGACGCTGGCACCACCTCGGGGCTAGGACGCTGTGTGAACAGGGGTGTGGATCTGTGGCCCAGCCCCAGGGGAAGGGTTTGGCCCATAGTGTGGGCCTACCTCCCTGCACCCCGTCCTCAGACCCTGCTGGCACCTGGTCACCTCTTGAATCTGTGGCTCCTCTTAGCCCTAAGGACTCGCTTCCGGAACTCTTGTCCACTCTTCAGGACAAACTTTCTGTTCAGGCTTCAGGATCCAGGGCTGGGCTGGGGACTGAGCTGGGGTCTAGAGACCTCCCTGTTACCTTCCCACCTCCGCCGTCAACGCAGAGACAGAGGGAGGGGACACCAGTGGGTGATAGGTCAGGACAGGACAGGGTGACACTGAGCAGAGACCAGGTCTGGGGCCTCAGCAGGGGGAGGAAGAGGAAAAGGAAAGAATGTGCCTGGAGGCTGTTGAGCTGGCCTGGCACCAAACCCATGAATCTGCCCACAACCCCAGAGGGCCTGGTCACCACACCGTGCCCTCCACGCTCTCTTCCTAGCTGTGCAGAGCTGCTGTGCCTGCCCCAGGGCTCACAATGGGAGGCTTGGGGAAGGGGCTGCTGGCCTGGCTGGAGGCCCCTTCCCCTTCCTTTGACCAAAGTTCTCTGCCCGCTTCTTCCGCATTCCTTCCTCCTCACCCTGCATGCCCCTCCCCTCGCCCCCATTCCAAGCCCTCCTGAGAAAGCTGGGGCTGAGAGGGCATCTTCCAGGCCCACCAGGGGGCGCCAGGCTGTCCTCAGGTCCCTGCGGCCTCCCCGTGACCTTGAGTGGTCAGGTAGGGGTGGAGGGTGCCGTGAGAACCCCATCCTCTCTCACCCTCTCTCTGCTCCAGACATCTTCCTGAGTCTATAGCCAAGCTGGGAGCAGTTTTGGGGACTGCAGCCTCTCTGTGGTTCTGGACCCAGTTCCCCGCCCTGAGCCCACAGGGGTCACCACCTCCAAGTCCCCTCTCCCAGTCTCCTTCATCATGGCCCCCTTCGTGGCCCTCTCTGCCACCTTCACCCCACACCCCAAGTGTGGCTGCCCTGGGCCTCAGCCCCAAGGAAGGGGCTCTCAGGCCAGTCTGTTTCTGGGCACCACTCTGTCCCTCCCCCACGCTGGCAGGGCTCCCGCCACCCCGCAGTTCCTAGCGCTTTCCAAGGTAGCCAAACAGGCTCCTATGTGGCTCCTTGATCCGTGGCTGTCTCCACTTTGGCAGCTGCCTTCTTCTCTTGATTCCTCAGCCTCCCAGCTCCTGGTGTCAAAAACTGTCTGGAAAGAGGGGATGCTGGGCTGGGCATGGGGGTCTAGAGAGACCCCTCTGGGCTGCAGGGAGAGCAGGGCGCTCTCCCCTCCATCCCTTCTCCTCTGCAGCCAGCTCTTCCCCTGCTGCTGCTCCTCTTCCTCGCCTGTCCTCCTGTCCCCACTTCTCCTTTCCAACCCCTTCCCTACCTCCTGTTCTTTGCCGCAGAATGTTTTCTTCCCGTATGTTCCTAGGACATGCCCCAGCCTTAATGCCCTCAGTCTACTCTTGTGCCCCTGGCATCCCGGGTCTGGCCTGGGGGCTCAAAGAGCCCAGGGTGCTGTGTGTGCCCTGCACACTGTGGGTGTATGGTCTGTGGATCTCTGGGAGTGTGAGTGTGCAGGTCTGTGGGTCTGTGGGTCCAGGGATCTGTGGATCTGTGGGTGTGTCTGTGAATCTGTGGATGGTGGATCCATGGGTCCGTGGATCTGTGGATCCTGATATCCAGGAAGATGTGGGTTGAGTCTGTCCCCCACCATGGCTGCCAGTCTACAGAGGGAAGAAAACAAATTGGATTTTCCGATTTCCTTTTCTCTCTTTCTCTCTAATATTTATTCTTCACGTACTGTGTTCTAAGGCCTGTTCTGGTCACTGGGGGACACAGCAGTGAACGGAAGGGAACAGACAAAACCTGCCCTTTTGGAGCTGCTGTGCCTGTGAGAGGATCTGGCCTCCCCTGCCAGGTGCTTTGTGGGGACATGGCCACGAGTCCTGGTTTCCACTCGTGCTCTCAGATTGGAGAACCCAGACCATATTGATAGATGAGGGGTGCAGATCACAGAGGATTTAGCATGGCATATTTGGACACCTTTGCAAAACAGCTGGGTGCTTTTGGGGCTCCTTGAGCAGGAGAGGACGAGAAGGACGTGGTATCTTGAGGGTGGAGGTTCTGTGGAGGCTGTGGGCTCTTCAGGGCCAGGTTCAGTGCAGACCTGGCCCTGCCTCCCAGAACTTTTCCCTTCATCTCTGAGGTCTGCCTCTGCCCACTGCCCCCTTCTCCTGGACTCTGGCCAGAGAGGTCTGGCTAACGGTGCATGTAGAGAGGAGCATTAGGGTCTTGCTGCCTGCCCTACCCTGTTGAGCAGCGGGGGCTGCATCCAGCCCTCTGTTGTTCTAGGGTCTTAGGCCCCTTTTGGGAGGGGCCTAAGCTCTGTCCCAGCTGGGGTAGAGGTGAGCAAGTCCACAACCATGGCAAGAGGATCAGGTGACCTAGCATCAACAGAAGCATCCGCTTCTTATAAAACTAGGATAATACCTTCCACCTGAAAGGATTTTTGTGCGGCTCAGACGTGTTTCTGCAGCACCTAGCATGGGGCCTCGTACAATGAAGCTGTCTTTTCTTTCATGAAGTTGCTTTCCAAATGTTTTTCCCCATTTTCTATCTGGTTTTCAAGGCAGAAAAGGCATCGTCTTCTGCATTTTATACAAAAGGAAATGAAGCTTGGGGAGACCATGTGATGTGGGGAGGGCAGAGCTGGTCCTTGAGTCCTGGGACTCCTGATCCAGTGCTCTTCCTGCTGGCCACCCCTCCCTCCCATCAGGGGCCATGTTCACCCTGATTTGCTCGCTGAAGTAAGACCCAAGGCCCTAATTACTGCAGAGTGAGTAAAAACTGATCAGCAGAAGCGCCTGCTGGGAGATGTTCAAACACACTGATGGTGGTTCCGACACAGCCTCGCTTGCCGCACTTGTCATAAGGCCGAGAGCCGGCTGAAAACAAACAAATGGCAATGCCTGGTGACAGACACGTGGGCAGGTGCAGGGGTCGGGGGGCTGGTAGGCTGCAACCTCTTGTCCACAGTCTGGCCTGGACAACCCTTTAACTGGTGACCTGGAGCTGGACTGCTCAGATCCAAACCCCAGCTCTTTTACTAAGTAGCTTTTGACCTTGGGAAGATCCTTTAACCTTCCAGTGCCTCAGTTTCCTCACCTATAAGGTGGACAGAGCAAAAGCACTTCTCAAAAGCGTACTCTGTGCCTGGCATATAGTAAGTATTCACAGATAATGTTGGCTTTGATTCTTGTTGGCCATCACGGGAGGGGTTGCTGACCGAGAACCCACTCAATAGGCTGCGGAGCTGGGAGGGCTGGCTGTTCATTTTTGTGACAGGTCTGAGGTGAATGACTACAAGATGTGGGCAGGCCCAGCTGACCAGACCAGAGCAAGTTTTGTGACGGGTCATGCAATTGGGGGGGCCGCACTTCAGCCTTTCCTCTTTAGGCTGAGGATCTCTGGCTTGGCTCAGCTTCTCTGAAGAAGATCTGAGGGGATCAGTGGACCACATGCCCCACAGGTGCTGCAGTAGGACTGGGTTGCCAGCTGGGCCCTGATGCTCCCAGTCCGCATCAAGAAAGGCCAGAATCAGGCAGGTAACCTGTCTGTTGTGCTCTGGGTGGCTTGGTGCAAATCCAGTCCTGCCCATGCAGAGGAAAGGGCACAGACTTGAGTGTGACTGCGGAGGGGGTCCCAGGGAGGCATATGATGTGGAAATTGTCACCCAAGGAATGGTTGAGGGAGCTGGTGACAAGAGGCCTGGGGCAGATGAGGCTCAGGGGTGGGCGGGCTGTCGTCATGCGTCTGCAGGGCTGTCATGCGGAAGAGGGAGCAGATAGAGGGTTCCAGGGGCTCTGGGAGGCCGGCTGGAAGATTCTGGAAGGCAGGCTTCCTGCAGTCTCACAAAGGCTTTTCTGTAGATCACCAGATGCAGGCTCTGCATTGGTTTGTATGTGTAAGTGGCTGTTGTGTCTATGTGTGTGCGATTGTGTGTATGCATCTGTGTATTCTGTGTGTGCATATGTGTCAGTGTGAGTGTATGTGATCTGTGTGATTGTGTGCATATCTATGTGTCTGGGTAAGTGTGTGTGTGTATGTGAGTGTGTCTGTGTGAGTTATGTGTGTGCCTGTAAATGGGTGTTTTGTGTGTTTATGTGTGAGTGTGTGTAATTGCGTGTATGTATGCCTGTGAGTATATGTCTTTGTGATTGTATGTTGTGTGTGATTGTGTGTGTCTGTGTATTCTTTGTGTGCATGCATGTCTGTGTGTGTCAGTGTGAGTGTATGTTATGTGAGTGTATTTGTGTGATTGCATATGTATGTGTCTGTGATTGTGTATGTATGTGTCTGTGAGTGTGTGAGTGTGTATGTGTGTATGTCTGTGTGAGTGTGTGTATGGGAGTGTGTGCGTCTGCATGAGTGGGTGCTGGTGTATCTATGTACTGTGTGTGGTTGTGTGTCTGTGTGCGTGTTATGTGTGTATGTCTGTGTGTGATTGTGTGTCTGTGTGTGTTTCTGTGTGAATGGGTACTGGTGTATCTATGTGCCATGTGTGGTTGTGTGTCTGTGTGAATGTGTGTTGTGTGTGAATGTGTGTGTGATTGTGTGTCTGTGTGTGTCTGTGTGTTATGTGTGTATGTCTGTGTGTGTAATTGTGTGTCTGTGTATGCCTGTGTGTGATTGTGTGTCTGTGTGTCTGTGTGAGTGCACGCTGGTGTACCCATGTGCCATGTGTGATTGTGTGTCTGTGTGTGTTGATGTGTGTTATGTGTGTAACTGTGTAATTGTGTTTCTGTGTATGTCTGTGTGTGTAATTGTGTGTCTGTGAGTGTGTGTGTCTGTGTGAGTGCATGCTGGCATACCCATGTGCCACGTGTGTGATTGTGTGTGTGTCTGTGTGAGTTTGTGTTATGTGCATATGTCTGCATGTGTGTGATTGTGTTTCTGTGTGTTATGTATGTGTGTGTAATCATGTGTCTGTGTATGTGATTATGTGTCTGTGTGTCTGTATGAGTGCATGCTGGTGTACCCATGTGCCATGTGTGTGATTGTGTGTCTGTGAGTGTGTGTCTATGTGTGTGTTATGTGTGTGCATATGTCTGTGTGTGTGTGAGGTTGTGTCTGCAAGTGTGTGTTATCTGTGTATGTCTGTGTGTGATTGTGTGTGAGTGTGGTATGGAGCATGTGACTGTGGGTGTGTGAGTGTGACTGTGTGATTTTTGTGCTTGTGAGTGTGTATGGTGATGGATTAGGTCACCTTCCGGGTCTCATTCTTTTCAGAGATCCCCTGTTTGAAGACCTGGAAACAATGAGAGTTTAAAACCAGACACTGTTTCTGGGACCCCTGGGGTTCAGGAGTCTGGAACTCCATGGCTGAGGATACTAACAAGGATGGGAAACTGTCGAGGGTCTCACTGTGCACCTGCCTAGTGCTCAGTGGTGCTACCCTAGCTTGTCGGCACAGCAGCCCTGCCATGGTGCGGTTGTCTCCTCATTTTATAGACAGGGTAGCTGTGGGCACCTGCCAGGCTGAGTTGTGTGCCAAGGTGGATTGGTGTCGGGACCTAAATACAGGTCTCAGCTTCCACTGCCCGTGATTTGAAACCCACACTATGGATTCAGGGTGACTGTAGTTAATATTTTGGGCCTCTGAAGTTCTGGGTGATTCTAAGATAGTCTGAAATTCCTGGATTCTAGTATTTCCTGAACGAATTTGTTGCTTGTTCTTCTAGCAGTGTGTGGTTATTGACAAAAGGATAAACAAAGTTGCCTCCCTGTATGAAAACACACATGTGCACACACACACACACACACATGCACACACACACATGAGGCGACCAGGGCAGGCCTCAGGTCTTCCTCCACCAGGACTCTGAGCTCTGAAGATACAGGACATCCTGACACTGCACTCCTAGGGCTCTAGAGTGCTGGCTGGAAGATTCTGGGAGGCAGATTTTCCCACTGCCTTGGGAAGACTTGGGCAACTTGCTTGGGCATCTTGGCTGGACCAGCAGCTGTATTGCCACTGTCTGATGACTCAGCTTGGGGAGGCCTGGTTCCAGGGCACCATTCCCATCCCAGGTTGGTGCCTGGAATGGTTCAGTGCTTGGGCTCGGGAGTAAGCAGACCAGAACTGGGACACTAACTGCCCGGTACCAGCTGGCTGACTATGGTCATGGCTGTTCCCCTGTCTCCCTCTCCATGAAGTAAGAATGAGAATGGTCTGTATGCCATGGAGTTGTGGTAAAAATGGACACAGATGATGCATAGGGAACCTGTTGGCCATTGCTTGATGGGGTCATGGTGGTGATAGTGGTGATGATGGTGATGGTGCTGATGATGATGGAAGTGATGGTGTTAGTGATGGTGATAGTGGTGATGATGATGGTGTTGGTGTTGGTGGTGATGATGTTGGTGTTGGTGATGGTGATGGTGATGATGATGCTGTTGGTGGTGGTGGTGATGATGTTGGTGTTAGTGATGGTGGTGGTGATGGTGTTGATGGTCATTATGGTGGTGAGGGTAATGGTGATAGTGATGATGGTGGTGATGGTGATGACGGTGATGATGGTTTTGGTTATGGTGATGGTGGCGGTGGTGGTAATGGTGGAGATGGTGATGGTGGTGGTGGTGATGATGATCATGGTGGTGAGGACAATGATGGTGATATTGATGATGGTGATGGTGATGATGGTGGTGGTGATGATGATGATGCTAGTGTTGGTGTTGGTGATGGTGGTAGTGATGGTGGAGGTGGTGATGGTGGTAGTGATGATGATGCTGGTGGTGATGGTGGAGGTGGTGATAATGATAATGGTGGTGATGATGGTGTTGGTGATGGTGGTGGTGATGATGGTGATGGCGATGGTGATGGTGGTGGTGATGGTGATGATGGTGGTGATGGTGATGATGGTGGTGATGGTGATGATGGTGGTGGTGGTGATGATGGTGATGGTGGTGGTGATGGTGGTGGTGGTGGTGATGATGGTGTTGGTATTGGTGATGGTGGTGGTGATGGTGGGGGTGGTGATAATGATAATGATGGTGCTGGTGCTGGTGATGGTGGTGGTGATGGTGGTGACGGTGATGGCAGAGAATGGGCTGGGGTAGCAGCCCCTGGGGATGACACAGCTGGACCAGTGCATGCTCAGCCATCCACCAGAGTGCCTCCCCATTTACATCATTTGCTTCTATTTTTTTTTGAGATGGAGTCTTGCTCTGTCACCCAGGCTGAAGTGCAGTGGTGCAATCGTGGCTCACGGCAACCTCTGCCTCCTGGGTTCAAGGGATTCTTCTGTCTCAGCCTCCTGAGTAGCTGTGACTACAGGTGTGCGCCATCATGCCTGGCTTATTTTTGTGTTTTTAGTAGAGATGGGGTTTCACCATGTTGGCCAGGCTGGTCTCCAACTCCTGACCTCAGATGATCTACTCGCCTCGGCCTCCCAAAATGCTGGGATTACAGGCGTGAGATACCACACCTGGCAGCCCATCATGTTGCTTCTTAACAAGAGCCTGCTGAAGCAGGCTGGAGGAGGGCTGAGCTTTACAGAGAAAAACTGAGGCTCTAAGAAGCTGACGGAGTCAGGAATGGGGGTCTGTGTTCCAGACACAGCAGGCTTCTGCTCCTATCCCTGCTCTTGGAGGCCAGCTCAATTGCCACACTGCTGCTTGGTGGGCCACTCAGGGGAAGGAGCATCAGGGTTAGGTCCTGGGAGCACCTAGAAGAAGGGGACTCAGGGATGTGGAGGCAGCTCAGACTCTGGCACCTGATGGACCTGAGTTTGAATCCACCAATGCTGTCACCTAAAGCAAGTCCTTTAGTCTCTGTGACTGCGGACAGATTGGAGCCCAGGGAGGCCCAGCTGCCAGTCCCCTCAGGGCTTCCAGCCATGGGCACACAGGCACCTGGGATAGGAGCTAGGCCACAGACACAGGAAAGAGAGATATCTGGACTGGACTTGGGGGCTTTGGGAGTGGGGAGTGGGTCAGAGAATAGTGGCCTGGGAAGCTGCTAAGGAACAGGTCAGAGGGAGATGGTCTGGGTGGTCACTGGGAACAGGTCAGAGGGTGGAGGCTGGGTGGTCACTGGAAGCATGTCCGAGGGTGGAGGCTGGGTGGTCACTGGAACAGGTCAGAGGGTGGAGGCTGGGTGGCCGCTGGGAGCAGGTCAGAGGGTGGAGGCTGGGTGGACACTGGGGAGAGAGTTGAGGGTGGTGGCCTTAGGGGTGTGGTTTCTGGGAGCCCCACAGTGAGGGGAGAGGTGTGAGCACAGAGGGCAGCACAGTGTGGCGGCATTAAACAAGCCAAGAGAGGCAACAAGCAAGTCAGTGCAAGCGACGTAGCCCAGAGGCAGGAAGGGGGTAGTTTTGTGCAGTCCCGGAGGCCGGGGGAGCTCTTTCCACCTGTGTGGTTTCAGGAAGGACTTCGGTAATGCTGGGGCGAGGGTTGCAGGTGGGCCACTACAGTTGCTGCGAGACCAGGTGCTTTACCTCGAGAATAAATCTCAATCCACCGCCTTCTCCCTGTCTTCACCAGCAGCCAAGGGCAGGCCAGCCCAGCTCCTCCCAGCCCTTCCTGCTCCACCCCTGCCCCTTCATCCACTCTCCCTTCAGCCCCTGGAGAGATGGCTTAGAAACAGACCAGAGCACACCACTCCCCTGCCTAAAACCCACCTGTGGCTTCTACTGAACTTGGGATAAAACCCACGCTCCTCTGTGTTCTCCCCCAGGGCCCTGCTGAACTCTTTGGTTTCATCCGCCTCCCTGCCCGAGGCTCGGCCTCGCTTGTGTTCCTTAAATGCACTGAGCGGGCCCCATTCTCCTGGCCTTCGCACGTGCTCTTCCTCCTGTGCTCTTCCAGCAGATCAGTCAGGGCTGCAGCCTCCCGCGTCTTGGTTTTCACTTAAACATCTCTTCCTTTAGAGAGGGCAAGATGATTGTCTCCACTCCCACCTTTCCCCTTGTTTATTTACTTCCCAGCACTTTTTATTCACTTAGTCAACAAATATCGATTGAGCACCTAGTATGCTCCAGGCACCATTCCAGGCGCTGGGGATACAGCAGTGAAAGGATACACCTCCCTTACAGGCTTCTCTTAGGCTGGGGAGACAGACACCAAATCATGGAGATATAAAGACATAAATTATGCACCGTGTTTGATGGTGATAAGAGTTGTGGAAAAGCAGAAAGAGAGAAATTAATTGATCGGTGTGTCTCTCTCCTCTGTGGAAGTGTGGGCTGAATGGGGGCTGGTGCTGAGTCTGGCTCGTGCCCCAGCATAGCCCGAAGCCCACACAGTGCCCACACATAGTAGGTGCTCATTGGGCAAAATGAATGAATCAGTAGGGCCTGGGAGAACAGGGCCTGGGCGGAAGGAGAAGGTGCCCCAGTGAGAGGGAAGAGCGGGAGCAGGGCCTAGGACCTGAGGAGGTCCAATCTGGCCAGAGCAAATGGCCAGGGGAGGGAGTGGTGGGCTCCGAGGCTGGCACGGTGGTGGGCAGAGCTGGAACCACCCTAGGGAGGGTGCGTTTCAGCCCAGGAGGTTGACACGTGGCAGGCCAAGGTGCCTGGGAGCTTATGTAAGGCCCGTGGCTGTTTTTCTGGAATCAAGAGCAAAGCCCTGAGCTCAGTAGAAAACTCTGCCTCCCTGACCAGCCAGGGGAAGTGGCAGGAGGTGCCATACCCTGCCCGTTGCTCCCGGGAGCCAGAGAAATGTCCAAATGCATCAGCTCCGGGTGGCTTGGTCGACAGCCCAGCAGCAGCTGGGTGGGCACCAGGGATGTGGACCCCATCTCTCAATCCCACGGCTCAGACTGGCCCTGTAGGGGTTCTAGGATCCCAGGGACCCCAGTGGACAAAGTTTTAGGGACTAGTACCCTTTGGGGTGAGGTGGTGAGGGGCAGGCCCTGGGAGTGGCTGTCCGTCCCATCTTGCCATTGACTGGTTGCGGAGGCTCTCGGCCAGCGAGGGCACCATCAGTTGTCATGAAGCCCGCCTGGGGGTCTGGTGCTGGGATTCTGGCCTCTCAACACCACCTAGTGCTTCACTTGGCTGGGTGCATAGCCTTGACAACCCGCTTTGTTCTCTCGGCCTCAGTTTCTTCACCTGCCAAATGGGCATAATAGTCCTCCTGAGGTTGTTGTGAGCATCAGACAAGGCCAGGGAGTAGAAGTGCTTTGAGTTGGAGTCGGAGCCAGCAAGATGATTTGCATCACCTAGAACAAAATGAAAATGTGGGACCTCTTGATAAGCAATTAAGAATTTCATGTTGGTGACAGAAGAATTCTAAAGCAAGTTCAGGGCCCTTCTGAGCACGGGGCCCTGTGCAGCTGCCTGAGCCACAGACCCAGGAAGCGGGCTCTGACCGGAATTCTTTTTTTTTTTTTTTTTTGGTGACAGAGTCTTGCTCTGTTGCCCAGGCTGGAATGCAGTGGTGTGATCTCGGCTCACTGCAACCTCCACCTCCCGGGTTCAAGTGATTCTCATGCCTCAGCTTCCCGAGTAGCTGGGATTACAGTGTGCGCCACCACACCCAGCTAATTTTTGTATTTTTAGTACAGATGAGGTCTCACTATGTTGGCCAGGTTGGTCTCAAACTCCTGACCTCAGGTGATCCACCCACCTTGGCCTCCCAAAGTGCTGGGATTACAGGTGTGAGTCACGCGCCTGGCCTTTGACTGGAATTCTATTTCTGCTGTTACTCTGCTACATGTCTGTCCTGTCCCTTCTCTGGGCCTCGGTTTCTTCATCTGTAAGGCAAGGAGGTTAGACTCTAAGATTCCTGGGTTCTCAGCCTTGTAAGGCAGTGGCTGGGAGGTCCCTGGGTCAAGGGCTCGGCTGTAGGTCTCAGCTCGGGGGTTACTTCCTCAGGGAAGCCAACTGTGATTCCCTCCTGGCTTGCCAGCGTTCCCCCAGTCTCTGATTCTGCAGCACCCCAACATTGCCTTTGTAACCTGCATTGTCCTGGCAATAATGTCTGTCTTTACAATCACCTCTTTTTTCTTGCAAGTTTTCTTTACCTTTGATGGTGCAATAAATACATAGCTCTAGTCTTGTAAAAAAGTTAAGATCCCTTCCTTCCTTCCTTCCTTCCTTCCTTCCTTCCCTCCCTCCCTCCCTCCCTCTCTCCCTCCCTTCCTTCTTTCTTGTCTATAATTAATCAATCATTTTTTCTCTTAAATAATGAAAGATTTCAAATACAGAAAATTGCCAATAGACAAAAAAAAAAAAAGAGTTAATATCACAATTATATTCTAAGAAGGCTTTATTCTCCCTACTATCTTCGTTTGCCAAAACTGAGGCTCAGCCAGGGTGAGCAGACTTGCCCCATGATCACCCAGCTTGGAAGCGGATTCCAAGTTGGGTGCAGCTGGGCCCTCAGCTGTTTCGTAATCCTCATGCAAGAGTGAGGGTGAGGGGCCTGTGGGGCTCAGGTGGGGCTGTCAGAGCTGCATCCGTCCACTTATTGGTGGAGAGGCAGGTTGGGGAGCATGTACCAGGCCTGTCCCCACCACGTGCCACCCTCTCTGTCTTCCCCAGGGCTCCCAGCTCAGCGTGGACATGGCTGAGAGCGCCTCCCCGCCCTCCTCATCTGCAGCAGCCCCAGCCGCTGAGCCAGGAGTCACCACGGAGCAGCCCGGACCCCGGAGCCCCCTATCCTCCCCGCCAGGCCTGGAGGAGCCTCTGGATGGAGCTGATCCTCATGTCCCACACCCAGACCTGGCGCCCGTTGCTTTCTTCTGCCTGCGACAGACCACCAGCCCCCGGAACTGGTGCATCAAGATGGTGTGCAACCCATATCCTCCGCAGCCTTGGCTGATCGGGGCCCTGCAGGGGCTGAAGGGTAGGGGGCTGGATTGAGTCCTGCTGCTCACACCTTGCTCCGGCTGGAAGACCTGAGGTCTGCGGTGAGGCCACTGGGCCTTGGTGGTGGTGAGCGAGCTCAGAGGGTGGGTCTGGGGAGACCTCAAACGGATGAGGACCTGGTGTTCTGCTGATGTGAAGGTTCTGGAAGTTGCTGGTGGCTGTGGGGTCAGTCCAGTGACTGGCTGGCTCAGAAAGTCCTTGAGTGTGGGCCCCAGACCTGTGCTGGGCTGGGAATGCAGATCAGTCAGACTCTGGAGCCACCTGATGGGCCGTGACCATACAGAGGATGGAAGCCGTGATCAGGAACTGTGGGCGTGGGCAGCGGGGCAGCTGATCCCAACACACAGGGCAGGACTCATTCTCCTTGCCATGCCTCCAAGCAGCCTCTTCCCAGGCCTCCTGCCTCCACTTGCTGCCTCCAGTGGGCTCATGTCCCCCCTGCTTGAGACTGTCATGATTTGCTATGGTCCTGGAGGTGCAGAGCAAAGTCCTAATCCAGCCCATCAGGGCCTGTGTGTTCCACCCAGCCTCACTTCCCACCACTTGGCTTCCCCCGTGTGCTCTTCTGAGCCTCAGGGTCTTCTCACTGGCTCTTCCCCCTGTCTGAAAAGCTTTTCCCTTCCCCCTGGACCTGGCCAAATCCTTTGCTACATCCTTAAAATCCCAGCTTAAGCATCACCTCCTCAGGGAAGCCCTCTGGGATTCCTCCTCTGCTTCATATCTAACTGTCACATCTAACTGTGGAATTCTGAATCTAACATTTGCCTCCCCTGGGGTACTGTCAGATGACTGGGATGGGGACCCTAGCACCCGGCACAGTGCTTGGCACATCGTGGGTGCTCTGGCAGTGTTTGCTGGGTGTACATGGGCAATGCCAGAGCTGACTCCTCAGTAAGGAAGGGCGTTGGTTGGGTAGAGAGGGCAGTGGGAGGCAGGAGGAGGGCATGGCAGGAGCGAAGCCTGGAGAAGGGAGGAGTTGCAGGCAGTGTTGGAGCCCTGAGGGGCAGAGAGGAGTGAGGTGAGGCTGCAGGTGTGGCGGGAGCCCTGCAGGGCCTTGGAGGCTGCATGAGGGATGGGACTGTGCTCCAAGGGCAGGATTTGAAGCAGGGGCTGGAGAGATCTGTGCTCTGGAAGGACTGTGTGGCACTGGCTTGCAGGGTTAAGTGGGGGCTGGGGACCACTGAGGAGGAGGCTTGGGGACCCAAGCCATGGTGGCCTTGTGGTTTGAGGGTCCCACCAAAAAATGCCCATATGTGACTCGAGGTTCTGGTCCTTGTGGCCACACAGGGCAGGGTGCGGGGAGCTGGTGGGTCAGGTGCAGGCCTGAGTCCTGCCCTGGAATCCAGGGATGCCAGATGCAGGCTGGGATGTTGAGACTGGCTGCAGGACTGCCAGGCTTCCCTTCTGTAGGCGGCTGAGGTGATCGTGGGCCCTGGATCCCCCTAACTTTTGGAAACCAGCGGGTCTCTGCTGGATTGGGATGCAGAACTGGGTGTTCCTTGCTGGGTGGGGGCTAAGAGCCTCCCTGCTCCTTCTGGGGGACGGCTCACAGGGTCTCAGGCTTGGTGAGAGGGTCTGCTCGGTAATTAGTTCACCCAGCACTCACTGACATCTGCCCTGGGACACTGAGGACAAAGAGGCAGAGCTGGTGTCTGTCCCAGGGAGTGCCCGGGGAAGAGGGAAGCAGGGACCACCCATATGGCTAGTTTTTTTTTTTTAGACGGAGTCTCGCTCCATCACCCAGGCTGGAGTGCAGTGGCACGATCTCGGCTCACTGCAACCTCCGCCTCCCAGGTTCAAGCGATTCTCCTGCCTCAGCCTCCCGAGTAGCTGGGACTACAGGCACCCACCACCATGCCCTACTAATTTTTGTATTTTTAGTAGAGATGGGGTTTCACCATGTTGGTCAGGCTGGTCTCGAACTCCTCACTCGTGATCCGCCTGCCTCGGCCTCCCAAAGTGCTGGGATTACAGGTGTGAGCCACTGTGCCCAGCCTACATGGCTAGTTTTAATACAAAGCACTGGGGAAACCTCAGGGGCTTGTGGCATATGAACAGAGGAGTGCCAGGCCTGAGAAGGGGGCGGCCGCAGGAGTTTTGGGCCTTTAGGAAGAGAAAGGCTGGCAGGAGGACCAGGGGGACAATTTCACAATGTCTCAGGGGCCTTTCCTGGGTGAGACGACAAGAGTTGATTCTGGCTCTGTCACTTGGGTGCTGTGTGACCATGAGTAAGTCACTTTGCTTCTTTGAGCCTTAGGGGGTCTGGATGGGCAATACTGCTCTGGGCTGGAGGCAGGGGCATGGCTCAGAGGACTTGGCCTGGGAGTCTGACCCAGCTGCATCTCTGATGGGCTCTGGCTGGGCTGGCTGGGCTGCTGCCCAAGTGTCACGGAGAGGCCCCTAGATGGGGGTGGTCGAGTCCTGTCTGCCATGTGTGTGACCCTGGGCAGTCTCCTCTCTCTGAGCCTCAGCACCTCCACCTAAAAAGGAGACAGCAGACGAATCACCCCTTCCAGCCCTGGGAGCCCAGGGTGTTAGCCACACACGCCATGGGGGCTGCCTTGACCTCAGGCACCCTGACACCTGACCACTGAGTGAGCCAGCCCCTGGGAACCCACCCAGTTTTCCATATTTCTGGCCTGTTGGGCAAACAGAGTCCTTGGGGCCACTGTCTCCTTGGTTTTCACCACCCCTCTCACCTCCACCCTCAGGTCATGTGGGTTGTGGCCTGGGGTTGGAGACAACAGTGGGGCTGGCCCAGGAGGGAGAGGAGTACTGGTTTCGGGAGGAGCTGGGCCTGCCTCTTGTCTGTCTTGGAGAGAGCCCTGGGTCCAAGGGGTGGGGCAGAAAGCAGCCCCACTCCATCAGGAGGGACTTTTCAGTCCCGGGAGCTGCGCAGAGCGAGGGTTCCCCCGGCATCCCCATGGCCAGGGCTGCTGAGGTTGGACTGGGATAGAGGTGATTCAGGTCTCGGCCTTAACTGGTGGGATATGGACTCTCTTCAGGCCAGAGATGTGGCGACTCAAAAGCACAGCAACTTCAAAGGTGTCAGCTCTGGGACACTCAGACTCAAAACTTCTGCGACAGTCTAAGGGTTCAAAGTTAAGATTTAAGGCTCAGCGACACTGAAATTCTAAGCTTCTGTCATTCAAAGGCTGCAAAATTCTGTGTTTCAAAGAGTGTGTGAGCCTAAGACTTGGTGGCTGTGATGCTGTGTGCCTACGAGTTGGAGGATTCTGGACCCAGTGGCTGCAGCCGCTGCTGGCCTGAGAGTTCATAGCTGAATTGGGTCAGGTGGGAGAGGGGCCAAGGAGGGTTCCACAAACAGAGACCCAGGAGACTTGGCTGTCCATAGGGGGCCCCTGGAGCAGAGACTCAGTCGTGGGGAGCTCAGGGTGGGCTTTAGGGGCTTGGGATGGGGTGTGTGTGTGGGTGGGGCAGGGGCTGAAGCCTCTAGGATTCTTTCCTGGCTGGAAACTTCACTCCCTCCTGTGCTCTGTGGGAGGGGGCCTGGGGCAGTGCTTAAGCTTGTTCTCCTCAATGGGACACCATTGGCATTTGGGGGTTGACGGTGCTTTGTAGTCTTGTCTGTCTTGCATATTCAATAGCAGTAGTGTCCTTCAATCACTGTGACTACCATAAATGACCTTTCACATGTCTAGACCCTGCAAAGGGCGACTCTTTCCCCCACTGAGAACCCAAAGGGGTGGTGGGTGCGTAACATCAGAGTCAGGCTGGTGGGAGCTGCTGTCATGATGGCCAGGCCCGGGAAGGGGAGGGCAGCATGGGAGGGTCCCCCAGACAGCCTGTCCTGAGCTCATGTCCTGGTGCTGAGGGGCCCTGGCCCAGAGCCAGCTGCTCTTTGAAGCCTGGTGCTCCCTGACTCAGCTCCTCTTCCAGCCCGGAGCTAGGCCCTGAGTCACCGCCTGACTCACTGGAGAGCCAGCAGGCTGCTGGGACCCTTGTGGAGCCTGCAAGGTGGGGTGGGAAAGGGCCACTCGCCCATATGTCAGCACCGCTCCCTGCCTGGCCTGGGCCGTGGGCGTGGGCTGTCAGCTGCAGATGCAGCTGCAAGGCCTCTGGGTTCGAAATGTCAGGGGATAGATTGTGCTACTTGAATCACGGGGAGGTGGCGTGTGGCACCGTGGAAAGCGCTGGGCACCTGAATCACACAGACCCAGAGGCTGGTTCTGTCTCTTGCTGTGTGACCATGGGTCAGTTTCTTAACATTTCTGAGCCCCAGTTTCCCCACCTGTCAAACACGGGTGGTAATACCCACTCCACAGGGTTGATTGCACTGAGGACAGAGCAGGACAATGTGACAGTGGAGTTTGGGAACTGGAAAAGCCGCCATATGTGTGGTTATCACTCTGATTACCTGTGCCTGAACCCTGAACAGGGCCCTCATGTACTGCTGAGTCAACACTCTGCTTGCTGTAGATTCAATTAGACACTGGGGACAGGTCTTTAGATAGAACATAACACCTTCAGAGGACATTGTTTCCAAGGAACATCAGATCCAATCTCTGTTAACTTAGGTGGATTTGAGCTTGTTCTGCTGCTAGTGGCCATGCCCCCATCAGTGCAGACATTGCTAATCGAGCCTCCCGGCATTCTCCAGCAGGGCACCTCTGGCAGCTATGGGGAGCCATCAGCCTGAAACCTATTATTATTTTCCACCCTAGATTAGACTTTCAGAGCCTTTCTTTCTTTTCTTTCCCTTTTTTTTTTTTTTTTTTTTTTGAGACAGAGTCTCTCTCTGTCACCCAGGCTGGAGTGCAGTGGCATGATCTTGGCTCACTGCAACCTCTGCCTCCTGGGTTCAAGTGATTCTCCCACCTCAGCCTCCTGTGTAGCTGGAATTACAGAAGTGCACCACCATGCCGGGCTAATTTTGAATTTTTAATAAGAGATGGGGTTTTACCATTTCAGCCAGGCTGGTCTTGAACTCCTGACCTCAAGTGATCTGCCCGCCTCGGCCTCCGAAAGTGCTGGGATTACAGGCGTGAGCCAATGTGCCCGGCCTTCAGAGCCTTTCTTAGGAGCATAGCTGGCTGCATATGAGTGAAGGGCCAGAGTGGGTTGCACTCACTTCCTTTTCCCCCTCCCTGAGCCTCAGTTTTCTTATCTCTTTAATGGGTTGATTAAAGATGATTAGCAATGGTTCCTGTAAAGCACCCAGCGGTGTGTCCAGCACAAAAATGTGCAGGATGAGAGCTGATGCTGATTGCTGAAAGCATTTTGTCAGCTTTAACCCTCATAACCACCCGTGGGGATAGGGGCTCTCATAGCCCCATTTT
Organism: Pan troglodytes; assembly: GCF_028858775.2. Lineage (NCBI taxonomy): Eukaryota > Metazoa > Chordata > Mammalia > Primates > Hominidae > Pan > Pan troglodytes. Next base: position 41,573,846 of record NC_086016.1, read on the forward strand.
ACAGATGAGGAAAGTGAAGCTCAAAGAGGTTGAGTCACTTTTATCCAGGGTTGCACAGCCAGGCTGTGGCGGAGCTGGCATCAAAACCCCGATTTCTGTGCCTCCCCAGTCCTGGCTTTTATTCAGGACAACATTGCCACCTGCAGAGTCTGGAGAAACACCAGGTTCTCCACACTCCACCAGGGCAGAGAGGAGCTTCCCGTTTCCAGGCAGTGGGGCGAGGGTCCCGCTGCCTCTCTGTGGCCTGCCTGAAGCGAACCCCTTGAGAAGTCTGCAGCCCCCTGCCCTCCTGGCATGCTCCTGGGCTGGGCCTCCTGCATGCCAGCCAGTGCTGAGCCAGCGCTTCTGCTGTGGTGGGAAGCAGTGATGCATAGTGCGGAAGCCAGTCAGCTGTGAAGGCCGCCTCTCTGCTCGGGAAAGGGGAGGGCGCCAGCCTGGGGGGAGGCAGGAGAGGCCAGCTGCCCAATAACCCTTTGCGCCCTCGTCTCCCTGTCTGTGGGATGGGGAAAGTTGGGCACCAGGTCTGGAAGCGGCTGTCCAGGGCACCCATTTCCCGGCCGCCCTCCTCGTGGGTGGGTCCCCGCCTCTGTGCCTTTGTGTTCCTGGTTCTCTCCTGACCCCGCCTTGCCCCTCTGCCGACTTCTGTCTGCTTCTGCTCCCCTGTCTGGCTCCAGCTCTCTGCCTGCCAGTGCTGGGGTCTGGATGTCTGTGCTTCTTCTTCTTCTTCTTTTTTTTTGAGACCAAGTCTTGCACTGTTGCCCAGGCTGGAGTGCAATGGTGCAATCTCGGCTCACTGCAACCTTCGCCTCCCAGTTTCAAGTTATTCTCCTGCCTCAGCCTCCTGAGTAGCTGGGATTACAGGCACTCACCACCACACCCGGCTAATTTTTGTGTTTTTAGTAGAGACGTGGTTTCACCAGCCTCCTGAGTAGCTGGAATTACAGAAGTGCACCACCATGCCGGGCTAATTTTTGAATTTTTAATAAGAGACAGGGTTTCACCATTTTAGCCAGGCTGGTCTTGAACTCCTGACTTCAGGTAATCTGCGCAGCTCGGCCTCCCAAAGTGCTGGGATTACAGGCGGGAGCCACTGCGTCCAGCCAATGTCTGTGCTTCTAAGCGGCCGTCTGGTTCTGCCCATGCACCTGGTGGAGACCCCTGCCTCTCGCATCCACTGATTTCATCTGGCACTGGGCAAGAAGAGGCCAGGGCGCCCGGTCTCCTCATGGCCCCTCGAAGCCCAGTCTTGTGCTGCGCGTGACGAGGGTTGAGGCTGTCGAAGGAGCGAATGGCTCGTGTTCATCCATTGTTCTCCCAGTCATTAGTACATCCACCAAGCGTTTCCTGAGTGTGAGCTGTGAACCTGGACTGTGCAGAGCACAGCTCTGGCCTTTTTGTACAGGAGGAAAACTGCTCTGGCTGTGCAGCCAGGAGACCCGTCGAGAGGCGCCTGTGGGACGATGGTGAGAAACGACGGTGGACCAGGGTGCCGGCTGAGGGCCTGGAGAGGGGGCTTGGTGCAGCCCTGGCTCCTTTAGGGTTGGTGTTAGGAGATGGAGACTCAGAGGTGACCCCAGGGTCCGTGGCTTGGTTGCCAGGTGAAGGAAAATCTGCTCCTGGCTTCTTAGACCAGTGGCCTTGGCCAAGTCCCTTGCCCTTGCTGAGCCTCTGTTTGCTCATCTGTGAAATGGGGGCTACAGTGACCCCCAGTTGGGGATATTAAGGGGGGTCCAATGAGAATTCTGGGGCAAGCATGGACAAACTAAGTGCTGAGTGGCAGCTGTGTGTACACTGGAGCTGACGGAGGCGCTGACAGGGGCCTGCAATGGGCGGAGACGCCTAGGGCTTGGCCAGGGTGGGAGATTGTTGGCTCGTGGAGGTGGGAGGGCGGGAAGGTGGGGAGTGGGGCCTGGAGAGCTGTAAGCGTGTTGGGAGAGGAATGGCGCCATCTCTGCAGAAGACCTCCTGCCATTGCCTGCTGTCCCTGCCCTGGTCACTTAGCCCCTGCCCCTGCCTCTGAGCAGGCCACCTCTCAGTTCTGCTCCAGACAGGGCCTCAGGCCTCTGGATAAAGGCCTCTGGGACTCTCTGGGAGCTCTGGACTATTAGGAAGTCCTCCCTTAATCTAATCTCCATCCTCCCTGCCCCCAGTCCTTTCTGCTGGGGCTACTGGGAGTGTCTGGGGTTGGGTTCTTCCATCTCTTCTTGTCTACACAGGCAGCTCCTGGGACCTTGCCCCACGTGACGACTGGTACCACCCTCCCTCCTCCTCCCCTGCTCTGCAGAGACAGCACTGGGCCGGGTGCCCAAAACTGTGTGACCTTGGCAGTCACCTCTCCCCTGGGCCCCCCCTCTCCTCCCCAGTTCACCTTCCTCCTTGGGGGTTTGTCTGCTGTCAAGTGCTGTGTACCCAGAGGGGCTGCTGTCCCAGCCCTGCTCCACTGCTCCCTGCCTCCCTTCATTTGTGTGCTGATTCTTTCCTCACTCCCCGTAGCTCCCGGGAATCGGCTAACTGAGCCTGGACTCGAGGTCTCCACCATCTGCCTATTATCCTCCAGCCCTATTCTTCCCGTTCTTTCCCTTGGGGTCCAGTGCTCTGTTTTGAAGCCCCAGCCAGCTGCTGAGGCTTCCCAACCTTTCCCCTCCTCTGCCTTTGCTCCTGCTGGGCACCACCTGTGATGCCCTTCCCCATCACCGTGGTTCTCAACCCCACCAGCCCCACAAGCCCAACTTCCAGGCACCATCGGCAGGAAGTCTTCCCTTTTCCTCACTAGCCTCCTCAGCCCTATGTGGGTCCTGCCCTTCTGTCCTCCCAGTAGTTGTTTGCTGCTAGCTTTGTCCCCTGCACTGGGCTATGACACCCTGGAAGACAGGGCTTACGCCTCTGACTTTACCATGTCTCCAATGCCCAGCACAGGCCTGGCGCTCCCAAGCTTCAGGCACTCTCCAGTTCACAGAGCTCTTCCCCACCTACCATGACCCATCAGACTCTCTGAGCACTCCTAAGAGGGTACAGGGCAGCGAGTGCCAACTCTCCACCCACAGCTGGGGAGACTGAGGCCCGGGAAGGGAGCATGCCATGCCTAGGGCCACACACTGAGTCATCAGCAAAGCCAGAGAAGGCAAGCTCAGGACCCAGACTGTCAGGCAAGAGCCATGCCTACCCTAGCCCGCTTATGGCTGGGTGTATCTGTCTGTTTGCATTGCTGTGTAAGAATACCCGAGGGTGGGTAGTTTATAAAGAAGAGAGGTTTATTTGGCTCATGGTTCTGCAGGCTGTACAAGAAGCATGATGCCAGCATCTGTTTCTGGTCAGGACCTCAGGAAGCTTTTACTCATGGTGGAAGGGCGAAGGGGAGAAGGTGTGTTGCATGGAGAGAGAGGGAGTGGTGCTAGGCTCTTTCAAGCTCTTTTTTTTTTTTGAGACAGAGTTTCGCTCTTGTCGCCCAGGCTGGAGTGCCATGGTGCGATCTCTGCTCACTGCAACCTCTGCCTTCCAGATTCAAGCGATTCTCCTGCCTCAGCCTCCTGAGTAGCTGGGATTACAGGCGCCCACCACCATGCCTGGCTAATGTTTTTGTATTTTTAGTAGAGATGGGGTTTTGCCATGTTGGGCAAGCTGGTCTGGAACTTCTGACCTCAAGCGATTCACCAGCCTCGGCCTCCCAAAGTGCTGGGATTACAGGCCTGAGCCACCATGCCCAGCCTCTTTTAAGCTCTTTTAAACAACCAGCTCTTACATGAACTAATAGAGAACTCACTTGTTATCCAGGGGAGGACACTGAGCCCCTAAGGAGGGATCCACCCCATGACCCAAACACCTCCCTCTAGGCTCCACCTCCAGCATTGGGGATCATGTTTCACAGGAGATTTGGAGGAGACACACATCAAAGCCATATCTCTGGGGAAGGGGCTCTTTAGAGGGGGAGGTGTCCCTTCCGCCTTCAGTTCTGGCCTAATGGGCTGTCCAGACGGGAGGCCAGCATTACTGGAAGCAGCAACACATGTCTGGGAAATTGTCCGTTTCCCTCCATCTGCTGTGGAGAAAGTTGTTTTTCTCAGAAATAAAAGTCAGCATCAGGCACCATTCCCAGGGATGCTCAGCCGGGCCAGAGCGGAGGCTGCACTTTCACTGACCAGCAGGGTGGGCCCAGCAGGCATTGGAGGAGCCTGACCCCCAGGGCAACCTCAGGTACCCTGGCATGGAGGTTTTCGTGTAAAGAGAACTGCAAGGCTGTCCCTGATCCAACCTGGGGGCACTGGTGAAGCCTGCCTAGGGGAGGGGCTATTCAGCCTGGGTCTTGCTGTATAAATAGGAATTTTCCAGAACAGTTCAGGGAGGGTTTTCCAGGCAGAGGGAACACGGTAGGGCACAGGGAGAGGTTTAGTGAGGCTGGAACCATGTGGGGCAGGGGCTGGATGGCAGGGTGTCAAATGCCAGGTTAGAGCTTACACTTGGTCTTGTGGGCCACGGGTGGGTGTCTAGCAGGGGTGGGACTTGGGCAAATTCACTTATTAGAATGGTGACTCCCAAAGCAGACTGGAGGAGGCTTGAGGGAAAGACTGAGGCATAGAAACCAGGTAAGAGGCCCCTACAATGGATACCGATGGATGGATTGATCACCCATTCATTCGACAAGTGTTGGAGCCCAGCTATGTGTTGGACACTGGTCTGGGCTTGAGTTGAGGCGCCCCCAGGCCTGTTCAGCCATGTCATGTGGGACCGCAGTACACCAGGCCTGGGCACCCGGTGGTGACCCTAAGGAGTCCCCAGCCTGATGGAGGAGGCAGAGCCACACCTGAATCACACTCTTGTGAAGGAAAGTGGAGTCTAGGCTGGGTAGAGGGAACCTCTGGGGGGCATGAGTGACAGGAGAACAGGGCAGCCAGCTTGTTCTGAGTGGGGATGCCACAGGAGCCTCCTCCCATGAAGAAGGAAGCCTCGGAGCTAGGGCAGGAGAGAGCGGGAGGGGAGAAGTGGGGAGTGGGATGGGGCATGGCCTCCTGGCTGAGGAAGCAGCCTGATCAAGGGCTCAGAGCTGAGTTTAGGGTCACCAGGTTGCTAATAGCCTGGTGTGTGGGCTGGGAGAGGATGTGCATGAGGATGGAAGGACATTTGGGGTCCAGATTCTGGAGGGCAGAAGGGAAGACTGCGAGGGGAGGCACTGGTGTGGATGAGGGGCCTTTTGTATGCTGGGTGCCGTTCCTGCTCCCAGCAGCTGAGCCGGCCCTGAGTCACCCGTTTGACAGGGAGGCAAAGTGCCTGTCCTGGGCCACCCAGCCTGGTGGGGGCTTGGATGGGAGACCTGATGGGATGGGAAGTCTCATAATTGAAGGAGAACTAGAAAGCAAGCTGGCTGGCTGTTGAAGGGCCAGCCCCTGCCAGGGAATTTAAGACATGATTGGATTTTTACTGGTCCATCCTGCCTGGGCTTCTGCCCTGCTGCCTCCCTCAAACTGCCTCATGGTCCCATTGAGAGACAAATAGCCTCATTTATTTTCCTTGGAGAGAAATCAATAAGTCTTTTTAATCAGCCAGGATGTCTTCTGCTAATCTGTCTCCAGCTCTCCTGTAGGACCACCTTTCACATTTCCATCCTCATCTGCCGAGTGGAGCCATGCTTTGCTCTCTAGTCTTCCTCTTCTTCCCCAAGTTCAAATCCTGACACCGGTGCTTATCCTGTGTGATGCTGAGCAAGCTATCTGGCCTCTCTGAGTGCACTTCCAAGCAGGAGGAGAAGGCTTGGTTGGCTGAGATGTGCTGTGCGAATGTGAAGGCTTGTGGTGCAGAGCCGTGGGAAGAGGGCCGAGGTGGAGGTGGACAGAGCAGGGGGTGCTGAGGACTATACCTGGCTTTTCCCAGTGGAGCAGTGGGGGAGGCTCCCAGCCCCACACACATGTCACAGTGAAAGGGTGATTATGGATTGACTCTCTCCAAGGTACAGTTTGGGCTTCACCAAGTGCAAGCTTGACCTCAGGCAAGTAACCCCTCCTCTCTGGGTCTCAGTTTCCTTATCCATAAAATTGGGGTGGGGTGGGCTATATCAGTGGTTTTCAATCGGGGTGACTTTGCCTGCCAGGGGACACTTCATAATGTCTGGAGATGGTTTTGGTTGTTCCAACGTGGGGAGGATGTGCTACTGGTTTCTAGTGGGTAAAGGCCAAGTACACTACAGTGCACAGGATAGAGGACAGGGGCCCACAGCAAAGAATTATCCAGCCCCAGTGACAAAGAATTATTCAGTGGCACTCAGTCTGAAAAACCCAGCCCAGGCAGTCTCTGAGATCTCTTGAAGCTCTGAAAGTGTGGAACAGTATGGAGTCGAGGGCCTTGGAGGGAGGGCACCAAGACTGAGAGTGGGGATCCCTGAAGGAGGAGGAGGAGATTGTACAGTCACATAGACTTGGATTAGAACCCTGGAGCTACCATTTACTGAAAAGTCACATTCCCAACTACCTTCCCATACTCCCACTCACCCATCTTCCCCCATACACCCCCCCACCCATCTTTCCCCCATACACCCACCCATCTTTCCCCCATACACTCACCCATCTTTACTCCCCACCCACCCTTCTTTGCTTCATCACTCCATCCATTCATCCAACCATCCATCTATCCATCCATCCATCCATTAATCTATCTAACCATCCATTCATCCATCTAACCATCCATCCATCCAAGCATCCAACTATCCATCCATCCAACAATCCATCCATCCATCCATCCATCCATCCACCCACCCATCCATCCATCTGTCTTTCCATCCAAGCACCCAACTATCCATCCATCCATCCATCCATCCATCCATCCATCCATCCATCCAACAATCCGTCCATTCATCCATCCAACTGTCCATCCATCCATCCATCCATCCATCCATCCATCCATGCATGCATCCATCTCTCCATCCATCCATCTATCCAACAATCCATCCATCCATCCATCCAACAATCCATCCATCCATCCATTCATTCATCAATCCAACTGTCCATCCATTCACCCATCCAACCCTCCAACCACTCATCCATTCAACCAACCATACATTCATCTATCCAACCATCCATCCATCCAGCCAACCATCCAACCATCTATCCATCCATCCATCCATCCATCCATCCATTCATCCACCCATTTAGCCATCCATCCATCTATCCATCCATCCACCCGCCCACCCATCCATCCAGCCATTCATCCATTTACCTATCTTTCCATCTCTTCATGCATTCATCTGCTTATCCACCCATCCCTCCACTCAACCTTTACATTCATGCATTTATCCACACATCTTCCTAACAATTACTTATTTAATCAACATTGACCCCACTACCCAAAAACCTATTTACACAACCATCAATCCGTCCACTCATCTATCCATTCATTTGTTTGGCAGATGCTTGTTGATTATCCTCCCACATTTCTCATCCATTCTACTGTCTGCTGAATGCCCAGAAAAAACCTGTATTGGGCACGATCACTCATCCTTTGAACCACTCACAAGGCCTTTTGTATTTGGCTTATTCTCCTCACCTTCTGCTGGACTATGAGCTCCTTGAAGATGGGTTCCATGTTCCAAGAGTGCCTGTTTCTTCCCTAGACCTTGGCCACTGGCCCTGCACATAGTAGGTGTGCAGCACAGCTTTTGATGAGGTGCATCCTGGCAGGCAAGGTTGGAGGTAGAGGTTGTATGGCCTGAGATGAGGCTGGAGGGGGAGACCAAGAGTGCTGTCACAGAGGGCCTTGTATGCCAAGCCAAGGACTTCGGAAAGAAGGCAGTGGGGAGCCACAGAAGGCTTTTGGTTTTGAAAGGGCTCTCTGGCTGCCATGGAGGTGGGGGATGTATCAGAGGATACGAGGCTACAGGAGAAGGCTGTTCAGGAAGGAGAGAATGCAGCCTGCCTGGGGCAATGGGGCATTGAGGAGTGGGCAGAAAGGAAGGGTTTAGGTGGTGAAATGGACAGATCTCCAAGATAGGTGTGGGGCAAGGGGAAGGGAGGTTCCAGAGAGTTCTAGTCTGGAAAACTTCCAGGACTGGTGATGGGGGTGCATCCTTCATGGAGGTGGGACATGCTGGGGGAGAATTTAGTGGTCTGGGAATAATACGATACATCTCTTCTGGACGCGATGAATCTGAGGTTCCCAGAGACTTCCCAGCACTATATCTGGGAGGCCTGGTGCTCAGCAGTCAGGGTTCCTGGGGCTGGGACAGACTTGGGACCTGCTCAGCCATAGTCATTTAGGCTGTGGAAGTGGATATGGAGTCCAGGAGAGGAGATGGGAGACCAGAGGGCTGGGGGCTGGAGGAGCCCAGCATTTAAGTGACAGAACCACAAAGTGGGAGGAAGACAAGTCTAGGGGCTTGTGGCATCTCCTGGAGCCCAAGGAGAAGAGAGTTTCTAGAGCAGGGGTCTGAACCTGGGGTTCATGAGCTTGCATGGGCACAAGTTGCATATTTGTTTTCACTGACCCCTGACTGAAATTTAGCATTTCTTTCTGTTATGGATGGAGGAAACAAGCCACACTGGTATTATTAGCAACTCCTGTGGCTGTCACCCATAGCAATCACCAATATTTCCATGTCACATCATGGTCCTTATAGAGCTCTCAGAATATCATCACAGCCATCACTTTGAGGCAGTGTCACTTAGCATCCAGCCCAGCACTGGAGCTTGCTACTTACTGTGTTGATAACAAAGAATATATGTTTCTTTATCAAAAATTTGTTTTAAAAATATTTTGATAACTACTTTAACATAATTACCTTCCTTTCTAGTTCTATGCTTTTTTTTTTTTTTTTTTTTTTTTTTTTTGAGATAGAGTTTCGCTTTTGTTGCTCAGGCTGGAGCGCAGTGGTGCAATCTCGGCTCACCACAACCTCTGCCTCCTGGGTTCAAGCGATTCTCCTGCCTCAGCCTCACAAGTAGCTGGGATTACAGGCATGTGCCACTGTGCCCGGATAATTTTTTTTGCATTTTAGTAGAGACAGGGTTTCACCATGTTGGTCAGGCTGGTCTTGAACTCCTGACCTCAGGTGATCCACCCGCCTTGGCCTCCCAAAGTGCTGGGATTACAAGTGTGAGCCACTGGGCCCGGGCTTTTTTTCTTTCTTTCTTTCTTTTTTTTTTTTTTTTTGAGACTGAGTCTCCCTCTGTCACCCAGGCTGGAGTGCAGTGGCGCGATCTTGGCTCACTGCAGCCTCTTCCTCCCGATTTTAAGCGATTCTCCTGCCTCAGCCTTCCAAGTAGCTGGGATTACAGGTCTGAGCCACCACGCCCAGATAAATTTTGTATTTAGTAGAGACGGAGTTTCACCACGTTGACCAGGCTGGTCTTGAACTGCTAGCCTCGAGTGATCTGCCCACCTCGGCCTCCCAAAGTGCTGGGTGAGATTATAGGCATGAGCTACCATGCCCAGCTGTAAACTTAAAAAAAAAAAAAAAAACTTTTAAAGTTTTTTTTTTTTTGCAATGGGGTCTCACTGTGCTGCCCAGGCTGGCTTTGAACTTCTGGGCTCAAGTGATCCACCAGCCTCAGCCTCCCCAGTAGCTGGGGCTATAGTGCACCACTGCACCTGGTTTACTAATCCTACACTTCAATATTTAAAAAAATGCATTTGACCTGGCGCGGTGGCTCACGCCTGTAATCCCAGCACTTTGGAGGCCGAGGTGTGTGGATCACAAGGTCAGGAGATTGAGACTTTCCTGGCCAACATGGTGAAACCCCGTCTCTACTAAAAATACAAAAATTAGCCAGGCATGGTGGCATGTGCCTGTAATCCCAGCTACTCGGGGGGCTAAGGCAGGAGAATCGCTTGAACCAGGGAGTCAGAAGTTGCAGTGAGCCGAGATCGTGCCATTGTACTCTAGTCTGGCAACAGAGCAAGACTCCATCTCAAAAAAAAAAAAAAATAGCATTTAAAAACTTTATTCTGGCTGGGTGTTGTGGCTTATGCTTGTAATTCCAGCACCTGGGGAGGCCAAGGTGGGTGAATCACTTGAGGTCAGGAGTTCCAGACCAGCCTGGCCAACATATAATGAAACCCCGTCTCTACTAAAAATACAAAAATTAGCTGGACATGGTGGCACATGCCTGTAGTCCCAGACACTTGGGAAGCGGAGGCAGGAGAATCACTTGAACCTGGGAGGTGGAGGTTGCAGTGAGCCAAGATAGTGCTACTGCAATCCAGCCTGGGTGACAGAATTAGACTCCGTCTCTAAAATAAATAAATAAATAAATAAATAAATAAATAAATAAAAACTTTATTCTGAAAAGGGGCTTGTGGCACAGAAAAGGTTAAGAACCCCTGTTCTAGAAGAGGAGTCAGTCATGCCCAGTGCTGCTGGCACATGCGAGTGAGAATGCCTGCTGCATCTGTGTGCACACGTGTATAAGGGGTGCAGGTGCATGAGGGGCAGCAGCTCTCCTTGGGAATGCACACATGAACACGGACGTGTGTTCAGGGGCAGGCAGGGGAGACACGCGGCAGAGGACAGGTCCCCAGGGAGGCTAGAGAAGAATGTAATCCACACTGGTCGAGCCCTCACCCTCTCAGTTCAATGGCTGCTTGGGAGAAGGGGGGCATCAGAGGCACGGTGAGGTCCCAGAGGAGGCATCTGCAGCCCCTGCCCAGGAGTCAAGGAAGCCTTCCTACCTGCATACTTTCTGTGTGGTTGGGCTCCTGAGGCTGGATCAGCCCACAGACAGTGGGACCCTGGCCCCCAGGGACCTGCCTGGCCCTTCTCTTCAGCAGTGATGGAAGCAGCTGTGTCTGGCAAATCTCTTCGGCTGGAGCATCCTTCCTGTGGACCTTCCACCTTGGCTTCTCATCCCAGCTGGCAGCCTCTGTTTCCTGCCATTGCCTCCCCTACTCTGCTGTCTGCACTGGGTACTGAAGCTTGCTAGGTATTTGGGAATCAGAGGCTTTGGCCAAATCCAATGAGTTCTTATACAACGGGGATTCCAAGAAGTGGGGCTGGCGTAGGAACAAGGAAGGGCTCACTCCCTTGTCCCCTCCTGCAAAGGATCTCAATGCACTGAGATGGCATAGCTTATAAGCAGAACCAATCATGCCATTTGTCATGTGGGGAGTTCCTTGTCGCTGGAGGCATGTAAGCGGAGGGAGGCCTGGGACCATCTGCCTGGCAGGTCTCTTCATTTTATGGAGCAGCTTTCTGTCTCAGCTCAATCACTGTGTCATCTCGGGCAAGTGCTGTCTTCTCTGGGCCTTCATTTTCATGGCCATAAAGTGGGGTGTAATAATGTCTGCCATGCCTGTCTCCCGAGGCAGCTGTGGCCACAGGTGGAATGAGGTTTAAAGGAGAATTAGAAGACAGGAGGGTATGAGGTTCAAATCCTGGCTCTGTCCCTCACTGACTGTGTCCTTGGGCAAGGCTAAGGAAAAGAGATGATGCCCATTCCTGCAGATTGTTGTAAAGGTTCCTGCGGGGTTTGGCAATAGCAGGTGCCCTAGCAGGTGCCTGTGGTTTATTTTATTTTATTTGATTTATAATAATTATTATTTTTTGAGACAGAGTCTTGCTCTGTCACCCAGGCTGGAGTGCAATGGTGTGATCTCGGCTCACTGCAACCTCTGCCTCCTGGGTTCAAGCAGTTCTCCTGCCTCAGCTTCTGGAGTAGCTGGGACTACAGGCATGTGCCACCATACCTGGCTAATTTTTCTATTTTTAGTAGAGACAGGGTTTCACCATATTGGCCAGGCTGGTCTTGAATTCCTGGCCTCATGTGATCTGCCTGCCTTGGCCTCCCAAAGTGCTGGGATTACAGGTAAGACCCTGTGCTGGCTGATTGTGGTTTTTTAATAGTTGCATTTTTGTTTTTCCTTAAAGCAGTTGCTCTTCTTTTTTTTTTTTTTTTTTTTTTTTTTTTTTTTTTTGAGAGAAAGTCTTGCTCTGTCACCCAGGCTGGAGTGCAGTGGCACCGTCATAACTCACTGCAGCCTTGAACTTCTGGGCTTAAGTGATCCTCCTGCCTCAGCCTTCTAAGTAACTGGGACCACAGGTACATGCCGGCAAACTCAGCTGTTCCATTTTTTATTGAGGTTAAATGTACAAGTTGAGCTCACAAATCCTAATGTGCAGTTCAAGGCATTTTTTTTTTTTTTTTTTGAGTTAGAGTCTCACTCTGTCGCCCAGGCTGGAGTGCAGTGGCGTGATCTCGGCTCACTGCAAGCTCCACCTTCTGAGTTCACACCATTCTACTGCCTCAGCCTCCTGAGTAGCTGGGACTACAGGCGCCCACCACCACGCCCGGCTTATTTTTTGTATTTTTAGTAGAGACGGGGTTTCACCACATTAGCCAAGATGGTCTCGATCTCCTGACCTCGTGATCCGCCTGCCTCAGCCTCCCAAAGTGCTGGGATTACAGGCATGAGCCACTGCGCCCGGCCTTCAAGGCATTTTCATATAAGTCCTCTCCTGGGGCCACCACTTAGGTCAAGAAGAACATCTCCAGTCCCCGAAGCTTCCCTGTCCCCCACCTGCCTTGGGTACTCCCCAACGTTACTGCTCTTCTGACCTTCTTCACTGTAGATTGGCTTCTCCTGGCTCTTAACTTCATGTAATTGGAGTTGTGCGTTGTTTGCTCTGCTGCGGCTGGTTTCTGTTTCCCAGCAGAGATCCCTCCATGCTGTTGTGTGTTTCAGTCGCCTGTCCTTTTCATGGCTAAGTAGTACTCCATGTGGGCTTCTCATGCATGGCACTGGTGACATTTTGAGCTGGATGATTCTTTGTTGTGGGGCTGTCCTGTACGTTGTAGGGTGTTTTAGCTGCATCCCTGGTCTCTACCCACTAGATGCCGGTGTCCTATCCCCTCAAGTGTGACAACCAAAAATGTCTCCAGACATGGCCAAATGTCCCTTGGGGGACAAAATCATCCCTGGTTGAAAACCACCACCCTACCCCATTCTTCTGTTGATGAACACCTAGGTTGTCCCAGGTTGGGGCTGTTACCGATAACACAGACGTGCCTGTTCTGGGACGTGGCTTTTTGCGGGGTGTGTGAGCATTTCTCCTGGGTATGCACCCAGGAGTGGCCCCGCTGGGTCCTAGCGTGGGCCTATGTTTGGTTTTAGTAGAAGCTGCTGAGCAGCCTTCCAGAGTGGTTGCTGCCTGTAAAGATCAGTCAATGATCGTTCGATGAATGATGATGTTCATTCGTTTATTCAATGAATGAATAAACGAATGAACGAATGAATGTGTGAATGAGTGTCCTCCCAAAACCCCAGGCTCTGAAACAGCTGATGTTCAAATTGGTGGCCACTGTTGCTCGAACACATGCTACACCGTCACACATCACGGGTGGTCCTGGAACAGGGATGCACATGGGCACCTTCCGGGAAGGAGCTGAGCCTGGTTCATCTCAGCACCCTGAGGCACAGGCCATGTATACAGCAGGTGGTCCTTGGATGCTTGTAGGCCTGGCCTCAGAGGAGCATGGAGCTGGCCCAAGAACTGGGATCTGGAACCTCAGGCCTGGAGGGCCTGAGGCCTGAGCTCCCCCTCCTTTGGGTTCACTGGGGACCAGCAGGGGAGGACACTCGGTGTAGGTGCTGGTCCACCTTCCCTACCTCCCCGATCCAGGAGGATGGAGCCCCCAGCCCCTTTTCTCCACCTGATTTATTTAGACAACTGAAACGCACCCTGGGAAGTGGATCAGATTTTAGATTTGACAAAAATAAAAACAAACTTGGCCACCCCCGCCAAACCCAGCACTCCCGCCCCCACCAGCCTCCCAGAGCCCCCCGAATCACAGAAACTGACTATTGCCTGGGCCTGCAGAAGGAGGGTGGTGGTCGCCATGGTAACCGTGCAGGCCTCTGGCTCGGCTCCTGGAGAGGAGGCTGCCCTGCAGGGCCTGCCCGGGCGCCGGGCACTGCCCCTCCACACGGTTGCTCTTCTAGCTGGGAACTGGCAGGTTTGAGGGAGCCCCAGCATAGTGGCTTCCGTGGTGACCCTGTCCCCTTAGTCCACATCCTGACCTTCTCAGGCCTTGGTGGCTAGGGTGTGGTGTGGTTATGATCTGGCTTAGCTGGGTTTTGATCCTCCTGGCTGGCGGACCTTGAGGCAAACATGCCCTTGCTGGCTTCCCCTCCCCTTCTTCCTGCAGGTAGAGCTTTCCTTCTGAACCACAGCAGGGGCTGAAACATCCCTCTTCCTGACCCCACTGCATACAACACAGGCCTGGGTCCCCAGCAGGGACACAGCCAGACGGGCTGCCGGCTGGGCTCACCACTGACCCAGCCTCTGCTTCCCTCTGCCTGGCTGGGAGCCTCAGAGAGAGACGATGTGGGTGGGGAGGAAAGAGCAAATATTCCATGAAACCCATCTCAATTGGGGGTCCCTCACATCGCAGACACTGAGCCAGGTGATGGCAGGATGTGTGGATGAGAACATGGGATTTGCAGCCAGTGAGAGTCAGTGCAGATCCTGCCCCTGCCACATACCACGGGAGTGACCCTGGAACCACCTCCTGTGGCCTTAGTTTCCTTTCCTGTGAAGTGGGGATAACGGTAGTATCAGCCAGTTTGGGAGAACTCCGCTGATGTTGCAGGGTGACCCTGCTCATTGCTAGGCCTGAATTGGTTGACAGATTCTTTTTGATTTTTATTTTTTGAGATAGGATCTCGCTCTGTCCCTCAGGCTGGAGTGAAGTGGCTTGATCTTGGCTCACAGCGACCTTCATATCCTGGGCTTAAGTGATCCTCCCATCTCAACCTTCTAAGTAACAGACTACAGGCGCGCACCACCACAGCTGGCTAATTAAAAAATTTTGTTTTTTTTTGCAGATATGAGGTCTCACTATGTTGCCCAGGCTGGTCTCAAACTCCTGGGCTCAAGTGATCCTCCTGCCTTGCCCTCCCAAAATGCTGGGATTACAGATGTGAGCCACTGCATCTGGCCTGGATTCTTTTTTTTTTTTTTTCTGAGACGGAGTTTCACTCTCGTTGCCCAGGCTGGAGTGCAATGGCGCGATCTCAGCTCACTGCAACCTCCTCACCTCCCGGGTTCAAGCGATCCTCCTGCCTCAGCCTCCTGAGTAGCTGGGATTACAGATGCCCGCCACCACGCCCAGTTAATTTTTGTATTTTTAGTAGAGACGGGGTTTCACCATGTTGGCCAGGCTGGTCTTGAACTCCTGACCTCAAGTGATCTGCCCACCCCGGCCTCCCAAAGTGCTGGGATTACAGATGTGAGCCACGGCACCCGGCCCGGCCTGGATTCTTTACAAAAGGCTGTGGGCGAAGATTCACTATGCCGCAGGACAGATATCTATCACAGGGGCTGTACTAGCATCTCTTCTTTTCTTTGCTTTTTCTTTGGTTTTTGAGATGGAGTCTCGCTCTGTCACCCAGGCTGGAGTGCAGTGGTGCGATCTCAGCTCACTGCAACCTCTGTCTCCCGGGTTCAAGTGATTCTCCTGCCTCAGCCTCCTGAGTAGCTGGGAATACAGGTGCGCGCCACCACGCCCGGCTAATTTTTGTATTGTTATTGTTAGTAGAGATGGGATTTTGCCATGTTGGCCAGGTTGGTCTTGAACTTCTGAACTTAGATGATCTACTCGCCTCGGCCTCTCAAATTGCTGGGATTACAAGTGTAAGCCCCTATGCCTGGCCACATCTCTTATTTTCTACTCAAGGTAATATGAAGTAACCAGTGGGTAATACCAGCATGAGATTCTTAGTTCTCTCCTGGGGAGGTGGCTTTTCCTTTTTTTTTTTTTTTTAAAGCCCACAATGAGAGACCCCTTGGTCCTGTTATAAGAGAGGATGACAATAAAAGCGGCTCTCTGGTGCACACCATGTGGCAAGGCCTGGTCCCAGGAGTCCACAGCTACTGGGGCTCTTGCCTCCCGTGCTGGCTGCAAGGTTTAAATGAGATAACGCACGCCAGTTTGTTTTTGTTTTTTAAGATGGAGTTTCACTCTGTCACCCAGGCTGGAGTGCAGTGGTGCAATCTCAGCTCACTGAAACCTCCACCTCCCGGGTTCAAGCGATTCTTCTGCCTCAACCTCCCAAGTAGCTGGGATTACAGGCGCCTGCCACCATGCCCAGCTAATTTTTTGTATTTTTAGTAGAGACAGGGTTTCACTGTGTTGGCCAGGCTGGTCTTGAACTCCTGACCTCAGGTGATCTGCCCGCCTTGGCCCCCCAAAGTGCTGGGATCACAGGCATAAGCCACCGCGCTTGGCCATGCATGCTGTTTGATTTGGAGGCTCCTTGGCAAACAGACACTCAGGGGCACTGAAGAAGTGTTCGCGATTGTCACCATTATTACCACCGGCAGGCTGGCGCCTGGCACACAACAGGCACACAATATAAGCACATTTATTCCCCCTGCTCAGCTCTGAGACCCCAGTTCTGAAGACTTTGAGAGGTGTGGTGCGGGGACGTGGGTAGGAAGTGGGGCTGAGGGCCCAGGCTGTGCTGAGGCGCTGGGGGGCTCTGCAGCAGCACCCAAAGACCCTGAGTGATTTTCTTCCCGAGGCCTGCGTGCTTGGGACGGCTTTGCCTGCCAAGGAAACTCGATTGATTGCATCACCATTGATCTGTTTCTCCATCTGTGTTCCTCAAAGGCGCTCAGGGCTGCCCGTCAGGGATCTAATCAGCTTAAAGTGATGGTGCTGCGGCTGTGCCGAGTGTGTGGGGAAACGCGGAGGGTTTCTGTGTGAGTTTGAAAAATCGACTGTGGCTTGGGGACCCCCGTGGGTGGTGAGTCTGTTGTCTAAGTGTCACTTCTGCTCTGGGCTTGCTGTGGAGCTGGGACAGATTTCTGCCCCTGTTTTCCATCAGTGCAATGAGGGATTGGAGCCGTTGCTCTCTAACGACGCTGGCAGGGCTGCTCTGTGGCAAAGGTCACCCCGACTGCAGTGAGGGCCTGAGGGGTGAAGTAGGCGAGGCAGCTGGGCCATGGATGCCCGTCGCAGGGCTTCGGATGCCCGTCGCAGGGCTTCAAGCCTCGCTGTGAGAGGCAGTTGGGAGCCATTGAAGACGTCCTGCCGTCGTGGCACTAGCACTCCAGCCCTGCCCCCTCTGTCACCCAGAAATCCTGTGCTCCCCCTTGGGTCTCCAGCTTCCCTGAGGTTGTCCCCGAACCTCGCGGCTTCGCTTGCCTGTGTTCTCAGAGAGTTCCTCAACACTTGTGACTCATGGTGGAAGCATGAGGCGTCGGGCCAGGCTGCAGAGTGGCTCAAGCCGGAGACCTTGACTCCCCCCGCCACCCTCCTACCCCACGCTGCACTGTCTGGTTTAACTTCAAGGAGGGCTGGTGCTTTTGATCCCTGAGCCAGTGGGGAGTGTGTCAGGAACCGCGGGCAGTGATGCCAGTTCTGGCCTGACTTCTAAGCCTCCTGGGCTCTTGGAAGGGGCCCAAGCTGTGCCATCTGGGATTTCCCCGGGCACCTCTGGGCAAGGGCTGAGACCATCCATTGCTGAATTTCTGAAGCTGAGCAGCCCAGGGATGAAAGCCACTCCATCTGCCCCCTGGGGGGACCCAGTGCAGTGGGCGAGTTAGATGGGCCACAGAGGCAGTGCTGTGCAGCAGCCACCAGCACTGCTGCGAATCAGACAATCTGGGCTGCTCGGGGACTGGGTGACCTTGTGTGAGTGGTGTCAGCTCTCCAGGCTTGTTCCTTATCCATCCCCAGGGGATTGTGAGAGCTGAGGTCATGTCCCTAGGGTGTCTGGTACACAGTCGTCAGAGGTACTGCCAAATTCATCACCGTGGTATGTGCTAGCCGGGGCAGGTGGGAGTGGGAGTGCTTCTGGAGAGGAGGCTGAGCCACCACCTTGTGAGGGGCAAGAGGCACATCCGAGGAAGCTTCAAGAAGAGGTGACCTGCGAACTGGGCTCTGAAAGAGTCTGCCTGCTGGAGAGGTGGAGGAAAGGGAAAGTGTAGGCAGAAGGCGTGTTTGGAGAAAGCGAGGAGTTCAGTGTGTGCTGAGGCCAGTGAGTGGTAAGACTGCAAGGATTCACTGAGGCGAGAGTCTAGGCCTTGCGTACCAGGCTTGGGAGGGTGATGGGGAGCCATGGGAGGTTCTTGAGCAGGAGAGAGGCATCTGGAGAGTGTGTTTCAGGCAGATTAGCCTGGCAGTGGCAAAACAGCTTGGAGGCAGGAAAAGCCTCCAGCCTGAGGTTTTGTGTCTCAGCTCTGCTCTTTTCCAGCTGGTGACCTTGGGCCAATCTGTTTCCCTTTTGTGTCTTGGTTTCCTTATTTGTAAATGGGGCTTATAATAGAGCTGTGAGGATTAAATGAGATAACATTTGGAAAATGTTCAAGTTGTGTTGGGCACACAGCAAGTGCCTGGTTATCGTGTGGGGCAGATTGGAGGGGCAGAGACCAGAGCTGGGGGATACAGAGTCAGGGTCCTGGGTCAGGGTCCTGGGGAGACACACTGAAGATGGGCTGAGAGGCCTCAGGGGAGGGAGGAGAGCCATGGGCAGAGACAGGCCGTACTTCACAGAGGAGAGCGCTGGCCTTGGAGTCCAGCAGGCCTGGTGTGAATCTCTGTGCCAGTACTTCCTAGCTGTGAAACCCAGGAGAGGCCCCTCATTTCCCCATGTCTCAGCCTTCCTTATCTGTAAAATGGGCCTGCTGACCTCCACTGCTCAGGGCCTTGTTGAGGAGGCAGCAGGGGCTCCGGGGAGACGCTGCTAAGTGCACTTTGAGCCTGAAACTGGCAGGAGGGGCAGAAGGAGCAGAGGATGGGGCTGGAAGGAGAGAGCGCACGACAGGAAGAGGGGAAAGGCGAGGGGGATGGGGGATGTTCTCTGGTAATTAGAATGTTCGAACTTCAAAAAAGTTAATTAATGATGAAGCTGCTGTTGGAGCCAGGCTCAGGCTCGAAGGGGGCCCTGGCAGCGACTGAAATTAATTACAGGATATGGCGGGAGAGTGGCAGTGGGGTGAGGGGACAGGAAGGAGCAGGGCTGGGGCCAGGAGGAGCTGAGGAGAGGCCACGAGGAGGCAGCATCCCAAAGTGGGCAGGGCTGGGGATGGGAGGGAGGCTGTTGCCATGGAAACCAGGTCACCTCTCCCACTCCTCTCTGGGTGGGGTCCTGCTGAGGGTTTGGCTACATCCCAGCTAAGGGCAAGGGCTTTGAAATGGAGGGGTGAGGGGTTTGCTTGGAGACACTCCCGAGTCCCCGGATGTTGGAGTGGGCAGGGCCCCTAGAGATTTACAGTAGCACCCCCCCCTTACCCACAGGGAACACATTCCAAGACCCCCAGTGGATGCCCGAAGCCACAAATAGCACTGAACCCTATATTTACTATGTTTTTTCCCTATACCTGCATACCTGGATAAAGTTTAATTTATAAATCAGGCATTGTAAGAGATGAGTAGCAACCAATAATAAAATAGAACAATCACACCAGGCGCGGTGGCTCATGCCTATAATCCCAGCACTTTGGGAGGCCGAAGCGGGCGGATCACAAAGTCAGGAGATCGAGACCATCTTGGCCAACATGGTGAAACCCTATCTCTACTAAAATACAAAAAAATTAGCCAGGCGTGGTGGCAGGCGCATGTAGTCCCAGCTGCTCAGGAGGTTGAGGCAAGGGAATCGCCTGAACCTGGGAGACGGAGGTTGCAGTGAGCCGAGATCACGCCACTGCACTTCAGCCTGGCCACAGAGCAAGACTCCGTCTCAAAATAAATAAATAAATAAATAAACAAACAAAAATAAAAAATAAAATAAAACAGTTAGGACAGGCACAATGGCTCATGCCTGTAATCCCAGCACTTTGGGAGATCTGAGGCGGGTGGATCACCTGAGGTCAGGAGTTCAAGACCAGCCTGGCCAACATGGTGAAACCCCGTCTCTACTAAAAATACAAAAAATTAGCCGGGCGTAGTGGCAGGCGCCTGTAATCCCAGCTACTTGGGAGGCTGAGGCAGGAGAATCACTTGAACCCAGGAGGCAGAGGTTGCAGTGAGCTGGGATCTTGCCATTGCACTCCAGCCTGGGCAATAAAAGTGAAACTCCGTCTCAAAAACAACAACAACAACAAAAAAAACAATTAGAATCACGTACGATAATCAAAGTTATATGAATGTGGTCATGCGGTCTCCCTCTTTGTCTCTCTCAGAATCTCTTATTGTACCGCACTCATACCTAATTTTGGGCCACAGTGGACCATGGGTAACTGACACGGCAGATAATGAGGGACAACTGTATTTATTCATCCGACAGATGTTCATTGAACACCTACTAGATGTTAGGCCGTGAGTGTAAAGTCCCTGTCCCCTTTGGAATGTAGATTAGAGTAGTGGCAGAGACAATGAGCATGTCAGCAAGACAGTGGCAGGGCGTGAAGAGGGCGTGCGGCAGCTGGGGGTGATGAGGTTGGGTGGAGACTTCTCAGAGGAGGTGACCATGATGCTAGAAGCTCAGCCCTTGAAGTGGGAACAGCACATGCAAAGGCCCTGAGGCGGAGTGTCCTGATGTCACTCATTGTGTGTCCGAGGAGCGGCAGGAGCCAGTGAGATCAGAGCAGAGTGAGCCAGGGCAGGGCGGAGGGAGATGGGAGGGCAGGGCGGAGAGAGATGGGGGGGCAGGGCGGAGAGAGATGGGGGGGCAGGGCGGAGGGAGATGGGGGGGCAGGGCGGAGGGAGATGGGGGGGCAGGGCGGAGGGAGATGGGGGGGCAGGGCGGAGGGAGATGGGGGGGCAGGGCGGAGGGAGATGGGGGGGCAGGGCGGAGGGAGATGGGGGGGCAGGGCGGAGGGAGATGGGGGGCAGGGCGGAGGGAGATGGGGGGGCAGGGCGGAGGGAGATGGGGGGGCAGGGCGGAGGGAGATGGGGGGGCAGGGCGGAGGGAGATGGGGGGGCAGGGCGGAGGGAGATGGGGGGCAGGGCGGAGGGAGATGGGGTATTAGGGCCCAGGGAGATGGGGTGTCAGAGTGGGGCCCTGCAGGCCAGGCAAGGGCTTCAAAGTTTGTGCTGAGAGAGCCCGGGAGCAGGGGCAGGGTTTTGTGCTGGGGAGGGAGGTGGTCTTACTGATGTTTTAAACTGCCCACTGCTGCTGCAGGAAGGGTGGTTTGGAGGGGCCAGGGCAGACCCAGGGGGCCGATGGGGAGGCTCCTGGTCATCCGGTGGAGGACCTCCAGGTTCAGAGACAAGGAGGGGCTTGCCGAAGACCGCAGAGCCACTCAGTGCTGGGACGAGTTCAAATGCAGGTCTCCTGGCTTCGTGGTCTTGTTTGCTGCTTTTACTGCATGAGAGCCCCTTTCTGTTTCCTGACACTCAGTTTCTGGGGGAGGAAAGGGGGTTGCATAGGTGGGGTGTGGTGAGTTCCATCAGCATCTCTCCTCTTACAGAAGGAGAACCTACTCCCGACTCCAGTCATTGCCTGTTAAGGTCAGTCAGGCTGCATAGTCTGGAAGTTCACCTGGTGTCTGACTTCAGTCATTCATACTATGTGTGGCTCAAGTCCATTTCATCCTGGATTGCCTCTTTTCAAGTAGGCACAGATTTTCTAAGGCCCCAGGACTCAGTCAACTGGAGATCCCGTTGGGGAGATCTGAGCAGACTTCGGATTTCTTACTGGTATGACAGGCGGGGGCTGGAAGTGACACAGCCCTGAGCTCCTTGAGGCCTGACCTCCCTGGTCCTGTGACTGGGAGGATAGAGAGTGGCGGGACTGGACACTGCGGGCTGCGTTCTAAGGATGGGTAGGAGTTGGCCTGGGAGGGAGGGAGGAGGGCATTCATGGAGGGGCTCTCAGCAGTGGTGAGGAGAGCAGTCTGGCCAGGTGCAGGAGGGGAGCCCATTCACCCCAGCTGCAAGCTGTGCCCAGAGGCCCTGCCCAAGGCCAGGTTCATGGCCGGCTCTGGATCCCCTCCGCAGCAGGAGACCTTCTTCCTGGCCAGGACTGAGGGGGCCCAGCCCCACCCCATGTGGTGCAGGCCAGGGCTGGGCTTGGTGCGGGTGTTTTGGAGTTAGGTGATGAGCCCTACCTGAGCCCTAACCCTGGCAGTGGGCAAGGAGAGAAGGACGGGGCCATCCAGCCAATCTCAGCCCCACTGGAGGGCCCTCTGCGGGCTCCAGACCCAGACCTTGGCAGAGACGGAGGGAACATGGGTCAGGGGAGGGAAAGGTGGTCAGAGAAGGGAGGCAGTGACAGTCAGA
This sequence comes from Pan troglodytes, assembly GCF_028858775.2. Taxonomy (NCBI): domain Eukaryota; kingdom Metazoa; phylum Chordata; class Mammalia; order Primates; family Hominidae; genus Pan; species Pan troglodytes. The sequence goes on from NC_086016.1 coordinate 41,595,988, forward strand.
GGGTGGTAGTTGGGGTGGAGAGGCTGGGATAGCCGAGTTCCCTGACAGCCAGGCTTCCGGGAACCTCTCCCTTCCCTGGGCCTGAGGGGAGCTCTCAGGCTGGGGCAAGGAGTGGGGTCCTGCAACTGGGGGCCTGGTGGGTTTGGCGCATATGGCCATGTCTGTTGTGATGGGGGCAGACTGGCACCACGGGCTTTGAGCTCTTTCAGGGATGGCACCCAGAGGGAGAAGAATGAGGAATGGGGTGTATGCCTGTGTGTGTGGTGGGTTGCGGGTATTACACTCTAGGGTGCACCCCAGCCCCCACGGGCGGTCCCACCTGCTGCTTTGTCCTTGACTTGGTGGGCACGTGGTTTGAATGTGTCAGCATGCTGGTGATCCTGCTGAACTGCGTGACACTTGGCATGTACCAGCCGTGCGACGACATGGACTGCCTGTCCGACCGCTGCAAGATCCTGCAGGTGAGCCGGCCGCCCCGCCCCGCCCCGCCCCGCCCTCATCCTCCAGGACCCGGCCTATGCCCCGCCCACTCCATGCCCCGCCCCGCTCCGTGCCCTTCCCCATCCTGCGCTGCACTACCAAGCGCTGCCGCACTCAGCCACCACCAGCCGCACTAACTTGGCTGACCCTTCCTCACTCCCACCTGGTCTTACCTACTAGCCTTCGGATCCTCTCTTCCCTTTATCTGTCCTCTCCACCTTGAAGCCTCTACCTTAGTCCAGGCCTCAATCTTCTCCTACCCGGGTGCCCCCACGAGCCTTCTCCTGCACCCCCCACATGCACACCTGCAAAGCACAGTGACCCCAACTCTCCTCTGCCTACAACCTGCACTTCGTCCCCCGTGCTCTTGGACTAGGGGCCGAGTTCACACCCCGCCCTAGATGCCCTTTAGGAGCGGGCCTCTGGTTTCACATTCTGTTATCTCCTGAGGTCCTGGGGTGGGGCTTGACCTTTGGTACCTGACATAACCCTGTGCAGAGCATGTATACGGGTAGCACAGATGTTAGGGTTGTACCCATTTTACAGATGTGGAAACACTCGGTGCCTCTCCCTGGGAAAGCCAGATTCCTCCCGGGAGGCATTGCTTTCTGCCTCTTGGGGTTTTTTTTTTTTGTTTTTTTTTTTTTGAGACAGAGTCTCACTGTGTCGCCCCAGGCTGGAGTGCAGTGGTGCGATCTCGGTTCACTGCAAGCTCCACCTCCCGGGTTCATGCCATTCTCCCACCTCAGCCTCCTGAGCAGCTGGGACTACAGGCGCCCGCCACCACGCCTGGCTAATTTTTTGTATTTTTAGTAGAGACGGGGTTTCACCATGTTAGCCAGGATGGTCTCGATCTCCTGACCTCGTGATCCACCTGCCTCGGCCTCCCAAAGTGCTGGGATTACAGGCGTGAGCCACTGTGCCCGGCCTCTGCCTCTTAGGTTTCTATAGGACTCAGTAGCTCCCAGGCAGCACTGGGCCAGAGTCTCCCCGGGCACTTGGTAAAAATCCAGACCCCTGACCCCATCTCAGACCTGCTGAAGCAGAATTTCTGGGTGGGTCTGGGGTCCTAGTGGGTAACAAGCTCCTCAGCAGCCCCCGGCCCCAGGCCTGGTTAGCCTCATGGTGAGTTCACCGAACAAGCACCTCTGTGTCCTCACCACTGGCCTAGCCCTGGCACACAGTAGGTATGTGGCACCTGTTTGTTGAATTGAGTTGGCTGCAGCCCTCACTAATCCTGGAAACAGGAATTCCGCCCAGTCCCCGCCCTCAGGAAGCATAATCTCATAGCCTCCTTTGTGGGCAGAGAAAGGCAACACTGAGGCCTGTGCCTGGGGGCTACTTTGAGACAGCTGCTTCCATGGGGGCTTTGGGGTCAGACCCACCGGAGTTTCAATCCTGGTTCTGCCACTTATCTGCTGTGTGACCTGTGGGGCAAGTTGCTTAACCTCTCTGAGTCTCTGTTTCCTCATCTGTAAAATGGGACTACCCATGGGGTCCTTGGGAGAATTAGGAGAGAGAATGGGGGTCAAGTGTGTAGCCAGTGCTTGGTAATTGTTAGGGAGAATATGGGACGGCCCCTCACCCCACCCCCACCTGGGGCTCTTCTATCTGTTCCCAGGCTTAGGGAACAGATAGAACGGGCTGTATGACCTTGGGCAAACTCATTCCCCTCTCTGGGCCACAGTCTCCTCATCTATGAAATGACTGCATTGGACTGGGATCACTGAGGTTCTCCTCCTGTCCAGGAGGAGTTTCCGGGTATTTCCCAGGCCCCTTGCATCCATGTGGTGTCCCCACCTCACACGGTGGCTGCAACCCCTGGGCCCTGCTCTGCAACCTCACCCTGTCCCTTACTTCCCTCCTCCTGCCCCTGCAGGTCTTTGATGACTTCATCTTTATCTTCTTTGCCATGGAGATGGTGCTCAAGATGGTGGCCCTGGGGATTTTTGGCAAGAAGTGCTACCTCGGGGACACATGGAACCGCCTGGATTTCTTCATCGTCATGGCAGGGTAGGTAGCGCCCGCCAGGCAGGTCCTAGCCTCTGGTGCACACCAGGCATAATTGAGAGAATCCAGGGCTTCTTGCTGATGGCGATGAAGGGGAATCACGGTGATGCGTGGGACCCTCCTGGACCCCTGGGCTGGGAGGAATGATGGACAGAAAGACATTCTTTCCTCCCTTCCTAAGTTGTGCATCCTCCAGCACTGCCAGCGGATACTGGGTGAGTTTATGCTAATTAATGATACGACCTTGAGAGAGCCACTGACGCTCTCTAAGCTTTCATTTCCTCATCTGAAAAGGGGAATAATAATAGTAGCTGCGTCAAAATGAGCACCCAATAAATGCTAGCTGTTAGGATTGCTATCCTGGATCTCTCATCACGCCAGAGACCGAGCACAGACTCAAGCACTGTCTGACTCCAGACTGTGGTTATTTCTACCGAGACACAGGCTGCCGTCAGGGACAGGCCTGGTTACAGCTGAGCCCATCTGGAGTGTCTGGGACCCTGCTCTGGGCCTTGTGCCTGCTTTCCTGGGTCAAACCCATCCATGCATTCATCCGTCAACCAGGGACTGAACAACTTGCTCCCTAGTGTTGGCGCCATCCTAGCTGCTAGGGGCAAGGAGGAGAGCAAGCCAGACACAGGCCTTGTCCTTCCTACTCCTGTCTCGGGGAGGCACCCACCTGCTACGCCAGTGGGCGTGCCTTCACACACGGGGACCAGGGCACTGGGCAAAGCATGTGGTTTGCTGAGAGCGTTTAACACAGCAGCCCGACTGAGCCAAGCTGGGGACTTGGGGGCTTGAGGGCTTCCTGAGGAGGTGACACAGGAGAGCTGAAGGATGAGGAGACATTAACCATGCCCAGGAGTGGGTCATTATTAGGGCAGAGGAGAGAGAAAAAGGCTGGAGGCTGTAAGTGTGTGTGTGAGAGAGGATGTGTGAGTGTGTGTGTCAGTGTATGTGTGTATGTGTGTGACCTTGTGTGTAGAATGCTATCGAGGAGGTGTGACCTTTTTGATTCAGTAGACTCATGGCTGAGACGGACAGTCAGGGTGTGAGAATCCCATCAGCTATCTGCTAAATTCCACAGATGTGTTCTGAAGTGAGGTGATTCGTTTCACTAGGGTTTTAAAAAAGTTACACCTCTTCTAAGCTTGCTTGCTCTCTCGCTTTCTCTCCTTCCTTCCTTCCTTCCTTCCTTCCTTCCTTCCTTCCTTCCTTCCCTCCCTCCCTCCCTCCTTCCTTCTCTCTCTCTTTCTTTCGCCCTCCCTCCCTCCCTTCCTTCCTTCTTTTTTTGAGATGGGGTCTCACTCTGTCACCTAGGTTGGAGTGTGGTGATGCAATCACCACACACTGCAGCCTTGACTTCCTAGGCTCAAAGGATCCTCCCACCTCAGCCTCCTGAGTAGCTGGGACTGCAGGCATGTGCTACCAACCCTGGCTAATTTTTCTTTTCTATAGAGACAGGGTCTCACTATGTTGCCCAGGCTGGTCTTGAACTCCTGGGTTCAAGCTATCCTCCCACCTCAGCCTCCCAAAGTGCTGGGATTACAGGTGTGAGCCACTGCACCTGGCCTCTAAGCATCTTCTCTCAATCACTGTCTTCAGTTTTACAAACACATTGTCAACAGTCACTGAGACCTGTATGGAAGCTACTCTGGTTTCCTGTGGTTTCCTGAGCACTGTATCCTCCTCTTAGTCACATTCTTCATTTTCATTCTTATTCTGGTTTGGCTGGAGAACATCTTTAAGTAGATTTTTTTTTTTAAAAGAAAAGGTGTTTGGATAGTGTCATTTTTCAATCTTGCCTGTCCAAACATATATTCCTTTGATCTTTGAGTGTGGACAGTTATTTGTGCTGTTGTAGAGTCAGAACACTGCACACATCCTGCCATTCAAACCTGCACTATAGTATTGCAGGTGAGTCCAGTACAGATCTGGTTCCTCTTTCTTGGAAGATGACCTTCTTTTTCCTGACTAGAAGCTTGTGGGCTTTTCTCTTTACCTTCAGAATCAGACCTTTCTCTAGGGCAGGTCTAAAGGGGACCTTAGAGAACTCAAGACTGGTGCTTTTGGCCAGGTGCAGCGGCTCACCCCTGTAATCCCAGCATCATGGGAGGCCGAGGCAAGAGGATTCCTTGAGCCTAGGAGTTTGAGACCAGCCTGGGCAACATAGTGAGACCCCATCTCTACAAAAAAAAAAAATTAGCCGGGTGTGGTGGTGCACTCCTGTAGTCCCAGCTACTCAGGAGGCTGAGGCTGGAGGCTGGGCTCCTTGAGCCCAGGAGGTTGAGGCTGCAGTGAGCAGTGATCGTGCCATTGCACTCTAGTCTTCAACAAAGCAAGACCCTGTCAAAAAAAAAAAAAAAAGATTCATGCTTTCCATCATCTCAGAAGAAAGTTCTTCCATCTCTTCTTTGGCTATGGCCCATTATTCTCTGCTGTCTCCTTCTGGAATTCATGTTATATAGATGTTTCTGTCCTCTATCTTTTGTCCATGCCTTTCCCCTTTTCTTTCACAGATTTTGCTTGTAATATGAGAGAAATCTTTGACTTGGGCTTCTGAATCACAAGTGGGCTTTTCAGCAATGTCCTTTCCCCTATTTACTGCCCCTATGGAATAATTCATTTCCTCAGTGTCTTTTTAATTCACAAGAACACTTCTTGTTTTTGGATTTCTTGTTTTTCAGAGTACCTTGTGCCTGTTCTTGTTTTATGGATGCCTGCTCTTGTTTTATAAATACAATATTCACCTGAATCTCCTTATATACTAATTAGGCTTCTTAAAAGTCTTTTCACGATTCTGGAAGTAACCCTGTATCAAAGTATAATTTCTGAAAAGGTAAAAAAAGTGACCCTTACACAAATCTTAGAATGAATGTATACGGCAGATTTATCCAGCTCGTTAAGGAGTAGGGACTCAGCAGATGGTAATCAGCAGAATTAGGAAAACAGACATCGGAGAAAGAATGTAGGAAGAAAGTGAGATTAGAGTCAAAACTGGTTAATAACCTACAGGGTAATAAACCATAACCTTTGGAGTTATCTTTTGGGCAGAAATCACATACATCTCTGCCAGATAAAAATCTACAAGTTAAAATGTAATTTCATAGCATCCAGACCTTTAGTGAACAGGAAATTGTGAAGCAAACAAAGGTATTTTCTCCCTGGATAATGAAATAATCTTTAAATGGCCTGTTAAATTATGCTTCAAAATGACATTGCGAGAAATAGTGCCCTCCTTTTGCCGTATTTCCAAGTTCTAGGGTAATTTTTCCTAACTCTTGTTTCAGGGAAGTCATTTGTTCTGCTGGCTCCACTGACTGACTCCCATGGGCACCCCCACACTGCCCTTTTGACTTGAAGCATTCTGTATTGCTTAGCGATTCTTTCCTGTCTGCTTATATTTAGAAATAAAGACGATGAGGCTCTAAGCTGAGCAGGGTGAAGAGCTGCCTAGCTTCAGCATCGTGGTGAGCTCTCAGTTTGACATCTTCTCTTGGTCCTCGAGATGGGGGCTGGATGAGGCGAGGTCTGCAGGCCAGCATCCTTGGGAGATCAGGGAGGGCTGGGCATGGGGCTGACATGCAATGTGTGCGGTCACACAGGACCCCACGCTTGGGTCCATACTCTGCTGTCGCTATTTTGAAATTCTTTATCATTTATGAACAAGGGGCCCTGCATCTTCACTTTGCACCAAGCCCCACAATGATGTAGGTGGTCCTGGCTGAGGGATAGATGCAAAGGAGACTTTTTTTTGAGGCAGTTTCATTCTGTCACCCAGGCTGGAGTGCAGTGGTGCGATCACAGCTTACTGCAGCCTCGCCCTCCCTGGACTCAGGTGATCCTCCCACTTCAGCCTCCCAAGTAGCTGGGACTACAGGCACATGCCCCATGCCTGGCTAATTTTTTTTTTTTTTTACTTTTTAATTTTTTTGTAGAGACAAGGTCTCACTATGTGACCTCCTGGGTTCAAGTGATCCTCCCACCTTGGCCTCTCGAAGCGCTGGGATTACAGGTGTGAGCCACCATGCTCAGCTGACTTCTTTGCTGGAGTCATGAGCACTCTCACTGCCCAGCTATGTGCTGGATTTGGGAACTCAGGTGAACAGGACCACCCCGTGCTCAAGGTCGTTCCCATCCTTTGTGCCCAGGGACGGCGTGGGTGGAGAGGACAGGATGGGGAGTCACAACCCTGGCTCCAGAGCCCAGCCCTCCAGTCCCCCTCCCACCCAAGACCCGTCCCCAGAGTGGCCCACCCACCCCCCAAATCCCACCCAGGCCTGGTGCTATAAATGTTCTGTTCCCCGAGTAACCGGCCTATTTGCTCCCTTCCTCTACCTCCCCTTCCCCAAATTAATTACTAGCTCTTTCTTCAAGCTGTGGAGGCAGACATAGCACCTCCGAGTTAGAAGGTTCCTTAGAGGTCACGGCCTTCATCTCCACATCTGGTGTAACCCTCATGGCAGGTGTGTCTGAGACTGGGGCCTGCCTCTGTTCCCAGGCTGCCCCTGCAGGGAGCACAGTGCCTCACCAGGCGGCTGGTCTCAAACTAGGACATCCAGATGCACTAGAAAGCTCTTTCTTTCACGGAGCTGAAACTGATCTTCCTGTGGCTCCCACCGGATGGTACCATTCATTCATTCATTCATTCACTCACTAAATCGACCTTTATTGAGCATCTACTACATGCCAGGCCTTGTGCAGAGCAGTGGGGGCATGAAGATGAACAAGACAGGCCCTTTGTGATTTCATGGAACTTTCAGTTTGGAAAACAGAAATAAAACACATCACCACAACTAAAGTCTAAATTGGGATCCATGCTGTTGTCAGGAAGCATAGAGGGCCATCAGGTCATGGAATGGCGTCCTGCTTTTGATTGGGGGGGTGTCACTGTATGTCATACTGAGGGACAGACCTGGGGTAGGTAAGAGCTGGCCGGGCAGAGAGCTGGGGGAAAGGGAGTTTCAGGCAGCGGGGAAGCATGCAGGAGTCCTGAGGGGGTGCATGAGGAAGGGAAAGGTGAGTGACAGGGGATGCTGGAGCCCAGGGTTTCTGTGGGGTGGGTGCTAAGAGATGAGGCCAGAGAAGGGCAAGGGCTTGATTGCACAGGCAAGGTCCAGAGGCTGCAGGGATGGTGTCACTGACAAACTCATAGCCGTCCTTCAGAAGTTGGGGGGTGGTTCCTGTCCTCCTCAAGTCTCCCCTTCCAGATGAAATGTCCCCAGCCTTCCCACCATTTGTCAAAGGACAGCGTTCATCCCTTATCTGCTGGACTCGCTTCAGGCTGTCTCTGTCCCTGGCAGGAGAACGGGATCCCACCCTCCCAATGATGGCTTATGGGGTAGAGAGAATGGGCTGCCCTCGCCCCAGTGAAGTGTGGGATTGCGGTGACCTGGGGAGTGGCCATGCTCCCTTTTGCCATCAGGTCATGTTCACTCTCCAAACCAGGTCTCTCCCACCCTGGAACTAAAAGTTGGTGATTTTTAAAACCCACGTGAAAAACTTTGCAGTTACTGCTGTTGATTTCATCTCACCGTGGCCTCTTGGAGTCCTGAGGCAGCCGCTCATTCCATGCACTTCCTGTACTCACGCCGCTCAGGATAGTGAGTCCTGTGGCACCGCACTAGACTCTTCCAGTGTGTGACAAAGACCCCGTCGTCATCTCTATTTGTGTTTGGTGGAACCCAACTCTTTTATTTATTATTCTTTTTTGAGACAGGGTCTCTCTCTGTTGCCCAGGCTGGAGTGCAGTGGCGCCATCTCGGCTCACTACAACCTTAGCTTCCCAGGTTCAAGCAATTCTCATGCCTCAGCCTCCCGAGTAGCTGGGATTACAGGCATGCGCCGCCATGCCGGCTAAGTTTTGTATTTTTAGTAGAGATGGGGTTTCACCGTGTTGGCCAGACTGGTCCTGAACTCCTGACCTCAAGTGATCCACCCTCCTCGGCCTCCCAAAGTGCTGGGATTACAGGCGTGAGTCACTATGTCTGGCCAATCCCAACTCTTTGTCTTATCATTTAAGCTACACTTTTCTGCCTCTGTCCATTAGGAGGTCATGAACTATTCAATCACATACTTGCTGAACTTGAGACGTTCTTTATCTATGTATCTCCCTTGGTGCATCATGCTGGTAATTCTATCTCCTCCCTCGACCAGAAACAAAATGGCCATTGCCACCTGTGGGGAGGGGCCTGGGCACTTCTGTTAAAAGTTCCCCAAGAATTCTGATGTCTGGTCTCTGGGGGTGAGCCAGGGGTGGAGGGTGAGGCTACTGGGATCTCTCCAGAATGAGGTTTGCCAAGGACATGGCTGATGTGGGCCCTGTCTTGGATGAGTACAGAGAACAGGAGGCACCTTACATCTGAAAGACTTCGAAAGCTTCTGACTGTGTGGAGAATGGAACAGCTGAGGGCAGGGTGTGCACAGATCAGGAATGGGAACTGCCCCACTCCCCAAACTCATGCACAGCCTTTCACCCCTTCTCAATGTTCCTCCAACGTCAGGGAGCAGCAGGATCACTGGGGCATGTGTTTAAAAGCAGATTTCTGGCCTTAGCTCAGGGATCCACTGCCAGCAGGCAGGCAGAGCTTAGAAATCTGCATTGTAACCAAATGCCCAGGTGGCCCTGATGTGGTCTGTGGGCCACCTGTGGAGAAACTACAGCTCATTCGACTGTCACAGCAGCCTCTAATCAGGAGCACTGAAAGGTAGAGGTCATGATTCCCAGTCTGGGAACCGCAGGAAGGGGAAGAGAGATAGGGAGGGCTCCATCTCTGCATCTGTGTCCAGGATTTGAATAATTCTCATGACAGGTAGAAGTACTTTGTGAACAGAACAGTGGGAACTCTATGTAAGAAGTTCTGTGATTGGCCGGGCACTGTGGCTCATGCCTATAATCCCAGCACTTTGCGAGGCTGAGGCAGGCAGATCACCTGAGGTCAGGAGTTTGAGACCAGCCTGACGAACATGATGAAACCCCATCTCTACTAAAAATACAAAAATTAGTCCGGGTGCGGTGGCTCACACCTGTAATCCCAGCACTTTGGGAGGCCAAGGCGGGTGGGTCATCTGAGGTCAGGAGTTCAAGACCAACATGGTGAAACCCTGTCTCTACTAAAAATACAAAAAAATTAGCTGGGCGTGGTGGCAGACACCTGTAATCCCAGCTACTCGGGAGGCTGAGGCAGGAGAACTGCTTGAACCCAGGAGGCGGAGGTTGCCGTGAGCCCAGATCGTGCCACTGCACTCCAGCCTGGGCAATGAGAGTGAAACTCCATCTCCAAAAAAAAAAAAAAAATACAAATACAAATTCAAAAATTAGCCAGGCGCAGTGGCGCACACCTGTAGTCCCAGCTGTTTGGGCGGCAGGAGAATAGCTTGAACCGGGCGGTAGAGAGGTTGCAGTGAGCCAAGATTGCACTCCTATACTCCAGCCTGGGAGACAGAGTGAGCCTCAGTCTCTAAAAAAGAACTTCTGTGATCACCCAATCCAGTGGTGTGTGTCAATTGTTCCAGCTACTCGGGAGGCTGAGGTGGGAGGATATCTTGAGCCCAGGAGTTAGAGATCGGTCTGGGCAACATAGCGAGAGCCCATCTCTTTAAAACATTTTTTAAAAGAGAATTTCTATGATCATTAATAGTATTAATAAAGTAATATTAGTAACTTAGCACCTTGGCTAGAGGGTGAGAAGGAGAGGCTGGGTTAGGACTTGTATCCTGGACTGAGTGCAGTGGCTCTTGCCTGTAATCCCAGCACTCTGGGAGGCCGAGGTGGATGGATCGCTTGAGCTCAGAAGGTTGAGACCAGCCTGGGCAACATGGTGAAACCACAGCTAAAAAAAAAAAAAAAAAAAAAAATGTGTGTGTCTGTAGTCCCAGCTACTCAGGAGGCTGAGGTGGGAGGATTGCTTGAGCCTGGGAAGCGGAGGTTGCAGTGAGCCAAGATTGCGCCACTACACTGCAGCCTGGGTGACAGAGTGAGATCCTGTCTCAAAAAAAAGAAAAGAGAAAAAAAAATTTGTTGTACCCTGGAAACATGGTCTCTGGAATGCTGGGAAGAGCTTCTCCACCCTGACTCTTACAGACTCTTGGGAAACAAAAAGCCACTAAGAATTGTTCCTCAGCTCTGGGCTAGGGCTTTCTAGAAAGATCAGGCAGGTATGTCCCTGCTGAGGTTGCTGGCTGAGAGTTCCTTTTTTCCAAAGTGCCCCATCAGTGGGACTTTAAAAGGCAAAGGTAATTTAATTCTCTGCTGCCTCCTCCAGGAGTGTGATAAGAATAAGGATGCTGACTGCTGAGTGCTCACACCGTGCATCATCCTGTTGAATGGTCAGACAAGCCCTGTGAGGGCTGTGCTCAGTTCCACCTCACAGATGAGGCAGTGACAGGAGTAACTTGCCTGAGGTCACAGGCTGGTAAGGGGCAGAGTCAGGAGTTGAACCCAGGGAGCTTAGCTCCACCAGCTCCACCAGGATTGGGTCCTGGTTCAGTGTGACTGCTGGGTGTATTTGTCAGGGATGCATTTGGCTGCAAGTAATAGAAAACCCAACCAACTGTGGCTCAGGCAAATCCTGAATCCATGTTTTTCTGACATAACACAAAGTTCTGGTTACTGGTGATAGTTCTGCAGTGTGGGGGCTGACATCCTTGTGATTTTCCAGGCCTTTCTTTCATGGTCACAAGGCAGCCGGTGAAGCCGTGGGTGTCATGTCTGAATTAAAGACAGGAAAGAAGGGTGAAGAGTGACAGGGCATGTCCACTTGGATCAGGAAAATGAGATTTTCTTTCTGGGATCCTTCCCTTCCCTAGTGCATTTGGCCAGAACTGGGTCTGATGGACACCTGAGTGGCAGCAAGGCTAGGAAAGCAGAAAGCATCATTGAACTTGGCTAAATCAAACAAGAGTTGTTCCTTGGGTTCAGGCAAGATCACAAGAGAGAGAACGCACATCATGGGGGCACTCCGAGTCAGCCACATTCCTCTCCTTGAGCCTCAGTTTCTTCACCCACCCTCTGCCAAAGCCGTGGCTCTACCATGTCTCCAAGCCCTGGTTAGAGCTTCTGGAGCTCTGCCTGTGCTGACTGGGCAGGGGCAGGGCTCTGTTGAGATCTCTAACGTCAATACCAACCTATGCAAGCTCCACAGAGCCCAGCGCCTGTCAGCAGATCCTGCTGTGGTCATGGGGATCAGAAGGCAATCACTTGGATGCCCAGAAGCCTTTGGAGCTGGCCTTCCTGCACAACTCTGTGTGCACTATTGGTGGGTAAGGGAAGCCCTCTGAATGTCTTGAAGCCCAGGGGACCCTTCTGGTTTTGTCATTGACTTTACACTCTGATCTATCCTGGACTTACAGGTCTGTCTGCCCTGTGGCTGTGGATGCTCAGATGCAATGGGTGCTCTGAGGGCAGGACCAAGGCTAGTCATCATCCTGAAGTCCCCAGAGCCATGGAGGCATCATTACATGTTTGTTTCCTGTCTGTTGCACCCAGGCACGAAAGAGCTAGGGAGAGGATATCTGGAGCCATTTTCTTTAAGCTGAGCTGCCGTTGGGTGGGCGTGGACTGGGGAAGGTTCCAATAGGAACCTTAGTGTGTTTTTCTCATTTGCATATGGGATGGGGTGGGAGAGAGGGTGATGGTCACTGTGGAGGCTCATTTCCATGGAAACAGGATGGTAGCTGCCATGTGTGATGTTGGGGGAAGTCACCAGAGATTCTCTGGCCACAGGCTGAGGTGCCTGACACGGGTCAATCATGAATCGGGAAGGACTATCTCTGTTACGTGGGACAGAAACCCTGAACCTGGTTTAAGGGAGTCAACTGTTTCCTCTACTGAAAAGCCAAGAGGTCTCCAGCTTCAGGGCCCACTTGCTCTAGAATCCTGAAAGATGTCTCTAGATGGTGTGTGTTGCTATCCCACAGCTCTGCTAGTCTGTGCTGACTTCCCTCTCTGGAGCTTTCACGGTGGCAGGGTGGTGGCAGGCAGCTCGGGGCTCAGTGCTGACTCCCTCCAGTTCAGACACACCTTTCCTTTCCTAGCAGTTCCAATCAGTCCTGGAACTGAGCCTCTTTGGCTTGGATTGGCTGGTGTGGGGCATGTGCTCATCCCTAAGCCAATCACTGAGGGTGGGGTGGGCAGAGCTCCTATAGGCCAGACGGAGGTGAAGGCCCACCCCTGGCAGGATGTGTCAGCTGTGCCCCTATCACGTGGCTGAGGGTGGGGAGGCTGGTCAGGGAGGCTGGAAAGGGATGCTGGACAGGGAGGATCCCAGGCCAGGCCTTGTTACTCCTGGAGTTCACAAGGGCGCCCTGGCTGGTGGAAACCAAGCCGTTTAGGTGGCCTACCATGAACTATCATTAACTGACTGAGTTGGGCTTTTTTACACCCATGATGGTGTTACATCCTGACAATCCCCAGAAATTAGTATTGTTAACCCCATTTTGCAGATGAGAAAATGGAGTGTCAGAGAGATTGGTAGCCTGCCTCAGGACACACTCAGCCTTTATGGATCAGATCTGGGATTGCTCAGGTCTGGCTGCCCCCAGGGCTCGTGCTCACCCATGACATGAAGGGGTTGTACATTTCCAGAGTCTGAAATATAAGCCGTTGATTTGCCTCACTAGCCCTCAGAAAGCAGTGAGGTGAGTCCCCTGAGAGGAACATTTCCCCCAGGCTCTGGTAGAGCCAAAAGCATCTCTGCACCACACAGAGCCCACTCTCTGGTTCCCAGCAGCCATTCTCACCTGCCGTGCTGCCAAGACTACTCTGGAGTAATGGAGCTAAGTTTCACGGGAGGCAGACATCATGAGGCATACACTAAAATTATTCATTGTTTATCTGAAGCTCAGATTTAACTGGGAAGCTTCTATTTATCTGGCAACTCTACCCAGAAATAAACCACTGGAGTAAAGTAACCCAAATGGAGGCTTGGAGAGAGAAGGTCCAGGTCTTCTGCCACTGAGGTTCCCGGAGCTGCCCTGGTTCCCACCTGCCTGGGTTCTGTCTTTGCAGCCCATCCTTCAGCTTTGTGGCCAACCCAGCATTCTTCCCCCAAATCCCCCCTGTACTCTGAGCTTGGCCTGAGTTGGTTTCAGAGCGTCAGTCAACTGGGCTTAATAACCTCTGTTCTTTGGCCTCATAGGTTTGTGTGAGGAACTGTGAGTGTTGCAGTTGTTTGAATGTGTCTCCCACAGTTCATGTGTTGGCAACCTAATCCCAAGTGCAACAGAGTTGAGAGGTGGGACCTTTAAGAAGTGACCAGGTCATGAGGACTCAGCCCTCGTGGATGGATTAATGCCATTATTGTGGGAGTGGGATGGTTATCGTGGGAGTGGGTTCCTGATGAGAGGGATGAGTTTGGCCCCTTCCCTGTCTCACACACACTTTCTTGCCCTTCTGCCATGCTATGACACAGCAAGAAAGTCCTCGCCAGATGCAGCTCCTTGATGTTGGACTTCCCAGCCTCCAGAATCGTAAACCAAATTAATTTCTTTTTTAAAAATAAATCATCCAGTCTTTCTGCTTCTGTTATAGCAGCAGAAAATGGACTAAGACAGGTATCTTAGTCTGTTTGGGGTGCTCTAACAAAATACCATAAACCGGGTGGCTCATAAACAACAGAAATCTAGTTCTCACAGTTCTGGAGGTTGGGAAGTCCAAGATCAAGGTGCTGGCAGATTCAATGTCTGGTGGGGGCCACTTCCTCATAGATGAGTCTTCTCACTGAGTCCTCACTTGAGTCCTCACGTGAGGGGGCAGATGAGTTTCCCTTTGCCTGTTTTAAAAAGGTGCTAATCTCATTCTTGAGGGCCCTGCCTTCATGATCTAATCACCTCCCCAAAGGCCCTAATACCATCACCTTGGGGGATAGAATTTCAATATATGAATTTTAAGTGGATATAAATATTCAGACCATAGCAATGGGTGAAATGACCCATAAATCATGAGGTGCTGGCCACAGTCAAGGGTTAATGTCATTACTCCCAAATCCTCTCCATTATTTCCTTCCTCCTTCTCTCCCTCCTTCCCTCCATCCCTCCACAGAACACCTACTGTGTGCTAGGTCCCCGGATATTGGCAATGGCTGGTGGTCTAGTTACCAACCAACACAAGCCTGAGTCATCACAGAGCTGCCTCCTGACAGATGATCTGTGATTTCCAGCATCTCAGCTTCCCTTCCATTAGCTACATCTTAAATCACATTTTAAGAAAGCCCCCGTGGGCCCCTTGTGAAGATTGAGGAAACACCCTATTTTTATCAGCCACACACAGAAATCATCTCCTGGGCGGGGTATTTCCTGGAAAGATGTTAAATCTCAGTCATTTCTTGTGGCTTCTTGTCAGCTCCAAGCTTTTTTTTTTTTTCTTTTTTTCTGATCTTGTCCCTCAAATTATTTGTTTGACAAACTCACACAGGGAATCCACCTCTAAGTCAGAACCTGGGCTGGGCACTGGGGACCCAGCAGGGGCTCTGAGCCGGCCCCTGCTCTGAGGAACAGGGACAGGCGCCCAGAGGTGCCCTCATAGAGGATCAGTGGGACACCAGGCAGAAGAGCTCATCTCTGCCTGGGGGTGGGGTCTGGAGAGGGCCTCATGTGATTCGTGGGTGCGTGTGAGCTGAGGTAACAGTTGAGGCTGCGATACAATAATAGCTCACATTTCTTGGCTGTTCCTTGTGTGAGGCCCTGTTCTGAGTACTGGATCTGTATATGAACATGTTTCAGGTCAGTGACTTGCCCAAAGTCACATGGGACACAAGCAGCGAGCTGGGATTGGAACCCAGCTCTGTACTCTGACCATCGGGTAGCACTGCCTTGGAGGATGCTGGCCCTGGTCCTAGTGCTGTGGTGGGCGCTGTGCCTTCCACCTACCTGGTCAGCAGAGGGTAACGCTCCCGAGCCGGAGGCGCTGGCCTGCTCCGGCCTTGCCGGTGACTGATGCAGTGGGAGAGGGGGCAGGTCACACAGAGCTCCTGGGTCCCTTGGTACCTGTCTGTGGGACATGGATCCCTTCTTTTTTTTTTTTTTGAGACAGAGTTTTGTTCTTGTCACCCAGGCTGGAGTGCAGTGGCGCAATCTCAGCTCACTGCAACCTCCGCCTCCTGGGTTCAAGCGATTCTCTTCCCTCAGCCTCTTGAGTAGCTGGGATTACAGGCGTGCGCCACCATGCCCAGCTAATTTTTTTTTTTTTTTTTTGTATTTTTAGTAGAGACGGGGTTTTGCCATGTTAGCCAGGCTGGTCTTGAACTCCTGACTTCAGGTGATCCACCTGCCTTGGCCTCCCAAAGTACTGGGCTTACAGGCATGAGCCACCATGCTGGGCCTGACATGGGCCCCTTCTGTCTCAGTTTCCTCATCTGCAGTGGGTGCTGTAATCCAACTGAGAGAGGAGTACTTGAGGGAAGGGGTATGAAGCTTGCGGCAGGTAGTGAGTGCTCAGATAACCTTTCTAAACCAACCGGGACCCTGAGTTCCAGTTGACAGAAACACAGTATAAGCAGGACCTAGAACCCAAAAGGAAGGCACTGGCTCAAGTAACCGGGGAGAGCAGAGGGTAGGTCAGGGATCTGGGCTGAGCTGGAGGGAGGTCCTCCAAGCATGTGGTCAGGAGCCCGCCTCTCTCCAGCTCTTGCTTCAGCCTTCCTTTGTGTTGGCAAAATTCTCAGGCCACCACGGAGCCAAGGTGGCCTCCGGGTTTGCAGGCTGCTGCTTAGCCAGGGAGAAGGGCTCTTCCCTGCAGTCCTGGCTTAAGGGCTGGGCTGCCTTTGTGGCTCACCTGGGATCACGTGCCTATCCTGAACCAACCATGGTGGCCCAGCTGGGGGCATGGGATCCTCTGGTGGACCAGGCCTGGGTCTCTGGACCTCTGCTAGGAGCCAGGAGCCAGGGAGGGAGGCTCTTCAAGGAATAAGGTCAGAGTAGAGGGTGCTGGGAAGAAATGGTGTCCACCCTCCCTGCCCTCCTTTGCATGGCCACTCTACCAGTCTGACGACACGGGAGCCCCTCTCCCCAGAAGACAGCCACCTCCTCCTGGGGCGACTTCAGGATGGAAGTGCTCTCTTTAAAGCAACATTACTTACCTAATTAAGCGCTTAGGAGCTGGCAGGAGGTAGTGGGGAGGTTTTGTTGATTTCTTTTTTAGACTTTTAGCACTGAAGTTGCGTGAGAAAGTAACTGTGTAATTAGGAATTAATTTCTCACTCCTGTAAGTGATGTCTTATTTGGGGCCTGAGGGGAGTCAGCCCACAAGCCGGCCCTTCCTTACCTTCTCTTTTTGGAATGTGGGCAGGAAGTCCCAGCTGTCTTGGCTGTCACTGGGGTGGAAAGAGGAGAAGGGGAGGGAGATAGCTTCCTCCATCCCAGGTGGCCCTCAGCAAAAATTGAGACGTGGTGCTTATGCCTGACATGGCACCTAGGGTGAGCAGAGACTCGGGGGAGATGGACTGAGGCCACATTATGGAGACCCTTGAAGGTCTCTTTGTTCTGAAGGCAATGGGGAGTCACTGAGGGTTTTAAGTGGGAGTGACACAGCTAGGTCTGAGTTTAGGAGATTTCTGCTGACTGAGGAAGGGCTGTAGGGGAGGAAGCAAGGGGCAGGAGGGCAATTGGGAGGCTTGTGCCACTGTCGGGACAGAGGGAGGGTGATCCGGGCTAGGACAGGGAGAGTGGAACTGTCAGCAAGCTATCCCAGGTTGGGCCAATTGGTGCATTGAGTCATTGTCAAGACAGTGAGGTTCCCAGGACACAGACTTAAACCCACAATTCCTCCCTCCCAACTAAGTGCTCTTCCCTCTTCCCTCCTCTCTCCCCATCCTTGTCCTGCGTCCTCCTTTCTATCCTCTTCTGCTCAGAGAAGAATGAGAACTACCCAATTCTTCACTGTGCAGCTACTATGTTTCTTCTTCACTGAATGCATTTATATGCTCTTATTCCCCCAGGCAGGAGATGCGGCCACTGCAGAATACCCGCAAATGGTTCACGAAGTGGAGAAGTGAGAGTTAGGACCCAGGAGAAACATTTAAGCAAATGGATTCCCTGGAAGGATCTAAAGTGTCAAGATCTTTCATGCTGCTAAGAACTCAGTAATATCACATTTCCTTTTTTGACTTGGTTGCCAGGAAGCTCAGAGCTAAGATCTTGACACCAGATTCTACAGGAACGTTTTCTTGGGGGAGCTTTTCACCGGGGTCTGAGGGCTGCACCTGGTGGATTCTCAGGGGAATGTGGGGAATGTTTGCCGCAGACATAGACTGCAGGTGTGTTCCCGTGCTGAAGACCCAGAGGGTCATGTATGGCGTGAAGGAAAGGGGCTGGGCCGGTGTGTTGCTCCAGGCCTGCCCTATTTGGACCAGCTCAGAGTGTTTGGGAGCTTCAAATGCACTGCCAGGCAGCGGCTGTTTCTGTTCCCCTCCAAGATGGGGGCGGATGGCAGGGAGGTTGCCCAAGTCTGTAGCCGAGAGCACACGTGTCTGATCAGCCTCCTGTGGCAAGGCTGGGGTCTGGGAGGTGTTCAGATCCTAAAGTTACTAACTGGGTCATCGTGGGCCCCCCCTTTGACATCCAGTCACAACTTGTATCTCATTGAGGACCCTGGGATCAGTCTCTTCCTGCCACCCCTTGTTGTAGAGAAACACAAAGTGTAAGAAAACACTCTTTGTCGGCTGGGCACGGTGGCTCATGCCTGTAATCCCAGCACTTTGGGAGGCCAAAGTGGGTGGATCATCTGAGGTTGGGAGTTCGAGACCAGCCTGACCAACATGGAGAAACTCCATCTCTACTAAAAATACAAAATTAGCTGGGCATGGTGGTGCATGCCTGTAATCCCAGCTACTCAGGAGGCTGAGGCAGGAGAATCGCTTGAACCCGGGAGGCGTAGGTTGTGGTGAGCCAAGATAGTGCCATTGCACTCCAGCCTGGGCAACAAGAGTGAAACTCTGTCTCAAAAAAAAAAAAAAGAAAAAGAAAAAGAAAAGAAAAAGAAAACACTCTTTGTCATCAAGGGGCTGAATTGTGCACGAGGGCAGTCTTGTCCCCCAGCCTATCCTGGGGCAGGGGCCATGGTTGGTGTCCTCACTTAACTGAGAGCCAATAGTCCTAGACTGGGTGGGGAAGGTGGAGCCTGGTGGCCGTGTAGGGGAGGGGAGTTAGGGACCAGCAGGGGGTTGTCCCAAGGGCTCTCTCAATGAGCCAGTCATGGATGTGGCTTGCTCTGGTCCGGGGTGGAATGGAGGGAGGCTGTGGCAGGAGAGAATAATGGGCCCGCGCTCAAATGAGTGGAGATTGAAATGGGTTCCCACAGGTAAAGAGAACAGTGCCCGGCACCCAGTAGGGTCTCAAACAGCCTTGCTTTTCTGTCTACCCATCCATCTTTCAGGCATCTGTTTATTTTCATGGTGAGGCTTCATGGGGACGGGAACAAGTCCTCGATGAGCGCCTGCCAGAGCTGGGCAGGTGTGCCCTCTGGGCTCTGGGAAGGCAGCACGTGGGTGGGTTCAGTCTGGTGTGGGCTGGGAGCTCCCATCTCCAACTCACCCAGCAAAGCATGAACTGAGCCTGAGGGGGTTCCCAGCTCTCCCTAGGGACTGACTCCCCCCACCCCGCCCCCCACAGGATCTGGAGAACCAAGGCAGGAGAAAGAGAGGCTGCGTCTGTGGGGGTGGGGCATGGTGGGGAGGGCTGGCTGGAGCTGGGCCTGGCTGCCTGCGATGGGACTCGGCAGTCCTGGGCCCCGCGGGTGCCAGCGCCTGTTTGTGTGCCTGTGTGTGCCACCCCCGCAGCCCCTCCATCACACGTGTCTCCCGGCTGCCTGGAGAGCTCTTTCTACAAAATGTGAAAATGACAGTTGGGCTCACCCACGCGCAGAATCCTCATGCAGTCCTGCTCCCTCGCTGCCCCTTCCAGGTCACCGCCGGCCTTCACCCTCTCTGCCTAGCTGCTGCCCCCCGCCCACCGCACCCCTCCTTTCCCGGCCCCTCCCCCAACCCCCTCTTCCCTCCTCCTGCTCCTTCCCTTGGCCCCCTCCTCCCTCCCTGCTCTCTGCCAGCTCCCCCCTCCCTCTTTCCTCCCTCCCCCTCAGGTCCCCAAGGTCTCTGTCTCTAGCTCTAGGTCTCTGTCACTTTTTTGGGTCACTCCCCCTCATCTGAATTTATGCTTGAGTAGGAGTGTGCATGTATGAGGATGTCCAAGAAGGGAGTGTGTGTGTGCAGGTGTGCAGTTGTGTGTGTATTTGTGCTTGTGTATGCGGGTGTGTAGTTGTGTGCATGTGTGTGACTCTGTGTGCAGGTGTGTGACTGGGTGTGTGGGTATGTGGTTGTGTGTATGTGTGACTTTTTTTGGAGGTGTGTGACTGTGTGTGTGGGTATGTGGTTGTGTACGTGTGTGTGACTGTGTGAAGGTGTGTGACTGTGTGCGGGTGTGTGGTTGTGTGCCTGTGTGACTGTGTGTGCAAGTGTGTGACTGTGTGTAAGTGTGTGACTGTGTGTGTAGGTGTGTGATTATGTGCGTGTGTGTGATTGTGCAGGTGTGTGTCTGTGGGTGTGTGGTGTGCGTGTGTGACTGTGTGTGCATGGGTGTGACTGTGGGTGTGTGGGTGTGTGCGTGTATGTGACTGTGTATGCAGGTGTGTGACTGTGCGTGTGTGCACACAGGTGTGGAAGTGTGTGTGCATGCGCTCCAGCGGGTGGGGGATGGATGGTGGTGGCATTTCAGGGAACGAATGGAGCTTTCACTCAATGACTCTTCAAGCAGCGGGAGGGGGTGGCGGCTTCACAACAGTCGGACAGGTTTGTGCAGCATGTAGGAAAAGCCTTCATTTCCTACTGACAGTGGTGACATAGGTGGTGACAGGTGGAGCTGGCAGCAGTGCTGAAGTCCTGGGGTGGGAGGTGCCAGGGGAAGGGTCTGGTGATGGGGGGCAGGGGGGGTCATCCTGGAAATGCAGGCCGGGCCCATCTCCCAGTCCCCCGCAACTGAGGTTTGCTGTGCTTCCACCGTGAAGGGACCTCAGAGGTCTGCCTCTTGAGGGAGATCTGGGAAGACTTCCTGAAGGAGGCAAGCTGCCTCCAAAGAGCTGCAGGGCTAGTTGAGCATGGAAGGGATGTGGGGTGTGGAGCCGTTTGGTGCAGGAGATGTTCCTCCCATTTTCAGAGGCTGCTGTGGAAGCTGGGGCTGACATGGGCCATGGGCCAGGAGGATGCGCCGGGGCAGAAGCCACCTGGCACAGGGCTGGGCACACAGTGGGAGCCCAACATCTGTGCTCCCTTCATGCTCTAAGCCCTTGCCCACATCTGTCACCGGTGCCATTTACAGAGGAGGAGACAAGGGCCACCAACCCCAGGCCACATGTTGGCCGGGTGTAGCTGGAGATCCGACTGCTGTCTTTACTTGCCCTGTCCGGGCAGTAGTGCGCAGGTGGCTGGAGAATGCTGTGGCCCGGGCCCTGGCCCCAGCTGCCCTCCAGCATCATCCCTCACTCTCTCTCCTTTCTCTGCAGGATGGTCGAGTACTCCCTGGACCTTCAGAACATCAACCTGTCAGCCATCCGCACCGTGCGCGTCCTGAGGCCCCTCAAAGCCATCAACCGCGTGCCCAGTGAGTCAGCCCCGCCCTGTCCACACATTCCTGGCTGATCCATCCCTGGCCAACCCATCCCTGGCCTACCTAGCCAATGCCCACCCCCCCACCCTGCTTCGTTCACTTGGAGAAGACTGATTAGGGCCCGGGTGTGCTCAGGGATCCTGCGGTGTCTAGACAGATGTGCCCTGCTCCCATAGAGCTCATGGGCCTGAAGACAGTGGCAGGTGGCCCCAATGCCTCTGAGTCCCAGGAGAGCCTGGAGAGCATGCTGGGGAGTCTGGCTTTTCAGGGACGAAGAGTTTATGGGAGAGTGGTCTTCATAGGATGTCAAGGCAAGCACCCATAGGAAAAGAAGCTGCTTAGTTTGAAGGAGGACGTCGTAGAGCATTTCACTGGGGCAATGAAACCTGACTCCCTCACTTGTGCTGACTGACTTAGAAGTCGAGCTCTGTCATTCACCCACCACAGATCCATGTACCTACTCACCCATATGCCTAGCCACCGGTTCATCCATCCACCCGTCCACCTATCCACCTGTCCATCCATCCATCCGTCCGTCCATCCATCCATCCATCCATCCATCCATCCGTCCACCCACCCATCTGTCCATCCATCTACCTGTCCACCCATCCACCTGTCTATCCATCCATCCATCCATCCACCCACCCACCCGTCCACCCACCCACCCGTCCACCCACCCACCTGTCCATCCATCTACCTGTCCACCCATCCACCCGTCCATCCATCCACCCACCCATCCATCCACCCACCCTTCCATCCATCCATCCATCCATCCATCCATCCATCCATCCACTCATCCATCCATTCACCCACCCGTCCATCCATCTACCTGTCCACCCATCCACCTGTCCATCCATCCATCCATCCATCCATCCATCCATACATACATACATACATCTGCTCATCTTTCTAGCCATCTTTCCATTTGTCCATTCATCCATCTGTATAGTCAGCCAGACATCCACCTGTCCATCCACTCATCCACCCATCCATCTGTCCATCCATCCATCTGTCCACCCACACATCCATCCACCTGCCCACCCACCTAGTATTAAGAGAGGTTATCTTGCAACCATAAGCCCTGTAGAGTTTTCATGTCCATGACCTGTTTTGAGCCTCACAGTCATTCTGAGGGAGGTGAGCTATTGCCATTTTACAGATGAAAAAACTAAGACTTGGAGACACGAGGTTACCTGCCCAGGGACGCACTGCCAGTGAGTAGCAAAGGCTGGAGTCAGTTAGGTCTTCTGACTCCTCACTGCTCTCTTCTAGGAATGGGGTGAAGACTGGGGAAAGAGAGGATGAGGGCCCTGCCTGCCTTCCTGGGTTTTTTGTTTGTTTGTTTGTTTTTGTTTTTGTTTTGAGACACAGCCCGTAGCTCTGTCGCCCAGACTGGAGTCCAGTGGTGTGATCTTGGCTCACTGCAACTTCTGCCTCCCAGGTTCAAGCAATTCTCCTCCTGTCTCACCCTCATGAGTAGCTGGGACTACAGGCATGTGCCACCATGCCTGGCTAATTTTTGTATTTTTAGTAGGGATGAGGTTTCACCATATTGGTCAGGCTGGTCTCGAACTCCTGACCTCAGGTGATCCACCCACCTTGGCTTCCCAAAGTGCTAGGATTACAGGCATGAGCCACTGCACCTGGCTGCGTGGGGCTTTTATACGCATCTACCCACTTCCTATGGTCCAGGAACTTGACATCTGATGGCTCAACAACCTGTGGGAGGCTCAGAGAAGTTAAGTGACTCACACAAAGTCACACAGCAATTCAGCGGCAGAGCTGGAATCTGAATAGAGTTCTGTCTGTCCTCAGCCCAGCTTATTTCCTGGCTGTGTCTGACCCCTTGCTTCTCTTCCCTGCCTGAGCTTCTGTTTCCCCATCTGCCAAAGAGTACAGGTCTCCTGGCACCTGCTCCCCCTCCACAGGCAGTGCTGTCCCCATTCCCTTAATTCCTAGCCCTGGGGCCTTGGGGCTCTGTCACCCACCCCACCCAGCCAACCTCTGTGGTCCATCCATCCTGAGCGCCCTGTGGGGCTGGCCTGACCCCGGGCTTGCAGAATGCATCGGTCAGTCTGGGCAGGCCTGGCGGGGCAGGAGAGGCCATGCTTCAGAATATCTGTGGAGCAAGGTGACCAGGAGGGTGGCAGAGCTTTCTGAGCCTGGAGGGTGGCCCAATCCTGCTTTGTTCTGAGAGGGACTGGCTTGGCTTGGGTAGGGCACAGAGGGGGCCTGAGGGCTGGGGTCTCAAGGTCACAATACGATAGAAAACGCTGGGGGTCCTCAGTGCTACTGTGAGGGTCTTGGGGAAGGGTTTGGGAGGCGAGGTAGGGCAAGTGAGTAGTGGGAACCAAAGCTGTGCGGGAGGGGGAGGGGGAGTTCAGCTCTACCAGCCTGGCCCCTTCCCACTGCCCTAGGGAGACCCCCTTGGGCACAGGGAGGGGACATGTGGAGAGGCCATTTTAGGGCCAGCTTCTCTCTGTCCTCATCCCCTCCAATCCCAGAGGGCTCCTTGAAGATCACCTAGTTCAAAACCATCTTTCCCACATTTAACAAATAAGGAAACTAAGGTCCAGAGAGGGTCGTGGCTAGTCCAGGGTCACACAGCAATTCAGTGTGACTGAACAGCAGTTCAGGAAGGACCAAACCAAACCAGCACACCTTCCCCAACAGTGTGTGATTTTCTCCCATGTGCCCCGCCTGCCTTTACTGGGAAATGAGCCAAAAGGTGGCCTCCATACACTCAGCACCCAGAACCCTGCCTGGCGGACAGAAGGCGCTCCAGACACGTGTGAAATGGACACAGCAGGTGTACTGAGTTGTGTACTGTGCCAGGACCACAGAGCTATACGTGCTCCTGTGCCGGGCATGAGGAGGCAGGGAGAATGGGGCTGGGGGTCGGGAGGCCTCCGGGAGAAGGGGATGTCTGAGGTGAGACCCAGGGGAGGATGGGGATTGAGTAGGTGGAGGGGGAGGGCTGGGCGGCAGTAGCGGGGGGTCAGGGAGTGTAAAGGGCTTGGGGAGGGAGCTGCAGGAGCTGGGGGTTACAGGCTGGGTGGACCAAGGGGTGGGGCATGAGGCTGGAGAGGACAGGGCCTGGGCATGGACCATGTGCCTGAGGGCAGTGGGAGCATAGGAAGAGGTTAGTAAGTGGTTGCTTTAGAAACACCCCTGGCCAGAGTGTGGTGGGGGGGGGGGGCGGGCAGTGGGGGTGAGCTGGACATGGGACTGCTCCTGGAACAGGTGTGAGCGAATGGCCGGTACTGGGCAGGGGTGGGGGTGGGATGCAGAGCAGCAAGTGGATGGGAGAGGGACTGCTGGGCCCAGTCCAGGTCCTCCTTGAGTGTCTGGTGTGGGCACCTGGGTGGGCGGGAGGGACCTCAGCTGTCAGGGGCCAGCACAGAGGGCCACGTCGCTCCTGGCTCCCACCCACAGTGCTGCTTGTTTCTGTCCTGGGGGAGGGTGGGGGCTGCCCTCAGCAGGCAGCTGCCATGGGACCACGGTCACACTCCAGGCCACGGAGCCCACAGGCACCGTCACCTTCCAGAGGTGTGTGCACGTTGCAGGGGGTCGCACACAAGGGATGTTTGTGCGTGATCTTGATCTGAACCTCCTGTCAGGTCTAGGGTCTGCCCAGCAGGGGACAGCACTGTGATGGGACCGCTGAGGCTGGAGGCGGGCTTAGGGGCATGGGACGGGACACGGGCGGAGGCCTTGCTCTTGCCAGGCGGGCTTCTCTACATCTGTGTGAGGGTGTGTGTGGGTGTGAGGGTGTGTGTCCACCAGAGAACACGTGTGAGGACATGTGTGTGCACAAGTGAGTGTGTGTGCAATGAAGGGTGTGCACAGGTATGTGCCTGTGAGGTGTGTGTGCACATGTAAGTACATGGGAGAGTGTGTTTGCATTTGACAATGTGTGCATCTGAGGATGTGTGTGCACATGTGAGCAAATGTGAAAGCCTGCACACGTGAATGGGCACATGTAAGGGTGTGTGCATGTGAGAGTGTGTGCCTGTGAAAGTGTGTGTGTTGTGAGGGTGTGTGCTGTGTCTGCCTGTGAGGGTGTCTGTGTATGCTTATGAATATGTTCATGCCTGAGCATATGTGTGCTTGTGTGTGTGTGCCTGTGAGGGTGTGTGTGCCTGTGTGTGTGTGTGTGCTGCGAGGGGGTATGCCTGTGAGGGGTGTGTGGCTGTGAGGGTGTGTGTGCTGTAAGGATGTGCGTGTTATGAAAGTATGTGTGCCTGTGAACATACGTGTGTCTATGAGCCTGTGTGTGCCTGTGGGGGTGTGTGTGTCCGTGAATGTGTGTGCCTGTGAGGGTGTGTGTGTCTGTGAAAGGGTGTGTATGTGTCAAGAGTGTGTGTGTGCCTCTGAGCGTCTGTGCGTCCATAAAGGGGTGTGCCTGTGAGGGTGTGTGTGTGTGAAGTGTGTGTGTGTGCCTATGAGGGTGTGTGTGTGAAAGGGTGTGTATGTGTCAAGAGTGTATGTGCGCCTCTGAGCGTGTGTGTGTCCGTGAAGGGGTGTGCCTGTGAGGGTGTGTGTGTGAAGTGCATGTGTGTGCCTGTGAGGGTGTGTTTGTGAGAGTGCGCGTGTGAAGAGTGTGTGTGTCTCTGTGAGGGTGTGTGTATGAAGAGTGTGTGTGTAGAGAGCATGTGTGTGCCTGTGAGGGTGTGTGTGCGAAGTGTGTGTGTGTGTGTGCCTGTGAGGGTTTGTGTGCGAAGTGTGTGTGTGTGTGTGCCTGTGAGGGTGTGTGTGTGTGAAGAGCGTGCGTGCGCCTTGCACGTGTGTGTGGGCGCCTGTGCCTCTCCCTCCAGGTCCTCTTTGCTCCTCCTGGTTCCTCTCCCGCTGTGTGGGGAGTTCATTAAGCTGCTCCCCGGAGGTGGAGGACACTCCCGGTCCCCAGCACCAGCCTGCCCTGGCCTCTGGGGAAGGCAGGGATTGACCCTGTGCCCAACATCCCCGTGCGCTCCAATTACAGAGGGAGCCCCGAGTGGGCTCCGAGCCTTTCCTCAGGGTCTCCTCCTGCTAGTGGCCACCGCTGGGCAGCAAGGAGCGCCGAGCTGGGGGAGTGTCGGCTTCCCGCCGCTGAGCCTGATTCCGCTTCTCAGAGGACAGCCTGGTTCTCTCAGAACCAGCACTGGGGAGTTACTGGGAGCACTGGCCCTCCAGCAGCTGATGTTCCCCTGGAAGGGCCCTGCAGATACTCACAGGCGATTCTGCGGGAGCCGCAGGCTGTTGGAGTACGTGGGGCTGAAAGTCCATTGGTCTAACCCTCATTTCACAGGACAGACAGTTGTGTCCTCAGGTGCCAGGTCCCCTGCCCAGAGCCACCAGGGGATGAGTGACTTGAGGTGGGGAAGGGGTGGCTCAGGCTCTCAGAAGTGCTTCCTAGAGAGATTTCATAGTTGCCTGGTTTTTTAATTTTCTTTTTTTTTAAATACGATTTTCCTGCAGACATTTCTCCTACTTATGGTTTGAGCTGCTTCTGCCCTGGGACACAGTCTTTTTTTTTTTTTTTTTTTTTTTTTGAGACAGCATCTAGCCCTGTCACCCAGGCTGGAGTGCAGTGGCATGATCTTGGCTCACTGCAACCTCCGCCTCCCGGTTCAAGAGATTCTCCTGCCTCAGTCTCCTGAGTAGTTGGGATTACAGGTGCCCACCACCACGTCCAGCTAATTTTTGTATTTTTAGTAGAGACGGGGTTTCACTGTGTTGGCCAGGCTGGTCTCCAACTCCTGACCTTGTGATCCACCCGTCTTGGTCTCCCAAAGTGCTGGGATTACAAGTGTGAGCCACCGTGCCCAGCCGGGACACAGTCTTTTCAACAGTAGCCCGTAGCTTTTAGTCTCATTACTAGAGGGCAAGCTAGAGAGCTGGTGATGGGCACAGTCAAATGACGGGTTATTAATTGCAAAGCCATGAGGAGTGGGCTGGTTGCCTGTGGTTTAAAAATACAGCGAAGGCTGCAAAGCTCCAGCATGAACAACCAGGAAGATGCAAGTGTGGGTCAGAGAATAAAAGTTCTGGTCTTAGCTCTGCCATATGCCTGCTGTGTGACCTGAGAAGTCCCTTGGCATCTCTGGGCCTCAGTTTCCCTACTCGTACAAACAAAGCAGGAGGATAAACTGGATTAAATATGTGGCTCTCAACTTTGTCCAGGATGAGCGGGGGACATGGACATCATGGTGCTGCTTACAGAATCATATAAAATACATGTCTCTCCACCCCACCCCTGCAGGTCCTTGTTCAGGCCACTCAGTCTCTGATGGATAAAGAGAGGAAGACAGCAGAGAGGTGGTTGGGGAGGGAGGAAGGAAGCGCCGAATTAGGAGTTAGGAGTCTGGGTTCTGGTTCCTCTCTGTGTGACCTTTCCTAAGTCACCGCCTCTCTCTGGGCCTTGGCAAGATGGGGCTGAATTATCTCTAAATGTGCCCCCGCCCCACCCCACCCCCAGCCTATACATCTCTCAAGGCACTGCCTTGCTTCCTTAAGCATACTGCCTGAGTCATTTACATATGAAAAGTGCTGTTTTCTCCAGTAAGAAATGAGGGCAGTCACTGCCAAGGCCTGGCCAGAGAGGTGATAGTTCCCCCGACCCAGGCTGTGGCGCAGGGGTGAGGCAGACCCTGGGGAGCTCAGGGGCAGCCCTGAGCCCGAGCTCACAGTCCCTGACAATGCTGTGGGGAAGGCTGCCATCCCCTCGGCTGCACAACCAGCTGGAGGTTTGCTCTGTGCTGTCAGGCCAGGTTCTGGTCCCAGGGCCTCCACCCACTGGCTGTGGGACCCTGAGTAAGCCACGTGCCTCTCTGTGCCTCCATTTCCCCAGCTCTCAAGAGAAGTTAATAATACCGATGTCCATCTGGTTAGGAAGGCTGAAATGCCACCGTGGGTGTAGAGAGCTGCGTGCACAGCCTCGTGTGCCTACGCGATCCGCAGGTGCTGCTGCTAGATAAGGTGCTGGGAGTAGTGAGGGTGGACGTAGAGTGTCAGGGGCGTCTTCTCAGGGGCTGGTTTTGGAAGACACTCATCAGCTGAGGGTTGGAGAGGGTGTGCCTGGCAGATAGATTGGCATGTGCAAAGGTGGAGTGGAGGTGTCATCCTGGGCTGGGCATCGTGTGGGTGGGCAGGGGACTGCGTGGCGGGAAAAGGAGAGGGTTGTTCACATCTTCTAGGGAGTTAATTATAATCATAAGTGGCTAAAGTTTTTTTTTTTCTTTGAGACGGAGTCTTGCTCTGTTGCCAGGTTGGAGTGCAGTGGCGTGATCTTGGCTTACTGCAACCTCTGCCTCCTGGGTTCAAGCGATTCTCCTGCCTCAGCCTCCTGTGTAGCTGGGACTACAGGCGTGTGCCACCACACCCAGCTAATTTTTGTATTTTTAGTAGAGACGGGGTTTCACCATGTTGGCCAGGATGGTCTTGATCTCTGGACCTTGAGATCCGCCCGATAAGTGGCTAAAGTTTATCAAGTGCTTGTGACAAGCTCATCACAGTGCTTTACATGGGCAGTGTCATTTCATCTTCACTGCAGCTTTAGGAAGTTAGTGGCATTGTGACACCTACTTTCTAGATGGGGAAGCAGGCAGAGGGGTTGACTAGTCTGCCCAAGACCACACAGCTGGCTGGGGACAGAGCTAGGGTTTGAACCCGTGTTCACCTGACCCTACAGCTTTTCACTCTGTGTCAGTACCTCCTTTCCGTTCTTTTAGCGTGTAGGCGCCAGACACCCACCCCCGTCCCCACTGTCTGCAGGACATCAGGAAACACCCCTGCCCACTTCCAGGGTCAAAAGAGAGAGGTCCCGTGGGCTGCAGTAACACCTCGAGGCCCTCTCTCCTTCCATCTCCCCCCTCAGCCTGGTCTGCTCCAGACCTCTGAGTGCCTTTCACTGTTGGGGTGCACAGGTCTCGTGGTGCTGATCCCCTTTCGGGCTGAAGCCACGAGGCAGGCGGGAGGCCAGGGCAGAGGAGGGAGAGCATCAGCCGCACAGTCTGCAGGATCCTGTGCAGACGCCCCTGTGGACAGCGCCCCGAACGGCACACACATCTCTGAAAGGGGGCCGGGCAGGATGGCACTGTGGTTAGTGCACAGTGGGTGCCAACCCTCGCGCCCCAGGCCAAGCCCTTTCCTGCCCAGGTGCCTGCCCAACCAGGGTCTTGGTCAGGCCAGCCCTGCTGAAGAGGGGCGAGGAAGGCCTCAGGATTCCTTCTTGGAAGGGCCTTGGGGGGCATTTGTTGGACAGGTCTGAGAGATGCACCTTGAAATAGTTGGCGTGGAAGTGTCGGCATTTTCGCCTGGAGCGTGTGTTTACTCGCGGCTTGGGGAGAGCAGAAGGAAGGCTACGGGGCTGTCAGCCCCCACCAGGCCACACCTTGGACTTCAGGGCTGTCTGTTTTAGGCACCCACAAGGGGCTCCCACTTTGTCCTGAGGGAGAAAGGCCTGACAGTCCCCATGGGGAAGGAAGAGAGGGAAGGAGGGAGAGAAACGGGGAGATGAAATGAGGGGGACCAGTTTCCCCAGGGCTGCTCCCTTCCTGGAAGAGGTGGGGCTGGGTGGGTGGGAGAACATCTGGCCAGAGCACCTGGCGAGCACTGGATTTGGGAACAGGAAAGAGCAGCCTGGACCCTGCAGGGAGAAGTGCTTGGGGGTGGGGCAGGGCAAAGGCAGTGCCTCCCTCTCCCCCTCCCTCAGGTCGAGTTCTGCATTCTGTTCTACAAATCCGGAGGGAGGGAGTGTCCTGGACAGGACACTAGATCAAAGGACTGGGCCACTGTGGATTAACTGACTCATGGATTGATTCCATCATTCATCCAAAGTAAAATCCACCTGGGGTTCTCTGGGCGAGACCCTGGCCAGATGTGGGGCCAAGATCAGGCACAGCCCCTTCCCCAAAGGCTGACAGCTGCAGGCCAGTGGGATGCCTGATCTGATCGGGGCAGGGGCCGATGGGAAAGGGTGCCTACCTGGTCTAGGAGGAGGCTTCCCAGAGGAGGGGGTGGCAGGACATTTGAAGGATGCCTAGGAGTGGTTTGGGGCACAGCAGGTGGGGGGACCTTCAGTGAGACAGCCGGGCCAGCCCCCGAGGGTGTGAGCGTAGCCAGCTCTGGGAGGGACCTGAGGCCTCTCCTGGGATGGGGGAAGTGAGCTGCTGGCTGGCTGAGGTTGGCTTCCTTTCTCAGCAGTGGGCACCAAGGCCCTCCACCAGCCCACAGGCCCCTCCCTGGCTGGGCCTTGGGCCGGCAGCTGTGGCCCCGGCAAGCTGGCTGTCTGCTGCCTGGCCAGGCCTCCTGGTGCCCACTGTGCTCCTGATTAGTTGGCGCTGGCAATGGCAGGAGCAGCAGACGGCCTCTCCCAGCCGCCCAGCCCCTTTACTGACCTGGCCAGTCCAGGGAGAGTGGCCCCCAGTGGCCAGGCCACAGCCTCGGCTCCCCTCGCCCCGACTCCACTCTTCTGGGCCACGGGTTCTGCCCTGGCAGAGGCTGGCACGTGTCTGGCGATTTCTACTTGAGCTGGCCTGGCTGGACTGATCTGGGCTGACAGCTCCCCTCTGCCAAGAACACCCCAAACCTCCAGGGGTGATGCCTGTCAGGAAGTGCTTCCTGTTCTTCCTGCCACCTCCTCTCAGGTGTCCCCACTGCCACCGAGGGGCTGCCTCTGCCTGGCTGCTGCCCAGGTTCTCTCAAGCAGAGGCTCTAGCCTAGGGGTCCCCAAAAAGGGTGAGCAGCTCCATCCACTTGCCCGCTGCCATCTGCCGCCACCAAGCCCCTAGCTTTCAGTGCTGTCTAGAGACCGTCCTCACCCTGGTGCTCCACATGACGCTCCCGGGCCAGACTCTTCTCCCCTGAACTCCAGACCCCAAGATCTGGCAAAGCGACTCCATGGGGATGTACCCCAGCCACCCCAAGCTCCACATCTCCAGATGGAGCCCCACCCCCGCTGAAGGCCGCTCTGTGGCTCCAGGCCCCAAACCTTGGAGTCGTCCCCAACTGCCCTCTTCCTCCTACATCCACATCCCATCCCTCTGCTTGGCCTCCAAAATACCTCCAGAATCCACCATGCTCCCCACTCCACTGCCATCATTATCTGGGCCCAGCCCCACCATCTTCCGGTTTATCACAATGATGAATGTATGACGGCCAGGCAGGGCCAGGCAGGACGGAGAGGAGCAGGGGGACGGAAGGCCCAATCATCAGGCCGTGAGGGTGGTGGAGAGGGCCCAGTGTCTGGCCTGGGCCATCTCAACAGTGAGGGCACAGAGCAGGGAACCACAGCTCTCCTGGGCCCCACCCTCAGCGCTCCGGTTTCTGTCCCACGTGAGACCCCCGGGAGGCAGCGACCACACAGCTGTGGAGCCCACAGGCCCGGCCCCCTTTCAGAGATGTGTGTGCCATTCGGGGCGCTGTCCACAGGGGCGTCTGCACAGGATCCTGCAGACTGTGCGGCTGACGCTCTCTCTCCTCTGCCCTGGCCCCCCCGATCCATTCTCCACCCAGCAGCCCAGCAATCCTCTCACCCCTTCCCCAGATCACGTCTCCCTTCTGCTCCATGACCCTTTGGAGAAGCTCAAGTCTTCCAGCCCCTTGGGCCTGTCTCCTCCCCAGCCTCATCCCTGCTCAGCTTCCCCCCAGCCGCATGGTCTCCTTGCTGTGGCTGTGGCTGTGGCTGTGCTTGACTCCCTCCCGCCTCCAGGCCTTTGTCCAGGCTGCCTCCGACTTGAGGGCTGTCCCCCAGACAGCGACAGCCCCTCAGCTGACTCTGCCACCCCTTCCCTGTCTCTGCTCAGCATCATCCTGCCTTTCCTGGCCCCCTATTTAATGTTCACCTGACCCCAGGCCAAACCCCCAACCCTTTCTCCCTTCTCTGTTTTGTTTTCATAGCACTTTTCACCCAACGAACGAGGACGTGACCTTGTGTATCACCCATGTGGTTTATTTATTATTTATTTATTGCCTGCTTTTCCCTACCGTACCTGGGATGTGAGCCTCACGAGGACAGGGAACTCTGTTTTGGTTTTTCACAACTCATGTATCCCTAGAGCCTAGCACGGTGCCCGGCACGGAGCCAGCCCTCGTTCAGTACTTGCTGAGTGGCTCCATTCACTCGCCCACCACTCCGTTACTCATTCAAGCTGTCGGCCGTCAAGGGGCTGCTTTGTGCCCGGTCCTGGTCTGGACGGGAGAACACAGAGCAGCCGCCTTGGCCTTGGGCGCAGAGCATGCCTGGTTTCCAGCGGGGAGGAGGAGGCAGAGCTGGGAACTGGCACAGGCTATGATGGAGGGCGGGTGGGCAGCAGTAACTCATGGCAGAGACCCCAGACAAGGCGACCGCTCAGCTGAGATCCCCAAAAAGGAGGCGAGGGATGGCCCTCCAAGCATGTGCAAGGGCACGGAGGCAGCCCCGAAAGTGGGCTTTCCCGCACTGGAAGTGGATCTTTCTGGCTGGGTGCAGCACAGTGGTTCCGGGATCCTATGGCAGGGTGGAGGAGGTGTCGTGGGTGGGGGCAGAGTGTGTGCAGGGCTGGGGAGTGGGGATGCTGGGAGCTGCCGGTCTGGCTGGTGCTGCAGGTTCAGGTGTGGCAGGGAGGATGGAGGGAGGTGGGGCCAGACTCGGGAGGAGTCTGTGAGCAGGGGCCAGGAAGGTGGGGGATAAGGATTTGCACTTTCCCATGGGGCGTATGGGCTGTTGGAGGCTTCTGACTTCAGGGAATCTTCGTCAGAGGTGTCCTGGCCCCGTGGTATTCCTGAAGGGCTGGCTGGACAGGAGCCACTGTCCCCTCTGTAGATGAGGCCACTGGGGCCCAGAGAAGGCAAGCTTTGCCTCAAGGCCACCCTACTGGGACTGGGACCAGATCTCATGTCCTGGGTCTGTGCTCTGGGCGCTCACCGGGCTGGGGGCTGCATCAGGTGTCCTGAGGACTCCAGGGTCCTCTTCCCCTTTTTAGCTGGGGAGCCAGGGCCCTCAATCACACTCATGGGGCTGCCTGTAGCCTATCCCCATCATGGCCCATCTGGCTCTTGCTCCAGGCAGAAGGCCTGAAAAGGTGCACTAAGAACACAGAACCAGGTAAGCCCATCCTGACAGTGACTGAGCGCCTTGGGGCAATGAGAGGCAGGAGGGCTTCATGACTAACTGGGGGTGAGAATCAGGGAGGACTGCCTGGAGGAGGAGGGTTTGGCCGGGGGAAGGTGTGGCGGGAGATGAAGTAGAAAGGATGGTTTGAGGCAGATGGTGACTTGCAGGCAGCCTCTCCGCTCTTCCTCTCTGTCTTCTGTCTCTCTTTCTGTCACTCCTGGTTTCACTTTCTCCTCTGTCTGCTTTTCTCTCTTCTCTCCTTGCCTCCACCTCCCGTGCCAGTCTCCAGAGGCACTGAGGGCAGAGTTTAACTGGCCAACCTGTCTTGGCTAATTACTTGACTGTGGGCATAAAAGGAAGATTAGCCATAGTCTCTTGGGGTCCTCCCTGACTCCCTAATCCTGTGGCCCCTCTTCCCTGGCAAGGAAGGGATAAAGTAGTTCTAAGTCCTTAATTAGCTAATTATGCCAGGGCTCTGTGGCCCTGGGACTCCCTGGGCCCCAGGGAGGGCTGTGAAGTGCGCTGGGGCCCAGCTGGGCAGAGTGAGGCGGGTCGGGGAGGAGGGACGGGGCTGCCATTCAGGGAAGCCAGCCGGATAGGTTTGCAGGAGCCTTTTGGAATTTCAATATCCCAGAGAACAAGGGAGATGTAATTAATTGAGCGACAAAGGCCGGCCCGAGGGAGAAGCAGGAGGGGGAGTGAAGCAGCCAGGCTGGGACCGTGCGGAGCTGCCTTCTCCAGGCCCTTCTCATCCAGCCTCTTCTCCAGCTGCTACTGGCCCTCTGTGCTTGCCTCCTGCCCCTGTCCTGGCCTCGGGGCTCGCCCATTCTTTTTTGAAGCTCAGAGCTGATCAAGGGCTCTGCCTGCTTAGAAATATGCCAGCAGACCTCCTTGCCCAGCCACCCAGCACAGAGCCCCACACTCCTCAGAGCCCCCTGCAACCGCCTTCAGGAATAGTGCCTTTGCCCATGCCAGTCCCTCTGCTGGCCATGGCTTCGCATCCTGGAGTCCAGCTCAGCAAATGTGCCCGGAGCGGCCCCACTCCCCAGACACAGTCCTTTGGCTCAACACTTGGTCCCCTGTCCCCTTGCTGCCAGGCTGTGAGCTCTGTGTGTGTGTGGGGGGGGAGGGTTGGGGGGCTAAAAAATGGGTCTTGTTTGTCTTTGGATTCCCCATGTGCCCAACGCCATGCCTGGCATGCAGCTGGCATTTACTATGTGTTTCATGAATGAATGAATGAATGAATGAATGAACGATAGGGCACCAGAAAGGCCTGCAGTTGGCCTACTTGAGTCAGGGAATCCATTTGGATGGATTATGAGGGCACCCATTCTATTTCTCCCTTCCCTCTGCTGTACACGCCTCGCTTCCCTGCTTGGGGGTGTAGGGTGGTGGGGAGCTGAGCCCTCACCCTGGCCTGCTCTTGGTGGGGTGAAGCAGCCGGCAGGCAAGCTCCACTGTCTTTCCTGAGAGGAGGCTGACCTCGTTTTGTGGAGAGGGAAGATGGGGTGGGCCTTAATTATTGATTGGAAATCACTGCACACACAGTTTGTGACGCAAATTCCAAATAATTATCCTCATTAATAACCACCTCAGGCTCACCCCTAGCATACACAACCATCTGGACAGGGCCACTGTTCTACTTGTCACCATCCTTCCATCTTCCTCTCTCCAATCTTCCACTCCCTCCCCATGACTTATCACATCATTCATTCATGAGTAGTCATTGAACAAATGTTAGGTGAGCCTGTCTTCTGGGCCAGGACCTGCTGGGTTCTGGGAATACTGAGGTGACTTAGACAAGGGCCCTGCCCCCAGAACCTTATAGCCTAGTGGAAGAGATAGGAAAGTAAACAGACAACTATACATTAGGGCTAGAATAAGATGAGATATTGATATGGATGGAACCTCCTAGGTTGTGCAGTATACAACCTGCACAACTGTACGTGGCAGCCTAGGCTAGGTCAGAGGTGCTGAGATTGCCCAGAGCAGAAGAGAGAAGGATGAACTCTACCTGGGATGATGTAAGAGTCTGGAAGCCTTCACAGAAAGAGCTTTCACAGGGCTGCCGTGGCTGAATAGGGATTTGCCAGGCAGAAGAGAGGAGCAAGGGTGTTCTAGGAAGAGGGAACAGCAGGGATAAAAGCATGGAGGTGTGAAATCTCACGGTATGTTTAGGGAACTTCAAATAATTTGGCACTGCAAGGCAGTAGACTGCAAATTGAGAGAGGTATGAAACTAGAGAGGTGGGCAGTATGGACTCTACAGGATCTTAGGGGGAGGGTGTGTACTCAAAGGTGCCCCACCAGCTCTTCACCTTCTTTGGGGCCATGGACTCCTGTGTGGGCCTTCTCTGTAGAGCCCGTTAGCAGGCACTTGGCTCTTCTGAAGTTGGCTCTGGGGGCTCTGCCTGGTTCCATCATGCAGTGGGAGTGGTAGTTCTGGCTGGTACTGCTGTGTCCTGACATGGTCAAGGGGAACAGTGACTGTCTCAGAGACAAAGGGTATTCAGGACACATTCATTGGGCACGTACTACAACCACTTTGCAGGTGCGGGGCATACTAAGGTGAACCAGCCTCAGTCCCAAGGCCTCTGGGACAAGGGGGTTGTGAAAAGACAGCTAGACTTTGTGTCAAGACACCTGGTTTAAATCTAGGCCCTGCTGCTTCTGAGCTGTGTGACCTACAGCAAGCAGTTTCAGTTCTTTGAGTCTCCAGTTGCCTTCTCTATAAAATAGAAATAAGAGTACCAACCTCACAGAGTTGTCGTGAAGACTGAAGATCACATTTGTGCAAGTACGCAGAAGAACACTTGGTACATAAAAGGTGCTGCATAAATGCTTGCTTGTTCATTCACAATCTAGTGTAAGTGGAGCGGGGCCCAGAGCCATTTCCATGGCTTTTTCGGTGGAGGGGCAGATAAAAAGGAGAGGGTGTATCTGGCAGCCACTGAAGAGGATGGAAACAGCAAGGAGCCCCTGATAATGCATCCCCCTCCCCCTCCCTGTTTCTCTAACCTTGCTCTCACTCTTTCGTCTCTGGGACCTCTGCTCCCTGTCTGACCATCCCTCCACCTTTTCCCCTCCCAGGTATGCGGATCCTGGTGAACCTGCTCCTGGACACACTGCCCATGCTGGGGAATGTCCTGCTGCTCTGCTTCTTTGTCTTCTTCATCTTTGGCATCATAGGCGTGCAGCTCTGGGCGGGCCTGCTGCGTAACCGCTGCTTCCTGGAGGAGAACTTCACCATGTGAGTTCATCCCCTGCCACCCATGCAGCTCCAGGGACTCTTACTAAGACACAGTTTTAACCTTCTGGGTCATTGGGAATCAGGACCAATGGGGTAGAAGCAGCAAAAAAAGAGAGGTCAGGTAGGAGGGGAAAGGGAAGTTAAGACACAAGCAGAAGTGATGCCCAGGAGGAAAAAGAAGACAGAAAACCTGAAGAGCAGGCACAGAACTTGGCTCTCCGCCCACAGCACATTCATTCCCCTTGGTGGCTGAGTCATCCAGGAAGGGTGAGCTCCCATTTGGCCGCTTGTGTATGAAAGCAGGGGGCGAGACATTCCTCCGAGAGAGGATTATTGACACACAAATCAAGCTCTGGATCTTGGAGGAGCTGGGCTTAGTTGTCTGAAAAATTGGACACCTATAGAACCCGTGCTTCCGTAGTGGTGGGGGATAAGTGTGCACACACATGTACCTGCGTGTATGTGTTTGGATGTGAATATGCATTCATTTCAGATATGCATGGCGTGCACCGACTAAGTGCCAGGCCCCAGGGAGTCAGAAATAGGAGAGCATCTTCATCCATGTTCTCACTTCCCTTTGTTGAGCCTGTGCTCGGGGCTCAGGATGCGGCAGAAGGCGGGGAGCGGGGGGGATCCCTGCCCCCTGCCCTTGAGAAGCGCAGGGCTGGGAGCCGATCCCAAACACCTCTAGTGAGTGCCTCTCAGTCTGTTAATCATGGACTGAGGTGACTGTAGGAAGCGTGGGGACGTGGGGACACTGTACAGGTGAGGGCTAGTTTCTCCCTCCCGGCCTGGTTGGGGAGAGGGTAGCAGAGCTGGAGGGTGAAAGTTGGGTAGGAACTGGCCCATCCACCCATCGCTGTGGGGGAACAGTAGGGTACCTGGGTAGACCACAGCAGGGGCACCTTGGTGGGTAAAGGCCCCAAGTGGGGATTCAGGAAGGGGGTCTACACTTGTGCCCGCCCCCAGAAGAGGCAGGTCCTGAGTCAGGGCCCGGGGCAGTGGGGCTGGGGAGAGGCAGCTGCTTCGAAGTCAGGGTAGTGTGAGCTCCGCCCCTCTGTCCCACAGGGCTCTTTCCCTGGATCCTTCTGTGGCCAGCCTCTTCTTATTATGTGGGCTCAGCCCACCCGACACCTCCTCCTAGAGGCCTTCCCTCGCCCTCCCTCACCACCCCAGCCCCAAGCTCGCCATCACACAGCCCTGCTGGGTTTTCTTCTTGACTCATCTCTCTGAAATCATCTCCTGTCAGTTCATCCGAGGTCTCTGGAGGCCCCTGAAATGTGCGTTCTCTACCACAGCAGGGGCACCTGGGGCTTAACTCCTCCCAGGCCTAGAGCAGGGCTTGGCACAGGTGCTCCCAACTAATTGTTGAAGGAATAAGTGAGTAAGTGGATGTGTGAGTGCATTTACCACCCAGAGGCAGGCTGGGAGCGAGAGCCAGTTCTTCCTAGGCCTGGCGTGTTGGAGACTCTGCGTCCCGTTCCCTGATGTCTCCTCCTCTGTGGTCGTCCCCAGGCCCCATGAGATGGCCCCAGCCCTGTCTTGGCTGCAAAAGGAGAGTTGGAGGGAGGATGCTGAGGATGTGCTTGGGCTGTGTTAAAGAGGAACCTTATCTGGTCCACCCCCATCCCCGCCCCAGGAAGGGAATAATAAATACAAGGAAATGTCACTGGAGAAAGAACGCCCTAAGGGAAGATGCTGGGTGATTGCCACGCCTCCCTCTGAGCTCCTGGCTTCATTCTCTTAGGGTGGTTGTTATTAACTCACATGCCCTATTGGGCTGGGGGATGGTCGGTGTTGCGTGAAAAAGGAGAGTAAAGTTCACGCACGTCTGGTGGAGAGCAAGGCCAGGGTCATCCCAGGCCTGTGACTCCTGTAGAAATAAGGGAGGCTTAGACCTTAACTCACAAGGCTTGTTTAGGGCAGGGAGCAGAGAAGTTGGTAACCAGGGTTCACAAAGAGGCAGCAAGATCTCTTCTGGGTGATCAGAAAGCTGGAATTTGAGAAGATCCTAGCTAGGATCTTGAGGAACCAGGCAGTTGGGCAGGGGAATTCCTCAAAGTCCTCTTTTCGGGCTCTCCCCAGCCGGGCTGTTGCCTGGAAGCCTCTAGCTCCTGGCACAGTGGGCCCTGTGAGACGGACAGAGCTCCGTCGTCAGGGCGGAGAAGGGCCCTTCCTGGGGCGTAACACGCACAGGTGGGAGATGGGGCCACTGAAAGCCTCAGCCCAACCTGTCACTATGCAGATGGGGACTGAGGCCTAGATGGGAAGGGACTCACCCAGGGCCAACAGCAAGGCTTCCAGCAAGCATCCAGCCTCTCCCTGGCTGTGTGGGTGTCAGGACACTGTCATTCCACAAACACTCACCGACCCCTTCCAGGGGCCAGGGCCTATGCTGGGCCCTGGGGATGCAGAGACCCTTTATCTTGGCCACTGCCCTCTGTGCTGTCTCACTGGGGAACTGCATGTGTTGAAAATTAGGCCCCAGGATGCTCTGGGCTTGGCAGAGTGGGGCCTGGAAGCCCAGAGTGGGTACAAGACCAGCCAGGGTGGGGACCAACGGGGCTTCTCGCTTCACAGAGGACCAGTGGGACTTCTTGCTTCTCAGAGGCTGTGAACTTGAGCTGAACCTAAAAGATTCAAGAAAAATGTCTCCAGGCAGATGGGGGGACAGGGAGTAGGTGGGGAGGGTACTCTTGATCGAGGCAGCCCCACTGCTGCGGTGTGGTGTGTGGGTTAGAAATCGGAGCCCCAGCCTGGCGTTCAGGGTCAAATCCTGCCTCTGTCACTTGGCAGCACTCCCGTGTATTTACCCAAAAAAGGGATGGCTTATATACACCCAAAGATGTGTACAAGAATATTTATGAGTCATAAGAGCCAAAAAACCAGAAACAACCCCAAACCATCGGCAGAATGAATAAATAAGTGGCAGTGTACTCACTCAGCGGAATACTCACAGACATGAAAAAGAAGGAATTACATTTCACTCTCTTAACGGTGTCTTTTGATGAATGAATCTCTTAGTTGTAATGAAGTCCAGTTTATCAATCATTTTTTTAGCATTGTTTTTTGTGTCCTGTTTAAGAAATCTTTTCTAAAGGTTGTGAAAATATCTTCCAGTGCGTTCTTTTAGGAACTTACTTTTTTAAAAAGAAAAATCCTTTACATGTAGGTCTGAAGTCCATCTCTAGCTTTGTGTATGGTTTGTAGATGGAGTCAAGATTTTTTTTTTTTAGGTGAAATCTCACTCTATCGCCTAGGCTGGAGTGCAGTGGCATGATCTCAGCTCACTGCCACCTCCGCCTCCCAGGTTCAAGCGATTCTCCTGCCTCAGCCTCCTGAGTAGCTGGCATGCCACCACGCTATTAAATGGCTAATTTTTGTATTGTTAGTAGAGATGGGGTTTCACCATGTTGGCCAAGCTGGTCTCGAACTCCTGACCTCAAGCGATCCACCCACCTCGGCCTCCCAAAGTGCTGGGATTACAGGCGTGAGCCACTGCGCCTGGCCCCAGTTGGGGTCAAGATTTATTGAATTATTTTTAGTGGATAGTCAACTGTCCCAGGACCAGCGGTGGAAAAGTCTGTCCTTTCTCCACTGAATTGCAGGGGTGCCTGTATGAGACTCAGGTGACCATATGTATTTGGGTTGGATGTGTACATTTTGATTATTGATGGATGTGCCAAATTGCCCTCTAAGAAGGTTGTACCAATGTATACTCCCACAACAGTGTATGTGAGTGTCTGTTTACACTTATTCTTTCCCATGCTGAATATTACCAGCCATGAAATGTTTGCCATTTGGGTAGGTGTAAAATGATCTCATTATTTTTTGTTTGCATTTGGTTATTTTGTTCCATTGGTGAGTGTTTCTTCCTATATATTGGCCATTTTTTATTTCTTCTGTGAATTTTTCTGTTCTTATCTTTTGTCTTTTTTTTCCCCCTAGTGGGTTATTTTTCCTTTTCCTTATTAAGTTATGGGAGATTTTCATATGCTTTAGATCAGCGGTCCCCAACCTTTTTGGCACCAGGGACCAGTTTCGTGGAAGATAATTTTTCCATGGACCAGAGCAAGGGGATGGTTTTGGGATGAAACTGTTCCACCTCAGATCATCAGGCAATAGATTCTCATAAGGAGTGTACAACCTAGATCCCTTGACTGTGAAGTTCACAATAGGGTTCGTCCTCCTATGAGAATCTAATGCTACCACTGATCTGACAGAAGGTGGAGCTCAGGCAGTAATGCTCCCTTGCTGGACACTCACCTCCTGCTGTGTGGCCCCGGGGTTTGGGGACCCCTACTTTAGATAGTTACCTCTTATCTCCTTTGTATGTTGCGAATACTTCATCCCATTCAACAGCAAACTATGGACTGTTTTGGTAAATAAAGTTTTATTGAAACAGCTATCCCCACTTGTTTATCTATTTCCTATAACTGTTTGCAGATTACAATGGCAAAGTTGAGTCATTGGGACAGAGGCCATGTGCTCTGCAGAAAAATATTTGCTAATACAGGCCATTACACAAAAAGTTTGCCTACCTCTGCTTTATGCCAATTTGTTGCTTGTCTTTTTACTTTGTATATTTTGTCTCAGTGAAATTTTACATTAGTATGTAGTCAATCTGGTTGAACTTTTCCTTTACAAAACTTGGATTTTTTGTCTTACCCAGGATGGTTATACCTATCCTGAGTTAACAAAAAATATTCCATATTTTCTTATAACGTTTTTGTGGTGATGTTCATTGCATTTATGCTTTTTAATCCACTGGAAGTTTACTGTTTTTAGTTTTATAATACATCTTACTTAATCTAATATATCCAAATATTATTTTTAGTGTGCAATCAGTATAACAATTAAAAATGAGATAATTTATATGTCTATTTTTGGATACCAGGTCTTCAAAAAGTTTATTTTTGTGTATGGTGTGAGGTTGGGATCCAACTATTATTTCCCAAATAGATAGCAACTATCCTAACACCACTTACTGATGGGTCCCTCCTTTCTCTGCAGGTCTGAAAAGCCATCTCTGTGATATACTAAGTTCTCCTTTGTACATGGGTTTGTCTTTGTGCTCTATGGCATTCCATTAACCTTTCTGTTCCTGTCACAGTGCTACACTGTATTAACAATCATAGTTGTACAGTATTTTGCTCTCTTATAGATCTGGTTTCTGTTTATCTCTCTCCTTTTTAAAGCTTGTCTTGACTATTTTCCCATCCAAATAAATCCTAGAACCATCTGGGCAGGCTCCACAGGCCAAAATGTTGGGATTTTTGATTAGGATTGCAATGAAGCATAGATTAACCTTTCTGGATGGTCAGAGTAGGGATTGTTGTCTGTTTTATAGATGAGGAAATCAAAGTCCAGAGAAGGGCAGCCCGGCTCGGTGGCTCACACCTGTAATCCCAGCACTTTGGGAGGCTGAGGTGGGTGGATCACCTGAGGTCAGGAGTTTGAGAACAGGCTGACCAATATGGTGAAACCCCATCTCTACTAAAAAAACAAAAATTAGCTAGGTATGGTGGTGTGCACCTATAGTCCTATCTACTCAGGAGGCTGAGACAGGAGAATTGCTTGAACCCAGGAGGTGGAGGTTGCAGTGAGCCAAGATCTCACCACTGCACTCCAGCCTGGGTGACAGAGTGAGACTCGGTCTAAAAAAGAAAAAAAAGAAACGAAGTCTAGAGAGAGGAAGTGATCAGCCCAGGATCACTTACATGGAAGTGGGTGGAGCAGATGGAGGATCTACCTGTCATCTGCTAGATCGGTAAAAGCCAGTGCTTGTTTACTGACCACCTGCTCTGTCTGTGCGAACCCAACAGTGTGTGTGGCCTGGGGATGCTGAGATGTCCAGACTCCCGGGGGAGTTGGGGGCATCTCCCCCAGGAGCCATAATGAAGGTGTGTGCAAGGCACAGTGAGGCTCCCCAGAGAAGGGGACCACAGTGGGCCAGTGGGGGTTTTCATGGCCATAACAGAGGTGGGGAAGGGTGACCAAGGCAGGGGAACAGCATGTGCCAAGGCCTGGAGGCAGTGACAAGGCCATCCTGCTATGCTGCATGGCCTCTCCCTTCCTGATCCTCCTGACAGTGACCCCTCCCCTTTCCCTCTTTTACCCACCCTCGCCTGTGGACAGACAAGGGGATGTGGCCTTGCCCCCATACTACCAGCCGGAGGAGGATGATGAGATGCCCTTCATCTGCTCCCTGTCGGGCGACAATGGGATAATGGGCTGCCATGAGATCCCCCCGCTCAAGGAGCAGGGCCGTGAGTGCTGCCTGTCCAAGGACGACGTCTACGACTTTGGGGCGGGGCGCCAGGACCTCAATGCCAGCGGCCTCTGTGTCAACTGGAACCGTTACTACAATGTGTGCCGCACGGGCAGCGCCAACCCCCACAAGGGTGCCATCAACTTTGACAACATCGGTTATGCTTGGATTGTCATCTTCCAGGTGAGGCCATTCAGGCCTGGCGCCAGCCTGGTCCTAGAGTGGGCAGCTCTGCCTGGTGGGCAGGGCTCTGTGCTAGGCATTTGCCAGCCCCCATCTCACTGAAACCTGCCCAGCTTGCTGGCAGAATAGGCATTATCATGCCCATTTTATAGACAGAGAACCCAAGGTTCAAAGAAAGGAAGCAAGCTAATTGACCACAGATGATGTGACTATTAAATGGCAAAAATAGGCTTTTACCCCAGCTCTGGGTGACCCCAAAGCCTGAGCTCTTTGCAGAGCCCCAGGCTGCCTTGGGCCCTATGGATCCCAGCAGGGAGGGCTGTTCAGAGAGGAGAGGCAGGATTCAAGCTCTGTTGGAGGGATTGGCTGACCAAGGCCAGGATCATGGGGTAGGAGGACATTCCTGGTGGGGACAGCCTGAGCAAAATTCTGGTACAGGGAGTGCCAAGTAGCTCATCTGGAGTCAGTAAAAAATGTGTCTCGCCTTGTCACCTAGTGCACATAATGCACACACATTCACAAAGCAGCACTAGCCTCATGGCGTGCAAAGGGCTTGTTGCGTGGCCCCACTGCACTGACTGTCAGCCTATACTCTGCAGAGGATGGGCTGGGATATGTGTAGGGAAAGAACTAGGGCAGTGGACCTTGGCCAGTATTGCTTGGCCTCTCTGTGCCTCAGTTTTCCCATCTTTAAAATGGGGTAATAGCCCCCCTCACCTTGGGTCATTGTTAAGAATAAAGCAGATGGCACGCTCAGGGCAGCCAGCCCTGTGTACAGAGTGCTGGGTAGAGGTTACCTTTCTGCTGTCCTCAGAAAGAAGGGGCAGGAGCAGACAGAGGGGGAGCTGAGAAGTCCCTGAGGGGGCAGCGGGAGGGCTGAACTCCGCTGCCTCCGCTGCCCTGCGCTGCCTCTGCTGCCCTGTGCTGCCCTCTGCTGCCCTGGGCACTTTGCCCTGGGGAGCATCAGGATCATTTGTTCAGAGATGCAGGGTGTGAGGTGACGGCAACAGCTGTGTTTTGGAACCCTCTGCCCAGGAGGGTGGGTGGCCGCTCAGGGGGTCCCACTCTGTGCATTTGCCAGAAGCCAACAAGGACCCAGGGTTTGTCTTTCTCAAGGCTGCTCCATCCCCCAGTCTGGGAAGGAGTTGTGGTGGGGTGGGGGGTGACAAAGTCACACCAGCCTCATTGCGGTGTGCACTCCCAGGCTCCACTGAGCTGCACCCCAGCTCTGCCAGGTGGGCTCCCCACATACAGAAGAAGCGGCTGAGACTCAAAGAGGGTGGGTGGCCCAGCTGATAAGCTGGAGCAGGGGCAGGCTCCCTGCTTTTCCAGCCCTCCCGCTGGTGTGGTAGACTGGAGGGACCAAAGTTCAAGTCCTGGCACCTCCCCTTCCTGGCTGTGTGACAGTGGGCAAGTGCCTTCCCCTCACTGAGCCTCAGTTTCCTCACCTGTATAATGTGATGTGCCTTGTCCAGCCCCTGTGAGACAGACTCGAGGCAGCATGTGTGATGCGTTCTGGCACACAGTGGGGCCTCTGTCTGGGGCACTGCCTGGGCTACAGGCTTTCTGATGGGCCAGTCCTCTCGGCTCTCTCTCCTCTGCGCACTGCAGGTGATCACTCTGGAAGGCTGGGTGGAGATCATGTACTACGTGATGGATGCTCACTCCTTCTACAACTTCATCTACTTCATCCTGCTTATCATAGTAAGTGTCAGGGAACCTGGGCTCCTAGGTGTGCTCAGAACCCATGGACCAGGGGACCCGAGGAGGGAGGGTCTTTGGGAGTCCCTAGGGAGCCCCTCAGAGCCAGGACAGCCAGGATGAGGGAGCAGGAAGGGCTGTTTCTCAGCACCACCGGGCAGCAGGTGATTGAAGGGTCTCA
Source organism: Pan troglodytes (assembly GCF_028858775.2). Lineage (NCBI taxonomy): Eukaryota > Metazoa > Chordata > Mammalia > Primates > Hominidae > Pan > Pan troglodytes. The sequence continues at coordinate 41,640,727 of NC_086016.1, forward strand.
TCAGGGGCGGCTGTCGGGAGCATCCAACACCTTCGTTTGCTGTCATTTCTCATGTGTGGGCACTTACTTCCCCACCGATGCTCTGCTCCTGTTTCTCTGCCTCGTATCTCTGGGCTACATTCTTTGCATGACCTGAGTCCAAGGAGCAGCCTCAGACTGGAAGCCTCAGAAGGGCTCCAGCTCATTCCTGTTTTCCTGGACGGAGAAGACAAGATGCCCGGAGACTGAGCAGGGTTTGGAGGGAGGTCGCCTGATAGTGACCTGGTGGAGCTCCCTGGAATTCTCAGAGGGACTCCCATCTCTTGGGCAGCCCTGCCTTGTTGGGGTAACCTGGAGATGGAGGTGGGCTCACCCTCCTCTTCCTGGCCAGCCCCTCTTGCCTGCACCCCTATATGGTCTTCCCAGAGTGAGCTCATCCACCTCGTCATGCCTGACTGCAGCTTCAGCACAGCACAGTCCCCAAAATGTCAAGGTGATTCACTCCCAGGAGTCGCTGCTGAATCCCTGCTGCTGCGAGGTTGGGTTCTCTGGCTTCCTGGTGGTGGGAGAGGGCACGCTTGGCCCTCCAGGGCAGTGCCCCATCCTGGGCTGGCAGGACCTTGACCTGGGGCCGCAGAACAGACCAGCAGGTGACCTGAGACACCTGCTGTTGTCTAAGCTCCAGTGCTTTCTTGGGGAGGCTGGGGCCTTGAACCTATAGAAGATGCCCCAGGTAAAAGGAGAGGGGCCAGATTTTATTCAGCATTGCCATCCATGGCCTTGCATATTCACTCACCAGAACATTCAGGAAACCCACACTGCACCAGGCCCTGAGCCGAGTGCTAGGAACAGAGCAGTGAGTAAGGCCCACCCCCTGTCCTTGAGGAGCTCACAGTCTCGTGGGGAAGATGGGCTGACAGCAGTCTGACCATACAGCACCTTAGGTGCCATGATAGAAGGGAGCCCAGAGAAGGCTCCCGATCCAGCCTGGAGGAGGGATGGGGAGGTGGGAGGCTTCCTGGAGGAGGTGATGCCAGAATTGAGCCTTAAAGACTCAGGGAGGTGAGCAGGGAAAGAGCCTCTTGGGCAGGGGTGGCTCACAGAGCCCCTGAAGCTGGCCAGGATCCTGCAGTGTGGGAGCCACAAGCCCCTGGGGTTGCAAGAGGAGTCTCCAGTTCCCGGGAGGGGCTGGAGGATGCTCCATCTGCTCTCGCTGTGGGGTTAAGGGTGGCTAAGGGTACAGATGGGGTAAAGCACGATGCTCCCCGAGCTCATTGTGAAATGGGGGACAGTGACAGCACCTTGCTCCTGGGCTCTCAGGAGGGTTAGGTGAGACAGAGCCTGAAGCCTGCATGTCCTTGGCACACAGTGAGTGCTCAGTACATGTGCCCTGCTACTATTATTGCTGCTATTATTGGGTCTCAGGTGGCCCTGTCACAGGACGATGAGTGCTGGCGAGAGGCTGAAAGGGCTGAGTTTTTTCAGACACTGGGAAGGGTCCAGAGAGCAAAGTCAGGACAAATGCACTGCTATGTCACCTGCAGGGTCACCTCCTGTGAGGACCCTGAACCCCAGAAAGGTGAGGGGTCCTTGGCCTTCAAGCCCAGGCCCTAGTGCTCCTTCTTTAAATTTTCTTTCTTTCTTTTTTTTTTTAATTTTAGAGACAAGGTCTGGCTCTGTTGCCCAGGCTGGAGTGCTGTGGTGCAATCATAGTTCGCTGCAGCCTTGATCTCCTGGGCTCAAGCGATCGTCCCCCCTCAGCTTCCTGAGTAGCTGGGACTATAGGCATGCACCACCATGCCTGGCTAATGTTTAAATTTTTTTTTGAGACAGGGTCTTGCTGTGTTTGCCAGGCTGGTCTCAAACTCCTGGACTCAAGTGATCCTCCTGCCTTGGCTTCCCAAAGCACTGGGATTACAGGCATGAGCCGCAGCCCCCGGTCCCCAGTGCTTTTTTTTAAGACGGAGTCTTGCTCTTGTTGCCCAGCCTGGAGTGCAATGGCCTGATCTTGGCTCACTGCAACCTCTGCCTTCCGGGTTCAAGTGATTCTCCTACCTCAGCTTCCTGAGTAGCTGGGATTACAGGCATGCACCACCATGCCCGGCTAATTTTTGTATTTTTAGTAGAGACAGGATTTCACGATGTTGGCCAGGCTGGTCTCGAACTCCTGACTTCAAGTGATCCACCCACTTCAGCCTCCCAAAGTGCTGGGATTATAGGCATGAGCCACCGCACCTGGCTTCCTTCTGACTAAAAAAGTTCTTGGCTCATCAGGTTTGAGCCTCCTATTTTACAGATGGGGAAGTAGAGGCCAGGAGGGGATGGAGGCCCACCCAGGGTCGCCCAGGGCAGCAGCTGCAGAGGCAGGGGCGGGTAGGAGCCTGACAAGCGTGTGGTCCCAGAGGGCAGGGCCCAGCTCTCTCTTCCTGTGACTCTCACACAGGCCTGGTGCAGGGTGGCTCCCCAGGAAGTGCTTGTGGACGAGGTGACTGAGACAAGGATGGGATGCCATCTTCTTACCCGAGAGGCAGGGGATTTTCCCAGAGTCCTCTGGGCCAGCAACCCTCCCAGACTCTAGCTCCTCAATCATCATTGATGAGGCTGCAGCCGTGGAAGACCTCCTGGCGGGCACCTCCAAGGGGGATGAAAGCTATCTGCTCAGGCTGGCCGGCAGCCAAGTTCACTCTCAGGCTCAGCAAATGCTGGGGAGGGGGCTGCGCCCTGAAAGCCTGGAAACTGGAGAGGAGCCCCACTCGTGGAGCCCTCGGGCCACAAGGAGATGGGATCCCCAGTGCCAACCAGGGAAGCCTCTCCCCCTTCATTTCATGCAAGCACAGATAAAGCCACATGAAAACCCCAAGGCAGCTTCTCTTTTCTTATCTGGGGTCCCAACTGAGGCCAGATTCTGGTCAGAGAGAAGGCAGGGCTGGGCAAGACTCAGGGCCTGGGAAGCCCACGACGGGCTGTGGCCTCCCTCTCTGGGCTCAGTGCAGATGTCCCAGGCGGATGGGGGCTAGGCCAGGGCCTAGGGGTCTGAGGGGAGCTGGGCTTTGAAGCAGATTCCAGTCGGGCCCAGGGAGCTGCCTGGGCCGTCGCCTTCTCCTGGAGCGAGGCCTCAGCGATCTTTTCCTGTCCCCATCTGTGTCTGTGCCTGTGTCTCTCTGGGCCCCTCCACCTCCCCTGCCCTTCTCTTTCCCTGTCTCCACTCGTCCCCTGCATCTCCCCTCCCTTGCGTCTGTCTTTTCTGAGCCCATCTTACTCTCTTTGTCATCGCGTCTCTGTACCTCACTGTCTCTTTCTACCTGCCCTTGCTCTGGCCTCTGTGTCTCCGGTTGGTCCCTGCCCCTCCTCCTTGCTTCATTTCTGCCTCTGTACCGCCATCTCCATCTCCATCTCCCCATCTCCCTCTGCCTCCCTCTCCCCATGTCTCCCTGCTGTCCCCACTCCATGACTCTGCCTCTCTCACCCTTCTGTCCCCTCCATCCCTGTCCCTGTCCCTGTCCTCTCCTCCCGTTGGTCACAGGTGGGCTCCTTCTTCATGATCAACCTGTGCCTCGTTGTCATAGCGACCCAGTTCTCAGAGACCAAGCAACGGGAGCACCGGCTGATGCTGGAGCAGCGGCAGCGCTACCTGTCCTCCAGCACGGTGGCCAGCTACGCCGAGCCTGGCGACTGCTATGAGGAGATCTTCCAGTATGTCTGCCACATCCTGCGCAAGGCCAAGCGCCGCGCCCTGGGCCTCTACCAGGCCCTGCAGAGCCGGCGCCAGGCCCTGGGCCCGGAGGCCCCGGCCCCCGCCAAACCTGGGCCCCACGCCAAGGAGCCCCGGCACTACCGTAAGTGGCCCTGCGTCCGACGTGGCACTCAGGCACTGCGTGCCAAGTGTCGCTCCTTTCCAGCACGTCCAGCAGGCCCAGCAGCCTCCAAATTCCAGGTCTTCACTTCATGCTCAAGTGTTTCCTTCACAGCCCCCAGGGAGCTCTGTCCCCACCTCTGCCTGCCCTCTCCTGGCACCTGTCAGAGCCTGTGCTGGGCTGGGCCTGGGACTGAGGGAACTCAGCCTTTGCCCTGAAGGAATTCGATCCCTGTGTGTATGTGGAGATAGCAGATCTGCCTCGGTAGCCACACTTGAGAGGAATGAATAAGTGTCTCTCCTCAGTCTCGGAAAGCTAAAATTCTTCCCCCCCCCCACTGCAGCCACATCACTCACTTCTCTGGGTTCCTGCTGCTGTCCCCTGCTTTCCAGCACACCCGAGCAATGACCCTGGGTACCTGGCACAAAGGGGCTGTGGGCCTGCCCCTCAAAGCTGTGGCATGTTGGGGACTCATGCCACCCTGTGCTCTGTGCTTGCCGTGGGGCTGTGAGAGTTACACTTTTGTTTTTTGTTGTTAAGACAGGGTCACCCAGGGAGTACAGTGACACAAACACAGCTTACTGCAACCTCAAACTCCTAGGTTTAAGCCATCCTCCTGCCTCAGCCTTCGGAGTAGCTGGGACTACAGGCATGCACCACCATGCCCGGCTAATTTTTTAATTTTTTTTTTTTTTTGTAAAGACGGGTCTCCCTATGTTGCCCAGGCTGGTCTCAGACTCCTGGGCTCACGTGATCCTCCCGCCTTGGCCTCCCAAAGTGCTGGGATTATAGGCATGAGCCACCGCCCCTGGCCAAGGTTATGCTTTTAGGCTTGGAAGGGGCTGCCCTGTTGGTTGCCTCATCTGTTCCAGGAAATGGTCCTGAGAAGGGAGAAGATAGTAATATTATCTCCACTTTTCAGATGGGAAGACTAAGGGTCAGGGAGATGAAGGGAGACATCTCGGAAGCTGGCATTGCCAGACTTTGCATGGGCCTGCCTCCCCTGGAAATGATCACTCGGGAAGAGGCAAGCCAGGGCCACAGGAGGTGGGCCCTGCCCCCAGCCCCAATACCACTTCTCCCAGTTGGTGCTGAGAAGGAAGTCAGCAGGCATGGGGACGGCGCTTGAGCAGCCGCGACCCTCTGCAGGCCTGTCTCCCTCTATAAAGTGAGGACAGGGGCCCCCAGCACGTGGCCGTCAGCGGCGGGAGTCAGCCACCCCAGGCCCTGCTCTGGAAAGCCCTGTCCTTCCAGCTCTCACAGTCTGGGAATCGATTCTTGGGAGGCAAGCAGAAGAATGCACGCTCAGAGCTGCCGCCCACCCGTCCTCGGGTGCCAGCCATCCAGGCGTAGGCTCGGAGGAGGCCCCAGGTGGCCCGTGGGCAGGCCCGGCACGCGGACACAGGAGCTGGGGCCGGGCAAGGCTGGCACTGGTGTTGCTGGAGGACGTGGGGGAGAAGTGTTCACTCCAACGGGCTTCCTGCGGCCGCCCAGCCCCCTCTCCTGGCACTCTTTCCCCCTTGCCCCTGGGCCTCCCCTCTGCCCTGGAAAACGAGAGTTGGCTGTCGCCCCATGTCCAGGTGGGAGCAGTGAGCGGGCGCTGGGAAGGGCTTTGGGCCTGTCCTCCGGGGTGAGATGGGACTGACCCCTGGGTTCCTGGCTGCCCGCCCTGGCTCCAGAGGTGTGAATGAGCCAGGGTTGCTTATTCAGGGCTTGGGAGGCATCTGGAGGCAAGTGTGGAAATGAAGGGTAGGCGTGACATGCTTTTCTTTCCCTTTCATGTTACTTTTTTGGCTTACACAAGCAAAATGTGTTTATTCTAGGAATATATAGGAAAACACAAAGAAGGCATTAAACCAAGCAGAGAGAGGCCTCTCTGACACCTCTTTGAGATGGTTCACAGATCACAGAACTCAGTCCAGGGCCAGCCCAGGCATCTCCTGTGATTCCGGGGCAGCAAAGGGATGAAGTTCCCTCTTCCCAGGGGCCCTTCCTGCCCGCTGCCCCCACCTCCACCCCTTGCGTGGAGGGAAGTCCCAGGGGCTTCTGGAGTGAGGGTCTGCCCCTGCCCCAGGGCTCCATGCCTCCTCCCCTCCCTGGGAAGCAAACCTCACCCCTTCCCCACTCCCCACCTGCTGTATAGGCAGGAGACTTGAGAACACCAAGGCCACCATGGCCTTCTCTGACGGGGGCTGCCCCCACATTGGCCTGACTCTTTCAGAATCACATCTAGTTCCCAAGCTGCACGACTGGGGCTCTGGGTCTGTTCCATGCTGACCCAGGGCCTAGGCCAGGAGGGATGGCCGGTCAGCACGGATGCGCGCCCTGCACCGTGCTGGGCCCATCATGTGCCTTAAGGGAGAGAATCCTCCTACAGCCTGCATGGTGGGCGTTCCTGCCCCAACTTCTACAACAGGGGCAGACAAAGCTCAAAGAGCTGCAGCCGCTTCCCCAGGCACCCCCGACCGCCTTTCCAGGCTGGGTCGGCTGGTTCCAGGCAGACCTGTGGGCCTGGGAGCCAAGCGCACTCAGGGATGTGTCCCAGGGTGGATTGGGCCTGGTGTGGGCAACGACTCTATGCCCCTCTCATTTGCTTTTCAGAGCTGTGCCCGCAACATAGCCCCCTGGATGCGACGCCCCACACCCTGGTGCAGCCCATCCCCGCCACGCTGGCCTCCGATCCCGCCAGCTGCCCTTGCTGCCAGCATGAGGCCGGCCGGCGGCCCTCGGGCCTGGGCAGCACCGACTCGGGCCAGGAAGGCTCGGGCTCCGGGAGCTCCGCTGGTGGCGAGGACGAGGCGGATGGGGACGGGGCCCGGAGCAGCGAGGACGGAGCCTCCTCAGAACTGGGGAAGGAGGAGGAGGAGGAGGAGCAGGCGGATGGGGCGGTCTGGCTGTGCGGGGATGTGTGGCGGGAGACGCGAGCCAAGCTGCGCGGCATCGTGGACAGCAAGTACTTCAACCGGGGCATCATGATGGCCATCCTGGTCAACACTGTCAGCATGGGCATCGAGCACCATGAGCAGGCCAGTGCAGCGCAGCCGGGCCGGGCCTGCGGGGGAGGTGTGAGGGCCCCAGGACCCTGCCCAGGCCTGGGCAGCCCCATCCATCTGCCTGGGTTTGTGTGTCTGTCCACCTAGAAGTGCCGGGCTGAGCTGGGTCCAGTTCATCCATGTGGCCTTACTGCCCAGCCAGGGCCGAGCTCAGAGGAAGGAAGGGCTTGGGTGTCTGCTGAATGAATGATGAGTGAACGAGTGAAGCTGGCTAGGACTGGGCCTCTCCGGGGCTCTTTTCCTCCTAAGCTGCTTAGCCTGGATACCAAGACAACCACAGCGCATCCCCTGCCAGCCCCTGCAAATCTGACTTCTATTCACCTCTCCACCTGAGCCCTTCTGTTTTCTTCTTTAAAAAAAAAAAAAAAATTTAAAAAACAGATAGAGTCAGAGTTTTGCTCTGCTGCCCAGGCTGGAGTGCAGTGGCACGATCAAGCGATCCTCCCTCTTCAGCCTCCCAAGTAGCTGGGACTACAGGGAGGTGCCACCAAGCCTGGCCACCTGGGCCCTTCTGTCCATTTGCCCCCAAACAGCTAGGGTGATTCTTCCAGAGGGCCAGTCTTGTTGGGCTCTTCCCTGCCTCAAAACTTCTGTTGCTCCTCATTGCCCTCAGGACAAAATCCAGACCTTTGCATGACCCTCAAGGCCCCTTGTCTCTGTCACAACGTCCCTTCACCAGGCCAGGGTGTCCTGTCCCATCCAGTGACTCCACCCCATACAGCCCCATGGCGCTGAGGGCGAGTGGCCCTGTGGTTGTCCTATGTGTCCTCTCTGCATGTCCCTCCTGTGGGCTGGGAGCAGGGAGGACAGGAGGAGTGGGCGCTGAGCTGAACAGTGTGCTCCAGGCCCCTGGGCCATCACAGGGCTGGTGGGCCCCAGGGGGACAGTACATAGGGGAGGGGACAGCTTCTGGGAGGTGGTGGGAGCTGGGGGAGGATGTGTGTGTGAGGAGAGCAGGGCCTCTGTGGGGACACGGGAGGGAGGGGCAGTGGGGTTAGCAAGGATGCCTCAGTCCACAGGCCCCACCTGGGGTTGACAGCCTGGGTGGCAGGTCTGGTCCTGCCCCATTTGGAAAAACACCATTTTCTGGCTCCTGCCATCCACCAGCCCCTGGATGGGGTGACTCCCTGAACCCACTCCCCAGCTCTGCGAAGGTTCCCACCTAGCAGCTGGTGACCCTGAGGCCCAACGGCGGGGAAGTCACTGGCCCGAGGTCCCGCCGCCAGCTGGGGGCCAGGTTCAAACCAACTTCTTTCTGTGGCAAGACTGACGCCCTGGGAGGGCTTGGGATTTTGACATTCTGTTTGCTTCCCTGTGGCCCTCCTTCTGCGGAGGCCCTGCATGCCGCACCCCATGGGGCCGCACACGCACCTCCCTCTTCATTAGCTCACCAAGCACAGGCTCCATTCAATTTACTTAAATGGGGCTCCCGGGGCTGCCGTGACACTCTGTTCAGAGCTGCTCATTTGCCAGCCATTCCAGCTTAATTAAAAAGGTCTCTGGGGAGGGCTAGCGAGAGGGCTCTCTGCAGGGGGAAAGCTGGTGAGACAGGGCCCCCAGGACCCCCTTGCTTAGAGTTCAGCCTCTGGTCAGTGCCTGACCCAGGCCTGCAGGGGAGCAGCATTCCTGCAGAAAGCCCCACAGGGAATGAGTGCTGTGGGGCTCGCTCCAGTCTCCAAGTGGGGCAGCATCGAGGGGGCCTGCACAGCCCTGCTACCCTCGAGCCCCGGCACTGTCCTTGCCAGGGGCTTGCTGGAGCCAGCTGGTGAGGGCCAATTTCCAAACACTCAGGAATTTTGCAAGCCAGTGATGAAAGAGTTGGGAGCTTGAAATTGGCCATGGAGGGAGTATTTACACCATGGAAATTGGCAGATGTTACACATCAGGGCTGTTTGCAGAGGGCTCTTTGCCAGGGTCCAGCTGGTCCCTGCCTTTTCACCCACCCCATCCATGTCAACACCACAGCCAGGGCAGGTCCAGCCTCAGGCCAGGCCATGGTCCCTGCCCAAGCCTCCTCAGGATCTGCCTCTCCCTCCTTCTGTCACATCTGTCTGATCAAGCTTTCCAACCTCGCATCTGGTGGAGCCTTTGTTTTTTTGAGATGGAGTCTCACTCTGTCGTCCAGGCTGGAGTGCATTGGTGTGATCTGGGCTCACTGCAACCTCCCCCTCCCAGGTTCAAGCAATTCTCCAGGCGTGTGCCACCACTCCCAGCTAATTTTTAGTAGAGACGGGGTTTCGCCATGTTGGCCAGGCTGGTGTTGAACTCCTGACCTCAGGTGATCTGCCTGTCTCAGCCTCCCAAAGTGCTGGGATTACAGGCATGAGCCACCGCGCCCAGCCAGGTGGAGCCTCTTCTGGGAGCAGCAGGCTTCACGTGGCTTCCTGACCAGGCTAAGAGATGAGAGAGGCTGTTCCCACTGTGCGTCTCCTGCCTGGTCACAGGGCCCACCTGATTTCCTCATCTACTAAGCAGATGTCTTTCCCTCACAGGGACAGGCCACCATTTACTAAGCACCTACTGCAGGCCAGGCCCTGTGCCAGCATGGTGCCAGTGAGTCCAGCCACCCTCAAGGCAGGTATTACTACCTCGCCCCTCTCGTACCCTTGGAAGGCCACTGCTCAGAAAGCAAATAGATCACATAACGTTTGGGTTTCAATCCTGGTTCTGGCCTGGCTTGGTGGCTCATGCCTGTAATCCCAGCACTTTGGGAGGCTGTGGCGAGAGGATCACTTGAGCCCAGCAGTTCAAGACCAGCCTGGGCAACAGAGTGGGACCCCGTCTCTGCAAAAAATAAACAAATTAGCCAAGTGTGGTGGTACATGTCTGTAGTCCCAGCTTCTCAGGAGGCTGAGGTGGGAGGTTTGCTTGAACCCAGGAATTTGAGGCTGCAGTGATTGGTGATTGTGCCACTGTATTCCAGCCTGGACAAACAGAGCAAGACCCTGTGTCAAAACAAACAAAAAATTCCAAATCAGCCAAACAAACCAATCCTGGTTCTGCTATTGACTGGCAGGGTGGCCCGGAGTGCATCACTTGGCTTCCTCACCTGGCACCCCCCATCTGTAAATGGGTACACAGGTCCCCCCACACGGTGGCTAAGAGGGCTGACTGCATTGAGAACCTGGCGCTTAGTAGGTGCTCACTGATGAGTCACTGCTTCAGAGTCTTGTCTGAGCCTCATACCACCACCCCTGGGTGCATTTACCATCCTCTGTCTGGAGCCTCAAAAAATTAAAGTAAGAGGGGGAGGATGAGTCTCTGAAATGTCCTTTATAAAGCAGCTCCAGTGGCAGCCATGGTCTCCTGGGCTCTGCGCAGGGCCTGACTATGGGCCCGCTGGTATTTTTGCTCCGCTCGCTCGGCTCCCAGACACTGCTCTGCGGGAAATGATCCGCCCCCATGTTTATTTTGAGCAGCCCTGTCTGAGGTGGCGCTCGCAGAGAGAGGTGGCCCAGGGCTTCCAAGGGGGGTGCAGGGAGAGAAGGAGAGGAGGGTGAGGGTGGGTGAACTCCCTCAGCCCTTCTCCTGCAGGGGAGGCAGCATGGGGGGCTTTGCCCCATACCCCATCCTGGCTGGCAGGGAGCTCTGTGACACTGAGGGGCAGGAGGCGAGGGTGTGACATCTGTGAAGTGGGGCAGAGTGACCTCAGGCCTGGTCACAGGGTGCTCGAATGACAGGTTAGATTGCAGTTGCTCAAGCCTTTAGGGTGACCACTGCTGCTGAAATCTTGGGGGCATTACCCAGAGAACAGCTTGCTCATCCAGGTTCCTCATGGCAGCAGATGCTGTTTCTTGCAGGGCCTGGCCTAGAAGGAGGGGATGGGTGAGGTAGGGTGTAGGCCAGGCAGGGGCCTGTGTGTGACTCACGAAGTGGTGAAATGGGGCTGAAATTCCCACCCCCTGGGTAGCCCAGGCTGTGTGACAGGCAGGTGGGACAGGTCAGCTGGGGTGGCCAGGCTTCTCCAGGGAGGCCTGATTCCTTCATCATCACCGCCATCATTGCATCACAGCTCTTCCTGGTGTGATCCTCTGGCAGTCTTGTGGGGCAGGCTGGGGGAGCATCTAATCACCACCAGGCAGATGGGGAAACTGAGGCTCAGTGAAGTAGATGGCTTGCCCAAGGTGCCAGGGTGAGCAGCGACAGAGCCGGGCTCCCGGAGATTGAGGTCAGCTGTGGACAGTTGAACTGGAGGAAGGCATTGCTCCTAGGAGCAGTGTCTGTTCAGCTTCTCTCTCCTGCACACACCCATGCAGGCCCTGACTCCTCCTGAGCTGGGCAGGGCTGCCCTGCAGCCTCATCATGTCCTGGAGCTGGAGGCTAACCACCAAGTTGGAGAACAAAAAACAGAGGGTTGGGGTGCATGGGCAGCAGGGCAGGGTGCGGGGAGCCTCCTGGGTAGGGGTGACCCCAGGCCAGGGCATAGTTACTGGCCCCAGCTCCCAGAGGACTGCATTCAAGGCCTCTGAATCAGTGGCTGGATCAAAGCTGGCTTTATTCTTCCTTCAGCAGCCCCTGACGTGTCAAGTCACTGCCAATCCAGGTCTGGGGTGACTCTGGGAAGTGAAGAATGGGGTGGCTTAGTGGCTGACATTCCAGCTCTATAGGGGCCCAAGGGAGAGAAACACCAACATGGACAGCAGTAATGGAAGGCTTCCTGGAGGTGATGGCACTGGGGACGGATCCCGAAGGATGACTAGGAGTTCATCAGCGAGACAGAGGGACAGGGACCAGGAGCATAGGTATCCCCCAAAAGGACCCTGAGTCCTCAAGAAGGATGTGTACAAGGGGCAGGGCAGACAGTGCAGGAGGCCAGGAGGGCTGTTCATTCAGGAGGACCTTGGAGCTGGTTTTATCCTTAGGGCAATGGGGAGCCCGGAAAGGCTTGCAAGTAAATGACACATTTGTGCTGAACTGGGGCCTCATCAGAAAAGTGGGGCAGGTGAAGGCACCTGGGCCATGGAGGTGGGGATGTGGCCAGAGGGAGAAGACCTAGGTTTGAGATCTGACTTCAACACAGCCTGGCCATGACCCTGGGCAGTCAGTTCTCTTTGAGTCTCAGGCTCCCTGTCTGTAAAATGGTGATAATACAGGGCTTGAGATTGAGAGGAGATAATGCATGGGGCGTGCTCAGCACACCCAGCCCATGGGAGGGGCCTAATCAACACTAGCTGCCATTATTATGATGGGGATGGTGCTGGGCTGGAGGGCTTCCCGGGGGGCCAGCTGACCTCTGCACACCCTTATCTACCCCTACAGAAATGGCAGAGGCTGGGCAGCCTGGTGTCACCCAAACCCGCATCAGGCAGGGACTTGCAGGCTCCCACTGCTGCCCCCTACCTCCTGCCTCTGGCTGAACTTGGTGTTTTCAGCCCTTCAGCATGTCTGCCTTCACTGGGTGGTCTTTGCCACCTCCAGCGAGCTTTCTGCCATCTGTCTGTCTGTCCTGCTGTCTGTCTGCCTGCTCTTTTTGTGTCTCTTTCTGGCCGTATCTATGGTTCCCATGGTGTCACTGCTTCGTTGTCCTGGTCCTTCTTCACATCCGTGTCCCTGCTTTCCTCTCTCCGTGTCTCCATCTCTCCATGCCCCACCTTTGCCCCTCACTCCCTTGTCTCTATCTGTCTGTCTGTCTGTCTCTGCCCATCTCCGCCCCTCCCTCTCCATGTCCCCTCCTCCTTGGGCTCCCACTTGCTGTGTCTATATTCGTCTGTGTGTCTCTGTCCCGGAGAAATGCTTTCATGAGTGATGGATGGTCCATTAGAAAAAGATTAACAGGTGTGCTGAATGGAGGAACATCTGTTGTGAGGGAGGAGGAGGCGCGGGGTGACCTTTTGGATGGCAGTGGCTCCCCGCATCCCTGGTAGGAGTGTGTGCGTGGCGCGCGCGGCTGGAGCCAGCTGATCATCATCACGGAGTGTCAGCGCCTACAGCTTTCATCTCCGCGGACATCGCTTACTGGGCTGGCAAATTGCTGGCTCTGAGCAGCATCTGGACCCTGGCTCAGTCCTCCCCACCGAGGGTCCCTCTCAGGGTCGTACTCCTCTTTTGGGACGACTTCTTGAGTCAGATGTAATTACAGATGGAAATGGGCCTTCTCCTTTCATCTGGGCTTGAGAGGAGCTGGCAGTTTTATTAGCTTTCCCAGGCATCAGGCTGGAAGCTGGCGCTTGGGTTGTTATTTTCTTTTTCCATCCTCCTTTTAACCCACATGGAGTCGGAGTCAGGTCCTTGCGGCTCCCCGTTGCTGATGGAGGGGCTCCTGCTCTCGGTCCTCTGCTCTCCCACCTCCCAGCCAGCTGGGTCCTCCACCTGCACACCCTTCTCTGCTCCCTGGCGCCAGCTCTCTCTTAGCTTTTAGGTCTCTGCTGAGATGTCGCTGCCTCCTGACCCCACTAGCACCGCTCCCCTAGCCACCCCCCACTTTCCTGGTGTCAGCACACACTGGCTTGGTTTGTTAACTTGGTTTACTGGGCTTTGGCCCCAGAGCACGAGCTTCTCAAAGGCAGGGATGGTGCCCTGACTCCCTCACCACCGCCCACCCTGGTAGCTCGAGCCCAGCACATCATGTCATTCAAATTTGTGGTAGCCATGCAGGAATGAATGAATGAATGAATGAATGAATTTGGCTGCAGTCCCCATGTGGTGTAACGGGAGAGCAGTTTGGAGTCCAGCTTGGTTTAGTGCCCTGCCTTTGCCCTGCCACATCCTTGCTGGGTGGCTCTGAACAAGTCATTCTCCCTCCCAGTTTACCTAGCCTCAGTCTCCTCATCTGTAAAACGGAGAGGCTAACTTGTGTTGGGCGTCAAATCAGGTCTCAACGACAGTGCTTCCTTTCTCTGTAATTCAGGCAGGGATGACCTGGCACCACAGTGAGCACACACCAGACACTTCAGCAGTCCCAGGGGAGCCGTGGCAGGGAGAGAAGGGGCTGGGCCTCGTAGGAGCCTTAGAGGAGAGGCTTGGATGAATTGGTTCCTCACTCGACCCCATGGTTTTATGGATAAGGAAACTAAACTCCAGAGGAGGGGGGAAGCAACTTTCCCAGGACCACACAGCCACTTAATGTCCAAACCAAACCCGGACCCCTCCAACTTCCCCCACTGCCCCCAGTCGTGGCCTCTAGTGTGGCCTGCTTTGAACACTGGGGTTCTTTGAACAATGCCATTTGCAGGATATCAGTTAAAAACCAGGGGTAAACAGCTCTGGGAGCAGAGGGAGGCTCCACAGCTGTTGGGGGAGGGAGCTAGTCTCCCTCTGACCAACTAGTGGCTTTGGGCAGGTCCTCTAACCTCCCTGGGTCTGAATGTCCTCCTCCGAGAGCTGCTGGGTGTGCTAAGAGCCACCACGGGTGCTCTGTGTGCAGGACTGTGCCTGGCATGCAGCAGGTACATTGTGTCCACCCTCCTTTCATGGGGCACGATGTCCCCAGCCACCCTTGGTCCTGAGACGGCCATTGCTGGGAAGGGGAGAGAAAAGTTCTGCATGGGTGGGGGTTAAGGGCAGGAGTCTTGGAGCCAGGCTGCCTGGGTTCAAATCCTGGCCACACCACTTGTTAGCTCTGTGGCCTCAGGCAAGGGACTGGCGTCCTGTGAACCCGTGTCCTTGCCTGCCTGCAGATGGGTTCTTGTGAGGGGCTAAGTGAAGTGATGGCTGTAAAATGCATAGAACGGTTCCTGGCACGTGGTAAGTGCTCACTAAATGGGTTAGTGACGTCTAGCGATGCCTGTCCTGCTTTCCTGTCTTGCTCTGCATCTTTAGCCGTGTGACCTCAGGCTGGCCTCCAAGCCTCTTTTTCCTCATCCGTAAAATGGGTATCAGAACACTTCCCTGGTAGTGCGCTACAAGCCTCATTTCCAAATTTGTGGAAGGTCAGCGCTGTGGGGTCCCCCAACCCTCACCATCTCAGCAGACCTCTCAGGACCCCGAGGTAGCAGAGTTGAGAGGGGCCCTCGGGGCCTTGTGCATGGGGCAGTGGGGAGACAGAGGTGTGGTGAGGACACCGACTTGCCAGGGTCACACAGCCAGGGTGGGTGTCCAGAGGGGATCCACAGCTGCCCTCTGGCCTGACTGGGTCTCCACTCCCCACCCCAATGCCCCACAGCCAGAGGAGCTGACCAACATCCTGGAGATCTGCAATGTGGTCTTCACCAGCATGTTTGCCCTGGAGATGATCCTGAAGCTGGCTGCGTTTGGGCTCTTCGACTACCTGCGTAACCCCTACAACATCTTCGACAGCATCATTGTCATCATCAGGTACCCCTCCCCCAACCCACCCGGCAGCAGAGTGCCTCGGGGGGAGATTTACTGCAAAGGCCCCAGCCAGTATATAAAGGACATAAGATGGCTGTGGAAACCCGTTGCACTGAAACAATTATCGAAATAGTCAAACATTTGTGATTTAGCAACATATTTCTGTAAAGTTAAACAGCACGATCTAGCAGCACGTCTGTGACTGCTATCATTCCGAGGAAGGGATGGGCATAAATAATATTGGGAAACAACTGCATCGGCTGTCACGTGACGTGAAGACACCAGTTACTTTGATTGCCACAAAGCCATAGGTACTGCTAATTCTCTGTGGCTTCCTGTTTACATTCATAACCAAAAGACACGTTAAATCTCAAAAAGAGGACAGCGACATCCATGGACCTCCGGATTCTAGCCAGAGACTTCTTGTGGGGGTGGTGGTGGTCCATGGACTCCAGGTGAAGAGCCCCTGATTAGCTCGTGGCGTGGAGCAGCATCCAACATATTTGTCGGATGGATGGGTGAATGGAAGCTCTGTCTCTCTGTTTTCCCTTCTCCCTCTGTCTTCCTCTCCCCCTGGCCTCCTACTGCTGCCTCCTACCTGTACCCTGGGCCTGCCCTGCGGGACCGCAGCATCTGGGAGATCGTGGGGCAGGCGGACGGTGGGCTGTCGGTGCTGCGGACCTTCCGGCTGCTGCGCGTGCTGAAACTGGTGCGCTTCATGCCTGCCCTGCGGCGCCAGCTCGTGGTGCTCATGAAGACCATGGACAACGTGGCCACCTTCTGCATGCTGCTCATGCTCTTCATCTTCATCTTCAGGTGAGCCTGCCCCGCTGGGGGCCATACCTCAGCACCTGCTGGGGCTGTGGGCAGGAGCCTGGGGGATGTGGTCCACTGTGCTTCTCTGGACAAAGCCACCTGGACCTGGGTGTGAAGCCTGACACTGTCCCTCAGTCCCCTGTGGCTTTCAGCAAGCATGACCCCCTAAGCCTCAGTGTTCACCTCTGTAAAATGGGACCAACGCTGCCCCGCCTCCCCCTGCCCTGCATTTTACTGAGTTGACTGAGAATGAAACAAGGTGAGTGGGCAGTTTGGTGCATGTGAGTCCGATGAGCCTCTTCCATCCTTTCCCCAGCATCCTTGGGATGCATATTTTTGGCTGCAAGTTCAGCCTCCGCACGGACACTGGAGACACGGTGCCCGACAGGAAGAACTTTGACTCCTTGCTGTGGGCCATCGTCACTGTGTTCCAGGTGAGTGGCCGCTGTGTGTTCATGTTTGCTGGGGAAGCGATGGGACAGTAGGCTTGGGAGGGGCGGGGCTGACAACTCCCATGCCTCCTTGTAGAGCCTAGCCCTGGACTAGGGGTACCCCAGGGCTAACTGTGTCTCCCCAACAGATCCTCACCCAGGAGGACTGGAACGTCGTTCTCTACAATGGCATGGCCTCCACTTCTCCCTGGGCCTCCCTCTACTTTGTCGCCCTCATGACCTTCGGCAACTATGTGCTCTTCAACCTGCTGGTGGCCATCCTGGTGGAGGGCTTCCAGGCGGAGGTGACTGTGGTCTTGGCAGAGGAAGCACCCCCACAGGGCCTGCGAAAGACTGGGCGAGGGAGAGGTGGCCTGGATGGGGGAGGGCTGCAATTCAAACTTCTAGCAGGCAACCTATCCCTAAAGGAGGGGGTTGCTGATGAGGTGGTGAGCTCTTCATCATAGGAAGCATGCAAATGGAGACTGCGTCTGCCATCCCTGCTCCCCCCCAGGGATGTAGGACTAGGCTTCTCCATCTCTGAGATTCGAAATCCCCCAAGATTAGGGACTCTGGGCCCTGCTCCCTCCGTTCTCTGAGGCTCTGGGGATACTTGCAGTCAGGCAGATGTAGGGTTGTGACCTAGGTTCTTGTTAGCATCTCATTTCCCTTTTCCAAACCTCAGTTTTCCCATTTGTAAAATCGCGGTGGAAACACCCATAGAAAAATTCTAGAGGGAGCTGGGAAGGGAGGAGCTGGACTGACCTGTATTCTAACGTGACGGATGCTCTCCCAGGGTGACGCCAATCGCTCCTACTCGGACGAGGACCAGAGCTCATCCAACATAGAGGAGTTTGATAAGCTCCAGGAAGGCCTGGACAGCAGCGGAGGTAAACAGGCCCTCGCTTGTCACCTAGAGAGCCCAGAGCCTTCTTCACAGATCCAGGTGGGCAGAGGGTACAGCGTCTGACTTCCCCTCAAGCCCAGGCTCAGGGACTGCTACTTATCTATGGTTTGTTGTTTACGTTCATAATTGGAAAAAATGTGAAATCTCAAAAGAGGTCAGTGACATCCATGGACCCCTGGGATTCTAGGCACAGGGGTAGCCGCAGCCCACTGCATCCCTCCACATACCAGGGCCCCTTGGTTAGAGCCTTGGGGCCTTAGGTCAAGGTGTAGGTTCTGGTCCTGCCTGGCACTACTGGGCATCTTGGAACAAGCATCTCCCAACCCTAGCCCAGTGTCTTTCTCGGTAACCGGGGCGGACAGTCCCTGCCTTGTTTCCCATAGTGGGCATGGGAGTGAGGTGTCAGGCCGGTCCTGAGCACAGAAGGCAAGGGGTCCACACATACCTAAATAAAGCTAAGAGCCCTGCAGGTGGGGCGAAGGGGAGGCACTGTGATGGGGTACAACCAGGAAGACTTCCTGGTAGAGGAAGCCTCCTCAGAAAAGCTCTCCATTTCTGCTCCTTCCTTGTTTGTCTGTCTCGTGGCTCCCTTGCTGTTGTTCTGTCCTGTCTGCCATCTGTCCCTCCCTCTGTCTCCATCTCACTCCTCCAGATCCCAAGCTCTGCCCAATCCCCATGACCCCCAATGGGCACCTGGACCCCAGTCTCCCACTGGGTGGGCACCTAGGTCCTGCTGGGGCTGCGGGACCTGCCCCCCGACTCTCACTGCAGCCGGACCCCATGCTGGTGGCCCTGGGCTCCCGAAAGAGCAGCGTCATGTCTCTAGGGAGGATGAGCTATGACCAGCGCTCCCTGGTGAGTCCTTGTGGGGAGCTCTGGACGGGTGTTTGCTGCTGGGGTGTGTGTGGAGGGGCCCTGAAGAGAGGTACCTGCCAGTCTAGCCTCAGACTCTGGTGCCCAGCCAAAGTCAGGCACGGGCCATGTCTGTTGCATTCCTAGGTGCCCAGTGCCAGAGTGGGACCTGGCAATAAGGAACGAATGAAGGCCTAGTGCCAGTGGGGTCTGGTGCAGAGAATTGGATTTTCATCTCAGCAGCAATGTGTAGGGTAAAAAGAGCTGGGCTTTGGAGTCAGGCAGACTGCAGCTTGAATCCACCTTCTGCCACTTCCAAGCTGTGTGACCAGGAGCAAATTACTGCCCTTCTCTGAGCCTCAGTTTCCTTACCTGCAAAATGGGAAGATGGCCCTAACTTGCTGTACCTTCCTCAAGGGAAGTGAGGTGGCAGGAGGGGATGTAACCTCCGGGTGGATGTGCCCCCATGTCCCTATGGATGTGGATGGAGTGAGGTGGGACAGGGAGAGGAGCTCTAGGGTCAAGCCCATTCCATCACCCGCTGGCCAGGTGGGTGGTCTTAGAGCCACAGCGGGGGTGCAGGCTGCCTTTGGGCACCTGGTGCCCCAGCCGTGGGTGTGCCTGTGGGGCGCTGACCCGAACGGGAACTCCTTCCAGTCCAGCTCCCGGAGCTCCTACTACGGGCCATGGGGCCGCAGCGCGGCCTGGGCCAGCCGTCGCTCCAGCTGGAACAGCCTCAAGCACAAGCCGCCGTCGGCGGAGCATGAGTCCCTGCTCTCTGCGGAGCGCGGCGGCGGCACCCGGGTCTGCGAGGTTGTCGCGGACGAGGGGCCGCCGCGGGCCGCACCCCTGCACGCCCCGCACGCCCACCACGTTCATCACGGGCCCCATCTGGCGCACCGCCACCGCCACCACCGCCGGACGCTGTCCCTCGACAACAGGGACTCAGTGGACCTGGCCGAGCTGGTGCCCGCGGTGGGCGCCCACCCCCGGGCCGCCTGGAGGGCGACAGGCCCGGCCCCCGGGCATGAGGACTGCAATGGCAGGATGCCCAGTATCGCCAAGGACGTCTTCACCAAGATGGGCGACCGCGGGGATCGCGGGGAGGATGAGGAGGAAATCGACTACGTGAGTGGGGGCGGGGCCGAAGGGGACCTGGTGCGGTGGGATAGGACAGAAGCGGGTGCGGCCCCAGGAGGCGGGGCCCGAGCGGGCGGGCCCACGGGGGCGTGGCCGGGGCGTGGCCGGAGCGGCTAGGGCTTCAGGTGTGAGGCAGGAGGGGCGGGGCCAGAACTGCCCACACCTGAGCTGGGCCGGCTCCTGGGAGAGAAGCCCTCCCTGGCTGCCCCCGGGGGGCAGAGTTCGGAGGTGACCCTGCGACCCTAGTTGGCGCGATGGCCGCATGGGCGGAGATTGGCAACCCTGCGCATCGCTGACTCCCGGCGCTCCGTCCTCCTCTTGCTAGACCCTGTGCTTCCGCGTCCGCAAGATGATCGACGTCTATAAGCCCGACTGGTGCGAGGTCCGCGAAGACTGGTCTGTCTACCTCTTCTCTCCCGAGAACAGGTGGGCGGGGCCAGGCCTGGGGTTAGGGTTAGAGTAGGGGTGACGTGGGAGGGACGGATCTCTGCCAAGCCAGGCAAGGCCATTGGTAGCGCTCTCCCAGACCACAGCGGACCCTCCCGGCCCAGAGGTGGGGGTCTCCAGGGGAGAGTGCAGCCTCCTGAGGGCTGCTGGGTGAAGATGGATTTGGGGAGTGGGATTGGCTGGAGGAGGTCAGGGAAGAGTCTCAGCCTTGGCTTCCAAGATCCCTGGGGAGCAGGGGTCCCTCTGGGGCTAGGCGAGGACTTTAGGCAAGACGGATGTTAGTGGCCAGGCTCTCCTGGGCTCTCCTCTAGTCTAGGCCATCCCTGTGCTGGGCACCAGGTTGAACCATTCTCAAGTAGCCTGTATGGCTTGCATCTGAGGGGACATCAGAAGGCTTCCTGGAGGAGGAGGCCTTTGTGCTGGGCTCTGGAGGCAGGTGGCATTCCAGTAGGCACATCAGGGGCTGTGAAGAGGAGGAGCCTGGTGCAGGGGCAGGGAGCAGCCTGAGGGAAGGCCTGGGGCAGAAGCAGAGGATACTAGGCAGCGTGGTATCCTCCTGACAGGCTCAGGGATCTGGGCTGGGTAAGCCTCGAGTGCCAGGGAAAGGTGGGTGACCTCGTGGTGTGGGTGTATGGTCAGAGGAGGCAGCGCCAGGTGGGCACCCTGAGCAGGTGTAGAGTCGGCACCTGGCCAGAGGAGAGGATAGGGGTTGCTTCCTCGAGGCCAGCGTGGTCTGCACTGCTGCCTGGGCCCTCTGCCTTCCTTCTGGCCAGCGTGGGAGGCAGCTGACGCTCAGGCAGCCCCCGCCCACCCTGCCCAGGTTCCGGGTCCTGTGTCAGACCATTATTGCCCACAAGCTCTTCGACTACGTCGTCCTGGCCTTCATCTTTCTCAACTGCATCACCATCGCCCTGGAGCGGCCTCAGATCGAGGCCGGCAGCACCGTGAGTGGCTGTAGCCTTTGGGCAGGGCAGGGACCAGGCCAAGGGACAGCTCGCCAGGGCTGAGGGGGGCAGGGAGACCTCACCGAGGTGGGGAGGCGGGACAGGGAGTTTGCCTTTGGGGCAGGGAAAGCCTCCTTGAACTGAGAGGTGGCAGCCTCTCCTCTACGAACCTTGGCCAAAGCAGCGGCTGGCCAGTGGCCGGGCAGCTCTGGAAGCCCCTGAGCCTATGGTATCTCCCGATGCTTTCAGGAACGCATCTTTCTCACCGTGTCCAACTACATCTTCACGGCCATCTTCGTGGGCGAGATGACATTGAAGGTAGCTCCCGGCTTCACCCGGGACCCCTGCTAGCCCCAGCTCGGGCCCCTGGCCTTGGGTCAGCCCCTGCCTCAGCTTGTCACTCGCCTGCCATCGGCTTCATTCCACTCGTAGCCCCATGGCCCACCCCTCTGGGTGCCAGCCCCTGGGCTGGGCTCCTGCGACCCAGAGGGGGTCAGCCGCGTCCCCATTCACAGGAGTCACAACCCCACCAGACAGATGGGTGCAGGGAACACTGAGTGTGATGGAGGCACCTGCTAGAGGTGTGGGGCGCAGGGGAAGCATCCCGTCTGGGGCGCTTCCCAGGGCGGACAGTTTTCAATTGGATTTGCCAGAGGCACCGGGAACCTAACAGGGCGGCCTGCTGGGCCCTGACCCTGCCCTGTCCGCGCCCATCAACCGCCCTCAGAGGGCGGCCTGAACCCTTCCCTTCCCTCCGGCCCCGCCACTTGCAGGACCCCGCCCCCTCCCCGAAGCCGATCAGGCCTCACCCCGCCCCCTCGCGTAGAGCCCGGCTGGCCCCGCCCACCTGCCCGCCCCTCCCGCGGCGGCCTGACCCCGGCCCCACCCCCCGCCCCAGGTAGTCTCGTTGGGCCTGTACTTCGGCGAGCAGGCGTACCTACGCAGCAGCTGGAACGTGCTGGATGGCTTTCTTGTCTTCGTGTCCATCATCGACATCGTGGTGTCCCTGGCCTCAGCCGGGGGAGCCAAGATCTTGGGGGTCCTCCGAGTCTTGCGGCTCCTGCGCACCCTACGCCCCCTGCGGTGAGGACCCCTCCTGGGCGGATGGGGAAAAGTGTCATGCACTGTACCAAGAAGCCACGGGTCGAATTGGGCCCTCACTTCGCCCTCCCCACCCGCCCACTCGGTCCTCCAATAGTGAGGGCCAAACACCCTGAGCTGTTCCCGGGGGAGGGGTCTGCAGACCCTGGGGGTGGGGTATGCTGGAAGAGCAGGGCTGAAGCTGGACCCCAGTATTGCTGCCCACTCTGCGTGTCCCTGAGTGGCTCGTTGCCATCTCTGGGCATCAGTCCCTAGACCAGGGTGTGGTGTGGACCCCGAGGAGCTGGGCACAGTGAGGGGTGAGGGCAGGTACCCTGCTGCTGCTGTAGATCTGAGGCCTGGGTGCAGCTTGCCTCCTGCTCTGCCCGTGTCTGGGTTGCCTGGCCACTTTCTCTGCATTCCTGGCGACTGTCCTCATGCCCCAGGGTGTTCAGCCCTGGTGAGCCCTGGGGACTCATGCCCTGGGATACTCAGCCCTGGTGACTCTGGGCTGAGTAGGGACTGCCTCCTGGCCTGGCCAATGGATTATGTGTGCCTGGCCTCTCCCTGCCCTCAGTGTCATCAGCCGGGCGCCGGGCCTGAAGCTGGTGGTGGAGACACTCATCTCCTCCCTCAAGCCCATCGGCAACATCGTGCTCATCTGCTGTGCCTTCTTCATCATCTTTGGCATCCTGGGAGTGCAGGTGAGGGGTGCCCAGTCTGGGCAGGGACTGGGCTCTGTGACTGGGGAAAAGGAAGTCTCAGACAGCCAGGGGAGAGACTCCACATTCCGACCTCATGCGCCTTGCCAGCTGTGGGCTCCTCCTCCAGGGAGGGAGACAGACATGGGCCCAGATGACTGAGCACAAGACAGTCTGAGTAAACGTGATCGAGAGGCGAGTTCCTCTATGACTTGCAACCCTCACCTGTGAGAGCACCAACCTCACCCCCTTTCCCCAGCTCTTCAAGGGCAAGTTCTACCACTGTCTGGGCGTGGACACCCGCAACATCACCAACCGCTCGGACTGCATGGCCGCCAACTACCGCTGGGTCCATCACAAATACAACTTCGACAACCTGGGCCAGGTGAGCACCACCGTCCTAGCCCTGATCAGACCCTCCCCTCTCTTGGATGCCAGTGGCTCTGGGAATCACAGACCTGGCTTGTCTTGCACTGCCAGGACTGACACTGACTTCTCCTCTCCAAGCCTCAGTTTCCTCTTCTGCAAAATGGGTAAGGGTAGCACTCACCTCTCAGGTGGGATGAGGCTTACAGAGTCTGTGGGCAGAGTGCCCAGCAAATGCCTGCACTTAGTAGGTGCTTTGTGAACATTGGTTCTTGGCTCCCACCCCCGACCCAGGGACCCCTGACAGGAGTTTTAGAATCAAGCAGTCCTGGAGGTGAATCCAGCTCTGCCACTTTCTGTAGGTGTGGCCTCCCTGAGCCTCAGTTTCCTCATCTATGAAATGGGAATGTTATAGCCTGCCAGGCAGGCTGCGGTCGAGATGAAAGGATATCAAGCCCTTGGCCCGGGGTGGTACTCTCTCCCCTCACCCACCGCTGCTCTCTGCTCTGTCGGCAGGCAGACCCCTGCCTGGTGTCTGCTTTTCCCTTGGTCTCCTCTCCTGAGGGCCTGCCAGGTGTGACCCATCTGGGCAGTGCCCCAGGTGAGGGCCCTTGGCTGGCTGCCTCCCCTTCCCTGCTCTCATTTCTTGAGGGCCTGCCCAGGAGGCCAGGTATGTCCAGACGTAGGCGTGCCTTGCCCCAGGGCACACAGGGAGGAGCAGGCTCCAGGCCCTCGTCCCCCACTGGCTGATGGGCAGCCTCCAGCTAGATCCCACTGGAGGGCTTGCCCCACAGTGGCACCTGGGAGGGGAGCCACAGGGCCTTGGAGGGGTAGTGAGTGCCCAGGGAAAGGATGTCAGGAACCAGGACAGTCACTACCCCTGCCCTCCTGGGGAAAAGATGTCTTAGGAAGTTGAGGGGGAACCAGCCAGGGGCCTTTTGTGCCCATGCTCCTGACCCCCTTCACCTATGGGCCCCACCCCAGTGCCAGCTCCGCCCCTTTGGAGCATTTCTGGGTCTACCTGGCTCTCTTGGAACCCTGCGTGGGGTGTTCTCTGTACTCGGAGCCACCTGGAGGGTTCCAGCCTGGCCTGCAGCCTCTGACTCCTCAGTGGCCCTTACCAGCTGTGTGCCCTCAGACAAGTGCCAGACCCTCTGTTCCAGTGTCCTCATTTGTCAACAGGGACAGTGATGGCAGGTCCTTGGAATGTAGGAGCCTCCTGTGCCCTTGGCAGGGGGTCTTCCTCTGCCTTCCCTGCTCCTGGGTCTGAACACTTTCTGGATACCTTTGGCACCATTCCCACCTGGGAAGGGAAGAGGAAGGGGTCTGTGCTCTGGATGGTGGGAAGGAGGGGCAAGTGCAGGGCCAGAGACTCATTCCAGAACCCCATGCCCTGGCCCACAGTGGCAGGAGCGCAGAGGGGGGTGTGACCACCTCTGCCCTGGGGAGAAGGCTTCCTGAATAGGACATGTAACCTCCGGGCAGTTTCAGATGAAATGGGACCCTTTGTGAACCTACTAACTACTGGTGCAAAGATGGCACAGGAGGCTGTGCTCAAGTTCAGTTCAGAAAACCTTTACTGAGCACCTGCTGTGTGCAAGGTTCTGTGCTGGGTGCTGCAGAACCAGATGTGAACTCACTTAAGGGACATGAGGATGCTGATCTGCCATCGCTGTGGGAGCCTTGGGTGGCTGTGTTCTGGGAACCACCTCCTTTTCAAAACCAGGGAGAGGAATTATTACCATTTTACAAATGAGGAAATGGGCCCATAGACATCAAGGAACTTGCCCCAAATCACATAGCCAGTGAGTGGCACAGCCTGGGCTCTGACCCAGGGCTCCTGACTCCTCTCACGAGCTCCTGTTTTCAGATGCTGGGGCAAGCGTGTCTTACCCACTGGAGTAAGGATGGCAGGGACCGTCTGGTTGAGCCTCAGCTGGCCCTCCCAGCACACCTGCCAGAAAGGTATTTGTTAGCTCCATTCTGTGGGTGAGGGGACAGGAGTTCATGAATTTTTTTTTGCCCAAGATCACACAGCTGGATAATTTCAGAGCTGAGACCAAAACCCAGGACCGTGGGTCCAGCACTTTTTCTTCTATAACAGTAACTACAAGAGTATGTGGCAGGCACATAGTAGGTCCTTAGGAAAGTTTGTTGGACGAGGGCACAGCTCTGCCACACAGAGAAGACCTCTTTGTCCCTCTGCCTCCCAGGGGCAGAAGAATAGAGAGCTGAGGAGGGGTGGCTGCAGCTGGAGTCACTCAGTCCTCACCCCTGCATTCCCCCTCCCCATGTCTCCCAGGCTCTGATGTCCCTCTTTGTCCTGGCATCCAAGGATGGTTGGGTGAACATCATGTACAATGGACTGGATGCTGTTGCTGTGGACCAGCAGGTGGGTGTAACTGGGACCAGGCCAAGCCTTGATGCAGGGAGGAACATGGTGTCCTTGGGGCCCAGTGGTTTGAATTTGAAACTGGTGCCAATGAGATCCACAGCCCCAGTGTCTCCCCACTGTCAGCACAGCCCACTCCTCACATCCTGGCCTGAATCTTCACCATTACAGCCCCTCCTTGGGTAGCGTAAATCATCGTTCCATTTGCTTTGGCAAATCCCCCCACTTTGTGTGAAGAGGCATCTGAGCTGCTCCTGCCTGGAGGGGTGCAGAGCCTGGTGGGAGGAGAACCAAGTGCAGGCAGAGAAGAGGGGCTGAGCCAGCTGGTAGAGGAACAGAGTGTGAGAGAGTGATGTGTTTAGGGAATTGGGAGTTGGGAGCCAGGAGTAGAAAGTGAGAGAGGCATGAGGTGGGGAGAGGAGGCAGGTAGTGTTAGGTGGTCTACAAGCCCCCGGGTGTGCCATGACAAGGGGCAAAAGTTTATTCTGAGGGCAGAGAGAGCCAGTGAGGGACTTACAGCAAGAGTGGTGTCCCTGCTTGTCAGGTCTGCTTGTCAGTGCAGCTTCCTGAGGGCTGCTGGGTGAAGATGGATTTGGGGAGGGGGATTGGGTGGAGGAGGTCAGGGAAGAGACTCAGCCTTGGCTTCTGAGACCCCTGAGTAGCAGGGGTCCCTCTGGGGCTAGGCGGGGACTTTAGGCAAGACGTGTGGCTGACCAAGGTTGGCTGTGTCCAGACTGAGGGGGTCACTGGGAGAAGAAACAGAAAGATTCTCTAGCTCAAGACAGGGCCCACTCAGCGGTGGAAGCAGGGCTGTGTGCAACTCCCAGGCCGGTAATGGACCTCTGGCTCTTGGCTTCATGGGTCCCACCCAGTAAGGCTCTGGAGCTGGACGTGGGGGTGGCAGTATTGTGTGGGAGGAATGAGAACACTTGGATGCATCTTTCTCTATTTCCTTGTCTGCTCTGTCTCCTCACCCCCACCAGTGCACGCATGCACATGCATACATGGATTCCACCAAGGAATCTGTGCATCCAAGTTCTCCCCTCTGCTGGCCGCCTGGTTTTCTGCCTTATTTCTGGATGGGCGAATAAGTGGCTGGTGGGTGGATGGATGGGTGGATGCATGGATGGGTGAATGGATGGATGGGTGGATGGATGAATGGATGGGTGGGTGGATGGATGGGTGGGTGGATGGATGGATGGGTAGATAAATGAATGGGTGGCTGGCTGGCTGGCTGGTGGGTAGATGGATGGGTGGATGCATAGATGGGTGAATGGATGGATGGGTGGATGAGTGGATGGATGGGTGGGTGGATGGATGGGTGGGTGAGTGAGAGGATAGGTGGATGGATGGATGGATGCATGCATAGGTGAATGAATGGATAGGTTAATGAGAGGAAGAAGACAGATGTTTCCAGGAGGCAGCCACTGAGCAGGGAAGGAGAGGTGGCTTTCTTGGCTGAGGACGATATTGTGCCATGCCCAGGGTATTTACTTCTTACCTGCTGCCTCATTTAGACCTCACAGCCACCTTCCTGGAGGCAGGCTCAACACATGCCCACTCCATGGAGGCTCAGCCAGGATGGGCACCTCCCCATGGCCCTGTAGGGCCCAATCAGCCTCCTCAGCCCTTTCTGACTCCCCTGCAGCCTGTGACCAACCACAACCCCTGGATGCTGCTGTACTTCATCTCCTTCCTGCTCATCGTCAGCTTCTTTGTGCTCAACATGTTTGTGGGTGTCGTGGTGGAGAACTTCCACAAGTGCCGGCAGCACCAGGAGGCTGAAGAGGCGCGGCGGCGTGAGGAGAAGCGGCTGCGGCGCCTGGAGAAGAAGCGCCGGAGTGAGTGGGTGCCTGTGGAGGGCGTGGCCACCCAGCTCTAAGCCCTTCTGCCTGGGCCTGACCCCAGCCTCCTGAGCCTTTGGAGCTGGAAGGGAACAAAAGATACAGCCCCTGTGCCCAGGGCTCAGCCACTTCTCCCAGCATCTTCCTGTCCAGGGGATCTGAGCCCCATCAGTGTCCACCCAGAGTCCAATGGCTGACACCACTGCCAACCTGAGTGAGGCTGTTGGGGGTTCAGCCCAGGCATAGGGCAAAGGCAGACCCTGGGTGCCCTGGGCCATGGGAAACGTGCCCTCCCAGCAGGCAGGCCCAGAGCTCCTGCCACAAGCTCATTTGGGGTAGATGGAGAGAATGAATATCCTGCCTTCTTTGTCACCCTTCCCCACAGTTTCTCTCATGGTGCTTTGGCTGGGTGGAGGAGATCTAACACTGATCCCAGGGCCTGGGGTGGATCAACATCTTCCTCTTTGCCCCCTCCCTTTCCTCCACCTTTCTGTCCTTTGTGCTCTGTGCCCTTTCCCTTGACCCCAACCCTCTGTGGTCTTTGCCACTCCCCCTGCACCACCTGCAGAGGCCCAGCGGCTGCCCTACTATGCCACCTATTGTCACACCCGGCTGCTCATCCACTCCATGTGCACCAGCCACTACCTGGACATCTTCATCACCTTCATCATCTGCCTCAACGTGGTCACCATGTCCCTGGAGCACTACAATCAGCCCACGGTGAGCCCTGGTCTGCCTCCCAGCCCAAGGTTACAAGGTGAGGGTGGGGTCTCAGCAGGACCCCACCCCAGGGATAGGGTGGGGAAGGGGTTAGCTGATAGCAGGATGTGAGCAGCCCCTCCATGCTGGGCTCTATGCTGGGCACTGCAGTGGGAGGAGGTGCCGGACAAGCTTGCCCTCAGGAAGCTCAGAGTCTGGAAGGGAACGGTCAGAGGGAAGGTGGGTCAGGGAGGCAGGATTTGGACCGTGGCTTGCACATGGGTGGCAATGACTGTGATGTGTTAAATATTGACTCTTTGCAAGGCATGCTACATATATGATCTCTTTAATCCTCGCAGCAATCCTAAGGGTGGCAGGGGGAATCCTTTGTCTCGATTTTATAGGTGAAGAGCCTGAGGCTTAGGTTAAATATGCTGCCCAAATTACTCAGCCATAGGTAGTGGAACCAGGTCTGGAACTTAGATTTGCATTCAAAGCCTACCATGTAGCCTCCTTTACTACCTGGGTATATGGAGACTAGGCAAAAGGGTGGAAGGACCATTTCAGGCAAACACTGGGGGTGGGTGAGGATGACCATTTCCCAGCTTGTTGCAGACCAGGTATGTGAGGGGCATGTGAGGAGCAAGTGCATTCTAAAACCCGTGATGGAGTTGGAGGGGAAGAAGAGGGAAGCAGAGCCGCCAGGTGTGAAGTTAATACCTTATTTCAAATGATGGGAGAGGAATATTATGAATGCAGAAAAAAGAAAGATAACCATTGGCAGAATGAAACAATAATTATAGAACTTCCAAATTAACAGGAAAAATGGAATATTAATAGCTTACATTTACCAAGTATTGTTCTGTTTCCAGCACTGAACTATCAGCTCATTTAATTTGCATACCAGCTTTCTAAGATGAAATGACTTACTCAAGATCATAAGGTGAATATGGAGTGAGCACTAAGCCAGGATTCAAATGTAGGCAGTCTGGCTCGGTAGCTCTTCATTAATACCCTATATTGCCTCCAAAGGTACCAACTCGACCAGATACACATAAATAAGAAAAAGGGAACAGAAGGAATAGCAGCATAAAATAAATAGTACACATTAAGATGGAAAGAATAAAAGCAGCATATAAATAATTACACTAAAAGTAAATGGACTAAATTCTCTCCTTAAAAGGCAGAGACTTTCTGAGTGGAGGAAGGTTGTGGAGCAGGTCATGTGCCCTGGATCATGCTTCTCTTTGTTCCTCCATAGTCCCTGGAGACAGCCCTCAAGTACTGCAACTATATGTTCACCACTGTCTTTGTGCTGGAGGCTGTGCTGAAGCTGGTGGCATTTGGTCTGAGGCGCTTCTTCAAGGACCGGTGAGTGGCCAGGCTGGATTAGGGCAGTAATAGGGTAGACTGCAGGATGAAGAAGCAGTCCTGACCTTAGGGAAGTCTGGAGCAGCCTGAAGAGGGGAACCAGTAAGCATCTAGGCACTGATGGACAGGTGCCCCAGCTGCTGCTTATAGCTCTGAACAGGAAATAATTATGGTATCATCTGATGGGCGTAGGGCATTCTACCTGGCCCTTCTTGGCTCATCTTTGGTACGTTGTCTCTACTCTATGGGCAGAGCAGGGTCTGCCTCATGCTAATACTCCTTTTTGAAGGGAATAGTGAGGCTCAAAGAAGTTGATGGACTAGCCTAAGGCCAGACAGAGAGAGCAGCCAGCTCAAGATTAGACTTGGAAGTCACAGTCCATGCCTCCTCT
Organism: Pan troglodytes; assembly: GCF_028858775.2. Classification (NCBI taxonomy): domain Eukaryota; kingdom Metazoa; phylum Chordata; class Mammalia; order Primates; family Hominidae; genus Pan; species Pan troglodytes. Next base: position 41,670,244 of record NC_086016.1, read on the forward strand.
CCTGCAGGAGGCCAGAGATATTTATTTAGCCTGATCAGCCCCTTGCTTGAGGGAGTGATGGCTATGGGGAGCAGAGAGGGGCCTGGACCCAGTGGCATTAGGAGGGGCTAGTAAGGGAGGGCAGCCACACAGCCTAATGGGCCACAATAGAAGGGTGAGGACCTGGGAGGCTCCCCCCACTAAGGTGTGTCTGAACCAGAGGGATCCTCCTCATGCCCACTCCTGCCCTCCCATGCACGGCTGAGCAGATGGAACCAGCTGGACCTGGCCATTGTGCTACTGTCAGTCATGGGCATCACCCTGGAGGAGATTGAGATCAATGCGGCCCTGCCCATCAATCCCACCATCATCCGCATCATGAGGGTTCTGCGCATTGCCCGAGGTGAGGGGCAAGGGGTGGGACAGGGAACGGGGACAAGCAGGGGCGGGATGAGACTCCTCATTGCCTGATGAGAACACACAGGAGTGGGGTGGGGAGGGGTGGGGGCAGGAGTTTGCAGGCATGGTGGGCTCCTTGCTGAGCAGGGGTGAGAAGGAGCCGGGAGGCACACAGCCAACACACACGCATGCACCCTCTGTATGCACACACCTCCCCCAACACACAGGCAACTTTGCATAGCACACATGGACACACACTCCCACTTCCTTATAATGCCATGACCCATGGGGTCCAGTCTCAGAGTGTGATGCAAGGAACCCAGTCCAACTGGGAAGATGTGAAACACCTCCAGTTCCTCGCTGGCATTTCTCAAACACAGTGACTGGGACGCAAGGTCTTCAGAGACTCTTCTCCCTCCCCTCAAGGTAGTTCGTACACTTCTTTTAAAAGCCTCCTGCCTCAGGGCGAGCCCAGGTGCCTCTTGCTCTTCTGCCTGCCAGAAACTCAGCGAGTGATGCCAGAGTCCTCTTTATCGAGAGGGGAAGAGAAGAGATGTGGCCACTCACGCTGGTCCTTTGTGCCCATGACAGTTCATGGTCCACCCATTCACACACTTCATAGACCTCAGTTTCCATGAGTATGCCCCGTCCTCGGGGGCTTTTCTACAGTGACACCCACGCCTTGTGTCCACATGTTTTTGTGCATGCCCCACTCACCCTGTGGCTGCACCCACATTCTTGTAATGTGGCATCTGAGAGCCAGACTCTGCTTGCACGTGCCTTCATGTTCTCTTCTCCCGAGTTCACACACGTGCACACACACGTCCCCACCGGCCTGGGTCTGAGTGGGCAGGGCTGGGTCTCGCCCGCAGTGCTGAAGCTGTTGAAGATGGCCACGGGAATGCGGGCCCTGCTGGACACGGTGGTGCAAGCTTTGCCCCAGGTAAGAGCCACTCTTTCTGGCAGCCCTCCTAGCGGTCATCGGTGTCAGGCTGGGCCCTGGGGCATGAAGGCCCTGATTTCCCTTCTCCTCACATCTGCCAGAGCCAGGGCAGATGCTGTCTCTGGGGATGCATTTTGAGCCAGGGGCTGAGAGGCAGGAAGGGTCCCTTTATGCCTCTTTCTTCCGGTTTCACCACGTGGTTGCCAGTGCCACTCTGTGTCCAGCCCTGTGCACGCACTGAGGGTCCACATTGTGCCCTTGGTTGCCCCCAGGCTGGTGGAGGGAGATGGATACTTCAGGGAGATGTGGGGAGGGACCTCCAGCATGCTCTAGAGAGAGAGAAGAGTGCCAGACACTCCCTGGGGAGATCAGGGAAGGCAGCCTAGGAAAGGGGACCTTTGAGCTTGACTTCCAAGGGTGGCTTGGCAGAAGGAGGTGGCAGTGTGGATGGAGAAGTTCCGAGATGGCATTCCAGGAGGGGCAGCATGAGACCCTGACCCAGGTGGGGATCTGAGAAGTTAGGGAAGTTGCTCTACCCGCACCCTGCGGTTAGTGAAAGGGGAGATGTGATCAGGGCCACAGAGGGCATCTTTTTCATCCTCCCGGGAATTCTGCAATCCCAGTCCTTCCCTCCCCCGCTGTCTTGACTGCTTGAGGCTCCCCTTCCCCCTCCCCTCAGGGTGGCCTCTGCTCTCAGCTGAGCCTCAGGCACATTTATTTATTCATTATGACTCATCGAGTCATCAGGAACTTTAGGTGCCTTAAAATACAAGGCACAGATACTGCACATTAAAAACGAGGATACAAGATTAATGGCCCAGGGAAGGTGGAAGCAGAGCTAATTCTTTCGGGGACCGGGGCTAAGGACACGGGTGAGTTCTGTTCCTGAATTTGGTGTGAGCTTCCCAGCAGCCTTGGTATAAAGGGAAAGTGGCATGGTCTGGATGGAAAGCAAGGGCATTCATTCAGAGACGTGGTTTTTCCTAACACTAAATCCCTTCAGGGGACTTTGTCCCATGGGAGATGGGGGTGATGCTGGGCTGCAGGCTGTGCCGGCAGGAAGTAGATTGGAGCCCCGGCTTGGGCCATAATGCTTGAGAGCAAAGCCTGGGCCCTGGGCATGCGACTTAGCTTTTCGTGCCTCAGTTTCCTTGCCTGTGAAATGAGGATGGTGGTGAAGCATCGCTCCCTCAAGCGCTTATTTCAAAGGGCGGCGGTGAGGTGTCAGATGGTTAAAGCTTATGAAGCACTTAAGAGGCCTGGTTCATGAGAAGTGCCATTTAAGAGGCTGCTAGGGATGGGGATGGTGAGTGTGTGGCTCGGCCTCCCTGGCCTCCTTGCTCCCACTCCCCTTCCCCATGCTCTGACCCCTGGGCGGTCCTATCATGACTCCCAAATCCAGTGTGAAGCTGGCATGGGGCACGGCACATGGAGAGGTTGAGGACATCCCAGCCTTCAGCAGGAGACCCAAGGTAGTCATTACAAGTGCATTAGCACTTTAGAAGAAGCACGTGCCAAGTGCCACTGGCCGTGAAATGGTGCTTACCCCTCAAAATCCATTTGCTGTTGCTCATGTTGTTGTATGGACATTGGCCATTTCCTCGATTCTACGTAAAGTGCTAGGAAAATGAAACTTCAGCCTCTTCCCACCAGTCTCTGCCCCAAGAAGAGGGAGGAGGCATCAGAGAAGGCTTCTCAGGGGAGGTGACCCATGGACTGGGCTTTGAGGGGTGGGGAGGAGGCATTTTACAGGCAAAGATAGAGGGTCCTCCCTGCAGAGGGAAAATAATATGCCAAGGCACTGTGGGGCTGTTTTCTGTGTGGCTGGAGTGTGTGGGGTTGGAAGATCAGGCTGGGAGGGGGGTCCCTGGGGACCAGGTCACAGCACACCTTCAGTGCTAGGGCAGCAGAATTGGGCTTTATCTTGCAGGCAGCAGGTGCCACAGGAGGGTTCTAGACAAGGAAGGCTGCAGCCGAGCTGCCTTTGAGAAGGTGGCTCTGCCGGCTGGGAGGAGAATGGATTGGAGGGAGAGGCTGGAGGCAGGGAAGCTGGTGAGGAGGCTGCTGCAACCCTGCCGGCTCTGAGATGCTGACAGCAGGGAGGGGACAGATAGAAAAGCTGACGGCAATCCTGGTTAAGAGATGCTGCCCCCGCCGGCCTGTGCAGGGCACAAAGCTGAATTCCTAGAGCCGCGACCATGCCAGATCCTTCTCAGCGGTCAGGGCCTTACAGTTGGCCTCACGGGTGCTCAGTAAGTGCTTGTTTTATTAATGAAGGGAACATCATTTAATTAGTCAGACACTAGCAGTGTAGAACGGCTGGCCAGGAAACCCTGCTCTGGAGTGGAGCGGAGAAACTTGAGGAGTGGTGATTAACGGGGTTTACTTTTCAGCAGTTAACGTGAACGTCTTCTGAGGGTTCTAAGGCCTTCTGAGGGTTCTAAGAGATATTTCATTTCTAGGGCAAGAATGTGTTTTAGCCTTATCTTATCCATAGCATGAGTTAAAGGTGGTCTCCAATGCATGGATAGATTTGAACTAGGTTTGGAATCTGGGACGCTTTCTCCCACAGGAGCTGTGGGACGGGGGTGGCTGGGTTTGCAGAGGCTTCTGGGGCCCACGGGCCTGCGTGATTCCTGCCTTCCCTCCTCTCTATGGCCAGGCCTCATGCTGGCCCAAGGAGGCAAATCTGACCTCATGCAGCTGTGTTCCTGCTCTTGAAGATTTCCCAGACCAGCAGATGACAGTGACAGGGATAAGTACATTTTGGTGGTTTCGTAGAGGAGCTAGTGTTAGAGCTGAGACCTCCTGCCTTCTCCCTTCCCTTCGTTCATCCATCCATTCAACCTTGGTAGCCACTCAAGGCATGTAGCATAGATCGTGTGCATGGACCCTGGGGCCAGCCTGCTGGGTTTGGACCCCTGTCCTACCAGTTGCTAGCTGTGCGACTCTGGACAAGTGATGTCACCTCTCAGTCTGTCTCCTTCTTCTTCTGAAGAATGGGGATAAAAGATAGTTCGTGGATTATTGTGAGGAGGAAGTGAGCTCATGAACCTTAAGTGCTGGAAATGGGGCAGCTTGTGGTAAAGGGGGCACAAGTGTTTTCTTGTTATTCTGAGCCCTGTGCTGGACCCAGCCTGCCCTCCAGGTCCTGTAGGGGTGGCAGACGTGGACACACAGCCTGGGGGAATGTTACAGCTGCTCTGACCCACAGGCTGCCCAACCCCACTGCCCCAGCCTCCACCCTTCCCAGGCCTGGTGCGCCCCCACCCGCTCCCCAGCCCCACCCGGCCTCACCTGTCCTCCCGCAGGTGGGCAACCTGGGCCTCCTCTTCATGCTGCTCTTCTTCATCTATGCTGCTCTCGGGGTGGAGCTCTTTGGGAAGCTGGGTGAGTGACTCCCAGAGCAGGCCCGTGGCGGGGGTGCAGCAGGGCTGCAGGATGAACTGGGGGGGCGGGGGAGGCCTGAGACCCCTGAGCCCGTCACATCAGGGTCTTTGTATTGGGAGATGCCTACAGCAGGGCCCTCAGCTGTCTGGTCTCCCAGGAAAACTGCCCTCCCTACCCCGGTGTTGGTGCCTGTCCTGAGCCAGCGCCACCCCAGCAAGTGGAGAGGCCAGGGCAGGGGAAAGAGCAACAGAGCGCTCGCTGAGCTCCGCCCTGCACCGGGATGGCTCCAGAAAGCAGGGTTCCCCGAGGGGCTGGTCCTCACCCCATTTCACCCTCTTTCTCAGAAACCCATTCTTCGGTGGGGAGCAGAGCCAGACTCACCCAAACCTGAGCCCCAGCTCATGTGCCATCTCCCCGAGCCTCAGTTTATCTGTGGGCTGGGCACAGTCTGCAGGCCCCTCCTAGGGTGTGATGAGGGTTCTGAGGCGAGGCGGGAGGCACCAGGTCAGGGTGAGCCCCGAAGGCACTCCGCCATCGGGCAGGGCTGACCTCCTCCCCGCTTCCAGTCTGCAACGACGAGAACCCGTGCGAGGGCATGAGCCGGCATGCCACCTTCGAGAACTTCGGCATGGCCTTCCTCACACTCTTCCAGGTCTCCACGGGTGACAACTGGAACGGGATCATGAAGGTACTCCTGGGCGGGCTGGGGTGGAGAAATCAGCCAGGTGCTGGGACAGTGAGGATGCTGGTCCTGCTGCTCAGGGCTCTGCCCACCCAGGGCCCCACTACACATGGGAGGGGCATGCAGGGCACGGAGGAGTGGAGGGGCCTGCCCGGGACCAGCACAGTGTGGAGAGCTGAGCCAGAACAGGCCCCCTGTCTACACTGCCTCATCCCCCAGTGTTGCCTGGGATCAGGGCTCAGATTCTAGGGTAGACAACTCCACCCAGTTCCGGAGGGGACCTGGGGCCCAGGCAGGCCTGAAGGCCAGGGCCAGGCCCCCTAGTGATTGCCACACTGACCAGGTCACCCAGCAGAGGCTCCCTGGCCTGGGCTGCAACCCGGGCTGGGCTGGGAAGGGCAGGGAGGGGGCTCCCAGAGGACAGGGGTAAGGCCTCGGTTCCAGGGCCCTAGGGTGGGGAGGGCAGAGGTAGGCCTGTTCTGCCTCCCACCCCCACCCTGCAGAGCCCCCAGTGCCCCCAGCAAGGGGGCAGGAAGCCGGGGTGCTGGGAGAGGCGGCCAATCTCCTTGGCCCAGGGCGGGAAGGTGGTGGAGTCTTCTTGGGCTTTGTGGTTGGGGGTTGAGCTGAAAAACCAGAAAGGAAGGACAGGGAGGCCCTGGTCCCGAATGCACCCTACTCCCCAGGGGCCCCTGAAGGAAGCCCCAGATGCCCCTTCTCAGGCCTGACTGTCCCGGGGAAGCAGGCCAGCTGTGGGGAGGGTGACATGGGCAGGAGCAAGAGAGGAGGAGAGGGCGCTGGGCCATCCATCTGTCCATGCGGGGACTTAGCTGAAGCTGAGGCAGGCAGATGCCGCCACAAGGCAGAGTGGGGCAGGGCAGCCCGGGGCCATCTCGGGGGTTGAATCTCGGTCTTGCTGCCTCCAAGCGTGGCCCTGGGCTGGCCTCTGCCTCCAGCAGCCTCTGGGATGTCCTCATCCTCATCCTCACCGCCCTCCCCGCCACGCAGGACACGCTGCGGGACTGCACCCATGACGAGCGCAGCTGCCTGAGCAGCCTGCAGTTTGTGTCGCCGCTGTACTTCGTGAGCTTCGTGCTCACCGCGCAGTTTGTGCTCATCAACGTGGTGGTGGCTGTGCTCATGAAGCACCTGGACGACAGCAACAAGGAGGCGCAGGAGGACGCCGAGATGGATGCCGAGCTCGAGCTGGAGATGGCCCACGGCCTGGGCCCTGGCCCGAGGCTGCCTACCGGCTCCCCGGGCGCCCCTGGCCGAGGGCCGGGAGGGGCGGGCGGCGGGGGCGACACCGAGGGCGGCTTGTGCCGGCGCTGCTACTCGCCTGCCCAGGTGGGCAGGGGCTGGAGAGGTGCGAGGGTCGCCAGAGGGGGGGCACCGCAGGGCCAGATGGGCAGCAGGGCCAGGGAGGCCTTGCACAGAGACCTCTGTCTTTCTGGGCCCCACCCTGCTCAGCTCCATAGAAGGGGTGACCCTGTGATGAGGGGGTCGGTCCCAGGCCATGGGCGCAGAGAACCAACCGGGAGGGCAGCTGTATCCTGCCCACCCCGCAGCCCCGGGACCCGGCTGATAATCCCGCCTGTCCCCACCCCGTCCCCGTCCGCCTAGGAGAACCTGTGGCTGGACAGCGTCTCTTTAATCATCAAGGACTCCTTGGAGGGGGAGCTGACCATCATCGACAACCTGTCGGGCTCCATCTTCCACCACTACTCCTCGCCTGCCGGCTGCAAGAAGTGTCACCACGACAAGCAAGAGGTAATGGCAGCCCGGGAGGCCTGGCCCCTTGTGGCAGGGGCAGCACGAAACCTGGTGGGGGGCCTGCCCGAGGGCAGAGCTTGGCTCTGGGCCGTAGAGACCAGGCTGGGTCAACGTGGGTACACATAGCTTCCATGGCTGGGGCAGATTGGCCCCCTGAGCCAGGGCCAGGTGTGGGCCTGTGGTGTGGGCCTGTGGTGTGGTGGCCACAGCTGCCGACCCCAGCACCGTGCCACACACAGTAGGTGCTTGGGTAGGGCAGCTGCCCCACCTTGTGTGCTGCAGGTGCCAGGCAGGGAGCCTGTGTGTCACTTGCAGGACAGCTTGCCCTTTCTGTGACATGAGGGGTCATCTGCCCGCTCTTCCCCCAAGGCATCATCCTGGCACTCAACCTCCTCCAGGTGCCCTGTCCTGGCCTCCACCTCAGGGCTTAGGCCCACCCAGCTCAGGGGTTCCCATGGGCCTGACTCCAGAGCAGGCGCAGTTAGCCCCCTCCCCTCTCCCCAGCAGTGTGGGCCCCTGAGCTCTCCCTGGGGTGTTCCAGCCCTCAGAGTGGCCCCAGCCTCAGGTGGCTGCAGGGCAGGTCCCCAGGAACCATCAGCAGGAGCTGGAGGTCTGGGCTGCCCCACATCCCTGCCCTGTGGTGGCTGCAGATTCTCCGGTGTCTCTGGGCCCCGCAGTGTCCCCTGCCTGTGACACGCTGTGCAGGTCATCCACATGGGGCCATAGATGAGTCAAGTCCAGCCCAGTCTTGACGGGCACTTGGTCTGGGGGCAAGCAGACAGCTGTGGAGTTCACAGCCCACGGCAACTCACCTGCCCTCAGGTCCAGGTAGCAAGATGGGCCACTCAGAGCTGGCTTCCACTGGAGGTGGCCACTCTGTCACCATCGCATGTCACCCAGGCTGGGCCCCTGCACAGGATGGACACATCATCCGTGTCCAGCAGGTGTCTGGACCTTTCTGACCACTGCTTGGCCTCTCTTCAGAGCCTCAGGCCTGTGGCTGCACGCCCCAGGACCCAGGTCTGCCCATCCCAAACCTGGGTGACCCGAGGCCACCCCCTCTTCCTGCAGGTGCAGCTGGCTGAGACGGAGGCCTTCTCCCTGAACTCAGACAGGTCCTCGTCCATCCTGCTGGGTGACGACCTGAGTCTCGAGGACCCCACAGCCTGCCCACCTGGCCGCAAAGACAGCAAGGTCAGCTCCCCTGGGGACTCCTGAGCAGGCGGGTCTGTCCTTGAAACCTGGCCCCTGCCCACCCAGGCAGGACCCCCCTGTCTTTCCAGTCTACCATGTAAACGGCACCCACTCTACTAGGCCTTCATCTCCTGTTGGACAGATGAGGGCAGTAGGGCTCAGAGAGGTGGAGTGATTTGCCTGAGGTCACACAGCCACAAGCCCAGCCACTCCAACCTGGCACCCAGCAGTACTGGCTGCTTCTTGTTGCTTTGAGTATTTTTTGGTCCATTCCACGGGGGGTCATCCCTGGCCGGCGGGGCTGTGAGGCTGAAGCGAACGGGGGAGTCATGTCAGGCACAAGCACCTGCTATGTGCGGGGGCAGTCACGTCAGGCACAAGCACCTACTATGTGCAGGCGCTCTGCCCGTGCCAGCTGTTTGTCTGCCCCACGGCTCTGTGCAGCAGGGATGATTTGTCCCCACTTCACATGTGAGGAAATGGGGGTTCCAAGAAGTGGGGCGATGCTCACATCACACAGCCAGGAATGACAGAGCAGGAAGCCACCCCAGGGGGTCAGTCTGAGGAGGCCTGCAGGCCAGGAGGGGGCTCTTGCTGATCCTGCAGTCTTAGGGGGTGAGATCTCAAGACCTGGGCTCCTGATCTCAAGGTCAAGGTGGTCCTGCCCTGCTGGGGGTCGGGGGTGTAAGGGACAGCTGGGGGATACCCTGGGCTTGGTACCTCTGCCCCCTAGGCTGGCCCTCCATCAGCTCAGAGTAGGCTGTGGGGCCAGTTCTTCCTGTCCCTTCCATGTCATTTTGGTCCCCTCCCTGATTGGTAACAGTTGCTGCAGCTCCCCGCACCCCTACACTGCTCTCCTACAAAGGATATCAGGATGCACAGTTTCTGGGACTCAGCTGGACTTGGGCAGGGTGCAGTCTTTTGTGCCAGACTCAGCAAGTCATCGGAGGTCGGGGTGGCACAAGGTCATCTGCCTTGGAGGGGGCATTAAGGCGGCTCTTCTGGGAAGGGGTCATTCTGGGCTGCAGGGCTGAGGAATGTGGGGGCCAGGGAATGCCTAGGAAGGAAGGCGTTACTCTCCTTGGATGCAGAAACAGGCTCAGCAAAGGGAAGGGACCCACCCAAGGTCATGCTCATGGGACACTCGTGTGGCCACTCAGCCTGTCTTCTGATGCCTTCGCCAGCCTTGACCTGGCTTCTTCGCTGGGCCAGGGTCTGTACCAGGGGAAGTCACTAACTGCCTGGGGCATCCAGTGGGCATTCGGAGGTGGATTCCTTTCACGGGATTTTGGAAGATGGTCAGGTGGAGGAGGTGAGAGGAAGGTCAGACTAGACATGAGGGTAGCCTAGTTAAGCAAGGGGCCGTGGAGCGGGTCATGAGGTACCCTTCATGAGCTGTCCCCCTTCCCAGTCCTGCCCCATCCTACCTCCCTTTCCTTGCAGGGTGAGCTGGACCCACCTGAGCCCATGCGTGTGGGAGACCTGGGCGAATGCTTCTTCCCCTTGTCCTCTATGGCCGTCTCACCGGATCCAGAGAACTTCCTGTGTGAGATGGAGGAGATCCCATTCAACCCTGTCCGGTCCTGGCTGAAACATGACAGCAGTCAAGGTGAGGGGTGGGAGCCCTGCCAGCTCCCCACAGCCCTCATCTTGGGCATCTGCTTCAGAGGGAGATGGCTGAGTTTTTTCCTTAGTATTTTTACCCAGATTATTATATTTAGTCCAGAAAGAACCAGATGGATATCTGACAATGAGAGATAGTCTCTCAGGCCTGATATAACAATGATAAAAGATCAAGAGCCAAATAGTACAAAAAGATGAGGTAATTATAACAAAAACCTAAGCATCTAAAGGAAGCTTCATGCTGAGCTTCCTAGGAGCCATGGTGAAAAGGGAAAGAGGTGGGTACACACGGCTCTCATCAAGCAGAAGGAAAGCTGCCAAATTATTGTGGTGTTTTTCTAGAGCTGAATTTGAGAGGTGTGTAGCCCACAGATCTTCATATACACGGGGATGTTAAACATAGGAAAGCCTGGTGTCTTCAATAGCCCTTTTGTGAATTCCTGATACTTATCCTTCAGCCCTACCTGCAGTGTTCTGTTTATGCTTTGGGCCCGTGGCTGGGCTCTGGGCACAGGGCCAGGGGACTAAGCTGGCCTGCCATCATGGGCTCATCTTTGTTGTGGTCCTCATGGAGGGTGGCAGGAACCTGGTTTCACATCACTGGCTGTGGAGGGAGGCAGAGAGATGAGGAGCCCAGCAGAAGAGGGATGCCCAAGACTCTGAGCCCACCCCAAGTACCCTTCAGGGACGCCTCCCAGGAGCCAGGGGTGGGGTGACTTTCCTGGGCACCCTCCTGAAAGCTGATGGGCTCTCAGCTGGCCAGGGTGGCTGAGGTGCCAAGATCCCAGACTTCCCAAACCAGAATTCAGGGCACAGGGCTGACCCGAGAGCCATTCTGGTGGAATGCAATCTCATTCCCTTTAGCCAACCATTTATTTACGTTTTCCTTAAATGGTAAGATGGTATGGCGTAGGAACCCCAGCCAGGACATTCAGACTGTCCAGCCGTCTTGGGTACATTTTTCCATTATCTCACCCTCAACCTGCAAGGTGTGGAGGGGACTGTGGGCAGAGGCTGCTGCTACCCCCCACGCCCCCCACACCCAGACCTGCCCCAGCCTTCAGACCCCCCACCCCCATCCTTGCCCCTCACCATGTGCAGCCAACCAGGCCAGACTGACCTGCCATCCAGTGCAGCGCCTGACCCGGGGCTGGGACGCCCCAACCCACCTGCTGTCCCACAGTAGCCCCCAGGCCTGGCCAGGCCCCATGGTGGGGTCAGGACCTGGAGGTGACTGATCCTAGTGAGCACCTACTATGTACTTGGTACTGAGCTGGGAGCTTCCAGCTGTTTCTTCTCCTTATGCCCCTCAAGATGGCATCTTGTTCCCTTTTACAGAGGAAGAGAGCTAGGCTTGAGCCCGCGTCTGCTTGCCTCCAAAAGCTGTGTCTTTGCCCAGGGCCCCCGCCCCCTGGAATCAAAAGGGCTGGTTCAGGATTTCTCTCTTGCTCTCACAATGGGGAAACGAAGGCTTAGAGAGGGGGGACTTGTCCACAGTCTCACAGTCAGTTTACTAGGTGGCCCCTCACTGCTGGCCCAGTGAGATTGGTGCTCAATGCCACCTTCCAGGGGCTGCCCCCAGGCCTGAGCGTGCACCCTCAGCTCTGTCTTCTCCTTTCCCAGCAGCACCCCCAAGTCCCTTCTCCCCGGACGCCTCCAGCCCTCTCCTGCCCATGCCAGCCGAGTTCTTCCACCCTGCAGTGTCTGCCAGCCAGAAAGGCCCAGAAAAGGGCACTGGCACAGGAACCCTCCCCAAGATTGCGCTGCAGGGCTCCTGGGCATCTCTGCGGTCACCAAGGGTCAACTGTACCCTCCTCCGGCAGGTACCGACACCTCCCAGGCCCCAGAGCACTGGTCTGTGGGCAAGGGGCAGGATCTAAGCCAGGCCTGGGAGTCCAAGGGACTGGGAGGGGAAGGACCCAACCAAAGGCCCAGGGCACCACCGTGCAAGGGGGTTTGGGAACGCTGGGGTGACGCTGAGACTGGAGGGGGAGGTGGCACTGGGGCGGATGGAGTGGGCGGGGCTGGGTCCTGGGGACAGCAGAGTGTGGGGAGGATCCCAAGGCGGGTCTGGAAGAGGCCTGTGCTCCCTAGCTTGAGGGGAGGGGAGGAGGAGTACTGGAGGTTTTGCAGGGTGGCGGGGTGCTGGCAGTGGGGAGGACACCCTGGGTGCTCTGGGTGGGTGTGAGTGGGGGCTTGATTACTAGGAATGGAGGTGGGAGGGCGGGTCTGGTGGATGAGAAGCCTCGGGCTGCAGGGTCCCCCGTACTGGATTGGCCAGGGCCACAGCCCTCCTACCCACGGGCACACAGAGGTCTGAAGCACTGAGGGCTCCGTTGTGGGGGTGGGGAAATGGGGCCGGGCCGGCTCCCACAGTGCAGTGAGTGCAGTTGATTCACTGGGTGACTGTCTGACCCGTCACACCAGGCTGTGTGCTCTGGCGGGCAGGACACAAACTCCTTGCCTGGCGGGCTCACTGTTTAGTGCTAAGAGTGAGCTGCCTGGGTGCAGGAGGGATGATAACCAAAATAAATGTCTGCAGAGTAAAGTCTACTCCATGGTGGACAGGCAGGGAGAACAGCTCCTGGGGAGGGGCTGCGGGTGGGGGGCTCTGGGGCTGGGAGATGGGGGCCAGGGGCCGGAGCAAGTGGGAGGGACCGGAACCAGTGGGAGCAGCCAAGGCTGGGGCCGCGTCAGACCATGGGGGGTGCGGTGGGGGTGCCACGTGCCCTGGGGGAGGGCTGTGGGCCCAGGGCTTTCCCTTGGAGTGAGCCTGGAGCCTTCTGTGAAGGGCAGGGCCGGGTCTGACCTGGGTTTGAGGCGGATGCTAGCTCCTCTCGGGGGACCTCTCGGGGCAGGTGAAGGCCCTGCCGTGACTGCCGCCTAAGCTGGACGTGCGGAGGGGAGAAGCCCTGCTCCGAAGGGAGCTCCTTGGATGGGGGCTGCCTGCTGCCTGCTGTGCGGGGGAGGGGGGCGTCCACGTTGCTGGGGTGGGGGCCGACACAGGCGGCCTCCACGGCTCCCACCTCCCCCCAGGCCACCGGGAGCGACACGTCGCTGGACGCCAGCCCCAGCAGCTCCGCGGGCAGCCTGCAGACCACGCTCGAGGACAGCCTGACCCTGAGCGACAGCCCCCGGCGCGCCCTGGGGCCGCCCGCGCCTGCTCCAGGACCCCGGGCCGGCCTGTCCCCCGCCGCTCGCCGCCGCCTGAGCCTGCGCGGCCGGGGCCTGTTCAGCCTGCGGGGGCTGCGGGCGCATCAGCGCAGCCACAGCAGCGGGGGCTCCACCAGCCCGGGCTGCACCCACCACGACTCCATGGACCCCTCGGACGAGGAGGGCCGCGGTGGCGCGGGCGGCGGGGGCGGGGGCAGCGAGCACTCGGAGACCCTCAGCAGCCTCTCGCTCACCTCCCTCTTCTGCCCGCCGCCCCCGCCGCCGGCCCCCGGCCTCACGCCCGCCAGGAAGTTCAGCAGCACCAGCAGCCTGGCCGCCCCCGGCCGCCCCCACGCCGCCGCCCTGGCCCACGGCCTGGCCCGGAGCCCCTCGTGGGCCGCGGACCGCAGCAAGGACCCCCCGGGCCGGGCGCCGCTGCCCATGGGCCTGGGCCCCTTGGCGCCCCCGCCGCAACCGCTCCCCGGAGAGCTGGAGCCGGGAGACGCCGCCAGCAAGAGGAAGAGATGAGGGTCGCAGGGGCCCCCGGCCGCCCACCGCCCGCCCCGTCTCACCTTCTTTACCTCAGGAGCCAGGAGCAGACAGCAATACTTCGTCCACACCTGGGATCGCGCAGGGCCCGCAGGGCACAGGCGCCCGACAGCCGGGCTGAGCGGAGTCTGGGTTAGCCAGGCCTGCGTGGCCCATGGTGGCCCTTCCAGTGCACATACATATATATATATATATATATATATATATATATATATATATATATGTGTATACACACACACATAGACAGACATATATATATATATTTATTTTTTTTACTGAGAGCTTATGACTTCCAGAAAGTGCTAAAGGTGGGAGGTGGGCCAGGGCCTGGACGGGGCTTTTGTCTGATGCTCTGGGATTCTGGCCAGACCCACCCCAGGGCACATGTCCTGCGGGGGCGTCCCAGCTGTGTTTTTTGATGTCTCCTCCCTGGTTAAGAGTAGCTTGGAGAGGACCCTCAGGCCTCTGAGGGCACCAGGCCCTGGAGAAGAGGTGCAATTCAGGGTGTGTGTGTGTGTGTGTTTTTTCCTTTAAAGAAGAAACGCTGCTAAGATCCCACGTGGCTCCCACGTGTTGGGGTGTCTGTCCTGTCATCCTGACTGTCTCGTTATTGTGAAGTCTTTCGTAGACACCCCAGAGCACACACATCCCCTTAGTCCACCGGTTAGATGTCTCTCTTTAGAAAAATCAGGGGTGAGTAGCTGTGTTTCCTTAGGACTGGGGTGGGGGATGGAGGGCAGCTCCAAGGCTGAGCTGGGGCTCTGGCCCCAGGGGAGGTCCCCAGCTCCTGAGCACTTCTGAGGGGGTGGGTTCCACCCCCAGGAGGGCGGGGGTGGGTGGGGCAGGAGTGGAGGCAGCCTGCAGAGGAAGGGTGCGGGAGACTGAGCCGGCCGTGGCTTGCTTGGAGGGGCTAGGGTACCCGCCTGGTCTCGGCTGGCTCCAGCTGCGCTGCAGGTGCCCCTGGGCTCAGGTAGTTAGTTGTTCAGCCACTAATGCCTTTTATCCCCCATATGGGCGCTGAGCTGTGGCTGTTCCTGGACACTGTGCTGTCCCCGTCCTGAGCAACTATGCCCCCGCCCCAGTAGGTTCAAGGTAAAGCAGCTCTGACTGAATTCTAGGCAGGGGTGGGGGCACCTGCCTGGGCCCTGGGTCCAGCCGCATCCCCATGCCCAGCCTTTCACGTCACCTGGAGGCCACATCTTCCCACCCCACCTGCCAGCCCCTGTCTCTCCTCCCCGCTGCCCCTAACTGCAGGTCAGCTTTCACTATAGCAGTGCTTCCCAAACGGGTTCTAGACTTGGGTGTTTGATTTGAAGAGTTACGCATTTATTTCACTATTTATTGGGGAAAAAAATGCATTGAACCTGTGATTTCACAGACATTTTGCTTAGGTCAAGCCTACTTTTTAAAAAGGGAGTGACTTTCATGAAGTCAGTTTGAAGAAGGAGGTTGGGAGCATGTTGGTGGCAGTGATCTGGAGAGGCTGCAGAGGCCACGAGTTTGGAGATGCTGTACTTCAGCAATAACCTTGCCTTTGCTAAGACCCCATCCGAGGGCTTCAGGGGGGCCTGCCGAGGGGGGGCCTTGTCCTTGTTCCCAAACTCTGACTTGGAAGAACTCAGCTTGTGGCCAGGCTGGTGAGGGTGTGGGGTGCACCCTTCCCTTTTGGGCTGAGGGAGAGGGGGCCGGGAGGGGTTGTCAAGCCCACCCGGGAAACTGAGCCCTGGAGAGGGGAAGCAGCCAGCCCAGGATGCTTCAGGGCCCTGGCAGCAAAGAAGCTGGGGTGGCATGGAGGGCCCTACTCCACACCCTAGAGCTGTGATGCTGAGCAAGGTGCCTGTGGTGGGAGGAACTGCCCGGTCCTCCCTGGGGGCAGGTAGACCTGTGGGGATGGCTCGGTCCAAGCCCAACGCTGCCCGCTCCAGAGAGCCTCAGCCCTGTCTCCCTTTCCACAGAGGTGGTTTTATGTGGAACGAGGTACCTTGTCTGGCGAAGAAGTGGGGCTGGGCAGGCTTGACTGCTCCTGGCTGACCCTGAGCGCTCGCAGTTGGAGGGAAGCAGACAGACTTGACTTTTTGCAAGTCCGCGTGTTGCTGAAGGGACATGTGTATTGGAGCCCAGAAGAGGGGCTGTGTGGCCTGGGAATACCATGTGGAAGGTTGGGCTTCAAGTTAACGGGATCAGACACCAGTCAAGCAGCCTCAGGTCATCTTGCGACTCCACTGAGCAGCCTTTCCTGCTGTCACATGGGTTCAGAGCAGCTGAGCAGGGAACACATCCTAGGCAGGTCTGACGTGAAACCTCCCCTTACCCTGAACCGTGTGACTCTGCAAGCAGACACCTCGAGGCAGGTGTTCTAGGCAAAGGGATGGGCATGAGCGAAGGCTCCAGGGCCCACAGAGCAGGGAGTGTGGAGAAGGTGGAAGAGCTGAGCTCAGAGGCAGAGAAGCTCCTTGCAGGGAGCACTGGGAGATGGCCTGGCCCGTCCCAGGCTCCTGGAGGCCCCACCTGCCGATCCCAGGCACTTGACCTTGTTCCTGTGGGTGACAGAGATGAGAACCAGGGAAGCTGTGATCCACTGGCCAGGACAAGTCAACATGGGTGGGGTTGGGCAAAGGGCCCTTCCTTCCTCCCCAACCCTGTGGTCTGGGGCCATGGCCTCAGGCTTGTGTCTATCACAAAAGCACAAACTTGCCCTAACCCACATGGGCCTGGCTGAGGGGAAAGTGGGGACCCAGGTCCCTGAGCTGTCTCTGCTGGGCTCCGTAGAGCGGTGGTGGGCAGGCACCTTGGCATCCGTGCAGACGGCCCAGTCTGGCCAAATCCTCTTCCTCTCCTCTGCTCTACCTTCTCCGGCACCAGGCAGCCCCTTAAAGGAGGACAAAGTGTGTAAAGCCCGTCTGCTGGCTTCCCCCAAATCCTCAGCTCAGAGCCTTCCGCTTCCAGGGCCAACCCCAGCCCAGTTTGCTGCCTTGTGTAAGGGCTTGGGGTCTTAGAAGCTGCTCTTTAGCCCAGATACACATACTCTTTTTTGTCTTTGTGCAATAATCAGTGTTCCTGGCAGAGCCTGGGCCAAGCTGCAGCCTACTGAGGAGGCAGAGGCCACCTCCTCCAGAAAGCCCTCGGCCTGGGCCGCCGCCGTGACTCTAGCACTCTCAGTCGCTGTACAGTTTCTATGGTGTGAATGAACTTCCCTCCTAGTTGCTGATGGCGCTGGTACCTGCTGGCCCAGATGGCCCGGGTGTAGAGAAACCAAGCGGCAGCCACCACCAGTGTTGTTTTGAATAAAAGCCCAGAAGCCTATTTAAGAATTTCTCCGTGTGTCTCTGCTGTTCTTTCCCCAGCGGGGTGGGTGTCAAGCTGAGGCTTCTCTCAAGGGAGGGGTGGCAGTGTCTCCTCCCCCATTTTCAGGCGTGGGGCCTGGGGCGTCGGGGACCTAGAACAATGCTCATGGCAGGGTGCTCTCATGGCCGCTGGGTGGCTGGGGGCCTGTGGAGCTGGGGAGGAAGCAGGCCTGGTTCCCACGCTCTGCTGCTGTGGCTGAGTTGCTGGACCCGGGCGAGAGGGTCACGTGGGAAGAATAATCTATTCACCGTTTGGCACTGTCTATTTCTTTTTCTTTCTTTCTTTCTTTTTTTTTTTTTTGAGATGGAGTCTCGCTCTGTTGCCCAGGCTCGAGTGCAGTGGCAAGATCTCAGCTCACTGCAAGGATCAAGCGATTCTCCCGCTTCAGCCTCCTGAGTAGCTGGGATTACAGGCGCCTGCTATCATGCCTGGCTAAGTTTTGTATTTTTAGTAGAGACAGGGTTTTGCCACATTGGCCAGGCTGGTCTCGAACTCTTGACCTCAGGTGATCCACCCGCCTCGGGTGCTGGGATTACAGGCATGAGCCACCACGCCCAGCCTGCACTGTCTGTTTCTTGAGTGAGTCCCCATCAGATTGCGCTGACCCAAGGACAGGGACTGTGTTTACTCCTCCCGCCTGGAGCCTGGTGCAGGTTGAGATTCAGCAAATGTCAGCTCCATGGCTGTGTTTTGGAAGCAGAAGGGATTTCAAAGACCAACTAATGCCTTATCTTATTTTTCCACTTGAGGAAACAGGCCTGGAAAGGCGGCAGGGTGTGGTCTGGGCCACACAGCGAGGCAGAGGCTAGGGGTGACGGGCACCCGCATGCCACCTCCACAGCCAGAGGCTCGGCCCCTGGGGAGGAGAGCCCTGATTTGTCATCCTCTCTCTTCCCCGTTAATAATGGGATTAAAAGCAAGTTGCTGCCAAGGAGAGAGACTGGCTTTAAAAAAAAAAAATAACCCAAGAACATTTTAAGAGAATGAAAAACTTCAGCCATCAGCACTTTTTATTTAGACCTGAATTCATGAATTTTAACCAAATAAACACAGGCATGTTAGGTATTAATATATGTAACATTATTCAAAACCACTATTATGGCTGTAATGAAAATTAGATTCTGACTTGTTGTGCTCCAGGAGGGAGGCATCCTCTGGTTTCTAGCGCAGTGACCTCCGATTGCTGTCACCATGGTAACAGGCTGCCGTGGGAATCTGTGGACGAGAGGCTGGTCCTGTCGGGAGGGGTGGGGGTAGGGCCAGGCCGGGCTGGTGCGGATCTGCCGGCCCACATCTGCACAGAGCTAGGGGCGTTTCGTCCCCTGGGCGGAGGCCAGCCTGAGCCTCAGAGGAGAGGGGGCCGGTCATCAGCAGGAGGGGAATGGTGGGGCAGAAACAGCAGTTGCACGGGGCCCCGCCCCACTCACCCTCATCTTCCTGTTCCCCTCAGGCTGCCCCTCCGGGGAGGCGTCTGTGTCATCTTCAGTAAATCATGGCTGCACACCCACGCGCGCCCAGCCTCTGCTAGGTGCTGGGGACACAGTGGTGATGGGTCCCTGTGCTCACGGAGCCCGCACCTCAGAGTGGGAGAAAGATCCCAGACAGACAGGCACACAGCTGGGCCATTTCAGAGCCTGCAAGTGCCACGAAGGCAGCAGAGCCGGTGGAGTGACTGTGACCGGGGCTGGGGGTGGGGGTCTTCCTGGCTGGGTGGTCCGGGAGGACTGGCTGGGGATTCCTGAAGAACCAGAGGGGAGAGCCTTGCCAAGGCAGCGACCACCCCTTTCCAGATGAGAGGCAGGAGCCTCAGAGGGCAGCGTCCAGATGAGACCCAGGGCACCCGGCTACATGAGAACATTGAACACGCCAGGAACACGTTTACAGTGTGAGCAGGTCCCATGCAGGATTTGGGGCATAGTCACACTAAAAAGTTATTTGTTGCTTATCTGAAATTCAGATTTAACTGACTGTCCTTACTCTTCTTTGTGAAGTCGGCAAGCCTGTCAGAGAGTGGGGGGTGACTTCCCTGGGCCATGAGGGGCCGTGCCCTGCCTGATCGCCTGCCCGGCACCCCTGCACGATGGCCTGCCTGGCACCCCTGCCCTGTCCTCCTGGGATGCTGCTTTTGGGTTGGCCGCCCACCTTGCCCCTTCAATCCCTTCTCACTGGGAGCCTGGTGAAGGAGAAACACCAGCTGACCCCACCTCTGCAGCTCAGTTCAGTGGTTCCATGGCTCCCGGGACCTGCCTGATGCCTGCAGGGCTCTGGGCGTTCCAGTCCTCACCCACTGCCCAGCGTGGCTTCATGGATCAGCCATGCTGACCTGCCCTGCTCTGCCCTTCTCCCACCTCTGCTGGGCTCTTCACCCTTCAAGCCCCCACTTAGGCGTCACTGTCTCGAGAAACTTCCCTGTCACTCCAGGCTGTTCCCACCCTCTGACTCTCAGCTCCTCCCTGAAAAAAATTAGCCTTTTAAGAAACTGTGGTGAAGTATACACAAATGACGTAAAATTTACCATTTTAATTCTTATTAAGTGTAGAGTTCAGTGGCATTAGGAATGTTCCTAGACATTTCTCAAAAGAAAACTTATGAAAAAACCTCATCATCACTGGTCATTAAAGAAATGCAAATCAAAACCGCAATGAGATACCATCTCATGCCAGTCAGAATGGCGATCATTAACAAGTCAGGAAACAACAGATGCTAGTGAGGCTGTGGAGAAATAGGAACACTTTTACACTGATGGTGGGAGTACAAATTAGTTCAACCATTGTGGAATCCAGTGTGGCGATGCCTCCAGGATCTAGAACCAGAAATACCATTTGACCCGGCAATCCCATTACTGGGTATATAACCATAGGATTATAAATCATTCTACTGTAAAGACACATGCACTCATATGTTTACTGCAGCACTATTTACAATAGCAAAGACTTGGAACCAACCCAAATGCCCATCAGTGATAGACTGGATAAAGAAAATGTGGCACATATACACCATGGAATACTATGAAGCCATAAAAAAGAATAAGTTCATGTCCTTTGCAGGGACATGGATGAAGCTGGAAACCATCATTCTCAGCAAACAAACGCAGGAACAGAAAACCAAACACTGCATGTTCTCACTCATAAGTGGGAGTTGAGCAGTGAGAACACATGGACACAGGGAGTGGGACATCACATACTGGGGCCTGTCAAGGGGGTGGGGGCCGAGGGGAGGGAGAGCATTAGGACAGATACCTAATGTATGCGGGGCTTAAAACTTAGATAACGGGTTGATGGGTGCAGCAAACCATCATGGCACGTGTATACCTATGTAACAAGCCTGCACATTCTGCACATGTATCCCAGAAGTTAAAAAAAGAGAATGTTCCTAATGTTCTGTGATCATCACCACCGCCCATCCCCAAAACTCTCCATCTTGCAAAACCAAAACCCTTGGTACGCATTAAACACGAACTCCCATTCTCCAGTCCCCGGCAGCCACCGTGCCACTGTCTCCATGAGTGTGACCATGCCAGGAACCGCGAGTGTGAGTGGAGTCACACGGTATTTGTCCTTTTATGACTGCTTATTTCACTTAGCACGAGGTTCTTGAGGTTCTCGAGGTTCACGCATGCTGTGGCGCGTGTCGGACTTTTCTCCCTTCTTCAGGTGCAGTGGGATTCCCGTCACGTGTCTACACCGCATTGGGTTTGGATCCACCCATTGAGAGGCCCTTGGTTGCTTCCACATTTTGGCTACTGTGAGGAGTGCTGCTGTGACCCTGGGTGTGCCAATGGCTCCCGAGTCCCTGCGTTCACCTCTGTTGGGTGCGTCCCCAGCGGTGGTGTTGCTGGGTCAGGCGGTGATTCTGGGTTAAAGTGTCTGAGGAGCTGCCGTGCTGTCTCCAGGGCGGCAGGCTCCCCATTCCCACCTCGGTGATTCATTTCTTTGTGAGGCTGGATTCACCCTTGGATGGGTGATGTGCAGTGGGGTTTTTGCCTCCTGTTTCTTCCTCTTTCCATCTCCCCTCCTCTCTTTCTGGCACACTCTTGCTGTGTGGTCCTCGAGCCACCCTGATCTTTGTTTCCAGAAGCCCAAAGGAGAACTTGGAGAGTGCGGAAAAGAGAGGAGGGAGTTTGCAGCGAGGAGGAGGAGAGAGGGTCTGGGGCCCAAGAGGAGTGGCTGTGGGGGCTCTGCCTGGGCAGAGCGGTCCCCTGGGCCACTTGTGGTCTGGAAGAAGCCAGGGCCGCTGGCGAGAGGGGTGCACATCTTAGGCCACAGGGCTCGGCTACAGGGCCCTGTACGGTGCCCTGGCACAGTGCAAGGAGGCACAGCCTGGAGGGGCGGACTGAGGAAGAGCCGGGCTGATGGATGGGGGCAGAGAGGTGGCCGGGCCTCTCTGAGCTCCTGGGCTGGGAGGCGCCCTGCCCCGCTGAAGGGTCTGCTGCACCCACTCCCCAGCTGGACGGGGCCCAGGCCCCTCCTGAGCAGGGATCTGCCAGGCCATACGCAGCTCCCACCACCCTGCCTGCAGCTCACGGGCTGGGGCCCGGCCTTCCTCATCTCCAGGGCTGGCCCTGAACTCCAGGAAGAGGCTTCTGTGCCTCCTCGGACATGCCTGGAGGCAGTGGGGAGGGACGGGCTCCTGCAGGCACTGACTTCTTCCTTCACTGTCCCCAGCCCTTAGCCTTCCCTGCCTCTGTCCGCACCCATCCCTACCTCTCTCTCCCTGTCTCATTCTCTGCCTCTTCCTGTCTTTCTGTCTCTGCCTCTCGCTTTGTCTCTTTGTCTGTCTCACTCTCTCCCTCCCTTTATTCCTCCCTCTCTCTCTTTCCCTTCCTCAATCTTTCTGTCTCTTCCTCCCGCTCCCATCTTCTCTCTCTGTCTCTTCCTCCTTTTTTCTGTCTGTCTCTCATCTATCTCTCTATGTTCATCCCTTCATCTGTCTCTGTGTCTCCCTCCCTCTCTCTGTCTCTCCCTCTCTGCCTCTCTGCGCAGACTTTGCACACCTCCTGTCCATTTCCTCTCTGAGAGGGAGGGGCTTGCCCATCTCAGGAGGAGAGCCAGATTCCTGGTCCTATCCTCACCTCCTGCATCCCCTGTGAAGGTGGGGGCACTCAGGACAGGGCTGCAGTCCCACTGTCAGCCCCTGAGTGATTGTGGCCCAGGGTCACCCTCACTGGGCAGATAGGGACCACGTGCGGCACCGGGTCTGATGCTGAACTCAGGGCTCGGGGGCTTCTCTCCGCTCCCCAGGGCACCCCGTCTACATGTTCTCAACATGGGGTGTCCCCATCCACATGGGGTGTCCCCACAAAGCACATGTTCCTGGGAGGCTTGGAGAGGCAAAAGTCAGGACCTCTGGGCTTCGGTTGGCTGCAGGTCAGGGTGCAGGCCGCCTGCAACCACAGGGAGGGGGCGTCTTTCCAGGCAGCCACGCAGAGGGACATGGGCACAGGTCTGTCACTGCGGCCCCCTCCTGCAGCCAGGTGGGCATTTGGAGGGAGCCCCAGGAGTGCTGTTTGCAGCTGTGACGGGCAGGCCATGGGCGTCTCAGGAACACGCCAAGTGAGAGGCGCTCCACCCAAGCCAGAGCACTGCAAGGGGCAGCTGCTCAGACGGGTCTCAATGGTGGCTGCTCTGTCCCCGCTCTGGGTATGACCCCTCCTGGGCGTGTGAGCAGGACCTGGTCACCCACTTCCTGCTAATGAGTAGAATATGGCATAAGTGGTGGGATGCTGCCTCCCAGAGTGGATGACAGAAAGATGCTGGCTCCTGTCTTGCTCCATGTGGGAGCTGCCCTGTGGAAGCCCACGAGCAGAGGAACCGAAGATGCCACCCTCTGGCCAACACCCAGCAAGGAGCGGAGACCCTCAGCCTACAGCCCTCAAGGGACAGAGCCTCCATCCGGCCCATGTGTAGATGGCAGCATTGGAGAGACTCCATGCCAGAGAGGCCCCGTCAAGCTGCGTCCTGGTTCCCAGCCACAGAAACTGTGAAATAATAAATGTCGTTGTTTTAAGCTGCTAAATTTGGGGTAATTTGTTTCACAGGCATGAACTAATACAAGTACACGCCGTACTGTGCTAGGAAATCATGCCCTATATTATATGGAATTCTAGAACAGAAAAAATCAATCTATGGTGGGAAAAAGCCCTCAGAACGGTGGTTGCCTCCTGGGAGTAGGGGCAGGGTTGACTGAGGAGAGGCACGAAGAAGCTTCATGCTGGGATGATGGTGAGTGATGTCCATCTTGATGGGGTTTGGGTTACACAGGTGTATGCATTTGTCAACATCCAGAAAATGTCTTTCAAGATTTGCAGATTTCCTTGTATGTAAATGTTACATGAGAAATAATAAACACTGCAGCATTTGGAGGAAGTGTGCTGATGTCTTCAGTTTTCTTTGAAATGCATTGAAAAATAAGATGTATTGCTGAGTGGAGAGCGGGATGGCTGGATGGATTTAT
Organism: Pan troglodytes; assembly: GCF_028858775.2. Classification (NCBI taxonomy): domain Eukaryota; kingdom Metazoa; phylum Chordata; class Mammalia; order Primates; family Hominidae; genus Pan; species Pan troglodytes. Next base: position 41,693,724 of record NC_086016.1, read on the forward strand.
GATAAAGCAAGTATTATTCTACATAAATGGTAGAATTCTAAGTGATGGGCATAAGAATGATCACTAAACATTTTTTTTTTTTGAGATGGAGTCTTACTCTGTCGCCCAGGATGGAGTGCAGTGGCGCTATCTCGGCTCACTGCAAGCTCCGACCCCGGGTTCACATCATTCTCCTTCCTCAGCCTCCTGAGTAGCTGGGACTACAGGCGCCTGCCATCACACCTGGCTAATTTTTATTTTTATCTTTTGTATTTTTAGTAGAAATGGGGTTTCACCATGTTAGTCAGGATGGTCTCGATCTCCTGACCTTGTGATCCGCCCGCCTTGGCCTCCCAAAGTGTTGGGATTACAGACATAAGCCAGCATGCCCGGCCCACTAAACACTTTTTCTCAATTTTGTTGTGTGTCTAAACATTTCATAAAACACCAGGAAAAATCATTTATTTCACAAATGTTCACAGCATGCTTAATGGCAAAAATAAGAATAATGAAATGGCTCTGTGGTCTGAGTAGTAATTCTAATCAAGGTTTCTTACATGCTAGGCATCTGAGGAGGCTTCTTAATGTGTTCTTCCATCCTGATCGCTACCCACAAGGAAGAAGTGATGGTTCTTAATTTACAGATGGGGAAACTGAGGCACGGGGCACTCACTGCATAGAGGTCATGCAAGAAGGACGTGGCAGAGCTGAGATGTCTCCAGGTCCAGGTGCTCTGAATGATTGAGCGGTGTTAACCTACGGATTGCCATTTCCACCTGTGCCTCAATTTCCCAGTGTCTCAGAGATACAAATTGCTGTGTGGGTGAAGTCAGGTGACAGCGGTTCACTCTGCCCAGCTGTGCTATAGCGCCGGTGCACAGCAGGTGCAGTGGCCGGAGGAAGGGCAGGCACTGTCCCCTCCTGGCTGTGTCTTCCCTTTGAGGCTGGCCTCCTCTGGGTGTGGGGCTCAGCCACCTGGCTGGGAGGTTTCTCTGGGGGCCTCACTCATGAGGTCCAGTCTGTGTCACATCCAGAAGTGACTTGGTGAAAAGATGCACCACTTCACAGCAGCCCTGGGCTGTGGCTCCAGGCTGTCCCTTTGCAAAGAAGGAGGTGGTTCAGGCCCCCACAGCCCTGGCCTGCGAGGAAAGCCTCAGAGCCCATCTCTGAGAGTATCCACGGGGCTCAGGAAACTGCCTCCCTAAGACTCCCAGCCCTTGTAATGTGCATTGTAATCCCACGCTTTGCACAGTGGAGAGATGGAGGAAAGGACTCAGAGAATAGCACAGGGCTGTCTTGCCCCTGGGCCTTGGCCCATGCTGCTCCTGGTACTGGGGTCACCTCTGTGACCACCACTCCCGCTCTCCTTGCACCCCCGAATGGTGTTAGGTGTCACAGGTTCTATATCCCCATGAGCTTCTCCAGGCAGGGACAAAGCCAGATTCTCCTTTAAATCCCCTCTCTGGCTGGGGGCCTGGCACAGTGAAGATGGAGGAAGGAGCCCGAAGCAGGGCCTGGGGAGAGACACAGGGGTGCAGGGGTGGGTGCCTGGGCTTCACCGCCCTTCACCAGCATGCCAGCCTGCTGAAGCGGTGTTCTCCTTCCTGCTTCTGCAAATGAGGAATGGAGGCTGGGGGAGGTGAAGCAACCTCTCCAGGGACCCCACCCACAGGGCATCACCAGGACTAGCCCTGACCGGTGGACTCTGACGCCCACGCTCTTTCTGGCTAGAGCCACAGGTTTTAAGGATGTAAGGGAAAATAAACCACTCTTTGCAGACCTCTGTGGGCTTCTGGGAGTCCTTAACAGCTGATTAATGGACGGGCCGTGCTCTCAGCTTCCCACTGCTCTTTGATCCTAAAACCCAGGGGCTCTGCTCTGAAATGGGGTGACCGAAGGGGACAGTGCAGAGGAGGAGCAATTTTTCTCTGTCCTGCAGTGCAGTGACTAAAATAGATCCTCATCAGGTCACAGGGCTGGCCCAGGCTGCAGGAAGCGCGGGAGGTGGACAAGGAGGCTGTGGGTTGCACCCAGGCCCTGGGGCCTCCTCCTGCAGTGATGGGGGCAATGGGTGGCTCCAGGTGTGATCCAGCTCCAGCCTCCTTTTTCATCTGGGATTTATGTCCTGTGGCGCATGGGGTGGAGGGGAGGAGGAGCAGATGGGCTTCTGAGTGGCACTTTCTCAAGAACCTCCCGGTCACTGTGGATAAACACTGAACAGGTGCAGTCCAGGAGCTCTCCGTTTCCCGAGGCGGCATGGAAGGTAGGGGAAACCTCCCCCATCACCTCCTCCATCACTCCCCATCACCTCCTCCTTCACCTCCCCTTCGTCACCTCCCCCATCACTCCCCATCACCTGCCCTTCACCTCCCCTTCATCACCTCTCCCATCACTCCCCATCATTTCCCTTTCACCTCCCCTTCACCTCCCCATCACCTCCTCCTTCACCTCCCCATCACCGCCTCCTTTGCCTCCCCTTCATCACCTCTCCCATCACTCCTCATCACCTCCCCATCACCTCCTCCTTCACCTCCCAATCACTTCCTCCTACACCTCCTCCTTCACCTCCCCATCACCTTCCCTTCACCTTCCCTTCACCTCCCCATCACCTCCCCTTCACCTTCCCTTCACCTCCCCATCACCTTCCCTTCACCTCCCCATCACCTCCTCCTTCACCTCCCCATCACCTCCTCCTTCACCTCCCCTTCACCTCCCCATCCCCTCCTCCTTCACCTCCCCATCACCTCCTCCTTCACCTCCCCATCACCTCCTCCTCCTTCACTTGCTGTCACCTCCCCATCACTCCCCATCACCTTCCCCATCACCTCCCCATCACTCCCTATCACCTCCCCGATCACCTGCCCATCACTCCTCATCACCTCCTCCCTCACCTCCCCATCATTCCCCATCACCTCCTCCTTCACCTCCCCATCACCTCCTCCTTCTTCACTCACCGTCACGACCTCCCCATCACTCCCCATCACCTCCCCCATCACATCTGCCCGCCTTGGCCTCCCAAAGTGCTGGGATTACAGGTGTGAGCCACCGCGCCCAGCCTCTAAGGCAGGATTTCTATGTCACAGTCTCCGGGTGGGATTCTATGTTCTTTGGAAAGCCTCTGTTTTTCCTCTGAAGGCCTTCAGCAGATTGGACGAGGCCCACCCAGGTGACCAGGGGTAATTGCTTTTACTCACAGTTAACTGATTGTAGGTGTTAGTCATAGCCACAAAATACCTCCACAGAAACATCTAGATTTGCGTTTGACTGAGCAACTGGGCACCGTAGCCCAGCCAGCCTGACACATAAATCAGAGGGTTCGGCTGGGTTCAAACCCTGGCTCCAGCCCGTGTGAGTGGTGGCCCATCTGCCGCACCTGAGCCTTGGCAGCCGGCAGGCTGGTGGCACTTCTCCTGGCGGGCTGCTGAGAGGAGCAGAGAAGGCTGCGTGCATTGGGTTCCCAGCTGGGGGTCCTGACACCCCTCCTCTGGCCTGCTGTGTCACTGCAGAGCCTGTTGTGGGAGTGTTGCCAGCCGCAGGAAGCCAGTCCTCATCCCTGGGAGAAGAGCTTCTTTGTAGTCATTAGAGCTCTGATGGCTTCTTGATGACATGTTTGCACAGTGGGCGGCCTGAGGACTCCAGTGACTGCAGGCAAGGTGTCATCGATGGCTTTGGAGATGAAATTTCTAGTCCTGCCACCCCATCTCTGGAGTGTGCACTGTCTCCTGCCAGGTAAGGCTGGGCTGCTCCTAGAGTCCCACCTGTTCCAGCCCAGGAGAGGCCGCCTGCTGCTCTGACTCCAGTGCTGTTGACCATGTGGTCCCTGCACAGGCATAGTCCTCCCCCAGGCCCTGGAGCCTTGGCCTGAATGTGCTGTTGCCTGAGTAACACGGCCCCTGTCCTCAGATGCGCTGTGGCCATTGTCCTCTTGTCCCTGGGCCGCCTTTGTGTGTGCCTGTGTCCGCGACTACCTAGGAATTCCTGGAGAGCAGGACCACAGCTGTGTTGTCTGGAGCTTGGTGGCCAGTGCGGGGCCTGGCCCAGAGCTTTGCCTTGGTGGGAAGAAGCGGCGGAATCTTTCTCAGCACCAGTGTCCCATTTGCAGTGCCAGGGGCCGCTTGGGCTTTGTAACCCGCCGTCCCACCTTCTGAGAGCCAGGCCAGATAAACATCCTGACGTCCCTACGCCAGACAGCGATTCTGTGTGTGACACTAAGCTATGGGATCACAAAGAGAGGCTTTGATTCTGGCAAACGGTGGGCCCGTGGACTGTGCTGTCCCACCAGCTGACACACCCTTGGTCCCAGGGGTTTTCGTCCTGCTTGTTAACCCCTGACATGGCAGGCAGCTCTCCTGTGAACAGTGATGAGGGACACAAGCACACCCATCTCATGGCTCTGCCATCGTCACCCTAAGGCTTCTAAGGCCACTGAAGAAGGGGAAGGGCATGGAGCATTGTGTGGGAGGGTTTTATGGGCCAGGCTCAGGAATGGTGCCCACCACTCCCACCCACGTCCCACTGGACAGAACGCAGACACGTGGCCGTGCTCAGTGCAGGGGAGTCTGGCTCTGCGGTCCAGCTGTGAGCCCAAAGGAAGAAGAAATGGTTTGGTAAAGCAGTGAGACCTGTTCTGCTACAGTCAGACTTTCTGGGGCGGGGGTGGGGTAGGAGAGCTTCTGCTACAAAACCCCTAAAAATCCAGGACAAGTTGCCACAAACTTCTTTATTCAACGCACAGCTAAGTTTGCAAGGGAGTAAGGAAAATTTCTGAGAGCCAGAAATGAAGAGGAAACTGATGCCAGACAGGAAGCAAACGCTGACTTCTGGATGCCCTGAGGCGTTTTGCCCACATCTGGGGCCTGGGACCTTGTGCAGGGAACAGAAGACACTACATCTTGAGCTGAGAAAAGGTTGGGAGTGGCACGTAAGACTCTTATCTCAAGCTGGAGTCCTCAAAGGCTGTACCTTCAGTGTAAGGGCTCTAAAACAACAACCTTCTAGCAAATAAAAATGACAATGATATTCATTTGTCCTGGCCTCTGCAATCAATGTGGATAAAAGGATTCCTTCCTAAGAATGTGTCAGTTTAGGCTGCGGATCGCTCGGGATCGGGTTCAAATTTTTGGAGTGGTCCAGAAACCCCAAGCCAAGAAATTAACCTAAAGAGGTGTTGGGTTGGTGGACCTGGGCACGTGGCCAGAGCAAGCCCTCATCAGGGTCCTACCAGGTCCCTACAGAACACTGCCAGGCCCACAGCCTCAAACTGCAAAACCTAGGAGAGAACATTCCACAGTGAGTCACAGTTGAAAGAAGCCATACATGTAAAACTAGATCAAAAGATTTGACGTTTGAATGATCAGAAATAGAATAAAAATAAGTTTAAAAATCCTAGGCCGGGCACAGTGGCTCATGCCTGTAATCCCAGCACTTTGGGAGGCTGAGGCGGGCGGATCACCTGAGGTCAGGAGTTCAAGACCAGCCTGGCCAACATGGCAAAACCCCATCTCCACTAATAATACAAAAAATTAGCTGGACATGGTGGCGCCTGCCTATAATACCAGCTACTTGGGAGGCTGAGGCAGGAGAGTCACTTGAATCCAGGAAGCAGAGGTTGTGGTGAGCTAAGATCGTGCCATTGCACTCCAACCTGGGCAACAGAGTGAGACTCCATCTCTAAAGACATTTAAAAAATGGAGAGCATAGACAAGGAAAAACAGACTACAAAAGTGTTCAGGGAGATATGAAAAAAAGAGTCAAACAGAACTTCTTGAAATGCAAAATGTAATAAGTGAAATGAGAAACTCAGTGCATTGGCTGAACAGCAAATAGACCCAGTGCAGGAGGGAATCAGCGGTCTAGAAGATGGAGCTGAGGCAACTGCCAGAAGGTACAACGCAGGACAGAACTTGCGAGGTGGAAGCTCAGAGGGAAGGTCAGAGCGAGAAGTGAGAATGCTCATCCGCTCGCAGCTCCAGAAAGCGCTAAGAGGGAGAGGGGCGAGACTTGCTGTTCAAAGAGATAATGGCTGAGGATTTTCCAGAATTGTTAAAAGACACGAATTTCAGTTCAGAGAACATGATAAAGCCTGAGCAAGAGATTAAACAAAAAATCCATGCTTGGACCCAACACAGTGATATACAATAGCAAAGAGACGGTTTCAAAAGAAGCTGCTGAGGAGACTAATTACCTACAAATGCATGGCAACTAGGTGGCAGACCAACTTCCTGACCACACTAATAGAGACCACAAGCCTGGAAAACAACGTCACCAAACACTAGTATGAACAGGTTAAATAACTGCCCACCTCGCATTCGTACTGAGTAAAAATATCTTTCAAGAACAAGATGTCGGCATCTTCGGACAAATCCCAAGTGAGCTTGGAGCCTCCCTTGAGCCATTTCTAAAGGAAAATATTTCCAGAAGGAAGGTCCCAAGAGGCAAGAGTGAGAGGTCAAAGAAATGGCCAACTGTGCGGGAGAACCTGAACACACATTCACTTCCTAGAACAATTGTCCTAATGCCTAATTTGGGGGATAAAAGAGACTGAGCGTCCATCAGGATACTAGCGTTTCCCATGATGCTGATGTTGATGCTTTCCGGAAAAATACTAAATACCAGATTCTTCTAGAACTGTTTTCTGCTTTGCCAGTGCTCCGAGTACACACTTTGTCCACCTATGAGCCCCTTGACCACAGTGCAGAAAACACTGTCAGGCCGCAAACTCTTGGCCGAAGGAGAGAATTCCCTGGATGCTGGTTCCCTTGGGACCCAGTCTCCCATGCCCCAGCCCAGTGGGTCTCCCCAGAAACACCTGGTCACTTAAGACTCGGGTGCTGGGCCCTGCCCAGGAGTGGCTGATCCCTGCTGAGAATCAGCGTTTCTACAAGCTCCCAGGTGCTGGTCCCAGACCAGTCTCAGAAGCGCTGCTGTAGCTGATGACCCCCTCGTCTCCTCAGCCTGTTGCAGGGTTAACACCCCTCCTCCAGGAAGCCTTCCGGCAGAAACACCTCAGCAGGCAAGCTCTGCGTCTCTATCATGGTCTGCTAAGAACGGAGCAGATGCAGAATCAGTTGCAGCTGAATGACTGGCTGTGTGAATCTTTTTTTTTTTTTTTGAGATGGAGTTTCACTCTTGTTGCCCAGGCTGGAGTGCAATGGTGCGATCTCAGTTCACTGCAACCTCCGCCTCCTGGATTCAAACGATTCTTAAAGGGCACGTCTGGCTGGGGATCTTCGGGCGGCGTTAGAGGCTAAGGATACCTCTAGGCCCTCTCCCCCACCAGGAAACACACACACCCCCCCACACACCCACACACACACCCCCCACACCCACACCCCCCACACCCCCACCCACAGCCCCACCCCCGACACACACACTCTTTTCTCTTCACTGGAGCTTCCACCTAGGTCCACACAGCCTTTTACCAACCTTCCTGAGTGCCCGCTGCACCGGGCCAGGTGCTGGACTCTGGTTCATCCTCCTGCCCATTGCTCTGGATAAGTGGGGGCTAAAGCCCAGGGGCATTTTGTAAAGATGGGATCACGGGCCCTGGGGTGCTTCCACTAGCCCCCAAGCCCTTCAGACCCCACTGGCCCCTTTCTGCTCTCCATACCCTAAGGGAAGGCTACGTCCTGACAAGTCCTTGCGCCTCCTCTTGCTAAAGCTGACAGTCGCCTGCCAGGGGGATTAACTGGAACGCCACGGGCAATTGATCCCAACAAGCTTAAGATGTCCCGTTCCAGGAGAAGGCCCTGCTGACAGGGGAGGCAGCTGCTGAGGCTGCTGGCAGGGATCCTGCAAGAGCAGCTGTGAGCCCTCAGCCTGTCCTGGGGGACAGGCCCTGGGAGGGGAGGGGAGAAGGACAGTGCTGGGTGTATTGGGGTCATGGCTGCCCCCGCCAGGAGGGAGCTGGGGGTCCTGGGGCTGCCCCAAGAGGTGCCAGAGGATTCAGGAATTCGGTGGGGGCGGGCAGTGGAGGCGCCCGGGGGTACTCAGGTGGCTGACTTATGAGGCCAGATTAAGAAGACTGATGGCCTGTCCCTTAGCCCAGAAATGAGTCCTGTTGCAAACCGTTGAAGGGCACAAAGGTGGAGAAGGGAGAGGCTTTGTAGACAGTGGTTTGGGAGTAATGAGGAATAATGGGCTGAAACAGAGCCGGATAGCAGGAAAGCTGGCTTGGCTGTGAAGTCTGCATGAGCTGGAAGCCAGCGCTGGCAGCGAGGGATAGGGCCGTGATCTTGAATCATGGGGAACCTGACTGGACCAGGCGTGGGAGGCAGAATGGGATTTGGCCCAAGACTATTCGTCTGCAGCCACCTTGGGCTATGCGGTCACCCTGCTGTCCCTGGACTGCCCAACTCAGGCGGGTCAGAAGTTGGCCTATGTTCCCACTCTAGTGGGGCACCTGCAGGCTGCCTGTGGGTCCGGAGTGGCCAGGAGGGGTTGGGGCCCCAAAGAGTGACTGGCTGGAGGAGGAAAGCTGCAGGTGTGGCCTGGGCCCTGGGCTCCAGGCAGGCTGAGACCCCATTGCACAGTGGGGCACCTGAGGCCACAGTGTGCAGGGCAGGGATGCCAACGCCACAAGGGCCAGTTCCAGAGCCCAGCTTTCTGTTTAGGATCTTCTTTTTTTTTTTTTTTTTTTTTTTTTGAGACAAAGTCTCGCTCTGTAGCCCAGGCTGGAGTGCAGAGGTGCGATCTCGGTGCACTGCAACCTCCACCTCCCAGGTTCAAGCAATTCTCCTGCCTCAGCCTCCTGAGTAGCTGGGACTACAGGCATGTGCCACCACACCCGGCTAATTTTTGTATTTTTAGTAGAGACAGGGTTTCAGCATGTTGGCCAGGATGGTCTCGATCTCCTGACCTCATGATCCGCCTGCCTCGGCCTCCCAAAGTGCTGGGATTACAGGCATGAGCCACTGCGCTTGGCCTGTTTAGGATTCTTGAAGCGAATCCCATTTCTGTTCAGGAGCCGCAAAGTAAATTTCGAGAGGAGCTCTGCTTCCTGCCTGGCAAAGGACCTATGGGGAAAGTTCTGGAAGACCAGGAAGGCTGGCCTCACCACTTCCCCATGCTCATGAAAGCATTTTGTGAGCTCCCTGAGACACGTTCCGGGATCCAAAGCCCCCCTGGGGAAGTGTGCTGCGTCTTGGGCCTTGTCCACAGGAGCGTGAGTGGGACGTTTGAAATTTCCTAAACTGATGACCAGGCTTCACGCCGCTCGAGTCCGCCACAGCCTGCAGAGGCCACCCCCAGGCAGGGCCCATCCATCTGTGCCCACGCGAGCTCCTGTGCTGGATGAAGCAGCCCCGTGACTCAGGTTCTGACTCAGCGCCAGCTAGGTGGGCATAGGCCATGCTGGCCAGGGTACTCTTCCTGGAGGTGTGGGTGCCCCGGGAGTGTGGGCATGGCCCCAGGGGGCAGCTCTGGGCAGCATGGCTTTCCTGGGCACCTACTTGGACTCTTGTGGCCTGGGAGGCAGGAAGCGTTTCTCCCTGTTTTGCAGGTGAGAAGGTGGATGCTGGAAAAGTCCATGCCTTGCTCAAGGCCACATGGTTGCCAGGTGGGTTTGAACGAGGTTTATCTGACTCCAGGGCCCTTGCTCTGACCCAGTCCATCCTGCCGCTCCCCAGGCGTCTGCAGGGTGGGTGAACCTCTCTAGGAAGAGGGTTGAGATGGCCGTGCTGTGTGTGCAGACCCTGCCTGGCTCAGACAGGCTCTGTCCTTAGTTACGTGACCTTGAATGAACGGTGTCACCACCCCCAGCCTCTCCCAGAAAAAGGGGCAGGAGCTGTTACCCACTTTGGTGGTGGTGGGAGGCAGGTGAGTAGGGAGCCAAGCCTATAAAACTGAGTCAGCTCAGCCCTGTGCAGGTGCCGGTGTCCGTCCCCTGCCTTATGAGGGCCAGTGTGTGCTGCTTCCCTGGGCCCTGCGGAGGCCCCTGCACTGTCAACGGGGATGATGTCCCCTCCTCATGCAAAACAACTCTCCCAGGGTAGGCCCTGATGGGCCACGCACACTGGCCACATCCTGCTCTGATCTGTGTCTTCTGGGACAGCTCAGTGTGGCCATCTTGGACCTGGTGGTCCACCAGGTCCTGCAGCCGGAGCCTGTCCCTCCCCACCCCCCTTGGGGCACTCTGCTTTGCAGCAGCCTTGCTGTGGTGTCTCTCCCTTCCCGCTGGCAGACAGCAGTGTTTCGGGCACACAAAGGATTCATCTGTAGGGTTCTTATTTCCCCATGAAACTCGGTGCTTGACAGACAGGAGTGGCATCTCTGTGCAGCCATAGACAAAAGTGAAAGCGTCCTCCCCGCCCCCACCCAGCAGACCCCGCCCTGGATTCCTGGGGTGACGCTCAGCAGACCGGGGCTTAAATTCGGCTTCACGGCTCATGAGCAGTCACACCCTGTGTAGATTTGTATTCAGGGAAGGCTTTGGGGAAAAGTAATAAAAAATCGGGGGAGGGAGCAGCTCAACACGCCCAAGTAAGATTTCTCATTAGTTTGAAAGATGGACAAGGAACCTGCTCTTTAATGAAGAAAATGGATTGTGCCCTGACTAAGTAGTCTGGAACTTGGAGACGGCGCTGCGGCTCTGGTTCTGACCTTCACAGACGTCTCAGAATACACCCAGCTTCAAACCCAGCGAGGACCTGCCCAGTTTGGGGTGACTTTAAGATTCTCATCTGGCAGGACGCGGTGGTTTGTGCCTGTAATGCCAGCACTTTGGAAGGCCAAGGGGGGCGGGTCTCTTGAGCCTAACGGTTCGAGACCAGCCCAGGCAACATGGCAAAACTCTGTCTCTACAAAAAAATACAAAAGTCAGCCCAGTGTCGTGGCATGTGCCTGTAATCCCAGCTACTCAGGGAGCTGAGGCGGGAGGATCACTTGAGCCCAGGAGGTTGAGGCTGTAGTGAGCCATGATTGTGCTACTGCACTCCAGCCTGGGCAACAGAGTGAGACCTTGTCTCAAAAATAAAGAAACGAAAAAGAAAAATTCTCATCAGGCCAAGCCCCTGGCCCTCCCAGGCTCACCAAAGCCTGAGAGGAGGAGAGGATGCTGGTTGGAGGGGCCGTGTCTGCTCTAGGGCTGCGGCATTGGGCTGTGACTCTGTTTCTCCAGGCCTCAGTGTCACTGTTGGCTGGTGATTGCCTTCCCACCACAGAGCAGCTCCAGGATGCTCAGTGAGAGCCGGGCAAGCTCCCCCTGCAGCATCTTGCCTTCCTGCCCTGGCGACACCTCACCTGGTCATCTGGTGAGAGGGGCTGTCTGCTCAGCGGAGTCACTGACTGAGCCCAGGGGCCTGGCTTTCCACACTTAGCGAGGCTTCAGGCCAGGGGTGGATGCAGTCACTGCAGATGGGCCCAGGCACCCCCTGCTCAGACTTCGCCTGCAGTTTTAACTGGGGGTGACGAGTGTCTCTACATGGGCCCCATAGAGTTGGACCATGTTGAATGAGGCCTGTGTAATCCAGCTCTGGGATGGGCCGAGCCATTTCTCAGCCCAGATGCAACTTCTTCCTGGAGAAAGACCTTGAAACACCTAATAAACAAGGTCCAAACACAGGAAATACAGCTCAGATCCTTCCACGCACAGCTTCTGCGGTGACAGCAGCCACATAAAAATGATAAAGGCCATTTATCCTCTGTCTTTGGAACATAAAAGCAGGTTCTTAGGACTGCAGCTATAATATGTTAATGGAATTTCTGTTACGGGAGCTGGCAACAGCACCCTGCCTTCCAGAAGCAAGGCCTCCGGGGACAGCGTGTAGCTCTCATTAAAGAAGATTCCACATGCTCTTAGATTAATGGCCAGCTTTAACAGCTGTGGGGCCTCTTCCTCCCCTGGGCTCTGAGTGTGATGGTGTGATGGTGGCCCTGGTCGCCTCCTGAGGCCTCTTGCCTTGACTGTTTCTTTTCTTTTCTTTTTTTTGAGATGGAGTCTCACTCTGTGGCCCAGGCTGGAGTGCAGTGGCGAGATCTCGGTTCACTATAACCTCCACCTCCCAGATTCAAGCAATTCTCCTCCCTCACCCTCCCTAGTAGCTAGGATTAGAGGCGAGCACCACCACGCCTGGCTAATTTTTGTACTTTTAGTAGAGATGGGGTTTCATCATGATGGCCAGGCTGGTCTTGAACTCCTAAACTCAAGTAATCCGCCGGCCTAGGCCTCCCAAAGTGCTGGGATTACAGGCATGAGCCACTGTGCCCGACTGCCCTTGACTGTTTTATTACCACTCATTGCCACTTGTAGGCTGAGGCTCAAAGTTCAAATCCAGAGAACTTTGCCTCCTAAATGTCTCTGCTGACAAGATCACTGTCCTGAGTCGGCCCTCGCCCCCACGGGTCCCCCCTCACCCTACCCTCCGCCCCACACCCCGGATCCATGTTAAGTGTGAATGAGTCCAGCCCCCAGCCCCTCACCTTTGGTGGCCCCAGAGCTTTCTGAAGGAGGCTCCTGCTCCTTCACACCGGCCGCCCCCGCCCGCTCTTTCCAGCTTCTCTCAAAAGGGGATTTGGATCCTAATCCTGAAAGACACAATTTCAAATGCCATAATCCTGAATGTCAAAATCCCAAAAGGTCAAAATCCCTGAAGATCAAAATCCCTAAAGTCTAAATCCCGATTGTCTAAAATCCTTAAATTCTAAAATCCCGAAAATCACAGTCACAGGCTATTGCATCGTGTTAGGCAGAACTATGACCTTGCTATTGTCTTTATTTGGAAATTAAGTGTGGCTTCAGGACATGCGTACGGGTGCCAGGTTGACAAGGGTAGATTTGTGGATGAATTTTAGGCGTCCTCTTGCCCGGAGGAAGGACCGGGTGAAGGACTGTGTTGGGTGTGTTTGTGAGGGGTCTCCAGGGGAGACCAGTGTGTGGGTCTGAGTAGGCTGGGTGGAAAGCTCTGTCCTCAGTGTTGGCGGGCACCATCCAAGCAGCCAGGGGGTGGGAGAGAACAAATCCCGAAGGCGAATCTCCGAGAGCCGGGACAGCCTTTCCTTCTGCTGCCTTCGACATCAGAATGCCAGGCTCTTAACCTTTAGACTCCAGGACTTAACCAGCATCCCCCCGCTCCGGGGTCTTGAGGCTTTTGGCCTCAGCCTGAGATATAGATCATCGGCTTTCCTGGTTTTCAACACAGAAACATTGAATCCTCCTCAACAGATGAAGAAATGTCCTTTATGTACATCTGCATTTGTGAAATAAAATCTTTCGAGATCTCAGCTATTTGGGTGCCTGCACACGCCGTGACGACCCATTGTGGCTTTTGGTCAATTTCATCAAAAGGCTTAGGTTGTCCGTCATGTAATATTTCAGATGACCACAGTTATGAAGCTGAGTGCACACACTCCCTCGGTGATGTGCATGTACCTTGTCCGTTTTTGACTCACTTTATGAATACGGTTTGTCTGCTTATAATTGTTATACTCGGTGATGTGCATGTATACTTTCCCTTTTGACCTATTTCTTTATGAATAAGCTTTGCCTGCTCATAATTTTTGTACCCGTGTGACCGTCATTAGCATACCTGGGTGTTTCTGCTTGCAAAAATATGTATGGTGTTATTGCCTGTTTTATGGTGTAAACTGGCCTGTGAAGTGTTCTGTCGTGCTTTCATATGTTTCTTAAATAAATCTTTTAAAATTGTAAATAAACATCTTTTAAAGACTTTTAATTTATTTTTTCCAGAAGTGATAGCTTTGGGATTTCAACATTCAGGATGAAGGTGTCCAGAATTAAGTCTTTTGGGATGATAACTGGCTCCCCTCTAAATGCCATGCTGGCTACAGCTCTGGGTCTCATGCTGTCCTCCACCCCACACCCCGGCGGCCCGAATGTCCTTCCCCTCCCAACCTCCTGTGTTTTGCCAAATAATTCCTATGAGTCTTAGAAGAACTTCTAATTTTTAAGATGCTCCAGTGGCATTGCCTTCTGCAGGAAGCCCTCCCCGAGCTGCAAAACCCTCTCCGCTCTCACTGCACTAGGTAATGCCACCGCCTGTCTGGGACTTGTCTGTCCCCAGTGTCCCATCTCCTCCAGAACACTAGCTCTGTCCCAAATTGCAGCCCATGAGATTGCCCGACTCTGCCGCTCCCGGGAACCCTGCTGTAGATCAGAAACTTCCACTCAGATGGAGCCCCCAAAACAGGGGAGAAGCTTGCCCAGAACCAGCAGGGTCCTGAAGCTGGATCCTGAAGGAAGGCGGCCAGCCTCCGGGCGCCCAGGTTACATGCCCCTCAGCTGCCAGCACCCGCTCTGCTCTCTCTCTCCTTGGAGACCAGGTGCCCTGCCCTGAGGGCATGGAGGTGCCACCTGGGATTTCTGCTCCGGGGCAAAGAGCTCTGAGGCCAAAGCTGCTCGGCCAGCTGCCTTTTCTCCCAGATTCTGCTCAGGCACAGCTGCCCTCACCGTGTCTTTGGTGAAAGTTGTCAGGGTAAAAATGGAGTCACTTGTGTTGAAAACCCTGACAAACAGAGCCAGAGAAGGCTACAAAGGGAGGGTTCTCATGCATGAATGCCGGATACCAAGAACTGTCATAAAAGTCTCTTTAAAAACCACCACTTTGCACAAAGGCCATTGCGACCTTACACAGAAAACCGCTCCTGGAGGACATCGGCCCAGCAGCTGCCTGTCCAGCCTTGGATTGGTGCCACCGTTCTTCCTGATTCTAGCAGCCAAGGATACTTATCTCAAAATGATGACCTAATCCTCTTCATTTTCCTTTAAAAACCTTTGCCTTCCTTGACCTCCCTGGACGCGCACGCAGTTTACCACGGCACACATATTCCCACGTAGCGCCCGTTCCCAAATGAACCTCATTTTTTGTAGAAAGCCTCTTCCAGTTTGTTAGGTTGACAAGTCACATCCACGGCAGGGGGCCATGCAGCTCTTAGGGTCCCCGTGCTCTCAGCTCACTCACTGCAGACTCGCAACATTTTACTTTTCATCGCATGTTCTCACTGGGAGGACCTGGGGTGGACCCCAGTGGCGTCAGGATCGGATCCATCTGGAAATCCCTCAGGTGCTTGGACAAGTGGGTCCCCGATTCTAGGAGCCCAAGAAGAGGATCTGGCAAGGACCCAGATGGTCCTCGTCAAGATGAGGACGGGGCCGCCTGTGCCTTGAAAGCTGCCTCGCAAGAAGTGTCCCTGCTCGTCAGGGGGTGGGGGGAGCGGGGCGAGGGTGGGAAATGTCTTGCTGGGAGAGAGCTTTTTTATTCTTTAACTTATATAAGCTGTAGCCACAGTGCGCTCCTTTGAGACGCAGTGTTCCCTGTGCCCATACTGCAGGAGCCTCAGAAGGACAATAAACTTCCTGCTCATTCTGGAACAGGCTGGTTTCCATCGTGTCTTCCTCATTACCCCGTAGCCTCAAGGGCCCAGCAAGGCTCTGTGTGCAGCAGAAAAGGTGCTTACAGCCCCCGCCTTACAGGCTCAGGGGGCATCCAGGCTCAGGCGTTATGGGTGGCACCGGGCTGCCCAGCCTGCTTCTTTCCAGACCCTGGTATTGGCCTTGCTTATATGTTTTTACATTCCTTCCATTCCTCAGAAATGCTACTGGTGCAAATCAAACCTTTCTGTAAAGCAAGAAACAGAGGGATTTAGGATTCAAGCCTAGGTCAGGCAGGCTGAGCATAGCTTTGATAGCAGTGGAGGGGATGGAAGTGGAGGTGATGGAGGTGGAGATGACAGCAGTGGAGGTGATGGAAGTGGAGGTGACAGCAGTGGAGGTGATGGAAATGGAGGGGACAGTGGTGACAGCAGTGGAGGTGACGGAGGTGGAGGTGACAGTGGTGGAGGTCACAGCAGTGGAAGGGTTGGAAGTGGAGGTGACAGGGTGGGGGTGATAGCAGTGGAGGTGACAGTGGGGGGGGTGATGGAAGTGGAGGTGACAGTGGTGGGGGTGATGGAAGTGGAGGTGACAGCAGTGGGGATGATGGAAGTGGAGGTGACAGTGGTGGAGGTGATGGAAGTGGAGGTGACAGTGGTGGAGGTGATGGAAGTGGAGGTGACAGTGGTGGAGGTGATGAAAGTGGAGGTGATGGAAGTGGAGGTGTTGAAGTCAAGCACATCATGTTAGAAGCAGCTGCAGTGCAAAGAGGGCACATGGTGGTGCCTCCTCATGGGTCTGAGATGGGATTCACAGGGATGACATGCCCAGCCTAGCACCTGGCACGGGAAAGTGCCCGGTCAGTGCCCACTGGCTGCTGCTCTGAGCCTCCCTTTTTCCAGCCACATGCTGGGTGCAGAGGATGCAGAAGGGGATGAACCTGGCTTCCTTCCCTGAAGACTCTCCCCAGCTGAGGATGGAAGCTCTCAGGGTTTGTTGGATGGGAAGGAGCAAATCCCTCTCGAGCCTGTTTAAATAAGGTGAGTTTGAATCAGGCTCTAGGGGGATCTCCCAACACTTAATTGCAGTTAGGGAGGGTCTCTCCTGGTCCCTTTCTGTCTGCTAGCTCCATCCTCCACACTACAGGCAGGCTTCCCTGACAAGGCCCTTTTGGCTGTCCCATAGCTTTGTCGTGTGTGGGGCCCTACAGCTTCTCTTACCTCCGCCTCTGCAACTCCCAAGCCCAGCACTGCCTGCCTGACACTCAGCTGCTCCGATTTCCCAGGACAGGAGTCCAGTTAGTCCTGGTCTGATCAGTGGTGGACAGGGGGCGGTCTCCTGGAGGGAGGGAGCACACCCTTGTCACTGGCTGTAGAACAAAGTCTCTTTGGAAGGTGCCCATGTGCGTCTCTATCACAGATGAAAAGCTGTATAAGGTATTCACCCACTGCAGCGGGAGCCCAGAGGAGGGGGGAGAGGCCCTGCTTGGGGTGATCCCAGGAGATTTCACAGAAAAGGAAGATTCAGCCCCAGGCTGGAGGCTTCTGAAGGCTGGGCTAGGTCTTGTGTGAATCCCCAGCACCTGGGGCCTGGCCCAGGGGAGATGATGAATGAATGAATGAGTGAATGAATGAATGACAGTCAAAACATGAATGGGCTTGGCTGTGAGGCCGGCATTGGAGGTGGACAGGGCCAGGCAGGACCAGTGCAGGACACCCCGCAGACTGTCGGGCTGAGCTAGTATGCGGCACCCAGGGAGGCCTTGTGACCTTCGACCCAGCAATTCCACCTTTAGGAGCGTATTCCGCGGAATGACTATTTACTACCGCGCGGAAGCAGACTGACGTTCCATCAAAAAGGGATCCAGACACTCTGCATCCGGGAGCATTCACACAGTGGAATTCCAGGAAGCCTTTAGAGAGAATCAAGTCCATCTGATAAAAGAAGGTCTGCAAGCTGCTTGGCTAAACAGCAGGTACAGGATCAGCTGTGTGAAACACAAATCGGGAATGGGATGGGATGGGATGGGATGGGATGGGGCGGGGCGGGTGGGCTGGGTCCTTCCCCGCGTGCAGAAGGGACCGCCATGGCTGTCTGAGGGGAAGAGGTGGGGCTGGAGATGGAGACCAACTTATCATCAAGCCTCCTGCTTTTGCCCTTTTTATTTCTGTCTCAGTTTTAAAAGTATGACTAAAAATAGAAAATAATAACACGAAACTTATTTAGCACCTTTCCAGCGGAAGGAGCAAGTTGCTTGCTAAAAATGTGATCAATCTTTCAAAAGTGTTCCCCAAACATAGAAGAAGGAGGACCCTGGTTTAGAGCAGGGCCGAGGCTGGCTCTGGGGGAGGTGAGGGGCTGGATCCACAGGTGGGAGGGCGGTCCTGGCTGATGCCACCGGAAGAGACTTGGGGTAGGGGCTGAGGAGAGGCAGCAGACGGACCAGGCTGAGTCTGGGCCTGGGAGAGCCAGACAGGGTCATGGCCACAGGGGTTCAGCTGAGGCCTGGGTTCCCCAGTCCAGGGCACTGCCACAGAAATCATTGCAGGTTCATGCGGCAGCCAGAATATAGCAGCATAAAGGCTGTGAGTGCTGCAGTGTGTGGCATAGCCCTGGCTTACCTGGCTTGGTGCGAGACCCTTTCCACCGACTCTCACCGACACCTCTAAAGATCATGCGCCATGAGCACGGTGATGATCCCATCTTACAGACAAGGAAGCTCAGGTTCAAGCAAGTCCAGGTGATCCAGCCGGTAGTAGCAGAGGGTACAGTAGTAGACAGTCCCTGTCTGCGCTATTCTTCAGGGTGGCTGAGAGCCCCAGACTCACTGTGGATACCAGTGAGGCTTCTGGGGCCACAAGCCCTCACCGGCACCTCTGTGACTGAGCAGCGCAGAGCAGGCCGTCCCTGATGCCCACTCAGGCCTGCTTAGTGGGGTCTGTATCCTGCTCAGCCTGAGCCTAAGGGAATGCCCTGTACACCTGGGAGGTGGTGGCGCTGTAGAAAGATGTGTTGTTTCCTCTAAAGGTGTCTTTGCCAGGCAGACGCATGGGGCATTGTGCATTCGATTACTGCACGCCCTTGAGAAGGGAGGTGTCCAGAGGAAACAAGGATGGAGGGGTGGCACTGGGCCTGGCTGTTCTCTCTGTATTTCTGTGAAATACCGACCCCCCCCTGAGCTGGGCCCGCGGGAAGCATGGACATTTCCCCGCCTGTCCGGTAGATGAGGTCGCAGAAGTGGGCTTAGAAAGGGTGTAGCCGAGAGGCTGGGGGCTGCACTCCTCAGCTGGGCATTTAGGGGTGGGCTCAGCTGTTCAGAGACCACCCCTTCCCTGCTGTGGAAGAGGAGCAGTGCGTACACTGGCAGGACTGGATTCATTTCAAAGAACTTCGTAAATTCATGACGTTTATTTAAGTTTGAGGCAGGGTCTTGCTGTGCTGCCCAGGCTGGACTGCAGTGGTGCGATCATGGCTCACTGCAGCTTTGAACTCCTGGACTCCAGCAATTCTACCGCCTCAGCCTCCCAAATAGCTGGGACTACAGGTGAGCACTGCCACGACTGGCTAAATCTTTTATTTTTATTTTTAAAATTTTCTATAGAGACGGGGTTCTCACTCTGTTGCCCAGGTTTGTCTCACACTCCTGGTCTCATGTGATATTCTTGCCTCGGCCTCCCAAAGTGCTAGGATAATAGGAGTGAGCCACTGTGCCTGGCAGCTTTTTAGGATTTGAGGCCGACCATGTCCCTGACCAGAATTCATGATTTTTAATAAAAGTAGCTGCGAAGCGTGAGCCGAGATCGCGCCACTGCACTCTAGCCTGGGTGACAGAGCGAGACTCCGTCTCAAAATAAAATAAAAGTAGCTGCAAAGCAGTATAAACCTGAGTACAGCTTATTCTTCAGGGCCTTCGCGAGTTTCTGTCCAAGCGCTGCGGGGCTGTCCCCTTCCTTCGGCTGTCCCCCCACCCCCCATCCCTGCCCCAGTGACGCTGCCATGTGCTTGAGCAGGAGCGGTCAACCTTCATACTCCTTTGCTGGGGGCGCTTGGTTGGATTGAATGTATTCAGTGAAGGGTTCTGGAGTTGCTACTGTGTTTTCGCACACCCTAAAACTGCCTGGTGTGTTATAAACCCAATCTCTTAATCCAAACCCAAACGGGGGTCACTGTCTCCATTTTACAGACGAGGAAGAAGAGGTGGCTTGCCCATGGTCTCACAGCAGGCAGGGGCCCAGCTGGGACGCTGCCCCAGACCTGCCACTTCCTGGCCCTGGAGCAGTCTCAGCGGCAGCTCGCGAGGGGCCCGGATGCTGGGGACACAGCTGGCTCTCTCCTCGCTCTGCCTTGTCTTGAGCTTGTCCCAAGTCTTGGGAGTCCCCGGGGCTGATACAGACAGTGACGGACCTGGTGGAGTCTTTCACGTCATACCCTGGCACACCAGCCTCTCCATGCTCCCGACCCATGTCCTGGCGCTTCCTGCCCCCCCGCCAGGGCCCGTGCAGACCTCTACTGCAGACCCCAGCCTGCCCTCCCGAGAGCCTCCCAGCTCCTAGACAAAATAAGCAGGTTCAGATTCCAGGCCTGAAACTTCTAGCTGGGTGAACCTGGGAAAGTTTCTTCCCCACTCCGAGCCTCAGTTTCCTCACTTGTCGAACGTGGGTAACTCTCCTTGTTACTGTTCTGACTCCTGCAGTTCCCCCCTCTTGGCTGGAAATTAGAGCTGGGCAGCCCCGGAGGCAGCCAAGGCCGACAACGGCCTGTGCCTCACCTGACTTCTGGCAGATGCGTGACCACCCTTCCGGTCCCCAGTTGTCACCAAGTCCTTCCCCTGCCTGATCCTACCAGATGCCAAGCCCTGAAGGTACCACATCCGCACGGCTGCTGCCACATCCCACCTCACTCTGGGCCCGTCCATCATGCCACCCCTGGCCCGGGGCCTCACCTGCGCTTTTGAATAAATGGATGTGAGTGAATGAATGTGATCATAGAGGCTGGCCTGGCTATCAGCCATGTTGGGGACTCTTCGTGGGTCTCTGGACTGACTTCAGGATTCAGAATCAGGCAGGGGCGGCGTCTTGGTGGGACAGCCTTGTTCAACAGTCAACTCAGTTTTCGCGCAGGGTCTTTCTAAAGGCCGTTGTCTAGGGCTGGAGGGCGGGGGAGGCCTCGGACAGCCGGAACTCAGGAATTGGAACTCAGGAGCTGGTATTTCCTGGGTCTTCACTTTAAGGAAGATGTGAGCTGCTAGGAGCTGGGGACTGAGCTGGGCAGTGAGCTAGGAAGAAGGAAGGGACTTCCTGGAAGACAGACAGACAGATACACGCACACACATGCACACACTTTGTCTTTCCTGTTTAATAGAGGTATATAATATGTGCAGCAAGCAGTGTGAAGTGCAAAGCGAACAAATCTCAAATGCACAGCCTGATTAACTTTTCCATATGCGCACACCCTTGTTCAAGATACGGAATAGCCTCCCAGAAAGAAGGCCTCCTCTTGCCCCTCCCAGTCAATCCCAGCCCCTTCCCCAGAGGTAGCCACGTTTTGGTCTCTCTCACCGTATACTAGTTTTGCCTATTCTTGAACTTTGTATGCGGCAGATCACACAATGCAGGCTTTTGTGCCTGGCTTCTTTCACTCCGCGCAGTGTCTGCGAGAGTCAGCCATGCCGTCATGTGGATCAATAGCTCATTTCTCTATCTCTGAGGAGCTCTTCATTGTGCGGGTGTAACACTGCTCACCCTTCCTCCTGTCAGTGGGCATCTGGTTTGTTTCCATTCTTTGTCGACTTTGAATACAGCTGCTCTGAGCATTCTTGCACTTGTCTTTGGTTGGATATGTGGACTCTTTTCTCTTAGGTAGACAACCAGTGGTGCAATTGCTAAGTTATAGGATAGGCCGGTCAGATTAACCATGGTGCACTGGTTTAACCACTGGCTCTTTGAGGAGAATGTGGTGTTGACCAGCTTCCCTGGAGTAAAGAATCCTACCATGGCCAGTCTTGAGCTGCCGAGGCGAAGTCACTGCACACAGGTAAACTCCATCGGACCCTGGAGTCCACATGAGCTGGCTCAAGAACACCTCTGGGCAGCTTTTCCTTAGGAGCGTGTTCAAATAGAACAGGGCCTGGGAACAGGATTATTCCTCCAATAAATGAATGTGAGTGAATGAATGTGATCACAGGGGCCGGCCTGGCTATCAGCCATGCTGCGGACCTTTTGGGGGCCTCTGGAATGACTTTAGGATTCAGAATCAGGCAGGGGCGGCATCTTGGAGGGACAGCCTTGTTCAACCCCAGAGATCGGGCTGTGTGGCGTAACATGGGTGCATTCACTGAGGGCACCCTTGATGCTTATATTTACTTGACAACGGTGTCATCCTAGCATATTCTCTGGGCTAAAGGGCAAGTGTCCACCTCTCACCAGCAGTAAAAGGGGACCGTGGGCTGGGCACAGTGGCTTACGCCTGTAATCCCAGCACTTTGGGAGGCTGAGGCGGGTGGATCACCTGAGGTCAGCAGTTTGAGACTAGCCTAGCCAACATGGTGAAACCCCATCTCTACTAAAAAAACAAAAATTAGCTGGGCGCAGTGGCGGGTGCCTGTAATCCCAGCTATTTGGGAGGCTAAGGAGGTTGCAGTGAGCCGAGATTGCACCATTGTACTCCAGCTGGGCGACAAGAGCAAAACTCCGTCTCAAAAAACAAAAACAAAAACAAAAATGGGGGACCGTGTATCTTTGAGGGCAGCGTGCCTGTGGTGGCTGGGATCAGCCAGCCACTCCCAAGGTGAACTGTGAAGGAGAGGTGCCCCACCCCTGTCAGCAGTGTCTCTTTGCTGCCAACTTGGATGGTCTTATTAAGGAAAGTTGTAATTTCTGTATCAAAACCAAGGCTCAGAGAGCTTAAGGTCACACAGCCAGCAAGAGGGAGCCAAGCTGGATGCTACCTCTGAAGATTGGTGCTTGGAAAGGAAATCTCTAGCATCAGAAGTGTAAGCCTTTATTGATGGTGTAAATGATACCTTGAAGCTCATTTGGAAGACCCAGACCAGGCCAGACAGGTCTTTCTGCTTCATTCAAGAGCCCCCAGTTCCAGCCGGGCACCATGGCTCAGCCTGTAATCCCAGCACTTTGGGAGGCCGAGGTGGGAGGATAGTTGAGACCAGGAGTTTGAGACCAGCCTGGGCAGCAGCATGGTGAAACCCTGTCTCTACTAAAAATACAAAAATTAGCTGGGCCTGATGGTGCATGCCTGTGGTCCCAGCTACTTGAGACGCTGGGGTGGGAGGATCACCCGAGCCCGGGAGGTCTAGGTTGTAGTGGACTGTGATTGTGCCACTGCTCTCCAGCCTGGGTGACAGAGACCCTGTCTCAAAAAAAGGGCCCCTCAGTTCCTCACTGTGATATTTTACAGGCAGTGAGAAGTCAGCCTTCTATCACTGGAGTGTGTGGAGCCTCTCCAGTCCAGGCACACTGCGGCTGTAACGAATCTGCCACTCTGAGGGCCTGCAGCCACCAAGGGCATGGCTGTTCCCAAGAAGCGCTCCGTGTTGATCTTCATCTCTGCTCACACTCCCTGCCCAGGGCGGGATGGATTCAGCATTCCTAGGGCTTCCTGGGCCGCTGCCCCAACTCCATCTCTCTTCCCTATTCCCCTGGGTCTGCCCAGCAGGCACTGACACACCCCTTGCCTCTCCTCAGTACAGACATTTCCTGGAGCCCCCTTACCTATAGGAGAAAGTTCAAATGCCCAGGCTTGTTGGTGGTCCTCCTGGGCCTTGTAGAAGGTGGCACCTGCCTGCTTCCCAGAACAGCCCCTGCAGTCACTAACTTCCTACCCGAAAGTGGCCAAGGACAGAGCACAGGGCGGGCCACATTCTGGGGTCTTGGTCCCTGAGGAGGGGTCCTCAAGACCACTGTGGTGGCAGCAGTAGAAGGAGCCCAAGTCTGGGCCTTGTGAGCCCCCTGCCCTGAAGCTGGACTTCTAGATTGGTTTCACTTTTCTTCTTCCATCCCACCTCCTCGTGCCACATCCTCTAGCCATGTGGCAGTGAAGTGTGTGATGGGGAGGGTGTGATGGGGAGGGTGGGGGCAGCTCCCCTCCCTTGTGGGTTGCTGTGAAGAGTGGAGATGCTGGATGGGGCTCCTGGCAGGGCGCTCCACCTACTGACTGGCAGGTGGCCCCATCCCCCAGTCGGTGCCCAGCCACCAATGGCTCTGTCACTTCCCTGGTTTGCTCTGCCCCCGGCAGGTTTGGTTCCGTTCCAGCGTAGACATAGTCTAATCTGGGTCGGTTTGCATCACCAGTGGCCTTAAATGCAAATACGAGATTTCCTTCTGTACCTTTTCAATCATTTTGATTTTATCTTATAAAAAAGACCGAAAGGCATAGCCTTAGTGGTTCACTGTGGTTGGAGGGGACTGGGATTGGGGTGGAGTTTTTTCCTGTCTCTTTCTATGGGTTCTTTTGAAACCAGATTCTCTCTCCACCCTGACCTTATCTGAGCCCCTGCTGGAAGCCTCTGACTAATGGATGTAAGTGGGGAGTGAAAGAAAATGGACAAGCAAACATTAGCCTGAACAAAGGCTAAGTTCTGTTTTTAACATTTGAGACGGGGGTGTCATGG
Source organism: Pan troglodytes (assembly GCF_028858775.2). Lineage (NCBI taxonomy): Eukaryota > Metazoa > Chordata > Mammalia > Primates > Hominidae > Pan > Pan troglodytes. The sequence continues at coordinate 41,717,654 of NC_086016.1, forward strand.
GACGGGGGCTGGAAGGACCAGGGCTCTGGTGAGAGGCCGTGGGTCTGAGCCCTGCTGTTCTACCCGGCATGTGGCCCAGGACAGCCCCTTAGCTTCTCAGAGACTTGGTCCCTCCCGTATGAACTGGGGTAATTGCGTTTACCTCCAAACCTTGTTGGGGATCAAATGAAATAATGTGTGGAGAAAACACCTTCTAAAGGGGAAAACCAGTGTTTCACTAATAGCCATTGAGGATCTTTCCCCATTTAAAATATATGTGAGATATCCATATGACAGAATAGCATTCAACATTAAAAAGGAGGGACATTCTGACACATCCCACGACCTTGGATGGACCTTGAGGATGTAATGCCTGTCACGGAAAGACAAATACTGGGAAATACAGACAAATAAAGACAAATACACGGAATACAAATACTCACTTAGATGAGGGGGTCTACAGTGTCAAAGTCATACAGACAAGAAGTAGATGGGGTTACCAGGGGCTGGGCCAGGGGGAACAGAGAGTTAGTGTTTCACGGGTGCAGAGTTTCAGTGGGGGAGGATGAGAAGGTTCTGCAGAGGGGTGGTGATGATGGCTGCATATCAATGGGAATGGACTTACTACCACAGAACTGCATGCTCACAACTGGTCACGACGGTAAATTCTATGTGAGGTATATTTTACCACAATAAAAAAATGTGTGACAGCCACTTTGGGAATGGAAAATGCAGGGATGGAAACATACACCTCATTCCAAAAAAAAAAAAAAAAATAAGTCTGTGTGTATGTGGATTTCCTTTATATAGATGACAAGTGAAATGCAGGGAAAAGAGAGGAAACAGAAGGGAAGGTGCCAGCCTGCAAGGCTGGGGTTTTTATAGCCTCCGAGTCAGTGTCCTTCACATTGGAGAAAGGCTGATATTGCCTGTAAGATTTTTAAAGGTCAAAACCAACTGGAACTTCAGCCCCATGCCTAAATGCATGAAAATAGCAAATTTAAAAATTAATTACAAGGGCTCTCCTGCTGACACCTGGGTGCCAGCTCTGTTGGTGCGGAGCCAAGAGGGACAGTCACTCTCAAAGATGCCACTGTTCTCAGGAAGCCCTTTCACTGTCTGCTTCTATTCTCAGGAGCCAGCTAAGCTCTGCTTTATGCCATTGTCCCTGGACAACAATACGTTTTGAAATGAAAAATGTTCTAATTGGATACAAAGGAGACACTTTCCAGATTCCAAGCCCAGACGGGAATAAAGACTCTACTTAGAGGGCAGAAGGAAGAACAATTCAGCCAGGATGCTCAGGGAACCCTAAATCATCTTCAAACTTCCCGAGCTGTATGCAAACCTCTGAGACTCCGTGGCACAGGAGAGTAGCCAGCCCCGGACCCCGGGGGCGGAGCACTTAGGGAGTGCCTGGCATAGAGAAGGCTTTGCACTTGTCCTCTGACTGAAGTTCCCCCACCGCCCTGTGCGTGGTTACCAGCCCCTCTGTTTTTCAGATGAGCAATGCAATACTCCCAAAGGCTAAGATAGCTTGCCCTAGGTCAAGGTCATCAGCCTTAACAGGTAGAGCCTATGTGGCTTCAATCCTTGCTCTGCCTATGGTAAAGTCCTTTCCAACTTATTATAGTGCCAGCCTTTAGTCTAAGGAGCAAAAGACCTAGATTCTGTTCCAAGCTTGTATCTAGGAGGCCTTGGGTTAAGCACTGACTCATTTTGAAAGTGGTGATAATTTCTGTACCCATGAGTATGGCTGGGTTTTGCTGCAGTAACACACATTCATGCTATACCCACTGCTGGCTAACTGGGGACCCTGCTCTGGGGGTCCTCCTTCTGGGACCTGGGCCACACCAGGGCAGGCAACAAGTGACTTGTAGCGGAAAGGCTTCAGCCGTATCCTTTAAGTGACATGGCCATGCCTAACTTCCAGGGGGTGGGGAGCGCCATTTCGCCTTGTCCCTGGGAGAAAGAGAACCAGGCACTCGTGCCTATGATGGGAGTTTCCCAGCTTGCTTCACTGGGTTGTTAGGATGGAGAGGGAATTGTGTATGATGTGCCTTGTGAGATATCAAGCCCTCTGCAGATGTAAATTACACACACAAAACACAAATGTAAATTACAAACATAAACCATGAATGTCTCATCATTGTTGTTGTCACTCCCATCTTCAACACCATTCCAAGAATCAGCCGTGGCCGTCGGACGCATCCCCTTCCTGTCAGGACAAAAGACCCGGAGCAGACCCGCGCTGTGGCTGTGCGGGCTGCACTGGGTTCCTGGTGCGCTGATTGTCTTTCCATTTTTCCTTCCTCTGCCAAGGTTTCTATCATTATCCAATCCCAAAGCCACAGAAGCACCAGAATTTTAGTAGACTTGGGCCCTAGAGCCTGATAACAAGCCATCATGGTGCACAGCTACAGATGGAACGTGCTGGGTCTTTAAACTGTGACATGAACACTGTGGTTTTTATACCATTCCACGGGCCTCAGCGCCCTGCAGGGTGGTTGGGAGGTTTCTGGGAACACATTCAAGGGTGGGGTGCCCATTTGATTGTTTCTGTTTTGCTGTCCCTGGCCCTGTCCCAAAGCTATACCATAGGTTGGCTACCATGGCTTAAAAAAAAATCTCTGAGAAAGATCCTGACAACCTCTAACAGTGTCTAAATGTCTGGCATTGAGGTTTATGCTTCCAAAAGTCTTTCTTTTCTCTTTCCCTCAACCTCATTCCCCTTCCCTCAGCAACTCCATCTTTCTTTTGAGACGGAGTCTCACTCTGTGGCCCAGGCTGGAGTGCAGTGGCACGACCTCGGCTCTCTGCAACCTCTGCCTCCCAGGTTCAAGTGATTCTCTTGCCTTAGCCTCCTGAGTAGCTGGGACCACAGGCACGCATCACCATGCCCAGCTAATTTTTGTATTTTCAGTAGAGACAGGGTTTCATCATGTTGGCCAGGCTGGTCTCAAACGCCTGACCTCAAGTGACCCACCTGCTTCGGCCTCCCAAAGTGCTGGGATTACAGGTGTGAGCCACCGTGCCTGGCATCCTCCTCCTTTCTGATGACCTTGTCTCATCTTCCCCATGCTCCCCTCCACCCCACCCACCTGACACACACACACACACACACACACACACACACACCCCTTAAGCTCTAGCTTCCTTCTCTCTGCATCTCTTCTCTGATAGGACGTGTAGATAATGAAGTTTCAGGAAGACACCCTTGGCTTCAGACAGACCCGAGTTCAATTCCTGATGCTCACTCTCGCTGGCTGGGTGATCTTGGGCCACTCCTAACCTCCCTGCACCTAGTTTCCTCACCATAGCTGGGGAAGGCAGCACCTTACAGGCTCACAAATGGGCCGGGGGTGACCGTGCCCGCCTTCTGCCTCCTGCCCTCCCTCTCCTCTCCCGCTGGTAACCCTGGCTCAGGGCCTGCACCTGCCTGCCCTGGACTCTCCCAGCCCCCATGTGATGATGGAGCCCACCTGGGCCCGGCGTTGGGAGGCCTCACTCCAGTCTCCAGTCTTCAGGGCTCCAAGCCTGCCCTTCCGAATCCAGCTGAGCAGGAGGAAGATGGGTGCGGCTGAAGCCTAAAGGTTGAGGTGGAGACTTGGGAGGGGGTGGGGCTTTGGCAAATGGGCAGCCCAGGAGCAGTGTGGGTGGGACAAAGGGATCTCCAAAGCCCAGAAAGAACAGCTGCATCCGCCTAAAGAGAAGTCAGGGTAAGAATGAGAATTCCTTTATTATCACTTCTGACAATTTGGATTGGACTTCTTATCTGTGACTCTATTCAGAGGCTGGACCACATGGGTCCATGACTCATGGAACTGAATCTCCTCTGTATGGTGCCTCCCACAGTGTAGGTGCTTGGGAAACCCTAGTTCTGTCCCAAGTCCCCTGCCTGCTTGGATTCTCTGTTGCTTTCATGGCTTGGGCCCACCTCCACATGGCCGTAAGAGCAGCCCCTCAGGAGGGCTCTGGGCTGGGTGCACCCTCACTCCAGGTGTACCCTCACTCCAGGCTCACCCTCCAGCCATGCGGCTCTGCAGTCTCTGGCCCCCTTCCAGCCCTGGTGGAATCATTTGGCATTCTTGACCTGGTGCTTGGGCCAGCCTTGCAGCCTCTGCAGGGAGCCATTTCTGGCCACTGTAGGCCTGCCTCTCCCTCACCTCACCCAGCCTGCTCCCATCACTCCCTTTCCCAGAAGAGGCAGGAGAACAAGGGAATTAGGGTAACCAAGGGTTAAGGCAGAAGCCAAAGAACAACAGGTGCAGCCAGTTCTAGGCAAGATTGGGCAGCACACAGGCCACACCCTCCCTCCTGTCATAACAAGGCAGAAGTTTCCACCTCAGCCTCTGATTGGCTGCAAGCGAAGTCTCCACTTCAGCCTCTGATTGGTTGCAGGCCAATCCTTCATAGGGTGTAACCAATTGGAGGACTCTAAAGGGCACCTAGGGGTGTTACCAAACATTTGCGACTTAATAAAACCCTAATAGTGGCTCTTGAGCCGCTTGCTCCAGCCTGCTCCTGCTCTGTGGGTTGTACTTGTGCGCTTCGATACATCTGTGCCTTCCTTACTCTGTTCTTTTGTTGCATTGTTTGTGTGTTTTGTTCAATTCTTTATTCAACATGCCAAGAACCTGGACAACTCACAGCCAAGACCTTCCATATGGTAACAAGAGAACTCAGGCAGGAAGGACTGTGCCCCACCCCACCTGAGGCTTGAGACACTTTCTGATGTTCCTGCTGGGCCCTGGCCCTGCTTGGCCCCAACTCCTTGTCCCCTCAGCTCTGCTTTCGCCGTCTCCAGGACCTGGGATGCTAACAGAGGCCGTGGGTGAGGAGGAGCTCCTGAGCCAGGAAGGTGGCTGGCTTCACCGTCACCGGCCTGGTCCTCTGCGGAACAGACCTCAGAAGCGGACCCTCTTGAAGGCATGTTTGGAATAGGCCGATTCCTTTTGAGGTGGATGCTAATTCCTCCCAGTTTTGCTGGGGAGGGCCTGGCGGGCAAACTTCCATGCCTCCTTTGACCCAGAGCTGGTCTCCACCCACTAGCCAGTCAGGGGAAAGATCACCTGTAGGTCTCCACCTTCCTACAGTAGGCCTACACCTTCCTGCCTATTTCCCAACACCTCCCTGCAGAATCACAGAAATGGCAGAGTTGGAAGGGCCCACAGAGGGTCTGAGCCCACCCCTCACAGGCCCTCATGTACAGCAGGGTCCCTTCGCTCATGCCAAGCCAGGGCCAGCGTCTAGGTCTTTGGACTCCCAGCTAAAGACACAGGCTTCCTCCTGTCTCCCCACCACCTGTCTCTGCACAAGTGGCTCAGGGACTTGCTCTGAAGTGAGCCCGAATAGCAGACATGACTCAGCTGTAAGCTATAGTGACGGCTCCCTGCCCTTCCCCCCAGCCCCCTTAAGCCTTACGCTGAGACTGCCATCCTGGCTCTCAACAGTCCAGCCAGATCCACTTGTCCTTCACGTGGGCACTGAATGCGTCTCCTTGCAGAACAGGTGTCTTCAAACCTCCCAGAGCTTTAAACACAAGGATCTTGCAGACTGAGGAAGGAGGGATGCTCACACCAGGAGAGGCAGCAGGGCCCTGCAGGACCCTGAGTCACACCTCCAGGTTTGGCTTTCTGTGGCATGCGTTCACTGGTGTATTTAAATCACTCTCTCCTTCTCTTCTGCAGGCAGGTATCACTGAAGTACGCATATGGAGTTAGGTGTGCTTACGACGTGACTCCACTGTGTGTGGGTAGCAAGATCCATGTCCTCAAAGTGAAGGTCACCCTGAAACCCAGCCAAGGTCAGCACCTGCCATGGTTTGGAGGCAGAGCTGAAGGCAATCAGTGTATAATGGATGGAATTAGTTGTAGCCCATCCCACACTGTGATTTGGAGAGAGCTTATTTGTAAAAGAGGCTTTTTCTCTAGGTTGTTAGAAAGCAGCCACTGTGCAATGTAATATAAAAACAGCTGTAATTTTGGAAATTGTAACATGTCACCAAGTGATGCTGATGTCATGGAGTGAGAGAAGTTTCTAGGAGACAGGGAATTCAGAAGGAGAATGAGAAGGAGAGAATGGGTCAGAGCTTCAGAAGCCCCCTCTAGGGGATGGGCAGCTCTGTCTCTGGTGTGGCCATTGTCCCACCCTGATGGAATTCTTTCCCCAGCAGGTGTTTCCCAGATCTTTGGGAAGCTCCAGGCACTGCGCCAGGTTCTGGTGACCCTGTCCTTAAAGGACTTACGTGCTGGAAAGGACAGCAAGAGACTAGAAAAGGGATGAGGGTCCCTGCCTGCTTCTCTGACGTCCTTCTGTGTGGCTCTGCCATGTGCTCGGGACTCCCCTGCCTGAGTGACCTTCTTAAACTCCTCCTGGTCTCCGACGTCCTTCTTTGTGGCTCTGCCATGTGCTCGGGACACCCCTGCCTGAGTGGCCTTCCTAAACTCGTCCTGGCCTCAGGGCCTTTGCACGCAGGATCCCCTTTCTGCCCAGGATGTTGTTACCTTTTATCTTTTCAAGACTGGCTCCTCATCATGCAGATCTCAGCTCAAAGTTACCTATCTGGGGGAGTCTTTCTTGATTAGTCTTATTTTTTTGAGACAGGGTCTCACTCTGTTGCCCAGGCTGCAGTGCAGTGGCATGATCACGATTCACTGCAGCCTTGACCTCCCGTCCTCAGGTGATCCTCCTGCCTCAGCCTCCTGAGTATCTGGGACTATAGGCATGTACCACCAGGCCTGGATAATTTTTGTATTTTTTTTTGTAAAGATAGGGTTTCTCCATGTTGCCCAGGCTGGGCTCAAACCCCTGAGCTCAAGCAATCCGTCTGCCTCGGCTCCCAAAGTGCTGGGATTACAGGCATGAGCCACTGTGCCTGGCTAGATTAGCTTTACTCTCTACCCTGTTTCTTATTAATTCTGTTTCATTTTCTTGACAGCTCTTACCACTCTCTGAAGTTCTTAGCTGTCTGTTGTCTGTTTCCCACTAACTGGAAAGTGAGGTCCATAAGAATAGAGATCTTGCTTGTCTTGTTCTCTATTAGATCCTAAAAGCTAGCCTAGAATAGCCTAGGATAGTTCCTGGCACAGAGCAGGTGTGCAGTAAATATTTGTTGATGAATAAAGTTCCACAAATGTCTATTGAGCACCCACTCTATGCCAGCCCCTGTGCTGGGCACTAGGAAATTGTAAGTCAACTTACAATGTACTGTGCTGCCAGCCATATTTCATTTAATCTTTGTAAGTGCTTCATTAAGAGGGAACTGATATTCTTTCCATTTTGTGAACTAGGAAATGGAGACCAGCAGTATCAATAACCTGTGACTGTAGTTTATATTGCCAATTATTTTCTGCCCCAGTGACAGCAGGCTCGGCCACATGGCTCACTTTGGCCAAGAAAATAGGAGAGAAGCAACACTTGCAAGAAGTTGTAAAAGTTGTCGTGCGGTCCCGCCGGTGTTTTTTCTCCTCTGCCATGAGAACGTGGCCACTCCTTCAGCCCGGATCCCAGAAAGATGGAGATGTATGAATCAGAGCCTCATCCGACAGCAGCTGATGTTTACCCCGAGTGAGAAACAAACCGTGAGTGCTCTAAGCCGCTGGGGACCGGGCTTGCTCCCACACCGTAACTTCGCAAAAGCTGATGGAATGCATTGGCTTAAGGATTTTAAGAAGGGCATGCTTTCTGGGGGACACATCTGTGGTTAGCTAGAGATGCCTTAAAGAGGTGGGAAGATGCCAGGCAGCAGTTCATAGTCCCTAAAACGCTCACGTATTGTCCTGCTGAACAGGTGCCCCCTAGGTTTTCAGTCCGCCCGGCCCCCGCCGCCACCCCCCGCCGCCCCAGTCTCCTCTTCCCATGGCTTTTGGCTTTTCTCCCTGGTCTCCCGTGCTCTTCCTGACTTTATTCTGTGCTCACCACTAGAGCAGGCATGTGGGAAAATCACTTCACCTTCAAACCTCAGTTTCCCCATCTGTAAGAGGGAGGCTGACAATACCTGTCTGGATTATATTTAGGATTAAGTGAGTTAACATGGGGAAGTGCTTAGCCCTCCACGGTGTACACTGAATGAGTGACTAAATAAACAAATGAATAGATCCTGGAGAGTCTGGAGCTAGAAGCTTCCCTGGCCCGTGAAGCGGTCTTTGGGTCTGGGCTATTCCAATCCACACTCTTTGGGCTTGAGCCCCTCCAGAAAGGCTGATAAAGTGAGCGTTTCTGAACCTACAAAAGTGAGGTGGCGGTGACCCCAGCAAAGGGCAGCCCTCCCAACAAGCATCATTTTGAAGCAGGTGACAGCCTCATCTGCCCTGAGGTGGGGGTTGGGAGGTGAGAGTCTGTTAGAGCCCCCGACCAGAGGGACGCCGCCCTGGCACAGCTGTTCTCTTCTGAGTGCTACTCCTTGGGAGGCAGGCTCCTGGAGCAGGGCAATTGATTTCTGTATGGCAGACACAAAAGCCCACGCAAGGTGGGACCTGGAGAGATGCTGCGACAGTCAGTCAGTTCCGGGCTGGGGTTTGGCCTATATCCTTTTCAAAGAAGGCAGCACATCAGCGACTTGGTACCCTTGGTGTATGCCAAAAAGCCAGGCACCGAAAAATGCTCCTCCTTGTCAATTAACGGAACCGCGAATTCAGCTGGAGGAGCATACACGTGCTGCGGAATCATCGAACAGTGTCAGGTCAACCTAAAATCCCAGGACTATGCGAGACGTGGGAATCATGGAGATGGGAGAAGGCGACCAATAATTTTTGAGCATCTTCTATGTCCAGGGCATCTTGTAAGCATGATTTCCTTTAATTCTCACAATAACCAGGCAAGGTGGGTATGATGACTTTCCGAGGCAGTCGAAGGAACAGAGGCCTGGAAAGGCTGAGTACAGTCTGGGGCCGCAGAGCCAGGAAGGGTCAGGGCCTGGGCTCAAACCAGGACGATCTGATCCCAAGAACTGTGCCTTCCAGAAGCAGGTGCCTCCCACACCTGTGTGTAGTTTCCTCATGGTGACAAGGCCACACAGAAGGGCTGGCCTTGGGTTACACCGAGTTCTGCTGGGATCAGAACTGGGCCAAGCCCCGTGAGTTCCCGGGGGAGGTGCCTGCTTTTGTTGAAGTGTGTGTTCACATCTGAGTAGAGGAGAGGCTGCCTGTGGGAAAAGGGTTACAGGTCAGACTGTGTTCCTCAGAAAAGATATGCTGGAGTCCCAAGCCCAGGTGCCTCTGCATGTGACCTTATTTGGAAACAGGGTCTTTATAAGGGTAATAAAATGAAGATGTGGCCATGGGGTGAGCCCTAAGTCAATCTCCTCGTGCTGTTATCAAAGGGAAATTTGGAGGCAGAGACTGCCACGTGCTTAGGGAATGATGTGGAGAGGCACCGGGAGAAGGCTGCGGCCAGGCAGAGGACAGGCCAAGGCACGCCACGGACTGCCGCCACCAGGAGAGTGGCAACAGAAAGGGGGCCTGTGCTGCATTCTCCCTCACACCCTCAGAGGGAACTGAGCCTGCTGATGCCTGTATCTCAGGCTCCCAGAACTGGGAGACCATCAGCTTCTGGTATTTTAAGTCACCCAGTCTGTGGCTCCCTGTTAGGGCAGCCCCAGGGAACTAGTACAGGGGACATCGTGGTGCACTTGGTTCCCCTCTGCTGTTGGAACCCCTCATCTTGTTTCCCAGTGACGACAGCCCTCTTCCTCTGCAAAATCAGGGCCCTGTAGCAAACAGAACAGCTCAGCTTCTGGCCGAGGGCTTTGGTGATGTTTCTGGTAACACCAGTATTCGCACTGGAAGTCGCCCCCCGTCCCCTGCCTCTGTCCCCAAAGAGCTGTGGTAAAGATCGTGTTCTTATGGTATCACATTGTAAGTGCCGCTGTGTTGCCCAGGGGATAGATGAACACTCCGCAAGGCCTGGAGACCTAGGCATTCCTCCAGCAGAGAAATCACGGGAAAGACACGTGCTCACTCCCAACCCTGTCCCACTCCCAGGGTTATTTACAAACTCTTTAACATTTGCAATTTTAATGAATTAATTGATTGTCTATTAATATTGAAGCATCTGTATTTATTTTTCCATGTGGTAATGGTCACATGCTAGTGGCAAACACCGCTATGCTCTAACGGTAAACAGCGGAACAGCATCACCACAAACCGCAGCAGATTAGTTGCTGAAATTCACCCTCTTACTGACTGTCATTTAGGCATCTAGACGAAATCAGTGATAACCGCCCTCCTGCTTCAGCTCATCTGCAGACTCTGAGGGGTCCTGGTTTTGTGTAACATCATTTCCAATAACTTTGACCTTCTTAGAGGAAGAAGCCAAGATGAATGAGCCACATGAAAACACTAATTTCCATATATTAGAGATGATGAAATATGTCGATGGCTTAAACAAAGCTAATCTACGAGATTAAGAATATAGAGGCCGGGCGCGGTGGCTCACGCCTGTAATCTTAGCACTTTGGGAGGCTGAGGTGGGCAGACCACAAGGTCAGGAGATTGAGACCATACTGGCTAACATGGTGAAACCCCTTCTCTACCAAAAAATACAAAAAAAACAATTAGCCAGGCGTGGTGGCAGGCACCTGTAGTCCCAGCTACTCGGGAGGCTGAGGCAGGAGAATGGCCTGAACCCAGAAGGCGGAGCTTGCAGTGAGCCGAGATCGCGCCACTGCACTCCATGCTGGGTGACAGAGCGAGACTCCGTCTCAAAAAAAAAAAAAAAAAAAAAATATATATATATATGTGTGTGTGTGTGTGTGTGTGTGTGTGTGTGACAATTTTAAGGGCAGGGACTCCATGTTGAGTTGTTGGCAGCTGACTGAATCCTGATGCTTCCCTGTGCTAGGGGAGGGGGCTGGGGGCCGTATAACCAGCGGGAGAGGATGCCTCCTGTTATGGACTGAATGTGTCCCTCCCAAATTCAGATGTCAAAACTCTAACCTATAATGTGATGACATTAGGAGGTGGGGCCTTTGGGGGGTAATTAGGTCACGAGGGTGGGGCCCTCATGTGGGATTAGTGCCCTTATGAAGGAGACCCCAGAAAGCTCTCTCACCCTCTTTCCTGCCTCATGAGGCTATAATGAGAAGTTTTCTAGAACTGTGAGGGCTACGTTTCTCTTGTCTGCAAGTCACCCAGCCAATGGCCTTTTGTTACAGCAGCGCAAATGACTAAGACATGGCTCGCATCAGAAATCTTGAGGGAGGCACCAGCCCACTGCTCAGAGCTGTGTGACCTCAAGCTAGTGACCCAGCCTCTCTGAGTCCTCCATTCCTCCTCTGCCTAGCTCTCCAGGGGGCAATGAGGCCAAACAGAGATGTGGTAAGTGCTTTGCCGACTGTAGAGTGCTCCACAAGTGTCAGGAAGCACAAGGCCCAGGGGACCTGGCCAGACTGAGCAGTGGACACCTTCTGAGGCAAACAACCAGTGTATCCCGCTAACTTGTGGGTTCACTTTTTCCTCCCAGAGCTTCCTACAGTAAAATAAATAAAGCAGAGAGCCACAGGCCCCTGGATGACACTTGGCAGCCACCCCCACCCCCGCCAAGCAGCAGGTAAGAGCTGTGGGACCCCTTGTTCCTAAGCCACACACTATTCCTGTCCTTGACGGGGACCACGGCTAGTTAAGGCGATAATTGCAGCCATCCTTATCAATACAGCAATGACAATTTAGAGGCAGAGGTGGCAGAAACACACTCAATAGTGGTCCCCACAGACAAGTGAGTACACCAGCACCCATCTGTTGAGCTGCAGACAAATTCCCCTGGGAAGGACAAGACGTGGTCAGGAGCAGAGCTCAGTGGAAAGGCCATCCCCTCTGCTGGGCAGCCTTTGTGGAGAGGGTTCGGAAAGCCCATCCCCCTGCAGGTCTCACAGCTTCTGGTGGCTCCTATTTACTTTGGGGCACACACGAGGATCTGATGGACAGGGCTGGAGGTGCAGCTCCTGTGCCTCTGTAAGGGTCCCTCCCTCATGTACATATGAACACACCAGAGTTGTGGCTAAATGGATCCTTGACAGCCCCAGGGGGGACAATGAAGCAGTGAGCCTGCTGGGCCTGCCCCCTGGAGACCATGCCTCCCTGCCTGCCAGGAAGACCAACCTCCCGCCCCTGCCTGCTTCTGTCATCCTCCAATCAGCTTCTCAGTGAGGTCCCATCGGTCCCTTCTCCAAAGGCTTTCCGGCTGCCAGCCGATGCTGTCTGCAGTGGGTCTGCTACTGACTTACCATTCTGACCTTGTGAAATGGAGAGAAGCTCTAGGCGCTGCTGGTCCCCAGGAGTTAGATCTGTTCTCCTGTGAGATTGGCTAAACCTGGCCTTCTTACTGGCGCGGGGTGACTGGCTTGTTTTCCTCTTTTGCTGGTTCTCTTTATCCTTGGAATTGGTGCTTTTCACATTGTGTTTACCCTCACATTTGGCTTAATCCAGTGAGGTGCTGTTTCTTATTTTTCCCCCCGACTTTTGGCTTTGGGGAGGTGGCGAGGGCGTGCACAGGTGGAACAGAACAGGTTTTATGTGAACAGAAGCTGCTCCTTTGGGGTTGGTGGCCCTCCCGGCCACTCCCCTACACAATGCGTGTGGAGGGAAAGCAGACACCCATCGGCAGCACAGGGATGATGAAACTAACCGCTAAAGAGACACTACTAAGTGCCCCCACTTTATTTTTCAAAAGTATGGACATATTATTGCTTTATGTCCCTGAATTCATATTTTTTCTTTAGTCTCTGTTGGCTATTTCTGGATTGCTCTGTGTGATTTTCAGGAGCATATTACATACTCCAGAGACAGAGACCCCATTGTAGTAAATGAAAATTCTCCCCCAGGGTGAAACAGTGACAACAGTCCCCAATTAAAATCAAAGTGTGTGGGGGCTCCATGACATTCTCAAGGTTCGATTAGGTGAGAAAGAGAAATTGGGACAGGCTCTTCATCTCCAAACCAGCTCTAAAAATGTTCTACTCCTGTCCCAGCCTCTGCCAATTTGGGTCTTGACATGAAAGGGGCAGGGAAGGGATTGGGAAGTGTGGGTGGAGGCAGACAACTCTTCAGAAATGGGAGCCACCAAAAGAAGATCCAGAGGGTCTGGGGTGCGGCTGCAGCCCAGCAGCTCCTGGCAGTGGGACTGGGGCAGCCTGAGAGCAGGATGAGACTGAGGGGCAGGGGTGGAAAGGCAGAAGCAAGGGATGGCCCGGCTGGACCTGTTCCCCTTCTTCCCATCTGCCTGGCCCAGCCAATGGCACCAACTGTGAGGCAGTGTGTAGCTCTAAGCAAGACCATGGTTCAAGGTCTGGCTTTGACCCTGACTACTGCCTGTGTGGCCCTGGACAAGTTCCTTAGCTCATTTTAGTCTCTGTTTTCTCATATACAATGTGACGATCTAATACCTTCCCGGTAGGGTTGTTAAGAGGATTAAAACATGCTCGTGACATTGTTAGTGTTCATTAAGTGTCAACTACTATTATTATTATTAAACCGGCATTCTGGAGCTCATCCCTATTTAGAGATAGAGTCTCACTATGTTGTCCAGGGTGGCCTTGAACTCCTGGGCTCAAGCAATCCTCCTGCTTCAGTCTCATGAGTAGCTAAAACTACAGGCCCCACTGCACCTGGCTTCAACCCCATTTTTAACATTTATTTTATTTTTAAGGTTTTCTTTTTTTTTTTTCTTTTACCTTAAGTTCTGAGATACATGTGCAGAATATGCAGGCTTGTTACGTAGGTATACATGTGCCATGATGCTTTGCTGCACCTATCAACCCGTCTTTTAGGTTTTAAGCCCCGCATGCATTAGGTGTTTGTTCTAATGCTCTCCCTCCCCTTGTCCCCTCTCCACCCCCCAACAGGCCCCAGCGTGTGATGTTCCCCTCCCTGTGTCCATGTGTTCTCATTGTTCAACTCCCACTTATGAGTGAGAGCATGTGGTGTTTGGTTTTCTGTTCCTGTGTTAGTTTGCTGAGAATGATGGCTTCCAGCTTCATCCATGTCCTTGCAAAGGACATGATCTCATTCTTTTTTATGGCTGCATAATATTCCATGGTGTACATGTGCCACAGTTTCTTTATCCAGTGTATAATTGATGGGCATTTGGGTTGGTTCCAAGTCTTTGCTACTGTAAATAGTGCTGCAATAAACATACATGTGCATGTGTCTTTATAGTAGAATAATTTATAATCCTTTGGGTATATACCCAGTAATGGGATTGCTGGGTCAAATGGTATTTCTGGTTCTAGATCCTTGAGGAATCGCCACACTGTCTTCCCCAATGGTTGAAGTAATTTACACTCCCAGCAACAGTGTAAAAGCATTTCTATTTCTCCACAGCCTTGCCAGCATCTGTTGTATCCTGACTTTTTAATAATCGCCATTCTGGCTGGCATGAGATGGTATCTCATCGTGGTTTTGATTTGCATTTCTCTAATGACCAGTGATGATAGGCTTTTTTCATATGTTTGTTGGCTGCATAAATGTCTTCTTTTGAGACATGTCTGTTCATATCCTTCGCCTACTTTTTGATGGGCCAACCCCCATTTTTAACTAATCTCTGAGTCCTGGAACTTTTTCCACTTCTCTTATGTCTGTCAACTTTTTCCCATCTCTCCTTTCTCACCCTTCTGCCTCTAGCTTATGTCAAGCCACGGCCTTGGCTTGCTGGTTGCTCGAGGGAGGTCTGTTTGGTGGTGAGAGGTCAAGAGCATTGCCAGCAGTAATATGCAGCATGGTGGGAAAGGACTAGAAGTAGAAGGGAGTGAGGTCATTATTTGCCTAAACTAGGGTGACGGCCGGGTGAGTGGTACAGAGTGGGCAGGAATGAGACCCAGAGAAGACAGAACAGACCAACAGGGCCCAGGAACTGGATGTTGGGGAGAGAGGAAGAGGAAAGACCCAAGTGGCATCTGGAGCTACTGGTGCCATTACCAGAAAGAGAAAAGCAGAGGAGAGGCTGGGAAGATGATGAGCTCGTGATTTGTTGTGGGGTTCAAAACAGAAAATGTGTGCAAAAGTGCTGTGATATCTACAAATTGCTACACAAATGCAAGTGATTATTTCATGACATTTAGATAACATGATAATCTTATTAATGATAATCCTGGCAGTGATACATGCTTTAGGGACTGATATAGCTATTAGGCACATTCTGTTAGGAATTGAACAAAATAATTCATCTGTCCAAAGTAGTAGACATATAATCCAGAAATAGAATCCAAGATTCTCATCCAACCCTGCCATCCATTTGTTCAATCCCTTTGAACCTATATGTGAAAAATTCTTCCAGTGTGTGCTCTCTCATGCCCTGTTTTGGCTAAGAGGGTGGGCTATCTGAATCTGAATCCCAGCTTTGCCACTTAGTAGCTGGGTGACCTTAGGCAAGTTGCTTAGACTCTCTGTGCCTCAATTTCCTTTAAAGGCGCATTATACCTATAAAGTAGGTATAATAAAATAAAATAGGTATAATAATAGTCCCTACCTCAAAGGATTGTGGTGGGGACTGAGTGAGTTAATACATGTAAAGTACTTTTAAAATAACTCATGGCACATAGCATGCACCCAGGAGTCTCCTAATCGCCCTCCCTGTCCTGCCTTGGCCTCTGCAGTCCGTTCTCAACACAAGAGCCAGTAGGAGCCTTTGAAACACTCCACAGAGCACATCACGCTTCTGCTCAAAAGCTCCGATATGCCCTTTCCTGCAAGGTGGGACCATAGGCCTTATGGTGGCCTAGAAGCCCTATCCCCTTACCTCTTTGCCATCCTCTCCTGCCACATCCCATTCCACACATGCTGGCCGCCTGCCAGTCTGTGAATCTCTCAGCCATAAGCCAGCTAGCTGTGCCCCCGACCTGGAAGACACATCCCAGAGATCCTTATGGCAAACTCTTTACCTTCTTCGGTCTTCGCCCAAGTGTTACCAAACCGTAAGCCTCTTCCAGTCGCCCAGCCCCTTCCATCCCTTCCCAGCTCTGGTATCTTCATGGCACATGTTTGTTGCTAATAATATGCTACATAACTCACTTATTTATTGTGTTTACTGTGGATTTTCTCTCTCCGGTCCGTGAGAATGCAAGCTCCACAAGGGCAGGGCTTTAAAAAAGTATCTTATTAACGAATGCCTCTTAAGCACCTAGAGCAGAGGCTGCATTCAGTAATATTAGTGAAATTGAAGAGATGTTTGTTTCTAATAGTAAGAATATCTCCAAGCTGTTCATCCATCCTTGGGAACTCAGAAAGCATCTCCCACAGACACCATCCCTGGATGGCAGTCTGGCCACCTGTGGCCTGCGGCAGGCGTGGATGGATGTGCTCAGGTCTCACCTTTGCTAGACCTGCCGGTCCCTCCTCCTGGAATGGCCTTTCTGTTCATCTTTGTAAGTCCATGTCTTTTATTTTGAAGGGGTAGATTTTCCAGGCTACCAATAGCTTAGACTTCTAAGTCTGTCCAAGAGGCTTTTGCTAAATCAATTAGAATGCTTTCTAAATCCCAAATATTCTATAGGGGGACTCATGTTACTAGATTCAGAACTAGAACAATCTTTATGAATAATAACCTGTGAGATGACCCAAAATGTAAAAACAAAGTAGACTTTTCATATATTGTCACCTCAGCAGCAATAGAGACTGATGATTTGCTAATTTTAATTGACGGTTGATTTAATTAGCGATAGTGAATAATAAAAAATGCTCACCTTATCAACAGACAAGCTGATATATACTGCTCAACATTGCTTTTACCACCTTTATGATGTGCTGAAAGCTTTTCAGTTAAATAAATGAACCATGATATAAGAACAGAAATGTGAAGGAAATATAATTTATCCGATTTCTGACTGTGCAACTGTTTAAGAACTCTATGCAGACCCAACAGGATATTGGACCAAAAAATGTACAGGCAGTATTTTAATGATTTGGCTTGACCATGTGGCATCTGCCATACATAATGCAATAATACTCCTTTATCTTTGCCCTCTGTGATTCAAGTTCTAGGATGTCTCCTCCTCCATGCTATAGGAGTTCTGTGTTACAAGAAAGATGTAGTATACAGTATAGGGGACAAGTTCTCAACTGCAGCCCTAGTGAACATGTAGACGGTGGTATGTTATAATGGAATTTTACTGTTTGAATAGCTGCAAATGCCTGAAGCCATAATTCTGCAATAATTACCATATCTTTGAGAACTTTCTGCACCATCAGTGAGAAAACAGAATTCAAAATTACCAAACAAAATCATCTTGAAAACCTAGTTTCTTCTGAGCCAATTTTCTCTTTTCTAAGCCTGCCTGCTGATAAAAGGTGGCACATATCTTCTGGCTTAACAATAATATGCTTGGCCTCCTTAAATTACTTGGTGTTCTGCAAGAAATAAAAATCTCTCAAATCTACACACTAAACCCTTTTATCACATCTCAGAATCTACTCTATTAAAAATAAAGTAAAACCTAGAAAACCAGTCCCCAGTATATTGAATATGTAACTGATTCACCCAGTTGTTCTCAGTATTCCCTTTCTCTTTAAAATGAAAGCACACAAAAGGAGGGACTCCTTGTATATTCAGGGCAAACCATTGTCAAAATGAACTCATTTGGAATGGATTTTGGAAGCTCTTCAGTCTCCAGATTTCTATGACACTCTATTTTTCAATACGATCCATTTACTTGTCACTCAGTCTTTTTCTTTTATTCAGTCTGCACTGGTCACCTAACCATCACCTACTGTGTCACTGCATAAAATCTGAAACTGCAGTGATTCAAATTTCTGACCCACCACTAGTTTTGTACATCCTGTATTCAAGCTCATCAAGTTCTCTCTTACCCCCAGCTTTTGAACATTCTGTCCTCTCTGCCTAGAAAGCTCTCTCTCCCCTAACTCATTTTGTTGGACTTGGACTGACTCCTAGTTATCCTTCAGGATTCTATTTGGACTTCATTTCCTCCAGGCAGCATCCCCTGAGGCCCTAATCGGAGCTGGTTGTCCCGCTTTATCAGGCTCTGCCACACCACGCTGTGCTCAAATTTATAGGACCTAC
The DNA here is from genome assembly GCF_028858775.2 of Pan troglodytes. Lineage (NCBI taxonomy): Eukaryota > Metazoa > Chordata > Mammalia > Primates > Hominidae > Pan > Pan troglodytes. The sequence continues at coordinate 41,735,645 of NC_086016.1, forward strand.
ATATTGACAGTAACTACCCACTTAGCTGTCTGTGTCTCCACTGAACTAGCTCCGAAGGCAGTAAGCACACCCATCCTGCTCACTATGGTGTCCTCAGTGTCTAGCAAACTGCCTACTCATCATAGGTGCTTAATACATATTTAAAGAATGAACACATCAGTAATTTGACAGTAAGCAAACTGTAAAATATTTTTATAACCGCCTTATAAAGTAGGATCCTCAAGTTCCAAAGTACTTAAGAGAATAACATCTAATGAAGTATTTTTAACCTAAGATAATTACCAAGTCAGTCAGAATACAGCCACTCTTAATTTAAGCCAACTTTGTTCTCTTCATTTAATGGAATTGGCTAAATAGAGGCTCAAATAAGTGCTTGTTAATTATACTAATTAACAAATGTTTGCATGGTTGCATTAAAATATATGAGCTCTCTAAAACCTAGTTAAAATCTGAGGTTACCATGTGCATGTAGTGAGCTCAGAGTAAGTAAGGTAGTTTCTTAAAGGGATAGTTGTTGCTGCCTCAGTTATTTGTGGGGTTTCTCTGAGTATTCAAGACACCCAATGCTGCACCTTTTGGTTAGGGGGATGGGGAGGGAGGAATGCTTATCTCTGGAGGCTTTTTCCCTTCTCCATTCTTAGCAATGTACAGCTAAGAAATTTTACAGCCAGTACAAAAAGGGGATGCTGTATCCCAGTAGTAACTCCCTAGGAATCCACTGGCAGATTTCCCAGATGTATGAAGAAAGCCCATGGAAGATGTCTTCATATTTAATTCTTATTTTATTTTATAAAGAAGTTTATTTGTATTCCCTTTTGTATTCTCAGGGCCTGGTACAGAGCCTTACAATAGTAGGTACTCAGACAGGCACCTGATAGGTAAATGATCGCAGAAGCCACCTTTCCCTAAAGGCATTTGCTGAGTCCAACAAATTCCAACTTGCATTTTGATGGTGAAAGAACAGAAATCACCTTCATAAAAGGTGGGAAGTCTAACACGAGATGCTCCTTACAATAAAGGGAAATCTAATAGCTATGCAGTGAGAATGAATTGGAGATAAACCAACTCTTATGAGGAATTTAAGTCTGGGATTAACCTAGGTATTCTAGAGAACTTTAAGCCGTGACCTTAATTGACTTAACCTATGTGGGAGTACACTAGGCACTTGGCAGAAATAAAAAGCAGGTTCTTGTATTATTCATACAAATAATTTTCCAAGTATCATGACCAGCTCATAGTCAAAGATAATCAGGCACACAAGGAAATGCAACACCATGAGCACAAACCAGCGGAGATATCAAATTAACAAAAACTAAGATCTAAACTAACTTTTGCCGTTATTAGTTTATCAATATGCATGAAAATTAGGAAATGTACCTCTCTACTTCTTCATAATAGGAATTAGAATATATTTGGAGCCAAAAGACAGTGAAAATACTGCATACCAAAACTCATGGTAAAATGGTACAGCCACTCTGGAAAATAGTTTGGCAGTTCTTCAGCAAGGTAAACATAATTACCATATGACTCAGCAATTCTACTTCTAGGTATATGCCCAACAGAAGTGAAACACATTCACACAGATGTTCACAGCACCATTATTCACAATAGCCAAATAGTGTAAACAACCCAAATGCCCACCAACTGATGAATGGATAAACAAAACGTGGTATATCCATACAATGGATATTACTCAGCCACAAAAAGAATGTAAGTTACATGCTAAAACATGAATGAACCTCAAAAAATTATGCTACGAAGTCAAACACAAAAAGCTATATTATATAATTCCATTTGTATGAAATAGCCAAAATAAGCAGATTCATGGAAACAGACAGTAAATGAGTGGTTGCTGGGGCTTGGAGGAGGGGGGTGTGGGGAGCAGCTGCTAATGGGGATGAGGTACCTTTTTGTGATGACCTAAATGTTCTGGAATTAGATAATGGTGATGGCTGTGCAACCTTGTGAATACAATAGAAATCACTGAATTATATACCTTAAAAAGGTAAATTTTATGGTATGTGAATTATATTTCAACTTTAAAGGCTTTGTGGGATGCAGCTATACATTTAAGCTATTTAATCTTAAATACATATATTAAATGATTATTACTAGTTTGCTGGTAAGAATACTCTCTAGTTTACTTAATATTCTTTACTTTTCTTTTTTTGGACAGGGTTTTACTCTGTCTCCCAGGCTGGAGTGCAGTGGTGCGATCACAGCTCACTGCCACCTCAATCTCTCAGGCCCAAACAATCCTCCCATCTCAGCCTCCTGAGTAGCTGGGACCACAGGCACATGCCACCATGCCCAGCTAAATTTTCATTTTTTGTAGAGACACAGTCTAGCTATGTTGCCCAGGCTGGTCTCGAACTCCTAGGCTCAAGTGACCCTCCCACCTCGGCCTTTCAAAGTGCTGGGATTACAGGCATGAACCACCGTGCCCGGCCTAATATTCTTACCAGTAAGAATTCTATACTAGTTTGGTTACTATTCTTAATAGTAAAGATATACTTGAAAATATCTGCAATAAACATTGACTTATAAAACTATAGCAAATTTTAAAAGAACCAAGTAGAATTCTAGAAATAAAAAATACAATAACCTAATTAAAACCTGAGGGATGATTTGACAATGGACTAGACATAGCTGAAGAGAGAAATGATTAACTGGAAGGTAAGTTGGATAATAATTACCCTTGATCATGTAATTAGTATGTTCACCATAAGTGTTGTGAAGTGTCAAAATGTCTGCAACTTACCTTCACAAAGTTCAGTAAAACATGTCTCTCTATTGATATAATGCATATATAAACATGTTTAGCAACAGAGGGAGATAAGGTGAACATGGCAAAATGTTAACAACTGGTGAATCTATGTAAAGGGCATATATTCAATGTACAACTGCATACTCTTGGTTTCCAAACACAACACGCTATTGTTTAATTCTACCTGGGTGATGGCTTGTTCGCAGTTTCCTTCATTGGCTCTTCAACTTTTCCTTAATCTCTTTGTTATAATCACCTAGGACTCAGGCCTTCAACTTCTCTCCATGATCATGCTTAGCCTGTTGGTCATTTCATTTCATCTCATAGTTTTAAATAACCACCAAATCCTAACTGCCTGCCTCCATTCCAACCTAGACTCCCTCACAGACTTGGCTTTCACATCCAGGTGCCTACTTGGCTATCTAACAGATAATTGAAATTAACATATCAAAAATTGAATGTCTCTAAATTTTCTTTACCTATAGCCTTCCTCATCTCAGTTGATGGCAAGGTCATCTTGAATTTCTGTTGCTTGGTCCAATACTTTGAGTTTGTCATTGACTCTTCTTTCTCTTATAAATATTTTGTCCAATCCATTAGTGAATCCCTGAACTAATAACTTCTCACTCACCCTCACTATGCCCACCCTGCTTTGAGCCATCATCAGCTCTCATCTGGATATCTGCAACAGCCTGCTAATTGGCTTACCTGCCTCACCCCATGTTCTTGTACCAGTTCCCCTGCCAAAGCAAGAGCAATCATTTAGAATCAAAGTTGCCGGGCGCAGTGGCTCACACCTGTAATCCTACCACTTTGGGAGGCAGAGGCAGGTGGATCATGAGGCCAAGGGATCAAGACCATCCTGCCCAACATGGTGAAACTACTAAAAATACAAAAATTAGCCGGGCGTGGTGGCGGGCACCTGTAATGCAGCTACTTGGGAGGCTGAGGCAGGAGAATCGCTTGAACCCGGGAGGCGGAGGTTGCAGCAAGCCAAGATCGCACCATTGCACTCCAGCCTGGGCGACAAAGCAAGACTCCATCTCAAAAAAAAAAAAAAAAAAAAAAAAGAATCAAAGGTCACATATCATTTTATATCCTAAACCCCTATCCCAATTTTTATTTTCACAGAGTAGAAGCCAAAATCTCTAACAATTTTTTTTTTTTTGAGATGGATTCTCACTCTGTTGCCCAGTGGCTGGAGTGCAGTGGCACAATCTTGGCTCACTGCAAGCTCCACCTCCAGAGTTCAAGCGATTCTCTGCCTCAGCCTCCCAAGTAGCTGGGATTACAGGTGCCCGCCACCATGCCCGGCTAATGTTTTTTTGTATTTTTAGTAGAGACGGGATTTCACCATCTTGCCCAGGCTGGTCTTGAACTCCTGACCTCGTGATCCACCTGCCTCGGCCTCCCAAAGTGCTGGGATTACAGATGTAAGCTGCCACACCAGGTCTCTAACAGTGGTTTTTAAGAACCTATGTCATCTGTCATCTTTGCTCCATGACCTTGAACTCCATCTACTCTCCCCTTTGCTCACTTCGCTCCAGCCACACCAGGTTTCTTGCCATTCTTCAACCACGCCAAATTCCTCCAGCTTTAAGGTCTTTTCACTGACAATTCCTTTATCACCTAATCCAGTCTGCATGATGAAAACCAGTTTCAATTTGTCTGGGAGCAGGACCCTGGCATTAGTATATTTTTAAAATGTTTCGTATGTCTTCAAAATAATCAGGATTATTTTAGCCTCGAGTTGGTAATTGTTGAAACTGAGTGATGGGCACATGGAGCCCATTACATGATTCTCTCAGACAAATATAAAACAAAAGAAAAGCTTCTGTGGTGATTCCAGTGTGCAGCAGGGTTGGGAATCACTGGCCTGTAATCCCCAAACCGGACTGTTTTGCCCATAAATAACTGAGACATTTCTATTTGAAAGGCTGTCCTAATGAATTAAAAAGATACACAGAAGATGAAAAATATCAAATTTATTTTCTGAAGTAGAATAAAAGGATGCATTTGAATTCACCTTGCAATATACATTGACAGTAAAAAACATTTGCCCCATGTCCTTCTTGTTTCCATTTAACTCCTAACACTAGCATCTGGAAGAAAGAAAAGATTTCTGGCCCTTGGTTGCAGAACCTAAAACTTGCAAAAGAACGTGTGAAATGTATACCCCCAAACTCAATCCTCCTAGGTCATCTCAGAGGCTTGTTAACAAGCTCCATACAGTTGAAAGATAAAGAGCTTCTTCCTGCCTCCTTATCCAAAAGCTCTTGAATAGTCATTTGCAGTTTGAGGTCTTACCACAATTTTCACTAATGCTTAACCCATTTGAGGTACAGAGCATGAAAGAATGAAATTCTCTTCTGTTTCAAATGAACTAATATCTAAATCTGAAATTATCAAAGGTGACATCTTTCCCTTTTAAAAAATAAACCACCCAAATGAAAGTATTAGTTTGAAAGATACTTGCTAATAAACCTGACAAGGAAAAATTAAACCATCCCCTTTTTTGCCATAGTAATATGAATTTATACAATGCTAACGTAAGTCTTGGGGAAGTGGAACCACACGAGTTCTATCAAAAATAGATATTGTGATGATTAGATCTGATCTGAGCTCCTCTCAGAAGACTGGGGGACCTGGGAAGACTGGCTTATTTGTGAACTATTCAGACTCATGCTCATCAAGATGTTATTGATGACATTAAGTTCTAGGATCACTGTGCTCAGATCTTCATGTAATCTAGCGATCGCACGTTTTACCTCCCTTAAAAGAACACTAATGGAATTCTTTGCTTCAGGTTCCTGGGGGAAGTCTTTGGTTGACTGAAAACCAGAACAGGACAGAGGGATGAACTGGTCTACATTTTGGGTGGAAAACTCCCCCCAGTGACTACTAGAAATGTGACTTATATTCTTTTTAGCAGAATCAGAGTTATTTGGAAGAATTCCCAGTAGATTGAGGCTATCATTTTCCTCTACATCAGAAGACACTGGGCCCCTAGAAGCAAAGGAGTGATGCAGCTTGGCTGTCTTATCTTCATCTTTAAAGGAGGTAGAAGACAACTGTTGATGGGACAAAGTCCAGAAGGAAGGTCCGGCCAGAATCGGGGATAAGAGATGAGCTGACTTCTCTGGAGAGGCTAAATCAGGAGATGACATGGATAAAGGAGAAAAGGAAGATGCTCCCTCAGAAGCAGTTGAAACTAAAATGTGTAAATGAGAGAAAAAAGATTTATGCAACATACAAATGAGAGTAATAGCTAAAATAATTTTATAATGTAAAAGCCTATCTGGAAGGGCTCAACATAAATAAACTGCTTAGAATTTTAAATGTTAACTATTCATAATAAGCTTAAAAAAACCCAAAGCAGGAAACTAAGAAAATCTACAGATGTATTATATATCAATAATACCATGGAAATGAAGCTAAAATAGAATTATCAATATTCATCTTGACTCATCTTGACTCAAACCCTGCCCAACATATTTTTACACTAAACTTAATCAGAGAGAGTAGAAAAGTATTAAACCCCATTCTACTGACTGCCAGCATTTTAAGTTGGTATTTAAAGTAGAAAGTGAGAAACCTGTAACAGATTCCTTCAACTTTTAAATTTTTTTTCCTGTAGAGATTATTATGGCAAAATGAACTACCAACTACAAGTACCCAAAAGTTAGTGAAATAAATATTTTTCTGTCTATAGTGAAATATAATCAAGACTGAAATCCAACACATCTGAAATCTAGAACACTTTAGAGCACACGTATATAATCATTTTTCTTCTCACCAAGAAACTAAGTGAAGTAAAAAGCATTCTAAGCCTTTTTTTTCCATAAAATTACATATTTGGGAAAGTTTTTACTTCCTTTCTGGCAAAATCATATTAAATCTCCCACACTTCATTCTAAATCATTATTTCCCAAACTTTTCTGAGAAACACTGTGTTCCTTCAGATGTTAGAAGATGTTTTGTAAAAACAGGCTTCATAGTCAATACACCTGGGCAGTTGCATACTGTGCCTCCCAAAAGGAGATTAACAGTGTCCATCAGTGCATTTAAAGTTCTGAGAAATCTTCGGTAATTTATTCAAGTGTCTTCCAAGCTTTCTTAAACATGGAAATTTTTTCTCTTCTTCCTGGAATATCTATTTACATTCACTTATGATATGTGATACAAATTGGTGGAATCCAGTTCTAAACTCTTTGCAATGAACTCTGAACTTACTACTTAAAAAAAAATTCCATTGTAAGTCACAGAAAAGGGAAATTGATGCTTACTAATGAGAACACATGGCTTATTTTTCTACATTATTTTATTTTGCTTTACATATTCATGTCCCTTCTAAACTAAATTGGACCTCCTGTAAAAACTATGGCCAGGGCAGGCAGCTTCTATTTTTTGCTTCAAAGCTTTCCATGGCCTATCTCCAGTTCTCAGGAAAAATTCCAATCACAAAACTTTTTGGGGGATGAAATACATTCTCAGCCGATGCAGCAGCAGGGACATGAAAAGGAAAGCAGGAACTTCATCAGCACATGGTCAAGAAAAGCCAAGAACAGTTAGGAATCTAGGTCAGGCTAATCGAGACAGACTATCTTTGGATTAAAAAGGTGGAAAGATGGTAGTGGGCATGTTAATGACGATAGCCATGAGAAGTAAACGTTTTGAGAACCTGCATGTCTGAAAATGTCTGTACTCTACTTTTAGGCTTAATGATCGTTTGGTTAAAGAATTCTAGGTCAGAAATCTTTCTTTCAGAATTTTGAAGGCCACATTTCACTGTCTTCTTGTTTCTAGTATTGCTGTGCAGGGGTTGGAGCCATTCGAATTCTTATTCATTGCATGTAACCTGTTTTATCTCTGAAGCATTACAGAATTTCCTCTTTGTTTCAGAGGGTTTGGAAACTTCTCAGTGATGTACCCTGAAGTGAGACTATTTTCACTCACTGAGGTCAACTCAATCAGGTGACCTATTTCCTTCAGCCCCAGAAAATTATTCTAAATGATTTAATCACTTATTTTCTCCTCTGTGTTTTCTCTGTTGTCTCTTTCAAAACCTCCTCTTGTCAGATGTTAGATCTCTTGGACTAGTCTTCTAATTTTCTTACTTTTCTTTCCCATTTTCCCCACCTCCGTCTTTCTGCTTTACTTCAATGTAGATTTTATCAACTTTAGCTTCCAATCCTCTCACTGATTGCTTATATTTCTGCTATTATATTTTTAAATTTCCAAGATCTCTTTTTTTTTTGGTTTTCAGAAATTCTTTTTGTAATGTCTTGTTCTTGTTTCATATACTGTATTCTCTTATTTCTTTGAGGATAATAAGCTTCTTTGAAAAAGTTTTCCTTTCCCTTCATAGTGTATGTTTCCTCAAAATTATTTTTCTTTGTTTTTGTTTCAATGTTTTATATTAGAAGTTTTTTTTTTTTTCAGATGTTGGTACCCCTTGCTGCCCGCTTATGTTTAAGTGTGGAGGATTAAAAGTTGAAAGGAACGTTGAGTGTGTGTATGGCACTTGTCAACTTTGAGCTTCAGTGAATAGTCATTTGTTGGGGAACCACTAATGTCAGTATCTTTAGTTCTTTCCTCTAGGCCAGTTAGGTTCTAGGAGAAAAGTTATCCTATCTCCTACCTAGAGGGTAAAGGTCTAGCTACCAGGGTGCTGGGAGGCCAGCAGCGGGAGGGGGCTGCAGCATTCAGCATGTGGTTTACATATCATCACATAATCCTGTGGTTTTGGTGACAGTGCCCACACTTGTAACTCTACCTAGCATCCCTCATTTCAGAGACCTTCCATCTGCCCTCTCCAGAAAACAAATCTTCAGACTCTGCCAGGGGTTGCAGAGGTAGGTGGGTATTCATGGTTAATTGTTCACCTGTCTAAGGACTTAACCACTTTTCAAATGCCTGTTTTTCTTTTTTTCTTTTTTTTAGAAACAGGACCTTGCTCTGTCACCCAGACTGGAGTGCAGTGGTGCAGTCATGACTCACTGCAGCCTCAACCTGGGCTCAAGCGATCCTCCCGCCTCAGCCTTCCTAGTAGCTGAGACTACAGGTGTGGGCCACCAATGCCTGGCTCTTTTCTTGAATTTTTTGTAGAGAAGGGCTCTTGCTACATGGGCAAGGCTGGTCTCAAACTCCTGGCCTCAAGTGATTCTCACTCCTCAGCCTCCCGAAGCTGGGATTACCTCTGTGAGCCACTGTGCCTGGCCCCCTCAAATAGTTGTTTTTAAATTCTCTTTGTTTAGCACCAGATGGAGTAGGTTTTATAACCCCGTTTCAAATATGAGGTAAGGGAATCTGAAAGAGGCTAAAAATCTTTCCCAAGACCACAAGGCTAGAAAAGGGGAAAGATGGGATTCAAATTCAAGTTTCTCTGATGTCATAGAATATGATCTTAATCACAATTCTATACTTCCACACAATTCTATTACATTAGAATTATTTTTACTGTATTATAGAATTATGTTAAATTTTGAGTATAAAATTTAGAAGGCAGGTAACCAGGACAGTGAGGGGACTTGACATCTTATCTATAAGAAATGGTTGATGGATATGCTAATCTTTACCCGAAAAGAGATGGTAAAAGGATGAGAGGCTATATCTAATTATTTGAAGACAATCAGAAAACCTTAATAATAATACCTTCCATTACTCATAGTTTGCAGGAGCTAGAACTGGGATCAACAGGTAGAACTTACAGAAAACAGATTTTAGCCCACTTAATTAAAAAAAAAACTTTCTCATTGTCATGGTTCTTCACACACGAAAATAATAATGGTGAGAGATGCTCAGAGCTCATGCACAGCCTGAATAACCATTTGGTAGGGATATTTGAGGCAAGATCGGTGCATCACTTTACAGAACTTATCTATTCTTGATGAGATTCTAGGACCCGGCTGGCCATGGTGGCTCACACCTGTAATCCCAGCCCTTTGGGAGGTTGAGGTGGGAGGATAGCTTGGGCCCAGGAATTTGAGAACAGCCTGAGCAACATGGTGAAACCCCTCCTCTACAAAAAGTACAAAAATTAGTTGGGCATGGTGGCGTGTACCTGTGGTCCCACCTACTTGGGAGACTAAAGTGGGAGGACCACCTGAGCCTGGGAGTTTGAGGCTGCAGTGAGCCGTGGTCATGCCAGGGCACTCCAACCTGGGCAGAAGGGTGAGACCCTGTCTCCAAAAAAAAAAAAAAAAAAAAAAAAGATTCTAGGACTCAAAACATATCTGTTAAAGTACTAAGAAAAGACTCTAGAAATAGAATTTGGGTTCCTTCTAGTCAGAAAGAATAACTTAATAAGAAACATTTTAAGTAGGCCAAGACGGAAATAATATTTGAGTAAAATATTAATATCATTTTCTTTCTTTTTTTTTTTTTTTGAGACGGAGTCTCGCTCTGTTGCCCAGGCTGGAGTGCAGTGGCGCGATCTTGGCTCACTGCAAGCTCCACCTCCAGGTTCACACCATTCTTCTGCCTCCACCTGCCGAGTAGCTGGGACTGCAGGTGCCTGTCACCACGCCCAGCTATTTTTTTTTTGTATTTTTAGTAGAGACAGGGTTTCACTGTGTTAGCCAGGATGGTCTCAATCTCCTGACCTCGTGATCTGCCCGCCTCGGCCTCCCAAAGTGCTGGGATTACAGGCGTGAGCCACTGAGCCTGGCCCCCATGTTATCGTATATTTTTAAAGATACACAGTTAGGTTAGTCACATATATATGCTGTGACTAAAAAACCTGGTATTTAAATTGATGCCAGTGGGTCTCAAAATGTGACTGCAGTAGCATCACCTGGGAATTTGTCAGTAATGAATTTCTTGGGTCCCAGATCTACTAAATCAGAAACTGGGGGGTTGGGCCCAGAAAACTAAGTTGTAACAAGCTGCCAGGTGTTTCTGAGGTATGCTAAAGTCTGGGACCCACTGCTTTCTACTATTTAGCCACCTTTCTTTTGCCTTATGACTACAACTGCTGATGAAATCGCTTATCATTGTTTACAGTTTTGCAGCTTTGAGTCATAGGCTACATGATGCTTTTGCTTATAAAAAGCCACTTCATCTATAATTGCCGCATACCAATTTACTTTTGTTTCCAAACACTCCACAGCTGTACACATACTTCAAGCTGCTCTCCAGGGTGCATCCTCACTGCCCATTTAGTTCTCCTGCCCAGGCTCACTACAGAAGTTATTTGGGTCTCTTGTTAACATTCACACAGTCTACTCAGCAGAACCGAAATAAGCTACAATAAATCGCTGTATTTAAAAATCTCATTGTGTGATGTACGCACACCAGTTAATGTTGGGCTTGCTTGAAGATAGCCCTGATGAAATTATTCCAAATGCTGATGTGTTAACTTTAACTTATTATACTCATAAATAATATTGGACCAGTTAATCGTGATATTAAAACTTTCCATTTTAGAAGCATTTAGAACTGTGCTGCAAAAATAAACTGAGAAATTTCTAGAAATAATTAAAAACTCTTATGAGCTAGAGATATAAATCTTTCTGTAAGCAGAAGGTCTTTGGTCAACTAAACACTTTAAATAGTTCACTGTAAAACAGAGAAGTTTTTGTCATTCTCCAATTCACCTCTTTCAGTTTTCCTAGCTGATATACAATGTCTGTCAAGTTAACTATATACAAATTAAAATATTCTGATTTTGTTCCATGGTTTAAAATGTAACACTGAGGGGTCCTGTCCTCGGGACCGGTGATAGGTTGGCTGGGAACAGGAGGAGGCAACCATGCCGCCTAGGGAGTTACCCTGGCTGAGCGAGGGGTTCCAGGGCTGGGCACTGGGTTGATCTCACACCCCTCAGTGAGGTCATCGTTACTGCCTGTGGCCTGCAAGCCAAGGTGTGCGAGCAGACACCAGGTTGATGTCTGCGTACTCCTGGACCAGGATCAGTGCCGCTTCAATGGAGGATTCCGAGACAGGATTCATAATGCCCTCCATTTGCCATTCTGGTAGTTGCCGGAAGGCCAGTTTTAGAGAAAGGTACCAGGAAACTGACAATGCTTCCTTGAATTGGCTTCTGTATTTGCTTCATCAGTGTCTCTCATAGTGAATATTCTGGTGTTCCTATAGATCAGGTTTTGCTGATTTGGGAAAATAAAGGCTATGGATCAACTAGGAATACTGTTCATATTAATGAGGAAATGCTTCTGTTAGAACCTTGTTGAAGGCACAATTTTGAGTTGATCCAGTTCTTGAACTCTGTAGACTCTGACAATTCTGGATCTATTGTTTCATCTTTTGCTGATATTTTGTGTGTGGCAAATGTTGAGGAAGCCAGTTTTCTCAGATTTCAAAATAGTATATGGAAAAATGAAGAGAAAATGGAATGTGTCCATCCTTTGCAACTAGTTTGGGATCCAGTGTCATCTGCTCTAAAACACAACAAACCAGTGAAAAATGATCTGCTTGTAAATGAAGCTACGATTAAAAAAAAAATAGGTGCCCTTGAAGATGAGCTAACTTTTCTTCACTCTCAGATTCCTGCAATTTTGGAAATGCAGGAATTGAAAAACAGTACAAATTCTAGTTCCTTTGGCTTGAATGATGGGCCCATTAGTTTGGGACAAATGCCATCATCAGGGGCTGTTCAGCTGAGTGGGGAGTCACACATATATATTTGTTCTTTACTACATTTATACTTTGTTCCTTTGTAGAGTGTATAATGAGCCTTAACATAATAAAAATCAGTTTCCAAGTTCAATGCTTTCTTCTCCTCCACTACCACTTCCTCCTCAGTTTTCTTCTCTCTAGCTTCCATGTTTTCTTCCCATACAACTAGGATCTAATAATATTTGTGACTCAGATAATCCAGCTACTGAAATGAACAAACAGCACCCAGGTGCTAGTATAGTCATCATCCAAAAAGCCACAGAAATAAAGATGTTCTAAACATGTTGGATGTTCTAGAGGACATAAATAAAGTGAAGCTCTGTGCAATTGAACAGTCACCTGGTGGCAGACCCATTCATAAGAGGAAAATAAAAAATTCATATTGGGATCCGATGTCTTTAACGTCTCATGCACTTAAGCAGAAATTTGCATTTCAAAAAGATGATTCATTTGAGAAAGAAAATAGATCTTAGGAGCCTTCTCCATTTTCTTGTCCAGAAACTTCAACATTTGGACATCACATTTCTCAGTCAGAAGGACAGCGAACTAAGGAAGAACTGATAAGTACAAAGGCTGTTGACCAAGGTATCAGCAACAAAAGCTGTGTCTACACTTAGAAGGAGAGACCACAGAAATATGTCAGCCTGTCTTCCACTACACTTCAAAGGATCTTCTCTTCTGTTAAACGAAGTTAAACAAAGTCTGCATACTGCAATGTATTAGTGGAGAGGTCTGAAAAGCCTTGATTCTTAAGAAGACTTGTCTCTGGTTTTGGAAGATCCAGCAATCAACTGGCTACTGATGATAATTAGATGTACAGATGTTTTTTTCTTGCATGTTAATATAATTAAAAGCTGAACACATACTTTGAATAATTTTTCTAAGCAATTATGACTTCCTGAGAAGTCATAGGCTTAAAAGCCTTTGAATCTTTTAAAAATTGGTACTGATCTGGTTTACTTGGCTTCCAGCAATTTGGAGATTTTCAAAGAGGATAAAATTAAACTTTTTTCATTAAGACAGTCATAGTTTGAATCACATAGGTTGAGTCTTCTAAAACTTCTTGCTGAGACAATAAATTATTTGTAGAAACTGATTTTGACTGTTAAATGTTAAAAGTAGAAGTATTTAAAGAATCTTGACAAGTTTTGTCCATACTTGCTATGTAAATGTGTATGCCTGTCATTTTTGTTTCCTTTGTCCTTTACTACATTTATACTCTGTTCTTTTGTAGAGTGTATAATACATGAGCCTTAAAAAATAAAAATGTAACATTTTACACAAATGTTTGTGGCAGAATTATTTGTAATAGCCAAAAGCATATCTATTTCTCTATAGAAGAGAGAAAGCTTTATTTCTCTCTCTCTCTCTATAGAAGAGAGACAGATCTCTATAGAAGAGAGAGAGAAATAGATATACTTTTTGGTATACTATATACTTTTTGGTATACTATACACTATATACTTTTTGGTATACTATATACTATATTCTATTTTTCTATCTATCTGTATCTATATATATCTTGTTACAATGGAATTAGCCATAAAAAGCAATGAAGTACTGATATATGTTACAACATGGATGAATCTTGAAAATACTAGGCTAAGTGAAATAAGCCAGACACAAAAGGCCACATATTGCATGATTCCATTTATATGAAATGTTTAGAATAGGCAAATACATAGAGACAACAAGATCTGCGGTTGATGCGAATTAGAGGGAAAGAAGAATGGAGAGTGACTGCTAATGAGTGTAGGACTTCTAGCCAGTGATGAAAGTGTTTCTGAATTAGTGGTGATGATTTAACAACTGAGAATACACTAAAAGCTACTAAATCACACATTTTAAAAGGATGCATTTTATGGTACATTAATTATATTTCAATTTTTAAAAAGTGTAACATTTGGAAATTTAATGTCATTATAAATATGCTACATAAAATAATAGATTTAGGAAACCTCTTAATCACTTATGCTAAATTTTAATTGGGAAAATTGGATTAAAGATGAGTTTTCTCACTTACCTATAAAGTATAAGCTTTGGAAATTAAATAGGTGTGGTTTTTTGCCTGTGAAACAGCAGGCAGGAGACGTATACTACAAGAGTTGCTGGGGCTGCCTCCCTGGAGGGATGATGAAGGCTGCCTTCAACTCTACTCTGCACTATGCTTCTGAGCCAGCCTGACCAGTAACTCAGGCTTTGCCAAGACACTTTGCAGAACTGTTTTCTACCATTTTCCTTAGTTTCTGGCTCTGAAGCCTTTTACAGACAAAAAGGAAAAGTGCATGGTTAATGGGTCTTGTGTGTGTGTGTCAAGTTTGATTTCTTTCACTTTCAAAGGTGGACTGAAAAACAGGTATCTAGAAGAACTACTAGTGAAGACCATGGTAAAAAACAAAGCCAATTGGATAGGAAAAAAGGATGAAGGCAGTGACAATGCCTACCACTATCCAATATGAGAAAGTGTAGAATACTGAATTTTTTCCTCCAAAAAAATTAGAAAGCCAAGACCAGTGTAGCTGAACATACTTACTATAACTGTGGCTTATGAAAATATACTGAAGGCTGTCTGCCACCATTTCTAGCTTCCAAGAATCTACTAGCTTCCTCCTCCTCTTCTTGTGTACATGATCAAGTATCTAATAACTTGAAAGAATAGTTTGAGCTACAGATAAATAACTTAAAATTTAAACTGAGGGGAAGAAATGAGCTGTTCCAAGAACAGAGTTATTTAGTATCAAGATCAAATGAGGTTGCAGCAGCAAATACATCCCTCTTGTTTGGTACAAATATTAAGGTAGGTGGCTGCCTTCACTTTCCTGATAGTTGAGATCCACTAAAATATGAGCGTGCAAGAATTTTTTAATTTTCCTAACTCGTTATCTCCGAAAAGGTTATAATGCCAGACCTGGACCTTTCATATAAACAAATACTTCTTAAAACAAAACTGGAACACAGACACTATCTTCTCTATTCTCCATCACCCTGAGTGACGCCAATGTCCATGGAGACTAGCCATCCATCCTGGCCTCACTGTTTCTTGAATTCCTCACCGCAATGACCTTCAGCCATTCCTCTGAGTAGTCCCTAGAACATGTCATCACTCAGGACTGCCCTCCTCTGAAACCTGTTTTCCAAAATTACTTTTCTTCTCGCTTACTTCCAGCTCTCCCATTCTTTTTAACGTATTGATACTTTGGCCTCACTGAGAGAACAGATGCAACGAAAATCCTCTTATTTTCTCCCACTCTATCAATGCCTGCCTGGCTTTGCTTCCTTTCTTAACCAGTCTAGATCCCCATTCTCCACCCCTTCAACCACTTTCTTACCACTCCCTTGCTGCCATGTATTCTGCCTTACCTGCTAACTTGTAATCCAAGGGTCAGCAAACCATTTCTGTAAAGGACCAGATAGCAAATATTTTGGGCTTTGTGGGACATATAGTCTCTGTGGCAATTATTCAACTCTGCCTGTTGCAGCACAAAAACAGCAAATTAGCATGGTTGTATTCTAATAAAACTTTATTTACCAAACAGGCAGTGAGCCAGATTTGGCCCAGAGGCTGTAGTTTGCCACCCACTGCCCTAATTCTATTTTGATTTAAATATCCACCCTTTTCATTCCTGTGCCCAGGCTGCTTGGTCCCACTGGAGAAAACCACAGGCCTCTGCACACTAGGGTGGCACCAATCACGCTCTCCCAGCATCTTGCCAGCTCCTTCTTCCATTCTCTACAGTGTCTGTTCTAAACCTAAGCGTTCTCTTCATGGTCCCTATACCACTTCACATCCCTCAGGCTTGGCAGGTGACCTCTGATGAGAAGAAACTGAGGCCATTACTCACAGTGTATGGCACACAAAGGCTCAATACATCTTATTTATTACAAATAACAAGCAGTAACAACAAACCCTTCCCTCACATCTGACACATCCTTTTTCCTCCTTCCTTACAGGCCCTCCAGATGGGGTGAGTCTCTTTCTTTCTGGATTCTTGACTCTAGTTCACCTCTCTCAGATCGTGATCCACCTAAGGCTCCTGGCTATCTCCCTCTACCTCACCCTCTGTTGTCTAACACCTCTCACCTGGTTTTCTATAACAGCCTTTGAAGCGTTCCTCACCTCCAATTTCACCGGCCAGATCAGCATTTCACATTCCTAAAACAAGGTCATTAGCCTAGCTTAAGACCTTTACTGACCAGCACTGTCTTCAAATTAAAGTTCAAATTTCTTAACCTGGCACACATAGCTCCTATCATCTGTCTGGCTTAATTTTCCAGTGTTTTCTTCTACCGCTTCTTCATGCACACTTTCCACTTCTGCTTTACTAAGCTGCCTTTGGTTCACTTATTAAATGTTGAATACTGACTATGTGCAAGCTACTGTGTTTGCTGCTGGGGATGCAATAAGAAACGGCAGACACGGTCTCTTCTCTCATGAAGATGACATTTCAGTTGGGAAGAAATATTAATATATTAAATAACAGTACATATGCAGTCAACTAGAATGACAGTGTGATGAGGATAATTATAGGGTACTAAGATAGCATATGGTTAGGGGGATTTGAAATACCCTAGGAGGTCAGGAAATCTTAAAGAAGTGATATTCGAGCTGACCTCTGAAGGATGAGTAGGAGTGAACCAGGGGAAGGGGTGGGCCGGGAGTGTTCTGGTCAGAGGGAACAACCGTGGTGAAGCAAGATGGTTTATCTGACAAATTGAGAAAATATCGGGCTGGTTAGAGAGGCAGAAGCTAGGCTTCCCAGGGCTTTAAGAACATGGTGATCAGTCCACTGTTTAAGTTGGGGAGTACTAGTGATCAAACTACTCCAGCTGCTTGATGGAGAACTGGAGCTCCCCAGAATCTCTTTGCTTGGTTACAATTCTGCATCATTCCTTTGCTTGGAATGCCCTTTCTGGAAGGATAGGCATTTACTTGTTCCTGAGCATAAAATGAGAAACTCCTGGGTACTTTTGGAAACAACTAGAGAGGATTTTGAGGGTTAGGATGGGACTGAGGTTCTGCAGTTCTAAAGGTGGAATTAAAAATATGTACACTTGAATAATAATAGCAAATTTTACATTACACTTATCCTATCACCAGGTTCTACTCTACACACTTTGCATTTGTAAATTTATTAAATTCCCACAATATCTCAATGTGGTAGTTCCATCATTATCTTTGTTCTATAGATGAAGATACTGACCTGCAAGAGGTCAGGTGTCTTGCCTAAGGTTGCACATTTAGTGGGTGGGCTGGGATTATGATCCCAGGCAATCTCACTCCAGAGCCTGTGCTATCAGCAACTATGCTATTCATCCAAGTAGGAGCCTAGCTTGAATTTATGGTGAGGTTTAAAGGGACATTCGATTTATTCTCCGATCTCCCTCTAGGACTGGGAGCTTTGCCATCCTCTCCTATCAGGCTCATGCTGCCTCTTCTGCGGAACTAGGCAACTTTCAAATTGTGGCCCTCCGTCATGGAGCCAAGCCATGCTCTGACCAATTCTGAAATAATTTGGCCTTAATTTATCAACAGAGAAATACTGTATTTCACCCTATTAAGAATTTGTTAAATGTTGTTAAACCTATCAATGTCTCTGTCTCTCTCTCTCTCTCTCTCTCACACACACACACACACACACACACACACTTTTTCAGAGAGCGTCTCGCTCTGTCACCCAGGATGGAGTGTAGTGGCGTGATCTGGGCTCACTGCAACCTCTGCCTCCCAGGTTCAAGTGATTCTCCTGCCTCAGCCTCCTGAGTAGCTGGGATTACAGGCATGTCACCACACCTGGCTTATTTTTGTATTTTTAGTAGACACAAGCTTTCACTATGTTGACCAGGCTGGTCTTGAACTCCTGACCTCAAGTGATCCTCCTGCCTTGGCCTCCCAAAGTGCTGAGATTACAGGCGTGAGCCATGGTACCTGGTCACACACACATATATTTTTACAAATCAATGTTAAAATATTATAGTTAAGCAATTACATAGCAAGTTAAGTACCACAGCAATGACTGGAGGAAAATATTATTCTATTATTCAACCAATCACCTTACCTGATGTTCAAGAAATTTCAATCAGAGGGTCAATATTTCAACATTTATAAAAGCTTCAAAGTATTTATAAAAATGATACAAAAATATATGTACAATAGAGACAATATCACACTATTTTGATTACTATAGCTTTACGGTAAGACTTGAAATTAGGTAGTAGGAGTCCTCCAACTTTGTTCTTTTGCTTTCAGGATTGTTTTGGCTATTCTAGATACTTTGTATTTCCATTTAAATGTAAGACTCAGCTTGTCAATTTCTACCAAAAAAAAAAAAAAGCCTTCTGGGACTGCATTGAATCTGCAGAGCTATTTGGAGAAAAATTACATCTTAACAATACTGAGTCTTCCAATCCATGAACACTGTGTATCTTCTCAACTTATTTAGGTCTTTAATTGCTCTCAGAAATGTTTCATAGTTTTCACTGCAGAGGTCTTACATGTCTTTTGTTAAGTATTTTGTTTTTTAAAAATGCTACTGTAATGTAAATGGTACTGTTTTAATTTCAATTTCTAATTATTTATTATTGTTGTTTGTTTTTTGAGATAGGGTCTCACTCTGTTGCCCAAGCTGGAGTCCAGTGGTGCAATAATAGCTCACTGCAGCTTTGAACTCCTGGGCTCAAGCGATCCTCCCACCTCAGCCTCCCAAGGAGCTGGGACCACAAGGTGTGCACCACCATGCCAGGCTAAATTAAAAAATAAATTAAAAATTTTCGGCCAGGTGCAGTTCGACCAGCCTGGTCAACATGGCGAAACCCCATCTCTACTAAAAATGCAAAAATTAGCTGGGCATGGTGGCACGTGCCTGTAATCCCAGCTACTCAGGAGGCTGAGGCAGGAGAATCACTTGAATCCAGGAGGTAGAGGTTGCAGTGAGCCGAGATCACCCCACTGCACTCCAGCTTGGGTGACAAAGCGAAACTCCATCTCAAAAAAAAAAATTTTAAAATTTTAAAATAGGGACAGGGTCTCCCTATGTTGTTGATATGGTTTGACTCTGTGTTCCCACTCAAACCTCATCTCGAATTGTATTCCCCGCGTGTCAAGGGAGGGAAGTGACTGGATCATGGGGTGGTTTCCCCCATGCTGTTCTCATGATAGTGAGTGAATTCTCACGAGATCTGATGGTTTTATAAGTGTTTGACAGTTCCTCCTTCATGCACTCTCTCTCCTACCACCTTGTGAAAAAGGTGCCTGCTTCTCCTTCCACCATGATTCTAAGTTTCCTGAGGCCTCCCCAGCCCTGAGGAACTGTGAGTCAACTAAACTTCTTTCCTTTATAAATTACCTAGTCTTAGTTATTGATAGCAGTGTGAAAACAGACTAATACAGTTGTCCAGGTTGGGACAATACATTTTTTTATGCTAACTATGTATCCTGAAATCTTGCTAAACTCACCTACTAGGTCTAGTAGCCTGTTTGACAGACTCTTTGAGATCTTCCACACAGATAATCCTATCATCTTCGAATAAAAACATTTTATTTCTTCCTTTCCAATACATATGCCTTTTATTTATTTTTCTGGCCTAACTGCACTGCCTAAGACCTCTAATACAATGTTGAATAAAAGCGGTGACAGCAGCCATCTTTTCTTTGTTGCTGATCTGAGTGGTAATGCATTCAGTCTTTTATCATTAATTATGTCAGCAGTACATATTAGGGCTTTTTAAAAAACATTTTATTTATTTATTTATTTTGGAGACGGGGGGTCTTGCTCTGTTGCCCAGGCTGGGGTGCAGTGGGGCAATCATAGCTCACTGCAGCCTCAAACTCTTGGGCTCAAGTGACCTTCCCACCTCAGCCTCCTGAACAGCTGGGATTACAGGCGCATGCCACCATGCCTGGCTAATGTTTTAAATTTTTTGTAGAGACAGGGTCTCACTATGTTGACCACTCTGATCTTGAACTCCTGGCCTCAACTGATCGTCCTGCCTTGGCTTCCCAAAGTGCTGGGATTCCAGGTGTGAGCCACCATATCTGGCCTAAAAAGTATACCCTTTAAAAATATATACCCTTTATCAGCTTGAGTGAAGTTCCCTCTTATTCATAGTTTGCTTAAATTTTTTAAAGATTGTAAATGAGTGTAGAATTTTGCCAAATGCTTTTCTGCATGAATCAAGATAATTTTATCATTTCCATCTGATTCTGTTAATATGGTAGATTACAGTTACAGATTTTCAAATGTCAAACCAACCTTATAATTCGGGGAAAAATCCCACTTGGTCATGATGTATTATTATTTTTCTATGTTGCTGGATTTGATTTGCTAATATTTTATTAAGGATTTCTACATTTGTGTAAATTTTTGAGGAATATTGGTCTATAATTTACTTTTCTTGAAATGTCTTTGTCAGATTTTGGCATTAGATTATGCTAGCTTCATAAAATGAGTTGGGTGGTCCTTCCTTTTCTACTTTCTGAAAAAATTGGCACATGATTATCATTACTTCTTTCTTAGAATTCACTAGTAAGACTATAGGGGACTGAGGTTTTCTCTGTGATGTGTTTTTGATAATATATGTATATGTGTGTTTGTGTATATGTGTGTATCTATATGTCTTTTTTCCCCAGCTTATCTGACGAACACAAAGGTCTTCTCAGGTCAGTTTTAGCCAGTTGTCTTATCCATTTCAACTAAGGTATCAAATCTATTGCCATAATGTTGTTCATAATACTCTCTCATAATCTTTTGGTAATCTATAGGTTTTTTAGTTATATACTATCTTTAATTCTTAGAATTGGTAATTTGTAATTATTTTTTTTGATCAGTCTTAATAGGGGTTTATAAATTTTAATCTTTTTAAAGAGCCACCTTTAATCTTTTTATTTCATTTATTCTTATTTTTGTTGTTTACTTCCTTTTACTGACTTTAGGTTTAATTTGTTCCTTTTTTCCAAGCATCTTAAGTTAGAACCTTCTATTACTGATTTTTAAGGCATTCTTCCTTTCTTATATAAGCATTTAAAGCTGTAATTTTCCCTCTAGCAATTTCCTACTAGTTTTAATGCATCTCACATTTTTTGATTTTCATTATCATTGTTTGAAATATTTTCTCATTTCTCTTCAGATTTCTTCTTTGACTCATAGATTATTTAGAAGCATATTGCTAAGTTTCCAAATATTTGGAGTTCTTCTATGTATTTCATTGTTACCAATTTCTAATTTAATTCTGCTGTGGCCAGAGACCATACTTTTTAAAGATTTCAATCTTTTGAAATTTATTGTTACTTTTTGTTTGTTTTCATACCGCACTTTATTTCAAAATACTTTTTGTTTTTAATGATGCAGTATGTGTTCTTTCTTGGTGAATGTTCATTTTGCACTTGAAAAAGAATGTTAAAAAAAGAAAAATAATGTATTCTGCAGTGATTGGATGTTGTGATTTAGAGATTTGAAGTAGGTTAATGTTTTTGAATAGTTATTCATACTTTCTAATACTCATGGATTTTTATGCCTAGTTCTATCAATTGCTGAGAATAATAAAGTCTCAAATTAAAACTGCAGATTTGTGTAATTTCTCCCTATAATTCTGTCAGTTTTTGCTTCATGTATTTTTGAAGTTCTTTTATTAGTTACATACACACGTTTAGTTGCTGTATATCCCTCATGTTTTGACCTATGTATCAATATGAAATGTTCTTTTTTAGTAATAATCCTTGTCTTGAAGTCAGTTTTGTCTGGTATTAATATAGCTACTCCCACTTTATTATGCTGTTTGCACAGTACATATTTTTAATTGTTTTACTTTCAATCAATTTATGTCTTTGTATTTAAAGCACTTCCCTCATAGATAGCATATAGTTGACTCTTGCTTTTCTATCCAATCTAAAGTCTCTTCCTCTTAATTGGAAAGTTTATTCCACTTCCATTTAATGTAATTATTGAAATGCTTGGATTTAGGTCTTCTATTTTGCTATCTGCCTTCTATTTGTCTGTTTTTGTCCCTCCTTTCTTCTTTTGTGTTGATCGAATATATTTTTACTATTCCATATTAATTCCTCAGTAGGACTTTGGCTATACCACTATTCTTTCTACAAGCGTAATTAAATATGCATGCTTAACTTATCATGAGTTAATCATAGTTAATACTGTACTACTTCATGTAAAATATAGAAATCTTTCAATGGTATAATTCCATGAACTTTCCATTCTTGGTGCTATGTTGCAATATATATCTACATATGTTTTAAACCCCAAAATACAGTATTATAAGTTTTGCTTTAGTTACATGTACTTTTTAATTAGAAGAAAAAATATGCATAGTATTTTATATTTATCCACATATTTATCATTTCCAGTGCTCATCATTCGTTTCTGTAGATTCAGGTAACTAGCATAATTTCTCATTAGGCTGAAAATAATCCTTCAGTGTTTCTTGTAGTATGGATTCCCCGATGATCAGTTTTTATTCATTTGAATTAAGTCCTGTTTTCATCTTCATTTTTTGGTTCTGCTAGATATAGAATTCTGGGTTAATAGGTTTTGTCATTTAACACTTACAAGATGACTTTTCATTGTCTCCTGGTATAACACTGCTTATGATGAAAAATCAGGTGTCATTCATATTCTTGGTTCTCTGCATGTAATATGATAATTTTTCTTGCTGCTTTCAAGATTTTGCCTCTGGAATTCAGCTGTCCAACTATGATGTGTCTAGACATAGTGTTTTTTTCTTTAATTCTGTTTGAAATTCATTGGGCATTTTGGATCTGAAACTTTATTTCTTTCACACATTTGGAGAGGTTTGAGCATTATCTCTTCAAATGATTTTTTCTGACCCCTAACCTTTTCCTCACCTTTTGGAACTCCAATTACATCAATGTCAGACTGCTTGACACTGTTTCACAAGACTGAGTCTCTCTGTTTCTTTTTCTTTAATCTTTTTCTTTCCATTTTTCAGATTAGATGATTTCTATTGATCTATTTTCAAATTCACTTGCTCTTTCTTTCATTTTTAATCTTCTGCTAAGCCCTTCCAGTAAAATTTTCATTTCAATTATTTATCTTTCAGCTCCAGAACTGCCATTTAATTCCTTTTTACAGTTATTTGCCTGCCAAGATGCTCCTTTCTGTTCATTAGTTGTGAGTACTTTAAGTTCTTAAATGGATTTGTAATAGCTGCTTTTAGAATTTGTCTGCTAACTGCAACACCTGGGTCATCTAAGGGTCAGTTTCTACTGACTCTTAATATCTTCATTATGACCCATATTTTCCTATTTCTTCAAATGCCTAGTGATTTTTAAAACTTTATACTGGACATTTGGATGATACATTGTAAAGTGTCTGGATTCTGTGATACTCCTCTAAAGAACACTGATTTTTGTTCTGGTTGGAAGATAACTTGCCTGGCCTTTTCAAACTCCAGTAAGCAAAAGCTGGTCTCATCTCAGTTCTTTTGGCTTCCAGTAGGATTTTCTTTTCTGGTCAGACTCACTGGGGTCCCCCTATACGTATAGTTTAGTGGTCGGTCAAGAATTTGGGAAGAGTTTATACACAAATAATGAGGTTTGCCCCTTCTGAGTCTCCTCTTTTAGGTTTTCATTGATAACTTTCCAGCTTCCCTGCCAGAACCGAACTCTCTCTTTTGACACTCCAGGCTATGAGGACTGAAGAGTACCCTCAGAATCTTAATTTCAGCTACTGTATTTTTCAGCTCTACAATTTTCATTTGATTTTTTTTTTTTTTGACACAGGATCTCACTGTGTCACCCAGGCTCTCACTGTGTCACCCAGGCTAAAGCGCAGTGGCATGATAATGGCTCCCTGTAGCCTCAATCTCTTGGGCTCAGGTGATCCTCCTGCCTCAGCTTCCAGGGTAGCTAGGACTACAGGCACATGCTACCACATCTGGCTAATATATATATATATTTTTGTAGAGATGGGGTCTCCCTATGTTGCCCAGGCTTATCTTGAACTCCTAGCCTCAAAGCAATCTCCCTGCCTTAGCCTCCCAAAGTGCTGGGATTACAGGCACAAGTCACTGTACCAGGTCCATTTGATTTTTAAAATAGATACTAGTATTCTGATGAAATTCTTCATCTTTCCTGTCTTCTTGATCATATTAATATTAATCATAGTTTTAAATTACCTATCTTATACATTCAGAATCTAGATTACTGTGGATCTGTTTCTGTTGTCTACTTTTCTCCTATATTTCTGGCCGTTTTTTCATATCCTAGTATGCTTGGTAACTTTTTGTTGAAAGTCAAAATTTTTAATGAAAAATTTTAAGAGCTCTCTGGAAAGGATTGAATTGTCTTCTGGAAGGCAGATGGAATACAAGTCAATCACTTTGCTCTAGGTGAAATAGGTTTTATTAATAGTATTTGTGAGGGCTGCTCAACTTCTCATTTGTCCTTACTCCTAGAGTATAGTCCTGAGGCCTAGGGTGTAGCCTATCCAGGGGTCCCAGTGGAAAGCCTGGAGTGTTTCCCATGGCTCCTCCCATTTGCTATATCCTGAACTCCAACATTTGTTTCCTTGTATCATCAGAATCATCAGAATCTCTGCATAGCTCACTGGCCTCTTAGAAGCTGCTTCCCATTTAGTTTCTTGGCATCTCATCCTGAACGCATGTAGCTTAGCAGTAGGCAAATGTTTCGAAATGACAAAAAGGTTTTAGGATTTCTTCTCTGTGATTCCCTCCCTCTGGAATACAGGCCCTTCAAGTCCCTGACACCTTGAAAGCTCAAACTCCTACCGTGTCTCCCAAGCTCAGTGAGACTGTGGAAAGCCTACGCCTCTGATTTTTCTTCAGCTTCTATTATCTTGCTCTGAGAAATGGCAAATGACTCAAGGTGGGGAAACTAAGGTGACTGAGGGACTCATCTCAATTTCCTTCCCCTGGGATCTTAACCTATTATGTATTTTCTACTTGGTTGTTTGATGATGACTTCAAACCAGCTTTTAATAATTTCCTAGATTTAATAATTATTTTTGGTAGTAGAATTAGATCAATACTATCTATTATAAGCAGACAAAAAAGTTCTCCTTGTTAACCAGTTTTAGAGGAACTTCTCGCTAAATTTTAAGTGTACTTGGTACACTCACAGCGACCAAAAAGTATTTTCAATGATCTTTTTGTGGTATTCATGAAATAAAAAAACCAAACGTATCAACTTCCCAGGGACAGCCAGGCACATAAGCCATCAGAGCCATCATAACCAGTACTAACAGGTTTCCACATCAGCAGTCTCAGAAGAAAAGTTAATTGGTTGACAAAACTGAGAATCAGTTTTACTACCTTTAGGCTATTCTGTATCAAAAAAGTCTTGAAAGAGCACCAAGGAAAATCTTTTGTTACTCATTGACCTTACTAATACCAATATAAATTTCTTTACCTTCAACATGGTGGCTTCCATTGTTTATATTTATATGTACTTTTGATCTGGGTTTGAGTCTGTTTGAAAGATTCACGTTAAAATCTTTGTATTGGCCAGACACAGTGGATCATGCCTGTGATCCCAGAGCTTTGGGAGGCTGAGGCAGGAGGATCACTTGAGACCAGGAGTTCAAGACCAACCTGGGCAACATAGCAAGACCCCACCTCCACACACACAAAAATAAAATTAGCCAGGAGTGGTGGCATGCACCTGTAGTCGTAGCTACTTGGAAGGCTGAGGGGTGGAAGGATTGCTTGAGCCCAGGAGTCTGAAGCTGCAGTGAGCTATGATTGCATTGATTGCAACAGAACAAGACCCTGTCTCTAATAAAAATAAATAAATTTAAAAAGCTTTATATTTATATGAGTTGGTTAGCACTATTATATGTAAGAACCAATAAAACTACTACTTAGTCTTTGAAAAATTCATAAAAAATTATTATTTTACTAGTAAACTTTAAAGTAGAAAGCATAATTATATAATAGAGGATTTAGTAACTGAGAACCAATAACCTGAAATCTCAACTGGCTTTATCCTTTATTACCCAGTCTAAACAATATTGCAATCTTCTTAATGTTTTTTATATCTTTATAATATATATATAATATAAAAAAGACAAGATCCCCTGCCCCTTTTGTGCAATCAGTACACAGCCCTTTTTAAAGGGGCACACATACACCCGTGTGTATGTGGGGGTGTGTGTATACACCAATACACATAATAACCAATTCTTTTTCATATAATCTCTTAATAAGTAACCTACATGTCTAACAGAAAGCACTTACTTCACGCTAGTTCCTTCTAATTTGGTCTGCACCAAAATTGCTCAGAACTTATATTCAACCAAGGACTCAGAACCCACGGTGATGAATTATCTATTAGCCCTTTAATAAAAGAGGGACTTTCCCAACTAAGAAGTATGTGTATGGCATGTACATTTTAATATCACTGATGAAGAGTGAAAGGAGGGAACCAAAAAAGGAGACAGAAAGCAGAGAAAAGTAAAATAATGCTTCAAAAGAGGTTTTTTGTTTTGTTGTGTGTGTGTGTGTGTGTGTGTGTGTGTGTTTGGCAGACTCACCCCGTGTGGTTGTCTTGAGGATTTTATCATCCATCTGAATGCTGGATTGTGCTGGTTTCTGGTAGGCCTTGTTGATTACAATCTCCTTCACTCGGTCAAATATTTTGAATGAGGGAGAGAGACAGAGTGTTTCTACAGAGGCCTGGTTATGGAAAGTAGAATCTGACTTTGATACCCTTAAGTCAGGGCTGATAAACTCCTCTTTACTTGACCAACATGCTGGTAAAATTGTCAATGTTTTAAGACCTTCTGCAGCTGATTGCTTTTCTAAAGGTGTTTCCAAGAGGTTTTCTGTGACAGTATTTGTAAGGATACCATCTGATCTCTTGTCCAAACTCACATCTGTCTGCCCAGAAGGACTATTTTCTGAGAGAGTAGGCACAGCATCTATAAAAGAACAAATAAGAACTATAATCAAAAAATAAAACTGAAAATACTCTATTTCAAATCTGTTACAATTTTAATAAATAGGATTTTTTAATGTCATAACAGAATTCTTTCCTATTTAGCCCTTCTGCTTTCTTACTATGCTTCTATATTCTGCCTATTTAAAGTACACCCAAGCTATAATTGACGCCTTAGTCATTTTGGTAGCTGCCTTATCCCTCTCTCCTCACTGAAGCACAAAGCAAGGAAAGCTTCAAATAACTTGTCTTTAAATATTTCTCCCTTCACCCACTTATCCGTCGCTGAAACCACCATATTTTTAGTACTTTCCAACTTTCATCTTTTTTACAAGATAAACTAGGGAAAATATGCCACATCATACTGGTCTATCCTTACAGAACCCTCAGCTACAAAAAAAAAAAAAAAAAAAAAAAAAAGAAAGAAAGAAAAAGAAAAGCTTTCTTCCCAAAAATAAAGAATGTCTTCTTCCACACAGTCTCTATATACAAGGCACATTAAAGAAACTCAGTACTTTAGGTAGAAGCTTAATTTTAATAAATGCTTTGTCTATACGGAAGAAAGGAAACAATCTTTCAGAGCTGTTCTGACAATTAGTAAAATGTAAGTTCCACTGGGCTGGAGATCTTTGTCCATTCTAGTGGTTAATATCACCAAAGTACATAAAATAGTCCCTAGAATATAACAAACAATGTTTATTACAAATAGAAAACACTGAAGGAATTGTAAGAAACTGAAACTGAAGGTGGGCCTGATCCAGGAATGTCTATTGAATCTACGCATTATAGACCTGGTCCGAGTTTCTAGATGCAAATTCTTAGGAACACCCTCAAGCGCCAGGGCTTGCTCTGTAACAGCTCCATCTGAACCGGGATATGAAAAGAAAGACCGTTATTTTTACGAGGTTGTGTTCATGAAACGAGAAGCGTAATGAGGTAGAAGAGGGCCAAAGGAAGAGGCTATCTTTCGAAGCTCCCAAAAGAGGACACAGAAATTGCGTGATTCACTATCGAGTGATTATACATCACAATGTATGTCATAAAATACTTCAGAATGCACATTTACATGCTATCCTCATCACTTTTGGGCTCTGAGTTATTAAAGAAAAGAAACTTTTCTTTGTCTCTATAAAGCTTCCTTTTCATTTTCATCTGCAGTTGGAGGTTAGCCTTAGCAAAAATACTGCTGGTATGTACCACAGAATTAAGACAGTTCAAGAAACTTACATTACTATCTTCACCAGAAATTCCATTTTTCTTCCATCCTCTCATCTTTTAAAACTCAATTCAAGTATCACTTTCTCTTTAAAGCTTGCCCTGACCCTTTTCTTTCCTCACCCTATCCTATTATTGTCTATCTTCACATGTCCTGTTTGAAGCTCTGTGAGTAATTATAACACTTCATATCTCATTTATCTTGTCCCCTACCTGACAAAAGTCTCCTTGAGGAGACCTTGCAAGGAGTCATCTTCGTGTGTCAGCACCTAACAGTGCCATTCCCAGAGGACAGGTTCAATGAATGCTCATTGGGTGCAAGGGAAACTGAAGCACAAAGATGAAAGAAAAAGTAACGCCTTCATTTTTCTAAACTGAATATAGTTTAACTGCTTAATAATGATTAAAGGAAATAGGTAGATGAAAAGAACCTCTCCTAAAATATTCCTAATTTGCATATGACTGAATTATATTTAGATGATTGAAAGTCTGTTAAAAATACCAAATATAAGCCAGGCGCAGTGCCTGTAGTCCCAGCTACTGGGAGGCTGAGGTGGGAAAATCACTTGAGCCCAGGAGTTTGAGACCAGCCTGGGCAACATTGTGAGACCCCATTTCTATGAAAAACAAAACAAAACAAAACAAAACACCCAAATGAATATATTCCTAGTTGAGTACTAGATTACTAGATTTATGGTATTTCAAAGTGACTTTGCATATCACCACATTTACATCAAATCATTCATTAAAAGTGAATTTTAGTTAAATATTTTTCCATTGACTTTCATTTTACATGTGAGAAAAACAAGACAAAAATGTTTTGCTCTATATGTAATAAGATCATCTTAAAATTTAGCAATATTAAACTAGGACATTTCAGAATGACCAGAACTTTCTGATGAAAATATTCACAATACTTAATCTAAATCTCAAAATTGAGATGCATAAAGTTGTCTGTATGGCTGCCATTTTAAGGTTTAGTAAAAAAGTTTAAAATGAAACAAATGAACAAATCCTTAAAATTCAATGAA
Source organism: Pan troglodytes (assembly GCF_028858775.2). Lineage (NCBI taxonomy): Eukaryota > Metazoa > Chordata > Mammalia > Primates > Hominidae > Pan > Pan troglodytes. The sequence goes on from NC_086016.1 coordinate 41,765,217, forward strand.
GCAAACCAGACAGAAGTCATTCCATTTCTACCCACCCCCTTTCCCATTAGCCCAGGAAGAATAGGCTGCAATCTTTTGGTTGCTTGGACTTTTGCTAAAGTTGCTAACTTTTTAAATGAATCAAATACTATGACCTAGAAGAAGCCAAATGAAAAATAATGATTTGAAATGGATAGTACATTATTTCAAAGAGAAAAATGTTTACTTATACAGAAAGCTAAAGAGTCTTGAAGATTCTAGAAAGCAAGTTGTACCAGGTTTCTCTTCCATCAGCCTTCATCCACCCCTGCTGTCTATGCAATACGTCAAATTATTCCTCTCCAATTCAATTACTACTTTATAGTTTATATTTGAAAATCCTTCAAAAATTGCCTCTTGTGTCAGTGAGAAAGTCCAAATTCCTTGGGTTTCAAAGGCCCTTCATTGCTTACTTTCTGTTGCTATTCAACAGGAAACAAACCCTCAGTCAGGCCATTCTCCCTGTCACTTCACACGCCATGAGCATTTACATCCATTTAGCTTCATTCTCCATGTTAACACAGGGCTCTTGACCATCATCACTGATTCCCCATCCTGGAATACCCTCTTCTTCTCCACCTATTTAAATCCTATTAAACCCTACTATTCCTCAAATAACTACTACTTCTAGAAGCTATTTCCAATCATGTCTACCACTCTATCTTAATCTCTCCCTTCTCTGAGGTAATATTTCTATAAACTCATTTTTCACTTAATTATATGCTATTTAGTGCCTATCACATATCATATTAAGTTCCTGCATTTTGACTTTATAACTGCATCATGCTTTTGCATATAGGAGGTGTCAAATGTTTGTTAAATTTAACTATATCTTAATTTATAAATTATTTAATATCAACTTTATATGTTGATTTTCTGTATAACAATGTATATTGTATTTGACGCCTAAAAATAGGAATGGTCCATCAAGAAATCATTGTTAGTACCCACTGTTTGTACTGAACTGTATTAAATGCAGGAGATATGCACAAGCGGAAGTCACAATTCCTACTGTCGATGAACTAATGCCAATGAACGATGAATTCCTATTGTCAATGAACAAAGTATGGATTATGTATATATAGATAGATACATATACACACACTAACTTGTGTATATGTACATATATACACACACTAACTTGTGTATATGTACATATATACACACACTAACTTGTGTATATGTACATATATACACACACAAACTTGTGTATATGTACACATATACACACAGGTGTATGTACAATAAACACATAAAAATTAATAATATAAGTTACCAGTTCGATTTCACAGTGTCTAGAAAATTGTAGCTTCCCAATAAATGAATGAACATGAATATATTTGCTCAGCAACAATTTGAACATGTTTTAGTTTGGATACCCCAAAAGGCAGACTTGGATGCAAGTAATTTGGCCAGTGATTTAAAGAAGCACAAATGAGGGACCGGGAAAGTTAAAACAAAGAAGGGACAAAAGTCAATAAAGAGTATATTAACAAGCAATTTACTGTTGTGGGAAAATGAGAGCCACTCCTGTTGGGTTGCCTCAGAACTGTCCTCCCAGGGATGAGAAGGTGGAATATTTTTTCAATAACTCTTAACTATCACTGGTTGAGGGTTGACTCTGGGCATTAAATCCCTGCAACTTCCAGGCTACCCTGCACTTAGGATGAACAAGTCTAAGGGCTCTGGAGAAAGCTCCGGGGTGGAGAAGAAGAGAGATACAGGTACTTTCAGTGTAAATGGAACTGGTCACCAAGGCTGCAGTAGTACTCAGAGGAAGGCCAAGAGAGTATGGGGTGGGGCATCAACAGTACCATCTACAAGATATAATCACTCCCCCTCCTTTCTCAAAACCGATTGAAATGACAGAAGTGGAATAAAAAGGCACCAACCAAAGGGGAAATAGAACAGAAGAGACAACAAAAGATAAGAAATGTCAACAAATTTTGTGAAAAGGAAAAGTTTGTGGAGGAGTAGAAGCAGCAAAACCTAAATGCCTGTAGAGGGGAAAGCCAATGTGATGGAAACTGATTCTCACAACATAACTCCAGAAAGTTTTAGGAATTGGGGACTGGGTATCTTAGAGGTCTGAGAACTTTGTGGCTTTGTTTTGGGGACAGCATCTTCATTCAAAGATAGTTGTATCTTGTTAGGTAGACAAAGAGGGTTGTTGTTGTTGCTCGGAAATTTAAATATGTGTAGAATGTGTATGATGCTGAGTAGGCAATGGATGGGCTGTGGCAGCTACTGAGCTGCTGTGTCAGCTTCATACTCACACCCTTCTATACTCTTGCTTTGTGATACTGGAGCTGTGACACCACATACCATGTTCATACTTTGCCAGTTAGCTTTTTGTTAGGTGCTGCCAACAAGAGGTGCTAGAGGGAGATGGGAAGGTTAGAGTAGGAAGAGAGGACTTGCTCCTTCCTGTTTGTCCTCTGCTCCTGACTGCAACACCCTTGCAACGCTTCTCCACTCCATCGGTGGAGAAGATAGAAAGAATGCGTTCTTGCCAGTTTCCATTTTTCCAACACTTGTAGAAGCAACCTTATCATACTCTCTTAACATTAGCACCCACCAACCAGCACCCCATCCTAAGAGGCCTGGGTCACCACCCCACAGAGCCCCTTCTTCAAGCTTCTAAATTTGAATAACTCCTCCAGCGTTAGGGCTGGTGACTTATCCCTGCAGTTGCTACCTTGATCATACCATGGGTATATGTATGATAAACACATAAAAATAACTAATAATATAAGTTACCAGTTCGATTTCACAGTGTCTAGAAAATTGTAGCTTCCCAATAAGTGAATGAACATGAATATATTTGCTCAGCAACAATTTGAACATGTTTTAGTTTGGATACCCCAAAAGGCAGACTTGGATGCAAGTAATTTGCCTGTACCCATGATATCCTTGGATGCAAGTAAATCAGCCTGTACCCATGATATCCTGGTACAGGCTGAGTGTCCCATATCTGAATTGCTTGGGACCAGAATTGTTTTAGATTTTGGACTTTTTCAGACTTTGGAATATTTGCATTATACTGCCAGCTGATCATCCCTAATCTGAAAATCCCAAATCTGAAATGCTCCAACTAGCACTTCTTTGAGCATGATGTTTGAGCATCACGTAGTGCTAAACAATTTTTGGATTTTGGAGCATTTTGAATTTTCAGATTAGGTGTGCTTAACCTGTACTCTTTTTTTTTTGCCCTTTCAGTTTTTAATACTTAATGTTTTTGTATTAAATTCTCTGTATTGTATCATATTTTTGTGATAATGGCAGAGTAGTTTCAAGTGGACCAACTCTTCTGTAGATAACAGCCAGAAAATTAAAAAATGTAAAGAAACCAATAACCTGAAGGCATAGGAGGGGGACCAAAAATAGGCAGAAACTGGAGAGGGAGAAGAGTTAGAAGGCAGAGAACGCTGGGGAAGTTTGCTGTTTTTCCAACTTGCTACCCTGAATCCAGCCAGCTCTACAGTAATTGGCTAAAAGTGGGCTGAAACCACAGTCTTAACTGGCCTGAAGAACCAGAAAACAAGATTCAGAGCTACCACAGCACTGGAAAGGGGAGAAATCTGGTTAAAAAACAAAACAAAACAAAACAAACAAACAAAAACTCAGAGAAAACCATACCTGTTATCATCATAGTCAAATTGCTGATAATCAAACATAAAAATGAAAATCTTGAAAGTACCCAGAGAAAGATGACCCATTCTATATAAGGGAAGAATGAGATGAATGATGACTGACTTCTCATCAGAAACAACAGAGGCTAGAGGATAGCAGAATGACACCATTTTTTTTAATGCTGAAAAAAAAACTGTCAATGCAGAATTCTATATCCAGCAACAATATTCTTCAAAATTGAAGGCAAAATCAAAACATTGTAAGATAAACAAAAACTAAGAGAATGAATTGCCCGTAAAACTTTATAACAAGAATTGTTAATGGAAGTACTTCGGGTTGAAGACAAAGTATACCAGATGGAAAGTTGGATCTTTGGGAAGAAATAAACAGTTCTAGAAATGGAAAATATATAGGAGAATGTAAAAGATTGTTTTTACTCTTAATTTTTTAAAAATAAAATATATGTAACTGTTTAGAAAATGTAACAATATGTGTGGAGTGTTATAACAAATGTAAATATAGTTTAAACGACTATAGCAGCAGTCCCCAAGCTTTTTGGCACCAGGGACTGGTTTTGTGGAAGACAATTTTTCCACAGAACAGGGTGTGGTGGGGATGGTTTGGGGATGAAACTGTTTTACCTCAGATCATGTGGCATTAGATTCTCATAAGGAGTGTGCAACCTAGATCCCTCGCATTGCAGTTCATAATAGGGTGCTCCTATGAGAATCTAATGCCGCTGCTGATCTGACAGGAGGCGGAGCTCAGGTGGCAATGCTAGCCCACTTGCTTCTCACCTCCTGCTGTGCGGCCCAGTTCCTAACAGGTCACAGACTGGTACCAGTCCGTGGCCCAGGGGTTGGGGACCCCTGGACTATAGCATAAATGATGAGATGGTAAATAGGCCTATGTGGTTGCAATGGTGACACAATATTAACTCTAAATAGACCGTGAATACCTAAAGGTGTATAATTTAATCCCTTGGTATAACTACCAAGTCTAATAGGTAAAGTGGAATTCTAAAAATTATTGACTTAACTCAAAAGAAGAAAGGTAGGTAGGAACAGAGGAACCAAACACCGACAAAACAAGGAGAAAGTAATAGAAAAATAGTAGTTGTAAAGCCAACCATTTCAATAACCACAGTAAATGCAATTAACAGGCACAAATTTTCAGACTGGATAAAAAAGATCTAATTATATGCTGTATACAAGAGACACCCTATAAAAACAAAATTGCAAATGGGTTGAAAGTAAATGCTTTATAAAGATATACCATGGAACGATAAGTATAAGAAAGCTGAGTGGCTATAATAATATCAGATAAAATACACTTAGAGACCATGGTATTAGTAGAGATAAAAAGGGATATTTCATAATGACAAAAGGGCCAATCATCTGGAAGACACAAACATAAATGTATATATGCCTAAGAACAGTGCTTTCAAATACATGAAGCAAAATCTGACGGAATTAAAGAACTAGCTAGGCGCAGTGGCTTATGCCTGTAATCCCAGCATTTTGGGAGGCCAAAGCAGGTGGATCTCTTGAGCCCAGGAATTTGAGAACAGCCTGGGCAACATAGTGAGACCTCATCTCAAAAAAAAAAAGAACCTCGAGAATTAAAGAACTGGCCAAATCCAACTAAGTCATATTTAGAGAGTTTAACATCCTTTGCTCAGTGATTGATAAAACAAGTAGACAAAATATCAGCGGGGATCTAGAAGACTTAACATCAACCACCTTGACCTAACAGACATTTATAAAGCTCCTATGGCAGAAAACACATTTTCTTTGCAAGCGTGCAGGTACACATGGTCTATTCACTGAGATGGTCCATGTGCTGGACCATAAACCAAGTCTCAATAAGCTTTAAAAGCCCAAAGCCTTCTATTAGGTTCTCTGGACACAATGGAATTGAATGTAGAAATAACAATGTACTTAGAAGAAACTCCTAAATATTTGGAAATTTAGAAAACATACTTCAAATACCCATGGGTCAAAAAAGAAATTTATACATTTTAAGCATGTACAGTTTATTGAATGGTAATTATACCTCAATAAAGCTGCTAACCTCATAGCTGGTGTATTTTTTGGTCTCCTGACCAGATTCTGACAGATATAATGCTTTAGGAAAATTATTGCTGTATCTTTAGTTGCATCTGGGGTTGGGAGATAATAGAAATAAGAAAACCAGGAGACCAATGAAATAATTCAGATTGTAAGGTTAATTTAATACCAAAACAAGTACTAAGCAACTACAAATTTAGGCATTGCTTTAGGTTTAGAGGTATAAAGATGTGTAAGAGATTCAAACAAATGATGTCTGAACCAAGCTAAAAGCATGAGAAAAAAGTCAAGAAGGACACAAAAATGTCCAAGTAAAGGGAACAATTTCAGCAAAGAAATGAAGGCTGTACACAATGTGCTGTGTGGTAGTGGCAGGGCAGGTACAAAGCATTCAGCGTTACGAGTGCACAGTGCACACAGAGAGCAGAGGAGCTCAATCTAGAGACATAGACAGAACCAGGGCTGGCAGACGTCTTGACAGACAGGTTTGATGAGAAAGAATGAAACTGAAATCTTAAGACCATTTCTTTGAAACTCATTCCTCTTCAGATGCCTCCAACGAACTTTGCTGGCTCTCCTCCTATCTGTCTAGGCAATCTTGTCAACATTCTTCCTGGCCCCGTTTCCTGTGAAATGTAAACAGTCTGTCCTTGACTTTCCTCTTCTGCCTTTACAATCTCCCAGGGTGATGTCATCTATTATTATACTTATACTAGATCTAGATGGTCACCTGTGGGCAAGTAATTCACACATATTAATCCTGAACCCTGACCTCTGCTGATTTTTAGCCCTAAATATCTACCTATTTCTGTGTTCAGGGAGGTCTTATCATCCTCCAGCCTCCTCATCCTTGGGTGTTTGCTTTACCTCTGTTAATATGACCATCAGCTTCCCAGTCACTCAGGTTATTTTGGAACTATGGTTGTTACCACAACTTCTAAGAGGTCTCTCCAGCTTACCCCCTCAGTCCACTCTACACAGCCCAGCCAGAGTGACCTTTCTAAAATGAAAGTCAGATGTTATTTCTCCCCAATACTTTTTCAAATTATTTAACATGGTTTACAAGGCTCTGCATAAATTAGTCCCCATTTACCTCTCTTGCCTCATCTTGTGCTACTATTCTAAAGCTGTATGATCCAGCTATACTTCTTTCAGTCTTCAAATTCTATGCTCCCTCTCAGCACTAAGCCTTCACCCATGCTGATATTTTTGTCTGAAATGTTCCTCGTCTCTTTATATCGAACTGATTTTCAGCTTCCAGATTCACGTCCCTTAAAAAAACATACATTTCCATGCCTCTGTGTTTTTGCTCATGCTGTTCCCTCAGCCTAGAATATCCTCTTCCTCACCCTTCTTCTCCATCAAAAATGGTTTCATTCTTCAAGGTCTCATTCAAACACAACCTCCTTAGTGAAATATTTTATCCTTCACGTTAAAATGAATCCATTTTCTCTGCTATTACATAGTACAATGTGAATACTCACGTTTTTCATTGATTTCATTATTTCAAATATTATTCATTCATTTGACAAATACTAAGTACAAGGATGTCTTAGACACTATTATAAGCTCTGGAAATACAGGAGTAAACAAATTTATTATTTATAACTTCTTATACGTTTATAGAACTGTCACCTATAGGGTACTGCAAACCCCTCAGGTCACAGATCCTGTTCAACCCATAGGCAACTAGCAGAGTATACCTGTATTCACTTGATAAGTGTGTGTTCAATGAATCATAAGCTGGATGATTTGGTCATTAAAAGACTCAACTGTAGAGAAAGGAGAGGTCTTTATTTAGTCCCTTTGATCCCAGAGATCAAGTGACTTGCTCGGGATCACGCAATGATTAAAGAGCAGAACTAGAACTAGAATCCCAGATTCCCAAATCCCAAATCAATGTTATTTACTAGGGGAATAAAAGAAGGAACAAAAAAGTATGGGAGAATCAGCTGCACCAGGTTTTTCTTTACTAGCACTTCTAACAGCTTGATGTGTACATGTTCATAACCGTAAAGAGACTCGATTTCCCCTCGGGCTCACTCCATTTGTCCCTGGTGCTACTCCCGGAGGTGCAGGACCGTGGGAATGGGAATGGAGTTGAGTCAGCACACAGCTGGCCTCTGTATCTGTGCTGCTTGCCTTCTCCCAGGAAGACGGCTTTGGGTAGATGCTTTCTTGAATAGATATAATGCAGCATTTGTGGAAACTTTTCTGAAGTCCACAAGAACTTGAGGAGATTTGATGGAGAACTGCAATGAATACTGTCTTTTTTTCTTTTTAAGGGGTTGGGGGCAGGTTCTCATTCTGTCACCCAGGCTGGACTGCAGTGGTGTGATCATGGCTTACTGCAGCCTGGCCTGCCCAGGCTCCCACCTCAGCCTCCCAAGTAGCTGAGGACCATAGGCACATGCCACCACATCTGGTTAATTTTTTTTTTTTAATTAGTTGTAGAGACGAGCTCTTGCTATGTTGCCCAGGTAGTCTCGAACTCCTGGGTTCAAGTGATCTACCTGCCTCAGCCTTCAAAAGCGTTGGGATTACTGGCATGAGCCACCACACCCAGCTGAATACTGTCTTTGTATGTTTGAACACAAACATGTAAATGTATACTCTGTAAACACTAAACTGATTGTTTCATGAGGACTTTCCAACCTTTGCTGGGAGAGAATTTCTCTGAATTCCACTGAAAAGGCAGAGAGGGGTACAGGTGAATTAATGTAGTTGGCTTGCTTTATCTGCCTTCTCATTTTCTTTCCATTTGAACCTGAATGTCAAAGAGCTTTGTTCTCGAGGATCTATCCAGCTGACTCCTAGACAGGAAGCCCAGTATTGAATTATGAGACTATACCCAGTATTCTTTATCATACAGTGCTTTTATACCTGCCAATATAATTGACTGATGCAAAATGGGACTTTGACACATGAGTCTCATTAAAGCTGGCTTGATTATTCTTGACAGTTATCTTTTAGGTATCCTTTAGTTTGTTCCCTATGTAAGACATCAGGCTGCAAATTTAAATACAGACTATCATGAAAATGACTGAAGTAGGAAAAACAACAAAAACACCTCCATGCTTTGAGCCTAAGGACAAAAGAGAATAGCTAAGCTGCTAAAGTAACTAAGAATACTTTTGCCAGTTTGCAGATGACGATGAAATCTGTTGAAAGAGAACTTCAGATTTGCTACTGAGTTAAGAGATTTTGCCTGCAGATAGGAACATTCCACCCTGCTACCTCTTTTTCATTTTGCAATAATACCATTGCATTGTTTCAGGTGTTACAATCATTGTATATTATTTTGTATTCATTATTGTGAATCTTAGTAGTGGGGTTATATTCCAACAGAGTTATTGCTATGATCTTGCCCTTGTTCTGATACATAGTATCCAATTACAGCTACAAAGCAGAGAGCTGGCAAGCAGGACAAAAGATGGATGCCAAAATATGTCTTTCTGTAGTTTAAAAATGTGTAACTGAAGGAGCTTCTACTTTAGTAATTAAGTCAATCAGAGGAAATAGGATCTGAAGGTAATAATAAGACCATTTTGCTAAGAGGCCACAGTTATAAATTAATATAGAGGGGTGACTTAAATTGCTTATTAAATGTATTGGTTTAAAAGACAAGCAACCAAGTTAAAATGAATATTGAATGTGCAACTTAAATAACATGCTTGACATGAAAATTTTAATATATTTTTTCTTACAGTACATGCATAAAACCTAAATAATCATAACAAGTTAGAATAGCTATAATCTCCCTATGATTGTGTGTGTGTGTGTGTGTGTGTGTACACAGTTGTAGGTCCTGAGAGTTTTATCATATATCATGACATATAATTGTAGTGTATATTATACTCAAGTATTAAAATAAGAAAACATAGTTTTAAAACACAGTGATGAAATATGGCAAGCACCATTTACTACCACTTCAATATAAACTTGAAATAATGGCTTAATTTCTCATGGACAAATACAGATCTGGACACATGTAAAGGTGCTTTTTTTCATGTAACTTGCTTCTTCTATAAAGGTGCTTTTTAAAAAAATAAGTGGGTCAGCTAAAGACTTTCCTGCCATTAAAATGGATTATAATGAATGGATTATAAAACAGGTAGAGGGTGCTCATTGTTAAATTTTATACCATAGTTAAGGTTCCACCAATTATAAAAACCATAATTTCCCTCAATAGATTATAGTTATAAAAATGAAAGCTGAAAATGTCTTTGTGAAGCTGGCGATCTTTATTTACTGCAACGTTTCCTGTCTTTCCGCTAGTGAGAGTTTCAACGGAGCCTGGTCTCTGGTATGTGGATGGTCTCCCTGCTTTATAAAGCATGCCAGGCTGAACAAGATGAGCAGGTGCCTGAGGGCACAAGAGTATGTGGCCATCAGGCAATGACAATAAAACCCTACAGGTGATTATAGAAGACTGAAAATGTAAGCTAAATTGGGTCAGAGGTTTAATTCTGACGTGAATTAAATATATGGAATGCTTGAAAGGTGCCTGGCACACAGCAAACTCTATTTAGTCATGGTTATTGGTATCATGAAACAGTCTGAAGAAGTGGGATTACAGGGAGTTCCTGCCATGGCCCTGACTGGAAGTGGATGGGAATGTCAACAAACCAGGTGCTCTCCCTTCCCCGTAGATACTCCTGTATTTATGATCTGCAAGCATGATGCATTCTCTTGAACCTGCCAATTCTAGGAAGGGGGGTATTTGAGATCAAGAGAACTGGTATACTATGTAAATATGACAGTGATATGAAGAACTATAACTCTCAGACATATGCCCTATTAGATATACAGACCACTAATACACTTTTAAACTTCGACACAGAGTAAAAATCACGTCTAAGTCTGCAACACTGAAACAAGCCTTTAAATATCATTTCGATCATAAATTCAGATAAAGTATTATTTCTTGTGAAACATAAATGTTCTATTATTCAAAATAAGCAAAAAAGACACCTATTAAAACTTTAAATATTACAGTATACCAGAGAACATGCCCCTTTGGAAACACCTTACTGAATACCTAAGATGGCAAATACCATTTCTCTTCTTCCAGACAGAGGCAGTTGTATGGTCCTTGTTCTTACAGCTCTTTCCTTATATTTTTATAATATGACTTACAGGACTATACTATAATTTATCTACTAATGTTTCTCTTGCTTTTTTTATTCCCATGCCTTACACATATTTTCATTCATGCAACAAATATTTTTGAGGACAGACCATGTACTACAAACGTGCCCAAGAATACAAAAGCCAGAATCATTAGGCCAGTGAAGCCTTTAAACTTTAAAATTATTAAGCACAGAAGATAAAATAACTACAGATATACTTAATGTGGTTAGAGAAATAAAGTATTTCTGAAAGATGTGCAAGGTATAAGAGATTATAAAAACAGGCCAGGTGTGGTGGCTTATGCCTGTAATCCTAACACTTTGGGAGGCTGAGGCAGGTGGATCATGAGGTCAGGAGTTCGAGACCAGCCTGGCCAACATGGTGAAACCCCATCTCTACTAAAAACACAAAAATTGGCCGGGCATGGTGGTGAGTGCCTGTAATCCCAGCTACTTGGGAGGCTGAGGCAGGAGAACTGCTTGAACCCGGGAGGCGAAGGTTGCAGTGAACCAGGAGGCGGAGGTTGCAGTGAGCCAAGATCACGCCACTGCACTCTAGCCTGGGTGACAGAGCAAGACTCTGTCTCAAAAATAAACCAAAACCAAAACCAAAAACCAAAAACAAAACCAAGCAGATTTAACAAAGATCCAAATAGAACTTCTAAAAATGAAAAATAACAACTGAAATTTTAAAATAAATTGGTGAACAAGAGCTGGGAGAATTCACTACCACCAGACCTGTCTTACAAGAAATGCTAAAGGGAGTTATTTAGTCTGAAAGAAAAAAGACAGTAACATGAAAGAAAAAAAAAAGAAATTTGAAGGTATAAAACTCACTGGCAAAATTAAGTACATGGACAAGCCAGAATACTCTAATACTGTAACTGTGTTGTGAAATCCACTTCTAACTCTAGTATGAATCCCCAAAGACAAATCTATCAAAGACAATAATAGCTATTGCCATCTGCTAAGAGATGGGTAATATAAAATATGTAAATTGACACATACAAAAGTCAAAATGTGGAGGGGATAAAGTGTAGAAAGTTTTTTTTCATTTTTTCTTTGTTTCTATTATTTTCTTTGTGATCTAAAATAAGTTGTCATCTCTTTAAAATAACTTGTTATATCTATAAGATGGGTTTATTTTGGTAAGCCTTGTGGTAACTGCAAGGCAAAAACCTATAATAGATTCACTTAAAATGAAAAGCAATGAATTAATACATACTACCAGAGAAAATCACTTAACCGCAAAAGAAGATAGAAGTTACAAAAGAAGATAGAAGTTACAAAAGAAGATAGAAGTTACAAAAGAAGATAGAAGTTACAAAAGAACCAGAAAGCAAGCAACAAAATAGAAGTACTAACTCCTTACTTAACAATAATAATACTGTGGGGGCTGTGTGTGGTGGCTCATGCCTGTAACTCCAGGACTTTGGGAGGCCAAGGCAGGTGGATCACTTGAGGTCAGGAGTTCGAGACCAGCCTGGCCAACATAGTGAAACCTTGTCTCTACTAAAAATACAAAAAAAATTAGCTGGGTGTCATGGCATGCGCCTGTAGTCCCAGCTACCCAGGAGGCTGAGCCAGGAGAATCACTTGAACCTAGGAGGCAGAGGCTGCAGTCAGCCAAGATCACACCACTGCACTCCAGCCTGGGTGACAGAGTAAGACTAGTCTCAAAAAAAAAAAAAAAAAATACTGTGGACTCAATTCTCCAATTAAAAGGCATAGAATAGCTGAATGGATAAAGAAATAAACCCAACTATATGTTGCCTATAAGAAACCTACTTCACCTATAAAGACACATATAGACCAAAAGTGAAGGGGTAGAAAAAGATACTCCATGTAACTGGAAACCAAAAAAGAGTGGGAGTAGTTATACTTATATCAGATAAAACAGACTACAAACCAAAGTCTGAAAAAGAGACAAAGACAGTCACTATATAATGATCAAAGGGGTCAATTCAGCAAGAGGATATAACAATTATAACACTGAAGCTCCCAAGTATAAAAACAAATATTAGGCCGGGCACGGTGGCTTGCGCCTGTAATCCCAGCACTTTGGGAGGCCAGGGCAGGCACATCATGAGGTCAGGAGATTGAGACCATGCTGGCTAACACAGTTAAACCCCGTCTCTACTAAAAATACAAAAAAATTAGCCAGGCATGGTGGTGGGCCCCCGTAGTCCCAGCTACTCGGGAGGCTGAGGCAGGAGAATGGTGTGAACCCAGGAGGCGGAGCTTGCAGTGAGCCGAGACTGCGCCACTGCACTCCAGCCTGGGCGACAGAGCGAGACTCCATCTCAAAAAAAAAAAAAAAAAAAAAAAAAAGCAAACATTAGTAGATCTAAAAGGATCAACAGACTGCAACACAAATAATATTAGAGGACTTTAATACCCTATTCTCAGTAATGGACAGATCATCCAGACAGAAAATCAACAAAGAAACATCAGAGTTAAACTACACCCTAGACCTAACAGGCCTAACTGACATTTATGAAACATTTTACCCAACTGCTCCAGAACATAAGCTCTTTTCTTCAGCACATGGGCCGTTGTCCAGAACAAACCATATCTTAGTCCACAAAATGAGTCTTAACCAATTCAAAAAAGTAGAACTAATATAAAGTATCTTTTTGGACCACAATGGACTGCAACTAGAAATCAATAACAAAAGGAACCTTGGAAAGTTCACAAACACATGGAAATTAAACGACATGCTCCGGAACAACCAATGGGTCAATGAAAGAAATTAAGAAAGAAATTTAAAAATTTCTTGAAACAAATGAAAATGGAAATACAACATATGAAAATCTATGGGATATAGCAAAAACAGTGCTAAGAAGGAAGTCTATAGCAATAAATGCCTACATCAAAAAAGTAGGAAGACTTCAAATAACCTAACAAGGCACCTCAAGGAACTAGAGAAGCAGGAATAAACCCAAACCCAAAATTAGTAGGAGGAAAAAATAATAAAGATCAGAGAGAACTAAACAAATGAGAGACTAAAAAAGCAATACAAAGGATCGATAAAACAAAAAGTTGGTTTTTTGAAAAGATAAAAAAAAATTGACAAACTTTTGGTTAAACTAAGAAAAGAAAATGAGAGATGACCCAAATAACATCAGAAACAAACAAAAAATAGACATAACAACAGAGACTACAGAAATACAAAGAATCATTAGAGACTATTATGAACAACAATATGCCAACAAATTGCAAAACCCAGAAGAAATGGATAAATTCCTGGACATATACAACCTACCAAAATTGAACCATGAAGAAACAGAATATCTCAATAAGCCAATAACAAGTAACAAGATTGGCCGGGCATGGTGGATGATGCCTGTAATCCCAGCACTTTGAGAGGCTGAAGTGGGAGGATCACTTGAGGCCAGGAGTTCAAGACTAGTCTGGCCAACATGGCGAAACCCCATCTCAACTAAAAATACAAAAATTATCTGGGCATGGTGGTGCATGCCTGTAACCCCAGCTACCCGGGAGGCTGAGGCACAAGAATCGCTTAAACCTGGGAGGTAAAAGTTGCAATGGGCTGAGATTGTGCCACTGCACTCCAGCCTGGGCAACAGAGAGAGACTCTGTCTCAAAAAAAGAACCAGTAACAAGATCAAAGCCGCAATAAAAATTCTCCCATCAAAGAAAAGCCCAAGACCTGATGGCTTCACTGCTGAGTTCCACCATAAAAAAGAACTAATAGCAACTCTACTCAAACTCTTCAAAAAAAACTGAAGAGGAGAGAATACTTCCAAATTCATTCTATGAAGCCAGCAGTACCCTGATACCAAAACCAGACAAGGACACAACAAAAAAGAAAACTACAGGCAAATATCACTAATGAATATAGATACAAAAATTCTTAACAAAATACTAATAAACCCAATTCAGCAACACGTTAAATAGATCATTCACCATGATAAGTGAGGTTCATCTCAATGATGTAAGGATGATTCAATATAAACAAATCAATAAACATGATGCATCACATCAACAGAATGAAGAACAAAAACCATATGATTATTTCAATCAATAAATGCAGAAAAAGTATTCAATAACATTTAACATCCCTGGAACATACCTCAACATAATAAAGGCCATATATAAGAAACCCACAGCTAACATTGTACTGAACAGGGAAAAATTGAAGGCCTTACCTTTAAGATCTGGAACAAGATAAGAATGCCTGCTTTCACCACTTATATTCAATATAGTATTGGAAGTCCTGGCCAGAGCAGTTAGGTAACAGAAGAAATAAAGGGCATCCAAATTGGAAAGAAAGAAGTAAAATTAGCCTTGTTTGCAGATGACATGCTCTTATACTTAGAAAAACCCAAATATTCCACAAAAAATTGTTAGAACTTATTAACAAATTTAGTAAAGCTGGAGGATGTAAAATCAACATACAAAATTCAGTAGCACTTATATATGCTAACAATGCACAATCTGAAAAAGAAATCATAAAAGCAATCCCATTTACAATAGCTACAAGAAATATAGCATACCTAGGAATAAATTTAACCAAAAAAGTGAAAGATTTATACAAGAAAAACCACAAAACACTGATTAAAGAAATTGAAGAGGACCTAAAAAATTGGAAAGATTTTCAATGCTCAATGACAATAGTACCAAAAGCAATTTAGGATTCAATGCAATCCCTATCAAAATATCAATGACATTCTTCAGAGAAGTAGAAAAAACAATCCTAAAATTTATATGGAATCACAAGAGACACTGAATAGCCAAAGAAGTCCTGAGAAAAAAAGAATAAAGCTAAAGGCATCACACTACCTCACTTTAAAATTTACTACAAAACTAGAGTAACCAAATCAGCGTGAATAAAAAAACAGATGCACAGACCAATGGAACAGAATAGAGAACCCAGATATAAATCCACATATTTACAGCCAACTCATCTTTGGCTGTAAAAGGTGCCAAGAACACACAATGAAAAAAAGACAGTCTCTCCAATAAGTGGTGCTGGGAAAACTGGATAACTATAGGAAAAGAATGAAATTAGATCCCTATCTCTCGCTATACACAAAAACCAAATGAAAATGGATTAAAGACTTAAGCCTAAGACTTGACACTATGAAACTACTGAAGAAAACATTGGGGAAACACTCTAGGACATGGGCCTGGGCAAAGATTTTTTGTGTTAAGACCACAAAATCTCAGGCAACCAAAGCAAATTTAGACAAATGGAATTACATCAAGCTAAAAAGCTTCTGCACAGCAAAGGAAACAGTAAACAAAGTGAAGAGGCAAACCACAGAATGGGACAAAATATTTGCAAACTACCCATCTGACAAGGGATTAATAATCAGAATATATTAGGAGCTCAAACAACTCATTAGCAAAAAAAGATATGATTAAAAATGGGCAAAAGATCTGAATAAACATTTCTCAAAAGAAGACAGACACATGGCCAACAGGTATATGAAAAAAAATGCTCAACATCACTAAACACTCGAGAAATGTAAATCAAAACTACAATGAGATATCATCTCACTCCAGTTAAAATGGCTGTTATCCAAAGATGGGCAGTAATGAGCGCTGGTGAGAATGTGGAGAAAGGGTAACTGGCGTATACTGTTGGTGGGAATGTAAAAACAGTACTGCCACTATGGAGAACAGTATGGAGTTTCCTCAACAAATTAAAAATAGATCTACCATATGATCCAGCAATTCTACTACTGAGTATATAGCCAAAAGAAAGGAAATCAATACAACAAAAAGATATTTGCATGCCCATGTTTATTGCAGCACTATTCACAACAGCCAACATATAGAATCAACCTAAGTGCCCACCAATGATGAATGAAGAAAATGCGCTCTCTCTCTCTCTGTATACACACACACACACACACACACACACACACACACACACACACTAGAATATTCAGCCATAAAAGAGAATGAAATCTTGTCATTTGCAGCAACATGGATGGAACCGTAGGTCATCATTTTACATCAAATAAGCCAGGCACAGAAACACAAATATCTCATGTTCTCACTCATATGTGGGAACTAAAAAAGTGGATCTCATGAAGATGGAGAGTAGAGTGGAAGTTACCAGGGGCTGGGAAGGGTGGAGTGGGGATGCAGGGAAGTTGATTAATGGGCACAAATATGTACAGTTTGATAGAATAAATAAGACCTCATGTTAGATAGATCAGTAGAGTGACTATAGTTTACAATAATTTATTGTATATTTCAAAACGGCTAGAAGAGAAGAATTCAAATGGTTCTAGCATAAAGACAAGACAAGTATTTGAGGTGATGGATATCCCAAGTACACTGATTTGATTTTTACAAATTATATAAATGTATCAACTTATCACATGTGCCTTGAAACTATGTATATTTATTATATATCAATTAAAAAATAAAATGGTGGATTAAGACAACAGATTAACCCCAGTTGAAGAGGAAATTGTGAACTGAAAGATAGATCCAAAGAAATAATTAAAAAATACAGCACAGAGCTCAAAGAGATAGAAAATATGGAAGCTGAATTAAGAGAAATGCTGATGGAGTGAGGTCTAACATCACATCTAATCAGAGTTCCAGCCCTCCTCAAGTCTGAGTACCTGCCCCATTCCACATCAGCCACTCTGTATTTGAAAGGTTCCCCGATATATCCGGTGCCATCTCACCTCTGTGATTTCACCCTGGCTGCTCTCTCATCTTGGGCAGCTCTTTTATTTCTTTCCCTTTTCTTATCTGGAAGTCGGCTTTGATCTGCTTTCATCTTCCCCCACACCCTCTGAGCTCAGCTCCTCTAGGGTGTTGGAACAGAGGGTGGAGAGTAAAAGAGACAACTATCTCTCTTTCTCATCTGGCCATGGTTGTAGTCACCTTTGTGTTGGTTGTTGCTGCCTCTTTGGCTAATGTGGCCATCCATGCCGTCTGTATGGCGGGTCCAAATGCTGGCTTTCTCATAGGTTAAACATGAGAGTTCTTTAGGGTACCTTGGAAAGGCCCCTAACTTCCCAGTCCCCAAACATGAGACATCCAAGCCTGGTTCAACTTGTTCAACTTATTCCGACCCCCTCTCCAATTTTTAATCTTCGCATCTAGCACCTTGGGACTGGGTGACTGACCAGTGCTGGAGGAAATTCACAATGTCATTTCATAGTGCCTAGGTCATCTGGGGTCTCAGGAGTGCCCGTAAATCCTTTGGCTCAGCCTTGGCTCTTTGATTTCTCTCAAAGACAATTTCAAACCCTCTCTGCTCGTCTCAAGTACTTTTGTCAACTTGACCTTTCCCTCTTCACTTTTGGTAGATGACCTTCTTTCCTATTCATCAAGAAAAGAGAGGCTTTTAAACTGATCCACTTCAGCTTCTCATCCTACTGCTTATAAAATGAACCACGCCCATAGTATTCCTTCCCTTCAGACCTGAGGTTCAGAAACCTCCTTTCTATCCAGGCCTGTCCTGCCATCTGTCACAGAAAAAACCCACTCAAGTCCGTTCTACTCCCTGTCTTCAACTTTTTCTCATTAGCTTTCTCCCCCTAGCTCACAGAGATGCTCAGTGTCTTCCATTTTATTTCTTCCCATCTTTAAGGTACGTGACACAAATTATATATATTTACGGTGTACAGTGTGATGTTTTGATCGTATATACATCGTGAAGTGATTAAATCAAGCTAACGAATATCTACCACCTCATATACTTATCATTTTTGGTGAACATTTAAGATCTACCCTCTTAGCAATTTTCAAGTATTACAATACATTTTTACTTTCAAGTGCAGAGTGGCTGACGTGGAATGGGGCAGGTATTCAGACTTGAAGGAGGGCTGCAACTCTGATTAGATATGATGTTAGACCTCACTCCATCAGCATTTCTCTTAATCTGACTTCCATATTTTCTCTCTCTTTGATCTCTGTGCTAAATTTTTGAATAATTTCTTGGCACCTATCTTTCAGTTCAGCTGTACAATAGCTCTCCAGGACATATTCATCTGAAGTGAAACTTTATACACTTTAACCAACATCTCTCCAATCCCCTCACCACCCAGCCCCTGGCAACCACCACACTACTCTCTGCTTCTGTGAGCTTGACTGTTTTAGATTCCACACACAAGTTAGATCATGCACTATTTGTCTTTCTGTGCCTGGCTTATTTCACTTAGCATAATGTCTTCCAGGTTTATTCATGTTGTCACAAATGACAGGATTTTTTTTAAAAGACTGAATAGTATTCCATTACACACGTGCATGTGCACACACACGCATACCTCATTTTATTGTGTTTCTCAGATATTACGGTTTTTCAAAAAACAAAATTGGTCTGTGGCAACCCTGAATCTAGCAAGTCTGTCAGTGCCATTTTTCCACCAGCTTGTCACTTCATGTCTCTGTGTCATATTTTGGTAATTCTCACATTTCAAACTTTTCCACTATTATAATATCTGTTGTGGTGATGTGTGATCAGTGACCTTAGATTCCTTAGATTTTTCTACAGTAATCATTTTGGGGTGCCATGAATCTCTCCCACATAAGACAGTGAACTTAATCGATAAATGCTGTGTGTGTTCTGATGTTTCCACCGACCAGCCATCCCTCATCTCTCTCCCTCTTCTCCAGCCTCCCTATTCCCTGAGACACAACAGTATTGAAATTCAGCCATTAATAATCCTACAGTGGTTTCTAAGTATTCAAGTGAAAGGAAGAGTCATGTGTTTCTTAGGTTAAATTAAAAGAGAAAAACAATTAAGCTTAGTGAGGAAGGCATATTGAAGGCTGAGAGACCAAAAGCTGGGCCTCTTGTACCAACACTTAGCCAAGCTGTGAATGCAACGGAAAAGTTCCCGAAGGAATTAAAAGTGCTACTCTAGAAAACACAAGAATAATAAGAAAGTGAAACAGCCTTATTGTTGATATGGAAAAAGTCTGAGTGGTCCAAATAGATCAAACCAGCCCCAACATTCCCTTAAGCCAAAGCCTAATCCAGAGCAAGGCCCTAGCTTTCTTCAATTCTATGAAGGTTGAGAGAGATG
The DNA here is from genome assembly GCF_028858775.2 of Pan troglodytes. Taxonomy (NCBI): domain Eukaryota; kingdom Metazoa; phylum Chordata; class Mammalia; order Primates; family Hominidae; genus Pan; species Pan troglodytes. Next base: position 41,785,095 of record NC_086016.1, read on the forward strand.
AGCAAGCTGCAGAAGAAAAGTCTGAAGCTAGCAGAAGTTGGTCCATGAGGTTTAAGGAAAGAAACCAACTCCCTAACATAAAAATACAAGGTAAAGCAGCAAGTGCTGATACAGAAACTATAGCAAGGTATCCAGAAGATTAGATAATTGATGATGGTGGCTACACTAAACAACAGATTTTCAATGTAGATGAAACAGGCTTTTGTTGGCAAAAGATGCAACTGGTAACTTTAAGTGGAAGCCAATTGCTCCTTTCCCATTCCAAAAATTCTAAGGCCCTTACGATTCCTTTCAAAATATTACTGCTCATTGACAATGCACCTGGTCACCCAAGAGCTCTGATGGAGATGTACAAGGAGATTAATGTTGTTTTCATGCTTGCTAACACAATGTCCATTCTGCAGCCCATGGATCAAAAAGTCATTTTGACTTTCAAGTCTTATTATTTAAGAAATATATTTTGTAAGGTTATAGCTGCCTTAGACAGTGATTCCTCTTATGGATCTGGGCAAAGTAAATTAAAAACCTTCTGAAAAGGATTCACCATTCTAGATGTCATTAAGAACATTTGTGATTCATGGGAGATCAGATTATCAATATTAACAGGAGTTTGGAAGAAGTGGATTCCAACCCTCATGGATGACTTTGAGGGGCTCAAGACTTCAGTGGAGGAAGAAAGTGCAGATGTGGTGGGAATAGCAAGAGAACTAGAATTAAAAGTGGAGCCTGAAGATGTGACTGGATTGCTGTAATCTCATGATCAAACTTGAACGAATGAGGAATTGCTTCTTATGGATGAGCAAAGAAAGTGGTTTAGGAGATGGAATCTATTAGTGAAGACGCTGTGAACATTGTTGCAATGTCATCAAGGAACTCAGAATATTACATAAATGTAGTTGATACAGCACTGTCAGGGTTTGAGAGGATTGACCCCAAGTTTGAAAGAAGTTCTACTGTATGTAAAATGCTACCAAACAGCATTGCATGCTACAGAGAAATCTTTTGTGAAAGGAAGAGTCAAATGACCTGGCAAACTTCATCATCTTATTTTTTTTAATTGCTGCAGCCCCCACCCCCAACCTTCAGTAGCCACCACCCTGATCCATCAGCAGCATCAACATGGAGGAAAGACCCTCCACCAGCAAAGAGATTACAACTCACTGAGGGCTCAGATGATTGTTAGCCTTTTTTAGCAACAAAGTGTTTTTTAATTAAGGTGTGTACATTGTATTTTACATATAATGCTACTGCACATTAGTAGACTGCAGTATGGTGTAAACATAACTTCTACATGCAGTGGGAGACCAGAAAATATGTGTGACTCTTTATTGCAATGTTGGCTTTATTGCGGTGGTCTGGAATGGAACCCACAATACATCTAAGGTATGCTTGTGCATGTATGCATCACATTTTCTTATCTATCCATCTACTGATGGACAGCTAGACTGGTTCCATATCTTCACTACTGTGAATAATGTTGCAATGAACACAAGAGTGCAGGTATCTCTTCAACATACTGATTTCAATACCTTTGGATATATACACAGAAGTGGGATTGCTGGATCACACAGTAGTTCTATTTTTATCTCTTCCATTTTAAATACATAGGCCCTTTTCATTATTGTGTTTCATCTTTCTCTTGCTCCCCTCACCAAGTACACTGAAAAAAATTTCTCAATTGAATTTTTTTTCTTCCTTAACTCCTCAAAACACCATAATCTGGCTTACATTCCTACCTTTCAACTGAAGCTGCCCTCTGTTAGGCCATCACTGATGTTTTAATTGGTAACTCCAATGGGAAATGTTCAGTCCTTAGGCCTCAGGACATCTCTGTGGCATTTAACATTGACTGATTCCTCTCTTCCCTCTTCACCCTTCATTTTTTACATTCATTCATTCAAAATATATTTCTTAGGCAGTTTGTCATATTCAGGTACTAAATTATTCTGCGTACTAATTCTAGGTACTATTACTCTAGGTACTAAAAATACAACAGTGGACAAAAAGACAAAGTCTTTGCCCTCTTAAAGCTTACATTACAGTGGGGGAAGAACAAATGTGAACAACTGAACAAGTATTTATTATAAAAGCAGTTAGGCGGTGACAAGTTTTATGGAGGAAAACAAAGCAGCCAAGGGGTATAGGGAAAGCTGGGGAATGAGCAGGCTGGTGGGGAATGAGCAGGAAGGGGTGGGGCAGTGTGACTGTTTTATATAGGGTGATCGGAGGCCTCACTGTTAAGGTGTCATTTGAGCAGTAAACCAAAGGAGGTGAGAGAGAAAATCATGTGGATCAGTGGAGGGCAGAGTGTTCTAGTTGGAGGGAAGAGTCACTGCAGAGACCCACAGGCAGGAGGGGGCTGGACACGTTCCAGGAACACCAACAGGTCTAAGATGGCTGTGGCTGAATGTGCAGAAGGAGAAGGGGTGGGAGAGGAAGTCAGAAAGACAGTTGAGAGTCAGATCAAAGATGTCCTTGTGTGAGATGAGAAGTCCCTGGGAGGTGCTTAAGCAAAGGAATGGCATGGTGTGTCTTCTTTTTCATAAAATCACTTTGGCTTTTATGTGAAGAGGGCTTCATGGAGCACAGGGAGAAGCAGGGTCACAGGTTAGGAGGCTGCTGCAATAATTCATGGAGGCAACAATGGTGGACAGGATCAAGGCAACTGCAGTGGAGGTGATCTGATTCTGGACATGTTTCAAAGGTAGAGCTGATAGGAGAGAAAGAATTGAGTCAGGGATGACTCTGAGGTTTGGGCTGGATGCACCTCTATTCCAGGTGGCTATTTTTGACACGTTCTTCTCAGACCTCTCATATCTTTCTGCTGAGGTCTTTCTGCCCTCCAGGCAGCCCTACTGGACAAGCCTCTATGACAACCATGACAGTTCTCTCCTACATAACTCACCTCTGTGCAGCCCTTGCTTTGACCAACTTGGGGCACAGGCCAGTCCCAACTCACCAGGCTTCTGTGGCTTCACCACCAAAGAGCTACTGGTCAGATCGTCTGTTTCCCAGGTTAGAATCAGACCCTGACTACACTCCCAGGCATGAGTCAGGCACTAGTTCTTGGTGTCTCCAATTCCAGGGAACCTATTTCAAAGCCTCTCTCACTAGGGTTGGGATTAGCAAGTAGCGGTCTTCCCACTGCTTCCCCACAAGGGAGTTGGGTGAAGACTCACAACATGGTAATAGCTCCTTCCTAAGAAATCTCATCACCTACCTCCTCACACTAGATTCTCCCTCTTCCACCACACTGTCCCTTTATAATATTTTCAAACTGTGTGAGTGGGTGGGTGAGAATGTGTGTACGTGGCGAGGGCAGGGCTCAATAATCATGGGGCAGGTTTTCATCCATTTCCTTTAAAAATCTCCACATTTGGATTTGATATCTGATATATATTTTATTAGTAGTATCCACAGCAAAAGAGAAAAAGAATCCCATTTTAATATCCTAATACATATAGATAGCCTGGTAGAGTCTATAGTTATATATATTATATATATATAATTTTAAAGATATAAAGTCTAATATCTTTAGACTATATATTTAGACTATATAGTTTTAGAGTATATTTAGACTATAGTCTAGACTATATATAGTTTTAGACTATATAGTTAGACTACATAATTTTATATATAAAGATATATTAAATATATATAAAGATATATTAAAAATATATGAAGATATATTAAAGATTAGACTTTATATCTTTAACATCATAATTTTTTTGTGGGGGGAACAGTCTCGCTCTGTCACCTAGACTGGAGTGCAGTGGCATGACCTCAGCTCACTGCAACCTCCACCTCCTGGGTTCAAGCAATTCTCATGCCTCAGCCTCCTGAGTAGCTGGGACTACAGGTGTGTGCCAGCAGGCCTGGCTGATTTTTTTGTATTTTTATTAGAGACGGGGTTTTGCCATGTTGCCTAGACTGTTCTTGAACCCCTGAGCTCAGGTAATCTGCCTGCCTCAGCCTCCCAAAGTGCTGGGATTACAGGCATGAGCCACCGTGTCTGGCCTAAAATTATAATTAAATCACAATTACATATGTAATTTTATTTTAACTTTTATTTTTGGTTCAGAACACAGGTTTGTTATATAGATAAGCTTGTGACTTGGGTTTGGTGTACAGATCATTTTGTCGCCTGGGTACTATGCTCAGTTTTTTTGTTTGTTTGTTTTGTTTTTCCTGAACTTCTCCCTTCTCCCACCCTCCTCCCTCAAGTAGGCCCTAGTGTCTATTCTTCCTCTCTTTCTGTCCATGTGTTCTCATTATTTACCTCCCACTTATAAGTGAGAATATGTGGTATTTGGTTTTCTGTTCCTGCATTAGTTTGCTAAGGATAATGGTCCCCAGCTCCAACCATGTTCCTGCAAAGGACATGATCTCATTCTTTTTTATGGCTGCACAGTATTCCATGGTGTATATGTACCACATTTTCTTTATCCAGTACACTGCTGATGGGGATTTAGGTTGATTCCATGTCTTTTCTATTGTGAATAGTACTGCAATGAACATACATGTGCATGTGTCTTTATGGCAGGATGATTTATATTCCTTTGGGTATATATCCAGTAGTGGGATTGCTGGGCCAATGGTAGTTCTGTTTTAGTTCTTTGAGGAATCACCACACTGTCTTCCACAATGATTGGACTAATTTACACTCCCACCCCACCTCTGAGACTTTAGACTCCTGTGACAAATTTACTCCTCCCTCCTCAGTTACATGCTATTGTTACCTAGCATTTTAGTTCTTTTTCTAATACCACAAATTAGATGTTATAATGTTATTTTTTAATCTGTGATTTTTGTTTTTAATTATCTTAAGCCTTATGATCAAAAAAATTGCAAATCTGTGCTGATGGTATATCTCCTTTACCTGCTAATGAGTTGGCAAAAAAAAAAGCACCATTACCAGCTGGGTGCGGTGGCTCATGCCTGTAATCCCAGCACTTTGGGAGGCTGAGCTGAGAGGACTGCTTGAGCCCAGGAGGTGCACTAAACTCTTTCTCTATTGCAATTTCCCTGTCTTGACAAACTGGCTCTATCTGGGCAGCAGGCAAGAAGAACCCATTGGGTAGTTACATCATTTTTCTTTGAATGTCCGAGTATCCCATTGTGTATATATACCATGTTTTCTTTATCTAGTCATCTGTGATGGACAATTAGGTTGATTCCAAAGCTTTGCTATTGTGAATAATGCTTCAGTAAACACGGGGGTGCAGGTATCATTTTGATATAATGATTTTCTTGCTTTTGGATAAATACCCAGAAGCGGGTTTGCTGGATCATATAGTAGGCCTATTTTTAGTTTTCTGAGAAATCTCCCTATAATTTTCCATAATGGCTGTACTAATTTACATTTCCACCAATAGTATATGAGGATTCCCCTTTCTCTGCATCCTCGCCAGCATTCATTATTCCCTATCTTTTTGATAAAAGCTATTTAAACTAGGGTGAGATGATTTCTCATTGTAGTTTTTATTTGCATTTCCCTGATGACAATGATATTGACTATTTTTTTCATATACCTTTTGGCCATTTATATGTCTTTTATACTTTTTAATGTTTTTACAAGGGTGCCAATTACTCTATATGTATGTCTTCTTTTGAGAAATGTCTAATCATGTCCCTTGCTCACTTTTTAATGGGATTATTAGTTGGTTTTTTTTTTTTTTTTTTGCTGTTGTTTGAGTTCCTTGAATATTCCAGATCCTAGTCCCTTGTTAGATTAATAATTTGCAAATATTTTCTCCTGTTCAACAGGTTGTCTCTTCACCTTGTTGATTGTTTCCTTTGCTGTGTAGAAGCTTTTCAGTTTAATATAATCCCATTTGTCTATTTTTGTTTTTGTTACCTGTGCTTTTGAGGTCTTAGCCATAAAAATTTTGCCTAGACAAATGTCTTGAAGTGTTTCCCCTATGTTTTCTTCAAGTAGTTTTATAATTTTGGGTCTTACATTTAGCTCTTTAATCTGGGGTCTAGTTTCATCCTTCCACATATGGATATCCAGTTTTCCCAGCACCATTTATTGAAGAAGGTGTTCATTCTCCAGTGTATATTCTTGGCATCTTTGTTGAAAATCAGTTGGCTGTAAATACATGGATTTATTTCTGTGTTCTCTCTCCTGTTCCATTGGTCTATGTGTCTGTTTTTATACCAATACCGTGCTGTTTGGTTACTACAGCCTTGTAATATATTTTGAAGTCAGGTAGTGAAATGTCTCTCCTGGTTTGTTCTCTTTGCTTAGGATCACTTTGGCTATTTGGACTCTTGTTTGGTTTCATGTGATTTTAGGATTGTTTTTTCCATTTCTGTAAAAAATGACACTGATATTTTGAGAGAGATTGCATTGAATCTGTAAATTGCTATGGGTGGTATGATCATTTTAACAATTTTTATTTTTCCAATCTATAAGCGTTGGATGTCTTTCCATTTGTTTGTGTCCTCTTCAACTTCTTTCATCAGTGTTTTGTAGTTTTCCTTGTAGAGGTTTTTCACCGCCTTGGTTAAAATACTCCTAGGTATTTTATTTTATTTGTAGCTATGGTAAACGGGATTGTCTTCATGATTTCTTTTTAAGCTATTTCATTATTGGTGTATAGAAATGCTACTGATTTTTGTATGTTGATTTTTGTATCCTGCAGCTTTATAGAATTTGTTTATCAGATCTAAGAGTTTTTTTGGTAGAGTCTTTAGGTTTTTCTAAATATAAGATCATGTCATCTGCAAAGACAAACAATTTTACTTCTTTTCCAATTTGGATGCCTTTTCTTTCTTTCTTTTGGTTGACTGCTTTGGCTTGGACTTCCAGTACTATGTTGAATAGGAGTGGTAAAAGTGGCATCCTTGGCTGGGCGCAGTGGCTCACGCCTGTAATCCCAGCACTTTGGGAGGCTGAGGCAGATGGATCACGAGGTCAGGAAATCGAGACCATCCTGGCTAACATGGTGAAACCCCGTCTCTACTAAAAATACAAAAAAAATTAGCCAGGTGTGGTGGCACATGCCTGTAGTCCCAGCTACTCGGGAGGCTGAGGCAGGAGAATGGCGTGAACCTGGGAGGCAGAGCTTGCAGTGAGCCAAGATCGTGCCACTGCACTCCAGCCTGGGCAACAGAGCAAGACTCCATCTCAAAAAAAAAAAAAAAAAAAAGTGGCATCCTTTTCTTGTTCCAGTTCTTAGAGGAAAGGCTTTTATCTTTTCCCCATTCAGTATGATGTTGGTTGTGGGTTTGTCATATATGGCCTTTCTTATGTTGGGGTATATTCCTTCTGTGCCTAGTTTGTTCAGAGTTTTTTTATCATGAAGCGTCATTGGATTTTATCAAATGCTTTTTTGACATCTATTGAGATAATATGGCATTTGTCCTTCATTCCACTGATGTGGTGTATATTTATTGATTTGCGTATATTGAATCACACTTGCATCCCTGGGATAAATTCTACTTGATCATGGTATATTATCTTTTTGATGTGCTGTTGGATTCAGTTTGCTAGTATTTTGTTGAGGATTTTTACAACTATGTTCATCAGGTATATTAGCCTGTAGTTTTCTTTTTGTTGTGTCATTCTCTGGCTTTAGTATCATGGTAATGCTTGCCTCCTAGAATGAGTTAGGGAGAATTTCCTCCTCTTGAGTTTTTTGGAATAGTGAGAGGAGAACTGGTGTTAGTTCTTCATAAGTTTGGTAGAATTTGGCAGTGAAGCCATCTGGTCCTGGGCTTTTCTTTATTAGAAGGCTTTTTTTTTCTTTTTTCTTTTTTTGTTCTTTTTGAGACAAGGTCTCACTTTGTCACCCAGGCTGGAGTACAGTGGTGTGATCATGGCTCACTATAGCCTTGACCTTCTGGGCTCAAGCAATCCTCCCATTTCAGCCTCCCAAGTAGTTGGGACCACAGGTACATGCCACCATGCCTGGCTAATTTTTTTTTTTTTTTTAAGAGACAAGATCTTGTTATCTTGCCCAGGCTGGTCTCAAACTCCTGGGCTCAAGTGATCCTCCAACTCAGCCTCCCAGAGTGCTGGGATTACAGGCATGAGACACTGTGCCTGGCTGGAAGACTTTTTATTGCTGATTCAATGTTGTTACTCACTATCAGTCTGTTCATATTTTCGGCTTCTTCCTGATTCAGTCTTAGTAGGTTGTAAATGTCCAGGAATTTATCCATTTCCTCTAGGTTTTCCAATTTATCAGCATATAGTTGTTCCTAATAGTCTCTGGTGATCTTTTATGGTTCTGTGGTCTCAGTTGTTATGTCTCCTTTTTCATTTCTGATGTTATTTGGATCTTCTTTTTTATTTTCTTATTTAGTCTAGCTAGCAGTTTATTGGTTTTGTTTATCTTTTCAAACAACCAATTTCTCATTTTGTTGACGTTTTGTATTCTTTAGTCTCTATTTCATTTAGTTCTGCCCTGATCTTTATTATTTCTTTCCTTCTATTTTTGGGTTTGTTCTTCCTTTTCTAGTTCCTTGAGGTATGTTGTTAGATTGTTTGAAGTCTTTTTACTTTATTGATATAGGTGTTTACTGCTATAATCTTCCCCCTCTTACTACTGCTTTTGCTGTGTCCCACTAATTTTGGTATGCTCTGTTTCTTTCTTTTTCTTTTCTTTTCTTTTTCCTTTTTTGAGACAGGGTCTTGCTCTGTGGCCCAGGCTGGAGTGCAATGGTGTGAACATGGCTCACTGCAGCCTCAACCTCCTGGGCTTAAACAACCCTCCTGCCTCAGCCTCCCGTGTAGTTGGGACCCCAGCTAATTTTTAAATTTTTTTGTAGAGATGGTGGAGGTGGGGTCTCACTTTGTTGCCCAGACTGATCTCAAACTCCTGGGCTCAAGCAATCCTCCTACTTTGGCTTCCCAAAGTGCTGAATTACAGGTGAGCCACCATGCCTGGCTGGTATATTGTATTTCTATTTTCATTTGTGTCAGGAAAGTTTTAAACTTCCTTCTTAATATCTTCATTCATTTAGTGATCATTCAGGAGCATGTTACTAAAGTTCCATGTATTTGTCTAGTTTCCAAAGTTTGTTACTGATTTTTAGTTTTATTCCATTGTGGTCTGAAAAGACATTTCGTACAATTTTGATTTTTAAAAATATGTTGAGATATGTCTGTGGCCTATTATCTATTCTAAAGAATGTTCCACATGCTGATGAGAAGACTGTGTTCTGCAGCTGTTGGATAAAATGTTCTATAGATGGCTGTTAGGTCCATTTAGTCTAAAGTGTAGTTAAAATACAACGTTTCTTTTTGATTTTCTGTCTAGATGATCTGTCTAATCCTGAGAGCAGGAGGTGTTAAAGTCTCCAACTATTATTGGAGCCTATCTCACCTTTTAGATTTAATAATATTTGCTTCATATATCTGGGTACTCTAGTGTTGGTACATATATATTTAGAATTGTTATATCCTCTTGCTCAATTAATCCCTTTATTGTTACATAATGACCTTGTCTCTTTTTACTGTTTTTGACTTAAAGTCTGTTTCATCTGATATTAGTATAGGTATTCCTGCTCAATTTTGGTTTCCATCAGCATGAAATATCTTTTTCCAACCCCTTAAATCTGTATGTCTTTACAGGTAAAGTGAGTTTATCGTAGGCAGCATATAGTTGGTTCTGGGGTTTTTAAACATCCATTCATTCAGTCTATATCATTTAAGCAGAAATTTTAATTCTTTTACCTTCAAGGTTATTATTGATAATGTGAGGACTTATTTGTCTTTTTGTTAATTGTTTTCTGGTTGCTTTGTATATTCTTTGTTCCTTTCTCTCATTGTTTATCACTGTAGTTGGGTGGTTTTCTGTAGTGGTAGCATTTGAGTCTTTTCTCTTCCTCATTTGGGTGACTTTTCTACCAGTGGGTTTTATACTTTCATGGTTTTCATTTTGGTAGAAATCAACCTTTTGCTTCCAGGTGTAGAACTCCCTTAAGTATTTCTTGTAGAGTTGGTCTAGTGGTGATTAATTCCCTCAGTTTCTGCTTGTTTGGGAAAGACTACTTCTTCATTTATGAAGGATAACTTTGCTGGGTATAGTATTCTTGGCTGGAAAGTTTTTTTCTTTTATTTCAGGACTTTGAATATATCAACTCAATCTCTGCTTGTCTGTAAAGTTTCTGCTGATAAATCAGCTGTTGGTCTGACAGGAGTACCCTCATATGTGACTAGATGCTTTGCTCTTGTTTTTAGAATTCTCTATTTTTGATGTTTGACAGTTTGGTTATAGTGTGTCATGAAGAAGACCTTTTGGGGTTGTATCTATTTGTGAATTTCTAAGCATCCTGTATCTGGAAGTCTAAATCTCTTAATAGACTTAGAAAGTTTTCAGCTATTATTTTGTTAAATAGGTTTTCTATGCCTTTAAAGGTCTCTTCACCTTCTTGAACATCCTAGATGTGTATATTTGTTTGCTTTATAGTGTTCCATATGACACATAGGTTTTGTTTGTTCTTTTTAAAAATTCTTTATTATAGGTTTTTTTTGAGTGTGTCTGATGGGGTTATTTCAAAAGACATCTTCATGCTTCCAAATTCTTTCTTCTGCTTGTTCTAGTCTATTGTTGAAGCTCTTTAATAAATTTTTTATTTTATTCATTGGATTTTTCAGTTCTAAGATTTTGGTTTTGTTCTTTATAATATCTATCTCTGGTAAATTTCTCATTTATATCCTGAATTGTTTTTCTGATTTCTTTGTATTGTTAAGTATTGGATTGGCTTTTGTAGGCGAAGACTTCTTTCTGAGGATGTATCTATGGTGTTGGTTGGGTAGGACATGTTAGCTTTGATTCTGGGTGCATGCAGTAGTGTAGTCTCCATATTATTTCTTTGGCTATAAATAGCATCAGTGGTGTCTGTGATTTCCTCAGTGGCTTAGGCTGTGGTTGTTAGTAGGGGGCTGTGGCAAGGTTTTTCTTGGGACAGGAGTGTCAAGTCAGCCAGTCCTTGGGCCCCAGTGGTGGCAACAACAAGCTGAGGGTGCCTGTCCTTGGGCCCCTGGGCAGTAGAAACAGGCACTAATGGAAGCAGGTCCAAACAGGCCTATTCTTGGGCTTCCACATGGCTTGTTCTGGAGCCAGCAGTGGCAGTGGTGAGCTAGATGGGTGGGTGAGTCCTCCGTCCCCTGGGCAGTGTGTGATGGCAGTAGCAGTGGTGGGACAATCGTTGGTCTCCAAAGCGGTATGTATTGATGTTAGCAGTAGCTGTGATGGAGTGTGCAGTCCACTCCCAAGGACTCTAGGTGGCATGTGCTGGCTGTGGTGATAGTGGCAGGCTGGGTGGGCTCATCCTCAGGCCCCCAGAGGGAATGCACAGATGCCAGCTATGATGGACAGGGCAAGATAATCCCCAGGCCCCTAGGTGGTGTGTCTGGGCCCTGGAGGTCACTGGTGCTAGGCCACGCAGGCTTGTTCTCAGGCCCTCTGGTTTTATACTCAGGCACTGGCTGTAGTGGGGTGATCTCCAGGCTCCCTGCAGTGGAGTGCTCAGGTGGCTACAGCAGTGGTGGCAGTGGATGGTGGGAGCCTGTCCCTAGTATGTGCACAAGTATACCTCGGCCCTACCGCAATTGGGGGGAGGGGAGGGTGTGCTCACAGTGGTTTCAGCCATAGGCAGGTAGTTCTCAGGCTCTAAGGAGCATGCACTATGGCTTCTTTTGTGCCATGGGCAGCCTCCCTAGTGCACCTCCATTCCCCCGGGCTGCAGGACACTGTGTGTTAGAGTGGTGGTGATGCAGGATTTTTTGCTCCTTAGTTCAGCTAAAATCCAGGTTCTTGTCTCATGACCAGGAAAAAGTAGGTACACAGACACATTGAAAGGTGAGGAGGGCGGAATTTATTAAGTGAAAAGAAAGGTCTCAACAAAAAAAGACGGGTCCTGCATGCAGGTTTTCCACCTCAAAAAAATTGAATACCAGGCCACCACACACGAGCTGAAGAGGCTAGACTCCCCTGCAGCGTAAGGTGTGAATTCCTGGTGGCTCCAGCCCATTCGTCCAGTGCGCATGCAAGCTCTTAGTCTGAGCCACTCCACACTGATTTACTTCCCTTACGGCGCATGTGTTAAGAGACAGAATTTTTCACTGTGGGCATGTTTAGGCAAGCCTCCTGTGCACAATGACCTGGGCAGCATTCGGTTGTCTCCTGTCTCTATCACTGGGGACCCTGTCACTTCTGCTGGGTCCAACAGTGGCACACTGCTGCAACCTTCTGGGTAGTTGGGGGTTGGAGGACTCCCAGGATGTGGAGATGCAGGGGCTGTTAGGTCCCAGGTCAGGATGTAGTCTGGTGGGGGCTGGGCTCTGAAAATGGCACTGTGCTACAGCTGCTTAGGACTTAGGGAATATGTGGGAGCCAGCATAAGCTCCCTCTCTGGAGCAATCTATTGCAGTCTCTAGGCAGCTCCCTATGCTAGTCTTGGGGACCACAAGGTTGAGGATTTCTCCTGTAGCTAAGGTTACAGGAGTCCATACTAGGAATGTTGGCCATGAGGATTTCTCACTTACTTCCACACTGGGGAGCCTCTCCAAGCTCCCAGCCAATCCTGGCCAAGCTGGCTGCCTTGCTTCCCTCTGCTCCTATGCCTTAGGTGGTTCCTGTCATTTCTCTGTTAAATTCCAGTGTTTTCATTTTGATGTTTTATGTGAAGTGTGATTATCTACTTACTATTTTGGTTCTTCTTTGTGGAAGAGATGATTGCCAAGATGCCTTTAGGCAGCCATTTTGAAGCCCCTCTCTATTCTCTTATTCTTTTGGCAACTTCCAATCATGTCAGGATGAGATTAATCTGCAAGAATCCTGCGTGTCTAACCTACGCATGCTTTCTTCCAGAAAGGATCTGTGTTTTTCTCAGGAGCCTGGGATCTAGAGTCAGTTTAGCCTCCTTGAATGCTCTAACTTCATGCAAAAGTCTGAGGCCCACCTTCCTCTCTTGCTACTGGCTTGAGGCTTAGTTTTCTGATTTGTTACTGATATAGCATTTGCCTTCAGGGAAACCTGCCTTTGGATTCATTTACATTCATAGCTCCCTGCTCCAATCAGGTTTCAGCTTTGGGTTTATTTGGTTTGTGCAATTTTTGTTCTGTTTCGCCCTTAGAGATTTCCTTTAGCTCCCATGGATGCAGCAATGCATTAAAAGATATCTTTCATCCAGAATCTAGGTTTGCTTTTTAATGGCATGAGAACCTTGAGGTTGTCTAGTCCACCACACTGCTGAAAATGTAAGGAGTCAGTAGTATAGTTTTTACCCTGGTGACAATGAAATGCCATTAAAGGCTGTTTGAAGAGGAAGTGACATGATCAGATAGATAGGAGTGAGGCTCAAATGAGGAGGTCACTAACAAAGGTATTCTAACAGCCCAGGCAGGGGATGATAAGGGTCCAAAGTAGGGAGAGAGATGACAGTTAAGATATGATTATCATAGACTTATCACAATTGAGTGATTATTTCTGAATAATTAAGCTGTTCCAAGTTTATAGGTAGCAAAGCAATGGTAATTATCATTACTAAGCACTAAGCACTCCTAAGTTAAATGAGTCAAATTCTTACAAGGAAGCAAAACACCTTTTAAATCTGTATTTATTCTAAACATTTGACCTTGGCAAGAGCCACGGCTGAGCTCTGTAATTGCTGTAGTAATTGCTGTAACCCTTTGCTTATCAAGATTTGTAATTGCTGTAGTCCTTTGCTTATCTTAAGGCCACATTGCATGTGGATCCAACAATACAAAAGAAACATCTGCTGCAAAACTCTCTAAGGCACTTCTAGAGTGGCTGTGTTGTACAATAGTGCTATCATATTACACACTTACAGACACATACACTCATACAAAGAGATACTACAAAATATTTAGAAAGGAAAAAAGAACATTTGCATGAGTGTAATCAACCCATCAGAAACAAGCTTATTCACTGTCTACTATGCCTAGTCCTCTAAAGCATCATATTCTGTTGTATGGGAGGTAGTAATATAAAGAGGAAGATGACTACATTTTGTTAAAACTGCTAACTTCAGGAAGAATGAAGCTGTAACTTAAACATGTTGAGCTATAATCAGAAACAAGAGCAAAGACTACTAGATTTCTCCCAGAATTTTAGTAAGGGACTGGGCATGTTTGTTAATGACCTACATTCAAGGTTTGTTGTGGTTTTCTTTTTTAATAGTAATGAAAGGTTCAGATATCTAAATTGCACAGCAGACATACAACCATTATCCAGAAAGCACAGTTAACATTTTTTTTTAATTTGCTTTTTCAAGGAAGGAGAGCCATATTAAAGAAATAGGAAAAACAATCGTCTAAGTTCTGATTTAATTATTTTAGTGCATTGATGTTTAATATTCCCAGAAGAGTAAATATAGGATTTTAAATGGGTGTCTCATAGCCACCTCAAATGTAACAATACATCTAAAATGTAGCTCTTCAAATATCCCCAAACCTATTCTCTCCTCCACCCTCCCTTTCTCAGTAAATAGAACTATAGGGTGAAAAAGGTGTGATACCCTTCTTCCCCATCATGAGGGTCATGGCCAGCACTCCTGTAACTAAAACATGTTAACAAGAGGAAAGTATAACAGATTTATTTAATCACAATTTTATATGACATGGGAGTCTCCAGAGATAAAGACTCAAGACTCAGAGAAAACCGTCTGTTTTTAAGCTTAGGTTGGATGAAGAATTAACAGCCATGTAGAAATGTGATTGGACAAAAGGGAATGGTCAGATGCTAATAGTCTGAGTGGGGAAACCCAGCAAGGCCTGTGTGTTCAGATTCTTTTTGGTCTCTTTGTGTGACATTCTTTCCTCCCCAGTACAGGGCAGGACCCCTCTGGAATGAGGGTCTTATAACCTATTATCACACAAGGTAGGTCAGAGAATTTCTTTATAGCCGGCTCCTACACAGAAAGGCAGGGGAAGGTTCAAGTAGTATTTCTAGTTTCTATGACCCACCTTGGGGAAGAGGAATTCTAGTTTCTATGGCCTGCCTTGAGAGAGAAAGGGAAACAGGAGAAAGAAGGGCAAGAGAAGAGCAAGGAGAGCCTTTGCTTCTGAAGCTCTTCCGATGTCCCTCAGTTCAAAGTACTTGGCACACCCAAGTGCCATGCTTTGGGGTATTGTTCTCTGATCCCCAACAGAGTGCCATCACACACTCACTTCTCAGAGGCAGAACACTAAGAGCCATCTTTCTTTCCATCACTCTGACAATCAGTCATGAGGAAATCCTCAGGGCCAAACTCCAAAGTCTATCTCAAATCTGCCCACTTTCTTCCATTGCCAGTGCCTTTGTCCTCGGTCACGGTCACCTGGATAGTCAATATAGCTTCTTCCTTATCTTTCTGCTTCTGCTCGCACTTCCTCCCCTATCTCCAATTTATCCTCCCCAATTTGTGTTTAAATAAATATAAATCAGATTCTATCCCTCCTCTGCTTCTTATGTTCCTGCTGTCTTCGGAACTCAGTCTAAATCTCCCCACAAGACTTCCACTGCCCACATGCCATTGCTCCTGCCTGTCTTTCTCTGATCTCTCACACCACCATCCCCTCGTTTGCTACGTTCTAGCCACAACGGCCTCCTTGCAATTCTAGAAGCAAACTAACCTTTTCTCCATAACTGAGTCTCTCAATTTGCGCTTCCCTCTGCTTGGAAAGTTCCTTTCCAGGTTTCTTCATCCTTCTCGTCTCACCTCATAACATCTCTGCATAAAGGCTTTCTCTGACTACCCTAACTAAAGTTGCTGCTCCCATCATTGCTTCATGAAGCTCCTTGTTTATTTCCTTCATAGCACATGTTACAATCTATAATTGTTTTGTTTATTATCTATCTTCACCAGAACAGAAGCTCCTTGAAGGCAGAGTCTGCCATGTTTACTGCCATAAATCCATGCTGATTACAGTGCCTGACAGAAACTCATTAAGTATTTACTGAATTAAAATCTAATTTCTCAATATTTCCTTCCAGAATTTTACTATGTTACAATTAACACCTAGATGCTGATAACCATGCTTCACTTGATGCTTATAGCAAGTTGAACAATGTCTGGGTTTTGACTCTAATTTAGGGTGCTAATTTACTAAGTGGGGTCTAGAGATCACCTACTATATTGCCAATCAATAAATATAATAGCAATACTTCTCATCAGTATCAAAATTAACAAAAGGCTTTATTAACAAATTATATGGCTTTATTGAATGGAAGTGTTTCAACAAAGAATCAATGATCTGGTCAGGTGCGGTGGCTCATGCTTGTAATCCTAGCACTTTGGGAGGCTGAAGCAGGAGGGTCACTTGAGCCCAAGAGTTTGAGACCAGTGTAAACAACATAGTGAGACCCTATCTCTACAAAAAATAGAAAAAAATCAGCTGGGCATAGTAGGATGTATCTGTTGTCCCAGCTACTCAGAAGATGGAGGCAAGAAGATCCCTTGAGCCTGAGAGGTTGAGGCAGCAGTGACCCATGATCACACCACTGCACTCTAGCCTGAGTGACAAAGCAAAACTCTGTCTCAAAAAAAAGAAAAGAAAAAGAAAAACAAAACAAAAGAAAAGGCTGAGTGCAGTGGCTCATGCCTGTCATCCCAGCACTTTGGGAGGTTGAAGTGGGAGGACTGTCTGAGTCCAGGAGTTCAAGACCAGCCTGGGCAACATAGCGAGACCCTGTCTCTACAAAAAAGTAAAAAATTAGCTAGGCGAGGTGGCACATGCCTCTAGTCCCAGTTACTTGAGAGGCTAAGGTGGGAGGATCACTTGACCCTAGTAGTTACTGCACTCAGCCTGGGTGACAAAGACTCTGTCTCAAAAAAAAAAAAAAAAAATTGATAATCCTGAGCACTTCTCAATATCCCATTTCCCTCTTTAACCTCAGGACATCCCCAAGCTTTTGCTCTTTTCTCTTCAATACATTACCAATTTCTGATTCATCCAATATTCAGTTCAACAAAAATTAATTCAAAGTCTACTATGTGCTGGGTACCGTGTTAGGAACTGGGTGTACAAAGGTGAAAGGATAACAAGTGGAGGATTAACAGACATGGTCTCCCTCCCCACAACTCCACATGTCACTGAATCCCCAAGGCCCTTCCCCAAGCACAGGCTCCTAAAGATGAAGCCACTATTGCCCAAGGGGAAGGCACATGATGTGTCTAGGAGATGAAAGACTTAAACAAACAAAAACTAGATTCGTATGTAACAGATAAAGATTTGGGAAGTATACTGGCTGAGCTTCTCCCTCCCCTCATGCCCACCCCTCCATCTAAGCTTCTAGCCCAGACTGAGAATCCTGAGGATAGAGATCTGCAGCAAGAGTCAGATCCTGGCAAGGGCACCAAGGATGTCCCTGGCGAGGGAGGCCTTGCATCTCGAGTCTGTCAATGGCTAAGTCTTGGGAGCTGGGGAGACCAGGGAGGGGCTGGTCATCCATCTATCCAACAAGTATTTCTTGAGCACCTACTATTAGCTAGCCACTGTTCTAGGTACTGAGTGTTCTGTGAATGAAATAGAGAAAAATTCCCCCTCATTCTTCTTTCATTCTGAGGGCGAAGAAGATTTCTATTTGTTTCCCAGGTGGAGCCTGAAAAAGTGAGCAACACTGCAGAATTCCCTCAACCCTCTTCACCTCACAGCTGAAGGATGGAAGAAGTAGAACGGAAGTAGGAGTTGGGAGGGTGTGGGAAGGGAATATCTGCATCAGTCACTCAAAGTCCCTTACTATGTGAGATGTGTGAGAGACTAGCAGTTTTTGTGCATTAGAGAATTAGCTGAGCGAGGGTGGCAGAAGTGAAAGGGCCTCAGGTTGGGGACATGGAAGATGCAGAGTGCATGGCTTAACTGTGCTAAGCAGGGCAGTGCTGCTAACGTATCAATTAATGTGGGCAGAAACACAGCTGGACAATTAAAAACAATGGGATCAATTTCCCCTTAGCAGAAGTCAGTGTGAAGAGATGCCCAACAACCCACAGACCAGATATTTCCCCCATCCCCAAAGTTATGATGCCAAGCAGGTCCCCAGAACTTTGAGGTCGTTCTCAAGAGCAAGAGGGAGAAAACAGGAAATCCTGAATTGACTGAGTTTAAGATGGAAGTGACTAAGAAAACAGAATAACCAAGGTTGTATTTTCTGCCACAGGAAATTTAAGATTTTGGTTTGTTTGTTTTTTTTTTGAATTACAGAAATATAGCTACTCCTTTGGGCACACTTGAGGTCATGGCTTGAAAATATTGTGTCCACAACTAAGCATGAATAAGATGCCATCTTGCCTTTGTGGGGCTCTTCCAGCTGCCAGACGGCCCTCTGTCCTTTCTCCAACCACCTCTTCTAAGTTACTACTAAGACAGCTCCTCAGTCTGCTCTCTGCCCTCTAGCCTTTCCTCATTCACTTGTAGCCCTCTACAACCTACTAACTTCAGTGAATACCCCAACATCTAGAAACTCGGGGGAAATCAATGCTACATCTCTGGGTTCCTGCCACACTACAGACAGATCCTGGCTTCAGATCAGACTTGAAGTGGTATGAAAGGAAAACCTAAATAAATAATATCGGGGCCAGTGCCAATGCCCACATGCATTCCCTCACTATTTCCTTAAACATTATTTAAAATTCTATGTGTTTTGAGCACTTCCTCCTTTTCAATAGACTCTCTTTAGCTAATGTTAACAATCAAGTGTCAACTAGGGATGAGGAAAGTTCTATAAAATTTCAAAAGACAGCCCTGCTGGTGGGGAACCTCGCTGGTGAGCTCAGAGGACTCCCAGTGTGCTGGCCATGCTGCTCTTCTTTTAAAAAGCCATGATGAATCTTCTTTGAAGACACTTCTAAAGTACATGCAAAAAATACAAAAAGCACTGAGAGGATGGCTGTATTCAATTGAGGGGCATTTCCAATGATACTTATTCAGCTAACAGACATTTACTGGGGCATTTACTATGTACTAAGCTCTGGATTAGAGGCAGAAACTAGAATGATGAAGAAGACACAGCCCTTGCTCTCAAAAAACTACAGTGGCTTTGGTTTGATGGTGAGGGAAATAACAGGCAAGGACAACCCAGCAGAATCGGCACCAGATCTGAGGCAGGCACAGGGTGTCTTCAGAGCCCAGAGGAGGAGAACAATAGCCCCTGCCTTCTGAATGCCAGGGAAGGCTTTCTGGGAAAAGTGACATCTTAGCTAAATCCCAAGAATGAGCAAGATTCAGACAAATGAATAGGAATGGAGGACGGAGGCAAGGGGAGGGTTTTCCCTGCTGAGAAGTGTGCAAAGCATGAGAGAATATGGTGTTTGGGGGAAGCAGTTCAGTGTACGAAGCTGGAACATCAGAGGCTGGGGGAAGAAAGGAGGTTAAAGGTGAGGCTGCAGGGGTGAGCACAGGCCAATGTGGGAAGGAGCTTACCTGCCACACTAAGTTGTTAGAACTTTATCCTAAGGGAGCTTCTCAGAATTGTGACTGATCAGGGCTTCATTTTAGGAATGTCCTAAGTCTCTAATTCTGTTTTGACCCCTGATTGCTTCCCTAACTTGCTCACATCCAGTCCTTTCTTTACAATGCATTCACAGTCATCTTCCTACAGCAAGGATCTGGTTGTATCATGTCCTTGCTTAAAACACATCAAAGGCTCCCCATTGTTTTTCAGACGCAATAAAAACTCCTCAACATGGCTTATCCTACGTGCCACTTTGCCAGGGAAGCTCCAGGTTTACATCTGTTACCCTGGCATAATTTTTCACTTTCACTCTCTAAAGTGGCCTGACTGAACAATAAACATATGGCCACCTCTTCTACACCTGATCTTAGCCCAAAGGCCAGGAAGCAATATGGTCACTTTTACATATAAGACCTTGCTCACCTCTTCAAGGCCTCTCCTGCCATCCACCTCATCCTGAGGCTCTGCTAAACTTCCTTCAATTCTCCCAACTGGCCAAGTCTCTCTTGCCCGCTCCTCCTGTTCCTCCCACCCCAGCCTCTCACATTGTTCATGCTGCCTGAGATTCTCTTCTCTCCTCACTTGGTTTGGCTCATTCTGCGTAGTAGGCAAAATAGTGCAGTGAACTGTTTTTCAAAATGTGGGTTGTGACCAATTAGTGGGTAGTGAAATAAATTTTGTGGGTCACATCTAAATTTTTTTAAAAAGTAAAATGACTAAGATAGATCAGAGTACACTGTCAATAAACATTGTTTTGTGAAACTGTGAAACTCTTGTTTTAGGGGTGTGTGTGTGTATATATATATTACATACGTATATATATATACACACACATATGTATATATATAGTGTGTATATATATAGTGTATATATATATACACACGTGTGTGTATATATATGTACGTGCATATATATATATATATATATATACTGGGTCATGACATAAAAGGCATTTCTGACTGTGGGTCACAGTCAAAAGGTTTGAAACACATCAGCATAGGCTCTAGGGTTACACCAGCAGCT
The DNA here is from genome assembly GCF_028858775.2 of Pan troglodytes. Taxonomy (NCBI): domain Eukaryota; kingdom Metazoa; phylum Chordata; class Mammalia; order Primates; family Hominidae; genus Pan; species Pan troglodytes. Next base: position 41,805,527 of record NC_086016.1, read on the forward strand.
TGGTCTAAATGCTGACTTTGCCACTTCCTAGTTTGGTGACTGATGGCAAATTTTTAAAAATCTCTTTGTGGACTTTCTTCATCTGTCTCATAAGATTGTTATGAAGATTAAATGAGCTCGAACATTTAAAAGTACACCCAGCACACACAACATGAGTGCTGGCTACTGCTACTATCATCACCCATCCCTCTCGTTCCAGCTTGGACATCACTTTCTCCAGAAAGCGCCCCCTGCCGTCCTAAGGCAGGGTTAGGTGCCCTCCTGTACATGTTCGTGTCCTCTCCCTATCCTGATACCTCATTTGTTTGATTAGGTCTGTTAAGCCACTAGACTGGAAGCTGCATAAAGGCAGGAACTTGTTCACCATTGACTACCTAGCAGTTAGCACAGTGCTTAGTACACAGTAGGCGTTTAGTAAATTTCTGTGGGATGAATAACTTACCCTTTGAAAGAAACATACAGCTGTTTCATTCTAATAAAAAGTCAACTTGGAACTTCCACACTTGAGAGGTCATGGTCATTTTAATCAAGAATCTGTCAGTTTAGATTAGTCTTCGTTCTCCTAATTTGAACTGTCAAAGGGGTTGTATGACATTGTTATAATACATACACTCATTAGTAATGGGAAAAAGAGTTTAGGTTGGATGGCTTCTTGACCTAAAATTCATAAATAGTTCAAAAGTCAGTGTCTCTTAATATTCTTTTAATTATCACAATAATGAAAAAAGTTGGCCACTGCAGATAAAGAATGGCATGTTTAAATGTACTTACCACCCTTCTGGCCTTTTAATTGACTTCTACTGCAACTGTGGCTTTGTTTTATTTATTCATTCTTATCAATGAAAGCCTTTAGTAGTCTCATTTATCTGTTTTTCATGCATGAATCATGCTTTCCCATATTTTTAAAGTAAAAAAGAGGGGGGAATTAAGTTTAAAAAGGTTTTAATTGGATGTCTTAATGTCAACCACATAATACACAGTTACTATGTTGATACCCTCTCGAATTTCTACAGTCAGTTCTATAATTTGAGGCACACTTTGCAATGCTCTGATGACTGATATAAAGACACTTTTAAGGAAATGTGAAGGCAGGCAGCAACTTCCCCCAAAATGGAGGACATTGTAAATGCATCCAATTTATAAACAACACACAAAAACTGTATGCAATGGCTTGAAAAGCAGCCTATATACCTAGGAGTGGCCAAAGAACACAGGCCAAAGTCAGTGCTGTGCTAGTGGCAGATTCACTAGGATATCAGAGAGTGGTCTGGGGACTCCTGGGTCACACTACTCCTGCCTAAATCAGACAAACACATAGTTACACAGTAAGTCAGATGCTGATAAGTGCTATAGAGTGAATGAGCAGGGAAGAGGGAGGAGCGCCACTGGCAGTGGGAAGGTGTTGATTTTGAATAAAATGTCCAGGAAAGCCTCCCTGAGACTGTAACATCTCAACAGGATGTGAAAAGAATGAGAGCGTGAGAATGTGCCATGTGTGTAGGACTCAGAAAAAGGGCACTGCTCTGGCACACTGGAGAGGGAGCTTAAAAGCTCCATGAGATGGGACTGTCGGGATGGATCTATTACATACAATTTGCTCGGCCACCTTTTAATTGCCTTGGAGGACACTCTGTTCACTAAGGCATTTAAAAAGCATACTTTGATGGGGCACCAGCATCTCTGAAGAGCTCTGTAGTGGTTGTCATCTGTAGGCTGAGATGACCAGGGATAACAGGGATGGTGCAATGGAATTGGGTTTCCTGATCTCACTGGGAATACTGGGGTCCTGGAGCAGTAAAAGCAAATAGCAGTGCTTAACTCTTGGAGACAAGCTAGGCATGATAATCATAGTAAGCCACAGGGATGCCGTGGTATCCGTTTTCTGTTTTTTGTTTTTTGTTTTCTTACTTTCAGGATGTGTGGTGGTGGTTAATGAATCACAGGACCTATGGAAAATATATAGGCAGCCTACTAAGTGAGCTTAATATAAATAGATAGAAAACCTAACTACTGTCATTATAGGGGATTCATAGCCTCTTATCCAGCTCCTAAGCCTAGGCCAGTTCACAGAGCAAGAACTTCTTGAGGGGAAGGTCTGAGCCCTTTGAGAATGAATCCTGCAATGTAGCCACAGGCGTGTACAGTAAATCTTCCCCAAGCCTCCCCTAGAGGTACCTGAAGCTATTCACAACAATGACCGTACTTAGATAAGTACTTATCCGATATTGGCTCTGAACTGACACTAATTTCTGGAGATCCAACAATGCCACCGTAGTCTACTGGCCAGAGGAGGAACTTAAGAAACCAGGTGACACATGAAGTCTTGGCCTAAGAGCTACCTCACACCAAATCCAGCTAAACCACAGACCTACCTCTAGTTATTTCCATGGTCTCAGAATGTATGGTGAGAACAGACCTGCTTAGTAACCTGTGAAATTCTCCCCTCTGCTTCCACCACCCATGGAGTTCAAGTTATTAGGGTATTAGAGAGACCAGGCAGAACCGCTATAATTATACCACCTCCCCTCTAAAAATCTTTCTGGGGAAATTACAGAAATTAGTGCCACCATCAAAGATTTCAAAGTTGTAGGGGTAGTGATTCTTACCACATTCCAGTATAACTTGCCTGTTTTTCTGCAAAGCCACGTGGACTGTCAAGGATGACTGTAGATTATTGCAAATATAATCAGGTGATGGTACCATGCATAGCTATAGTTCCAGTTGTGGGCTCTTTACTAGGGCAAATCAACACAGCCCCAGGCATCTATAGTATATAGGTGTCGACCTAGAAACTTTCCTAAAATCCCTATTAATAAAGATAATGAGAATCAGTTAACTTTCATGTGACAGGGACAACAGTATACTGTCTTTACTGTCTTGCCTTATGGCTGTGTCAACTCTGCTATGTCCTTCAATAGAGGCAAGAGGGACCTTAAATCTCTTGATGTCTGTCCCACAGAGCAACACACTGGCTATCACATTGATGATACAGTGCTAAGTGGACTTATGCAAGAAGTGGCAAGCACTCTTGATGCTACATGTATGTAGAAGGTGGCCAATAAGTCCTGGGAAAGTTCAAGGGAATGCCACATCTGTGACGTTTTTAGAGTATCCGCTGGTCTGGAGCATGTCAGGATATCCCCTCTAAAGTCAGAGACATGTTATTGCATCTTGAAATGCCCAACATAAGGAAAGAAACATGATAATCATGGGCCTCTCTAAACTTTGGAGGCCATGGGTATGCTGCTCTCTCTATTTACTGCCAGTTTTGAGTGAGGACCAAAGCAAACAAAAGGCCCTGCAGCAGGTCCAGGCCACTGGATAAGCTGCCCCGACACCTGGATCATATAACTTAGCAGAACCAAGGGTAAGGGAAGTGCCTGAGGCAGACAGGTGATCAATGGAGCCTCTGACAGGCAGCAGTAAGAAAATCACAGAGCAGAACCCTAGGAGTGGGCCACTAGGGCTTTGGAGTAAGGTCATGCGTTCTTCTGCCTACAACTATTATCCACCTAAAAAACAACACTTGGCTTGCTACTACACCCTGATAAAGACTGAATGCTTGACCACAGTACACCAAGTGACTCTGTCAGCTCACATTATGGGTGTTACCTGATCCATAGAAGATGAAACTGGATGTACGCAGTAGCATTCCACTGTCAAATCAAAATGACATAGATGATGGCGGGGTGCGATGGCTCACACCTGTAATCCCAGCACTTTGGGAGGTTGAGGCGGGTAGATCACAAGGTCAGGAGATCCAGACCATCCTGGCTAACACAGTGCAACCCCGTCTCTACTAAAAATACAAAAAATTAGCCGGGTGTGGTGGTGGGCGCCTGTAGTCCCAGCTACTCGGGAGGCTGAGGCAGAAGGATGCTGTGAACCCGGGAGGCGCAGCTTGCAGTGAGCCGAGATCAAGCCACTGCACTCCAGCCTGGGCGACACAGTGAGACCCCATCTCAAAAAAAAACCAAACAAAAACAAACAAACAAAAACAAACAAAAAAATGACATAGATGAAACCAGTCCTGAAGCCCATGTAAACAATGCAAGCAGGTGGCTCATACTCCATGGAGCATGATCCCACTCCTTCACTGCCTCTCCCTCAACCTACACCTAGAGCTAGAGCTTCATGGATAATTCTCTATTGTCAGTCAAAAGGAATATGTATAGGATTGGTTTAAACATGAAATTAGCCAGGATTGCTAATACGTCAAGTATGCCAGCGCTACCCAGAAGTAGGTAACTGCAACACTACAGCCCACTCAGAAGTGCTCCTGAAAGACTGCAGGATAATCCTCCTAGTCGACAGCATTGGAAACAGTATATCTTCACACAGGACATCCTGGAAGACAAGATACCTAATGGGTATTGGCCAGGGACTTAGAAAGAGTAACAAGGAGGCATGTGGATGGACTTTTCAGGATGTGCGCACAATGTGAAGATATTTATGTCACTATAAATGCTTGCTAGGGGACGTTCACTGTGGAAGAGGTTCTCAAAAATCAGGTGGGAAAAATGCTCGACTTAGTGGCTGTCAATAATCTTCTTTCCTAGTCATTCCAGTGGTTCTTCAGTAGGCCATGTAGCAAGGATGACCTCAACAGGCAGGGGCTCAACAACATGACTGCTCCTCACCAAGGTGACCTGGCTGCCACAGATGCGGAGCATCCAAAATGCCCGGAGTGGTAGCTAATGCTACATCACTAGCAGGGAAAACAGCCAGTTACCAGGTGGCAGGTTGATTACATTGGACCCCTTCGTCTTTTTTTTTTTTTTTTTTTTTTTGAGATGGGAGTCTTGCTCTGTCGCCCAGGCTGCAGTGCAGTGGCACAATCTCGGCTCACTGCAACCTCTGCCTCCCAGGCTCAAGCAATCCTCCCACCTCAGTCTCCCGAGTACCTGGGATTACAGGTGTGCACCACTATGCCTGGCTAATTTTTGTATTTTTAGTAAAGGTGGGGTTTCACTGTGTTGGCCAGGCTGGTCTTGAACTCCTGACCTCAAGTGAGCCGCCAATCTCAGCCTCCCAAAGTGCTGGGATTATAGGTGTGAGACACCGTGCCCGGCCCAGTGCTTTGTCTTCACAGGGAGAGACACATTGTGGGTGCAGCTTCGCCTTCCCTTGCTGCAGCCCTCTGCCAGCACCACCGTTTGTGCACTTACAGAACACCTTATTTATGTTCACAGCACCTTACAAACAACCCTACACAAACTAGTCCAGAGTATAAAAAAGAGCAAATATATTCCAACTCTTTTTATGAGTGTAGCATGACCTTAGAATTAGAATATGACAAAGAGAATTTTAGAAAAAACAACCCTAGCTAATTTACTCATAGACATAGATGCGAAACTCCTAAACAAAATATTAGCAAATCAAATCCAGTAATATATATCAAAGATAATATATCACAGCCACATTCAGCTTATTCCAGGAATTCAAGGTTATTTTAATATCTGGAAATCAACTAATTTATTAAATTAACAGCCTAAAGGAGAAAAACCTGTAACTATCCATATAAATGCTAAAAGTGGAGAAACTCAACATATAGTCAAGATAAAACTGTTAAGGAACGGAGATCTGCAAAAACACACATTAAGCCTGTATCTTAATGACAAAATGTTTAAATCATTCTCATTAAGTCTAGAAAGTCCACGATCACACTTTCATTCAGCACTGTGTAAGTCATTCCACCTAGCATGGTATGGTAAGAAAACAAAATACACAGTGTATGGCTTGAAAATTAAGAAATAAGTTCATTATTATTTATAGATTAAATGATTTTCAACCTAAGAAACCCAGAAGAATCTACAGATAAACTGGGAAAACTGGTAAGAATTAAGCAGGTCTGCTGGATACAAAATCAATATACAAAACTTAATTCTATTCATTTTCATCAACAAACAGAAAATGCAATTTATAAAATGACATATTTTAGAGTAGCAATGAAAATACATAAGTACCTAGGACTAAACCTAACAAAAGATATACAGAACCTATATGAAAAACTATAAAAAAACACATTAAGGAAGAATTAGATGAATAGAATGATTGGATATCATAAAAATGTCACTTCTCCGAATTGACTTAAAGATTCAATGTAGAGCCAATCAAAACTCCAACAGGTTTTATTCAAGAAACTTGACCAACTTTCATGTGTGAAAGCAAAGGGTCAAAAATAGCCCAAACTAATCCCACCACTTTGGGAGGCTGAGACAGGCAGATCCTTTGAGTCCAGGAGTTCAAGACCAGCCTAGGCAACATGGCAAAACCCCATCTCTACAAAAAAAAAAAAAAATTAACCAGGTGTGGTGGTGTGAGCCTGTAGTCCCAGCTACTTGGGAGGCTGAGGTGGGAGAATCACCTGAGCCCAGGAAGTTGAGGCTGCAGTGAACCGCAGTTGTGCCACTGCATTCCAGCATGGGCGACAGAGTGAGACCTTGTCTCAGGGGAAAAAAAAAAAGCCAAAACATTCCTGATGAAAGAAAAGTCATCAAGAATTATTACAAAGGTGGCGTGATTAAAACTATTTATCAATGCAGGGTTGGTCATATCACTGACAGAGCAGAATAGGGAGGCTATAAACAGTTCCATGCATATGTGTAAATCTACTTTAGGTTACAGATGGCATTGCAGTTCACTTGGGAAAGGACAGACTTTTCAATAAATGATTCTGGGACAGCTGGCTATCCATTTAGAAGTAAAATTGGACTTCTACCTCAATCATACACCAAAATTAATTCCAGCTGCATTAAATATTTAATTGTGGGAAGCAAACTATAAGAAAATGTTAGTCTATATAGAATTATCTTTATAGTCTTGAATAAGAATTTCTTAAAATAACACAAGATACATATGAAAAGTACAAACCATAGAGAAAAAAAAATCTACCTCATTAAAATTCAGAACTTCTGTTATTCAAAAACTCCATACAAAGTGTAAAGACAAGTCACAAACTGGAAAAATGTTTATGAGATGTGATACTTAGGCTCCAGAATAAAGAACTCCTATAAATCAATTAAGAAAAAAACAAACAACCAAACTGAAAAATGACCAACAGACATGGACACGTCAGATGAGGAAACATGAGTGAGTCACACCTATGAAATGTGTCGACATATGAAAATATGCTGAATTTCATTATAAGAAATACATTTTAAGGCCTGGTGCAGGGGTTCATGCCTGTAATCCCAGCTGAGGTGGGTGGATCACCTGAGGTCAGGAGTTTGAGACCAGCCTGGCCAGCATGGTGAAACCTCGTTTCTATTAAAAACACATGGCCAGCATGGTGAAACCTCGTTTCTATTAAAAACACAAAAATTAGCAGGGCGTGGTGGTGCGTGCCTATAATCCCAGCTACTTGGGAGGCTGAGGCAGGAGAATCGCTTGAATCTGGGAGGTGGAGGTTGCAGTGAGCCAAGATCGTGCCATTGCACTCCAGCCTGGGCAACAAGAGTGAAACTCCGTCTCAAAAAAAAAAAAAAAAAAAAAAGGTAAACATTTTAGAACAAATGATACCCACCCAATAGACTGGATTTTTCTAGGGGGAAAATCGGTGAGGACACGCAGCAACTGCAACTAGAACTTTGGAAAACAATCTGGCATTACCTAGCAAATTTGAAGATGTTCATATCTAACCGTACGGCAATTTCGCTTCCAAATATATGCCCTAGAGAAACTCCTGTCCATGAGAACCAGGAATCTTGTACAAATATACAAATGCAGAAACAGCATTGTTTACAATACAATAACTTGATACATAATGAGGATAGTATTCCACAGCAGAATAAACAAATGCATTATAAATACATTTCATTGTATGTATATACAATGAAATACTGTACAGCGGTGAAAATAAATAGGTGAATCTTAAGAAATGATATTGAATGATAAAAGTCACAGAAAAATAAATTCATAATGACTCTACTTATATAAAGTTCAAAAGCCTGTGAAACGAAATATATATTGTGTAGAGTATAAACATGTAGTAAAACTATAAAGAAAAGCAAGGAATAATGAGTAAAGAGAGGTTCCTCTGGAGGTGAGGATAGGGGCAAGTCAGTGAGACAAGTCCCTAGTGCTTGTGGGGGTGTGAGGGAGTAAGACCTCTCTACTGCAGGCCAGAGTGTGAACAGCAGATCATCACGTGCCTATGGAGGGCAAAGGCAAGGGAGAAAAGGAGAACTGAGGATTCTGTACCACAATAACTTTCCTACTTTATTTTTGTCTTGAGCTGAAGTTGCCAAAATCATAACATGGAAATTAGAACCATCTGTTGACAGGATAAGTTAGTGAACTGGACAGAATTTACCAAGAGAAATTCAGAATGATGTATTTTAGAATCTGTGTCAAATCAGGGAAAAATATAAAGTCTATTTTATTTGGGAGGGGAAAATAATGCCATTTCATCATTGTTTATAAAAGCAAAAATACGGAAATAACCTAAATGACCATTATGACAATACTGGTTAAATAAAATAGTATACATTAACACTATGGTACGCTGTTATAGTTGTTGCAAAAAATTAAACAGACCAGAACAAGAAAAGTGAACCAATGGAATAGAATAGAGTTGTTAAACAGATACTATTTAGTGCAGGTTAAAGAGTCATTTCAAAGCAGTAGAGAAAAATGGACTAGTCAATAAATGTTGAGACAACTGGCTGCCCATTGCCCTTATCTAAAACCATTCGCAAATACTTTAAATGCACATGGATTACAGAATAATTAAAATAAAATATGGGCAAATATGTTCTATTAACTTGGTATAAGAAAAGCCACCTTAAAAACACAAAAACTAAAAGCCATGAAGAAAAAGAGGAATAAATATGACTAAATAAAACATAAAACTTCTACAAAGACACCATTAAGAAAGTTGAAAGACAATTCACAAGCTGAAAGATATTTGCAACATAAATAGCAGAGAAAGAATCAGATATCTATGTATATATCTATAGATATATAGAAATATATCTGATATATATCTATATCTATATATATAGCTATAAAATCAATTTAAATGAAAAAAATAAAAAATAGGTTAAAAAACAGGTAATCCATAGAAGAGGAAATAGAAATATCTACTCAATATGTAGCTATATGCAAATTATACCTACTATGTAATGCAACTTTTTACCCAAGTGATAAAAACATAAGGCTTGAAAACATCAAGTGTTGGTGAGAATGTGAGTGAATAGGCTGCAAACCAGGGTGTGAATTGATACTGATATTCTGAAGGGCTGTTTGGCTGTATGAATTACGATGAAAATGGGCACAAATCATGACCCAGAGAATCCATTTCTAGGAGCACACCCTAAAGAAACACTCACATATGTGCACAAGGTTATTCACTGAAGCATTCTTTGTAACAGTGAAAAATATCAAAATGTCATCAGCAAGGGAATAAACTATGATAGCAAGAATTGCAGGAGTTTTTAAAAATATGGCAAATCTCTACATATTGACATACACTGAAGGATAGTCAACTGATATTCTTAAGTTAAAAAAAGCTTCAGGAAAATGCAGAATAATGTTTTAAAACAAAGTGAATTCTATATATTTCTAAAGGTACACGTATGTATGTAATACACAGAGAAAGGTATGGGAGGTAATCACTAAACTGGTAATAGTTCACTCTGGGGAGGGGACTGTGTTGGGGTAAGGGACAGTCAAGGGAGCTTTTGATTTTCTCTGTATTTGAATTTTTTTTAATTAAGAGTATATTCACTTATATAATTTTAAAATAAATATTTATAAAATAATTATGATACAAAATTATAAACTGTATAATGGGGAAATGGGCAAAGTCTTCTGGGAACATAGTGAAAGGAGAAACTAGTTTAGCATGCAGAAAGATTTTATAGCAGTTGTGACATTTTCACTGGACCTGGCTATTCAAACAGGATTTTGTCAAGGATTTATAATTTGATGGAAGATTGTTGCAGATTATATTTTCCAAAGATGACTATGCCAACATATGTCTCATCCAATATGCCTTTCTTTCAATATGACACTGACACTCCTTCCTCCATGGAGAGGTTGTGGGGGGGTCTATGTCCCCACGCCTTTAAACTTGGGCAGGACTTTGTGATTGCCTTGTTGAACAGAATGAGGTGGAAGTATTACAGCATGACTTCTGAGATGATTCAATTTCTGTCTGGTCCTTTCTTTCACAAAATACTCATCCTTGAAACACAGCCACGATGCTGTCAGGAAACCCAAACTAGCCTACATGGAAAGACCACATGAAGAGGCTCATATGGAGAGGAACTGAGGCCTCCAGCCGATAGCCAGCATCAACTGCTAGACACGTGAGTCAGCAAGCCTTCGGATGATTCCTGCCCCAGCCTTTGTGTTCCCTGGCTAAGGCTAGATATGCATCATGGAACAGAGACAAGCCATCCCCACTGTGCTCTATCCTAATTCCTGACCCAGAGAATCCTTGAGCAGAAAAAATGATTATGCCACGAAGTTTCAGGGCAATGTGTTACACAGTCAAAGTAACTGGAACAAAGACATTCTAAAGAGAAGAAAGTACACAAGCAGTGGACTGTCACAGGGCATTGTGAGTACTGGCAGTTTTAGGTGATGAAGCCCATAGTCTGGGTGGGACCAGACTATGAAAAGTACTTGTCTGGTACTATTTTAAAAATTAGACTTATCCTATTGCCAGTGGAGAACTGTTGAAAGCTTTTAAGCTGGGAAGTGAAATGCTAAGATCTGCATTTTAGCAAGATATCTCTGAGACTACTGTAAAGGAAAGATTGCAGAAATGAATGACTTAAAAATAGAAAAAGCCCCTCTGATTAAGATGGGTCCCAGCCAAGTAAAATGGTGGGATCCCCCCTCCGGCTACATTTTTTACTTTTTCCCTCCTTAGGATTGCTTCTTATGCTCATTTATACTCAATTTCACTTGTATTAAAATGTTAGGAGGGAAAACTTTTCTCCACACAAAAACCTGCCACAGATGTTTAAAGCAGCTTATTCATAACTGCCAAAACTGCAACCAAGATATCCTTCAGTAGGTGAATGGATAAATAAACTGTGGTACATTCTATTCAGCATTACAGTAGGCGAATGGATAAATAAACTGTGGTACATTCTATTTAGCACTAAAAAGAAAAGAGCTATCGGCTAGGCATGGTGGCTCATGCCTGTGATCCCCGCACTTTGGGAGGCTGAGGCGGGTGGATCACAAGGTCAGGAGATCAAGACCATCCTGGCTAACACGATGAAACCCCGACTCTACTAAAAATACAAAAATTAGCCAGGCATGGTGGCGGGTGCCTGTAGTCCCAGCTACTCGGGAGACTGAGGCAGGAGAATCGCTTGAACCCAGGAGGTGGAAGGTGCGGTGAGCCAAGATTGCGCCACTGTACTCCAACCTGGGTGACAGAGCGAGACTCTGTCTCAAAACAAAAACAAAAAAAAGAAAAGAAACAAAGAAAAAAAAAAAAGAGCTATCAAGCCGTGAAAAGATATGGAGGAACCCAGAGTGTTAATTACCAAGTAAAAAAAAAAAATCTAAAAATCATACATACCATCTGATTCCAACTATATGACGTTCTGGAAAAGGAAAAACTATGGAGACAGTAAAAAGATCACTGGTTGTTAGGGGTTAGTGGGAGGGAGGGATGAATAGAGCACAGAGGATTTTTAGGGTAGTGAAACTACTATGTCTGATACTATAATGGTGGATACACATCATTATACATTTGTCCAAACCCACAGAATATATAACACCAAAAGGGAACCCCAATATAAACCATGGACTTCGGATGATTATATGGCAATGGAAGTTCATTGATTGTAACAAATGTACCACTCTGGTGTGGAACAGGGGTACGTGGGAACTCTTTACTTTCTGCTCAAATTTGCTGTGAACCTAAAACTGCTCTAAAACAAAGTCTATTTTTAAAATTTTAGGAGAAAAAACTGTCAGGGGGTGCAGAATACAAAACATTTTCCTTAATGCTCTTCTTTCAAGCTTCTGGATCTAAATCTGTTTAAGAATACAAAGCAAGCTGTCTAAAAATTATAACCACTTATAACTAATTATCCATGTGACTAATGCCATCCTTATACAAACATCACTATAACCCCCAATTTCTTGTTTTTGTGTTTATTAAAATATCCTCATCATTCTCACAACTGGCTTTGTAAGAAAACTCTATAAATACGAACTTGAACAAGAAAATAAACCCATACTAATAAACTATAGCACTTATACACTGGATATTATAGATCTATATAAGGAGAAAATGTGAGATGCATGGTCCAAGAAGAGTGGGAAGATATAACTCAAAACATAAAAAGCCACCTCTGTGGTAAGGGAAAAGATGCCTGTATGAATATAAAAGCAAAGATTTATAAGGTGATGAAAGATACTAATGAGAACGTTTCGTTCTCATGGTGGCAGAAGATCTTCCATTCTACTTTCTGAGAAAATCAAGAGGAAGAATGCATTGAAAATTGAGAGTTCATGGAGAATAGAGACAGGATGCAGTGACTCAACAGTGAGTCAGTCAGATCCTCAAGGATCCAGAGTAGTCGCAGAGCCCAGTTGGAACTCAATCGTGTAATTTATTGGAGGCTAGTTTTGTATAATTTTATACTGTGCCTTTCTCTAATGTTAATTATTCAAGAGATGATTAACCAATTTGTGGCTACTGTGCATCTTAGCTCTTCACATTTTCACTTGATGCCTGCTTTTGAAAGAGTTCATAATTTAAATTCTTTATAAAAAAACAGGAACTAAAATTAATTTTCTGCTATTAAAACTACTTGTAAAAGAGTTAAAGCTTGTAGTCAATTTTTGAAACAAACAATGAAAAAGGAAAAAGTAAAACAGGAAGAGAGAAAACACTGAAACAAATGGTAAAACAAGATTATAGGACCATGTTGTGGGTTGAATTTATCCATGCTAGTTCTGTCCCTGATTAACAAAGTTAAATAGAAGCCAACGGTTGCTGTACTTCACAAAATTAAATCTGATAAGTAAACTTCCTATTCCTTAACCAATTTACCTGCACCCGAAAGATTACAAACTTCTTCTGCTTCTGACAAGCAAGTGATTGGAGAGACAATGGAAGGAGGTGTTGCTAGTAAAGGCAGCTCTGGATCATCATCCAAAAATGTCATCAGGTCCTGACAGAAAACACAAGAACATGAGAATTGAAGAAAAAAATTAATATCCCTGGATGGACAATTTATTGAGCTACAAAGTATCTAAATGTGCTAACATCATCATAAACACATTCTGATTTAATTAACTCAAACATACATCTATCACTTGGCTGTCTACTGGGTGTAGGGAGGTTTTGTGCCCTCGGGAATCCCCAGACCTTGCTGAAGACACCGTCGGTAGATAGCAAGGATTTTGCTTAGGGCACTACCTTTACCTACCACCCTTCAGCATCCTTACAGCATACTATCTCAGAGGCCAATTATCTTGTCTCATTGGCAATCATAAAGTCACTCGTATATATCTTTTATTCATATTTAAAACTTTTAACTTTTTATCATCAAGTAAAAAGTAGACACAAAAGATAATCAATCCAATCATGCAGGTTAAACAATAATCAACTGATGGCTAATCTTGTTTCATTTATATCCCTACCATGCCTCATTTGTGATCTGTGACAACCTGTTTCACTTTGAAGCAAATCCTAGAATAATCCCTTATTTCATTATGTATCTCTGCCTTAGTCCATTCCGGTCGCTATAACAAAATACCATCAACTGAGTGGCTTATAAACAACAGAAATTTATTCCTTACAGTTTGGGAGGTTAGCAAGTCAAGCTGCTGGCAGATCTGATGTCTGGCAAGGCCCCACCTCCTAGACAGTCATTTCTTCACTATAACCTCATGGCAGAAGGTGACCAAGGAGTTCTCTTGGCTTCTTTTATAAGGGCACTAATCATATTCATGAGGGCTATGCCCTTATGACCTAGTCACCTCCCGAAGATCCCGCCTCCTAATACCATCACTTTGGGTGTTAGGATTTCAACTAAGAATTTGGGAGGAAAACAAGTATTCAGACGATAGCAATCTCTAACTGATAATAACTGCATCAAACTGATACACTTCATAGCTCCTAATGTCATCAATTACCATAAACTGTTCATATTTCCAACTTCTCCTAAATGTCATAAACAGGTTTTTCTACAGCTTGTTTGAAAAGGATCCAAATCAAGTCTATAGAGTGGGTTTAGCTGGTATGTCTTTTTTTTTTTCTGTGAACTAGGGATAATTTTTCTCCATTGTAATTAACATACAGTAAAATACACAGACCTTACATGTAGAGCTCGATAACTTTTATGAGTATACAATTATATAGTAACCACATTTCCTTCACCCAGAAAGTTTCCTCAAGCTCCTTTCCAGCTGATACCATCCCACCAGCCTGCATCATGACCACTATTCTATCATATCACCATTATTGAATTTTGTCTGTTCTTGAGTTTCATATTAATGTAATCATATACTATGTATACTTTTGTGTCTGGTTCCTATTGCTCAACATAATGTACATGAGATTCATCCATGTTTTACTGTGTAGTTCCTCCCTCCTTTCCTACCTATAAGAAACGAGGGAGAGATTGCACAAAAAACAGATGTGAATGTATCGCAATTGTTTATCCATTCTCCTGCATATGGATTATTTCCAAAGTTCATCTATTATGAATAAAGCTACTATGAACATTCTTGTATAAATCTTTTTGTGGACAAATGCATTCATTATTCCTGGATACTACATAGTAGTAGTATAGCATTTCTAGCTTATAGGACAGGTCTATTTTTAACTTCATTAGAAACTACCAAACCAGTTTCCAAAGTGATTTACCCCTTTTAAAAACTCAACTTTGAGCTCATTTTAGATCCACATGTAAGAAATAATAGAGCCTATGTAACCTTTATTGTGTTTCCTCCAAAGGTAACATCTTGCAAAATTATAGTACAATATCATACTCAGGATATTGACATTGAAATAGTCAAGATACAGAACATTTCTATCACAATCACAAGAATCCTTTCTGATGACCTTTTATAGACATACACTCCCTCAACAGAACTAATCTGTTCCTAATCTCTCCTTCATTTCTATAGTTGTGACATTTGAAGAATGCTATATAAATGGAATCATACAGTATGTAACCTTTTGGGACTGGCTTTTTTAGCCTCGCATAATTCCTAGAGATTCATCCAAATTATTTCATTTCAAGTTTCTTCCTTTTCATTGCGAGTAGTACCCTTGATATAGATGTAACATAGTTTAACCTGTTAAAGGACCTCTGGATTGTTCCTAGATTTTGGCTATTACAAATAAAGCTGCTGTGAACATTTGTGTACAGGTTTTTGTATGATATACATTTTCTTTTTCTTTTTGAGACAGAGTCTCAGTCTGTCGCCCAGGCTGGAGTGCAGTGGCGCCATCTTGGCTCACTGCAGCCTCAACTTCCCAGGCTCAAGTGATCCTCCCACTTCAGCCTCCCAAGTAGCTGGGACTACAGGTACGCATCACCATGCCTGACTAAATTTTTTTTAATTTTTTTTTTTTTTAGAAATGATGTTTAGCCATGTTGCCCAGGCTGGTCTCGAACTGCTGAGCTCAAACGATCCACCCAAACTTGGCATTCCAAAGTGCTAGGATTACAGGCATGTGCCACTGTACCAGCCTAGATGTTCATATCTCTGGTATAAATTCCTAGGAGAGCAATTGCTGTTCATATAGTAGCCACGTTTAGATTTATTAAAAACTACCAAACTGTTTTCCAGAGTAGCTGTACCATTTTGCATTCCTACCAGTAATATATTAGTGTTTTAATTTCTCCATATTCTCACTAGCATTTAGTGTTGTCACTATTTTTAAATTTTAGCCATTTTAATATTCATTGCATGTTTAAATTACATTTTCCTGAAGGCTAATAACGTTGAACAACTTTTCGTGCGCTTACTTACCATCTGTATTTGTTAAAATGACTGTTCATAACATGTGCCCATTTTCTAATTGGACTGTTTGGTTTTAAACTGGTGAGTTTTAACAGTTCTTTAAATGCTCCAAATATTAGTCCTTTGCCAGATACGGGGTTTACAAATATTTTTTCCCAGTCTGTAAATTATCTTTCCATCCTCTTAACAGGGTCTTTTGCAGAGCAAACATTTTCAGTTTTGATGAGGTTTAATGTATCATATTTTTCCTTTTAGGGATCATGCTTTTGTCCAGTTCTTTTTTTTTTTTTTTTTTTTTTGAGACAGAGTCTCGCCTGTCACCCAGGCTGGAGTGCAATGGCACGATCTCAGCTCACTGCAACCTCCGCCTCCAGGGTTCAAGCGATTTTCCTGCCTCAGCCTCCCAAGTAGCTGGGATTACAGGCGCATGCCACCACGACCAGGTAATTTTTTGTATCTTTAGTAGAGACGGGGTTTTACCGTGTTGGCCAGGCTGGTCTCAAACTCCTGACCTAGTGATCCGCCCTTCTCAGCCTCCCAAAGTGCGGGGATTACAGGGGTGAGCCACCGCACCCGGCCCCAGTTCTAAATCTCAAAGATTTTTCTCCTATATTTTCTAAAAGTTTTATAGTTTTATAGTTTACATTTAAGTCTGTGATTAACTTGGAGTGAATTTCTATACAAGGTTTAGGTTGAGATTCATGGTTGTCTGAATGCCCAGTGCTGTAGCACTATTTTTTGAAAAGGCTAATCCTCCTACATTGAATTTCTTTTGCACCTTTGTCAAAAATCAGTTGGCCATGTTTGTGTGTGTCTATTTCTGGGTTCTCTATTCTGTTCCACCGATCCACGTGTTTGTCTCTCCACCAATACCGCACTCTCTTGATTACTGTAGCTATACACAGGCATTAATATCAGGCAGAAGGATTACTCCCATTTTGTTCTTCCTTTTCAAAATTGTTTTAGCTATTCTAGGGCCTGTGCCTTTCCATATCAATTTTAGAACAAGGTTATTATCTACCCCTATAGAAAACCTTTCTGGGATTTTAATAGGAATCACATTAAACCTATAGAATAATTAGGGTCATCTGTACTATGACCTTTACTATGTTGAGTCTTCCAATCCATGTAACATGATAGGTCTCTATTTGGGTCCTCTTTAATCTCCTTCATCAGTATTTTATAATTCTCAACATATGGACTCTGTACATGTTTTGTTAGATTTATACCTAAGTATTTCAATTTGGATTTATACCTAAGTATTTTAATTTATACTTCAGTATTTTAATGCCTAAGTATTTTAATTTATACCTAAGTATTTCAAATGGTATTGTCTTAATTTAAGTTTCCACATGTTCATTGTTAGTATGTAGACATTCAGTTGATTTCTGTATGCTTTTATATATTGCTGGATTCAACTGGCTAATATTTTGTTGAGAATTTTTGCATCTAGTTTCATGAGAGATATTAGTCTGTAGTTTTCTTTTTCTGTACCTTCTTTGTTTAAACTTGGGATCAGGGTAATACTTGCCTCATAAAATGAATTGGGAAGTCTTCCCTCCTGTTCCATTTTCTGGAAGACGTTGTGTAAAACTGCTGTTAATTCTTCTTTATTTTTTTATTTTTTGAGACAGGGTCTCACTCTGTCACCCAGGCTGGAGTACAGTGGTGCAATCAAGACTCTCATTTTTAAAATGATTGTAGAACTATTGAGTTTGGGTAGTTTACATTTTCTGAGAAAGTATTCTATTTCTTTTGATTTGTCAAAGTTATAAAGTTTTTGTGCTTTTTTTGTTTTTTTTTTTTTTTTTTTGAGAGAGTCTCACTCTGCCTGCCTATTTTGATTATCTATTTGGTTTGTTTGGTTTATATCAGACATAGTAGTTTCACTACCCTAAAAATCCTCTGTGCTCTATTCATCCCTCCCTCCCACTAACCAAACAAACCAAATAGATGTTTTTGGTTTTGTTTTTGAGACAGAGTCTTACTCACTCTGTAGCCCAGGCTGGAGTGCAGTGGCATGACTTGGGCCCACTGCAAGCTCTGCCTCCCAGGTTCGAGTGATTCTCATGCCTCAGCCTCTTGAGTAGCTGGGACTATAGGCGCACACCACCACGCCTGGCTAATTTTTGTATTTTGCATTTTTTGTAGACACATGGTTTCACCATGTTGGCCAGGCTGGTCTCGAACTCCTGGCCTCAAGTGATCCGCCTGCCTCGGCCTCCCAAAGTGCTAGGATTATGAGCATGCCTGGCCCGTAAGTATAAAGTTGTTGATAGTAATCCCTTACTATCCTTTTAGAGCTGAAGCAATTGTAGTGGTTATCTCTTGTCTCATCCTGATACTGGTGATTTGTGTCTTCTCTCTTTATCTTTGCCAGTCTTGTTAGAGGTTTATCAACTTTTATTGTTTTTTAAATTTTTTAATTATTTTTACTTATTTATCTTTTTTTCCCCCCAAAGAACTGGCTTTTCGTATCATTCCTTTTTCTCTGTTGTTTTCCTGTTTTCAATTTCATTAATTTGTTCTTTATGATTTCCTTTCTTCTATTCCTTGTGCATTTATTTCACTTTTCTGAGTTTCCTGAGGAAAGAACTTAGATTATTGATTTCAAACCTTTCCTCTTTTCTACTGTAAGCGTTTAAAAAATTAAAATTTAAAAAAAGTTTACATTATAAATGTAAGTGCTGAAAAGTTCCCGCTCACCACCGCTTTAGCTGTATTTCACATATTGCTAATATTGAGTGAACCTTAATGTAAACTGGACTTTGGGTGATTATGATATGTTAATGTAGATTCATTGATTGTAAAAATTTGACACTCTTATGTAGGATGTTGGTAGGGGTGGGAAGGGTGTACTTGTAGGAGGGGTAGAGGACATAAGGAGAAATCTCTGTACCTTCCACTCAATTTTGCTGTGAACCTAAGATGGCTCTAAAAAATAGTATGTTAAAAAAAAAAAAAAAAGATCAGAGTGACTTTTTTTAAATTTTGAGGGAGAGTCTTGCTCTGTTGCCCAGACTGGAATGCAGTGGTATAATCTTGGCTCAAGCTGTCCTGCCACTTCAGCCTCCCTGGCGGCTGGGACTATAAGCACATGCCACCATGCCCAACGAATTTTTTTTTTTTTTTTTTTGAGAAAGAGTCTCTCTCTGCCACCCAGGCTGGAGTGCAGTGGCTCGATCTCGGCTCACTGCAAGCTCTGGCTCCCAGGTTCACGCCATTCTCCTGCCTCAGCCTCCCAAGTAGCTGGGACTACAGGCGCCCGCCACCACGCCTGGCTAATTTTTTGTATTTTTAATAGAGATGGGGTTTCACCGTATTAGCCAGGATGGTCTCGATCTCCTGCCCTCGTGATCCACCTGCCTCAGCCTCTCAAAGAGCTGGGATTACAGGCATGAACCAGTATGGTCAGCCCAGGGTAACATTTTGTAAAGATTTTTTAAACATTTAATAAAGATTTTATAAACATTTTATAAAGATTTCTATAAAGCAAAAAAAGTCATAAATAAAAATTTTAAATCAAATGGAAAATAGATAAAGAACCAGGAAGTGGGCTAATTCTCTAATACATAAATTGCTCTTAGGAATTGCTAAGACAAAGATGAGAAACCAAACAGGAAAATAAGCAAAGGACATGAATAGAGTTAACAGTAAAAAGAAACAAACATGCCCAATAAACACATAAAAAGTTACAGTAAAAAATTAAAATAAAAATTTTCTTCCTCTCAGATTGACAAAAATGAAAACTTTTGATAACAGTATTTGCAAAGATGAGGGGAATCAAGATGATAGACTGTATAAACTGTATGCCAGTACTGTGTACCAGTAAACTGGTACAACTTTTAGGAGAATAATTTGGCAGCATTTTTCAAAATTAAAAATAAGCATAACCTTTTGGCAATTCCCCTTCTGAGACAGCATCATAAAAATATATGTACAAGGATTATTATTGCAACTTTGCTTTAACAGGCAAAAACATGAAAGAGCCAAGTGATTACCAATAGGAAATGGCTAAGATTATATATATATATATGTGTATACGTATATAGATAAAGAATACAGCACAGCAATATGTACTGATATAGAAAAATGTCTATAAGATGTAGTTTACTAAAAAAGCATATCTTGAAATATACATTGAATGATTACATTTATTATACAGAAAGATGTCCATGATATATTGTTCAGTTCAAAGCGTGTTGCAGAGCAATACATATTGAATGAGACCAGTTAGGTAAAAGAAATGTGTAGACACAAAATTTCCCCCCAAAATCACTGGAAACTGCTGGAGTTGCCTCTGGGGAAAGGAACTTGAGAAGCATGGAGGAGTAAGGAGCCACCCTGCTCTGTACTCTTTACCCTTTGATGTTGTCTGAACACTTTTCAATAAGTGCTTTCTAATTTAAAAAGAAGTAACAAGAGTACAAGCATGAAAATAAAAAAAACCTTTTAAGCATAAAACAATGACGTAGCAAAAAGATACAAGAAAAATGAATTAACATAATTAGAATAAGTAGAATTTCCATTTCTCTAACAACTTTGGTGAGATCAAATTTTAGGAAATATAATAAATGGCATCCCAATAAACCAAAAGATAAAAATGTATACTCTTCATTTAGCAAAATAACAAATGAAGGCAGTAGGAAACAAATATTTATTGTGTATCACTATCAATTTAGTAAATCACAACTAGACTGAAGGTTTCGGTCAGCTTTAATTTTGTGTGAACCAATTCATAGTATCTCTATCTGTTTCTATGGAAACAACTGCGACCAAAAACATCACAACCTCATTGTTGAATCTCCTCAAACAGGAAAAGAGTAAGGTCTTTTGAGGTGATGAAAAGCTGCAAATAGCCTTATTCACTAGCAAATCTACTAATAAAAATCCTGGGCAGTATATATAGAGAGAAAACAGATCATGTCTGTCATAAATTTAAAGTCTTTCCTTAGTTTCGAAAGTAACATTTAGGCAAGCCCTGTTCTGCTTTTAAAAGCTCTATTCTGTTATGAATTTTGTTTACTGCATTTAAGATAATTTTTCTTTCATTTATAAAATGAGAATAGTTAAAGAGGTTTCTATTTACATTTTTAAGAGATATTTTAAGCGCCCCTCATTCTGCCTAAGCAATCATTTATTTCTCATTCTGTAGATGTAGTACATTTGACAACAACAATTAGATTTACTGTTCAACTTACTAGGTTTTGTCTTCTGCTACAAGAGCAGACTACTGAAGAGGACATATTGGAATGTAACAAATGCTCCTAATAGTAATAAGAAAAGATGCTTGTCAAGAGGATAATGGGATATTGTTATAATACAGTGATGCTTTGAAAAAGGAAAATCCAACTTCTAAACTTCTTTTGAGAGAAATGCAACATTTTTTCTCACTGAAATAAGATGTAATGTAGATCAATAACACTGAGTTTCTCTGAAGTAAGGAATAAACAAGAGTAATCAGGATTTAAAGACAGATACAAAAAAAAATTAGGTGACAATTTATTTCTTTCGTTCCAAAGCACATAGGATTATTCAAGTCTATTTTCTACCTCAAAAGCCATCAGCAGAAAATAGGCTGATCTCAAATTTTAAAATCATTTTGGCTGGGCACGGTAGCTCACGCCTGTTATCTCAGCACTTTGGTAGGCCAAGGCGGGTGGATTGCCTGAGGTCAGGGGTTCAAGATCAGCCTGGCCAAGATCAGCCTGGTGAAACCCTGTCTCTACTAAAAATACAAAAATTAGCCGGGCATGGTGGCAGGCACCTATAGTACCAGCTACTTGGAGGGCTGAGGCAGGACAATCACTTGAACCTGGGAGGCAGAGGCTGAAGTGAGCCGAGATCGTGCCAGTGCACTTCAGCCTGGGTGACATAGAGAGACTCTGTCTCAATAAATAAATAAATAAATAAATAAATAACATAACATAATTTTTGACTTAATGTCTTATCTTTAAATTTTATTTATTTATTTATTTTACAGATGGGGGTCTCACTATGTTGCCTAGGTTGGAATGCAGTGGCTATTCACAGGTGTAATCATAGCATACTATCTACAGTTGCAAACTCCTTGGGCTCAAGTGATCCTCCTGCCTTAGGCTCCCAAGTAGCTGGAACTACAGACACACATCACTATGCCCTGTTGTTTTATCTTTTAAAATAATCTATGTGTGTACACACACACACACACCTGAGATGGAGTCTCACTCTGTCACCCAGGCTGGAGTGCAGTGGTGTAATCTTAGCTCACTGCAACCTCCGCCTCCCAGGTTCAAACAATTCTCCTGCCTCAGCCTCCCGAGTAGCTGGGATTACAGGTACACACCACCACGCCCGGTAATTTTCGTATTTTTAGTAGAGATGGGGTTTCACCATGTTGGCCAGGCTGGTCTTGAACTCCTGACCTCAAGTGATCCGTCCACCTCGGCCTCCCAAAATGCTGGAATTACAGGTGCGAGCCACTGTGCCCCGCCCCTAAAATAATCTATGTCTTTTCAGTCAGTGAGCTATTACGAAATTAAAGAACAGCGAAATTTTAATTTTATGTACCTTTCTAAGCTGTTAGAAAAACAATTGAATCCGATACCTAATTGGGTTGGGGAAAGGCATCAGGAACAGAAAGTAAAAAATAATAATAATAATTCCAACCTTCCTTATAGGAATTGCAGCAGGGAACACTAAGAAAAGCACTCTGAGCACAAGACTAAACAAGCATCTTTCACAGGAAAAAAAGAGAAGCTAACGTTCATTTACTGTCTATTATTCATTCATTTCTTCAGTTGACAAAAATTTGTCAACTGAAGATTCAGCAATGAATAAAGACTAAAAAGGTCTCTACTCAAGAAGATTTCCTTCTAGTGGGAGAAACAGACAACAAACAGAAAAACGAATTAATGAGATAATTTCACAGTCATGAGTGAAACGGATTTCTAGCCAAGATGGTTCTGTATGTTCATACTTTGGGGATGTCTCCCTTCTCCAAATATAGAGCAATGAGAGAGAAAATGCAAATGTGAAAATTAAAAAGATATAGTCATGCTCAAAACCAAGATTAACATCTTCATGGAACAGAAACAAATAATGGTAAGGAGAGGCTGAAGCTGTGGACCTTTGGGGCTCTGGGTACAGAAAATGTCAGAGAAAATCAGGAGCTCAACTGCTGAAGGCTACAGTGTCAATTCAAGATAGGAGTGCTGAATATGGATCCCTGCTTGAGATTATGCTCAGGTATTAGGATCCCCACTTACAAAGGAAGCTGAAATAACCTGTCATCAGTCACAGCCTGGGGTTGTGGCTTCTAAAAGTATTAGACTCGGATAGGTGAGAGAACACAAACCTCTCTAGCAATTAAAACACAGCATCCTTTGGTCTAGGGACCAGATCTGCAATATCTCTGATACCAGCAAAAGAAAGCAATCCCAAGCTGCCAGTAAGTCCTGAATGTGGATGAATAGTTCTGGGTGTCAGGAGGAGGCAAAATGAAAGACTGTTAAGCAGGAAGGAGAAAGGACACAGAAAGATTAAGAAACAAAAACAAAAACTTGAGCTACTCAAGATGAGCTTATAATCCAATACTCTAAAACACAGAAAGAAAACCAAATTCACTCCTGAAAAAGTCAATATAATAAAGAAATATAGGGGCCAGGTACGGTGGCTCATGACTGTAATCCCAACACTTTGGGAAGCCAAGGCGGGCGGATCACCTGAGGTCAGGAGTTCAAGACCAGCCTGGCCAACATGGTGAAACCCCATCTCTACTAAAAATGTAAAAAATTAGCCAGGTGTAGTGGCGGGCGTCTGTATACCCAGCTACTTGGGAGGCTGAGGCAGGAGAATCGCTTGAACCCCAGAGGCGGAGGTTGCAGTGAGCCGAGATCACGCCACTACACTCCAGCCTGGCTGACAAGAGCAAAATTCTGTCTCAAAAAACAAAACAAACAAACAAAATATATAGAAAGTATTTAAAACTGAGTACACGTAGTCTTAAAATATAATGAAAAGGATAACATTTAATTTACCGGAATAAATCAAGAAATAAAAACAGGCAGATATGAAATAAGTACAAATGGATATACTTAAGAAGCAATGAGAGGTTCTCTAAATGAAAAATAGAGTTATTGAAATAAAAACCTGGCAGAGTGTGGTGGCTCATGCCTGTAATCCCAGTGCTTTGGGAGGCCAAGGCGGGAGGATCACTTGAGGCCAGGAGTTTGAGACTAGCCTCGGCAATATAGTAAGACCTCGTCTCTACAAAATATTTTTAAAATTAGCCAGGCATAGTGATGGACTCCCAGCTGCTTGGGAGGCTGAGGTGGGAAGATCGCTTGCACCCATGAGTTTGAGGTTACAGTGAGCTATGATCATTCCACTGCATTCCAGCATGGGCAACAGAGGGAAACTCTGTTTCTAAAATAAATAAATAAATAAATACCTCACTAGACAGAAAAATTCTAAGTGGGCACCTATGAAAGGAGAATAAATGAATTGAAAGATGATCTAATCACAATGCAGCATGGAGATATGAAACAAAAAAAAGTTTTAAAAAGCTGCTGAAAGCCATTAAAAATGACAGAGTAATCCAATGTATATTTAACGGAAATTAAGCAGAAAAAGTGTTCAAGGAGATGGAGGAAAAGTAATGTTTGAAGAGCTATATGCTAAAATTAAAGATGTGAGTTGTCATGTGAAAGTGCAAACAGGAGTTAAGTAGATACTATGTCTGAGAAGGTCGCAGAACACTGCAGAAAGAACAGCGAGTCCTGCTCCTGGTTCTGGTGGCTCCCTCTCACAAGATCAACCCAGGAGGTACTATAAAGGAACGACATCAAAATGAGAAGGAAACTGAAAGGCCCCTGGGGAGACACAGAGCTCTTTTGAACTGGTAAATTTGTGTGAGAGTGAGTAGGGGTGTCGGTGCTGGCTTTATCCTGGGACGGAAGGAAGGGAGTCTGCAGTGACAAGATAACATAGGAAGAAAGTATCATAATGACACTCCATTTGCTGCCCTGCAACTGGCCTCCACAGCTACTGGGACTCAGGCAGCTGTACGCAGGAGTACCTTCCAGTCTGTGCAGAAGCCGAGTGGGCAAGGAGCTGAGAAAATTTGGGGGCGACTGGGGTAGGCTTGGGAAGATGCTTCTTCACCCTTCCTCTTCCTGTCCCCCAGGTGGGCATGTGGTTTGCAATTTAAGAAGTGTCTCCCCCTAAGGCTACTTCTTCTTGGGGTATTAAGAATTACTTCCTAACTTGAGGCATTGATCCTTAGGATGAGGAATGATCAGCTTAGGTCTTATGGGGGTGAAGGGGAAGAAACACTCTTCACTCTAGAGTCCATTTCCTTCACCTCCCACTTAAGCTGATAGGGAGCAGACAGATTAAGCTCTAGCCTTTAGCAATCCTAAAAAAAAGCAGCCATTACCTCTAAAGATAACCAGCCATTCATTGGAGGAGCATAACTATTTCAAAAGAAAAATTAAAAACTGAATCACTGATTTCATCAGAAGCCCAGATATTAGAAAACATAGACCAAGGATTTAAAATAAATTTACTAAACATACCAAGATAAATAAAAAGGGATATAAGTAATATGAAACAGGAAGACATGATATAAAGAAGAAACATAAATACTGAATATTACATATAAAAATAGAATAGTTGAAATAGAGAATATAGATGATATTTAAAATTGAATGGATATAGCTGAGAATAAATTACTAAGCTGGAAGATCAAATTGAGGAACTCACAGGAAAATGAGAAAACAAATAGAAACTATAAAGAAAAGTGAAGAGATATAAAGATAGAAAGAGAATTACTAATATCCAGATAATAAGAGTCCAAGAAAGATAAAAAAGTGAAAATCAACAGTAGAAAATGTTTGAAGAAAAATCGAGATAACTTTCACAGGACTAAATACAGATGAAAAATCCTGCAACTGAAAAGTCCCATGGGTGAGAAAGAGGAAAGAAAAGAAAACCACACTTACGCATACTGTAGTAAAATTAAGTCTTTTCAACAAATAGTGTTGAAACAACTGGATATACTTGGGCAAAAAAAAAAAAAAAAAATTAAAAGCCCTTTATCTATATACTTCACACCTTACACAAAAATTAATTCAAAATTAGATCACAGACCTAAACGTAAAACATGACACTTTTAGGAGAAAACCTGTGTGACGTTGTTTAGGCAAAGAGTTCTTAGATATGACACCAAATGCATGATTTTCAAAAACTGAAAAATTTGACTTCATTGAAATCTTAAAATTTTGCTCTGTGAAAGATATTGTTAAAAAGAAAACACAAGCCACAAATGGAGAGAAAATATACACAGATCACGTATCTGACAAAGAACTTACATCCAGAATATGTGAAGAACTCAAAACTCAATGGTAAAAAGAAAACCAATTCAATTAGAAAATGGATAAAAGATGTGAACATATGAATAAGGTCAAAGATAAGTTATAATGCCACAAATAAGCACATGAAAAGATATTCAACATCATTAGCCATTTGGAAAATGCAAATTAAAATCACAATGAGATATCATTACAGACCTATTAGAAGAGCTAAAATTAAAATAGCAGTAATACCAAAAGTTGGTTAGGATGCGGAGCTACTGGATCTTTTATGTATTGCTCATGGGAATATAAAATGGTATAGCCACTCTGGAAAATAGTTTGACTATTTTTGCAAAACTTGGCACGCACTTACCGTACAACCCTACAACTCTCTGACATTTATCCCTGAGATATGAAAACTTCACACAAAAATATGTACACAAATATTCACAGCAACTTTATTCATCATAGCTAAAGAAGGAAACATCCGAATATTCTTCAATGAATGAATGGTTGAACAAAATCTGGTATATCCTGACAGTGGAACATACTCAGCAACAAAAAGGGATGCGTTACTGATTCATGTGACAACCTGTCGGCCCCCCAGGAGCATTACACTGAGTGAAAAAATTCCATCTCAAAAGGCTGCATACTGTCTCATTCCATTTATATAACATTCTAGACATGACAAACACTGCAGAGATGGAGAAATTATTATTGCCAGAGGATGAGTTGGGAGTGGGGTGGGTAGCACGAGGCACTTCTTTTGTGGTGATGGAACAGTTCTATATCTTCATTGTGGTTCTGTTTACACGTATCTATACATGGGATATAATTACATAGAACCACACACACAAAAACACAAATGCAAGTTTAAAAATCTGAACAGTGAATTGAAAAGTTGAACAATGAATAAGGGCTGCAATCCAGTTGGTAGTAATTAATATACCAATATCCGTTTTCTGGTTTTGATGTTGCGCTGCAACCATACAACATGCCAACAGTGGCACAAGCTGAGAGAAGGGCATACGGGACTCTGTACTATTTTTGCAACTTCCTGTGAGTATACAATTATTTCATAGTAAGAATTCTTTTTAATGGGTAGAAAAAGACTATTCAACAAATTAAATATTGCCTATCCACAAGGGTACAAAGAAGGACTCTATCTTCTACTATACAGAAAAATTCTAGAGGACATAAGGACCTCAACACTTAGAAGAAAAAATAAGAGATTTTATTATATTAGGGTAAGAAATAATTTCTCAAGATTTTTTTAATAGCACAGACCATAAAACTTTGATAATTTGACCTTATTAATATTTAAAGCCCTGAATAACAAAAGACACCAAAAGCAAAGTTAAAAGACAAGCACAATTTCTCTTGGAACACATGAAGCTGCAAAAGACAAATTTAAAAAAAACCCAAAACATAAAAACACATCATCCGCTAGGGCCTCCAGAAAGAACACAGCCCTACGGACACCTTGATTTTAGCCCAGTGAGCCCTGGGTCAGGCTTCTAACCTACAGAAGATAATAAATTTGTTTGTTTTAAGGCACAAAACTTGCAGTGATTTATTACAGCAGCTATAGGAAACTATAGACTTACCTCTGTTGATTTCCAACCATGAATCTTGAGTGGAAGTGTTTCCTGGGACAACATAGTTTCTGTAGGCAAATGAACATCTTGGCAATGCTCTTGTTTCAATCCTGCCTTGCACACATTTTCTGTCAACAATATAAAGCTAAGATTTTACTTTGGCAAAACACAGTTATGTTTTTATATTAGTTCCCAATTTGTAAGTTAATCACTTCTGAAGATACCTTTTTTCCTGCTAAATATAAACCATCTGCCAGTGGTAACCTATGAGTGTTAATCACTTTAATATGTCTCTTTGTAATAAGTGAGAAGTTCAGACTGATTTTAAAAATACAACTTAAATTCTTAAGAAAATAAAATTATTTTCTTTATATTTGACAAATATTCATACAAATTTATAATGCACTTATGTGGTTTTGATTGACTGCATACTAACAATAATTATGATAAGTCAATCTAGAATAAATATTAAAATCTTTGGTCAGAGAAAATTTAGAAAAATAATTTAAATTCTAGCCCTTTCCTACATCAACAACTCTGTTATAACATTACTTAGTCATCTTTTCTAAAAAATAAGGTTTAATGTAGTATAGAAAATAGAGTTTGAAAAAGTGAAAAGTATTCAAATAAAATTTTAGCAAAGCAGGAATGAGAACTAATTATTTTAATTCATATTTTAAAGAACTTTATTACTGCAGTGTGAATTTGATGTGTTCTAAGAGAAACTAATCAGAAATGTATAGATTATTAGATAAAAGAACTCAACACAATTTTTAAATTTTGATTTGAACATAAAAGAATACACCTGTGATATGGTTTGGATTTGTGTCCCCACCCAAGTCTCATGTCATATTGTAATCACCAATGTTAAGAGGAGGGGCTTGGTGGGAGGTGATTGGTTCATGGGGCAGATTTCCCCCTTGTTCTTGTGATAGTGGATTCTCATGAGAGCTGGTTGTTTAAAAGTGTGTAGCACCTCCCGCTTCGCTCTCTTCCTCCTTCTCCAGCCATGTAGGACATTCTTGCTTCCCCTTTGCCTTCCGCTATGATTGTAAGTTTCCTGAGGCTTCCTCAGCCATGCTTCCTGTACAGCCTGCAGAACCATAAACCAATTAAACCTCTTTTCTTTATCAATTACCCAGTCTCAGGTAGTCCTTTATAGCAATTTGAGAATGTACTAATACAACCAGTGAAAATAAACTGATATTTCTGTTTATATCTTTTTGCTAAACAATATTTTCATAGTCCTAATCTTTCCCTTGCTATGTTAATTACTATATATTAGTACCAACTCTAAAAAGTCTAATCTGAAAGTATCAGTACCAACTCTATCTCAGCATATCATTGGGCACAATAAGAAGTATAAGAAAAACTACCTTCAAATTGGTATATACACACTACTGGAGATATGTAAAGATTTCTCAAGGGCTAGGTGGGCATAGATAGTTTTAAAGGAAGCAATTTCCAGATCCGCAACTTCCACCTATGTTCTTACCAAAAACTGATCTGCCTGAGAATGCAACTATGCAGAGGTATCAGGCTAGTTCTTTCCCCTTTCCCTCCAATAATCAATTTTCTCCCATTTTACAAAAGAAAGGCATATCCTCACCCATCTTATTATGATATCTTCCCAAGCATAAGAACCTCTAAGGCACCAAATAATAGTTAAAAATACGAACATAGAGGAAGCCTCCTTTAATCAAAGCAGAAAAAAACTAATGGTCTGTCTGTCCAGACATTTCTTGTAATGGGAAAGCATGGCATAAATAACAAGGTATTTTGGTCCACACCAGCATGTTTGGTATTCTGATATATTACAGTACGAGGCAGCAGGACAGATGACAAGTTTTGTTTAATGTCCTTGTGTTTTTCATTCCTCACCTATTATCAAAGAATGCATTATTCCTAAGGAAGAGTCCCCTGGGAGTAAAGCCAGGCAAGCATGAGAGGCAGGGGTGCCATATGTCACCAATGCAACAAACTCCTGATGAGGCTGCATGCCTTTGCCATCCATCTTAGGAAAGGATTCAGGAGTGTGAAGACAATCAGGACAACATCTGTTTATACATTTATTTGAATAAAGTAAGACATTTTCTGAAGGAAACTTTAAATCTGATTTGGCTAGTTGTCTTAACAATGAGAGTTGGCTTTGCCAACCTAGATTATATGGTAAATATTTTCCAAAAATTGAATGAACCAAATCTGAGGTTCTGTAGAGTTGATGAAAGTATATTTACAGCATATGATACAATAAAATCATTTTCTCAAAAAATTGTATTGACAGATATACTGCAATTAATATTTTAATTTTTCTCACACTTTCTGAGTATATTCGGTTAAATTAAAGTATAACAGGTTTAATTAATAGTTATTTAGTAAATTTTAGTATGAATTTTTTTGGTATTGTTCCCAGAAATTGAGAAAGTAAATTACTCCTTATGACTGTTTAACAAGTCTTTTTCTAAGTAGGGTGTTTCTAATTCTTTGCTTTTAGCAACACTGAAAAATGACTTCATCGAGTTAACAGTCAACAAGAGATAAAAATATATTTTATAATAAATCACTATATAATTTCCAGCATATTACTTGGAAGAAATTCATAGAATTGACTGACACTATTATAATAAAGCACCTTCTTGTCCCATCTATGATTTAGGTGAACAAGTTTTCTCAGCATTTATCTTTATACAAATATAAATAAAATAGAGGCAGGATTTCTGCTGAGCCCTGCTTGTAGCTAGCAATCAGTCACATTCCTATGTGGGCAAACGAGCAGTTCCAATTATCTCATAAAACCATATATTTCTAATAAAATTATATTTAACAAATATTCATACAGATTTATAATGCATTTATGTGGTTTTGATTGACTGCATACTAACAATAATTGTAATAAGTCAATCTAGAAGAAATATTAAAACCTTTGGTCAGAGAAAATTTAGAAAAATAATTTCAATTTTATATCTATTTGATGTAGAGAAGATTTCCAAGCATAAAAATATTTTATATTAGAATAAAATTCTGCAAGAAATGTAGAATAAACATATGACTTCAGAGAGAAAAGGGAATAATGTAAAATTTCTAACAGTTAAGGACTTCATGTATTTTTTTTAAATGAATGACTACAGTTATCAATCACAATGGTATTTAGATTCCTTTAGATACATTTAAAAGATGCATATAACTTAACAGTTTGCTTGTTTTTTCTTTTCTTTTGTCCTTAATGTCAATATTTACAATGTGCCAGAATTATATCCTTTGCAGTTATTTATACTTATAAAACTTCATATATCAACTCAAAAATGTGTGAGGAGGTACATAGTGTTTCAAAATCATTTTAGGGGTTATGCAAAACAAAAAAAATACTGAAAAGCGGTAATATAAGGCACAGTCTTTACCTTCTAGAAGTTTATAGCCTGACTAGGTATATAAGTCTAACATACAGACTTACAGGAAACAGAGAACAATTATATGCTAAACATTCTTGAATTAATTAATTTTAGGAACAGATACTCTAAGGAGGAAAACAACAATGTGCACCAGGGTAATCAAAAACAGCCACAAAGAGGAAGTAAAATTTGAACAAGGCTTTGAAGGATGGCTAGGATTCCAATAAGGGTAGAGGCAAAGAGAAATTACTCTGAGCAGAAGGAACTACGTGGGCAAAGGGAGAAAGTATGGTAGATACCAGAGATACTGAAGAAATAAGAATCTTTCATTTATGGTTGTAACTTTTCATTTTGTTTTAACTTCACATAAAAGTGAATAATTAAAATGAGCTTATTTGGGGCTTGGAGATTTTGTAGCTAATATTGGCAAAGAGTGGTGACTTGGGGCTTAGATCATCTATCTACTTTCACTGGATTTAATCAACTACATTATCACTCGCTCGGCATTCAGCAACTAAATTATCTTGGAAATCATATGGTCTTAGGTTTTAGACATTACAGAAGTAGATTAGTAAAAATGTCAGATGGTCAATTTTGAAGTAAATTGTGAGAGAAACTGAAGAATAGCAAGAATTGTGAAAGAAAAAATATCTTGCATGTTGGAGATGCACTTTGGCCTAGAACAGCCTAAATGTAGTAAACCTATCTTATAAGGCAAGAAAGAAAGCAATTAGAATATAGTGGGCCTATGGAAACTCATTAAATTTTTCTTTCAGTATCAGATAGCATAACACTGGAAGTGAGGTGTGCTTAATTAGATTTGGTAATTACATAACATTTATTTCTGGATTTTCACAAGCAAGTAGGAGAGAACATACATTTAGTTCCTTATAGTTCCTTAGTGGAAATGAGATCCCTTTGGTCTTGTAAGCTACTTATCAATTGACACTGTGAAGTCACAAGCCAGTGAAGACTAGTATGTGAATGAGAAACCTCAGAGGAAAAAGTAATGATGCTGCAGGAAATGAAGCCATTGAGTCATTCAAAGATGAGTGCTTCGATACCAAGGTTGTAAGTACTTTGTGGAAACTATCTAGAAAGAAGCTGTACATCCCACTGAGCCTGCACCACTCAGATAATATCACAAAGCAGAACTTGTGAACCCTCCGATATTTCTTAGATGAGATATCAAACTGACGTTCAAATTATCAGGCATTAGCAATGCACCATACATTTTGGAAATGCAACGCTCCATAAGTTGAACAGATTTCCAAATTGTTCCATTTATTATTTAGCATATAATAACCATGTCCTTTTAGGTGTAATGTAAGTGAATTAAATAATTTGCTTAACAAAATTAATTTTTAGTAACAGACAGATACATTGCATTATAGAAAATATTCAGTGGGCTAAGGAAGAGCTAGTAAGATCTAAAAGTCAAGTCTGATGGTGCTTAAGTTCATATCTAACTTTTACAGAATTGTGAATTTGGAACCTTGACTCCAATTTCGTTGTTTTGGCACACAGTTAAGCATCTTTTTTTTTTTGAGACGGAGTCTCGCTCTGTCGCCCAGGCTGGAGTGCAGTGGCGTGATCTCAGCTCACTGCAAGCTCCGCCTCCCAGGTTCACCATTCTCCTGCCTCAGCCTCCCGAGTAGCTGGGACTACAGGCACCCACGACTGCCCCTGGCTAATTTTTTGTATTTTTAGTAGAGACAGGGTTTCACCGTGGTCTCGATCTCCTGACCTCATGATCCACCCGCCTCGGCCTCCCAAAGTGCTGGGATTACAGGCATGAGCCACTGCGCCTGGCTAACTTAAGCATCTTAAAGTAGTTGGTATTTGTCGTATTTTTTTAACTTTCATTTTGTAATAATTTTAAGCTTACAGAAAAGTAACAAGAATAGTACACAGAATGCCCATATGGTCTTCATCCCAGATTCACCAATTGTTAACATTTTGCCCCATTTGCTTTATTCTCTATTCTCATTATCTATTTATGTACACATATTATTACTGTCCTATATTTTAAATCTAGAGGAAAAGCCATTGTAGGTTGGGTTCCCTAGGAAACAGACTCTCAGACTCAGATTTGCATGTGGGAGAGCCATTAGGGAGCGCTCTTAGAAACTACCAGTGAGTCTAAGTCTCTTTGTAGGTCACTCAGGACTTGCTTTATGAATCTGGGTGCTCCTGTATTGGGTGCATATATATTTAGGATAGTTAGCTCTTCTTGTTGAATTGATCCCTTTACCATTATGTAATGGCCTTCTTTGTCTCTTTTGATCTTTGTTGGTTTAAAGTCTGTTTTATCAGAGCCTAGGATTGCAACCCCCTCCCTTTTTTTGTTTTCCATTTGCTTGGTAGCTCTTCCTCCATCCTCTTATTTTGAGCCTATGTGTGTCTCTGCATGTGAGATGGGTTTCCTGAATACAGCACACTGATGGGTCTTGACTCTTTATCCAATTTGCCAGTCTGTGTCTTTTAATTGAAGCATTTAGTCCATTTACATTTAAAGTTAATATTGTTATGTGTGAATTTGATCCTGTCATGATGCTGTTAGCTGGTTATTTTGCTCGTTAGTTGATGCAGTTTCCTCCTAGTCTCGATGATCTTTACATTTTGGCATGATTTTGCAGCAGCTGGTACTGGTTGTTCCTTTCCATGTTTAGCGCTTCATTCAGGAGCTCTTTTAGGGCAGGCCTGGTGGTGACAAAATCTCTCAGCATTTGCTTCTCTGTAAAGTATTTTATTTATCCTTCACTTATGAAGCTTAGTTTGGCTGGATATGAAATTCTGGGTTGAAAATTCTTTTCTTTAAGAATGTTGAATATTGGCCCCCACTCTCTTCTGGCTTGTAGGGTTTCTGCCGAGAGATCCGCTGTTAGTCTGATGGGCTTCCCTTTGAGGGTAACCCGACCTTTCTCTCTGGCTGCCCTTAACATTTTTTCCTTCATTTCAACTTTGGTGAATCTGACAATTATGTGTCTTGGAGTTGCTCTTCTTGAGGAGTATCTTTGTGGTGTTCTCTGTATTTCCTGAATCTGAACATTGGCCTGCCTTGCTAGATTGGGGAAGTTCTCCTGGATAATATCCTGCAGAGTGTTTTCCAACTTGATTCCATTCTCCCCGTCACTTTCAGGTACACCAATCAGACGTAGATTTGGTCTTTTCACATAGTCCCATATTTCTTGGAGGCTTTGCTCATTTCTTTTTATTCTTTTTTCTCTAGACTTCCCTTCTTGCTTCATTTCATTCATTTCATCTTCCATTGCTGATACACTTTCTTCCAGTTGATCGCACCATTCAGGACATAGGCATGGGCAAGGACTTCATGTCTAAAACACCAAAAGCAATGGCAACAAAAGACAAAATTGACAAATGGGATCTAATTAAACTAAAGAGCTTCTGTACAGCAAAAGAAACTACCATCAGAGTGAACAGGCAACCTACAAAATGGGAGAAAATTTTTGCAACCTACTCATCTGACAAAGGGCTAATATCCAGAATCTACAATGAACTCAAACAAATTTACAAGAAAAAAACAAACAACCCCATCAAAAAGTGGGCAAAGGACATGAACAGACACTTCTCAAAAGAAGACATTTATGTAGCCAAAAAACACATGAAAAAATGCTCATCATCACTGGCCATCAGAGAAATGCAAATCAAAACCACAATGAGATACCATCTCACACCAGTTAGAATGGCAATCATTAAAAAGTCAGGAAACAACAGGTGCTGGAGAGGATGTGGAGAAATAGGAACACTTTTACCCTGTTGGTGGGACTGTAAACTAGTTCAACCATTGTGGAAGTCAGTGTGGCGATTCCTCAGGGATCTAGAACTAGAAATACCATTTGACCCAGCCATCCCATTACTGGGTATATACCCAAAGGACTATAAATCATGCTGCTATAAAGACACATGTACATGTATGTTTATTGAGGCACTATTCACAATAGCAAAGACTTGGAACCAACCCAAATGTCCAACAATGATAGACTGGATTAAGAAAATGTGGCACATATACACCATGGAATACTATGCAGCCATAAAAAATGATGAGTTCATGTCCTTTGTAGGGACATGGATGAAATTGGAAATCATCATTCTCAGTAAACTATCGCAAGAACAAAAAACCAAACACCGCATATTCTCACTCATAGGTGGGAATTGAACAATGAGATCACATGGACACAGGAAGGGGAACATCACACTCTGGGGACTGTTGTGGGGTGGGGGGAGGGGGGAGGGATAGCATTGGGAGATATACCTAATGCTAGATGACGAGTTAGTGGGTGCAGCGCACCAGCGTGGCACATGTATACATATGTAACTAACCTGCACAATGTGCACATGTACCCTAAAACTTAAAGTATAATAATAAAAGAAAAAAAAAAAAGAAACTACCAGTGAGGAGGGAGGCAGGCAGGAAGGATCGGGTCAAGCAAGCGCAGTTGCAATAACTGTAGCACACTTGCAATAAAGGACTCAGCTGATCCTTATAGGAGCTTTGAGGCTGGAATGGCTCTTCACAGTTGTCCTGCCTTGATGTAGGATCCCTTAGCTAGGGGGCATGACCTTGAACGAAGAGGCTGTCTTCAGCTGTTGGGAATTCCCAGAGGAGGATTCAGTTGAGAGCCCACAGCCAACACCCTCCCACAACTCAAGAGTGCCTTGATCTTGAAGCAAGGATCTGGGAGACACACCACAGTATCCACTACAGACACAACCTCTATGTTTCTGCTTTATTGCTCTGCTTCCATTTACCTGAGAAATGCTTCAAAACACAGGAGATGGAGTGTACAATTACTGTACATCTTTCTTGGTAGATGAATTTTGAGATTAAAGATGTACAATTACTGTACATCTTTCTTGGTAGATGAATTTTGAGATTACTAGGGGAAAGGCATTTTTTAAGGTGAAAAGAGAAGAATAAGAAAGCAGAGATGTTTAAGTAGATTTTTAAAATTAAATTTGAAATAGGTAGATAAGAAAAGTGAAAAAGAACCAACTTTACTGCTGGAGATCTTAAAAATGGAGTTGAGACAATTTTATTTCAGTATTTTGCTAACAATAGCATATAAAATTTGAGACACTGCCAGTAGTTCTCACTTAAGAATAATGAGAAACAGGGAAATTCACAAACCAAGTTAGATGCTCAGCTCCAGGGACAAGGAAAAATAAACAGTCACTACAAAAGCAAGTTTTAATATTCAGTGGCTGACTCCTGGGTTAAGATAGCAAAGTGAAACTGCAACACAGAATTCCCATCACCCAGTATGCAATAAGGTTTTTTTAAAAAGTCAATAGCAATCTAACATAGAAACAGATATAACTAAAATTTCTAAAAGAAAAAGAATCAAAATAACTGGTGGCCAAGCAAAGAAACAAGATCTAGGACATCCCTTCTCCCCCAAAAGCAATACTGGTAAGATGACAACAATCTTAGAGTTCTCATCAATATCCACATGTCTGGAAAAAAAGAGAACTGAATGGAGAATGCTTTCTTCCCACTTATGACGGAGGAGAGGTGAAAATAGCTAGAGAAAAAAAATGGGTGTAACAGCGTAAATAAAGGTGCTTACACTTCAACAGGCATGAAAGCTACAGTTTGACACTGAACTGGGCGAAGGATCTAAAGCTTGAAGGTATCTCTCCCCCACAGGAA
Source organism: Pan troglodytes (assembly GCF_028858775.2). Classification (NCBI taxonomy): domain Eukaryota; kingdom Metazoa; phylum Chordata; class Mammalia; order Primates; family Hominidae; genus Pan; species Pan troglodytes. Next base: position 41,842,479 of record NC_086016.1, read on the forward strand.
TAGGATACATACCTCAACTAGGTAGAATGAGCAGGACCTCGTATAAGAGACTCAAAAACAGAACGGAGTTCAGGTATTCTAAAGAAGACCATACATGGCCTCAGCTGAGATCTGCTACAGAAAAATTGATTAAAAAAAAAAAAAGCCCACAGACTGCAGCCTGGTGGAGAAAACAAACTGATCTCAGATATGGTGGGAAGAGTCAAGAAATCACTAAGTGTTTCTGAACAAACAACAGCCAAAGTTTATTGTGCTGACTCTGTATTAGCCCATTTACTTCTTATAACAACTCCCTCACAGGGCCCATGTTAACCCCATTTTACAGAAGGTGAAATTACAGCACAAGGGCTTAAGTAGCCAGTCCAAGGTCATACAACCAGTCAGGATTCAAATGCAGACAGTATGGCTCCAGGACCTGAGCCCTTAACCATTATACTCTACCACCTTCAAGAGACAGTGCCTAGTGAGAGCTGCCTAAGCATCAGCAAGATGTGAAGAAATGGCCTGGCAACTAAACAAACACATTCCGGTAGAAAAACGAGCAGAGAAGGAGGGAAGGAGAAGCATGAAAGGAAAAGAAAGGGAGATGGCATGCATAAAAGAAAGATCCCAAATGCAGAAGAAAATGTAGCTCAAGAAACAGAAGGAAAATTCCTCACAATATGGCATTCATTTTTGAAGTTATTGTAAATTATATCTTTCATAAAATTCATAATTGTTTCTTGTCACTACATAATACAAAACTAAGCATTTAAAAAATGTTTCTTGGCCTTACATGTTTCCTGTTTTTCTAGAAATGATTTTCATATTTGCTTCCTCTTTTTCTGTTGAGCTACTCTTTTCTCATTGATTTGCAAGAATTTTTTATATATTCTGGATACTAATCCTTTGTCAGTTATATGCGTTGGAAAATTTTCCCATTTTGTGGCTTTTTTTTTTCACTTTTACATGGTGGTTTTTTTTCCCCTCAAAATCTACTACAAAACTATAGTAATCAAAATAGGGTGGTTCTGACACAAAACCAGACGTATAATCTGTTCCAATGGAACAGAACAGAGAGCCCAGAAATAAATCCATGCAATTATGGCCAACTGATCAACAAAGGTACCAAGAATACACAATGGGAAAGGACAGTTTCTTTGATAAGCGGTGCTGGGAACACTGGATAATCCACCACACATATAAAAATCAACTAAAAATGGATAAAAGATTTAAAATGCCAGACCTGAATCTGTAAAACTACTAGAAGAAAACATAGGGAAAATTTTCTTTTTGAGACAGGGTCTTGGTCTGTCACCCAGATTGGAGTGCAGTGGTGTGATCACAGCTCACTGCAGCCTCTACCGCTCAGGCTCAAGCGATCTTCCCATTTCTGCCTCCTCAATAGCTGGGACTGCAGGCACATGCCACCATGTCCAGCTAATTTGTTTTTTTTCTTAAGAGACAGGGTCAGATGAGTAGGTTGCGAAAATTTTCTCCCATTTTGTAGGTTGCCTGTTCACTCTGATGGTAGTTTCTTTTGCTGTGCAGAAGCTCTTTAGTTTAATTAGATCCCATTTGTCGATTTTGACTTTTGTTGCCATTGCTTTTGGTGTTTTAGACATGAAGTCCTTGCCCATGCCTATGTCCTGAATGGTAATGCCTAGGTTTTCTTCTAGAGTTTTTATGGTTTTAGGTCTAACATTTAAGTCCTACTCATCTGACAAAGGGCTAATATCCAGAACCTACAATGAACTCAAACAAATTTACAAGAAAAAAAAAACAACCCCATCAAAAAATGGGCAAAGGATATGAACAGACACTTCTCAAAAGAAGACATTTATGCAGCCAAAAGACACATGAAAAAATGCTCATCATCACTGGCCATCAGAGAAATGCAAATCAAAACCACAGTGAGATACCATCTCACACCATTTAGAATGGCAGTCATTAAAAAGTCAGGAAACAACAGGTGCTGGAGAGGATGTGGAGAAATAGGAACACTTTTACACTGTTGGTGGGACTGTAAACTAGTTCAACCATTGTGGAAGTCAGTGTGGTGATTCCTCAGGGATCTAGAACTAGAAATACCATTTGACCCAGCCATCCCATTACTGGGTATATACCAAAGGACTATAAATCATGCTGCTATAAAGACACATGCACACGTATGTTTATTGCGGCACTATTCACAATAGCAAAGACTTGGAACCAACCCAAATGTCCAACAATGATAGACTGGATTAAGAAAATGTGGCACATATACACCATGGAATACTATGCAGCCATAAAAAATGATGAGTTCATGTCCTTTGTAGGGACATGGATGAAATTGGAAATCATCATTCTCAGTAAACTATCGCAAGGACAAAAAACCAAACAACGCATGTTCTCACTCATAGATGGGAGTTGAACAATGAGAACACATGGACACAGGAAGGGGAACATCACACTCTGGGGACTGTTGTGGGGTGGGGGGAGGGGGGAGGGATAGCATTAGGAGATACACCTAATGCTAAATGACGAGTTAATGGGTGCAGCACACCAGCATGGCACATGTATACATATGTAACCTGCACATTGTGCACATGTACCCTAAAACTTTAATAATAATAATAAATAAAAATAAAAAAAGTCAGCTGATTAGCAAACTTAAAAAAAAAAAAAGACAGGGTCTTGCTGTGTTGCTCAGGATGGTCTCAAACTCCAGGGCTCAAGAAATCCTTCCGCCTTGATCTCCCAAAGTGCTGAGAGGCATGAGTCACCTGTAAAGGCATGAGCTACCACACCCAACGGGGAAAAACTTCTTGATATTGATCTGGGCAAAGAACTTTTGTATATGACCCCAAAAGCACAGAAAATAAAAGGTAATACAGTTTTATTAGTTTTCTAATGGTGCTATAAGATCATTTGTTCTAATGATGCTATAACAAATTACCACAAACTTAGTGGCCCAAAACAACAACCATTTATTATCTCGCAGTTCTGTAGTCAGAAGTGCAGGCAGGTTAAATGCGTTCTCTGTTTCTACAAAGCCAAAGTCAAGGCGTTGGCCAAGCTGAACTGTCATCTGGAAACCCTGGGGAAGAATCCACTTCCAAGTTCAATCCAGCTGTTGGCAGAATTCTGCTCCTTGCAATTGTGGGACTAAAGTCCCCATTTCCTTGCTGGCTGGCAACCAGGGGCCACTCTCACCTTCGAGGCCACTTGCATTCATTATTACTCCATCTTCAAGCCAACAATAGCGCTTCAAATCCTTCTCACACTTGGAATCTTTCTGACTCCCTCTTCGGCCACCAGCTAGAGAAAACTCTCTGCTTTCATTTTTTTAAAATTAATTAATTAATTAATTTTTTTTTTTTGAGACGGAGTCTCTGTCACCAGGCTGGAGTGCAGTGGCACAGTCTTGGCTCACTGCAACCTCCGCCTCCTGGGTTCAAGTGATTCTCCTGCCTCAGCCTCCCGAGTAGCTGGGATTACAGGCATGCACCACCACGCCCAGCTAATTTTTGTATTTTTAGTAGAGACAGGGTTTCACCATGTTGGCCAGGATGGTCTTGATCTCCTGACCTCATGATCCACCCACCTTGGCCTCCCAAAGTGCTGGGATTACAGGCATGAGCCACAGTGCCCAGCCAACTCTCTGCTTTTAAAGGACTCATCTGATTAGATAGGGCCTACCAGCATAATACATTTTTTGCCTTAGAATATAACAATCATGGGGGTGGTAATTCATCATATTCACAGGTTCTGTCCACACTCATAAGGGGAGAGGACTGTATATAGGCAAGGGTCATGGGGCTTATCCTCAAAACTCTGCCTACCACAAATGTCAAATTCATAAACACTTTTAAAAAATAATGTGCACTTTTTCTGTTTATGAAATACTTCCCTATTTCAATGTAAAAAATATATTCTAAATTTTCTTCTAAACATTTCAAAGTTTTGCCTTTTTACCTTTAAATCCTTAATTCATCCAGGTAGAGACCTCATTTCATTTTTACAATATGGATAAAAAATTATCCGAGTATTATTTATTGAGCAGTTCAGTTTTTCTCCACTATTCAAAAATGCCACTTCTGTCATTTACTGATTCCATAGTGGCCCAGGTCTGTTTTCTAGGGTTATGGTTTGTTCCATTGGTCCATGCACCTATCCTGCATCCATACCACAGTGTCATGATTAGTAAAATTTTAGTCTTGTTATTTAGAAAGGCAAACCCTCCACCTTACTCTATTTTAGGAACATTTTGGATACTCTTGAACTTTTGATTCTTCCAGGTAAACTCTGGAATCAGTACATCAAATTCAACTCTTAAAATCCTTTTTGGATTTTGATTGTAACTGCACTGAATCAGCGGTTCTCTACTGGGAACAATTTGGCCCCCAGGGGACATTTGGCAATGTCTGCAGACTTTTTTGATTCAATACAACAGAAAGGGATGTTTGCTAATAGCGTCCAGTGGGTACAGGCCAGGGATGATGCTAACTACCCTACAATGCACAGCTCCCACAACAAAGAATGATCTGTTTCAAAATATCAATAGTACCAAGGCTGAGAAACCCTCCACTAAATCTAGACAATTTGGAGAGAACTGACATGTTTACATTATTATTTTGATAAACATGGAATATCTTTCCATTTATATAGGTCTTTAATGTATTTCAATTAAACATTATAACCTACAGTGTACAGATTTTGTACTTCTTTTGTAAGACTTATTCCTAAATCAAGATTTTTAGCTATTATAAATGGTATCTTAAAAATTATGTTTAATATTTGTTACTGATATATAGAATATAACTTGATTTTATGTTTTGATGTTATAGCCAGCCATCTTTCTAAAACTCACTATTTTTAATATGTCTGTAGATCTTTTGAAGTTTTCTATATGAAAATCCTATCATTTACAAATGATGCTCGTTTCTTCCATTTTGATACTTACATTTTTAATTTCTCTTGCTTGTTTTACTGTGATGGCTAGGACCTCCACTACAAAGCTGACGTAGCAAGGAGAACTGATGTCCTTTTCTTCCACCTTATTCTAAAAGAAATAGTCCCACATTCAAATATATGGAAATTTTTTATTTATATTTTTTGTTAACTTCAAATTTAATGGTATTTTGGTCAGAAAACGTGTCCTCTGTGAAACAGATTTTTGGAAATGTAAAGACTTCCTTTATAACACATATAATCAGTTATAAAATCCATACTTAAAAAAGTTTTATGTCCTTCACCTATCAATAAAGATGTTTTAAAATTATCTACTATGATGGTAGATATTTCAATTTATTCCTGTAGTTCTACCAACTTTTGCTTTATATACTTTGAAGTTATTTTACTGGGTATATTCACATTTGGAAATACTACATCTTCCTGGGAAATTGAGCATCTTATTATTATCCTTAATGCTCTTGGCTTTAAAGTCTCCTTTGTCTGTTATTAAGTACCTACACTAGCCTTCTTTTAGTTTGTATATGCCTGACTTACCTTTTTCCATACATTGCTTTCAATCTTTATGTGAATTTATGCTTGCAGCATATATCTGGATTTCTCTTTCCCCAATCTGATAGTCTCTGCCTTTTAATAGGTGAGTTTAATCTATTACTATTTACTGTGGTTATTAATCTATCTGGGCTTATTTCTATTATTTATTTTACTTTTTAATTTCCATTTGTTCCACTTTATGCTTTTTGCCCTTTATAAAATTTTATTTTTTTCTCATTCTGCTTCTTCTTGCTACTTGTCTGGAATTTATGCACTCTATTTCTCTTCTTTTAAAGTTTATTCTTGAAAGTTTATCATGCACGTTTACCTTTAAAAGTTTACAGTCGAAGAATATTCATTACCTTCTCTTAAAAACACAAGGACCTTTAGAACACAACTCTGGACCTGCCCACCCCCACTTACATACCGTGGCTACCCACTATTCTAGTTGTCTTTTTCTTAACTCAAAAATTAGATTTATATATCAAATGTTTATTATACATACATATCTATATTTATGTGTGTGTTTACCATTTATTCATTATTCTCTCTTGAATTTTCAACTATCTTTCTGGAACAATTTTCCTCTTTTTGAAGTATACCCTTTAATGCAGGTCTCATGGTTGTAAACTCTCTTCGTTTTTTTATTCATCTATAAATAACTATTTCACCGTCACCCTTAAATCATAGTCTTGCTGGTACACAATTATAGGCTGTTATTTTCCTTCAGCATTTCTAAGATACTGTGTCACTGTCGTCAGGCTTCTACTGTAGAAGATGAGAAGCTTTCTGGTACAGTAATTAATTGTCATTCCTTTGTAGCAGTATCCTCCATATGGCTTAATTAATATTACTTTCATGTTTTCCATTTTCTTTAGGCATATCTTCTAGCTCACTAAATACATTTTTTTAGTTCAGTAGTATTTCTCATTTCTGCAAGTTCCCTTTTTTCAAATTCATCCATTCAGTCCTAATAATCTCTTGATAACTGGTGATGCATGCGATTATATCCTTTATTTATGTAAATACACAGCTGTTCTGTATCTGACCTTTCCAATATCTACACTCTTTGGGGGATTAAGTATGTTCTTTGCTGCTTACCTCCTCCTGTTTTGGTGATACTGGATTTTGAGCTCATTGCTTGTCTTAAACTGGTGAAAATCCTATTGGACATAACTTATGAACTGAGTACACTTTCTCAATTCAGTCCCCTTGAGGGTCTGGGTTCAGCATAGTAACCAAGGCTTTCCTTCCCAATGCTCAAGACAGGCCCCAAACTCATTCTCTGATCTTGAGCAACTCAACCCCTACAGTTACCTGCAGCTTCCCACAGGCAGAATGCCAAGTCACTCTGACTTCAGCTCACATGTACTATTCTTATTTTATTTTACATTTTTCAAAAAGAGAAACTTAGAGACTTCCCACACTTCTTGTGAGGCCAGTAGTGTCGCAAATAGTGTGTCACTTCCAGTCTTTGGTTATTGTGTAGTAAATGGAGTTCCTAGTCTCATTGCCTGAAGGAGGCCTTTAATATTTTTTACTAAAAAACAGCATATAATTCCATTTTTATAAAAATAATTTCTCTCTAGCTATCCATCTCTCTATATGCATGTATAGATTTTTTTAAAATGCTGGCCAGGCATGATGGCTCACCCCTGTAATCCTAGCACTGTGGGAGGCTGAGGCGAGCAGATTGCTTAAGCCAAGGAGCTTGAGACCTTCCTGGGCAACATGGTGAAACTTTGTTTCTACCAAAAAAAAAAAAAAACCCAAAAACCCAAATTTAGCCGGTGTGGTGGCACATGCCTGCAGTCCCAGCTACTTGGGAGGCTGAGGTAGGAGAATCACCTGAGCCCAGGGAGGTCAAGGTGGCAGTGAACTGTGATGGTGCCACTGTACTTCAGCCTGGACAACAGAGTGAGAGCCTGTCTCACAAAAAAGATGCCTAGAATTGCAATCATCTGATATTAATGATGGTTATTTCTGAGTAATTATATAACAAGCCTATATTGTTTTTACAAGAGTATAATGGTTTTCTGAAACAAAAATAAAAAAGAAACAGTTATGCACAGCCTAACAACAGGGATGCTTTCTGAGAAATGCATTGCTAGGCAATTTCATTGTTGTACAAACATCATAGAGTGTACTTACACACATTGAGATGGTAGAGCTTACTATACACCTGGGCTGTATGATATAGCCTATTGCTCCTAAGCAATGAACTTGTATAGCATATTACTGTACTGAATGTGGTAGGCAATTGTAACACAAGGACAATTGTAACACAATGGTAAGAATTTGTGTGTCTAAACATATCTAAACATAGAAAAGGTACAGTAAAAATATAATCTTATGGGACCAGTATCATACACGCAGTCCACCATTGACTGAAACATCATTATATGACACATGACTATTCTGAGATGTTAACAGTGGTCGGTTTAGGGTGGTACAGATACAAATTATTTTTATATATTTATTTTTAAATTTAAAAGATCAGCTGTTTGACATTTATCAATGCAAATGTTTTAGTTACAACCACAGTTTGTACCATTAGCCCTGCCATCTCATCTACATGTGGCAAGGCAACCAAGCATGACTCCACATCAACTCTGTTAGTACAAAGCTCTTTGTAGGAAGTAACAACATCAACGTTGCTGTTTTTTATTATAAAAGCATGACAACTACTTTGCAGTACACCAAGTCCTCATTTAATGATGTCCATAGTCTCTTGGAAATTGCTACTTTAAGGGAAACAATGTATAATGAAACCAATTTTACCATAGGCTAATTAATATAAACAAGAACTAAGTTCCTACAGCGTATTTCTAGTCACAAAAATTTCACCAAACTTAAAAATAAAGACCAAAACATTTGGGAGGCCGAGGCAGGCAGATCACAAGGTCAGGAGTTCGAGACCAGCCTGGCCAATATGGCGAAACCCTCTCTCTACTAAAAAAAAATACAAAAATGAGTCGGGTGTAGTGGCAGGCACCTGTGGTCCCAGCTACTTAGGAGGCTGAGGCAGGAGAATCACTTGAACCTGAGGAGCATTGCAGTGAGCTGCAATCGTGCCACTGCACTCTAGCCTGGGCGACAGAGTGAGACTCTGTCTCAAAACAAACAACAACAACAAAAAAACCAAAACACTTTTATTCTTCTTATTATTATTTTTTGAGATAGAGTCTTGCTGTGTCACCCAGTCTGGAGTACAGTGGCGTGATCTCAGCTCACTGCAACGTCTGCCTCCCAGGTTCAAGCAATTCTCCTGCCTTAGCCTCCTGAGTAGCTAGGACTATAGGCAACTGCCATCATGCCTGGCTAATTTTTGTATTTTTACTAGAGATAGGGGTTTCACCATGTTGGCCGGGCTGGTCTTGAACTCCTGGCCTCAGGTTATCTGCCTGCCTTGGCCTCCCAAAGTGCTGGGATTGCAGGCATGAGCCACTGTGCCTGGCCCACTTTTATTATTAAATGTTGAAATAAATGTGAGCTATACATACATTTAAGGAAGATTAGTAAAAATAAGTAAGATGATTCATGTGCTCCCTTCAGGGTCACAGGTGGCTGGAGCCATCCTGGAAGCTCAGGGCACAAGGTGGGAACCATCCCTGGACAGGGATGCTGCTTCATTGTGAGGTGCACTCACACCCACTCCACACTCACTTGGATTGGGACCATTGAGACATGCTGATTCACTCACCGTGCACATCCTTGGGAAGTGGGAGAAAAGCAGAGAACATGGAGAAAGCCCAGGCAGACAGGGGGAGAGTGCAAACTCCACACAGACAGGGACCTCAGCCAGGAATTGATGTTTTTCTCATCAGTTATAACAACATTGAACAAAAGGATGTTATTCAAGGACCTACTGTATAATTTTGGTTCAACAGCAATGATAGATTTCAGGGAAATTTTTCCATGATATGGAATGCTATTACATTTGACACAGACCAGAGTAATCCTTAATACAGGTAAAGTTCTGTTGCAAAGAATGATGCTAGCGAAGAGCTCTTTATGGAAGATCAGATGACCAACACAGGTAAAGTTTTGCTGGTCTGGCTGTAAGTAGTGCCTCTGGAGATCATTTTTGTAATAACTGTTGCCTCTACAAAAATGGCCTGACGCTTACAGCTGAGTTATAATTGTCCTTTTTGTATTGTTCTGTCTTGCCATCAAGCAGCAATGATCCTTCAGTCCATCTCTTCCTTCAAACTTCAAAAGCATCGAAACAAAAACCACCCAGGCTATCTACTAGAATTAAAACTTGGGAAAACATCCAAGAAAAGAAAAAAAAAAAAGAAGTAGAAGTGGTGATGTGTATATAACACCTTCTTTAAAGTGCCTCTTTTCACTTGCTGATTCACCATAAAGAAGGGAGGCACAGCTGTTTCAGCTCTAGGTCCTAAAGGCTGGAAATCACATTTCCTGCATTCAATTTTACATTTCGCTGTAACTAAATAACTTACAGACATCTTTAGACTCCTTCTAATGAAAATTTACCTGTATGATATCATCACTTGCCTCCATTTTCTCTAATGCAAATGTTAGTCAATTTCAATTTCTCTCTTCTCCAATACATCATCCACTTACCCCCATTGCCTCTCTACAGTCTATCTTTAAACACTACTGTTTCCTCATTTCTATAACCCTAGGAGCAGGTCCTGGATGCCTGGATTGAAACAACTGTCTCTTACAAGCTTCGTTCAATTTGTATCTCCTTCATTTCTACACAAAGCAATAAGAATTATCTTCCACAAATAGCTGTTTTCAGTAATAAGGAAGCTCAGTTCTGTGACTAAGCTAAACATTCCTTCTGTTCTCCAAGGCCTACAATGGTTCCTAGTTGCTACTCATATCAAACTGAGTTTATTAGGTCATTTATGAATTGCTCTGAGTACTCTCAGCTATCTACCCCTACTGTTTTACATATTCAAATTTATATTTTTATTCCATTTAGTCAGACAACTCTATATTACCATGCTTAATCTGTGTCTTGCTTGTATTCTTTACCATTATTGTAGAAATGATTTGTGGTCCTGAGCATTTATTCTCTCCATCTTCCTTAATAACAGAATCTCTTAACTTTCATCTGGGCACATGGTATTTCTCAACCTCCTTTGTAGCTAGGAGTGTCAGTGGGACTAAGTACTAAACAATAATACGTGAGCTAAAATGTTATAAGCAACTTTTAACAAGTGTCCTTGTTAAAAAAAAAGAAGAAAGAAAAAAAAGGGAAGAGACATTCATATTTTCAATATCCCTTCCTTTCTACTGGCTAGAAGGCAGATGTGATGGCTGGAGCTCAAGCAGCAATGAATCAAAAAGTGGAAGTGGACCATGAAGTGGAACTTAAACGCTGAGTTTGGTGGAGCAATGAGACTCAAAAATAGCCCTGAAACCAACAGTGTAGAGAGCCATATCAGTCATAGAACACCTACAAGAGAGTATTTCAGAAGAGAGAAATAAATTTGTATGTTTAAGCTGCTAGCACTTTTGTGGCCTCTACTATCATAACTTGTGGATGCACCTCCTTCTAACTAATCTACCTATCTTTGAGTTTTAATTTGCTACTTCTCCTGTCCCATTAAGAATGTCCCCCTCGTGGCCGGGCGCGGTGGCTCAACGCCTGTAATCCCAGCACTTTGGGAGGCTGAGGCGGGCAGATCACCTGAGGTTGGGAGTTCAAGACTAGTCTGACCAACATGGAGAAACCCTGTCTCTACTAAAAATACAAAATTAGCCGGGTATGGTGGCATGTGCCTGTAATCCCAACTACTGGGGAGGCTGAGGCAGGAGAACCACTTGAACCTGGGAGGCAGAGGTTGCGGTGAGCCAAGATTGCGCCACTGCACTCCAGCCTGGGCAACAAGAGCGAAACTCCATCTCAAAAAAAAAAAAAAAAAAAAAGAATGTCCCCTCAATTTCTTATTTTTTCCCACCCCAACTCCAAACTGTCAGTTTTCTTTCTTCCTTTAAAATACAGCTTCAGATTCAAATGCCTACATGGAATTGGTTAGTATTGCCAAGTTTACTTAATCCAATTACTCTTTTTTGAACACAAACACACACATCTGTATATCTAGGATGTATTCATATAGAAAGCAGATAAATGAAATAAAAATAACAGATTTTAAAACAAATTTACTACAGATTTTACATCCAAACATTCACTGTTCGCTTTAAATGGTACTCTTACTATAGATTTACAATAATGATGCCATCATTGACTAAAGCTTTTTTAGAACATCTTTTTTGTGAAACATACTTAAAAGCACATGGTAGCAAGATCTTGTCTCGAAAAAATATTTTTTCAAGTCAGCTGGGTGTGGCGGTGTGTGCCTGTAGTCCCAGCTAGTTGGTAGGCTAAGCCAGGAGGATTACTTGAGTCCAGTAGTTCAAGGCTGCAGTGAGTCATTATCACACCACTGCGCTCCTGCCGGGGTGACAGAGCAAGACCCTGTCTCAAAAAAAAAAAAAAAAAAAAAAGAAAGGAAAAGAAAAAGCACACAGTACATCACAAGCTATAGCCTCCAATAGAGCAGAAATACAGTCAATTTACTTAACAGGCTTAGAACAATGTCTGGCATTATAGTGAGCAGACACTCAATATGTGTTTGTCGTATTAAAAAATAATAAATTGTAGCAAAACTTCATTTGAAAGTGGATTCACTTTTTTAAAATAGTCAAGTCATTCATAGCTCAGTGTAGTGAATGAGACATGTCATAAAGATGGAGAATATCATTTTAGGTTTAAAAACGCAATCTGTGGGGCTGGGCGCAGTGGCTCATGACTGTAATCCCAGCACTTTGGGAGGCTGAGGCAGGCAGATCATCTGAGGTCAGGAGTTCGAGACCACCCTGACCAACATGAAGGAACTCCGTCTCTACTTAAAATACAAAATTAGCCAGGCGTGATGGCGTATGCCTGTAATCCCAGCTACTATGGAAGGCTGAGGCAGGAGAATCGCCTGAACCCTGGAGGCAGAGGTTGCAGTGAGCCGAGATGGTGCCATTGCTCTCCAGCCTGGACAACAAGAGTGAAACTCCGTCTCAAAAAAAAAAAAAAAAAAAAAAAAAAGTAATCTGTGACTACAAAACAATAAACTAGAATTTCTTGCATGAATCGTAAAATCAGAGTTGGGTTACTTCTGTATCAATTTAGGGATTCATTTCTTAAGCTTACGATTCACCAGGCCAAGTTTGCTCCAGTTTCAGAGCATCTACCCTGCTGTTCCCTCTGCCTGATATACAGGCACACCTTGAAGATACTGCGGTGGGTTGGGTTCCAGATTACTGCAATAAAGCAAATATTCCAATAAAGCCACTCACACAAACATTTTTGTTTCCCAGTGCATATAAAAGTTATGTTTACATTAGACTGCAGTCTACTTAGTAGACTAAGTATGCAATACCATGTTGCCTAAAAAATATATATACATAATTAAATAATACTTTATTGCTAATTTAAAAAGGCTAACAATCATCTGAGCCTTCAGCGAGTCTTCATCTTTTTGCTGGTGGAGGGTCCTGTCTCCATGTTGAGGGCTGCTGATAGATCAGGGTGGTTGCTGCTGAAGGTTGGGAAAGCTGTGGCAATTTTTTAAAGTAAGACAACAATAAAGCCTGCAACATCAACTGACTCTTCCTTTCACAAAAGATTTATCTGTAGCATGTGATGCTGTTTGATAGCATTTTACCCACAGTAGAACTTCTTTCAAAATTGGAGTCAATCCTCTCTAATCCTGCCACTGGTTTATCTACTAAGTTTATGTAATATTCTGAATTCTTTGTTGGCATTGCAACAATGTTCACAGCTTCTTCACAGGAGTAGATTTCAACTCAAGAAACCATTTTCTTTGCTCATCCATAAGAAGTAACTCCTCATCTGTTCAAGTTTGATCATGAGATTGCAGCAATCCAGTCACATCTTCAGGCTCCACTTCTAATTCTAGTACTCTTGCTATTTCCGCCACATCTGCAGTTCCTTCCTCCACTGAAGTCTTGAACCCCTCAAAGTCATCCGTAAGGGTTGGAATCCACTTCTTTCAAACTCCTGTTAATGTTGAAATTTTGGCTTCCTCCCATGAATCACAAATGTTCTTCATGGCATCTAGAGTGGTGAATCTTTTCCAGAAGGTTTTTAATTTACTTTGCTCAGATCCATCAGAGGAATCACTATCTATGGAAGATATAGCTTTATGAAATGTATTTCTTCAGTAATAAGACTTGAAAGTTGAAATCACTCCTTGACACATGGGCTGAAGAATAAACACTGTGTTTTAGCAGGCACGAAAACAATATTAATCTCCTTGTACATCTCCATCAGAGCTCTTGGGTGACCAGGTGCATTGTCAATGAGCAGTAATATTTTTAAAGAAATCTTAAGGGCACTAGGATTTTGGGAATGGTAAAGGAGCAGTTGGCTTCAACTTAAAGTCACCAGTTGCATTAGTCCCTAACAAGAGAGTCAGCCTGTCCTTTGAAGCTTTGAAGCCAGGCATTGACTTCTCCTCTCTAGCTATGAGAGTCCTAGATGGCATCTTTTTCCAACAAAAGGCTATTTCACCCACATTGAAAATCTATTTAGTGTAGCCCCCTTCATCAATTACCTTAGCTAGATCTTCTGGATAACTTGCTACAGCTTCTCCCATCAGTACTTGCTGCTTCACTTTGTACTTGTGTGTTATGGTGACAGTTGCTTTCCTTAAACCTCATGAACCCACCTCTGCTAGCTTCAAGATTTTCTTCTGCAGTTTCCTCTTCTCTCTCAGTCTTTGCAGAATTAAAGACAGTTAGAACCTTGCTCTGGATTAGGCTTTGGCTTAAGTGATAATGGGGCTAGTTGGATCTTCTATCCAGACCATGCAACCTTTCTGTATAACAGCAATAAAGCTGTTTCCCATTCTTATCATTCCCGTATTCATTGGAGCAGCACTTCTAATTTCCTTCCAGAACTTTTCCTTTACATTCATAACTTAGCTAACTGTTTGGCACAAGAGGCCTACCTTTCAGCCTGTTTCAGCTTTCAACATGCCTTTCTCACTAAGTTTAACCATTTCTAGCTTTTGAATTAAAGTGAGAAACCTGCGACTCTTCCTTACACTTGAACACTTAGAGGCCATTGTAGGGTTATTAATTGGCTTAATTTCAATATTGTTGACTCTCAGGGACTAGGGAGACCCAAGGAGAGAGAGAGAGATCGGGATCAGTGAAGCAGTCAGAACACACATGACATCTATCAGTAAGTTCACTGGTCTTCTACAGCCATGGTTTGTGGTACCCCAAAACAATTACAACAGTAACATCTAAGATCACTGATCATAGATCACCATGACACATATAATAATAAGGAAAAAGTTAAAAATATTGCAAGAACTACCAAAATGTGACACAGACACAAAGTATGCACATGCTATCAGAAAAATGGTGCCAATAAACTTCTTGGGTACAGGATTGCCACAAACCTTCAATTTGTAAAATATACGTTATCTGTGAAGTGTAATTAAGCAAAGTGCAATCGATCGAGGTATGCCTGTATGTGGGTTGCTCCCTCACTTCATTCAGGTCTGTTTAAAGATTCACTTCCTCCAAAAGGCCTTCTCTCATTACGTGACCTAAAATAAACCCACCCCTGTCACTCTGTTCCCTGACCCTGCTTTCCTTTTCTTTACAGGACTTGTTATTATCTGACATATTTTATGCTTGTGACAGAGACATCCCAGTCTCTACCACTAGAACGTTAGTTCCATGATAAAAGAAAATTTATTTTACTCACTCCTATAGTTCCAAATTTCTGCTGAATATCCAAATTTTAAATAAATTCAATAATTATGTGTTTACAATGAAAGAAGAAAGAACTGACAAAAGGAAGGAAGAAGGAAGAGTAAGAAAGGTAACATCGAAGAAGCAAAAGTGGGGAAGAAACTCTGGATGAGTCATAATTGGTTATTCTTCTCTGTTACTCTGTTTTTAGCATCAGTTTGATTTAAAGGCTCCCATGAGAAAATTTCAGAATGAGTGGCTGTCTCTTTCGGAGATTTATTTCAAAAGAATCAGATCCCCTAAAGATCCCACCACTTTTAGAAGCAGGTAGGTAGTATTTGCTACTATAATTACAATGGCTACCCTCTTATAATGTCTCTCTCCAATCCCAAGTGTGGATGTTCACTCTGTGTCTCACTGGGTGAACATTTGAAACTCTTGATTAAGACAGAAAAGTACCTGAATGATTTTTAGCAAGCTTAACTTGTGTTGGTATTACTAGTAACATTGTTACATTTTTGCACTTAACTGACAGTTGGAATTATCTATTTGTACTGAATACAAAGGGACAGTTCTCTAAGTCACATTTCATTAATGTTTTTGCTTCCTCAAGCTGTCCATTTCTCATACACAACTTATCAACAGGGTTTCTACTGGAGAAGTTAGAGCAAAATGATATTTTTTAAAGTTTTAGCAAATTTGGTAGAAAAGATGATAGCATTTTTCTACTCATGTCTATTATAACATTATAAATAAATCCCTCTTTTATAAAAGTTCGGTAGTCCATATTTAAAGTTTTAAGCAAAGGAAAGGGTAAAAGGTATTGTCCTAGAATAATTTTAGAGCACTTTTAGGATTCTGAAGCATACTTTAGAAAATTTCAATTATTTGATTTATGTTACAGGATCAAAGAGACCTCATACGCACATATCTAGACACCTAGTCTTAGAAAACTGTACTCCTTCACTTTCCAGTTAAGGATAAAAAACTTAAAATTGAATCACGATGCCAAATAGGGTAGTCACTAGTTTAATACCTTAAAAGCTCAAAAACATTTTATTTGAATCAAAGATAACTGCATTCAGAAAACAGTCATAAAATTGGGCCGGGCACAGTGGCTCACGCCTATAATCCCAGCACTTTCGGAGGCCAAGGCAGGAGGATCACTTGAGGTCATGAGTTCGAGACCAGCCTGGGCAACATGCTGAAACCCTGTCTCTACTAAAAATACAAAAATTAGCTGGGCATGGTGATGGGTGCCTGTAATCCCAGCTACTCAGGAGGCTGAGTCAGGAGAATTGCTTGAACCCAGGAGACAGAGGTTGCAGTGAGCTGAGATAGTGCCACTACACTCCAGCCTAGGAGACAGAGCAAGATTCCGTCTCAAAAATAAATAAATAAATAAATAAAGCAAACAAACAAATAAACTTTAAAAAGGTCATAAAATCTTCTATTGAATATTCTTCGTTGTTGTTTTCTATAGTATGAAGCCTAATATGGTAATAGTAATACTAATATTAATAATTTAGTACTAAAACATAATATTTTATATTTTTAAATCATTTTTAATGATACCTGTTGCATTTTAGGCCAATGTTCATTATACGTACTTTTATTATGTAACCTTCCAAACTTAGGAAGCTTATACTTCTTCTCTGAAGCAGAAATATCCGGTGTGGGGGCAGAAGTGCACGCTGTCAGTGAGTTACTTGAACCAAGTTGTCTTTTAGAAAACAATATAGAGTGGGAGGTACGCTGTCTAGTCCGACATGCCACTTCCCTCTCTTTACACAGCAACGGTTCATCCATCAGCAATGTGATGACTTGCTTAGATTTTTCCCGGATATAATAACCTGAAAAATACATTGACTCTGCTTAGAAACGGAAATACTAGTTAAGGCTATAATTAATTTTTTTTCTACAGAAATTTTTTTAAAAATAAAACTCTCAGCAGTGAAAAAACCTGCAGCAAATAAAGAACTACTGATAAGTATATTCCTTTTCTTATACTTTAAAAGGTAAATAAGTCATTAATATATGATAAAATTATATACTGGCATTACATTTTTCACTTTAAATACATTATTGGATTTTCCTTTTAAAAGCAATATATGGCTGGGTGCGGTGGCTCATGGCTGTAATCTCAGCACTTTGGGAGGCTGAAGTGGGCAGATCACGAGGTCAGGAAATCAAGACCATCCTGGCCAATATGGTGAAACCTTGTCTCTACTAAAATACAAAAAACTAGCTGGGCATGGTGGCATGTGCCTGTAGTCCCAGCTACTCAGGAAGCTGAGACAGGGGAATCACTTGAACTCAAGAGGTAGAGGTTGCAGTGAGCTGAGATTGCACCACTGCACTCCAGCTTGGCAAGAGAGCGAGACTCTGTCTCAAAAAAAAAAAAAAAAAAAAAGAAAAAGCAATAATACTTTGCAATAATCAAACAATATAGGCATACAAAGAAGGGGTATGAATTAGATCTAGATATACTGACCTAGATGTATGACCAGGACACATGGTTAAAGATTTAGAGTAACCTACACAATATGATTTGAAGCTGTAACATATAGAGGAAAAGAAATCACTATATATGTACACGGAAGAGAGAAGCAGATAAAGAAATACATACAACTGTGGTTTGAATGTATCCCCTCCAAAATTCAAGTACTGCCAATGTGATAGCATTAAGAGGTGGAGCCTTTAAGAGGTGATTATGCCATGAGGTCACCTCCTTTGTGAACAGACTAAAGGTCCTTATAAAAGAGGCTTCCCACAGCATTTGTCTCTTGCTTGCCTTCCACCATCGCCTTTCGGACCTTCTGTCACATGAGGACACAGCATTCCTCCCTTCCAGAGGATGCAGCATCAAGGTGCCATCTTGGAAGCAGACAGCAGCCCTCACTAGACAACTGAACCTGCCAGTGCCCTGAACCTGGACTCTCCAGCCTCCAGAACCATGAGAAAATAAATTTCTCTTCTTTCTAAATTACCCAGTCTGTGATACTCTGTTATAGCAGCACAAGCAGACTAAGACAGATAGACAGACAGGCAAGAATATAGGAAGGCAGGCAGGCAGGCAAACAGATGGCATACTCAGAATATTGTTAACATCTGTTACCTTCCAGGGGTACAGTTGGGGTGGGACAAGAAAAGGGAGAGCAATTGGCTTTTCTCTGACGTAACATCCTATCAAAACAATTTGCTGCTTTTTAACAGAGTGACAGAGCACAGTCAAAGACAAGAATTCTAGTGAGACTGATAGCTCTGTCCTTAACCATCTGTGTGACTTTCAGTCAGTCAGGTGGTCTCTATCTGGGCCTGAGTCTTCTATCTGAAAAGCAGCACAAGCAGTATCTGTATGGTTGAATTCCCAGATACAAAGGTACACTGTAACCTATAACTCACTTGAATATAAGGTATTACTATTTTTTCAACCTTCTTCCTAGAAAAACGATAAAGGAAATCACTTACCTTTCTCCATCTTGGGATGAACTCACAAACATGGCTTCCCAAGCCACCTTTCAAAAATAAACTGAAAAGTCCCTAATGATCCACTTGTATGTTCATTTTGGGCTCTAGGTGTGATGAATTAAAGTATTAATGTTTTCTAACTATAATTTACTAGCAGTGGAAGAGATGAGAAATGGTCAGATTTGGGGTGTATTTAGATGACAGTGGCCAACAATGTTCTCTCACTGCGGGTCACTTCATTAAGGACTGGTGTGGACAGTGTCAGAAACTTTTGCTCAAGTTGCCATCTTTTCCAAGATTATTTTATCTAATCTCACTTCTTAGTTATTTCTTCCTTCCAAATCTACTTTATAACTGCTTCAAATCATATCATTCTAAACACTCTTAGCTTCCTATGATCAGTTTGCATTCCATAACACGAATTTCCACAATGTTTTGGGTAACCATTCAGTGTCGTGTGATAAACAGAAGTCGGCTGTGAATTTTAGCCTTTGGGAACAATATGTCAGACACTTATCTTTCCCCTGAAAAATGGACAAAGCTTGGTTTTGGAGGCACAAAGAACATGTTTTCCCATTTTTAACATCAGGAACTCATCTCCTTCCACCTTCCCCCTCATTCCTTCTACTCTAGCTACCCTGGTGCTTTATTCTGCAATCCCACCAAGCTCTTCATCTACTTAGAGCCATGTTTTGGCTGTTGCTTCTGCCAGGAACTCTTTGTGTGGCTCTATCCCTGATTCATTCAGGTCTCAAGTGTCACCTCCTCAGAGAATCTCCCTTCTGCCTACCCTTTCTAAAATAGCCCCACCCTCATCACTCTCTATTCCTTTATCCTGCTTTATTTTTCACCTTCGCATTTATCATTACCTAATATTATATATTTATTGGTTTACTTATTTATTGTTTCCTCACCAAAAATATAAGCTCCATGAGGGGCAGAGAAGTCTCATTTTAGACACTGATATCTTCAGTGTCTGCAAGAGTGACTGGCACACAGTAGATGCTCAGTAAATATTTACTGAGTGACCAAGGTGGATGGATCACTTGAGGCCAGGAGTTTGAGACCAGCCTGGGCAACATGGTGAAACCCTGTCTCTACTACAAACACAAAAGTTAGCTGGGCACGGTGGTGCACACCTGTAATCCCAACTACTCAGGTGGCTGAGGGATGATAATCGCTTGAACCCAGGAGGCAGAGGTTGCAGTGAGCTGAGATTGGGCCACAGCACTCCAGCCTGGGTGACAGCGTGAGACTCAGTTTCAAAAACAAAACAAAAAATTTACCGAGTGAATTAATCATAAAGGAATAAATTACCAAAAAGCTGCTAATTTTCTTCTTGACATAGTGTAACTGGAACCAGATTGATGAAAAATACTAAGTCAATTTACAACTTAGCTGCCTAAGACAGTTGCTTGGCCTGAAATAATTTCTTGTAACACTGCTCTCATTAAGTTAGAACTAGAAATTATAGAATAGATATGAAATATTCTCCTTGGAGTCTGTGTGGATTGGTGGGATTTGAGGACAGCTGCAATAGTTCTAAGAGACAAGCAGTTACACCAAGCAAAGAGCCAGTTGCAATAGTGGAGGACTTCTCCCCAGATCATCAGAGCCCCTCCCTGAGGTAGGAGTCAGCAGCACCAGGAAGATCAGGCCACAGCAGTTCACCAAACATAGGGAATAAATCACCCAGAAGTGAGCTTCTGCCCACTACCCTAGCTTCCTATCATCCTAGAGAAGGTACTAGAAATACTAGATACTAGCCTGGCTGTTCAAAAGCATCAAAGTTGAAAGTGAGAAAATCTAAGAAGAACGTAATAAACCTGCTTCAAGGATGAGTTAAATAACAACAACAGTAATAATTAGCACCTTCTTACTACTAAACAATATGTTTCTGAAAAGAAAGGGAGGACAGCATACTAACAAAGAATAGTACTGGAAGTAGAAAACTTAGGCAGCAAAATTAAGAAATGGAGTTGGAAGTAGAAAACATGGATTCTCTGAAATCAGAAATTAAACTAGTCCAACAGATCAATACCCAAGGATATTACATAAAACACATCAAGATAAAAAGGTTGTTAGATGAGGTGCAGGTTAAAGTGAAAATAAAGCTATATACAGTTTTAATTGGGAATCTTTTGGCTCTAAGTGACAGAAACTCCATTTGAACTGGGTAATGCAAAAGCTAGGGAAAACCAGGGGTTGCAACTGAGCCTCAGGTACAAAGGAAGCCAAGACTGGAAAACTACCAGGACATCTCGCCCCTGCCATCTCTGCTTCTCTAGGAAATGCTTGCATTTTCTCTTCTTGCAAGTTGGCTTCTCTTATCTGGATGGTTATGGCCACCAACAGCTCTAGATTCACACTGCCACCTGAGAAGTCTCCCTCTTCAAATTTGGAGTATCAGGAGAAGGACTCCAACTGACCCAGCTTGAAACAGTCACATGCCCATCACCATGGCCATAGGGTGTGATGCTACAATTGGCAACCTCAATTAGAGCACGACAGGGGAGTGAGGGTAGGATCCAGGTGATAGAAAAATGAACAACTAGACAGCCAACTTGAGGAGTCCTCCCAAACAAACAAAAAAAGGACAAGGAAATCAAATTAGTAGAGCAACTATGCAAGAGATCAAGGTCCAAGGACATTCATTTATGCAGTCCATTAACAATTTCTGGAATACTTATGTTTCAGGAAGTATTCTAAGCAATGGGGGTGCAAGTCAGAAAAAAAGAGACAAGGTCCCTGCACTTGTGACACTTACATTGTAGTTGGTTGAAACAGCCAATAATCATAAACATGATAATTTCAGATAAATGCTCTAAAGGAAATAAAGAAGGGTGATGTGCCGGACTTTAATTTTGGGTGTGGTCGCGGAAAGTCTTGCAGAAGAGGTAACATGGCTGAGTCTTGAATAGTAAGAAGCAGCCAGCTCTGCACAGACATTAGGGCAGAGTGCGCCAGACAGGGAACAGCTCCAATTTCTTCAGGAAAGCCTTCCACGGACAGTGAACACCCTCTCCCGCTGTGCCCTATGCAGACATGGGCCTCTGACTTGGCCAGGCCCTGCTTTCAAACACTATCACAGTACCTTACCCTTGTCCTTCACAGCACTTCCACAGTTAGTCATTGCCCATTTGGTAACTGTCTTTTCCCTCCAATTAACTGTGACATCCACGAAGTCCAGACTATGCTTGTTTAAGAGACACTTAAGAAAAGTTTATGAAATGAATGAATATGCTGAGGAAAAGTTTTCCAAATGCTGAGGAGAAATCTACATTTTTTTTTTTTTTTGAGACGGAGTCTCGCTCTGTTGCCCAGGCTGGAATGCAGTGGCACGATCTCGGCTCACCGCAAGCTCTGCCTCCTGGGTTCAAGCGATTCTCCTGCCTCAGCCTCCCGAGTAGCTGGGACTACAGGCGCCCGCCACCAGGCCCGGCTAATTTTTTTAGTAGAGACGGGGTTTCACCATGTTAGCCAGGATGGTCTTGATCTCCTGACCTCATGATCCACCCACCTCGGCCTCCCAAAGTGCTGGGACTACAGGCGTGAGCCACCGCGCCCGGCCCGAGAAATCTACATACATTTACAGCTGACCATCGTGTAAAGAGATTGCAAATATGGTAAATTCAAAGATCTTTGGCATTGAGATGCACCACTAGGAAAAATATGTATCAGAAGATCTTTCTACTAAAACACGCGCTAGGCTTCAAACAATCGTAAAAATCTTAATACTCCTGTCTCTATTCCTGACCTACTGCCCTACCAAAATCTACTCTTCTTCCCATATTCCTTTCTCGGTGACTTTTATCTCTACTCTAAGTTAGAAATATGAACATATACCTCCCAAATTCAGTTATCCATGTCTATTGACTATACCCACTAATTATCTTCCAAATCCATTCTCTCCTCTTCATCTTGATTCAGACCTTGATCATTTGTTGCCTGTGGTGTCCTAAATTACTTACTTAGCTTTAGTCTCCCTTCCAATCTACCCTCCACAATGCCTTCAGGTAACGCGGTGGGGGTAGAAAGGGAGGGGAGAAGTATCTAAAATATCTGATCAAGTTTCCAGGATAGAAAACCTTCAGTTGGTTGCAGTGAGCCGAGATCGCGCCATTGCACTCCAGACTGGGCGATGAGAGCACAACTCCGTCTCAAAAAAAAAAATCCCTCCAGTCAAGTTGACACAGTAAGTTCATGCTTCAAAGTATCCCCCTGTTCTATTCCAAATACACAGCAATAATAGACACTGCCAGTCTCAAAAACAAGATAAAAACCCCCACGAAGCAGAAATATAACAGAAATGAAAAAGCAGTGAGCGAGGCTGAAGCCAAGGGCTGCTGGGCTCTTGATCTGCCAGCCCAGAGTTCAGCTCCTCAGGTGTTAGGAAACCACAGCTGGTCTCACTCTTTAATGTTATGGGGGCAGTGTTTGTGAGAGAAGCCTGGGAAGAAAAGGAGAAGAAAAAAAAAAAATAGCCATCAACTGCTTCCCGGGATACAACTTATTTGTGGCTGTGGATCTAAAAGCAGGAGGATACACATGCAGTCTTAATACTTGGAACTAAATGAAGCCACCTGCTTGCTCAGCCCCTGGGTCTAGGACATTCTAGTATTATCACAGGGCATGTGCCCCAAGCCACCTTTATAAGGCCTGTACAGGAGGGAGTCTAGAAGACCTGGGTAGAGGGAACTGGAGAAACCTTTATTTTATTTAAAAAAAAAAAAAAAAAAAGGAAGAAAATGAACCTGAGTGGCTGTGGGAAAAAATCTCCCACTCAAAATAGCCTAAACACTAAAATTCTAAAATACACACTTTTAAAATCTAACGATAAGAAAGTCAGCCAATGAAATCAGCAATCTATGTAAGACCTCAAACTATAAGAATCCCAGAAGAAAAGCTAGAAAACACCATGCTGGACATTGAACTTGGGAAATAATTTATGACTAAGTCCTCAAAAGCAACTGCAATAAAAACCAAAAATTGACCAGTGGCACCTAATTCAACTAACGAGCTTCTGCACAGCAAAAGAAACTATCAGTGTAAAGAGACAGCCTATAGAATGGGAGAAAATATTCATAAACTATGCATCTGACAAAGGTCTGATATTCAGAATCTATAAGGAACTTAAACAATTAAACAAGCAAAAA
The DNA here is from genome assembly GCF_028858775.2 of Pan troglodytes. Lineage (NCBI taxonomy): Eukaryota > Metazoa > Chordata > Mammalia > Primates > Hominidae > Pan > Pan troglodytes. The sequence continues at coordinate 41,866,334 of NC_086016.1, forward strand.
ACAAATAACCCAACTAAAAAAATGGGCAAAACATGCACAGATACTTCTCAAAAGACATACAATTGGCCAAAAAACACACAGAAAAAATGCTCCACATCACTAACCATCAGAGAAATGCAAAGCAAAACCACAATGAGATACCATCTCACACCAGTCAGAATGGCTATTATCAAAAAGCCAAAAAACAACAGATGCTGGTAAGGCTGTGGAGAAAAGGGGACACTTGTATACTACTGGTGGGAATGGAAATTCGTTCAACCATGGTAGAAAACAGTCTGGAGATTTCTCAAACAACTGAGAACTGGATTCAACCCAGCAATCCCATTACTAGGTATATATCCAAAAGGAAATACATAATTCTGCCAAAAATACACATGCACTTGTATGTTCACTGCAGCACTGTTCACAATAGCAAAGACGTGGAATCAATCTAGGTGCCCATCAATGGTGGATTGAATAAAGAAAGTGTGGTACATATACCACGAAATACTATGCAGCCATAAAAAAGAATGAAATCATGTCCTTTGCAGCAACATGGATGCAGCTGGAGGCCATTATCCTAAGCAAATTCATGCAGGAACAGAAAACCAAATACTGGATGTTCTCACTTATAAATGGGAGAATGGGAGCTAAACATTGGGTACCCATAGACATAAAGATGGCAACACCAGAAACAGGACTACTGGAAGTGGGAGGAGAGAAGGGAGGCAAGGGCTGAAAAATGCACTATTGAGTACTATGATTAGTACACGGGTGATGGGATCAATCATACCCCAAACCTCAGCATCACACAGTGTATCCAGGTAACAAACCTGCACATGTACCCCTTGAATCTAAAATAAAAGTTAAAATTGTAAAAAAAAAAAAAAAAATCAGCAATCACAATATAAATCCACACCAAATGAAATCAATGTTTCTATAGGATCTTCTATGGAATCTATATTCTATGATTTGAAAACCCTCTAACAAAGATTTTTAAATAAAGAGATTAATACATGACGCATATTGACAACAAGGAATATAAAAGTATAAAACAAAACAAAGGCAGATATGAAACAGGAACAGATGGATATGAAAAAAATCAATTAAAAATCCTAGAAATGAAAACTACAGTCATTGAGATTTTTTTTAAAAAACTCAACATCCAAGATAAAAACCAGACTAGAACAGCTGAAGATAGATTTGGTAATTGGAGAACAGTACTTTATTTATTTATTTATTTATTTATTTATTTTTGAGACAGTCTCAATGTCTCAACCTGCCACCTAGGCTGGAGTGTAGTGGCACAATCTCAGCTCACTGCAAACTCCGCCTCCTGGGTTCAAGCAATTCTCATGCCTCAGCCTCCCGAGTGGCTGGGATTACAGGCAGACACCACCAGGACTGGCTAATTTTTGTATGTTTAATATCTTTGCCATGTCGGCCAGGCTGGTCTCCAACTCCTGGCCTCAAGTGATCCACCTGCCTTGACCTCCCAAAGTGATGGGATTACAGGTATGAGCCACCGTGTCCAGCCAACAGGAGAACAGTACTAAGGAATTCTCCCAAAATACAGCACAGAGAGGCAACAAGATTAAAAAGATTAATTAAAAGTCATAAAGAACAGATTATAGGCCCTAATATTCGTCTAGAGGAAGTTTCAAAAGAAAATTAAGGTAATAGACAAAAAGCAATATTCAGAGACAAGAGTTGAGAATTTTACAGAAAAGACATAAATTTTCACGTCAAAAATGATCTCCAAAGACGAAGTAAGATAAATAAAAATAAATCTATACCAGAAACACTTTAGAAAAATAGAAGAATATTTAGGATAAAGAGAAAATATTAAACCTACAAATTCCTTCTTTGGGTTTATAATAGCATACTTGCCATTCAGTCGGCCCATCAGCCATTGTCAGCAAATGCTGATTTCCCACTTCCACCACAGAAAGAGAAGAAACTGAGATACAAATAAAGTATCCTCAGCCCTCCAAACCTAGTAAGGGAGGCCAAGGTGTCAATCAATAATTATGGCAGTGTGACAGGGCTACAATGTATACGTGGACAAGGTGCTAGGGACAAGTAGAGGGTGACCACTTAACTCTACAGGACAGTAGAAAAGACCTCCTTTTCTACTGGCTCATATCTGTAATTCTAACATTTTGGGAGGCCGAGGTGGGAGGATCACTTGAGGCCAGGAGTTTGAGACCAGCCTGGGCAACATACAGAGATCCCTTCTCTACATTAAAAAGAAAGAAAGAAAATTAGCTAGTCATGGTGGCAAACCCTTGTAGTCCCCACTACTCAGGAGACAACTTGAGACCCGGAGTTGGAAGCTGCAGTGAGCTGTGATCACACCATTACACTCCAACCGGGGCAACGGAGTGAGAGCCCATCTTCTAAAATAAATAAATAAATAAATAAATAAATAAATAAATAAATACGGACCTTCCTAGTGAGTATCTGAATGGAGCTTTATTTGAACATGAATATCTGTTCTAGGAAATGAAAATAATAAAAGTTAAAATCTATCAAGAGCTGATAGTAGTAACTAATATCGACGGGTAACTTACTATGTGACTAACTCTCAGACATATCTCTAATCCTCACAACCATCCTCAGAGTTAAGTCCATTTTACCAAAGAGAAAAGTAAGGTTTAGGGTGATGAAGTAACTTTCCTGAAGTCATAAAGCTAATAAACTAGAAAGTGGAGGTTGGCTTTAATTTCTTTGACTGACCTTAGCATATACTTACCAGTGATTTCATTTGATGAGAACCTTAAGAGAGAATAGTTCTGTTGACACAGCACTGAAAGGGCTAAACTGGTTGCTTTCCCTTTTTTGTTTACTGTGCTTTGTCGTCCATCTGAGTACAATAAATAAAGAGCTCCGTGGGAAGACTAGCCAGCTGGGTAAAAGTCACATTTAAGCTTAAAAGAATTCATGCTTTGCTTCTTGCTATCATGATTACCAACAGGATTACATTTGTTGAAAAGGAACACAAGGCTAAATATTCAACTATTTTAAATAAAAGTTTTTGGTTTAAATTCACAATGATACAACTTCTAACAACAAGGCTTATGATGACCTAAAGCCTGTAACATATGTTTGTTAAAGGAAACTATTTGTTCATCAAAAATATTTGTTACACGAAATTACATTTGCTCACTTAAGCTATAAATGAACTCAGAAGCCTGTGTTAATTAACCCACCAACAATGAGTGCACTGAAATTGCACTAATTTATTAATCTAATCCACCATCATATATTAGGTGGGTTCACCGATTAGAGAATTCTGACTCTCGATGTCTGACACTAGTCTGAAAATTAAATCTGATCCACTTTTAAGCTAGATTGTTTCCTATAATGCTTGGCCCCTGTATCATACTACTAGGAACTGCCTCATATACCCCAAATCCATCCCTTCTGTAAGTGTATTAATGCCCCCAAATTTTAGTTATTTGGCTTTATAGCCTTGACATGGCTAATCAACATCTAGAGCAATTTAAAAAATATTTTCTATTTTATTTTTCTTGAATGTATTTTTTCCAGATATCTTGGCTTTATTCAATTCATTATAATTGCCTTGAAAAGGAAGACCTCAGACATTGCTTTTTCCTTCTATTCCTAGGGTTCCCGCTTTGTCTAAACCTTTTTCAAGGGCCAAATACTTGATGTTTTCTCTCTTTCTATGAGAATCTAAACTCAAAAAACAACCTCCCCCCACTGCCCAACAAAACCTAGTGTAAATATAAATAAATGTATTATGTCTTCCAGAGTATTTGCCTTTCATATTTTAATTTATATCTCATCTATAGCTTAAAGGCTTAGTTCTTAGTCTAAGATATTCAAAATCTGGTGAGCAAATAGGTAGGCAACTGGTATGAGCACATCCCTAAGTGTTGGAGGATACAATGGGAGAGGATACAATGGGGAGTATTATACTAATACAGAAATCAGTCATTAGTATAAATGTGAAGCACCTCATTCCTAAATTAGGTGACTGAAAATGAAAATGAAAAGCTACAATGGCAGGAATATCACCAATGAATGCTACTTCTAGTAAAATCACTTTTTTTTTTTTTTTAGAGACAGCGTAGAGTGCAGTGGCACAATCATAGCTCACTGCAACCTCAAACTCTTGGGCTCAAGCTGTCTTTCCACCTCAGCCCCCCTATTAGCCATGCCTAGCTAATTTTCTTTTCTTTCTTTTTCTTTTTTTTTTTAATGTAGAGACAGGGTCTCACTATGTTGCCCAGGCTGGTCTTGAACTCCTGACCTCAGGAAATCCTCCCACAGTGCTGGGATTACAGGAGTGAGCCACCACACTCAGCCTAACATAACTTTTAATAACAACATTGAAATCTGTCTCTTTAAAATGTGGCCCTCTTTTTAAAACTATACTTTTAATTGAAATGTATGTGTGTATGTGTATATGAAATAGTTTATTTAAATAAAATTAATTGCAGTTTCATGACTTAGCTAATTGAGAATTAAAAAAACACACAAATCTATAATCCATACAATTCCTAGAATCTGAATTGGTTTTAAAAGAATACTGTAATTTGTGTAAATAATTTGATGATATTTTAAAACTTTCATATTTGATTAGATATTTTTCAGATAATTTTAATTAAGTTCACACTAGTATTTCAGTGAAACCCCATTTGGATATTTTTAAGACTCAACTAGGAGAGGCTGTTTAGTATACTAATAGCATATGACTAAATATCAGGATATATTATTTAGATGAGTTCTAATTGTGTTCAGCCATAAATTGGATATGTAACCTTACCTAAATAACTTAATATCTCTGAGCTTTGCCTCCAAGTCTCTGTAAGAGAGAAAATACCTGCTCTTCACTTTTCATAAGATGCTTTAAGGAGATCAAACAAGATCATGCATATGGAAATACTCTATTATTAAAATCTAATAATTCTCAAGCAATTGGATACCATACAGATAAGAATGAACTCTATCTCTATCTCACAATATACACAAAAGCTAATTCTACATGGATCACAGACCTAGTTAAAACTATAAATATCTGGAAGAAAACATAGAACATATTCCTTGGGATAGGCAAGTTTCTCTGACAAGGTAAAAAAGGCATTAACCATATGTATTAGTCCACTTTCACACTGCTGATAAAGACATACCAAAGACTCGGCAATTTACAAAAGAAAGAGGTTTAATGGACTTACAGTTCCACATGGCTAGGGAGGCCTCACAATCATGGCAGAAGGCAAGGAAGAGCAAGTCACATCTTATGTGGATGGTGGCAGGCAAAGAAAGAGAGCTTGTGCAGGGAAACTCCCCCTTATAAAACCACCATATCTTATGAGACTTATTCACTATCATGAGAACAGCACACAAAAGACCTGCCCCCATGATTCAATTCCTCCCACAGAGTCCCTCCCACAAGACATGGAATTCACGATGAGATATGGGTGGGGACACAGCTAAACTATATCACCATAAAAGAAAAACAGATTGAACTTCATGAAAATTACCAACTTAAAACTATTTTTACCCCATGTTCTCCTACAAATAGATCTTGAGAGCTTGTTTGGAGGTCCTAAAAAGGGAGTGCAGCTACTCCTATACCCTTGACCAAAGAAAAATCCTCTTCTATCAGCAAAGGTCATCCTCTTTGACCAAGAATCCAACTTTAGGAGAGACACACATACAGCGGTGAGGAAGGAAAAGGACTCCTGCCTAGCCAGCCAGATTGCCCTCACATCCAAAATGACAAACTTCTACTCATCATAAGACAACATTAGAAATGGAAAAGACAAGCTACAGAATTTTTGTAGCTTGTAGGATGGCAGAAAATATCTATAATATGTCTATCTGACAAAAGAACTCATATCCAAAATATGTAAAAATTCCTAGAAATCAACAATAAAAGATAAAATGTTAAAAATAGGCAAAATATTTGAGCAGGCAATACTTGAACAGGCAAAAGATGTCCTTGTGGGCAAAAATCATATGAAAAGGCACTTAACAACTTTTCAGGGAAATGCAAATTAAAACCAAATTGAAACAACATTATACTCCCATCAAAATGGCTAAATTGAAAATAATAACATTCCTAAGTGTTGATAAGGATGTGAACAACAAATTCTCATATATTAGTAGTGAAATCACTTAAGAAAACTTTAGTTTCTAGTCATATTTAATGGTTTCTACAACCCAGAAATTTCACTCTTCAGGATATACCAAAGAGAACCGAATGCATATCGCACAGGAATGTTCATAAGAGTTTTATTCACAATAACTCAAAGCTATAAGCATCCCAAATATTATCCATCAGCAAAAGATGGATAAACTGTGGTATGCACATACAATTGAATACAACTCAGCAATAAAAACAAATGATATTCTGATATACATAACAATATGGATGACTCTCAGAAACATTATGTTGAGAGAAGCCAGAAACTGAAGAACACATACGGTATGCTTCCATTTATATAAATTTTAAGAACAAATGCAACAAATCTATACAGTTAAAGAAATTCGGTCGGTCGCAGCCCGCTCGGGCCCGTTCGCGCCCGTCCTGTCGGCCACGTCCCGCGGGGTGGCGGGCGCGCTGCGGCCCTTGGTGCAGGCCACGGTGCCCGCCACCCCGGAGCAGCCTGTGTTGGACCTGAAGCGGCCCTTCCTCAGCCGGGAGTCACTGAGCGGCCAGGCCGTGCACCGGCCTTTGGTCGCCTCCGTGGGCCTCAATGTCCCTGCTTCTGTTTGTTATTCCCACACAGACGTCAAGGTGCCTGACTTCTCTGAATACCGCCGCCTTGAAGTTTTAGATAGTACGAAGTCTTCAAGAGAAAGCAGCGAGGCTAGGAAAGGTTTCTCCTATTTGGTAACTGGAGTAACTACTGTGGGTGTCGCATATGCTGCCAAGAATGCCGTCACCCAGTTCGTTTCCAGCATGAGTGCTTCTGCTGATGTGTTGGCCCTGGCGAAAATCGAAATCAAGTTATCCGATATTCCAGAAGGCAAGAACATGGCTTTCAAATGGAGAGGCAAACCCCTGTTTGTGCGTCATAAAACCCAGAAGGAAATTGAGCAGGAAGCTGCAGTTGAATTATCACAGTTGAGGGACCCACAGCATGATCTAGATCGAGTAAAGAAACCTGAATGGGTTATCCTGATAGGTGTTTGCACTCATCTTGGTTGTGTACCCATTGCAAATGCAGGAGATTTTGGTGGTTATTACTGCCCTTGCCATGGGTCACACTATGATGCATCTGGCAGGATCAGATTGGGTCCTGCTCCTCTCAACCTTGAAGTCCCCACGTATGAGTTCACCAGTGACGATATGGTGATTGTTGGTTAGAGACTTGGACTCAAGTCATAGGCTTCTTTCAGTCTTTAGGTCACCTCAGGAGACTTATTTGAGAGGAAGCCTTCTGTACTTGAAGTTGATTTGAAATATGTAAGAATTGATGATGTGTTTGCAAACATTAATGTGAAATAAATTGAATTTAATGTTGAATACTTTCAGGCATTCACTTAATAAAGCCACTGTTAAGCATTGTTATGCTCAGTCATACACGCGAAGGGTACAATGTCTTTTAGCTAATTCTAATGAAAAATTACAGACTGGTGTACAAGATACTTGTGAAATCTGTAACTGACTTTATTTTCTTGCCCAAATATTTGCTTCCTGCTTTGCGTCAGGGACGCAGATTCTGCAAGGTCATTGTTGGGATGAAGTAAAATTAACGGGTCATCTAAAAAAAAAAAAAAGAAATTCAAAAAGTAGTTGCCTCTGGAGAGGAGGGAAAGCAGGGATGAAGGAACTGGATGAGGTGATTAAAATGTTCTTTATTGTGCTATGGGTGATAGTTCCACTCATCCAAATTCATCCAACTGTACACTTAAGATTTAAGTATGTCATAATATGTAAATTATATTTCAATAAAGTAGTTAGCATAAAACTATTTTAAAAAGTAATTTGTAGTGAAAGGGAAATTTTTGTATTAGTCAACTCTGACATTTCTATTTTTTATCTTTCTAAAAAAAGTCAATTGCTTTAAATTTGCTAAAGGTATAAAAATATCAAGGTATTAATCATTCATTCATCAAATATGTATTGAGTGATCCTACCCCAAGGCAAGGTACTAAGTGCTAGGAACACTGTTCTTGCCCTTGAAAAATTCAGAGTTTTGCAAGGGATAAAGATGTGTACATAAATGGACTGTGACAGAGGAATACAGACATTGTAGGCATAAAAAAGAGAATGTCAGACTACCTGCGGATGTTAACGAGATTCAGGACGATCACTTGGGAACCCTGAATCACCTGTGGTAACTATGGTGCCCACTCTTGTGAGGTTGAGCCTAAATTGTAATGGGTCTTAACCTAAGATAAAAGAGACTGACCCAGCCTTGCCAACTGTTTCTAGCTGTCCACCCAAGACCTTCAAATTAGTGAAGGATTTTTAAAGCCTCAAGAGCCACAATAAAGAGCACATGGTGCATGCTTCTTGCCATCCTTGACCTAAACAACTTAGAAACGGATAAAAAAAAAAAAAGGATAAACCTGACTTCTGATGCAAAATGTAAAAAGTTGGAGTCGCCACTCCATCCTAACAAGTAAAAAGCTGATCATACAGAAAAATCAACTCTTCTTGGATCCGTCAGAGAGGTGTAGTCACAGGGCAAACCACTGAGCCCCACATTGAGACTGACAGGCAAATACAGTACAGAGAATCATGGCTTGCTGGAGCAGAAACCTCCAAGGAAACAAGTGCTGAGGTCGGGAAGCCTGAACTATAACTGAGAGATAAAAACTCCAGGGGAAGTCTTCAGGGCCTCCCCCACTTTTGTTTTACCTCAAGGAGCTCGACCAAGTTCTCGCAGTAAATACTGGAGAAAAATCCCCTGGTGCTTCTAGCAGGGGAAGGAAAAAAAGGAACCATTCAGAATTTTCCAGAGCACTCTGTTCTTAACAAGTTCTGCCCTTAGGAGAAGCTAGTTAACCAAAGCCTAACCTGATGGGGTATTAACAGAGCCTAACTGATCTGGAAGATCAGTAAGCCTAACTTACTGCCACATCACTAAAGTCTTATTTACCTGAGATCCTCTTACTGTATCTCATGCCCAGCTATCAAGAAAAAATCACAAGACATACTAAAAGGAAAAAATCGCAGTTTGAGGAGACAGAACAAGTAACAAAAACCGGTGCAGATAGGGCTGAGATATTAGAATTATTAGACTAGGAATTTAAAATAACTATGATTAATATGTAAGGGCTCTAACAGATAATGTGGACAGCATGCAGCATAGATGGGCAATGTAAGCATGAGGCAGAAATTCTAAGAAGGAATCAAAAAGAAATGCTAGCGATCAAAAATATTGTAACAGAAATGAAGAATGCCTTTGGCAGGCTTTCTGGGAGACTGGACACAGCTGAGGAAAGAATCTTTGAGCTGGAGGACATCTCAATAGAAACCACTAAAACTGAAAAGCAAAGAGAAAAACTGAATGACAACAACAACAACAAGAACAGAATATCCAAGAACTATGGGACAACTATAAAAGGTGTAACATATGTGTAATGGAAATTAACAAAGAAGAGAGACACAGGAACAGGAGAAATATGTGAAACAGTCACTGATAATTTCCCCAAATTAGTGTTATACACTAACCACACATCAAGGAAGCTCAGAGAATATTAAGCAGGATAAATGGAAATATTTTTTTTCAAAAAAAAAAAAATACTCCTGAAAGAAACCAGAGGCAAAAAACACCTTACGTATAGAGGAACAAAGATAAGAATTACATTCAACTTCTCAGAAACCAAAACTAAGAAAGTGAAGGAGAAATAAAGACTTTTTAGCCAAACAAAAATTGAGGGAATCTGTGGCCAGTAACCTACCTTGCAAAAAATATTCAAAGAAATTCTTTAGAGAAACGGAAAATGATAAAGTTCAGAAACTCAGATCTGCATAAAGAAATGAACTGCATCAGAAAAGGAATAAGTGAAAATAAAAACTTTCTTATTAATAAAATAATAGCAACAATGTATTTGATTATACATGCTTACACATATGCTTATGTATAAGCAAAATAAGTAACAGCAATGATACAAGGGACAGGAAGAAGAAATCAGAATTATTTTATTATTATAAGGTACTAGCACTACCCATGAGGCAATATAGTGTTATTCATTAAAATTAAAATTTCTGATCTGCAAAAGACACGGTCAAGAAAATGAAAATATGAGCCACAGACTGGGAGCAAATATTTGCAAAAAAAAATGAGACGAAGGAGTGTTATCTGAAATATACACAGAATTCTTAAAACTCAACAGTAAAAACAAACAACCTGACTTAAGAAAGGGCCTAAAACCTTAACAGACACCTCATTAAAGAAGATATACAGGCCGGGCACGGTGGCTCACTTCTGTAATCCCAGCACTTTGGGAGGCTGAGGCGGGCGGATCACGAGGGCAGGAGATCGAGACCATCCTGGCTAACATGGTGAAACCCCATCTCTACTAAAAAATAAAAAAAATTAGCTCCCTGTAGTCCCAGCTACTTGGGAGGCTGAGGCAGGAGAATGGTGGGAACCCAGGAGGCGGAGTTTGCAGTGAGCCAAGATTGCACCACTGCACTCCAGCCTGGGTGACAGAGTAAGACTCTGTCTCAAAAAAAAAAAAAAAAAAAAAAGATATACAGATGGCAAGTAAGCATATGAAAGATCCTCCACATCATACGTCATCAGAGACATGCACACTAAAATAACAATAAGAGATGCTACATACATACCTATTAGGACGACCAAAATCCAGAACACTGACAACACCAAATGCTGGTAAAGATGCAGAGCATCAGGAACTCTCATTATTGCTGGTGGGAATGCAAAATGGGGCTGCCACTTTAAAAGACAGTTTGGCAGTTTCTTATAAAACTAAACACTCTTGCCATACAATTGAGTACATCATGCTCCTTGGTATTTACTCCAAGGAGTTGAAAATTATTGTCCACATAAAAAACTTCATACAGTTGTTTATTTGTAATTGCCAAAACTTGGAAGCAATCAAGGTAACGTTCAGTAGGTGAATGGATAAATTTACTGTGATTCATCCCAACAATGGGCTACTATTAAGTGCTAAAAGGAAATGAGGCTGGGCGCAATGGCTCATGCCTATAATTCCAACACTTTGGGAAGCCAAGGCAGGAGGATTGCTTGAGGCCACAAATTCAAGACCAGCCTGGGCAATGTAGTGAGACTCTGTCTCCACAAAAAAATTTAAAATGAGCTGGGCATGGTGGTGTGCACCTACAGTCCCAGCTACTCTGGAAGCTGATTCTCCTCTGAGAGGGTCGCTTAAGTCGAGGAGTTCAAGGCTTCAGTGACCTCTGATAATGCCACTGCACTCCAGCCCAGTGACAGAAGCCTACTTAAAAAGGGTACATGTTAAATGATTCCAACTAAATGACATTTTGGAAAAGGAAAACTTATGGAGACAGTGAAAAGATCAATGCTTGCAGGGGCTGAAGGAGGGAGGAAAAAATAGGCACAGCACAGAAAAATTTTAGGGCAGTGAAACTACTCTGTGTGATATTATAATGATGAATGCATGTCATTGTACATTTGTCCAAACCTATAAAATGTACAACACCAAGAGTGCACCTTAAAGTAAGCTATGGACTTTGGGTAAAAATGATATGTAACTATACGTTCATCGATTGTAACAAATGTACCACTTTGGTTGGGGATGTTTATAATGGGGGAGGCTACGCATGTACAGGGGAAGAGGGTATTTGGGAACACTCAGTATTTTCCTCTCAGTTTTGCTGTGAATCTGAAACTGCTCTAAAAAACGAAGTTTATTTTTAAAAAACTTTTTAATAAAAAGGATACATTTCTGAATTCTTGTCCCAGGATAGTGATCAGAATTAGTTCAGTCTCAGTCCTTTCCATCCTGCTATATGTAACTGGTTAAATGTTTGGTCAAAGCTGGAAACATGACACATGCTGACAGGATGGAGTAAAGGAGTGAACAGAATGATCAGGATGAGGATCACATCCTTAATTCCTTCATTCAACAATATACTGTGGTTGTTGAGAACATGTATTCTGGAGCCAAAATGCTTAGACTGCAATCTTGACTCTGCTAACTAGCTGTGTGGAAAGTTATTCAACCTCTTTGCACCTTGGTTTCCCCATCAGCAAAAAGGAGCCAACAACATTTCCCATCTCAAAGGGTTATTGTGAAGATTAAATGAATTCATACATGCCAAGTGTTGAGAATACCACTCGTTACAAAGTGCAGTAAACATGCTTGCTAATAAAAGAGCCCCAAAGTTAGCAAATATAGAACAAATTTATTTTTAAACGCTACGTTAGTTACATTTTCAAACAATATGCTCAATATGTCCTTCTATAGCCTAGACACTGTTTCCTGTGAAGTACCTCTAACTTTAAAGCAATGTATCCAACTGGTGACTCTTTTAAAACTACAATAAGTACAATATAGAATATCACCAAAGTCTGGAAACACAGGGAAAATCATGAATTTATTTTTTCAGATTAACAATTAGACTCACTGCTTAAATTCAGAGATATATCACCTGAAAAGCTGTCTAGAGATTAAGGAAAAATGTGTTGAGAAATTATTTGAAAAAGTAACTTATTATTCTCCGATGTTTCCCAATTTTTCTGATTTGTTTTCCCAATGTTTTTCCTACTAGTATAACTATTATTAATTACTGAGCATGTGCCATGTGACAGGCACTGCTGAAGATACTGGAGATGGGGCATAGACAAAGCGGATATAAAAGGCAAAATGTTGCTGCTGTCGTGAAATTTACACTTTAGTAGGGATAGACAATAAACACATCCTAAAATAGAATATACACTATGTCAGATGAGAAGCACTATGGGGAAAAACGAAACAGAAGGTGGCCAGGGCATATCAGTACAACAAGGAGGCCAGGCTGCTTTTTTATAACTAGGGTAGACCTAGAAGGCCTCTAATAAGACTTTCTGAGAAGAGATCCAAAGGAGGTGGAAGAGCCATGCAGGTTTCTGGAAAACAGCATTCCAGGCAAAGGCAACGCAAGTGTAAAGACCAAATAAGAGAGCCAAGAAAGCCTTTTTTTCTATAGTATCTTCTTTTGTCTTCATCTCTCTTGATAACCTGTAACTAGGGCAGACTCCAGATATAGATTACTTGGACCAAATAATTTCTCTTTCATTCATTTCTCAGTACAGACTTGACACTGCCTTCTTTCTTCTCTGAGACAACAAAATCATTTTTATCTAGCAGTTTTTCTTTCTTGTTTTTTTCTATGACTTCCATTTGATAAAAATTTACTGTCTACTCTGTGCAGGCCTGATGGTGAAAGGATGATTAACATATGGTACATGCCCTCACAATCTAGTTAAAATGAGACATATAAAATCAATAAAATATACCATAAAAAGCACTGCTTTGATATTATGAATAAAGTACTACAGCAATTAATTCTGCCCATTGAGGGAAAGAGTAGTTGGGGATAGAGGGAAAAAGGATTCTGAGCTAGGATTTGGAGACTAAGTAGGAGTTCAAAGCATGGACAGTGATAAAAGAATATTCCAAGGGGAAAGACAAATCTTAAGTATAAGCACAGAAATGTGTAAGCATACAATATATTAGGAATGATTGTTAATGCAATGTGCTACATTGAAGACTAGGGAAATAAGAGCAGAAAAGTAGATTGGAAACATGTTAAGGGGCCTGACTTTATCCTGAGAGCCAGTGGTTTGCAAACTATTTTGACTGTACACCTCAGCAGTAACAAATTGTTGTGCATGCATATATCCTCAATAAATGCACATTTATTTAAGTATGAGTGAAATTATGCCAAGAGCTACTCTTCTAGTATATCACATTCATTAGAAAATACACAAAGAGGGCTGGGCACGGTGGTTCACACCTGTAATCCCAGCACTTTGGGAGGCTGAGGTGGGTGAATCACTAGGTCAGGAGTTCAAGACCAGCCTGCCCAAGATGGTGAAACCCTGTCTGTACTAAAAATACGAAAATTAGCAGGGCGCGGTGGCAGGTGCCTGTAGTCCCAGCTGCTTGGGAGGCTGAGGCAGGAGAATCACTTGAACCTGGTGGGGCAGAGGTTGCAGTGAGCCTAGATAGCGCCACTGCACTCCAGCCTGGGTGACAGAGTAAGACTTCATCTCAAAAAAAAAAAAAAAAAAAAAAAAAAGAAAAGAAAATACACAAAGAGAAATATGTAAAAGATAATATTTTCCCCAATGGAATCTTTTTCATTAATTTTTATTAGTGAATAATGTGTACAATGTTATCAATCAATTGCTAATGTACCTTCCATAATCAACAAATGAATGCACTATGCTTCTGTTGACATTTCAGTTCTAACTTGTATTTTTCTTGCTCTCTTGGTGGTAATAAATCATCAAGAGTATTCATAAAGTCTAGCATAGTGTACTTGTACTTACTTTTTTGGTGCTAAGATCAACTGTTAGGGAATCTGAAAGATCTTTATGATAGTCAATTTAAACATATTCATGTATACCTTATCTTATACATATAAAAGGTACAAATGCATAAAAAGACAACTTCTTTCATGATAAAAACACTCCACAACTAGGAATAGAAGAGAACTTCCCCACCCTGATAAAGGACATCTATGAAAAAACCCATAGCTAACATCATACTTGATGACAGGAAGCTTTCCTCCAAAGAGCAGGAACAAGACAGGATGTCTGCTCTCAACGCTTCTTTCTAGCCAAGGAATCTAGATTGGAGAGGAAGAAGTGAAACTATTTGTATATGACAGGATCTAGTATATAGATCAATATACAAAAATCAGTTAATCAGGTGTATTTCTATACACCAGCCATGAACAATCTGAAAATGAAATTAAGAAGACAATTCCAGCCTGTAGTCCCAGCTACTCGGGAGGCTGAGGCAGGAGAATGGCGTGAACCTGGGAGGCGGAGCTTGCAGTGGCTGAGATCGTGCCACTGCACTCCAGCCTGGATGACAGAGCAAGGCTCTGTCCCACAAAAAAAAAAAAAAAAATAAGACAATTCCATTTACTAGAGCTTCAAAAAGAATAAAATGCTTAGAAATAACTTTCAGAAATGCAAGAACTTCTGAAATTAATTGGAAAATAATCTTTAAAATGAAAAAAACTTAAGACATGAAAGACTTGTACCCTGAAAACTACACAGCACTGTTGAAAGAAATGAAAAAAAGATCTAAATAAAAAGAAAGACATCCTGTGTACAAAGATTGGAGAAATTAGTGTTGTTAAAATGACATTATACCCCAAATTGATCTACAGATTCAATGTAAGCCCATCAAAATTCTAGCCAAATTCTAGCCATCTTCTTTTTTGTTTTTCTGAGACAGAGTCTCACTCTGTTGCCCAGGCTGGAGTACAGTGGTGTGATCTTGGCTCACTGCAACCTTCACCTCCTAGGTTCAAGCAATTCTCCTGCCTCCGCCTCCCGGGTAGCTGGGATTACAAGTGCACGCCACCATACCTGGCTAATTTTTGGCATCTTTAGTAAAGATGGGGTTTCACCATGTTGGCCAGGCTGGTCTTGACCTCCTGGCCTCAAGTGATCTGCCTGCCTCCACCTCCCAAAGTGCTGGGATTATAGGTGTGAGTCACTGCGCCTGGCCCTAGCCATCTTTTTAACAAAATTCATAAGCTGGTACTAAACTTCAAATGAAAATGCAAGAGACTCAGAATAGAAAAAAAAAGCTTATAAAAGAACAATGTTGGAGACTCACACTCCTTAATTTTAAAACTTACTACAAAGCTACTGTAATCAAAACAGTACAGTACTGGCATAAGGCCTGACATACAGATCAATGAAACAACTAGGAGTACAGAAATAAGCCCATACATCTTATTTGGTTGATTGATTTTTGCAAGGATGCCAATATAACTCAACAGAGAAAAAATGGTCTTTTCGATAAATGATAGCAGGGCATCTTCATGAAAAAGAATGAAGTTAAACTTCACAGCACATACACAAATTAATTCAAAAAGGACCCAGGATCTGAATCTACAAGCTAAAACTATAAATGTCTTAGAAAAGATAGGTATAAATCTTCATGTTCTTGGATTGGACAATGGAGCCCATAGTTTCTTATATATGACACCTAAAGCACAAGTAACCAAGGGAAAAAATAGATACATTGCACTTCAAAATTTAAAAATTTTGTGCATCAAAAGACACCTCCAACAAAAAGGAATCTACAGAATCGGAGAAGATACTTGCATATCACCTTTCTGATAAGGGTCTTGTATCCAGAATATGTAAAGAACTTTTAATACTCAAACAGTTGTTTTAAAAAAGTTAATAATGGGCAAAGGATTTGAATAGATGTTACACCAAAGAAGACATACAAATTGCCAACAACTACATGAAAAGATGTTCAACATCATTAGTCTTTAGGGAAATGTAAATCAAAACCACAATGAGATACCAATTCACAACCAGTAGGATAGCTATAATCAACAACAACAAAAAAGGATAATAACAAGTGTTGGCAGGAATACAGAAAAACTGGGACATTTTTAAACTGCCAGTGGAGATGTAAAATGGTACAGCCACTATGGAAAAATTTAGCAGCTCCTCAAAAAGCTAAACACTGACTTATCATATGATCCAACAATTCCACTCCTAAGTATACACCCAAATAAACCGAAAGCCAGAACTTGATACTTATACTCCCATGTTCAATGCAATAGCTAAAAGAAACAACCCAAGAGTCCATCAACAGATGAGTAAATTTTTTAAAATGTGTAATGTACATACAATAGAATATTATTCAGACATAAAAGGAATAAAGTTCTGATACATCCTACAACATGACAACGCTGAGGACATTATGGTAAGTGAAATAAGCGACACAAAAGAACAAATACTGTATGATTCCACTTATATGAGATACCTAGAACAGGAAAATTTAGAGACAGATAGGGCCTTGGTGGAACGGGAATGGGGAGCTATTGCTTAATGCTTATGGGGTTTCTGTTTGGGGTGATGAAAGAGTTTTACAAATAGTGGTGATGGCCGCACAACACTGTGAATGTGATTAATGCAACTGAATTGTACACTTACAAAGGCAAATTTTATGTTATAGTTACAATTTTAAAAAATTATACTGTAATACACCAAAATCCATATAACTGTACACCTTAAGTGGGTGAATTGTGTGGTATGTGAATTATATCTCAATAAAGTTTTTTTTAAAAAAAAAGGGAAGAAAAAAATAAACTCTCAAGCTATGAAAGAACATGGAGGAGTCTTAAGTACATATTGCCAAGTGAAAGAAACCAGTCTGAAAAAGCTACATACTTTAAGATTCCAACTATATGACATCTGAAAAGACAAAACTATGGAGATGATAAAAAGACCAGTGGTTGCCAGGGATTCAAGAGGAGAGGAAAAGGATGAATAGGTGGAACACAGGACATATCTACTCTGTATGATAGTGGAATGGTGGACACATGACACCATGCATTTTTCAAAACCCACAGAACTGTTGAACACAAAGAGTGAATCCTAATGTAAGATATGAACTTTCATTAACAATAATGTATCAGTATTTGTTTATAAACTGTAACAAATGGACCACACTAATGCAAGATGTTATTAAGAGAAATTGTGTCTGAGTGGGGAAGGGTATATGGGAACTCTGCGTAACTTTCTGCATAATTTTTCTGTAAACCTAAAACTGCCCTTAAAAAAGGTCTATTTTTAAAATGCATGCTTCCGAGAGAGAATGCTCTGAATTTTATCCTCTTTTCATGATTCATAAGACTATTCATTTTAAACACAAATTATAATTTCACAGTAGCTGGAGAGGAAGCACTGAGCCTTTTGCCACTGTAGAATATCAGGCACTACTGAATCATCTCAGGATCCTATCCTTTCCCTACTGCACCTCCTCTTCCGCCTCCAAAAGAATTATTTTATGATCTAAATTTTTGTGTTCATATAACTGCTTCCATCTAGATAGTCTTTGAAGATTCCAGCCTGTGGAAATATTTCCTTAATTTATGACTAAATTCCTGTTTAATTATAATTATAAATTACAGTGACATTATTACACCAAATTGCCATGCCTCCTATTTTATTCACTTTATTCATTTTCTATGAGGTATCATTTTATCAGAAACCTAAGTGTGTTCGCCTTTTTTTTCCTTTTGAAAAAAAGTATTGTTCTCTAAGGCACTGAAGACTCAATACAGAGGATTAAATTGGAAACTATAACTGTCCCAGAGGAAAGACAGCTAGTACATTTAAGTACAACTCTTCCCCACCTCCTGGTATAAAATGATCCCCCAAAACTCTTAATCTTTATTGGCACATGCTATAAACTTTTTAAAAAAACTTTAGAGATCGGGGTCTCGCTATGTTGCCCAGGCCGGAGTACAGTGGCTATTCACAGGTGCAATCTTTCCTCACTACAGCATCAAATGCCTGGGCTCATGCAATCCTCCCACCTCAGCCTCCCACGCACCAGGATTACAGGTGCACACCACCACACCCAGCTTATATAAACTTCTTTAACCATTACCTTGGTCTTTTCCAGCTTCATCTATGTGCTGAAAATCTTTTAGTGTTTGAAGGTTACAGAACCCTTCTCTGCAATGCTGAATAACTTTCTTTGATCCATTCTTGATGAGATAATCCATTAGGGTAAGGGATTTATACACGTGGCGCCAGTTCTTCCCATGGTCATTGAGTCTGTGCCATAGCATATTCATAATCTCTGAGAGAGAAATTGTGTTGAAAGTCAAGTCACTGATATCTAACATCAGAGAACTAGAGGGACCCCAAGGGTCGTTAGAAGTTGCTTCCCTGACTTTTATTTCAGCATCTGAGTAATTTTTCACAAAGTTTTTCACTTGTCTCCTGAATGCCATAAGTAATACAAGTTCCAAGGTGAGATGGAGGATGAAAGCAATGGAATAACTGTTTATGTCACTGGTTTATAAAACTCTTGACAGGTAATTGGTCCCCAGTTCTGCTGCTCCCAAATACAAATAATTAATCTCTATGTTGATAAAGTATCAATTTCCTGCAAGGAAAGCACAAAAAAATTTACGTTAAACTTTTTTTTAAGTCTATAGAAGACCAAATCAATCTGAAAATCTAGGTTTTGTTTCTAAATCAGCCCCTCACTTACAGCAGCCAGAATTGAGGGTACCATATAACTGTTCCTAGGATAGGCATGGGAAAATCCCTCATGAGAAATTGGCCTATATTATTTAAAGAAATATAGGTTGTCTTTCTAGTCATAAAAGTTCCTGGAGAAAATATCATTCAACCTCTTTGGCCAGAAATATAATGGCTATAAAGCATTACATGGACAGCAGACAAGCAACATTTTAAAAAACAGAACTTGCACTCTGACATCTTTCTTTCTTTCTTTCTTTCTTTCTTTTTTTTTTTTTTTCCAAAGACAGGGTATTGCCCTGCTTCCCAGGCTGAAGTACAGTGGTGCAATCATAGCTCACTGCAGCCTTGAACTCCTAGGTTCATGCAATTCTCCTGCCTCCGCCTCCCAAGCAGCTGGAACTACAGGTGTGCGCCACCATGCCTGGCTATTTTTTTTTTTTTTGGAGATGGAGTCTCCCTCTGTTGCCCAGGCTGGAGTGCAGTGGTGCGATCTTGGCTCACTGCAACCTCTGCCACCCGGGTTCAAGCGATTCTCCTGCCTCAGCCTCCTGAGTAGCTGGGATTACAGATGCACGCCACCACACCTGGCTAATTTTTGTATTTTTAGTAGAGACGGGGTTTCACCATGTTGGCGAGGCTGGTCTCAAACTCCTGACCTTGTGATCCTTCCACCTCAGCCTCCCAAAGTGCGGGGATTATAGCCGTGAGCCACCGCTTCCGGCCTGCCTGGCTGATTTTTAAATATTTTGTAGAGATGGGGGTCTCAATATGTTGCACAGGCTGTTCAAAAATTCCTGGCCTCAAGTGATCCTCCCACTTCAGCCTCCTGAAGTGCTAGGATTTCAGGCATCTCTTTATATTGTCACATATAAAAATATTATATTCTGAGAGTAATTAAAATGGGGGTAAAATTGAGTCTTAGAATCACCCACTGACCCTATGACTGTATTCTTTTTAGAACTACAAGTCCCGAGAATCAGATCTAAATATACTCTGCTTTCTTGCTAAACCTAAAAGAAAGGAGGATCAACTATGAAGACAAACAGCTGTATATCAGTGGACTCCACAGCTAATTCATGGTACCCTAAAACCTCTATTTTAGTCCAGATAAGCCTGGTAAATTAGAGGGAAAGGTTAAATTACTTTATTTGTTCACCTTTGGAAAAAGAAGAATGAGTTTAGGATTAAACAGTGTCAACAGTAAGACTCAAATAATGCAAGGATTTCTCTAAATCCTGCAGTGATCAGCCTGTGTCTATCAGATCTCAAAACAAGGACACACAGAGAGGCCCATATACTAAAACTTAAAAGGGAAATGCAGCCCCCAAACTTTACATAATGCTTGTGAATGATCAATTCAGTGTATAGGAAACCATTCCCTTTCTCTTTTTCATTATTTTGTATTAAGGAGGGTCAGTCAGTTTGCAATTTCTCTAGTGATTCACCACTGCTGGCTGCCAAGACAGTGTATCAAATTGATTTCAAGCCCTGACGAACATCCAGACCCAACGAAACCTAGAAGATCTATAATCAGATTTTACTAGAGAAACTGCATACATACAAAAGAAAAAATGTTAAAATCCATAACAAATGTGTTCACTGCTTTTAGTTTTGCTTCCCTTTCTTGACCTTCTCAGATAACTAGCTCAGTCTTGATTAATTTCTGTATGTGTATTAAAGGAAGACATAAATTTTTAGAAGCATCCTAAATAAACTATCACTTCTTTTTTTTTAAAAAAATGAGATAACCTCTTTTTGGTAAAAATACAACACACTCTTAACTAAGCAAGACAGAAAATGTACCTGTATAAGTGGTTGGGCGTGGTGGCTCACACCTGTAATCCTAGCACTTTGGGAGGCTGCCGTGGGCAGATCACCTGAGCTCAGGAGTTCAACACCAGCCTGGACAACATGGTGAAACCCTATCTCTACTAAAAACACAAAAAATTAGCCAGGCTTGGTGGCACACACCTGTAATCCCAGCTACTTGGGAGACTGAGGCATAAGAATCACTAGAACCTGGGAGGCAGAGGTTGCACTGAGCCGAGATTAGGCCACTGCACTATAGCCTGGGAGATAGAGTGAGACTCTGTCTCAAAAATAAATAAATAAATAAATAAATAAATAAGAAAACGTATTAAATATCTGTTTAATTAAGATTTCTCAGAAAGACACTATCATTAACCCTAGGAAGAAAAAGAGAAGTTGTGTTTCTACAACTTTCTGATTTTCTCTTTTTCGTACTTCAAACACAGTCATTTTTATTTGGCACCTTCCTGCAGTGAAAAACTGATTTATAATATTTCAGCAAAGCTATTAAAATTGTCAAGCAGGAGGGTTTTTTTTTCTATTGTCCTTTTTTTCCTTCTACCAAACTCACTCAATGCAGAGATGCACTATGACATTGGCTTAGAGCAACAAATATTGATCTGTTTCTTCACGAGTCTATTTTCTTTTAAAGCCCTGTTAGAATCATAACTTGCTGGAATTGAACAACAAATGTTAATTTTTTTTTCTTTTTTGGATAGCTATCTATATTTTGGAAGAACAATCGTAATTTTTAGGTTTTTCTACATTCTCTAACCTATATTTTAAACTTTTAAAAACTGTTTTCTTAAATGAATTTTCTAACCCAGAAAAATATCAAAATAATAGCCTTCTAATCCAATAGAGTAGTTTAAAATGAATTTACATGACACCATATCAGAATTAAATACAACCCCAACCATTAGAAAAATCACAAGGAAAAAAGTCTAGAGAAGTGAATTCTTATCACTTACTAATGTACAATGACTTGAACTTTACCTTGTGATATGAACGTAGAATATGTAAAACACCATTCTACTACTGCTGTCTTTTCAAATTGACAAGGAGCTCAATTAATTGGTGTTAGTTGTAAATTATATGTTGGTTTATTATGTGTTTTAGACACCTGACTACATGAAAATGCTGTTTACACACAGCATCAAATAACTGTGAGATTGTAACTACAGTGATGTGACAAAAATTGACATGAGACAAAATTAGTGCCCAAGAGGGTAAATTTCCACATCTGAATCTTGGTTGTCTGGCTACCCAACTCACTATAATATTTAGAAATAGAGGGAAGAAGTTAGGTATTTCATGTCACAAATCTGAGAGGTCTTCACCGACCTCACTAACTACTTAGGTCTCCCCAGAACCTGGTTAATTTCCTTCATTGCACTTGTAACAATCTGTACTTACCTATTTGTCATTTGCTCAGTGCCTTTCTTCACCACCAAACTGGAAGCTCCTTGGGGGCAGGGACCTTGACTGTCTTATTTACCACTGTAATCCTATCCCTAACAGCTAATTAGCAACAGTAGATACTCAAGAAACATGTGTTGTGCAAATAACACAATGATTGAATGATTCTGCCTTGGGATAAACCTGCACTGATTCTATAGCTTTATAATTATAATCACTTTTTTTTTTTTTGAGATAAAGCCTCACTATGTAGCCCAGGCTGCTTGCAAACTCCTGGGCTCAAGCAATCCTCCTGCCTCAGCCTCCCAAGTAGCTGGGACTACAGGTGCATACCACCAAGCCTAACTAATTAAAAAAAAAAAATTTTTTTTTTTTTTCTTAGATAGGGTCTTGCTCTGTCACCCAGGCTAGAGTGAAGTGGCACGATCTCGGCTCATTGCAACCTCCACCTCCCAGGTTCAAGCAATTCTCCAGCCTCAGCCTCCCAAGTAGCTGGGACTGCAGCCATGAGCCACCAAGCCCAGCTAATTTTTTGTATTTTTAGTAGAGACGGGGTTTCACCATATTGACCAGGGTGGTCTTGAACTCCTGACCTCAAGTGATCCGCCTGCCTCGGCCTCCCAGAGTGCTGGGATTACAGGTGTGAGCCACCGTGCTTGGCCTCAAAAAAAATTTTTTTTTAGACACGAGTTCTTATTGGTTGCCCAGATGGTCACAAACTCCTATAAAGCATGACATTAAAAAAATAAATAAATAAAATCTAGCTCTCATAATTGTCAAGTAAAATTCTATAGTTTTGAGCAAATATTTTCAAATCATCAACAGATATTTCTTGAGTACCTACCATTTGTATAGCTTTGTGGAGAAATATAAAACATGAACCTCACATTAAAACGTACCATTCAGTTAAGGAGCTTTCTCTCCTAAATAATTCCCAGCAAAACAAATGATTACGTAGAAAAGGTCTTTTAGTGTTATTTTTAGATCTGCCCACTTTCACAATGCTGTTTCCTTCCCCCCATTTCATCTGAATTCTAACAGGAAATGATTTATCAGCTGGCATTAAACTATTGGTCCACGATCTTTTATCCCAATCCTTTGAGGCCAGATGATTTGTGGAAATTCTCTTTTGGGTGCGGTGGTAGGGGTGGAATTTTCAAGAGTAGTGCCATGTCTATACCATATATTACATGATACCCACAGTAAGGTGTGGGGCTGCTCTGAACAATTAAACACATTAACATGTCTGCAATAAAAACATGTAAATATTTGGAATAAAGACTACAAATGGCCTCAGGCCAAGTTTTACCACCAAATGAGTTGGAGGAAAAGTTGATTTCCAAAAGTTTTTGGATTTCAGGATTGAGAATAAGGAACAGAGGAGCTGAACTGACTTTATCCAAAGACTTGGGACAATAATGACAATAGCATCTAAGAGGCTGAGTGTCCAGAGCTATCTCTGAAAAGATGCATTTAAGGTGGAACTATGAGAAAAGAACAGCTCTTGTGTTTGTGCAGGTTCTGCCTATAGACATGAGTTTGACTCGTAAGGAAATGAGCTCTGGCCAAGAATGCTACGGAAAAATGGTTATAGAGACTACCATGCCATTAGGAGGTGTTACTGTTTTGATGAAAAGAATACTGTCAGAGGCAGAGAATCTAATCTTTTCCAGCCCTAAGTGTGTGTTCATTAATTTATTCAACTAATAATCTTCCAGAGCTTACCATGTGGCAGGCTCCATTCTAGGAAATGGAGAAACAGGTGCACAAGACACAGTCCTCACACCCTGGAGTAAACAGCTACTCTTCATTGAACGCTCACAATGTGCTCACACCTGGGCCTTCACATGCCTCATCTCTCTCCTTTAATTAGGATTCAAAGTCATGATTTGAGGTCCTGCTTTGCCATTTCCTAACTAAGACTTAACAACTTCTCTAAGTCTCAGTTCCCTCATCCGCAACACAAAGAATAATCGCCAGACAGGGCCGTGGGGGAGGAAGAAACGAGATGCTTTGGAAAGAATTTTGAAAATGGCGGGTGGAGGCTGAGCAAGAATCAACTTTCTGTGGGCAGGGCCTTTCCTCGGCATCCTCGTCTTCATTCATACAACCCCCATTTCAGATGACGACTGTGTACCAGATGAGCCAGGTGCTGGGCGTTCGGCCACACAGAGAATCAGACCAGCGATTACCCTAGGAGAACCGGCAGTGGAGGGGAAGGCTGGACCTCAGGAAAGCCTCTAGAAGGAGAGAGGGACGTGATGGCGTCACGTCACGCCACAGGGATTTCACCTCCTGCGGATGGTAATGGCCTCGCCGCCCTCCCGCCCCCACCTGGACTCCGACGGTGCCGGCAAGAAACGGGAGGAGGGAAGGCAACCGATGTTTCCAGACCCGCCTTGAGCCCCACCACCACTCCCAAGCAGAGGCTGTTACCTGAGAGGAAAGTCGGCCGCTGCCCAACGACCAAACCTCCTCTCCCTAGGATATTCCACCTACTCCAGCCAGGCTCAAGGGCCCAGGCCGGTCCCCACTTCCGCTTCCTCACTTCCTGGCCTGGTGCAGTTCCTGTCAGGGCGTCAAGCAAGATGGTTGCCGATACCTGAGCTGGAGGGTACCAAGGGGAATGAAGGTAAGTGTCTTCGTTTCACAGGCTGCCGGGCTGTGACACTGCCCTAATCCTCCTTTCGAAGAATAAATTTTTTTTTTTTTGAGATCTGGGAAATAGTTTAATCAGACACTAGCATTTATTCTTAGCTGCTTTCTTAATTAAATAAAAATGAGTATAAATTAATTTACTAAAAGTTCACAACGTAAAAACGGACATTAAAAAAAGAAAAAAAATGCCAAGGTAAGCTGATAATGTTTTTAAAAAGTAGACAATAAAATAATGTATGTAACTTAAAATTTGCCATGATAATTTATTCTTAAAATGGAAAATCAGTAAAATACTCAGATTTCTAGCATAATATCTCTTTTTTTATTTATTATTATTTAAGTTTTAAGGACATGGATGAAATTGGAAATCATCATTCTCAGTAAACTATCGCAAGAACAAAAAACCAAACACCGCATATTCTCACTCATAGGTGGGAATTGAACAATGAGAACACATGGACACAGGAAGGGGAACATCACACTCTGGGGACTGTTGTGGGGTGGGGGGAGGGGGGAGGGATAGCATTGGGAGATATACCTAATGCTAGATGACGAGTTAGTGGGTGCAGCGCACCAGCATGGCACATGAATACATTTTTAAAAGTGTGTTACTACTGTCATTTCAACTGACTAGAAATACCACCAGCACGTGATTGCCACCTCAAAGGACTGAGAATGTAATAGTAGTCTATGAAGAGCAGTGTGTGTGATGGACAATGATGGGGTAGCTCCAGTGACTGATGGCTTCAGGTGCCACTGACGGGTAATTGTTGATGTATTCAACTGATTTTCCGTGAGCACCCGCTTTGTGCCAGGCAGTAAGGACTCGGAGATAAAAAGCAGCCCTCTGCTGGATACGTTTACAGGCTAGTGGAGGTGACAGGCACCGTCAGAGAAGATTGTAACAAGATATGTATGGCATAGTAAGAGAGAAGAGATCATCTAATTCTGCCACTGAGTATTTAAGGGCAGGTTTCACAGAAGAGTTTACATCTGAATTGAATCTTAAAGGATGACAGGGAGTTCACTGGATAGACAAAGTAGAGGAGGACGTAAGAGGCAAAGGACACATCATGTGTAAAGGCATGAAAGCTGAGCCAGCCTATTATCTTGGAAAAACTACATGTACTGTAGTTACTACAACTGTCACAAAGGCTATTAGTGGAGCAGGAGAGGAAGGTTAAATAACAGAGGGAAGTTGGATCATGAAGAACCTTATCCATACTACAAGGTGATTTTATCCAGTAGGCATTGAAAAATGTAATCGAACCTGTGTTTTAATGGAATATTGACTAGGATGAGGGGAAAAGACAGAGGATAACAAAACACTTAGTAGACAAAAGCAACATTTGTTTCTATCTCCTACTACTTCAGTCATAATTATAATAATAATAGCCCACATTATTGATACTGACATGTAGATAGGTGAATCCAATATAAAATGATAGGAGGTATGAAAGAAGTTGGTGAGTTTGGAATATTATTTGACTGGCTATAATATAGAGTAATGGGGTGGGAGCCAGAGGGAGATCGAAAAGGTGACCTGGAAAACATTGTTCAGGGCCTTGAATGCTATGTTGAGGTATTTTGACTTTATAAAATAGTGGGGGACAAACTACAAGTATTTTATACATTGAGGTATAGTTTATGAAGTTTTTTTATATGTATAGCTTATGTAAATCTCAAAGGAATGCTGAGAAGTAGGCGTTATTATCCCATTGTACAGGTGAGAAAGCTGAGTTTGTGGAATATGCATACATTCTACATTATTGAGCACCTGCTATTTGCCAAGCACTATGCTGAGCTATGAGACTAGAAGGAAGTTGTAGTTTAATACTCTAATAGAGGAAACAGGAATAAATCAGCAATTGTAAGTAGTTGCCATAATAAAGGCAAACAATGTTACGGGAGTGAAAGGGGGACTTGTCTATATTTGCATAGTCAGGGAAGGCTTCCTGGAGGAGGTGAGCTTAAACTGAGTTTGGAGAAACAAATAGATTACAGTAATTGCCCAGAGATATTTAACTAGGAAGCAGTTTACCTGAAACTTGAACCCAAATCTCCTGTGTCTAGCTCTTTCCCCTACTCCAAGGACCAATCTTTGGTCCTTGATTTTAAGCTCTATCAGCAACTCAGTCACAAGTGGACTTGTTATGTTTGGAGAAGGTCAGAGATTCCAATTTTTTATTTTTAAATTCATTCATTTTCTCCTTTTAAAATCTCTGTGTGTGTTCAAAGAGTAGATTGGAAGCAGAGGAACTGGAAGAAGAACAGAATGTTCTGATAGTTCAGGCAATAAGTGATGAAGGCCATAACTAAGGCAGAGGTCATGGGCATAGTGTGAATCTCCACTCTGTTCACTCTCCTCTTACACATATACTTTTACATGTAATGTTAAAGTGTAGAAGTTATGGGATCGGGCTCTGAATGTATGTGGCAATGAGAGAGAAGGAGGAGTCTACAGGGACTAAGTTTCTTTTTGGGGTGACCAAGTAAATGACTGTTGGTGTTCACCAAGATGAACATGATCCGAGGGGTCAGTTTGGCAGGAAAGATGGGGAATTCTGCTTCGGACATTTTGAATCTGAGCAACAGGTGGGAGATGTTCAGGGGACAGTTGAATAGAGATAACTGAAAGAAGAGGGTTTGGGGCTAGGTTCATAGACTTCAGAGTAGTCAGCATATAGAAGGTGATTGAGGAGGCAGATGGGAAGTAGGAGACAGGGTAAGATTAAAGACTGAAGTCCCAATAAACAGTGAGGGAGTTGGTTAGGCTTGGCAAAAGTGTCAAGTGTTACCCGCTTAGTGGAATTAACCCTGTTCAAGTGACAATATGTAAGGGGTCCTTCTTATCTGCTTTCCTCCATTTGGGGGCACAATTTAGTTGCAATACCGTAACATCCACTAAATACAAATATTGCTCTATGGTAGCTTGGTTGGTTTTCTCCTTTAATTTTTTGAACTTGAGGTTCTATAAAAGTGAACACAGTTTGCTTTGCCTGACTTCCAGGACACCATTTCTCCTTCTCATCTCCTTGACTCATCCGTTCTCAATTCTATGACCTCTCAACTTTGAAGGAGCCCATTCTCTAACCTCTTGTCTTCTCTATCTATATTCACTCCACAGGTAGTGTTATCCACTTGCAAAGCGGTAAATACTCTTCGATTCTGACAACTCTCAAGGTTTTCTCTTCAGCTTCTCCTGACCTCCAAACTCGTGTATCTAACTACCTTGACCTCTACTCCTGGTCTTGCCTTCCAAACCTGCTCTCCCACGGTCTCTCCTGTCTCAGTAAATGACACATCCTTGCTTCTAGGTTCTCAGGCCATGAACCTGGGAGTCACCTTAACTCCTGTGTTTGTCTCTTATAGCTCTCATGATATCCATGAGCTTAGCTTTGAAATACAAGGTGGCTACCCAGTCTAGATAATAAATGATTTATTGATGCTACATTCTAATACAAGATACAATAACATTATCTATGTTTCTAGACTTTACGATCACCCTGTATATTCAAAATCCAACCACTTCCCACCACTTACATCATCCTGTTTTAAGCCACAACCATCTCTGGTCTGGACTATGAAAGTAGCCTCTTGTTTTTTTGTTTTTTTTTTTGAGATGGAGTTTTGCTCTTATTGCCCAGGCTGGAGTGCAATGGCGCAATCTCGGCTCACTGCAACCTCCGCCTCCTGGGTTCAAGTGATTCTTCTGCCTCAGCCTCCCGAGTAGCTGGGATTACAGGCATGCACCACCATGCCTGGCTAATTTTGTATTTTTAGTAGAAATTGGGTTTCTCCATGTTGGTCAGGATGTTCTCAAACTCCCGACCTCAGGTGATCCATCTGCCTCAGCCTCCCAAAGTGCTGGGATTACAGGCATGAGCCAACCATGCCTGGCCAACAGTAGGCTCCTAACTGGTCTCTCTTCTTCTGTTCTTGCTCCCTTGCTATCTAATTTCAGCACAACAGCCAGAGCTACCCTTTTAAAACTTAAAACCCAAGTCAGATCATACTACTCCCCAGTTCAAAATCTTCCATTGGCTTCCATCTCACTCAGAGTAAAATCCAAAGGCCTCGCCATGGCAACAAGGCCCTACATGTTCTGCTCTCTCTCTGATCTCCATCCCAACTCCTCTCCACCTCACTCACAATGTTAAACATGTCTCCACCTGAAGTCTTTGCACTTGCTAGTCCCTATACCTGCAAAAGCTATTTCCCCAGATGTCCATCCAGGAAGTACTGGCTTCTTCACTTTGTTCTAGACTTTGCTCAAATGTCCTTGGATTTCCCAACGTAAAATCACAACCCCCATCTCAGCCACACTCCCTGTGGCTCTTGCATCATTTTATTTTTCTCCCTAACAGTAGGACCATCTGATGTACCTCCTGTTTCTCCCTTTACCAGAATGTAAGATCCAGGAGGGCAGAGATTATGTTTTGTTCACTGATAGTTTTCCAGCACCTAGAACAGGCCTAACACAGAGTAAGTGTTCAAACTTTATTTATTGAATAAATGAAATGAGAATGTCTGAATTCACACTATTAAATAAGAAGTACATATTTTACCATAAAGTTAAATTGAGCATAATTATAGCAAGAAGTTCAGATATTGGCCAGGTGCAGTGGCTCATGCCTGTAATCCCAGCACTTTGGGGGGCCAAGGTGGGCAGATCACTTGAGGTCAGGAGTTCGAGACCAGCCTGACCAACATGGCGAAACCTCAGCTGTACTAAAAATATACAAATTAGCTGGGTGTGGTGGCAGGTGCCTGCAATCCCAGCTACTCGGGAGGCTGAGGCAGGAGAATCATTTGAACTTAGGAGGTGGAGGTTGCAGTGAGCCAAGATTGCGTCACTGTACTCTAGCCTGGGCAACCGAGCGAGACTCAGTCTCCAAAAAACAAAATAAAACAAAAAACAAAACAAAACAGAAGTTCAGATATAAACAAATGACCCCTCAAAAGGAATTGATTAAAAAAATTTTAAACAAAGTATGGTTTAAAAAAGAAACTTCTCCACTTTGGCTAAGTCCAGATTTCACATGTTACTTTATCCTCCTCATCTTGCTGCTATTTTTCTGAGTATCTCATGATAGTGAGTACTGAAATGCTGGCATTCTCACATTAGGGTCTTTATTCTTAGGATCTGCCTTTGCACTCGTTCAGTTACAGAGCTGTTATGAAATAAACCACTCAAGTGGCCTTGCTTCCCTCCCACTATGCTCTACATAACATGTCTGTCAATCAGTACTTACTACCAAAATAACTTGCCTTTGAGATTTTTCTGTTCTGCAATCTGTCCCATGCTTGTAAGGGGAAGGATTATATTCTGCTCCCTGGGGAGTAGTGCCTGGTGCAAAATTAGCTTCCTCATTAGGGTACAAGCTGAAAACACCATGATACTTTCCATGTAACACCATTCAACATTTTCCCTTCGCTCCCACTCCCCAACCATAGAATTTTAGGGACTCCTTTAACCATTTCAAAACCATCGACTTGGGAGCTATCAAAGAATAAGGACTGTAGCCAGAGGATTTCAGCATTTAAAAACTTGGCAATAGAGCTGTTCAATATAATGATCCAAGAAGGTCCTTAGGAGGCTGAATAATTCTGAGGTCAAGGTTGAGACGTTATTATTTTTAAAGTAGCAAGATGTTGTTATTTTTAAATTTTATCTTTATAACATGTGGAAATGGCAGAGATCCTTTTCAGATATAACCAGGATTTAAGAAAATTTGACAAACTTGCATTAATAAAAAGAAAGCCTGTTATTAAGGAGCTACAGGGCCGGGTGCGGTGGCTCATGCCTGTAATCCCAGCACTTTGGGAGGTTGAGGCAGGTGGATCATCTGAGTTCAGGAGTTCAAGACCAGCCTGGCCGACATGGTGAAACCCCATCTCTACTAAAAATACAAAAAAATTAGCCAGGCATGGTGGCAGTTACCTGTAATCCCAGCTACTTGGGAGGCTGAAGCAAGAGAATCACTTGTACTTGGGAGACGGAGGTTGCAGTGAGCCAAGATCATGCCATTGCACTCCAGCCTGGGCAAGAAGAGCGAAACTCCGTCTCAAAAAAAAAAAAAAAAAAAAAAAAAGGAGTTATGGATAGCAAATTACTTCCTTTAACTCATTTGACAAATATTTACTGAGCATTTTCTGTCACCTTGACACTTTGCTGATTCTTCTTTTCTATTTCAATAAAAATGTTGGGCAATTATAACCAAGGAAAAGGTTTTAAGAAAGTAAATTTTAAGCAAGGTTTAGATATAAAGAAGCAAAGAGATGGAAAAGGATGCCATTTCACATTGCAGAAAAAGTTTAAATTTTAGAACCCCAAATTGAATCTCTCCTTGACACTCTCCTCTTGGTATTCCAGGGATTAATGCTAGGAACATCCCAGTGAGCCAACATTTCCCTCCTCATCTTGGATCCAGTCCCCAAACTCTGAATGGTGCCACTTAGCAAGTAGCAATGTCTCTAATTTTCTGTAAAAGATGCAACGTTGGCAATCCATTTTCTAGCAAGAGCAAAGAGAAAGGAAGAGGCCTTCACAAGTTGCAGTTGATATAGGGGGAAGGGTGAGTGGTACATTTAAAGGTAAGAACTAAGGAAGTTGAAGGTAACAAAACTCAAGGTCAATGGAAAGTCTTAAATCCCAGAAAGCCTTCAGCCTAAGACTCAACAGAAATTGAAGTCCCAGAAATTGAAGGAACTGGTTCCAACTCATGCTGGACTGTGGCAAACCTGGGGTGAGAATGCATCCCAGCTCAGAATGTTTCTTCTTTTTTTGTCAAGAGTAATATTAGAGGCTGAGTGTATGAACAAAGCATCTTTCCTGGGATTTTAACATTGTGAGTGATCGAGGGTGCTCTTAAATAAGTTCCCCCAAGAAGCCCTAATGTTCCTCTGGATGCATGACTATACTAAGAGAATAAGAATTTTCCTTAAGATCAGCTTGCTGATGGGCCATATCAAGAACTATAAATTTTCTTATGTGAACACAAGTGTTCAGGGGGGATATTGTTAAAACTGAAACCAAGCATAAAGAAGCAAAAGTGTTTCAGTGAACCTCCTGCATTTTAGTTCAACTCTGGCAGCAAGAAAACAAAACCACATAATCTAAGGCTCACGCCCAACTCTCCGAAGCCCCATATGTGCTAGTTCCTGTGTGGTTTGCCTACAGACTGCAGGGCTGACTAGGGTTAGTTTGGAGGAGGGAGTAAGAGGTGGGGAGGAGGAGGCACAGTTAATGGATCTGTAAACTTGCACCCTCTTTCAGAGTGGTACATGGAAGACAGCACAAAGTGGATCCATACTCTGAAATGCAGTAACTCTGATGCTTGAATTTGTCTCCCTTCTTGCCAGAAAGGATTCTAATAACTCGGTGTCAAAGCCAAGACATAAACTCAACCCCTTCTCTTCCAAAAGGTATGTCATTATACAACATCTGTACATATACTCTAGAAACTTTGAACAGTTTTATAATTTGCAGAATGTTCTGTATGAGTTAATTAAAATGAATCTCACTGGTTCTCTAAATATTGCTTTTAAGTCCCATCAGCTAAGGTCTCTAAACCTTTTGCTGTGACAATGTTTGTGGTGATGGGATTTGACTTCTATCAAATGAACTGGGAGAACACTTGTTCCTTACCCAGTGCATAACACAAAAATCTCCACAAACTGGCTTCAGAAGCATCTCAGGGAAAGATTTTCAACCTTGGGATCATGGAGGTAAAATTCCACTTCACCATGGTCAGAATTTAATCCAAATTGGAAGGGGTTGGAGGGGGTGGTAGAGGGCTGAGCAGTGATGAATGAACACTAGCACTCTGAGGTCAGGATTTCTCTCTTTGCTTGAATTTCTAGTTCTGTTCGCATTTTTGTTACCTGTACAAAGGACACCAGTTTTCATTCCTTTACAAAAAGAAAACTTTATGTTGAAGTGTATTTTGGAAGGGTATTGTCTCTCTTCGTACTAGCCGTTAGGCTCCATCCCTATGACTGTCTCTGGTTTAGGCGTCCAGTCTGAAGATAGCTGCTTTGTGTTCTTTGTCCCAACTCTTCCTGAACGTGAGGATTGAACATACCAACCAAAGGTTTCACTAATTTAAAATGTACTGTATTGCCCTGACAGGTATACTGTCAAAAAAAATTTACCATATTTATCTACCTGGAATTAGGCCTTCTTAATAAAGTGTATGCAGCATAATTTGCACACTATTGAACATATACATCCCTAGATAAACTAGGAGTGGGAAATGTTTTAGATCTAAACATCCAATGGGAAAAATTTCGTGTGTTCTCATTATGTTATCTGAGGATGGGAAACTTCAGGTCGAAGAATCTTTTGTTCTATGCAGCAATGTTTGTCATAAATGGTTTAGTTCTTTAGTGGCTCCTTTTTGTTTCTTATTTTTGGTTTCGGAAAGAGTATTTAGCAGAAGTTACTCTCCTTTAACAATCCAGTATTTTATGTAAAACTTTATAAAATAATTTTATAGTGATTCTCCTTACAAAACCATCTGCTATTACATAAGGAACACTGTGTAAATAGAGGACCACCTAAGTATATTTAATTTTCAAATACGAAAAAAATCTGACTCATGCCCTTTTTTGTTTTTTTGTAAAAGAGAGGTGGCCCTATATTATTGAATAAAACTGCTTTTTTAGATTGAACTTGGAGTGTCTCCCATGTGGTAAACTGAAATCTTATTCTCCCCAAATTGTAATAGATTTTATCTTTTTAAAAATGACTTTACTGAAGCAGAGGAGGAGATGATCAATCTATTCAATATGAAGAAATATTTCTGTTGCTAATACAATATCCTTTTGAATATTTCCCACGTCTTAGGCCCTGGTGAAAATCCCTTTCAATTGTTCTGTCTACCTCGTAGGGATGTTGTAAGAATAAATGAGTTAACGTAGATATGAAGTGCCTTAGGAAAAAGGCGCTATAAAAATGCAAGGTGATATCATGATTAGTTGTTTCTTTGACTCTTGATCATTTTCTTCCCACTTCTTATACAAAATGTCTCTCACTTATTTCCTGAAGCCATCTCTTTTAGAACTATTGCTTCCTAGAAGAGCTGAAAATGATCCTAGTTCCAACATATTTATTGATTCCCGGATAATAACACCCACTGGTGTTGATGACTGACAGGGTTCATGCCTAAACTTGAGTAGAACTTGCCCTTTTTTCCTGGGTCAAGAAAAGTCTGCAATTGTTCGAAAATGTGTCAGTAAGTGTGATTCCATCAGGATTTCTTAAATAAGTAACAGTTGCTGCTGGATAATCCTGGGGGCAGATGATTCATTTTTGTGCCCCTATCAAACAAACTCAAAACTTGTTAAAGAATCTTTATAAGTTGTTTGAATCAAACAATAGGGTCGCTAGGTCCCCATTTTGTCCATTTGAGGTATTTGCCCAGCATACCTTGGTCTGTAAAGAAATAGTACAGCCTTGGCTGGGCGCGGTGGCTCATGCTTATAATCCTAGCACTTTGGGAGGCCGAGGTGGGCAGATCTCCAAAAATAAATAATAATAATGATAATAACACAGCCTCATGAGTCTTTTTTTTGTTTTTTTTTTTGAGACAGGGTCTCACTCTGTCACTCAGGCTGGAGTACAGTGGCACAATCACAGCTCACTGCAGCCTCAACTACCCTGGGTTTAGTGATCCTCCCACCTCAGCCTCTCAAGTAGCTGAGACTACAGGTACACACCACCACACCTGGCTAATATTGTATTTTTAGTAGAGACAGGGTTTTGCCATGTTTCCCAGGCTGGTCTTGAACTCCTGAACTCAAGCGATTCACCTGCCTCAGCCTCCCAAAGTGTTGGGATTACAGGTGTGAACCACTACACCTGGCCTGCCCTTTCTTTTCCTCTTAAAAATTCTTAAGAAAGCATGGTCCTGTTTAACAAATAAGAATTTTACAAACATTTATCGATCAATTACTATATGCCAGGCCTGGCACTAGGCACCAAGTTCTCTTCAACAGTGTTAACATTAAGTTTCAATAAACTTGAGTCAATAGGAATTCAGTAAATAATTTTTAAAGATTGTTTTCTTTTTAAATATGTATTTATAAACAAAAATTTTAGAGAATTAAAAGAAACTATCACGAAGTGTATGATGATAAAAGTCTTATATACTCTCCAAAGAAAATGTTAAGACATACCTTAAGAAGATAGTGAAGAACAGCCGGGCACAGTGGCTCACACCTGTAATCCCAGCACTTGGGAGGCCAAAGCAGGCAGATCATCTGAGGTCAGGAGTTGGAGACAAGCCTGGCCAACATGTTGAAACCCTGTCTCTACCAAAATACAAAAATTAGCCGGGCATGATGGCAGGCGCCTGTAATCCCAGCTACTTGGGAGACTGAGGCGCGAGAATTGCTTGAACCCGGGAGGCAGATGTTTCAGCGAGCTGAGATCATGCCACTGCACTCCAGCCTGGTCGACAGAGCAAGATCCTGTCTCAAAAAAAGGAAAAAAGAAAAGAAAAGATAGTGAGAAAATAACTGAACATAAAACATATAGAAAAGTTGAAATATTAGTACTCACTACCTAGGTTCAACAATTGCTAACTCTTTGCCGTATTTGCTCCATCTATACCTATTTCTTTCTGAATTACTTGTAAGTTGCAGATAAAATAATACTTCACTCCTAAATAATTCAGTACTCATCTAAGAATAAAGGCATTCCTCTATCTAACCACAATTCCATCATTAGGCCTAAGAGGATAAACAGTAAGTCCTTAATATCATCTGATAGCTAGTACAGATTTAACCTTCCCCATTTGTCCCCCAAATGTCTTCTATACCGTTTTTTAAAAAAGGAATCTAATTTTTAAAAATAAGAACATATTTTGCTGTTGGGTCTCATGCTTCTTTCTTCAACACTGGATGTTTTTAAAGATTAAGCCAGTTCTCTTGTACCAGGTCCCACTTTCTGAATTCGTTGTTGCCTCATGGTTAATTTGTTCCTCTAACCACTTTATTTCTCATAAGCTCCAAGTTAGGACTAAAAGCATGATTTGATTTTGATTGAACGTTTTTTGCAAGGTGCCACTGGGTGCTCCATATTGCGTCTTATCAGGAGGTACAGAATGCCAGGTTGTTCCACTGTGCATGATGCCAAGTTTGATCAGGGCTTGAGGTAGTGATCTTGCTCAGAGGATCTCTTGTTGTACAGGCACTTTTTCACCCTTTGCAATTAGCAAGTACTCTCAGGGGGTATCTCAAAGTGTATCTCATAAACACTTTGGCACGGTGGCAATATCCTATTTCCCAACAAACTCTCACCCGGTGACTTTAGGTAATAATCTTTGCCTAAATTGATTATTTCATTGGAGTTCATATATATTTTTAATATGCTTTGAAGATGGACTCGACATGCAAATTCATCATTATCAGCAGCAATAGTGGCTGGAAATATTTATTGGGTGCCTAAGTTCAGGTAATAATAATAATGGTAGGTAATGTTTATTGAGTGCTTGCTGTGGAGCCAAGACAGCCTCGGTGTGAGCCCAGTCTTTCACTTACTAAGCGAATGAACTGGGACAAGTTATTCTTTTTGTGCTTCAGTTTCTTAAGCTATAAAATGGGATAAATAATGGTGCCTATCTCGTGGGATTGTTCTGAAGAGTAAATGATTTATACATTTAAGTTTCCTAAAACAGTACCTGTTATTATTGTTATTTGCCAAGCATTGTTCTAATACTTTGTAGGTACTAACTCGTCTACTTCTCCTAATGGTGCAATGAAGAAAGTGCTAATATTACCCTTTTTTCACAATGAGGAAACTGAGGTACAGAGAGGTCTAGTACGTTGCACAAGGTCACTTAACTAGTACCTGGTGGAGCCAGGATTTGAACCCAGGCTATCTGGTTCCTGAGCACTCTCTCTGATGATGGGCACATGCAACGAGGAGTGATACAAGTGGAACTGAGTGGAAGTAGCCCTCGCACACACTCAGACTTGAAGTTATTGAAAATCCGGGAGGTTGCCACCCAAACACATTTAAGGTTTCATTCATCTGAATAAGAACAGCATTCCACTAAGCACAGATAAGTACTCTTATTACATTTACATAGCTTAAGGCTCTGTACAAGAAACCTTGAACATAAAATACTTGGAACAGAAAAGAGTAGGAGAACTATGAAGTAATGGGGGGAAAAAAATCCCTGAAAGGAACGATACAAGCAGAGAGTTATGAGACCTGGGACCTCAGAGCCTCGGGGTGGAAGATGATATTTTGATATAATCAGGAGGGAGAAATTTCCTCTCATTTTTCACATTTCTGTACTATATAAGATTTTACCATAAAACACAAGAGTATAAGCCATTGTCAGATTTATAAAAGGCCATGGTGGATTTCCTTAAGAGACGATGGATGACTGTTGTTAGTAGGTAACTTCCCTGGTTGGTTATCTCATACACTCAGATATTCCATAAGTCAGCCTGTGGCTTCTGAAACTGTATTGAGAAAAAGCTGTATAAACTAGGTATTGGTCCATGCTCCTTCATTAGCATTACAAAAGGGTTCGACTGCTGAGTTGAATCTTATCCACTCCTTCAGTGGCCATTACAGAAAGCTCTCAAGTGTAATTTTCTAAAGAGAACTAAAAATAAATAAGAAAAAAAAAATCCAGCATTAATAATGGTTCTTTTTGCATTTCTAACACAGTCATTGCCAAATTGGTTCTGCCTTTTTGTGTTTTTTAATGAAAAGCAGCCTAATTGATCAATTGGTCATGAATAATACTTTTTCGTTTGTTTTTCTCCACACCCGCCAGCCTTCTAGAACCACGGGCTTAATGTGTCGGCCTACAAATGGTTCATGATTTGTGTTTTTTGTCTAGTGCTTTATGGGAAAATATTAGAAACAAACTGCTGAGAACTCAGTAGGAACTCAGTAAATAATAAGTAGATAGTTCTCTTGTTAAATATGATTTTAAAGAAACTCTTTCTAAATAACTAGGAAATATTACAAGGGAAGTACAAAGTGGGGTGGAAAGCCTGGCTGACTTGTAATTTGAAATTTCTCTTCATCATTTTATAGGTCACAGAGTTTAACCCTTTATAAAACAAAATGTAAAGTCTGATAGCTGAAAAGGCTCTCCTCCACTAAATAGATTTGTTTGAAAATATAGATCATTAAATCGGTAAGAATAATAGGAGAATCTCAACCAAACATTGAGACAACTAAGAAAATTGTCTAAATCTAATACCTTATATCAGTACTTTAAGTTGACCATAAATACACTGATATCCATAGCACATAGGTTCTTACTGGCAGTGGTAGGGTGGGTGGGGGAAGGGGAGTGTCACAGACACATTCAAGATGTCAACGAAAGCTATGAAAACTCTCCCCAATGGGGAAAAAAAACCAACGTTGCCTAGCACTTATCCTACACAACTTTGTACAGAATTTCCGTGGGAAATTCTGGTGTCCATCCATCATAAATCACCTGGTGTCCACCCATATATCCTGAATAGGAAAAATTGTCTTTCTCTAGAGTTATTGTACACTGATCCTGATGGAGCTTTAAAAAGAGTTGTCGTGCAGGCTCATTGACTTTGGGAGGACAAGGTGGGAGGATTGCTTGAGCGCAGGAGATTGAGACCAGCCTGGGCAACATGGTGAGGCCCCATCTCTACAAGATATTCTTTTAAAAAATTAGCCAGGCCCAGTGGCCCGCACCTGTAGTCCAAGCTACTCCAGAGGCTGAGGCAGGAGGATCCCTTGAGCCCAAGAGATCAAGGCTGCAGTAAGCCGTGTTCACACCGCTACACTCCAGCCTGGGCAACAGAGTGAGATCCTGTCTCAAAAAATAAATAAGTAAATAAAAAGAGTTGTCATTATCTTGTTTGATCTGGCTATGATCTTTGAGGTAGACAGACCACAGATTTTACCTCTCATTCTGCAGAGTGGGAAAAGCAAGGCTTGGAGAGTTTCTGGGACTTGCTCAAGGTAATTTGCTAATGTCTGCCAGGACGTAGCACCAAGCCTGTCACACTGTAGGCTGTACCCCTTCCACAACACTGGTCCAAACACAGGATTCTGGAGATGCAGGAGCCCTCGATGGGCTTCCGGAAAGCTGAATTCTGGCTCTACCAGAGCTACCCACGTGATCTTAAACAAGTCACCTAACTTCCCTGAGCTTCAGTTTCTTCCTTAGTCAAGTGAGAGGTTAGACTGTGTGTTCTCTGAAGCCCTTTGATTTTCTGCAGAAAACTACCTAATCCTACTGGATCTGGGAACAGAGGGAAATGACCTTTTCTGCCATAAATGGCAAGACCCTTCACCCTTCCCTGTAGGGCATAAGAGCTGGCATCCAATTCTTAACGGATTCCCTTGCAATGTCCAAATCCCATTAGAAACTACAAACATCTCAATAGTGCCTTTGTGGGCTGCTTGGGTGTCATGCCGCTGGCTGCCTCACTTGCTGCAGGGCTGACTGTCCACATCAATTATACTCCAACCCTGTGCTCTGCAATGGGCAGACATCCCATGAGATTTTATTACCCCTCTTGGGTAGTTCAGGGAGTCATATGGAAGTAAATAATGCTGATGGGCTTATTTTGGGCTGATAGATTCTTATCCTTCTAAAGAGGTTATGCCTTTCAAAGGGCACAAAACCTTCTCCTTGATTTTTTATTACGAACAGTTATATCCTTTAATGTCCCAGAATTGTTCTTGGAAGTTGGAGACTCACAAAAGGGCCTGCAGCTGTGAATGCAGAAGTCCTGAGACTAGGGGAGGACATCACCACTCTCCCTTGGCCTTTGGAGTCATCCAAGCTAAGTGCTAATATTTGTGATTACCAGGTGTTGATAGGAAATTGGGCCCCTGTGTCTCAGTCTTTTTGTGCTTCAAATTTTCTAAGGGAACTTCAGGCTGGCAAGTGGAGTTAGATCAACTTGTTACAGAGAGTATCATCTGCTCAGTACCGTGTCAGGTCACTGGACTGTGGGAGGTTATACTGACCAGCGATGAGAGTGACAGAGCAGGAGCTTGGCTCCCGTATTCTGTGTTCTATGCTCAGCCTCACAGATGACTCACTGTGCCTCATCGACTCCTCTGTCCTCGAGTGAAATTATGCCATTCTTTAACCCACTATACAAGAGACTTTTGAAGATTTATGTGTTGCTACCCCCAACAATATCTCATTTGTACAATGCAGAACATGGTGCTTTCTTATGTAAACAAACTCATTTTGTGGAATTTTTATTTCCTAGATCAATATTTTTAAATAGACTACTAATTCATTTTATAAACCGGATACTGTAAGATTTTATGCGTTGACACTTGGTACCCTGTAAGTATCCAAATAATCAAAGAAGGAGAAAGTGTGAAGTCAAGGAATCCCCTAGCTGAAAAGAAATTCCCAATACCTGGAACAAAAAAGATGGAGCTTTTAGAGAGCAGACTTTGTTTTCCTCCAGTGAAGATCCACAACTTCCATTTTTAAATGTAAGATGTAAGGGAGATTTATGATACAGCCTACTTTGTCAGCTCGTATTATTTCATAAAGTGAAGCGTCAATTAGGTGTTATTATCATCAAGAAAGCATGCTGTAGTGCTTCATCTTGTAGATGCTATAAAAATTACCTGTCTGATTACTTTAATTCATCTTTTGGCTACTGTCTGCAGAAATTCACTCAGTCCCTAGCTCACAGGTATGCAGACGTACTGAGAACACTTAGGGAAATAAAAGCAAAAAAAAATTGGGTCCTTTCCCCTAAGGAATGAACAGTGTATTTGGGAAACTAGGAAAAACAAACAAACAAAAAAATGCTACCACAATGCAAAACTGATGAGGAGATTAAAAAACAGCTCAAGATGGAGATTTTTAGAAAGAACTTCTTGAAGGAGGTGCATCTGTAGGCTGAGAGAGATGGTTTAGCAAGCAGGCATCAATGCATCCACAAAGCTTTACACTTCAAGGAAATCATAGGAGAAACAGGGTCTTCTTTGCTGAAGATCTGTTTATTTTGCAAACAACAAAGAGTCAGAAGAGCCATGTGAAGTTTCCATGGGGAATCCAGAAACTAAACTTCTGCCACTGGAAATTACCTCAAGATCTTTTCCCAGATAGCCTGCTCTTCCCCTGCTTCCAATCATGTCCCTCAAAGTCTTCTTTTTCAAGCATAAATATCCTTAGTTCTTGTAACCACTCCTCCTATGA
Source organism: Pan troglodytes (assembly GCF_028858775.2). Taxonomy (NCBI): domain Eukaryota; kingdom Metazoa; phylum Chordata; class Mammalia; order Primates; family Hominidae; genus Pan; species Pan troglodytes. The sequence goes on from NC_086016.1 coordinate 41,907,585, forward strand.
GGCAGTTTTGCGTGCTGCCATTATTTTAAGCACCCGCCTCTGATTGGACTCTAGCTTAGGGCCTCTCCTAAGTCACGGGACTCAGAATGGAGCAATGCTCTCCAGGAGTGATCTGAGGATGCAGAACACCATGGGGTAGTTGCCTCCCTTGATCTGTAGCCTATACTTCTATTAATATGGCCCATGATTGCATGAGCCCTTTTGGCACCCATGTCATACTGCTGACTCGTACCGAAATTGTGGTCAACTAAAACCCATGAGTTCCCATGCACTACTACTAAGCCAGATCTTTCTTTCTTTTTCTTTTCTTTTTTTCTTTTTTTTTGAGACCGAGTCTCGCTCTGTCACCCAGGCTGGAGTGCAGTGGCGCAATCTCGGCTCACTGCAACCTCTGCCTCGTGGGTTCAAGTGATTCTCCTGCCTCAGCCTCCCAAGTAGCTGGGATTACAGGCGCCCGCCACCACGCCCGGCTAATTTTTGTATTTTTAGTAGAGACAGGATTTCACCATGTTGGTCAGGCTGGTCTCGAACTCCTGACATTGTGATCCGCCTGCCTCGGCCTCGCAAAGTGCTGGGATTACAGGCATGAGCCACCGTGCCCAGCCAGATCTTTCTTATTCTGTACTTACACTGTTGATTTAAAAAAAAAAAAAAAAAAACCCTAGGACAGAGGTTTAAATGTAAAGACATTTATTTCTATTCCACTCGATCATTTTGATAACAACTTGTCCAAATCTTTCAGAGCTAGGGTATTAGCTTCCCCTCCCTGCAGGTGAGTACTTACCTGCTGGTGCAGCTAATCTCATGATGGATCTCTGGCCTCTAAAGGGCCACAACTTCATTGTCTCTTTCCTATCCATAAATTCTCTGCAACCCTGGATGAATCTGCATCCTTAGACAAACTAGTGGGCCTCAGTCTTCCTAAGTAAGATAGGAATAAGTGTGAATGGCCATTTCCTCCTTGCGGTGAGGATATGCAATAATGAGTTCGATGTCTGCAAAACCCTAAGGAAATGTCACTCAGAGGCAGCATTAGATGAGGGGAGAAAAAGTTTATTTCAGGCTCTCAGCAGCTTTCAGAAGACTTGATTATCCTGATCGCTACGTGTGAAAGTTAATGACTTCATTTTTGCAGTTATTTTAAAAATATAACTGGGTTATCTGATTTTTGGTTGTAGTAACATCACGTGATGGTCAGTATCATTTTACACATTATTTGTAATGTGAGCAAGTGCCATAAAGTATATCTGCAAGACTCATTTAAAATGACTCTCTTCCCTCCATCCCCTCCCCCAGCCCCATCCTCAACTCTACCCTCTTCTGTTTGTAATACGGGACTACAAAGATCTTATAGTTTAGGTTTCCATCAGACTTTTGGAAACCTTTAAAAGACTTACCAAGCTAGCTTAGAAGTTCATAGATTTTCATCCCTGGCCAGCGCAGAGAGCTCACAGGTAACTTGTGTAATATTTATCATTTCAAGCTAATAGAAATGTCATATTTCAAAACACATCCCTGAGAGCAGTTTTTTTGTTCCTTATAGACAGGTGCAGGGAACATCCAAATTTTTCTAGTCTGCCATTCTAATGCACATTGTGATGTTGCTCTTGTGACCCTATAATTATTAATTTTCCAGTAGCCCCTCCCCAACCTTTCACGTGATTTTTAATCCAGGGCCTGGGCACTCGTAGCAGAGTGTGATCCTAGGACCAGCAGCAACGGCACCGCCGGGGAGCCTGTTAGAAGTGAGGATCTCAGGCCCTGCCTCAAACCTATTGAATCAGAATCTAAACTGTGAAAAAATTCCCCTGGTGATTCTTATGCACAGTAAAATCTGAGAAGAACAGATCTAGAGTGAAGGGATTTTCACTCCCATTTTACCCGCTGTAGACCTTATGTTGTAATACAAAACTTACAAACTTCCATTTGGTGTTTATTAAAAGGTTAGAGTCCTTAGTTAAAATGTTACCAGATTCAAATGTTCTGTTTATATATTCAGCTATTTCTCAGTGTATGTAACTGGCTTTAAAGTACTCTTGTCGACCAGGCATGGTGGCTCACACCTGTAATCCCAACCCTTTGGGAGGCCAGGGTGGGAGGATTGCTTGAGCTCAGGAGTTTGAGGCCAGCCTGGGCAACATAGCGAGATCACATCTCTACAAAAAAATTAAAAATTAGCCAGGTATTGTGATGCATGCCTGTAGTCCTAGCTACAGGAGGCTGAGGCAGGAGGATCCCTTGAGCCCAGGAGTTTGAAGTTGTAATGAGATATGACTGAGATACTGTACTCCATCCAGCCTGGGTGACATAGTGAGACCTTGTCTCTAAAAAAAAAGTGCTCTTGCCTTTCTGGGTTCTTGTGGAGCAGGGGTTCTCCCCCACTCCCACCAAGGACATTTGGCAATGCCAGGAAACATTTTTTGTCACAGTTTGCAGGGAGAGGTCCTACTGGTGGGTAGAAGCCAGGGATGCTGCTAAGAATCCTACAATGCACAGGATGGGCCCCCACAACAAGGACTTAACTGGCCCCAAATGTCAATAGTGACAAGGTTGGAAAACACCAGTATATGATTTATAAAGACTCAGATGTGCGACCATAAACCATAGAATGCCATAGGAAAATAGAGTCATGTGGCATGTCACTATATGACCAGGCAAAGAACAAATAGACCAGCAGTGGCCGGAGTGATGGTGGTGGGGTTGTGAGTGGCAGGGATTGGAAAATCCAGCCACAGATGAAAGGAGACATCTAGGACCAATGCTAACTGGTACTCCGTGCACAAAGGCAGTCAGCTTTAGAGGACAGGGCTAAAAGGCTGGGCATGGTGGCTCACACCTGTAATCCCAGCACTTTGGGTGTCTGAGGCGGGTAGATCATCTGAGGTCAGGAGTTTGAAAACAGCCTGGCCAACATGGTGAAACCCCGTCTCTACTAAAAATACAAAAATTAGCTAGGCATGGTGGCGGGCGCCTGTAATCCCAGCTACTCAGGTGGCTGAGGTGGGAAAATCGCTTATACCTAGGAGCTGGAGGTTGCAGTGAGCAGAGATTGCACCACTGCACTACAGCCTGGGTGACAGAGCAAGACTCCATCTCAAAAAAAAAAAAAGAAAAGAAAAGAGGACAGGGCTGATGTTCAGGGACTGGACACCAGGTATGAGCTCCAGGAGGGGTGGAAGGAGGTGTGGGAGAAATAGAGAGAGAGAAGGCTTCAGTTCTAGAGTGGATACCAGGTATGATCTCAAAATTGTGTTAGACATGGAAAACAAGAAAGGATTTCAAGTATTAGCATAGGAGTACACAGGCAGATTTCAGGTAAATCCAGTAAGATGAAGACTCAGGAACAAGGCAGAATCCTGCTTGCTAGAACTAGGGTGCCTCAGAGCCAGGCCAGCAGCAGGCATGACCGATGCCGAGTCAGCCAAGTGTTCAGCTAGAGTGAGCTTCTTAAATCCCTCCCAACTGAGAAGGGGCTTAGTACTGAGTCTACAGCACGGTTGACTTGCAAGAAGGGGTCAAGGGCTGCCAGCTATGGAGAAAGGTAGACCAGAAGTAAGCCAGAAGTAGGCCAGTGACAGTGGCCACTGAAAAATCACGGGATAAGAAATGGAATAGAACTCGAGAGGTCCTCTGGGTCATTCCCCTACTGCAAGGTGCACCTAAATCATTTCAGAAAGATTATCTACGCTTCAACTTTAACATTTTCAGAGAAAGATTTCTTAAAGACCAGTGGGTGCCTTATAATCCATCGAAGTCAAAACTTCTTCCCCATTTCTAACCCTAAACACCTCTTCCTGGGATGTAAAGCAAGTGTCTTTCATCCCACCCTGCACACAATGTGATTTCTGACATTCAGTAATGATAAAGAACACAAACTGCCCTCTGCAACTGCCAAGCACAGCCACCCCTTTTCCAGGCTAAAGCATCTCAATTCCATTAGTGTGTTGCCCTGAGAGTCTCTCCCCGACCTTTTAATCCCCTCATTATCCTCTGGACCTGCTCCAAGCCTTGCCTGCTTGAAATAGTTACCACCAAATATGTATTTGTTAAATAAAAGCTGTGTGCAGACTACCCTTTTGCCATGGAACACAAAGAAGGAGGAATATAAAAGAATATACACAGTTTTGTTGGTTTTTATTAGTCTCTCTCCTCTCTCTCCAAGGAGTTGTCAATCTTCTCTGCACTTATAGTCTAGTTGGAGCACTAGTCCTTAGGCTAAATTCCACCAAAACATTTTGGTTGTTCAGCAAACGCTTTCACTGTGACCCTCACCTAAGGACGATAGAGTACACCATCAAATGGGATAGCTCTAATGTGAATTTAGCTCTAAATAAAACTAGGATAAATGCATTTGTTCAGTTCTAGAGAAGGCATCGTACTGTCCTGTGGATTTCATTTCGAATGAGCTGCAAAACAAAGTTCTTTTCCATGGAAAGGATTTACTCAACTGAATTCACTCACTTTGCTGTAGCTGGATTAATCTCATTTCACATCATGTCTCTAAGTAGAAAAGTAAACTGATTTACAGCAGGCTAAGTGGATATGTTGATGCATCCAGCATCAGTGAGATTTATTCCAACTAGATTGCAACCAGAAAATGGTGTCCTGGTTGTTTTTGCTTCTATAAAGTAGTCGCAAAAGTGCACCACTTTCGTACTCGATCTGAAAAACAGTTTATCAAAGTTACAACAGATGAGGTATTGTGGGATGCGACAGAACGTACGTACGTCAAATGAAATGAGCATTTCTGCCTTCCCAGATCTTGAAACGGTCTTTTGCCCCCCAACCTTATAAAAAAATATTCATTTTAGGCCAGGCACGGTGGCTCACACCTGTAATCCCAGCACTCTGGGAGGCTGAGCCAGGTGGATCACTCGAAGTCTGGAGTTGAAGACCAGCCTGGCCAACATGGTGAAACCCCATCTCTACTAAAAATACAAAAATTAGCTGGATGTGGTGGTGGGTGCCTGTAATCCCAGCTACTCAGGAGGCCGAGGCGGGAGAATCACTTGAACCCGGGAGGCAGAGGCTGCAGTGAGCCAAGATCACGCCACTACACTCCAGCCTGGGCGACAGAGTGAGACTCCATCTCAAAAAAAAAAAAAAAAAAAGAAAGAAAGAAAGAAAATCATTTTATTCTATCCCCATGTTCTGAAAGCCACCCTTTTTTATTTTTGAGTTGTGTTTCACGGGGCACTGCTCAAGGTAAACACCCAGCCCCACTTGTGGTTGAGCAGGCATTGACCCCACACTGGCTCCCTGCCAGCACACCGCCCTGGAGCCAGCCACCACCCTGTTCCTTGCTCCACCTTCTGCTTTCTGCAGCACACTCTTTCTTCTTTTTCTTCTGCATCACTCTGTATTTCCAAAGCCACAATCGTGTCATCCTCTCGGGACTCTCAGTCTCTGTCTATGCTGGTGCCCTCTCCTTTGTCTCTCCCAAATTGCTGACTTTATTCCAGCTTCTGCTTCTAACACAATAAGACTGCTATTGGAAATGTTTTTCTGACTTCTATAGCTGGCAGTTTCTATAAGCAGAAGTTACTTTCAAAGGAAAGAACTTGTGGAGATGAGCCTGGGGTGTCACAGGGCTGTTACATGGGTCACATGTAATAATGTGTATCAAAAAGCAATTTGTAAACTGTAACATGCTCTTCAAAAGTAAATTATTACTGTATTATATGACTTTAGGGTTTAAAAAGCAGCTGGATGATATGTAAAAATTCAAGGCTCAGTAGCATCATTGGAAAAGAAAATTAGAAAATGGGGAGGGGCACGGACGCTTCCATCAACAAGCTAGGGGCCTCTCAACATTTTTTCCAGCCAAAGCACACCCATTTAGCTGAGAGCATACACTCTCTTCTGAGGACTGCCTGCTCACCATTCTGGACCTAAGGCCTTCCCTCTTGCTTAAGCTCCCCCATCCCTCTCATCGCCACCTTCCCAAATCCTAGCTGACCCCAAGGGCTAACCCCCAATCCACCCTCCCTTCCCAGCTCTGCCCCAGATTAAGTGAATCTCTTTCTCTCCAGCACTCAGTCTTATGTTAGAATTATTTATGTGGGCATTGATCTTCCCGGATTGACTGTGACCTGCTGAAGGCAGCAGTGGTCCTGGCATCTGCCACAGCCCCCTCCCCCAACAGCACTTCATCACCTCCGTGAACGGAAGTGAATGGAAGGAACAGCTCAATTAGGATGGCAGAGGATCAAGGAGAGAATTCCACGGACCCAAAGCATCCTGTAAAAAGGCTTTGTCCCCAGAGGTTGGTCTTCAATTTGGAAAAATTCCTACCTGAGCAACTGTAGGACCCCTCTGAAATGGAACAGGGTCTATTAGACTCGTAAAAACCCTCAGTGATGAGTTGGTTATTATTATTCTCTTTACTTTTCTGTACATTTAAAGTGTTTTATATTTTAAATTGAATGTAAAAAGATCCCATCCTATTTAAAAGTTAGTGAGTTGAATAAGTTTCATTATAACTTGATTTTCTTCCTAAAGGTTTTCCTATAGTTCAAATTATAAAAATCATTCTTAGATTCCCAGCTTAGTTCCCCCATGAAATCACGAGTTCTTAGACTGTGTTTCACACAATGCCAGGTCACATTGCACCCTTACTGAAAGGAACTTCTTGTGCAGAGTGCGGGGCTCTTGGAGAAAGAAAAGTACCACTTTTTTAGCACATTAAAAACAAATCCTTGAGCTGTTTTATTATTTTAATACTTTACCTTTGGTGGAGCAGAAATGATTTATTTGATGGTTTTGGCAGGTGACTTTTTTTTAGGAATCATCTTTAACACTATTAGCCATGTAACTATTGCCAAGTACATAATAAGTACTCAATAATTATTATTATCTTTTAATTAAAATGTGATGCACTTCTAAACTAAAGGTAATTTCAGTCATGTAGAATAGAAAGCAATGGGTGGAGCTTCCAATTGCTTCTCTTTGGTATTCATTAGAAATCATTTTTGAAACTGAGAAGTTGGGGGAAAGATCAGATATTTTTATGGAAACTGCATTGATGACAGCAGTGTAATTTTGTTGGTAGTGATTGATACACAATTATTTGAGGGATTTACTGTGCTTATGGATCAGCGCTGTGTTGTTACTGTAACAGAGGATTGGCGCAGAGCCCTGGCCCAGTGCAAAGCTCTCTAACATCGTTTCTTTTCCTTCATCAGCATCCCAAAGCCCCGCTCTCTACAACTCCATGCAGCACAGTCCTGGCACAAACCCCTAACCTGAAACTCCAGCCAATTTCCCTAACAACACGCCTCTCCCCTTCACCTGCCAGATGCTTCTCGTTCTCAGACACTGCACCCTGAAATTGGGAGCTTTCACTGAGTTAAAAAGGCAAATATAGAATTACCTAGCTGTATCAGTATTTTAAGTGCACTTGTAGACTTAAATGAGAGCTCTTGTACAAAACCACTTGTATTCTTTCTTAAGATATGCTAATTTTTTTCTCTCTTTGATTGAACTGTTGACCTTCTGGATATATGACTAGTTATTACTTCAAGTATGTTTGGAACTATTCTTGCCCTAACTGTTCTAAAATGTAATTAGCATTGAGACATTATTGTAGAAGCACAGCACCTGGGGCTGGGATCTCATTAGATGGCAAAAATTGAGCAGAATTGTGCATGCTCCATGCTCAAAATATCTCTAAGAAAAATTAATGGCATTAGGGGGAAAGTTAAAATTGGTGATTTCTTAGGCCCTTTCTTGCTCACATATTTGATTTGTATGAGGATCCAAACAGAGAGGAGATTGTGGTTCTTCTGTTTAAAAAATGAAGGCAACTCTGCTTTCTTAGAACTCTTGTTATGTAATGTGGCTGCTGTCACATCTCTGGGTCAACCAAAACCAAAATAATACATTTTCTGGCTCTAGCTTTTTCCCGCCTCAAGAAATGCATAGCATTTTTAGGCATTATCTGATTTATCCTTGCAACAACAGATGTTACAGAGAATGAATATTCTGTAAGAGGTAGTTAACAAAGTATGGAAAAACTGAGGCCCAAAGAGGTACTATAACTCACGGGTTTTTCACGCTCCTCCCTGAACATTCCCGCATCTCTTCTACTGGGGAGGGAGCTCTTTATTTTCTGAATTGAAAAGCATTTCATGCCTCCTGCTCAGCTATTTCAGTACTGGCTCCTAAGTTTGGCACCAATCCCAACTGTTATGAAATCGCAGGCGAATAATAACGAAGTTCTTCATTGCTGGGATCCCAAAAGGTTATCATTTCGAGTTCATTGCAGGGCACTTTAGATGTCCATATTGGGCCCTAAATGATTGGAACCATCAGGAGAGGGCTTGCCTGACTCTGCCATTCACCTCATTTGTAAATCTCTGCCATGTTTCGACACTGAGTTGTGTCTTGTTGTTTAAAAATAACTTCTCATTATAATAACATTTTCCCTTAATTGAAAAAATATTTCTGACCTGAATTTATTATTGTTATAGCTGTGTGAGCAAGCAGAGTCTTGTTTGCCTCTACAATATATTAATAATGTATTAATTAGCTTCCCAGTGCTGCCCAAACAAGGAACAAAAAGGATTTATCTAAATCATGAAAACTGAAGTGAAGCGAACACTTTGGTAATTATATTTTAAGGGCAGTCTCAGCATTAGATAGTGTGGCAAATTTTTGTCCTGCCTTTTGAGAGAAGATAACCAAAAACACCACTCAATTAACAAAAGGTTTGTTTAGTACCTACTATGCACAAAGTCTGAGAGGTAAAAGAGGTTAAGACAAATAAAATTGTCCAATTTATTTTTATGGCCATAGTTAAAAGGCAATAAAGGCAAGACACTGTAAGTATTTTGATTTAGCTACAATTAGCTGAAATATACTACATCAAATCATATGAAATTGACAATATCTGGGGGCTGGCTGCCATGACTCATGCCTGTAATCCCAGCACTTTAGGGGCCCAGGATAATCACTTGAGGCCAGGAGTTCAAGGCTACAGAGAGCCAGGGTTTACCACTGCACTCCAGCCTGGGCCACGGTGTGACCCTGTCTCTAAAGAAATAAAAATAAAAATAAAAATAAATAGAAGATATTGACAATAGCTGGCCCTATTTTTTACCCCAAAAGTGGTAATTTTATATAATTTAATCTAATATTAAGGTATTCTTGTCATACTGTACCAGCTCCTAAACATTAATACTTTTCATTTTACTTCTATTTCTAAGCTATCATTATTACAACAACCAAGAGAAGGTAAATACAGGTCAGAGATTTGACTCCTGTTTTTTGTATGTTTTTATTTTTGTAGATTCACAAATAACGTATGTTTTGCAGTTTTAAGGTTTCTAATTATATTAGACCCTGTTTTTTATTTTATTTAGAGTCATTGTCCTTGCTGCCTGTCCTTCACATGTGACAAGTCAATGCTTCATGCCATTTCCTTCACAATCTTCATGCAAACTCATCATCTCCATTTCCATCTATTCTTCAGAGATGTATGATTGCAGAAAACTCTCCTTTTTTGAAATATTGCTCAATAGAGATTAAATCTAACACCCAGTTTTACCTGTCTATCCTTGAATTACAGGTTACTGAGAAGTCAGAACAGATAGCCATAGAAGTACCCCACTAAATCCATTCTTCTATCTCCTTCAATACTTGACAAATATTTACCAAGCATCTATCTTGAGCAAGCATTGGAGTAACTCCTCCCATAAATATGAAGTTGTGTAAATAAGGATGCATGCATTCATGTAAATACAAGTTTAATGCTGGATATATATTGTTTTAAGTACCTGATATGTATTAGTCTATTCCTATCTAAGGGGATAAGTGCCATTGTTATTTCCATCTTAAAGACGAGGAAACTGAGGCCAGAGAGATTATATGAACTCCTAAAACCCTAACTCTTAACCACAGCATTCAGAATCTATCTGGTTATAGTGGAGGACCCAATGTCAAAAAAGCAAGTGCTTTTCCCAGACCATGAACACAATGTGTGACAAATTAGCAGTTCTTCCCCTTGCCCTAAGATAGTAAATATCCACCGAGGCCAACTTGTGTCTGTCAGAGAACAAAGAGTGGGCCTGTCACACTGTTTTCTCCCAAGAGGGTCCATCTGCCTCCGCTCCTTTGGTACACGCTAGGGGACACACACTGTCCAGCATATTCTTGCTGAGTCATATCTTACCCCACATCTTATCACAACCCTGCTGAAGGTCAGGCACTATCAAGAAAATGTTCACTCATCTTCTTCCCGTTATGCCCAATGTGTGAACTGATAACACATCTAAATTCAAAGAAAATCAACAGACATCACCTCAATCAACCTGAAAAGTCTGGTGACTCATTCCCACCCTTCTCACGGGGCTCCTGCTGGGCTGCCTGGTTCTCCTGAACCAGCCTCCAGGCCTCCTGCAGCCGGGGTGCAGCTCAGTGTTCGAGCCCTCTCTCTGCTGCCCATCAGATGAGTGTTGACTTTCTTTGGCACAGGCATTTGAGTTGCATTTGAATTGCAGAACATGCTACCCCCATTCTGTGCTGACTGTGACCCCACTTCATGTGCCCCAGAGGCAGGCTAAACAAGCTTGCCTTGGAAAAAATAACAGGGAAGAAGATGCTGACTCTCCAACCCCCAGAGTAAGTTCCGTCACTCTGGAGGTAAAGTCATAATATCTAAATATGGCTCGATTCATGTCAGGTCTTATAAATACACACACACACACGTGGATGCTGAAACCGTGCATGCCCTGACAGCCAAAAAAAAAGTCAAAACGACTTACTGTCTCATTAGCAGGACAAGACCTGATAGGCCAGCTCACCAGAATAAAGAATACAAAAAATGGGTATTTAACTTCTCTACACACACACACACACACACACACACGCACACACACAATCTGATGTAACGACCTCAAGAGAGCTGGTTGCCCTGGCAATGAAGAATCGTTTGTATATTCAAGGATTTTCTTGTTTAAATTTAAGCTAGCCACTTGAACTTCTCGAGCTTTCTTGAGCTTAGCTTCAGGCCTCCATCCCCAGACAGAGGTCTGACATCTATGTCAGCCTCTAGCAAGGCAGGAAGCTTAGAAGTCGGACCAAAACCTCACAAGCCAGCCAGCCTGGATTTGAATTTCAGCTCTATGGTTTCTCAGCTGTGTGACCTGGGTTAGCTGCTTAACCACCTTGAACCTCTATTTCCTCACCTGTACAATGGGAATAATAAAATTAAAACAAACTTGCATGGGTTCATTATGAAAATTAGATTGATTGATGACATAATACATAGCAAGCATTTAGAGCTGTGCCTGATTCCAAATGTGAGTTATCTGTAATAGTGACTTGAAATGGGTTTACACTGCCTGGCAGGAAACCATTCAATTCCTTTTTGTTTTTGACTTTAATCTTTGAAGCGCTTTCATCTCATTTCTTCTTATTTTGTGTTTGTGGAGAAGGAGGATGTTTAGCCATCCTTGGAGTACAATCTTTTATTAAAAACCATTATTAAGTCTCTTCAAGTTTCTCTTCTGCAGTAAATGATCTAGATTACTTAATGGTTCTGTTTTACATGTTTTAATCATTTATTTGAACCATCTCCAGATGTAGTACACACAGAGACATTGTCTAGGAAAATGTGTTACTGAAATTCCTTATCATCTGTGGTCCATTAGCTCAAATGTTTAAAACCCATTGTTTTTATTTTTATTATTTATTTATTTAGTTATTTTTGCAAGACAGGGTCTCACTCTTTTGCCCAGGCTAGAGTGCAGTGGCACAATTATAGTTCATTGCAGGCTCGAACTCCTGGGCTCAAGCAATCCTCCAGCCTAAGCCTCCCCAAAACTTCTTATTCTTAAGAGCAAAGCTGAGTTCCATCATATTGTCAGTTGGTTTCACTCCATCATATTGCCAAAACCACCTAATTCTCAGATGCATAGTTTAGCACAAGCCAAACCAGAAGAGACCATAGGTCATTCATTCATTATTCATTCAACATTTACTAAGTGACTGCTGTATGCCAGAGGCTGGGCTATGCTGTAAGGTCACAAAGAAGATACTTCTCAGTTGGGAGAGCTTACAGCTTGAGAGAGAAGACACACAAGCAAACAAATCATTACAAATGCCTTTCCATTGGGTGCCATACTTGAAATGAGAAGATGAGGCCAGGGTACCCTTGGGGCAGAAGGGAGGGAGGATTAAGCTCAGGGAACAGCTTTACAGAGAAGGTAACATTTGCACCATATTAAAGGATGGCAAGAATTGAGGAGTACAAAAAGGAGAATAGTCCAAGAAGAAACACCCAGGGATGATTTGCACATTGTAAATTTAGGTAACCTTACATGCCTTACATGGGGCTGCTGTGACTGAGGCACAGGGTCAAGGAAGGGAGCAGAGTCATAAAGCTACCCAGGTCAACCAAGGCCAGGCTAGGAGGCCTGAGCTTTATCCTGCAGGTGTGCAGAGCCAGAGGAGAGTGCAAGAAGAGACATGGCACAGTCTGATCTGTTTTGCACAAATCACTCTGGAAGCAATGAGGAGGGGAGAATGGAGGTATTTGAGCCTAGAGTCAGGAAGGAGAAGTAGGATGCCAGGGTTGTGGGGAAAGACGATAAAGCCCACACAAAGGAGGGCTGATGGAAAGATGGAAATCAATTTCAGGTATATTTAGGCCAGGTGCGGTGGCTCGCACCTGTAATCCCCACATTTTGGGACGCCGAGGCAGGTGGATTGCCTGAGCTCAGGAGTTCACAACCAGCCTGGGCAACATGGTGAAACCCCGTTCTACTAAAATACAAAAAATTAGCTGGGCATGGCGGCATGCGCCTGTAGTCCCAGCTATTCGGGAGGCTGAGGCAGGAGAATTGCTTGAACCTAGGAGGCGGAGGTTGCAGTGAGCCGAGATTGCTCCACTGTACTCCAGCCTGGGCGACAGAGTGAGATTCAGTAAAAAAAAAAAAAAAAAAATTCAGGTATATTTAAAATATAGTGTTTAGAGACCCATTAGTGGAAGATACCAGATTTGAGAAAGGGGAGGAAAAGACACGGAGGAGTCCAGAAGAAATTTCCAGATTTCTGGCCTGGATAACTGTGAGGGCAATGGTGCCAGATAGTGCCAGAATGAAATATATAGATTGGCACAAATCCATCTCTCAGAAATGCACCTCTGAGACATCTGTTCTGCTGAAGGTCAGTAGGGAAGGCCAACTTCATGTGCAAAGAGCAATATGTGTGTATTTCTTACTAGCCATTCTTTTTAAAATACTTCTTAATATATGGGACATACATGAGCTAAGATAGTATTCATGCAGGAGGTTTCATTTTTCATTTTCTGGCAATTGTGTTTTCAAATATGAGATGCTAGCATTATTTCAGTTATCTATGCCTAGCATAGTATATATCTACGGTTCAAGATTATTAATTGTCTCCCCCGCCTCCCCACTAGAAGGTAAGCTTTCTGAAGCCAGGGATTTTGTCTCTTTTGTCCTCATCTCCATTCCTAGCCCTTAAAACTAAGTTTGACTCCCAATTATCGAGTAAATGATTGAATTTCCATCTGAGTAAAAAGAAACAGTCATTTCCTTTACTAATGAGGAAAGAAAAGGAAAACAACAAACAAACCTGGACTTAAAACAGTTTTTACAAAAAGATCCAATTTGCAAAAATGGAACTGAAGTTTAAAAGCTATTTTTCTCCCTGCAGCTCTACTTCTGGGAAAGTCACAGCTGCCAGCTTAGATGGTGGTTTTCACTGCCCGGTTACAAATTCTGCACAGTTGTACATATTGGCAGGGCTCAGCTTCCTTAAATGCCATTGGATCAGCAGGGAAATGGTGATTTTCCTTATTGATTTAATGCCAGTTCCTCTTTTAGGAAAAATCCCACGTGCTGCTTACTGGCATATGTACCATAAAAACTGAACGTAGGGGGCCAGAAATTAAGTAAGTCACTCATGTTCTTCTCCAGCCATGTGACGTTAAACCATCTCTACTTTCAGGCTGGAGTGTTCAATCATTCTCCCTTTAAATTTAGCAGAGTGATTATTCCTCCTGGTGGATTGCACATATGCTCCTTTGATCTATGAAATACTCATTCTGGATGAACTTTAAGCTCCCAAGAAATGCATGTAAAATACTGTTTATAAATCGCGGGAGAAATGTTTCACATTCTCATTACTCCCAAGTAATCATACCAAGCCTCTCTCTCCAAGATTCGCTTTTTTTCCTAGAAGAGAGAAAAAGAACTTCGGGCAGTAGCACTGTGACAATAATCACCACGGTCGTACTTTCCATGAGTTTTACGCAGTAGGCTCACAGAAGTGACAATGCATGGTCGGGCGCGGTGGCTCATGCCTGTAATCCCAACACTTTGTGAATCAAAGCTCAGGTGGGGGTTACGGCAGGCAGGGTGGGATAGACTGAGGATGACTTTGAATGCCATGCCACTCTAAGGACTTTGGACTTGACTCTACAAGCAAGGTGGAATTATTAAGAGATTTTGAGTAGAAATGATGTGAGCTGAACAGTGCTTTTGAGAAACTAAATCTAGCAGGGATCAGTGTTCCAAATTAATTGGACATGTTTCAGACTTGAGATCATGAGACCCTGACCCAGGCTGGGGACAATGGGATGTCTCCATCATACATTACATTCCTGTGAATACTTCTTATGGATTCATATGAAATTCTGCCTCAACGTGCCTACTGTCTCTGCACTGTAAGACAGTGATATTGTGATCCTGTGTGCTGCTTGGAACCAGCCTCATTCCTTTAGCACCCCAGTTTGGACTTGGAGTGGGCCCAAGTGCAGCCTATACACAAACCTCAAAGAATCCAGGCAGCATAGATGTAAAAGCTTGGAGCCCTCCAAGTCCACCTCCTCAACTTACCAAGAAATAAGCTAACTCTTGCTCGTCTCCCTAATGACGGATTCAGCATGTGGCCTCAGATCTTCCTGTGCTCCAGCAGTGCTTCTGAGGCCAGTCCAAATTCTGCTTTGAGGTGTGCGTGTGCCAATTGTGGTGCAATCCAGAAGCATTTTGGACGAATGAAGGAGTTGTTTGTGTTTTCTTGCCCTAATTGAGATAGTTGAAGCTCCTCTCCCTTACTCTACACCAAGCCCCCCAGATCCTGTACCTCCCTGAGTCCCCGACTTCATCTCTGCCTTGCTTCTTTTCCACAACACCCTATCAGTTCTTGCATCCTGCCATTGGTTGTGCTGTCCTCATTATCTGAAGCCTTTACCTCCCCTCTTAGGCCTCATCACCTCCAGGAGACTCTCCATGGCCTCAGCCCCTCCCTTAGGTGGACCAAGCTTCCTCCTTGGAGCTCCATGCTACCCTGCATAGGGCTCAGTCACTTTGCCTCCATGATGTCTTGCAATTGTCTATTTATATGTCTGCCTCCTATCCTTCAACTGTGAGCTCCCTGAGGAAAGGAACTGTGGGTATGCATCGTTGAATACTCAGCATCTAGCACAGTGCCTGGTACACACTAGGTATTGAAATGTCTGATAAATGAATGACAGTTGCATATTTGTCTTTTTGGTATATTCATTCATTTGGTAAATATTTATTGAGTAATTACTTATAATTGAATTGGCGCTGTGTAGTTACACTTAAACATCAAAATGAGCCTATCCTCTCAAGCTCCAAATTATGCATGCATAAATTATACATGTGAAGTGTTAACATGCACACGCAGCAGAGAGTGTGCGTATCTACAAATACCAGAGCTAGCAAATGAAATAAACTGTGTGCCAGATGTCCCTGAAATTTACAAAGAACCAAGAACCAAAAATGACAGTTAGCTCCGTAAGCCCAACAAAAGAAAAAAAAAAAAAAAGGAAAAGAGCAAAAAAGCAAAAGAACAAAAGAACCTTGAGCATAAGGAAGTGGCTATGGTTTTTTCTATGTGCTCTAGCTGTGGGGGTGGGGAAAAGTCATAAAAGCATTCTATGCTGGACCGGTTCGTGTTAAGTCTGAGTTCCTCAATCGCTGGCTCTCAGGAGCTGTTTGGAAAATTCATTGCCATGCATGAGTCGGGGGATTGGTTTTTTTTCCACTGGAAATTGTTAATGGGGACTGCATTAGCGGCCCCTTATCGCTTTGCCTGATAGAGAGACAGCAGGTTCGCCCAAACAATTCTGGAACCCTGATCACTGCCAATTAGGGGAGTATTGTCTGGCTGACATAATCAAGTAAGTATAAATATATTTATCATGATTGGAATGGGGAAGGGAGGCTGCAGAAAGATTGAGGCAGAAGCTGCCACCCACTGCCTGGCTCCAGCCTGGATCCAGCCCAGTTTGTCACCCTGTGCTCAGCAGAGGCGGTCACTGGCTTTCTGAGGTGGAATGCACAGTTGAGAATTCAGGACTAGAATTGCTTCTCCCAGAGAGAAACTTGTCTCTTCTCATTTTTCCTCCCCTCTTCTTCTCTTTTTTTCATGCTCACTTCTGTGAGAGCTGAAAAGAGAAGAAAAAGCAGATGCCACGTTGATCACGTTTTAATTCTGCCCCCCCCCCCCCGGCCGTGCTATCCCCACTTACCTTCTCTGTAGTGGAAAGTGATGGTGAGGCACAGTGCCCTGACTGGACCTCCCATCCTCTCGGCCCGCCGGCATGTGCAAGTCGGTCCGGCATTGGGTTTATTTCATTGTTGATTTGTGGAGCTTTTTGGGAATACCTGTGATGTGAATCAGCCCTGGGATTGAAAGACCCTGAAAAAACAGTCCCTTGCAGTGGGCTAGTGACGGGAGGAATTGCTCACATTTAAACAGCTGAAAAGCAGACATGTTTAAGTCACATCTGCTGGCATTCCTGTTGTCTGAATGGAGAGCAAGGTCTTTTTAAGCATCTGCCCAGATTTCAAAATGCAGGCTGCATCTTTTCTTCCTCAAACAAATGGTCAGGATCGGATATGAATGGCCTAATCGCATCGGGAGAGGTAAACAAAACTGATCTCATGGCTGGATTTCAACCTTGGTCCATCCAGGCCCAATCGATCTAAGGCATGACTTTTTTTTTTCCTCTCACCCATGACTACTTGATAATGGCCATTTCCGGGGCCAAGTTCATTTCGGCTCTTTTCCACCATCCCCCGTGTGCTGCCCTGTCTCACCACTTGAGGGCTGAGGCCCCTTCCCAGTGGCTACAACAGGGTAAGGGGACCCTGTCCTTCTGTCTCCTTCATCCTATAGTTTGCCTTCACAGCTGCAAATTGCTCTCAGGCCTGCCTTCCTGGATTTGACAAAAACTATTTTCTTACTGGTACTATGGATACCACAAGTGGAGATGTAAGTAGGAAGGTGCAGGTCCACAAATAAATAGGGAGCCCAGATGGGAGAAGTGTCATTAGAGAGATCACTGTCCCTAAAGGCATCTGACCACCCATGTTCCTGCCTCTTCCTGCTACCATTTTCCTCCTTCGGCTGCTCAGAAATTGTCGAGGCCAAACTCCTTTCACCCAGATTCCAGAAATACACTTATTTCCTTTGCTTTCCAAATCTTAATGGATGAAACACCTCTTTTTTTTTTTTTGTCTTCTGTCTCTTGCCAGAAATATTGTTTTTTGAGAACCAGAGCTCATTTATCTCCAAGGGAGAAAGAAATTCATTCCATGTTTACCCATTAACAAATTACTACTTACATGAAAATACTGGGACTTCTCTCATTCTTTGCTAATAAATGGGTTATTCACCTTGGTTGAACCATGGCAGAGGCAGATGGATAGCCACTGTTCCCTTCAAGTTGGCTTAATATTCTCTCGTTGGCTTTTGTTTCCTTGAAGCACAGAGATTTCTCAGAGCTTTCTTTGCTTGATTCTGCTTTTAAGGAATGTGCCCAACTTATTTGAGTCTGTTTGTTTAGTAAGCTGAATTGATTAAATCCCTGGCATTTATGGAGGAGCCTACTGTGTTGGGTGCTATGGGTTCCTCCCCACTTGAAAGTTGAATTGGAGTCACCCATCTGAATACTAACTCCCTCCTAATCCATTGGTTTTCCTGCTGTGTAGACAGGGGTATGAAGTAGCCATTTACCAAGAGATAGTGCGATGTCATAAACCGAACTTGAGTTCTAAAGTTAGCAAGACCTGGTTTGTACAGTAGTGCAGGCTTGGGCACGTTGCTGCTCTCTTTTGAGTCACACATTCCTCATTATAGATGCTGATGGGAACAACAGAGCTGTCTGTTCATCTTTGCTCTTCTCCATAATGAGATAAAGCCAAACAGACAGTGAAGAGCCTGGTCTAACCACATAACGTTGGTGCAAATTATATATGGTCATAAGAAGGTAATTTTTACCTGAGCATTTAGGTGGCATTTGGTGTGGTATTTGATGCATGTCATTTAGTTACAGAGATAAAACCTCCTGAACACACATAAAGCTCTTGGCCTGGTTGAACATTACATCTCACAGATGTTTATGTTTTTTACTAAGGATACTTCCTGCTAGGAAGTTGTAAAAGAGAAGATGGAAGTCTTTTTAATGGTATTGTAGCAATATCAGTTTCCCAGCTTTGATACTGTACTATGGTGATGTAAGATGTCCCCATTAGGGGAAGTGGGGTGAAGAGTACAGGGGACCTCTGTACTATTTTTGCAATTTCCTGAGAGACAGAGGGAAAGAGAGAAAGAGAGAGAGAGAGGAGGGAATGAGTGGAGTGACATGAAAAAGGAGTGTTCATGTTGGCTTATGTCCCTGGCTGGACAAATATTTACATTTTGTTTGCCTCTTTGTATAGATTTTGTGAATAGTCATGGTTAAAAGCTAGCATTCCCTTTTCTATGGAAGAGAAGAAAGACAATAGAATGAGCTGAGAACCCCTGCCAACATTATATTAGAAAGCCACCTACTTCCTGCCTCTCCTCACCCTCCTTACCTATACAAACTTACCTTCTGCATCCTTGTCCTCCTTCTTTCCCATTCAAAGGGGAGATGCGTCTCCTGCTGAACAAATGAACTCCTCCACATGACCAAGGTGTCCCATCCCTCCCTGCTGTCTCCAAAGGTTCAGTCCTGCTACATAATCTCTCTAGGTGAATTCCTTCTTATTCAGGGTTTTCACAATCATCTATATTGGAATAGCACCCAAATTAATAGCTCTACCCAGACTTTTTTATTGAGTTCTATACCTGCATAGCCAACCCTTGACTGGGAGTCTCTACATAGATCATTCACAAGCATTTCAAACACCCCTTTAATTATCTCCTCTTTCTGTATTCCCTTATCTGAGAAAATGCTACCAACATCTACCCTAATGCCCCCAGCAGGAACCCAAGAGTCGTTCTAGACCTATGCTGTCCCAAGTACTTCAATGTGGCTTGTCTAAATTGAAATGTGCTGTAAGTGTAAAATACACACCAGATTTCAAAGACTTAGTTTGGAAAAAATAATGCAAAGTATCTCAATAATATTTTATATTGATTTCAAATTGAAATGATAATATTTTGGACATATTGGGTTAAATAAGTTATTAAAAATAATTTTCTTTTACTTTTTAAAGTGCCACCAAAATATTTAAAATGGCATAGTGGCTGGCATTTGTGACTTGCATTCTATTCCTATTGGATAACACCATTCTAGACTCTTTTCTGTCTTTTAGCCCCCTTCCAACTGGTCATAATTCACAGTGATTCCCTTGAGTTAAGACAAGGGAGAATACTGGTTAAGTGCACAGGCTGAGTTTGAATCCTGGCTCCACCATTTTTTGATACATATGAACTTGGGTGATTATTTAACCCCTTTGAGCTTCACTTTCCTCATCTGTCAGCTGGATACAATAGCAGTTCTTATTTTGAGATTCTTGCATGCTTTAAATGAGATAATGTGTAAAGTACTTACTATGGAGATAAAAACATGTGGAAAGACCCAGTGTCAAAAGAAAGAGCATGATCTGTCACTGTTGTAGTTCAGGCCCTCATCATTACTAGCCAAGACTACTGCGATGCTTTCTCCATCTTCAGTTCACCCTGCCCTCCATTCCTTCATACTGCCATCTGATTAAACATTCCTGAATGCAAATGTTATCAAATGTCCAATGACTTCCCATCATCCTTGGTATGAAATCCAAAGTCCCTGGCATGCTTTCAATGTCCTCCATGATCTGCCCCCAGTCCAATCACTGATCCCATCTCCTGCCAGTCCATGATTGAACCAGTTGGGTCCCCAACTCCTATTTGCACACACCATTCTCTCTGTGTGTCATATATGAGCTCTCTACTCTGCCTAGCTACTTGTCTGCCAGACTCAGTTCAATTGTCACCTCATTTGGGAAGCTTCCACTAATCCCTCCTGCACCTGTTTCCGTCCTAGGCTAGATTAGGAGCCTGCCCTTTGGGTTCCTGAACCACTTGAGGTGTGGTTCCTTTATCGTGCTGATCTCACTGGTTTGGCTGACTTGTTTTTCCTACAAGACTGAACTGTCTGAGGTCTTAAGATGGGCTGTCTAGTCCACACTGGATCTTCATGCTCTACACAGGGCTTGACACAGAGTGGGGCACAGGAAATGTTTGTTGAACGAATACACAAAGCATATGGATACTCCTGAGAGAGAGAAGGTGGGCAGGACAGCCTTGTGAAGTTAAGCAGCAGAAAATCTGAAAACGAACCTGGATAGAAATCACCAATTCCTGGAAGTACAGAGAGAGGAAGGAGAGAGAAGAATCTGTGCAAGGAGTCAGTAATGGAGGACTTGAAATGAAAGGCTATTAAAGAGAGAAGATCATTCAAACAACAGAACCACATTTGGTACTGTTGGTGGTTTTGTAACTTCCTCTGAAATGGTTCCAGGAAGAGACAAGGTTCTAGGATGGTGCAAATCGTATAAAGAAAGGATGGGGTATTATAAGCCAATTCAAGGATTATTTGTCATCAGGACTAGATACATGGGTGGTACAAGTAAATGTCAACCTGATGCCTACACGATGGGACTAGTAATAATTCACTGCGGCTGGTGCTACACGATGGGACTAGTAATAATTCACTGCGGCTGGTGCTACACGATGGGACTAGTAATAATTCACTGCGGCTGGTGCCCAGGAATTTTTTTGCTGTGGTGCAGATGCCAAGCATGGAAAAATTTGATGAGTTATAGGCATGAGAAAGTAGATGGCGAATTTGAGAGTAACAATGTAAAATGCCAGAGTAATCACAAGAGAAATGTCTGAATATGTAAGAGAGTTTAGAAGATTTCTGCTTTACCACAAATACGGACTTCAAGAAAAATTCCCTTATAAGAACAGAAATTCCAATATATAAAACTTATTTATCAAAACACACAGTATTCCATAATATATAATGGTAAAAGCATGCCTTTTGACCCACACAATATTAAAAGCAGCAAATAACACAAGAAAGGTAGAGAAAACAGAAGGTACAACATGTTGTGGCTCACAGGATATATGAGTGAGATTATATACTTCTATTCCAAACCACAACTTTCACTAGAACATCTAAAGGCTTCATTCTAGAACCTTCATACTGCTTATCCCAAAGGCTAGCCCACTCCCCGGTTTTCATGTAAGAAATCTTGTGGGACAGGCATTGCATGAGGTGAGGGGCAGCAGGGAAATTCGAGATGAAAGGGTGAAAAGATCAAACGAGTCCTTGCTATTCTTCTTAACGATGCTTCAGTCCACCACTTTGAGATTTCTGTGGAGAAAGTAAAGATTTGAGATATACATATACTAAAACAACTATTGGTTGCTTATCTGAAAATTAACTTTAGCTGGGCGTTCTGTATTTTATCTGACAACCCTACTTGGTGAGGTGTACATTTTCTTATTCATACTTCCTGCGAGCCTCAACATGTCTTAATAGTTGTTAGCTATTAAGGACTATGCATAAAAGTGACAATAGCTGGCTGGGCACAGTGGCTCATGCCTTTAATCCCAGCACTTTGGGAGGCTGAGGCAGGAGGATCACTTGAGGCCAGGAGTTCAAGATCAGCCTGAGCAACATAGGGAGACCCCTGTCTCTACAAAAAAAAAAAAAAGCTGGATGTGGTGGCATGCACCTGTAGTCCCAGCTATTTGGGAGGCTGAGACAGGAGAATCACTTGAACCTGGGAGTTGGAGGCTGCAGTGAGCCATGATTGCCTCACTGCACTCCAGCCTGGGCCACAGAATGATACCTGTCTCAAAAAAAAAAGTAGCAATAGCTAACAACTATTGAATTATTGAGTGCCTACTATGTGCCAGGCACCATGCTAAGTGGATTAGATGGATATTCCACATATTCTTCCCAAGAACATTATGAGGCAGGCACTATTATCATCCCTGTTTTTAAAATGAGGAAACTGAGGCTCAGAGATGTTAAATAACTTGCTAAGGGTCACCCAGAAAACTAGTAGTAGAGAAGGGTTTGAATGCTGGCGGCCTGACTCCAAGGCTCGTGTGCTTGCCTACCTTACCCAGATGGCGGCAGCACTGAGCAAGGGGTAGATAACTTCAAGTACCCTGGAAGAATAAGAGAAAGTGAGACCATGGGGTATGAGGGGGGCAGGCCCTGAGTAAAGCTTTAAAGGAGCAGTTGAAATTAGACCCGGTGCCTTTGTTTAAGTAAGAAAAATGTGCTAGTTCTAAACAGATGCAGCCCCATACTGGGACTCACAGCTTGATGAGAAGCACACTGGATGCATTTCAGCCCTTACTGCAACCTCAGCCTGAGGCCTTTATGCAGTGAGCAACCTGCACAACCATACATAGCAGTGTGAGTTTGATGGGAGAAGGAAGACCAGTGCAGAGACAAGGATGTCGATGGGGTGCTTAGAGAACAAAGGGAAGCTATTTACTAAAGCATGTTTGCATGGTGCAGGTGATTTTCTAAAGTTAATTTTGACAGACAGGATGGGGAAAGATTGTTGAAGGCCTGAAATGACAAGAGAGACTTGAGTGGATCTGAGAGGTCATGTGACAAACATGACATTAACAAATTCTAAATGGAAAAAATGACCCTCAGAAAGTTGTGTGTCAAGGCCGGGTATGGTGGCTCACGTCTGTAATTCCAGCACTTTGGGAGGCCAAGGTAGGTGGATCATTAGAGGTCCGGAATTCAAGACGAGCCTGGCCAACATGGTGAAACTCCATCTCTAGTAAAAATACAAAAATTAGCCAGGCGTGGTGGCGGGCGCCTGTAATCCCAGCTCCTCAGGAGGCTGAGGCAGGAGAATCTCTTGAGCCTGGGAGGCGAATGTTTCAGTGAGCCGAGATTGCGCCACTGCACTCCAACCTGAGCAACAGAGCGAGACCCTGTCTCGAAAAAAAAAAAAAAAGAAAAGAAAGAAAGTTGTGTGTCAAAAGCTTCAGCACACAGGGGCCTTTGCTCTGTCAAGCAAGAAGAATAGGGTGGAGGAGGAACAGGAACACAGTAGCTAAGGTGACAGCTGCCTCACAAAAGGAAAGTCTATGGCTTGCAAAAGAGGTCGAGGAAAGCGGAAAAGCAAATGCCGAAGAGGGACAGTAAGTGAAAAGAAGAGTTTCTTCCACTTGGCATCTCCCCAAATATGGCCCTGAAGGAAGAGTTGACCCTGTTACGGTTTCTTTCTTTTTCCTGTGGGGTTATTAGAGTGACATATAAGGAAAGGGCCACAGGCACGGCACAGCTTGATTTCAGCCAGGCTTTGCGTGACACCCTACAGAACAGAATGAGGACAGATAGGCTGAAGGATAACTACTTAATTGGGTAGGTTTCAAGTTGATACTCAGAGTGTTGATTAAAGGGTGGTCAGTGACAACCTGGAGGAGGTCTTTAGGTAAAGAAACTGAGTTCGAAGATAACCAACTTGCATGAATGAAGGAGCCAGGATTTGAACCCAGCCCTACCTGATTCAAAAGTCCATTTTCCATTTATTATAAAACAAAAACCAAAAAGGCACGAAGTTCATTTATGAAAGAAGAGTTGAAAGATATAACCAGAGGGTTAGGAGTACAAATCCATGCCCGAATGAATTGTGATAGGCTGAGAAATTGGCCAAAGGGGGAGAACAAAAACACGGTGACAGTCAGAAAGGTTAAATGTGACGCCGTGCCTTTTGGCTTCAAGAAACCCGTTGCAGAGGTGGAGAGGTCCAGCTTGACCGTCTTCATGTTGGGAAGCACCCGGGCTTTTGTTGTAGTTGTTGTTGCTTAATTCCCAAACAGCAGCGGGGTGTGGGGGCACACGATTGTAGCCCCAGCTACTCGGGAAGCTGAGGCAGGAGGATGCCTAAAGCCCCGGAGGTCAAGGCTACAGTGACTCGTGATCACGCCACTGCACTCCAGCCTGGGCAACAGAACAAGACCCTGTCTAAAAAAAAACAAAAGAAAACAAAAAACCAGCCAACAGTGTAACACAATTACAAAATCTTCATGTACCAATGAAGTGATTAAATCATCCTATTCCACTCAGCCCAGCTCAGACCATATCTTGAATACTGGGTTCAAGTCTAGATAATGTATTTTGTATTTTGAGAAAAACATTGAATAGCTGAGAGGAGACCTGAGGAAAATGACCAGGAGATCAAGGAGTTGGAACCTTGTCACATGAAGGGTGGTCAAGGACTCTGGGGTTATTTCAGCTTAGAAATGGGAATTTGGGATTTGTGATTCTCATTTTCTGTTTCTTTTGTTCGTTCATTCTTTCTTTCATTCTTTCTTTTTCTTTCTTGTTGTGGTTCTTAGCACAGAATTCAGATGAAAGAGCTTTTGGTTCAACGTAAACAATTCACCAAGCTGTCAGCTCACTCTTTCCAATCCCAGCCGTCCCCGATGCCCATTGTCTGTCATCTCAATGAATTAGGGAAAGACTGACTTTCCGGGCCACTTCTAACTTTGAGAATCTAGGATAGGGGCACTATTTAATCAAAACTGGCAAGTAAAAAGAAAGAGATAATTTAAACAAGACAAATACAAGAGGTGTTGAACCAAACTCAAATTAGAAAGAACAAAATTTCCCAAAAATAAGAATATTATAATTCATTTGATGAAAGGAATTTGCCATATTATCCCTTTTACTGGCATTTTTTTAGTACCTTTACTTGTAAAAATGTCAGGCCCTCCCACTTTTCTGGGATAGACTTATCGAATGAAGCAAGGGGAGCTTCTCTATGGATAGATGATCACTTTTGCAAGCTTTGAGATCAGTGAGCTAAAAAAATGACCAGCATTCCAACAACAAATGAGGGCTTGGGAGCGTAAGTAAAAGTGACAGCAAGATTAAAGTAACTGTGGTCATGCCGTCCTCTGCTGACACTTTTGTGCTTTGCCCAGATGAGAATTAAGGTAGCCCAGGGCACAGGCAGTGAGGAAAAGGAGAGGGGGCGCTGAGCATATTTGCAGCATTTGTGAACAATGTCACAGCCCTGGCGAAAACAGAGCAAGAAGATGGAGGCTTTCAAATCCATGATAAATAAGCCATGCTTTCAGAGCCCAAATCAATAAAAACAAACATTAAGTGAACAGAAGGGAAGAGGGAAAAAAAGAGAACATGAAGCCACCATAAAATCCTGGTGATATATTCCAGGGGAAATCATGATGTGAATAGAAAATGAGAAGTAAAAGAAAATGAAGCCTGGAGATTTGTAAAATGTCTGTCTGTCTGTCTGTCTGTCTCTCTCGACTGTCATTCCCATCTACCCCTGCCACCCCCACCCCACCCTCCACCCTTCTGATGGGGTTCATTAAATGATTTCTGATTCGGGGGTGGGGGGTGGTATTTTTAATGCTTCACTTATGTTTGGGTTTTGCCAGCAGGATCCGAGGTGTTTCTGTAGACAATTGTTATTGCTTTAGGAAACAATAAGAATAAAATGAGGAAACATCAAGTGATACATCAGTCTAGCAGCAGAGTGAGGCTTGAAGTAGCATTTCCAGCGAGGTTGGTGGTCTCTTTTTGCCTTATTTTTGTTGTTTTGGATTGATGTTTTCATGGTGTCATTATAATAAGAAAAGTGTCAGAGAATTAAAAGTGGAAGTATGCGAGATACACTTTCTCTAACTGGATTCATGGTAAGTTATTAATGTTTCAAGGAGAAAGAAAAGAACTTGGAAAAAGCAGAATATATTGTGGGGAAAGTTGATGAAGGGAACGGTAAGAGAACTGTGACAAATGAGACACAGACAGAAGGAGAGAGAAAGAAAGAGGAAGAGAGAGAGACAGGGTGGTGGAGGGGACCGGCAGAAGAAAAGGAAAAGAGCGACAGTTTGTAAGTCTATTAGCTGAGATTGTTTCCATTTCTGCAATTGCCTTAAAGCGCATGATTGCTTGGTCTGAGGTCTGCCAGGTCGATTGCAGTCTTTACCTCTTTGACCAAGAAGTAATGGGCTTGAATTTCCTGGGTATGTGAAAATTGCTCTTGAATTTTTTGGCTAAAGGACAGCCACCCAGGAAGGTTGAGAGGGCCTAAGCTAGTGAGCAGTCACCCTGACCAAGTAGGAGGGATTTGGTTATGTTGCTCGTAGCAGGAGAGGCAGAGCAGCAAAGTGAAGAGAACACACAGCCTTAGGTGCCAACAGACATGTCCTGAAGTCTCTTGCCTCCATTTCCCACCTATAAAATGCAAAGGATGATAATAACAATAATAAATGTTGCAACGGGTGACCGTTTATAAAGTTCTTGGCACCTGATAGATCATATCAATCCATGGTAACTTATTCTTAGCTGGTTCACGTTTCTAGGCATTGGCACAGTCTGGGTGGTGTGTGTCCCCTCAAAGGTAGCATCACAGTGACTGAGCTCTGCGTAGATGGCAAAGTGTAGAAGCCTGGTCAGTTTTCTGTTTCTCCATCCACCGTTTCTCCCCACTTCCCCTTGGTTAGTGCTGTCTTCTCTCTTTCCTCACTGAATTGTCTTGATTAGTGTCATACTTTCTGATAACACTGCAGCTAGGACTCCACAGGCAGTCGGGAGAAGCTAGCGCCTGCCCAGGGAAAGTGAGGAAAAATAGGTGCTTGAGAGGCTGAAAAGTAGTATACGCTTGGTGGCCTTACACTGTAGAAACAGTTTTGAATTTGTCTCTACAAGAAAGGATTGTAGATAACCAGAATGCAAAAATGCTTTGAAGAAAGAAACATTGAGCAGTGGAACCAAGTATTCTACGTCCTCTTCCCTGCAACACTGGGGACTAAGGATTATTATCTGCATTTCCGGTGAAGACACTGAGGCACAGAGAAGATAAACTATGGTTCTCCGGCTACGAAGTAAGCAGCAGAGCCTAGAGTTTGAAGCCAGGTCTGACACCTAAGTCCCGTAGTAAACCTCCCACTGAGGTAGGCAAGCCTCGCCTTGCAGACAGTGGCAAATTAGGGAAAAAAGAATCAAATGTGCTTGAGTTTAACAGAACATATACATTATACTTAAAGAGAAAGATACTTTTCTTACGGAAAGTTTGAGGACAAATGAGACTTCATGTGATGCGTCTTGCACTAAAAAAAAAAGTTAGATTATATAAGCCAGACTGGCGTTGATTAAAGAAGAGCAAGGTAATAAATACGCATAAGAAGAAAGAAGTGGCTGGCTCTGCCTTGGGCATCATCCAAGTTACAGGCAGGGGAGGGGATAGGCCCTACATGGGGACAGTCTCCTGACTTGCCTTCTTCCTTCTCTACTTCCCTCCCTTCACTACCCTTCCCTCCAAAACCCAAAAAACCTTAAGCAGGAAAAAAGGGAGCTAATTTAAAAAGAGAAAAACATCCTTGAGACCAATGAAATCTCCATAATCCACAGTGACAGACAGGGACCTGCAGAACAGCAATTTGATTAAATAAGGATATAAGGGATTTAGAAGGACTCTCCAGTTGTGTAAAGTGTGTCCATACGTCTGAAAAATACCGTATTTATTTGGCTCCCAAACCTGAAAACCTTCTGACAGGGGAGATTGTTCCCATTTGGAAACTAGGAAGAAATCACAAGGCAAGGCCATGGGGTTCTGGCAGGGCTGGGGATCCCATGTTGGGTGGAAACCCCAAGAAGCTGGCCAAGGGTCTGCAGGAGGGGCCCTGGCAGAGAGAAGCATGAGAATGCAAGGGCAGGTAAAGCCACCCTCACAGAAGGTGACTGTGGGCTGAGCCTGAGGCCCTTCCCAGACGGGGAAGAGAGAACAGCACACCTCTCCTGCCCACGCCTCGGTATCTCACTCAAGAACCAGCTGCCCGTTAGTCACCTGTCATCGGAGACAGCTCTGTTGGCGGCTTTCAGAAAAACTGAAGCAGCCAGAGGATGAATCGTTATTCGGGGAACACACCTGCACACAGGACAGGAATGGATGGGAGTGGGGAGCGCCCTGGGGCTGCTGTTCAAACGCCATCCTCATGGTCTCCAAGACTTGCATCAGCAGCTCAGCCGCTGATGAATTATAATTCTCAGACAAGCTGCAGAGGCCCCTCTAGTTCCATGTGTTCACCCCTGCCGCTCATACTGGGGGATTTATGCTTCCTGGGGCTGGGAGGAGAAAATAATGAGTCACTGGGGACAAGAGAAAAACAAAAATGCCCTGTATGTGCAAAATCACCTAAAATGGAGGCTTTTAGAGGACACTCAAATCCCAGCCAACTAGCCAGAAAGGGTTTTGCTGGGGGTATATTTTATGTGTCTTTGCTATCTTTGGATGCAGTAAAGCCAGAAATGTTTATATCTCTTGGAGGGATCACCTGTGCAAACAGGACAGGTCCTCTTGAGAAGGCTGTTTGTTCTCCTGGGATCTGGAACCTGAGAAGAAATGGTCCTGGCCTGGCGCGGTGGCTCGCGCCTATAATCCCAGCACTTTGGGAGGCCGAGGCAGGCAGATCACAAGGTCAGGAGATCGAGACCATC
Source organism: Pan troglodytes (assembly GCF_028858775.2). Taxonomy (NCBI): domain Eukaryota; kingdom Metazoa; phylum Chordata; class Mammalia; order Primates; family Hominidae; genus Pan; species Pan troglodytes. The sequence goes on from NC_086016.1 coordinate 41,936,350, forward strand.
CTGGCCAACACGGTGAAACCCCATCTCTACTAAAAATACAAAAAATTAGCCGGGCGTGGTGGCAGGCGCCTGTAGTCCCAGCTACTTAGGAGGCTGAGGCAGGAGAATAGCGTGAACCCGGGAGCTGGAGCTTGCAGTGAGTGGAGATCTTGCCACTGCACTCCAGCCTGGGGGACAGAGTGAGACTCCGTCTCAAAAAAAAAAAAAAAAGAAAAAGAAATGGTCCTGCATCTCTGACTTGGGAGGTCCAATTAAGCAGAGGAACTGTTGGCTGTAAATCTTCTAAAGCAGAGGATCCTTTGGGAGGCCGAGGCAGGTGATCATCTGAGGTCAGGAGTTCAAGACCAGCCTGGCCAGCATGGCGAAACCCCATCTCTACTAAAAATATAAAAATTAGCGGACTGTGGTGGGCTGTACCTGTAATCTCAGCTACTCGGGAAGCTGAGGCATGAGAATTGCTTGAGCCTGGGAGGTGGAGGTTGCAGTGAGCTGAGATTGCGCCACTGCCCTCCAGCCTGGGTGACAGGGTGACTCCATCTCAAAGTAAATAAGTAAAGCAGAAGACCCTGATGGCCACCCCCAAGTTCATAGCTACCTGCACACTTTATGTGGTGAAGCACTGGTGGGGGGCCCAGGAAGCCCTGCATGAGTTGGTTGTAGCTGCCATGATTCCAACTCCCACGCCACCCTCTGCATCTAGCCACAGAGCCGCATCTCCAGAGAAAACTAGAAGCAAGACCCTACCAAAAAAGAATGTGAGAGTCTATTTTAAAGGCTCCGGAAGATGAGTTAGAAGTGATTCAAGAGCAGGCACAGTAAAGGAATATGTAAGCCTTGGTAGACATTCAGTAAGAAGGGTAACATTTCCAACATGACCAGCTGATTAAGAGGTATTCTCTAAGCAGGGTGTCTGCTGGTTTAGAATAAAGCAAAAATATTGTCATCTGAGAGCCCAAAATGGGGAAAGGCTACTCCTTGGTCTCTTGGTGAGGCCCAGCCTTTTTTTTTTTTCACTTTCCCACTTTATTTTCAGAATAGATTGATTTGGGTCTCTAGAAGAATATTTAAGCAGTGGCTTACAGGTGAGCCATAAGGTAGTTGTCCGTTCTATGCTTACAAATTTTCAAGAAGGGCCATTTGTAACCTTTCTCAGTTTCCTGTTCCTATGTCCAATGCCCAATAAGAGGTAATAAACTAAGGCAGAAAGGCCCCAAACACAGATGTAAGATGCAGAGCAAAGAATAACACACAGTAGGGGTTTCAATACAGGATCATTAACCCAGAATCCAAGCAGGAGTGAGGGAAGTCCACTTGGGAGGAATGGGAACCACCTCTCCAGGCTGCTCAGGAGGAATTTAAGCATCAGACAGTGTGTAGGAGAAGATGACCACGAATTCTTTGGCATCTAAGCAATTCTGTATTTTAAAGGTTTGAGTCTTTGAAATGTTAAAATTTATGCGCCTTGAAACTCATGAGAGACAATGAAGACAATCACCGAACCTGTCTAGTTAAAGGTTACCGGGACTCAAGATGCAAAGAAAAGTTACGAGATGGAAATGATGGTTTGGGGTGCACCATTGCCCTCTATTGGATTTTAAATAAATCAGACCTCTTAGTGTAGGTATGTTGCACTATCTCTGGCTGAGTTTGCTGAGAAGTCAGGGCACCTCTGAGTGGGAAGTTAATTGATCCTTTTAAATGGCTCCTTCTGTCTCCTGCTCCTTCCCTGAGGAAATCAACCAGAGTAATGCTGAGGGCAGGTCATTTGCATGTCTTCATTCATCCAACAAACATTTCCTGGCTGCCTGCTAAGCCCGGGCTAGGCATTGTAGAGAATCTAAGAAAAAATAACAACTGCCATTCGTTGGACACCTACTGTGTGTCAGAGTCTACGCATTAATACAGAACAACCCCACAGAGTAACTCTGGTGACTCCCATCCCACGGATGTGGAAATAGGACACTCAGGAAGTGGCACATTTTGGATTGAAATCCAGGTTCGTCTACTACTAGGCCTATATTCTGTCCACTAAACTACAACCCTTCCCCTTAAGAAGTTTATAAACTATTAGGGGGAGATAGGATATAGCTATAAATGTATATATCAGGGTTTGACAAACTACAGCCAGTGGGCCAAATTCAGCCCATCATGTGTTTTTGACCTTGAGCTAATTTACATTTTTACATGGTTGAAAAAAATATCAAAAGAATAATAATACTTCCTGTCATGTAAAAATGCTATGAAATTCAAATCTCAGGGTCCACAAATAAAGTTTTATGGGAACCCTGCTATGCCCATTCATTTACCATCATCTAAGGCCACCTTCCTGGCTACAAAAACACGGCGAGTCATTGTGACAGAGACTAGATGGCCCACAAAGCCAAAATATTTACTCTCTGGCTCTGCACAGAAAAGGTCTGACAATTCCACATCTATACTCCAAGGTGAAATGTTCTATATCAACAGGAGAGGTGTTTTTTTTTTTTTGTCTGTTTGTTTTGTTAAGTGCTTGAGGAGTTCAGAGGAGGGGAAACAAATGTTTATTTGGCCCACAGTGTGCAGAGCTGGAGGGGATAGGCAGGTGTGCTCTGTTTTAAGACTCAATGCATGAAAACCCTGACTTTAAAACAGATAAATTAAAAGGTAGTTATTTGCATAACAAATTTTCCTTTCATTTTATAAAGCGATTCACCACAGGGTTCCTTTATAGAGTGAGCCTCCATAATACATGCTAATATGATTCCATTTACAAATACTCTATTCATTATAACTTTTCAAGAATATACCTATTGTGTACAGTGAAGCTTAACTATAATCATTTTTCCTGGCAGTATAAGGTTTCCTACTTCTGAAAAGTGATTAAGCTGACCTTGTCAATTCGAATGGGGGAGGAGGCACTCTCCTCTACTGTCTCCGAGAGGGGCTTTATTTGTCGAACAACAAGGCTGTGGATTCTGTCTCTGCATTGTGTGATGTTGAGTAGCTGGTATAATTTTACATTTTCACTAAGCTCCTCTCAGTAGCTGCAGCCAAAGTCCTAAAGTGTAAACTACTCTCGCTATTCTCTTCATTTCGTATACAAGATATGCTAATAAAAATTATTTGTTGGCTGGACCACGGTGGCTCATGCCTGTAATCCCAGAACTCCAGGAAGCTGAGGCAGGTGGATCACTTGAGCCCGGGAGTTCGAGACCAGCCTGGGCAACATAGTGAGACCCCGATCTCTACCAAAAAAAAAAAAAAAATTAGCTGGATGTGATGACACACATCTGTGGTCCCAGCTACTCAGGAGGCTGAAGTGGGAGAATCCTGTGAGCTAAAGAGTTCAAAGCGGCAGTGAGCTATGATCACACCACTGCACATCAGCCTGGTCAACAGAGGAAAACTTTGTCTCTAAATTAATGAACTAATTAATTAATTTTGTTGCTGATGTCCTGACAAATATGTGACAAGCAATACTTGTAAAAAGCAATGTTTCCCTCTCTTTTTAAAAAATTTCAAGACATTATCTTATCTGAATTACAACATAAACTGGGGCAAGTATTCAGATTAGAGCTCTCCCCAGCAAAATAGGAAGTGATAGCAATTTAGGACCTGTCTCCTTCTCTCACTGGGTCCTGAGCCTGAATCTTCACATAGCTTTGTGGTGTTATGCAATTGCCCTTTGTAAGAGATACATAAAATGGAAACCTTAGCTATTCATAGCCAACTTAGGAGGAGCTGAATTTGATCAAGAAGTTTCTTGCCGGGTGCCATTTTGATGGTAACTACGTGTTTCTGAACAAATCCACTTATAATCTGGGTTTCCAGTGGAGGTTATTTTAAAGAGCTGTAGCATGGCTTTTGTTTTCATCCTCTGTGGTGGCTATATTTTAGAAGTAGACAAGCATTCCTGGTATATAGCCTGAATATTTTTTAAGATTTTTTTGGTAGTAAAAGAAGCTCACATGGAAAGGCAAGGGCAGAAAAAATCATGTTCAGGGCAGTCCTGTGTGGCATTACCCTCTGGTGAAGCAGATCCACGCTGCATGCTGCTAATGGCTATTGCGTGACAGCTCTTAAAGGGGTAAGCGAGAGAGGTGCAGAGGGCTGGTGAGAAGCAGAGCTAGCACTGAGGCCCTACAAATGGCATCATCATCAATCAGGTTGGCGGGGTGGGGGTTGGGGGCTGTTGCTGGAGGTGGTTTGGCTGCCCCTAGAGGCTGCAGCTTCTCACACTGTATGGGCAGGTAGCATTTCAGCCATTTCTAAAGCCCATCACTGGCAGGGAAAGCACATTTAATCCGTCTGTGAGGTTCTCTAAAAAGGGGTCTCTCTTTTCTTTCTTTCTTTCTTTTTTTTTTTTAAGATGGAGTCTCACTCTGTCGCTAGACTGGAGTGCAGTGGTGCAATCTCGGCTCACTGCAACCTCCACCTCCTGGGTTCAAGTGATTCTCCTGCCTCAGCCTCCCGAGTAGCTGGGACTACAGGCACACACCACCATGCCCAGCTAATTTCTGTATTTTTAGTAGAGATGGGGTTTTCACCATGTTGGCCAGGATGGTCTCCATCTCTTGACCTCATGATCCGCCCGCCTCCTGGGATTACAGGCGTGAGCCACTGTGCCTGGCCGAGGGGTCTCTCTTTTCAGAAGTCAGAAGTGCTGAAATTGAAAACAGCAGCGAGAAGCCTTCATTGCATTCTTGAATTCAGGCTGTTGCACTCCGCCCCCCACAACTCTGTCTAAATTGTTGCTACCCAGTTTATATCTCCATCATATTTTTTGTTGTTGTTTCTCCAATGCAGTATGTAGTGGTGGCAGGTACAGATCATAAAACAAATGGATAATCAGATTTCTTTTTCCCTGGTGGTAATTTTTAAACTTTTCAAAATTAATGCTAATGGATATAGAGGAATGGGATATACATTTCCATGCATTTTTATGACCAAACAGAAAACCGACCCATGAGGGTGACATATTTACTATTCTCTACTACTAGGGGTGCTTCAAGGGAAGAGTTTTTGAAGCCCTGTGGTTTAAACAAAAAGAGAACATACCCCACCCCACCCTGAACAAACAGCAGCTGGGCAGATTTCATCTCACAAATGGAAATGGGAGCAAACAAATTTTTTCAAAGCGATTTTATAAAGAGTGGGCCTGTTTAGTTGGGTTTTTTGAGCCAGGATTAATATTACAAGCTGGGGAGCTCTGTGACATGGCTGTGTCGTTGGCTTTGCCATACCGCCTACCTCCTGGGGGAAGGCAGAGGAAAGTGCTGCTATTCAGAAGCAATTTTACTTCTGCCTCGGCCTTCTCACTTCTCACTGAAGTGATTTACAGCCAGCCTGGACCCAGTGCCCAAGCCTGAGCTGAGTTACATGTCATGTTGGAAAGATCTTCCCCAAATCAAGGTCGTATCTAGAGCTTGCCTGGGATATTTTTTCATTTCTAATTTATGTAACTTTCTAATATGTTTAGCATTTGCCCTTCCCTTGTCTCCATCCTGCTTATTAAGGTGAATTTGCATAGAAATGGGACCTTGGTCTTCAGGACCATTCACCTGACACTTGATCCCACGAGGCGACCACTGTCTACTGTTGATACCATGAGGATGACCCACAGAAGTCATGTCTCTCTGCAAACTAGAGGCAAGGCCTTAATTAGAAGAAGCCTTGTGTGTTAAAATGATGGGGTGAATCAAATCAGCAAAGGCATTTAGCATTAACTTAGGAGGGCAGAATACTCCTTCCTGTTGAGTGGGTCGTCCTAGGTCACAACAATTTTAATTTGCCTTCGATAGATGGATCTTGAAGAAAGTGTACAAAAAGTATATTTGTGATGGTGTTGTTTGGAAGTACGTTTTGACTCAGAGAGTTAACTGTGACATTTTACTTTGGCTCCTGGTCTATTTTTTGCTTAACATCTACCTTTGAATGGGTAATAGTCATCTCTATAAATTACCTTCGAAAGATTGAACAATTGTGGAGAATCAGAGAAATGAGCCCCTTGCTATCACCCTGTTGCAGTCGGCTTTAATCCTCTGATCTCCTGGCGTTTCACCCTCTCACTGGCAGCCACCTTCCTTATTTACCCAAATCTTGTTAACTTGGGTAGGAATTCCCACTGAGAGGACAAATGTGGTCCCAGTTGACTGGTCGCTGAAAGTCTATTAGGTTGGAGAGTATTTATTTTCTACCCTAAAGGGTTTGAAACTTAGGGAAATTTTGATCAACAAGAAAATAACAGCTTTCAAGATTGTCCTGACAGTTAAGCTGTCTTAGCAGAGAATCACAGGATTTGATAGTCATGGAGATTAGTTCTCAAATTTCAATGAGAAAAGTTCATAGGAGATGGAGTGAGGAAAGAAAACTTGTGCTGATTTTGGTCAGGCTACCTTTGCTGGGGAAAAATTCATTCCATAAAATTATTTTAAAACGTAAATACTATTTAGCTTTATCTGGTGTAATACTTTGCATCTATAATTTTTTTGTTTTGTTTTGTTTTGTTTTTGAGACAGAGTCTTGCTCTGTCACCCAGGCTGGAGTACAGTGGCATGATTTTGGCTCACTGCAACCTCTGCCTCCCAGGTTCAAGCGATTATCCTGCCTCAGCCTCCCAAGTAGCGGGATTACAGGCACGTGCCACAGCACCCAGCTAATTTTTGTATTTTTAGTAGAGACAGGGTTTTGCCATGTTGGCCAGGATGGTCTTGAACTCCTGACCTCAGGTGATCTGCCCGCCTCGACCTCCCAAAGGGCTGGGATTACAGGCATGAGCCACAGCGCCCGGCCTGCATCTATAATTTGATTTAACCTTACAACTTTATTAATTGAATATTATGATCACCATTTTATAGATGAGGAAACGGAGACTCCCAAGGGTTTAATTACTTGCCCAAGAGTCTACAGCTATCTACCAACAAAACTGGGATTGGAGCCAGCTGTCTTACCATTACATCCCCGCTGCCTCCTAAAGCACAGCTCTAGTTCATACTAAATGTATTACATAGGCCGACTCATTTATCTTTACATGGGTCTCGTGCATTACAAGAAGGGGGCCACTATTTTAACTCAATTCAAAAATGTTGAAATCAAAATTTCCAAAATGTACTTGGTTTATAATATATCATAAAATAAGTAATCTGACCAATTGAGCCTCCCAACTCAAAGACCAAAAACTTCTTTCTACTCCCAAACCATGCAGAAGGAAGCTGAGTTCCCCACTGGCCAATGCTGTCTAATTCTCTTAAATGATTCAGATGTAAAAGAGGAAATGGCATCTGTCTAATTAACACTGTCTGGTTAAATATAGCTGCCAAGGGACAGCCTTGGGACAGTGTTTACAGAATAGTCTTTCCAGCCCCTCAGGCCTCAAGTTATAGATGATAGCAAGCCTTCCCTCCTTATCAGCTGCAAACAGAGATGCCCCCAAAAGTGGTGTCAGGCCAGGATGATGAAAGGAGAAGGGAAAGGCTGCGGATGGCCTTCATTTCCTGCTCCTGGCATCTGGGGATTCCGAGAATGATCCCAGGACCCAGATCCTATAGATTCCGGCAGCTCTTCCTGCAAACACAAGCCCTTGTTGTGTGCCTGAGCCTTGCTCTCCGGCCTGGAGACATCCATCTGCCCACTCTCCTAGGAACTGCTGATTACCAGGAAGCACCATCGGCTCTGCTGCCCTCCCCCTGGCAGAGAGGCACAATGACCACATTATTTCTCTTCCAGCTTCACGTTACAGCATGGAAGCTGTCGCCAAGTTTGATTTCACTGCTTCAGGTGAGGATGAACTGAGCTTTCACACTGGAGATGTTTTGAAGGTAGGTGACGTGGGGCCCCAGGGGAGCAGTAGGGAGTTTCAGTTACTCAGTAATCTGACAGTCCCTGCCTTTGTCTCTTAAGAACTGCATGTGGTTCCTTTTAAAAAGAGAAGTTCACCTTGATTCCCTTTGTGCACCCTTATACCAGACACCAACCAGGCCGGGTGATGGAAATACAGTCGGCATAAGCCACCATCCTTGTCCTGGGAGGTTCGTAGTCTGGAGAGGGGAACACATCCACCCAAAGGGCTGTTACAGATGTTCTTGGCTAAGTTCTCAGGGAGCACAGGTGAGGGAACAAGTGATTCCATCTTGAAAGATGGGGGTTGTAGGAGTGTGTGCAATGTGAACGTCAGGAATGCACTGAAGGTGACTTGGGCTTTTAGCTAAAGCTCAGAGATGTGCAAGCCCATGCTGAATGCAGGGAGCAGCGCCAGGCTCAGCAGAGCTGGAACTCAGGAGGAGAGGTTGTGGGTGGAGACAGCTTGGGAAAGTCAGCCACAGAGGACATGGCTCAACAAAGGCCATGCACACCTGGCCACTCAGGGGCTTTTTAAAGCTTGTCCTCATCCTGCACTTGAGTTGTAGTGGCCACTTGCTGAGCTGAAGTGGCCTTGGACTTCTCCCACATTCATGCACCATACTTTCAGACTCTGCATCTTAGCCCTTGGGTTTTTGTTTTGTTTTGTTTGTTTGCAAAAGAGCATAAGCCCTTCAAAAGGGCATTTGGGAGTGTGTGGAGCCAGACCCCCTCTGCCTGACCTCAGAGCACCCTCAGATAGCCTGATCCCTGGTCCTCAGATAGCCTGATCCCTGGTCCTCAGATAGCCTGATCCCTGGTCCTCAGCAGTCCCGATGAGCCTTCTCGGACGCCCAACAACACTGAGGCCATTAGTGTCTCACCACCGAGAATTATGTTTGTTATACAAAGAACCTTGTCAGCATGTGAGAGGGTGACATTGAAAGTGTCTGAGGAGCACAAAACACCACAGAATGGCTTCTTTTGGAATATGAACATGCCCATTAGGTAGCCTTCTAACTGCTCTCAACTTTCAAGATCTAGTAACATAGTGGCAAAGCGTAGGCCTTCACAAACTTAAAATATGAGTTGGGCCTCCTGACCCAGGAAAACCTGTCTGTCACTGCTTTGGGGTCTTACGAAGCTCCTGGAGGGACTTGCCATGCAGTGAGAAGTTCCTGCCTTCTCTGTGGGGCACTGTGATCATGTGACTGTCATCCACTGGAGACCATCCTTGTACCAACTTCCACCCTCATCTTCCATTACAAAGAGAACCTGGTATCTTAAGTTTTCTCTATTCCTCAGAAAAGGAAAAAGGAAAGAAAAAAAAAAAAAAACTTTGCTCAACTCTGCTTCCCAATCCAGCTCCTGATTTCTTTCCTCCTCCCCTTTGTTGCTAATACTGGGAAGAATTCTCTACGCTGGATGTGCTTCACTTCCTCACTTCCCACTCATTCCACAACTCTCTGGAATCTGCCTTTTACCCTCCCTGCAACATTCTCTTGAAGTTCACCAGTGATCTCCTTAATGTGTAGTATAATGACCCTATGGAAATGTCTGTGGGATTGACGCTGCTAACTGGTCCTCTCCTGGAAGCCCCTTTCTCCCTGGCTTTGGCAGCACCACCCTCTCCGGGTTCTTCTCCTCCCTTCCTGACCACTCCTACAGGTCTCATTTCCAAGCATTCTTTTTCCTCTCTTGATCCTGAAATATACACTTCCCTGAAGGTGCTGCCTTTGGCTTTCTGATTTTTCTTCTCACTCTGAGCCACCTCATCCACTTCTTCAGCTGCAACTATCACCTCTGTGCCAAAAACCCTCAAGTCTGTGGCTCGTGTTCTAGCTCTGGCCTTGCTCTTGAACTCCAGACCCAGACTTCCAATTGTCTGCTGGATGTCCCCACATGAACTCCAGCCCCTAACTCAGGATGCCCAGAATCACTCAAACCCCCATGCCCATCTCACCCCCATTTCCACCCAAGCCACTCTTCTTTCCATGTTCTAATTATTATCCTAGGTCAGTCACAAGCTAGAAGCCCCAGTTATCATCAATGCCTCCTTTACCAAATCCTGATGACCAGTAACCAACATCCCCTGAGCTCCTGTTCAGGGCCAGGATCTAGCTAAGTGGTTTGCAGGCATGATTTCATCATCTCAGCAAACCTATGAGGTAGGCATTCATTTCCCCTCCATTTCACAGATGAGAAACTGAGGCTAGGGATTAAATCACATGTCCACAGTCACACAGCTAGCATGTGACCAATCCAGGACCTGGACAGAACTCTGTCTGACTCCTAAGCACTAAACTCTGCTCTGAATGTATTTTTTTCCTCATATCTCTCAAGCAAGTCTCTTCTTCACCAGAAAGGAGTGTGAGTCAGTAAAAAGGAGCATAGACTTTGAGTCAGATGGATCTGAGTTTGAATCTCAGCTTACTAACCATGGAGACTGGGGCCCAGTCATCTGCCCCCTTTGAGCTTTAGTGTCTTCCTCAGCAAGTGGAGGTAGTATCCATCTTGCCGGGTTGTGGAGAGGATTCGAGGTGATGACCCTGGCCCAACGTAGACGCCCAATAAATGGTGGCCCGCATTATCGGGATCATCCATCCCCGCTGCTTCTGACTGCTCAGATCATTGCCACAGCTCCTTGACTGACCTCATTACCTCTTGTCTTTTTCCTCCTTCACTCATTCTTCTTACTAGTCCCAGAGTGATCTTTCCAGACAAATCAGATCATATCATTTCCTTGCTCAAAAGCATTCAGGGGTTTCCAGTTACCAATTGATTGAGACCGAAAACATCTGGCCCCAAACCACTGTCCAGTGTCATTATGCACATGTACACATGTGTGCACACACCCACACAGAGACATCTTTGTGGATGTAGCGCCCCCAGGTTGCACTGCAATGTATACACCGCCCTTTCTCAGGCTCTCCCCTATATACTCTGATTTCCCCTCTCCTACACACACATACTTGACCTCCTCTACCACGGAAACCTCGCTGGTCCTCTCCACTCCCTACCATCCCAGGGAAACAAATCACTTCCTCTTCAGCTCCTCCCCAACATTTCACATAAACTTCACTCATTTCCAGGCACTTATGACTTTGCCTCACATGGCAGCTATTTATAGGCAGGCCATGACCCTGTGGTCTCACGCACCCTCTATTTCTACCTCTCATTGCTGCCTTTGCCCCATGGGATCCTAATTGTTCGTTTATGTGTTGTCTACTCCACTAGCCAAAGCTGTGCAAGGGCAGGGACTGTGTCTGCCTCAATGTCTAGAAGAGCTGTGCCTAGAACTCCCTGATACTTGACGAATGAATGAACTTTCAATTCCTCTCCATTCCCTGAGAGCAATGTCATGCACGTGTGCACACAATGCCAGGTTCGTCTTTGTGTCTTCACAGCATCTAACACAAGTCATGGCCCAAAATAGATGCCCAGTACATATTTCTTGAATTGCTAAATTGCATTTCTTCCTGTTCATTTAGAATTCCATCAGAAAGCCAACCCCCTCCCTCTTTTCAAATTCTGTCCATTGCAGGTAAAGAGCAAAATGGGGAGGGCTTGTTGACTGAGCCCCACAGAATGTCTACAGGATGGTGATTGGTTCCCATGGCTGGGACTCCCCACATGTGATTGCAATGTCTGCCCCCCACCATCCTCAATGGGTAACACACCCAGGATCCTCACAAATACTTTCAAAGCCAGCTCCTGACTACCCCAGCAATTCGCTTCTGAGATTCTCTGACTTGTTTGGCCTTTTGTGCTAAAGACTAAACAGAGGTTTTCATTAGAAAGGTACAAAAAAGTCTGAGCAGCCACCCCCCTTCAACAGACCATCAGTTTCCTGGGCCAGAGGCCCCAGCTTATTTATCTCCATATTTCATGCACCTAAGTGCAATCAGCAGGTGCTCACTAGATGGTGATCTACACGGCATGTAGATCAAGATGGTGGACAGGAAAATGCTGCCAAATGACGTGATCCTGCTTCTCCCATGACGGAAACATTTGAAAACTCAGGAATCAGATTTTTTTCCTATTCATGCCACAAACTACCATACCTGCAGCTACACACAGCACCAGCCTCACATTTGAATTTGCCATTAAATTTGCCAGTAGTTTTGAAAAATATCTCTTGACCCAGTCCATTTCTGTCTCCTTCTGTAATGCAGCTAATGCGACCTCATTTCTTCCTGCTAAAATAGCAACCTAAAAGCACTAAGAGTTAATTCTACATAATTCATTTCTTCAATACTTCAGATTTCTGCTATGTTTCTAAAAGCTACAATTTCATCCAATTTAAAAATTCTTCCAGCCGTAATTTGGCCCTTCTCTTCCCACGTCTAACTTATTCTCAGGCCATGTAACCCAAAAAATCATCTCTTAGGGAACATTATAAGAATTAAGAAACAGTCAAGAGTAAAACTTCAAGTGTTCAGGCTGAACGCCTTGCTCAGGTTTACACGATGGGTACACGAGATAGGGGGAACCGAACAGATGGAGAGATGAGAAGAACAGGATGTGCGGGGCCCTGGGCCCACAACGGCAGGAGGAAACCATCTCCCCTCCCCTCAAATACTTTTCTTTGCAGAAAATGAGAATTTTTTTTTTAAAAAAAACCTCACCTTCTATACATGGTAAAGAGCCTGCAAATTCACCTCTCTAGAAACACAGTGTTAGGCAGACCAAGCACCAGGTGGCGGAGAGAAATGGCTGGCATTGTGAGATAATCTTTCAGTTTCTAGAGGAGGTCTGAGGCATGATAACTAAAATTACAGAGCTGCTTTCAGGTCAGAAGACGAAGTACAAAGTGTGTGGTTCTTTTTTTTTTTTTTTTTTTTTTTTTTTTTGAGACAGAGTCTTGCTCTGTTGCCCAGGCTGGAGTGCAATGGCACAATCTCGGCTCACTGCAACCTCCGCCTCCTGGGTTCAAGCAATTCTCGTGGCTCAGCCTCCCAAGTAGCTGAGATTACAGGCATGCACCACCATGCCTGGCTAATTTTTGTCTTTATGGTAGAGATCAGGTTTCGCCATGTTGGCCAGGCTGGTCTCAAACTCCTGACCTCAGGTGATCCACCCGCCTCAGCCTCCCAAAGTGCTGGGACTATAGGCGTGAGCCATGGCACCCGGCCTCAACGTGTGGTTCTTACGGTGACAAGGTAGTTTCCAAATGGCCTCTTTTACCCCTTTCTGTGTGACATTTGCTACCCTGGCCAAACACCACATTCCCATGTGACGGGAGAAAGGAATTCCAATGCCATGAATTCAGAAGCGATGGATGGAGTGCACTGTGCTCTTGTGTTTTTACGTGGCTACGAGGCACTGCTGCTGGGTTTCCTAGTTCTTTTGACCTAGATTTTCTGCTTCCTCCCTTGCCCCCTCAGCACACACATACCCACATGTCCTTAGTGACACCAGCAGTCACATTTGATGTTAGAAACTATAAAGTTTTCTGTTCTCAGCAATCTCAAACTCAAATATGGGACACACTTTTATTTCTTCAGAATAAATGACTAAATTCAAAACATACACACATAATGCTTTAAAGAACGTATAAACCCTTCCATGTCCTATTCAGAGCTGGAGGCCTCCCTCATAAGAATACCACATTTGATGGAATTGTATTTTTTGAAAAGAGTCTACACTTTCTGAAGGACTTTCAGGTACCAGGGCTCATTTGATCCTCACATCAGCTCTGTGAGGTGCTAGGTGGCTATTATTATCTCCATTTTTCAAATGGCTGATTGACTTGGCCAAGATCACATATCTAGTGATGGAGCCAAGATAGAAACCAGGTCTTCTCGTTCCCAACTCACAACACTGTCCCCTTCCTTCCACCTTGGAGTGATGTTAGAAATAGGTCATCATCTCCACTCAAGCACTTAGTTCTTTCCATTATCTTCCCATCTTCTTTTCTGGGAGAAAGAAGCCCAAGGGCCCTGTGACTTCAACTCCACCCACTTTCTGATGACTCTGAAACCCCAAGCCCCAATCTTAGCCTCTCTCCTGGGTCCAGACTGACATATCCAGCTGCTCCCTGAGCTTTTCTTCTTAGTTGAAGAATTCAACTCACAGTCACCCGCATGCAATCTGAAGCCCATGAGCCCTTTCTCAGCCCTGCCTCCTCTCATGTATCTTCTATTTCTGTAAAGCCGTCACCACCTACTCAGTCTCCCAAGCCAGAAATCCAGTGGCATCCCAGAGTCCTCCTCTCCCTTAGCTTCCAAGATTGGTCAAGAAATCCTGCCTGATTGCTTCCTGAATTTCTCTAAAATATATCCTCACCTCTTCTTAGCCTAGGCCCTATCATCTCTTGACTGGAGGCCTGCGCTCATCTTCCTGCAGTTTTTCTGCCGACTTTAGCCTTGCAATCTATCTTCACATTCTGATCTCTGATACAGAGCTCTGTCGCTCTCTCGCTCTCTCTTAATTAGAGACAGAGTCTCTCTCTGTTGTCCAGGCTGTAGTACAGTGGTACAATCAGAGCTCACTACAGCCTTTAACTCCTGGGCTCACACCCTCCTCCCGCTTCAGCCTCCTGAGTAGCTGGGACTACAGGTGCACTTCCACCATGCCTTGCTAAGTTTTATTTTTATTTTCGTAGAGACAAGGTCTCGCTTTGTTGCCCAGGCTGGTCTCAAACTCCTGGGCTCAAGCGATCGTCCACTTGGGCCTCCTAAAGTGCTGGGATTACAGGCATGAGCCATCGCACCCAGCCAGAGATCTGTCTGAACTCTAATTCTTACTGTTACTTCCCTGCTCAAAATCCTTTAAGGGCTCCCCCTACATTTCAAGATATTCACAGTCTACGTTCCAGCCACCTGGAGGCATTTCATTCCCAGAACACACCACACCTCCTCAGAGCTGAAGGAGGAAGTCCATTGCCATCTGACTTGGCCTCAGTAACTCCTTTCGTTTCCAAGGCAAGTGGTCTCTCCTCTACATATGGATGCCTTTTCTGTCTATTTCTGCTTTCTTCTTTATCATCACACTTCTATCAGTTAAGATATTTTCAGGAGCAAGAAACATAAACTAAAAATGGCTTAAACAATAACAAAGACTTGTAATTTCTCAAAGTCCAGAAGTAGGAAGGCTCCTGGGTATCATCTAATTCAGCGGTTCAGTGACATTATCAGAGTTCTTTCCATCTTTTGCTCTGCTATCCTTATTTAGAATTATTGTTCTAGTCTATATCAAAGACTTAAAAAAAATTTTTTTTTGAGAGAGGCTTGCTCTGTTGCCCAGGCTGGAGTGCAGTGGCAAGATCACGGTTCACTGCAACCTCGCCTCCTGGGTTCAAGCAATTCTCCTGCCTCAGCCTCCCGAGTAGCTGGGATTACAGGCATGTGCCACCAGGCCTGGCTACTTTTTGTATTTTTAGTAGAGATGGCATTTCACCATGATGGACAGGCTGGTCTCGAACTCCTGGCCTCAAGTGATCTATGTGCCTCGGCCTCTCAAAGTGCTGGGATTACAGGCGCGAGCCACCACACCTGGCCTCAGACTTTCAAAACATTCTCAGTGGCGGTGTCAAATATTTTGTCTTTTAATGGTGAATCTCATTTTTTGAGAAACCAGAAGCCACATACAGTCAAGTCTGGTGAGTAATATGAGTAACTGAGGTAGACAATAACATTTGGGGTCACAGTCAAAGTCAGGCCACAGAGTAACAAGACAGAACTTTTGGTTTTGCTTGGGATCTGGCTTTAAAAGCAAGTTTAGAAAAGGCATCCCAAGTATCTTGGGTTCCAGCCAAATATCTGTGAAATACACAGCATGTGAACACAAAGAGTTACTGTTTCCAAAGCTGGCCCCACTGGGATGTTTAAGTTTTAATCTGCCTGTTTAAAAAACAATAACAAATTGAATTTTTGAAAAGTTTCCTGGGCCTGATGGCTCACGCCTGTAATCCCAGCACTTTGGGAGGCCAAGGCAGGTGGATCACTAGGTCAAAGGATCAAGACAGTCCCGGCCAATATGGTAAAACCCCGTCTCTCCTAAAAATATGAAAAATTAGCCAGGTGTAGTGGCGCATGCCTGTAATCCCAGCTACTCAGGAGGCTGAGGCAGGGGGATCGCTTGAACCCAGGAGGTGGAGGTTGCAGTGAGCTGAGATCCCGCCACTGCACTCCAGCCTGGCGACAGAGCAAGACTCTGTCTCAAAAAAACGAAAAACAACAACCAAAAAAAGAGAAAAGTTTCCTGGTTACCTGGAAGAGAAAAAAAAAAAAATACACCATGGAGTAACCATTCTTCCTTCCCACCATCTGCTGAGATGAGGAACTTAAGGTGCTACCTGGGACAAATGAATTTCCAAAATAGAAAAAGGGATTCAGGGAAGTCCTTGAGTGCTGAATTTGGGAGGCCAAGCCACAGTGGGGTGACATGAGTGGATGGCACAAGTGGACAGAAATAACTTGGGGTCAGGAGAAGCTGACTCCAAAGGTAAACCCACGGCTCCTCCACAGGCCTGGGGTAAATCCTAGAACAGCTGTTGAGTTCTTTCAACTTATTAACATATTTTCCTCTAAGTCCAAAAGGGCCTTCTTTGCCTGGCAGCCCCTTTCTCTTGTTTTTTTGGTGTCCTCCCTCCAATGTCTTTGTCTTTCCTTTTCTTCCATGTAGATTTTAAGTAACCAAGAGGAGTGGTTTAAGGCGGAGCTTGGGAGCCAGGAAGGATATGTGCCCAAGAATTTCATAGACATCCAGTTTCCCGAGTAAGTATCTGCAGCCTGCTGAGATGGGCCTACCCACACACCCTCCTCTTACGTTTCCAGCAGTCACTACAGTTACCCATGGGAACCCAAGACATTGTCAAAAATGGCTGCCTCTGGAGCTCTCTCCGGAGAGCCTCCAGAGCATGCAGCTGAAGGCCAGGGCAGGAGGGAGACTTTGCATTTCATTTCATTCCCTTTTGATGTTTACACCATGTGCATGTATTGCTATTTTACGTTGTTCTTAACTTTTTTTTTTTGGGGGGGGAGTTGGGGTCTCCCTCTGTCACCCAGGCTGGAGTGCGGTGACTCCATCACCACTCACTGCAGCCTAAAACTCCTGGCTCAAGCCATCCTCTCACCTCAGCCTCCCAAGTAGCTGGGATTACAGGCACATGCCACCACGCCAGGCTAGTTTTTGTATTTTTAGTAGAGACAGGGTTTTACCATGTTGGCCAGGCTGGTCCCAAACTCCTGACCTCAAGTGATCTGCCGCCTCAGCCTCCCAAAGTGCTGGGATTACAGGCGTGAGCCACCATGCCTGGCCTATTTTAAGTTTTGGGTTTTTTTGGGTTTTTTTATTCATTTGTTTATTTGTTTTGAGACAGAGTCTTGCTCTGTTGCCCAGGCTGGAGTGCAGTGGCATGATCTCGGCTCATTGCAATTCTCCTGCCTCAGCCTCCCTAGTAGCTGGGATTACAGGTGCATGCCACCACACCCAGCTAACTTTTGTATTTTTAGTAGAGATGGGGTTTCACCATGATGGACAGGCTGGTCTCAAACTCTTGACCTCAGGTGATCCACCCGCCTCGGCCTCCCAAAGTGCTGGGATTACAGGTGTGAGCCACTGCACCCGGCCTATTTTAAGTTTTTATAAAATGAGTTTGTAAACTCAAATTATCTATAGTGATTTCAATCATGGCGTTCCCCAGAATTCCAAAGGGGATGCTATTGGCCACCCCACTTCGGGAGCTGCTCTCCTAAGCGCTTCTCTGTGACCTCCTAATCCTAACCATCCTCACCAGGCTCTCACCCTTCACTCGGTGGGCGACAGACACTCCCTGCCTTCAGTAAAGCATGCTCACCCCAGTGAGAGAAGTCAGCGGGGGGAAGGGGAAATTCTCTTCCTAAAGAGGAAATGAAAAATTGAGATTGGGCTTCGTTTGTCTCAAGAATTGACCACAAGGGTTAGATAGAAATCTAATCTTGCCTCAGAACCAGGGTCTAGCTCAAAGAGCAAAAGTTTGTTAGAAAACCACAGTAGTATTGGTGACTCCAGCAAGGTGCAAGAGCACCAGTCTTGGTAAACCTGAACTGACCACCAAACCAAGAGAATGACCGCTGACCTTGACGGAACCCTTGATGCTGCCCAGGAATCTGCTAGGTGACCTCTGCATACCCCACCTGCTCCTCAAACCTTCAGCCCCTCCGTGCATCACTCTTAGCCCGTGACCTTGATTCCAGGTTCTCTGGAACAATGAAAGCCACCAGAAGTGAAGCTCCCAGACCCCCCTCCCCCACCGCATCCACCTGCCTCCTGCAAGTGTGCTCAAACAGTCGGCCTTTCCTGCAGCTGGCTGGAAGGAACTGTCACTGCTTCTAGCAGAAATTCTCCTCTCTCTCTCCCACGTCAACCTCCTTTCCCTCTCTGCTGGATCATTCCTGTCAGCAAACACACACGCTGCAATTTCTCCCAACTTACCAAAACACAAACAAACAAAACCAAACCCAGAGGCCAGGTGGGTTTTGTGGTGGCTGATGCCTGTAATCCCAGTCCTTTGAGAGGCTGAGGTAGGAGGATCACTTGTGGCTAGGAGTTTGAGACCAGCCTGGGCAACATGGCGAGCCCCATCTCTACAAAAAATTTTTAAAAATTAGCTGGTCGTGGTGGCATGCGCCTATAGTCCCAGCTGCTTGGGAGGCTGAGGCAGGAGGATCGCTTGAGCCTGGGAGTTCAAGGCTGTGGTGGACCGTGATTATATCACTGCACTCCAGCCTGGGCAGCAGAGAGAGACTCTGTTTCAAAGAAAAAAAAAATTTAAATAAATAAATAAATCAAGAAAATTCTTAATCCCAAATCCCCTTCCACTTGCCACTCCATCTCTTCAAAAGGAGTGTGTGTATTTGCTACTTCCAACTCCTCATCTCCCGACCCTTCCCACCAGGTTCCCCATGGGCTGTAGCTCCCAGGGGTCATCTCAGCATGACCTGCCCTGGGGATCCCCCCTCCCACTGGAACACCTCTTTCATTTTGGCTCCAGGACGTCCTTCCTCCGGTTGTCCTCACACTGCCCTGGCTTCTCCTCCTCAGTCTCTTGTGTTGGTTCCTCCCACTCCCCAGTCCCCTATAGGTTTAGAATGTCTCCTTTTCAGTGAGGTCTTTCTCATCACCATACCTTACATTAATCTCCCACCCACAGCGCCCCATCTCTCCTCTCAGTTTTCATGTTCTCCACAGCACTTACCATCATCTGGCACGCTGCAGATCTTAATTATTTTGTTCTTTTGTGTGTGTCCCCCTCGACTAGAATGTAAGTTCCCTGAAGGCAGGGGTGTGTGTCTGTTCTGCCCACTACTGTGTCCCCAGTGCCCAGGAGGGGCCCAGCACAGTACTAGATGTTCAGTAAAGCTGTTGAATGAATGAATGAATGAACGAACGAATATGTATTATTGAAACCATGACCACTCATGTCTAATATGCAATGTGTGGTGATTTTTACAAATCTTGAAAGAAGCCCCCTATCAGATTGCAGTCAGAGGACAAATGTGTATTTCCTAAATCCCCTTCACTTCTGAAATGTTTCCTTTGCGATACGGCTGCTGTGGTGCATACTCCATTCCTCTTCCCATCCCCATTACATTTCCCACACGTGGCAGTGGTGTGTGTGGTGGCCTCTTGTTTAGCCCTGTAGAATTGTGTGGCAAATACTCAGGCAGAATCTCCAGGCCACCAGAAACTGCTGCTTTCAGCCCTCTCAGAGCACAGCCAAACTTCCCCCTCAGTCCCAGTGGGGGACTCAGTCTCCAATAAGTACATCCTTCCTGCTACCTATGTCTCAGGTTCCCAAATTCTAGAAAGCACAGAGAATTGCTCACAAAGGAATCCAAAGCCAAGGCCTGACGGGCTTTTATCTTAAAGGAACATGCGTATGAGCCTTCTGGTGACAGCAATTAGAGCAGCCACCTTGAAGCAATGTGACACAGTCCCACCTTTGGCCGCTGAGTGATTGCAGACACTCATTTTGCTTGTCTGTGGTGGAGAAAGGTCTCTGGCCTCCTGCCTTGAGGCTGCAGCCACAGCTTCCCTGGCCCTGTGTAAGTGTTTGACCTATTTCATACATGCCACGCTGTGTGCAGCTGTACCTCCAGGGGCTGCCACCCTGACCATTCTGCTGAAAGAGTAATTTCTCCTGTTTCTTCTTTTCCACAGTAAAGATTATTTCCCAGCCTGGATTTTTGGGGCAGGCCCAGGATCTGGTTGTATAGATGCCGCTCTCTGGCGGCTGCCAGCCTCGCTGATTTCCAAGCATGTACAGTGGACTCCCTAGGAACACTGCAGCCTCTGCTAGGCACACTGAGCAAAGCCCCCTTGTGCTCCATGCCAGCCTAGGTAACGTGACGCCCTGGGCTGTAACTCTCCTTTAATGCCCAGGGAGGAACCTCTAGGCCACTGAGACCTCAGTGCAGGCATGAGCACCCCAGGCCCTGCTCAGCCGGCTGCACCTGGTTGGCTCCAGTGCCTGAAGCCTTCCCTTCCCTCCCCAGTGCATCCTCTGTCCCCGCAGCTCTGGTCTATCTCTTCCGCAGCTGCCGGCAGGCGGCTGCTTCCTGCAGTGAGTCACTCCCACACTGCCCCATTTTGGTGCAGCAACACATTTCCATGATTCGTTTCCCAGGCTGGAGAGAGACTTCTCCTGGAGAGAAGGAACAAAGAGGGTGAATCAAGGGGAATGCTCCCTCGCCTTTCCTGAAAGCTGCCTGGAGCACTGGTTTGATTTCAAACAGCATCTGGTCTCTCTCTGCTCCCTACTGTACAGAGTCCCCAGCCTCTTTCCCTCTGGGTCACCTCTTCTCCACGTCTCCCTCTTGTCACTCCTCTGTCTCATCCTGATCCTCTTGTTTGATCTCGCCCCCACAGATGGTTTCACGAAGGCCTCTCTCGACACCAGGCAGAGAACTTACTCATGGGCAAGGAGGTTGGCTTCTTCATCATCCGGGCCAGCCAGAGCTCCCCAGGGGACTTCTCCATCTCTGTCAGGTACTGACTATTCCTGACACTGCCTTGGCCCTTCTCGGCCTGTTAACCTCACAGAATGCTGAAGCCATGAAGGGACCTCTGGAATATGACCCAATGGTCAGAAACATGGTGGCCTAGGGGCCAAGCATGGCAGCAGCTTCACAACCTGCTGCTCCCAGTGCCTTCCCAAAACACGCACACACCACTCTTTAGAACACTGGTGTGTGTTTGAAATTATTTCTACGCCCATCTGCCTCCCCTTCTAGCCCAGGTGCTTCTGGAAGGGCAGGATTTTCCTCTACTTCATCTTTATGCCTTTAACAGTGTCTTGCATAAAAGAGAGACACTCAGTGAGTATTTGTGGAAGGAAGGAGGGGTAGGAGGAGGAGAACTCCCACTTGTCCAGATCCATCTGGGGGTTTAAATCTTAACCTTTTCTTTTATGATTGATGCATATCTGAAGAAGAGTCAGAGAAAAATAGAAATCTCAAGTCACTGCTGTAGGATATACAGGGGCGGAAAAGTTGTGGCACCTTTCTTCGCCCATCAGAGGAGTCACAGCTGACACTCCTACAAGACAGGTTAACAAGAGGAGAGTGGACACATTTATTTAATCAAAGACTTGTGTGACACAGAAGCCTTCAGAAATGAAGACCCAAGACCCAGGGAAAGCTGTCTATTTTTATGCTTAGGTTTGTCAAAGGACAGACAGCCCTGTAGAAATGGGATTGGACAAAGGGGGTTTGATCTAAGGTAACAGACTGAGGTGGGAAACTGAACAAGGCCTGTCCCAAGTCTTCTTTTTTTTTTTTTTTTGGAGACAGCTGTTGCCCAGGCTGGAGTGCAGTGACGCAATCATCGCTCACGACAGCCTCTGTGTCCCAGGCTCAAGCCATCTTCCCACCTCAGCCTCTCAAGTAACTGGGGATACAGGTGCACACCACCACACCTGGCTAATATTTTTTTAACTTATTTCTTTGTAGAGACTAGGTCTTACTGTGTTGCCTGGGCTGATCTCAAACTCCTGGCCTCGAGTAATCCTCCTGCCTTGGCCTCCCCCATAGTGACCCTTCTAGTCTCTCTGACCCACTGTGGGGAAGAGGAATTCTAATTTCTATGACTCACTCAGGGGGAGAAAGAGGAGTGGGAGACAGGAGGGCAGGAGAAGGCCAAAGGAAGACTTTGATTCCAAGGCTGCTTCTGAAACCTTCCCATCTCCTTTGGTTCCAAGCACTCAGCATGCCAAGGGGTGTCGTTTTCTGAGCCCCAACAAATACATGTATAGTTGTTGGCAGCTGAACAAAAAGAAAGGCTACTTCAACACAGTACAGTACAGCAAGACCGAAAACCACAGAACAGAGGGCCAGGAGTGGGGGAGGACTGTAACAGCGAAATCTCACTAAGGTGCAGCACCCCATAGGAAGTGACTCAGTCCACGCGTAGACATTACACAGCCCCAAACTCAGAAGCCCAGTTCGGAACACACTGTGTGTGGTCAGCATGTTGGGGATCGCAAGTCACGTATCAGACTTCACCACATGTGAAACTGCAAGAATATAATGCTGTTAGCAGATCAGGAGAAGTACAGCAAAACCTTACTGTCAAGTTATTGGCAGGAAATACCGATCTGGTTTATTCAATATATTTTGAAAGGCATAAAGCTTTGTTTTAAGGACAGAAATCCAATCTCAAGTAATAAACTGTGGCCACTTTGCTGTTTAGAAAGAATGGATATTTGAAAGGATAGGTAGGAAGGACTTAAAAATAACAGGTCAACAATTTGTATGCATACATACCTTTAAAGTGGTCTCTTTAGCATTGCCCTTGCAATCTTGCTTAAACTCTTAATTTTCTTCAATAAAAACTTTATTTTCATAGCTTGGAGAATGGTTAACTTTAGTTCAGGCCAATATTGATGTATCACAAATTCTAATCTTGTTAGGTCTTAATTAATGAAATTTCGCTCCATTAACATATATTACAAGTCAGGGTCGGGCGCGGTGGCTCATGCCTCTAATCCCAGCACTTTGGGAGGCTGAGTGGGGAGGAATGCTTTAAGCCAAGGAGTTGGAGACCAGCCGGGGCAACTAGCGAGACCTCATCTCTACTAAAAATAAAAAATTAACCCAGTGCAGTGGCGCATGCCTGTGGTCCCAACTACTTGGGAGGCTGAAGTGAAAGGATTGTTGGAGCCTGGGCGGTTGAGGTTGCAGTGAGCCAAGATCGATCGCGCCACTGCACTCTAGCCTGGGTGACAGAGCAAGACCCTGTCTCAAGAGAAAAAAATTATTTACATATATTATATACATATATTATTAGAAAAAACAATTATACATATATTTAACATGCATGTATATATATTACAAGTCAAATCTATTTCTTAAGCCTCCCCTCTTTACCCCATCATAAACTTGACCAAGTAATTTGTTAGACTGAGGGGTATCTCTTGGGCCTTTGGTTTGCATGAAGATGACTCTGGCTTTTTCAGCTAGAAACTATGGTTTTTGTGGTTTTGTTGGTTTTTTGAGACAGACTGTCGCTCTGTCGCCCAGGCTGGAGTGCAGTGGCACAATCTCGGCTCCCTGCAACCTCCACCTCCCAGGTTCAAAGCAATTCTTGTGCCTTGGCCTCCTGAGTAGCTGGGACCATAGGTTCGCACCACCACGCCTGGCTAATTTGTGTGTGTGTGGTTTTTTTCAGTAGAGACGGGGTTTCGTCATGTTGGCCAGGCTGGTCTTGAACTCCTGGCCTCATGTGATCCACCCGCCTCAGCCTCCCAAAGTGCTAGGATTACAGGCGTTACCCACTGTGCCCGGACCCAGAACTATGGTTTATATTTCCTTAATTAAAGTGAGTTCTACAAAACAGTAGGCCTTGACTTCTACCGAAGTCTTCCCCTGATATTCAGGCGATGAAGCTTCTAGTTATGGTGACAATTACCGTAATCATTATCACGTCTTTGCAGAAATGTAGTATAATATTTTCCAAAGCAAAATCATTATTAATTATTTTTACATCTGTCATGGGCACAGATAATTAAGAGCTAATTGTAGTTCTATCACTCAGCATTTGTTAAGGGCCTAAAACACCAGATTTTGGAGTCCAGCGCCCTGAGTCACATCCTTTCCTTTGTTCCTCTTCAGGCTTGAGACAATGGTCAGGCCATCTTCTCCTTGTAGACCCAGATAACTAGCTGCAACCCTCACACCCATCCTTACAGCTTATGAGAGTAAAAGGGTCAATGTTTCACACTCTGAGTTCTTTGAGGTGGTGGATGAAAAATTATAATATCACAAGAATATTTTCTCCTCCTCACCCGGATGTGAAGGATAATGACTTTGAGTTGATCCATGTTGTCTTAGAATGAAGAAAGTATCTGTTGGTGGCCAAAACCAAGGGGAAGACCACAAAGTGATTGCAATATGTTGATTACCACCCGAAATCAGTCAAGCAAGAGGCCACTTGTACAACCTGTGGCTTCACCCAGCTATGAGCAAATCCCAGCACATAAGATGAGATTGAGGGTCAGAATTTCCATCTCCTTCTTAACACAGGTCCCTAAATCCATCCCTAAGAAACCTCCATGGTCAGGCGCAGTGGCTCACGCCTGTAATCCCAGCACTTTGGGAGGCTGAGGTGGGCGGATCATGAGGTCAGGAGATCGAGACCATCCTGTCTAACACGATGAAACCCCGTCTCTACTAAAAATACAAAAATTAGCTGGGCGTGGTGGCGGGGGCCTGTAGTCCCAGCTACTTGGGAGGCTGAGGCAGGAGAATGGCGTGAACCTGGGAGGTGGAGCTTGCAGTGAGCAGAGATCGCGCCACTGCACTCCAGCCTGGGCGACAGAGCGAGACTCTGACTCAAAAAGAAACCTCCACTTAATCTCAGAAGTATCTTTACTCTCCGAGACCCTTTAAAATTCTTGACCTTTCTTTTACATCAGGCAATTGGCATCACTAGTGCCAGTTTATTTTTAGATATAAATGTATGTCCGTTTGAAAAATAAACTTTACATCCAAAAGAGAATGACTTGGCAATGAAGTAAAACTGGATCTAATGGTAAAGGCTCAGCCCACACTTCCTAGATGGATAAAATCCATTTTCTCTAGCCCTGGTTCGAATGTGTCCCATCACTTGTGAGTCCAGACTGGCAACAAAAGGTGCTGATCTAAAAGAAGTTATCGTCCGGTGGCAGGGTCTGGGGAAGGGGTGGCAGGCGCCATGTCCGGCCACGAAGGTGGCAAGAAGAAGGCACTGAAACAGCCCAAGAAGCAGGCCAAGGAGATGGACGAGGAAGAGAAGGCTTTCAAGCAGAAACAAAAAGAGGAGCAGAAGAAACTCGAGGTGCTAAAAGCGAAGGTCGTGGGGAAGGGGCCCCTGGCCACAGGTGGAATTAAGAAATCTGGCAAAAAGCAAGCTGTTCCTTGTGCCTAAGGAGATGGTGACCCTTTATTTCATCCGTATTTAAACCTCTCTATTCCCTCCTATAACATCTTTTGCCACCTATAGCTGGAATTAAGTGTTGTCTTGGAGCTGTTGTACATTTAAGAATAAACTTTTGTAAAAAAAAAAAAAAAAAAAAAAAATCTTCCAGTGGCTCATCATCTCTTTAGTTGTTTTCACTAAGTCATTCCTACCATAACTGTGAATTTAAAGTAAAACCAGCTCAGAATCTTGCCAGAATCTGCTCTTTGGTCGTTGTTCTACCCTAAACTTTGTATCACCTGAAATTAAACCAACTCATTTGAAAGAAAAAAAAAAAGAAAAAAGAAGTTATCATGTTTAGGTGGCGTGACAGGCCAAGCTCACTAGACTGGAGTCAGAGACTCAGGGTTCTGGCCTCAGCCCTTACTCAGCAGTGACCTTGACCAAGCCCCTGCACCTCTGTGAGCCTCAGTGTCCTCATCTGTAAAATGGAGAAGTAAGGCTAAACAATCTCCAACATCCTTGCCAATTAAAACTCTATCATTTCACAGGGCGCAGTGCCTCACACCTGTAATCCCAGCACTTTGGGAGGCCAAGGCAGGTGGATCACCGGAGGTCTGGACTTCAAGACCAGCCTGACCAACATGGTGAAACCCTGTCTTTACTAAAGACTTGGTGGTGGGTGCCTGTAATCCCAGCTCCTCAGGAGGCTGAGACAGGAGAATCGCTTGAACCTGGGAGGCGGAGGTTGCAGTGAGCAGAGATCACACCACTGCACTCCAGCCTGGGCGACAGAGTGAGACTCCATCTCAAAAAAACAAAACAAACAAACAAACAAAAACTCTGTATTTCATACAAAGCTATTTCACTAAAAGCTGAAAACATTTTGTAACCTTATTTATGCAAAACATAAACCAAGATCAAGAGATCCTTATTACATAGAGAAAAAATGTGACATATTTCTTAGGAAAGAGAGTAGCTTCTTACCTGCCAGTGCTAGCTTATGGGCTTAAAGGAGATGGTTCAAAGAATTTCTGGTAACAGAAAGATAATAGGAGCTTGAAATACCCCTGTTGACATCTTGCGAATAAACATTGTGAAAAGGTCTTTGATCTCTTTGTCGTTAAGTCACTTGGAACATGCTTTTCTTGTAAAAGGTTAGTTCCAGTGTCCAAAACAAATTTTAGCTCATCTGATTACCTTCTGCTGATGTAAATCCCGTCTAGCATAGCCTGTATCCTAAGTGGTCCATCCTACAAAGTTCCTGCCGAAGCCTGACTGGGCTGGCCCACCTGCCCAGTGATGAGTGAGTCATCCATATCTACATCTCCTGCTCAAAGAGAACTCCACCATCCCAGATGTGAGCAGCCTGGAGGTGGTGACATTATCACCGTGTAACATACAATTTTGTTTTGCCTTGATCTCCAGGCATGAGGATGACGTTCAACACTTCAAGGTCATGCGAGACAACAAGGGTAATTACTTTCTGTGGACTGAGAAGTTTCCATCCCTAAATAAGCTGGTGGACTACTACAGGACAAATTCCATCTCCAGACAGAAGCAGATCTTCCTTAGAGACAGAACCCGAGAAGACCAGGTATGCTCCAGATCTGATCGACCCCAATCTAGAGATTTTAGGCAGCCCGAGTTCTCACATGAACCACCAGGAAAAATGCATAGGATGGGTAGATCCTCTGAGTATACTGAAAGACAGAGCTCAGAGCTCTGAGGTCAGATCTCAACTTAACACTTCCTAGTCGTGTGACTTTGGAAAGTTCTCTGCGCCTCAGTTTCCTCATCCATAAAGTAGGGACAATGGTAATATCTACCTCCCAGAATGGCTGTGAAGGTTGGAGAAGATAATGTATCCCACGCCTCATGTCATTCCTCATCACACTGCGCTCAGCAAGCATCAGCTCTTACCACAGGTGCTGTTTTCTTGTTATTCATAGACATTGCTACACCAAAGTTTTCAACCTAGCTCAAGAGTTGCCCAAGGATGAAGGAGTTGGGGGTGCTACAGACAGGGACATTAGGGAACAGCCTAGAGTTCAGGAGTTAAATCAGCATGTGGAGTTTTATGATGGGATTGGGGGTAGGGAGGACATGGGAGGAGAAAACTGCACTTGGAATTATTGCTGTTGCAACTGTTTGGAATACAGACTATTGCTTTAAAAGGAAATGCGTCAGACAGACCTGGTATGAAATCCTGCTTTAATCGCTTAGCTACCTGTATTACCTAGCCAAGTTAAGAAACCATCTGAGTATCAGTTTTCTCATCTGTAGAATGGAGAGAACAATAAAACCTCCCTCACTGGGCTGTTGTGAGGATTAAATGACTTAATACAGCTAAGCACTACCAGAGTCTGGTCCATATTAAGCACTAAGAACATGTTAACTTGCCTCCCATAAGTAAATTCACACATGCACACACTCACACACACACACACACCAATTTATGAACTATTTTTCAAAGGAAATAACATGGTTATAAGAGACAGGTATCATAGGAAGAGGCATTCACTAGAATAGCTGAAATCCTAGGGACAGGTTATTTGAAAAGATATTGAGACTGTGAAAGCAATGTGTGCTTTGGGGAAGTCAAGAAAATCCTCCTTTTTCGAGTCCCTAGTTGCTTTTAAGCCTGAGAAGTTACTGCCAAAGGAGAAAAGAAGTTACCACCAAATGCACACAGAAGTTCAGAAAGGAAAACAAAGGCTAGCCAAGACCTTGTGAATCACTCTAACCAGGAAACGGACAGAGGTATTAACTCACTAGGATGGGCATTCAGAGAAGCAATATAAAATTGCATTAAATGGGATTAAATGAGTTGATATTTGTAAAGCGCTTAGAACAGTGCCTGGTATATGCTGCCCTCAGGGTCCTACATAATTGTTTGTTAAATGAAACTAACAATACGGTATTTCTGATTTGTAAGGTTGTTGTAACATTAGGGAAAAAGGCCTTACTTCTTCCCCCACGCCCAGCCCGGCGGCAGGCCTGGTTCCCATGGTGTTGCAAGAATGTTGCTGTTTGGGTCTCTATCACCAGGCTGTAAATGACAGTTCAAAATCATGCAAAGTCAACAGTGGAGCTTATCTGGAGGGTAGATTGTCCAGTGGTGTGGCAACATGTGATAAGAAGGGGTGGCATTGTATCAGTAAAATGGAATATTTCAGCTTGATTACACAGAGAAAAAACGAGCGCCCTAGAAATGGACTAAATGGCTACCAGGCAAAAAGTGTTAGTCTGTGAACCAGAGACCTGCACTCCTAAAACTGGGAGGATCTGAGAATGCAGAGGCCACTTTGGAAAATGTGAAGGTCTAAAGCATCAATTATCTTTTAGCTGCCCCCACCCCACCAGCTATTTCTTGGAGCCAGATGAGCAGGGTCTGGGAACAACTGCCCAAGGGTAGGGTAGGGCCAGACGATCAGAGAGGAGGATGCATCTGCAGCATCTCTGTTCTCTCTCCCAGGGTCACCGGGGCAACAGCCTGGACCGGAGGTCCCAGGGAGGCCCACACCTCAGTGGGGCTGTGGGAGAAGAAATCCGGCCTTCGATGAACCGGAAGCTGTCGGATCACCCCCCCACCCTTCCCCTGCAGCAGCACCAGCACCAGCCACAGCCTCCGCAATATGCCCCAGCGCCCCAGCAGCTGCAGCAGCCCCCACAGCAGCGATATCTGCAGCACCACCATTTCCACCAGGTATCTGGAAAGAAGGCAGTGGGCACAGTACGGTGGAAAGGAGAACCTGCCTCCCCTGCAGGCCTGGCCCAGCCTCTTGAGTTCTCAGAGAGTTCATGATGAAGACCCTGGACCCCACCAAATGGCAGAAATAGGGAAACTGTTCTTGGCAAAGACATCTCTGTGAATTAAATGGCTCCCACCTGAACACACACACACACACACACACTCTCACACACACACACTTACACTCACACACTCTCACACACACACACTCACACACTCTCACACACTCTCACTCACACACACACACTTACACTCACACACTCTCACACACACACACACTCACACACACACACTTCCCCTGAGGACTCAGTAAACAATTGCTTCATTTTCCTATCAGCACAATTCCAAATCTATTCATGCCCCTTAGCCCATCTGGCTGTCAGATCCACAAGAGAAAAAGGCTTAATACCCACAACAGAGCCTTGTTTATTACTTATTTATCTCCCTCCACCCTTGTTCCCGATGGGATTTCAGGCGGCTTACTGAGATGGACAATACGACCAGATAACATCATTCCTGAATTCCTTAGCAGGGCACACAAAGTCCTTTGTGAGCTGCCAGAATCTATTTCCCCAGCCTCGTCCCTGCTGCCTCCCTGCCAACTCCCTGTGCAAACACACATTCCAGCAACCCCCCACGCTGCCTTAGTTACCCGAATGGTCCATTGCGTTTCCTCTCATGCCTTTGTGGCGTTTTATATGCTGATCTCTCTGCCTGATGAGCCCCTCCCTGGGCAGTCCTACCCCTCTAAGCTGGAGTTCAAGCATGACCTCCTCTGTGAAGCCTTCCTTGATTTCCCGGGCAGATACAGACATTTCTTCTCTCTGCTCACTTACCACTTAAATGTGCATGGTTCCCCCTCTAAATGGAAGCTCCATGAAGCCAGAGACCTTCTCTTTCCAGCTATATTTCCCTTGTGTCTGCTACTGGAAACATGGTAGGTGCCTGATAAATATTTCTTGACTGAATAAATAAAACCCGCCTTTGCCTTCTTGGCCTTCAGAATCTAAGGTGCCTTTAGAGCTTAGGTCCTCCTCAGCGTGGAGGGTTTATTGTCATTATCAGTAAGTATTCCTGGAATATACCGGCTCTGTGGATGGCATCTGAGCAAGGCACTGGGGGAACCGGTGGGAGATGTCCTGGCAGTGGGGTGACCGGTCTTCTGTTGTATGTTTCTAGGAACGCCGAGGAGGCAGCCTTGACATAAATGATGGGCATTGTGGCACCGGCTTGGGCAGTGAAATGAATGCGGCCCTCATGCATCGGAGACACACAGACCCAGTGCAGCTCCAGGCGGCAGGGGTATGGGAACTGTCCTTCTCTGGGATCCCTGGGGAAAGGCCTTGGGACAGAGGTCAATGGAGGAGATGAGGCAGGAGAGACTCAAACCACACAGATCTGGCTGGGCACGGTGGCTCACACCTGTAATCCCAACACTTTGGGAGGCCAAGGCAGGTGGATCACCTGAGGTCAGGAGTTCGAGACCAGCCTGGCCAACATGGTGAAACCTCACGTCTACTAAAAATACAAAAATTAGCCAGGCATGGTGGCAGATGCCAGTAATCCCAGCTACTTGGGAGGCTGAGGCAGGAGAATTGCTTGAACGCAGGAGGCAGAGGTTGCAGTGAGCCGAGATTGCGCCATTTTACTCCATCCTGGGCAACAAGAGCGAAACTCCGTCTCAAAAAACAAAACAAAACAAAACAAAAATGCGCACACAGATCAACGAGAGGTGATGGAATGTTTGGGGAGGCCTGGGGCTGAGCCAGCACCGTCCAGTCTGTTGATCTCAGTCTGGTGCCAGGCCTTCCCTGTTCTCATAGTTCTCAGTTCTAGTTCTTTATCATCTTTATCATAGCCCTTTACCATTGCCTTTATCATTGCATCTTTTTTTGTTGTTTTTTGAGACAGGGTCTCACTCTGTCTCCCAGGCTCAAGTGCAGTGGCACAATCATGGCTCACTGCAGATTCAAACTCCTAGGCTCAAGCGATCCTCCTGCCTCTGCTTCCCAAGTAGCTAGGTATATTATTTGTAGCGATAAGCTCTTGCTATATTGCCCAGGCTGGTCTGGAACTCCTGGGCTCAAGCAATCCTCCTACCTCAGCCTCCCACAGTGCTGGGATTGCAGGCATGAGCCACCGTGCCTGGCCTGTGATCCATCCTGACCTGTGACTTGATTGCCCTAACACCAAGGGCTGTTGTTTGGGGCATGTTGCCCTTCTGTTTGTCACTCAAGATAAAAATACCACCTATTGATGTGGAGAGAGTGGTTCTCAGGGAGTCTATTGGGGCTTTGGACAATAACATCTGTTGGTAAAAGTCCTGGGTCTCCAGAGTGACGCTGGTGCGTTCTGGGAACTTCTTGCTCAGGCCTGTGCATAGGTATCTGATTTAAACTGCAGCAGGGTAGCCGGGCATGGTGGCTCACACCTGTAGTTCCAGCTACTTGGGAGGCCAAGGCAGGAGGACTGCTTGAGGCCAAGGGTTCAAAACCAGCCTGAGCAACATAGCAAGACCCCATCTCTACAAAAAAAAATTTTTTTTAAGCTGCAGAGGGGTCAGCCTTCAGGGAATGTTGCTCTCAAAGACTTGGATGTGGTAGGAGGAGCCAGCAGACCCTCCCCTGCCTGCCCAGCCCACAGCTCAGCAGAGCCTCTTCTGTGCTTCCCCCAACAGCGAGTGCGGTGGGCCCGGGCGCTGTATGACTTTGAGGCCCTGGAGGATGACGAGCTGGGGTTCCACAGCGGGGAGGTGGTGGAGGTCCTGGATAGCTCCAACCCATCCTGGTGGACCGGCCGCCTGCACAACAAGCTGGGCCTCTTCCCTGCCAACTATGTGGCACCCATGACCCGATGAACTCTTCAGGGGACAGAAGCTTTTTGTCTGGAGCTGCCCACAAGAAAGAGGGCAAGGAAAAAAGGCTGGACTCCATGACTATATATACATACATCTATCTACATCTGCCTGTGTACACACACAACTTTTTATACTAGTAATTTATTGGCAATTGGGCTGGTAATTAGTTGATGCAAAAGGGAACTCAGGTGGAGAATAATATTGACACTTGCTTTTCTGCCCCCCTCAGGGGTGTGTGGAAGGCAGTGGGGGAGTTGGGAGGGGGGCAGGGAAATGAAATGGAGTTTTGTCCTGGCCTTCAGCTGTCACTGCTTCCTCCTTGTCTTGGGAATTTTCACGGAGAACAACTAAGCAGAGACCACACCTCGGCACTGGACACAGAACAACAGGGTGGGGTTGAACTTGGTGGGGCACGTTCTAGCTGACCTGCAAGCCCCGCTCACCTGGAGGGCTTGCAGAGCAGCTCTCCTCCTGTTCTCCAAGGGGTGGGCACTGTTGCATTAGGAATTAAGGTGCAGCCCAGTGCTGCGGGCAGCCAAGCGAGTCTGAGCGGGGATGTGAAGGCAGGACAGGGTTGGAGAGACCCTGCCTGTGCAAGGCTGGCCTCCTAGTCAACACCTAGCTGAGACATTCATCTCTGTTCAAATTAATATTCCTTGGGTCTTTCAAATGAATGTTCCAATGTGAGGAGCCAAGTACTGGGAAATCGAGGGATTTTCCACAATCCCCAAGCAGCTTACTCAGTGGAACCTCTGTTTCCCCAGCTATGAAGGAAATAGCATCCTACATTCTGTAAAGTGCTTGAAAAGCTCTAGCTGAGAATGCTGAATTTTACAGTCATTGTTTTATGGTTACAAGGGTGTGTCTTCAGGGCTCTGTTCATTTTCCCTCTTGATTTTCTCTTTTGAAGATGCCTTGCCCAGTGGCATGGAAAGAAGCCCACTTGATGATAGGAGCCTGACTATGAATTGATTGACTAAACATGACCCCAGGTGGAAGCTGGCTTTGACACCAGCTTCCTGTTCAGTCTGACCACTGCTGTCCTCCTGCTGCCCAAGAGTTGCACCTGGAGCAAGGAACCCCACCATGGCTGTCGCTCTCCATCCCCTCACGCTAGAATCATGTGTCCAAGTGCTCACCCTGGAGGTGCACAGCACAGGTCAGCCTGGCCAGGGGCGAAGGAGACAGTAGAGAGGAAGCTCAGGGCCTTAGGGGAGGCCGGGTGCAAACCCGTTCTGCACCAAGTGCACTCGGAGTTTGTGGGTGTGGGTGTGTACCCCTGCAGGTGTGCACATGTGTGCTTGCACGCACATATTTGTGCACTCCTGTGTGTATACATGTGTGCTTGTGTATGCATATGTGTGCATTCCTGCATGTGTGGACATGTGCGTGCATGCATCTGTGTGTCTGTGTGTGTGCTGAGACAGGAAAGGGGGTGAAAGTGTTGGTGAGGGAGCCTGGAAGTTTTCTCTTCCCCAACCTCTCTTGCTCTAAGGAGGGATGGGGTTGGGGGCAGCCATTATTGAAGGTGATCGGAGAAGAAAGATTTTCTGACTCAGAAGTAACTGCCAGTGTAGCACAAGCAGTGTCCCTTGTGACTGTGATTCTACAGTTCTCTGATCCCCATGTTTCCTTTAGAGGAAAGAGGAAAAAAGGAACTCTGTGGTGGGTATTGGGAGGGAAAAGAAAATAGCCTGGTGGAGGCAGGAGGGAGTCGAGTGTGAGTAAGGAGCACCTGCAGCTTTTGGAAGTGAAAGCAGGGAGAGGGAAAGGTAGCTAAGACATCCAGGAGGATCAAGGGGCAGCGTGAGAGGCACAGGGGGAGGAAAGGGAGAGGGTGAGTGGGGCCAGGGAAGAGAGCGGTGTGGAGTTGGTGGGCAGATGGTGCAGGAGGAGGGCCGGGCAGTGGGGAGAGGAAGAATCAGAGCAGAGAAACCGCTGCTGCGGAAGGCAGGGAGCAAAGAAGCATAAGAAAAAGAACAGGAGAAAGAACAAAGGCAGAGAAGACCTCCTCAGCTATTTTGGTGCTAGGTAATGTGAAATGCTGCAGTAAATAAAAGCCATAAGTAATGTTTGATTTTACAGTATTTACAAACCATATGCTTTAAACAGCCCACAAACTTCATCCAGTTGTCTGATGATGTGGGAGGACCAGCTCTAGTTAGACGGAGGTATGTGATTCGATTCTGGTGGAGATTTTGTGCCTTGAAAGACTTCTCAAGAAAGCAGTAATAAAACAAAGTGTCTTTGTTTGGCCAGGCCGTGTCTGGTGTCTGCGTTGCATACCCCTCAGGTAGAGAGTGAGAACGAGACCAAGGGGTGACAGGGGTCATCGGCCTGCAGGAGCTGACCCCGTAGGCAGGCGGTATGAGCAGAGCTTTCAGAACCCCTGGAGCTCGGTGTTCTGTTGTAGCAAAAGCTACTGAAGAGTATTTTGTACTGAGATGCCAAAGCATCTTTCCCTTGCTCATCAGCCTCCATTCAGAAGGAAGCGGGAAAGTCACCCAAACCACCTACAAGGAATGAGGGCTCTTAGCGGCCAGGTAAAGAGGACAAGAACCAAACTGTCCACATTATCGAGGGGAGGGGGAAAGAGAGCTCAACCCCCCTCAGCCTCTGGTGCTGCCAGGGGGAGCCCCTCTGCATGTGTCCCCACGGGCCCTAGTTTCTACCTGACAGCATTTCAGCACCAGAGGAGGGTCGAGCCAGCTCCTCTCACCAGCCACAGAACCAGCAGCCAACAAACACATTGTCCCCGAGTTTGGCTGCAACACTCTATGTGACTTGGGAACTTGAAGCTTCCAGAGAAAAGCCAGTTCCTGTTGGACCAGTTGTTGGGTTTTCCTAACCACTTGCTGTGCCTCACCGCATTTCAAATATCTGGCACCTGCCACTGCCCACCCACTTTTAGATGGCCCTAGGGTGATCTAACCATGGTGCTTCTCAAAATTTAAAGTGCCTACGAATTGCCTGGGGACCGTGTTGAAATGCAGCTTCCAACTTGGTCCTGAATTTCTAACAAGCTACTGGGTGCTGTTGCTAGGTCCACATGTTAAGGAGCAAAGGCAAAGAACTTAGCAGTGAGCACAACTCTAATTGGGCTCTTCTTCTGAGGATATTCGGCCATTTTTTCTTCGCTGCTAACGAATAGGTCACTTTGGCTTTGGGACAGATGCAATTCAGAACGGTCATTATGACGTCATTCATATTTGGCTACCCAGGTGACTTATTATTTTAGCATCCTTATCTCTAGAATTAAAAAAATGTAATGTGAGAGGAATGCAGATGAAATGCAAACAGGAATTTCCTATAATAATTACTATTTCCTAATAGTAATTATTTTAAACATCAGCAGAGATTGCAGAAGTTGTAAAAGCTTTGTCAGGAAATCTTTAGTCATAAAATTGACTCTGGTCAGATGTGGCCCTGGTTGAGGCAGGGGACTGTGCTCCCAGCTAACCTAAAACACAACAGCCCACACTCGGGACAGATTAGCATGGCCAAAATATTTACTGTTTGCCTTGTCTAAGCCAACATTCCAGCCCGTCTATACCAAGGCAAGAGTGTGAGAAAAACCTTGATTGTCTCAATTCTTTTTAAAAAATGCCTCCTCAGTTCCTCCACTTTACTCCATCACCTTGGCCATGCCACCATCATCTCTTCCTTTGGCAACTGTCAGCTTTCATACCTTTCTCCCTGCATTCTCTCCCGTAATCTGGTCCTCCACACAGATGCCAAAGTGATCTTTGTAAAAATAAATCTGATCACATCACTCCCCTTCCCACTGGATTTAGGCTTAAGTCCAAAGTCCTAATGTGGCCCTGTGAAGTCTGGCCCCTGCCTCCCTCCTCAGCCTCCTCTTCTGCCTCCCCTGCCCCTTGCTTTTATGCTCCTGCCCCACTGGCCTTTCAGCCTCCAAATGGCCAAGGATTTGTCCCCAAACCTTTCACACTTGCCATTCTTGCTACCTGGAGGCACATCCCCTGCTAACCCTGCTAACTCTTGTTCATCTCCAGGTCTGGGTTGGTTTTTTGTTTTCTGTTTTTTGTTTTTTGTTTTTGTTTTTGTTTTTGTTTTGAGATGGGGTCTGGCTCTATTGCCCAGGCTGGAATGCAGTGGCACAGTCTCAGCTCACTGCAGCCTCTGCCTCCCAAGTTCAAGTGATTCTCCCACCTCAGCCTCCCGAGTAGCTGGGATTACAGGGTCATGTCACCACGCCTGGCTAATTTTTGCATTTTTGGCAGAGACAGGGTTTCACCATGTTGGCCAGGGTGGTCTTGAACTCCTGACCTCAGGTGATCCACTCACCCTGGCTTCCCAAAGTGATGGGAATACAGGTGTGAGCCACCATGCCTGGCCCAGGTCTGGGTTTAAATGTCACTTCCAAACAGTCCTCCTCTGCCCTCTAATCTAAAATAATCCTTCCCCTAAGATGGTCTTATGAGTCCTGTGCTTTTCCTGAATAGCACGTACACAGATGATGGTGCCAGACTGAGCTGCATGGCTATTACAGCTCACTGCAGCCTCTGCCTCCCAAGTTCAAGTGAACTTGGAGCTGTAAGCTCCACGGAGCAGGGGTCACCTCTGTTTTGTAAACCATTGTACACCCAGCATCTAGCACTATGCAAGGCACACAGAGGCTCAGTAAATATTTTTCTAATGAAGGAATGATTGGACCTGCTTCATCTCATTTGTTTACTCATTTTGTAACTCAACTGTCTTGGGCCTAACAGACATGTAGATGCAAACAAGGTCATATTTACAATGATGTCCAGGTTCCAGTAGCTTTAGCCACTGTCTTCGGATTCTCCTCCAGTTAACTTCTGAGAGGCCAAGAGAGGGAGGCTGTTATCTCTCACGTGTTTAGGCACCAGTATACTCATGCTTCCTACTCTGCTTCCAGTGTTCTGTTGCCCCACGCATCCTCTGCTGACAATGCCTTCCCAGATGCTGCGGATCCACTATGCACCACATTTATCTGCTGGTGAATTGACCCAATCCTTCAGGACACCAAATCTGCCCTGCAGTCCACATGACAAGGAGATTGGGGAAGAGGTAGAGGGGAGAATGGCCAGCCTGTGCCCAATTCTGAGGCACTGCTTGGACCCTGGCTCCCTCAGCATCTTCCATGAGCACAGCTGGCTCTCTTCTCAGCCGAGCCCTCCCTCCATCAGACAGAACAAGGGATACCAACCCTTCCCTCCGTCTCTCTCTTCTCACTCTTCCCTGTTGCCTCTTTCTCCTTGAGCTCAAAAGAAGGGGAATGTACCTACATGCCATCGTTAGCTCCCAGCTAACCTGAAACACAACAGCCCACACTGGGGACTGATTAGCATGGTCAAAATATTTGCTGTTTTCTTAGTCTAAAGTCAACACTTCAGCCTGTCCATACCAAGGCAAGGGTGTCCTCTGCACCACACCATTTGTGCAGTAGATACTACCTAGAAGCCTAGTAGCTGTGCACTCACTTCTATTGTTTTAAGTTTTGCTGTAATTCATTCATTAAGTCAACAAATATTTACAAAGCACCTCTTCAGGGTCAGACACAATCAGCCATCGGGTCCTTCACATTCTCTCAACTCTGTCCCTTCTCTGCACCCATTCCACAGCCACTGCCTTACTTCAAACCTCTCTCACTTCTTTCCCTGATGACTGCAATAGTCTCAGCACTCGTCTCCCCGCCTTCCTGGCTGGCACCCTGTAATACAGCCTCCAACGCAGTCAGGGAGATCTTATTCGCAGACAGGCTGATGATACCAAGCTCCTGCTCAAATCTTTGGGTTCTCCATAGTCTTCAGGCTGGAGTTTAACCTCCTTAGCTTCGCACTAAAGGCCTTTTGTGATCTGCCTGCTGCCTTGTTCGTTCAGCCATATCTTCTACCTCTCCAGTCCCAAACACCCTTTACTTCAGTCCCTTAGAACTATCTGTGGTTCCCAGAATGAGGCATGTTTTCTAAGACCTCTGGTCTCCTACATTCTGTTCTTTTTGCCTGGAATGCTTTCTCCCACTGTTTTGTCTAGACAAGGGCTGTCTATTAGGACTTTCTGTGATGAGGGAAAAGCTCTGTATCTGCTCCATCCAATGTGGTAGCCACTAGCCACATGTGGCTATTGAATACTTGAAATATACCTGGTATAAATGACTGAAATTGCCACATGTGGCAAAGAGCTGCCTTATTGGGCAGCGTGGGTCCAGACAACTGTTACTTACTTTGAAATCATTAGCTCAGGGCTCAAGGTCTCCACTGGGAAACCATCCCAATATTATGGTTGATGTAAGTGCCCCTGTCCCCCAACCCCCACTTACGTTCCTGTAGTAACCTTGTTCTCCCTCTATCCCAATACTCAGAACACCATTGTCAGTGATTCACTGATCTGCCTCCTCTGCTAGACCAAATCTTTTTTAGGTCAAAGATAAGCAGTGCAGTCAATAAATGGTTGATGCCTAGATGCAGTGACGTGCTCGTAAAGATTTAATAATTGGCTCTCTCTAAGAAGAAGCCCTAACTTGTGGTATTTGCCAATTCTATGGTGTAAACACTCCCACCATATGCCAAGAGAATGAGAAGACAAGTCACAGACCAGGAGAAAATATGTACAGAAGACATATCTGATAAAGGACTATGATACACAAAGAACTCTTAAAACTCAACAATAGGCAATAGGCAGGGCACAGTGGCTCACGCCTGTAATCCCAGCACTTTGGGAGGCCGAGGCAGGTGGATCATGAGGTCAGGAGTTTGAGACCAGCCTGGCCAAGATGGTGAAATCCCGTCTCTACTAAAAATACAAAAATTAGCCGGGTTTGATGGCGGGCACCTGTAATCCCAGCTCCTTGGGAGGCTGACGCAGGAAAATTGTTTGAACCCGGGAGGTGGAGGTTGCAGTGAGCCAAGTTCCTGCCACTTCGCTCTAGCCTGGGCAACAGAGCAAGACTCCATCTCAAAAAAAAAAAAAGAAAAGAAACAAAAAAAACCAACAACAACAAAAAAACTCCACAATTAGAAAATGATCAACCCAATTTAAAAATGGGCAAAAGACATGGACAGCTCATGGAAGAAGATATAGATGGCAAGTGAGGAGATAAAAAGATGCTCAATAACATATGTCATTAGGAAAATACAAATTAAAACAATGAAATATCACCACACACCTATAAGAATGCCCCATATCTATAATACTGACAACACCATATGCTGGTGATGATGTGAAACAACAGGAACTCTCATTCATTGATGGTGGGAAGGCAAAATGGTACAGCCACTTTGGAAGAGAGTTCGATGGTTTCTTGCAAAACTAAACTTAGGCTGGTCATAGGATCCAGCATTCACACTCCTTGGTATTTACTGAAAGGTGCTGAAAACATCCACACAAAGACCTGGACATGGATATTTATAGTGGCTTTATTCATAATTGCCAAAACTTAGAAGAAGCCAAAATGTCCTACAATAGGTCAATGAATAAATAAACTGTGGTACCTCCAGACAATAGAATAGTATTCAGAAAGAAATAAGCTACCAAGCTATGAAAAGACGAAAACCCTTAAATGCATATTATTATTATTATTATTATTATTATTAAGATGGAGTTTCACTCTGTCACCCAGGCTGGAGTGCAGTGGTGTAATCTCAGCTCACTGCAACCTCCACCTCCCTGGTTCAAGCAATTCTCCTGCCTCTGCCTCCCAAGTAGCTGGGATTACAGGCGCCCGTCACCACGCTTGGCTGAATTTTTTTTTTTTTTTT
This sequence comes from Pan troglodytes, assembly GCF_028858775.2. Taxonomy (NCBI): domain Eukaryota; kingdom Metazoa; phylum Chordata; class Mammalia; order Primates; family Hominidae; genus Pan; species Pan troglodytes. The sequence continues at coordinate 41,975,903 of NC_086016.1, forward strand.
TAGTAGAGACGGGGTTTCACCATGTTGGCCAGACTGGTTTTGAACTCCTGACCTAAGGTGATCTGCCCACCTCAGCCTCCCAAAGTGATGGTATTACAGGCATGCGACGCTGCACCCAACCCTTAAATGCATATTACTATGTGAAATAAGCCAATATGAAAAGGCTACACACTGTACCATTTCAACTACATGGCATGCTGGAAAAGGAAAAACTAGAGAGGCAGTAAAAAGATCAGTGGTTGGAAGGGTTGAGGGTGGGAGGCATGAATACGCAGAGCCCAGAGGATTTTTAGGGCAGTGAAACTCCTCTGTGTGATGCCACAACAATAGACACATGGCATGACACATTTTTCAAAACCCATAGGATGCACAACAGGAAGAGTGAACCCTAATGTAAACTACGCATTTCGGGTGATTATGGTGTGTCAATGTAGGCTCAACAATTGTAACAAATATATCACTCTGCTGGAGGATGTTGACAGTGAGGGAGGCTGTGCGTGTGTGGGGACAGGGGGTATTTGGGAACTCCCTGTGTCTTCTGTTCCATTTTGCTGTGATCCTAAAACTGCTGAAAAAAAAAAAAAGTCTACTTAAAAAAGAACAACTCCCACCATGGCAGATTTCAGGCTACCAACATGACATCACTGAATCCAGAGTTGGGAAGAGATGTACACAATTGTTTTTCATGGGCAGATAGGAGCCAGCCCCAGCACACCACTGCATGAGTGAGTGAGTGAATGAGTGAATGAATGAATGAATGAAATGTGCCAGATGCTGGGAATACCAGGGACGCCATCAGGCTCTTTAGGGAGAAGTCTATTCAGACCTGCAAGAGCTGGGCATGCAGCTGCTAGTCAGATTTCAATTCCAACTGAGGAGATAAAGGATCAGGGAGTCCCATCTTTGATTTAGTCAGTAAATCAAAGATATGGGACATTTGTTTTCTTTGGGTGCTTTACCTTTAATACCAAGACTTGTCAAGGCATCTCTATTAAGTGGCCCACTCAGACAAGTGCAAAGTGAGTGAGCTGGAGGCGAAAAAAACAGAGGCCTGACCAAAAGGCTCTAGAGCAACAAGAGGCTCATGATTTCCCATCACAAGAAGTCCAGAGACAAGACAGCTATTGGCTGGCTTAACACAATGGCCCAACAATGCATCAGTGATGTCTCTGAGCATCAGTGGTGTCTCTTCTCAGTGGCTTACAGCTCCAGACATCACATGCAGACGTGACAATGTCTAATGGAGAAGGGGCACATTCTCTCCCAATTCTACTCAATGAGAAACCCTTTCCTTCCTGGAGGTCCTTCAGCGGCCATTCACACAGATCCCACTGGCAAGACTGGATCCCATGCTGTTCTTACACCAGCCATTTCCAAGAGAATGAGGCCACCATAACTGGCTTAGGCCAATTGGTAGGACCCTTCAGGAGGTAGAACCTGGGAACCTAGGCAGGGCTCTGCCCACAGGAAGAAGCAGGTGAACGTGTGGGGGTGGCGGATGGCTGTCAAAACCCAATATACAGGGAACATTACAGGAAGAGTCACTTACTTTACAATCATGTCATTTCATAAACATTTCTTGACATAATTAGGGAACAAGAGGCAGCATGAAGGAGCACAGCTTCCCTGCCATTCCCCCCGCCACAGTGAGACACCTGCAAGGACACAGACACAGCCTTTCCATCAGCCTTCCTCTGTGGATCCCCCATCCACACTGAGCCAGCAGGTCAATGGGGACATGTTCCATGCTGTTCAGAGAAACCAGTACTGTACACAGTGGGGCCCTGCATCCACTGCAGGGGTGGATGCCTCAGCCAGCCCAGGGCTGTGCCGTCATCCCTGAGACTCACTGATCCTGATGTGAGACTCTCCCCGACAGGGGCTTCCAGGCATAGCTCTATGCAGGGTCATTTGTGGCCACACTATGACGTGGGCGATCCCATTTCTACACATCTAAATTCCCCAGGGCAGGCAGCATGTGGTATCTCACTCCCTCGGCTCTAACCTGGTTATGGGAAGTTGCTAGGTAACTGCTTCCCACACTGGAGGAGGCTTAGTTACCATGGAAAGTCCAGATGGGTGGGGGGGTGCAGAGGAAGGGAGCACTGGCTGGGGGTCTGCAGCTGGGATTCTGTCCCCACTCTCTCCTGAGCCCCTGGACCTAAGGGGAGTCTCTCAACCCCTCTGGGCCTCAGTTTCCTCCTAGTAAAATGAAGGAAAGGCTGGGTCACTTCTTGCTCTAAACCACTGATGCATGTGGATGGCATACCCTCAGTGAGCACTGATCCTCAGACCCCTCTTCGGCAAGGAGTGACTCAAGATGGGTGCAGAAAAGGAATGCATTAAGTTTATGTCTTAGCCTGGGCAACATAGCAAGACCCTGTCTCTACAAAAAAAAAATTTTTTTTTTTTTTGAGAGCGTTTCACTCTGTCACCGAGGCTGGAGTACAGTGACGTGATCTCCACTCGCTGCAACCTCCGCCTCCTGGGTTCAAGTGATTCTCATGCCTCAACCTCCCTAGTAGCTGGGATTACAAGCATGTGCCACCACACCCAGCTAATTTTTGTATTTTTAGTAGAGACAGGTTTCACCATGTTGGCCAGGCTGGTCTCGAACTCCTGACCTCAAGTGATCTGCCTGCCTCGGCCTCCTAAAGTCCTGAAATTACAGGCATGAGCCACGGCGCCCGGCTCTCAATTTTTTTTTTTTTTTTTAATTAGCTAGGTGTGGTACATACAGGCACCTGCCTGTAGTCCCAGCTACTCCAGATGCAGAGGTAGTAGGATCACTTGAGCTCAGGAGTTTGAGACTGCAGTGAGCTATGATTGTGCCACTGCACTCAGCCTGAGTGACAGAGCAAGACCCCATCTTAAAAAACAAAAACAAAACAAAACAAAACAAAAGGCCAGGCGTGGTGGCTCATGCCTGTAATCCCAGCACTTTGGGAGGCCGAGGCAGGCAGATCATGAGGTCAGGAATTTGAGACCAGCCTGACCAACACGGTGAAACCCCATCTCTACTAAAAATACAAAAATTAGCTGGGCATGGTGGCACACGCCTGTAATCCCAACTACTCAGGAGGCTGAGGCAGGAGAATCCCTTGAACCTGGGAGGCAGAGGTTGCAGTGAACCGAGATTGCACCACTGCACTCCAGCCTGGGCGACAGACTGAGACTCTGTCTAAAAAAACAAAAACAAAAAAGTTTTATTTTTCTTTAAAAAAATAGAGAAACTAGCAAGCTTGTGTCTCTATTAGGATAAATAAAAGCTATAGGCCAGGCGCAGTGGCTCACACCTGTAATCCCAGCACTTTGGGAGGCCGAGGCGGGTGGATCCCCTGAGGTCAGGAGTTCAAGACCAGCCTGGCCAACATGGTGAAGTCCCGTCTCTACTAAAAATGCAAAAATTGGCTGGGCATGGTGGCTCATGCCTATAATCCCAGCACTTTGGGAGGCTGAGGTAGGTGGATCACCTGAGGTCAGGAGTTTGAGACCAGCCTGGCCAACATGATGAAACCCGTCTCTACTAAAAATATGAAAATTAGCTGGGCATGGTGGCGGGCACCTGTAATCCCAGCTACTTGGAAGGCTGAGGCAGGAGAATCACTTGAATCCAGGAGATGGAGGTTGCAGTGAGCTATCACACCATTGCACTCCAGCCTGGTCAACGAGAGTGAAACTTCATCCCAAAACAAAACAAAACAAAGCAAAAATTAGCCGGGCATGGTGGTGGGCCCCTGTAATCCCAGCTACCCTGGAGGCTGAGGTGGGAGAATTGTTTGAACCTGGGAGGTGGAGGCTGCAAGGAGTCGAGATGGCGCCACTGCACTCCAGCCTGGGCGACAGAGCAAGACCCTGTCTAAAAAAAAAAAACAAACAAAAATAAACAAACAAACAAAAAATTGGCCAGGCGCAGTGGCTCACACCTCTAATCCCAGTACTTTGGGAGGTTGAGGCAGGCGGATCACCTAAAGTCAGGAGTTCGAGACCAGCCTGACCAAGATGGTGAAACCCTGTCTCTACTAAAAATACAAAAATTAGCCAGGCATGGTGGGGGGCACCTGTAATCCCAACTACTTGGGAGGCTGAGACAGGAGAATTGCTTGAACCTGGGAGGTGGAGGCTGCAAGGAGTCGAGATGGCGCCACTGCACTCCAGCCTGGGCGACAGAGCAAGACCCTGTCTAAAAAAAAAAAACAAAAACAAAAACAAACAAACAAAAAATTGGCCAGGCGCAGTGGCTCACACCTCTAATCCCAGTACTTTGGGAGGTTGAGGCAGGCGGATCACCTAAAGTCAGGAGTTCGAGACCAGCCTGACCAAGATGGTGAAACCCTGTCTCTACTAAAAATACAAAAATTAGCCAGGCATGGTGGGGGGCACCTGTAATCCCAACTACTTGGGAGGCTGAGACAGGAGAATTGCTTGAACCTGGGAGGTGGATGTTGCAGTGAGCCGAGATCGTGCCACTGCACTCCAGCCTGGGCAACAGAGCAAGATTGCATCTCAAAAAAAAAAAAAGTTATAGAGATTCTCCCTTCTGCTAGGAGAAATTTCACTTCTGACATCAATATTCACAAGTCCTGGGGCTCCCTAGGTCCTCTTCTGAACCGAGTCTTCCTAAAAAAAAACTTAGGATGCAATGTGTGTCCCTAAAACACCCAGCTTGCTAAAGCATGATGTCCTTTCAGACAGGGTCTCCCAGTTATTGGGCTCTGCTGGTCCTTCTACCCCAGATGGAGCCATGGCACAGGTCCAGCCCTCTCTAGGTTGCTGGGACCCATCCTGACTCCTCCAATGTGGGCCACTGCATAAGCCTCTTGGGTCTGCTATTTGTTCCTTCTTTCATTCTGAGATCCAGCCCCACCTTCTTCCCTTGCTTCTGCAATAAGATCTCTGCCCAGGCCCAGATGCTGGGACCAGTGCAGTACCCAGATCCCCGTTCGCCTGCCTTGTTCATGCCAATCCCATTCCCAGAATCCATATGACATTTCCAAGCACTAGCTGCCATCCTCCTGTCTACACGCCCGAATCTCCATGATGCAGTGGTGGCTCCCTCTCCCACCATGCATGTCACCCACTCAGCACTCTGATGACCTTGTGCCGGAGCCCCTGCTCCTGCTGGCTGCACAGCACCCCCACCACCATCTGTACCCACAGTCACAGGAGGCCCCTGTAATCCCCGAAGACAGGTTGGACCCCATCCCACCCCCAGAAGCTGGTCTTTACTCCCACTTCCTTCTCGGTCTCCGCCTCCAGGGTCCAGTTTTAAGTTTTGGCCACTCCTGATCCCTCCCCACCACCATACAAACATGACAAACAGGGCAATGTCTGAGTGTGGCTAAGGACACTGCAGTCATCATATCAGGGAACATTCTCCATCCCCACTCAACAACTGAGTTTTCTCCTGGCTGGGAGCAGAAGGAGAAATTCACATCTTTTACATACAGAGTGAGCCTCTCTAGGGTGTCAGGGTCAGTGGTCTCTCAGCTAACAGCTTTGCTCTGGGGCATTCAAGAACCTTCTGGCCCTGCAGAGAAAACCCCACCCTGTACACCCTGTCCCTCCCCTCCTTTCTAACTATTCTCTCTTCTCTCCTCCAGGCAATGTGGAGAGGTGGAAAAGTCACAAGCTTTGAGTCAGAAACACGTGGGCTGCAGTCCAGACTCTGCTACTTACGCTGTCAGCCTGGACAAGTTTCTTGACCACTCTGAGCCGATCTAGAGAACTGGGGATAATAGCACTGAGTTGTCATGAGAAGTAAACAAAATTATAGGAACTACTTGGTAAGAGCCTAGCAAGTGGGAGAGACATCACGACTGCTTTCTTCATTCTTTTTATTCCTATGGCCCAGGCCAAGCAACAGGGCATGAAAGAGAAGAAACTCAGCTGGGCGTGGTGGCTCACGCCTGTAATCCTAGCACTTTGAGAGGCTGAGGCGGGCAGATCATGAGGTCAAGAGATTGAGACCATCCTGGCCAATATGATGAAACCCTGTCTCTACAAAAATACAAAAATTAGCTGGGTGTGGTGGCGCACCTGTATTCCCATCTACTTGGGAGCTGGGAGAGGGAGCTCCCGAGTAGGGAGAATCACTTGATCACTGAGGCAGGAGAATCACTTGAACCTGAAAGGCGGAGGTTGCAGTGAGCCGAGATCGCCCCACTGCACTCCAGCCTGGGCAACAGAGTGAGACTCCATCTCAGAAAAAAAAAAAAAGAGAAGAAACTTGGTCCATTCCTAAGGTTCCTGGCCCTCCCAGGAGTCTTGCCCAGCCTCTACCTCACCCATAACTACTTTCCATTTTTGGCAGAAACAGCCTCTTCTTCACCCCTCCCTGCCCCACCCCAATGGGACTTGTTGCTGCAACAGCCTCCTTCCCTTTGAAACTTGCCTGTCCTGTGTTCCACCCTCCCCCGGGTAATCTCTCTGCACCCATCAAACTGATAACTTGCCAACACAGCACATCAACTTTGGGAGAGCTCCCCTTCCTCACCTCACCCACCCTTTTCCAGGGTACGCCTGTCCTGTGATGGCCACCTGCAAGGGACAGAGTGCTGAGGGTGTTGGCCAAGTAAAGGAATAATTTTTGAAGGAAGAATGCCAGGCTAGGCAGGGGTGTCAGAGGCATCCCAGGTCACTTCCTCTGGTGGCTCTCCACTGCTTTGCAAGGCATCCCACCCAGATCAGTCACTGGCTTTACTAGAATGCCCTTCCCCTGCCACCCCGAGCTTGGGGTTCAAGCTGCCTCTTGGAGGTGGGGCTGCATGGAGGCAAGACATCTGGGCCACCCTCAACCCCTGCACCTTGCCCTGCACCTGCCCTCGACCCCTGCACTTTGCCCTGCACCTGCCCTTGACCCCTGCACCTTTCTCCTTCTTCGGTAACTGTGCTCACATAGGTCCCTCCACCTCCACCTAGGGGCCCCCTTCCTTTCTATTTACCTCTGTTCACATCCTAGCCAGCCTTCAAGGCCAGGGAAAAGGCCACCCCCTTCACAAAGTCATCTTTGATTCCACCCTCAGCCTAGAGCAAGCAGCCTTGCTGAACCTTCTTCTGACGGGTGCTCTCTCTGCCAGCCTTGCCCTAAAAGGGTGAGTGCACTCAGGTCCTGTGCCCTGGAATGTCCAGGTTCCAGGCCCCAAGGACAAGGCTGAACAAACACTAAGGAAATAATTCCAGCCCAGGCCTCTTGGTTGGGGTCAGAGCTGTTTTAAACTTTGCCTAAAAATATTTCTGGTGCTGCCAGCCATAAAGCGGGGAGGCACTCCCTTGAGTCAGGTGTGTCTGACTCAAAAGCACTCTGCCTCTGTCATGTGGGTGAAGTTGTTCACACAAGCAGCCCTGCACTGCCTGCACAGCCTGCCAGGAACCTCTGCTCCAAGACTCCCTGTTCCTGTGTGGCTACCTAGAGAAAGCAAGAAAAGACCCCATGCCTCCCCGAGGCTTCCTTCCTGAAACCTCCCTAGTCTCAGAACCTGAGCAGCCCTCTTTCTGTAACGCTAAATGTCACTGGAGCCCACTGCGGGCTCTCCCTACCTCAGGTCCATCCCATGCTCTTGGTCAGGTGCATCCATCCCAAGCATCATTTTTATCCTGCCATTCCCCAGTTTCCCAGCCTTCCATGGCTCCCAGCTGAAAACAAAATGCAAACTCAGCCTGGAATTCAAGCACTCAAGAGCATCTGTGAGACAACCTGTATTTCTGGCTCCTTGTCATTTTCCCATCCCTGAAATACACATATATGTACATATTTACACACTGGTACACACATGTACATGTACTTACATACACACATGTACATACACACACACACACACACACACACACACACAACCATGACCTAGTCAGTTGGTTTCGTCTGCATTTACCTTGAGCAGTACGTTTACTCAGTCACTCACTCACTCTTCATCCACTCAACCCTCTCAGTACCAGGTCTGTTCTAGAGCTGGAACATAACTTTCCTGCTTCCCTACCATCAGCTACTACCTAGAATATTCTCCCCTGTCCCTTCAAGCACTTTGGGAGACCAAGGCAGGTGGATCACCTGAGGTCAGGAGTTCGATACCAGCCTGACCAATATGGTGAAACCCCAACTCTACTAAAAGTGCAAAAAATAGCCAGGCGTGGTGGCAGGTGCCTATAATCCCAGCTACTCAGGAGGCTGAAACAGGAGAATCACTTAAACCTGGGGGATGGAGGTTGCAGTGAGCCGAGATCATGCCGCTTTACTCCAGTCTGTGTGAAAGAGCGAAACTCTGTCTCAAGAAAAAAAAAAAAAAAAAAAAAAAACATTAAAGACCAGAGGGTAGAACTCAAGCTAATCTGCCACGGTCATCTCTCCAGTGACCAGCTCTTGCTCTGGATCAATGCACATCAGGAACACACAGTGGGGTAGTTCTAACAAACAACCCCTGTGCGGAGAGTCTTCAGGCGGGGAGAAGCGCCAAACCCTTAGGCCTCTTCCTAGGCAGCCTTTGGATTAAACCCTCTCTCTTCCTGATGCTGGTCCTCCATCCGCACTGGCTGGAGAAAAGGCCTCCTTTGGACTATGCCTCCCGGGAGGACATGGATGCCGAAATCCTTCTTCATCTTTAAAGATAATCAAAAATGTCTACCAGAGCCAGGCATGGTGACTGGAGCCTGTAATCCCAGCTACTCGGGAGGCTTAGGTGAGATCACTTGAGGCCAAGAGTTCAAGGTTGCAGTGAGCTATGATTGTGTCACTGCACTCTAGCCTGGGCAACAGAGCGAAATCCTGTCTCTAAAAAGAAAAAAAGGTCCACTGTGTACACCCTACCACACATATGCATTCTCTCTCTCTCTGTGTCACACACACACACACACACACACACACAGAGTCACACTGGGCAACAGAATGGCTGAAAAGACTCATGTTCAATTAAGTTGTCTTTGGCATTTGGGTTCTTATTTCTATGTTCCTGTGGTATTTACGGCAGGGGAAGAGAGGAAACCCTACTAAGTTTTGAGAAAGAATTCCCAATCCGTTTGCAATAAAGAGGGTGAGGGGGCCGGACGCGGTGGCTCAGGCCTGTAATCCCAGCACTTTGAGAGGCCGAGGTGGGCGAATCACAAGGTCAAGAGATTGAGACCATCCTGGACAACATTGTGAAACCCCGTCTCTACTGAAAATACAAAAATTAGCCGGGCTTGGTGGTGGGCGCCTGTAATCCCAGCAACTCGGGAGGCTGAGGCAGGAGAATCGCTTGAACCCAGCAGGCGAAGATCCGAGAAGTGAGCCAAGATCACTCCACTGCACTTCAGCCTGGCGACAGAGCAAGACTCCGTCTTAAAAAAAAAGGCGGGTGCAGTGGCTCACGCCTGTAATCCCAGCACTTTGGGAGGCTGAGGTGGGAAGATCACCTGAGGTCAGGAGTTTGAGACCAGCCTGACCAATATGATGAAACCCCATCTCTTCTAAAAATACAAAAATTAGCCTGGCGTGGTGGCATGCCTGTAATCCCAGCTACTCAAGAGGCTGAGGCAGGAGACTCGCTTGAACCTGGGAGGCAGAGGTTGCAGTGAGCTGAGATAGTGCCACTGCACTCCAGCCTGGGGGACAAGAGCGAAACTCTGTCTCAAAAAAAAAAAAAAAAAAAAAAAGCGGGTGACCTCAGGTGAAAGCCCAGGGGTTAGGGCCTAAGGCCTGGGAACACCCTGACGAATGTGACAGTCCTGCCATCAAGGAACTCACAACTGCTGGGGGAGACAGACCATGAGAACACAGAGCCTGGATGCTCAGACAGGTCTAGCGGGAAGCAAGGAAAGTCCCTGCACCCGGACTTAGAGGTCCAGGAGAGACTCTACAGAGGGAGTGACCACCAGGCTAAAGACAAGAGGAGCCAGAAGAGTCTCCCGTGGGCTGGGGAGAAACACGTGGTAGCAGCAGAAGCTTGGGGAGGGGAAGAAAAGTAGGTCTGAATCCTAAAAGGCCTCGAGGCGCTTGGGCTGTAGCCTGCAGGGATAGGGACCCTTGGCAGGGTTTTGTGCAGGGAAATGACATAATGGTGTTTACCTTTTAGAAGAGATCTAAGGGGAGAATCCGGTTAGGGAGCCCAGTTAGGAGGCTCTTGCAAGGCTCTTGCAAGGATGTCCGGGAAGGGAGGAGTGGGGAGTGGCAGCAGGGAAGGAGGGAGGGGCAGTGACGGAAACACACCACGTCACCCCACATCACATCACACCCTAGCCCAGAGAAAGCCTCTTCTGGTCTGGTGGCCTAAGGGAAAGGAAAGAGTCAAAATGAGCCCCTGTTTCCCATGCTGGTGAGATGGAGGCTGGCTAGTGGAGGGCTGGGTCGTTTTGGACATGGTAAACCCAGGAGGAGGGGCATGCCTGGGGGGCATAGGAGAAGGGGCTGACAGGTGCCATTTGGGACAAGTTGTGTTGGAGGTGCCTGGGGGATGTGTGAGTGGAGATGACCAGCAGGCAGCCTGATGAACTGGCATGGATTGAGGAGAGGGTTCTGGAGTTGAGCTAGAGTCATCCAAGCACAGGGAAGCGAGGTTGCCCACGGATGGGCGAGATGTGAAAGGCGGGAAGGTCAGGGCAGGGTCCCGAGGAACACCGCATTTCAGAGATGGATGAAGGAGAATGAGAAGGAGTGGCAGGGAGGCAAACAAACAAACAACAAACAGGAATCACCAATTCAGAGAAAACAGTGCAGTGGCAGAGTCTTCAGGGGACTGGGAGCCTCTGTACCTCCAAGGCTGGAGAAGCAGCAAAGCTCCTGAGTCTGGAAGGTCTGTGGGGGCAGGAACTTGCCTGGTACATAATTAGTGCTCCATAAACAGTCATTTAATGAACAGATGAAAGCCGTAGGTGAGTTCCGACACAGGTGAGAGACCTCGGTGTATGCGTATTGTGGAGCGGTCGAGTGGATCAGACGGGAAGGTTGCTTAAGTCGTTCAGTCCTAGGATCTCTGCCTCTCCTCCCAGTGGGCCTGGGGGAACCCCTTCCCCTTATTCTCTCTCTCACCCTCTCTGGCCAACCAAGAATTTTACAGAGGCATGAGAGAGAGAGCCCCCGAAGTTTTGTAGAGATGCTCATGACACAGATTGCTACAGAGGAAAAAAGTCACCCCTGGAAAACTCAACTAAGAATATATCATGAAGTGGGCTATTTTGGGACTCAAATTACACAAGAGGGCCTGGGAAGTGTGCAGGGATGAACACAGCTACAATTAATATTAACTATAAGGTGTCATGTCTTTATCTTGTGAACACACAGCCCTCAGTGCCTGGCGGGTGGGCGAGAGGAAGGTGAATCCCTCCCGCCATGTACCCAGGCAGGAGTTGGGTGGTTTTGGGGGAGGGTGTCTGCCGGAGGAAGGAGGAGGGAGCCAGGCAGGGTTGCGGGGAATTGCTGGAGGAGGGGCGAGTTCTCAGGAAGCCTGAAGTCACCTTGGGCAAGGTGGCCTCCGAAGTTGGAAATGTAACTACGATCGGGCCCCACCTAGTTCAGGGAAAGTCCAGAATCAGGACCAGAGAGACCGGGAGAGGACCAGGGGCTTTCCTAGGGTGTCATGGCCTCATGGAGTGTCCCTGGAAAAGAAGTTACTTAGCTTAATCTATAGGGCCTGTGCCTGAAAGAAATCAGTTTCCACTCTCTAAAAAGAGATTTAAAAAAAAAAATCTCAATCACGGCCGGAAACGGTGGGTCAGGCCTGTAATCCGGCACTTTGGGAGGCCGAGGCAGGCGGACCACCTGAGGTCAAGAGTTCGAGACTAGCCTGGCCAACATAGTGAAACCCTGTCTCTACTAAAAATACAAAAATTAGCTAGGCATGGTGGTGCATGCCTATAGTCCCAGCTACTCGGGAGGCTACGGCAGGAGAATTGCTTGAACTAGGGAGGCGGAGGTTGCAGTGAGCCAAGATTGCACCACTGCACTCCAGCCTGGGCCACAAAAGTGAAACTCTGTCTCAGAAAAAAAAAAAAATCTCAATCACATTGCACAGAGTATTTTGCTGGGCCGGAGGGTGGAAGGCCTGGGGATCAGGCTATGTGGAAATGCATCCCAGTATTTCCAGTCGCCAGTGGATCATCTTGAACTGGATGTCTCCCCTCCAGAAGCCTCAGCTTATTCATCTGTGACACCTCACAATAATCCGTTTCACGGAGTACTTCAACAGATTTGGGGAAAGGGGGATGGGTCAAATTAGATAATTGTATATTAAAAGGCCTCCATAGCCTGCAACCTCTCTGTGAGTGGCACGGTATCACTTATCAACCTGCCTTGTAAAGACTGCTGTGAGAATTTGACTCCCAGCTAAACTAAGAGAGTCACCAGGGCAGCCAGCTATCATGTCTGATTCCTCCGTGTTATTCTCAGAGGCAAGCGTGTTATCTATCTGTGTTATTATCAGAGTCAAGTGTGTTATCTAGTACTGCTTATCTATTAACTGCCTCCAACTGTTGGTTGAATAAGTAAGTCATTGGTACATAAAGGTGAATATCACAAAACAACCGCAATATTTCATATTAGTTAGATCTAGGAAAGACCTTTTCCAATGTGAACTGTTACTAAAATATTCTGTTCTGCTTCTAACCTTCTGTCCAACTGCAAATCACATCACATAATATTTGTGGTCTTTGAGAGCAAAAACCATGCCTTAATCATTCTGTTTCAATGTGAGCTCCGGGTGGGCAAGGACTTGGTTTTGCTCAGAGCCTGCACTTGGAAACGGGCCTTGCGCTTGGTAAGACTCCATGAGTTTTTGGTAAATAAACAAATGGTTTCTAACCCTTAACACAGAGCTACGCATTCAGCAAATGTTGGTTGGATTAATTATTAAACAAGGGGGATACTTTTTCTTTCTAATATCTCTTTCTAACATTCCAGACTGAGGCGGTGTAGCAGAATGGTTAGGTAGGCGGGCTCTGGAATCAGATGGTCTGGGTTTGAATTCTGCCTATTCTACTTACTGGCTGGGTGACCTAGAGTAGCTACTGAACCTCTCTGTGCTTCAGGTTTCTCACTTGTGAAATGAGGATAACATTTTTTCTCTTTTCTTCTGTTGCCCAGACTGGAGTGCAATGGTGCAATCATAGCTCACTGCAGCCTCAAACTCCTGGGCTCAAGTGATCCTCCTACCTTGGCCTCCGTAAGCACTGGGATTACAGGTGTGAGCCACTCAGCTCAGCTAACAATTTTTCTAATAGGATTACAGGGTTCATTTAAAGTGTACATAAAATAATTAGCACATAGTAATTGCTACTTTTTTTATGACCATATCAGTCTCAACAACCTTCACTGGCTGCCCTTTAACCACTGGATAGACCTAAAGTCGAATTATCCATAATTTGGCCCCATATCCCCCTCTTTCCAGTCCCATCTTCCCATACTTTAACACTAGCTGCCCTTTACTGGCTGCTACCTGTGCCAGACATTCTTCTAAGTGGTCTATATCCATTAACTTGTTTCCCTTCTCAAATAACCTAGTAAGGTTGGACTTCATTTTTAAGAGACAGGGTCTCACTATGTTGCCCAGGCTGAACTCAAACTCCTGGGCTTAAGGGATCCTCTTGCCTCAGCCTCCCATGTAGCCAGGACTACTGGCCCATCACTGCGCCCAGCTGAGGTGGGACTTATTGCCCATATTTCACTGATGATAAGACAAAGGCCCAGGAAATAAAAATAACTTTCTTGGGGACACACAGCTAATATTAGGAAAGCTGGATTCATTCCCAGGACTCTGTGATATGAAAGTTCACGCTGTTATTTACCATCTCTGATATCCTTGCCATGCAAAGTTTGGTCAGTGGACCAGCACTCCTAGCATTACCTGGGGGCTTGCTAGAAATGCAGAGTCTCAGGCCTCACCCCAGACCTACTGAATCAGAATCTACATTTTAACAAGCCCCCTGGCTGCACAGTAAAATTTTGGAAGCACTATTGTAAACCACTTTCTACCAGGGATACACGAGTACTAATTAAGTCAAACAAGTGTTCTCGTTTAATCCCTACACCAATGTGGGAGGTCAGGAGAGTTAAGCATTATTATCCCATTTTGCAGATGAGGAGACTAAGGCTCTGAAAGGTATCTTGAAGTGACTGAGTCCACATAAGCCCAATGCCAGCATAATGTTCTGACTAAACTCAGTTTCAAGTCCCTCCACCTATAATGTCTTCATTCCCTCTCTCCACCTTGAATTATTCTCCTCCTTTTAGGCTCCACTTGAAATCCCTTCTTGCTGGACAAAGCCCTTCTTACCCAGTTCCCACTGGGCAGATTGCTCCTTCCTTCATATTCCCATAAGCTCCCTCCACATACCTTTCTCTTGGCTCAAATTCTTTAAGAAATGTACACTGGGTGCAAACTGTGTACCAGGCACATGGTAGGCATTGAGTAAATGTTTGTTGAGCCCATTTGCTCCCAAAGCATTTCTGACTGTGTTTATTAAAACACTCTTGGGCCATGCCTGTAATCCCAGCACTTTGGGAGGCCAAGGCGAGTGGATCACAAGGTCAAGAGTTCAAGACCAGCCTGGCCAAATGGTGAAACCCTGCCTCTACTAAAAATACAAAAATTAGCCGGGCACGGTGGCAGGTTCCTGTAACCCAAACTACTCGGAGGCTGAGGCAGGAGAATCGCTTGAACCCAGGGGGCAGAGGTTGCAGTGAGCCAAGATTGCACCACGGCACTGTAACCTGGTTGACAGAGTGAGACTCCATCTCAAACAAAACAAAGTAAAACAAAACAAAATAAACAAAAAAAGCCCAAAGAAACCACTCTCATTACTCCTATCCTCTTCTGTGTTTGTCTGTCTCTCCCACTGCCCTGAGCTCCTGTGTGTCTCCAGACTATTGAGTCTGGCATCTTGTAGGGCGTCAAGTCGTAATAAACTAAGTGCTCTCCCATCTAAGGACACAATCTGTCTATATGTACTTAAGAGTGGAGCATTACCAGGAGTGAAGACACCTCGCTGCTCACCACTCCCAATCTTTGGGCTGACACAGGATGCCAGAACTGATTATTGTAAAAAAATATTAATAACAATAATGTGCAGACATTTGAAAATCTAACTCTCATTTTTTCCAGAGCATGAAAGGAAGGCCTAGAAATGGTAAGTGACCTTTTCAAATCCCCTGGGGTGAAAACCAGGTCCCCAATAACCTGTCGTTTCACAAGAAAAGGAGAAAGGGTAAAGGCGGCCGTGATGTCAGCGAAAGACCTCCAAGACAGGAAACCTTGCAGTCCCCGTGCTCTGCCTCTTTCACGGGAGACCTGGGCAACGCACACGTTGCTAGGCCTCAATTTCTTCAACTGTAAAATGAGGGGGTTGGAGGAGCTTGAAAAGCTCCTTCCAGCTCTGAGATGCTGCGCTATAAAATGAGAGAAATGTGAACCTTTAGTTGTTATGATCTGAAAATATTTTGAATGTGGAGAATCAAATTGTAGAGCAGTGCATGAACAACATAATATGTTAATGACTAAGACGATTGTATTTAATCCGATGGGAAACAGCAGAGCTGCTGCCACCGCTGCTGCTGCTGCTGCTGCTGTGTGTGTGCGTGTGTGGTGTGCACGCACGTGCGGTTTCCTTCCTTGAGCTCAAACATATATTTTGAATCACTAATATAGTAATCATGTCTCTGGCAGCCTGTCTTGCCCAAACACACACACACGGACAGCACACACCCTACTGCAAATTAAGGTGGGGGCGGGGGGAATTCCACTGCTGCTCTTTACATCATTTCTGTTTGGATAGCTATTTTTTAAAAGAAAGTTTTACAGTGAAGGTGTTGGACTCCCAGCCCAGAAGGGCTCTGATCTCAGAACTGGGACGCAAGGGTGGGGAGCTCGAGCTCTCATTAGCATTTCGCTTTTGCACACCCACTGCCCGCTCCTCAGCCGTCACAATCCCGTCCTGCAGCAGGCTCCCCCACCAACACCGGACCCTCGACGGGGAAGGGGTCAGCTCGGCGGCCCCAGAGGCGACTGGGCCAGAACACGTGCTCCGGACTCCACGTGCGCGGAAAATGAACTCGTACCCGCGACGCGGCCGGCGGGGGCGGATGGCAGCGAGGGCCGGACAGCGAACCTTTACCCCGCGGAGGAGTCGGGGCCGGAGCCCGCACGTGGGTCTGCGACGGCCCCGCCCCCTGGGGGCGTCCCCTCAGGGACTCCAGCCCCGGCTGGTGGGCTCTGCAGGCCCGGGCCCGACCGCGTCCGCCAGGCCGCCCGGAGGTCCCGGCGAGCCCGGCGGAGGCGGCGGCCCCTCCCCGCCCGACGGCCACGCCCGCGCGGATTGGCCGCTCCCCGACGGCGGGGCGGGGCGGGACGGGCCGGGGCAGAGCTCGCGGCCAGGTGAGGCGCCCCGCCCCTCGGCGGCTCCAGGTGCGGCTGTGGGACCTCGGACCGCGGCGGGGCCGGAGCTGGGGCGCCATGGCCGAGTCCCAGCTGAACTGCCTGGACGAGGCGCACGTGAACGAGAAGGTGACCGAGGCGCAGGCCGCCTTCTACTACTGCGAGCGGCGGCGGGCCGCGCTGGAGGCGCTGCTGGGCGGCGGCGAGCAGGCCTACCGCGAGCGGCTCAAGGAGGAGCAGCTGCGGGACTTCCTCTCCAGCCCGGAGCGCCAGGCCCTGCGGGCCGCCTGGAGCCCCTACGAGGACGCCGTCCCCGCCGCCAACGCCCGGGGCAAGAGCAAGGCCAAGGCCAAGGCCCCCGCGCCGGCGCCGGCTGAGTCCGGCGAGTCCCTGGCCTACTGGCCCGACCGTTCCGACACCGAGGTGCCTCCTCTGGACCTGGGCTGGACGGACACTGGTTTCTACCGCGGCGTGAGCCGGGTCACGCTCTTCACCCACCCGCCCAAGGACGAGAAGGCGCCGCACCTCAAGCAGGTGGTCAGGCAGATGATCCAACAGGCCCAGAAGGTAGGCCCCCGCCTTCGCCCCCACACCGCTGGGACCTCGGCCCCAGTCCCCTGGACCGGGCCCCACCTCCCAGGCAGGGCCCGGGGCAGGCCGCCCTGAGCACCCTCTGGAAAATGGGCCCCAACCCGCCCCTACTTCGTGGGGCTGCAGTGAGGCCTGTAGAGCGAATGGCTGGGAACGTGTTTGGCAAATTACAAGGTGCTGGACAGATGTCAGCCGTCGGTATTCCAGCGTTCAGAGGCACTGGCTCTGCTCTGTACTTCTGAAACTTCCCTGTCCAGTCTTCCTCCCCAGGGAAGACTGGGGGCCGAGGCCCTGTGGTTAAAATGCACCACTCAAAGGTCTTGATGATAACCTACGTGCTGCCCAGAACATATCCCGAGCCGCTTTCTCATGTGATCGTCAAAACAACTTCAGGGAGTGGGTGGCGGTGACCTTCCCGGTCCCACCTCTGCCATGCTGCTCTTTGGACCACCCCTCTCCTCCCATAGTCAAAGCTGAGCTGGCGCCCTCACAGTCACAGCCTCTCCTGGGCCGGGTACTAGGCCCCAGCTGCCTGGAATGAATGGGGGACGGGGTATATTGAGCA
This sequence comes from Pan troglodytes, assembly GCF_028858775.2. NCBI lineage: Eukaryota > Metazoa > Chordata > Mammalia > Primates > Hominidae > Pan > Pan troglodytes. The sequence goes on from NC_086016.1 coordinate 41,993,390, forward strand.
CCTACTGTGTGCCTGGCCCTGTGCTGGGCGCCTTGGCACAGCAGGTCACCTGACTCGGCAGCTCAGGAAAGGGCTCCTACTTAGCATATGTGTCCTGCTTGAGAGTTGGAAGGAGGGGCTGTTTCCAGGGTGGCTGGTGAGGCCAGTCCACTGTGGAACAGGTGGAAGTCTTTAATCTTTATGCCTTTGGGTAGGAGTCCTGGGCAGCTTCCAGATCAAATATAGGATGCCCCACTACATTTGAACTTTCAATAAACAACACATAACTTTTTAGTATCAGTTTATCCCAAACATGACATGAGACGTACTGATACTGAAAAATTCTTCGTTGTGTATCTGAAATTCAAATAGAATGGGAACGTTTTGTACTTTTATTTGCTAACCCTGGCTGCCCTACACTGAGATTTGTTAAGAAACAGCAGCAGCTTTTGGTGCCCAATTCAGAATAATACAACAGGAGTGGCTTGGGTTCACCACTCGAATTCCACTCAGTGAGTGAGATTGGAGTCCTGGTTCCCCTCGAGGCTGAAGAGGCCTGAGGAGGGAAAATAGAGCTAGAAAGACCAGTGCTCAGGCTCATCTTCCTGGAAGGGGTGATCTAGGTAGTTGGGGTGATCTAGATAGTTGGCTACATTGGCTACCAGAAGGAAGGGTTAACTTTCCACTGCGCACATTTCTACCCTCCCTCTCTATAATTCCTCCCTGTCTGACTGAGTTTTCTTTGTATATTGTGTTCTGCAGAAGAAAAAGGCAAGATTGGACACAGAAGAGGGAAAAAGGATGTAGGCGGCAATACAGGCTGCAGCTGGGGTTAGGGGTCAAGTCTCGTGATGTCATACTAACAAAGCCTCTATTTATTTAGCATTTAGTATGTGCCATCCAGTGTGTTAATGACTCACCTGCATTTTCTCATTAGCTTTTCACAACAACCGGGTGAATATGTGTTTTCCTTATTTTTGGAGAAAAAGACATCAGGATTCAGAAGTTTCTTGCCAGAGGTTCCATAGCTAGTAAGTGGCTGAGCCAGGACCCAAACTCCAAAGCCCTTGCTCTTAACCACTGTGCTACACTGCCCCAGTGTCTGAAATAATGGTGCAGTCCATTTAAGCAAGGGGTTTGAATGAAGCTAGCCTGGTCACAACCTGGAGTGCAGGTGGTGTACCCCTGTTACAAGAAGGGGGAGACTGGACTTCTGGCCACTGAGGCATCTAGTCCCATGTGGGATGACAGGACTATTTCCTGCATAGTGAGGTATTTTTGACTCTTTAAATATTTAACAACAGAAACTTTTAACAATTGTGAACCCATCCAATAAGTACAGGTTTAACCAGTGGTTTCCTGAGGGCTGACTGTGTGCCAGGCACTACCTAGCCATGAAGAAGATACACGGTGTGGCTTTGCCCTCCAAGAGCTTAACAAATGCTAGGGCTCTGCTGGAAAGAAAAGAGTTTTTAAGGCTGAATGTGCCTAATCTGGGAAGGCTTCCTGAGGGAGGTGAGTTGCAGAATTGGAAAGGGAGAGGGTCAACTGGAATGGGCACTGTTTCAGTAAGAGAGCTTTTTGCTTCGAAAAAGCAAGGAGGTTTGATTGGCAGGTAAAAAGAGCTGTCGTGGGGGGAGGTGAGTACTGTGTGGGGACCTGGTTTGGGGACCCTAAAACTGGGCCCAAGGCAGGCAGCCACGCCCAAGGAAGCAACAGTGTTGGACACTGTCTGTGCCCACCCAAGTATCAGGACCTCCGGGTCCCCACCCTTAATCACTGTCCTGCCTGTCTGCACAGCCTCTTCTTCCCGAAGACCCTGTGAAGAAGTTGGGACAGAGAGATTGACTCTGTTTTACAGGTGAGGAAACTGAGGCACAGAGAAGGAAAGAGACTTGCCCAGAGGTCACGTGGGCAGAGGTCACTTGGTTCTAGAAAAACCCAGCTTCTGCTCTAGGGACTGCACCTTCTGACCACTGCCTGTCCCCCACCCCCACGCCAGCCTGTCCAGCTAGCAGGCAGCCTTCCCTGGCCATTAACTTAGATCCTTCCTCCTCCCCTTTCGCCCTGAGGGAGGGAGTTTCCTTTGTTTCCAGTGAGAGTCTGGCTGCTGTGAGGCCAGGTGGGGCAGACTGAGTTGGTTTATGTGCAGGGACACGGGGGAACTGCCGAGGGGAGGCAGCAGGACATGCACACATCCAACTGTGTGCCAGAGTTTTGCATTTTATTTCATTTAATCCTCAGAATAACCCTGTAAGGTGTTATCATTTTGATTCCTGAATCACAGACAGGAAAGTAAGGTTCAGAAGGAGTTGCCCGTGGCTGCCGTGCCTACAGTCACAGGCCAGCGGGTGATTCTATACCTGGTACTCAGGGATATGGAGAAAGGAACCAAATTAGGAGAACATGAATGGGGGGTGAGGGGGGAGGGGCTGAGGATGGGGACCAGTGAGGAAACAGCCCAGCAGGGGCCTTGTGGACTGGTAGGAGGGCCTTTGAGGAGGTCTGGCTGAGCGGCCTGTACCCTGGGCCTCTGCAAATGTCAGAAAGCCCTTCCCAAATCGCCATTCAGCTGTTTACTTGTAGGACGGGGTTTTTTCCTGCTGTTTTTGTTTTGTTTTGTTTTGTTTCCTTTTGAGTCATCTGCTTACCTGGGTGCCTCTGAATGAGGGACTTTGTCTACTTAAATTACAGGCAGAAAGGGCGTCTTTAGGGACCCAAAAATGATCTCCTGACCTATGCTACGCTAACAAAGAAGACCAGGGGAAGTTGCTGATGCATGGGCTGCTCAGGTCATCGTAACTGCCCCGGAGTGGACTCACAGCAAGACCATGTGTAGACTGGGAAACTCTTGGTTCTTATTTGCAAAGCCAGAGTAAGGGGACCAATCTGGATGGGCTGGCAACTTGGAAGGATTGTGCATCCGTTTGGCCACTGGACAAATATTTAGAGGTTTACTGCATGTGCCAAGCATACTTTAGTGGAAAGCAGATACCTAAAACACACCTCTGCTTTTAAATAGCCTAATCTTCTGCTGATCCATCATCTAATACAGTCTGAGGAGTGCTGGACAGAGGGCGTGGCGGGAGGGGCACTAGCCCAGCCCCTAAACCAGGTTAGGGAAGGCCCTTTGATGCCGAGGACCTGTCTACAGGCATGTCTGAACACAGCAGGAAGCTGAGATGGCACGAAGCTGTCCGCCCATCTTGCGCCCAGGCTCCCTTGTGACCAGCGGCATCCAATTTTGAGGCTGCTGGGCGGATTTAGAGAACGTTGCCTTGTGCTTTGGGAACAGAGGCAAGTTTACCACATCCGCTTCTCAAAGATTGACCCTTGACCCCTGCATTCCTGGCTCACACCCAAATGCACCATTGACCCAGCTAACCAGCTCATCTTGGTTTATCACAAACTGTCCAATCTCCTTGGCACCTCAATAGCTGCGTAAGGCAGGGTCTTGTCTTCATTACACAGAGGCTCCCTCTGAGCTCCAAAAGGGTGAAATGACTTATCTTCATACCAGGACAAGGAGGTTACACAACATCCCCAGGTCCTTGGTTGGGATTACCAGTGACGCCAGTGACCCCATGTGGATTGTAAACACAACCTAGGAGAGGGAGGCTGCTGGAGTAGGTAACCATGACTAACTAGGAGCTGCTTCTATTTTTATTCCTGTTGTAGTTAGTGGAAAAGGCCTGCCTGAATGGTTGAGGAAGGAGGGTAACCAGCCAGGCTGGTCCCTAACCCACCTCTGCCTGTCGATGGGTTTGTCCCTTTTCCTTCAAGGCCTCGCTAAGAAGCCACCTCTGCCTTGGCATTTTGTCAATTTAATTTTCAATCCAGAAGGTCCACACAGTTTGCTTTGGGAGAGTGCATTTGACCCTCCTGGATTGGGAACTTTGGAAAAGAGAGACTGGCTTACTCTCTCAGTTTCCTTTCCGGTACCCGAACAGTGCTCTGACTGTCACAGGTGATTAATTATCTGTTTATAGAATTGAAAACTGTCTTCTATTGGCCGCCTGTCCCTCTGGGGAAGCAGGTGTCTGGAGATGTCCCCATGGAATTGCACATTCCCTGGGGAACTCCTTTAATCTACATCGTAACAAGCTGGCTGGCAGCAGAGAGAAGAATGCTCTAAATTGGGGATAAGGGGTGCAGGGAGGGAGGTGCATCAGGGGATTTAGGGAAAGGCTCCAGAGCAGGAGGCATGGCTGGCTGAGGTTAGCAGCCTTGGTTTGAGGTCTGGGCAGCTGGTGGGAGGAGGATATGGTGAACAGCTGGGATACAGATGCCCCCGGGCATGGCAAAGTCTTGGAGTCATCAGCTCAACTCCACAAAAGACTCAGCTTTGCATATGGTGGGCCTGGCCCCTGAGTGGAGCCTACTGTCTTTCCCCATTAACTGCAAATGACATTTCCCTCATTCAGCTACACTGGCAAACAGTACCAAGCGCCTTCTCCATACCAGGCACTTTGCTGGACATTGAGATGCTGCAATGAAGCAGATGCCCCAAAAAACCCTAGTTTAAAAAGTATGTAATTTTTAAAAATGTTACTGGTTTTTGAATTCTGAAAGTCAAGCAATACATTCATTAGTCACCTCACCACCTTGTTTGAGAGCCGGTCCCAATTCTTGACTTGCTCCTAATACCTTCCTGCCTCCCTCTTTCCTCCCATTATCCTCCTCCCCTTCCATCTAAGGGGGACAATTGACTTTATCTAGAAGCTCCTAAGCTGCCTTTTAAAAGCCTGATTTAAATTCACAGAGCAAGAAGAGGCCTCTCAGGCAGCCCAGGGACCCACAGGCCCCATGCACTCCTAATCGTTCCACCCTTCTGCAAGTGGCCATGCCACATGAGCTTTGTTTCAGAGGCACTGGGCAGTTCCAGAGTCCTTGCTGCATTAAGGCTGGTGGATAATGGCACAGCTGCAGCTCCAGAGAATAAGCACTTCTTAGCCTTTCTGGGATCTTGCCCCGGCCTGTCCAGGTATTCCTGGTAAGCCCTGGACGAATTGGCTATTGGGTTCTGAGTCTCTCTCTTTTATGCTTGATCAATGATCCCAGGAGCTGGCATTTCTGAGCAATGGACCAGCTTCATGTCAAAAACAGAAGACAGACTCTGAAGTTGAAAGGTCTTGATTTCTGCCCTCATCTGACCACTTACTCACTGTGTTCCCTTGAGCAAATCACCTCCCTCTCTAAAGCTCCTGGCTGATAAAATGGGGAAGATAATACTGAGCTTCCTGGATGGCTTTGAAAAACAAGGGAGGGTGGGGCATGGCGGCTCACGTCCCCAGCACTTTGGGAGGCCGAGGTGGGCAGATCGCTTGAGCTGACGAATTTGAGACCAGCCTGGGCAACATGGCAAATCCCCATCTTTACAAAAAGTACAAAAATTAGCCAGATGTGGTGGTGTCTACCTGTAGTCCCAACTACTCTGGAGGCTGAGCTGGGTAGGTAGGAGGATTGCTTGATCATGGGAGGTGGAGGTTGCGGTGAGCAGAGATTTCGCCACTGCACTCCAGCCTGGGTGCCAGAGTGAAACTCTATCTCAAAATAAATAAATAAAAAACAAAACAAAAAACCAAAAAGATAAGAAAAACAAGGGAGAAACCATGTGTGAAAACTGAGGATACTGGAAAGTATCATACAAATGTTCATTATTTTAGAAAGTAACTGCTGTCATCTCTGCCTTTTTGCAGAGCAGGGGAGGGAAGGGTGGCCAAATTTTCTTCCCAGAAGTTAGGGAGCCCCACCCAGGAGACTAGAGGTAGGGGAATTGGGAGGGCCAAAGACCCTGTGCCGGTGTGTTTCCTGTTTCCACCTTTGAGCGAGACAGGAGTGGCTGTCCACAGCCCTCCCACCCGCTCACTGCATTGATCTGTTGGCCTTGATTTGGTGGTGGTGGGCCGTGGCTGGTAAGGGCAGCTTTCTGCCGGCCTCCGAGCTGCCTTCGGGAGGCTGTGGCGTTGGAATCCTCAGCCCAGGATCTATGCTGGGATCTGACATGGGCAGAGAGGGATAAAGCAGGAAGGTGCAGAGGCTTCCTTGTTCCTAAAGCGGGGGTCCCCTGAGGATGTTCCCCACACACGGTCATCCTGAAGGGCCAGACTGCTGCACAGGCCCAGCCTAGAGAGCCCCAGGGCAGCCTGGAAAGACTCCCCAAGTTCTTTTAGTTCTGGAGAACTAAAGCTTTCATTGGAACAAGAGGGTGGGGCTGCTGATGGTTAACCCTGATGTAATCATTGCCTTGGGCTGTGTTTCCCTCTTTGGGGAAGAGGGAGGGGAGAGTTGGCTCCTCTGAAATCCGATACTTTGGGTCCCTGAACCTCTGAGGATGGGTGTTTCCCAGAAAGTTCAAAAGTAGAAGTTGGGGCCTCAGTAAACTTCATGACCTTCTCTTGAAGGTTCACGGTAGCAAAGCCAGTTCTGTTGGGTGGAGGTCTCCAAAAGTCCAGGCCACTGGCGGGTGGAGGGAGCCCATGCGGCTGGGAGCCTGGAGCCTGGGAATCGTAATTTTTGCCCTGGCCATCTCTTTCCTAGCTCACTGGGTGACGTGGGGTACATCATTTAGCTTTGCTGGGCCTCTGTTTCCGCATCTCTAACATGGGGATAATTCTTGCCTTCTTGCTTATTTCCACAAATTGTTCTGAGAACCTAGTTCAAGGCTATGAGAAAGCACTTTGAGAAAGGTGAGTGATGCGTGCAGTAAAAGGGATTTCTCTGAAGAAGGGCTAATGTTGAGTGACGGGATCGGTGCCCTGCGTGCCATTTCGTTTCGTTAATCCAACCCTCAGCACCTTGCAAAGGAAGAGATATTTTCCCTGAGGCTCCAGGAAAGCATAAGGTTGCAGAACTCAGAAGAGGCTGGGGGAGATTCCACCCAGGTCTCAGCTCAAAGTGGTGTCCATCCACGGCAGTTGCCCTTGGGAATTGTCCTCTGGGGCCATCTCTTCCTCTAAAACTTGCAGAAACATTCAAAGTCTGTATGTCGCCAGCCAGGCCCTGGGAGGCTCTTGGGCCAGTTCTAGAGACAGACAAGTACACAACTGCCAGCTGGTCCACTCTGTGCCAAGGCTGGGGAAGAGGGTTCCTCCTGCCTAGTGACATTGAGGCAGGTAACACAGGGAAACTGGGTACAGGTAGTTTCTCCAGAGACCTAGATTGTCCTCTTTATGGCCACTTTCTGGCCCCCTGGGACTTACGCCCCTCCCTGACAGGCTGAGACCTTGAAGTGAATCCTAGCCCAGCAACTGTCAGTCCCCCCATCTTCTCACCCCCAGGGATGCTGCCTCACCTTGGCTGGTGGCCAGATCTGCCTCCCTTTTCTTAGAGCGTGCAAAGCAGAGCCTGTTTGGGGACAAGCTTCCAATCCAAGCTGGGGGAGGTGGGGAGCAGGGCAGAGAACAAACGAGCCCAGGGCTGCGTCCTAGCTGACCACCTGCCCCTGCTCCTGGGGCTGTCCTGAGCCACCCCCCAGGCTGAGTCATTCTAGCTATCTCTGCCTGCCCCCACCCCCACACACCATGCCAGGTGCCATGACCAGCCGGCCTCAGCTGGAGCTGCTGCCCTTCCCACTTTCCTTGTTCATTCTCTGAAATCAGAGTCTGTGGACTTGCTAATGATCCCATAATCTTAGCCCTGGAAGAGAGCCTATGGCTTTTCTAATTATTAGTCTCTCTGGCCCAGGTTTCCAATAATCTGGAAACATATGCATGCCGGGGCACAGCTTGCACGCCGGTCATCATTCTGCTGGGCTCCTTGCAGTCCTGGCAAGGCATGTGGGAGGCTCCGGATAAGTGTTATTTTATTTATTTATTTATTTTTCAGCAGTGAGTCAGGAGATGGGGGTGCGGAGGTGGGACCCAGAACTCTCTACCTTTCAGTGGGCCATTGAGGACAGACTATGAGTTTCCCTAACTCACCCGCCTGGGAGGGCTCCCAGACGGCCTGGAGATTCCCTGCATTTGCTCATTCACTCACCATGTTTCACTGAGACCCAACTATGTGCCAGGAACCAGAAATTTACCGAGGAGTACGGTGAGAATTCTGCCTTAAGTCTAATGGGGGGGTGACAAAAAGAAACTAAATTACAGCACAGTGGTAGGGGTGGGGATATTGATAGCTATTACTTATTGGGCATATAAATGCTAGGCAAATGCCAGCCCTTTTAGAATTTTATTTTATTTTATTTTATTTTATTTTATTTTCTGAGAGGGAGTCTTGCTCTGTCACCCAGGCTGGAGTGCAGTGACTCTTATCTCGGCTCACTGCAGCCTCTGCCTCCTGGGTTCAAGCGATTCTTCCGCCTCAGCCTCCCAAGTAGCTGGGACTACAGGCATGTGCCACCACACCTGGCTAATTTTTGTATTTTTAGTAGAGACGTGGTTTTGCCATGTTGCCCAGGCTGGCCTTGAACTCCTGACTTCAGGTGATCCACCCATCTCGGCCTCCCAAAGTGCTGGGATTACAGGTGTGAGCCACCGCACCCAACTAATTTTTTATTTTTAGTAGAGATGGGGTTTCACCGTGTTGGCCAGGCTGGTCTCAAAACTCCTGACCTCAAGTGATCCACCCTCTTCGACCTTCTAAAGTGCTGGGATTACAGGCGTGAGCCACTGCGCCTAGCCTATTCCATTTAATTTTTTTACAACAATCTAGCAGCTTTTCATTTTACGGATGAGGAAACTGAGGTTCAGAGAGGATAAGGTCACACCACCAGTAAATAGGACGCTAGATGGGAACTGAGATGCGTCGATTCTCAGGCTTGTGCACCTGTACTGAGCTCCAGGTGAACAGCGGCTTCCTGGGAATTGATGGCTGAATCAGCCAGTTGTGGAAGGGCGGGGCAGGCTGTGTACAAAACTGGAGGCCCAGGACACGTGGACTCACACTGTTCCCATCACTTGAATGCCCTCCTGATCACTTTCAATCATATCCCTCCCTGCACTCTCAACTTGCCTCCCTAGGGAAGCCCTCCCAGGTAACATCATCTGGCAATAGCCACAGAGTTATCCTTGCTGCGTCTCAGCACCTCCCAGGCAAACTGCCAACTCCATTTGTCTTACCCTGATAGATCAATCAAGAAATACCTCGACAGATATTTCTTGAGCCCTGCCTCGCTCTGTCCATGTACTTGAGAGCTCAAGGCTAGTAACGCCAACCAGCAGATGATCCTAAAAATCGCTTGTGTATCTTCTTTGGATTTTTTTTTAGCCACTGATTTATCTTTCTAATTATGTTTGGCTTTAAGCTAATGTTAAAATGAGCTTGCATTAGATAATTTTCACTAATTAACACCAACTTAGTGCCGGGAAAGTCATCCCAGAAGCTTGCCGTGGGGCAGGGAAAAGCTGGCCTAGGATCTTACAAAGAATTGCTCTGCCTACTCCCTGGCAGGTCACAACACGTGGTTCTTCACAGCTGAATTAGCTGGCCTTGCTCACATGGGTGCCATCTGTCTTCCTCCTCTGGAGAGCCAGCCTGGGTCTCCTTTGTACATACACCCTCCTTCATTCAACCTTGTCGAAAGTGATGGCCTCACTGGATCAGCTCGACAGGGAGTGAGCCCCAGGGGGCGCAGCAGGGAGACCTGACCTGCAGGGTCAGAATCAGAGCCCCACACTGAGGTAGAGGGCTCTGGGAGAGGAAGCGGCCTGGCTGGGTGGAATTGGGCTCCGCTGCTGCCAGTGTAGGGAGGGAGCCCAGTGTTTTATGATGTCTAATTAGTGAGTCCAAGACAATGGAACGCGGCCACAGATAGCCGGGAAGCCCCAGCGGACGAAGCACAGATGCTCTGCTGCTGGGGTGGGGGCAGCCTCGCCTCCAAGTGGGGAACAAGACCCTGTTGTAGCCGGGCGCGGTGGCTCACACCTGTAATGCCAGCACTGTGGGAGGCCAAGGCGGGCAGATCATTTGAGGTCAGGAGTTTGAAACCAGCCTGGCCAACATGGCGAAGCCCCGTCTCTACTGAAAATATAAAAATTACTCAGGTGTGGTGGCATACTCCTGTAATCCCAGCTACTCGGGAGGCTGGGGCAGGAAAATTGCTTGAGCCCGGGAGGCAGAGGTTGTAGTAAGCAGAGATTGCACCATTGCACTCCAGCCTGGGCAACAGAGTGAGATGACATCTCAAAAAAAAAAAAAAAAAAAAAAAAAAGATGCTATTGCAGCTCTGGATTTGGCTCTGCCCTCTTGATGGACCAGGACTCAGGCCCAAGCCACATCTCAGCTCCCCAAGGGAAGCCCCCTATGTGGAGGCATTCTGTTTAGATCGATGGCAGGGCTCTGTCCCCCACCCCTCCTGGATAGATGGGGAGACACCCTCATGTGCCTAGACAGACACAGCCCTGGGCAGACATGTGTCCTAGGGAAGGCACACACTACACGGGGGACTGAGGACAGAGGACAATCCTGGGACAGCCCTGGGAAGAGTGAAACAAGGACCTCAACAAAGAGCATTCCCATCACTACAGGCTTAGAGAGTGACCGTGTGAGTTAAGGCACAAGCCGGGGCCTGCTGGGTGAGTTTGGAGAACGTCAAATAATCTTGTGGGGTATGAGCTGATTATCTGGGGAGAAAGTGGATAAATGCCTCTTTGGGTTGGAAGCACATGAAGGGTCTGCAGCCAAGCTGAGGGCCTTGGACTTGACTGTAGGCAGTCCGGAGCCGCTGAGTGTTTGGGCAGGGAAACAGGGCACTTGGGTTGTGTGATGGGGTCCGTCTGCCAAGAGGGGAACAGTCAGGGCAGCGTGAACTAGCATTGCTGCACGGTGACCCTGAGCACCTACTGTGTGTCAGGCCCTGTCCCAGAGGAAGGGCAGAGCTCAGCCAGCTGGGGCAGGCACCAGGCAAGATTTTATCTAGGCTTGATCACATTTCTTTTCATCTTCATAGAACCATGAAGTAGCCTCATTTTACAGGTGGAATTCAGAGGGTTAAGTAACTTGCACAAGGCCTCACAGCCAGCGTGGAATCTGTGGCACTTTCCCCACTGCAGTACACTTCCCTACTGTTGGATCGATGTGAATCTAGAGGCCAGGGATGGAGGAAGTTAAAGGGGTGTTCTGTGGGGGTCTTGCAGCAGGAGCCCCTCCTGCGGGCAGCCGTGCAGCCTCCTCTCCTCTCCTCCCCTCCTCCTCTCCTCCTCCTTTCCTCCTCCTCTCCTCCTCCTCTCCTCCTCCTCTCCTCTCCTCCTCTCCTCTCCTCCCCTCCTCTCCTCTCCTCCTCTCCTCTCCTCCCCTCCTCTCCTCTCCTCCTCTCCTCTCCTCCTCTCCTCTCCTCCTCCTCTCCTCCTCCTCTCCTCCTCTCCTCCTCCTGCTTGCCTCCTCCTCTCTTCCTCCTCTCTTCCTCCTCTCCTCCTCCTCTCCTCCTCCTCTCCTCCTCCTCTCCTCTCTTCTTCCTCTTCTCCTCCTCTCCCTTTCTTCTTCCTCTCCTCCTCTCCTCTCCTCTTCCTGTTCTTCTCCTCCTCTCCTCTTCCTCTTCTCCTCCTCTCCCTTTCTTCTTCCTCTCCTCCTCTCCTCTCCTCTTCCTGTTCTTCTCCTCCTCTCCTCTTCCTCCTCCTCTTCTCCTCCTCCTTCTCTCTTCTTCCTCTCCTCCTCCTCTCCTCTCCTCCTCCTCTCCTCTCCTCCTCCTCTCCTCTCCTCCTCCTCTCCTCCTCCTCTCCTCTCCTCCTCCTCTCCTCTCCTCCTCCTCTCCTCTCCTCTTCTCTCCTCCTCGTTTCCTCTCCTCCTCGTTTCCTCTCCTCTCCTCCTTGTTTCCTCTCCTCTCTTCCTCCTGTCCTCCTCCTCTCCTCCTCTCTCCCCAGGGTATGTACATGGGGAACTTAAGAGAAAGTTTGTTGTTTAGTGGTTCCCACTCTACTGGCATAAACATTGGTGATAATTCAGATGGGGTCTGTTGCAGTCTTGGTGACAGTCTTTGCAGTGTACCCAGAGTACTTACGACACCCTCTCCTGGATGCATCGTCTCCACAGAGCACCTTTCTGTGCTCTGGTGGCAGCTGTGCCAGTTAGAAGTTGCACTGGTTCCCCGCAGCCTGCCTTGAGATACTTTACTCTGGCAGCGGTTTTCTTAGCCGTGCGTTGCGACATTCAGCATATGGGTGTAGACACCTGGTATGGCTGGGTGAACGGTTCACCATGTGGGTTCTTCCTTAATTGGGCTGCCCTTCCCCTCAATTAGTTCAAGGTTTGCCCTTTCTGGAAGTGTCGTGTTCCCTGAGCTTTAATCAGCACCATTGGCAGGGCCTGCTGGGCCCGGCATTGAGCAGAGGAACGACATCCCCACCTTGATGTCTGTGCCGCGGGAGGCGCGGGCTGCCTGGCTCCTCGGGAGCTCAGCGGGCCCCCCACGGGCTGTCTCCTTCTTTCTCGCCCCGTCTCCTGAAGTGGTGGCCCCTTTGTTCTGGGCTCCATCACTGAGGAGAGAAGAGGGCACCTGCATTTACCCATCGCTCACAGCAGGACAAGTACCGCGCTGTTGCAGCATCTCATTTAAAGCTCAGAACAGCCCTGTAAAGGCATCACCTCCCCACTCTAAAATGAGGTAACTGAGACCCAGTAGATGACTCACTCCAAGCCAAACAACCCGTGTGACCTTCTGCTTCCAGACCATATATTATCCTGCACGCAGCAGCCTTCACTCAAAGTGGGACGTCCCCCTCGTGCATTCAAGTGACCTGAATGGGGGTGGAAGACGGAGGCTGCTGTCAAAATGCATTTTCTTGGGCCTTTGCTGAATTCGAGTCTTTGAGGATGGGGTCCTGGAATCTGCATCTTCAATAGGCATACCCACATCCCTGCTCCCAGGTGATTCTTTACACACTGAAGTTTGACAACCTGCCCCGTAGACCTTGATCCTCTCCTTGGGGAGATCAGAAAAGGAGATTCCACAGCTGGAGATGTGTGAGTCAGAGGCTGCAGGCAGACCCAGCTCTACCCTCCATGGGAAAGGGAAGAACTGCCCTCTGGTCCCAGATAGACTAACTCCCCTGGGCTGCCACACAGGCGGCCATTCTGGGAGACAGCAGTTTGACCTGTTTGCTCAGCTGCTATCCTTTCCACCCTGAGAGACTTAGGGCTTCAGATGTGGGGAGTTCCCCCCATTTGCCTTATAACGATCCCTCATAACTGCACAGCGTTTTTGTGGGATTTCGTGGGCATGATCTCATCCGAGCCTTCCAACAGCCCTTGGGAGGCAGGCAGGGCAGGCGTGGGAGGCGACTCAGCCCCAGGCGCACATGGGTAGGTAATCAGTGGGAAAGTGTCCCTAGCTGCTTCCCTTCCTTCCCCAGGATAAGTGACTGTCACCAACAGGCCCCACTGAGATCAGCAAGCTTGGCCTGTGGCCTTTTGCTTTTTCACACCCACAGAAGGGGTGAAGCTGGGGCTTTTTGCAGGCAACAGCAGCCGCACCCGCCCGAGTCCTGAGCTCCACGTCAGCAGGGCAAGGGGACGGATGGTGTTGTCTTTCTCTGGCCATGCATCTCAGTTTGCATCCTGCTGTGGAGGATGAATTGGAGGGCAGAGGTGAGTAGGAGAGAGCAGTTAGGAAGCTCATCGAAGCATGGTAGGAAAGGAGGAGGGTCCAAGCTGGGGCGGTACCAGTGGGGACAGAAAGGATTAACCCTGAGAGGGTGCCCGGGGTGGGGCCCGCTGGATTCAGTGACTGATGGGATTTGGTCGGTGGGGAGGAGGAGGAGGCCTGGGCTTCTGGCCAGAGTGACTAGGAGGATGTTGATCTGGGGAGTGCCTGTGTGGCTGAGGGACACGTCCAAGCTGCAGTAGGCTCTGTGGATGTGGACACCTGGCAGAGCCATGCCTTCTCTAGTCTGGGTCATCCAAACACACGTGGGGTGCAGGGGCCAGGTGGAGCCCTCTTGTCGTTTTTGTTATCTGACGGTAATTACGGAGTCCAGAAAGAGAATTGGAAATGCCGGCAGTTTAATTAAAGCTGAATGGCAGGAGAGGGGCATTTGGAGGCTCCCTCCCGGCCTTCACTCCCCATCCTGCCGCCCAGGCAGGATATCAGATGAGGAGACGTTGAGCTCATCAAACACCCAATGAGAAGTCTTACAACATCAGAAGCTGTCTGCCAATGCGCCTGCGACAGCTTATAGAAACTGCTGCCACCTCGAATCAACCTCTCTCCCCAGGCATTGCGCGTCAGTAGGTAACCAGGTAAAGGACGCCGGGGGTGGGCAGCCAGCTGGAGGGGGCGTGATTTCCTCCCCCAACAAAATCGGCTTCCCTGGGTTCTGAGCCCATGATGTCATGTTTTTAAACCCGATTTTCCATCTACACTGGGAGCTTTGAAGTCCGCTCGGTGTGGAGAATCACGTGCTCAGTGAAAGACCCAAGCGGAGAGAGTGGGGAGGTGGTTCCCCTGGGCCTGACACTGCGGAGCTGAATGTCAAAGCAGGGCCCTCAGAGACCAAAGCGGAGGGTAATTATCACTTCTCCACAACTAGATTGCAGGAGTCAGCCAGCAATTCATTTTTTTTTCTACTTCAGATATTTCATTGTTTAATTGGTAGTGACACAGATGGCTGGCTCGCACCAGGGCGTCACAGTCCGACTCACGAAAGCCAGGCTGTGGGGACTGCTGCCTCTCCTGACATCCTTAGGCAGGTGGGGCTAGGACAGGCCAGCTTCCCTGCTTAATTTTTCAACCACAAAGCAAAAGTAAGCTTGTGAACCTGAGACATGCTTCTGCAAACCGGTCAAGCTGTCCTCAGCGACATGAGTCCACTCTAAGCTGGACACCTTGGAGTGTTCAGAAATGAGAGGACAGTGAACTCTGGCCTAGACAGCTCGTGGGAGATAAACTATCAGCACTAGGAGATGGCGATCAAGTATCAGAGCCCTGGAAACTGCATTGCTGGTGGAATGAAGCCAGAACTCTGTACATTGTGTTCAAACCCTCCGTATCCAGCCCATGTACCTTCACCCTTATACCTACCCCATACCTGCCCTGAAGTGTGCCAGCCCAGCTGGAGGACTCGAAGGTGATTTTCGTTTGGTTGGTTGGCTATTTTGGACCCCAGGTGCAAAGAGCTGATTGTGCACCTTAGTTCACGGCACAATGCCACCAGAGAGCCTTGAAAGGCCTCTTACTTTACCTTTCTCCTTCCCTCCCACTCCTTTCTCCTTCCACAGGCAGCCACCCTCATGTGTTCAGCATATGTCCTCAGACATCTTTGTATCCTTGAAAAGTATGCAGTGTTATGTTATGCAGTGTGCTTTTTTGTTTTGTTTTGTTTTTTGAGATGGAGTCTTGCTCTGTTGCCCAGGCTGGAGTGCAATGGCATGATCTCAGCTCACTGCAACCTCCACCTCCCAGATTCAAGCCATTCTCCTGCCTCAGCCTCCCTGGGATTACAGGTGTGCGCCACCATGCCCGGCTAATTTTTGTATTTTTGGTAGAGACGGGTTTTACCATGTTGGCCAGTCTGGTCTCAAACCCTGACCTCAGGTGATCTGCCTGCCTCGGCCTCCCAAAGGGCTGGGATAGTTTATCTATCAGTGCTCCTGATAGTTTATCTCCCACATGCTGTCTAGGCCAGAGTTCACTGTCCTCTCATTTCCAAACACTCCAAGGTGTCCAGCTTAGAGTGGACACATGTCGCTGAGGCCTGTAGTGTGTTTTTATTTACATGAGTGGTATTAGGCTATAGATCTCACTCTTTAACATTTTCATTTGAACTATCCATTTTAAATGGAATTATCCAAGTTATGGCACATGGAACTAGTTCGTTGCTTCTGTCTGCTGTAAAACATTCTATCACATTCCTCACATTTTCCTTACCCAGTCTTCTAGAAATAGACATCTAAGTCATTGCCAGCTCCTTGCTATCCCAAAGAAAGATGCAGGCAACATCTTTGTTCTGGCCCCCATATAGACCTGTGCAAAGATCCAAGAGATTCCCAGGGGTGCACGGCCAAGAGTGGCTTTGCTGGCTTGTAGCTGTGCACTTGCTTAAATCCACTAACTTCTGCCTGTTGCTCTACAGAATAGCTGCACCAGTGCTCCCACCCACCAGCAGTGACAACGGTCCCCTTTCCTCCACCTACCAATATTTTGGATTATCCAACTTTCTGATTTTCCGTTAATCTCATAGTTTGGATTATCCAACTTTCTGATTTTTCATTAATCTCATAGTTGTAAAGTAGTCTCTTCCTTTCATCTCTTCTTTTCTTTTTTTTTTGGAATGAAGTTTTGCTCTTGTCACCCAGGCTGGAGTGCAGTGGTGCCATCTCGGCTCACTGCAACCTCCACCTCCCAGATTCTAGCAGTTCTCTTGCCTCAGCCTCTCGAGTAGCTGGGATTACAGGCATGTGCCACCACGCCCAGCTGATTTTTGTATTTTTAGTAGAGACGGGGTTTCACCATGTTGGCCAGGCTGGTCTCGAACTCCTGACCTCAGGTGATCCATCCACCTTGGCCTCCCAAAGTGTTGGGATTACAGGCGTGAGCCACTGCACCCAGCCATCTCTTTGTTTTAATTTGAATTTTTCTGATTACTAATGAAGATTGCTTATTTTGCCTGGTGCGGTGGTTCATACCTGAAATCCTAGCACTTTGGGAGGTCGAGGCAGGTGGATCACTTGAGGTCAGGAGTTTAAGACCAGCCTGGCCAACATGGTGAAACCCTGTCTCTACTAAAAATACAAAAATTAGCTGGGCGTGATGGTGTGCACCTGTAATTCCAGCTACTCGGGAGGCTGAGGCACGAGAATCGCTTGAACCTGGGAGTCAGAGGTTGCAGTGAGCTGAGATCGCGCCACTGCACTCCAGCCTGGGTGAAAAAGGAGACTCCATCTCAAAAACAAACAAACAAACAAAAGGGCCAGGCACGGTGGCTCACGCCTATAATCCCAGCACTTTGGGAGGCTGAGGCAGGCGGATCACGAGGTCAGGAGATCGAGACCATCCTGGCTAACATGGTGAAACCTTGTCTCTACTAAAAATACAAAAAAAAAAAAAAAAAATTAGCCAGGCATGGTGACGGGCACCTGTAGTCCCAGCTACTCGGGAGGCTGAGGCAGGAGAATGGTGTGAACCCGGCAGGCTGAGCTTGCAGTGAGCTCAGATCGCACCACTGCACTCCAGCCTGGGCGACAGAGCAAGACTCCGTTTCAAAAAAAAAAAAAAAAAAAAAAAAAGACTGCTCCTTTTTACATACTTATTAGCGTAATTTTATTTGCCTTCATGGTTTGTGCATTTAAGAGATTCTTTCTTACCCCATGTCATGAAGATAATTTCTTGCATTTCTTCAACTCCCTTATTAGTTATATCTTTCACATTTAAGTACTTAGCCTACCTGAAATTTTCCTTTACATGTGGTGTGAAGTAGGGATGGATCCACCTCTATTTTTCTCTATGTAGTAAGCCAGCTTTCCCAGTTGCATCTGCTAAAGGGCATTTTTTTTCTCCACTGAGTTGTGATTCTACCCTATCATACATGAAGTTTTGTGTATGTGTGTGGGTATACATGTATATATGTGTTTGTGTGTATACTTTAGGTCTCACCATTCTGTTCCATTGGTCTATTGGTCAGTTCCTTCCTACTTAAGTAGTACAAGTAATTCAATTCTTATTGCTATGGTGCTGTAGTATGCCTTACTCTCTATAGGACAAGTGTTCCCTTTTAGTTTTTCTTTTTCAAAATGGATGTAGCTATTCGTGGATCTTTATTCTTCTTTATATCTTACAAGTATTTGAGTTTCTCAAAAACATTTACTGAGCTTTTTATGGAATTGCATTGAATTTTATTAATATGGAGAGTATTCGATTTTTAAAATATTAAATCATATTATCTTTTCATGATTTATTGCTTCATTTATTCACATATTTTAAAATGCCCTTTAGCAGAGTTTCCAATATTTCTTCCTGAAGGTATTTATTTCCAAATGCCATGTGGTTAGGTTTTAACTGTGAAGGGATCTTATTTTCTTTCTTTCATTCCTTCTTTTATTTTCCTTTTTTCTTTCTTTTGGTTGATTATTGCTGGAATAGAAGAAGGCTATTGGTTTTTGTTAAGTTTTTCTTGGATCTGGCAATTTTGCTGAATTCTCTTATTAATTCTAATTGCTTTTTTCTTTATTCTACTGGATTTTCTATGAAAATTGTATTCTTAAATACTGGTAGTTTTGTCTTCTCTAATCCTTATGTCTCTTATTTCTTTTCTTTTTTTTTTTCTTTTTTTTTTTGTCTTATTGCATAGGTGAGGACCTCCAATACTATGTTGAACTATAGTAGTGATAGTGAGTATCCTTCACTTGCCTGAGACTTAAAGGGAGTACATCATAAATTTCTCTGTTAAGTAAAATGTTTCATGTGGGTTTTTGGTAGATAGAGCTGACCAAGTTAAGGAAGATCCGTCTTATTCCTTGTTTTCTGAGAATTATAATCACAAGTAGGGATCTAGCTTTATTAAATACTTTGTAAAATTATTAAGATAATTATGATTTCCTCCTCTTGACCCCATAAATGTTTTAAATTAAAATGATACCATTTCTGATGTTGAGTCACCCTTAACATTCTTAGGATAAACTTTACTTGGTTATGGTATATTTTGAGTTCACTTTTTTAAGTGAACTCTCATGTCATGTGCATTTTCAATTGCATTAGCAGATAATTGGCCTTAATATTCTTTTTCCCGTGTTTACAATTCCTTAAATTTCTATTATGTCTGTAGTAATTTCTTCTTTTTCATTCAGTATTTTATTTACATCTCCTCCTTTTTTGTCGGTTTTACCAGAAGTTTGTCTATCTTGTTCAGTCTTTTTAAACAGCCAGTTTTTGATTCAGTGTTTCTGAAGTACCTCCCAGCAATCCCATCTCTAGGAAGCAGTGAAATGAAGACCCTGGAGCCACCTAGGACTGAGTTCCTTGCTCTGCCACATGGCAGCTTTATAACCTTGGGCATAGGACTTTGCCCCCTATGTGTTTACTTCCTCAATTGTAAAGTGGGAATAACTCTTTCTCAAAATAGTTGTGAGGATCAGATTAGAAAATTTACCTAAAGCAGAGGAAACAGCCTAGAGTGCACTGAAAGTATTTAGTACATGTTAATTCCCATCCTCAGTGCCTGTATTAGTCAGGGTTCTCCAGAGAAACAGAACCAACTGGATGGGCATGTTTGTGTGTGTGTAAGCGAGATCCACGGAGAGACAGAGATTGATTGATTTTAAGGAATTGGTTCATGGGATAATGGAGATGCGAGGCCAAAGCCTATAGGATGGGCTGTCAGGCTGGAGATGCTGGGAAGAGCTGCAGTTTGAGCCCAGAGGCAGTCTGCTGGCAGAATTCCTTCCTGCCCAGGGCAGGTCAGTCTTTCTTCTAGTAAGGCCTTCAGTGGATTGGACGAGACATACCCACATTATGGAGGGTAATCTGCTTTTCTCGAAGTCCAGTGATTTAAATGTTAACCTCATCCAAAAAACCACTCTCACAGAAACATCCAGAATAATGTTTGCCCAGCCAAGCGAACACATAAAATTAACTGGCACGGTACCTTTGTTTGTGCTGTGCCCTTTCCCTGAAATGCTCCCATTGCAGGCCCCTGCTAGGCCACGTGACACCTGTACGTAGATTAGAAAAAGGTGACCCTTCCCTGGGCAGACGCAGCTCCCACTCCCCTCCTCAGCCAGTGCCCATGTGCAGGACACACTCGTGCAAGGCAGCCCAGACAACCTCCCTGCTCAATTTTCCTCCTGTTCCTTTCTCTGGGTGCCAAAGGCTTCCCATCCTTCACAGTTCAGCTTCCTTGGTAAAGTCTTATTCTCCCCTGGCTAGAAGTAATCTCTCCACTCACCCACTCACCCCAAACCCACATCATATGTCATGCTCTTAAAGGCATTTATCTCATTTATCTCATGTCTTAGTTATTTTGTGCAAAGGTCTTGTCATTCCACTTGGATTAACCCCTTGAAATCAGCATTGTAGCTTATCTGTCTTTAGGTCCTCTCTCTGCCTGTGGGGCTCAGAAAGAATTCATTCTCCCTTCATGAATGATTATCACAATATCAACCTCAAAGGAAGACTCTGAGGCAAAATTAGTATAGAGAGTTTATTTGGGCCAAGATTTAGGATGGCATCCCGGGACACACTTCCAGGTTTCCTTGGGGAGGTTCAAGTTTTTAAAGAAAAAAGGATGAAATCAGGAGAGGGGGGACAACCAAAGCCATTGGTCAGGAAGTCTCATTGGTTTACAGAAATGACATTGTCAGTGATTGACTATACGTTGTTGTTGTTGTTTTTTTTTTTTTTTTTTGAGATAGAGTCTCACTCTGTCGTCTAGGCTGGACTGGAATGCAGTAGTGCTATCATGGCTCACTGCAGCCTCAACCTCATAGGCTCAAGCAATCCTCCTGCCTCAGCCTCCCAAGTAGCTGGGACTACAGGCATGTGCCACCATGCCTAGCTAATTTTTGTATTGTAGAGATAGGGTTTTGCCATGTTGCCCAGGTGGGTCTGAAACTCCTGAGCTCAAGCAGTCCTCCTGTCTCAGCCTCCCAAAGTGCTGGGATTACAGGTGTAAGCCACTGTGCCCAGCCTACCTTGTTGAACTATGGAGTGTGTAGCATTTTATGGCTACTTAGAGTCAGTCTAGAGGCCTCATACAGCAAGTGGCTTCAAGCCACTTATTAAATAATAGTAATTATTTAGCTTGAGGGAGAGTGAGACATGACTGCTATTTTATTTTATTTTATTTTATTTTATTTTATTTTATTTTATTTTATTTTAAGATGGAGTCTCTCATTGTCCCCCAGGCTGGAGTGCAGTGGCACAATCTTGGCTCACTGCAACCTCCGCCTTCCTGGCTCAAGCAATTCTCCTGCTTCAGCCTCCTGAGTAGCTGGGATTACAGGCACCCGCCACCACGCCTGGCTAATTTTTGTATTTTTAGTAAAGACAGGGTTTCACCATGTTGGCCAGGCTGGTTTCAAACTCCTGGCCTCAAGTGATCCGCCCACCTCAGCCTCCCAAAGTGCTGGGATTACAGGCTTGAGCCACTGTATCTGGCTGCTGTTACATTTTAAATGCCTCTCTGGGCCTGGTAATTTAAAAGGTCTCTGATTCCTCAGATAAAACTTTTTTTTGTTTGTTTTTGTTTTTGTTTCTCAAAATGTAAGAGCTATGAAGAACTTTAAATGGTATTGTGTAGGGCAGGGCACAGGAGTCTTTAGAGTCAGGGTGATGGCAGAGCACACATGTGAAGGTGGTGACACCCCCGTGACGGAGGCTGATTGAGCGTACCTGGTCCTGGTGGCAGGTGCTGCACTCAGCACTTTCTTTTTTTTTTTTTTTTTTTTTTTTTGAGACGGAGTCTCGCTCTTGTCACCCAGGCTGGAGTGCAATGGTACAATCTCGGCTCACTGCAACCCCCGCCTCCTGGGTTGCAATGAGCGATTCTCCTGCCTCAGCCTCCCCAGGAGCTGGGATTACAGGTGCCCGCCATCATGTCTGGCTAATGTTTGTATTTTTAGTAGAGACAGGGTTTCACCATGTTGGCCAGGCTGGCCTCAAAGCCCTGACCTCAAGTGATTCACCCGCCTCGACCTCCCAAAGTGCTGGGATTACAGGCGTGAGCCACCATGCCCGGCCCTGCACTCGCACTTTCATGGTGCATCTCACTAAGTCCTAGGACAACCCTTTGAGATAGGTGCAGTTATTAGCTCTATTTTGCGGCCAAAGAAGCTTGGGCCGGCTGTGGCATGGGGATACCAGCCTGGTCTGCCTGACTTTAGAGTCGGTGCTTTCAGTTTTGAAGGCAAACCGACTTCCTGGACTGTATAGCAGTTACCGTTTACTGAGGACTTATTACACGCCAGAGGTTGTGTTTGCTGCTTTACAAAGTTATCCCTAATCCTCAGGGCAAAAGTGTAAAATACAAGGTATCCTCACTTTGCAGATGAGGAAACAGAGTCTCATTAAGGTTAAGTGACTTGCCTAAGGTCACAACTAGGAAGTGGTGGATCCACAGTTAAAACAAAATCTCTCCGACCCCAAAGCCGAGGACTTTTCCTCAGCATCACACGCCGGGTGTTTGGGCCAATAAGAAAGCCTTCAGCTGGAGCGTGGAGCATGGTTTGTGTAGGAAGCTGGAAGTAGATGTGGTTAGAAAGGTGGAGCTGCCTCAGGCTGCATAAACCTTGCCTTCCAGGGTGGATAATCAGGACTGATTTTTGTAAATGAAGGGTCCTGAGCAATGACCTTGATTTGAGGATGGGGTAGTATGGGATGGACACCTGAAGGCCAAGGGAATCCAAGCCAGCCGGAGCTCTGCCTGGATCTGTGCCTGGGGAAGCACAGAGCTTCGCACAGCTGCAAGGCCATCAGCGCATCCAGGCCTGCTGAGAAAGTGATGTTTGAGCAGATGTGTGGTTCACGGAGATGAACCCACCCCTGGCATCTCAGTGATGGCATCTCCTTGTGCCTGCTTGTTTTTCTAGGGTGTCAGGAGCAACTTTCCTCAGGCCCCTAGATCTCCCGTGATATGGCTTCTTTATTCCATTTTATTTATTTATTTATTTATTTGAGACAGTCTCTATCACCCAGGCTGGAGTGCAATGGCACGATCTCGGCTAACTGCAACCTCCACCTCCTGGGTTCAAGTAATTCTCCTGCCTCAGCCTCCCCAGTAGCTGGCATTACAGGTGCCTGCCACCACGCCTGGCTTTTTTTTTTTTTTTTTTTTTCTTTTTTGCTCTTGTTGCCCTGGCTGGAGTGCAACGGCACAATCTTGGCTCACTGCAAACTCTGCCTCCAGGTTCAGGCAATTTTCCTGCCTCCGCCTCCCAAGTAGCTGGGATTACAGGTGCCCGCTACCATGCCCAGCCCATTTTTTGTATTTTTAATAGAGGGTTTCACCATGTTGGCCAGGCTGGTCTCAAACTCCTGACCTCAGGTGATCCACCTGCCTTGGCCTCCCAAAGTGCTAGGATTACAAGTGTGAGCCACCTCGCCTGGCCCTGATACAGTTTCTTAAGAGCTGCTGGAAGACCCCCAGGATGGGGAGGTGGGGATTTGTCCAGGATGAAGTACAAGCACACGGCCTGCACCCCCAGGCCCATCTCCAGGGCTCAGATATGCTCAAAGGTCGGGGGACGTGGAACTCCAGGAATGGTGCAGGTGGAGTTTTTGACTCTTGGCCACCAGTGACCCTAGGGCGAGGTGGTACCATCTGAGCAGGGCATGCCTCTGTGGGTGTGTAGACACCGTGTGCCTCACCAGTGCCTTTCCCCACCCAGGTCATTGCTGTGGTCATGGACCTCTTCACTGATGGTGATATCTTTCAAGACATTGTGGATGCTGCCTGTAAGCGCCGGGTCCCAGTGTACATCATCCTGGACGAGGCAGGAGTGAAGTATTTCCTGGAGATGTGTCAGGACCTGCAGCTCACTGACTTCCGGATTCGGGTAAGTTGCACCACTGGGGTGGAAAGTGGACAGGAGATGAGACAGAGACTACCTCTGTCCCGTCCTGCAGCTCCCCTCTGCCTCTTCCCTGAATGGGGGCTCAGGCGAACTTCAAGATCTCAACACCTTTCCTTTTGTTGAAAGTCAAGCCTTTAACCTTGGCTTTACTGTTAACTACTGAATCATATGCCCAGTTTCAATTTTATCCCTAGGCTGCTGAGACTGAAGGAGGCAGCTCTGGGCTGGTCCTGGGGTGCTTAGCCTGCAGAATAACTGACTTCAAAGTGAGGGCTGTTGTTCTCTTCTGGGGCCTTTTGAGAAGAGGCAGGAACTACCCTGGGCTTGTCCATGCCTGAAGCAAGATTTGGGGACTTCTTCCTGCTCGCCAAAGAGGGTTCCCTATGGAAGGCTGTAGGAAGCAGAGCGTCTAGTGAAGACAGGAGCCTGCAGGCAGGGTCCATACACAAGGGGGCTCTTCCTCTGCAGAAGCAAGGACCTGGCACGGAGGCTGGCCCAACCCAGGTGACAGGGCCTTCTACTCTTCCCAACAGAACATCCGTGTCCGCTCTGTGACAGGCGTCGGCTTCTACATGCCCATGGGGAGGATCAAGGGGACCCTGTCATCAAGGTTCCTGATGGTGGATGGTGACAAAGTGGCCACTGGATCTTACAGGTGAGTTGTGCCAGGTCAAAGAAGGGCCCAGGAGGCCTTGATTCCAGGTAGGTGTTCAGGAAGATGCCAGACTGGAGCCTCCGTCATCATGAGTTTGTAACAGGGATCATCTGACGCAATAGCAAAGGACAGCTTTCTGCCCAATCCCTTCCCTCAAACTTCCTGGTTGATGGATTATTCTAGAAAGAGGGTCAACTCTTCCTAGGCATTACGCACTGTCTGCTTTTCATGGTCCATTTGCAGCCAGTTGCATTTTGAGGCTAGTCATTAGGTAGGACAAGCAGGAAGTGGGATGCACCAGATCTGGAAAGAAACGGGAAGGTGTGGTGTGCAGGGAATGTCGTTAGAATTTTTTTTTTTTTTTTTTTTTTTTTTTTTTTTTTTTGAGACGGAGTTTTGCTCTGTTGCCCAGGCTGGACTGCAGTGGCGTGATCTCGGCTCACTGCAACGTCTGCCTCCCGGATTCAAGCGATTCTCCTGCCTCAGCCTCCCGAGTAGCTGGGATTACAGGTGCCTACCACCATGCCCAGCTAATTTTTGTATTTTTAGTAGAGAAGGGGTTTCACCATGTTGGCCAGGCTGGTCTCGAACTTTTGACCTCAAGTGATCCGCCCGCCTCAGCCTCCCAAAATGCTGAGATTACAGGTGTGAGCCTGGCCTCAGAATTCTGATTTTAAAATAATTTACCAGGAACACGAGAGACTGTATCTGTGTAATCTCTGCCCTCCAAGTAAATTAAAATATAGGTGACGAGAAGAGAGACCTGAGCACATGAAACAGTGAATAGCAGGGTAAGTCCTGTCACATGGTCAGAGTATGAGTTTCTGCAGACACTAAGTGCTTAAAAAAATCAGAAAAGAACCAATACAGAGTAGAATAATATTCATAATAGTGGCAGCTGCAGTTACTATTTTTTAAATGTGTGTTTGTGCCAGGGACTGAGCTAAATGTTTTATATGAGTTACTTCATTTGCGCCTCACAACAACCCTGTGAACATATGTCCTGGGAGCCCCAGCTTACAAGGCACACGAGAATATAAACCAGGTTTGAATGCAGGCCTGACTTCCCATGCTCTTTCCCTGCACCCACTGCCTGCTTGCTTCATTTGAGGCCAAGCTCTGGGGAAAGGGAGGCTACGGGTGGGTGGAGGGAGTCCAGTCCAGCGTGTGGCCCACAAGGAGCCGTACACCTGCAGCAAGGGTCTGGCCACAGCGGAGGGGCAGGTGGGGGCGGGGGCAGGGCAAGAGAGAGGCCTGGGCACATGTGTCTTGCTTTTCTGTCCCCACGTTCCCAGGTTCACCTGGAGTTCCTCCCATGTGGACAGAAACCTCCTCCTGCTCCTGACAGGGCAGAACGTGGAGCCCTTTGACACGGAGTTCCGGGAGCTGTACGCCATCTCCGAGGAGGTGGACTTGTACCGGCAGCTGAGCCTGGCGGGCAGGGTTGGCCTCCATTACTCCTCCACTGTGGCTCGAAAGCTTATCAACCCCAAGTACGCCTTGGTGTCAGGCTGCCGCCACCCGCCTGGGGAGATGATGCGCTGGGCTGCCCGGCAACAGCGGGAGGCGGGTGGCAACCCGGAGGGGCAGGAGGAGGGCGCCAGCGGTGGCGAGTCGGCCCGGCGCCTGGAGAGCTTCCTGAAAGACCTGGTTACGGTGGAGCAGGTGCTGCCCCCCGTGGAGCCCATCCCCTTGGGAGAGCTGAGCCGGAAGGATGGCAGGATGGTCTCTCACATGCACAGAGACCTGAAGCCCAAATCCCGAGAGGCACCCAGCCGAAATGGCATGGGAGAAGCGGCCCGGGGGGAGGCCGCCCCCGCCAGGCGCTTCAGCAGCAGGCTCTTCAGTCGCCGAGCCAAGAGGCCTGCGGCGCCCAATGGCATGGCCAGCTCTGTCTCCACCGAGACCTTCTCTGAAGTGGAGTTTCTGACGGGGAAGAGGCCCAACGAGAATTCCAGTGCTGACATCTCAGGTGAGCCCTCTTCCCTCTGGCCTGGTGCCTCCCCAGGCCTCTGGCCCTGGCCCCGCATCAGCTCTTATCCAGGAGCACTGCCTCATACCTGCAGAGGAGTAGATTCCATCTGTGGGCACAGAGAGGGCAGGAGCTCTGGGGTTCCGGGGTCCTTGGTTCCCATTCTGGCCCCGGCCGTTAGCTGCCTGGAGGCCTTGGGCAAGTCCTGCAGCTCTGAGTTTCATTTTCCTCTTCTCTGAAAAAAGAGAAGGATTCCAGGCTTGGCATGGAGGGGTCTCAGAGCTTCTAATGCTACTGCTAGAAGGCATTCAGATTAGCCCTCATGGTAACCCAACAAATCAAATAAGCTGAGAAACTTTCTCCTTTGTAAGTGAAGAAACGGGGGCTCCGCACAGTGGGGTGCATGGCTGCGGCTCGACCCTGGCTCTGAGTTGAGGGCCCTTTCTAGCAAATCTTCTTCCTTGCCAGATCACCTATTGTCAGGATCTCACCTGGTTAGACACACCCCACCCTCCCCTGTACCCTACTGGTGCCCTGACCCAGTTTCCTGTCTCTGTGACGGGCAGTCCGACTTGGTTTCTCCACGTCCCTCTGCTGAGTGCTGTCTGCCCAGCTGCTTGTCCCTGGGTGGGATTGTTCCATGGCAGTGTCTTTCTGGGCATCTCTCTGGGATCCCCAGGAGGCCCTGGACTTTATGTCTCTCTCTGCAGCAGTCTCTGGGGTGGCCTTTCCGGTGGCTGGTGGCGGTGCCTTTCTCATCTCTGCATCCCTGAGTCAGGGGACTTTCCATGGTGGGGTTTCTCCCTCCATCACTGTGGAGCCCAGTGATGAGAACTGGGCTCTGGCTGGCCAGGTGGGCGATGGCAGGGCCTGAGGTCTTGTGTGCCCGGCCCAAGGGCTCCCAGGACTCCTGCATTCCTGCACACCAGCTTTAACCGGATTGTGATGGTGTGAGAGCAGGGAGCACAAGTGTCATCCCCTCTGCTAATTCCCCAGCACTGCTTTGGAGTCTGACACATTCTGTGCTCAGGAAATGTTGGCTAACTTTGCTTCTTGGAGTTGGAACAGGCCTGGGCGCCTCTGTGGCTGTGGGCACAGTGGGAGTGTCAGGGCGTTCCTTCCGTTTGGCCTGGAGACGTTGACTGAGCTGCTGGCCTGCCAGGTCCTGCACAGGCACTCTCTCTCCCCTTCTGCCCCCACAACCACCCTTCAAGCACAGAGGTGGCAGGTGGCTCGGAGAGGTGAATGAAGTGGTCCCAGGTCACAGGAAGTGGTAGTAAGGCCAGGATTCAAGACCAGGCATGGGCACAGCCATGTTCTGTCAGGGGAGGGGTGGCTGGCCCCATCCCCATTCCTCCTGGGCTCCCTGGCTCCCCTAACACCAGCTGCTGCTGCTACTCTGTACCTCTGGTTTGGAGGAAGGGTTGCCATGGTGAACACCTGGCAAGGGAGGGAGGGGAAGAGGGGAAGGAGGGGGAAGAGGGGAAGGAGGGGGCGAGCCGACAGCAGCAAGGACTATTTCCCGAGTCCTGACTGAAGTGGAGTGGAAGCTTTCTCTTCCTTCAGCCCCTCGCCCTGAGGTGCAGTTTCCATGGAAACTCAAAGTCCATTGTCTTGTCCCTTCCCGCTGCCTTCTGCGTGTCCCTCCACATCCATGTCCCTGCTCCCACATCTCGGGTGGTCACGGCGGCCCTGCCCCTGCTGCCGCTCTCTGGTGTCTGCACACAGTGCCCAGGAGCCAGCCTTGCAGACACAGACGGTGCCCTTGGGAAGCTCCTCTCCAGGGCACCTGATGCTGGGATAGAGAGAGAGAGGGAATAGTGAGGGCGAGGGCACGGACAGCCAGGAAGGTCCGGGGAAGCCCGGAACCATCATCCCGTTCCTTGTCCGTCCTTTAGACGAACACAGAGCAGCCTCCTCCGGTAAGGCTTCTGCCCACCTGGGTGGGCGCCCAGTACCTGCAGCCCTGAAATTCACGCATCTTTCCTCTCCCTCCCAAGGCCTGAGGGAGAAGCAGCAGCTCCTCTCCTGTCTTTTGCTGGTTTTGTTTGTTTTTAAGACAGCGTCTCGCTGGAGTGCAGTGGTGCGACCACAGCTCATTGCAACCTCAACCTCCTGGGTTCAAGCGATTCTCCCACCTCAGCCTCCTGAGTAGCTGGGATCACAGGTGTGTGCCACCATGCCTGGCTAACTTTTTGAATTGTTTGTATAGGCAGGATCTCATCATGTTGCCCAGGCTGGTCTCCTGGCCTCAAGTGATCCTCCTACCTCTGGGCCTCCCAAAGCGCTGAGATTATAGGCACAAGCCACCACGCCTGGCCAGGAGCTCCTCTCCTAAGAGGCCCTTTTTCACGGCCTCCAGCTTCCCACACCATGGCCAAGTGGGGCTGCTTCAGTGTCTCCCCTCAGGCAGCAGCAGCTAAGCAGCCAGGACTGCATGTGTGAGAAGGTGGGCCCCTGACAGCATGGGGCACCCACGGTGGGAATCAGTGAGAACCTGAGCTCCTGCCTTTGGACCCCCATGCAGGGAAAGTGTCCCCTTCCCCTGGTAAATGTTCAGAACCTCCCAGAGCAGCTGCCACCTGGCTCTCAATTCGGGACACATTGCTCCCTGTACCCAGGACACATCCGTCCCCTCCCTGGGGCTGTGTCCTCATCTAGAAGGGGGGGAGTGCACCATTGAGGGTTTCCGAGGTCCCCTGGAGTTCAGATTCTGCCTCTGTTCTTTCTGTCTCTGCTGTCCTCTTGTCAAGGGAGAACCTGGGTTGATGACAGTTTCTGTCATAAGAGAAAAAATAGAAAAAGCTCAGAGCTGACAGCCTGTAAAATTGCTTGATAAGGAGTATATAGTTGTCAAACAGCATGCAAATTTTTGCAAACCCAGGTGTGGCCCTTGGGAGAACCTTAGGGAAGTTGCTTCCTCCTTTCCGGCTGGGGATCCAGCTGGGGGCCAGGGGTGCCCAGCGGTTTCAAGGCTCACGGCGCACTCTAGTGGCAGAAGCTAGGCGCCTCTTCCTTCTACGTCTTCCCTCCGCCCTCGCCTCCTGCTGGGAGTGTTCATCCCTTATTCTGGAGCTTCCGTGCCCTCCGCACAGGCTCCCTGGGTCAGGGACCCCCAAACTCACAGAGCAGCCTCAGTGGAGAGCCTTGGTAAAAATGCAACGAGGCCAGGCGAGGTGGCTCATGCCTGTAATCCCAGTGCTTTGGGAGGCTGAGCTGGGAAGATCCCTTGAGCCCAGGAGTTCCAGACTAGCCTGGGCAACATAGCAAGTCCCCATCTCTTAAAAAAAAATTTAATTAGCTGGGGGTAGTGCCGTGTGCCTGTAGTCCAAGCTACTTGGGAGGTGGAGGCAGGAGGATCACTTGAGCCTGGGAAGTCGAGGCTGCAGTCAGCTGTGATTGTGCCACTGCACTCCAGTCTGGACGACAGAGAGACCCTGTCTCAAAAAAATAAAAGTAAAAGTAAATACAAATTTTAAAATGCAACAAATACGCTTGGAGAGGCCGAGGCGGGTGGATCACCTGAGGTCAGGAGTTCGAGACCAGCCTGGCCAACATGGTGAAACCCTGTCTCTACTAAAAATACAAAAATTAGCTGGGCATGGTGGGAGGTGCCTGTAATCCCAGCTACTTGGGAGGCTGAAGCAGGAGAATCACTTGAACCCAGGAGGCAGAGGCTGCAGTGAGCTGAGATCACACCAGCCTGGGTGATAGAGTGAGACTCCATCTCAAAATAATAGTAATAGAATTTTTAAAGATAAAAATAAAATCCAACAAATAGAGTCTGTACCACTGGGCAGGGCTTAGGAATCTGCATTTTAAATTAGGGCCCTCATTTTCCAGTGTAGCTCCGCAGTGCAGAGGGTCCTCAGACCAGCCGACTCCGTGGCGACTGAGGAAACACAGATGAGGCCCTGCCCTTTGAGTGCTGCCAGCCTAGGGGAGGAGATCCCTGTGCTGTGCCTGAGACCCCACCCAGTTCCCCCAGGGAGATGACTGGGAAATGGCCAACACTTTTTAAGTGGCGAGAGACATGGTGCCATACTCCGTCACATGGAACTGGCGTCCTCCTCGCTGCCATCCTGCCTGATGACAGCATCTCACAATGAGACCCCCGAGGTTCAGAGAGGCCAGGCCCTGTGTCCGTGGCTGCCCAGGGAGAAAGGGCAGTGTGATCTCCTGCCTCCCCAGCCTTCTGCAGATATCATGGCCATCTCCAGAAGGCTAGGATCGGCACCGTTTCCCTGCACCTTTAAAGACTGTTTGGGCCCGGCGTGGTGGCTCATGCCTGTTATCCCAGCACTTTTGGAGGCCTAGGTGGGCAGATCATGAGGTCAGGAGATCGAGATCATCCTGGCTAACACGGTGAAATCCCGTCTCTACTAAAAATACAAAAAATTAGCCAGGCATGGTGGCACTTGCCTGTAGTCCCAGCTACTCTGGAGGCTGAAACAGGAGAATCTCTTGAACCCGGGAGGCGGAGGTTGCAGTGAGTGGAGATCACGCCACTGCACTCCAGCCTGGGTGACACAGCAGGAATCTGTCTCAAAAAACAAAACAAAACAAAACAAAAAACTGTTTGGAAGAGCCAGAGCCCCAAATAGAGGACCAGCCCTTTCCCACGGTGTTGTGGGGGCCGAGAGGAAGACGACAGCAGCAACTTGCTTCCCAGAGTGCCTCGGGGTCCTTTCCTGCCCCAGAGTCCCTGGGCCTGTGCTTTGCTTCCCAGTTTCTCTGAGGTGACCTGCAGTGACAGTCCCTTTCCAGAACTCTCCTGGGGTCCCTGGATTTATGTGTGGTTGAGCCCCCGGCTGGCAGTGTGGTCTGGCTCTGTAGAGCTGTGGCTGCCGGGCCGCTGGATTGGGGGACTTGTTCTCCTGTGTCATCCCTTGGGGCCGCAGGTCTCAGATCTCTCTCTTGCTCTTGCTGCGTCTGGTGCATCTGCTGCTGTTATTACTGTTGTTACTAGGATTGTGCTAAACCCCTAAGTAGCTCGCCATTGCTGTCTCATGCATTTTGTTCAATAAATATGTGTCTACGAAGTGTCTGCTCTGTGCCAGGCCCTGCTCTAAGTTCCTGGCACAGCTGTGAACAGAATGAACATGGTCCTTGCTTTTATGGAGCATGTTACCCTGGGGAGAGACGAGGATTAGGGGAGGATGACCCTTCTATAAAGGGTGCCAGGGAAGGCCTCTCTAACCAAGGAGCCTCGGAGCAAGACTTCAATGGAAGGAGAGGGCCCTGTGGACATCTGAGGGAAGACTCTTCCAGATACAGGGAATGCGAAGCCCTGGAGCCTGTGCATGCGGTTTGCACATCATTGTCCTTGTCATGGCTTCCATGTGGGTGACCTCTGCCTCCCTCTCTCCTGCACCACCTCACCTGCCAGCAAACCAGACTGACTGCAGGTCCTGAGTGCCCCAGGCTGCCACCCTCACACCATGCTTATGTCACATGGCTCCGCTCCGCTGAGCGGCCCCTCCTCCCACCCTGCACCCGTTTTCAGCTCCACCTTGGCGTCACCTCTGAAGCTCCCAGGCCACGCATACTTTGTAAAAAAGACTATTCTGGCCATTTATATACCTTCCCTGTTCACCTGAGCAGGGCTGACTCCCCACACGTGGTTAGCTCCCAATATGTGAGCACTCAGGGAATGACAAGGGACACAGAGTTTGTCCTCAAGCCAAGCCAGTTTCTCTGTCCTGTCCGGGGCTAGGAAATGAATTCTGAGTCTAGGTGCTGTCTCCAGGCTTTCACCCTGCCGTACAAAAAAGTGGGGAGCATGGTGCTGGTGAAGACGGGCCCTGCCCCTGCCTTGCCAGGCTTCTCCCGGAGGCAGCCAGCCGGGTGGTGTGCAGGCTTGGGAAGCAGCTACCCCCACCACCACCCCCCACCATCCCACCCCCAGCTACACCGCCTCCCCTGTTTAACGATCTGGAGGTTGATTTGCTTACCTGCCTCCAAAATGCTGCTGCCTCTGGGGAGGAACTGACATCTGCTTAGTGGGCCACGCAAATCAAACCAGCTGATGGGAGGAAATGGGGACGAATGTGTCCATTGCAGCAGTGAGTGACTCTAAGACGGCCGCATTTCATCCCACTAGCAGAGCTCGGCACCACTGCGGAAAGTGACCCCCAGCGCCTTGGCCATGGAGCCCTTGGGGCGTAGCCTCCTGCCCAAAGGTGGGGGAACACCCTTAATGAGGGTGCAGCTGGATTTGTGGTCAGTCCTGAAGAGCTCGTTCAGTCTGCCTGGATGGATGAGGCCCGAGGCCGTGGGTCACAGTGCAGTGGGCAGGAGCAGCAGCCTGTGTGGCAGGGCAGGGCTCCAAGTTGGGCTCTGTTCAGTGGGTCCTGCTCATGGCCCAGGAGAGGAGGCAGACATGGCCTTAATTAAATTCACAACTGAGGTGATACTGGAAGGTTGTGTGAGCACCAGGGAGGCAGCCCTTGCTGTGTGGAGGGGAACTGGCAGGAAATAACACGAGTGCCTTCCACCTGGGGAAAGGCAGCCAGCGCTCCGAGGACATGGGCTCCCCGCTCCAGCGCCCGACACCTCGCAGGCCTGCAGGTGTCAGGCCTGCCTCACTACTCCCCTGCACTCCCTCCGGAGGTCCGAGAGCAGGAATCCAGCCAAAGGAACCACAGGCCTCATCTCAGGACTGTAAAGAGAGTGGGAAGGAATGGTAGAGGCCTGGGGAAGAGGAGAAATCAGCTTCTCTGGCTAGGGGCGGGGGGCAGCTTTCTCTCCCCCTTCCCTCCCTACAGGCAGCGCGTTCTTCTCCGTCCTCCCTTCAAAGGCGTGTCCTAAGCAGTGTGATCCACCCCACGGTGGCAGCTCTTGGCCAGCGCCAGCCTTTCCTGAGGCGCCAGCTTTCCTTCTTCCAGCCTAGGCGGCCTGTGGCAGAAGGAGCTGGAACTGGACCGGGAAGGCCAGGTTCTGGCACTGTCGCTGGCTGGCTCTGGGAGCTGTGGGCATCTCACGGTAGAATGGGGCAGCCCGGGAGGGGAACCAGAGAGAAGGACCGCAGTCTTACTTTGCAGGCGGTGGAGCTGCATGTACTAGCTGGTAGTGAGCGGCCTCTTGGCTAGACGTGTGTGTGTGTGTGTGTGAGAAAGCAAGTTTATTAGAAAAGTAAAGAAACAAAAGAATGGCTAGTCTGTAGACAGAGCAGCCAAGACTTTGGACTTGATGGTTGTTGTCATTGATTCTGCAGCCTGGATCCTTCCCCGACCCCTCTTTGGTCAGGAGATGGCTGTCACCTTGATGTCCCACCCAGTGGGGCTCCTGCTGAGGCTGCTGAGACAGGCAGAATCTTCCCTTCTACTTTCCCGGGTGCCCTATTGACTTGGTTTCCAGATCAGCAGCTTGGGAGGGAGACAGTGACCCCAGCCCCTCAACTGGAGATGTGGACAGCACACAGGGTAGGAACTGAAGCTGAATCCACCAAGCGTTTCACTTACATCCTTCCCCGCCTCTGTCCCTTGCCTCTGCAGGTAAAACAAGTCCCAGTTCTGCCAAGCCTAGCAACTGTGTGATTTCCTGAGCTGCGGGATGGTGGTGGGCAGGACGTGTGGATGCCTGCCTGCCCTGCCCTGTGCCGTGGAGAGCGCAGGTCGCACACTGCACCAGTTTGCACATCAGACACCAACTGGCCTTCTGCCCTACAGCCTCCGTCCTGGCCTCAGGGACGCTGGATCCCAAATGAGAGGGTCCGAAGCATCTCAGTCACACGCCTCCACCGGACTGTCGGTGGCTGGGCGGGGGTCAGTGCCACGGCCTCCTTGTTTACATGAAGTGGAAGCTTGACCAGTGTCTGCTCGCCTTTGTGCCCCACCCCCTCCGCTGATCGCCAGATGGGGTGAGGGCCCATTCTTTAAACCTTTATGGGGTGGGGTGTCTGGGGCAGCTGCAGTGGCTTCTCCTTTCCCAGGCTTCCTGGTGCTTCTGGTTCCCCACGCCGCTCCCCACCCAAGAGATTGGTGGAATAAAAGGGAAGAGGGCAGGGCCCTGAGCCTGGGATCCCGAGTTCCAGTCTTGCTCTAGCCTCTGAACTCCAGATGTAAGGTGCAGCTGGAACTGCAGGGGCACTGGCTGCAGTGGCCTTCCTGGCCCCATCCCTGCAGGCTCCTGAACTAGACTTGAATGAGGGGAAGATCCCGCGGCCTCCCGCAGTGAGGGGCAGAATTTGACACTGCTGTTCTGAGAGCGCTCGCACTGAGGTCTCTTTTTCCCTGCCCAGTGCCGTCCTGGCAGTCTCGGCATGAGTGGTCGAGACCTCCTCGGCTGCTGCCTGCTGCAGGCCTATGTGGGGGTCCTTACAGGGCCTTTACCTGGGACTGCTCCTTCCCTCAGTCAGTAAACTTTGGTTTACAGCCCAAGGCAGGGAGGGAGCTTGGCTGAGAGGGGATTGGGGGTGTGGGAGGCTGGGCCCTGAGGACAGGAGCATTTGCCTTTTCTCCCTCAACTCTAACAGGGTCCTCGGACCCCTTCACCAACCAGGGCTTCCAGGTTACACTTTGGCCAGACTGGCCTTTGCCTCCTGCGAGAGTCAGGCCATTTTTAGGAGCCTGTGCCTCGCCAGAGCAGGTCAGCCTAATGGCCATGAGGCTGAGCTGGGAGACCCAGTAAGCAGTTCCACTCTGCCTTCCCCACTTGGGTGACTGGAGAGGGCCGAGGAGAGTTTGTGAATGGACCTGGGAGAAATTGCCAAACTGCAGACTCTGTGAGCCGGCCCTGCCGGCAGGGCAATGGGGGATCCAAGCCCTGTGGAAGAGCCATGCAGCGGACTTTCTTGCCCTCTGACCTCTGAACCAAACTCTCATCCTCTTTCTTTCCTTCTAAAAAACCCTAGGACACTACCAGCACCTGGGGGAGGGGTACAGATGTCTGCAAGGCAGCTGATGTGAGAGCAAGAAAAGGGGCCACTCTGGCTGGGCTGCGGGAGCCAGGCATTGCTTCTGAGGAAGCAGGAAGTGGGGACCACATGTGGCGGCCATTGAGGAGATGCAATCTCTCTGGCAGTGGGGAGGGGAAGGGAAAGGAAGGGTGAGCCTGTCCCCAGGGTCTTCTCTGTTAATCCCAAGGCTGGCTTCTAGGGTGTGTGGAGAAGGGACTCTGGCCCACCTCCCTGAGCTTTTATGAAGGTGAAATGCTTCTGGGAAGTGTTTCCTTAGGCACCAAGGCCAGGCAGTGTGGCATGAGCTCATTCTGGAGGGGAGGGAAGGGAGAGAGGGGGGAGGTGGGGTGTGGGGGTGTTACACCTCAGCTCGAGGGGGACACCTTGAAGGTATGGGACATGACGTGTAAACTGCAACGGGGCAAAGAGATCACTCTCTGGTGTGGAGGGTGGGTGTCTCTGGGGATTAGGGAGGCAGCTTGGGGAAGTGACCGGTCTCCAAGCAAGTCAGCCAAGGGCATCTGTGCCTCCCCTGCCAGAAGAGCAGGCCCTGCTTTGTCCCTTTACCTCCTCTAGGCCCAAAGCACACCCAGGTCCCTCCCCTGCCCTGACATCTAATCTGGGAGGATCCCTGATTGGAATCTCCAAGTCACCACAGCCTTGAGCCAGGCCTTCCTTTCTGCCTCAGTTTCTCCATGTGCCAAGATGGCGTTTTTCACACTTTCTTGGTAGAAATGATGGGGAGACCATATGTTAGGAAGCAAGTTGGCATAGTGGGAAGAGGGCCAGCCACAAGGCAGGAGTGCCCAGGCAGGGTGCCTCTCCCTGCTGGCCTGTGTCCTTGTCCTTATAGCAGTGTGGACAAGATGGTGTCGGCACCCCCCACTCCAAAAGGCTTGAGACAGAAACTGTAGTCCGAGATGGCAAGGATTTTGAACTCACAAAATGCAGCTCTTCATGTTTGCCTGTCTGCCTAGGCACCGGCCCACTCTGTTCTGCCTCTTGGCTTCTCAGCTGTGAGTACGCCTGCCCTCTGTTCCAGCACTTGCACATACTTTGTGAAGCAGTCTCTTACTCATCAAATCTCAAGGGTACATCTGGCCCTCCCAGTTGGATGGCATGTTCAAGGGTGGATCATGCCCTTGGTCCCTGCACAGCAGCTTCTGCAAGGCTGGTTACATTGGAAGGGCTCTAGGAGGAACAGGATAAGGCAGCACTCTCGGGACTGGGGTCTGGCTTCACTGCCCCCCACCCCCACCCCCACACCACCACCAAGCTGCTGTCTGACTTTCTGAGTCAGCTTCTGTAGGGTAAGTGTTCACAGCTGGTGCAGCTCTTTGGGAAACCTAACCTCCCAGTGAGCTGAGCCCCTGGTGTGGCCGCCACGCTTGCTTCTGCCCCACAAGGGCAGTAACCACAGGACTTCTGGATGGATCTGGGAGCCTGCCCCTTGGGATTTGGCAAAACTTCCCATCTCCTTAGCTACCTGTCCTTAATCTTATCCCTGACCCCTCGAGGGCTTTCAAGATAGCCTCTGTTAACATCACTACCCTCTGCCTGTGTAGAACTTTATAGAAAGGCTAGGCAAAAAATGAGACCCAGAGATATGGAAGAAACTGGCCAAAGAGGGGAAAGTGGGCTATTTCTTTTTTTTTTCTTTTTTTTCTGAGACAGAGTCTCACCCTGTTGCCCAGGCTGGAGTGCAGTGACAGCGATCTTGGCTCACTGCAAGCTCCGCCTCCCGGGTTCACGCCATTCTTCTGCCTCAGCCTCCTGAGCAGCTGTGACTACAGGTGCCCACCACCATGCCTGGCTAATTTTTTTGTATTTTTATTAGAGACAGGGTTTCACCATGTTAGCCAGGTTGGTCTTGATCTCCTGACCTTGTGATCCGCCCGCCTTGGCCTCCCAAAGTGCTGGGATTACAGGCCACCGTACCCGGCCAGGCTATTTTTTTTGTTTGTTTTTGTTTACTACTGTATTGCTTTTCTCTTTTTCATATTTATTGAGCACCTACTATATGCCAGTCACCATGCTAGATGCTTTAGTAACATGAAGGTTTCAAACTAAGAAAAGCTCAAGAAAGAGCCCTTTAGAAAGGTTAACAGTTTTCCTGTGTATTGGGGGAGTGGGTCTCATAAAGTTGTATGATGAGAAGTGCAAGTAATTGTTTTGTTTGTTTTTTTTTGAGACAGTGTCTTGCTCTGTCGATCAGGCTGGAGTGCAGTGGCATCATCTCAGCTCACTACAACCTCCACCTCCTGGGTTTAAGTGATTCTCTGGCCTCAGCCTCCTGAGTAGCTGAGATTACAGGCACGCGCCACCACGCCTGGCTAATTTTTGTATTTTTAGTAGAGACAGGGTTTCACTATGTTGGTCAGCCTGATCTTGAACTCCCGGCCTCAGGTGATCCGCCTGCCTTGGCCTCCCAAACTGCTGGGATTACAGGCATGAGCCACCACGCCCAGCCTGGCTAAGGTTCATTATCCCCATCTTTCAGATGAGGAGGCACACAACTCTCCCCAGATCCCACGTCACAGAGAATGCAGGTCTGAGCCTGTTCCTTGAGCTCAGGGTCTCGGCAATGGTGATGCTTTGGAGCTGCAGAATCCTCTGTTGGGGATGGGGCTGCCCTGTGCATTATAGTACATTTAGCAACATCCCTAGCTTCCACCTACTAAATGCCACTAGCACTCCTTCAGATGAGACCACCAAAAATGTCTCCAGATGTTACCACATGTCCCCTGGGGGGTAAAAGTGCCCCCGTTGAGAGCACTGGCTCTTTTCTTCACAGTCCTGACCTGGTGGCCTGCACAGGCCACTTCTCCGAAGTGTTTCAATGCACTCTCTGCCCTGGGTACCTTGGACACAGCACCCTGGCCCAGAGAGGTTGGCTGACTTGCCTGAGACGCTGCTTCCTGGGAGACGCAGTAGCATCTTTCCTTTCTGTTCTGGTTATCTTTCTTAGTTCTTTACCACCTTATGTTCCCTATGACAGGTGTGTTTATGTACACACATCTGCCTCACTCCACTCAGCTCCCTGTCGGGTTTCCTGCCAGTCTGTCCCTCTTCCTTCAGGCTCAGCTACGTCCTGCACAGACAGTACCACTGCACATAACTGTGTGTGCCCAGCGGTGGACCCACCTCCAAAAGCAGCCAGTGCTGACAGCAGAGAGCCTTCCACACTCAAGTCAGGCCAAGCAGGAATCGCTACCTGCCTATCGTGGCCACATTCTCAGTGAACATTGACAAAGCCCCCTTAGCAGCTAATTAGCCCTGCCGTGCGCTAGGGATGCAATTTCTCATCTGGCAGTGCGCCACACTCCTGCCTCCCTGCCCAAAGGACGTAGTGGCTGCTGCTGATCATCTGCACTGCTGTTCCAGGGGCAGGAGGTTTGCTGCAAAACAGGTACCCCCAGCTCAGTGAGCAGAGCCAGTCCAAGGTTGAGTGAGGAGAAGGGCAAGAAGGGCAGGCACAGCTGTGAGTATGTTCTGGGGCTAAGTAACCGTGAGATCAGCCCAGAGACCTTGCACAGTTAGGCAGGCCTGGACTTCTCGCCCTTCCCCTTGCAGCTTCTGCTCTCCCAGCTAGGGACTGAGGAAAGCCCTGCTTCTAGATGCCATGTGCTGTGCCTGGCACGATAGGTACCCATCTGTCCTTGGGGTTCCTGAGCCTGGAGAGCGGGCTTTGTGAGCACTGGTGCCTCACCTGCCTGGCTCAGCTCTGCAACCACAATATATGCTTAATACCTATTTGTTAAATGATTGAAGACTTGACTGCCATTCAGTACAGAGAATTAGCCAGGTGAATAAACAGGATGTGTCATAGAGGTTCTAGGATTGATCATGACCCTTTCTGTCTCATTCCTGACTTCTAATACCATATATGCCAAATGGGGTTCTACTGTGATTTAATTTCTTAAGGACTGGGTTTATCAAAAGTCCCTCCTGATCTAATCCTTTCCTCTAGGAAGGCTTCTCCTTTCTTCGTCTGTCCTAAGTGCATGGTCTTCATCTCCTGGGTGGTCCAGACTAGGTGGCACTGGGCCTGCAGGCCTCTAGCTGCTCAAGGATGGCCCTGTCTGCATGCTTCCTTTCAAAAGCTAGCACAGAAAGGAGGGCCCAAGGTGAGGAAATTTGTCCAAAGTCACCCAATGAGTCGCAGGAAGGGCTAGAATCTCGTTATCTGGACCGTCCTAGAGCACTTTGACAGTGACAGCCGGCTGGAATCAAGTTTTCATTTAGAAAAATGGCTAGAAGTTAGGGCATTGCCTGCAGCCACTGAAAAGCAGCTTTAGGAGCAGATGTCCACGTAATAGAAGGAGATGGGCTAGGGCCTGCCCCGGAAGCCAGCAAGCACGTGGGAGCTGGGGGAGGAAAGGAGCAAAAGGCAAGAACAGGCAGTATGTCCGCGGTGCCCACAGTGCTGTGGGTACAAGCAAGGGGAAAAGAGCCCATGGTGTGCGGAAAACCATGCGTCATGATTCTTATTTCCTGCTCGCAGCTTTGACTCTCTGCCTCATCTCTTCCTGGAAGTGTCTTGGAAGTTAGGCGACTGCACAGGGAAAGGTTCGCTGCAGTGCTTGCAGGCCTGCACCCATTTATTCATCCGGTGGATATTTGCTGGGTGCCTGGCCTGGGGATCCATGGTGAGCGAGGAAGGCATGGTTTTGAAGTGGTATGCCTGCATGACCTTGGCGGGGGCGCATGGCATAGAGAGGACAGGCTTCAGAACAGGCAGGCAAGGGCTGAAATCCTATCTCTGCCACCGAACAGCTAATGACCCCAGCAAGCAATTTCACATCCCTGAACTTTCCTGTTTCCTCATGTGTCAAATGGGGATGATCTCGAGACGACTCTCCAGAGTAACCACGTGAAGCACCTAGCACAGGGGCTGACGCAAACAGCTGGGCATCGGAGGAGCCTCCAGGGGTGTGACCTCCAGTGGCTTATTTTCCTTTTGGGATCTTCTCTCCTAGATCCTCCCCCTTAATTCCCTGTGAAATTTACCACTTTCATATTGAATCGTTGGCACACAGGGCTAACTGCTTGTTCACCTGAAGGAAGCTACAGAGTTCAGGTTTCTTTTTTCTTCCTTTTTTCTTTTTTAAGATGATCTTGCTCCGTCACCCAGGCTGGAGTGCAGTGGCATAATCATGGCTTCCTGCAGCCTCAAACTCCTGGGCTCAATGAGTTCCTTGAGATCTTCCATCCTCAGCTTCCCAAGTAGCTAGTAGTAGTAGTGGCTTGCACCAACGCTCCTGCCCTAATTTTCAATATTTTTTTGTAGAGATGGGATCTCACTATGTTACCCAAGCTAGTCTTGAACTCCTGGCCTCAAGTGATCCTTCCGCCTTGGCCTCCCAAAGTGTTGGGATTACAGGCATTAGCTACCACACCTGGCCAAGGCCCAGGTTTCGACAGAAAGGGAGAGAAAACCTGCCAGAGATGCCATTTCGGAGCCACTCTGCTTGGCAGGAACCTGTGTTCCCCTCATGCAGGTTCATCCTTAGAGGGCTGCGGTCTTATCTGGTTGTGCAAAAGTCCCACAACCTTTCTGGATTGATAGTTTGTGGTGAAATAAACAATTTTAGTTTGTTTGGAGAATCTTTTGTATACAAAATACAAATAAAACCTAAATCAAAGAAACAGAGCATGTCCGGAGAAGTCTGCCAACCCTTCTCCAGGCCATGGGGCTTCCCAAGCCAGGCCTGTACTCCTCATGTAGATTCCACACCCCGCCTTGATGTCTTTGGCTTTCACACTAGTGACTATAGCCTGGTGGGACGGGGTCTAGTGGCCACAGTCCTGGTCCTGCGCAGGTGGCCCTGGAGAGAAGCCTTGGAGAACTTGGAGAAGCCCACACGGCTGGCAGCATCATGGTGAGAGGCTGACACCTTGTGGCTGGCTGGCAGCATGCGTCCTTCCTCCCCTAGGTCAGCTAGACGGCCAAAACAGGGATCTGCAAGCTCCTTCTGTGGCGGGCCAAAAAGTGAACATTCAGTGTGTCTGTTGCAGCTACTGTCATAGCACTGAGGCACCCCTAGACAGTACAGAAACAAGCAGGTGTGGCCATGTTCCAGTGAAACCTTATGAATACTGAAATCTGAATCCATAATTTTCATGTATCACAAAGTAGTAATATTCTTTTAATATGCAAAAACCGGCCAGGTGCAGTGGCTCATGCCTGTGATCTCAGCACTTTGGGAGGCCGAGGTGGGTGGATCACCTGAGGTCAGGAGTTCGAAACCAGCCTGGCCAACGTGGTGAAACCCTGTCTCTATTAAAAATACAAAAATTAGCCTGGTGTGGTGGCACATGCCTGTAATCCCAGCTACTCGGGAGGCTGAGGCGTAAGAATTGCTTAAACCTGGGAGGTGGAGGTTGCAGTGAGCTGAGATCATGCCACTGCACTTCAGCCTGGGCAACAGAGCTAGACTCCATCTCAAAAACAAACAAACAAAAAAACAAAAGCAAAAACCAGTCTTAGCTCACAGGCTGTGCCAAAACAGGCAGTGGGCTGGATTTGGTCCTCAAGCCTGGGCTTGCTGACCTCTGGCCTAGGACACCTCTCCTTTATGCCTCTGCTCCCAACACGGACTCTCAACTCTCATGTTTACCTTGTCATTGTTCTGTCAAGAGAAATTCACTAGTCTCACTCCTCCAACCAGACCGCTGCCACTAAGGCTTCTTCTAAACAGAAATTCTGGATTTGTTCTCACCCATTTCATAAATGTACATAAGCACCCATCAGGTGCCAAGCCCTGTGCTGAGATGCCTGCAGAGCCCAGAGTTTTCACCAACTTTTTTTTTAAGAGATGGGGTCTCTGTTGCCAGGTTGGAGTGCAATGACATAATCATAACTCACCGCAACCTCAAACTCCTAGGTTCAGGTGATCCTCCCGCCTCAGCCTCCCAAGTAGCTGGGACTACAGGCATGCACCACCCTGCCCAGCTAATTAAAAAAAAAACTTTAGGGATGGGGTCTGGCTATGTTGCCTAGGCTGGTCTCTAACTCCTGGGCTCAAGTGATCCTCCCACCTCAGCCTCCCAAGTAGCTGGGCTTACAGATGTGAGCCACTGCACCTGCTCAACATTTAATTTTTTCATTCATTCATTCGTTCATTCATTTGTTCAAACGAACTTATTGAGAACTTACTGT
This sequence comes from Pan troglodytes, assembly GCF_028858775.2. Lineage (NCBI taxonomy): Eukaryota > Metazoa > Chordata > Mammalia > Primates > Hominidae > Pan > Pan troglodytes. The sequence goes on from NC_086016.1 coordinate 42,035,499, forward strand.
GTTCCAGGCACTGTGATAAGATAGACCTGGCCTTTACCTTCAAATGTTCAGAACATGGTTAGGAAGATGGATACTGGGAGGCAAGTGTTGTGATGGGAAAGCACAGCATGTAAAGAAGCCCAGAGGAGGCACTTAACCTGGGGGAGAAGAACAGGGTAGGCTTCCTGGAGGAGGAGGTAATCTCTGAGCCGACACCTGAGGAGTGAATGGAGGAGGGGACAATAAGGCAAGGCATTCCAGGGAAAGGTCCAGAGCCTAGACAGAACTCTTTTAGGAGAATTATGAGAATCACAGTTATCGAGGACACAGTGAAGACTCAGATAACTCAAATATAGGTTTTGCCCGCAAAGCCTTCCTGTCTGGTGTAGCAAGCTGCTCCAAGGATATGGAGAAAAAAGTTTTTCCTCTGGCCTTGTAGGATTGGTTATTACTGAGCCTGGAGTACGCAAAGGCCAGCGAGTGCTCCTAAGGTGGGGAGGGGGCTGCCTTCACTATGGGTGCTCAGGAAATCTGCCAGGGGAAGGGAGATGTGGGCCTGCCTCAGCTGCAGAAACCCCTCAGAGGAGGAGGAGGGGCTTGAACTGAGCTTTGAAGAAAGTGTAGACTTGGGGACAGGCAGAGGAAGAGGGGGCATCATAGGCAGCAGAAACCGCATGGACAAACTCTCTGCCAGAGAATGGGCATGGCCGGGCTGAGGGGTCCCTGGACAGGAACCAGCCTTCCCTATGCACCTGCACCCATGAGTCTCACAACAGCCCCAACAGGCAAGTGTTATTTTCCTCAATTCTACCAATTAAAAACTGACCTTGGGCAACTGCTTAACCTATCTCTGCCTTACTTTCTTCATCTGTATCTACCTCAGAAAGTTACTATGAGGACTGAATAAGCTCATACATATACAATGCTTGGAGCAGAGGCTGGTACTAGAGCTGGCTTCATGGGCATGAAACCTGTGAACACAGAACCCCATGCTTTCATTTTCCACTTAGTCCTGCCTGGCATAGTATGCAGTTTTTTTAATTTGAGATGGAGTCTCCCTTTGTTGCCCAGGCTTGAGTGCAGTGGCGCGATCTCAGCTCACTGCAACCTCCACCTCCCAGGTTGAAGCAGTTCTCCTGCCTCAGCCTCCTGAGTAGCTGGGATTACAGGTGCGCGCCACCATACCCAGCTAATTTTTGTATTTTTAGTAGAGATGAGGTTTTGCCATTTTGGCCAGCCTGGTCTTGAACCTCTGACTTCCATGATCCACCTGCCTCTGCCTCCCAAAGTGCTGGGAGGATTACAGGCATGAACCACTACGCCTGGCCTGGTATGTGGTTTAAAATGTGAGGTTTTATCATTATCTTAGGTGGAGAATAACAAATCCGATTCAATATATTCATTTTAGAAACGAGGAAACTGAAGCTTAGATAGTTTGTGTGACTTGCAAAAAGTCACGCAGCAAACAAGCTGCAGAATGAAGGGTGGAGATGGAGAGATAGAATTCTCATCTTAGAGGTGAAAGTAGGATAATGACCCAGCTGAGCTTGCTGAGTCCTGTGAGCATCGCACGCCCCCAGAGACAACATAAGGAGAGAAGTGCAGACAGACTCCTTTGAAGGAGCTTAGAGAAAGAGATGGTAGGGAAAAGAGCATGAACAGTTGTAGAGGTAGGAGGAAAGCTGGCTATTTGGGGAAGCAAAGAAAAGATTCTCAGAGTAAAACGTATTGGTGAAGCCATGGAAACAAGGACTGAGAAAGTCTCTTGGATCTTGGCCACAAAAAGGTTATAGATGAGCTTAGAGAAATGAATTTCAATAGAGTTAGGGCTAGAAGCCAGGTTCGGAGAGAGAAAGAATGAGAGAGCATTCCTGGTGGTGGAGATGGCCGCAGGCCATTATTTAAAAAGCTAGGATAAGAAAATAGAGAAGAAAGGGAAGGAAGCTATTTGAAGGGAGTGGGAGAAAAGCCAGATCTCAGTTGGGACGTGGAGGAAGGACCACCGGAGGCAGTAATTTAGCCGGAAAGAGGTGTATTTCTTTCCTTGAGTTTATAGGGGGTAAAGAGGATGGGGCTGAGATACTAAAGACTACGAGGACAACTGTTCATTGAGGGCTGGTCATCTCCCCAGCTGCACTGTGGGGTTCCCAAGTCAGACATCCCAGAGGCAATGTAGCAGCGTGGACAAGAGCTTACTCGTTGGAGTCAGACCGCCTAGGTTCAACGATGGGTTAGTTAGCCCTTCAGTGCCTCCATTTTCCTATCTAGAAAATGTGGATAACAATGGTTGTTGTGAAGATTAACAGCCATAATCCACGTAAAGCCCTCAGTACAGTGTATGACACACAGCAAGTGTCCACCAAAGGGTAGTTATTATTAACCATAATCCTGGTTCTCTTGTGAGCTGCCTCCTGTGTGTCTAGCATTGGCCAGCACACATGAGGGGGTCCAGTGTTTGCTGCTTAACTAAGTAGCTTCTCAGGAAGTGTGGTCATAAAAAATGATAGGTGATTTAGAAGGTGAGACAGACACAAGGGATGTGTTGCACAGTAAATGCTCCCAGACATGCAATAAATGCTTATAAGCATGCCCTCTGTAATCAGCCCTCTCTAGAGAGTTTCCCTGCCTCATTGCTCTTGGTCTTTGGCAATGGCTACACCCACTGCCCAAGCAAGCAGTATCAGCTGTCAGCTGTCCCCTTGTCTTTTGGATCAGATTCCTTTACAGGGATCTTCCCATTGTTATAAGCTTCAAGAATTGGAGAATGCTTAATGAACACTTCCAAATTCTTCATAGCTATGAGGGGCCAGTGCAAAGGGCGGAAGGAGTTCTTCTGTGTCACAGAAATTAGAGCTGGAGCAGATCCAGCTTGCTATCCCCCCTTCCCCCAGCTTGTGGGTTATTGCAGAATTGTTCACAAAAATTCCCATTGCCTTGGAATTTGTCCAAGCCAAGGGCAGGGATCACAACACAACCTCTCAAGGGAAAAAAGGAAGGCCTGTTGCTTGAGATGGCTCAGAGCACTTTTGGTAGCCAGCCAAGGCAGCTATCACTCATGAAATCTGCCTTCCCCTCCAGCAAAAAGCCAACTGTATAGAACACCACATATAGAGTGCTAAGAATAGCACAGCGCTCCAAGAACATAGTGCACTTGGCCTGCATACAAGTGTGCAGGGCTTAACGAGTCTTTTTACTCTGAAAGCTGGGTGGGTTGGAACAAACAAACAGAAAAATATTTTCCCCAAGTAGCATGCAGAGAGGAAATGAGAGCGAGCACAAGAGAGCACCCTGGCATAGCATTCTCTGACCTGGGCTGCCTTTTCAGGGTATGAGTTGATTCCACAGGCACCAAGGCATGCCTGTAAGCCCTACAGTGCAGACGCCCTCACCCCAATCATTGGCTTAACATTCACACCAGGCTGAGTAAGCCCCAAAAGTCCTGCCATTGGCTGTGACAGGAATTGAAACCCATCTTCTCCACAATAAATATTTGATTGACAGATTGGCTTCCTTCCTGTAAGTATAGAAAGCGAGGGCAGGTTCCATCCAAAGCCGCAGTTCTGGGTGATGAGAGCTCTCAGAGCCCAGAAAAGACCCTGAACCACATCCCACTGTTTGTTGGAAGAAGAAACTCATTTGTGGGTCTGTTCATAAAAGAGTCTGGGAAGATAGTCTCCTTAACAGTGTCTGGATGTAACAGACTATGGGAGGCTTTTACTTTATAACTTTCTATATTGTCTGAAATACAGAATATTAAATATTGAGTTAATATTATATTTACTCAATGTTACTTTTTTTTTTTTTGAGACAGGGTCTTGCTCTATTGCCCAGGCTGGAGTGCAGTGGTGTGGCTCACTGCAGCCTTGAACTCCCAGGCTCAAGCAATCCTCCCACCTCAGCATCCCAAGTAGCTGGGACTGTAGGCGCAGGCCACCATGCGCAACTATTTATTTTCTTTCTTTTTGTAGAAATGGGCTCTGCCTGTGTTGCCCAAGCTAGTCTCAAGCTCCTGGCCTCAAGCAATCCTCCCGCCTTGGCCTCTCAAAGTGCTGGGATTACAAGCATAAGCCAATGTGCCTGGCCTCAATGTTACTTTTATGATCAGAAAAACGGCCATCTTATTTGGAAATTATTTTCCTATTCTCAAGTGGGCAAATAGGAGAAGGTTTCAGACATTTGTTTTGTCTCTGGGAGGGAAGGCACAATGAGGTGGAGTGGACAAATTGCTGAGGCCTTTATGGACAAAGATTCTAAGAAGAACAGGCTTTGGCCATCTCTGGATATTCCCATTCTGCTCCCTGCCACCAGAGAGCAAATGTCGTAGGTCACCACACATCACCGGTCTCTTGCCAGCTAACCGTAACTCATTCTTTAGTTCTCCTTGAAGGTTTCACTTCTTCCAGGAAGCCATTTCTGTCCCTCCCGAGATGGAGTCCCATGTCCCTACCATTTGCTTCCAGGGCACCTTCTCACAGCACTGCATCATGGTTATCTGCTTATCTGCTGGACACCCCTACTCGACTGAGGTCCTTGAAGGAAGAGAGAGTGTATCACTCATCTGCATAGCCTTTGTAACTTAGTAAAAGTGCCTGACATGCTCACTAAACATTTACTGAGTATTTATTTGGGGGCCTTTTACGATCAGAACAATGTGAAGGACACAGAGATGAAAAAGAAACCATCTGCTTTAAGGTACTTACAACTGAAATGTATCAAATAATTACCCAGAAAGTCAAGCACCAACTTAAGTGCTAAAATAGGGGTCCAAGCAACCAACTTTGAAGATTAGGAAGGTTTTAGATTCTGAATGTTTCTCATTCATTGTGTTTTTGAGTTCAGAATCCCCATACTGGAAGGCAAATATGGGGTATGTGCATACAATTTTAAGGATTCACGTTCTTACAACCTATATTAGAATTTGACGCATGATCTTTCTTCTGTCCTTCTTGCAGTTGCCCTAGGAATACATGCCACTTACTCTTCATTGACGTTTATGAAATACCTTGGCTTCATTTGCTGAAAGGCTCTTAAGTGTTGAGCATTGTTACTATGTTACAATGGTTGTTTTATTATTAAAGCAGTGCCAAGGAGGTTACATAACAGCTTGGATCAGGAAGTGAAATAAGGGCGGTGATCCCACTGAAGCTACAGGGGATGGGGATTTGGGACGGTAAAATGTTAATTACCCAAGATGGAATGTGGGCTAGAGTCCAGCGTTGTGCTCCTGGAGATCATTTCGGTCGCAGAAGCTCACTGGCAATGGGTCCTAAGCATCCTGCCCTCCTCTGGCTGAAATGTTGGATTCACTTCGATGAATGCTGCTATAGGGAAAGAACCCAGTGGCCACCAGCCAGGAGCACACGTCTTGCTCACCATCAATTATCCTGGAAGATTTCCAGGAGCTGAAGGGCTGTTCTCTTTGCATGCAATAAATTATTCATTTCTAAGACGATTTATTCTGTCTCTCTCTTTAGACTTGATTTCTCCTAGTTTTCCAGCTCTTGAGGACTCTCTCCAAAGAATGAGTTGTAGATGGTTGGTCAGGGGTTGCGAGTGGCGCCTAGGCTTCACATAAAAGGAGGCAGAAATGTCTACCTTAACTTAAAGGGGAGAGGAATGGGTCCTGGGGAGGAAGATGTGGTGGAGGCAATGACAACCTCTCCATAGTAAGTCCCCAACAAAGTCACTTCCAGAAACTGACTGAAGACTTTGAGTTCCAAATGAAACGTTTTTAAGATGCTAGGTTGGCTGACAACTACATTGTCTAAGGTGGAGGCACTAAAGCATAATAAAAAGAGTGAAGTCTCTGCAGTTTGACCCAGGACCAGATGCCAGGCCCACCAACGACTCTGTATCTGGATGACCTTGGGCAAGTTTTCTAAGCTTTCGCCAGCCTTAATTTCCCATCTATAAAAACTGGATACTGCATTACTCCCAGGTTTAACCAGATAATGTTTGTGAAGAAAGCAGCCCAATACTTGGCATAAAATAGGCAAGGGAGTCACTATTATCGTCAACTACTGGCCAAACAACCAGAGTTGACCCCAAATCCCCAGTAAACAATTAACCGTAGCAGAGCGAATCCGGATCTGACGCACCTATTTGCCCAATAAGGTGCCAGGAAATAACACAGTGGAGTCAAACCAATGGTATTAGCCCTTGTTGTTGGACGGGCTTTCTTGCTGTTCCACCAATAGCTTGAAGATTTGACTGGGGAGTGACATCCTGACAGTCCAATGACGCACAACCAGCCCACACTCAGCACTTCGGAGGGGATAAATCAAGGAGCCGGCGCGTATGGATTCCGTTATAGGGCAGTACTGGTTGGAGAGAGGAGCTTAGGGAAACAGCGCCGAGGCAAGGCACTAATGAGCTAAAAATAAAAAAAAAAGACGATGGTTGCGCCAAGCGACCTCGGCCGCCATCATGCTCTAATTTCCCCTGAGTCTCTCTGGGTCCTCGACCGAGGAAGCGGCCTCTGGGATGCTGAGGGGGTGTGTCCCCACATGATTGGCTCAGGCAGCTCAGCCAATCCTAGCTCGTTAAACGGGAAGCACTTAACCAATGAGGGGCGAAGGCAGCAACGAGGAATTGGAGGGGCGGAACGACAGCTTGACGGGCACAAAAGTCAGCCAGTGAGAGCCGGAAGCATCCTCCCTGCGGCCAATGGAGTGGGGCTCTGGGCGGGCCCCCGAGTGTTTGTGTTGTGGTTTTGGGGGAGGGATGCGGAGGGGAAAGTTTGTTTATTTTGTTTTTAGTTTTTGGGGTCCCCGTGCTGCTGCAAGGCGAAACGGGAGGGAGTGACCCCTGCGCCCCTCAGTCCCCCCTACGACGTCGCCTCCATAGTCTGCGGAGAAGCGGGGACTGCGCGCCTCGCCTCACAGCGAAACGCCGCGCACTCGGAGCCGGCACGGCTCGGCGGTGAGTGAGGTGCGGCGGCCGCGCCGTCCTTCCCCTCCCCCGCGCCCCGCCGGGACGGCGCGGGGCGGCTGGGGGTCGGCGAGGTCGCCCCCGGGGGCGCGCGGCGCGGCCCGGGGCGGTGAGCGGAGGCGCGGCGTGTGCGTGTCCTCGCGAGGGAGCGCGCGTGGGGCGGGGAGCGGGCCGGGGAGGGGGCGTGAGCGCGCGCGGGGCCGGTGCTGCCGGCGGCGCTGAGCGCGCGCTCCGCGGGAGCGGGCGCCGCCGAGATTTGAGTCGAGGGGCGGGGAGGGACTCGGGGCGACGTCCGGCGCGCGGGCCGGGGCGCCCCGAACGGCCGGGCAGGCACTGGCGGGCGCGCGCGCGGCTCCGGGCGTCACGCGCCAGCAGGTGTGAGCTGGGGGAGGGCTTCCGGGTGGGCTGGCCCAGCCGAGTCGAGTTCGCTTCCCGTCTCCGGGGGGCCTCGGCGCGGGGACACCTTCCCAGCCCGCGGAGGCGCGTCCGCCCCTGGCTGGCGGTGGCAGAGGGAGGCGTCAGGCCTCGGATCCTCGGGTCCCTGCGCAGCGTCCCGGCCTGTGTGCAGGACCTGCGTGACAAGGTGAATGCGTTCCACACCCCTCGCCAGGGCCCTGCGTGTGCGGCCACTTGGGGAGGCGGCTCAGACTCTGGACAAGGAAACGAGGGGCACGGAGAGTGTTTTTACACCTTCCCGTGGTCCGGTGCCCTTCAGTTCCAGACTACCGGTTTATTCGGCTGTGGAGGCTGGACATCCGATCCAGCGAGACACGCTGTAGTGGTTAAAGACGTCCAGTAACGGTCACCTCTAGTCAAGCGCCTTAAGGACCAGCTTATTCTGAATTCTTTGGAATTCAGGTTACCAGCCTGGGACTTTAAGTTCGTGCTTTCTCATGTGTTTTGGCTGTTTTATTACTTTTTAGCATCAGTGCTAGAGATTGAACGAGAGGATGGTGAATTTCAAGTTGGTCATTTGTATTATAATTTAAGCAAAATTATACAAAATTGGCCAAAGATATTTCTTCATAGTGAATAAAACAAGCCAAGAATCAGTGAATGAAACATTAGTGCCCCCACCAACAGTTAAGTATATATAGAAAGTGTGTAGAAATGATAGACGTAAGCATTTTGTGAAAGTTTACTAATAGAGGCCACTTCTCTCTTCGCTGTGGGAGATTTCAGTAGTATAAGGTTTCTCTTGATTTGGAGACTCATCAGTGATCTTGGCTTCGAAAGTACAGATGTGTTTTGGGTAGTGTTGTGTAAATGCCTCTTATAGAGCGGAACTTTTAGCGCATTGTCTCTGCAGCGTGCGGCATTGCTGTAGGCAGGTAGTGGGAGGGCTGTGTAGTGCCCACTTGCACGAAGACACACTCACCAATATCCAGAATACAAATCAGACTGGCTTGTCCCACGTGGGACGTGGTGATGATGATAATAATACTTTTATATTTTCTTAGTTCTTTACTATTATTAAGGGCTTATCCTAAACACCATTATTTGAGCAGAGTGGTTTCTGATAGGAATTCCGTAGCTGCTTTTCTGTGGTAACATATAAATGTCATGCCCTTGAAAAAAATTTCCCTCATTCAAATGGAAGCACTTAAATTTTTTTTTTTTTTTTGAGACAGAGTCTCAAATTTTTTTTTTTTTGAGACAGAGTCTCAAAGATTGTGCCAGGCTGGAGTGTAGTGGCACAATCTCGGCTCACTGCAAGCTCCGCCTCCCGGGTAGCTGGGACTACAGGCGCCCGCCACCACGCCCGGCTAATTTTTTTGTATTTTTAGTAGAGACGGCGTTTCACCATGTTAGCCAGGATGGTCTCGATCTCCTGACTTCATGATCCTCCCGCCTCGGCCTCCCAAAGTGCTGGGATTACAGGCGTGAGCCACCGCGCCTGGCCTTAAAAATGTTTTCAAGTCGGAGCAATACCACTTGTTGAAATGGCAGTAATAATATTAGCTAACATTTATTGTATGCTTACTCTATGCCAGCCTTTTTACATTTTTTCCCCTAATTCTTAGCCCAAGCCTGTGGGGTAGGTATCATTACTATTCTATGATTGAGAAAAGGGATCTCTAGGAGCCACACAGCTATGCAGTTCCAGGGCATAGGTTTAGTCTCAACGTCTGTCTGGTTTGAGAGCCTACGCGTGTTTCATTTTGCCTCCTCCCTGAATTATCAGAGGGAGAAAGGGCACTGAAAAGTAGAGAGGAATAGAAAAGGAGAATACCACTGATGATTAGGTTGCCCATACCTAACTTAAGAATTTAAATTAGGCTGGGGGCGATGGCTCACGCCTGTAATCCCAGCACTTTGGGAGACCGAGGCAGGTGGATCACTTGAGGTCAGGAGTTCGAGACCAGCGTGGCCAACATGGTGAAACCCCGTCTCTATTAAAAATACAAAAAATTAGCCGGGTGTGGTGGTGGGCGCCTGTAATCCCAGCTACTTAGGAAACCGAGGCAGGAGAATCGCTTGAACCCGGAAGGCGGAGGTTGCAGTGAGCCGAGATTGTGCCATTGCACTCCAATCTGGGCAACAAGAGCGAAATTCAGTCTCCAAAAAAAAAAAAGTTTGCATTAAGCTCATTCTTGGCTTTTAGAAATTAATAACATTTTTGCAAAAGTACATCTTATTTCTTCCCTGTTTAATTTTTATAAAGTTTGTAAAAATACATTTTAGCTCAAGAGTTCAAGGCTTTTAGAGCCGTTTGTGCAGATCTCTGCTCCAGTCCCGGGCTATTGTGTATTGTGATAAATTGTGTGCTCTTCCAGGGATTAAGTGTTACTCATTTTTCTATCCAGCACAGTGCTTGCCACATAGTGGGAACACAGAAAACGTTAGTTGACTGACATTTGATTCTAAGGAGCAGAATCAAAGTGTAGATTTCGGATTCATTTTAGTCGTTGAATTGTGCAGTTTTAGTTTAACAGGACAATAAGAAAATGACTAGTTCATGTGCAAAATGCGCGTTTTGAAAAAATACTTAAATGGAGCAACTCATGGGGTCTTGGAAAATTCTGCCAGTTTGCTGGATCTCTCCGTTCTACTATCATGTTTGAGCTTCTGTTCCTCTCACTTCCAGAGTTCTGAAAGAGCAGTCTATGCTGGCTGCTTCCGTTTCTTCACGTCTTCACTACACAGTCATTCTTTAAACTTTTGCAGCCAGATTGTTCCAAGGTTGCCAATTACCTAGTGGGTAAATTTCCCACATTGGCCGGGCGTGGTGGCTCACGCCTGTAATACCAGCACTTTTGGGAGGCCGAGGCAGGCGGATCATGAGGTCAGGAGATCAAGACCATTCTGGCCAATATGGTGAAACCCTGTCTCTACTAAAAATACAAAAAAATTAGCCTGGTGTGGCGGCGCACGCCTGTAGTCCCAGTTACTCGGGAGCCTGACGCTCGAGAATTGCTTGAACCAAGGAGGCGGAGGCTGCAGTGACCTGAGATCGCACCACTGCACTCCAGCCTGGGCAACAGAGCGAGGCTCCGTCTCAAAAAAAAAAAAAAAAAATTTCCAAAACTCTCTCTTCAGGTTTCATCCTTTTCTGTCTCCCTGCAGCAGCCAATCCTTTTTGACAACTCCTATCCATTTAAACATTTTTTTAAAAATAACATACAGTAATATTGACTTTTTATGTGTGTTTACAGTTCTGTGAATGTTCACACATGAATGTACACAGTCAGGATCAGAACGGTTCCATCACTCCAAAAAAAACTCCCTTGTCCCATCCCTTTGGATCACGGCTTTCTCTTTTCTTTTTCCTTCCTTCCTTCCTTCCTTCTATCCATCCATCCATCTTTCTTGTCTTTCTGACAGAGTTTCGCTCTGTCACCCAGGCTGGAGTGAAGTGGCATGATCTCGGCTCACCACAACCTCTGCCCCGCTCCCCCCTCCCAACTTCACTGGGTTCAAGCGATTCTCCTGCCTCAGCCTCCCAAGTAGCTGGGATTATAGGCGCGCACCACCACGCCCAGCTAATTTTTGTATTTTTAGTACAAAGAGAATAGAAGGTAACATTTGTTCATTTATTTAAAACATTTATACACTGCTGGATGGGCGCGGTGGCTAACACCTGTAATCCCAGCACTTTGGGAGGCCGAGGCAGGTGGATCACGAGGTCAGGAGATCGAGACCATCCTGGCTAGCACAGTGACCGGCCAGGCTGGTCCCGAACTCCCAACCTTAGGGATTTCACCATGTTGGCCAGGCTGGTCTCAAACTCCCACCTCAGCCTCCTGAAGTGCTAGGACACGGATGAGCCACCGTGCCCAGTCAGCTTTCTTAACTCTCTGCCTTTTCTTAAGTTTTTCTAACATCGTACTGTTAGAAAAACTTCTTACCTTTTGGGGCATCATTCCTTTCCTGACTTCTATCCCAGAGATAAACACTAAGGTCAATTACTAAGGGCTCCTTTTATTGTTTTATTTTTCTCTTTTTCTAATCTTCTTAAGTGTTATTTATGAGACTTAACTGTCACCTCTGTATATGCTAGCCTACATATCCATGCCTCACCTCTCTTCCATACTCCAAAACAAAATCCATATTTACCTGCTGGCATTCTTTTTGTTTTGTTTTTGAGATGGAGTCTCGCTCTGTCACCCAGGCTAGAGTGCAGTGGTGTGATTTTGGCTCACTGCAACTTCTGCCTTCCGGGTTTAAGCGATTCTCCTGCCTTAGCCTCCCAAGTAGCTGGGATTGCAGGCGCACACCACCAAATCTGGCTAATTTTTGTATTATTAGTAGAGACAGCATTTCACCATGTTGGCCAGGCTGATCTCGAACTCCTGACCTCAGGTGATCTGCCCACCTCAGCCTCCCAAAGTGCTGAGATTACAGGCATGAGCCACCGCGCCCAGCTGGCATTCTTTGCTACTTCTTCGTACTCAGTATGTTGAAAGTCAAGTAATGCCTCCCATTAGTATTAGTTTCTGTTATTGTTAGTTTCTATTAATTATTATTCTATAACTTATAGTTATTATTAGTGTTTTTCAGTGGTGCCATCATCCTCTCAAGTTTGCAACCCTGGAGCATTTGGAGGGCCATATAATAAACTCTGTTATTTCAAACCTGGAATCCTGCTACTTAGTTACGATACTGGCTGCTGCCCCTTTGCTACCAAGCCAGCCCGGATCCAGCGACCTGAGAGGAGCATGGGTAGTTGGAGCACTTAGACCCCCTTTAGGATTGTACCATTTCCTTGTGGTCAAAACCCTTCTATGACTTCCCATTGCACTCAGGCCGGTTTGGGATTTTACTTTTTATCCTATGAGGCTCTGTGTGTTCTGGCCTCCCCAACCTTCTCTCACTTCTTTTACACCCCATCCTCCTCTCTGAGCATCTTAACTGCAAGGTCCTTCTTTCAGTTCCTCAAATTGCCCAAGCCTTTTCCGGCCTTAAGGCTTTTGTTTTTGTATACACCTGCACCGCTCTCTTGGCTTGGGCTGTCCTTGCTCTGCTCCCCACTAGCTTTTACCCAGCTAACTTCAGGTTCAGATTAAATTGTCACCTCAGAAAGGCCCTCCTTTATGCTCTCGTCCCACTACCCCCATCCACCCTCAGTTAAGACTGGCAGAGCTCCTGTTATTTTTTCATAGCTCTCACCACAATTTATAATTCAGGACCATGTCTGTTTTGGTCCTGAATCTCAGTGTATCTCCAGAGCCTGGCCAAGTGTCAGGCATACAACGGACTTCCAGTAAATATTTGTAGGCTGTGTTGTAAGTCTGGGCTTTTGCTTTTGTTATTTATTGCTATCCTGTAGTTTTTTTGTTTTTGGGTTGTTTTTTTTTTTTTTTTTTTGAGACAAGAGTCTGGCTCTGTTGCCCGGGCTGGAGTGTAGTGGCATGATCTTGGCTCACTGCAACCTCTGCCTCCTGGGTTCAAGCAATTCTTCTGCCTCAGCCTCCCGAGTAGCTAGGACTACAGGTGCGCACCACCACACCTGGCTAATTTTTGTATTTTTAGTAAAGATGGGGTTTCACCATATTAGCCAGGCTGGTCTTGAACTCCTGACCTTGTGATCCACCTGCCTCAGCCTCCCAAAGTGCTGGGATTACAGGCGTGAGCCACCGCACCCAGCCTATCCTGTAGTTTCTGGTAGCCTTGCCTACGTCTTCAGTGTCTCCTCTGGGACTTGATCTCACTGTTGGAAGTTTTGCCACAGTGAGATAGATTCCAAAATTGCTGAAGAGGACACCAATCCTGTTCTGAATTGTACCTCTGCCTGGAAGCCCTTATCACTAAGCCAGACTAGATCTAAACTAAACTGTGCTAAGCTCACTGTAAGTCCCACAAGTATTGCACCTTGGTTGTCCAGGCTGGGGTCGGCACTTGCGGCTGTTATTCTTCCTGTATTTCAACCTGCTCTTGATTTCTTCCTCCTCCCTCCACCCATCATGGGGCTTCTAAAGACCTTGTATACTTTCCAGCTGAGCCTACTTACCCTTTGACATTTTGCAGCCTGTTGACATTGACAACTGCCTCCAGTGTCTCACCCCTGCAGATTGCCCCCACACTGATCTTCCTGAAACAGTGCTCTGTTTATGTTTCCTGCTCCCTCCCAAATCGACCACAGGCACTACAGTTTGAAAGCCTTCAATGGTGTTTCATTGCCTAGAGGGTTTAAATGCTTTAGCTTGTTATTTAAAGTTTCTGGACTAGCACTGTCCAATAGAAATCGAATGTAAGCCACAAATATGAGCCAGATATGTATAGATTTTCTAGTAGCCACATTAAAAAAGTAGAAAGGGGTGAAATTGATTTTTATAGCATTTTATTGACTTCAGTATATCCAAAATATTAACATTTAAATAGGTAATTGGTAAAAATTATTAATGAGATACTTTACATTCTTTTTTCTAGTTAAGCCTTTGAAATCTGGAGTGTATTTTTCACTCATATACATCTCAGTTCAGAGTAACCACATTTCAAGTGCTCAGTAGCCACATGTGGCTAGTGGCTACCATGTTGGACAGCACCACTCTAAACCATGCTCTCCACATAGTTGAAGGGCCATACCTGGGTAATTCCAGCCACTGGTCTTTTGGCTACTATTCCCCTCACCTAGAACCAGCTTCCTTATCCAAATGTGCCAACCTTCCTTGCCAAGAAACACAAGGGGACCCCAAGATCAAAGGGGGACCCTAAGATTAAAATTTAAGTTCTCGTCATATTCTCTGAAAACTTTTAACAATTTTTTTGGTGTCATTGTTTTTTTCATATAGTGATTACTTACGGTCTTTACCAATTTGCGTTATAATCAGAGGTAATATTACAATATTTAACAACAGATAAAGCATGGACCAATAAGAATCGGTGTCTGATGAATTAGAATTGATGGCAGCTGTACACAGCCTCAGTGTTCTCATTTGTGTGTACCTGCTTAATAGCAACGCTGTGTATTTTTTTTTTTTTTTTTTTTTTTTTGAGGCAGGGTCTCACTCTGTCACCCAGGCCGGAGTGCAGTGGCATAAACATGGCTCATTGCAACCTCCATCTCCTGGGCTCAGGCAGTCCTCCCACCTCAGCCTCCTGAACAGCTGGGACTACAGACACGCACCTCCACACCTGGCTCATGTTTTGTAGAGACGAGGTCTCACTATGTTGCCCAGGCTGGTCTGGATCTCCCAGGCTCAAGCGATCTGCCTGCCTTAGCCTCCCAAAGTGCTGGGATTACAGGCGTGAGCCACCATGTCTGGCCTGTGTATTGTTGACTTCCCCATAGGACTGAGTTTCTTGAAGGCAGGCATTTATCTTACCCGCTTTGTATCCCTAGAACAGTTTCTGACCAGGCGTGTAGTAGTAGGCAGTGTGTAAATGTTTTAAATAAATGAACAAATGTTACCTTCTATTCTCTTTTATTCTTTTTATGTGCTATGCTTTGTCTTTCTAGTTAGAAACTGAAATGTAAGTCCTTTGAGTACAGAGATCATGAATTACGAAGGTGTATATGGTATATTTGCTTGGTTGTCTTCATGGGAGCATTTCACCATCCTCTGAATGTCGATTTGTGCTTTCTTTTTCCCCCAAACCACCTTATTGAGGTATGACTGACATACTAAAAGCTTTAGGTATTTAACATATACCACTCGATGTGTTTGGAGATTTTCTTTAAAAAAAAAAAAAAAAAAAAACTATGTTTAGATATTGTTATGGATTTTCAGGTTGGGTCATTAATGAAGTTTGACAGTTTTAATGAGACTGACTTTCTTTGTGGTTTATAAACAGGCTCCGAAAGCAGCTTCAAAAGTAGAGCTCCAAAATAGTTCCATAATTATTGTAATTAATGCAAGTCTTCCAGAATTAGGGCAGAGTTGGAGAGTCTCTGAATTAGGAGTCAAAAGTCCTGGATTCATTTGTATTGCTGACATTTGCTTGAGTGCATACTGGGTGCCAAGCGCAGGAATGACTGAAAATTCAAAAACTACAGTATGGAAAAAAAAAATACCCCTTTAACACAAAGGTGAAATGATTAATTCTTCCTAGGAAGATTTAATTTCTCTCTGTTCTCTTAGACTTTACTCATTTCTGACATAGACTACATTATATCATGTTTCTTAATCTGTCTCTCCCGCTGGATTGCAAATTTATTAAGTGAGACTGTTGTAGTCATCTTTGCATCCCTAGGCACATACTGTACTGTGTCTGTCATATCGTAGACACTCAAATGTTTGTTAAATAAATAACTTGAAGTAAGTTACTTAGCTTTGCAGAGTCTTAGTTTTTACTTTTGCAAGTAGGAACTTCTCTGCTTCAGAGAATTGTTGAAACTGTAGTGAGAATAATCTTTTAAAACTACAGATGTGTTCTGTATATATCTTAATTTAAAACATTTACTTAAAAAACAAGTGTAAATCTGATCATATTTCTCCCCTACTTAAAACTGTTAATAACTGGGTGCACAGGCTCGTGCCTGTAATCCCAGCACTTTGGGAAGCTGAGGTGGGTGAATATCTTGAGCTCAGGAGTTCAAGACCAGCCTGGGCAACATAGCAAAACCCTGTCTCTGCAAAAAATACAAAAATTAGCTGGGCGTGGTGGTGCCTGCCTGTAGTCCCAGCTACTCGGGAGGCTGAGGTGGGAGGCTAGCTTGAGCCTGGGGGCAGAGGTTGCAGTCAGCCGAGATTGTGCCACCACACTCCAGTGTGGGTGACAGAGTGAGACCTTGTCTCAAAAACAAAACTGTCAGTGAGGCCTAAAGACCCTGATAAGAACCTGAATTCTTGTTCTTGCCTTTTTCACTGACTGCCCAGTGAAGCTTCTGCCAGCGTCCCCTGCCTCTTTTCCTACTGTCTTCCCCCTTGCTGAGTGTACTCTCACCATACTGACCCTCTTCAAGTTCCTGAAATGTGTGTTCTTCAGTACCCAAGGTCCCTTCCTTGAGCATACTGTTCTCACAGCTGGAAGCCCGCAGGCCCAACCTTAGTTAATGCCTCTTCAATCCTGAGCTCAGTGTGTGTGTCTCCTCTTTAATGACTTCCTAATCACCCCACCCCACATTAGAATATATCAATTGTATAATTATTTAATTCGTATATTATATTTCCCCTTCTGGAAAATAGCTACATGAATAAAAATACTCTGTTTTATTCACATTTGTGTCACCAACATCTGGCACTGTGAGTTGCACATAGTAGGTCCTCAATAAATATTTTTTCAAATGAAGTTAAGAAAGAGAATTTAAAATAGAATTTCTAAAAAACCTCATTTTAGGCAAAGCTCGGTGGCTCATGCATGTAATGCCAGCACTTTGGGAGGCCAAGGCAGGCAGGTCACTTGAGTCCAGGAGTTGGAGACCAGCCTGGGTGACATGGTGAAACCCATCTGTACAAAAAAAAAAATTAGCTGGTTGTAGTAGTGCGCGCCAGTAGTCCCAGCTACTCGAGAGGCTGATACAGGAAGGTTGCTTGAGCCTGGGAGGCAGAGGTTGCAGTGAGCTGAGATTGCACCATTAAGCTCCAGCCTGGGTGACAGAACAAGACTCCGTCTCCAAAAAAAGAAAAGAAATTATGCTTGGGCTTGACATGATGACGCTCTCACTAAACATTTGAATGCATAGACATGCTGAATGCTGTGCTAGGAGCCAGGACTACAGAGGTGGGGCGAAAGGAGAGCTTTGTTCCCAAGGAATGCACAGCCAGGTGGGTGAGACAGATGTGGACACAGATGAGTGCCATTTAGCGTAATAAGTGCTGTAATAGACAGTACAAGAGGTGCTGCGGGCATGAAAAGGAAGGTCGTCATCACGATGGGGAGGTTGAGAAAGCCTTCCCAGGGAAGGTGACACTCGCACTAAGTTGTGGAGGAAAGGGGCATTTCAGGCAGAGGGAACAGCCTGTGTAGAGGCATGGGGGAGCATTTTTAGTATGTGGAGAAGATGACCGGCACAGCGGTATGCTTTACAAGGCTGGCATTAGGGTACAGGGCTAACAGCTGACTTACAGTTGAACCATGATATGTCAGACTCAGCCTCTTTCACTCCACTGCAGTTTAGGACAGGAAATGACCTTAGAATAATGATCTGACTCTGTATGTTTGAATTCATAAAGGCATAGAGTACCATTCAGAGAAGATAATCATAAACCACAACGGCACTTGTCACTTCTAGTTAATATACTTGCTTCAGTGGTCTACCTATACCCATGCAAATGATGTTAGGTGGAATTAGAAAGTGGTGACTCATTTAAGCTTATCTGTAGGAGCAGAGAGTGTAAAGGAAGTGACTTCTAGATCACCTGAGGTGAGTGCTGATACCATCTCAAATGGATCAGACACTGAACCAGTGAAAGAGAGGAAATCAGAAAAGAGGACTACCCAGAAGGGCCTCTGGTATATGTTCTGGGAAAGACAGTTCCTACAGCTTGAAGGTCTTTACATATCTCCAAGTCTCCAAGTGGTTCACTGAGCTAACATTAATCTAATTTAATTCTCAACCAGATTTGAAAAAGGGAGATTAATTGGATAAAAATGTAGCCCATTTTCCTTCATTTACTCCTATTTGTTTTCAATGTCTCTTTCCTTTTCTGTCTCCTCCTATCCATTTTTCTCTCCCTGTTACTCTTAAGTAGTGCTTCCTTTCCCCATCCACCCCATCTCTAGCCATCTTCCATTCTATTTCCGCTAAGTTGCTTTCAGTTGCAGGATGTCCATACCTTGTTGGCTAAACTAATGTTTCTCAGCTTTGCATATTCAGAGCTTGATATTTTTCAGATGGGAAGAAGTGATTATGCTCTGGTAGTGCTGATTACACTCACAAGATGTTAATTGACTTATGGTAATGCCGATTTCTGCAAGTTCTGTGTATGTATTTGATCTACATAACAAAGGGCTAAGGAGCTAAGTGATGATAGGGAGAATGGTAGTAATGAATGCAGTTTAGTTTAAGATGTTTGGAAGAGAAAGGACAGAGAAAAATGGAAGCAGGACGAGGTTGAGAAGGCAACACCTTTAAGTAAGATAGAAAATCAGGCTGGGTGCAGTGGCTCATGCCTGTAATCCCAGCACTTTGGGAAGCCAGAGTAAGAGGATCACTTAAGGCCAGGAGTTCGAGACCAGCTTGAGCAACATAGTGAGACCCCATCTCTACAAAAAATGTTTTAAACATCAACTGAGCATGATGGCACATGCCTGTAGTCCTAGCTACTCAAGAGGCTGAGGCAGGAGGATTGCATGAGCCCAGGAGTTGGAGGCTGCAGTGAGCTAGGATTGCATCACTACACTCCAGCCTGAGAGACAGAGTGACACCCTGTCTCAAAAAAAAAAAAAAAAAAAGAAAAATCTATAATCTATTAAAAGATATACAGGAAGCACCCAGCAGAGAAAGAAAAATGAAAGTTGCTTGAATGGAGATGGTAGCAGATTTGATGGGGCAAGGCCACCAGATTCCTCCCATGGGCACAGGTAGACTATACTCATTGGAAGTTCCTTGTAGTATCTCAACAGAGTAAGAAGAAGTCATGGGTTCTCATCTTGGATACCTTGAGCTCAAAATGAGTTTATGCTACTTTGTTTTGTCATGGCACTCACTAGAATGGTTTGCACATAGTAGGTGTAAACAGTCGAGATAAAGTCACAGGATTGAAAGATGATACTGATTATACCTTTAAACTTCTTACCAGGTAACACTATCTGTGGTTTATGACAAGGGAACATGTTTATTAATCCTCTTGTGAATAGTACAGTTACATTGAATTTTTTTCCTAAAGGTGTTGATTTATTAAATGTGTACATTAAAAATATGCCAGGTTTTTTTTTTTTTTTTTTTTTGAGACAGAGTTTCGCTCTTGTTGCCCAGGCTGGAGTACAACGGCACCATCTCGGCTTGTCGCAACCTCCGCCTTCTGGGTTCAAGTGATTCTCCTGCCTCAGCCTCCCGAGTAGCTGGGATTACAGGCGTGTGCCACCACGCCCGGCTAATTTTGTATTTTTAGTAGAGACGGGATTTCTCCATGTTGGTCAGGCTGGTCTCAAACTCCTGACCTCAGGTGATCCGCAGCCTCCCAAAGTGCTGGGATTACAGGCATGAGCCACCTTGCCTGGCCCAGAATTTTCATAATGCTGTTTTGGCATGTCTTTATTTAAAAATATATATATCTATCTCGAGCCTCAAAAACTGGAAGTGGACCAGGCTTTCTAACCTGGAGACCCCCTGGTCAGCATATCAAGAGAAATGTCTTGGGTACTTGCTGGGTACAAGATTCTGATGTGGAGGAAGGCAATCCAAAGTAAAAGATGAAACAGCTGCTCTCTGAGGAGCTAAATGTTTTTCTCCTGTGAAAATCCTGCTGATGGTGTCTCATGCTCAGTAATATCCTTTTCCTGAGGAGAGGTTTTACTCAGATGTTATCTCTATAGACCTTCTAAATAAAGACTTTCCTGTTAGATGTACCATGGACAACAGATTTTAAGTTAATCTTTCACCATCTACTCTTTAGTCAGTTTTGTCAACCTTCTTTTTACTATACAAGTTTTATATTTTTACACCAATATGTTTAAAATTTACAGTGTTTTATCTTGCAGTTTGGCTCAATTGCCTTAAACAAAAGGCCACAATACTTACTGATTCCAGCTTAAACCATGCAGGTGGGTCTGTGGACTGCTTCAGAAAGAGATCTTTTTATGCCCCACACCCCAGTATGTAGCCGAAAGGCTCAGAGGGGAAAATACTACTTTTACAACACCAAAAAACAAAAACAAAACATAAACGGTAAAAAAGGCTCTTGGTCGAAATCACAAAGACAAGAAGAATGAATGAAGATGTAAAAGACATCACATTTCAAGCCAGTAAGGGATGGTTTGAAAACTTTAAAAAGGGGGCCCTCTACCTGTCCTCCAAAACTTGTGACTCGGCTTCAGCACATTGTGGCGCCACCCTGCGCTTCCTGAACTGGCGAGAGCCGGGACTCAACCGATGCAGCACGTTAGCTTTGGAAGCAGACAGTCTCTAGACTGACTGACTGTACTGAAAAATGTGTATTTCATGTCATTTTCTCTTGCTTTGCTTTAACCTCCTATTTTTCAGACCTTGGGCTTATCATTCAGGGTGCTTTTCAGAAAGGTAACTGGAGGCTGGAGAGGGGCCCCTACTTCACCTCCGTCTGGGGAGGCGTGATGCTGTTGGATACCCTGTCGCTGGCAACCCACCTGCCCAGTACTTGAATCTTGAAATTCTGACACATTGAATCTGGAAACATTGCCATATCCTTTAGTTTTTCTTTTCTCTGTGGCTTTGGACTTTGACCTTCTCATTTTTATGTTCATGCCACCATCCTGAATCTAAATCATCCTTGGTCTATTTCTGGGTTATTTAAATAGCTCTCTAGTCAGTTGTCTTGTTTCTAGTTTCTCCCCAGAAAACATTTCCTACGTACTATTTTCTTTTCCTTTCTTTAGCAACCTGTCCTTACTGTGTGAAATCCAAACACCTTTGTTCGAGCCAAGTTCGTTTACTGCTCCCATTTATCAACTGTCATTTCTTTCTTTTGAATCTTTGCCTTCTGTACAATCTTTTCTCTGTTTTCCATATTATTTTCTCTCTTTTTGTCCCCATGCTCTATAAAGGTTTGACTTATGTAAAATTTTCTCCCTGCTTCTGGCTGCCAATTCATTGTCCCCCTTACTCTCAAAAAGCCTTCTCGAAACTTTGTCTTCCTGAAAGCCTTTCTTAAGTAACGCCTCCTTCATTTGGATAATAGTTTGTTCTTACTGATATGATTGTGATGATAATGAATTAAGTAGACTTTGCTAATTGCATTCATTAGTTCTAATGGCATTTTTATAGATTTCGATGTTTTTTTAAACAAATATATCATTTACAAAGAAAGACAATTTTACTTTCCAGTCTTTGAGTTCTAATTCATACCTTAATGTCCTGGCTAGTACTTCGAGTACCATGCTGAACAGAAGTGATATGAGTGGGCATTCTTGCTTTTCTCCTGTGTCTTAGGGAGAAAGTATTTAGTCTTGTATCACTAACTGTGGTATGATCTGTGCGTTTTCATAGTTGCACTTTATCAGGTTCCAGAATTTCTCTTTTAATCCTAGTTTACTGAGAGTTTTTAATCAGGAATGGAGATTGTTTCATTGGATGTGCTTTTTAAAATATATTAAAATATGTTTTTTTCTTTTTTAGTCTGTTAACGTGGTAAATTATTTTGACTGACTTTTGAACATTAAACAACCCTGGATTCCTGGGATAAGCCCCATTGGTCATGATAGAGTTTTTTTTTTTTTTTTTTTTTTTTTTTTCCCCCCGAGACGGAGTCTCGCTCTGTTGCCAGGCTGGAGTGCACTGGTGCAGTCTCGGCCCACTGCAACCTCCGCCTCCCAGGTTCAAGCGATTCTCCTGCCTCAGCCTCCTGAGTAGCTGGTACTACAGGCACACACCACCATTGCCCAGCTAAGTTTTGTATTTTTAGTAGAGATGGGACGGGGTTTCACTGTGTTGGCCAGGCTGGTCTCAAACTCCTGGCCTCATGTGATCCGCCCGCCTCGACCTCCCAAAAGTGCTGGGATTACCGGCGTGAGGCACTGTGCCCGGCCATCATTTTTTTTTCTTTTCTTTTTTTTTTAATTTAGCAAAAAAAGTTTTAACATAAAAAATGCACGACTTTTTTTTATTTTTTTTATTTATTTTTATTTTTTTGACAAAAAGTCTCACTCTGTTGCCCAGGCTAAAGTGCAGTGGCACAATCTCCACTCACTGCAACCTTCACTTCCTGAGTTCAGGTGTGTGCCACCACACCCGGCTAATTTTTATAAATTTATTAGCGACAGGGTTTTGCCATGTTGGCCCACCTTAGTCTTCCAAAGTGCTAGGATTACGGGCATGAGCCACCATGCCCAGCCAACCTATGGATTATTTAGAAGTGTTATTTGATTTCCAAATACTTGGAAGTTTCTACATATCTTTCTGTTATTGATTTCTACTTTAATTTTATTGTACCAAAGAATAGACTTTGTGTTTCTAGGGTCCCCAAGACTATCCCTAGGTTCAGTGATTACTTAGGAGAACTCACAGGGCCCAGCATATAGTCATACTCATGACTAAGATTTATTTCAGTGAAAAAATACAGTGCAAGATTAAAAGGGAAAAGGTGCTGGTAGAAGCCAGGTGCCCAGGTGCAAGCTTCCAAAAGTCTTTTCCCAGTAGAACATACAGGACACACTTAATTCCCCCAGGAACAAGTTGTAACAATATGTGTGAAGTGTTGTCTACTAGGAAAGCTTGCCTGAGCCTAGGAATCCAGGCTTTTTATCAGGAGTTAGTTTGGTACCTAGCATGAACCAAAATTTCAGGCTCCCAGTAGGAAAACAGGTGTTCTGCATGAACCGCATGGTAGGTAGAGTTTAGACACAGTAAACCACCCTTATCAATTAGAGAATGGTGGAAACAATCCTGAAATTTAGATTCCCAGATGCCACCCAAGAGCCAACCTTTTTGCAAGCCGACTTTTCCAAGGATAGTAGCCTCCGGTTATGCTATTTGAATTCTTTTTGGTACACTTTGTATAACTGAATCCTTTAAAATGTATTGAGATTTGTTTTATGGTACAGAATATGGTCTATCTAGGTAAATATTATTTGTGCATTTGAAAGGAATGTATGTCCGCTGTTGTTGGATTTATTATTATTATTTGAGACGGAGTTTTGCTCTTGTTGCTCGGGCTGGAGTGCAATGGTGTGATCTTGGCTCACTGCAACCTCTGTCTTCCAGGTTCAAGCGATTCTCCAGCCTTGGCCTCTCAAGTAGCTGGGATTATAGGCATGCGCCACCACGTCTGCCTAATTTTTTTTTTTTTGTATTTTTAGTAGTGACAGGGTTTCACCATGTTGGCCAGGCTGGTCTCGAACTCCTGACCTCAGGTGATCCACCTGCCTCGGCCTTCCAAAGTGCTAGGATTGCAGGTGTGAGCCACTGTGCCTGGCCTGGATTTAATATTTTATAAATGTCAATTAGGTCCAGATGGTTGGTAGTATCTTTACTAGTTTGCTGTCTACTTGCTCATATATTATTTATTTTTCTTCTTTTTCTGCCTTCCTTTTCCCTAAGTATTTTTAAATTTCATTTTATCTTCTTTTTTGGTTAATTAGCTGTATTTCTTTGTGTATTATTTTAGTGATTTATAACATGCATCTTTTACATACCACAATCTATCTTCAAATAGTATAGTATCACTTTCGTTATAAGAACTTTACAATTAGGCTGGGCACGGTGGCTCACGCCTGTAATCCCAGCACTTTGGGAGGCCAAGGTGGGTGGATCATCTGACGTCAGGAGTTCGAGACCAGCCTAGCCAACATGGTGAAACCTTGTCTCTACTAAAAATACAAAAATTAGCTGGGCGTGGTGGTGGGCGCCTGGAATCCAAGCTACTTGGGAGGCTGAGGCAGGAGAATCACTTGAATCTGGGAGGTGGAGGTTGCAGTGATCCGAGATTGTGCCATTACGCTCCAGCCTGGGCAACACAGCAAGACTATGTCTCAAAAATAAAAAGAAAACTTTACAACTATATGTCTCCATTTCAGCCCTCCTAGGTTTTGTATTATTGTTATGCATTTTACTTATACGTATGTTATAAATCCCACAATATGTTATTTTTTAAATTTTACTTTATTTATTTATTTTTTGAGATAGAGTCTCACTCTGTTGCCCAGGCTGGAGTGCAGTGGCGTGATCTGGGCTCACTGCAACCTCTGCCTTCTGGGTTTAGGCAGTTCTCCTGCCTTAGCCTCCTGAGTAGCTGGGATTACAGACATCCACCACCATGCCCAGCTGCCCAGCTGATTTTTGTGTTTTTACTTGAAATGGGGTTTCACCATGTTGGCCAGGCTGGTCTCAAACTCCTGACCTCAAGTGATCTGCCCATCTTGGCCTCCCAAAGTCCTGTGATTACAGGTGTGAACCACTGCCCCTGGCCATATATTATTATTTTTGTTTTAAATTAACCATTTGACGAACAACCAGACTATTTTCAAAAAGGGCTGCACCATTTTACAATCCTACCAGCAGTATATGAGGGTTCCAGTTTCTCCAGATCCTTTTCATTGTCTGGCACTTTTATTGTCAGCTATCCTACTGGGTAGGAAATGGTATTTTCATTTGCGTTTGCCTGAACGCTAATGATTTTGAGCATGTTTTCATGCACTTATTGGCTATTTGTATATTATTGTTGGAGAAATATCTATTCAGATCCTTTGCCCATTTTTAAATTGGGTTACTTGTCTTATTGTTCAATTATAATATTTCTTTATATATCTAGATATAAATCCCTTTTTAGACACGTTTTGTGAAATTTTCTCCTAATCTGCAGGTTGATGCACTAAACTTTTAACTTTGAGAAAGTTCAGTTTATCTTTTTTTTTTTCTTTTGCTATTTTTGCTTTTGGCATATCTATGTAGACTTTGCTTAACCTAAGGTCACAATGATCTAATTCTATATTTTCTTCTAAGATTGTTATAGTTTTAACTCTTACATTTATATCTCTGATCTATTTTGAGTAAATTTTTGTGTATGGTGTAGGGGAGGAGTCCAACTTAATTCTTTTGCATGGGGATATATAGTTTTTCCAGCCCCATTTGTTGAAAAGACTATTCTTTTAATTCATTTAATTATCTTGGCAACTTTCTTGTGAAATTGGCTGTAATTGAGGGTTTATTTGTAGATTCTCAATTCTATTCCATTGATCTATATGTCTGTCTTTATGCCATTACCACAATACACTGATTATTGTAGTTTTGTATTACGTTTTGAGATTAGGGAGTTTGAGTCCTCCAACTTTGTTCTTTTTCAAAATTGTTTTGGCCCTTCTGGATCCCTTGAATTTCCACATGAATTTTAGGATCAGCTTCTCCATTTCTACAAGGAAGTCAGTTGAGATTGTGATAGAAATTGTGCTGAACTTACAGATCAATTTGGCAAATACTGCCATTTAAACAAAATGTTGCTCTATGAACATTTGCTGCTTTTCCATTTATTCAGATCATTTTTAATTTATTTCGACGGTTTATGGTTTTCAGAGTATAAGTGTTGCACTTCTTTTGTTAAATTTATTCCTAAGAGTTTATTCTTTTTGATGTTAGGTTTTTTCTTTTTTCTTTTTCTTTTTTTCTTTTTTTTCGTTTTTGTTTTTGAGACAGGGTCTCACTCTGTCACCCAGGCTGGAGCGCAGTGGCACGATCACAGCTTACTGCAGCCTTGACCTCTTGGGCTCAAGTGATCTTTCTGCTTCAACCTCCTGAGTAACCAGGACCAGAGTTGTACGGCACCATGCCTGCCTAATTTTTTAATTTTTTGTAGAGACAGGGTTTTGCTATGTTGCCTAGGCTGGTCTCGAACTCCTGGGCTCGAGTGATCCTCCCGCCTCAGCCTCCCAAAGTGCTGTGATTACAGGCCTGAGCCACTGCACCCAGCCCAATGTTAGTTTACATATAATTGTTTTCACAATTTTATTTTTGGTTTGTTCACTGCTAATATGTAGAAATACAATGGATTTTAATACATTAATCTTGTGTCCTGCAAACTTGCTGAACTCATTTATTAGTTGTGATAGTTTTTCATTGGATTCCTTAGGATTTTCTTTATACAGGATCATGTCATCTGCAAATAGGGATAGTTTAAATTCTTCCTTTTAAGTCTAGATGCTCTTTGTTTCATTTTCTGCCTAATTGTCCTCCAGTACAATGTTGGCCAAAAGTGGCAAGCCTGGATATTTATCTTGTTTTTGGTCTCAGGGGGACCACTATGATCTTCAGTCATTTGCCACTAAGTATGATGTTAGCTGTTTTTTTTTTTTTTAAGATGGCCTTTATCGGGTTAAGGAAGTTCCTTTTTACTCCTAGTTTTCAGTGCATTTTTATTAAGAAAGGGTATTGAATTTTGTTAAATGCTTTTGCTGCTTCTGTTGAGATGATCATGTAGTTTTTGTTATTTATTCTACTGATGTGGTATATTACATTGATTTTTGTATATTAAGCTAACTTTGCATTCCTGGGATAAATCCCACATGGTGATGGTGTATAATCCTTTTTTTTTTTTTCTTTTTGAGACAGGGTCTCACTCTGTCGCCAGGTGGAAGTGTAGTGGCACGATCTCGGCTCACTGCAACCTCTGGCTCCTGGGTTCAAGCAATTCTCCTGCCTCAGCCTCCCGAGTAGCTGGGATTATAGGCATGTGCCACCACACCCGACTAATTTTTGTATTTTTAGTAGAGACAGGGTTTCACCATGTTGGCCAGGCTGGTCTTGAACTCCTGACCTCAGGTGATCTGCCCACCTTGGCCTTCCAAAGTGCTGGGATTACAGGCGTGAGCCACTGCACCTAGCCTATAATCCTTTTTTATAGATTGCTATATTTGACTTGCTAGTATATTTTGTTAAGGATTTTCACATCTATGTTCATAAGAGATAATGGTCTATAGCATTGTTTTTGTATGTGTGTGTTTTTTCTTGTGTCTTTTTCTAATGAGGGTAATACTGGTCTCATAGAATGAATTGGGAAGTGTTCCCTTCGTTTTTGGAGGGTGGGGGTGGAGGGAGGGTTTGTAAATAATTGATATTAATTTTTCTTTAAATATTTGATAGAATTCCCCAGTGAGCTCTGTTGCCTAGGCTGGAGTGGATCTTAGCCCACTGTAACCTTGAACTCCTAGGCTCAAGTGATCGTCCTGCCTCAGCCTTCTGAGTAGCTAAGACTACAGGTGTGTACCACCACACCCAGCTAATTATTTTGTTTTTGTGGAGGTAGGGTTTTGCCGTTTTGCCCAGGCTGGTCTTGAACTCCTGGCGTCAAGCAACCCTCCCACCTTGTCCTCCCAAATTGTTAGAACTACAGCCACCTCTCCTGGCACTGGGCTTTGCTTTATAGGAATTTTTTTATTATGAATTTAGCTTATTACAGGCCTATTCAGATTTTCTGTTTCTTACAAAGTCAGTTTTGGTAGTTTGTGTCTTTCTAGGAATTTGTCTATTTCATCTGGGTTTTCTAATTTGTTGGCATACAGTTCATGTCTGGTGATTTTTATTGGATGCTAAACTTTGTAAGTTTTATATTATTGGATGGTGGATCTTTGTGTATCTCTGTAAATATTATTGAGCTTTGTTCTGGATCGACGCTGTTTGATCCATTTGGGTGTTGCTTTTAAGCTCTGTTAGATGGAAGCAGAACAGTACTTTGGATTAATGTTCTTCACTACTGAAGCAACTGAATCTTCTGAGTCTTCTACTTAGTGCCCCACGAATGATGGTTTTTACTCTGTCTGGTGAGATTAGGCACAATTCCTGGCCCCGTGTGAGTTCCAAGGATTGTTTCTTCTAATCATTTTGGGTAGTTATTTCCCCAGCTTAGGGCAGTTTTCTCACATAAACGTGCTGTTTTTGAACTCAGCTGAATACTCAGAGGGTCTCCTACAGATCTCTGGAGTTCTTTCTCTGTGCAGCTCTTTCCTCTCTTGGTACTACTGTATGCTGCAAATTCTGATTCCTTGGCCTTTTCAGAATCTAGCTCTGGCTCCTCAAGTAAAGGTATTCCTCTGAGTTCCCCCTGGGTTTCCCTCCCTGTTCTGTGACTGGGAAACTTTCCCTAGGCAGCAAGCTAGGCCAGTCATAGGCCACCTTCTTCATTTGCCGTGTCTCAGGGATCACATCACTGTCCCATGGTGCCTGTGGCCAGTATCTTAAAAACTGTTTTATATATTTCATCCAGTTTCTTAGTTGTTTCAGGTATGAGGGTAAATATTGCTCTCGTTACTTCACCTTTTCTGGAAGCGGAAGTCTTGCCTTTTCTTAAAATATCAGGAATTCTTTAGGGGTTGCTTCCAGAGTATGAGATATTCTTTGGAATTTCCGTAGGGGGAATATCTTCCTTCTTTCAGGATGGATTTGATTTTGAGGAGCAACCAGGAGTATGTTTTCAGGTCTGGATATGTGATTTCTCATCTGGGTAATACTGTTTGAGGTCCAAAATGAGCTCAGTGTAATAAGGCAGCTTTCCTTGTGTGATTTGTAAACTAGTTTGGAAACAAAATAAGAGTTGCAAAGTATTTTCATTGGTAACCTGATTAAGATAAGGATAAAACTTCTTAGGGGTGTGTATCTTGAAAAATAACTTTAGTTTGAATGCTTCTCTATATTTGCTGGTATATATTATTGTTTATATTTAAAATTTGAACTGAAGTATTTAAGAAAGCTTGGTTTTATGTGATAGTCTCCCTCCAACTTGATTATAAACTTACTGATATTTGAATACTTTTGTACATTTCTCCTTACTACATTGCACTCTTAACTGTGGAAGCTTCTTTTCTTTTTTTTTTTCTTTTCTTTTTAAATTTTTTTTGAGACAGAGTTTCACTCTGTCACCAGGCTGGAGTGCAGTGGCATGATTTCATCTCACTACAACTTCAACCTCCAAGGCTCAAGTGATCCTCCTACCTCACCTTCCTGAGTAGCTGGGACTACGGGCACATGCCACCATGCCCAGTTAATTTTTGTATTTTTTGTAGAGATGGAGTTTCGCCATGTTGCCCAGGCTAGAATGTGGAAGCTTGTCACATCATGATAATCAACTAATTAATTTCTGTGTAAAGAAACTGATATCACTCTGTCAAAAATATGTTGCATGATACAAAGTATGTAAAATTGATTTTTGTTACCTGTACAGTTTATAATGCCTTCGTAAGTTTAATTAAAAGCTATTCATATACGATGTTGAATTCCAGTAGCACGAGCGCATATCTGTATTTGTCTTGTACTGTGGGAATTATGTGAATGCCCTAGTTCAAAGAGATGCCTTGACTCTGGATATATTAGGGTTCTCTAGAGAGACAGAACCAACAGAATATATATTTGTATGGATACATGAGAGAGGATTTAGTAGGAGAATTGGCTCCTGTGATTATGAAGGCCGAGAAGTCCCACAATAGCCCGTCTGCAAGTCGGAGAACCAGAGAAGCTCAGGCGTGTCTCAGCCCAAGTTGAGAGGCTTAAGAACCAAGGAAGCCAGTGGTGTAACTTTCAGTCCAAGGCTGAAGGCCTGAGAGCCCCAAGAGGCTGCTGGTGCAAATCCCAGAGTCCAAAGGCTGAAGATCGTGGAGTTCTGATGTTCAAGAGCAGGAGGAGGAGGGAATCCCATCCTGGAAGAGACAGAGAATGCACCCTTCTTCTACAGGGTTTTTCCATTCAGGCCCCTAGCCAATGGGATAGTGCCTGCCCACATTGAGGGCAATAGTCTCACTCCCCGACTTACCTGTCAGTCTCCTCTGGAAACACCCTCCCAGGCACACCCAGAAGCAATGCTTCACCAGCCATCTAGGGATCTCTCAACACAGTCAAGTTGATACCTAAAATTAACCATCACAGTGGATATGTTATGTCATTAACCAAAGAATGTCCATAGAACCAAGTAGATTGGAATATACACTCTATCATATGCCACCTTAATCACTGGGTCAAATTCTTTTTTGGGGGAAAGGGGTTAAAATTGTTTTTCCATAGTCTTTGTTTTCCAGCACCCTAAGATCCTATTAACCTCATCCCACCCCCAATTCAGAAAGATAAGCACTTTAAAAAAGTATTCTTATGGTTTGAATTCTTAGATTTTTAGCTTTCAGCTTTTATTTTCTTTAATTTCATCTTTTTAGTTAACTGTATAGTTTCACAGTTCCTTTATAGTGAATAGTGAACCTTATAGTAGATAGAGTGGATACTCTTTTACTTACGTGGTTTGTTCTTTTGTTTTGTTTTGTTTTTTGAGATGGAGTCTTACTCTGCTGCCCAGGCTGGAATGCAGTGGCGCAATCTCGGGTCACTACAACCTCCGCCTCCTGGGTTCAGGTGATTGTCCTGCCTCAGCCTCCTGAGTAGCTGGGACTACAGGCACGCGCCACCATGCCCAGCCAATTTTTGTGTTTTTAATAGAGAGGAGGTCTCACCATGTTGGCCAGGCTGGTCTCGAACTCCTAGCCTCAGGTGATCCTCCTGCCTTGGCCTCCTGAAGTGCTGGGATTACAGGCGTGACCCACCGCGCCCGGCCTCTTGGTTTGTTCTTTATCTGGATGTTCTTGTTTAGTATCTTAGTAACTTTTCGTTGTCTTGTTTTCTTTTCATTTTCTTTCAATTCTGTGTTTTGTTTAAGTAAAAGGAAGGTTACAACAGGAAAATCTTCTTTTATTTTTTATTTCTACAGATGAGGTCTCGCCGTGTTGCCCAGGCTGGTCTCAAACTCCTGGCCTCAAGTAGTCCTCCCTGCCTCAGCCTCCTAAAATGCTGGGATTACAGGAATGAACCATTGCACCTTGCCAGATTTTTCTTTTAAATCCATATATATGAGGTGGACTTTTTACCTTGAAATTTGCATTGAAATTTTTAATTTTTATTTTTGATTAATTTAGAATTCCATACATACTATTTTTATGACCACATATTTTTCATGGAGAGTAAAAACCACACTTTAGTAAACAATAGTGTAAAGGTAGCATTATCCTTTGTTTCCAGGACCTAGCCACAAATTTGCTATGAAAGTTTTTTGTTTTTTGTTTTTGAGACAGTATCTCGCTGTCTCGCCCAGGCTGTAGTGCAGGTACAATCATGCCCCACTGCATGCAGCCTCAAATTCCTGGGCTCAAGCAGCCCTCACACCTCAGCCTCCTGAGTAGTTGGGATCACAGGTGCACACTACCAGGTTGACTGATATAAAATTTTTTTTTTTGTAGAGATGGGGTCTCCCTATGTTGTCCAGGCTGATCTCAAACTCCTGGGCTCAAGGGATCCTCCTACCTCACCCTCCCAAAGTGCTGGGATTACAGGTGTGAACTACTGCACCTGGCCTAAAAGTTGTTTTAAGGAATATTTTGTGTTATTTTTCAGTCTTTAGTTTCTTTGAGTATAACTTTGTAAGAGCTTTTTTTTTTTAATTTTTTTTTTTTTTTGAGATGGAGTTTCGCTCTCATTGCCCCAGCTGGAGTGCAATGGCGTGACCTCGGCTCACGGCAACCTCCGCCTCCTAGGTTCAGGCGATTCTCCTGCCTCAGCCTCCAGAGTATCTGGGATTACAGGCATGTGCCACCATGTCTGGCTAATTTTGTATTTTTAGTAGAGATGGGGTTTCTCCATGTTGGTCAGGCTGGTCTTGAACTCCCAACCTCAGGTGATCCACCCACCTCGGCCTCCCAAAAGTGCTGGGATTATAGGCCTGAGGCACTGCGCCCGGCCGAGAGCTTCTTTTAGACAGAAATAATTAGGGGTTCTTTTCTATACCACACATTTATTAAAAGAGATTTTCACGGCTATCAGTTATGAAATGAGGTTCCTATTTGGCTGGAGTGTTTCTGGCATGTTAGTTGTGTTGTAGGAGGTGGGGAGTTGGGAGGATTGGTGTATATTAAAAGAAAAAATTTTAACTAATTATGTTTTATGTAGGTACAAGTGTTGTATTTATGTTTATTAAAGTGTTCATTCTGTGCCTATTTTTTCCTATCTTCTAAAATACCCTTCATTGTAATTAATTATAGGTTGTTAGTTTTATGTCTTAGTTCTTGCTTTAATCTGGCTTTATAGTTTTTTTCTCTAAGAGAGACATTTGAGTTTTGCGTGTTCCGTGTGCCTTTGTCATTTATTCGTATAATAAAATCGATAAGTAACTGGGCTAAAGTATATAATTTTCATTTCTTGTAGCTGTTCTATTACTTGACTTTTATTTTGTGATTTAGTAACTTCTTGGATTTTGTGACTTTTTATTTGATTTGATTCTTTTAATGACTTAAATTGGGATTTGTTAACTTTTGAAATTAATGTTCTTTGATACATCAGAAAATCTCATGCTGTTTTTCTTTAAACATAAAAAGAAAGGGTGAAGCTCGTTGACAGAGATCTGCTTTTTTAACTTTGTCTTCACTCCATTCTGATACCATCTGCTAAAGGCTGATTTCAGTGTTTCCTTCAGAAAGAAGTTAAAATAAGACTTAATGTTGAAGTGGAATAAAATATTGTAACTAATAATACAGTTATATCTTTATAGATATTCAAAGTAGAATATTTTAAGTTTGAGGAAAAGAATTCAAATTAATTTACAGGTATTTTAAGAAAAAAATGGTATATTTCAGGAAGGTTGACATGATCATTTTAATAAAAACTCATTTTTAGGTTCACAATCCTTATCAGAAACTTATTTTATAGCTCAGATTTTTTTTTTTTTTTGAAAACTAATAAGATGCACTTACCATATGTTATACAATGCCCCTGCAGGGTCAGAGGCAGCACTTCAGAGTCAAATACATTAGTATTTCAGCAGCCAAAGCTATGACTAAAGTCTAAAGTGGGTAGACTATAAATAGTTTCATGTCAGTTCAGGTCAGACCTTGCCACCAATTAAATTCCCATCAGGTTTCACCACCAATGAATTCCAGAAAAGTTTTGTTTTTCAGAAGTTTTTGGATTTTGGAATTGTGGGTAAGGGACTGTAGACTGTATTTACTTTCTTAGCTCTAATGTTTGCTAGCATTTGTTACTCTCTGAAAATGGAACCCACTTTCCTTTTTCTTTCTGCTACAGGATGTAAGATTAAATCTGTTCTTTCTCTATAGGCCAGTTAATAGAAATTAGGACACCTCTTCACAAAGCTCAATACCTTAGGCAGTTGCCACTGTCCCCTGATACCTCCACTAGATACTTCCTACTCCTTGCTGGCTTTATATGAAGGATCTCATAGTTCCCCTCTTCTCCTCTCTCCTTTCGGAGGTACCTCGTGTTAATAAATGCTGAGTAAAAGAGATTTAAAATGTACAGTACTTCATGTAATATCTATCCTATCTCAAATAGAAATGTTTCAGAAGGTGCAACATGCTTTCTCTGGACCGACTTTTCCTATTACCAGCGAATGTGGAAGCTTAAAAAGTAACATATACTTGTGTGTCATTTGGACTTTGGTATTACCATAAGGGAATATATACTTACGATAACATGAAACTCCAAATGGTACAGAAGTATAAAGGAAAAGCAGAAGTTTTCTCTTGCCCTACTGCGCCCCTCACTCCTCCAGCTTCTGACCACAAGGTTTGGACCCTTTTAAAATAATTTTTTTCTTTAGCTCAGACATTCCAGGGGACAGTTTGGGGAATTCTGATTAGGCATTATAACCCCACTTGGATTGATTTTGTGTTCATTGTATGTTAAATTATGGAGATGGCCTTTTCTGTGTTAACTGGCAGTTATAGCTTTTATTTCTAGAGCGATTTGTTCAGATTGCATGGTTTTGAACTGTTAATGAAATACTTTTTGTTTGTTTGGAGACCGGATCTTGCTCCATCACCCATGCTGGAGTACATTGGCACTATCATAGCTCACTATAACCTCAAACACCTAGGCTCAGTCTTCCCACCTCAGCCTTTTGGAAAGCTGAGACTGCAGGCATACACCACTACGCCTGACTGATTTTTAAAAATCTTTTTGTAGAGACAGGGTCTCACTGTGTTTCCCAGACTGGTCTTGAATGCCTGGACTCAAGCGATCATCCAACCTCTGCCTCTCAAAGCACTGGGATTACAAGATACATTTTTTAAGAATATTAATTGTGACAGATTGAAAGTGTCTGAGTATTATTCAGACACAGAGATTGAAATATAAATTATTGATCTATTTAATGAAAAATAATTTTTAGGAGTCAAAAACAGCATATAATATATTTGACAATGAGGTTTCCCTAACGGAGCACTTACTTAAGAAACGGGGTGTTGGCTCCTTCACCAAGTCAGTTGTTCTCAAGGTAAGCATGTGGGCAGTGGGATGCAGATGTCATCCTACTAATTACTCCCAAGGATGTTGTTGACATTATTTATGTTCTTAAATCCATAATAAAGAAGATCACAATGCATTTAAACATGAATGTCCTTTTTGGGAAAGTGTAAACTTTTGTCTTAATATGGAATCCACATTCTTTTATTGTTCAGTTCAAAAACTTTTATTGAGCACTAACTTAGTCAAGAACTATCTTTGGCCTGGCAAGGTGGCTGATGCCTGTAATCCCAGCACTTTGGGAAGCCCAGGAGGGCAGATCACCTGAGGTCAGGAGTTTGAGACCAGCCTGGCCAACATGGGGAAACCCCAGCTCCGCTAAAAATACAAAAATTAGCCGGGCATGGTGGCACGTGCCTGAAATCCCAGATACTCAGGAGGCGGAGGCAGGGGAATCACTTGAACCTGGGAGGCGGAGGTTGCACTGAGCCAAGATTGTGCCATTGCATTCCAGCCTGGGCAACAGAGCGAGACTCTCTCAAAAAAAAAAAAAAAAAAAAGCTGGCTTCACAGTGGAGGTATAGAGCATTGGGACATAAGCTAGAACAAAAGATCAGAAATCACTTTTGCTTGTCATAATGAGGCTATAAGATATTTCCTTTCAAATGAGGGCACACGTAATAAGTATTGCCTGACATGTATTCTACATAAGGACATTCAGTCTCAAGTTGTTTGGTCAAGTCCCTAACAGGCAGTCACTCCCAGACTCCTATCCCCTACTGCCCCACACCCTACACATACATAGGGCCTTGGTTTTTTTTGTTTTTTTGTTTTTTTTCCAATCCTTATATTTAGAGCCATATATGTGGGACAGCAGAAATGGTCATTGGGATTCCAGGGTGCCTGTTTCCTAGCTGAGAGTCTCAGAGTCCTTGTTTTTGCAGAGTGTAATATAGAACACTTTTTTTGTTAAGTGAAGGTCAAGAACACTTTGTCTTCCTTTAGGGACAGCAAGTCCTGTGGAGCCTTTTAGGATTCAGTACTCTGCATTAAACAGGAGCTTCTCTAATATGGCTGGAAACTGTTGGGGGTGGATTAGAGATTTTTAAGGATCTTATGGCAAGCTTTGGCTGGTAGAGTACAAGAATCTAGTGGTGTCTTTTATTGGGGTTTTGGGGGTGCTGGGAACTATGACATTACAAAGAGCCACTAGTTGTTAACTGAAGGAAAAAATACTGGTCAATGAAGGGAAACTTAACTATAAAATCAACTTAGTAGAAATAAACCATTAAGTGGTACTAATATGGACAGGCACAGTGGCTCACAGCTGTAATCCCAGCACGTTGGGAGGCTGAGGCAGGTGGATCTCTTAAGGCAAGGAGTTCGAGACCAGTCTGGGTAACATGGTGACGCTTCATCTCTACTAAAAATACAAAAATTAGCAGCCAGGGCTGGGTGCGGTGGCTCATGCCTGTAATCCCAGCACTTTGGGAGGCCGAGGTGGGCAGATCACCTGATGTCAGGAGTTCGAGACCAACCTGGCCAACATAGCAAAACCCCATCTCTACTAAAAACAAAAAACAATACAAAAAATTAGTCGGGCATGGTGGCGTGTGCCTGTAGTCCCAGCTACTCTGGATGCTGAGGCAGGAGAATCGCTTGAACCTGGGAGGTGGAGGTTGTAGTGAGTGGAGATTGTGCCACTGCACTCCAGCCTAGGCAATGAGAGTGAAACTCCATCTCAAAAAAAAAAAAAAAGCCAGATGTGATGGCGTGTGCCTGTAGTCCCAGCTACTCAGGAGGCTGAGGCACGAGAATTGCTTGAACCTGGGTGGCAGAGACTGCAGTGAGCTGAGATCACACCACTGCTCTCCAGCCTGGGTGACAGAGTGAAGGTCGCTCTGTCTCAAAAAAAAAAAAAAAGGAAAAGAAAATGGTAACTAGTTCAAGCTAATAATTTAAGAGTAAATAAAAGGTATACATATGGAAAAACTATCTTTAGAGTGTATGAAATTAGTACATTTCAAGATGGTGGGCCAGGCATGGTGGCTCATGACTGTAATCTCAGCACTTTTGGGAGGCTGAGGTGGGAGGATTGCTTGAGTCCAGGATTCAAGACCAGCCTGGGAAACATATGAGACTTTATAAAAAATAAAGAAAATGGCTGGGCGCGGTGGCTCACGCCTGTAATCCCTGCACTTTGGGAGGCCAAGGCAGGTGGATCATGAGGTCAGGAGATCGAGACCATCCTAGCTAACACGGTAAAACCCCGTCTCTACTAAAAATACAAAAAAATTAGCCAGGCGTGGTGGTGGGCGCCTATAGTCCCAGCTTCCTGGGAGGCTGAGGCAGGAGAATGGTGTGAACCCTGGAGGTGGAGCTTGCAGTGAGCCGAGATCACGCCACTGCACTCCAGCCTGGGTGACAGAGCAAGACTCCGTCTCAAAAAAAAAAATAAATAAATAAAATAAAATTAGCTGGGCATGGTGGTGTGTGCCTGTATTTCCAGCTACTCGGGAGGCTTAGGTGGGAGGATTGCTTGAGCCTGGAAGGTGGAGGCTGCAGGGAGCCGTGGTTGTACCACTGCACTCCAGCATAGGCAACAGAGCGAGACCTTGTCTCAAAGAAAAATACTGTTACCATAAAACACATGCAATTTCAGTCCTTTGAGATCTGTCATGATTTGTATGGTCTTCTTTGTGAATAGTTCTATGTGTACCTGAAAAAAATGTATGTTCTGCTATTCTTGGGTGTAGTGTGCTATTAATGTCAATTTAGCCAAGTTGATTGTTGGTTCTGTTCATATATATATATATATTTTTTTTTTTTTCTTACTGATTTTCTTTCTACATTGATATAATGTAGTTTCTGAGAAGTGTTGAAATATCCAACTATAATTGTGGATTTGTCTATTTCCCCTTTCAGTTCTGTTCATTTTTGCTTCATGCATCTTGAGCTTCTGTAACTATGTGTATATACACATTTAGGATTTTTATGTCTTCTCAATGAATTTAGCCCTTTGTAATTATAGAACGTTTCCTTATCCCTGGTAATATTTCTTATCCTGAAGCCTATATTGTGTGATATTAATATGGTCACTCCAGCTTATTTATGTATTTGTATATCTTTTTGTTTCCTTTTACTTTTAACTTATTCGTGTCTTTATTTTTTTAATGAATTTATTTTAGATAGTAGATAGTTGGATTTTTAAAGTCCAATCTTACCATCTTTGTTTTTTAATTGAAGTGTTTAGACCACTTACATTTATGTCATTTTTAATATGGTTGGGTTTAAGTTTATCATTTTGCTGTTTGTTTTCTATTTATCCCATCTGTTTTCTGTTTATTCTTTCCTCTTTTCCTGGCTTCTTTTTGATTACTTTTTTACTATTCCATCTCCTCTGTTAGCTATAAACCTTTGTTTTACTTTTATAACAGTTGCTTTATGGCTTAAAATATGCATCTTTAACTTATGCAGTCTGCCTTAAAATAATATGCCACTTCATTTATAGCGTAAAAACTTCAAAAAGTGCACTTTCATTTTCCCATTATATCTTTGGACTATTGTCATACATTTTACTTCGACATGTTAAATGTCCCACAATTCATTGTTACCAATTTTGCTTTTAATGACAAAAAGTCTGAAAAAGAATTTTCCATTTACCCACATATTTGCCATTTCCAATGCCCTTTATTCTTTTATTTAGATCTGAGTTCCCATCTGTATTATTTTATTTAGCCTGAAAAGCTTCACCGTTTTTTGTACTAAAGATTTCTTCTAGGCTGTGCACGGTGGCTCACGCCTGTAATCCCAGCACTTTGGGAGGCCAAGGCAGGAGGATAGCTTGAGCCCAGAAGTTCAAGACCAGCTTGGGCAACATGGCAAAAACCCATCTCGACAAAAAATACAAAAATTAGGCAGACATGGCAGCATACATCTGTAGTTCCAGCTACTCAGGAGGCTGAGATAGATCACTTGAGCCTGGGGAGGTTGAGGCTGCAGTGAGCCATGGTCATTCAGTGGGCCACAGATTTCTTCTAGTAGAGACCTGGTGGCAATTAGTTGTCTCAGCATTTGTTCTTGAAAAATCTCTTTATTTTTCCATCTTTTTTGAAGGCTATTTTTGCTGGATATCAAATTTTAGATAGACAGTTTCTATCTTTTGGCACCTTAAAGATGCTTTTCTGTTGTATTGTTAAAGATCCCTATCTTGTATTGTTTCTTTCTTTTGTAGAGACAGCCTCTCTCCCTTTGCCCAGGCTAGTCTTGAACTCTTGGCCTCAAGCAGTCTTCCCACCTAAGCCTCTCAAAGTGCTGGTATTTTAGGTGTGAGCCACCACAACCAGCCACTCAAAAGTAATTTTTATTAAGAGACTGAAAAAATGCTTTAATGAAAATTCTTCCAGTAATACTGTAGTATGGATGCTTCATAAAAAAACTTTCCACTACTGTTTCTAAGCTTTACCTTTAGCTTAACAATGTGTATCTTTAAAGCCTTAAAAAATATCCACATACCCTGTGACCCAGCACTTCTTAGCTGGGTGCGGGGGTGTGCACCTCTAGTCCCAGCTACTCTGAGGAGTGAGTTTGGAGGATTGCTTCAGCCCAGGAATTTGAGACTAGTCTGAGCAAAGTACCAAGACCCTATCTCTAAGAAAAGAAAAGAGAAAAGAAAAGAAGAGAAAAAAAGAAAAAAGGAAAGGAAAAGGAAAAGAAAAGAAAAGAGAGAAGAGAAGAGGAGAGGAGAAAGAGGGAGGGAGAGGAGAGGGGAGGGGAGGGGAGGCGGGGCACTTCTTCCTATACGGTATCCTGACTTGGAAACCCAGCTTCCTCAACCCCTACAAACCCTGAACTCAGGCTCCTCTGATTATTTTGCTCACGGTAGTCTGCATAGGTTCTCTCTCCCATGCCGTGGTCTGCAAAGTGCCCACGAGCAGAAAGCCAGAGCCTTCAAGGACTCACCTCTTTGGTTCCTTTCTCTCAGAAATCACAGTGCTAACTGTTCTTCACTGCCTGAAGTCATTGTTTCATATGTTTTGTCCAATTTTCTAGTTGTTTATAATGGGAGGGCAAGTCTGGTAGTAGTTGCTTCATCGTGGCCTGAAGCAGAAGTTGAGATCTCATTCAATTCCCACTGCTGACCTTTACCTTGCATATCTTTTCTTATAGTAACCATTAAAATTTTTATTTCTGAATCACACGTACGGTGATTCAGTATTTTGCATTTGCTGGGCTACAAGCAGTTTTTCATTGCTTTTACTCTGTTTGATGGGACTTGAATACAGGTATCTTTAAAAAAAACCCTTTATTACACAAGTAATAAATATTTATTGTAGACAAATTCAGAACATACACATAGCCCATGATCACTGTAATCCTCTTACGCTGAGATAACCACTGTTAACATTTTGATGGCAGTCTTTTGTGTGTGTGTGTGTGTGTGTGTGTGTGTGTGTATACACACTTGGAGAAGTTTTTTCATGTCAGTGGATACATACTGCATTGAGATCAGCTCTGCTCACTCAGTGTGTGCTGTGACTATCTTTCTGTGTCAGTAAGTAGACTTCGTATTTAATGGCTGCATTGTTTTTCACTACATAGGTACTTAATAATTTCTCATACTGGTTGTAGCTTATTTTCAGTTTTTGATTAGTGTCAACAACATTGCAGTGAATATATTTGTACACCTATGTGTGCACACATCCATAGTTATTTTATTAGCTAAATTTCCATAAGAATTGCTGGGTCACAGAGTATGTGGATATTTTTTAAGGCTTTAAAGATACACATTGTCAAGCTAAAGGTAAAGTTTAGATACAGTAGTGGAAACTTCTTTCATGAAGCCTCCATACTACTGTACTACTGGAAGACTTTTCATTAAAGCAGTTTTTCAGTTTCTTAATAAAAATTATTTATGATTGGCTGGTTTTAGTGGTTCACACCTAAAATACCAGCACTTTGAGAGGTGGGAAGATTGCTTGAGGCCAGGAGTTCAAGACCAGCCTGGGCAACATAGGGAGAGAGCCTGTCTCTACAAAAAATTTAAAAATTAGCCAGATGTGGTGGCACATGCCTGTAGTCCCAGCTACTTGGGAGGCTGAGGCAGGAGGATCACTTGAGCCCAGGAAGTCAAGGTTGCAGTGAGCCCTGATTGTCCCATTGCACTCCAGCCAGGAGATGGAATGAGACCCTGTCTCAAAAGAAAATTATTTATGATTAATCACCAATTAATTACTACTGAGAAGCAGTATCTACTTTTTATTATTTATTTATTTGTTTATTTTTTTTTGAGACAGGATCTCACTCTGTCATCCAGGCTGAAATAAGGTGGCACGATCTCAGCTCACTGCAACCTCCACCTCCCAGGTTCAAGTGATTCCCGTGCCTCAGCCTCCCAAATAGCTGGGATTACAGGTGTGCACCACCATACCTAGCTAATTTCTGTATTTTTAGTAGAAACAGGGTTTCTTTGCCAGGTGTGGTGGCTCGTGCCTGTAATCCCAGCAGTTTGGGAGGCCGAGGCGGGTGGATCACCTGAAGTCAGGAGTTCAAGACCAGCCTGCCCAACATGGTGAAACCCTGTCTCTACCAAAAATACAAAAATTAGCTGGGCATGGTGGTGGGAGCCTATAATCTCAGCTACTTGGGAGGCTGAGGCAGGAGAGTCGCATGAACTCAGGAGGCAGAGGTTGCAGTGAGCCAAGATCACACCATTGCACTCCAGCCTGAGCGACAAGCGTGAAACTCTGTCTCAAAAAAAAAAAAAGAAAAGAAAAAGAAACAGGGTTTCGCCGTGTTGCCCAGGCTGGTCTCAAACTCCTAAACTCAAATGATCTGCCTGCATTGGCCTCCCAAAGTGCTGGGATTACAGGCATGAGCCACCGTGCCCGGGCAATATCTACTTTGCAAATGAAAGCTTTCATTAAAGGAAGATCTCTCCCTCATCCTGGAAGCTCTAAGATGCTTCTGGTGGGCGAGTGGGTGTTACAGAGCTCTCCAAGTGGCCTTGATAAGCAGCAACGTATGGGGACCATTTTTATAGACCGGTGCTTCTGGTCTTTTCCAGCAGGGTGAATGTAATGACCTGAATGTTGGTAAGCAAGCCCACATTAGTCTGCCACCAGAATAAAATTTCCTGGAAGTCTCCAGTTTTAACTGAGAAATTCCTATAAAATTTATATTCTACTCCATGAAATATAATTTTGTTTTAAAAATATTTTATTATTTCTATTTAATCCCAAATCTAAGTATATATATATATTTTTTATGATATGAAGAAGCAGGTCTAACTTTATTTTTGGGTTATTTTTTTTGAGACAGGGTCTTGCTCTGTCATCCAGGCAAGAGTACAGTGGCACAATCATAGCTCACTGAAACCTCCAACTCCTGGACTCAGGAGATCCTCCCACCTCAGCCTCCCAAGTAGCTGGAATTACAGGCATGTACCACCACACCTGGCTAATTTTTATTTTTTTATTTTTTTATTTTTTGAGATGGAGTCTCGCTCTGTCGCCTAGGCTGGAGTGCAGTGGCACAATCTCGGCTCACTGCAAGCTCCGCCTCCCGGCTTCACGCCATTCTCCTGCCTCAGCCTCCTGAGTAGCTAGGACTACAGGCGCCTGCCACCCCACGCCTGGCTAATTTTTTGTATTTTTAGTAGAGATGGGGTTTCACTGTGTTAGCCAGGATGGTCTTGATGTCCTGACCTCATGATCTGCCTGCCTTGGCCTCCCAAAGTGCTGGGATTACAGACGTGAGCCACCGTGCCTGGCCTTTTTTTTTTTTTTTGGGGGGGGGTAGAGACACAGGTCTCACTATGTTGCCGAAGCTGGTCTCGAACTCCTGACTCTTGGCCGTAAGTGATCCTCCCACCTCAGCCTCCCAAAGTGCTGGGATTGCAGGCATGAGCCACCATGCCCAGCCAATTTTTTTTTTTTTTTAATGGATAACCAGTTGTCCCTAGGGCATTGTATTGCATGATCTGTCCTTTCTCCACTGATTCAAAATGCCACATTTATTATACATCAGATTTCAATGTATAGTATGCACAGGTTTATTTTTGCATTCTGTTTGATTATAGATTCCTGTATGAGGACTATGCTGTTTTAGTAACGGTGGCTTTGAAGCACTTTTGTTAAGCAGTTATCTAATCTTATTATGTCACTCTGCTATTTAAACACAACATTAAATCCACATTTCTTATGATAAGATACAGTGACATTGAAGATTACATCTGCACTCAGCTGCCACTCACCTGTAACCCACTCTTTCCAAATCTGTCCATATCCAACTTCAAATTCTCACAGTTCCCCAAGTGTTCCTTGCTTTACCAGATGTCCATGGCTTTGTGCAAGTCACTCCCTTGCCTGCCCTCTTATCCTCAGGCAGTTAATTTGCCCTTCA
Source organism: Pan troglodytes (assembly GCF_028858775.2). Classification (NCBI taxonomy): domain Eukaryota; kingdom Metazoa; phylum Chordata; class Mammalia; order Primates; family Hominidae; genus Pan; species Pan troglodytes. The sequence goes on from NC_086016.1 coordinate 42,078,040, forward strand.
GGATCCAGCTCAGCCACATCTCTTTTGTGAAGTCTTCTCAAATTCCTGCTAGGCTGCAAAGAACCTGCCTCCTTTGTGCCTTCAGAGTGTTTCATGTATAACTTTCTTTCTTTTTTGTTTTTTTTTTTTTTTCATGTATAACTTACTTTTTCTTTTTTTGAGGCAGAGTCTCGCCGTGACGCCCAGGCTGGAGTGCAGTGGTGCAATCTCAGCTCACTGCAAGCTCTGCCTCCTGGGTTCAAGCGTTTCTCCTGCCTCAGCCTCCCAAGTAGCTGGAATTACATGTGTGTGTCACCACACTGGCTAATTTTTGCATTTTTAGTGTGTGGGGGGGTGCGTTTCACCATGTTGACCTGGCTGGTCTTGAACTCCTGACCTCAAGTGATCCACCCGCCTCGGCCTCCCAAATTGCTGGGATTACAGGCGTGAGCCACCACGCTCAGCCCACACATAACTTTCTCATAGTGCTTCATCTTTTGTCTCATAGCCTAAGCCCTAGCCCAGTGTTATTCATTACACTCAGTTTTAAAAAATAAAACTGTAATTCTTCAATGTATCCAGGGTACATGATGTTCCTTTAAGTGTCTGCGTGTTTTTTTGTTTGTTTGTTTTTTGTTTTTGCACATACTTTTTCCTTGGACTTCATTGCCTAGCAATTTCCTGCTTAAACTTTCAGACTGCTGAGAGGTCACCTCTGGAAGAGCCTTCCCGCCCTTTCTCCTCATCAGAGTTCCCTGCTTGCTTCCATTGTACCTTGTGCATGTCTCTGCTGAAACGTTTTTCATAATGCTCTATACCATAATATGTATCTGCAAGTTCAGTGTTGTTTAGCGGCATGGCTTTGGAATTAGATAACCTAAGTGCTCAACCTGGCTTTGCCACTTTCCAGCTTTGTCACCTGCAACCAATTATATAATATTTCTAAGCCTCAGTTTCCTTAGGTACAAAATGTGGATAATAATAGTTCCTCCTTTATAGGGTTCTTGTGAACTAAATGAGACAATATCTCTGAAACGCTTAGCTCTATCCAGCACATAGGTGGCCCTCAATACATACTTCCTATTATTGTATCTTTCTACTCAAGACTTTGGATAAGACTTTCTCTTGTTTATCTCTGAAACCCAATACTTAGCCAAGAGCCTAGCCGCCAGTAGGCTGATGAATAAATTAACAACTGTCCTCAGAACTCTCCTTCCTGTGTCACTTTTCTCGGTGGTGGCATTATTCTCTTTAGAGTCATCTTTAACTTTGCTTCCCATTCAAAGCAACAACAACAAAATACTGAGTTTTTATCACAAGCTAGCCGCAGTGCGAGGCCCTGGATGTATATATAATGAGAGAAAAAGATGTAGTCTCTATTCATTGGTGCTTACAGTAGAGCCGGGGAAGTAGTTGAAAACAAAAATCCTAGAAGTTTTGGGCTCATTCTACTGCTTGTTCTACTTTTGTATATGTTAGTAAATTTTCAAAGTGAGTTTTAAATAAATGAATAAGCAATTATAAAATGTTATATGCTATGAAGAAAATGAATAAAACCTGTGTTATAAACTGTCAGGGAGAACTATTATAGATACAATGGTCAGGAAAGATCTGAGAGTTCACATTTAAGTTTAGACTGGAAATTGAGAAGGAGCCAGCCAGAGGAGAGGGTGTTTCTGACAGAGGGAATAGCATGTACCAAGCCATAGGAGAGCAAGTCTTAGCATAGTCAAGAAATGGAAAGGTCACTGGGGCTGTATTAGAGTGAGGAAGAATGGATAGATGATGTTGGAGAGCAGGTAAACAGAGTCCATGTTGCTTAAGAGCTTGAAGACAAAAAGAACGGGTTCAGGTTTGATTCCTTTTACAGTATGATGCTGTTGAAGACTTAAAGCAGGGAGTAAGCCAGTCTAATTTGCATTTTTACAGGTATGTATCCAAAAGATTGGAGGAAGACAAGGCTGGGAACAGAGAGACCAATGGGGAAGCTATTGCCATAGTTTAGGGAAGAGATGATAATAGTCAGAGAAATGGAGAACAGTGAAAACATTTGGGATGTATTTTGGAGGCAGACTCTGTGGGACTTCCCGGTGGATTAGAAGTGGGAGTGGAGGAAGGCATAGAAATCCAGAATTCTGGCTTGAAAGCTGTATATTGTGTTATTTACTGAGATTTACTCAAGTAGATGGAATGTTTTGGGGGGAAGTCAAGAGTTAAAATTTGATTATATTAAGTCCGAGATGCTTTGGGGCACCCAAGTGGGAATATCAAGTTAAGTAATTGAATACAGGAGAACTGGAGTTCCAAGGAAAGTTCCCAACTACAGATATAAATATGAAGGTTTTCATTATAAAGACAATAATAAAAGCCATGAGAATGGAGAATATTGTTTAAGGAGAAAGTAAAGAGAAGGGGGCTTGATATTAAGTTCTGAATTACTATTAGCATTTAAGGATAGAATCAGAGGAGGGTGAAGGAGAGGAGTCAAAGACATAGAAGGAAAGCCAGGAGAGTGTGGTGCCCTAGAAGCTGCTGTATCCCTCACCAATCCCAGAACAGTGACTGGCCAGGACAGTGTTCAGTAATTATTGGTTGAATGAAATCAAAAGAAGAGATCATTTTTAAAAAGAGGGAATAATTAACTGAATTGAGTGCTGCTGAAAGGGTTACATGAACTATTCATTGGATTGGCAGCATGGATATTGCTGATGATAGGGGCAGAAGTCATGTCGGAATGGTTTTAACAGAGCTTGCATAGGAGGTGAGAAAGTATGAGAAAGATAGCAGGTTTTTAATTCTGATGAAGTTTGGCTGTGAAGGGAGCAGAAAAATGGAGTATTAGCTGAAGAGTGATATAGAGTCAAAGAATAATTTTTGTTTATCTTTTTAAGATGGGACATACTAGAACATGTATGCACGTGGGGGTGATCCAGGAAACAGTGAGTGAAGGTTGGTGGAGGAAAAAGGGGAGAATTGCAAGATTGCAGTTTATGAGTAAGAGAGAGGGGATGGGATCAGGAGCATAAGTATTCTTAGAAAGGAGGAGGGCCACTTCTGTTGAAATAGGGGAAAGAGGGGAAAATTGATGCAGATTCAGGTAGGTTTATACAACTGGTCATGAGATAGCAGATCGTTGTATTATGGTATTTTTGTTCTCAATGAAGAGTCATTGACATTAGCTTAAAAGGCAGGGAAGGGTTGGGGAGGAGGGAAAAATAAGTAAGAAATAGCCTTCTTGCAGAGGGGAGAGTAGGAGAGCCAGCCTGCTAAAGAGATCTAGTTAGACTGCCAATTTAAATTGAGTGCCCATTTGCCTGACCTTTAATTTATGGTAAACCTGCCAAGTTAAATGCTTTTTCATCAGTATTCTTGGCATGGAGAAGGGAGTTGCTTGAGTTCTGGGATTGTGGAGTTTGAGAGAAGGAGACCTTGGAAGCGAATTGAAGGTTCTTGCAAGTAAGTGATTATAATGATTAACTATGTAATCTAAGCTAAAGAGAAAAATTAAGTCAGGGGAAGGAAAATGGGGTCAAGGGGTAGAAGGACCCATGGCAGTTGAAAAGTTGTTTGCATGGGACGCTTGAGCCAGTGAGCTAAAATAATCACACCGTGAATTGAATTTGGTGACACAAGATGAGCTGAGTTTGATGATGGTAGAGTGTGAGTGAGGCAGATTGAAGGACAAGGTCCTTGGAGCTGAGCAGTTTCCACAACTGCAAGGCCAGGGTGTTGGGCTAGGTTATGCATTTGAAGGTTAAAGGTATGTTAACCGTAGTGACTAATTGTGCCAGAGAGTTTAACACTGAGCCAGATGTGCTCAAATGTCAGACGGTGATAAGTGTTCTGCCAAAAAAATTGAGTTCTGGGACAGAAAGAGGATAGATGGCCTTTTAGACTTGGTGGCCTCTCTGAGGAGGTGCTATTTATGCTCAGATCTGGATGATAAAATGATGAGTGGAGAGAATTAATCCAGTCTGAGGGAGCAGTTAATATAAAGGCTCTGAAATAGGTACAAATCCCTCACCTTTGAGGAGAAGGAGGAGGCTAGGAAGGCTGGAGTTTATTGGGCTGAGAAAGGGTGGGATGAAATGAGGTTAGAGTGCAGTAGGAGTCAGATGACGAAGGGTTTTGAAAGTCATGCTCAGGAGTTTGGTGCATGTATGTTAATTCTAAGTGCCTTGGTGTGCTAGCCAGCCTCCAAGATGGCCCAGTGGTCCTTGCCTCCTGGTATCATGCCTTTGTGTAGTCCCCTCTCCTGCTGAACAGGGCTAACCTGTGTAACCACTGGAATATCGTGGCAAGGATGGTTTGTGATTTCTGTTGTTAGGTCATTGCAACTTCTGCCTCCCTCTTGTAGAGCACTTGCTCTGAGGGAAGTCAGACTGCTGTGTTGTGAGGACATTTCAATAGCCTGTGGAAAGGCTCACATGGAGAGGAACTCCAGCTAACAGCTACCATGTGAGCACTTTGTTTTGGAAGAAGATCTTCCAGCCCCAGACAAACCTTCAGGTGACTGCAGCCCCTCACACATACATATTTCATTCATAAATATCCTGTGTCTCTCTCTAAAAGGCAAGGACTTTTTTAAAAAAAACTTAAGCCTTATACAATTGTCACATCTAAAAATATAATTCCTTAATATTACAAAAAATTCAGAGACTTTAAAAATTTGTTTTACTTGTTAAATTTGGTTTATTTGCATTAGGATCCAAAAAAAGGGACCAACATAGTATCTGGTTAATGTTTCCTAAGCTTCTTTATCTGTGGCTTCCCTCACTCTTCTTCCCCTCAATTTATCTTAAAAAGAAACTTGGTTGTTTGTCCTATAGTTTCTTACATTCTGGATTTTGCTAATTGTGTCCATTCAGAGTGCAAGGAAGAGTGTTCCTTTACCTTGAATTTTATGTAAACTTGTAGTTATATCCAGAGGAGGCTTGATCTAATTCAGATTGGGTTTTTTTGGCAAGAATATTTTATAGGAGGTGGTGTTTACTTCCATCAAGAGGCACATAATAACCAGTTGTTTCATCTAATCTTATTATGATGTTAACAGCTATTGAAGAGCAATACTAAGATATGTTAATTAGGGTTTACAAAATGGTAATATCCTAAGTCATTTGTCTTCGTTTATTAGCTAGAGAAGCTATTTTTGTTGTTGCTGTTGTTGTTGTTGTTGTTGTTGTTGTTGTTGTTGTTGAGACAGGGTCTTGTTCTGTTGTCCAGTCTGTAGTGCAGTGGTACAAACATGGCCCATGGCAGCCTAAACCTCCCGGGCTCAGGTGATCCTCCCACCTCAGCCCCTCTAGTAGCTGGTATCACAGGTGCACACCACTATGCCTGGCTAATTTTTACTTTTTTTGTAGAGACGGGGTCTTGCCATGTTGCCCAGGCTGGTCTTGAGCTCCTGGGCTCAAGCAATTCTACTGCCTCGGCCTCCCAGAGTGCTGGGATTACAGGCATGAGCCACCATGCTTGGCCAGAAATAGTCTCTTATCCACTCTGTGGTTAATCTGAGGTATATTCCATTTAGGAAAGGCAGATTAAATGATTGATTCTTTCTCTTATTTATCAGTTTTCATAATAATAAATTGATTCCCTAGTATCCTCCAAAAGAGACCAGTAAGGTCTTAAAATATATTTATTTCATTATGAACTGATGGATTTCATCATATTTCATAGATGTGAATCCATTGCAATGATTATTTTTTATTGATGCTCAAATGATCCCATCCTTGACTAGTGAGAGGAGCCCCTTCAAGTTGGTTTCTGAAGACTTTTTATAGTGTCCTTCCTTTTGGTATGATGATATGTTTAGGTTCATCTTATGCATCTTCTGTCTCAGCCGTCAGTCATTTCTTCAGGGAGCTCTCGTTCTTTTCAGCAGGAAAGGATATATGGAGGCACATTTGGATGCTTGAACAATGGATGACAGACTTTTTAATAGATACTTATCAGAATATCTGTAGAGTTCAAAAGATGTCTTCTTTCACTTTGAATTTGAATGGAGAGAAATTCAATTTTTTCTTCTGTGAAATATGGAGTGTTTTCGTTTGTTGTTAGAGAAAAAGGAAAACAAAGGTTTTAGATAGAAATAAAATGAAGCCTTAACTCACCTTTAAAATTGATTGTCCTCTCTCTGCCATACTTTGTTCATCATGTCCAGTGAAGAGAGATGCTAATAAGCTTTTCATATTTCCAGCTACATAAAAACCAGGCAGTGTTTAAAGATTATCATTATAGCATTTGTTTGATGTATTTCTTAAGTCTTTTTTTACCTCCAGGTCCCCCGTCCTTGTAGGCTCCCCTCTCACAGACACAAGCCTTCTTCCTGGCATTTTTAGGAGGGCCTGGTGTTGTGTTTGGAAAATTTTGCTTTATTATATATCCTCAGCTTATACTGCATCACTAGTGAAAAGCTTAGTTTTGTGTTTGGTGTAAGTAATGTGTTTCTGGATATTTTTATCATAAAAACTCATTATAGGTAAGAGATGGAAATATATCATTAGAATGATTGTATATTTAAATTATGAATCAAGTTAGAGGAGAATGGAATATTGCCCCCTTATGGGAAGACTCTGGAATGTAGAAATTTTTTTCAGTATGTAACAACTTGGTCCTGCCTTCTTTCCCAGTGTTCAGGATCTAATTCAGCCGTTTTATACATGATATGTTAAGCTTTTCATTAATTCAGTTATTCATTTGACACATACTGAGCACCAGAGTAATCCCAGGCATGGTACTAGGAAATGAGAATAAAGAAATAAGAAACACACATGCTAAACTGACCATTTTCTAGTGGGAGAAAGACAATTATATATGTAATTCCAAACACTGGTAAGTGCATTTTAGGAAAAATACAGGGAGCTGTAAGAGTGATTAACTGGGGGGAGCCTGGCTTAGTCTGAGAGGACAGAAAGGCCTTTCTGACAAAGTAACATTTAAGCAAAGATTTAAAGGAAAAGTAGGCATTGGCCAGGTGATCACTGGGATCCAGAGCCTTCAAGCAAAGGGGCTAGCTATGTGTGAAGGTCCTGAGGGAGGAAAGAGCTTGAAGCCTTGGGGGACCTGGGAATGCTAGTGAGGCTGGAGACTGAGAGGGAGGCAGGGAATTAGGAGAGGAGCTGGAGATGTAGGCAGGGCCCTGATCACAGAGGCTGCTCTTGGCCTCCATCTCCGTTACAGATGTACAGCGTTTGGTGACCCAGACTAGGGACCAGACATAATACTTTTCAGGACCTCTTGGTCCTCCTGGGAGATGCTGGGAACTCTGAGTTCAGCTTTTCTCTCCTATTTCTCGAGGGTCCTTTGTTAATAAAGAAATATTTTTAAAATTATTCCTGCTTACCTTGTACTTAAGAGTGAAAGAAACTTTTAATAAACGGAATTATTTTTGGCTAATCTTCAGAAACCTTCACTCCAAGGATGAACTCATAAAAAGTTCTACCTTTAAAAGACTTTCCTATCTCGTCTCATCCTCACAGCGACCTTATAAGGTGGATATTTACTATTTTTCACATCATACAGAAAAGGGACTGAAGCTCTGAAAAATTAGGTAGTTCCTCAAGGCCAGCTAATAGGTGGTGAAGCAGGAACTGGACACCGGGCCTTCTGACTACAGACCCAGTGGTGTTTGTGCTCTGTTCTTCCACTTACTATGAATGCAAGAGCTTCTACATATTTTGATCTCAGTATCTGCAACTTATTTATTTTGTTTTCTTTGTTGTTGTTGTTGTTGTTGTTGAGACAGAGTCTCACATTGTTGCCCAGGCTGGAGTGCAGTGGTGCAGTCTCAGCTTACTGCAACCTCCGCCTCCTAGATTCCAGCAATTCTCCTGCCTCAGCCTCCTGAGTAGCTGGGATTATAAGCACCTGCCACCATGCCCGGCTACTTTTGTGTGTGTGTGTGTGTGTGTGTGTGTGTGTGTGTGTGTGTGTGTGTGTTTTAGTAGAGACGGGGCTTCACCATGTTGGTCAGGCTGGTCTCTAACTCCTGACCTCAGGTGATCCACCCACCTTGGCCTCCTGAAGTGCTGGGATTACCTGTGTGAGCCACCTTGCCCAGCCAATTTATATTTTTTTAATGGAAGAATAAATCATACAAGCTTAAAAATTATGAGAGAAGGAGGAAGGAAATAGGGTAGAGGGGACAGGGAGAGAAGCTAGACTGCCTTAAATATGGTTGATAGCTTTTTAAAATGGAAAATGAGAAACAAGTAAACCTAAATTTTAAACCTCACTAATTCGAACTTTACATTCTTAGTGGGTATATGCCCTGAGAGTGAAAAAAGAACTGCAACAAACAGTAGCAACAACAACAAAGTCCTTCAACTGTACTCATGTGGAACATACCAGTGATCTTGTTAGTACTATTTTGAGATTGTTGTTGAGTGTATATTGTCAGAAAAAAACAAATGAGTAATTATGTGGTACTTTATAATTTCCACTGTTTTGAGATCCAGATTCCCAACATGGGTGAAAGGAGACACAAATATAAAATAAAAGAGGTTAAATAAAACCCTGTTAACTTGATTTCTTTATAGACTTTTTTTTTCTTTTTTTTTGAGATGAAATATCACTTTGTCACCCAGGCTGGAGCGCATTGGTGTGATCTTGGCTCACTGCAACCTCCGCCTCCCGGGTTCAAGCGATTCTCTTGCCTCAGCCTCCCAGGTAGCTGGGATTACAGGCACACACTACCACACCCAGCTAATTTTTTTATTTTTAGTAGAGATGGGGCTTCACCATGTTGGCCAGGCTGGTTGTGAACTCCTGACCTCAAATAATCCACCCGCCTCAGCCTCCTAAATTGCTGGGATTACAGGCGTGAGCCACTGCGCCCAGCGTTAAGACTTTTTTTTTTAATTGGCAGTTATAGGGTCACAGTAAAATTAAGCAGAAAGTATAGAGTTATCATATTTGCCTGTTCTGTGTCCCTGCCAGCCTCCCGCAGTGTCACATCCCACACCAGAAAGGTCTATTTGTTATAAATGATGAACTTATGTTGGTACACCATTATTACTCAAAGTTCATTTGCATTAGGGTCCGCTCTTGGTGTTGCACATTCTATGGGTTTGGACAAATGTATGATGGCATGTATCCATCATAGAATCATGCAAAGTGGTTTCAGTGCTCTCAATCTTCTCTGCTCCACCTAGTCATCCCTCCATCTCCCTGTCTTCTGGCAACCACTGATCTTTTTACTGTCTCCGTAGATTTTTCTTTTCCAGATGTTATGTAGTTGGAATCACACAGCCTTTTCATGATGGCTTCTTTCACTTGGTAGTATGTATTTTAGGGTTTTTTCACATCTTTTCATGGCTTGATAGCTCATTTCATTTTAGCATGAATAATATTCCATTGCCTGGATGTACTCTAGTTTATCCATTCACCTATTGAAGGCCATCTTAGTTGCTTCCAAGTTTTAGTAAATAAAAATAAAGCGGCTGCAAACACCATGTGTGGGTTTTTGTGTGAACATAAGTTTTCACCTCATTTGACCAAATGTCAAGGAGCACAATTGCTGGATTGAATGGTAAGAGTAAGTTTAGTTTTGTGAGAAACTACCAAACTTGTCTTGCAAAGTGGCCATACGGTTTTGCATTCCCACCAGCAATGAAGGAGCATTCCTGTTTCTCCATATCGTTACCAGCATTAGGTGGTGTCAGTGTTCTGCATTTTGGGCATCTAATGGGTGTGTAGTGGCATCTCATTGTTTTTTTTTTTTTAATTTGTAATTCCCTAATGACATATGATGTTGAGTATCTTTTCGTATCCTTATTTGCCATCTGTATGTCTTCTTCAGTGAGGTGTCTGCTCAGGTCTTTTACCATTTTTAATCAGGTTGTTTATTTTTTATTGCTGAGTTTTAAGAATTCTTTGTATATTTTGGATAACAGTCCTTTATCAGATATATCTTTGTATTTTCTCCCAGTCTTTGACTTATCTTCTCATTCTCTCGATTAACTTAATTTTGAATTACAAGTTGTGGTATGAATTATTTATATATTTTATCTTAGACAAAAAACACCTCCTAACCCATTCAATTGAAAAATCCTATAAACAGTGACCAGTAGCAGTGTGTAACCCTAGTCCCCAAATTGTGGTCTTGGAATACCAATTCTCACTAACAGGAAGCAGGGTTATTTGGAGAAATCACTGATACAGGAACCGGTTACACCACATAACAAGGAAGTCATAAAAGACTGTGATCAGGATCACATCAAAAGAACCAAAGAACATACAAGAGAAGACTCTCTTCATCCAATGATGAGACAATCTGAATACCAATAAAGTTTTTTTTATTTTTTTGAGACGGAGTCTCACTCTCTCGCCCAGGCTGGAGTGCAGTAGCACGATCTTGGCTCACTGCAAGCTCCGCCTCCCGGGTTCACGCCATTCTCCTGCCTCAGCCTCCTGAGTAGCTGGGACTACAGGCGCCCGCCACCACACCCGCATAATTTTTTTTTTTATTTTAGTAGAGACAGGGTTTCACCGTGTTAGCCAGGATGGTCTCGATCTCCTGACCTCGTGATCCGCCCGCCTCAGCCTCCCAAAGCATGATGATATTTTTTTAAAAAGCTATTGGATACCACTTGCTAACACTACATTAACCATATACCATCCCTTTCCTATACAAACAGATCTGGCTTCTAGAGCTATATAGTAATTTATAAGAATTACAGAGGACAGAGCAGCATATTAGTACCACCGTCGGGTACAGTTGGAAAAATCCAGACTATGTGAAGCTCTGGGGTCTTCAACAAATAAATTGCAAAGAAAAAAAAAAAAGCACAGCAAAGCAAAGTCTTGTGTGACATTTACGAGACAGTTGGAAGTTTGAATACTGGCTGATTACTTGATGGTATTGGGACTGTTACTAATGTTTTTAAAGTGTAATGATGGTATTATAAATTTTTAACGGTTTTTAAAAATATATTAGAGATAGGTATTTACCAATGTATTTATCAATGAAATGTCCTTGCATTAAAACTAATGTGAAGGCAGGGATACCAATAAGGGATACAGGTGAAAGAGTGTTGGCCGGGAGTTAACTATTTAAGCTGACGATGGGAACTTGAACGTTCATTATATTATTGTCTACTTCTGTGTCTAGCATTTTTTATAATGAAACTTAAAAAAAAACTTTCCTTGAGAATTTATAACCACAAACTGGCCCGTGTATGGGTGTGAGACTTGAATTCATACTATCTGTGCAGTGTAAAATTTAAATTGTTCTTGGGTTAGTAGTGCCTCCAGGAACCTGCCAGAGAAACATAAATCTTCTCAGGAGAAAAATACACCTTACTTAGGACTCAAATATGTCTCACAAATAAAATTATTCAGAAGTCGAAAATGAAGAGTCACAAAACACTCAAAACACTGAGCTACAGTGAATGAGTCAGCAGAACCAACAAAAATGATCAGATTTGAGGCCAGGCGTGTTGGCTCACGCCTGTAATCCCAACACTTTGGGAGGCCGAGGCAGCTGGGTCACTTGAGGTCAGGGGTTCGAGACCAGCCTAGCCAACATGGAGAAACCCCATCTCTACTAAAAATACAAAAATTAGCTGGTCATGGTGGTATGTGCCTGTAATCCCAGCTACTTGGGAGGCTGAGGTGGGAGAATCATTTGAACCTGGGAGGCGGAGGTTGCAGTGAGCTGAGATCTACCACTGCACTCCAGCCTGGGCAACAGAGCAAGACTCTGTCTCAAAAAAAAAAAAAAAAAACAGATTTGAAAAGTCTATAATATTGTAATTATTGGAAACTGAACATAGAATAAGTATATTTAATATTTTAAGGAAATAAATTGTGTTTTTTTATGGTTTTGGTGACTAATTAATTAGAGATGGGTTGTTGCTATGTTACCCAGACTGAAGTACAGTGGTGAAATCATAGTTCACTGCCGCCTCAAACTCCTGGGCTCAAGTGATCCTCCCACTTCAGCCTCCCAAGTGGCCAGAACTATAGGTATGCACCACCATGCCTGGCTAATTTTTTAGTACTATTTTAGGGGCAAGGTCTTGCTCTGTGTCCTGGGCTGGCCTCAAAATGCCGGCCTCTGGTCTTCAAATGACCCTCTCGCCTTAGCTTCCAGAGTATCTGGGATTAGAGGTGCAGACCGCCATGCCTGGCTAAAAACAGATACTGTAAATGTAATGTAAATGTAATTAGATATTGTAAATTGTAAATGAAAGAATGCTGCCAATTAACTTTAAGGTGTAAGATGGCAACTGAGACTATCAGGAATAATCAGGCCAAAAGTCCTGTATGTCAAGGATGGGTTTTGCAACTGGTGTATGCCACTATAGAGGTATTTGACTAGCTAAAATAATAATAATCAGATATATTTGAAAAAGAACCATTTCATCAGTTTAGCCATCCACAGTTTATAGCTACTTGAAAACATGCTGTGCATGATAAATACAATTTTTATCAATTAAGAAAATAAGAATGAAAAAATAACCATTTCAGAAGCAAACAACATCATTGAATTTGGCATTTAGTAGACAAGTCTAATCTTAAAGCAAATTAGACACAAGTGAAGCAGGACTTACTGAACTAGAAGATAAAGCTAAAGAAATTGTCCACATAAAACCCATAGAGACAGAGAAAATGTTAAAGAAAGGTTAAGATGCATGGAAGATAGAATTAGAAGGTTTCATATAACATCTGATCAAAGTTCTAGGAGAATAGAAGCACTGGGGGAGAGGCAGTATTTGAAGACATTTTCCAAAATTGATGAAATTACTAAATCGTCTGAATCAGGAAGCTCAAGCAGGGTAAAGAAAGAGAAATATCACCTGGATACATTGGCAAATTCAAGATCCTAGTACAGTCCTGAGAGAAAAAGCAGACTGCAGACTGATAGCTGACTTTTCAGTGACAGTGGAAGCCACAAGACAATTCATCGTCAAAGTGCTGGAAGAAAAGTAACCATCTGTCAAGGATGAGGGCAAAACAAAAACATTTTGAAATAAAAACCATTTTTATTATGAATGGAGAAAAGTAGAATAGTATTTTTGAGCTTTCAGTTAGGACAGTTGTTAAGAGCTTAAACTTTGGAGTCAGATAGTTTGAGCTGTACTGCTAGTGAACTGTGTTGTTTAACTTCTCTGTTTCCTTCTCTACAAAATAGGATGACAAGTGGGAATGGTTGATGGGTACAAAAATACAGTTAGATAAAATGAATAAGATCTAGTATTTGGTAGCACAATAGGATGCCTATAGATAACAATAATCTATTGTATATTTCAAAATAACTGGAAGAGTAGAATTGGCACTTTTCTAACAAAGAAATTATAAATGCTTGAGGTAATACCCCAGTTACCCTGATTTGATCATTACATGTTGTATACCTGTATCAAAACATCACATGTACCACGTAAATGTATACAACTATTATGTACTCATAATAATTAAAAATAAAAATAATTTTAAAAACAGGATGACAGTAGTACTTACTTCATGGAATGCTTTGATAAGCAGATGAATTATATGTAAAGCACTATGAGTCCTACACAGTACGCATCTAGTAAATGTTAGGGATTGCTGTTACCATATTTTATGGAATTTAAGATGCCATCATTCCTAAGACATATTGTATTTTATGCTCCATTAAGAAAGAAAGAATGCTGCCAATTAATTGTAAGATGTCATTAATTGTAAAATCTGTCCGGATTTCACAAATGTTAACTTGTAAAGAAAAAAAACCATGAATCTCAAAATTGATGAAATATAGTATTTTGATAGCAGATACTCAAGTACAGGAGAAAATACTGTATATTAAATATTTTTTAAAAAAAAACAGTTTGAAGAAGAAGTTGATGAAAGTGTTGTGAAGCCCAGAATTTAAATGTGTAGTACCCATGGCTGGAGAGTTTTGTGTATAAATTATTGAAGGTTAAAACAGCTGTTTCACTTTCATTTCTTCAGAAGTAAATATGAACTACAACCAAACTGCCCTTGAGTTGGCTTAAGATTTCCCAGTGGCTGTTACTTAAACGAAAAGTGTTCTTTAGCATTTCATTGGTAAGCACTAGCTTGTGGAAAGGCCAGATGTTGAATGTTGAACATGTTTGATAAACAGAAGTTTAATATGCAGCTGGAATAGTAGCATTCTTCTGCAGGTGCTTTTTGAAATGTTTTCAGTTTTTCTTTTCCACTTGGTTTTGATTACCACTTGCATGTAGTTGAGAGGAGATTTTTGCTAATTTCGTATGAGGCTGGATGTTGCTCTGTTTTAGTTGGTCTTATTGCTGATGATACTGCAGTATGTCTCGGAGAGCATGTAAGCATCAACACTCTTTCCAAACATTTTGATTTGGTTAGATCATCTCAAATCATTATTGAAGCTGCTAGCTAGAGTGCTGTCGTTTCATGATGCCGTACACTCCAGAAATCTTTACAATTATATTACCACAAAGAAGTTGACTACTCATTCAGTTATTAGGATACATAGATTATTACAGCAGCCTCATAACTCTTTTTGCTACCTCTGTGATTTTATCAATTAGAAATAAATTAGGCTCTGTGTAATGGAATATCCAACTTTGCTTCAACCAAATAAAGATTTATTTTTTCCTACACACCAGAAAATTGGGAAATAAGTAGTCACTCCCAGTGTTGTTAATATCTCAAATTCCTTTGATCCATCCTTGATGGTGGCAAGGCCATTTCTCTGCTTCCGTTTCAGACCACGCACCCTCCCAAGTGAGGTATAAAAGGTGTGCCTCATCTAATGATTGACCAGAGCTGTGACATGTAGCCACCTCTCTTCTTAAGAAAAGTTGGGAAATGTAGCTTTCTAATTGAACCTAAGTTTACCCCTGGCCAAATCTGGATTCCAGGCATTTGCAAAACAAATAATGATATTACCACAATTGCCATGATTACGATGTAACCATGATTTGTGACCATGAAGCACCCATAAATTTAACTGACCTACATTGTGACTGAGCCCACAGCCTAACATTATCCTTTAAGTAACTGAGTTTACCACCTCATGCCATCTAGTAGGCAATTATCAGTTTTTCTCACTTGCCCCTTTATTATATGATGTGTATTTCCTTATACCTGTGCTTCATTAATATAGCCAACGTTCACTGAATACCTACTCTGTGCCAGGCACTGTTAATACAGAAATGAATAAGGTACCCCATTTGATAGGGGAGATGGATATCAACAAAATTTACAAGTACCACAACCTGTAACCCTCATGCTTCAAGGCAGATGTTATTGATAAAGTGGCTCATCCGTGTCATCACCAGGTAACTAAGCTGGTGACTTTAGCCTAGGCCTTCCAAGCAGTGTAGCTCCTCTGCACCCCTCCTATCCCCAGCCCCAAATCCTTGTGTCTTACTGAGTTGATTGTCTTAGAAACATATAAACATGACTATGAGACGAGCTTCAGAAAGCACGATCTGTTGTATTGAACACATTGGTGCTTCTTATGGTAAATGGTCAACCACTCAATGCCAGGATCATGGCCAAAACTTTATGAGACTTCAGATTCCAAATCTTTAGCCACAGGGAACTCTTCCAATGGCCAATTCTTAGGAAGTCTGTGAGGACAATCATTGGCCATAAGGAACAGCTTAGAGTAAAGCACAGGTAATACCCAGTGAATACTAAGAAACCATGGTTGTTATGGATAATCAGAGGAGACAATCTGTTATTCCCACATAGCGTTACCTCTTTTAGAAGCATCTACATTTCCTGCAGAGATAGGATGTTTTTATTAACTGAGCCCTGGATCAAACTTGCACTAGCATGCCGGTGGTGTGATATCTCTTTACCTTGACAGCAACATGAGTCTGGGCTTGTGAGATGAATGGTAGGACTTCATCAAGATGTTGTCCAGCTACTCAGTGTGCATCATCCATTATGCCCCAGCCAAGGAGATCACAAAACTGGCTCCACCTCTCATCACTTCTAAGAAAACTTCCCCCAGTCTTCTCTTGCGCCTAAACAACTGTAATTTTTATAGTCATGTGTTACATACTATGCCAGATATATGCCAACGAATGTCTATAAAAAAAGTTAATATTTATTAGCCAGAAAGCATAATGTTAGATTTTGGCTTTTAGAAGGGGAGGTTTTATTGATCCACCTACACATTAGCATGTGAACTTACTTCTCCATGAAAGCAGAGAAGAAATTTATTAATTTATTTGAACAGCTTTGTCAACATTGTTCTGAAAAGAACAAGTTGGAATGTAGTAGCAGTGTGCTCCATTATGACAAAAGCTTTGCAAATGACACAAAAGGTTATCAGAGTTGACCATTAAGGACCATATGGCACCAGGCTTCAGGAAAGATACAGTGGAGGAGGGAGAACAGAGACCCCATCCTTACCTGCCCCATCAGGGGAGTTCACCCTGGTGATGGGTTAGGTGTCAGGTGGCATAGCTGGACCATCCTTACATCTCACTGGGGAGTTTGGACTGTATTGTCTGTGGGCTGGAAGGCTTTTGAACTTTTTGAAAAAAGGAATGACATGATCAGATTTATTTTTTATTATAAGAGCAATTTACGCTCTTTGTAAAAACTTAATGTTTATGAAGTAGAAAATGGAAAATTCTTGCATCCTATTCCTCAGGTGTGTCCTTTTTTTTTTTTTTAAGACAGCCAGACAGGGTCTTTCTCTGTTTCCCAGGCTGGAGTGCAGTGGTGTGATCATGGCTCACTTCAGTCTTCAACTACTGGGCTCAAACAGTCCTCCTGCTTCAGCCTCCCGAGTAACTAGGACTACACGTGGGTGCCACCACACCCGGCCAATTTTTAAAAATATTTTTGTAGAGATTGGGTCTTGCTATATTGTCCAGGCTGGTCTTGAACTCCTGGACTCAAGTGATCCAGGCCTCCCAAAGTGCTGAATTTACAGGTGTGAGCCACCGCACTCTGCCAAAGGTACCTATTTTTAAAGGCTGTTGGATGTCTTGCCAGACTTTTCTCCATGCTTTCAGGTATATCATACACACACACACACACACACACACACACACACACACACACACACACACTGTATTATACATTGTATACATTATATATACACACAGATAATGTATAATGAATATATATGTTTTATATATTTATTTGTATATTTTTGACCAACAGGGGATTAAGATATACAAAATGTTTTATAATGGCTTATTTATTTATTTAAGACAGGGTCTCACTATGTTGCCCCAGCTAGCCTCAAAATCCTGGGCTCAAATGATCCTCCCACCTCAGCTTCCCAAGTAACTGGGACTACAGGTATATGCCACCACTCCTGGCTGGCTCTTATTTTAATCTAACAAGTAGTTGTTAGATTAAAACAACTTTAAATAAATACATTTGTATACTTGTGAGGTGTGTGTGTGTGTAAGTGTATGTAAAATCCACCCTTAGAGGGGGAATTGCTGCTGGGCATGGTGGCTCATGCCTGTAATCCCAGCACTTTGGGAGGCTAAGATGGGCTGATCACCTGAGGTTAGGAGTTCAAGACCAGCCTGGCCAACATGGTGAAACCCCATCTCTACTAAAAATACAAAAATTAGCCGGGTGCGGTGGCGGGTGCCTGTAATCCCAGCTACACAGGAGGCTGAGGCAGGAATATTGCTTGAACCTGGAAGCGGAGGTTGCAGTGAGCCAAAACTGCGCCATTGCACTCCAGCCTGGGCAACAGAGCAAGACTCTGTCTCAAAAAATAAATAAATAAATAAAAAGGGGGGAATTACTATATCAAAGAGATGCATATTTCAGGTTTTGGCAGATGTTGTCATATTGTGCTGTAGAAAGGCACTCTACATCCTGCCATCAGCATATGATCGTGCCTGTCTACACACCTTTGCATTATCAGACTTTTTAATCAAAATTGTTCTAAGTCATAGAAAAGATTTAGATTTTTATGTAGTGAAATGTATTAGTAATTTCTTATGCCCTTGGGGTGGGTTTATCATGCTTTTAGGAATGTCTTCCTCAATTCAAGATTATAAAAATATTTTTACCCATGGTTTCATCTGCTACTGTCATATTTCTTTAATTTTTTTTAGTTTTTTTATTTTAAGAGACAGTCTCACTCTGTCACCCATACTGGAGTGCAGTGGTATGATCATAGCTCACTGCAATCTCGAACTCCTGGGCTCAAGTGATCCTCCTGCCTCAGCCTCTCAAAGTGCTGGGATTTAAGGCATATGCTACCATACCCAGCTCTTTTTGTTTTTAAATTGATGTGTTTGATTTGTCTGGAATTTTATTTTGATATATGGAGTAAGAAAACATAAAGTAGGACCAGGCACGGTGGCTCGCGCCTGTAATCCCAGCACTTTGGGAGGCCGAGGCGGATGGATCACAAGGTCAGCAGTTCGAGACCAGCCTGGCCAAGATGGTGAAACCCCGTCTCTACTAAAAATACAAAAATTAGCCGGGCACCGTGGTGGACGCCTGTAATCCCAGCTACTCATGAGGCTGAGGCAGGAGAATTGCTTGAACCTGGGAGGCAGAGCTTGCGGTGAGCTGAGATCGCATGCACCACTGCACTCTAGCCTGGGCGATAGTGTGAGACTCTGTCTCAAAAAAAAAAAAAGGAAAAAAAAACATACAGTAAGGAATATATAGCTTCCTGTTCTGGATTCCCACAGTGACTAGCCAGTTATTAAAAAATCATTTGTTGAATAATTCATCTTTTCTCCACTGATTTGAAGCACTCTTTTAATCATAATTTTCCACATTGTGGTATGTGTCTTTTTTCCTTGACTACCTAGAGCCTCAACAAGATTAGTACAGTGGTCCTCCATATTCATGGGTTCTACATCCATGACTCCAATCAATCATGGATCAGAAATATTCAGGAAAAAAATTGCGTCTCTGTTGAACACATATAGACTATTTTCCTTGACATTATTCCCTAAATAATACAGTACAACAGCTGCTTACATAGCATTTGCATTGTATTAGATATCATAAATAACCTAGAGATTACATTTAAAGAATACAGGAAGATGTGTACCTAAGGAGGGGGCATTAGGTTGTTTGCATAAGTTATACACAAATACTTCTCCATTTTATTTTATTTATTTATTTTTTGAAATGGAGTCTCGCTCTGCTGCCCAGGCTGGAGTGCAGTGGTGCAATCTCAGCTCACTACAAGCTCCGCCTCTCGGGCTCACGCCATTCTCCTTCCTCAGCCTCCCGAGTAGCTGGGACTACAGGCGCCCGCCACCATGCCTGGCTAATTTTTTTGTATTTTTAGCAGAGATGGGGTTTTACCATATTAGCCAGGATGGTCTCGATCTCCTGACCTCATGATCCGCCCACCTCGGCCTCCCAAAGTGCTGGGATTACAGGCGTGGGCCACTGCGCCTGGCCCCTCCATTTTATTTTTATTATTTATTTATTTATTTATTTATGGAGACAGGGTCTCTGTTGCCCAGGCTGGAGTGTAGTGGTGTGATCTTGGCTTACTGCAATCTCCACCTTCCAGGTTCAAATGATTCTTGTGCCTCAGGCTCCTGAGTAGCTGTGATTACAGGCCTGTGCCACCACACCCAGCTAATTTTTTTTGTATTTTTAGTAGAGATAGGGTCTCGCCATGTTGCCTAGGCTGGTCTCGAACTTCTGGCCTCAAGTGATCCGCCTGCCTTGGCTTCCCAAAGTGCTGGGATTACAGGCATGAACACTGCGCCTGGCCTATTTTTTAGAGACAGAGTCTGTCTCTTGCCCAGGTTGGAGTGCAGTGATAACAATCATAGCTCACTGCAGCCTCGAACTCCTAGGCTCAAGTGATCCTCCTGCCCCAGCCTCCTTAGTAGCTAGGACTACAGGTGCACACCACCATGTCAGGCTAATTTAAAAAAAAAATTTATAGCCATGGAGTCTTAATTATTGGGTCTTACCAGGCAGAACTTAAACTCCTAGCCTCAGGCGATTCTC
This sequence comes from Pan troglodytes, assembly GCF_028858775.2. Lineage (NCBI taxonomy): Eukaryota > Metazoa > Chordata > Mammalia > Primates > Hominidae > Pan > Pan troglodytes. Next base: position 42,097,936 of record NC_086016.1, read on the forward strand.
CCGCCTTGGCCTCCCTAAACACGGGTTTTGGGCATGAGCCACTGTGCCCAGTCTCTATACCATTTTGTTTCAGGGACTTAAGCAACCATGGATTTTGGTATACACCAAAGGTCTGGAACCAATCTCCCAAGGATACTGAGGGATGAGTGTATTATATTGGATGGAGACTGGGGGAAGGAAGATTGAACCTAAGCACTGTAGAGGGTTGTGGTATCAAAAGTCAGTAACACCTAGAGATAGGTTTGGAGAAGAGTTCTTTTTTGATAGGGTGGTTTGGAGATTGGAGGGACATTGTGGAAGACATTCTCAGCAGGTCCCCAAGTTCTCTCCTCATCTGGGCCCATTGCTTTCTCTTCAGCATTTTTTTTTTTTTTTCCTTTGAGATGGAGTCTCACTCTGTTGCCCAGGCTGGAGTGCAGTGGCATGATCTCGGCTCACCACAACATCCACCTCCCGGGCTCAAGCAATTCTCCTGCCTCAACCTCCCGAGTGGCTGGGACTACAGGCATCTGCCACCATGCCCAGCTAATTTTTTGTATCTTTAGTAGAGATGGGGTTTCATTGCGTTAGCCAGGATGGTCTCGATCTCCTAACCTTGTGATCCGCCTACCTTGGTCTCCCAAAGTGCTGGGATTACAGGCGTGAGCCACCGCGCCTGGCCCCTCTTCTTTAAATAACTAATTTTCAAACTTTAACCTATATCAGAATCACCCAGAGGGCTTGTTAACAGCACATTGCCGGCGCCACCCCCAGCATTTCTGGCTCACCAGTTCTGGGATAAGGTCTGAATATTCACATTTCTATCAGGATTCCAAGTGCTGTTGCTGCTGTCTGGGGACCACACTTGGAGAACCATTGCTCTAGACTGAGTCCTCTTCACTCCCCTTTTAGATTACTCTAATGGTCTCTAGTTGGGCTTTTTTTTCTAGTTTTCCTGTCCTTTAAAGCCTCCTGACTCAAATTAGGACTGCAGTGGTGAGAATAGAAGTGGAGAGAAAGGAATGAAGCTGAAAGACATTTCAAAAGAAGGATTAATGGGCTTTAGAGACTGAGTAGATGTGTGGGACAAAGGACAGGAAGCAAAGAGGCATTTTCTAAACATGGACACCAGATTTACTCTTTGGAAAACACTTCTTTCATCTTGTTATTTCCCAGTTCAAGAATCTGCAGTGAGATAAATCTAAAATGAGATTTATTTGAATAAAATACAGCTGACAATTGACACCCAACCGGTGTCGCTTCTCTGGTTTTGTCTAAGTCAAATCTCATTATGACAGATGACTTTGCAAGTAGATCTCTGCATTACCAAATACTTTCATGGCCGAGCCAGTGACCTACTTTAAGCAGTATCCAATTTAACAATTCCAGTTCAGCAAACTAGTTTGGATAGCATTTTAGGACTTGCAGAATTTAATCTGAAGTACTATGGTACATTTGTGTATATAAAAGAACTGTTAATTTCTAAGGGTTAGTTTAAACCCTATTTAGAAATCGTGTTTATCATATGAATATATTTTTTTAAAAAAAATTATATACTATGCTTTCTGATTTACCTTTTTCTTATGCTTGCTGTTGGACAAAAACAAGGAGGGGGATATTGTGCCAGATACTCATGTTTGCAATTATAAATGCAGATGAGGCCAAAGTGTGTGTTTGTACAGGTGGGATGAAATAAACAAATGACAGTGAAAGCCTGCTTATCAGGATCATTATTTGTTGTTGTCCCTTATTAGGATTCATTATTTGGAAAATAAGTATAGAGAGGACAGTTTGGGTTTTTAAGATATTTAGTATGTGACATTTAATTATTTCTTAATTTTTAAAAGCTGACTTCTGTCTTAGTCTTACATGATTTGGCCTCACATGTGTGGATGAGATTTTAAATATGTGAGAATCATAGCTAGTTATAAAAGAGTGCCAGGTATTTGCATTATAACAAAACACCTTTATTTGTGTATAATTTATATACATCATATATATAAACTTCACCCAGTTTAGATATACAATTAAAACATAGTAAATTGCCCAGTTGTGGTAGCTCACACCTACAATCTCAGCACTTTGAGAGGCTGAGATGGGGAGACTGCTTGAGGCCAGGAGTTAAGAGACCAGCCTGGGCAACACAGCTAGACCCCATCTCTAAAAAAATAAAAATAAAAAAATTGACTGCGCGTGGTGGCTCACACCTGTAATCCCAGCACTTTGGGAGGCTGAGGCGGGTGGATCACGAGGTCAGGAGACGGAGACCATCCTGGCCAACATGGTGAAACCCCGTCTCTACTAAAAATACAAAAATTAGCTGGGCATGGTGGCACGTGCCTGTAATCCCAGCTACTCGGGAGGCTGAGGCAGGAGAATCGCTTGAACCAGGGAGTTGGAGGTTGCAGTGAGCCAAGATCGCACCATTGCACTCCAGCCTGGCGACAGAGTGAGAGTCTGTCTCAAAATAAATAAATAAAAATAAATAAATAAATTAATTAATTAATTTAGCTGGTCATGATGGCATGTGCTTGTATTCCCAGCTACTCGGGAGGCTGAGGTAGGAGAATGGCTTGAACCCAGGAGTTTGAGTCTGCCGTGAGCTCTGCTCGTGCCACTGCACTCCAGCCTGGGCGACAGAATGACACCCTGTCTCAAAAAAAAAAAAAAAAAAAAAAAAGTCTATACAGTTGTACCATCATCATTCGCAACCCAGTTTTAGAACATTTCCGTCAACCCAAAGAGATCCCTCTTGCCCAAGTGCTGTCAGTCCCTTTTCCCACTCCATGCCCCAGGCAGCCCCTGAAAATTGAATCATACGGTACGTAGTCTTTCAAGTCCGGCTGCTTTCATTGAGCACAATATTTTTGAGGTTCATTCATGTTGTAGTATCAGTAGCTTGTTCGTTTTTATTGGTGAGTAGTTTTCTACTGGATAGATTTACCACAGTTTGTTTATCTATTGATTACTTGAAGGACAAAAAAGACATTTGGGTTGTTTCCACTTTTTTGGCTATTATGAGTAATAATTCTTTTTTTTTCTTTATTTTTTACATTTTGAGGTGGAGTCTCACTTTGTCACCCAGGCTGGAGTGCAGTGGCACGATCTTGGCTTCCTGCAACCTCTACCTCTCAGGTTCAAGCAATTCTCCTGTCTCAGCCTCCCGAGTGACTGGGATTACAGGCATGTGCCACCACACTCGGCTAATTTTTGTATTTTTAGTAGAGACAGGGTTTCGCCATGTTGACCAGGCTGGTCTCAAACTCCTGACCTCATGTGATCTGCCCACCTTGGCCTCCCAAAGTGCTGGCATTACAGGCATGAGCCACCGCGCCCAGCCAAGTCTATCTTTTAAAAGAAAAAAAGAAGGCTGGGCCCGGTAGCTCATGCCTGTATTCCCAGCACTTTGGGAGGCCGAGGCAGGTGGATGACAAGGTCAGGAGTTCAAGACCAGCCTGGCCAACATGGTGAAACCCTGTCTCTACTAAAAATAGAAAAATTAGCCAGGCGTGGTGGCGGGTGCCTATAATCCTAACTACTCAGGAGGCTGAGGCAGGAGAATCACTTGAACTCAGGAGGTGGAGGCTGCAGTGAGCGGAGATCACACCATTGCATTCCAGCCTGGACAACAGAGCAAGACTCCGTCTCAGGGAAGAAAAAAAATGGTTTTCATAGTCATTATCATTTGAGCCCTACAGTAGCCTTACAACAAGTAGACAGGACAAGTAGTATTACCCTTATTTGTTGCTATCCAGAGGGAGTCTACACCTGTATTCTCAGGTTATTGCCATAGGAAACCTATCAAGAGTATGCTTCCATTTTGTGGTGTACACACAGGATAGAGCAGCACCAAAGGACTACTTCTGTATGTGATGTAGATCCAAATTTGGAGTCAGTTTATTCATTCTGCAAATATTCACTGAATATCTGCTACCTGCCAGGCACTGTGCAAGATGGTGGAGGATTGAGATGTGAAAGATTTAGTCTCTGCTCTTGAGGAGTTAACTGTCCATAAAGGCTGTATACAAGAAAAAACTATAATTCTGGGCCATGGGAACCCAGAAGCAGAGGATCTAACAAGGTAGAGTGGGGAGCAGAGAGGAGGGTGTCAGAGTGTATTGATGATATCATAGCTCACACTTACCTGGTGCATACTCTGTTCCAGGAACATTCCAAAAATTTTACATGTTTACTCATTTAATCTTCACTTCAACCCCTTACCCTGTTTTACAGACGAGAAGGCCACAAAACTGAGTGTGGTACTTTGACCAGTCACACACTACTAGTGAATGGTAGACCTGGAATTTAGACCAATCAGTCTGGCTCTGGAGTCTGTCTCCTGAAAAGGTTTCTCAGAGGAGAGGCACCCAAGCTGTGTCTTGAATAACAGCTTGTAGCTAGTCTGCAGAAAGGTGATTGGGATATGTCTACATGGTTTTCTAGGCAGAGAAGTGTCACAAGTAAAGGTAAAGAAAGCACACTATTGAGAGCAAGTGTGGCAGACTACTTGTGAGAAAAGATGGGTGGTAAGGAATGAGACTAGAAAGACAAGGCTGAGGATGAAGGGCCTGGCAGGCCATCCGAGGAATTTGGGTTCCGTGATCTAATTTTTAAAGTTATACCAAAAATACCATTTTTCCTTTTGTATTAATTTTATTTTTGTTTTGATTTAAATCTTTTTAATTGTGAAATATATCACACAATCAGAAAAGTGCATAAAGTACAAATGTAAAACAATGAATTATTTTAAAACGACCACCTCTGAGGTTAGGAAATAGAACATTATAGCGGCCCAACAGCCCCTTCTTAGTGACCTTCACTAGTCACAGTCCTTCCTCTCCCACCTACAGGTAACCATTCTTTTGATTTCTTTATTTTCCTTTCTATTTTTACTGTCCATGTCCCTGTAAACATTATAGTTTTGCCTGGTTTTGAACACACGGAGTCATATGCTGTATCTCCTTTTGTGTCTCGTCCTTATGTTTGCGAGATTCATCCATGTTGTTACATGTGGCTGTCCCTTTGTTTTTGTGCTGTATGACATTCTATTTTATGAATATACCAGTGTACTTACCATTGTGCTATTGAGGATATTTGGGTTGTTCCCAGCTGGGGACTATTATGGATAGTGCTGCTGTGTGTGCCTTTGGGGTACATGTGCATACATTCTGCTGGGTATGTACCTAGGAGTGGGATTGCTGGATCATGGGGCGTATCTGTCTTGAACCTACTTTAGGAGAATCAAGCCAAACCATTCTCCAAAGTAGATGTAATAATTTGCATTCACACAAGTAGTGTGTGAAGATTTCTGTTGTTCCATAGCCCGAGCAACACTTAATCATATCAGACTTTGATGTTTTTAGCCATTGTGGTATATAATGGTGTATCATTATGATTTTCTTTTGCATCACCCTTACTTACTACTGAGACTAGATGCCTTTTCCTATGTTTATTGGCCATTTGGATAATTTAGGTTTTTTTGTCATCGTTTGATGACATGTTTCATCTAGCCTCTTGCCCCTTTTCCTGTTGGGTTATCTTTTTCTCTTTTAGAACTTGTTAGAACTCTTTATTATTTTGAATATGGGCCTTTTATTGGTTTTATGTTGCCTGCTTTTTCGTTTTCTCGAGGTTGTCTTTTTTTTTTTTTTTTTTTCAATTTGAGAGCAGGTACTGTTTATTAACTGACCAGCTTAGAAAAATAATCATGGTAGACACCTTAGTTTATTCTTCTAATAAGCCTGTTGATCTGGTCCTTCTTGTTGCCAGCATCTCCACCTTCTACAAAATGGGTGGTCTTTTTCTTTATTCTGCCTCGTGGAGAAGATAATTTTAAGGGCCACAGGAAGTTATTTTGCTTCTTTGAAGCATTTTCCAACAGTATAGATCTCATGAATCAGATCCTCCAGCAGGTGATGCCATATTTACCAAGAGATCGAGCAATCAAAGTGTTATCTGTGAAAGCAATTCGCTTCTTACTGAATTCTCCATAACCACGCTTGTAGATAAGTTCATTTAGTGACTTTAGATTTGGGTACCCCCAAGCAATATATGACTCTACAATCCTCAGCATGTTAATTGAAGCCCTGTTGAGCTTCACAAACGTTCCATTGAAGATTTCAGGAAGGCGAAGAAGCCGCAACACCTTTCGGACCTTCGGGCTTACACCATTGATACCTCTGATCCTGATGGCAAATGCCAATTTGGGTTCTGCAGGTACATAGAAGTTGCCAGCTTTTCTTGCCACCCTTGCCATTCGAATTTCAGTTCTGTCCATCTGCCTATGTTCCTTGTGACAGTGCTTCGCTTTTTCATGGATAAACTTCCTCCTTGCCCTTTGAAGCATCTTTTGAGCAAACTTCTTTCTCAGGCGCTTGATCTTCAGCTCTGCAAAATTCCTTCACTTTTTCTTAAGGATTTCTGGCACAGCAGGAACCTTCTTCTTCTTTTCTACACCCTCCATGGTTCCAGCCGGAAAAAGAGGGAGGGTATCTTTTGATGAACAAATATTCTTAATTTTCATGTAGTCATGTTTGTCGGGTTTTTAATACTAGGTACTTTTTGTATCCTATTTAAGAAATCCTTCCCTACCCCTAGGCTATGAAGCATTTTCCCATATTATCTTCTAAAAGCTTTATTATTTATCTTTCACATTTGAGTATACAGTTCACCTGGAATTTGATTTTTGTGTATGGCAATTCTTAGCTAACTTATTAGTACTCCTCTGCCTTTAAAAATTTTTAAATATTCTATCCAGACTTTCTGGCTGTCCTCAGCAGAATGGTTGGTCTTCATTACCTGGTTTACCATTCCCAGAAGCAGAAATGTCTTTTAAAGTTTTAGTTTCACTTTGACTTAAAAATGATCTGTCCCGTCTTGTTAAGGGGCCTTAATGAATATGTGTACTAAAAAATAAAAAAAGACTGAAAAACTATATAGATTCATGACTGTTTCTATTTTTTATTTTTATTTTAAGAGACCAAAAAGAAGCTTCTGTTTCCTCTCTGCTTCTGTCAGCTATAAAATACTGTTAGACAAATTTAAGCTCGCTACATAAAATGAACATGGTTATACTTATTGCAGGATAATTTCAGAACGTTAATCACTGGAAAAAATTAAATTAAAAAATACACACTATCCAACGTTGACTTTGATAATAAAATGGCTTAACTAAGGCAGTGGCTACCCCCCTTTCTCTGTTTATCCGTAAATTTAAACCTCTTTTTTGGCCAGAGATGGACTGTATGCAAACCGCATCCAGAATGCTTTTAGTTTGTGCCACAAAATATGAAGAAAATGTTTTCAGTTTATGGCAACTAGATCCATGACATATGATGCTCCAGGAACTGTTTTTACAGTGCGCAAGATGCACAGGAACAGAATAGCAAACTCACATGATTGTTGGCAAGGAAAACCTGGCTACGTGGCTGATGTTAAATTTGCTTTTTAAGACAGCCAGATCAAGAAATGTCTGAAGACTTTGAGACTGCAGCAGGGAGATGATTTTGCAGTTAGTAAACACAGCCCCGGGAAGCCATGGCAAGGCAGTTCTGGTAAGCCATTTACAGCTTCTCTTCTAGCAGGAGAGCACAGTGGAGGCTCTGGAGAGGAAAACCTGACGTGGCCTCTAGAGAATGTTGCCCAGGGCAGTAGAGCCTCCCTGGTGGCACTGCTGTCAGCACCACCCTGCACAGCCCGGCAGAACCCTGCCTTGCCCTGGCCATCTCTGTCTCTGAGATTCACCACGGAGGTTAGCTTGGTTGTAGCTGAGCTGTTAAGAGTAGGGGTTTGTGTTCTTGGAAGTTAGGGCTTAGGAGCCACACATTTCCTTCTTGCCCAGCTCTTGCTTGCTTAGACCATTTTCTTTATCTTTTTCGATGAACACTTGTCAAAGTGTGCTCCTTCCTCCCATCCAAGACCCTTTCGGAAGGTCACAACTATTTTAATAATACTAAGATGCTGTATGCCTTTTAAATTCATTCTCCCATGAGTGCACGTTGGAGTTTTTCCAGACATGTGATACTGCAAAAGATTGAATGCAAAAGTATATATTTGGGTGCAGCTGTTGTTGCTCAAGCTAGACATTAAAGAAATTTGCAAAGATGTAAAACAGTGCCACTGTCCTCAAATTTTTAATCCTTTGAAATACCATTTTTAATTTAAAAAGCAATAGTTTATTATTTTTATTTTAAGTTTCAGGGTACATGTGCAGGATGTGCAGGTTTGTTACGTAGGTAAACATGTGCCATGGTGGTTTGCTGCACTGTGAACCCATCACCTAAGTATTAAGCCCAGCATACATTAGCTATTTTTCCTGATGTCTCCCTCCCGCCGCCACCCACCCCCAGCCAACAGGCCCAGTGTGTGTTGCTCCCCTCCCTGTGTCCATGTGTTCTCATTGTTCAGCTCCTAATTATGAGTGAGAATATGCAGTGTTTGATTTTCTGTTCCTGCATTAGTTTGCTGAGGATAATGGCTTCCAACTGCATCCGTGTTCCTGCAAAGAACATAATCTCATTCCTCTTTATGGCTGCATAGTATTCCATCATGTATATGTACCACATTTTCTTTATCCAGTCTATCATTGATGGGCCTTTGGGTTGATTCCATGTCTTTGCTGTTGTGAATAGTGCTGCAGTGAACATATGCGTGTATGTATCTTTATAATAGAATGATTTATATTCCTTTGGGTATATACCCAGTAATGGGATTGCTGGGTCAAATGGTATTTCTGGTTCTAGGTCATTGAGGAATCACCACACTGTCTTCCACAATGGTTGAACTCATTTACATTCCCACCAACAGCGTAAAAGCATTCTTATCTCTCTGCAGCCTTGCGAGCATCTGTTGTTTCTTGACTTTTTAATATAAAATCACCGTTCTGACTTGCATGAGATGGCATCTCATTGTGGTTTTTCATTTCTCTAATGATCAGTGATAGTGAGCTTTTTTCTTAAGTTTGTTGGCCGAATAAATGAACTAATACTTCTGATGTTTCATAGTTATAATTTTTAGTATGGCAAATATTGATAATTAAAATTAAGATAAACAAGAGCTCTTTGAGGTCCTCCATAATTTTCGTAAGTGTAAAGGGATCCTGAGACAAAAGGGTTTGAGAATCACCTGCTTCAAATCCTGTCAGTTCCAGCTGGAATCCCAGTTTCTCTCTGAAGGCGGCACAGGTTATCTAGCTCACCGTTTTCTCTACGTTCTCTAAACTTCTGTGCCACTCAGCTTAGCGCTTAGCTTTTTTCTCCTTATATATAGTGTAAGGCCCCTGAAAAAGGGGATCAGATCTGAAATGAGACTTCCAAGGTACACAGTGCTTGGCACAGCATAAGCAATTGTTAATGATTATTCATATTACTATCATCATTATCAATGTTCAACTCACTGGTTAATTGGAGAAGCAGTATACATCTAAAATTTGTGAACAATCTCACCTCATAAAATCAATATGCAATATAGAAAAAGAACAAAGGTTTTTCTTTAATCACCAATAAATTGGTCACAAAAGTTAACATGTTAATCTGCTTAATTATGTCTTTTAATTTTAATTTTTAATGTAAATTGCCAAATTATAATTGCATATACTTATGGGGTACAAAGTGATATTGTGATTTATGAATATAATATGGAATGATTAAGTCAACCCAGTTAACATATTTATTACCTCTAATCTGCTTAATTCTTATGTGACCAACAATTGCAATAAAACCTGGACATAGGCCCTTGCTCTGAAAACTTGCTGAGCACAGTGCCATGTACTTAGTAAGCATTCAGTAAAGCTGGTTGAGTTGAATCTGCTGTTTCAGTAGCTGCCTCTGCTGTTCTTGTAACCCTCGGTGAATTCCCTACCATCCCTGCCTCTACCTGTAAGTGATTTGCAGTTGTTTTAGGCTTTTAGAAGGCAGTCTTACTTTCTCAAGCCTTTTCTGTTAAAGAATTGACAGATTATTCTGGGGCCAGGCTGGAGGGCATAAATTAGTTGAGCAAGCTGGATTAATACCCCAAGGTTGGGTATGAGTCTTTCTGGTCATTCATACTTTGGACTGAGTTTGTTTTCCTTAGGCAACCTTTCCTGACTTCCAAGACATAAAAATCAGATTAACATTCTTGTGCCAGGGTCCTACCATCAGTCCCAAAGTTTCCTTCACTGCTTCTCCCAGGAAGTCTGGGGATGCTGTGCAAGTAGTACACTGACTGCCCTCATAGACTGTTACAGCTGATAAGCCCCAGCTTTGTTTTTGTAAGCTCAGAATGTCATGTTGTATTGAGTTGATTTTAGTTTTTTCGTAAAAATGTGTGTGTTTATTCCACAATAATTTATTGGGAACGTCCTTTGTGCTGGCACTATATTGAATGACGGTGATAAGGAAGCCTTAGACCGGGAAGCTAACCACCTCCTAGTGTACACACACATAAGCAAGCCTAGTGTGTGTTCTGAGTGCAGTTGCTCACCAGGGGAAGGATCCGTCCAGATCACCTGTGAGAAGAGGGAGTCAGGAAAGACCACAGAACAGGTTTCCCTAAGCCTGCATCTTGAAAGTCGGGAAGAAATTTGTCCTGTCTGTGGGAAGGCAGTCCAGGTGCAAACAGCACGTTCAACGGCACGCGAAACCACGTGGTGCTCAAGGGAAATGGAAAACAATTGGGCTTTGGAGGCGAAGGCAGTGGGGCAAGCAGGGACCAGGCCTCACCGACCGCAGTGGGAATGGGGTTTTATCTACAGGGTGGTTGAGGCACATTGCAAAGGCAGTAAGGATTTCTACTTTTTAAAGGTAATTCTAGTGGTGTAGGGGAGGGGTGGGTCTTGAGGGTAGGAAAACCAATTGAAAAGATAACTAGCATAAGACTGGTGAGAAGCTATGCCAGAAGCAGGGCAGTCTGTGGCAGTAGGAATAAGGAAGTATATACTAGAATAGTTGGGAATTAGAACTGACAGTTTGGTGAGAGGAAGGAACTGCTGATGTTCGCAGACTTCTGATTTGAGTGGGATGGCAGTATTCCCAAGTGAGGCAGAAGAACACGCTTTGGGGGAGGGTTGTTTTATTTTAGGGCCCTGTGGCACCTGAGGTGGAGCTGCATCAGGCAGTTATGTAGATAGTTCTAAAGACTGTAAGAAAGGTCAGCACTAGAGAAAGACTTGGGAGTCATCAAGATCCAGGGGGAAGCTGTGTATCTATGAGAAAGCATAAGACCAGGCTGGGCGCAGTGGCTCACACCTGTAATCCCAGCACTTTGGGAGGCCGAGGCGGGTGGATCACGAGGTCAGGAGTTCAAGGCTAGCCTGGCCAAGATGGTAAAACCCCAACTCTACTAAAAATACAAAAATTAGCTGAGCGCGGTGGCAGGCGCCTGTAATTCCAGCTACTTGGGAGGCTGAGGCAGGAGAATTGCTTGAACCCGGCGGCAGAGGTTGTAGTGAACCAAGATCGCGCCACTGCACTCCAGCCTGGGCAACAGAGTGAGACTCCGTCTCAAAAAAGAGAAAGCAAAAGGATGGATGTGTAATAAAAAGAGAAAGGGAGGTGTGGACTCCGGAGGAGGAATACACGAGTAATGAAAGGACAGGGAGAAAAAAAACTGTCCTGTGAAACAGACTGGAAAGAAACAGACCAAGAGGTAGCCAAAGTACTGCCGTGGGCCCTTCCAGGGGGGTGGGTGAAGGGACTAAACCTGCTGCATGTCAGATTGGGCATCAGAACTGAGTTCAATCCGTGAAGCCAAGAGTTGAGTTTGGTTCCCTCTCCATGACCCTGTCCCCCAGTCTGCCATGTACAGCAGCAGCTGTAGCAGCAGCTTTTCACTGTCTCACCCACCCCAAACCCTGCCCATGATAAGAAGGCTGGTTGCAGACCCAAGGGAACAGGAGGACCCGACACAGCCAGGATACCAGGAACTAAAACAGGATGCCCCTGGCCCAGTGGCTGGATCTTCAGTATCCTTACTCTTAAGACACGAAAGGAGCTCCCAAATGACAGGTTTCAGGTGGTTCTGGTTCGGATTTTTATTTATTTATTTTGTGTTTATTTTTAGACAATGGTTCTGACTTTTAAATGCTAGAGAGAGATTAAAGGAAGAACAGTTGAATAGTATCCGTTGCATTGACACTGAGGTTGATAGGGACAGAAATCAAGTTGTGATGATTAATAAGTGAATGAGAAATTAGTATGTTGAGACCACAAATATAAACTGCTTTTTCTAGAAGCTTGACTAGGCCAGGTGCAGTGTTTCACGCCTATAATTCCAGCACTTTGCGAGGCCAAAGAGGGTTGATCACTTGAGGTCAGGAGTTCAAGAGGAGCCTGGTCAACATGGTGAAACCCCGACTAAAAATAGAGCCAGGCATGGTGGCACACACCTGTAATCCCAGTTACTCGGGAGGCTGAGGCAGGAGAATTGCTTGAACCTGGGAGGTGGAGGTTGCAGTGAGCTGAGATTGCGTCACTGCACTCCAGCCTGGGCGACAGAGCAAGACTCCATCTCAACAACAACAAAAGCTGGACTAGGAAGGGAAAGAGGGGAGGAGGAGTGCAATAGCTAGAACAGATTTTAAGGTTAAAGAGGATGTTTTTAGGAGTGGACAGACAGTATTTTTACAGAACTTCCAAAGCGTTGAAGTGAAGTAGGGAGTGGCCTAAAACTGCAAAGATAGTATTTCCAGGTCTTGGAATGATGGTAAATCTCTTGTGTATGGGGACTAAATAAAACCATCTGTTTCTAGCAGATCTACCTCCACCTGTGCTCCTTTTGAGACAAGGTCTGGCTCTGTTGCCCAGACTGGAGTGCAGTGGTGTGATCTAGGCTCACTGCACCCCCTGCCTCCTAGGCTCAAGCCATCCTCCCACCTCAGCCTCCTGAGTAGGTGGGACTACAGGTGCATACTACAATGCTGGGCTAATTTTTTTGTGTTTTTTGTAGAGATGGGGTTTCACCAGGTTGCCCAGGCTAGTCTTGAACTCGTGAGCTCAATCAATCTGCCCACCTCTGCCTCCCAAAGTGCCGGGATTACAGGTGTAAGCCACCACACGTGGCCTCCTTAAACTTTTGATATTATTATTTGTGTTACTTAATTAACTAGGTATCTTCTTGTCTGCTTGGGCCGGGTGCCCTGCTCACAGAGCTGGATGGGTGGTACCCTCCTGTCTGCCACCAAGTCTCCTGGCATCCCCTCTTGCTTCCTGGGAAGACCTTCCAGGCCTCCTTGCTGGTGTTGTGCTCCTCCCTCACATCTGCTGCCTCACTTAAGACATCTCTTCTGGACGTCTTGCTTGAAGTTAGGCCAGTTGCCAACAATGTAGGCAGACAGGGTTTTCAGAGTTATTTGCGACTCAATTAAAAGTTTATAGTGTATTCTTAATAATCTGTATCCCAAGAATTATGCTGGATATCAAACTGATAGGAGTGGTGAGTCCTGGGAAGACTGGAATGGAAGGAGAGGGGACATTGGTTAAGACCCTCTCTATACTGCTTGAATTTTTAAAATGAGAATTTAAATGTAAAATAATTGTGCTGAATAGTCAAGTTTGAAAATTAAAACCCTGCCATACTCAGAGGTGATACTAGTAAGATACCAGCAAAATAAATATAGTTTGTTGAATATGTATTTCTTTCAACTTGCCATATTCTCTAGGAAAGATTTAGTTCTAATTAAATCTTGTGAGTTTAGTTAGGTACTTGGCTTTGGAAGAATTCTTTATTTTTATTTTCATTTTTTTGAGACTAGGTCTTACTGTGTCATCCAAGCTGGAGTGCAGTGGTGTAATCATGGTTCACTGCAGCCTTGACCTCCCAGACTCAAGCAATTCTCCTGCCTTAGCCTCCTTAGTAGCTGAGACTACAGGCACATGCCACCATGCCCCGTTAATTTTTTACATTTTTTTGTAGAGATAGGGTCTTCCTGTGTTGCTCAGGCTGATCTCGAACTCCTGAGCTTAACTGATCCTCCTGCCTCGGCCTCTCAAAGTGAAGTGCTAGGATTATAGGAGTGAGCCACCACGCCCAGCCTAGAGGAATTCTTGCAGCCGGCTTGCAGTTTAGCAGGACCTGGGGATTGATTTAATCCAAGATCCACTGAACATTCCCACCCCTTCTATGAATTCCAAGACTAGTTTGGCTGCTCTGAAAGAGAAGAGAGAAAACTGGAGTGGTTCACAGTTTTACTGCTGCAGCTGTACCTGATCAGATGGTAGGATTACCGTGTAGTTCTGAGCATTTCAAAGCAGTTGTGGAGGAATTTGCCGCTATTTATACCTTGGAAGGAAAATAGTGCTGTAGGTAACTTCAACTAGATAATTTCAAATGTTGATTTTATAATTAATTTTTATGTTTATTTTGAATACGTGTGTACCTGATACAGAGGTTCACAGCCTGGCAGAGAAAGTAATGCAGCTGTTCTGTAAAACCTGGATTCAAGAGTACTTGGAAAACTGCTCAGTTTCCCTAGCCTACCTATCCTCTACCTTAATTCTTTTTTTCCCCTCCCTTCTGAATACAGGCAGTGTCTGAGACTCACTGCCAAGCAGGCTAGGGACTGAGTGGCATGGTCTCTTTCTAGCCTTGTCTGTTAAGGAGACATGTAATGAACAACTTTACAGGGTTGGCACACTATTTGGACTAATGATAGATCCAGAGAAGAGGCTGTGTTTTAACCTAAGCGGGAAACTTTAATCAGAATAGGGAACTAAAAATTAGTGTTATTCTCTTGATAGTCTCTGCGGTTGACAAAAAATTAATGAATCCAGTCGTCCTCTGAAGTGCTGAGGGTCAGACATAACCACGTAGCCTCGAGTTCTCTGTAAGGGCCAGACCCATCTTGGAGGTTGCAGCTAACTTCAGTTTTTACCAATGCATTTAATTAGGGGACCCATCCACATTCAAGTACTGAATTGCTGGGATCCCATTGGGATTCAGTTCAGCTTATGTTTATTGGACTCTACCCAATACCAAATTCAAAGGTGTGTCAGACATGGTCCTTGCTATCAAGGAGCTCCTGCTGAGTGAAGAAAATGGACCCGTGGATATTACCAATATAATGTGTATCTCAGAGGAGGAACACTTTGTCCAACCAGGGAGGATACAGAAAATTTCTAGGAGATAACACCTAAAGGAAAAGGGGAAGGGAATAGGCAGAGGGCTCTCAGACATTAATGTGTGTGTTGTGAGTAAGGAAACTGTGCAGTCATGAAGTGATAATGGGTCTGGAGAGGCCTTGGATTTTACCCTAAAGGTAGTTATTGACTGAATTTAGGTGGCGAGATACCCAGAGGTCAAATTTGCTCTTTAGCAAGAAAGACTGCTGTGACACAGTGTACAGTAGGGAGATAGGGAGACAAGTCAAAATATTTCTAATTCTCATCACAGTTCCATCTGAGATGTATTGATTCAAACACTATTAAATAAAGTAAGTCAAATAGAGGGGACGACAGATAGCAGGGCAGTGAGGTGCTTTCAGATTCCCTGCAGCACTGTCTCAGCACTGTGCTCTAACGTGGGGCTGAAGCCCTGACTTACAATCTCTAGCTGTGGGGAATGGAGCACGCTGTCTTGGACAGAAGTATTGGGTTGACTGTGAAACTAAGGGGCCAACTTCCAAATAGTGCCAGCTTTCTGACAGCGGTGTAGATGCTGGTCCCAGATGAGCCTCTGCTGGGCTCGCCATTGCTTTGAGCACCTACACACACATAGGTAGCTCCAACCTTGAGGAGCATTCCTTCTGCGTTTGTTTGTGTCATTGTAAAATGAAGTTGCTGGCCATTTAATATATATTCCTATATCTCTGTATTCAAATACATGAATATATATTTCAGAGAGAGATTCCATCATGGAATAAATAAAATATTTACTGCATTTACTAGCAACTTGCTATGAATTGATTTTGAAGAGACTGTTCCAGCTATTATGGGGGAATGGATTGGGGAGGAGCAAGAGTAGGAACAGAGAACCAGCGAAATGGCCCCAACAAGCAAGAAGGACAGCAGTGAAAATGAAGAATTATGGGTAGATCTGAGAAACAGATTTTGAAAGAGGAAATGATAGGACTTGCTGATGGGCTGATATGAGGGGTTGGGTGAGAAATTCATGACGGATGTCAGGGTCTGACCTAAACACCTGGGTAGAGGGTGATGCCCTTGATAGTACAAAGCCTTAATATTAATAACCACTTGCCTTTATTGAGCATGTGTTTGGTATCCTGCCCTGTACTAAGAGTTTTACACATACTTCATTTAAACTTCAAAAGAACCCTGTGAAGAAGGTGGTGGTGTTGTTCCCAGTGTTGGTTGAGGAAGCTGAGCTCTGAGGGGTTGGGCTGCGGGCCTAGAAACAATAGCTGGTGAAAGGAGGAGCTGGATTTCCACAAGTCTGCCTGTGCCACTGTTTCATGTGGCATCTTGCTATGAGCATACAGTTCATAGTGATTTTTTTCTCTTTTCAGGGTTGTGGTTTTTTGCACTGAATGTAACCTAGACTCATCTTCACGGGCTTGTGTTGCCCCAGGTACTGTCAAAGGTAAGTTTTTAAAATATATATCTACCATGTATTGGCAATAGTCTTCTTAAAAAGAAGAAAAGTACTTTTTCAAAAACATTGTTGCCCTTTTACCAAGTTCTTACAGAAAGATATTTTTAAGGTGACCATCATACCAGCCCCTTGCTTTCCTACTATATGGTAGGTGCCTTTTAAAAGCACTGGTATTTAGATGGATACTGACATTTGGTGCCTCATGCTAGAAAGCTACAACTTAGTTATTAGGATTATGTGAATTTTATGTGAGTGTTCCCCTAGCGTCTCTGTCTCTCACCTTTCCCTGCTGCGGTCTGTAGTCCACATTACTGCCAGGGTTCACTTTCTGAACGATAGATTTACTCAGGTCACGCCTTTGCTTAAACAGCCCTCATGGCATCCAGTTGCTGCAGATGTTGTCCCACAGATCCCTTCAAACCTAATTCCAGTCAACATTTCTGGCTGCTTTTTTAGTGAATCCTTATCTGTAAGCCTTAATGGACCATTTTCTTTTCCCTAGATATATATATATAGTATTTTTTCGTGGCTTTGTGCCTTGGTTGATGCTTTTCTCTTTTTAGAGCTTGGAAGCAGGGAGAAGAATGTGACTATCTACTCTTCTTGTTGTATTTTTCCTGTTGTCTTCTTCTCCCAAACTCCCTTGGCAGAATTTCTTTTTCATCTGTATTCTAAGAGCACCTGTTGTTATTACAGTAATAAATTATTCAATATTTTATATTAAAGTTGTTTATTTGTATCTGTCTCCTTTACTAATATATAAACCCTTTGAGACTGCTTGGAAAGGAGCTAACCTATTTTCAATGCCTAAAAGAGGCCCCCACAAGCAAGAAAGGATGACAGCAGTGAAAATGAAGAATTGTGGGTGGATCTGAGAAACAAATTTTGAAAGCAAAAATGATAGGACTTGCTAATATGAGGGGTCCAGGGTAGGATTGCTAATATGAGCTAATATGAGGGGTCCAGGGTAGGATGAGAAATTCATGATGAATTTCTCCCCAACCCTTTGCTAGGCTTATGTGCCTAGTGTATGCACCTTGTCTCTATAGAGACAGCCACTCACCTGAAGACAGTAGCCATAACCATAGCCACTGCTAAGGTCAAAATACTGTGTGGCCTATGGTTTTTGAACCTCCAATTCAGCCTCAGTAGTATAGAGAAATAAGATAAAATGCTCTTAGACACCTTGCTAAGAGTTCTACACACATTGTTTAATTTAATCTTTATAACACCTTTTCCTGCACAGCTTTATGGATGAAAATATCAGGATTAGGAAGTTAAATAACTTGCCCAAGACCACACAGCTAATAACTGACAAAGAAGAACGGTTCTACATTTTCAAAGCCACAGCTCATTCCAGCATAACACAGTATCCCAGCACCATCTGGCATGTGGTAGAGGCACAGTAAATGTTTATTGAATTGATATCTATTGCATTTTAAAGAAAAAGCACTGTCATTGATTAATTCAGTCATTCTTACATAGAAATTTATTGAATACATATTAAATGCCAGGTACACAGTTTTAAGTAGACTGAATACAGAGATTAACAAGATATAGCATCTGGTATCAAGGGGTTGACAGTCTAATCCTTATCACATAGAGGAATCTGTTTGAGTAAATAAATCCAATAAAGTGTTACAGATCCCATAATATAATTCAAACAAGATCCACTGGAGGCACTGAGGAAGGAATCATTATTTCTGCCTAGAGATGGATCAGGAAATAGTTCATAAAAGCTGAGCCTTGATTGGAAAGTAGGGTCTCCCCTTGTGGCACCAGAGGAGGGAAAGGCAGAGGGAGTGATAGCAACAAAAACATGGAAACCTGAAACAGTCTGCCATATTGGCAAAGCTGTAAGATGTTCATTACGGCTGGAACAAATGGAACAGAGACCAGGCAGACGAGGCTGGAGAGACAGGCGAGGGCTGGATCCTGGAGGGCTTTTGAAAATATTAACATATTTGGCTATTTTCCTGGAAGAACTTGCACAGGTACTGTAGGACATTACTTGTATTTAGTTCTTAACATTTGCTGAGTCCTGTCATGTGTGTAGCAAGCACTGTGCCAGGTCAAGACTATCCACCACCTACCGCAGGTCACAGACTGGTGACTGCTCCAAGTTGAAGTGATGTGCAAAAACAGAAAACACTTGTGTCGGCCGGACATGGTGGCTC
Source organism: Pan troglodytes (assembly GCF_028858775.2). NCBI lineage: Eukaryota > Metazoa > Chordata > Mammalia > Primates > Hominidae > Pan > Pan troglodytes. The sequence continues at coordinate 42,116,616 of NC_086016.1, forward strand.
ACACCTATAGTCCCAGCACTTTGGGAGGCCTAGGCGGGCAGATCACTTGAGGTCAGGAGTTCCAGACCAGCCTGGCCAACATGGTGAAACCCTGTCTCTACTAAAAATACAAAAATTAGCCAGGCGTGGTGGCACGTGCCTGTAGTCCCAGCTACTTGGGAGGCTGAGGCAGGAGAATCGCCTGAACCTGGGAGGCAGAGGTTGCAGTGAGCTGATATCGCGCCACTGCACTCCAACCTGGGCAACAGAGCGGGACTCTGTCTCTAAATACATACATAGATAACATACATACATACATGCATACATAAACACTTGTGTGTTGTCTCATCATCTCATGAGGGGACATGACTTGTCACTTTGGCATGACTTGTTCACCCCTCTAGTTTTCATGTAAGTGGGCTTTGCCCTGACTTTTTTGTGACTCTGTTAGCACTGATACATTAGACTTTGTCACTTCTTACATGGAACCCTTAGTTAACCGCACACTTCTGCATTGCCTACCTTACTTACCTTCTGTTTTGTCAAAAGGAAAGTAAAGTTGCCCTAGACACAACCAGAAGCCATGCCTTCAAACAAGAATGTTATCAAGGTTTGTTCAAGAAACACATTGAAAACTAAGGACAGCTCCAAAACAACAAAAAATGAGAGCAAGTGAAATAAAGGACAAAGATAAAAATGGGTATCAATATGACATTTAGTAAGTGGGCACATTACATGGTTTTAATCAGGAAAGATTTTTAGAAATAAAAATTGACTGGAGGCCAGGCACTGTGGCTCACACCTAAATCCCAGCATTTTGGGAGGCCTGGGCAGGTGGATTGCTTGAGCTCACAAGTTCAAGACTAGCCTGGGCAACATAGTGAAATCCCAACTCTACCATAAATACAAAAATTAGCTGGGCATGGTGATGTGTACCTGTAGTTCCAGCTACTTGGGAAGCCCAGCGAGGCTGAGGCTACATTGAGCCATGATCATGCCACTGCACTTCAGCCTGGGTGACAGAGTGAGACCCTGTCTCAAAAAAAAAAAAAAAATACTGAATAGATATTAGAAGGGTAGAGATGTGGATTGGTGATGAGGGGAAGGGGTTTCCAGTAGGGTGTGGACTAGGATATACATAGAGAGAGATCAGCATGTTGTGTGCTGAGAATGGAAAGATTTGCCTGCGTGAATGCAGAATACAGGGTGCTTTGAGAGTAACTAGAAATGAGGTTAGTGAAAAGCTTAGGAAGTAAAAGTGTGTGATTAATGCTGTGGTAATGGAATAATTTGGAAGACAAGGCTGATATGGAAAACTGAACTTAATTCTGAGGAGGATACGTTTTAGATACAAGTTGAGATCAAAGGGTATCCAATAAGTAATATTCTCTTCCCTGCTCAAGTTCTGAACCAACAGAGACTTAGCACAAAGGAGTAAGGCAGATAGGTGGAGATCAAAGTTTCACGTTTATCATTCATAAAGTTGCCATAGGAGAACTGGCTTAAATCTAAGGGCAAGCAGATTTTTAATACTGAACTGCAGGACTTAACAGGTTTATTCGCCCACCAACACTAGTCTGGAATAGACCTGCCTTCTCGCCTGCCTCCTAGCCAACAAAAGGAGCAGAGCAGAACAGGTGCCCCCAAGGGAAAAGGGAGAGAAAAGGGCTGGACTATGCAAGCCTGGTTTCTTCTTCCAAACACACTCATCAGAGAAGTGACTTCACCCCTGACAGCCTGAGTCAGGGATACAAGGCCAGGAATATGAAAAATTGGATATTGTCCCATGTGGAAGGAAGCATCAGGAGCAGGGAAAAAAGTTTTCCTCCCCTAGCATTCCCTAGCTTTTGTTTCTTAGTACATTGTTCTTAACCAGTAAGTCTAGGTCAGCCAGGGTTATGCCAGTCTCCCTTCCTTCCTCCTTTCCCTCCTCCCTCCCTCCCTTCCGTCCTTCCTTCCTTCCTTGTATAGCCAGAAACCTCTTAATTTTCATTTTCCTTTTGAATCACCTATATAAACCTAGCACAAGCAATTTAAAGGAAGAACTTCACTGGTTTTGTAATGCATGTGTGCTATTTGAAATTCAGCTGCTTTGCAGCTTATATGCAGCGAGTAATTGTTCCACTTTCTGATGTCTAAAAGGCCTGTAGGAAGAAAGTCTGTTTTCCCTGAAGTCTAATCTTTCCTCAGCCATGCCTGCTTAGGAAAAGCTGTGCCGGCATAATTCAAGGTCAAGCAGCAGCCTTCTGTACACTGAAGCCACCCAAGCCCACTAATGCCCTATTCCCTTTGCTGAGGCCAGCACAGCTGGCATTTGCTTGCTAGGCCAGAGCAGCCAGTGTATGCTGAGACTGCCTGCACAGCTGATATGTAAATGAGCTTTCAATACCAGCATCACCACCACCGCCACAACCGTCTGTGGCTTGTTTCTTGATGAAGCCTGCAAAGCCCCCAACCCTTTGCTAAGGCTTATGTGCCTAGTGTACGCAGCCTTGTCTCTATAGAAACAGCCACTTATGTGAAGACAAAGTTGCCATAACTACAGTCGCTGCTAAGGTCAAAATACTGTGTGCCTATGGTTTATAAACCTCTAATTCAGCCTCAATAGTTACAAGCTAGTGTATAACTATAAAAACAACAGTAAAAAGCCTAATATAAACTTCTACAAGAAAATACTGTGCCCCCTCATTAAAGTCCAAGGCCCAAAGTCCTGGCCTTAACAGAAGCCTCAAAAATGCCACATGTATTTTACTCCCTTGAATTTTAGTTCGTGTCTATTTATCAAAATTTCGGTGCCACGCACCAGAGGTTAGGGTCTTTGAGACCCAATAAATAGCACTCTCCTTCCCTTGACTGGGCTCTCTATATTTTGGTCTCCCAAATGTCCTCCTTTTTAAAAGCTTATATGCAGCGAGAAATTGTTACACTTTTCATTTTTCCCTCCTTTTTAAAAGGAGGGCATTTGGGAGACCAAAATACTGTTTCTCTGACTAATAAAGCGGTATTGGACCACCCATTCCCGCTGCCACTGCTATTATGTGTGCCACTGGGCAGAGGGGCCGGGCTTAAAAAAAAAAAGCTGTATTGGAGAATGTGACACATCTACAGGCCAGTGAACTTAACACTGAACTTCATAATAACACAGACTGACCTGCTCACGGGTAGTTGTGAGGGTCCTGTGTTTATGGGTGGAGGAGAAGAGGAGAATGCAGGCTTCCTGGGGCAGCTGGTTTCCAGAAGGAAGGAAAAGACAGGGCTGAGCTCCACCTACGTTGTTTCTCCTTCCAAACTCACCATTAAAGTAAGATCCTGTTACCTTCTCTGGAGTGGATTGTGTGCGGGTGGAGAGGAGCCAAAGGTGGAAACTCAGGAGCCAGGAAGAAGCATTCCCCTTTCACAGCATGTCCAAAGGGAAATGGAGATCACTGGGGATCGGACCCTGAAAGAATAAGAATTCAGAGTAGAGAATGTCTTGTGAGTTGGTCATCTCCATGTACTTATTAAGTACCTATTATGTATCAAGTGCAAATACATTGTCAGTGAATCCTCAGAATAACTACTATTCCCAAGTTTTGGTAGGGAAGCTGAGACTGAGACAAATTGAGTAAATTCCCTCAAGGTCACACATCCGTAAGCATTCGGGTCTGTTGGACTCTTCAGTGACGGCCACAGCTCCCCCTCCAGGTTCCAGTCACTGCCCCTTCCGCTTCAGGTCTAGCAATAGTAAGGTTCCCAATTGTTGTCAGCCACTGGGTGGTTCAGTAGCCTTTGTTGGTTTCCCTATTTCCATTCTAACATGTTGGAAAACTGAGGGCTGTAGTAGTAGAGAAGGTAAGACTTGGGCCTTGGTAGGATCTTATTGGGACCCGATGGATTTTAAGAAGTGAGTGGAGGGGCAGAAGTCTTGGTTAAAGCCTTGGGTAGAGGGTGATAGCATGGGGGAGGAGAGATGACAGTGTGCAGTGTTGGGGGATAGGGAGGAGGAGTCGGTAATGGGAAATAGCAGTGATTGTCAGAGAAGGAAAAAACTAATTTAGCCAGGCAAGTCAAGCTAGAAAGAGACTTAAGAAAAATAGAACAGCCAAATAGGAGAATCCAGAAAGGATGAAAGTAAAAAGATTAAAGCTGAAGGAGAAGCCAGCAAGTTGAGAGAAGTGCCCTTTCATAGAAGAAACAACCACTGCCATCCCTTCTTCCTCTCCCGACCTCCTGTCTCCAGTCAGTGCCTCCCACTGGCTTAGCCCAGCCAGCAGCCAGAAGATAAGGAGCCCAATGATGGTGTCCCCTGGGGCACACAGTTAGGCGGAGAATGGAGCGTGGGTCTGGAGGAAGCAGACAGTACAGCACCAGACCAAGGAGTGTGCTGAGCACAGGCCTGCAAGCATGAATGGAGTTCCAAGGAGTTTTTCTGGTTCAGCTATGCCTATAATGCATCATCTGGTTCAGCTATGCCTATAATGAAACAGAGAAATGCAGTCTCTGTTTCAGTGAAGTAGGAGAACTTAAAGACATCTGTGAAGCAAATTACACATAAAATCTTTCTGGATAAGTTATTGAGTTTTTCCAATGCTATCAACCTAATTTTTATAGAAAGAGAACTTTTTTTTTTTTTTTTTGCACAACTGTGATAAATAGGTGAGGGACAAAATCAACTAGAGAAAGCCTATTTTCACTTGCTGTGAGCATCCCTCATGTGTTTTACAGAGAGGATGGGCAATGTTGATTAAGCTGGGAGCAAGTGAATGGATATCAATTGAGAGCTTCTACTGTACTGATTTTACCCTTCACATCACATAAATATGCATTTGTTCCCAACAAGACCTTGCTAGGTGGGTGAGCAAAGTAGATATTTTGGTAACCCCTTCCCACCCAGTAGATGAGGCAACAGCTTCCTGGAAGTGCCTTCTTAGCCTTGAGTCTTGGCTGGTTATAGAGAAGCCTACACCAAAACAGATCATCAAGCGTTGTGCATTAATAGATTTTTCTTGCACACACAAAAAACATACACTACCAGCATCTTTTTACCTTTTTTTTTTTTTTTTTTTTTGAGACAGGGTCTCACTCTGTTGCCAAGGCTGGAGTGCAGTGGTGTGATCACAGCTTACTGCAGCCTTGACCTCCTGGACTCAACCAGTCCTCCCACCTCAGCCTCTCAAGTAGCTGGGCCCACATACATGTGTCACCACGCCTGGCTAATTTTTGTATTTTGGGTAGAGATGGGGTTTCGCCCCCAGTCTGGTCTTGAACGCGTTAGCTCAAGCCATCCACCTGCCTCAGCCTCCCAAATTGCTGGGATTATAGGCATGAGCCACTGCACCTGGCCTTTTTTAGTTTTTATGTTTTGTAGCTATGAGCTTTAGAGTAGCTGATAGGTTTGTAAATATTCATACCTGTATTATAATGGAGATTCGTGTCATTTGAATAATTATTCCTCAATAGGGCCAGGAGCGGTGGCTCACGCCTGTAATCCCAGCACTTTGGGAGTCTGAGGCGGTCGGATCACAAGGTCAGGAGTTCAAGACCAGTCTATCCAACATAGTGAAACCCTGTCTCTACTAAAAATACAAAAATTGGCCGGGTGTGGTGGCAGGCACCTGTAGTCCCAGCTACTTGGGAGACTGAGGCAGGAGCATCGCTTGAACCCAGGAGGTGGAGGTTGCAGTGAGCCAAACTCTCACCACTGCACTCCAGCCTGGGCGACACAGCAAGACTGTGTCTCAAAAAAAAAAAATATTCCTCAATAATTACATGTGTAATGAATTCTTGAAAATGTTGCATAAATTTTTAGTAGTTTCCTTTTGGTACATTTTAATTCATAAAATTTTAACTTTTTCTTGACTCATTTTATTCTTTGAGGAAAACTTAATTACTTTTTACTGTCTTGCCCTATAAATAGTCTCATATAAAAATAAATGAACTGACATTTAGTTTATTAAGCACATTTCCTAAAAATGAAAAGTGGGGCCAGCCATTATAGTGTACTTTAATTTCAGTTATAAAGAAAGCAGGAACGTTATTCATAAATTATAAGGCCGGGAAACCCTGCCAATTCCAATAGCCTTAGCCTAATACCCAGGCACTGTGACCTGCAGGGGCGGAACAACAGGTGCGCTGCTTTGCTCACTGCCATACTTTCTTGCAGGTCAGTGTCTGCTGTAAGAATTTCACCACCACCTCTGCCAAAAGCCAAATAAAATAGGGAAAGAAATCTAGAGCTATTAATATCCCAATGCTGGAAACCTTTCCTATCTACCCTTCTCCCCCAAGATGGGAAACATTCCCTCCCTGCTTCTCTCCCTCCCTTTCTTACCTTTAAGATGCATGTGCATAGACACAAAACACACACACAAAGTTAGTCAAAGTTACTTCACAGTATCTGTGGCCTTATTGAGAGAATTCCAGTCTAAACCTTTGAAAAAAAATTTTTTTTGCCCTGAATTCCTTACATACTTTTTTCTTCTCTCTTCTTTTAGGCAGTATTTTTGTGTTTCTGCAGAGTTTTGCACAAAATCTGTTCCCATGCAAACCAATGAGGGAGAAGTATCGGAAGAAAGCAGTTCCAAGGTCAGTAAATTACTGAAAGGTACAGTTTGGGTAGAAATTGAACAGTAGAGGCTGTGGATGAGTCGAATGGGTATTTCATTTTACATGACTGTAAAAATTCAATTGAGTTAAATTAGAACCTAACATAAGATTGAGAAATATTTTTTCTTTTCAGTATACTTTTTAATCGTATATGCTAATTTAAAACAATTTTACTGAACTACAGAGAACTTTATAATTTATTTTTAGAACACTAATACTATGTCTTTTAAAGTTTGTTATGAAAGTTACTATAGGCTTATAAAAAATCAGAAGTATATAAAGTCAGGAGTCAAAGCTGGTCCCCTGTTCCTGCTGCACAGAGGCAGTCACTGGTAATTTTTAGGTGTTTTTCTATTACAAATTTTATTTTGTTTTATTTTAGATTCAGAGGTACATGTGCAGGTTTGTTGCATGAGTATGTTGTGTGATGCTGAGGCTTGGGGTACAAATGATTCCATCACTCAGGTAGTGAGCATAGTACCCAAGAGCTTGTCTTTGAACCCTTGTTCCCTTCCCTCCCTCTCCCTTTTGGAGTCCCCAGTGTCCACCATTTCCATCTTTATGTCCACATGTACCCAGTGTTTAGCTTCCACTTATAAGTGAGAACATGCAGCATTTGGTTTTCTGTTTCTGTGTTAATTCATTTAGGATAATGGCCTTCAGCTGTATCCCTGTTGCTGCAAAGGACGTTATTTAATTCTTTTTTTTTTTTTTTTTTTTTTTTAGACTGGGCCTGGCTCTATTGCCCAGGCTGGAGTGCAGTCATACGATCTTGACTCATTGCAGCCTCTGCCTCCCAGGCTCAAACCATCCTCCCACCTCAGCCTCCTGAGTAGCTGGGACTACAGGTGCACACCACCAAACCTGGCTAATTTTTGTATTTTTTGTAGAGACGGGGTCTCACTTTGTTGTCCAGGCTGGTCTCACACTTCTGATCTCAAGCATTCCACCCACCTAGGTCTTCCAAAGTACTGGGATTACAGGCATGAGCCACCATGCCTGGATGATTTAATTCTTTTTTATGGCTACGTATTATAAATTTTTAAATGGTAATTTGTTTGCTTTGTTTTTTCAATCTAAAGCCTAAGGAGTGTTATCATCAAATCTTGTATGTAAATATATATAATAAATAAAAATAAATATATATTAATCCTATATATAAATCCTATATATAAATATTTATCTATATTTTTGTCTATATCTGGCTCCATGTGCTGATTTTCCTTGGCTGCTTCTTAACATAGTTACATGAGACCCTTAGTATTACTTTTACTTCCCTCTCTGTCCATTCAGAATTGTCTGTAGCTCTTCCTGGGAGCTCTGAAAACAACTCTTTCCGTTTCTTTCTGAATGCCCCCTCTACGGGGCTATGATCTAGTCCATGGCTTGGGTGGAGGGACAGATGTCATCCTGTCCTCTTGGTTTTCCTTTCCCATATCACCAGATTTCTTTCTTCTTTCCGTAGCTAAAGCAGAAGCTTATAGGTTTTCATCAGACTCATCTAGACCCTGAATCTGATGTAGGGTTAGTCAGAGCCTGTGAGGTACACACACGATCTAGGAATCTCCCTCTCACACACACACAGAGGCACACATACCCAGGACACCCAAGATACACACACCCCAGAATTTCTGAGGTACATATACACCCTTCCTCCAGATCCTAATTTACTAATTGATAGTGAAATATAATGTTAAGGAAGACTGGGGCTCATGCCTGCAATCCCAGCACTTTGGGAGTCCGAGGCGGGCAGATCGCTTGAGCTCAAGACTTCGAGACCAGCTTAGGCACCATGACAAAACCCTGTCTCCAAAAAATACAAAAATTAGTTGGGCATGGTGGTGCATGCCTGCAGTCCCAGCTACTCAGGAGGCTGAGGTAGGAGGATCATTTGTACCCAGGGCTGTTGACGCTGCAGTGAGCTGTGATCATGCCACTGCACTCCAGCCTGGGCAGCAAAGCCAGACCCTGCCTCAAAAAAAAGGAAGATTGGATTTCTGGCTAGTACATTTTCTCCCTGGAAAGAGAAGGTATAATTGGGAGATTGCTTGGTGAACATGTAATTAGACTGGTATAGAATATATTACTGTGCCATAAACTCAGTTTTCAACTTCTTTTTGGAAAAATAAATGACTAGCTTTCTTGATTTTTCAGTTACTGAATAGTTTATCAGTTCAGAATGAATTAGACTCAAGAATAAGAGAACACTCTTTTTATACTTGCACTAAGTGGATGCTTCTGTTATAAATTAGATTATAACTTCAACTTCATCAGCCTTAGTTTAACTCAGGTTCTTATGTTTTTCCTCCTGTTTGCTTTTGTTTAAAATCTTATATTTGGAGGCTGATCTCATCTCGCAGGGGTCAGTCCATTCTCCTCCTCCAAGGGTGTAAATCAATCAATCAATAAAATCTTATATTTGGAATGATTTAATGTATGGCTGGAATTTGTCATTTTGCTGTGGTTACATAGTTTGTGGATGTCTGTTAACAGAAGGCCATTAGGAAAGGTAGTAGGTTTTGAGGAAAAGTAGAGAATTTTTTACCAAAAAGTGATTTTCAGCTGAATTTATTTTTGTTCAATATTTTTTTTTGAGACTGAATCTTTCTCTGTCACCAAGTCTGGAGTGTGGTGGTATGATCACGGCTCACGGCTCACAGCTCACAGCTCACTGCAGCCTCAACCACCCAGCCTCAAGCAATTCTCCCACCTCAGCCTCCCAAGTAGCTGGGACCACAGGTGTGTGCCACCACACCTGGCTCTTTTTTTTTTTTTTGGTAGAGACAGAGTCTTGCTGTGTTGCCCAGGCTGGTCTCGAACTTCTGGGCTCAAGTGATTCTCCTGACGCAGTCTCCCAAAGTGCTGGAATTATAGGTGTAAGCCACTGCGCCTGGCCTTCAATAAATAATTCTTAAGCACGTGTTATCATGGGATACAACAGTGAACCAAAAATACATGGTTCCTACTCTCAAGGCGGTTTCATTTTAGTGGGAGACATGAATAAATATAAATAAAGATAATAATTATAAATGATGGTAAGTACTATGAAAAAAATAAAGCCATGTCATGCAGGGCAGCTGGGAGGAAGAGCGTAGCTAGTCAAGGAAGGTCTCTCTGAGACGGGGACATTTCAGCTGAAGCTAATGGGCAAGGGAGCCAGCTGTGTGGAGAGCTGAAGCAACAGTGTTCTAGACACAGGAAACAGCTGCAAAAGCTCTTGGCCTCTTCCAAGAACTCTCAGAAACCTGTGGGCCAAGTGTGACAGGAGGTTAGAGAGAGAGACAGAGACCTTGCAAGGCCTCAGAGGCCACAGTGTGCAACGTGGACCTATTCTCCATGCCTAGGGCAGCCATTGAAGGCTGTTCACTCGAGGAGTGATGTGATGTGTAGGATTTGCATTTTAAGAGGTGGCTCTGGCTGCTGTCTGGACAGTGGATTGGAAAGAGTTAAGAGTGGAAACAGGGAGCCTGGTGAGAAGACACGTGCAGCTGTTCGGGTAGGACTACATTCATGGGTGTTACTGGAAGTGGAGGAAAGACAGACTTGAGGTGTATTTTGGCGCCAAAACTGATGTGACTCGAGGATGGATTGAGATCCTTTTGCATCATAGAAATCAAAAGGGGAATTTCAAGAGAAAGTCTCACTCAGTAACTTCAGATGCTGCCAAGAATCAAGGAGGTTGACAAGTGAGAAAAGACACGTGGATTTGTTTAAGAACTAATTAAAGAGAAAGGATATGAGAAAACTTTCTAGGGGGTGATGGAGATGTTCTGTGTCTGATAGGGGTGCAATTGTTTATAATTACAATAAAAATGGTTACAGTGTAGGTACGTTTTATGTGGTGAAACTGACAATCAAATGGAGTGGAGAATACATGGAAGTATAGATGAAGCAGGAATGGCAGAATGTTGGCAACTATTGAAGTGTTGTGATGGGTACATAGGAGTTTATTTGTATTTACTTTGTACATGTTTTAAATTTTCTATGATAGTTTCTAAAAATAACTTACTGGTGTTCAAGGGTGCCATTTAATTGGAGTAGGAGGTGCAGAAACCAAATTTTATGGGTTAAAGAGAAATTAAATGATTTTTTAAAATGAGTTATGACTATAGTCCACCACCCAATTTTAGGACATTTGGAAATAAATGGAAGAGAGAACAATGAGGAGGAGGATTAAGTTCAAGTGAAAGATTTTTTTAAAATGGAAGAGGGCTATGCATGTTTGAGAAAAGAGGGAAGAAATGGGTGGAGGAAGGCAGAGTGCAGTTAGAAAAAGGTTTCTCAGATTCCCAGGCTTAACGGGCCTCGTACTGCAGTAATGCCTGAGCTCAGGCCCAAATCCTGCTCTTCTGACTCTTGTTTAATGGCGGAGGGAGTTTTGGAGGAGGAAAGAAAGAAAGAAAGTGGGTTCAGCTTTTCTTTGTATTGCCTTCGAAAGAGAAGTCATTGTAGTTGGTAGAGTGTAGAGTACACAGTTGAAGACTTGAAATGACAAGTTTTGATTTCCTATTAAGAGGAAAGGCTTGGAATTGCAGTTGTAGAAAAGGTGCTAAGAATAGTTAACAAATGAATTGGCCGGGCGCGGTGGCTCACGCCTGTAATCCCAGCACTTTGGGAGGCCGAGGCGGGCGGATCACGAGGTCAGGAGATCCAGACCATCCTGGCTAACACGGTGAAACTCCGTCTCTACTAAAAATGCAAAAAAAAAAAAAAATTAGCCGGGCGTGGTGGTGGGCGCCTGTAGTCCCCCGCGGGAGGCTGAGGCAGGAAAATGGCGTGAACCCGGGAGGCGGAGCTTGCAGTGAGCCAAGATTGCGCCGCTGCACTCCAGCCTGGGCGACAGCGAGACTCCGTCTCAAAAAAAAAAAGAATAGTTAACAAATGAATAAACGGTCAATATGGTTTACAAAATATCCAGGTAAGTTGTGCAAGTATAAATCAGGAGCCCTTATGAATGGGCAGGGTTGGTATAGAAGTCTTTTTTTTTTTTTTTTTTTTTTTTTTTGAGACGGAGCCTCGCTCTGTTGCCCAGGCTGGAGTGCAGTGGTGCGATCTCGGCTCACTGCAAGCTCCGCCTCCCGGGTTCACGCCATTCTCCTGCCTCAGCCTCCCGAGTAGCTGGGACTTGACAGGCGCCTGCCACCACGCCCGGATAATTTTTTGCCCAGATAATTTTTTGTATTTTTTAGTAGAGACGGGGTTTCAGCGTGTTAGCCAGGAAGGTCTCGATCTCCTGACCTCGTGATCCGCCCGCCTCAGCCTCCCAAAGTGCTGGGATTACAGGCTGAGCCACCGTGCCCAGCTCGGTATAGAAGTCTTGTTGGAGGAAGTGAATTTTGCTGTTCCTCTTGAAGAGTGTTCTCTGAAACTGTGCAGCATCTTCCGTAACATTTTCTTGGAGAGAGATGTTTATTGAAGTTCAGAGATGGATTAGGATTATATATTCTTCGGGAGTTGGGAAATGTAGACTTTGACCTCTTGAGTTTAGGGATTTTTTTTTTTTCTCTGCCAGAAAGATATAAAGCAGGTGATGGTTTCTAAAAGACTGCTGTAAACAGATTATAGATCATTCCTGAATTATGCACAAGCAAAATTCCTTATTTTTGCCTCCTTTCCTCCCCTCCTCTCTCCTGATTAATTCAGCAAATATTTATTGAGCACCTACTGTGTGCTAGGAACTGTGCTGGGTGTTGATACACAGAATTGACTCCTTAAACTATTATTTATTCTTTGTTTTAATTATTGGAGCTCCAACCATTTAAAGTGGAGGCAGGAAGAAAGAATGTTAAATTTCACATCAGTTTAGAACGAGCTTTTTTTCCCTGAATGGTCACCAGATTGCAATTTTGTATGACCTAACAAATTTCTCAAAGAGAGTTCTGCTATTGTTGTGAAAGCTTCTATTGTAAATGCTGAAGGAAGACAAGTTGACAGAGTTATTGTTAATGTAAAACTTCAGACGCCTCTGAACATATCCTTTGGAGGAACAGTGAATATTTCTTACATTTTTCCCAAGGACCACTTCAGGGCTTATTTAATTTTTCTGCTGTGTATGTGAGAGATAAAATTGAATCAAATTAACAGAGTTACCCATGGATCTGTCTTATTGTTCCACATTTTTAGAGGTTAAATATGAAAATTACCTTCTGTGACTGGGTGCAGTGGCTCACACCTGTAATCCCAGCAGTTTGGGAGGCCGAGGCAGGCAGATGACTTGAGGTCAGGAGTTTGAGACTAGCCTGGCCAACATAGCAAAACCCCATCTCTACTAAAAATACAAAAATTAGCTGGGCCTGTTAGCATGCACCTGTAATCCCAGCTGTGCCTGTAATCCCAGCTACTCGGGAGGCTGAGGCAGGAGAATCAGTTGAACCCAGGAGGCAGAGGTTGCAGTGAGCCAAGATCACACCACTGCACTCTAGCCTGGGTGACAGTGTGAAACTCCATCTCAATAAAGATGAGACGAGACGGGATGGGACGGGATGGGACGGAGCCAGGAGGCAGGGGTTGCAGTGAGCCAAGATCACACCACGGCACTCCAGCCTGGGTGACAGTGTGAAACTCCATCTCAATAAAAGCAAGGTGAGGGCGAGGGCGAGGGCGAGGGGCCTGTAGTCCCAGCTACTTGGGAGGCTGAGGCAGGAGAATTGCTTGAACCTGGGAGGCAGAGGTTGCAGTGAGCCAAGATCATGCCCCTGTACTCCAGCCTGGGCAACAGAGCGAGACTCCATCTCAAAAAAAAAAAAAAAAAAAAGGCTGGGTGCAGTGGCTCAAGCTTGTAATCCCAGCACTTAGGGAGGCCAAGGCGGGTGGATCACGAGGTCAGGAGATCGAGACCATCCTGGCTAACACAGTGAAACGCCGTCTCTACTAAAAATACAAAAAAATTAGCCGAGCATGGTGGCAGGCGCCTGTAGTCCCAGCTACTTGGGAGGCTGAGGCAGGAGAATGGCGTGAACCTGGAAGGCGGAGCTTGCAGTGAGCCAAGATCGCGCCACTGCACTCCAGCCTGGGGGACAGAGCAAGACTCTGTCTCAAAAAAAAAAATATATATATATATATATATATATATATATATATATTCTGTGAAAAGTCTTTGATGACATAGGAAATCCGGAGGCACGGATATGTATATGCTTCATTGGCCTGATTCCCGTAGAGAGAAATTCATGTGACCTATTTTATTTGGCATTTATGTGCTTATATTATCACACTGATCTGAAAACAGATACTACTATTTTATCTGTCACATGTGGCTTTGACTGGTTAAATGTAATGCTCATTTTTCTTAGTGTCTGGTTTCGCTGTCACATAGTGGAACTGTACATTACTGGGAGGTTTCAGCTCTATTGTGGATTTACTGACACATGCTGAACTAAGCTGTTTATTTGTATCATCTCTTTTTATTGAGATATTATCAAAAATGACATACTTTTATAGTCATTCAGTTTATTTAATGCAACAAACATTTATTGGGCACCTACTAGTTGCTGATGTCGTAGGTACAGGCATGCAAAGTTATTTATGTAAGACATGGTCTCTGCATTTCGGGCACTTTTAACCTAGTTGAGGGAGGTAACCATACCATACAGGCTATGATACTGATATTAAATATGTGCCTAGGGCAAAGCAATGAATTCTTTCTGGAAGGAAGTCCACAATGGAGAGGGAACACTTGAACTGGGCATTGTAGAAAGACGGGTTTCATGGTTTTTATTGGTTTGTTGTTGGATGGGTGAGGGGGAGAAGGCTATTATATGCAGAGGGAACTGTGTATAGCATATAAGGGGTAATGTGCCGGGCACGGTGGCTCATGCCTGTAATCCCAGCACTTTGGGAGGCCGAGGCGAGCGGATCACCTGAGGTTGGGAGTTCGAGACCAGCCTGACCGACATGGAGAAACCCTGTCTCTACTGAAAATACAAAAAATTAGCCGGGCATGGTGGCATGTGCCTGTAATCCCAGCTTCTCGGGAGGCTGAGGCAGGAGAATCACTTGAACCCAGGAGGCGGAGGTTGTGGTGAGCCGAGACCGTGACATTGTACTCCAGCCTGGGCAACAAGAGCAAAGCTCCGTCTCAAAAAAAAAAAAAAAAAAAAAAAAAAATAGGTAATATGCGATGGGAGATGGTGAAAAATTTGATTGTGTTTCAGATATCTTGATGTCTGTTACATCCCATCAAAACTTAGTGGTTTAAAACCACCATTGTAACCTCCTGAGTGGAATAATTGCAAAAAGTTTAGTAAATACTCTATCCTCAAGGATGTGGAGCATAACTTTCCACTCTTTAAGTGTGGATTCACACAGTGGAGAACCCTAAAGTCAGGCGATCAAGTCAACATCAACAGTGATAAGTCATTTTTATACTTTGTACCCTTGGTACGATGTGAGGAAATGGCACTTCAATTTCTAGTTGTCTTCCCTAAAACCCATTATCCCAGTCTAATCATGAGAAAAACATCAGACAAATTCCACTAGCGGGATGTTCTGCAGAATACCTGATCAGCACTCTTGAAAACTCAAGGAAAACAGAAAAATCTGAGAAACTTTCACAGCCAAGAGACAGCTAAGGAGACACAATGACAATGTAATGTGGTATTCTGGATGGGATCCTGGAACATTAGGTAAAAACTAAGCAAATTTAATAAACTATGGACTTTAGTTAATGTATCGGGTTGAGGGGCTACGGGAGGGATAGCATTAGGAGAAATACCTAACGTAGGTGATGGGTTGATGGGTGCAGCAAACCACCATGGCACATGTATACCTGTGTAACAAACCTGCATGTTCTACACGTGTATCCCAGAACTTAAAGTTTAATAAATAAATAATAATGTATCAATATTGGTTCATGAATTGTGACAGATATACTAAGGTAACATGTTACTAACAGCAGAAACTGCATCCGGATAAATGGACTATCTTCCTAATTTTTCTGTAAATCTAAACCTGTTCTAAAAAATAAAGTTTTCATATATTTTTAAGACTCCATTACCAAGACAGCATTTTATTTCTTATAATTCTGTGTTTTCCTGGGCTCAGTAGGGCAGTTCTTCTCTTCCAAAGTGGTATTGGCTGGAGTTACAGTCATCTGGAGGCCCAATTGGCCAGAAATGCTTGAAAGGGCCCACTCACATGGCTGGCAGTTGGTATTGGCTGTCAGCTAGGAGACCAACTTGAGGCTGTTGACCCAAGGTTCTCCTCCATATGACCTCTGCATGCCTTGGGTTTCTCACAGCATGGTGGCAGGGATTCAGGAGGGAGCATTCCAACTGTGCAGGAGCTGCAGACACCTTAAGCCCAGCCTTAGAAGTCACCCAGCTTTGCTTCTTCCCCAGTCTGTTGAATTAAAGCAAGTCACAGGACCATCCCAGACTCAAGGGGAGGAGAAACAGACCCCACCTTTCAGTGGGAAGACTGACCTTAAATATGAGGTCATCTTTCATCCACCACACAGCGACTAGAGTGTTGGGTGCCAGGGAAACGGGGGCATGGCAGAGCCCAGATTATCTTAGGCTGAAGAGTTTCAAGAATAGACAACAGATTAAACAAATTTATTTTATTTTATTTTTATTTTAGCAACCTTATTGACACCTTGAAGTAGCAAATTTTTTTTTGTTTAATAGAAACATGTTCTTGCTCTGTTGCCCAAGCTGTAGAGCAGTGATGTGATGATGGCTTGCTGAAACCTTGAATTTAATGGGCTCAAGTGATCTTCCCACCTCAGCCTCCGGAATAGCTGAGACTACAGGTGTGCCACCATGCCTGGCTAGTTTTTCTTATTTTTTTTGTAGAGACTGGGTCTCACTATGTTGGCCAGGCTGGTCTCAAACTTCTGACTCAAGTGATCCTCCTGCCTCGGCCTCCCAAAGTGCTGAGATTACAGATGTGAGCCACTGCAGCCAACCAAAGCAGCAGACGTTTAAAGCAGGGAAATGAGATGTACATTTTACTTTATGATTTGCTGTGTTAGGATAACTGGTGTTGATGTAGAGAGGGTAGGTAGACTAGAATATCTGTATCTTTACATTCAGCTTCTCTAAAAGAAAAGAGGATTTAATAGGCCTACTTCAGCCTGTGGACTGATTTCCATTGGGTCCTGAGTTCTCAGGAGTTAGAGCAAGAACCGTAGGTGAGGAAGTAGATCCCATGGAAGGTCAAATGAATTGGGAGGCGAGGACTGGCATTTCTGGCACGGTCTCCAGACCTGATGTAATCTTTCTTTATGGTTCTTAACAAAGATAGATTAGAATGCTTAAACTCTGTAGCCATTTCTCACTTTAAATGTAATGTAACTTAGGTCGATATTCTAAATGAGTTGATGTTAGCTTACTAGTTGTAGAGATTCTGTAGCTCTAGACTTGAAATGTTCATTTTTTAAGTGAAATCTAAAACAGATATAGTAAAATTTGTTATAGAGCTGAGCCGTTGGGTGTCTGTGATCATATTCTCTGTACCTTTGTGTATGTTTATCTTGTGTGTGTGTGTGTGTATATATATATATACTTTTTTTTTTTTTTGAGGCAGAGTGTTACCCTGTCACCTAGGCTGGAGTATAGTAGCCTGAACACAGCTCATTGCAGCCTGAACCTCTTGGGCTCCAAGGGATCCTCCTGCCTCAGCCTCCCGTGTAGCTGGGACCATAGATGCATGCCACCACACCGAGCTAAATTTTTTTTTTTTTTTAACTCTTTTTGTAGAGACATGGTCTCACTATGTTGCCTAGGCTGGTGTTGAACTCCTGGGCTCAAGAGATCCTCCCACCTTAGCCTCCCAAAGTGTTGAGATTACAGGCATGAGCCACCATGCCTGGCCTGTATATTTAAATATTTATAATAAAACAATAAAAGTAAGCTCTAGGGTTTCAAATTTATAGCTATATATTTAAGTACCCACGTGTTTCTACTAATTACTGCAAATAAATATTTACTGAATCAGGAAGCTAACATTTTAGCTATTAATATAACATTCTTTATCATTATCAAAGGCAGCAAGTAAACGTAGTCTTTGTCTACAGAGAATAAAGTCATCTGTTGATTTGCTTAACATTAAAGATAGTTAAATAGGGTAACTTAGACATAAAATACACAGTAGTATTTGAATGATCTGTTTTAATTGGTTTCATTGACAAAGAACTGCAAGATCTGTTCTTAATATTAAGTGCTCATTTAGTCAAGAAAAGTGTTACACAGAAGTATTTTAGGAACTTGGCAATTTGTTTTGTTTGTGTTTTGGTAGGTGATGCAGAGAAAAAAGATTTACACATTGTTTAATAAAGTCTTTTGCTTTCCAGAGCTTAGGATATCTCTACCTTAGGCTGGATCTGCTTTAGCAAAAGTGGTAACAAGATTTCATGGATTTTGGTATTCTAAGAGCAGATTGGAAAAGCAAACATGCAGCGCAAGTGCTTTCCCCATTTGTTTACATAGCTGGTAAGCAACATCATTTGGGTTGAACTCCAGGCCTGTCTGACTCCAGAGGCCATAGTAGTTCAATACTCCATCCTGGACAAGTTACACGGCAGAGTAATCAACTGTTTCCCTATGTCAGATAAACTTACTGGAAAAGTCACCTGGGTATAGAAGAATCCCTAAGAAGGGAGAGGGTGCTTTGTGCGTATTCAGAGCCACACATTTCTCCGGAGAAGAGATGGTTAGAGCATTGAGAGATGTCTGTGAGACCGTGGAGATGGAGTTAGAAGCAGAACCCCTGCAGGCAATAGGGAACTATTGAAGGATGTTAAGCAGGGGAGAAACCTGATGATCTGATGCATATTTTAGAAAGATGGACCTGCCGGGCCTGGTGGCCCACACCTGTAATCCCAGCACTTTGGGAGGCCGAGGCGGGTGGATTACTTGAGGTCAGGAGTTCCAGACCAGCCTGGCCAACATGGTGAAACCGCATCTCTACTAAAAATACAAAAATTAGCCGGGCATGGTGGCAGGCGCCTGTAATCCTAGCTACTTGGGAGGCTGAGGCAGGAAAATCGCTTGAATTGGGAGGCAGAGGTTGCAGTGAGCCGAGATCACACCACCACACTCCAGCCTGGACAACAAAGCTAGACTGTATCTCAAAAAAAAAAAAAAAAGAATGACCTGGCAGGAGTGTGGAGAAATGATTACCAACAGGCTGTAAAATGGAGACACGGAGACCAGTTAGGAGAGTTAGGAGTCCCCTCAAGAAGACTGAGGAAGGCTTTTGAAATAAGGCAGTAACAGTGGTCTGCAGAGGAGGGGACTGACAGGAGAAGCATACAGGAAGGATGGGAGGAGAGCACAAATCTGCAAAGAGTGGGTTAAATGATGCCATGTGAAATAGGAGATAGAGCAAGGTATTGGATGTAGCTATTGTTACTGTTATCATTATTTTTTTGAGACGGAGTCTCGCTCTGTTGCTCAGACTATTGTGTAGTGGTATGATCTCAGTTCACTGCAACCTCTGCCTCCCAGGCTCAGGAGATTCTCCTGCCTCAGCCTCTTGAGTAGCTGGGATTACAGGCACACACCACCATGCCCAGCTAATTTTTGTATTTTTAGTAGAGATGGGGTTTCGCTATGTTGGCCAGACTGGTCTCGAATTCCTGACCTCAGGTGATCCGCCTGCCTTAGCCTCCCAAAGTGCTGGGATTACAGGCATGAGCCACCACGCCTGGCCTGTTATTGTTATTTTTAACTGGGTGTGGATTTTGAAATACTGAGGCACCTGCAGGCAGCCCAGGTAAAACTAAATTAGTAGGCATTTTAGAGCTCAGTAGAGAGAGAGGACATCAAGATACGTATTAGGAGTTCTCAGCATATAGGAATAGATGGGGCTGGCAGATGAGAAAAGGCTCAAGTATAGAACTGTAGGAAATATTTCAGACTGTGTCCAACCTGAGCATGGATAAGAATTCACTTTCTCAAAGTACCAAAACAAAACAAAACCCCAAACAGCAATTCAAAGTACTAAAAAAAAGTAAAAATAAAGGTAAATTAAGGAAAGAAAAGAATTAACTTGGATGTTCTTTCCTTTTCCTTTTCAGCAGCTTTATTAAGGTATACTTTACATCCCATAAAACTTACCCATTTATAGTATACAGCTCAATGGTTTTCAGTGTATTCACAGAGTTGTACCACCATCACTGCCATCTAATTTAAGAACATTGTCATTACTCCAAAAAGAAACTGTATCCATTAGCAGTCACTCTCTATTCCCTTTCCTCCCAGGCACAGGCAACCACTAATCTTACCATCTCTACAGAATCACCTATTCTGAACATTCCATATAAATAGAATCATATAGTATGTTTTCCTTCTGTGTGATGTGAGACTTCTTTCAGTTAGCATCACGTTTTCAAGGCTATCCATGTTATAGCACATTATCAGTGCCTCAATCCTTTGAATGGCTGAATAATACCCTATTGCATGGGTGTACACATTTTTTTTTTTTTTTTTTTTGAGATGGAGTCTTGCTCTATGGCCCAGGCTGGATGGAGTGCAGTGGTGCTATCCTGGCTAACTGCAGCATCTGCCTCCTGGGTTCCAGTGATTCTCCTGCCTCACCCTCCTGAGTAGCTGGGATTACAGGCGCATGCTGCCATGCCCGGCTAATTTTTGCATTTTTAGTAGAGATGGGGTTTCACCATGTTGGCCAGGCTGGTCTCGAACTCCTGACCTCAGGTGATCCTCCTGCATTGGCCTCCCAAAGTGCTGGGATTACAGGCGCGAGCCACTGTGCCTGGCCTGCATTTTATTTATATACTCAACAGTTGATGAATATTTGGATGATTCCCACCTTTTGACTGCTATGAACATTAATAATATTATGAAATGAACATTATAATGCTGCTTTGAACATTTGTGTACAAGTTTTTGTGTGGAATATATTTTCATTTCTCTTAGTTATATACCTAGGAGTGGAACTGCTGGGTCATATGGTTTAACTTTTTGAGGAACTGCCAAACTGTTTTTCAAGTGACTACACCATTTTATATTCTCACCAGAAATGCACGAGGGTTCCAGTTTGTCCGCATCATCACCAATACTTGTTATTGTAATCCAAAAGCTTTAACGTTTTAGCCCCCACAGTTAGGTCTGTGATCCGCCTCAAATTAAGTTTTGTATATAGTACGTGACATAGAGGTCATGGTTCATACATTTCCATGTGGTTATCCAGTTCCTCCAGCACCTTTTCCTCACTGAATTACATTAGTCTTCTGATAATTTGTTTCCAATTGTGAAGTCTTATGCTTTAAGTTCAAAAGAATCAATTATACAACTATAGGATGGGCAAAACCAGTATACTAGCAGTGTCCGGACAATGTGATTGACTTCTGAAACAAAAAAAAAACCACTTCTTGCTTAGCTATAGAACCACAAATTTTAACTGATAACATATTTTAATAATTTTGACCATGTGATTAAATTCTAGTCAAAGAGATGTAAGCAGGATGTAAAGTGCAGCTTCCACAAAGTCTTCCTAAGTAAGTGACAGGTTCTTCTCTCCTTTCTGCTACATGGAACACAGACATGAAGGTTGGGACTGGAGCAACCATCTTAAAACACAAAGTGGAAGAAACATATTGAAGATGGAAGAACAAAATAGAAGTCTCAAGTCCCTGGTAATTGGAAAGTGACCATACCAGTCCTTGACCACTTACACAGATTTCTAAGAAAGATATTAAGAGCAGTCTTCATATATTTGAGAGAGTGGTTGTTGAATAGATGGTAATTTTTTTTCTATCTTATTCCTTTTTTTTTTTGAGGTGGGGTGTTGCTCTGTTGCCCAGGCTGGAGTCATGATACAGTCTTTGCTCACTGCAACCTCTGTCTCCCAGGTTCAAGCAATTTTCCTGCCTCAAACTCCCAAGAAGCTGGGACTACAGGTGCATGCCACCATGCCTGGCTAATTTTTGTATTTTTAGTAGAGATGGGGTTTCACCATATTGGCCAGGCTGATCTCAAACTCCTGACCTCAAGCAATCTGCCTGCCTCAGCCTCCCAAAAGGCTGGGATTACCGGCATGAGCCACTGCGCCCAGCCAATAATTATATTTTTATATTCTTTATTCTTGTAGTTTTCCTTCTCATGGTAAGATTTTGTCATGAGGAAAAAATTTTAAGATGTAGCAAAGTACAGAGAATAAAATAACAGATACATCCACTTAACCATCAACAAGATTTAACATATTTGCTTTGTCATATTTGCTTCAAATTTCTCTCTCTCTCCTTTTTTTTTAATTAATGAATTTATTGAGCAAAGTGGAGTTAACTTCTTTCCATGGGTGGTGAACTCAAATTCTGTCCTTTTTTTTTTTTTTGAGATGGCCTCACTGTTGCCCAGGCTGGAATGCAGTGGCACAATCTCAACTCACTGCAACCTCCACCTCCCGGGTTCAGGCGATGCTCCCACCTTAGCTTCCCGAGTAGTTGGGACTACAGGCACGCACCACCATGCCCAGCTGATTTTTGTATTTTTAGTAGAGACCATGCTGCCCCCAGGCTGGTCTCGAACTCCTGACCTCAAGTGATTCTCCCACTTTGGCCTCCCAAAGTGCTGGGATCAAATTTCTCTCTTTTTTAAAGAAATAAAATAAGGATATAGTTAATGGTTGAGGGCCTCTGTGTAACCCTTTCCCAAGCCAATCCCTTTCCTCCTTCCTCAGCTGTAATCCTACTCTGTAGTCTGTAAGTGCCTTACCTCTTAAAGAGAATTTTAAAAATTCACTGGTTCTCCCTCTGACTGACTGCCCCTTAGTTCAGCTGTAGTCTGCCTGCTGTTGCATAGGAATCACCTGGGGTGCTTGTAAAGAAAATAGAGATCCCAGGTCCCAGCTGTTTTTTTCTTCTTTTTGTTTTTGTTTTTGTTTTTGTTTTTCTTGAGTCAGTGTCTTGCTCTGTTGCCCAGGTTGGAGTGCAGTGGCGCGATCTCTGCTCACTGCAAGCTCTGCCTCCCAGGTTCACGCCATTCTCCTGCCTCAGCCTCCCGAGTAGCTGAGACTGCAGGCACCCACCACCACGCCTGGCTAATTTTTTGTATTTTTAGTACCGTGTTAGCCAGGATGGTCTTGATCTCCTGACCTCATGATCCACCCACCTTGGCCTCCCAAAGTGCTGGGATTACAGGTGTGAGCCACTGCGCCTGGGCTTCTTGTTTTTGTTTTTGAAGCAGAAGTCTAACTCTGTCACCCAGGCTGGAGTGCAGTGGTGTGATTATAGCTCACTGAGCCTTGAACTCCTAGGCTCAAAGGATCCGCCCACCTCAGCCTCCTGAGTAGCTAGTACTACAGGCAAGTGCCACCACGCCTAGCTAATTTTTTTTTTTTTAAGAGAGGAGTCTCCACTATGTTGCCCAGGCTGGTCTCGAACTCCTGGCCTCAAGTGATCTTCATACCTTGGTTTCCCACAGCACTGGGATTACAGGCATGAGCCACCGTGCGCAGCCACTAGATTCTAACTCTTGAGATTCTGTTTCAGGAAGCCCAGGGTAGGGCTTAGGCATCTTTGCTTTAAAAAGCATGCAAAGTGCAAATCAAAACCACAGTGAAATAGCATTTCACATCCACTAGAATGGCTAAACTAAAAAATAACAAGAACAATTCTTACTGTGTTCCGTGTAGCAGAAAGGAGAGAACTTGCCATTTCCTTAGGAAGACTTTGTGGAAGCTGGACTTTACATCCTGCTTACATCTCTTTGACTAGAGTTTAATCACATGGTCAAAATAAGCTTCAAAGGATATTAAAATATGTTATCAGTTAAAATAAGCAAGAAGTGTTTCTTTTTTTCAGAAGTCAACCACATTGTCCATACACTGCTATTATACTGGTCTTGCCCATCCTATAGTTGTGTAATTGATTCTTTTGAACCTAAAGTATAAGACTTCACGATTAGAAAAAAATTATCCAAAGACTAATGTAATTCAGTGAGGAAAAGGTGCTGGAGGAACTGGATAACCACATGGAAATGTATGAACCATGACCTCTATGTCACATACTATATATAAAACTTAATTTGAGGTGGATCACAGAGCTAACTGTGAACGTTGAAGCCTTTGGATGGCCGCACAAGAGATGTCTGCATTCATAACCTTGGGGAGGGTATGAACATTTCTTGGTAACATGCAAAAAGCACTAACTGTAAAAGACAACAGTTGGTCAGTTGAATTTCATGAAACATTGTAAACTTCTGCTAAACAACTGACACCATTAAGAATGTGGAAAAAGGCTGGGCACAGTGGCTCATGCCTATAATCCCAGCATTTTGGGAGGCCAGGGCGGGAGAATCACTTGAGGCCAGGAGTTTGAAACCAGCCTGGGCAACATGGCAAGACCCCGACTCTACAAAAATATTTTTAAAAATTAGTTGGGTGTGGTGATGCACTCCTGTAGTCCTAGCTACCCAGGAGGCTAAGGTGGAAGGATCACTTAAGCCCTGGAGGTTGAGGCTGCAATGAGCTATGATCACGCCACTGCACTCCAGCCTGGGTGACAGAACAAGACCTTGACTCTAAAAAAAATCAAATAAGAATATGGAAAACTATAGATTGGGGGAAAAAAATGCAATACATTTTTTTTTGTGGGGGGGATAGAGTCTCGCTCTGTCACCCAGGCTGAAGTGCAGTGGCCCCATCTCGGCTCACTGCAAGCTCCACCTCCCGGGTTCATTTCATTCTCCTGCCTCACTGCCTCAGCCTCTGAGTAGCTGGGACTACAGGCGCCCACCACCACGCCCAGCTAATTTTTTGTATTTTTAGTAGAGACAGGGTTTCACCGTGTTAGCCAGGATGGTCTCGATCTCCTGATCTCGTGATCCGCCCGCCTTGGCCACCCAAAGTGTTGGGATTACAGGCGTGAGCCACTGCGCCTGGCCTGCAATACATCTTTCTAATAAAAGTCTGCAATACATCTTTCTAATAAAAGTCTCATGTCCAGAGTATGTAAAGAATTACCAAAAATCAGTTAGAAAAGGTCAAACAACTCAAAAATGTACAAAAGACTAGGCATTTCACAAAATAAGGCATCCAAATGGTTATGAAAACACAGATGTTCAACATTATTCATGAGCGAAATACAAATTAAAACTGTAATGTAATGCCATTATACACTCACCAAAATGACTACAGTTCAAAAGACTAATAATACCAGGTGTTGGCAAGAATGTGGAGCAACTAGAACTTTTAGACATTGTTGGAAGGAGTGTAAAATGGTACAGCCACTTAAAGAACTGTTTCATAAGCTTCTAAATAATGTTAAACGAACTTCCACCCTATAAGGCAGACATTCTCTTAGGTGTATACTCCATAGAAATGACTGCATAGATTTGCAAAAACACATTATATGAAAATGCTCATGGCAGTTTTATTTATAGCAGCTCCAAACTGGAAATAGCCAGCTGTCTATCTAATGAATAAACAAATTATAGTTTGTCTGTGCAGTGGAACACTACTAAGTTTAAAAATTGAACTCTTGGCTGGGCGCAATGGCTTACGCCTGAAATCCCAGCACTTTGGGAGGCCGAGGCGCGCGGATCACGAGGTCAGGAGATCGAGACCATCCTGGCTAACGTGGTGAAACCCTGTCTCTACTAAAAATACCAAAAATTAGCCGGGCGTGGTGGCGGGCACCTGTAGTCCCAGCTACTTGGTAGGCTGAGGCAGGAGAATGGCGTGAATCGAGGAGGCAGAACTTGCAGTGAGCCGAGATTGTGCCACTGTACTCCAGCCTGGGCGACAGAGCAAGACTCCGTCTCAAAAAAAAAAAAAAAAAAATGAACTCTTGATCAGTGTAACAACATGGATAAATCTCAGAAACATTATACCGAGTGAAAAAAGGTAGATATAAAAGTGGTACATACTGTCAGATCCCAGTGATATTAAGCTTTCGAACATGTCAATCCCATTTATAGTAATAGGGCGATCTTCAAGGGAAGGGGCATGTAGAAGTTTTCTGGGGAGATGGAAATTTTCTGTCTCAATCTATATGTTGCTTGAAGGTACAACCATATCTAAAATTAATCATTAAGGCTAGGCTCAGTAGCTCATGCCTGTAATCCCAGCACTTTGGGAGGCCAAGACTGGAGGATCACTTCAGCCCAGGAATTTCAGACCAGCCTGGGCAGAGAGACCCTATCTAGCTCCACAAAAAAAAAAAAAAAAAAATTTTTTTTAATTAGCTGGGTGTGCTGGCACAGGCCTGTGGTCCCAGCTATTCGGGAGGCTAAGGTGGGAGAATCACTTGAATCCGGGACGTCAAGGCTTCAGTGAGTCATAATTGTGCCGTTGCACTGCAGCCTGGGTGACAGAGTGAGACCCTGTCTCAAAAGTAGAGAGAAAATGAGATAAAAATAAAATTCATTGAGCCTGCACTTAAAGTGTGTGTATTTTTCTGCTTGTGAATTATACTTCAATTAAAAAAAAATTTAGGAGCTTCCACCCATCTCCTTAGTCTGTTGAGACCATGTTAAATATTGATTCTTTTATCCACTATATCAGCTGACTTCTCAGCTTTCAAAAAATATATACATTTTCTTTTTAACTGTAGTACCTGCAGTAGAGGGTGTGGTTGGAGATATTTATAAAATGGGTAGGATTTAGCAATTTATTCGATGTTGAGGAAAGAGAAAACGATAAATCGGCTGGGCATGGTGGTTCACGCCTGTAATCCCAGCACTTTGGGAGGCTAAGGCAGGCGGATCACAAGGTCAAGAGATTGAGACCATCCTGGCCAACACGGTGAAACCCCGTCTCTACTAAAAATACAAAAATTAGCTGGGTGTGGTGGCGCCCTCCTGTAGTCCCAGCTACTTGGGAGGCTGAGGCAGGAGAATTGCTTGAACCCAGGAGGCAGAGGTTGCAGTGAGCCAAGATCACATCACTATGCTCCAGCCTAGTGACAGAGCGGGACTCTGTCTCAAAAAAAAAAGCGGGTTTGGGAGTGAATAGGATGCAGTCTGTATGGAGCACAGAGTTAGAAATACTGGCATATAATCTGCATGGCAACGTCAGCCTGATGAAACTGTGGGGCTGGAAACGTGATAGGTTAGGGATGGAAACAGAGTTGGGATCACTCAAATTTAATACTGGAAACTGTGAGATTAGATGAAATGGCTGTGGCAGAATGAGAAGAAAGAGGTCCAAGGGCAGAACCTAGGGAAATAAATGCTTAGGGAGTAGTAGGAGAAAGGGAAAGTCGGCACATCCTGGTCAAACAACTTTGTTGTGCCAGGCTTCTGGTGAATAAGACATTCAAAGTCTCTGCCTCAAGAAGTTTGCATTCGTGGCTGGGGAGACAGACAATAAGACACATGAACAAATAAGCCTTTCAGGTAGTGATATGTGTGATGCTGGGGAGTGACTGGAAGTATTTCAGCTGGGCTGGTAGGGGAAGATCACCCTGGATCAAAGAGATGGCCCTAGAGCTGATGACTGAATGATGTGAAGGAAGCTTTCATGTAATAATATGTGAGAAATGCTGTCGTTTTTTTGAGACGGAGTTTCTCTCTTGTTGCCCAGGCTGGAGACCAATGGCATGATTTTGGCTCACTGCAACCTCTGCCTCCCGAATTCAAGCATTGTCCTACATCAGCCTCCCAAGTAGCTGGGATTACAGGCATGTGCCACCACACCCGGCTAATTTTTTTTTTTTTTTTTTTTTGAGATGGAGTCTTGCTCTGTCACCCAGGCTGGAGTGCAGTGGCGCAATCTCAGCTTACTGCAACCTCCTCCCCCTAGCAGTTCTCCTACCTCAGCCTCCCGAATAACTGGGATTACAGGCGCCCGCCACCATGCCTGGCTAATTTTTTGTGTGTGTTTGTAGTAGAGACAGGGTTTCGCCCTGTTGGCTAGGCTGGCCTTGAACTCCTGACCTCACATAATCCGCCTGCCTCGGCCACCCAAAGGGCTGGGATTACAGGCATAAGCCACCGTGCCCGAACAAGAAACATTTCTAAGTCAAAGGAATAAATCCAAAGCCTCTAAGATTGGGTGAGAGAGAGGAAAAGAAATGACAGAAGATGGTCCAGTACAAGGCAGAGATTTTCAAAAGGGTGGAGATGGCTACTGTATTAAATATTACTTAGAGGTATTCACAATAGCGAAAAGGTGGAAGTGATCCAAGTGTCCATGGAAGGGTGAATGGATAAACAAAATGTGGTATATACATACAATGGAATATTATTTAGCCTTACAAAGGGAAGGAAACTCTGACACATGCTACAACATAGATGAATATTGAAGACATATGCTAAGTGAAAGAAACTAGTGACAAAAAGACAAATACCGTATGATTCTACTTATATAAGGTACCTGGAGGAGTCAGAGTCATAGAGACAGAAAGTGGAATGGTGCTTGTTAGGGACTTGGGGGAGCAGGGACTGGGGAGTTACTGTTTAAGGGGTACAGAGTTTCAGATGGAAAAGATGGAAGAATTGTGGAGATGGATGGTTGATGGTTCCACAGTATCTCAGTTTGTTTATGCTGCTATAATGAAATACCACAGACTAGGTACTTTATAAAGAACAGAAATTTATTTTCTGATAGTTCTAGAGGCCGCGAATAACAAGATCAAGGCACCAGTAGATCTGTTGTCAGGGGAGGCCCCAATCCCTGCTTCTAAGAGGGAGGAATACTGCGTCCCCACGTGGCAAAAGGTGGAAGGGCAAAAAGCGACAGTGTGTCCCTGACAAGCCCTTTTATAACAGCGTGAATTTATGCAGGCAGAACTTTTATGACCTAAACACCTTCCAGAAGGCCCCACCTCCCAACACTATTGCACTGGGGATTAGGTTTTCAACACAAATTTTGGGGGACACATTCAGACCACAGCAAAGACAGACACAAAACACCACATATTATGTCACTCCAATTATATATGAGAAGTCAAAAGAGGCAAATCTGTAGAGATAGAAGGTAGATTCGTGGTTGTCTGGGCCTCAGAAGGAGGATGAAAGGGAGGCAAAATGGAGAGTGACTGCTGTTATGTAAGTAGTTTCTTTTGGAATGATGAAAAAGTTCTAAGATTGGATTGTGGTAGTGGTTGCACAATTCTGTAAATACAATAAAAGCCACTGAATTGTGTACTTTAAACAGGTGAACTTTATGGCATATAGGTTATATCTCAATAAAACGATTTTTAAAATGGCCAAAAGACTTGAAGACACTACCAGAGAACAGATAGCAAAGGAGCTCATATAAAGATGTTCAACATGAGTGCAGTTAAAACCATGATTAGAATTGGCTAAAATTAAAAAGTCCACACAAAGTACTGCTATTGATGAGACATGGGACAAGTAGAATTCTCATACGCTGCTGGAAGGAAGGTAAAATGGCTACAACCACGTTGGAAAACAGTTTCTTTTTTTTTTTTTTTTTTCTGAGACAGAGTCTTGCTCTGTTGCCAGGCTGTAGTGCAGTGGCACAATCTCGGCTCACTGCAACCTCCGCCTCCCGGGTTCAAGCAATTCTCCTGCCTCAGCCTCCTGAGTAGCTGGGATTACAGGCGCCTGCCACCACGCCCAGCTAATTTTTGTATTTTTAGTAGAGACGGAGTTTCACCGTGTTGGCCAGGATGATCTCAATCTCTTGACCTTGTGATCCGCCCGCCTTGCCCCCCACAAAGTGCTGAGATTACAGGTGTGGGCCACCGCGCCGGGCCAGAAAACAGCTTCTTAAAAAGTTAAAACATGTAACTACCATGTGATCCAACTGTTCTACTCTGTTATGAGTTGAATTATGTCTGCTCCCCCTACCCCCCAAATTCATATATTGAAATACGAACTCCCAGAACCTTAGAATGTCGTCTTACTTGGGGATAGGACTTTGACAGAGGTAATTAAGTTAAAATGGGATTATTAGGATAGGCCCTAATCCAGTATGACTGGTATTCATATTAAAAGGGGGGAACTTTGGACATAGAAACACACAAATAGGAAAAATACCATGTGAAACTGAAGACAGCCATCTGTAAGCCAAGGAGAGCAGACTGGAACAGATCCTTCCCTCACAGCTCTCAGAGGGAACCAACCCTGCCAATACCTTGATTTTGGACTTCTAGCGGCTAGAACAGTGAGACAAAAAATTTGTTTGTTAAGCCACCAGATTTGAAATACTTCATTACAGCAGCCCTAGCAAACTAATACACCCTCCTAGGTATTTACTCAATAAAAAAGAATACATATGTGAGTGTTCATAGCAGCTTTATTTGCAGTAGCAAAAATCGAAACAACTCAAACACCCATCAAATTGTGATACATTCTGAACAATGGAATACTACTCAGCTGTGAAAGGAAAATGAACTACTGACACTTGAAACCACATGGATGAATTTCAGAATGATTATGCTGAGTAAAAGAAGCCAGACAGAAAAAGAGTACATACTGTTTGATTCCACTTATGGAAGCTCCAGAAAATGCAGCTGCATCTATAGTGATAGAAAGTTCATCAGTGGTTGCCTAGGCAGGGACACAGGAGAGGAAGCTTAAAGAGGGATGACTGGGCGCGGTGGCTCACACTTGTAATCCCAGCACTTCAGGAGGCCAAGGCGGGCGAATCACGAGGTCAGGAGTTTGAGACCAGCCTGGCCAATATGGTGAAACCTCGTCTCTACTAAAAATACAAAAAAAATTCGCCAGGCGTGGTGGCACACACCTGTAATCCCAGCTACTCAGGAGGCTGAGGCAGGAGAATCTCTTGAACCCAGGAGGCGGAGGTTGCAGTGAGCCGAGATCGCGCCATTGCACTACAGCCTGGCAACAGAGCGAGACTCCGTCTCCCTCCCCCGCCCAAAAAAAAAAAAAAAAAAAAGATTAAAGAGGGGCATGATGAAACTTTTAGGGTGGTATGTTCATTGTCTTGCTTGTGGTGATGATTTCATGTGTATGTATGTGTCAAAACTAAAAAATTGTACTTTTTTTTTTAAGAGACAGGGTCTCACTTTGTCACCCAGGCTGAAGTACAGTGGTGCCATCATAGCTCACTGCAGCCTTGAAATCTTAGGCTTAAGCCATCCTCCTGCCTTGGCCTCCCAAAGTGTTGGAATTACAGGCATGAGCTACTGCACCTGGTATAAAATAATTTTTTTTAAAATGAAAGCCAACAAAAAATTGAAAATAGTTTCGGTGGGGTGGAAAAAGTAGAGTCAAAAAAGGTTTTAAGAGTAAGTCTTGACATGGTAAACTAAGGCAGGTTATTAATGTCTGCTGCTCCCTTCTAAAGTGCCACTAAAATTATTTTTACTTTGGGAGGCCAAGGCGGGCAGATCACGAGGTCAGGAGATCAAGGCCATCCTGGCTAACACGGTGAAACCCCGTCTCTACTAAAAAATACAAAAAATTAGCCGGGCGTGGTGGTGGGTGCCTGTAGTCCCAGCTACTTGGGAGGCTGAGGCAGGAGAATGGCGTGAACCCGGAAGGCAGAGCTTGCAGTGAGCCAAGATCGTGCCACTGCACCCCAGCCTGGGTGACAGAGCGAGACTCCATCTCAAAAAAATATATATTTTTACGAAATGATTTCAGCAAGCATAAATCCACCAGAAAACAAAGTGAATAGAAGAAGAGATGAAGAGGATAAGAGATGCCCGACAAAGTTTAGGAAGCTGGGAAGCTTTTGGAGTAACACTAAAAACAGCAAGATGGGTTGAAGAGGCAATGAGAAGCAAGGCCCCAGATACGCTTTCCTCATATCCACAGACCGCTACCCTTGCCCACCTGGCAGAAGACTGGAAAGGCTGAACC
Organism: Pan troglodytes; assembly: GCF_028858775.2. Lineage (NCBI taxonomy): Eukaryota > Metazoa > Chordata > Mammalia > Primates > Hominidae > Pan > Pan troglodytes. The sequence goes on from NC_086016.1 coordinate 42,147,884, forward strand.
TCAGGAAAAGCTGAGGGTGGGTGTGAGGTACCTAATTAAAAACAGAACTTACATAAAAGGCTACATGCTGACATATGAGACTTTACTAGCTCTTCCCAAATTCATTCCCAGAACACTGAAAGCCTGACTTATATCTGTCAGGTTGAGGATTGAAGGATGTCTTTTTGGGGTAATTAAATAGCCCAAGGAGGGGGAAATAGATGAGGATGTATAGCTGTAGGCATCTGAAGGTCCTAATTAAATGGGCAGGTCCCTTCCTGATCACCCTCCAGAAAGCTAACCCCTGGATAAGGAAACTCTCCCTTACCCCTCCCCTCCTACACACACATACACCCAAAATCAAGCTCTTTAGGGTCTTGCTCTTAAATATCAGTGGATAGACAAGGATGATCAGACATTTGATAAAAATCTATGAATGAAAGATGGTGACCAAAGACAAAAGAGGAACTTGGAGGAAACAGAGACAATGTAGGGAGCAGAAGAAAACTAAAACAGGCTGGGTGTGGTGGCTCACGCCTGTAATCCCAGCTACTCAGGAGGCTGAGGCATGAGAATCGCTTGAACCAGAGAGGTGGAAGTTGCAGTGAGCCGAGATCACGCCACTGCACTCCAGCTTGGGCAACAGAGTGAGACTCTGTCTCAAAAATAAATAGGCCAGGCACCGTGGCTCACACCTGTAATCCCAGCTCTTTGGGAGGCTGAGGCGGGCAGATCACTTGAGGTCAGGAGTTTGAGACCAGCCTGGCCAACATGGCGAAACCCCATCTCTACTAAAAATGCACGCCTGTAATCCCAGCTACTCGGGAAGCTGAAGCAGGGAGAATCTCTTGAAACGGAGAAGCAGAGGTTGCAATGAGCTGAGATCATGCTACTACACTTCAGCCTGGGCGACAGTGAGACTGCATCTCAAAAAAAAAAAAAAAAGAAAAAAAAAAACTAAAACAAAAACTCTAGAATATCCTCAGAGATGAGAGAAGATACTGTTATAATGGAACAAGAACAGGAGACTGGAAAAAGGAATATTCAAAGAACGAGGAAGAGCTCTTAAAAATTCAATTAAAATAGCAGAAATTGTACATATGTTAAAAGTTTTAGAAAATAAAGTTGAGAGAACCTCCCAGAAATTAAAATAAAAAAATCAAAGACACAAAAATGGAGAAAGAAAGAAAGAAGAAAATCAATCTCAGAGATTCATTTAGACACAAAAATGAAGAAAGAGAAAGAAAAGAAAGAAGAAAGAAAGAAAGGAAAGAAGAAAGAAAGCAAATCAGTTAATCTGAGAGATTCAACACTGAATAACAGGAATTCCAGAAGGAGAGAACAGAAGTTGGAAGGGAGGAAACTGTCAAATAAGTAGAGAAAATGTCCCAAACCTGAAAAACAAGAGATTCTAGATTATAAGTACTTACCTAGCACCAGTTCAATAAATAAAAAAAGAACCTTGCTTAGTGGTTTGCATTTTTAAAAACTAAGGATAAATGAAAGCTCCTAAAAGGGTTTTTTGTTTTTGGTTTTGTTTTTCTTTCTTTCTTACCACTATAAAAATAAGGACCTAAATGTTTCTAGAGAAGACACATGCAATACATTAGGACTTAGAATGATACTGAGCTTCTGTGTAGCAGCTATGGGAGCTAGAAGAGAACGGAGCATCACCCTCAAAATTTTGGATGGAAAAGTTTACTGACTTCAACGTTTTTGTTTGTTTGTTTTTGTTTTTGTGATGGAGTCTTGCTCTGTTGCCAGACTGGAGTGCAGTGGCACGATCTCGGCTCACTGCAAGCTCCGCCTCCCGGGTTCATGCCATTCTCCTGCCTCAGCCTCCTGCGTAGCTTGGACTACAGGTGCCCACCACCACACCCGGCTAATTTTTTTTGTATTTTTAGTAGAGACGGGGTTTCACCATGTTAGCCAGGATGGTCTCGATCTCCTGACCTTGTGATCCACCCGCCTTGGCCTCCCAAAATGCTGGGATTACAGGCATGAGCCATCACACCCGGCCACACCCGGCTAATTTTTGTATTTTTAGTAGAGATGGGGTTTCACCATGTTGGCCAGGATGACTTTGATCTCCGGACCTTGTGATCCGCCTGCCTCAGCCTCCCAAACTGCTGGGATTACAGGTGTGAGCCACCATGCCTGGCTTTAACTTTTATATTTAATTAAATATGTGGGTAAAAAAAATGTTTTTATGGCCGGGTGTGGTGGCTCACACCTATAATCCCAGCACTTTGGGAGGCTGAGGCAGATGGGTCACCTGAGGTCAGGAGTTCGAGACCAGCCTGGCCAACATGGTGACCCCCTGTCTGTACTAAAAATACAAAAAATTAGCCAGGTGTAGTGGCACACATCTGTAGTCCCAACTACTCGGGAGGCTGAGACAGGAGAACTGCTTGAACCCAGGAGGGGAGGCTGCAATGAGCCAAGATCACACCACTTCTCTCCAGCCTGGGCAACAGAACGAGACTCCATCTCAAAAAAAATAAAAATAAATAAAACATTTTTATGTGTCAGTTATATGTGTGGATAAAACAAGGACATTTCAGTCATTCAAGGTCTCAAAAAAATTCACCTTCTATATACCTTTTATCAGGAAATCACTGGAATATATACTCCACCTGAATCGGTGAGTAAACTGTAAAAGAGACAGAGGATCTGGGAAACAGATGCTCCAGCGTAGGAGAAAGAGGAGGGCATTCCAGAGATGAAGAGTAGGAGACATCCCTAGCGAGATGTCAGCGATTCAGTGGCCTAGAAAGCAATCAATCCAGTTCGGAGCAGGAGAAACCCCTGAGGGTGTCTCCAAGGCGGAGTGAAACTGATAGATTACCTGAAGTGTTTGAACTGATTAAGAGGAGATTTACAGTTCTGTTGGAGAGTTTGAGGATGAATTAATGAAAAATACATAACAAATACTAAGCTAGAAAAAAAAAAACAATAAGAAGAGGAAGTGGTAATTATTAGTTCCAGGGAAACCAAAATTATACAAGAAAGGAAATTTAATTATAGCATTCCATATGATTCAGCTGTATATATTTACTACATAATAGCACTGTTAGCACTGAATATTGAGTTGAACAAAAACGGTAACTTACATTGTGAGGAAGGGAGGATGGAGGCTTATGTTGTGAGGGTGGGGCAGGGGTGGAAAGTACTGTTTTTGTTTGTCAGCCGGTAGTATTAATGTTATTTGACTTTTTAAATAATGTATATGTATTTAATATAAATTTTAATTTTTAAATAAAATTAGTAATTTAAATTATAATTATTAAAGAAAGGGAATAATTCCATCTATGAAATTATATTAATTAATATTAATATTAAGAAATTATTGGCTTTATTTTTTTTTAAGACTTAGGGTCTCGCTGTGTTGCCGACTGGAGTGCAGTGGCTATTCACAGGTGTGATCATAGAGCGCTACAGTCTTGAACTCCTAGGCTCAATTGATTCTCCTGCCTCCGCGCCCCGAAGTAGCTGGGACTTACAGGGTCATGCCATAGCCCTCAGCCTTTTCTTTATATCTTTAAATATAAAAGCATGGGCTGGGCGCATTGGCTCACTGCTGTAATCCCAGCACTTTGGGAGGCCAAGACGGGTGGATCACGAGGTCAGGAGATCGAGACCATCCTGGCCAACATGGTGAAACACTGTCTCTACTAAAAAAATACAAAAATTAGCTGGGCGTGGTGGCAGGCGCCTGTAATTCCAGCTACTCGGGAGGCTGAGGCAGGAGAATCATTTGAACCTGGGAGGTGGAGGTTGCAGTGAGCCAAGATCACGTCATTGCACTCCAACCTGGGTGACAGGGCGAGACTCCATCTCAAAAATAAATAAATAAATAAATAATAAAATAAAAGCATGTATATACGTATGTATGCCTATATATACATACATATGGTTAAAAATACATATTTTCTGGCTGGGCGTGGTGGCTCACGCCTGTAATCCCAGCACTTTGGGAGGCCGAGGCAGGTGGATCACGAGATCAGGAGATCGAGACTATCCCGGCTGACACGGTGAAACCCCATCTCTACTAAAAATACAAAAAAATTAGCTGAGCGTAGTGGCGGGTGCCTGTAGTCCCAGCTGCTGGGGAAGCTGAGGCAGGAGAATGGTGTGAACCCGGGAGGCAGAGCTTGCAGTGAGCCGAGATCGCGCCACTGCACTCCAGCCTGGGCAACAGAGCAAGACTCTATCTCAAAAAAAAAAAAAAAATATATATATATATATATATATATATATATACTGCTTCAGTTTGCTCTAAAATATATATATATATTTGGACTTGATATTTATAGAATCATACTACATATGCATTCTTTTGTGACTTGCTTCCTTCACTTGATTACCTTTTTGTAACTCACCCAGATTGAGGTGTGTAGCTGTAGTTCATTCATTTTCATGCAATATAGTATTCTATTTTCTGAAAACACCATAGCCTATTTATCTATTTTACTGTTGACAGATGTTTATTCTTCTATTTTTTTCTGTTAAAAATAATTCCACTATAAATACTTTTGTATATGTGCAAAAGCTTCTCTAGGTATATACCTATAAGTAAGTGCAGTTACTAATGTGTACAGTAAATGCATCTTCAAATGTAATAGATAATGCAAACTTTTTGTTGTTGTTGTTGGGGGAGACGGAGTCTTGCTCTGTCGCCCAGGCTGGAGTACAGTGGCGTGATCTCGGCTCACTGCCACCTCTGCCTCCCAGGTTCAAGCAATTCTTCTGCCTCAGCCTCCTGAGTAGCTGGGACTAAAGGCGCACACCACCACATCCAGCTAATTTTTGTATTTTTAGTAGAGAAGGAGTTTCACCATGTTGGCCAGGATGGTCTTGATCTCCTGACCTCATGATCTGCCCGCTTTGGCCTCCCAAAGTGCTGGGATTACAGGCGTGAGCCACCCTGCCTGGCTGACAAAACTGCTTTTCAAAGTAGCTATACCAGTTTTCCCTCCCACTAGGAGTGGATAAGAGTTGCTATTGCTGCATACCCTTGTCAACACTTGGTATTACCTGACTTTAATTTTAGCCAACCTAGTAGTTGTGAAATGGTTTTAATTTGCATTTTCTTGACTGACATGAGATTGAATATCTTTTCATATGTTTAGAAACTGTTTATGTGTTCTCTTCAGTGAAATTCCTGCTTGGTTATTTGCAGATTTTTCTAGTAGGTTGTCTTTGTCTCATTGATTCATCACCGTTCTTTTATATTCTAGATGCTAATCCTTTGTCAGAGTTATGTGTTTTGCCGATCAACATGTTTCCTTTTTTCTGCAGATCTAATCACTCAAGGAGAAGTTTGAAAACCATTGGCCCAGGCTTCTGTTCTGTGCACCACAGTGAAACGGCCCTGTGGTTCTGCACAGGGCAGGTGTGGGTTCTTGGAGTGAGTCGCATTGTAGTTACTGACTGCTGCTGACCTGTGGTGCTTGCCTTTGCAGGTGGAACAGGAGGATTTTGTAATGGAAGGGCATGGCAAGACTCCACCTCCTGGTGAAGAAAGCAAACAGTGAGTCACAGTTTATTTAAAAAGAGTCCTATTACAGATCCTCGGAAACACTTTGGTTCAACATGCTGATAAGCGTGTTTGTCAGAGATGTATACGTTGGAGACATTGGGGAACTCACCAGTTGCTTTGGTGGCTGTTAATGCATTGCTTCTATTTATAGACCAACTAACTGGAAGGACAAGAAAGTTAGCGTTACAGTTTTTCACAAACGCCTAATCAAAATTTATGTTATGTTGTAGCAAAGGCTTTAAGGCTCAGTATGTTCCAAATTGAACTAATTCTGTTTGGTTGATTTCCAAAGAAAGTATAAAATGGTACATCCTTTTCTCAGTAATGTCTTTCTGAAGTGAACTAAACTAATAGACCATTTCCCTGCAATCTAAGTGTGAATATATTTGAATGGTACTTTCTGAAATTCTATTCCATTTGGTTATTTACACTGCTGATCTTTGTTTAAATAACAAATTGTTTCTCTAAAGGAACAGGAATTATAAATAATATAACTTAGCCAACATTCTAAATAATTCAGGATCTCTCCCCTAACTCCTTAAGGGGTAATTGGTTTGTTGTTGGTTTGTTTTTTTTTTTCTTGAGACGGAGTATCACTCTTGTCACCCAGGCTGGAGTGCAGTGGTGCAATCTGGGCTCACTGCAACTTCCGCCTCCTGGGTTCAAGCAATTCTCCTTCCTCAGCCTCCTAAATAGCTGGGACTACAGTTGCCCGCCACCACACCTAGCTAATTTTTCTATTTTTAGTAGAGATGGGGTTTCACCATGTTAGTCAGGCTGCTCTTGAACTCCTGACCTCAGGTGATTTGCCTGCCTCGGCCTCCCAAAGTGCTGGGATTGCAGGTGTGAGGCATCGTGCCCAGCCAGGGGTGACTGGTTTTAAACCTGAAGTTGGGAGTCTGTTGGGTAGCTTTTTGATAGCAGTGAGTGAATTTTTTTCCTCTCTCCGTCATAGAATGTGAAAAATTGTGTTGCAGAGCAGACTGGTTTTTCATATGCCCTTTTAAAGGAAAAACAGTTAAGACTGCTTAAAGTACTAACATAACTACTATTTTTTATTCAGACATTAGTCTCCTAAATTGAATGGGCCAGTGATTCATGGAATTTACCAAAAATCTATACAGAGAAACTTCTCTCACTCATATTTTTTTTCCTAGAAAATAGTTTAATTTTGGTCTGTCTTAAGAAAATTATGTCTTTAAAACCCTTAGGAATAAATTATGCAGAATGGACTATGCTGCCACGAGGCCAGATTCATTAAAGGAAAATGGCTCGTCTTGTATTTGTTGTGAATGGAAACCAGGATATTTTCACAGCTGGTTTAATTTGCTAACCAGGCAATTTAAAAAATAGCTCACAATATAAATCCTAACTTTGCTGTATTCTATCAAATGCACTTACATTTTGCATGGGCTGATGGAATCAATTCATCTTTAGCAAATTAGAATGCCAGACATCTAGTCCCAGTAGAATGACAAGAGAAACACTTCAGGTGCTTTTCTCCGTGTCCACTGCACAGCCCTCCACCCCCACACTCTGGTCAAAGGTCTGTCATATAAAAATTATAACTCCATTTGTCGAGAGTTTTCTGTGCACAAGGTACTTTGCTTAAATATGTTTTACTCTGTCATTTCCACTCATTACACCATTTCATCTCCATTTCACACAGAGATCAGGGTAGGTAACTTGCCCATGGTAATGCAGCTTGAAATGCAATTTAGATTTGAACCCAGATCTTACCGACTCTCTCACACCCTTTGCCATCCTTGGAAGCTATGCTCTTGAAAAATACTGTGGTTAGTAAAACTGCAGTTGTCAAAATCAAAGTCTCATGAATAAGAGGGAGTAGGCCAGGCGTAGTGTGGCTCACTGTAATCCCAGCACTTTGGGAGGCCAAGGCGAGTGGATCAGTTGAGGTTGGGAGTTCAAGACCAGCCTGACCAACGTGGTGAAACCCCGTCTCTAGTAAAAAAAATACAAAATTAGCCAGGCGTGGTGGCACACGCCTGTAATCCCAGCTACTTAGGAGGCTGAGGCAGGAGAATTGCTTGAACCCAGGAGGCAGAGGTTGCAGTGAGCTGAGATTGCGCCATTGCACTCCAGCCTGGGCAACGAGAGCGAAACTCCATCTTCAATAAATAAATAAATAAATAAATAAATAAATAAATAAAAGAGGGAGTTGGGGGAGACAATGAAAATGGCATAAGCCTATTTTTAAAAAAACAGGTGGAAGTTCTGTACTATAAAGGATATCCATTTCTCAAACCAGTCTTTATCTTTAAAAACCTCTCTAGTAACCCCTATCCTGAATCAGCTTATTTAGGTATTCAGGAAATGTTGCTGGGCAGATTCTCCCACAAGTTTTATGTTATACAAACTGTACTTCTTTGAGAGTTTCAAACAGCCCCAGCAAGTTGGAATGCCATGTGTCGTATCCTTACCATTCTCCCTTGTTTTGTTTTCACAAGTCTCATACTGCCTGGCCTTTTCACAGATGAATTCTGTTCTATTTCTGTTTTCTTCTGGGCCTGGTCAGCTATTACATACTGAAGTGATAAAGCAGAAATCAATCTTCTCACAAGGTGCTGTGAGCAAAGGTGCTGTGTTCCTTTGTTTGAGGCAACAAGAATAAAAATATTTACAAAACAAATTTTTTTTAAATCTCAGAACTGCAGTTGGCAAATGATTATTACTATACTTTGTAAATATGATTCAGTCTGGATAGGGAATCTAGGAACTGAGTAATTTTTTTGCGTGTGTGACAGAGTCTCGCTCTGTCGCCCAGGCTGGAGTGCAGTGGCACAGTCTCGGCTCACTGCAAGCTCCGCCTCCCGGGTTCACGCCATTCTCCTGCCTCAGCCTCCCGAGTAGCTGGGACTACAGGCGCCCACCACCACACCCGGCTGATTTTTCTGTATTTTTAGTAGAGATGGGGTTTCACCGTGTTAGCCAGGATGGTCTCGATCTCCTGACCTTGTGATCTGCCCGCCTCGGCCTCCCAGAGTGCTGGGATTACAGGCGTGAGCCACCGCACCTGGCCGGAACTGAGTAATTTTTTAATAAAAGTAATATAAGCTTGTCAGAAAACATTCAAACAGTAATTGTGACTGTAGAAATAAAGGTGAGACCTGGCCGGGCGCGGTGGCTCACACCTGTAATCCCAGCACTTTGGGAGGCTGAGGCGGGCAGATCACGAGGTCAGGAGATCGAGACCATCCTGGTTAACATGGTGAAACCCCGCCTCTAGTAAAAATACAAAAAATTAGCCATGCATGGTGGCGGGCGCCTGTAGTCCCAGCAACTCGGGAGGCTGAGGCAGGAGAATGGCGTGAACCCAGAAGGCGGAGCTTGCAGTGAGCCGAGATTGTGCCACTGCACTGCAGCCTGGGTGACAGAGCAAGACTCCGTCTCAAAACATTAAAAAAAAAATTAAAAAATTTAAAAATAAATAAATAAAGGTGAAACCCTTCCCTTCCTAATCTTCCTAAACATTTTCTGTACATTTTTAAACAACAATTAAATTGATTTTTCTCCCAATATCATTCTTCTAAGACTTAACTTTTGTAATTTGAGATATTTTCAGTCTATTTCTTTTTCTTTTTCTTTTTTTTTTTTTTTTTTTTGAGACAAGGTCTCACTCTGTCACCTAGGCTAGGGTGCAATGGTACGATCATAGCTCACTGTAATCTTGAATTCCTGGGCTCATGGGATCTTTTTGCCTCAGCTTCCTGAGTGCCTGGGACTACAGGTACATACCACCGTACCCAGCTAATTAAAAAAAATTTTTTTTGTAGAAATGAGGTCTCACGTTGTTGCCCAAGCTGGTCTCCAGCTCCTGGGCCCAAGCAGTCCTCCTGCCTCAGCCTTCCAAAGTGTTGGGATTACAGGCATGAACCGCCTGGTGCAGCCTATTTCATTCTTTTAAACGTCTGTCAAACATTCTGTTGAATGGATATACTACAGTCATTCTTCTGTAAGAGATATTTTGGGCCAGGCGCGGTGACTCATGCCTGTAATCCCAGCACTTTGGGAGGCTGAGGCAGGCGGATCACCTGAGGTTGGGAGTTCAAAACCAGCCTGACCAACATGGAGAAACCCCGTCTCTACTAAAAATACAAAATTAGCTGGGCGTGGTGGTACATGCCTATAATCCCAGCTACTAGGGAGGCTGAGGCAGGAGAATGGCTTGCACCTGGGAGGCGGAGGTTGCAGTGAGCCGAGATTGTGCCATTGCACTCCAGCCTGGGCAACAAGAGTGAAACTCCGTCTCAAAAAAAAAAAAAAAGAGATATTTTGGTGGCCCTCACTTCCTTGATTACTACAAATAATATTTTATTAAACATTCTTATTCTTATATCTTTATTTTTATTGGTTGATTGATTGACTGATTGACAGGCTAGACAACACAGTAGTACCTGCAGTGAGGTAAGTCACTGCAACCTCAAACTCCAGGGCACCAGCAGTCTTCCACCTTAGCCTTCTGAGTAGCTGTACTACAGGCACGCACTACCAAGCCCAGATACTTTTTTTTGCTTTGAGTAGAAACAGGGCCTCACTATGTTGCCGAGGCTGGTCTCAAACTCTTGGGCTCAGGCTCAAGCAGTCCTCCCACCTCAGCCTCCCAAAGTCCTGGGATTACAGGCATGCACTATCACCCCTGGCCTCTTGTTTTAATTTATGTTCTTATGCTTACTAATGAGTTGAAATATCTTTTGTTAGTTTATTGGCCATTTATTTTTATTTTGTGTCTCACCTATTTATATATATTTTCCTTTTTTTATTGGATTGTTTTTATAGCTTTGTAGGAGCCCTTTATACATTTTAGATATTATTAACCTTTGTTGAGATGTTTTAAATATTTTCTCTCAGTCCTTATTGTTTAACATTAGATATCTTTCATGCCAACAAACTTTTTAAATTTTTATATAGCAAAATCAGCCTTTCTGGCTTTCATGTTTTATGCTTGCCTTGAGAAGTCTTTCCTATCCTAACCTGATAAAATATCTTTAGGTTTTCTATTTTAGTTTTTACGTTTAGATGTTTAATTGATTCGCTACTCAGTTTTGTATATGGTGTGAGGCAGAGATCTAACTTAATTTTTTTCCAAATGGTTCTCATTCATTGGTATTAGCCTGTACAAACAGCCCATTTCACTTACAGAGGCTGGTAGAGCACATGACTAATGTAACTTACTCAAGGTCACAGAGCAGATTCTTGTAATGATTAGGACTAAAATTATGTAATTAGCTGATCTGTGCCACTTTCTTTATCTCCCCATTTAATGTTTTGACCATAGGTTCCCAAAACCTTAAAAAATTATTTTCTGTGATGTTTATTTCAATAGAACTAAGTTCTATTAAGAGGCAGATTAGGTAGCTGTATATGTAGAAAGCTCTTGAAAAATAATTGACTTGTGATATTGAGAAATATCTGTGCTAAACTATTAATATTCTAGATCAGTTGTGCTGAATTCTGGTATTTGTATGTGAATAAGATTTATAATGTATATAGCTGTAAACACTTTATGTGTATTGTTTCCATGGGGTTTATTTACTATTAGTCTATCTAATGTAATCATTTTTCTGGGATATTGTCTTTGAGAGTTATATTAGCAAATCAGACAAGCAAAGTTTATTGCCATGTAATTACTACATTAAAATTACACAGCTTTAATTGCATGACGTGTTTACTGCAGGAGTAAATATTAAAACTATGACAGCTTTTAAAAAAGCAGCTAAGCAGGTACTTGCTCATAGATTGTGTTTGACCATGCTTTTTGAGAGGTCATTATAGATAAAATGCAGACGGGCTTTTGATTTGGTCTTATTTATATTTGTGATGGTCTAAAGGTTTGTGGGAAGATCACTTGTTCTAATTTTGAAGCCAAATACCAATTTTTATTTTTTTTGAGACGGAGTTTCGCTCTTGTTGCCCAAACTGGAGTGCAATGGCGCGATCTCGGCTCACTGCAACCTCAACCTCCCAGGTTCAAGCCATTCTGCCCCAGCCTCCCAAGTAGCTGGGATTATAGGTACGCGCCACCACGCCTGGCTAATTTTTTCTATTTTTTAGTAGAGACGGGGATTCACCGTGTTAGCCAGGATGGTTTCAATCTCCTGACCTCGTGATCCGCCTGCCTCGGTGTCCCAAAGTGCTGGGATTACAGGCGTGAGCCACCGCACCCGGTTTTATTAGCATATTTCTTGTTTCATATTTGACTACCCAATTAGGCACTAAACTTTTTGGGAACCATTCTTTTGGGTGTTTATTTAAAAACCCTGGGCAGCTCTATAGCATTTCCTAAACACAGGGCAAAGTAAAAATATTTCCAAATCATAGATTTTATAGATAATCATCTTCAGAACACAAATGTTGGTATTTGGCCATAGGAAAGTTGTTGTTGTTAACGTTTTAATTTTGTGTATTACACCATAAGGTTTTCTCCAGTTTTTCCCCCTTTAAACCATTACAATATGTACATGTTGAAATAAATTTATTAAGAAGTAGCAAGTTGAACTCTCTGTAAACTCAATCATTATTACACAGTAGTAAGCTAGACATCAGAAGAATAGTTGGCTTTTCTGTATAATCTTGAACAGCTTTTGGGGGAAATGAGTTTTCTTTTCAAGTTAATTGGTACTTTGAAAATGCCACAAAGAGGTTCCGTAGATGATAGTTTATACTCATGGAATTTTTGCTGCTGGGAGTTTTTGTAAAACCATCAACATTTTTTTGTACTAGATCTTTGGGGAACTTTCAGTTGCTAATAAATTTTGTAATTTGCATTGACATTACTTTAAAAAAAATCTCTAACAACGTCTTTTTTTCCCGGAAGTCTCAGAATCGTAATAAATTCTGAATTCTATTTTGTTTGATTTTTCTTGGATGCGTGGACCATGGATTAATTACAGTAAGAGTAACTTCAAGGTCGGGCATGGTGGCTCACGCCTGTAATCTCAACACTTGGGGAGGGAGAGATGGGAGGACTGCTTGAGCTCAGGAATTAGAGAACAGCCTGGGCAACATGGCCAAACCTCATCTCTATAAAAAATGGAAAAATTAGCTGAGCGTGTTGTTGTGTGCCGGTAGTTCCAGCTTCTCAAGATCACTTGAGCCTGAGAGGTAGTGGTGGTAGTGAGCCAAGATCACACCACTGCACTCTACCCTGGGTGACAGAACAAGACCCTGTCTCAAAAAAAAAAAAAAAAAAAAAAAAAGTAATTTTAATAGATGACAGAATGAGACCCTGTATCAAAAAAAAAAAAAAAAAGGCCAGGCACGGTGGCTCACGCCTGTAATCCCAGCACTTTGGGAGGCCGAGGCGGGCAGATCACCTGAGGTCAGGAGTTCAAGACCAGCCTGGCCAACATGGAGAAACCCGTCTATACTAAAACTACAAAATTAGCCGGGTGTGGTGGCGCATGCCTGTAATCTCAGCTACCCGGGAGGCTGAGGCAGGAGAATCACTTGAACCCGGGAGGTGGAGGTTGCAGTGAGCCGAGATGGCATCATTGCAATCCAGCCTGGGCAACAAGAGCGAAACTCTGTCTCAAAAACAAAAAGAAAGAAAAGAAAAGGGTAACTTTAATAGATAATGTGTTTCACAATTTTATTTTATTTTTTTATTTTATTTAATTTTATAAATAAAATAAGGGGAGGGGAGGCTCAAGGCAGAAAAGATCAGGTTAAAGCTTTATGCTAGATCTTCGGCTCTATGAGGATGGATTTCTGTTGTCTTGGTCACTGCCTAGAGAGGTGCCTGGCACAAAAAGCATCTATAAATATATGTTGAATGAATAAGTTCCCATCGACTGTTAAGAATCCCTCTTCTACACACTCACTTTGAAATCTGAGGTGGTGTTATTATAAAGCCTAATTCCAGAATATTTTATCTGTTATCAGCAGAAGAAAGGTACATTGAAGCACTTTGGGAGGCCAAGGCAGGTGGATCACTTAAGGTTAGGAGTTCAAGACCAGCCTGACCAGCATGGTGAAAACCCATCTCTACTAAAAAGAAAAAAAAAAAATTAGCCAGGTGTGGTGGTGGGCTCCTGTAATCCCAGCTACTCAGGAGGCTGAGGCAGGAGAATCACTTGAACCTGGGAGGCAGAGGTTGCAGTGAGCAAACATCACACCACTGCAGTCCAGCCTGGGCGACAGAGTGAGACTCTGCCTTTAAAAAAAAAAAAAAAAAGGGCATTGTTAACATGTTAACATGTCATGTTCCACTTTATTTTTTTTAATTAATTTTTTTTTTATTTTATTTTGACCAGGCACAGTGGCTCAATGCCTATAATCCAGCATATTGGGAGGCCAAGGCAGGTGGATCACCTGAGGTCAGGAGTCCAAGACCAGCCTGACCAACATGGAGAAACCTGGTCTCTACTACAAATACAAAATTAGCCCAGGCATGGTGGTGCATGCCTGTAATCCAAGCTACTAGGAGGCTGAGGCAGGAGAATCGCTTGAACCTGGGAGGCAGAGGTTGTGGTGAGCCGAGATCGCGCCATTACACTCCAGCCTGAGCAACGAGTAAAATTCTGTCTCAAAAAAAAAAAAAAAAAATTTTTTTTTTTTTTTTCCTGAAATGGAGTCTCACTCTGCCCAGGCTGGAGTGCAGTGACACGATCTTGGCTCACTCACTGCAACCTCCGCCTCCAGGGTTCAAGCTGTTCTCCTGCCTCAGCTTCCCAAGTAGCTGGGATTACACATACCCACCACCACGCCTGGCTAATTTTTGTATTTTTAGTAGAGACACGGTTTCAGCATGTTGGCCAGGCTGGTCTCAAACTCCTGACCTCAGATGATCCGCCTGCCTCAGCCTCCCAAAGTGCTGGGATTACAGGTGTGAGCCACCGCACCCACCCCTCCCCCCGGCTCTTTTTTTTTTTTTTTTTTTTTGAGACAGGGTCTCACTTTGTCACCCAAGCAGTGCAATGGTGCAATTTGGGCTCACTCAAGCCTCAACCAAAAAAATTCTTTTTGAGACAGGGTCTCTCGCTGTCACCCAGGTTGGAGTGCAGTGGCATGGTCATGGCTCATTGCAGCCTCCACCTCCTGGACTCAAGCAATCCTCCCACTTTAGCCTCTGGAGTAGCTAGTACTACAGGCACGCACTACCATGCCTGGCTAATTTTTTTGTTTTTAGTAGCGACAAAGCCTGACTATGTTGCCAGGCTGGTTTTGAACTCCTGGACTCAAGCAGTCCTCCCACCTCAACCTCCCAAAGTACTTGGATTACAGGCATGAGCCACCATGCCCAGTCATCAACTTTAGATTCAGTCCTTTCTTGAATATGTTCCAACAGACCTGATTTTATCTTCGTTCTCCTTAAGCATCCTGCCTATAGGCCAGTGTATTAGTCCATTTTCATGCTGCTAATAAAGAACTTCCTGAGACTGGGTAATTTATAAAGGAAAGAAGTTTAATTGACTCACACATCCACATGGCTGAGGAGGCCTCAGGGAACTTACAACCATGGCGTAAGGGAAAGCAAACATGTCCTTCTTCACTTGGCGGCAGAAAGGAGAAGTGCTGAGCAATGGGGGGGAAGCTCCTTATATAACCATCACATCTCATGAGAACTCACTATCACAAGAACAGCATGAGAGTAACCACCCCCATGATTCAGTTACCTCCCACTGGGTCCCTCCCACAACACATGGGGATTATGGGAACTACAGTTCAAGATGAGATTTGTGTGGAGACACAGCCAAACTGTATCAGCCAGTTATCAGTTATTGGGTGGTTTTTTTTGTTGTTGTTTTGTTTTGTTTTGTTTTGTTTTTGGGCAGAAAATGCCTTTCTAGCCAAGTCTGAACCTTTTCTTCTAAGGACCTCCCTAAGATGCTATTAGCCTGTCTATGCATATTTTCAAAGGAACTTCTGCTCCTGCCAGGGGCTCTCCTGAAGGTCTTCCATGCAAGTCTGGTTTCCTTCTCCCTTACATGTCTCTGGGCAGGCAAAGAAATCCTTCTTTCTGACTAGCTGCAAATCCGGCTTTTGTGGGAATACTCTTTAAGAAAAAGCAAACTAATTTCAAAGACAAAACTAGGTTCAAAAGTGAATATTTATTTACAAAGAGGAGATAAATCACAAAAATGGCAACTTAAAAAAATTAACAAATACCACAAAATTCAGAAAAACAATGTAATATTTGTATTAATTGGTTGCCTAACACATGGCTGTGAAATGTTTTCCCCTACATTTTTTGGCCATGCTATACTCTTTTTTTTGTGTGTGTGCTATACTCTTTGATCATCCCTCCCTATTCTGTGATATTTTCTAAAATAGGTAAATAATTCAGTGCTTCCTATAGCATGGTAGACCAAAATATGTTTTTTGTTATTAAGTTCCTTTCTGCCTCACAACTTGTTATTGGTAACATCATATAAATTTGTAAAAGTGTTGGCAGGGCATGGTGGCTCATGCCTGTAATCCTAGCACTCTGGGAGACCAAAGTGGGCAGATCACGAGGTCAGGAGTTTGAGACGAGCCTGGCCAACATGGTGAAACCCCGTCTCTACTAAAAGTCCAAAAATTAGCTAAGCGTGGTGGCACACATCTGTAATCCCAGCTACTCAGGAGGCTAAGGCAGGAGATTCGCTTGAACCAGGGAGGTGGAGGTTGCAGTGAGCCGAGGTCGTGTCACCACACTCCAGCCTGGGCGACAGAGTGAGACTTTGTCTCAAAAAAAAAAAAAAAAAAAAAAAAAATTGTTAGCAATTTTGGGAAAACCTCTATTGAATATCTTTTATATATGCACTATGAAATTGCCAGGCTTCACTGTTTCTTGTACATTGGCTAATCTGAAATAGCCTTTGAATTGACATATGTATATCATAACATAATTTGGCCCCGCATATTTCAGTCATGATAGAGTGAGTTGACCTAGTAACAGCTCTTTGTACATTGATGGTTAACATTATCTCAACCATACACAGTTTTATGAAAACCACATAAATTTAGTTTATTCCATTGAACCCGAAACAAAAGTATCCTCAACTTAAGGTTTCCTTAGGGGGATCTCCAGAATGGCCGAAGTCACTCATAAGTCCATTGACACAAGGGGAACCATAATGGCAAGAAAGTTGGTATGGAAGGACAGATACTATTAATATATAATTCCATTTATCCAAGGTACTTAGAGCAGTCAGTTTAGAGACAGAAAGTAGAATGGTGGTTGCCAGGGGCTGAGGAAAGGGGGAAAAAATGAAGTTGTTGTTTAATGTGTACAGAATTTCAGATTTGCAAGATGAAAAAGTTCTGGAGATCTGTTGCACAGCAGAGTGAATATACATAACACTACTGAACTATACACTTAAAAATGGTTAAGATGATCAGTTTTTTGTGTTTTTTTAACCACAATAAAAATTTTCAGACTAGGTGCCGTGGCTCAATCCTAGCACTTTGGGAGGCCAAAGTGGGAGGGTTGTTTGAACCCCAAAATTGAGACCAGCATAGATTCCCATCGCTACCAAAAAAAAAAAAAAAAAAGAAAAAGCTGGCCATGGTGGCACATACCTGTAGTCCTAGCTACTTGGGAGGCTGAGTTTGAGACAGGAGGATTGCTTGAATCTGGCAGTTTGAGCCTGCAGTGAGCCATGATTGTAGCCGGGGCAACAGAGCTAGACCTTGTCTCCAAAAACAAAAAACAGTAACCAAAAAATACGGGATAATTGGGCACTTTGTTAGGATCCCTCCTAGAGCTTTAGGAGGGGCCCATGAAAGTGAGGGGGCCTGCAGGTTTAAATTAGCTTCAGAGCAAAGCAAATCTGTTTCAACCATTCTGGTCTTATCTATCTGTTGAAACCCAGCTGATCTAAGCCGTAGTGCCTCCATTTTCAAACTGGTCTCTCTTAGAGCATAACCATACAGTTAATAATTTATCTTACACTTTTTTGTTGATTGCCTCATGCATATGTCTAATCTCTGAACTGTAGGATAAGTGTTGTCTTCTTTTACAGCCTAAAAGTACCTAGGTTCATAGTATTCATCCATTCATTCCTTTGCTTATTTGTTCATTCATTCCACAATATTAATTGAATTTCTCTTCTGTGCTAGACCCAGAAATAAAAGCTACATACTCTGCCCTCTTAAGGGTTCATTGTTTAGAGGGGGAAACGCCAATTAAGTGGTTAATCATAACAGGCTATGAAGGCGCTGCTTTAGAGGTATGTACGAGGTGCCTTGGAACACAGATGGGGGGGTACTGGACTCAGCCTGGAGTGTCAAGAAAGGCTTCCTCCAAATGCAGATTTAACTTTTGAGGTTCAATTCTAAGGAATTTGAGAAAAACTGTTCCCTAAAAGGCCTGCTAGCATTCTAACTTAAATAGTATAAATGTTAACATTCTAATTTGTAACTGAATCCAGAGATTGTTGGATTTAGGTTGCATTGGAGATCTAACATAGTTTTGGCTATTATTTCTATCTTCTGACTTTGTTGGGAGTAAGAATAGCAGAAATGCTTAGCTCTCCCATTGACATTTTTTCTTGTCAGCCTACCTCCTTGCCATGATTTGGTAGTACCGAAGTTGGTAAAACTTGGAAAAGCCTTTGCCTTTCCCAGGTTCTCTCCGTGGCAAACTCCTACTCATTCTTTGAGACTCAGTTCAAACTCTCACCTCCTCCCCTGTGAAATCTTTTCTTATTCTCCCAGCAGTTACCCTTTTTATTCCCATAGCACAGCCATGTTATATCTCTATTTATACTTTCATTTTGATACTTTGCTATATTTTAATTATGGATTTACATGCCTCTCTTTCCTTTGAGGTGTTATTAATCGTTTTTGTATGCCCCTGGGCCTAGTCCTAGCATAGTACCTACTACATAGTAGGTGCTGTGCAACAAATAATGGTTGTTGACTGCATGAATGAATGGTGAGTCCAGAGCTTGGAATCTTCTTTTTTTTTTTTTTTTTTTTTGAGACAGAGTCTTGCTCTGTTGCCAGGCTGGAGTGCAGTGGCATGATCTCGGGTTACTGCAATCTCTGCCTCCCGGGTTCAAGCTATTCTCCTCCCTCAGCCTCCCGAGTAGCTGGGATCACAGGTGCGCACCACCACAACCAACTAATTTTTGTATTTTTAGTAGAGACGGGGTTTCACCATGTTGACCAGGATGGTATCAATCTTCTGACCTCATGATCCACCCACCTCGGCCTTCCAAAGTGCTGGGATCACAGGTGTGAGCCACCACACCTGGTCTGGAGTCCTATTTTTGAATGAATTGATTGGCCTTACGATATTTCATTGTCACAAGATTACATACTTAACAAGTACCAATTATCTTACAATAGAATCACTTCTACCTTCAAAATATACTGCGTACTTACATACTTTTCTCCACCTCCACTGCCCAGCTGTCTCTAGCCACCCTCTCTCACCTAGATGGCCACAGTGGCTTTCCGACTTTTCTTCCTGCTTCTCTTGATCCTTGGTAGTGTATTCTCCATACAGAAACCAGGAAGAGCTTCTAGAAATACAAATCTGATTGTATCTCTACCAGAGTGGTTTTAAGACTTCCAAGGGTCCTTGGCATACTCACGTTAGGAGGTTTTGAAGGCTTCATCCCGTGTTTATAGGAAAAATTAAAAGGTACTCACATATCATATTAAATACGTAGACATATCCCATATTAAATATGTGGATTTATCTATTTATTTTTGCTGTCACATTTTAAAAGAATTTTTCATAATTCTGCTTCTGAAATTCTTTGGCTACAAGTAACTAATTCATAAGTATCTCAGACTTCTTAACAGGTAACATATTTAGGGGCTGGGCATGGTGACTTAAGCCTATAATCGTGGCACTTTGGGAGTCTGAGGCAGGAAGATTGCTTGAGCCCGGGAGTTGGAGATCAGTCTGAGCAACATGGTGAAACCCCATCTATAAAAAATTGAAAAAGTAGCTGTGCATGGTGGCACACACCTCTGGTCTCAGCTACTTGGGAGGCTGAGGCAGGAGAATCACTTGAGCCTGAAAGGTTGAGGCTGTGGTGAGCCATGTTCGTGTTGCTGCATTCTAGTCTGGGCAACAGGGCGAAACCCTATCTCAAGGGGGAAAAATATATATATATATAATATATATATTATATATATATTATATATTTATTATATATAATATATATAATATATATATTTTATATATATATCCTATACATACATATATGAACATACATATATGTATATAAAATGTTCATCACATTTGAAAACAATTCTCACTTTGCAAAAATTCCTATACATACATATATAAACATACATATATAGGTGTATATATCTATATATGTACATATATGTGTGTATATATACATATATGTACATATATGTGTGTATACATATATACCTATATATGTGCATATATGTGTGTATATATACACCTATATATGTACATATATGTGTGTATATATACACACATATACCTGTATATGTACATATATGTGTATATATACACATATACCTATATATGACATATACACCTATATAGGTGTATATATATACACATACATGTATCTATATATGTATGTATAGGAATTTTTGCAAGGTGAGAATTGTTTTCAAATGTGATGAACATTTTATAAATGCTAATTTTTTTTTTTTTTTTTGAGACAGAGCCTTTCTCTGTCACCCAGGCTGGAGTGCAGTGGCGCAATCTCGGCTCACTGCAACCTCCGCTTCCCGGATTCAAGCGATTCTCCTGCCCAGCCTCCCGAGTAGCTGAGACTGTAGGTGCATGCTACCACGCCCGGCTAATTTTTTGTATTCTTAGTAGAGATGGGGTTTCACTGTGTTAGCCAGCATAGTCTCGATCTCCTGACCTTGTGATCCGCCTGCCTCGGCCTCCCAAAGTGCTGGGATTACAGGCGTGAGCCACCGCACCTGGCCATAAATGCTAAATTTAACAATGAATGGGACTGCTGAGTGGTAATAAAGGACATTTAAGCATTTATTAATTTTTGTGGTCAAAATTTTTTGTTTGTATTTTGAACTTGTATTTTTTTTTAGATCCCAAACATTTTTCTAAGTCTCTGAAAAGCTTATGGACCCTAGGCATTCAGTGGAAAGCAACTAATGGATAAAATGGCGCTGTTTTCTTTTCCTGCTGAAAACTCTTTTGTGACTTTCCACTATTCCAAAAGTGAAATCTTTACTGTGGACTGAAGAACTTAGTATGATCTAGCTCTTCCTACCTCTTGAGATTCATTTCATGCCTCTATCCCCTGCTCCCAGGTCCTAGCCTCCTGATCATTTCTCTTGTTTATTGACCACTCAAACATTTGCTTTTCTTTCTCTTTTCTTTTTTTTTTTTTTTGATGGAGTATCTCTCTGTTGCCCAGGCTGGAGTGCAGTAGCGCCATCTCAGCTCACTGCAATCTCCGCCTCCTGGGTTCAGGTGATTCTCGCACCTCAGCCTTCCAAGTAGCTGGGATTACAGGCGCACCACCATGCCCAGCTAATTTTTTTTTTATTTTTATTTTTAGTAGAGATGGGGGTTTCACCATGTTGGCCAGGCTGGCCTCGAACTCCTGACCTCAAGAGATCCGCCTGCCTTAGCCTCCCAAAGTTCTGGGATTACAGGCATGAGCCACCATGCCCGGCCTAAACATCTGCTTTTCAACTCAGCTTAAATGTCGCTCCTGAGAAAAGCCTTCCCTGTGCACCTTATCTAAAGTGAGCCTCTCTCAATTATTCTATATCCTGTCAAACTGCTTATTCCCTTCTCAGTGAGTTCCTTCTCCTGTGAGGATGTCAGCTCCATATAGACGAGAACCTTCTGCTTCACTGCTGCATCCCTAGCACTTAGCACAGAGTCTGATAGGGAAAGTACTTAGTACATATTTATTGAACAAATGAAGATTAATGTTAGTAGCTAGTTTAACTGTCCCTGTATCGTTGTAATTTAACCATCCTTGTATTGTTGGTGTAGTATTGTTGGTGTAAAGCCTATGTGGTCATAATGAATTATTCTCTTAAAACTACTCAGTTCTGTCTGATAATATTTTACTTAGTATTTTTGCATCTGTCTTCACAAGTGAACATTAGTTTAGTTTTATTTTTTGTACCATCTTAGTCCAAATTCATATCAAGAATATGTTATCCTCATGGAAGAAAGTAGGAAGCTTTTCCTTTTATCCTTACACCTCCTGGAACAGTAAGGATAATGTGGAAATTATCTGTTCAATAAGAGTTAGATAGCATTCACCTAGAAAATTGGGCTTGCTGTTGTTTTAGTGGCTCATTCTTTGAAGATCTTAGAGATTTCTGCTCTGGGTTGTTGTTCCCCTAATTTTTCTTGAGTTGATTTTGGTAACTTCTGTTTTCTTTGACTATCATCCATCTTATTTAATCTTCAAGTTTATTTATGTAAAGTTACATATAATTCTAGCATGAGTTAAAAGATTTTCTCTAAATCTGCAGTTATGATATCCTCTTTCTCAGCCCTAATGTTTGTGACTTCTCTCTTTCAATTGATCAGATTTTTGACAGAATTATCTACATTTATTTAATGTTTTAAAACAAAATATAGTTTTTGGTTTTGTTTTTTGTTTTTTGTTTTGAGATGGAGTCTCGCTCTACTGGTGATCTCCGCTCACTGCAACCTCCACCTCCCGGATTCAAGCAATTCTCCTGCCTCAGGTTCCCGAGTAGCTGGGACTACAGGTGCGTGCCACCACGCCCGGCTAATTTTTGTATTTGTAGTAGAGACGGGGTTTCACCATGTTGACCAGGATGGTCTTGATCACTTGACCTCGTGATCCACCCTCAGCCTCCCAAAGTACTGGAATTACAGGTGTGAGCCATCACGCCTGGCCTAGTTTTTGTTTTTATTAATTCAGTTTACTCCTTTTTTTTTTTTTTTTTGGCTGTTACTTTATATCTGTGCCAAAAACAACAAAACAGATATATATATAATCTGTCACCAAGGCTGGAGTACAGTGGCGTGATCTCAGCTCAGCCTCCGGAGTAGCTAGGACCACAGGCATACCCCACCAAGCCTGGCTGATTTTTTTTATTTTTTTGTAGAGACGAGATCTCACTATGTTTGTTGCCCAGTCTCAAACTCTTGGGCTCAAGTAATCCTCTAACTTTGGCCTCCCAAAGTGCTGGGATTACAGGCATGAGCCAACACCATGGCCAGCCTTGCTTTTATATTTATTCATTTTTGGGGTTTATTAACTCTTTTTCTAGATTTTCGAACATATATATATATATATATATATATATATATATATATATTTTTTTTTTTTTTTTTTTTTTTTTTTTTTTTTTTGAGACAGAATCTCATTCTGTTGTCCAGGCTGGGGTGCAGTGGCATGATCTTAGCTCACTGCAACCACCATCTCCCAGGTTCAAGTAATTGTCCTGCCTTAGCCTCCCAAGTAGCTGGGATTACCAGCATGTAGCACCATGCTCAGCTAAATTTTGTATTTTGAATTGGGTTTTCACCATGTTGGCCAGGCTGGTCTTGAACTCCTGACCTCAGGTGATCTGCTTGGCTCAGTCTCCCAGAGTGCTGTGATTACAGGCGTGAGCCACCACGCCCAGCCTTTTTCTAGATTTTTGAGTTAAATACTCAGTTCAGTTATTTTTCAATCTTGTTTTCTTCTTTTTTTTCTTTTTCTTTTTCTTTTTTAGAGACAGAGTTTTGCTCTATTGCCGCAGCTGGAGGGTAGTGGCATGACCTTGCTCACTGCAGCTCACTGCAACCTGCAGCCTCCACCTTCTGGCTTCAAGTGATTCTTGAGCCTCAGCCTCCTGAGTAGTTGGGACTACAGGCGTGTGCCACTATGCCCAGCTAATTTTTGTTATTTTTAGTAGAAACGGGATTTTGCCATGTTGGCCAGGCTGGTCTCGAACTCCTGGCCTCAAGTGATCCACCCACCTCGGCATCCCAAAGTGCTGGGATTACAGGTATAAGCCACCACGCCTGGCCAATCATGTTTTCTGATAAAAATATTTTGAGGAATGGTATGTAACCTCCAAAGGTGCCAGCTTTGAAAGATAACAGTCATTTGAATGTTCTTGTTTTTAGTTTTAGAAAATAATTTTTATGGCCGAGGCCAGCGGATCACAAGGTGATCACGAGGTGATTTAGTGAAACCCCGTCTCTACTACAAATACAAAAAAATTAGCTGAGCGTGGTGGCAGGCACCTATAGTCCCAGCTACTCGGGAGGCTGAGGCAGGAGAATGGCGTGAACCTGGGAGGCGGAGCTTGCAGTAAGCCGAGATAGCACCACTGCACTCTAGCCTGGGCGACAAAGCGAGACTCCATCTCAAAAAAAAAAAAAAAATTTTATTTCTTTGTATCCTTACCTCACAATAATATAATTTTAAAATATTGTCTAATTGTTAATATGAAAAAAGTATAATAAATCTATCACAGAATCTATTATGTCTGGAAACACAAGGGAGAAATAATGTATTTATTGCACTTGTTTGTTTTAGATAAACGATTAGACTAATTGTATTAAATTTAGAGGTATTGCATAGAAAAGATGATGTGGAGGTTAAGGAAAAAATATTCAGTGGCCGGGCGCAGTGCCTCATGCCTGTAATCTCAGCACTTTGGGAGGCTGACGTGGGCAGATCACGAGGTCAGGAGTTCGAGACCAGCCTGGCCAACATGGTGAAACCCTGTCTCTATTAAAAATACAAAAATTATCTGGGCATGGTGGCATGTGTCTGTAATCCCAGCTACTCAGGAGGCTGAGACAGGAGAATCGCTTGAACCCAGGAGGTGGAGGTTGCTGTGAGCCGATACCGTGCCACTGCACTCCAGCCTGGGTGACAGAGCAAGACTCTGTCTCAAAATATATATATATATGTTTTCAGCATATTACTTGAAATTAGAACCAATATTTTATTTAAAATATGTTTGTTCTGTTTCCAAACTTTTCATGCAGTTTGCTATTTAACACTTACAAGGCAACACATATAAATATTTGTATACAATAATATTCTACACTGGGGAATGGAGACTTAGCAAAGTTCAGTTTCATAAAGAAAGCATGTCCATCACAAATTAAAACAAGGTGGATGTTCAGTCTCCACACATTTTTACAAATCGAGCCAGCTACAAGCAAGTAGGCTTTCAGTAACTCATCTGGAAGGTATTGGAAGGATAAAAATAGACTAAATAATCAGAATTTCCATTCTAGGAGTTTCCTGCTTTTTCCTGCATCTCAATTGTCAGTGCAGGGCCTGGCTATTTCACTCAGTGCTAGGCAAAGACAGTGGAAGCTTGTTAAGCCACAGCTATTCAGGCTGCCAGATTGTCCAGGCATTGGCCTTTGCCTGCCATGAAACAGCTCCTTTCCTGTCGTCATATCTGAGTGGAAAGAGCAAAGGCGGGAGACTGTATAAAGACCCACAAGCCAGGATGACAACAAGTGTGTGGGATTTTACAAGCATTCGTAGGTTCCTTTTCAAGGAAAGCCAGGTTTCTAGAATCCATCAGTTGTCTGCTGGCTGGCATGGCAGCCTAGTTTATGGGAGAAGCACACTAGGGAATCCTCCCTTTTCTGGCTTATAGAGATAGGTGGAGTCGATAGTCACAGGGCATTCTCATGCGCTTTTTTTTCTTTTTTTTTTTGAGATGGAGTTTCACTCTTGCTGCCCAGTCTGGAGTGCAATGGCGCGATCTCGGCTCACCACAACCTCCGCCTCCCGGGTTCAAGCGATTCTCCTGCTAAGCTCAGCCTCCCTAGTAGCTGGGATTACAGGCATGTGCCACCACGCTGGCTAATTTTGTATTTTTAGTAGAGACGGGGTTTCTCCATGCTGGTCAGGCTGGTCTCGAACTCCCGACCTCAGGTGATCTGCCCGCCTCGGCCTCCCAAAGTGCTGGGATTACAGGTATGAGCCACCGCGCCCGGCCTCATGCGCTTTTTACCATTTTAGTTACTTTCTTTCCTGAAGCCGTCCTTAAAACATAGATGAATGCGAGTTTCTGGGAACTATGTGACCCTCATTCCCCTACATTTTTTATATTCAGGTGGCAGATTTCCTCCTACTCAGCCCAGCCCTTCTGAATAGGGTCCAAGTCATTGATTTATTCATTTATTTACCTCCTATGTGGTGTTTGGTGTGGAGCCTCACAGAGCAGTGAAGACGTGGTGTTTTTCCTTATACAGTTTACAGTCTCCTGGGGAAGACTAATGTTAAGCACATTCTTTCATAAATTGCAATTATGACCATTGCTCTGAAGAAGTAGTAAAGGATATTATGGGAGTGTTAACAGGAGGGCCTGGTCTGGACTGCGAGGGTCAAGAAGCCTTCCCAGGGTGGAGGCGAACTTTTGAGATGGCCAGGAAAAGATGAACAGAACTACTCAAAGAAGCCAAGTGCAGAGTTTCAGAGGTGAAAGAAACCAAAGATACCATCTAGGGAAGCCCAATCTCCGCCGGCTACCAATGACAAAATGAGTGCAGGCAGGGTGGGAGGATGGGTAAGGGACTGACTTACTTGCTGTTAGCAGTGAAGTTACACAGCCTGTGAGCCGTGGGGGCTGGAGATGCAAACCGAGCTTGGGTTTCTTAAGTGGGTAGGAGTGGAGATGTATATGCGAAGGAGAAGGGATTAGGAGTGGTGGAAACCAGGTAGGTTTTAATTTAGTGCCTAGTCTCCCTCAGCTGCAGAGCTACCTCCTGCGGTGGGGGAGGGGATTAAAGATGACTCAGACCTGCCCTAGCCCAGAGAAACTCCGTTTGCAGTGCTGAAGCATAGTTTTTATTTGGGTTTGGGGGGAGGAGGTACTGAACACACATACAGGCAAAACAATAAGTGTAGAGTTCAGAATTGGGAAACCAGTTCCTCTTCTGCAGCTGTTCAGCTGTGTGATTTGGGATAAGTCACTTAACCTTTCTGAATTGCAGTTCAGTTTATACTTT
The DNA here is from genome assembly GCF_028858775.2 of Pan troglodytes. Classification (NCBI taxonomy): domain Eukaryota; kingdom Metazoa; phylum Chordata; class Mammalia; order Primates; family Hominidae; genus Pan; species Pan troglodytes. Next base: position 42,174,292 of record NC_086016.1, read on the forward strand.
TGTGCGTTTCTTTCAGTCTTTTTCTATACATTTTAGGAGTTTCTTAGAGATCAGTCGTGCCCTATATTTCACCTCATTCTTTCAAAGCTAAAGCCTCTTGTTTGGTAGAGCTGTGTTTCAGCCCCTTTTACAGAGCAGTTTGCCAGCCTGTGCTTGCCCAAACATCTAGAGAATAACTAGCAAGCGAGCCAGGAGAAGATCCAGGAGCTGTAAGAATCGTTAGCAACTGAGCATATTTCTATAAACCAATAAAGGTTTTTCTGTTTTGTTCATCTGTTACCCTTATGCTGTTGCCACTTTCACATGCAGTGTCTGTAGGCGGAGAGTATGAGATAACAGCATTTCACAAATGAAAGTGAGTGGAAAAGGGCTGCTTCCCCTTTAAGGCAGTCTCAGCTCCAGCTCCCTCCCCTTTCCTGATTGACAAACCTACCCGAAGTCACATGATCTGCCTCTATTTGAAGGTCACAAAAAGCTGCTTCCTTTAGAGACAGAGAGGGAGAGAGAGAGCAAGAGGGAGAGTGTGTGAGAGAGAGTTAGTTCAAGCCAAAATGGCCGACAGAGTCTCTGCTGGTTTCTGAATATTTAAAATACAAAAAAACAGATAGACAAAAAGAATTCATTTTTTGGACCTTTTTTCATTTCCATTTCTACCTTGTATGCCTCAATTTGCTGGATTTAAGCACTGCTGCACTTTATGAGGTTGGTAAATATTTTCAATTTTTTTAAACCAATTGATTTATATGGATCTTGTCTAACTGTTTTCACTGGTGGTGTTGCAAATAGACATTTGTCTAGCATGGAGACTGGCTTCAGACATTTCGTGGATCTGTGTAAATCAGACCCGTGATGTACTTTGGTTCGGCATTTTAGAAATGGAAAAGACGTGGTAAAATATTTAGATTTTGAAGTGATTTAATTGCACTTTTAATGTATATGCAGATTTTCATCATCGTTTCTATCTTGCAATAAATGAAGCTGCGAGTAATTGGAAATTTGCTATTTAGAAAGAGGTTTTTAAAAAACACAGACCTCCCCCTCCCCCCTTAAATCTGCTGCAAAAATTTGCATAAATATAAATGGGTTTGCATTCTTTCGGCTGCTAAGGCCGACAAAGGATCTGGGAGGGCAAGCCCTAGAACGGGAAAGCCTTTTTCTATCTTTTTATTTTTTAAACTGGGCCCTCCTTCCTAGAGAGATGTAAAACCTAAAGTAAGACCTAATACATTTTAAACATCAGGTTGGGGGCGGGTGAACACCAGGAGGTTTGGGGTTTGTAGATTCCCCTGCTTGAAAACCTCCCAAGCAATATGTGGCTCACCCCTCTCCTTTCTGCGCGCGCTCATTTGCACTGGGTCTCTGTGTGTGTTCTCAAATGTGCAGCCAGATGCGCTTTTATTTTGATCCTGGATTCAACCAAAGGGTAGGACTATGTTGTAAACATGGTGTTTTAAAGATATGAACAGCTATTCACCGCGATTAGAAATTATTTCTTTATCAGTTCTCCCTGTGTATTAGCCTTCTTCATTCCTCACGAAATAAAATTTTTGTTTAATTTTACACAGATGCAAAACTGGGTTTTTCAGCATAAATTCATCGTGTGGGTGTGTGGTTGCCTGTTTCGGCCATGTATCCACTGCGAAGTGGTCATTTAGGGTCACATGTATAAGTAGCAGTCTATGTGATTGTTAGTAACCCCTGAAGCTGTGCAGTGCCTGAAGTTAAATTCCATTACTCCTAATGCAGGATTCTGGAAGCCTGAGAGCAGGGAGGAAAGAAAGCTGAAAACTTGCTTTCTCAGAGCCTCCTCCCCCTATCATTGTGAGAGTGTGATGTAATGCTTCTCGGTCTGGTGGGCTGAAAGGATTGTAGTTTGTGATGTGGCGGGTAAATTGCCCCCACCCCTGGGTAAATTACTCCACCCCCCTGAGCACATCCCTGGCTCTGAGAGGCCTTGTTTTCTTTTCTCTTTTTTTCCTAATTTGTATCCTCCTGATTTATGCTGTGGCATATTGGCATGAGAAAGAGACTGTTCTTCTAAATCTGTTACAAAGTATAGTTTAGAAACGGCATTTAAAATATGCAAATGGGTTGAATTGTCATATCCCCATCATTAAATATGTAGACGTGGATTAAAGCTAATTAAGCATAAATGGAATAATTTTGATCAGAAAGGAGCAGTGTTTTTTGTTGTTTCCTTTTTAATTAATCTAATTATGAGATGCTTACTGGGCCTGAAAGTGTTAAAAAAAGATAAAGTGGAAAAAATGCTGGACCATTTTGAAAATTTGACAGTCTGGAAGAGGGTGTGTGGTGCTTTCAAAAGCTTTATTCACTCTTAAAATGGATTGGCCTCTTGTGCTGAAAATGGCCTGTTTCTTTGGGCCAATTGTGTGTAGATGAAGGGACTTTCACGCTAATTTAACAAAAAGACTTTCCATTTGAATACATAAGATAATTAAAGCCCTCTGTCTCTAACAAGCAAGGATTTTATTATTTTAAAAAATTAATGTTGTTATGTTAGTAATGGTAATAAATACAGAAGTGACTGTTTAGATTCACTGTAAATTTTTTGATGATATAAATTCAGCTTTTGTGTAAGAAGGATTGGAAACATTACATTAAAGAGGTAGTCTGGAACAAAGTTGTCTCTAAATTTTTTTACGGCTTGAATTTAAAGGGAAAAGATAGAGAAATTACCTTAGTGATAGAGAATGTTGCATTGTGGTAGACCTAAAGGAAAATCAGCTCTGATTTTTGTTGCTGTTTTTCTGAAAATGAAAGCACTTTTTTGGGGCTTTGCTTGTTATATGATTCATTTTACACCTATTTCCTAAAGTTGGTCTTACTGAAGAGGAGAGAAAACCTAGGCTTTCCATGTTTTGCCATTATCTTGTTTTTGTGGCTGTGTAAACATATGAATGGCAGGTTAATTCAGTTTGCAGAGAGGAGGAACCAGAGCAGGGTACTTGCTGTCTTAGGCAGAACAGAGAATGATACAATGAATGCCATTTGATTCTTTGAAATGTTTTTTATAAATATTCTTTTCCCCTAGATAATTAAAAGGTGAGATAAATAAGACCTGGCTTCACGTATGGGAAGCATTGTGGCTCTGGTGAGTTGATAGCTCGACTGCCATTTTGGATCTCAGATCCTGCAGAGCCAATCCTTCTGGCTCACCAACACGATGGTCATCCAGAAGGAAATGAAAATGAGTAATCAATTAAGTGTGCAGATGGATAGTATTTAATTTGTGCCTTCTGTTGAAGTTTTCTTTCTGTGAGTACTGTGAATTGAAGCTTTAAAGACTTTAAAGATGTGGCCGATGTTATGAAGAGCAATATCCAGGGGTGTTGGAACTTGCACGTTGTAGTTTTACTTTTTAAAAATGAGATGGCATATGCAGAGGAAGTTTCTTATTGGAGAAAGTGAATATAATCCCTGTTAACTGCCCGCCCCCCCCCCCCACCAATCTATATTTCCTAATGCTGGATCGACTAGTGATAATACCACAACATTACTCTGTCTCAGAAAAAAATGTCACAGGTTCATGACTGAAAGATCACAAAAATTGGTAGCGTTCATCAGAAGTGGTATCTCAATTTTAAAGTGCTTTTCAGTCATTCCATCTGGTTCCCAGAAAGGAAGCTTTGGCATCTTTGATATATGGTGCAAACTCAGCTCTGTTCTTCAGCTGTGAATGGCCATTTGTTATTCTGTGTCGCCACTCGGATGGTCCTTTAAAAATAAACTTCCGAACATTGAAGCAGAGACTTCTAAGGCTTCTCCAGCTCTTCAGCTCTACAAGAGACACTAAAAGAGTGTTATGCGATGATGAGACCTTCAGGTTCTGCAGAGCAGGCTGAGCAGCTCTGGCTATTGAGGACCACCCTGAGGAATAAGGGTGGTCCTCACCCTACTCAGCTGCTCCTCACCCTACCCAGCTGCTCCATGACTGAAAAGTTTGGGAAGATTTTAATTTTTATAACTCAGATCATATAATCATTGATCATCTGCAGTTTAAGCTGGACACAGCCCTGAGGCAATGCAGATAGATGAATGTACTTTGTCCCTTTCCTCAAGGAGTACCAGGTCAGCATTATTGGTAAACAGATCGTCACAACTTGGCAGTTTATGTGCAATATTCAGAGCAGGTTACAGAAGTATCTGAGTATCTGCATTAGGAGGGTCCTTGTTTTAAAATTTCTTAAAGAAGCCAAATAGGCCAGTCGTGGTGGCTCACGCCTGTGATCACTTTGGGAGTCCCAGGCAGGCTGATTGCTTGAGCTCAGGAGTTTGAGACCAGCCTGGGCAACATGGCAAAACCCTGTCCCTACAAGAAATTTTAAACAAAATTAGCTGGGCATGGTGGCTCACGCCTGTCATCTCAACTACTCAGGAGGCTGAGAGGTGAAAGGATAGTTTGAGCGAGTGATGTTGACACTGCAGTTAGCCAGGATCGTGCCACTGCATTCCAGCCTAGGAAACAGCTAGACCCTGTCTCAAGAGGAAAAAAAAAAAAGCCGGCCGGGCGTGGTGGCTCACGCCTGTAATCCCAGCACTTTGGGAGGTCGAGGTGAGTGGATACAAGGTCAGGAGTTCGAGACCAGCCTGGACAATATGGTGAACCCTTGTCTCTACTAAAAATACAAAAAAACTAGCCGAGGGTGGTGGCGCCTGCCTGTAATCCCAGCTACTCGGGAGGCTGAGGCAGGAGAATCGTTTGAACCCAGGAGTCGGAGGTTGCAGTGAGCCGAGATTGTGCCACTGCACTCCATCCTGGGCAGTACAGGGAGACTCCGTCTCAAAAAAAAAAAAAGAAAAAAGAAAAAAGAAGCCAAATAATTACCCCATTTAATAATTTTTAGTTATTTAGATATTAGACTTCTTTAAGTGGAACTTGTTTCTGTCTGGTGGCTGGGGAGAGGGACAGCATATGCTAATTGTTTCTCTGTACAGTATTGTTCGTGGATTTACTCTAATCCCACTTTCCTCACCTGCTTCTTGTGATTAAGACGGGTGTCGGGGTTAGGGTGGAGTGAATTGAAGCCACTTGGCCAGAAAAGGGATTTATTTAACTCATGGCAGTGACATCTTAACATTGTTTTCTTCTTTCCTTTCCATCATATATTTATTCAGCAGTAATTTATTAAGCACTGATGTAGGTGCTGGGGCATCTAAGAATTAATTTGGCCCATTGCCTTCAATAGTTTGGTTCATGTGGAAATATTTGCCATCTGGTGACTAACTATATAACTTACTGCTTTAGGTTATGACTGAGATAACTCCTTAGTTATCTTTTCTGATAATCAGGGAATGAGTGGTAATTTTTTGCTTCTGGTAGTTTTGGAGACTTCATTGAAGGTTTGACTTGATAGTCACTTTATTAAACATTGTCTTTAGCTCTGTGCACTATCTCTTCAAAATTATCTTTTGCATTACCTCTGAGAACTTTGCAACCTGGAATTGCCTTCCTAGTTATTTTATCACATCCTTCAATTTTACTTTTTTAACACTCCTAAATTGTATCACCATCTGAAATTATTTGTGTATGGTACGTCTCCACAATACTATCCGGTTTCCTGAAAGCAGAGACCTTATCTGTTTTCCTCACTGTTGTATCCCCAACATCTAGAACAGGGCTTGGCAGGAGTAGATGTTGAGTGAAAATGTGTGAGTATAAGGTCACCAGGACTCACTGTGTGACGATGGTAGGCTCATTTCCTCACCAGCAAAATGGGGATAATATATTGTTGCGACGCATAAAGGAAATGCTATATGTGAGGGCTAGGCACCTAGTCTTGTTGCTTAGTAAGTGTTTCCTTCCCCTTTGCTGTATCTCCCTTTGTTGAATGAACCAGAAAGGCTTTTATGGCCCCGCAGAATGGCTCTGTTCTTTCTCATGGCTACCAGGATCATGAAGCCTGTACAGTGATTGCACAGAGCTTTAGCCTGCACAAGGACAGGAGCAGCACGGAGCCTTTTCTTTTTATTCAAGTCCCTACATTCCTGTGGTCTGATGTCGTCTCTTCATAACTCTCCAGTTTCCTTCAGGCTGTGCCTCTGTGTTGTATCCACGTTTACTTGGCTGTTTTTCATACATTCTGTGCTTTGCATCAGAAGGTTCTCAGCAATTTCAAATGAATTGGTCTTAGAGTTTACAAGGCAAAGGAGAACATTGAATACAGCGTTTTCTCCCTCATTGTGATTATTCTGGGCCCACACATGTAAATTCTGTTTATTTGACCAAATTATTACTAGGTTTTTTTTTTTTTTTAATATGAGATGGAGTCACTCTGTCGCCCGGGCTGGAGTGCAGTGGCGTGATCTTTGCTCACTGCAACCTCCGCCTCCTGGGTTCAAGCGATTCTTTTGCGTCAGCCTCCCGAGTAGCTGGGATTACAGGCGCCTGCCACTACACCCAGCTAATTTTTTGTATATTTTAGTAGATACAGTGTTTCGGCATGTTGGCCAGGCTGATCTCGAACTCCTGACCTTGTGATTCACCTGCCTCGGCCTCCCAAAGTTCTGGGATTACAGGCATGAGCCACCGTGCACAACAGCCAGTTTTGACTCAATGGGCAAAATGAAAATTTAGGTCCATTGCCCACTTTATACAATGCTGTTGAATTAATATGGGTGACAGAAAAATGGCTTTCATTCATTGACGTTGGAATTTGTTTTTTAAAAAACTTAGAAAATGATCTGTTTACTCATTCATTCTGCAAATAATTACTGAGTGCTTTTCACATGCCAGGTGTTGATAAGTACAAGTACAAGCCTAGCAGTAGTGTGAAGATTTTCTCCAGACACGACTGCTGAAGTTAGAGAATAGATGCAAGGGGCTGGCTGGTGCTCAGGGTGTTGGGGGGTTACAAAGGGTGGACACCTAGAGAGATAACAGCTTCTGCAAAGACCACGGGGCACTAGTGGACATTGGCATATTTGGGGAACAGCATAGAGAGTACTTTGACATGGTTGGAGTGTCGTGTGCTTAAGGGAAGAAATAATCTGAGAAATGAGAGGTAAGCTGAAAAACTAAGCCTTGACCAGATGCAGAAGAGTGTATAAGCCACGTTTGAAAGTCTTTTTCCTGAGAACAGTTGAAGGGTTTTAAGTGGGAAAGTCACTTGTTCAGATTGGATTTTTGAAAGACGATTCTGGTGTGTTGTGGAAACTGGCTGGGACATTGCACGTAAGACCAGATGATACTGTAGTAATCTCAGGTCATAGTGGCCTGGACTGACAACAGAGTTGGGGACAAATGAATGAGTTCCAGAGGCATTTAGGAAGATTTCGGAGGAGTTGGTCATTGGGTATGAGAAGATGGGGTTGGAGAAATGTAAAATAACACCTGTGTCTCTGGCTGGCTTCTTGTGGGAATGGTGCCACCATTCGTTGAGTTAGGGTGCATTTAGATGAGGCACAGGTGTGGGGTTGAGATTATGAGTTCAGTTTTGGAATCGTTGAATCCTGAGATATCCAGGTGAAAGGCTGGAGTAATTACAGGCCCGGTCTGGAGATAAAGACTTAAGAGTTACCAGTAGTTCCAAATTTACAAAAAAAAATTTTTTTTCTTTTTGAGACGGAGTCTTGCTCGCCAGGCTGGAGTGCAGTGGCACAATCTTGGCTCACTGAAACCTCTGCCTCCCGGGTTCAAGCGATTCTCCTGTCTCAGCCTCCCGAGTAGCTGGGATTACAGGCATGTGCCACCACGGCCAGCTAATTTTTGTATTTTTAGTAGAGACGAGGTTTCACCATGTTGGCCAAAATGGTCTCGTTCTCTTTACCTTGTGATCCGCCCACCTCAGCCTCCCAAAGTGCTGGGATTACAGGTGTGAGCCACCACACCTGGCAAGATTTTCCTTTTTAAGTTGATTTCTTTGGTAAGGTGTCCAAAGATGGCATACCTGTACTATGCAGTGCAAGGTGCTGTTCAGTGCTATTAAGGGAATACTATACTATTTTATAAAGATAAGGCCATATACTCTCATTACCATAGTGATTATTAGAAGTACCAAAGGAGTTTGAGGGAGGAGAGACACTGATTTTAACTGTGTTGATCAGAGAAAGCTTTGTTGAGGACTTTGTATTTGAGTGGAACTCTACAGATTGGGCAGAATGGTGGTGAGTAGACTCATGGCAGGCTGTATTAGCTAGAGGAAGGTGGAGGAGGACTAGGTGTGTCCAGGGAGGATTGAGGGGAGGTTGCACACGTGTACAGGAGCTGAGTGCCTGCTGAGTAGTTTGTATTGCTATGGTAGACGGTGGGGACCTGTTGAAAATTTGATGGCAGTGCAGTGAGAATTTTGATATGGCAGTGGTGCAGAGGAGGACTTGGTGGGGGGGCACTGATTAAAGGAAGAATTGAGAGACAGGCAGGCCAGTTAGGGGATAAAAGGGCTGTTATGAAAGGTCCTGCTATAAGGCTATGGCCATGCGACTAGGGACCAGGTTTTTAAGGTGAATGATGGGAATCTTCAACCAAAAGGAAGATGACGCATTCCAGGTCAGACTTACTGAATTGGAGAATTTGGTGGGTCTTGGCAATGGAACTGGTTAGCAGGCAGCTGGCAGTGTGGATCTGCAGCTTGAGAAAGAGGTCAGAAGTGGAGATAAAGACTTGGAAGGCTTCCACGTGGAAGTGATAGTCGAAGCTAAGGGAGAGGATGAGGTCACCATGGGAGTGTAAAGAATAGAAAAAAGAACTGAGAATGAGACCTTGGGGACGGGAAGAGAAAGAGGACCTGGGAAAGGATAAAAAGAACGGTGGCTCTGTAGGACAGTCATTCCTCATCACAGAAGATGAGGGAAGAACTGTTCGATCACAGGTGTGGGCAGCAGTTCAAATGCTGCACAGGAAGAAAAGTATTTGGTTATGGCAACATTCCCGAACCTGGTGTTGGGAGGTGTTCCAGTGTTGGTTTGGGAATCATTCGATGGCACCAGCACCGCCCAGTAGAAACAGAATGCAAGCCACATGTGTTATTTTAAATTTTCCAGGAGTCACATTAAAAAAGTAAACAGTCCAGGCACGGTGGCTCACACCTGTAATCCCAGCACTTTGGGAGGCCAAGGGGAGCGGATCACAAGGTCAGGAGATCGAGACCATCCTGGCCAACATGGTGAAACCCCATCTCTACTAAAAATACAAAAATTAGCCGGGCGTGGTGGCGGATGCCTGTAATCCCAACTACTTGGGAGGCTGATGCAGGAGAATTGCTTGAACCTGGGAGGCTGAGGTTGCAGTGAGCCGAGATCACGCCACTGAACTCCAGCCTGGGTGACAGAACAAGACTCCATCTCAAAAAAAAAAAAAAAAAATTAAAAATAAAAAGAAATAAGTGAAATTAATTTCAGTAATATCGACTTTATTTATGTAAAATATTGTCAATTCAACATATTATTGATTTTAAAATGTTAACGCAGCATTTTACATTTTTTTTGTACCAAGACTTTGAAACCTGGTGTGTATCTTAGGCTTACAACACATTTCAGTTCAAACATAAAATTTTCGTTGGAAATACTTGATTTGCTTTTAGATTTCGTAAAACTTACTACTTTTTCATGGAAAAGTAGGTTCACATACCCACGTTTTTCCAAACATAAAAAAGTTTTCCAGCAATGGAAATAAGTGTCAGTTTTTAGATTTAAATTAATTAAAATACAGTTAAAAATTCAGTTTGAGTGGCACTAGTCTCATTGCAAGTGCACAGTAGCCACATGCGGCTACTCTGTTGGACAGCACAGGGAGGGTTATGCGAAGTAAAATAGGCTACTGTACAGCGGATGTGCACTCTGAAAATACCCAAAATGGTTTAGCACCATCGCAAAGCATTTCACAGGATTAGTGTTTCTTAGAATACATGTTGGCTTATCCTAGTGGAATTTTTAGAATTAGAAGGGTCAAATCTCTAATTTTGAATGTGAGGAGACAAACTTTTTATGAAAGTACACGATTCCAAAATTTGAAATAGTGTTTGGGCTACAGTCAGCAGAATGGTACATTGGTAGAAGTTCCTAAACATACCGGTTTGTGCCATGTTTCTGAAATGCTTGGTGCAGAGGCTTACACTTAAAAACAGATCCAGCAGGAGGGGTGGGAGCATTCCTGTTACTGTTTGTGAGTTTCTTTTGCACTCCCTGGAGTCAGTGAGGTGGTGGCTTCAGGTTGGGGGGATGAAGTTAGGATTGCTTTAAGTCAGTGTCCCAGCCTCCCTGTGTGGTGGAGGTGTGAGGTGGGAGAGGGTGCCACCAGGCTAATTATGTTGTGCTTGTCTCTCACTTTTCTTATCTCACTTTTCTCCGTTTAGGCCCAGATTGTCACACTCATTGTGTACTTTTTGCCGACCTGGGCCAATTGAACGCATATTTACTAAATACGGGTGGGTTTTTTCAGTTTATAAAAAGCAGGTTCAAAGATTTTCATTTAATTATCTCATTGATTGAGACTGCTTTGCAGCTGTCAACTAGACCATCTAAGTGATAACCAGTAAAGATAGAAAGGATCTTGAATCTGGCCGGGTACGGTGGCTCACGCCTGTAGTCCCAGCACTTTGGGAGGCTGAGGCGGGTGGATCACCTGAGGTCAGGAGTTTGAGACCAGCCTGGCCAACATGGTGAAACCTCGTCTCTACTAAAAATACAAAAAATTAGCTGGGCGCCTGTAATCCCAGCCACTTGGGAGACTGAGGTAAGAGAATCGCTTGAACCTGGGAGGCGGAGGTTGCAGTGAGCTGAGATCACACCATTGCACTCCAGCCTGGGCGACAGAGCAACACTGTGTCTCAAAAAAAAATAAAACAAAATAAAGAAATGATCTTGAATCCTGCTTGGAATCAAACCTTGTTCACACTGGAGAGAGTAAGTGCTGGTTTTTGGTTACTACATGATTTCATTTCAGTTGACATAGAGAAGCTTATTTTTCTGTGAAGTGCCCTGTCAGAGTTTGGGATATCAGCTATTCAATCTTGTTTTTTGTTTGTTTAATCAGTATGACTTCTTACATTTTTGTTTTTCTTTAGAAGTGCATTTTGGTTATTCATTTATGCTTTTATAAAAACCAGACTGTATAGTGGTGAGCAGAAATAATGCCCTTTAATGCCTTAGTAAGGTCAGAGACCTAGCAGGTGATCGCGTGTGCTCCCCTCCAGGATCCCAGGGCAGCGAAGCTTGTGATCAGTTGCTGCCTCTTCTTGCCGTTGTTTCCTTTACCCCTCTGCTTACCGAAAATAATTGCTGTTCTTTTAATGCCAAGAAGTTCCCATTTATAAACTGAAGTTAGTTAGATAATTAGGTAGCGTAGAACAGTGGCTTTTAAACTTTTTGATTGGCTCTACTATAAAAAATTCAATTTGTATTGAAACCCATAGACATGTGAATGTTTATGCTGAAACAGAAGTATTTACTTTCTGATAATAAGTGTATGTAGTCAGATACAGTCTTTTAAGTCCACTTTGTATGGTACAGAACAAAACCCTAACAAGCTAATTCCAACCCACTAAATTGATTTAATGATCACTGAGGGTTGTCTTACCATGGTTTCAAAACATTTAGAAGGCACTACTCATGAGTTGCCCCATTTCAGCATATGATCCCCACTTTTGCTGGTCTAAGAATCATTTATCAGTCCCACTCAGTTATCATATCCACCAGATTTGTTAGTGACTTTTAGAAAACGTTAATTTGTTACTTCAGCAAGTAGAAGATGGATATTTTTGATGCCCAGAGTGTTGTCTTCCCCGTCCAGGGGATCTCATTCTGATCAAACCGAATTGGCCATCCATTCTGAGAAGTGGCTATTGATATATTTATATTGAGAAATGAATATGTGTTTATACTTTCTCCCCCAGATATTAGAGAAACTGAAGTGGGAAACACCTTTGTAGCTACCAGATTATGTATTCTCTTTTGGAAAAGCCTCATGGAAAACACTGCTGTGCTGTCTTCCAGCTTCCAGGTTTCACGAAGGCACATCTCTGAACTAGTAATATGTTCTGTTTTCAGAACACACTTCATTACATTTGATTAGTTCAGCATTTCCCGCTGTTTGTTGGGGTACTAATAGATTTGTCTGCCCAAAAAAAAAAAAAAAAAAAAGAGGTTTCTTTCCTAATTAAACTGAATTAAACTGGCCTTTCCTTGCTACAGGATTTCTTAACGTCTTTAGGGTGGGAATGTGCATTGGAAATCTTAGTGATGTATATATAAAATCTTCAAAGTGCCAGGTTTTTGTTTTTTAGTGTCCACTTGGGGAAATGCTTGATTAGCTTTCCATTTCAATTATCCCTTTCTAAAACTGGGTCTTAAGCAAACTGGAATTGGGTGTTTCCCAGGTCTCTTCAAACACTTTAATATGTTGGTTCCCAGACTTCGGTTTCAGGGAACTGTAAGGTTGAAAAAGACACATTGGGGTCCATCATGAGTTACTAGTTTGAAATTTGCCAAGTAAAGGCATTTTTGAAACTTACCATTTGTTACCATCATTTCAAAGAAAAAAAAATTTTAACAAAAAAGTAGAATGAACAGTCTCAGAATAAGAGCCATCTCATTAAATTGAATAAAGCTTTATGAAAATGATTACATTGTTTCCTTTTTCCCACAGATCATCACAGGTGCTAAAGTTTGGCATTTGGGAACCACATCCTAATTATAGACCATCTCTTAGTATGTATTACAATAAGTATGTGCTTGCTGGTTTTATTAGCCTCACTCATAGGAATAAACCTTATTTCAAGTCTGGGACTACCTTCCTTCATTCTTATTTATTGACTACCAAGATAATGATTTCATGACTCATCCTTTTAAAAAATTACTTTGTTCCATCTGAATATGCTGTGAGCAGATAACCATTCTACATTCGTGTCTGAAAAAAGAAAAACCAAGCCCACTCCATTAGGTGCTGAGCAGTTGTAGCATCTAGAATAGTACTCAAAACTTACAGCAAAATTTATCTGATTCAGTCTTGGAGGTTATGTAAAATGGCAAGTAGGTTATAAAACTTACATATCTGTGTTACTTGTATACATTTTAACCTGTTGGCTCTTCATGAGTTATGAAAATGGCCATGGCAGATTTTCTGTCATATTATGTACATTTTAATTTTTATGTCCATCATCGGCTGTTGCATTTTAAATGACAAAGACCTTAAATCTGGCAACCCCACATCAAATGTCCCTTCTGTCCCTGTCTCAGGGAGAGAAGGTGCTTCTTGGATGCACTTTACTCCTGTAATCAGGAGGGCCATGGCCAGCAGTTCTCTGGCCTGCCCTGGTGTGATAATGCTATCAGCTGGTTGTGGGAGTGGCTGCCCCAGCAAGGCCTGCTCCTTCTCCTTTTCGAAGAGTGCTGGGGCAGAGAGGGGAGGAGAGGAGAGGTTATGGTTAGCTGTGTCGGGTGTTTGGAAGCATTGGCATGCTGGGTAGACTTGAATTGGAGCTTGGTATAATCTAGGTCCTGTGTGATTGGAAAGATGTGTTTACTGCATCAGTATTTATTGAACAAATCTAATGTGTCAAGCACTGTATAGTGCTGGAAACAAGAAGGTAAAAAGACCTAGTTTTTATCTTTGGAACTCAACCAGTAATGCAAACAGACAGACACACAATGAGGCTGCCCATAATAAAGACGACGCTTCGGAATCCTTGAGGATAGAGAAGAGGAAGGGAATGGGAAAGTCTCCCCCAAGGAGGAAACATCTGAGCTGGGTCTTAATGGGCAGATAGGAGTTGCTTGGTGTGGTGGAGTGGTTAAGAACTGAGGTTCTGAAGTCAGGACAGCTGTGTGGTCAGATCAGCCCAGTGTTGAGCAGCTGTGCCATCTTGTGGGCCCCGGTTTTCTCATTGGTAAAGGGATAGTAATAGTACCCACCTCGAAGAGTGATCGTGAAGATTCAGTGAGAACTTGTTTCAGGTGTTTAACATGTTGCTTGGGTCAGCGTTAGCTACTGTTTTCATTATTGTTATTACTGGAATTGGATGTTTCCCAGGTCTCTTCCCTGCTCTGTTTCAGGCAGAAGAAATAGAATAAACAAGGACAAAGAGTTAGGGAGTGAATGGGAGAGTGGGAAATGGTGAGATATTAGTGGGGCACAAGGGTTAACTCTTTGGAGGAGAGCAGAAGGGTAGCTTGGAGTTGTAGTTTGATTGGTTTTGTATTCTAAGAAATTTGTTTTATTTTTATTTTTTTTAAACAAGACAGGTTCTCACTCTGTCATCCAGGCTGGAGTGCAATAGTGTGATCATAGCTCACTGTGACCTTGAACTCCTGGGCTCAAGCGATCCTCCTGCCTCAGCCTCCTGAGTAGCTAAGACTGCAAATGTGTGCCATCATGGCCAGCTTATTTATTTATTTAATTATTTAGAGACAAGAGTCTCATTCTGTTGCCCAGGCTGGAGTGCAGTGGCACGATCTCAGCTCACTGCCACCTCCACCTCCTGGGTTCAAGCAATTCTTTTGCCTCAGCCTCCCCAGTAGCTGGGATTACAGGCATGCACCACCATGCCCAGCTAATTTTTGTATTTTTAGTAGAGACGGGGTTTCGCCATGTTGGCCAGGCTGGTCTCAAACTCCTGACCTCAAGTGATCCACCTGCCTTACAGACGTGAGCCACCGCGCCCAGCCTATTTTTATTTTTTAGAGATAGGATCTTGCTTTTTTGCCTAGCCTGCTCCCAAACTCCTGACCTCAAGTGATTTTCCCACCTTGCCCTCCCAAAGTGCTGAGATAAGATCCAGCTGTGATTACAGGTGTGAGCAACTATGCCTGGCCCAGAAATTTGGATTTTATCCCGTAGAAAGCAGTTTTAAAAACTAAACTTGCCTCCACTCATTTTCATGTTAAGGATCCGGTGGAAGGGACAGGCAGTCAAAGCAAGAGGGACAAGTGGAGAACATAAATTAAGGTAGTGACCATAAAGATGGAAAGACCAGGCTGGGTGTGGTGGTTCATGCCTGTAATCCCAGCACTTTGGGAGGCTAAGGCGGGTGGATCACCTGAGGTCGGGAGTTGGAGACAGCCTAGCCAACGTGGTGAAACCCCGTCTCTACTAAAAATACAAAAATTAGCCAAGCATGGTGGTGCACACCTGTAGTCCCAGCTACTTTGGAGTCTGAGGCATGAGAATCGCTTGAATCCAGGAGACAGAGGCTGCAGTGAGCCGAGATCGAGCCACTGCATTCCTGCCTAGGCAACTGAGCGAGACTCTGCCTCAAAAAAAAGAAAGTAAAGACCAGATTTTTGAGCTCCTTCCGAAGTGGGATGAGTCCATCAGCTATGGTGAGAAAGAGGGAGGGGTCCTAGATCAGCCCCAGGCTGGGGGAAGGGATGATGCCACAAATTGGGGTAGGCGGTCAGTGGGTAGAGCAGGGGTTTGGGCTATGTGGTGGGATGAACAGCAGGGGTAGAAGGCAATGTGTTTGGCTTTGGACATGTTTAGATTTGCCAGACATTTAATATAACTTGGCAGGCAGAAATAAGGGTCTGGAGCTCAAGGCAGAAGCTTGGAAGCCATTTACTTACATGCAGAGGTGGTCCTTTAGGCCATGGGAGTGACAGTGCTCCCTTAGGAGTTGCTCAGAGGAGCAGGGTGAGAACAGGAAAAAGGATGGTGCAAGAGAAACCCGAAAAGGAAGGATTTTAGGGCCGGCGCCCCAGCGGTCAGCTTGGGAAGCCCTGAATGAGGGCAGTTAGATTTGGCCTTGAGGAGCACTGGCATCCATCAGGCTGCAGTGAGTCCCAGCAGCCGAGCGCATTGTTCATCCTGCTTCTTCTTGTCGCGTGGCAAAGTCTCCTCAAGGGTTTTTGGGTCTCTCCCTGGCAATACATTGAGCAGTTCTCCAGCAGGAACTCACGGTGTTCATCAGCGTCACCCCAGGACCTGCACAGCTTCTGACAGAGGGTGCTCAGTGACCATTTGTTGAATGAATAAGTGAATCAAAGATGACTTGAAACAACTCAGCAAATAATTATGGAGTGCCTCATATGCTCCAGGAGCTATGCTGGTCTCTGGGGATAAAGCAGTGAACAAAAATAGATTGAAAAATGCTGCCCTGGTTGGGCTTCCCTTCTGAAGCACAAATAGGAAGGAGCTAGCAGAGAGGTAAGCATTGAAGGCGTGAGGATGAGCTCTACCTCCATCATCTGTGGACTGCAGCCTGGCACTCCCTAGGCACTTCATAAAGTTAGTTGACTTGTACCTGGAAGAGAGGATGTCCTGGGGAGAAAAATCTCCCCGCAGAGAAGAGACCTGAGGCATGGGGAGAGATTTGCTGCCTAGATGACAGGTTAGCCTCAGAGAAGGAAAAGTAAATATGGAAATGGAGGGAAGGGTGTTTGAGGGAGTTCTCCTGGGAAGCATTCACTGTTTCTGTAAAGTAGGAATAGGAGGTGAAGTCTGAGTGGGAAAAAGAACTTGAAGTAAGATAAAACATGTGGAACAGCGCCACCCACCCTCCAAAAAAAAAAGAAAGACTGCAAAGAGAACCGGCTGCCAGCCCTAAGAGCTTCACTGAGAGAGGAGATGCGTTATATGTAATTGCAGTGATCTGTGGCTGTGCAGGGGTTTTTTTTTTTCCCAGCAAGGGAAGGTGAAGAACACAGTTAGTTGGGGTTGGGGTTTGTCTGAGGTTGCGTGAGGATAGGCTTAGAAAGGTAGTGTGGGATAACCAGGGGGCAAGGTCTTTGGAGAATGCTGGTGAATATGCATGACAGTGCGTGTTAGGTTGAGAATAAAAGAACCAGGGGCAGGCAAATGGTCTGAAGAAAAGGAAAAGAAGAAGGAGTCTGGGTTGGAGGAGGTGGGAATTTACATCTTGGAAGGGCTGAAGATAGCACTTCCTGTGGTAAACCCCGGGTAGAGCATTCCTGTGTGCTTTACCTGTGCTAACTCATTTCATCTTCATGAAGACCCTGTGAGCTGGTGCGGAGAGACTGTGTTGCCCGAGGCTACACAGGTAGGAAGTGACCCCGATGGCCTCGGCTGCTGAGCTTCTGTGCTTGGGCATTATGGTATTCTGCCCTAGGAAGAAACCAGACAAAATACTTCTCCCAGGCCAGGTAGCATTGCAGTAGCTTCCTGAAGTTGCTGGGCCAGCTTTCCTTCCAGAAGAAATATTTGGCGTGGTGTGGAAGGGGGCTGTGAACTGTCTCCTCCCTTTTAGAAGAAATGTCTGTATTTCAGGTAGCAGTGTCCTTGATACAGAACTCTTAGTTTTCCCCTCCTGCTTTGCACATGCTTGAATGTCCTTTAATAGGAAACAAAGAATGCCTAACATCTCACAATTGGGAAAGGCTTTAAATGCAATCAGCCTGTGAATTCTCTGAGCTGTAGCAGCTTCTGTGTTTACTTGTCCTCCCCCCACCAATAGAGAAGAAAAGCCAGAGTGGCTGGCCCCTCCACCAGCTTGGGGAAGGGGAGACTTTTAGGCACTATGGTCCCTAAAAGGAGGTGAACTGGTGTTTCCTGCTGCAGAACACTGGTGCATCTGCAGTGGTTTGGGGAGGACGTCTGAGTCCTGTGATGTATCACTCAGGGTCTAGGCCCTTTGTAAACCCAGGGGAGGCCTGCTTTAAATTTTGCTGGGAGCCCTCCTTTAAATTTTGCTTGGAGGCCATTTGGAAGCGCAGAGGCTTTGCAAATGACACATGCAGACAGCTTTATCCTTCTATGTGAAGAAGAATTATTTGCAGAGACAACAATGTATGTTCATGGTACCTTTTTTGTTTGCATTTTTTAAATGTCTGGCTTTGCTCTTGAGGCAATTTGGAAGGATTGCCACTATATTTTCTTGGATGTAAACAAATTATAATGGTTTTAAAAGAAACAACACACCAAAACCACATCATCTTACATGCCAAGGAAGTTTAGATATTTCAGATATTGAAAATATAGAGCAAATAGATCATCTGGCATTATTTACTGAGAATTCTTAGATTAATTCCTGATCCCAGTGTTTTCCTTTGAGGCCACGTGTTTGAAATGTCTAACCTGCTGGGACCTTTCCAGCTCTGCTTGATTCACTATTAGGGACTAGCTTTTTGGCCTTTGTCGTCTTCTCTTTTTTTTAATTTATTAGAGACAGGGCTTTGCTCTGTCACCCAGGCTGGAGTGCAATGGCACGATCTCAGCTCACTACAGCCTCAAACTGGAGCCAAACAATACTCCTGGGTTAGCCTCCCAAGTAGTTAGGACTACAGGTGCACAGTACCACACCTGGCTAAATTTTTCTGTAGAGACGGGGCCTTGATATGTTGCCCAGGCTGGTCTCAAACTGCTGACCTCAGGCAATCCTCCTGCCTTTGCCTCCCAAGGTGCTGGGATTATAGGCATGAGCCACCATCCTCAGCTTTATTTTGTTTTGTTTTGTTTTGTTTTTTGAGACGGAGTCTCGCTCTGTCGCCCAGGCTGGAGTGCAGTGGCGCAATATCAGCTCACTGCAAGCTCCGCCTCCCAGGTTCACACCATTCTCCTGCCTCAGCCTCCCCAGCAGCTGGGACTACAGGCGCCCACCACCACGCCCAGCTAATTTTTTTGTTTGTTTGTATTTTTAGTAGACGGGGTTTCACCGTGTTAGCCAGTATGGTCTCGATCTCCTGACCTCGTGATCCGTCTGCCTCAGCCTCCCAAAGTGCTGGGATTACAGGCGTGAGCCACCGCGTCCAGCCTTTTTTTTTTTTCTTTTTAATACACTGCTAGGTTGGCCCATAGTGCATCATATTGTTAACACCTTTGATTTTAAAAATTGCTTACCTCTAATGGATTTTTTTCTTTTTTTGAGACAGGGTCTCAGTCTGTTGGAGTGCAATGTCACAATCTCAGCCTCAACCTACCGGGCTCAAGCAGTCCTTCCATCTCAGCTACCTGAGTAGCTGGGGCTACAGGCTCCACCACCATGCCTGGCTAATTTTTTTGTAGAGGTGGGGCTTTCTAATGGATTTTTAATAATGTGATCTTCTTCTATCACATGTTAAATCCTAATAGTTACTGGTACTTAACAGATCTAGAAGTAAAAACCAGATAACCCACCACTGAATAAATGAGTGCCTCAGTGGTCCAGGACCCTAAAACTTGGCCTCGTTGGAGTCTCTAGGACTTGTTGCCACCTTTATTTGGAAGTCAGGGTAGAAAAAACAGCTTATTTGTTCATTTCTTTCTCCTAGAATATTTCTATTCTCCTGAGGCAGGGTTGAGTTGGTTGCTCATTTTTAGATTGTGGAACTCTTGCTGATGTTTTTTTCTGGTTTCCCTTTGTTTGGGTCAGGGCAGTGATAGGGCAGATGCGGTTCAGGCTCGCAGTTATGACCTGTACTCTGCAGTAGCTTCTCTCTGAGGTTCTGTGTAACCAAATTTTAAAACATTGCTCTGAGTCATGCTGAGTTTTTCCATAAGGCTCTGGTCGGGGGGAAGGGACATGAACTGATTCATTAAGTGCCTATTATGCTGCACACACTTCCATTACCTCATTTAGTCCTCCCAACAACCTGATGTGGAGGATGGTTTTATCTTCATAAGAAAAAAGGAGGGCTGACAGCTCAATGACCAGGCTGCAGCCATGTACACATGAGGAGGTGGAGGAACTGGGTGCTGTAACTCCACCAAAATTTTCTTCTCTTCCCAAGCTGCCTTAAACACAGTGCAGAATGATTTGCTAATTGATTGGTTGAATCCCTGTATTATAAAGTGGAGTGTCTTAAAATATGGATGCAGATGACGGGAACGGCTTGCTGGCTTTATGGTATCCTCAGCACTGCATTCATGATAAACAACAGGAGAATGAGACTGTGCTGATGGTGTGCAGAATAGGAGGTCTTTGGGAGCATCCCTGGCTGGCTGCTGAAAGGTGTTTTTCTTGGTTTTTTTTTGAGACAGAGTCTCACCCTGTTGCCCCTCGCTGGAGCGCAGCACATGGCTTGATCTCAGCTCACCGCAACCTCCACCTCCCGGGTTCAAGCGATTCTCCTGCTTCAGCCTCCCAAGTAGCTGGGATTACAGGTGCCTGCTACCACACCCAGGCTGATTTTTTGTATTTTTAGTAGAGACGGGGTTTCACTATGTTGGCCAGGCTGTTCTCAAACTCCTGACCTCATGATCTACCCCCCTCGGCCTCCCAAAGTGCTGAGATTACAGGCATGAGCCACCGCACCCAGCCGAAAGGCGTTTTTCTTTTTCTTTTTTTCTTTTTTTTTTTTTTTGAGACAAGTCTTGTTCTGTTGCCCAGGTTGGAGTGCAGTGGTGCGATTCATAGTTCACTGCAGCCTCGACCTTCTGGGCTCAAGCTGAGATCCTCCTGTCTCAGCCACGCAAGTAATTGGGACTACAGGCATGAGCCTCCATGCCTGGCTAATTAAATAAAACTTCTTTTAACAGAGACAGGGTCTCCCTGTGCTGCTCAGGCTGGTCTTGAACTCCTGGGCTCAAGTGATTCTCCCACCTCAGCCTCCCAAAGCGCTGGGATTACAGACATGAGCCACCATGCCTGGCCCATTTTTTCTTTTTAAGCAACATGACAGATTAACTAAAAAAGAAAAATCACTGAATGGTTAAAAAGTTTACTTCAGGTGATTAATTGAAAAACCAATTGATTAATAAAGACATTTTTAAAGGATCTAAACTGTATTGAGTTTAAGTTGTAATTCTTAAAGCATAATCAGAAGGCTTATCAAAGCTATAACGAAGAAAATAGAAGTCATTTGTAATTAGACAATAATTAAAGGCAAGTACATGCCCAGTGATTTTAAAGTGCTTGAAAACAATTAGTTTTCTTAAGTAGGTTAAATATCTGGGTTACAAGCTTGTTTACACTATTAATTTACTTAGCAAACCTGTTCTTCATAGATGATGCAAAGTTGAACTTTAGTTTGGCCGTCTGAATTATTACAAGTTCTAACTTAACTGATATTCTTTAAAAAATACATTTTTACATTAATTCTTTTTAATTTTAAAAGCATTCTTCTTTTCTCTCTCTTTTCCTTCCTGAACAGTTCAGTCCTAGAGGCTATTAAGTGGGCTCAGCAAGGTGTTGGCCTGGCCAGGGGTATCAGAGCCTGAGTAGGATGAGGAGGGAGGGTCTGGTGTGCTGTGTCAGAGCCCAGGAGAGGTGAGAAGGGCATCCATTGCTTCTGGGATGCCCTTCCTGTATTGATTGGTTGAATATAGGAGGATTGATGAAATAAGTATGTTCAGGATAATGGCCCCCAGCAGCTCTCACTGTTGAAGAACATTACAGATATTGGAAAGGAGACAGCTAGAATTAACCCTGTGATGCTAGATCGGAATCAGAAGTATTGGTGTGAATGCCTGGATTTTAATAAGGACCGATAAAAATAGCAATAAAATCTTTGCAAAAGGCATGCATGCATGTGTATTTATATGCATATGTGTGTGCACATACATACGCACATCTGTTTCCTAGTTCTGTTCGTAGTAGAGGGGGAGGGTGCCTGGGAACAGCAGTATTCCAATAGCAGTGAGTGTATCAGGTTTCTAGATCTTGGCTTCTATATCCCATTTTCCACTAAAAGGAACCCCAGCTGCTTGGAGAAATGGCTGATTATAGGATTGGAGCAGGAATGTTTAACATGAGCCCGGAACATCTTGGGTTAGAAAGCAAAGAAGTCTTCAAAGAGTGATGAAAACATGCCAAAAGGACCCAGAGTCAGTTTGAAGGGGTTCCCACTGGCCAAATCTGAGTTTATTTCAAAATTTAAGAAGTGATAGTCATGGATTAGAACCTGCTGAATAAAAAAGAAAACTAAGAGTTCTCACACAGCTTCACCTACTTTGTAAGAAAACCTATGTACGGACTTATCAGTAAATTCAGCATTTGAAGAATGGGTTCTCTAAATTTCAAAGTACTTCTTCAAAAATACTTAATGATTACAAAGGAGAAAAAGAGCAACTTTCCAATGGAGAGGCCTGGCAGATGCCATCTTAACCAGGTAATCCCAGCAGTGGAACAAATTGAAATCATGCCATCTGCTAGGATGCAAAGAGAACACACCATTCCCTCTGCAGTGTTCCTGCCAAGGCACATGACCTCAATCTAATTATGAGGAAATGATAGGTAAACCTGGTTGGAGTGACATTCTACAAAATAACTGGCCTGTGATCCTCAAAAATTTCAGGGTCATGAAAGTCAAAGCAAGACCGAAGAATGATTCTAAACTGAAGGAGACTAAAGAGACATGTCAACTAAATGCAATATGTGATTCTGACCTCGATCTTTTTACTATAAAGGCTATTGCTGGGACAGGTGACGAAGCTTGCATGGGGCTTGAGGATTTAATGATAGAAATGTATCAGCGTTAATGTTCTGATTTTGATGGTTGTATTATGGTTATGTAGGACTGTGGTTTGGTTTTTGTTGTTGTTGTTTTTCTTTTGAGACAGAGTCTGGCTCTGTCGCCCAGGCTGGAGTGCTGCGGTGGCACGATCTCAGCTCACTGCAACCTCCGCCTTCTGGGTTCAAATGATTCTCATGATGCCTCATCCTCCTGACTAGCTGGGATTAAGGCATGTGCCACCATACCTGACTAATTTTTGTATTTTTAATAGAGATTGGGTTTCACCATGTTGGCCAGGCTGGTCTTGAACTCCTGACTTCAAGTGATCCGCCCGACTCGGCCTCTCAAAGTGCTGGGTTTACAGGTGTGAGCCACAGTCCCTGGCCTAGTGATTTGGTTTTGTTTTTTTGGAAAACACATACTAAAGTATTCAGGGTGACGGGGCCTCAAGTTGACAACTTCCCCTCAATGGTTCTGGGGAGAGACAGTTCTTTGTACTATTCTTGCAAATTTACATAAGTTTGAGATTGTTTCAAAGTTTTAAAATAATTTAAAAAGTAATATTCTTTTTTTTTTTTTTTTTTTTTGGGACAAGAGTTTCACTCTTGTTGCTCAAGCTGAAGTGCAGTGGCATGATCTCGGCTCACTACAACCTCTGCCTGCCGGGTGCAAGCGTTTCTCCTGCCTCAGCCTCCCGAGTAGCTGGGATTACAGGCGTGCGCCCCCACGCCCAGCTAATTTTTTGTATTTTTAGTAGAGACAGGGTTTCATCATGTTTCATCATGTTAGCCAGGCTGGTCTCGAACTCCTGACCTCAGGTGATCTGCCCGCCTCGGCCTCCCAAAGTGCTGGGATTACAGGCGTGAGCCACCGCGCCCGGCTAAAAAGTAATATTCTTGCCTAAAATTTAAATCATGAGAAGTACATAAAATTAAATGTTCCCTATTTCTTATTTTAGCCCCCCCTTTTAAGCATTTTATTTATGTATGTATGAATGTATATGTAATATATGTTGTAGGTCATATTGAGTATTTATGATATGCTAGGCACAGGCACACTGTATTCCTGGGAATTACAATGGTCATCGGTCAAAACCCCTGCCACTAGAGCTGCATGGCCTTGTGTTATTTGGAGAAGCCATCATTTCTTTAAGTTCCCTCTCATGAGAGGCAGTGGAATGTGATGGTGGTGGGAGCTCAAGCTCTATATTCGTATCCCAGCCCTGCCAGCAACTGTGCTGAAATCTTACTCAACTTCACTGTGCCTCCGCCTCCTTATCTGCAGGCTGGAGATGTGTCTCATCCCCATTTAACAGAGCTGTTGTGAGCATCACACGTGGTGATACACGTAGGGTGCTATACTTGTGGGTGGCACATGGCAAGCACCTGGTAAATGGTAGCTCCCACTGAGGGACGTTTAGGTTATCATTCGTGCTTTTATAAATCTAAAAATTGCCTTGTATACATTTTTGCACACTTACACTTTAGAATCTTTAAAAAAAATTTGGCTACCTTTCTGTTGTGAAGTTTTGCTTTTAGTGGCTTTGTTTGTTAGAGTGCTGTGAAAAACTAGATGGAGAATAGGGAACATGTCTCTGAAAGTCTGTGCCATATAGGGCTGGAACTTGAGCAGTATGAGATAAATACTGGCTTACTTTCAGATTTTTCTCTGCTCAAGGGTTGGCCTACTAACGTTGTTTTTATGTGGTGATTGGTGCATTTTCTTTTTCTTTTTCTTTTTTTTTTTTTTTTTTTGAGACAGAGTCTCACTCTGTCACCCAGGCTGTAGTGCAGTGGCATGATCATGGCTCACTGCAGCCTCGACCTCCTGGACTCAAGTGATCTTCCCACTTCAGCCTCCTGAGAAGCTGGGACTACAGGCGTACTCTACTACACCTGGCTAATTTTTTATTTTTTGAAGAGACAGGGTCTCGCTGTGTTGCCCAGGCTGGTGGGACTCAAGCGATCCTCCCACCTCGGCCTCTTGAGTAGCTGGGATTAGAGTTGTGAGCCACCACACCCAGCCTCCATTTTCAAATACAGGTTGAGAATCCCGAATCTGAAAATCCAAAATGCTCTAGAACCCAAAATGCTCCAAAATCTGAAACTTTTTGAGCACCAGCACAATACTGAAAGTGCTCATTGGAGTATTTCGGATTTCATATTTTCAGATTCAGGATGCTCAACCAGTAAATTTCATGCAACTATTTCAGAATCCGAAAAAGTTTGAAACACTTCTGTTCCCAGACATTTCAATAAGGAACACTCAATTTGTAATACCATTTTAGAATAGTTAGGCAAGCTTTGCTCAGGTTTGAAAGGGTCACGTAATGTTAATCACTAGGAAATACTTTTGTCTCAAGTAGTGTAAGCCAAGAAAATACTGTTTTGAGAACTTCGCCTGATGAGCTTTGAATGTCAGAGAAAGGAATAATATTAATTCCTACTTCTAGTTGAGTTAAAGTCATTTAATTTGATGTTTTGTTTCTGTATACCCTGCTTGAAAAACCAGAATTGGCTTTTAAAACCTCTAAATGTGTATGTGTTGTTGTTGTTTTTTTGTTTTTTTGTTTTTTGTTTTTTGCCTTTGGCAGACCTGTTTTGCAAATGACCAACTTTCTATATGAGTTTTTAACAAGAATGTTGCCACTTGTTACTTTTCACATTTGAAAGAATCAAATAACTTATTTTTAGGGTATTATAATTGCAAATAGATTGTGGTTTTCTGCAGTCAGTGGAGGAATGTAAATAAACCATTGCTGCTGTAACTATATATAAATGCATGTAGGACAGGAGATGTGCTTGAAAACTGTGAAGCAAAAAGGAGTCCATCTTTCAGAAAGAGACAACCCTTTTCTTTAAGATAAATCCGATTTATGTGTTGTCTTAAGATAACGAATGACTTGTTTCTCAGTTTTGAAATACATAGCCCACAGTGTTGGATCAACACCTTCATAGCTTCACGAAGACCAAAATATTTCCTCCGTGTCCCTGGCCACAGGGATCCCTAGTCCTTGAAGGTGTATCAGAGGAGTCCATGTGTCAAGTGCCTGCTGGAAGAGGGCCAGGAGTAGACTGCGTGGAGGGGATAACTGCAGGTGGAAGGAGCTCTGCTCTTGACCGTTTACCTCAGAGTCTGCACTACTAGGTATCTCCAAAGTTACAGCTTGTCAGCATTGCTTCCATCCGTCTTATTTCCACACATTTTGTCTTTTCTTGCTAGCCCTTTCCTTCTTGCCCAGGTTTTCACTAATGTTTGATCGAACACACTGAATTTAGTGAGGAGAACGTCAGGCCTATTGTCTTAGACTATGATAAGGCCAAGTTCTGTGTTGAATGGGCTTCA
Source organism: Pan troglodytes (assembly GCF_028858775.2). Classification (NCBI taxonomy): domain Eukaryota; kingdom Metazoa; phylum Chordata; class Mammalia; order Primates; family Hominidae; genus Pan; species Pan troglodytes. Next base: position 42,199,918 of record NC_086016.1, read on the forward strand.
GCCTTGCAGGTTGCATTAGCTCAGTAGCAGGTTTCAAAAAATGCTGGCCACTGATCATCAGCCTGTCTTGTTGAGTATAGTAGAGAGAAGTAGTTATTGGTGATCCCATGTTGGTGAGCAAACTTAACTGGTAGCTCAAAACATATTTTTGGTTCTAAGCTATGGGTGCTTCCCAGCCAGGTGTCAGGACACTCTGCAAAGACCTAATATGTCACAGCATGCCAGGCTTACCCCTGTCCAGGGTCTGGCCCACCCCCTTAATGGATTCCCACCAGGGTTGTTTTTGGTTCTATGACCCACTTTGCTCTTTCCATCATTTCATGTCCCGCCATTTGCCCTTCCGTAACAAAAGTCACCTTCATGAGAGTACTCCTTGCGTCTGCTTTAATCTCTTCCAGGTATGTCATAAAAATGCAAAAATGTACAAATTTTGTACATTTGGGTGCTATTTGGGTGGGGAGATGGAGAGAAGGAAAACTGAAGAAGGTAAAATAGAATTGGGAAAACAGCCTAAAAAACTCTTTGATTACTTTGATAGATACCACTTATGGTAATTCTTTAGTTATAATAAGCTCTGTATTTAAAATGAAATTTTGAGACCCAGTGTTTTCTTTCCTTATACAGCCTGAGGTTCAGTCATCAGAACAGAATCATGTGGTGAGGCCTTCTGCTTCTGCCAATTTTGTTTTGTTTTGTTTTCATTTCCTGCCACATGGCAGGTGCTGCTGAGAAGTACCTTCAGGAACCACTGAATATTCTAGCCCCATCTTTCTAAGGGTTCGGTGATGTAGAATGCTAAAAGGGTTCGGGCTGTTAGTCAGAGAGGGAGGAGGGTGTCCAGCATCGGCGTGGGCCTCTAGTTGTTCTTTTATTGCCCTTTATGATGTGTCTATTTTGCTTTTTCTTTCCTCCTTCAGTTTTCCTTCTCTCCATCTCCCCACCCAAATAGCATCACCTTCCTCAGCCCTCTACTTTTCATCCCTATTCGCTTCTTAATAAATGAAAGCGAATCAAAAAGAAAAAGACAGCAAAGAGAAAGGAGAAACATTTTATAATGCAGAGTTTTGAGCAAAATACTTAACTCTGTGTCTTTATATGCCACCACATCTCTTTAATTTTTAGAGGATATGAATATTTTGTCGTTTGTATTTCATAAGCCATCTGTACTGTGTTCAGACTCTGTGGGTTCTTTGTTGTTTAATTATAGGAAAAGGAGGTATAGGGCAGGAACTTTTTACATACTTGTGAATTTTGGTCAGTCCTGTGAAATGTAAGCCTCTGGCATTTATTCACGGACCATTGGGATAAACCAGGCATGTAGGTTCAATTTTTTTTGCCTTTGTTGGGATGCTGTGGTCAGTAGCCAGGGCCAGTCATTACAGATTCATCCCCTGCCACTCTAGTCCCCAGGGACTAACAGAGTCCAGACAGTGTACATTTTCCTGGCTACGGACCTGACCTTCTGCTTCCTCTGTCCCACTGCATTCCAAAAATGCTAACAAGTGACTAGCGAGCGTAAATTTTATGTGTTGCAAAAGCAGTTGTGGAACTTGGGTTTCAATGTTTGCACCACTATTTGTAAGCAGGATGTTATCTCTAAATGATACATGTGTAACTGACCCAGGGGGGCTGCCTGGCCTCCTTGATGCTCTTCTGTGAGAATAATTGACTCTGGTAGTGACAGAGCTGCCTGCGGCTACTAAGAAGCTCTGCTGTACTTAGGCCACCTGCCATTGTTCTGTCTCTGCTGCGCTGCTGCTTTTTCTATTTTTAATAAGTTGCCAATTACTTGGTTTTTATAGTGATACCAACAGTTCACTAAAATGGGCATAGGAAAAATGTAGTTGGTTTCTAACCTTCAATTTCACTTATCCAGTGAAATTAATGACATTAAACACTTTCATCAGTTATTATTGTGAAAGTACAGGTACATTTTTATCCTACTGAACATCATGGTTTAGTTTTTCCATTTTGAAGACAGTATACAACTATGTAGCTAAGAGCAGTTTGCCTAACATATGTTAATTTTCACAATGATAATCTCAGGTGTGTTCCACAGATGTGATCTAATAAATTGATCAACTGTTCCTGACCACTACTGGGCCATACTGGAGTGTGCTGAGTTCCCACCTCATAGTGAAAATTGTCAGGATCTTTTGTCTGTTGCATTCACTGATTACCTCAAGCACTTAGTAGAAGTTTAATAAATATTTGTAGCATTGTAGTAAGCAAACAAATGTAATTAAGTAGATGGTGTTCACAGATTATCCATTAATATAAGGTGAGACCAAAGTTTTGTGCACCAGTACTGAAAAGGGATTACTTGGTATTGGCTAAGGTCAGAAGATTACTGGTATTCTAGATATGCTGATTCTGTGGCTTATAGATTAAGAAAGAATTTAGATATATATTAATGTAATTACTGAAAATCACTAGAATGGTTCACTGTTGGTTTGTCCATAGAAACACTAATCATCATCAACCTAGAAGCTTTGGGATCTAGGTGAAGTCCATTACTGAATCTTGAAAATGAGTCATTAATCTGAAAATTGACAGTTAAGCATTGAGCATTTTTAAGAAAGTAATTGAAAAAATATCTGGAAACTACCACTGCCTAACAGTAATACTAGTTTTATGACATTCTTGGTTTACTGTATTATCTAATTACTTTAAAAATGTAATTGAAAGTGTTGAGTGTTTATCATCTGGAGAGCATTTTATTCTAAATTAATCAGAAAAGTAGTTTTGAATCCACAAGTGCAGTAAGTTTCAATGCTACTTTGATTGGCAGAACTCACCAAATGAATTTAGGCAGCCAGAAGGGATTTTGATTATTGGGAAAGTCTTTTTGGGTTCTGAGGTTAAGGTGGATTTTATTCTTCTCATCTGTCATGACGAAGGGATGATCCACGCAATAGTACTTAAGAAATAATGCAGTAGAGCCACATGCTGGCTTCCGTTTCCAGAGCTGCCTCCTGGGCCTTTACCTCTTTAAGCCTCAGTTTTCTCAACTGTACAGTGAGCTTCATAGAATTTACCTCAGGAAAGTGAGGTTTACACATTTAGGGCAATGTCCAACACATAATGAGCCCAGAAATATATTTTTTTAATTTTTAATTTTTTGTTTTTTTGAGCATGGACATATTAGATATTAATATAGTTATTAAAATATCTGATTTCTGTATGAGATGCTCATTAAAGAACTTATTGGTGTAAGTATATGATTGGGTACTGTTTCTAAAGATCAGCAAAGTTTTGTCTTTTTTATTTAAACGATTCCCTGCTTAAGAATATAATTTTTAAAAGTATACCATTATAGTACCAAGAGAAAATACTAGAAATGTGGGACCAGACCTGACAAGACCTTCATGGGAGAAAATGTAAAATTATATCAGAAGACATTAAACTAACATCTAAATAGACAGAGCTTTGTCATATTCATGGTTAAGAAGGCTCAATTATTTTAAAAAATGTCAATTCTTCTTGAATGGGTATATAAATTCAAAGTAATTCCCATAAAAACTCCATGCTTTTTTTCTGAAACTTGATAAGATGATTTTAAAATTTATATGGAAAAGAGAAATAACAGGAACAACAAGTGGGAGGATTTAACCTGCTAGATCCCTTGCCGTAAAGCTGTAGTAATGAAGAGCAGTGTGGTGTAGATGCAGGGGCTGAGGTGGGTCAGCACGTTAAGTGGGAAGCCTAGACAAGACCGCCACGCGTACATGGAATCTTGCTCTGTGGCGGAACTGGCCTGACAGTAGGGAGAGGCGACAGTTGACACTGCAGTTTAGTTGGGGAAATAATGGACTTTTCGACAAGTGCTCTGGGATACTTCATATGGATTGCGTTAGTCTCTTAGGGCCGCCGTAACAAAATACCACAAACTGAATGGCTTAAAACATCGGACGTTTATTCTCTCACAGTTCTGGAGGCTAAAAGTCCAAAATTACTCAACCTCCGAAGGCTCTAGGAAGAATTGCTCCCCATCTCTTCCTAGCCTCTGGTTGCTGGCAGTCCTTCACGTTCATGCCTTAGAGCTGCATCACTTCAGTTTCTGCCTCTGTCTTCACATGAATGTCTTTGCCTTGTAAGGATCAAGTCATACACCACATACAAAAATAAATACCAAATGGATTCAGATAAATATGAAAAAAATTATTATTTCTAGAAACAAATATAGAAGAATATTTATGACCTTGGAGCAGGGATGATTAAACAGGATAATGTGGCTGGGCGCTGTGGCTCACGCCTGTAGTTCCAGCACTTTGGGAGGCTGAGGCAGGAGGACTGCCTGAGCTCAGAAGTTCGTGGGCACCTCTACTGTGGTCACACCACTGCACCCCAGCCTGGGCGATGGAGTGAGACCCTGCCTCAAAAAAAAAAAAAAAAAAAAAAAAATATATATATATATATATATATATGTATAATAAACATAACAAGAATGAAAAAGTTGATACATGTTCATTGTATCATGATAAGAACTTAAAGTCACCAAATGACATTATGGCCAAAGTGAGAGACAAGCTAGGAGAAGATATTTTCAGTACATGTGATCAACAGAGGATTTATATCCAGAATACAATGCAGAACTCCTACTAATCAATAAGAAAAAGACCTAGTAGAAGAAAAAAATGCTCAAAAGAAACATAGAAATTTCACAGTAGGGAAAATCCAAATGGCCAATAAATGTGGAGGGGGAAATACAACTTAATTAGTAATCAAGGAAATGCTAGTTAAACCACAATGAGGTCCCATTTTATACTCATAAAATTGGCAAAAATTAAAAGAATTAAGAAAATACCGGCCAGGAGCAGTAGCTCACACCTGTAATCCCAGCACTTTGGGAGGCTGAGGTGGGCAGATCACAAGGTCAGGAGATAGAGACCATCCTGGCTAACACGGTGAAACCCCATCTCTACTAGAAAAATACAAAAAATTAGCCGGGCGTGGTGGCGGGCGCCTGTGGTCCCAGCTACTCGGGAGGCTGAGGCAGGAGAATGGCGGGAACCCGGGAGGCGGAGCTTGCAGTGAGGTGAGATGCGCCCCTTCTCTCCAGCCTGGGCAATAGAGTGGGACTCCATCTCAAAAAAAAAAAAGAAAAAAACAAGTTTTGGTGTGGTTATGGAATAGCAGGAGCTTTTACTTTTCTGGTGGGAGTGTAAATTGTTGTAACCACTTTGGAAAAGAGTGTAGCAATGTCTAGTAAAGTTGGAAAACATGGACACTCTTATGAGCCAGCAGTTTCAGTTGTGGGCTGGTAACCTACCCCACAGAAGAGCTGTATGCATGTACAGGAGGCATGCCCTAAGATGTGTGCAGCAATGTGGCTTGTCCTGGCAAAAATTGGAAACCTTAATGCCCATCAGTAGGCAAATGTATAAATACAGCTTGGTACTCTTTACATTTACATGAATTTTAGGGACATAGCATTGTGTGAGAAAAACAAGTTGCAGAAGAATAAAGTGATAAAATTCCACTTAAGAAACTCAGAAATACAACTGAAATGTTGTTTAGGTTACCAAGCATGGTGTGGTCAATCAAGGGAGTGCTAAGTTAAGGGGGAAGTTAACGCTTGTGGAGTAGGAAAAGGTGGGATTATACAGGGGGCTTCTGAGTACCGGAAAGGTTCTATTCCTTAAGCTGAGTGGGGGGTATATAAAAGTTATTTCATATGTATTAAATATGTAATAAAAATTTTTCTCCAGGAGTTTTATTATTTTTTAAGAGTGGAAAAATAACGCAAATGTCATCTCCATCCAAAAAGTAATTCAGGCACTGAGTACTTATTTTTAAATGCGTTTTGAATTCTTTGCCAATGAGAGATGCCTGAAACGTGGAAAGGAAAGACCTAGTGATCCTTGTTTGTCCCATGACATTGGCATTGAGAGGCGTCTGCCGCTGTAGACGTGACAGTGTATCTCAAGAGCAGCCTGAAGGAGGTTTTAGTGGCATGTGAAAGCACCGTCAACATTTTTATCAGAGCAACAATATGCCTATCCCCTGTTCATTTTATTATTATTATTATTTTTTGGCAACTAAGTAATTGAGCCAGATGGAAAATGTTTCCCACATTAGGTTCTCTTTCAGCTTTCATGCCTGTCAGCCATTTAATTTTACTGTTCCTAATCTCCTAATGATAAGACTTCAAAATGTGAATAATTGGCTAAGAGAGTCCAATTTATTCTCTAGAACAGAAACTTCTAAAGATAGCTTATACCTGCCCCTTTCTACCAATATCCATTTAGTTAATGGATAGTAAGAACAAAATAATAAAACCAGCTTTTATTTCTTCCTAGCCTGTCTGAACATGCAGTCATCTGGTTGGTTAGCAGTTGAAAAGGCCCAAACCTTTATCTCACCATAAGAACATGGGCTTGGAAATCAGACAAACAAACCTAGATTCACGCCTCATCTCTGCACTTACTATGAGTAAAAACTCTGTAATTTACTTAAAGGCTCTGAACCTCGGTTCAGGACATGGTGGTAGTTCTGCCCCTGGCTTCCCAGAATGGTGGCATTCTTACGCTAACCTGCCATGGCATGCATAAGAAGCGTACCCCCAGTGAGAGGAGCCCCTGCTGCAGTCACTAGTTGTGTATCTCAAGAGATTTTCACTTGAATACTCTGAGCCTCGGTTTCCTCATTTGCAAAGTGGGAAGAAAGACTTCCACCTCTCCGGGATAAAGAGAATGCAGGCCAGGCGCAGTGGCTCACGCCTGTAATCCCAGCACTTTGGGAGGCTGAGGTGGGTGGATCACGAGGTCAGCAGTTCAACACCAGCCTGGCCAAGATGGTAAAACCCAGTCTCTACTAAAAATACAAAAATGAACCGGACATGGTGACAGTTGCCTGTAATCCCAGCTACTCTGGAGGCTGAGGCAGAGAATTGCTTGAACCCAGGAGGCGGAGGTTGCAGTGAGCTGAGATTGCATCGCTGCACTCTAGCCTGGGTGACAGAGTGAGACTCTGTCTCAAAAAAAAAAAAAAAGAGAGAATGCAGATGTGAACACATGCATACTTGGTGACCTGCAAACTGCAGGCCTGCATCACCACTGTTGGAGACCTTGTACCCTTGCTTGTGGGATGCCCGCCTTGTGCCTTCCCCCCAACTCCCAGGCTGCTAGAGACCTCGCTTCCTTCCCCCACCTGAAAGGGTTTAACTATAAAACAGAGATAGAAATATCTGTGGTACAAGTTCACTACACAGATCAAGTAGTCAAGTGAGATGAGACAGACAGTGAGTATGAAAAAGCTGTTGTCTCTCAGATTCTGTGGGAATATAGGCACAGATGATGCTCATCCTAACACCAGGCATTGGCCCCCTCACTGAGCAAGCCTGGTAATGTTATTTGTTCAACATGCAAAATTTGATCTTTAAAAAACAGCTTTGAAAGTAACATGGCTTGGACAGTCTTTTTCTTAAAATTGGTAAGGGAGTTTGTATATCAGTTTCTGCTTCTCTATTCATGGAAAACTGTTAACACTTTGGTAAAAATTATTTTCTTTACCATTTTATACGCACAGCTTTCAGTTGTTAACACTGGTGTAGAATCTAAACTCATTTACACTATTTAAGTTTGCCCCTTTGACTGCAGTGGAGACGGTGTTAGGGCTTAAATAAAGACTGGCTTCAGAAACTATTAACATATTGTTGGTAGCAAACATTCATTGATAACCGTCTTTCCTAGAACTTAATTAAATTGTAAGGAAAATATTCTTTACCTGTCACCTTAGTCCAGGAACCTGGAAATATGCTTGACCAGAGTTTCAAAACCTTGGAAATGACATTTGGGGCTGGGTAATTCTTTGTTGTGGGGGCCATCCAGTGCCTTGTAAGGTGTTTAGCAGCCTCCTAAGCCTTCTACCCACTAGATGCTATTAGCACCCTGCCACCTCAGTCATGACAAACAAATGTCTCTATATATTGTCAGATGTCTCCTGAAGGGCAGAATCATCCTTGCTGAAAACCACTGTCTTACACTCTTCTTTTTCACTTCCCTCCCACATTTAGTCAGTTACCAGCCCTTTTAATACTGCTTCCTGAATATCTTAGTGAGATTTCTTCTTCATCATCTTCTTCTTTTTTGAGACAGGATCTTGCTTTGTCATCCAGGCTGGAGTGTAGTGGCATGCTCCTGGCTCAGTGCAGCCTCAGCCTCCTACGTAGCTGGGACTACAGGTGTGCGCCGCCACGCCAGCTATTTTTTTTTATTTTTTGTAGAAAGGAGGTCTTGCCATGTTGGCCAGGCTGGTCTCTAACTCCTGGACTCAAGCAATTCTCCACCTTGGCCTCCCAGAGTATTGAGATTACAGGCATGAGCCACCATGCCCGGCCTGTTCTTTTTTTTCTTTTATTCTCATCGTTCATGTGTTAGTTTGAGTGCTTTTCCCATGCCTGAACTATTCTAGTAGTTCAGGAACACCACCTGTATTGAGTAGCTGATATGTGGTGCTTTACGTATATCATTTGTCGTCCTTGCCACAAACTTACTGTGGCTCTCTGGGTTGTAAGCAACCTAAACCCAGCTCACACTTTTAAACCCAAAGAGGATCTTAGAGGCCTAAGTTACTAGGAAGCCTCGGACTCCTCCCTTCTCTATATTTTGCGGACATGCTTGCATGTGCTTTGCTTCCTTGTCCTTAGAGCCAGCCGTCCCAGAACGGGACAGCAGAAGGGTGTCTCCAGGAGAACTCCGGCAGCAGTCCTTGGATGGGCCAGTTCTTCAACAAAACTGTTAGGGAGATATCTCCATTTTATATGTCAGGAAATTGAGGCTCTGGGAGGGGGAACCCTGTGCCCCAGGCTACATTGTGGCTAATGCTGGCAGACTGACTGCAAAGCCTGAACTCTTCGTATTACTGTGTGCTGCTTCCTAACTCCTCTTTCCTTTCGTCTGTCTCTTCTCCTGCTGGATAGTCTTTCTTATTTCAAATGTTCGCTTTTGCAATTACAAATGTGGTTGTCTAATTACTTTGCTTAGTAGGTGCCTTCCATGGTTCCTCACCAAGATGAAGTTCAAATTTAGCCTGAAAGCCCTTTATATTTGACCTTGCTTATCTTGGAGTTATAGATTTATCTCCTCTCATTTACTTAGTTGTGCTTAAGGCTTCAGCTACCCACTGCTTCACAAATTAATGCTTTTGCTTCTGCAGTTTCCTCAACATTGGGGAGTGGTCAAGATCACAGGCCCTAGGGAACAGACTTGGCTCTACCACCTACCACCTCTGTGACCTTGGACCCTGTCAGACGTGCCCTGCCCACTGCATCCCTTTAGCTGATGCCTGTTCAGGATGCAACGTGGCCCTCACTGGAAAGCCTAGCCTCTTAACCATTTCATTCTTAGCCTCTATACATAGTGCTGTTAGCACTCTCCTTAGTGAGTATCCTTATTGCCAGGATTTATTATTTTTTAAATGCATACCTTTGGGAACAGATTAGTTTGGAATTTTTGTGGCCTTTGGGTATGGACACAGTTTAAGGTTGTGATCTCTTGTGTACTGAGTTTCTACATACTTCCAGCATGCATAGTGTCCTCTGTGGCTGGGCAGCTTTGCTCCTGCCTCTTGCCCTTCACAGCTGGGTATTTCTTTTTTGTTTGTTTGTTTTTAATTATTTTTATTTTTATTTTTTATTTTTTGAGACACAGTCTCACTCTGTTGCCCATGCTGGAGTGCAGTGGTGTGATCTCCTGGGTTCAAGTGATTCTCGTGCCTCAGCCTTCCGAGTACCTGGGATTAATAGGCACGTGCCACCACACCCAGCTAATTTTTGTATTTTTAGTAGAGACGGAGTTTCACCATGTTGGCCAGGCTGGTCTCAAACTCCTGACCTCAAGTGATCCGCCTGCCTCAGCCTCCCAAAGTGCTGGGATTACAGGCATGAGCCACCGCCGCGCCTGGCCCTAATTTTTAAATTGAATTTCAGTTGCCACATGTGGCTAGTGGCTACCATATTAAACAGGCCAGGTCTCAACTGTTAGTGATAGCTTAACCTTCCTGTTAAATGAGATTTTATGTCTTCTCGTGTATAACTTCTGATATTCTCCTTCCTCTCTTTTATGGAAAACTTTTCTGTATTAAGACTTAAACTCCTGCCGCACCTGGAGTAATAAACTTGTGGGAAAACTGAATAAAGTACTAATGCCACTGAACTGTACAGTTAAACACAGTTAAAATGGTAAGTTTTATGTTACATATATTTTACCATAATGGAAAGTCAAAGAGCACATGGTGAAGGGACACAAAGCCTGCAGTGAGAGGCCATCAGGGAGGCTTTCCCAGAGGAGGCGGCACCCTCAGTCTGAGAAGTATTGATACGAGCAGTGACCCTGGGAAAAGAGATGACAAGTGGGTTCTAACTTGGACCTGAAGGGGCTGGAGAACAAGTGGGGTCAGGCCCTGGTGTGGCAGACCGAGGAGATGAGACTTGGCCCATCCAGCCACGGGAAGCCACTGAGGGATTTTAAGCAAGCAAATGACAAGTTTGGATTCCATTTCAAGAAAGATCACTCTGGCTGCTCTGTAGAAAATGTATCAGAGGGTGGCAGAACTGGATCAAGGGAGACATAATCAGGCTGATAACAATCACAGTGATAATAATAGCAGCTAGCATCCCGTGGTGCAGTGGTTCAGGAGGAAATGATGAGCGCCTGGGAGGCTGCATAGAGTGCAGTGATCGCACAGCTAGTAAATGATGGGCTTTGGAAAGATGCCAAGATTTCTGCTTTTGGGGGAAGTCTTTACTCATTTTGCAGTGCACTACTGTATAGGAATAGCTAATCCAAAGTCAACTGATAACTCTTCAAATATGGAAAAAGAACTCGGGTTCATATGACAAATAATGAGAGAATAATATGTAAGCTCTCTTCCTTAAAAAAATAATGTAGACAGGTACCGAGGAGAAAGATGCCTGTGGCTATAAATAAAGGGGTAGCAGGCTGGGCACGGTGGCTCACGCTTGTAATCCCAGCACTTTGGGAGGCCAAGGCAGGCGGATCACGAGGTCAGGAGTTTGAAACCAGCCTGGCCAACATGGTGAAACCCCATCTCTACTAAAAAATATAAAAACTAGCCGGGCGTGGTGGTGCGCACCTGTAGCCCCAGCTACTCGGGAGGCTGAGGCAGTAGAATCACTTGAACCCAGGGGGCAGAGGTTGCAGTGAGCAGAGATTGCGCCACTGCAGTCTGGCCTGGGGACTAGAGGGAGACTCCATCTCAAAAAATAAAACATTAAAAAAAAAAGGGTAACATGAGGGATCCTTGTGATGGAACCGTTCTCTCTCTTGACTGGAGTGTTGGTTATAAGTTGTATAGAACTAAATACACACATAAACGAGAGCCTGTAAAACTGGTGAAATCTGAATAAGGTTGGTAGATTTTATCAATGTCAGTTTCTTCGTTGGGATATTATAGTTATGTAAGATATTACCATTAGGGGAAACTGGGTAATGGGCATACAGAATCTCTGTGTGGTATTCGTTGCCTTCTTTCTTTCTGTTGGTTTTTTTTTTTTATTTTGGACAGAGTTTTTTGACAGAGTTTTGCTCTGTTGCCCAGGCTGGAATGCAGTGGCATGATCATAGCTCACTTGAACTTCTGGGCTCAGATGATTTTCTGGTCTCAACCTCTTAAGTAGCTAGAACTACAGGCACACACCACCATGCCCAACTAATTATTTTTTATTTTTGTGGAGATAGAGTCTTGCTATATTGCCCAGATTGGTCTCAAACTCTTGGCCTCAAGCGATCCTCCCACCTTGGCCTCCCAAAGTGCTGAGATTACAGGCATGAACCACCGCACCCAGCCTTGTGTTGTATTTCTTACAACTGCATGTGTATCTACAATTATCTCAAAAAGTTAAAAGCAAACAAAAAAATTGAATAAAGCAGGTCTCCCTTGGTGCTCCTAGTTTTCAATATTTTTTACTTACCCAGATGTTTCTTCTGTAATAATTTTCTGTGCAATGATTTGTTTTGATCAAGTTTGACACCTTACTAAAGAATATTTAGCTTTCTTTTTTTTTAACCTTTTAACATCTTTCAAATAAGGATGTATCTTAACAATTTATGGAGACTTAGCATTGAGTCACTTTAATTGGTGTCACTTTTTCTTAGTGGCACATGAAATATTGATGTATCTTAGAATCACTGGTGTCCTAGATCCGATACATATGATTAGTGAGTCATTCAGCCATGTTGGAAAAGCACAGTAGCTGGTGACAGTTTGGCTAGCTACATTTTTCATGTGTGATTTATCAGTTAAGTGTGTGTTTCTCAGCCCCAAGCCCCCGTTCTCTGTGTGTGCTTTTAAAGCTGGGATCCTGCCAGCCACATTTCTCATTGCCACCTGGCTCTTCCTTAGGCAGTGCCAACGGGGCAGGAGAGGGTGACTGCATGGCCGGAGAAGGAAGAAGGAACTTGCTGCTTCCTGTTCCCATGAGGGCACTTGAGCAATGCTTTTTTGCCCCACAGCAGCAGCAGTTCCTTCCTGTAGATGCACCTGAATCCATTTTGCAGTTTTCCCAATACTTGGAGGTCCATCTTCGCTGCATCCTCAGGGGTGTTGACACTGGCCCAAAGCTCCATGGAAGCCTCTTCCCTTTGTTCCCCCAGCCCTGGGGCAGCTCCCACCTCTATAGTACCTTAGTGTTCTCTCTCTCCCCTTTTCAGTGACTAGTTAATAACTTTATGTCTAGTTAACAATTTTTTATATTCTGTATGTTAAGATGATGAGTGTGATTTCTGTCTCCTATGTGGACCTTGACTAATACCTCGTGAACAGAGCCACCAGCTCAGCATGGGCTGCATCTCAGCTTCTCCTTCATACATGCTCTGTTCTCTGTAGCCAGTGACCTTTTGAAATGTAAATCTGATATTCCTCCCCTTCAGATCCATCAGTGGATTCCTATGCTCTCAGGTAAAGGAAGAAAATTCTTGCAGGGACGTGAGTGGTCTGGCTCATTTACAAGCCTGGTCTCATCTCACACTTCGCTTCCCTTCATCTTTGTGATGCAGCCACACAGGTCTTATTTTAGCTCCTCAACAGCCAGATTGCTTTCTGCTGCATAGCCTTGGCCCATGCCGTTCCCCCTAGTTAGATGCCCCTTCTGCTTCTTACCTAGTCAGCTTTTTCTTTCTTGGGCCTCAGTTTAATTGTAACTTCCTGGGGAACACCCTTTTGGCCTCCCTGGCAAGGTCTGTTCCCCGACTGCATGCACTCCCAGCCCCTCATTTCCCTTATGGCACCCACAGTCTCCATGAGCATTTGTATGTGCTACTCTCTACAGCAGGCCTCTTTCCCCACCTGCACTATTTAGTTTCATGAGTGCAGGAACTAAGTCAGTGTTTTTTTTCTTGCTGCTGTGCCCCAGAGCTTGGCACATTATATATGCTCGATAAATATTTGTTGAACTAAAAGTAGGAAGAGACCATTTGGTGAATCAGTTTTTACCATAAGCGTGAATCCCATGAACCCAGGACGCAGAGGTTGTAGTGAGTCTAGATGGCGTCACTGCACTTCACCCTGGGTGACAGAGTGAAACTCTGTCTCAAAAATAAAAAAACAGAAACAAAAACGCAACACCTCTATATTAAGTGGTTCTTTCTAATTTTTTAGAAAGTCTCTCTTGCTGTGCATTTAACTACTTCAGTAAAAATACTGACAAGGAGCCAAACCAGGAGAAAAAATCTACTTATTAAACTGGAAATAATGTATGTTAGGTTGCTGCCTTCTCTAGTATTCATCAGGAAAGATAATATTGAAAACGTACATACTCAGTTGAAACCTAATTCTCATAGTGGTTTCTGTATTACCACCCCTCCTTAAAAGACAAACATGAATTATCCTACTTCGTTTCCTTGAGTTGCCATCAGTCCCAAATTGGAGGTTTTGATACCATGAACCCACAGCGCACAGGTATTTGCCCTCCTAAAAATTCCTGTATTCCAGTACAGCCCCTTCTGTCTGACCGATGCAGCTGTACCTTTGTCTTCCTTTCCTGTAAGTCGTCTGCTCTGGCTAGGTGTACCGTATATCCTTCCAGGAGCCCATTTCCATACTCTGAAAATTCCTCCTAACCTTGGAAGCATTTCCCTCATTGTTCCTTGTCTTCATTACTGCATCATTAGCATCAACCTTTTTTGTAGTGAATAAAAAAGTAGAGACTACTTCTTAACACATGTCCTACGTAGCAGTTCCCAAATTATTGTTTTGTTGAAGTTGGATTTTTACTAATTCTCTAAAAGCACCATAAAATGTAGTGCTGAAAGGAACCTGACATTGTGTAGCCCAGTTTCTTTTCCCATAAGTATGACCCCAAGCAAGTGAGTGGCCTGCCCAGGTCTCGTGGGGTGTCAGAGGCAGAGCTTGGGCTCCTGGCACCCTGCTCATTATTTTGGTCACAGTGAGGACCATAAACCTACTACTACATGTAAGGCAGTGTTGGGAAGGGACAAACAATGTGACTGTGTACATTAATTTCTTTTTAAACTAGTCTTCTAGAATTTACACATCCAAATCCATGTTGCTTTTAAAAAGTAGACTATGCAGATGCTGAAAAAGATGCCTCAGCACTGGTTTAGTCTGTCTGAAAATAGTTTCAAAACAGTTTGAACCAAGAAAATATTACTGAGGCCTGGTGCGGTGGCTCACGCCTGTAATCCCAGCACTTTGGGAGGCCGAGGTGGGTGGATCACCTGAGGTCAGGAGTTCAAGACCAGCCTGACCAACGTGGCAAAACCCTGTCTCTACTAAAAATACAAAAATTAGCCGGGCCTGGTTTCGTGTGCCTGTGGTCCCAGCTACTCAGGAGGCTGAGGCAGGAGAATCACTTGAACCTGGAGCAGAGGTTGCAGTGAGCCGAGGTCACGCTACTGCACCCCAACCTGGGCGACAGAGTAAGACTCCATCTCAAAAAAAAAAAAAAAAAAAATTACTGAAATAAGCACAGAACCCTCCAAGGTAACTGCTTTAAAGAGGACAAAACGTATTTGTCTCAGTGAATTCTACTGTGATTGTTACAATGGCTGACATTTCTTTATACTGTCCTTTACAGACTATGGCTACTAATATCAAAGTGCTTATAATATTCTTAGAGATGATGACCCAATTTGATAATATTAGGAATGATTTTTAAAATTTTTTAATATAATAACTCATTGATTACCAAGTGATAGCAAGAACTAGGCATTCTGAACAGGAAAAGGAAGTGCTACCTGGAGAGCTTTTGTGGGCAAGAGATGATTTTTTTTTTCTTTTTTCTTTTCTTTTTTTTTTTTTTTTTGAGACAGGGTGTTACTCTGTCACTCAGGCTGGAGTGCAGTGGCATGATCATGGCTCTCTGCAGCCTCGACCTCCTGGGCTCAGGCAATCTTCCTACCTCAGCCTCTTGAGTAGCTGGGAGTAAAGGCATGCTCCCCAATGCCTGGCTAATATTTGTATTTTTTTTATAGAGACATGGTTTCGCCATGTTTCCCAGGCTAGTCTCGAACTGCTGGGCTCAAATGATCCACTCGCCTTGGCTTCCCAAAGTGCTGGGACTACAGATAGGAGCCACTGCACCTGGCTGAGGCAAAAGACTCAAGTTAGCTGCTGGTAAAGACTGACAGACATTCTTTTTATTTCTTTGTTTAACAAGCGTTTATTTAAGTGCCTTTCTTGGACCAAGCATGGGCGGCACAAGGTGACCAAAGAAAGGCAGAAGGTGACAGATTACAGTTGGATTCTGGTAACAGCGAGTACAAGTCTCTTCAGGGAGACATAGGAGAGGAGATGGGGATAAAAGTTGAGGCCACGTGAATGTCGAGCTTTTAAGAGCCAGCCAAGAATGTTGGCTTGATCCTGATGGGAAGGATGGAGTCATTGGCAACAGTGGGACACTTTTGAGGAGAAGCAGGCATAAATTAGAACTTCCTGGGCATTCTGAGAAGCAGGTTCACTTGCCTCTTGAGTTTTCAGGCTGAGCTAGGCAGATGACATCATACACACAAGCACAAAACTATTAAGTTGCTGTCAAAGGCTGTTACCTAATGAAAAGTCAAATGGACTTTGTTACAGTCACCCATTGTATAGGATTTGTTTACCTACCAGTTCCTCTCCCTGGGAGACCGGGCTGAGCCCCTTGAAGACAGGCTATGTCTGGTTCACCTCTGTATCTATACCCAGGACCAATAGCACTTAGTAGATGGGCAGTAAATACTTGCTTTAAAGAACGAGTAAGTGCTCCATGCTTTCAGGACTACACTGTGGAAAAGGAGAGCTTGGAGTAGGAAGGTATATGAAGGAGCAAGAAAGTCATTTATGGAGGTGGGAATGACCTAAGCAAAGGTCTAGGCTTGGGAATGAAGACAGGAGGCCAGCAGGAGGGTGGAAGTTCTTTGATTGCAGCCCAAGGAAAGGATGAGTTCTGGAAAGGATAGCAGGGGCCCTCCCTCCCGGTCTGTATGGTTCAGGCATTCACCGTGCCCCTCACGCCACATCTGTTCCATCTGCCCTGCTGCCTTTGGCTGAGGAAATTGGTGTCCGTGGTGGCCACCCAGACCTCCTTCCTGCGCTTCACACTCAAACGAGGCTGTTCCCCATGTCTTGGGTCTGTCTTTCCTCTACCTGGATCGCTCTTCCCCATGGCCTGTTCTCAGCATTGAGTTCTCAAATGTCCCCCCTTCCCTCACCTTATCCGAAGGACCCATTCCCCGTCCTCTCTACATTCTGTCCTATTACCCTGTCTGGTTTATTTTCTTTCTAGTATTGATTACTACTGGAATCCTCATATTCATCAGTCTGCTGGTTTAATGCCTGTTCCCTTTACTGGAATGTAAGCATGATTTTGGTCTTTTTCTCCTCTGTCCTGAGTACCCAGAACAAAGCGTGGCCTATGGAGGACACTAAATGAATGCATGGGGGAAAAATGGGTTTTCTTGCAGAGGGAGACCCTTTGTTTCATACAGATCATTTGTAAACTTAGAGATTTTATTAGCAACAAATTATGATAGAGCTTACAAACTCCTTGAGAATTGCTGCGGTAGTAGATGGGGGTGGAGCTTCTCTAGGCAGCATTTCAGTGTGTCCTAGCTTGGATGCTGTGGCTTCCCGAGCTCTGAATCTATACTGCTTACTCTGGGCTTATGGAGTGTGTAGCAGGGAATCCTTGTTGAAGGATCCCCAAACCCTTGATAGCCATGGACAGCCCACAGTGGTCATGGAGCCGGAGCCAGAATGTAATTCCCAGTGTGACCAGGAGCTAGAGTTTAAGTCAAGGCAGCAGGTATACTCAGGTGCATTTTCCATTCCCTTTGAGGGAGGGGTGGAGGTTTGAGCCCCCTCCACATCCCACCCCATTGGGGTGCCTTTGTCACTCTTGTCAGCTTTAGAGTGACTTAGATGGGAGATTGGTGGGGAGGAGGGGGGGGAGGGGCACTGTTTGAATCTACCCTGCTGGAGGCACTGAATAGTTTTATAAGTATGTGTACACTCTATTGTTCAAGTGTTTGCTTAAATCACTGTATCTTCTTAGAAATTTTTGTAACCTTTTGGTTAGCACTGTTACAGTTTAGTTTTGATGCTTGGTGTTTCATTTCCCATCTCCTTTCACCTTTGTTTTTTAAAAAAGCAAAAGATGCACGTAGAACAGTGGAAAGCTTAACTATAGAAACCCCAAGTTGGCCAGGAGAATTGGCAGGCGCTTGCTTTCTTCACTTTCCCTTCCCTTTTAAAGCCTTTGTTTTAGGAAAAAGGAAATTGGTGTGTTTGGAGAGCAGTTGTTAGCTTTTCAAGACTGGACTCGTTGGTCTAATTTGGTAAGGGCCCAGAACACGTCCCATGAAGTAAGGGAAAAATGTGAAGCTGAAGCTGGCATGTGGGGGAGAGCTAACAACTGGACATTTTCACCCAAAGCCCCGCCTCACATGCCTTTAGCCAGAAGGCTTGGCTATTTATTTCTGGGAAGCTTTAGGTTTCCTACTGATGATGGCATCCCCCCTGGTGTCTGGGATGTTCCCTGCCCCTCCCTCCCAACTCTATCGATACCTGTAGCATTCCTTCTTGGGTCTGGGCACTGAGTCCAGGCCATGTGTGGAAGATTCCAGTTCTTTCACCATTCCTTGTGACACAGCATGGCGGGTAGTTTCTTTTTTGTCAGGGCAACTGTTTCCTTCTTTGAGGTGTATGAATGGTTTGTAGTACGTACCTGGGTTCCTAAGATAGATCTCGACTGTCTAGCCTGAGTGTCTAGCTATTTCAGGAACAATGTTGCTACACCAGTTGAGTGCTCAGGAACTAGATAAATGCAGATACGTTTAGTTGTTAATTTTCTCTCTCAGATAATTCATCTAGCTGAAGATTTTTGGCTACCTCTGTTTTCTGTTTATTTTTTATCTTTTTGAGACAAGATCTTGCTTGGTTCCCCCGGCTGGAGTGCGGTGGCACAATCACTGCTCACTGCAGCCTCAACCTCCCTGGCTCAAGTGGTCCTCCCACCTCAGCTTCCTGAGTAGCTGGGACCACAGGTGTGTGCCACCATGCCCAGCTAGTTTAATTTTTTGTAGAGACGGGGGTTCCGGTATGTTGGCCAAGCTGGTCTTGAACTCCTGGGCTCAAAGTGATCCTCCTGCCTTGGCCTCTCAAAGTGCGGGGATTACAGGTGTGAGCCACCACACCTGGCCCACCTTCTTATTGCCCCCCCCCTTCTTTTTTTTTTGACTCCTGTCTACTTTCCTGCTGCTGCTTGCTCCAAGGCTCCCACTGGACATTCTGCCCAAATACCTGTCCTTACCCAGGTGTTCTGTGTAGGAGAATGAGATGGTCACTTGGTGAGCAAGGAGTCCATATGTGGGGGGCTTGAATGGAAGGATCTTAATGCTTCCTGTCCTGAAGTGATGTTGTCCTGGCCCACCCATCTCATTTTTTACTTTAAAATGTACCAGAAGGTAGGATGACTTACATCTAACTCACTTTAAGCCCCGGGAAAAGTGGAGACCAACTAAGTCTTGCTGTCTGGAGACCTCTCTGACCCATCTCTGTTGGGCAGTATTTTGTCTTCACGCCGTCTCGTAGTCCCTTCCTAAAAGTAAAAATAGGGAGTCCCTGGAACCTCTTACTTACCCATTTGCGGTCTATTGCTGAGGAGGGTTTAATTGATGGCCACTCTAGGCAACCCACATCTACATGTTTGGGGAATCTTAAGTCGCCTCTGCGTACCGCTCTACAGAATGCTGAGGTGTCAGGAATAAAAGGGGCTTAAAGGGGATGCATAGATGAAAGGGAAGTTTTGTGGCTATTTGAAGGCCTTACTAGGACCAGAAGAAAGGAGGAATGCAGTCCAGGCAGGGAAGTACGTGAGCCAGAGGGCCAAGGAGGAATGGGGCTTGTGTGAGGAAATGGGGAGTTCTCAAGGAGGAATCCTAGGGTCCCTGTGGCAAAGCCTAAGGTGGCCTTTCTTCTGAACTCAGGACAGCATTCCAGTCTTGACCACTCGTTTGACTTCCAGATCCATATCTTGTTCAAATACAGTGGATTATCTTCTTTTTACTTAAAGTTTTTATTTAAATTCGAGATAATTATATATTCAAATGCAGTTGTAAGAAATAATCTCTTTTATCCTTTTATGCAGTTTCCCCCATTGGTAACGTCTTGCTGTATTCTCTCTCTCTCTCTTTTTTTTTTTTTTTTTGAGACGGAGTTTTGCTCTTTTGCCCAGGCTGGAGTGCAGTGGCATATCAGCTCACTGCACCCTTACCTTTGCCTCCCAGGCTCAGGCAATCCGCCTGCCTCAGCCTTGCGAGTAGCTGGGACTACAGGCGTGCACCACCACTTCCAGCTAATATTTATATTTTATTGTAGAGTTGGGGTTTCACCATGTCACCCAGGCTGGTCTCAAACTTTGGGACTTGAGCAGTCCACCCGCCTTCTCCTCCCAAAGTGCTGGGATTATAGGCATGAGCCACCACACCCAACCTGTATTATATTTTTAAAAATTGAATGCATCTAGTTTAAAAAGGTATATAGTTGTGTTACAGCCAATAGCATTTCCTTCTCTGACTCAGTAGTAATACTAGGTTTTTTTTTTTGAAACGGAGTTTTGCTCTGTTGCCCAGGCTGGAGTGCAATGGCGCAATCTCGACTCACCGCAAACGCTGCCTCCTGCGTTCAAGCAATTCTCCTGCCTCAGCCTGCTGAGTAGCTGGGATTACAGGCGTGTGCCACCACACCTGGCTAATTTTTGTATTTTTAGTGGAGACGGGGTTTCACCTTATTGGTCAGGCTGGACTTGAACTCTTGACCTCCCAAAGTGCTGGGATTACAGGCGTGAGCCGCTGTGCCCGGCCAGTTTTTTGTTTCAAGGAATCTCTGTTCACATATAAAAAATTGCGTAAAAGCCCCCCTTTTCATACGTACATGATATCATCAAGTACACATTTTTTGCATCTTGCTTTTAAAACTTAACACCTTATCTTGAAGACTTATCTTCCTTAGTACAAAAAGAACTGCTTGTTATAATTGCATAGTATTCTCTTGTGTGGATAAGGTATAATAACGTACTTAACCAGTCCCCTAATTGATGGACTGTTTCTGATCTTTTGCCGTTACAAACATATTTTGCAGTGAATATCCTTTGCATATATAATTTCCCACATGTGTAATTCTTTTCCTGTGATAAATACTTAAAAATAGGATAGCTGGGTCAAAGACTGTACACTTTCATTTTGATAGGTAGCTGCCAAATTGTCCCGT
Source organism: Pan troglodytes (assembly GCF_028858775.2). Classification (NCBI taxonomy): domain Eukaryota; kingdom Metazoa; phylum Chordata; class Mammalia; order Primates; family Hominidae; genus Pan; species Pan troglodytes. The sequence continues at coordinate 42,220,648 of NC_086016.1, forward strand.
ACAGAGATTGCACCCGTTTATATTCTCATCAGCAATGGTATATGTGAATGCCTTTTTCTGTGTTACCTTGGACACAAGGTAACTGTGTGTTACCACCAAATTTTGTCTTTGCCAGTTTGGTCAGTGAAAAGCGGTATCTTGGTGTACTTTGGTGTTGTTTTGTTTTGTTTTTTTTGAGACCGAGTCTTACTCTGTTGCCCAGGCTGGAGTGCAGTGGTGTGAACTCAGCTTACTGCAGCCTCTACCTCCCGGGTTCAAGTGATTCTCGTACCTCAGCCTCTCGTAGCTGGGACTACAGGCATGAGCCACCATGCCCGGCTAATTTTTGTATTTTTAATAGAGACGGGGTTTCACCATGTTGGCCAGGCTGGTCTCGAACTCCTGACCTCAGGTAATGTGCCTGTCTCAGCCTCCCAAAGTGTTGGGATTATAGGCGTGAACCACCATGCCCAGCCTGTCTTGGTATACTTTGAATACTCTATTCCCTTATAGAGAATGCAGTTGATCTATATCTTAGAAGGCTATCTTTCCTTTTCTGTGAACTGTCTGTTCATTTCCTTCACCCATTTTTCTTTTGTATTGTTGGTCTTTTCCTTGTTGATTTGTAGGAGTTCTTTATGTATTATGAAACCTAGCTCTTTGAGATATAAATGCTGATTTTTTTCCCCCAGCAACAATGACCTTGGTGGATTCTATCATAATACTTGTTTTAAAGCATTTCTGTAGTCAGATGTAGCTGTCATTTGTTTATGGCTTCTGAGTTTGTATCATAGTTAGAAAGTCTTTGTTCGTTCTGCATTATGAAAAGAAAAATCAGCCACAGGTTTTTCAAATGCTTTAATGGTTGCCTTCCCAGCTTTCTTCTTTCTCTCCTTTCCCTTCCTTCCTCTCTTCCTCCCGTTTAAATACTTTATCCATCTGGAGTTTATTTTCACGCAAGGTATGAGGTATGGGTCTGATCTTATGAAGTCGTGTGTGGTTCTTGAGTGCCTTCTCCGGGCGCCGTGTGCCTCGTCCCTCTGTTACTCATCACCTTCTTTGCTGATGCAGAGTAGGTGCTTGATGTGGAGGAGGAGGTGGACCCTGCTGCCAGAAGCAGTAGCAGCTCATGTGCTTTGTATTGTTAGGTGCTTTCCATCCATTATTTCTAATCAACACAGCCTCTCTTCAAGATAAGTAGTATATAGCTCCCATTTTACAGATGCAGAAACTTAGATGCCAGATAATTTGCCCAAGCTCCTACCATTGTAGTGTCCAAGATACGTAAAATTTGATTTTGAAGTGTCAGACTCCAAAGGCTGTGCTTTTTCTCTTGGCCTGGCTGCGGTGTAGCAGGGGAGCACCTTGGAAGAGGCATGTGCTTATTGCAGTTGACCATGCTTGAGTATAGGATTTTGAGAGATGGAGGCAAAAGAACTTTGAAGAAGGTGTTGGAAGGGTCCGGAGACACAAAGAAATACAAAAATACTGTATGCGCTCACTAATACAGTCCCTAGATCAATGATGTGTAGAAAGCATAATGCTCAACTGAAAGGAGAAAAAAATCCTTCTGATAGCTTAAGAGAACCTGAAGTGTCCTCTCAGAAAAACATGTTTGAGGCCGGTTGCAGTGGCTCACGCCAGTAATCCCAGCACTTCGGGAGGCTGAGGTGGGCAGACCACTTGAGGTCAGGAGTTCACGACCAGCCTAGCCAACATGGTGAAACCCCATCTCTACTAAAAAAATTTTTTAAATAAAATAAAACTTAGCCAGGTGTGGCGGCGTGTGCCTGTAATCCCAGCTACGCGGGAGGCTGAGGCAGGAGAATCGCTTGAACTTGGGAGGCAGAGGTTGCAGTGAGCCAAAATCGTGCCACTCCACTCCAGCCTGAGCGACAGAGTGAGACTCCGTCTCAAAAAAAAAAAAAAAAAAAAAAAAAGAAGGAGAAGAACATAGTTGGGATAGCTGTTACTGAGATTGTCTATTAAAGATTACAGGGGTAGATCATTCACAGAACATTTCCCCTGGGTTACCTAAGTAGAAATTAGGTGTTGAACTGTGTGTATAGAGACTTGGATGTCATTTTAAATGGAACTGGGCATCCTGTAACTGATCCTGAAGAGTTAAACACAGGTAAATGTTGGCTTAGTTGTTATCAAAATGCTGTATGTAAATCACTTTTTAGATTTGAAGTCATTTTCTCACTGGTGTATAATTTTAGTTGAAGAATTGGGTCATGTAAGTTCACAAGTCAGCTTTACTCTATAGTTTTTGATTACTATTAAACATGCTTATCTTTCAGAAATATACATTTTCGTCAAGGTAATTCAATTATTATTCAGCTTGCTAAATTTAAATGACAACTGCTGGCACACAAGAACACGACTTTCCATTTTTACTATTCTGAAAATAGAGCACAAATTAAGAGCATTGAGAAATAGGGTACGACTGTCACCTGTGGAGTCTTGAATTCAGAGTTGATTTTCTTGTCTGCCGATTTTTTTCAATACCAAGATAAGTGTCACAAATAGCACCCTTTCTCAGAGGATTTCCAGGATTCGAATAACAGACACAAACTTAATAAAATGACAGTAGTGCAGCATAATCAGGAAGCCCACCTGCCGTCAGATCACTTGTTTGCAGTAGATAGCGTGTGATCTCAGGAGCAGAGTCCACATGTCTTCCATCTATTTTCTAACATAAAATTCTTGGTTTTTTCTTAAAGCATAGATCTGGAAAGGTCTGCAAAAATCACCTTCCTTGATGGACTGCGTTACAAGTCTCCTCCAATCTTGTTAACTGGATATGCATCCTCCTAGAGTTGAGAACACATGGTCAGAGGAAAATCAAATGTATCATTGTTTGAATTCACTTATTTTTTGATTCCTTGCCTGTGATTAATGCTTTTTAAAGATCTTCATGCACGCTATTTAGCTCCATTTCTTCTGTGTGCATATGCAGCCCTGACAGAGACTTGGTCATTGGTCAGTGAGAGAGGAGGGCCCAGAGCCTGAGGGGAGGGGCTCTTAGTTGAGTGCTCACCTTCCTGGTGTTGAGAGGCAGGAGGCCTCCTAGAACCACTAGTTTTTGTTTTTGTTTTTTGAGACAGAGTCTTACTCTATCACCTAGGCTGTAGTGCAGTGGCACAATCTCAGCTCATTGCAGCCTCCACCTCCTGGGTTCAAGCCATTCTCCTGCCTCAGCCTCCCAAGTAGCTGGGACTACAGGCATGTGTCACCACACCCAGCTAATTATTATTATTATTATTATTATTATTTGTATTTTATTAGAGATGGGGTTTTGCCATGTTGGCCAGGCTGGTCTCAAACTCCTGACCTCAAGTGATCCACCTGCCTCAGCCTCCGAAAGTGCTGGGATTATAGGCTAATTTTTTTGTATTTTTAGTATAGATCAGGTTTTGCCATGTTGCCCAGGCTGGGTGCAAACAATCTGCCCACCTCAGCCTCCCAAAGTACTGGGATTATAGGCGTGAGCCACCACACCTAGCCTGAAATTACCTTTTTTTTTTTTTTTTTTTTTTGAGAGTCTGGCTCTGTTGCCCAAGCTGGAGTGCAGTGGCGCCATCTTGGCCTCCCAGGTTCAAGCGATTCTCCTGCCTCAGCCTCCCAAGTAGCTGGGATTACAGGTGCATGCCACCACACTGACTAATTTTTGTATTTTTGTAATAGAGGTGAGGTTTCACCATGTTGGCCAGGCTGGTCTTGAACTCCTCACCTCAAGTGATCTCCCCACCTTGGCCTCCCAAAGTGTTGGGATTACAGGTGTGAGCCACTGCACCTGGTCCTAAAATTACCTTTTAATGGAATTTCAATTTACTGTGATTTTGATGTTGAACTGCTAGCAATCTGATTTCAAAGGTCAGTTATTATTTATTCTTTCAATAGAAAAGAAAAACTGTGTTGAACCATGTGTGGAGGAAAGCAGATAAAAAAATGCAACATGAAAAGGAAAACACCTGAATGTTTAGAAGAGCTGTCCCACCAGTTACTGTTATAAGTTCTCAGTTTTTCTCCTGAATAATATGTGCCTCAGAGCTGTGGATTCTGGTTGATAAACTTCTTTTCTCTCCTGTTTAGGAGCCATATTTCATCACTTTTCTGTAGAGAATAGTTCTTTCCAAGGCCATAGCTAAGACCGCTATTCCTCATCTTCTTTTTAGTTTCTTCGCTGTCAAGTGCTGACGGTAGAGTGCTGCTCTGGCTTTTGTGGGTTGGTCTGGCCCTTAAGGTGTAAACATAGTTTTTAGCAGTTCCAGATTATAAATATTAGAGTATGTGAGCCAGGAGTGGTGGCTCATGCCTGTAATCCTAGCACTTTGGGAGGCCGAGGCAGGCGGATCGCCTGATGTTAGGAGATTGAGACCAGCCTGGCCAACATGGTGAAACCCCGTCTCTACTAAAAATACTAAAAAATTAGCCAGGTGTGGTGGTGGGCACCTGTAATCCCAGCTACTCAGGAGGCTGAGGCAGGAGAATCGCTTGAACCCGGGAGGCGGAGGTTGCAGTGAGCCGAGATTGTGCCATCGCACTCCAGCCTGGGCAACGAGCAAAATTCCGTCTCAAAAATAAAATAAAACAAAAATAAATAAATAAACAAATAGATAAATGTATGTATGTATGTATGTTAGAGTATGTGGTATAAGCCCTCGTTGAGAAGCTGTTTCTTTTTTTTTTTTTTTTTTTTGAGACGGAGTCTTGCTGTGTCGCCCAGGCTGGAGTGCAGCGGCGTGATCTTGGCTCACTGCAACCTCCGCCTCCCAGGTTCAAGCGATTCTCCTGCCTTAGCCTCCCTAGTAGCTGGGACTACAGGCACAGGCCACCACGCCTGGCTAATTTTTTGTATATATTTTTTAGTAGGGACGGGGTTTCACCATGTTAGCCAGGATGGTCTCGATCTCCTGACCTCGTGATCCGCCCACCTCGGCCTCCCAAAGTGCTGGGATTACAGACATGAGCCACTGCGCCCAGCCCCAGGAGGCTGTTTCTTAGCCTGTTTGGATATTTGTAAAACCACTCCTAATTTCAGGCTGTTGTTAGAAGCATGGCATATTAATTGTAATGTATAGGAAAGTACTTTCAGGAGTAAAATGTGAGGTGTGAGGTGATGTTAAAGATTTATTCACTAAATCTTACATTAAGACCTAAGGTGTCCTTTGAACCTAAGGTGTCCTTTGAAGTCAAGCAAAACCGTAAGAATGGTTAAAAAATTAACAGCTTTGGTTCAATTGCCTTATAAACACATAATATAGGTATTACTGATCGAAGGAAAGTTCAGTGAAGATGCTGGTAGTTTACAGCACTCCGGAGAATTAAAACAATGAGATGTAAAGGTAACAGCTCTAAAAATTCAGACATTTGCCTTATTAAGCTCTTTTCTACAAGAGGCTTCATTGCATTGAAAAATGAAACCTGGCACCCATCCTAGGAGCATTATCTGTGCAGAAGTTCTGATTTACAGATTTGTGATCTTAGGGAACAGTGTGCACACCCAGGGTGAAATTTCAACTGATAAAGGGATCTCACTTACGGGGCTGTGTCATTCAGGGTTCTGCCAGGGAAATGGGCCATTCCAGGTATCCCTGTAGGAACGGCTTTTTTTTTTCTCTCTCTCTCCTTTGTTTTTCCTTTTACCTCCTTATTGAGGTATTATTGACATTTACAATGCGGTAAGTTTCAAACGATGTATGCAAAAGATAGTTAATATGTCCTTCACCACCCTCTGTCTCCTCTTGCCCATTTATCACCCCTCTCTGCCACCCTTCTCTGCCCCTTCTCCACCCCAGATAACCATTGATGTGCTTTCTGTCACCATAGATTAGTTGACATTTTCTAGAATTTTATACAAGTGGAATTGTTCAGTAGGTACTCTTTTTTGTGTGGCTTCTTTTACTCAACATAGTTATTTTTAGGTTCATCCATGTTGTGTTTAACAATAGTCCATTATTTTTATTGCTGAGTAAGTAGCATTCTGTTGTATATTCCACCTTAATTTGTTTATCCATTCACCTATTGATGTGCATTTGGGCAGTTGCTCATTTTCAGCTATTATCAATAAAGCTATGAATATTCATCTAGATGTCTTTGTTGGACATATGCTTTCTTTTCTCTAGAGTCAATAACCTAGGCAATGAATGGCTGGGTCATATAGTAGGTGTATGTTTAGCTTTTTAAGAAACTGCCAAAGTGTTTTCCAAAGTGATTGTACCATTTTACATTCCCACCATGAGAGAGTTCCATTTGTTAATTCTTGGAATGGTGAGTCTTTTTAATTTTGGACATTCTACAAGTACAAGTGTGTTGACATCTCATTGTGGCTTTAATTTGTTTTTTTCATAATCACTAAAGAAGTTGAATATCTTTTTATGTGTTTATTTGCCACATGTATGTCTTCTCTAGCAAAGTGTCTGTTCAAATCTTTTGCCCATCTTCTTTTTTTTTTTTTTTTTTTTTAAAGACAGGGTCTCACTCTGTTGCCCAGACTGGAGTGCAGTGGCACCATCTTGGTTCACCACAACCTCCGCCTCGCAGGCTCAAGCAATTTCTCCTGCCTCAGCCTCCCTAGTAGCTGGGACTACAGGCATGCACCACTACCATTCGGCTAATTTTTGTTTTTTTAGTAGCAATGGGATTTCACCATGTTGGCCAGACTGATCTCGAACTCCTGACCTCAAGTGATCCACTCACATCGGCCTCCAAGTGTGCTGGGATTACAAGTGTGAGCCACCGTGCCTGGCCTCTTTTGCCCAGTTTTAAGATGGGGTTCTTTATATACTGTGTATATAAATTCTTTGTCAGATAAGTGATTTGCAGATAACTTTTTCTCAGTCTGTGGCTTAATCTTTTTATTCTCTTAAATGTCTTTTGAAGAGCAGAAGTTTTTAACTTTGAGTCCAATATATCAGGGTTTTTTCTTTTATGGATCATGTTTTTTGGTGTTGTGTCAAAAAAATAATTTTTCTAACATAGGGTCACAAAGATTTTCTTGTATGTTTTCTTCTAGAAGTTTTATAGTTTTAGATTTTACATCTAGTTCTATGATTCATTGAATTAATTTTTATATATTGCCAAGGTACAAATTGAGGTTCATTTTTAAAGATATTCCTACTAGTTATTCTAACATCATTTGTTGAAAACAGTCTCTTTTCTCAGCTAAATTACCTTTGCAGCTTTTTTGAAAATTGGTTGTCTCTCTCTCTCTCTCTATATATATATCAGTGTATTTGTGGATTCTGTTCTATCCCATTGAACTTTTTGTCTATAGAAAAATAAGACAGTACCATACTGTGTTAATCACTTTAACTTTATAATAAGTCTTCACGTCAGGTTGTGCAAGTCCTCCAACTTGGTTCTTTTTATAGTTGCTGACTATTCTGAATCCTTTGCTTTTCCATATGAATTTTAGAAGGTACTTGTCAATTTCTACAAAAAAATTCTGCTGGGATTTTAATATAAAGATTTTGTTGAATCTAAATTAATTGGAGGATGATTGACATCTTAATATTTAGTCTTTTCATTCATGAGCATGGTACATCTCTTCACCTACGTAGGTTTTTAAAAATTTCTACCTGCAATGTTTTGTAGTTTTCAGTGTACATATTCAGGACTTGCATATTTTTGTCAGATTTATTCTTATGTGTTCACAGTTTTTGAAACTTATATATATGGAATCTTTTTTTAAATTTCTATTTCTGATTGTTCCTAGTATGTAAAAATGTAATTAGTTTTTTTATATTGATCTTGTATTTTGCAGCCTTGTTAAACTCACTTATTAATTTTGGTAACCTTTTTGGTAGGCTCCATTTGATTTTCCAAATAGGAAAGATTTTAATATAGGGAATCGAAGGTTCACACAACCGCTGGAAAGTCTGATGAAAGAAGTTCAGGAAGGCTCCTATTATTGTTGATGAAATTAGAGTGCATATTCCTAGAGGAGCAGTCATGTCAGTTGCGTGCAGCTATGGCTTCAGATGATCTGGAAGCTGCTGCAGAATAGGAAAGTCCTGCCTGTTGTTGCCTATGTGTCTTTTTGCAACTGTTTCTAGTGAATATTGACTTCTTTTCTGCTTTCCAGATCTAAGAAGGGTACCTCTCCTTGGTGGCAGCTAACCTGGAACCCTACAGGGAATGGGATTCTGGAAAATATAGTTCCAGGCCATTTCCTGAAGTGCAGGGAAGATCAGGAGAGGTGGTGATGGCAGTTTGACAGTCTGGCACTGACGGTATTAATAGAGATACATAATTACTCAGTCATGGAAAAGTGACTTAGCAATATTGTGAAAAAACAGGAGTGTTAGGTGGCTGTAACTCAGTAAGATGTGATTTCCAAGAAAGCAAATGACCTCTTTAACAGTATTAGCAGCGGCATATCATACGGGACAAGTAAGTGGCAGGCCCACCCTATTTGGTTGCCTTGCCCGGTAATTGGATGAGGGCAGACAAACTGGAACATGTTTAAGGGATAATGATCCCAGTGGTAAAGGGATAGAAAACCAGGTCGTGAGTGGAATGTGTGAAGGAACTAAAAGTGTTTCAGGGATGCATCATGGATAACTGCACATATTTGGAGAATTTATTCCATGTGTTCTGAAAAGGAAGTTTTAGGACCAGGGAGTCGAAGCTATCAGGAGACATTTCTCAAGGCACTATGAAGAACTTCCTACCCAGCTGCACTAAGTTTGAGTAGGAAGCCACATCTCTCCTTGTTCGAGTTTGCTGAGCTGCCCAGCTAGAGTATGTAAAGCATGAGACAAATGTTCTTCAGGCACCATTCTAACCCTGAAATTTTTTGCGGGGAAAAAGCTTTCAAATTGTTGGTTATAGCTTTTGCCACATAGAATTTTGGAAAGTAAAAACAAGTTTTTAAAAATAGCTGGCTGGGCGCAGTGGTGCACGCCTCTAATCCCAGCACTTTAGGAGGCCAAGGCAGGTGGATCACTTGATAACAGGAGTTCGAGACCAGCCTGGCCAACATGGCGAAACCCTGTTGCTACTACAAAAATTAGCCGGGCGTGGCTGGGCGCGATGGCTCACGCCTGTAATCCCAGCACTTTAGGAGGCTGAGGCGGGCAGAACACGAGATCAGGAGATCAAGACCATCCTGGCTAATGGTGAAACCCTGTCTCTACTAAAATACAAAAAATTAGCCAGGTGTAGTGGTGTGCGCCTGTAGTCCCAGCTACTCAGGAGGCTGAGGCAGGAGAATCGCTTGCACCCGGGAGGTGGAGGTTACAGTGAGCTGAGATCTGCTGCACTCCAGCCTAGCAACAGAGTAAGACTCCGTCTCAAAAAAAAGAAAAAATTAAAAGAAATTAGCCAGGTGTGGTGCCTCGTTCCTGTAGTCCCAGTTACTTGGGAGGCTGAGGTAGGAGAATTGCTAAACCCTGGGGCCGGAGATTGCAGTGAGCCAAGATCGCGCCACTGCACTCCAGCCTGGGCGACAAAGCAAGACTCGTCACAAAAAAGAAAAAAAAATTATCGGCCGGTCGCGGTGGCTCATGCCTGTAATCCCAGCACTTTGGGAGGCTGAGGAGGGTGGATCACAAGGTCAAGAGATCAAGACCATCCTGGCCAACATGGCAAAACCCCGTCTCTACTAAAAATACAAAAATTAGCCCAGCGTGGTTTCATGTGCCTGTGGTCCCAGCTACTCAGGAGGCTGAGGCAGGAGAATCGCTTGAACCCAGGAGGCGGAGGTTGCAGTGAGCCGAGATCGCACCACCGCACTCCAGCCTGGCAACAGAGCAAGACTCCGTCTCAAAAAAAAAAAAAAATTATCTTACTTTATTTGGTTTGAGTAATTCCAGACAAGCCAATTCCTTGCATATGCCTTAAAATACGTAAACTGGGAAATTCATGAAAAGCTTGGAGTCAGAGGGCTATGTCAGCAAAAGTCTATTGCCATATTTCATGGATTCTGAGCCTCACGTTCTTTTACTCACTTGACATCTCTGAAGTCTGCATTCACCCTACAGTGGATGCCACCCTTGGATGGCTGGTGCCTTTCATTTGCTGTCATCCAGCTGGCAGTTGTTCTTGCCTGCACATGCACAGATTGGTCCTAGCTATTCCTAATGTCATCATTTCAGTAGAGTTTCACAAAGTCTACGCTACACGAGTTGTTTAATCTAAAATACCTTCCCAGGCCGAGTGCGGTGCTCACACCTGTAATCCCAACAGTTTGAGAGGCCGATGCAGGAGTATTGCTTGAGTCCAGATATTCAAGACTAGCCTGGGCAACATAGCAAGACCCCATCTGTACAAAAAATTAAAAAATTAGCTGCACATGTTGGTGCATGTCTGTAGTCCCAGCCACTTGGAAGGCCGAGGCAGGAGGATCACTCAAGCCCAGGAGTTTGAGGCTGCAGCGAACCATGATCACACCATTGCATTCCTGCGTGATAGAGCAAGACCCTGTCTCAAAACAAACAAAAACTTCACTAAGGTTATACTGTAATTACACATTGAAACACAGATACAAATAATGAGGCAAATGCTTGATATTAATGAGATTTTAACTAAGAAATGACTACAATTCTATATTTTCTTGAAAAGAAACAACCAAGTGCGTACTCATGTGCTGCTCAAAGATCTAGGGACCAGCAGCTTATTAGAAATGGAAAATTGTAGGCCCTGTCCCACAGCATTCTAAATAAGAATCTGCGTTTAACAAGATACCCATTAAAATTTGAGAAGCATTGCTTTACACAGCCTCAGAAAGGAAGGTAACACAATGTAGAAGGAACTGTGTTACATTTTGTTACCAACATATAAAAGTGTTACCTATCACATGTCACATAATAAAATTGAAGGCAGGAGAAATTTCTTTATCCCTTAAAATTAATTAAAAATGCATTTACCTTAATCTTTCTAGTTTTAATGTTGTTTTCTTCTTAAAAGCCACTTAGAATGATTTTTATGCCCTAGTGCTATTTGGCCTTGTCTGCTAATTTAATATGTGCAAATTACATTAGCATCCCATTAAATTCCCTCATATCCAGCAAATGAAAAAAATGTTAAGAACAAATCCAATATACATATTTGGAGTACCCTACTATGTAATTTCCTCTGCCTGAATGGATATGTTCCAACATGCTTTTTGTGTGTGTGCATTTTTAATTAAAAACATTTTAAGTGGATACTTTGAGCACTTGGCTTAACTCTTTTCATTGTACTCCTTTGTTAATTTTTCTTACCCCAAATTTGCGTGTGGTGTCATTAATCCTTAATTAGTTATAATTGGCAATGGTTTTGTGGCTAGTTATTTTCTTACTGTTTTATAAGTTGCCAAGATTACCTTTTATTTTCTAAGGAAATAATGTTCATACAAGTCACATGTCTTAGGTGCATTTTGAAAACCCCTATTTAAATCTGTATTGGGCAGAGTCCTTAGTATGTAGATAGTAGAATTCATTCTCACTGGTGTGTGGGTTTATTAAATGGTACTTGAGAGGCTGAGGGTCAGGTGACGCCCAGCACCACACCATGGAACTGGGGGTCCCGTGGGAGCTTTTTTCTTTTCCTGCACATTCAGGAAATTGCTGTTACGGGGGTAGGCTCCAGGACCACGTCATCCCTACAGCGCTCTCTGAGAAGATGGGTGCCCTGTGTGTCCTCTGGTAAAGTCACACATGCACCTTATTGGCATAGCATAAATCACATCCCCATCTCTAATTGTGAAGGAGTCTTGGAAATAGGCCAGAGGGGCTTGGAATTGGTGTTGACTGAGCTGATGAAGATACCACCACAAAGTGAGATAATAGCTCAGTGACTAGTACACCACTAAAATTCCTGGGAAAAGAATTGTATTGTGAATTATGTGTCAGAGGAGCATTTTAAATACCCTTGTGGCTATCTGTCTATTCCTGCTGTACTTAAGGAATACTTGATCGATTAAACTAACAATTTGAGCATGTTAAGATGAAGTGTAGATTCTAGAATATTTTTGGAAATCTATTTCTGTAATGTGGGGACTAAATGATTTCTCAAATTCCTTTTGACTCTTAACGTGACTTTCATAAGGAAAATCGTTTAAAGTAGGAGTCCTTGACAAAATTTCAAACAGGAGACCAAAAGATGAGTCAATGTTTGAAGCTCTCTTTTTTTAATTGAAATTTTTGAGATAATTGTAGGTTCACATGCCAGAAGCAAGGCAGAGAGATTCTGTATGCCATTCCACCAATGGTAACTTCTTGCAGAACTATAGTACAATGTCGCAACCCAGATTTTGATACGATCTGCCAAATTTTGATTTCCCCAGTTTTACTTGTATTTAATTGCCTATGTGTTTAGTTCTATACAATTTTATCACATGTGGGTTCATGTATCCACCACCATCAAATACAGGACAGTTCTGTCACCACAAGGGTCACTAGTGTCACCATTTTTTATAACCACTCCTGCCTCACCCTACCCCCCTTTGTATCCTCTGGCGCCCAACCACCTGTCATCTCAGAAATATTATCTAAATGGAATCTACAGTATGACGCTTTTGGGAGTGGCTTTTCTCATTCAGCATAATTCCATGGAGATTCATCCAAGTTGGTGTATTATTAATGGTTTGTTCCTTTTTATTGTGGAGTTCTTTTTAATCTTTTACAGTATTAGTTTACTTCTGGCATAGTTCCCGTGTTGGGTGGCTGTCTTCCTGTTCCGGTCTGTCTGCCTTGATTTTGTGGAGTTGGAACTAGGACCGAAGGTGCTGCCACACTTACTGATCACAGGGTGTCAGGGATAGGTTTTGATGCTGTTACAGCCAGTCATCCAGACCTTAATGGAAGGGAAGATGCTTCTGGGAATGTGGAGCCATTTCCTGTCAAGATGAACCCTGGCTGTTCTTCTGAATTAAGGTTCTTATCATCCTTTCATTCCCATCAGCCTACAGGTGGAGATTAATATGTTCAAGTGTGAAATTGTCAGCCCTGCCTCTCCTGCATGTTTGAGGCACGATGGGCTCAGAGACATGCATACAGCAACCATTGGTCATGACTCTAGTTTGTGGAAAGAAGTTTATCTCTTGGCCGGGCATGGTGGCTCATACCTATAATCCCAACATTTTTGGAGGTCGAGGCGGGCGGATTATCTGAGGCCAGGAGTTCGAGACCAGCCTGACCAACATAGTGAAACCCCATCTCTACTAAAAATACAAAAATTAGCTGGGCGTGGTGGTGCATGCCTGTAATCCCAGCTACTCGGGAGGCTGAGGCAGGAGAATCACTTGAACCTGGGAGGCGGAGGCTGCAGTGAGCTGAGATTGTGCCACTGCACTCGGGAGATGGCATGAGACTCTGTCACAAAAACAAAAGTTGATCTCTAACCTGGATTATCACAAGCTTGAATTCACACATCCAAGATCCTGGTACTTTCAAAACAGCAAAGGCACTGCAGGCTGTCTTCAGAGTATTCCAAAGTGTGGTAGAGACAGGGAACAGAGCAAGGAGAGCACATTTTCTGCCCTGAAGGTGCTGTCTGGGTTGTGAGGTGAGGTAGGACTATTTAAAAAGTGGAACTGAGAGCCCCAGGAAAGCAGGCAGCACAGCATCTTGTTTGCTGCTGAATTCTCAGCCTCAGCCTGGTGCCTGGCATCAAGTGAGCACTGAAATACTGAGGGAACTGATGCGGCGGAAGGGAAACTTGCAGCCACGGTGCCCAGTTCTTCTGGTGTAGATGAGGGTGACTACCAAGTAAGCCGGAAAACCAGAGAAGGTGTGGGTGTGTGTCTGGGGAGGCTTGCTGCCGAGAGAAGGAAGAAGTGGGGGTAGCCATCTCCCTTCCCCCAAACTCACACCCAGCACTTACTTTCCCATCTTAGGCCCTGGGACTTACTCTTCTCTTGGCCTGGTCACTCATCTCCCAGATGGCTTTCTTTATGGAGGAGTCTGGATGTCCCTGTCTCACAGATGCCCGCTACGGATGCCTCATGGAAGGCAGCCCCCTCTTCCCATCTCTTCCCTCTTAGACACTCTGGCCCCTTTCCAGCTTTTTGTCTTCATGGCATTGCCTGGCGTTGTGTGTGTGTTTTTTCTGTCTCCTATCTAGAATGTCAGCTCCCTGAGGGCAGGGACCATCCTTCTTTTGCCCAGTCCTATATCCTCATTGTGTCACAGGTCAGTGCGTGGCATATCATAGACACTCAGCATGTTTATTAGATGATGTAGTTCGTTGTTTTGAGGCTGTTCTTTAAACGCATCTCCCCCGGGAGGGTAGAAAGTGTTGCTTACTCTTTAATGATGCATTTTGGTAGCATTTACTTGGAGGCCCTGCTGTGTTTCTGGTGTTTGTGCCACGGACATAGGGCAGGGAGAAAAGGAAGGTTCATTCCCCTTCCCTTGTGCTCAGAGGCTTCAGCCGTGGGAAACGCACACACACTCGACTCGCCGTTCTCTAGTGTGGCGGGTGCTCTGGTGCAGCAGGCCAGCCCCCCGATGGCAAGGTTGACAGCTGAGGAGAGAGGCGGGCCTCCCGACTGAAACTGAGAATGAGAGGTTTTGGAAGTTTTGCATTTAGGTGCTTGTGTTCACCAGTCACAATTTGATTCCTTATTCAATTACCAGAAAATATGTGCTGGTTAATTTAAAAAATGCGTTCCCTGTAAGGAGATCCCCCCGCCCCCAACCCCCGAATCCTGCTTCTGGTGTCGTCCCTGCCACCTTCTCCCTTACACCCTGTACTGCATTCTGGTTGCCATTCCTCAGATACACCAATCTCACTGATTGACATTTGCCACTCCCTCTGTCTGGAATGTTCACCCCCAGATACCCACATGGCCCCATCCCTCACCTCAGTGAGTCTCCATTCTCATGCAACTGTATCAGAGGCCTTTTCTAACTATTATATGGAAGGTGTTGCCCTCTCCCCACCTCTCTCCTTCTCTGTCAGGTGAACTGTCTTCTCCTGAGCACTGTTGTTGCCTGAACTGTGTATTTTATACATGCATCTTGTTGTATATCTTGTTCATTTGTTGCCTTTCTCCCCCACTGGGATGTAAGTCACATGAGAGCCAAAGCTCGGTTTTGTTTCTGCCAGATCTCCAGTGCTTAGAAAAAGTGCCTGGCTCGGCCGGGCGCAGTGGCTCACGCCTGTAATCCTAGCACTTTGGAAGGCCAAGGTGGGCGGATCACTTGAGGTCAGGAGTTCAAGACCAGGCCAGCCAACATAGTGAGACCCCGTCTCTACTAAAAATACAAAAGTTAGCTGGGCGTGGTGGCAGGCGCCTGTAATCTCAGCAACTCAGGAGGCTGAGGCATGAGAATCACTTGAACCTGGGAGGCGGAGGTTGCAGTGTGCTGAGATTGCGCCACTGCACTGCAGCGTGGGTGACAGAGCAAGACTCCATTTCAAAAAGAAAAGAAAAGTGCCTGGCTCATATTAGACAATAAATGTTTGTTAAAGGAATGAGTCAGTTCCTGGACATCCTAGTAGAAGAGAGCCAAGTCAGTCTGTGCCTTCCGGTCTGTGCCTGTTACCACCCTGGTAAAAGCAGCCATGCCGCAGAAAGTCACTTCAGGTGCTCTGATGCTGCCGGTACCGGTGTCATCTGCCTTGAGACCTTGAGGGCCAAACAAGAGACGGGGCAATAGTTGTGGGGTCTGCAGAAGAAGGCAAGTTTCTCTAGAGTTGGAGTTACTGGGGATGGTGCTGTTGAAGCAAGTGGATATTGAGCTAGGACTTGCCACTAGGGTAAGGTGTGATGGGCATTAAAGAGGATGGTTTTTGTCAGGCGTGCCGAATGAGGAAAATGTAAAAGCTAGAACTGTACTATGAATGGCTTTGAATGCCAATTACAGATGCTCCAAGCTCTTAGCTTTCCCTTTGCATGGTCTCAGACCATTGGAGGGTTCAGTTCTGGGATGCAGCCGGTTCCTAGGGATGTCAGCATCATTGCTTTTTGGTGTTCTGAACTTGCATGCGGGACAGTCTTGTTATGCCTCAGCTTAAGTGAATATTGTGAATATTGGGTATTTTCTTTTTTTGTTTTTCTTTCTTTTTTTTGAGACCGAGTCTCGCTTTGTCTCCCAGGCTGGAGTGCAGTGGCGCGATCTCGGCTCACTGCAACTTCTGCCTCCCAGGTTCAAATGACTCTCCTGCCTCAGCCTCCCAAGCAGCTGGGTAGCCCGCCACCATGCCCAGCTAATTTTTTTGTATTTTTAGTAGAGATGGGGTTTCGCCATGTTGGCTAGGCTCATCTCAAACTCCTGACCTCATGATCTGCCCGCCTCAGCCTCCGAAAGTGCTGGGATTACAGGCATGAGCCACTGTGCCCGGCCGAATATTGGGTATTTTCTATTCAGGTACAAGTCACTTCTACTTTTCTCTACTATTATTGTAAAAAATTAAGAAGAAAACACTGTTGTATTCGCTCTTCACCTGAGAGGTTCTCAAGAGTAGTTTGGCTTTTTACCATTCAGGATTTATTCTAGATTATGGTGTTTGCACTTGCTTTATCTTTTGCCTGCCTGCACAGTACCTCCCACACATTCGTCCCCTGCAGAGGCAATATTAAACCCCCAGCTCCCCTAGACAATGCTTCCTAACCTTTTCAGGTCAAGACACACAGAGAAAAGATTAGTACAGCACACTGGGGTAAGTAGATGAGGTTGGACTGGGCTAGCAGCAGTCCCAGGCTGGGCTGTAAGGAGTTTGAGGGGCTTTGTATTCCATATGTACCTGGAAGCTGGGTGCACCTATAAACTATTCTTGGCACAAAGTTAGGGAATTGGAGGTGCCCGTAGTATTGCTTTGGAAGCTATAGTAGAGACTCAGTAAATACTTAACTGAATTTGTTGAATGAATTAAATAATTTGAAAGTGATGAGTTTTACATCTGGCTGTATATTTAGAGATGAGAGAAAATATGAATGATTTCTCTTGCCCTTCATACTTAAAAGCAATTGATGATCAAGTAGGACCCACCTAGTCACCTGGCATTTGCATTTGTTGCTGTATGGGAGGGTTTTTTATTGTTGTTGTTTGTTTTGGAGACAGGGTCTCACTCTGTTGCCCACACTGGAGTGCAGTGGCATGATTATGACTCACTGCAGCCTCAGCTTCCTGGGCTCAGGTGATGGGAGGTTTGATTTTTGAGACATAAATCAGGTAATAATGTTTTCAAGTGTAGGTATAAACAAGAATTTAGAGCAGTTTCTCAACCCTAGCTACATGTTAGAACCACTTGGAGGGACTTCTGAAAATCCCTGGAGATTTCTATGTAATTGACCTGGGGTACTGCCTGAGCAATAGTTTTGTGTTTGTTGTTTATATTTTCTTTTGTTTTTGGAAACAATCTCGAACTTACAGAGTTTGAATCTGTATGATTTTAAAAAGCCTCTTTTCCCCCTGAGTCATTTGAGAATTAACTGCTGATCCAATGCTGTCACCTGTAGCCCTTTCACCAATACTATAGTCTGTTTCTAACAAAAAGAACATTCTGGTGTAGAACCACAATATAACCATCAAAGGGAAAAAATTAACGCACCGATTCATGACCACCACTTACTCTTCAGCTCCATTCAAGGTGTGAGATTTGCCGCACATTGCATTTGGTTGTTAGGTCTTTGCAGTCTCCTTTCATTTGGAACAATTCCTCAATCTTTCCTTGACTGTCAAAGCCTTAAAACTTTTGAAGATTGCAGGCCAGTATATTTTGTAGAATGCCTCTGAATGTGGAGTTGTCTGATGGTTCCTTTGATGGTATTCAGGTTAAACACATTTAAAAGGACTCATAGAATCAATGCTGTGTTCTTCTTACAGCATCCTGTCATGTAACTCAGAGTTTGAATTTGTCCCATAGCTGATCATGTTCACATGGATTACTTGATTAAGGTGGTATCTTGACAGGCTTCTCCTTGACGTAATTACTCTTCTCAACCCTTTATGACAAGTATTTTATGGGGAGGTGTTTTGAAACTATGTGACTATTCCATTCCTCATTTCAATTTATTCATTTGCTTATTTCTCTCTGTATGAACTTGTGTTTTCCTATTTTATACGATGGCTTATAGTCTCTTACTATAATTACTTATTTTGATGTTGATGTTGTTCCAGATTTAGCTTGTAGGAGCACTTCAAACTGTCGTCTGTGGTCATTTGACGGATCCCATCATTCTTTGAGCACTCTTTTGCTTCTTGGCAAATGTACATTCCAGGTTCATCTTGTACTTTCCTTATCCTACCCCCAGAATTAGCTCTTGTTCCAGAGAACTCTGGTTTTATTTAGTGAAGAATAGAAGCCACAAAACTGGGTGCTAAGTGTGTTCATTGTTATTTGGATATTGCTTGTTCTCCAGCCCTCAGAGTGACAGAGCTAAGGGAATAAGAGTGTGTGTGTGTGTGTGCATGCGCACGTGCATGTGTGAAGGAATATATACTCACATATGTACACAAACTTACAGCTAATATTTATTGTGTCTATATATATTGGAAACCATGAGTTCACGTCAATAACTAATTTAGATCCAACCCCACAGAGTTCATTTGAGTTTTCTCCATTTTCTTCCATTTGTGTAACTTATTTTCTCAACAGTGAGAAACATGGCTGTCATTATTCTTTTTTTCTTTTCTTTTTTTTTTTTTTGAGACGGAGTTTCGCTCTTGTTGCCCAGGCTGGAGTGCAGTGGCACGATTTCGGCTCACCGCAACCTCCGCCTCCCAGGTTCAAGCGATTCTCCTGCCTCAGCCTCCTGAATAGCTGAGATTACAGGCATGTGTCACCACGCCCACCTAATTTTGTATTTTAAACCTCTGTGGGGTTTCTCCATGTTGGTCAGGCTGGTCTTGAACTCCTGACCTCAGGTGATCCACCCGCCTTGGCCTCCCAAAGTGCTGGAATTACAGGCGTGAGCCACCGCGCCCGTCCCTATTATTCTTAATATACTTAAATAGTCCATCAGTCTCCTGTATGTAACCCATCTCCATCACCACCCCCATGGACGCCTTCTCCACATAGACGCCCATTGCTCTTTGCTTGGGCTGTCACTCAGAACAGGGATTTATTTTATTTTATTTTACTTTTTGGAGACAGAGTCTCGCTCTGTCACCCAGGCTGGAGTGCAGTGGTGTAATCTTGGCTAACTGCAACTTCTGCCTCTGGGTTCAAGCAATTCTCCTGCCTCAGCCTCTCGAGTAGCTGAGACTACAGGCGTGTGCCACCACGCCCATCTAATTTTTTGTATTTTTAGTAGAGATGGGGTTTCACTGTGTTAGCCAGGATGGTCTAGATCTCCTGCCCTCGCAATCCACCCGTCTCGGCCTCCCAAAGTGCTGGGATTACAGGCGTGAGCCACTGCACCCGGCCTGGATTTTTTTAAAGCTCCCCAAATGGTGCTAATGTGCAGCCTAGATAGAGAACATTACTGAATTAGAAAAAAGGTGAGACTCACACTATTTGATTTATTGTTATAAATTTTTGATTTAAAAATGGCAGGTTTTTAAGCCAGATTTGGCAAAGTAGATTCTTCCTAAGGAAGTGAAATTTAAAAAGAAGACTAACTCCTACCAAGATGCATGGTAAAAAAAACAAAACAAAACAAAAAACAGGGTGAAAGTATAGCCTGTCACCCGGAAAGCTTTGAAATATATCTGTTTTAGAAATGAATTTACTTCTACTGAGCATGAATTTCAATCTATTTCCCTTAATTGCCTGTTTATAGGGACAATATTTGAAAAGGTTTGTTTTTGAAGAACGTGTTTGATTAAAACTTACCCCTTTTTTTACATTTTATTTTATTAATTTATTATTCATTCATTTATTTATTTTGCTCTTGTCACCCAGGCTGGAGTACAATGGTGTGATCTTGGTTGACTACAACCTCCGCCTCCCAGGTTCAAGCTATTTTCCCGCGTCACCCTCCCAAGTAGCTGGGATTACAGGTGCATGCCACCACGCCCAGCTAATTTGTGTGTTTTTAGTAGAGATGGGGTTTCACCATGTCGGCCAGGCCAGTCTCAAACTCCTGACCTCAGGTGATCCACCCACCTTGGCCTCCCAAAGTGCTGGGATTACAGGTGTGAGTCACTGCGCCCAGCTAACATTGCATTTTTTAAAGTAAACTTTTAATTTTAGAATAATTTTAGATTTAGAAAAAAATGACAACCTAATACCTTTTTTTTTTTGTAAACACCAAATCTTTAAACAGGAAATATTCAGGCTGTGGTTGCTACTTTCCTGTAGTTGGTTTCACTGTAAAATGTGGAAGCCAAGTTACAGCAACATGGGCATGAGGAACCCCATCCACTCCTTCCACTTGCAGCCAGAGGAAGCAAAAGGCTTTTAGAGCCAAATATAACAGGATCTGTGGCCAGCCTGCCTGAGATGATCAACATCCATCTTACCAGTGTTTGTAAATCCATTTTCTTAAAGGAGGGCACTGCTGCTGCAGGCGGATTTTCTCCGCGTGTTTCACACCTAGACAGAGGCACACAATCTGACTCCAAAGAAATCCAGCATAAGACCTAAGGAAATTTCAGTAAAATCTCCTCCTTGGTTGTGTGGATTTTGCGTATTAGGCTTTTATATCTTTATACCCAGAGGTGCAGAAGGAGAAAGGCTAATATTTGAATGCGGACAAAGTCAGTGACAACATGTAGGTAAAAAAGTTTTTTAAGTCTTTTTTTTTTTCTATAAATAAGACATTATGTATTCACGAGAGCCCACCTCAGTTTTCATCCATGGTTCCTTTTGTATAGTTTCAGCATGTTAAACTAGATCTCCGCTTCCCAAACTTGAGTCCTTCGGGAACCATCTTTATGATTTTGCCGTGTTTGCAAACCTGTTATTCACTTAACCTTTAATTTGACTCACTTGTAACTCGGCCTTATGCTAGGTGATATCTGTGAAACCATGGATTTGTTATCTGTTCGGTATTCTGAGGACCTGGGAACTAGATCTTTAAGTCTCCTTCCAGCGATGAAATTCCATAAGCATAGAGTCTGGGGTTTCCCACTGTGAGCTTTGAAGTTACTGCAGTTGGTTGAGTGTATGTTTTTTCCCAGTTGATACATAGAGTGAAAGTTGACAGCATTCCAATAAATGTTACTTTTCAAATGTGTGCTGTAAATTATAGTCTCTTAATTTCTTCAGATTCAGCACATTTCTCCAACTAGAATGTTTATGATTGTGTACCATTTTTATTCTAATTCAGTGGAGCAAAACCTGGTTGTCTTAATTCATGTGTACAGGAAGATATAGTAGTGAATTCACCCAATAGGAAATACATTTATTTATTTATTTATTTATTTATTTATTTTTGAGGCGGAGTCTGGCTCTGTTGACTGGGCTAGAGTGCAGCGGCACTATCTTGGCTCACTCCAACCTCCTCTTACCGGGTTCCAGTGATTCTCCTGCCTCAGCCTCCTGAGTAGCTGGGACTACAGGAGCATGCCACCATGCCCGGCTAATTTTTGTATTTTTAGTAGAGACGGGGTTTCACTATGTTGACCAGGCTGGTCTCGAACTCCTGACCTCAAGTGATCTGTCCGCCTCAGCCTCCCAGAGTGCTGGGATTACAGGCGTAAGCTACCACGCCTGTCCTGGAATACATTGATTTATAGGACAATCAGTGCCTGCCTTAAAAATAGAAAATAGAAATAGAAATAGAAAATATATAAAACAAATAGAAAATATATAAAACATATAGTATTAATACATATAGAGAAAAAATTTAGAATACAGAACATAGAGCTTTATGTTCACCACTCTGAAGATGAAATGGGAAAATACCTAATTTATGATAAATACATATGTACCATAATTGAGTTAATATATTCTGCATTATCTGTGAGGAATACTGCCCAGAAGCCATCTGGATATTGTCATATTCAAATCAGGTCCTTTGCTGAGTGGAAATTAATCGTGTGTGTGTGTGTTTGTGTGTGTATTCTTTTAGGTAGATATTATAAAAGCTTACCTTAATAGGCTTCTTTGAAACCAAACTTAATGTCATGTTTTACAAAAGAGGTGACAAACCAAGATGTGGGAATAATTAAATGTGAGTTTTATGGATCCTTTTGATTTAAATGAAATACTGTGTTCTATTCAGTCACAGAGATGAAATGTCGTCTTGCCCACCACTTACAAGCATTCAATTTGCTGCGGAAATGGATTGTGAATATAGATGTATAACCTTCTGTTATGATGTTACTTTAATAGAGAGAAGGAGCAAGAAAGGGAAGAACAGTTAATGGAAGACAAGAAAAGGAAGAAAGAGGATAAAAAGAAAAAAGAAGCCACTCAGAAGGTAGGTTTAATCAGTTAAGTCTGTCTTTATATCTGCTAGGCATCCAGCATCCAGAACAAGAAACTGTCTTGGCTTGAATATCCGATATCTTTTATTTTTTTTCCTGAGATGGAGTCTTGCTCTGTCACCCAGGCTGGAGTGCAGTGGCGTGATCTTGGCTCACTGCAACCTCCGCCTCCAGGTTTAAGCGATGCTCCTCTCTCAGCCTCCTGAGTAGCTGGGATTACAGGCGCACGCCACCACGCCGGGCTAATTTTTGTATTTTTAGTAGAGATGGGGTTTCTCCATGTTGGCCAGGCTGGTCTCAAACTCCTGTCCTCGTGATCCGCCCACCTTGGCCCCCCAAAGTGCTGAGATTACAGGTGTGAGCCACTGCACCTGGCCTGAATACCTGATATCCCAATAATGATACTTGAGACATGTGTTTACTTAAAAGTTTTTATATTTGGAAGTGGGAGAAAGTTCAAGGTCTGCATTTGTTACCATAAAGTAGATGTTAAATAATGCTATGGCTGAGTTTTTGAAAACAACAGTAAACAGTATTAGAAAGGGAAGAGAGTTTTCAAACTCTCAACTCTTGTCGTATTTCCTTATTTGTATATTAATTTAATCTATATTTTCTTAAGCAAGCCTATAGAATAGCTTTTAAAAACTGGCTGGAGGTTTGCCCCGGTGTTCTTTTGTTCCACCCATGGTGCTGTTGTCTAGATGAGTCTACCTTGGGAGAATTACAAGTAGAAACCCCTCTCGGAAAGGATCTAGTGAGCCCACGTAGTGCTTTGGAGGATATGGCATTGTGTGGCTTTGAGGAATTGCTTAGAGAAAACAAGAGATGCTAAAAGAAAAAAGGCAAAGGGCCAACGGCTGTCACCTGTCAGGTCTCAGGTGAGCGGTTGGTCCGGCAGAGTTGTCCAAGGCAGAGTGGTTAGAATGTACCTTACCTCCCTGTTTGCCTCAGAGCATGCCCCTCTGCCCTGTCCGTTGTCTGATCTTACCTGTTTCCCCACCTTACCATTCTTTTTGCATCTCTTAACTTGGGCTCTGGCTCAGCAGGGTTGCTTTGGTACCTTTTTTGGAGGTAAGGTGATTTTCTGTCAGGTATTGTTACTGCTATGTAAAGCATTTGGGAAGCAGGGCCTACTGTGGGAAAGGTTCGAGGGTCCCTGCCCTGGTGCTAGTTAATTGAAGCTAAGTTTAGGGAGAAAGAAACTGTGATAAGGTTCAGAGGAAACTCTAGATTTAGAAGACAGTCAAGGCAGTCACACACAAGCCAGTGTAACACTGCACGTTTTTCCAGCATTATTGGATATAGCGTTTCTCATAACTCAATTTTTTGAATTATTGAAATAATAATTTGTGAGTATCAGCATAAGAAAAATTCTGAAAATAGTTTCTGAATTGGATTGCATATGTCCCTGCTATGTTAAATATATGAAATGTAATTTTATCTTTTCTTCATGACTTAATTAAAAGGAACATTCATTATTATTTGGTGCTATAATAGACCGCTGTGCTCTTTAAGATTTTGTCTGCTTTTAATTGTGTTTGTCTCTATTAATAGTGGTATATTCTCCATCACATCTTCATGCAGTCAGGGTACCTGCTTCTAATGTGTTGCTTCTCACCTGAGTTTGTTAGAATTGCCTAAAATTCTGGAGTGAAAAGTCTAAATAAATAAGCCAGGTTGCCTGGTGTGGTGGCTCATGCCTGTAATCCCAACACTTTGGGAGGCCAAGGCAGGCGGGATCACTTGAGTCCAGGAGCTCGAGACCAGCCTTGCCAACATGAAAACCCCGTCTCTACCAACAAAAATACAAAAAAAATTAGCCGAGTGTGGTGGTGCACACCTGTGGTCCCAGCTACTTTGGAAGCTGAGGTAGCAGGATCACTTGAGCCCAGGAGGGGGAGGTTGCATTGAGTGGAGATTGCACCACTGCACCCCAGCCTGGGTGACAGAGTGAGATCTTGTGTCTAGAAAAAAAAAAAAAAACCATAGAAGTCAGATAACAACCCAGAGATGTTTTTGTACTTTCCTTTGCGTCCGTGGCCACATGCCCTGTCACTGAGGTTGCAGTATGCAGGTCCACCAGCTGTGGGTGTTTGTAGCATTGCCCCTGTGGTTTCTGGGTTCTTGTCCCCGTGCCTCGCACACATTGCACCCTCCACCTCCAACTGGAGGGATGTGAGATTAAACCTCAGTGAAAGTTTTCTTTCCTTAGGACACTCACACATTTCCTCTACTAAGTTGATACAAAAATCGGATTTTGCAGTCTATGGAGATGAGTGATTAATAGGCTGGGTACCAAGGTACTTGAGCAAAGGCTGTTAACAAGAGGATGCCAAACAGAGTGATTTAGAGAGTATATATTCCTTCTTCATTTTTAACATACATAACAGTGTTTTCTTAAACTACAAATATCAATACCTAAAATGATTAATAAAATAGGCCTCTGTAAACTTTTATTGGATTCCACAAAGAAAAATGATTTAAAATAAAGATGGTGTGAATGTACTTGAGAGTGAATGAGATTATTTATGCAGAGAATGTAGTTTATGTAGCTGGACAGTCTCTCCTATGTGCCTTCATCTGCATTAAGAACTGATGAAGAAGTGATAGCAAAGGGGAAAATTACCGTAAATAAAATTTTTAAGTGATTAATTTTATGAACAATAAAAATTCTATCGTTTTTGCTCAAAAATGTTCCAGATCAGCTTGACATAGAATCTAGGCTGACGCAGGCTGATGCGTGGCCTTTGATCTTGTTTTATTATACTGAACCATTGCATAATTTCAGAATTAAATTCTGATTTAGCAGTTTTAAGGAGAGCACAAAGCTTACCATGTGATTATCTTCGTGGTTTCCAACCTTATTGTAGAGACATCACCTCAGCTAGGAGCCATAAAATGTGCTATGATGCAAAGAATCGTGGAGAACGTGCCAGAGATCTGTCATGTGGTCAGTGGTTCATTCATTCGGTCCGCAAACATTTGTGGTGCCTCTTCTAAGGGCTTCCACATCTTTCATGCTGCTTTCCCCAGTGCTTTTTGACCACCTCTTTGTGTCCATCTTCACTGTTAGACTGACTCTCAGTTTCTTGGTTTTATTTGTATTTGTATGGCCAGTAACTAGGGCAGTGCCTGGTGCAAGATAATCACTCAGAAATTGTTTAATAAGTGAATGGTCAAGAATGAAGGTGGAAACATAATTTTCTTGAAGAATTGGCACTTACTTAAAGCTAAAACTAAATTACCTCCACACAGAAATTAAGCATGAACCTTTTCCAGTGTTCATTGGTTGTAGCAGTTGGCTCTTCCTGGAGCCATCACTGAGTAAACTGGTAGATACCCATTCATGAGAGAGGTGTCAAAGAAGGGTTCCATTCACATTCATTTAGGCTGATGCTGCTAAAGGAGCATTGTTTAGCGTTGGCAGAACACATGCTTTGATCATCCAGCTTCTCGCCGTCTGGGGGACAGCTTTTAACAGAACCCACATGATAAAACATATTTGACATTATTTGGGCTTGTTGCTTACAATGGGAAGGCACTGACTTCCTGTATAACTGATCTTCAAAATGGCATTCTAAGAAATAGTTACAATGATATAAAACCTAAATTGCCTTCGGGAATTGGTATGTGGCTGCATGTCGTTCATTCTTGGATAAGTAAAGATGTAGAAAAATTATACAAGAATATTTTCAGTAGAATTGAGCTCTGTAACAGTACTGGGAAACATTCATTTTTAAGATGCTGGATTCCACAAATTCACTGTAATAGAATTAGCTTGTCATTTAACACAGGAATGTAGGAAACACACCAGGAAGTTCTACAGGCGGATCCTTTAACTCTTATTTAGAGTCTGATGGTGTGCTGGGATCCATCGCGAGGTGGGCTGGTCAGCTACAGGACCTTTCTTCCAGGGATGATTGTGTTTTTGTGAACCCCCATGGCCGTAATCCAGTACGATTACCAGCCACAAATCATCAGACTTCTTCTTTGCTATATGAATATTTTTATTACAAAAGTCAGATAACCAAATAAAAATGCTTTAAAAGATTAACAGTTGGGAAAATGGGTCAGAATCACCCACGCTCTCAAAAATTTAATGTAACCACTATTGGAACGATGGCATAGTTCCTTTTGGATGTTTTGCTTGTGCATCACCTTTGTGGTTTTATTGTTATAAATTAGATGCCCTCCTTTATTTTCCCCTCTTAAAAATATCAGAAGCAGTTTTCTATAAGGCTCCTAATCATCATTTCCAAACTCTCTGAAGTCCATTACTATATTCAGCCTGTCCAACCTTCTAGGTTAATCATTTCCATAGACGTATTAGTTACTATATAAAGAAATACTTTCTTTTTTTAACAAAGCACCCTTGATTTGTCCAAAATTTACATATTTCAATCTTACTGCTGTACTTCATGCTATTTTATATAAATGTTGATAATAACAGCAAACATTTATTGAGCACTGCATAGCATATCTGATTTAATCCTTACAGGAGTCCTTTGCAGGGTTTATACTATTATTATCTCCATTCAATAGATAATAGAAAACTGGGGGTCTCATAGCCAGAAAGTGACAAGGTTTGGTTTTGAATCCTGCTTTCTGACCATGACGTCTGATGCCTCTGATGATGAGTCCCTGAGGTTTTGCTTTTAGATTTCAGATCAAGTGTTTGTGTCTGTACTCATAGGGGAATCTTTTTGTGTCTATGGCTAATTTAGTTTCTGGGCCACATTCATGTGATTTTTCTCTAGTCATAGCATTCAAAATGCAAGTAGCATTCTCAGTACAGGGACCTCATCATATAATGAGTGGAATGCTTTTTTTTTTTTAAGTTTTACTATTCTTCCTAATGGTGGTCATGTAAATTATAGCTGGACATATGGCCATAGTCTCTGGAAGGATGTCTGAACTGACTCCCAGCTCCTTTTTCTGGATTTCAGCTATGCCTGTGTGCCTGACAGCTTGGATTACTTGAGTTATCAGACTAAAGTAGTCTGAAAATACAGTACTGAATTAAAAAGCAAATCTCATTTACTTTTATCTGTTTATTTTGCAGGTCACGGAACAAAAAACCAAAGGTAAGATTTTTTTTTTTCTTTTTAAATTATTTAGAACCTTTTGTGTTTAGCTTTTACACTGTTGCTGACTCAGCCTCCAATCCACTGAAAAGAGGGTGGGCGTAGAGTAATTAAGGTGGGTTGTTTGCAGTCACTGAGGAGCAGTAATGACAAATTGAAAATACTTGTATTGGTGTTTCTAGTTGGCCTTAAATTTTTTAGGAGTCAAAAGAGTAAATACCTTGTTTTAAAAAGTATATGGGTCATGGCTGGGCACGGTGGCTTACGCCTGTAATCCCAGCACTTTGGGAGGCTGGATCACCTGAGGTTGGGAGTTTGAGACCAACCTGGCCGATATGACTGAGACCCCATCTCTACTAAAAATAAAAAATTAGCCGGACGTGGTGGCTCATGCCTGTAATCCCAGCTCCTTGGGAGGCTGAGGCATGAGAATCGCTTGAACCTGGGAGGCAGAGGTTGCAGTGAGCCGAGATCATGCCACTGCACTCCAGCCTGGGCAACAAAGTGAGACTCCGTCTCAAAAAAAAAAAAAAAAAAGTATATGGGTCATGATTGTGAACTGAACCTTTTCAAAACTTTTTTTAAAGAATAATAGCAAAAAACAAACAACAGCTTTTAATTAACAGATGGGAATTACAGCAGTTTGTCCACCACCTTGACCCATGGCATGCATTGAGTCTGATAATGGAATATTGTACCTAGGATGTTTACTCTGCCTTCTAAGCTAAAACTTAGAATATGCTTTTTTAAAAGATAATACATTTTGAGTAGCTTAACTCTGCTAAAAAATAGTGACATGTTGTAAACAGAAGCAGGTGCCCCTTGGGTCATTCTCAATCTAATAGTCCATGTTGTTTTGGCTTCTTGCTCGCCTGTTAATTTTGATCATGTAGTTTTGTCTGGTGATTGTCACACTTTTGTTCATTTCCCCTTCAGAATGAGAGAATTAATTCTTTGAGATAGCTCCTCTCCTTGCCTACTTAAATATGTGTTTCTCAATTAGGTATGCATAAGAATCATTTGCATAAAATCGTCAAAATACGCAGTCCCAGGCCATGGCCCTAGCAGATGTATTTTGAAAAGCTCTGCAGGTGACCCCAGTACATGTCCCTAGTTGAGAATCACTGCCTTAGATGAAGGGAATTAGATGTGACTGTGATGACTTGGAGGAGGACAGGGGTGACGGGGAGGTCAAGGCTTGATGGGAAGCCCTGTAATGATTGGTTTCTTCATTGTTTTGTTTTGTTTTGTTGGACTACCAGACCAAAGCCTGTCACACAATGATGAAAGAGTAATAAGACAGTGCTAATTTCTTAGGAAACTTAGTTATGGAAAATAAATTCTCGTATGACTAGGCGTTACTATAATAAATTTCTAACCAAAAGACATTTCAAAGGAGAATGTAGTCCGGGAGTTTGTAGTGATGTGTAAAAGAAACCATAATTATTAGTTATAATTAATTGGTTACAGAGAATAGTATCTGCCCTTGTACATTTCCTCAGTTTCAGCCCAGAAGTAGGCTTTATTTTGAAAGGATCTTTGTAAATTACTTGCTTGAAATATAAATGATACTTTACCATAGAAATAGTGTTATCCATACTGGTACAGTGCCCATACTTTCTAAACCAACATACTTTCTAGAAAAGGATTTGGGCACTTAAGTATTTATATTTGTAGGGCTTTTTGATGATTTATGGGGACAGCAGATGAGAAAACTGGCATTTTTTCCTGGGTAGTCTAGACTCTGGTTGCTGCAACATGGTGGTTGGGTTCCTAGCCCTGGCCACAAGACTGATGCTTGCAAAGCCAAGTGTTAGTTGTGCTGTAGAACTGAGCTCCTCTGTATGGTAAGTGGTGTTGGGAAACAGAAAATCTGTTAGGCATCTTTTCTTTTTTTTCTTTTTTTCTTTTTTTTTTTTTTTTTGAGGCAAAGTCTCGCTCTGTCACCCAGGTGATCTCGGCTCACTGCAAGCTCCGCCTCCCGGGTTCACGCCATTCTCCTGCATCAGCCTCCTGAGTAGCTGGGACTACAGGCACCCGCCACCATGCCCGGCTAATTTTTTTTTTCTTGTATTTTTAGTAGAGACGGGGTTTCACTGTGTTAGCCAGGATGGTCTTGGTGTCCTGACCTCGTGATCCGCCCACCTCGGCCTCCCAAAGTGCTGGGATTACAGGTGTGAGCCACCGCACCCAGCCTAGGCATCTTTTCTTATAGAAAAAATTTGGGAGGGGTACCAGACCTATTCTCAAACACATTCTTCTTTCCTCTACCAGTCTTAAAAATCAAACTTTCCTTTCTACTCACCACCAAAATTTTTTTTTTCCAATTGGGGTCTTTCTCATACCTACTATGTAATGAAATACAGTTTCACAGTCTCCCTACTCTCCCTACCTCCCACCACTCCAATCAAAAGATAACATAAACTAATCCTAAAGGGAGATGAGAGGCCATTTCAGTCTCCTAAGGGATTTAATTGTTAGACAGCAAGTAAAAATACCAGTTGTCCCTGGGGTATGTTAAGACTGTAAACAGAGGGAGGGCCTGACCTTTCTATTGTTGGGTCTAGGTTTACAGCCACATCTTCATCTTTATTCCCAGTAAGCCCACCTTGGTACTCTAAATCTCCTTCTTCTTCTCTTACCTCAGCTGACATGTCTGGGGAACGTGTTCCTTTCCCCAAAGATGGTGTCTTCCTCAGGCAATCTCTCCTTCACTCTGAATCTACCCATCTTTCCCCAACAGTTGCTAGAAGCACAAAGAAAAGACTGTTGGTGCCAAGTCTCTGGTTGTGTAGAGGACTGAAGTGAGATTTTTCTGTATTTCAGAGTAGTAGTGTATTCATTATATATTCTTCCTGTATTCTCCACCATTAAAAAAAAATGTGAGAATTCTGTGAGGAATAGGGTAGAGATTTCAAGTGGAGGTTATGTGAAGACATAGGCTAGAGCTGGCTTGCTACCAGGTATCAAATAATAGAAAGCACTTAAGGTAGAAGCTAATATCCTCCTTCGTTGGATTTTAGAGTAGAACTAAAAGAGTTTGATGGATTGATGTAATCGTTCAGATTTAACAGGGATGAAGTTTAGGATTAAGTTTAGGATTAAAAAGCCCAATTGCATAGACTATGTAATGGAGGAGGTTGGACATAGATATTGAGCCTTGTTAAGAAGATGTTAGGGGCCAGGCACCGTGGCACAGGCGTGTAATCCCAGCTACTTGGGAGGCTGAGACAGGAGGATTGCTTGAGCCCAGGAGTTCAAGGCTGCAGTGAGCCATAATTATGCCACTGTACTCCAGCCTGGGCAATGGAGCAAGACCTTGTCTCAAAAACAAAACAAAAAAAGATGTTAGAGTGATGGCTGGCTTTAATGAGAGTTTATCAGCATAAGATGATCTTAAACTGCATTAATAGGCCGAGCACGGTGGCTCACGCCTGTAATGCCAACACTTTGGGAGGCCGAGGTGGGCAGATCACAAGGTCAGGAGATTGAGACGTTCCTGGCTAACACAGTGAAACTCTGTCTCTACTAAAAATACAAAAAATTAGCCAGGCGTGGTGGCATGTGCCTGTAGTCCCAACTACTCAGGAGGCTGAGGCAGGAGAATCGCTTGAACCTGGGAGGTGGAGGTTGCAGTGAGCCAAGATCATGCCATTGCACTCCAGCTGGGACAACAGAGCGAGACTCTGTCTCAAAAAAAACAAAAACAAACAAACCTGCATTAATAGACATACAGTATCCAGGAAGGGATTTACACTTCCTGCACCACACTGTGAAAAGGAACAGAGAGCAACCTCCATGGACCTTCTGGAGTTCGCGCCAGATTGGGCAAGGAATTTGTCAAGTCAGGAAGGTTTAAACACCTGGGCTCGTTGAGCTCCCAGGGAAAGGCTTCCTGCTTGGGGAACCTCAGGTAACTGTCTTCAAAAATTTGAAGGGCTCTAGTGCCTGACACTTAACAGTTCCTTGGTAATTATCTGTCAGATATTTTGTTCAGTGAAACTTACTCTTCAGATAGCACCAATGGTGAGTCAAAGCCAACAGGGAAAAGCTTCTAGCTCAGTAGAAGTTAAATTTTTTAGGTGTTGTCCTTTGCCACTGGGACACAGCTGAGAGCAGCACCTTCTCCATCAGCATAGCTGGGGTTATGGGCCATTGCAGGACATTGGCTACCACTCTTTGTTTTGAGCCTATTTCAGAAGGCATAGTACAGTGAGTACAGGGTAACCTTGAGTCTACTCTCATTTATTAATATTGGAGGGGTCCCCCCCATTAAATAATTTATAAACTACTTACAGCACCCCTCACACCTTGTAGAAACACTGTGTGTTCTAACACAGTGGTGGGGAGCCACTTGTTCAGAGATGGAACTGGCTGCCTCTAAGAGAGTGAATGAATGTGAGGTATTACAAGACATGTGGCTCCAATAAATTGGCATGAAAATAGTCCAAATAGGAGGTAATGAGGACTTGAACCTGATTAGGAGCCCAGGTGTTTAAACCTTCCTGAGTTGACAAATTCCTTGCCCAATCTGGCCCGAACTCCACATGGTCCATGGAGGTTGCTCTCTGTTCCTTTTCATAGTGTGGTGCAGGAATTGTAAATCCCTTCCTGGATACTGTATGTCTATTAATGCAGGTGTTTGTTTGTTTGTTTCTTTGTTTGTTTGTTTTGAGACAGAGTCTTGCTCTGTTGCCCCAGCTGGAGTGCAATGGCATGATCTTGGCTCACTGCAACCTCCGCCTCCCAGGTTCAAGCGATTCTCCTGCCTCAGCCTCCTGAGTAGTTGGGACTACAGGCACATGCCACCACGCCTGGCTAATTTTTTGTATTTTTAGTAGAGACGGGGTTTCACTGTGTTAGCCAGGAATTGAGAGAGGCTTTAGTTTAACTTAATGTTGATTGGATAATGATATGTGGGTGGGGGAACATTGAGAAGTCTAAGATACCAAGCAGGTTTCTGACTTGAGCAGCTGATTGGGTGGTAAGTTCATTCTTTGAGGGTGAAGAAATGAGATTGGGGCTAGGAAACAAGTTTGAGAGGAAGGGAAAGATGATAAGTGGTAGTTAAAGCCAGAGCATGGAAGAGTTTGTACTCAAGGAACTGAAATGTGGAAAGGGTGCAGACCCTATCGTCACATTGATTTTGTTTTGTTTTGTTTTGTTTTTAAGCCACTACTTATGGCCAAATTCATTTGCCATTCTCCAGTCAAAAGCCAGGGTTGCCATTATGGCCGTGGACAAAGTTGGCCTCACTATTTTTGTACTGCCCATGAGCTAAGAATATTTTCTACGTTTTTTAATTTATTGGAGAAAAAATGGGGACAATATTTCAAGACATGTGAAAATCACAGGAAATTCATATTTCACTGTCCGTAAATAAAGTTTTATGGGAGCACAGCCACACTCATATGTTTACACGCCCCACAAGTGCAGAGTTGAGTTGTTGTGATGAAGACCATATGGCCAGTAAACCCTAAAATATTTACTATCTGGCCCTTTACAGAAAGTTTGCTGATCCCCCCTGATCAAGAGTAGGAGAAGCCCACACAGGAAGAGGAAAGGAAGAGCTGAAGCGCTAGCTGGAGCACGTCTCACAGAAATGGGAGGGAGGGAATGATGAGTGGTGTCAGAAGCTGCAGAAAAACCAAAGAAGAAAAGGTCCAAAATGGGCTGGTTAGACTGGCAACAAAGATCACTAGTGACTTATGAGGATCAAAGAAACTTCCAGGGAGATGTTCAAGGCAAAAGCCAGTGTGTGTTGGGTTGAGGAGGGAGTGGAAGGTAAAGAAATAGAGGCAGTGCTGAGAGGTTACTGAAAATTGTTCAGTACACATTGACCGCTCACTGCATGTCATCAGATTTAAAATGTTCAGCCTAGAATATCTTTTCTAGGCCTTGTTTGTATTTTAACTACTACTTTAAAAACATTTCTAGGTCATTCTTTTTTATATTTGATACCATTGAGATAGTTAAAGGAAATAATAGTTTGTACTAGTTCTGTGCAGCTGCTGTGTTCAGAACCCTGCCTGGTTCGGAAGTTTCTTAAAGAGCCCTTTTATCTGAAAAAGTAGCACCTAATTGGAGTTTTCAGAAATAGGGGCAATTGGAAGTTTAAACTGTGAGATACAAGAATGGAATAAGAAAAATGGGATGAGGAAGGGGAGGAGATTCAATTATTAGAGCACGTAAATGGTTCTTAAAAGAAAATGAATGCAGGACGGGCACGGTAGCTCATGCCTTTTATCCCAGCACTTTGGGAGGCTGAGGCAGGTGGATCACCTGAGGTCAGTAGTTCGAGGCCAGCCTGGCCAACACGGTGAAACCCCGTCTCTACTAAAAATACAAAATTAGCCGGGTATGGTGGTGCACACCTGTAATCCCAGCTACTTGAGAGACTGAGGCAGGAGAATCGCTTGATCCTGGGAGGCGGAGGTTGCAGAGAGCCGAGATCACGCCACTGTACTCCAGCCTGGGCAACAAGAGCGAAACTCCGCCTCAAAAAAAAAAGTAAATGAATGGACGGCCAGGTGCGGTGGCTCACGCCTATCATCCCAGCACTTTGGGAGGCTGAGGCAGGCAGATCACCTGAGGTCAGGAGTTCGAGACTAGCCTGGCCAAGATGATGAAACCCCGTCTCTGTTAAACATACAAAAATTAGCCAGGCGTGGTGGTGCACGCCAGCTACTCGGGAGGCTGAGGCAGGAGAATCACTTGAACCTGGAAGGTGGAGGTTGCAGGAAGCTGAGATCCTGCTACTCCACTCTAGCCTGGGCAACAGAGCAAGACTCAGTCTCAAAAAACAAACAAAAAAAGAAGTAAATGAATGGAAATTAGAAAATAGGATACACAGCCTTTTTTTTTTTTTTTTACCCCACAATGTTTTTATTTCCCTATAGTACTGAGATCATGTTTAAGCCACAAACCTTTCCTCTGGAAAATAAGAAACTATGCACTTACTTTGAACAGCTCATCTTTAGAAAAACTTGCACAACTTACAAATCCTTAAGATTCAGAAAAGAGACAGCCTGAAAAGTAACATATTCAGACTTTTAATGATAGCTTCTCTTGCCCTTTATCGTCTAACATTCTGGACCATGATGATGGGTGATGCACACTGATTCTGATGTCTTAAGTTTGGACTTTGGGAGTCAATTTGGATCAGACATCCTGCCTGAAAAGCTGCGTTGCTCTCCAATTAGTGCCGGCAATTCTGGTTGGCCTTTAAAAGCTTAACATTCTTGGATTCACAGAAGGGTGTGATTTAAAAAATAGAGTAAGAATTCATTCAGGTGCTGAAACACAGTTTGCTATGACTAAGGTGGTGTCTTGGGCGTTTTCTGACTGTTTCCTGGAGGTTTTGTTTTTTTCTTTTTATACTTTGACCTATTTGTACATGATGTCCTGGAGTTTGAATGACTAATCTCCTGAGCCAGAGCACACTGTATTGGGAGGAAAGTGGTTGAGGTGTGTTCCCATTTTATAATGACTTTATCATTTACAATCCATTCTGTCTCTGATGTGGTGGGAAAGTGCCCTGAGGAACTTTTGCAAGGAATCTTACATGATACGTGATACCTACCAAATTTCTTCGGTTGAAACAGTGCTGTGAATGTTTTAAAGTGAGTCAAACTGGTGTTCAGCCCTCAGTCCTGCAGGTCACTCTGTCATGTCTTGTTGTTTTTCTGGATTGAGTTAAAAGTATGTAGTAGACCTGGTTAACTTATAATGAAGATTCTAGACCTTTTATAGCAGGGCAGCCTTACAGAAACATAGCTCTTTCCGTCCTAAAAACCAGTGGGGATGAATTTCTCCAGTCTCTGCCAACTTCTTGTTTATTCTCATAATAAGATAAAAGGGGATTGCGAATGCCCTGTGCTATAGAATCCTCCAGTAACAGATAGAAAATTAATATTAAATAATCTTCATTCATTCATTTACCAGTTATGTATCCATCTGTCGTTATAGGTCATGAATACTAGATAATGACTAATTTTCTTTTCTTTTTTTTGAGACAGAGTCTTGCTCTGTGGCCCAGGCTGGAGTGCAGTGGCACGATCGCGGCTCACTGCAACCCCCGCCTCCCAGGTTCAAGCAATTCTCGTCCTCAGCCTCCTGAGTAGCTGGGACTACAGGCGCATGCCACCACGCCCAGCTAATTTTTGTATTTTTAGTAGAGACTAGGTTTCACAATGTCGGCCAGGATGGTCTCGATCTCCTGACCCTGTGATCTACCCACCTCGGCCTCCCAAAGTGCTGGGATTACAGGAGTGAGCCATCGTGCCTGGCCGACTGATTTTATTTTCTTAAGTCACACATTTATTCTGCTCATCAGATTTTGGATCCTCTGACCTCCACTCCCCCTCCCCTTACTGGGAGGCCTGGTGTTGCTTTGTGATTAGCTGAGGTTAGACATGGGGTCACCTGGAAGTTGCTGCAGGCACCTGCTCTTTTCTCCTGTCACCCACAGTATGTTAATGTCCAGTAGTGGCATAGATTGGGCCGCCTGATTTCTGATGATGTATCTCTCTCATAAAGGAGCCAGTTCAGCAAGCAACATGCTGGCCCTGCATCATTTTAGCAGTCAAAGCAGTACTACCCCCAGAGCTGGTCCTGACGTTACCCTGGGAGGCAGGGATTTGGGCCTCAGAATCATCCGAACTATCAGGCTTGATGATTATTTCTGTATGACTTCCAGCCTCTATTTGCCAGGTAGATTTTTATGGAGAGGGTAGTGATCTTCTGGCAGCATGCAGTGAGGGAGGTACAGATCTAAGAGAGCCTTCTCTGTATGTTCGACGGGGAGAGCCAGAGGGTCCGGCAGAGTGCGGTTTCACGGTTGCCCCGACATTCCCACGCTGTGTGCGGGCCATTTTTAAAATTAAGTTTAAAAAAATCAAATTATTTAAAGTAAACAGAAAAAGTATTTACATTTTGAAATTTCTATTTTAAAGAATTGGGAAAAAAACACTTTTTTTTTTTTAACAAAAGCAAAAAGATTTGTAACATTTCTAGTATTTACACAGAGAGCGGTGCAAGTCTTTGAGTCCAGGTAGCTGTAGAAACCAGAACCAAGCTGAGTTTGTGATTTTCTAGGCCTGGAGTTTCTTGTAAGAGTCTACTCTGTGCCATGCCCTAAGGAAGAAAGAAAAGATGAAAGATGGGTCCTTGCCGTCAGGAAGTCATGGCCTGGGGAGGGAGAAGGACTTGTGAATGGAGAATTTCCGTGATAGAGAGAGATGGGACTTGTAGATGGAGAATTTCGGTGGTAGAGATAGATGGATTTTTGAATGGAGAATTTTCATGGTAGAGAGAGATGGGTGATGTGTTCCAGGCGCACTTAGGACGAATGTTTAGCCCACCTAGGCCAGGGGCTTCAAGAAAGTTTACTCAGGGGTAGATCTTTTAAGAATGTGGATGAAGGGAAGGGACCCTTGGACTGAGGCTTGAAACCTTTCCCAAGGACTTTGCCATGGACATTTAACTCTTCTAGGCAGCACTTCAGGGAATTAATTCCACTGTTGATTTAGGGGAGTGAATGTTGATTGCTTCCCTCTCCGCCTTAATTAATGGAATGTATTCCATGACCTTGCTGTGTTTAAATTCTTGTCACTGTCAGCCGCCACCTTCATCCTACCTTCAGCAAACTGAAGAGATTGTGGAGAATTTGGAAAAACTGTGTCCCTTGAGAGTAGAGTAAAAGGAGAAGTACTTTGTTAGAATTGGTACCATGTAAGCTTTCTTACAAATAATCTTAGCCAGGGTCTGGGTGTGGTGGCTCACACCTGTAATCCCAGCACTTTGGGAGGCCGAGGTGGGTAAATAGCTTGAGTTCAGGAGTTCGAGACCAGTCTAGGTAGGCAACATGGCAAAACCCTGTCTCTAGAGGAGGAAAAAAAAATTAGTTGGGCATGATGGTGTATGCCTTGTAGTCCCAGCTACTCAAGAGGCTGAGGTGGGAGGATCACTTGAGCGCCCTGGAGGTAGAAGTTGCAGCAAGCCAAGATCACTGCACTCCAGCCCGAGTTATACAGCAAGACCTCATCTCAAAAAAAATAAAAAATAGGCTGGGTGCAGTGGCTCATGCCTGTAATCCCAACACTTTGGGAGGCCAAGGCAGGCGGATCATGAGGTCAGGAGTTCAAGACCAGCCTGGTCAACATAGTGAAAACCTGTCTGTACTAAAAATACAAAAAATTAGCTGGTTTTGGTGGCGGGCGCCTGTAATCCAAGCTACTTGGGAGGCTGAGGCAGGAGAATTGCTTGAACCCGGGAGGCGGGGGTTGCAGTGAGTGGAGATTGCACCACTGCACTCCAGCCTGGGCGACACTCACACTGGGTGACAGTGTGAGACTCCGTCTCAAAAATAAATAAATAAATTAATAATAATAATAATCTTGGCCAGGCGCAGTGGCTCACTCTTGTAATTCTAGCACTTTGGAAAGCCAAGGTGGGAGAGTCCCTTGAGCCCGAGTTCGAGACCAGCATGGGCAACATGGCAAGACCCCATCTCTAAATAAAATAATAAAATTATTTTTAAAATTTTTAGAAAAAATGTATTTGATGTATTTCAAAGACTGTTTCCCAACCCCTCTCTTTTAGTGCCCGAAGTGACGAAACCAAGTTTAAGCCAACCAACGGCCGCCAGCCCAATTGGCAGCTCTCCATCGCCACCAG
This sequence comes from Pan troglodytes, assembly GCF_028858775.2. Taxonomy (NCBI): domain Eukaryota; kingdom Metazoa; phylum Chordata; class Mammalia; order Primates; family Hominidae; genus Pan; species Pan troglodytes. The sequence goes on from NC_086016.1 coordinate 42,258,644, forward strand.
TCAATGGTGGCAACAATGCCAAAAGGGTGGCAGTGCCGAACGGACAACCGCCAAGCGCCGCCCGCTACATGCCTCGGGAGGTGCCGCCGCGATTCCGTTGCCAGCAGGACCACAAAGTGTTACTAAAACGTGGGCAGCCCCCTCCACCGTCCTGCATGCTCCTTGGGGGCGGGGCAGGGCCTCCTCCCTGCACAGCACCTGGAGCAAACCCAAACAACGCACAAGTGACAGGAGCGCTGCTGCAGAGTGAGAGTGGGACTGCGCCAGGTAAGGCACCCTGTGAATCGAATGCATGGCAGCTTGACAGAGAGAGAGCACTTTGTTTGCATTGCTTGATGTAAAGTCCAGGAAAGCCATTCATTATATAAACCACTGGGATTAGTCAAAAGATGAGAGAGGATCCTAGTATGCGATGTGTATTGGTGATTCTTGGAACTGAGGTTTAGTGTTCCATAAGTGTGTGCTCTTGGCATGAGGGCTAACTTAACTGCTGTTGCTCATTATTTTGGGGGCCTTTTTTCCTTCTCAGACTAGAGTGTTATAAATTTGAGTCTCCATAGTTCCACCGTCATATGTGTTCAGGGCATAATTGGACATGGGGCTTGTGCGAAGGCGAATCTTTAGATGCCTGTGTTATGTTTCCAGAATGCTAGGAGGATAGAGAAAATGATTTGCTACATTGCAATATAGAATCTTCGGAGGATTCTAAAATAATACTATAGTTTTTAAATTAGATTTTTAAACTCACTATTTCTTTTTGTGGGCCCTGGATTTTGAGCTTTGTTAAAAACTGCATATAGAAATAAGGGATATTTAGCTGAAGGATTCTACTAGAAGTTTTGAGAGTTTTTGGCCGGGCACGGTGGCTCACGCCTGTAATCCCAGCACTTTGGGAGGCCGAGGCGGGTGGATCACCAGGTCAGGAGATCGAGACCATCCTGGCTAACATGGTGAAACCCTGTCTCTACTAAAAATATTAAAAAATTAGCCAGGCATGGTGGCGGGCTCCTGTAGTCCCAGCTACTCGGGAGGCTGAGGCAGGAGAATGGCGTCAACCCAGGAGGCGGAGCTTGCAGTGAGCCGAGGTCGCGCCATTGCACTCCAGCCTGGGCGACAGAGCCAGACTCCGTCTTAAAAAAAAAAAAAAAAAAAAAAGTTGTGAGAGTTTTTAATAGATGAATACTAAGTCAACTAACAGCTAAGAAATTCTAAATATCTTTTAAAGTTTATTAACAGATTTCAACTTAAAATGTCTTTTGGGGTGATATTAAAATTCAGAGCTTGAATACCATTAGGCATTGGCAAAGACAATGAATTGATGGTTGTCACCAGTAGGATGCTTTATTTGAGTTCTGAGTTGGAACAAATAATTGCCTAGAAAATTTGGTCACCATCTTGCTGTGTGCAGAGTAAGGATGGAAAGAAACCTCGTGGTGACACAGACTTCCTGCAGAGATAAGCCCTACCCATGGCCTTTCCTTCCTGGCTCTCCTAACCAGCTGCAAAAGGAAGCATGTGAAGGGGCAGGCGCTGTCAGGCGGAGTTTCTGCAGCCGAGTATAGCCAGGCCTAGGTGGAGACTGGGGTCCAGTGTGAGTCAGAGTCCACATTATCAAAACGGAGGAGGCCCCTAAATCTCGAGTTTCGGATTCTATGCTTTTTATTTTTCTATGCCTCCGTATAATACTTTTTGAAACTTCAAATTGATTAAAAGCTGCCTGGTTAAAGAAGCCAAAATAAATTTAGAAGAAATGATCTCATTAAAAACATGTTTTTCCCACCAAATATGGTAAATTCCACCAAAATATATGGTGAGCCAGACTCATTTATCAGATTAAGTTCCTTGGGGTTGTGAACTCTGCCTAATTCATACTCGTGTGACACCCCTGCCACCCTGGGCACCTAGCTCAGTGGCTCAGTGGGTATTCATCGTTCAGCAGATGCTTACTCAGCAGCATTGTGCTGGCTGCTGTGTGGAATTCTGACGTTAGCAAGTTAGGGTCTCTGCCTAAAAGACGCTAACATGGGGAAGGAAAGTTGTGAACATGGTGCCACAGCACTGAGCAAAATGGCTCTAGACAGGGAAAGATTATTTTCAGGTGATGAGCTTGAAAACAGCTTCGCAGATGAAATGACACTTGAATTGGGCCCAGAAGGATGAGTAAATTTCACTGTGTGAATTCAGCAGGAAAACACAGTAGGTGCCAATGTGAAATGGTGCCAGAGTGAGAAGGCACAAGTTGTGGAATGTCAAGTAGTATCGAATATTGACATCTACATAGGAGGTAGTAGAAGATAAGACTAGAAAAGTTGGTTGGTCCCAGGTCATGGAACATCTTGATGACATTCGAGGCCAAGGAGTTCAGCTTTATTCTTGTGCACTAAGGAACTGTTGAAGGTTCTCCATACAGCAGTGATATAATCAAAAGTGTGCTTTAGAAAGATTGCTCCAGCCAGGGGTGTTTAGAGTAGGTTGAAGATACAGAGCAAGTTTAGAGTGCCATTGCTATTGCCTTGTCCCAAGATACAAGAAGGCCCTTCTCTGTCAATAGGAATGGCAAAGGATGTAGCTTTGAGAGATATGAAGTTAGACTTAACCGGTGTAACACAAGGCAAATGAAAAAAAAGAGATGACTAAGACAGTTGTGATACAAGCAACTGGGTTGAGAGAAACTGGCATGTGATCAGCTCTCCTAAGGGCAGAGCTCAAAGGAGAGCCCCTTTGAGGGATTAATGGGTAATGAATGCATTTGAAGCTGTGATTAATAAGATGATCTGTTCCCCAGACTCAACCCTTGGAGGTGCTGCTGCTTCAAATTATGCAAATTCCACTTGGGGCTCGGGAGCCTCCTCCAACAACGGCACCTCCCCCAACCCAATTCACATCTGGGACAAGGTGATTGTAGACGGGTCTGACATGGAAGAGTGGCCTTGTATTGCCAGCAAAGACACTGAATCTTCTTCCGAAAACACCACCGATAACAACAGTGCCTCGAACCCTGGCTCTGAGAAGAGCACTCTGCCAGGAAGCACCACTAGTAACAAAGGAAAAGGGAGCCAGTGCCAGTCTGCAAGTTCTGGGAACGAATGTAATCTTGGGGTCTGGAAATCTGACCCTAAGGCTAAATCTGTTCAATCTTCCAACTCTACTACAGAGAACAACAATGGACTAGGAAATTGGAGGAATGTGAGTGGTCAGGATAGAATTGGACCTGGCTCTGGCTTCAGCAACTTTAACCCAAATAGCAACCCATCTGCCTGGCCAGCACTGGTCCAAGAAGGAACTTCTAGGAAAGGGGCATTGGAAACAGATAATAGTAATTCCAGTGCACAGGTTAGCACAGTAGGTCAGACATCCAGGGAACAGCAGTCAAAGATGGAAAATGCGGGTGTTAATTTTGTTGTCTCTGGCAGAGAACAGGCTCAAATTCATAACACTGATGGACCAAAAAATGGAAACACTAACTCCTTGAACTTAAGTTCACCAAACCCCATGGAGAATAAGGGAATACCCTTTGGAATGGGCTTGGGGAACACCTCCAGGAGCACTGATGCCCCTTCACAAAGCACTGGAGATCGAAAGACTGGGAGTGTTGGATCTTGGGGTGCAGCTAGGGGGCCTTCTGGAACTGACACAGTCTCTGGACAAAGCAATTCTGGAAACAATGGGAACAATGGAAAAGAGAGAGAGGACTCCTGGAAAGGAGCTTCTGTTCAGAAATCAACTGGGTCAAAAAATGACTCTTGGGACAACAATAACAGGTCTACGGGTGGGTCCTGGAACTTTGGCCCCCAGGACTCTAATGACAACAAATGGGGTGAAGGGAACAAAATGACATCTGGGGTCTCTCAGGGAGAATGGAAACAGCCGACTGGGTCTGATGAGTTGAAAATTGGAGAATGGAGTGGTCCAAACCAACCAAATTCTAGCACTGGAGCATGGGACAATCAAAAGGGCCACCCCCTCCCTGAAAACCAAGGCAATGCCCAGGCTCCCTGTTGGGGAAGATCTTCCAGCTCCACAGGAAGTGAAGTTGGAGGTCAAAGCACTGGAAGCAACCACAAAGCAGGAAGTAGTGACAGTCATAACTCTGGCCGTCGGTCGTACAGGCCCACACATCCTGATTGTCAGGCTGTCTTGCAGACTCTTTTGAGCCGAACTGATTTGGACCCCAGGGTGCTCTCAAACACTGGCTGGGGCCAAACTCAAATTAAGCAGGACACAGTGTGGGACATTGAAGAGGTGCCAAGGCCTGAGGGGAAATCTGACAAAGGAACTGAGGGGTGGGAGAGCGCTGCCACACAGACCAAGAACTCAGGGGGCTGGGGAGATGCACCCAGCCAAAGCAATCAAATGAAGTCTGGATGGGGGGAGCTCTCAGCCTCTACAGAGTGGAAAGACCCCAAGAACACAGGAGGCTGGAATGACTACAAGAACAACAACTCTTCCAACTGGGGAGGAGGACGACCTGATGAAAAGACAACTTCCTCTTGGAATGAGAATCCCAGCAAGGATCAGGGGTGGGGAGGTGGACGCCAGCCCAATCAAGGATGGTCTTCTGGAAAGAATGGTTGGGGAGAGGAAGTCGATCAGACAAAAAACAGCAGTTGGGAAAGTTCTGCAAGTAAACCTGTGTCTGGGTGGGGTGAAGGAGGGCAGAATGAAATCGGGACTTGGGGTAATGGTGGCAATGCAAGCCTAGCTTCAAAAGGTGGGTGGGAGGATTGCAAAAGATCCCCAGCATGGAATGAGACGGGCCGACAGCCCAATTCCTGGAATAAACAACACCAACAGCAGCAGCCCCCACAGCAGCCGCCGCCACCGCAACCAGAGGCTTCTGGTTCGTGGGGAGGCCCACCCCCACCACCTCCAGGCAATGTTCGACCTTCCAATTCCAGCTGGAGCAGCGGGCCACAGCCTGCAACACCTAAGGATGAGGAACCCAGTGGTTGGGAAGAGCCATCCCCACAGTCAATTAGTCGGAAAATGGACATTGATGATGGCACTTCAGCATGGGGAGACCCTAACAGTTATAACTACAAGAATGTGAATCTGTGGGATAAGAATTCCCAAGGGGGCCCAGCACCTCGAGAACCAAACCTGCCCACCCCAATGACCAGTAAATCGGCATCAGGTAAGCAGTGGCTTTCTCTTGCAGCTTTTGATGAAGAAAAGGAATCCTAGACCAAGGCATTTTTATTAGGTGAATTTATTCAACTTAGTTTTGTTCTGAGATGCTTTCCTACAGTTTCTACTCTGTTGCTAACAGAACCTCTTTTTATAAAATGCTAGTGATGGCAGATGCTGGTAGTACATTTTAATGTTCTTTCTTGGCAAAAGGAAAAGATGACAACCCTGTGTTAGTCCCCAAAATTATTTTTCTGTAATTGTATTGGTCTGCAGAATCCAAAAGACATATCTTGCCAAACAAACTATGTTCTAGATTTTAAAATAAAGAATTAAAGTAGTAGCAGAAATAGACCTGATTTCCATTCTGGTTCTACCCATGGACACGTCTCTGCTTCTGTTTCCCCAGCAAAGGGAAATAATTCTGTGTTTTTCCAAAGGCCATGATGATGCTGAAGCAAAGCTGGATCTGGAAGGTTTCAGTCTCTTTCCGGATGATTTTTAATGATTACCTCTGGAATGGGAGTACTTTGTATAAGAGATTGTTATCTCAGTCCTAGTGAGATGGCTCACACCTGTAATCCCAGCACTATGGGAGACTGGGGCAGGAGGATCCCTTGAGCCCAGGAGTTTGAGACCAGCCTGGGCAACCTAGAGAGACTTCAGTCTCTACAAAAATATTTTTTAAAAATCAGACGGGTGTGGTGCATGTGCCTATAGTCCCACCTACTCTAGAGGCTGAGGTAAGAGGATCGCCTAAGCCCTGGAGATGGGAGGCTGTAGGGAGCTATGATCTCACCACTGCACTCCAGTTTGGGAGACAGAGCGAGACCCTGTTGCCAAAAAAAAAAAAAGAGCGATTGTTAGGATAGTCAGTTGCCCAGAATTAAACTTTCTTCCGTCACTGTTTGAATAGGAAACATCATACCTGGTAAAAGTAGCAATGGTAATGCCATTCTTAGTTTGTCATTGTCAACTTGAATGTCCCTATAGAGCATATAGTTCAACAAATTAAGGGGGATGCACCTTTCAGTCTTTTTTTAGTTAAAATTAATCATAATATTAAGAACCAGTTTTCTTTTTTTGAGACAGAGTCTCACCCTGTTGCCCAGGCTGGAGTGCAGTGGCATGATCTCGGCTCACTATAACCTCCGTGCCAAGTTCGAGTGATTCTCTTGCCTCAGCCTCCTGAGTAGTTGGGATTACAGGCACCCACTGCCATGCCCAGCTAATGTTTGTATTTTTAGTAGAGGCAGGATTTCACCATGTTGGCCAGGGTGGTCTCAAACTCCTGACCTCAGGTGATCCACCCGCCTCAGTCTACCAAAGTGCTGGGATTACAGGCATGAGCCACTGTGCCCAGCCAAGAATCAGTTTTCTCCGAGTACACCTCTAGTGTTCAGCTAATCCATTTGTGGCCTCTTAGAAAAATGATTACTTTTAACTCATTCTTTTTTCAAGTATTGAAAAGAATGAGGAAGGAAATGAAGATTTCTCACTGGCTCCCCATGCAGAATAATACCTGCTAAAATTTTAAAAAGCTACATCCACATAGCAAAAACCTTCAAACTGTGTGGAAAAGCAAAAGATAGTCAATAAAAGAATCTTTGGCCAGGCGCGGTGGCTCACGCCTGTAATCCCAGCACTTTGGGAGGCCAAGGCGGACAGATCATGAGGTCAGGAGATGGAGACCATCTTGGCTAACATGGTGAAACCCCGCCTCTACTAAAAAATCGAAAAAATTAGCCAGGCGTGGTGGCGGGCGCCTGTAGTCCCAGCTACTCGGGAGGCTGAGGCAGGAGAATGGGGTGAACCCAGGAGGTGGAGCTTGCAGTGAGCTGAGATCACGCCACTGCACTCCAGCCTGGGCGACAGAGCAAGACTCCGTCTCAAAAAAAAAAAAAATAATAATAATAATAATAATAATAATAATCTTAACCCCTAGGGTCTCTTCCCAAAGGTAATCTCTTAGAAGTTTGTGTCCCATTCAAAAATTTTACAGAGAAGGGATTGTACTTCGTATACTGTTCTTCACCTTGCTTTTCTCATTATACTTATAGCTTCCAATTTTAGCACATAGTCTGCTGCTTAATTGCTTCATGTACAGTATTTCTTTTTTTTTTTTTTTTTTTTTTTTTGAGAGGGAGTCTCACTGTCTCCCAGGCTGGAGTGCAGTGGCGCAATCTTGGCTCACTGCAACCTCCACCTCCCGGGTTCAAGTGAGCCTCCTTCTCAGCCTCCCGAATAGCTGGGATTACAGGCATGCGTCGTCACGCCCAGCTAATTTTCGTATTTTTTGTTGGAGATGGGGTTTTGCCATGTGGGTCTGGCTAGTCTTGAACTCCTGACCTCAGGAGATCCACCCGCCTTGGCTCCTAAAGTGCTGGGATAACAGGCGTGAGCCATTGTGCCCGGCCTTTACACAGTACTTCTTTTATGGGTGACCCACAATTGGTCTAACCAGTCCCCTTGTGGTGGATATTTAGGTTGTTTCCAAATTTTTTCTATCAGTGATGCGGTGAGTATTGTTATACGTGTAATTTCGCCTATTTTTACAAGTATATTTATGGTATAATTTTCTGGCAGCCTGGGCATGATGGCTCATGCCTGTAATCCCAGCACTTTGGGAGGCTGAGCCAGGCAGATCACAAGGTCAGGAGTTTGAAGCCAGCCTGGCCAATGTGGTGAAACCCTGTCTCTACTTAAAAAAAAAAAATACAAAAGTTAGCTGGGTATGGTGGCACACGCCTGTAATCTCAGCTACTCGGGAGGCTGAGGCAGGAGAATCGCTTGAACCTGGGAGGTGGAGGTTGCCATGAGCCAAGACCACGGCATTGCACTCCAGCCTTGGGGATGGAGCAAGACTCTGTCTCAAAAAAAAAAAAAAAAAAATTCCTGGCAGTTGAGTTACTGGGTGAAAAGTTTAATGTGCATCGGATTTTTTAAAAAGTAGCATTGCCAAATACCCCTCACATGAAAGTTGAATCTATTTACATTTCTACCAACAGAATATAGGCATGCCTGTTCCTTCCACCTTCACCCCACTGGATATTATGGCATTTCATTTAACAAATGATTCTTAGAGACATTTCCTTTCTTTATAGTCTGGAGCAAAAGCACACCACCTGCTCCAGATAATGGTACTTCCGCTTGGGGTGAGCCAAATGAAAGCAGTCCTGGGTGGGGCGAGATGGATGATACAGGAGCATCGACCACAGGCTGGGGGAACACGCCCGCCAACGCTCCCAATGCCATGAAGCCTAGTAAGTCTGAAGCTTTTCATTTTTGAGGGATCCTTTTTTTTTTTTTTTTTTTTTTAATTGAGACGGAGTTTCACTCTTGTCCACCCAGGCTGGAGTGCAGTGGTGCAATTTCGGCTCACTGCAACCTCTGCTTTCCAGCTTCAAGCGATTCTCCTGCCTCAGCCTCCCGAGTAGCTGGGATTACAGGCGCCCGCCACCATGCCCGGCTAATTTTTGTATTTTTATTAGAGATGGGGTTTCTCCATGTTGGTCAGGCTGGTCTTGAACTCCTGTTCTTGTGATCCACCCGCCTTGGCCTCCCAAAGTCCTGGGACTACAGGCGTGAGCCACCGTGCCCGGCCGGGATTCTTTGTTAAATGTTTGTCAAATGTCAGATTTGAGAATCTGACATTTTGGTGAGGGCTGTTTAGTTTTAAACTGTTGATTCTATGAGATTCAGGACCTTGAGTGTTAAATAATTAGTTAATAGCAAACGGTTGTGGCTTGGCTTGGCGTTTCTTAAAATGTTTAAGGTGAATTAAAAATCATCAGTTAATTTTGTTTTAAATTTAGTATCTGGACAGAATTATAATTTTGATGTGATGCTCTTTTAGCCCAGTGACTATGTGCTCACCATATCTAGCTTGCATTTCTACTTGTTAGTATAATTTAAAACAAGAGTTCCTGGCTTTTAATGTGGAACACGATCTATGCTGCCCAGTGACTTCATCCTTCTGCACCTTCCTTTGCCGTTGTCTCTCTTCCACATAAGAGCATTTCAGATTTTTTAAACCTGGCATAAATTTCACTTCAATTTTTTAAATGAAGAACGTCACACTTATTCAGAATCATTGAAAATCTAAAATCTAAGCTGTACTTGATCCAGCTGGTGATGTGTGGTCACAGTAATGAGCAGAACTCTGGACTGAGGCTATGGAATGTCTCATTGACTGTTCCTAAATTCAGGTGCCTGTTTCCACTTATTTTTGTAACTTTCTTAAAAATGTTCCAACATCTCTTTTCTACCATATAGAAGCAGATTTAAGGGATTATCTTTTGATTAAATAATGAACATTTCTGGAATGACCAAAATTCAAACAAGAAGATAAATTCTGTTAAGTTTATCACATTATATTCAGTACTCTTACAGTGCCACATAAGGGAATGTGATATTAGCTCTATTCTGGAAATTCACATGTGTGTATATGTAGTAATTTGACTACATTTTAAAAATCATGAATCTCCTCGACCTCATTAAAATAGTTAGCTTTATGAAAATTTTGTTTTTATCATTATTTCTATTGTGAAATCAGTCGTATCATCATGGGAAATGTAATCTAGTAGACTTGAAATAGACCCAAAATGCTGCAAGAAGATGTTAATCAGACCCTGGGCACAAAGAGATCCTTTAGCAGTATATTCAGGATTTTCATGTGTCTTTCCCAACCTCAGGATCACCTCTCTTCTATCACAAAACCACTTTTCCTCAGATTCTAAAAATGTCTTCTACTCTTCAGGATCATCTATAGTTATAGCACACATCCTTTCTGTGGGTAAGTTAAATGTGTAATGTGCGGAAGAAAGGGCTAAACCATCATAGTCTACCAGTTGATGGAGACAGTTACCCTGTGATCTTCTGTAGCCTGTCTTAAATTTGATGTTATGAATCCTATGATTAAAAATTAGACCTCTCTTATCTTTTCTGTAAGAAACATTTGTTAGAAGTTTAGCTTGTCTCTCTAAAAGAAAGGTTCACTTGCATGTCTTCATTTTTCTAAAGGGGTCAGTGTGTTATTTATATTGGGTTTTTAACTCGTGTTGCTTGTCAGTGGATGCTATAAAGCCTATGCTTGTATAATATAAATCATAAATATGGTATTATATAAATTTATAATCCTATATACAGAGGCAGCAGTCCTGGTTATCAGCAGCACTTCCAGCAGCAGGAAGAGGAGCATCCCAACCCTCCCCCTTGTGCACAGACAGCCCCTTCCTGTGGCTACAATGAACCCCACTGGGAGACTGTCAGATTCACCTGGGCCTTGCTGGGGGATGAGATGCCACAGTTAGAAGAAATTAATTGCCCTGTGCCTTACGTACTTGGCCCAAACCTACTTGTCTATCATAGGCCTGATCCTACAGGGTGACAGCTGTCCTTCAAGGAAAGGCCTGGAAGAGCCAATTTTCTGCCCTTAAACTCTTCATATAAAGCTATGTACAAATCAGAAGACTTTCATAAATGTCCTGTCATGTGGGAGAGTAGAGGTGCAGATGGAAGTTTCCAGGCAAGAGAATGTGTTTCCTTTTCTTTCATCATTTTATACAGTATTATTACTGCAAAGTATGTTTTGATTCTGTACAGTATTTTCGGAGGGAATTAAGGACTTATTCCAGTCTTCAAATTAAAGATCTTTGTTTAGAATGGGATACTGATGTCCCACTTCCTCAAACATTAAAGCCTCTTGGATTTCTCTCTGCTTTCCTTTCTCCTTTCCTCACATTTTTTCCTTCTGTCTTTTCAAAACCACTACGTATATATTCTTTGCCTCTTCAGTATCTAATACATTTCAAGTGTGTAGCTCTAATACATTTTAGATTTCCATGGCTATATGTGAATTTTTCTTCTTTCACCATAATTCTAATATTCAAAAATGTTATAAAAAATTTTCCTCCTTTTCATGTTCTGTTCGTCTCTGCTTCACCCCAAGCAAGCTAGACAGTTGTCCTTTATCATACCTCGTATTTATAGTGTCCGTTGTATATAAAGTACATACTGAATGGAGGATAAAACCAGGGCTACAGTAAACCATGTTCATTAAGAGGAACGGATTTATCTTAATTGAGATGTGAAATTTCTTGCCAGGAATGTTGTGATAAGTTCTTTTCAGTTTTGAAATTCCTGTCCAACTTTGTGCAAGGGAAAAAGCATTGATCCATAAATCAGGAGGCCTTGATTCTATGGTTTGTTAACTTTCTGTGTATCATTGAAGCTTTATGGATTTTAGTTTCCTGCTCTCTAAAAAATGAGTAATAATGTTTGTCTTGCCATGGGGATGGAGTAGATAAAATTACAAAGACACGTAAATGCTGCATCTGCAAGGAATTATTATTCTGATGATTGTTTTATATAGCTGTTGCAAAGAGTTAATTCATTCTTTCCTTAAAGATTCCAAATCTATGCAAGACGGCTGGGGGGAGAGTGACGGGCCAGTCACAGGAACTCGCCATCCCAGCTGGGAAGAGGAGGAGGATGGAGGAGTCTGGAACACCGCTGGCTCTCAGGGCAGTGCTTCCTCCCACAACTCAGCAAGCTGGGGACAAGGAGGAAAGAAACAAATGAAGGTAGCCTGCTTAGAAATGTTCGCACTTGCTCATTCACTCTGAGAAGGCAGAACTGAGGTTTTGTTTTGTTTGTTTTTGTTTTGAGACAAGTTCTCCCTCTGTCACCCAGACTGGAGTGCAGTGGGACAATCACGACTCGCTGAGCAACCTCCTGGGCTCAAGCAGTCCTCCCACCTCAGCCTTCTTAGTCGCCGGAACTATCACCATGCCTGGCTAAATTTTGTATTTTTTAATAGAGACAGGGTTTCGCCCTGTTGCCAGGATGGTCTCAAACTCCTGGGCTCAATCCTCCTGCCTTGTCCTTCCAAAGTGCTGGGATTACAGGCGGGAGCTACCATGCCTAGCCAGAACTGAGGATTTTTAAATGAAAGGTGTGAGGCAACTGGGGTCCTCAAGGTCCTAAGTAAGGGGAAAAATATTTTCTTGGAAACAAATAACTACTTCCCTTTTACCCTTCGTCTTGCTTTCCCATGACCTTGAAACCTTGAACTATAAAACTGTTGCTGTGGGTAAAATGAAGTTTTCAAAGATACGAGATATTTTTCATTTTTAGTTTCCACATTATAATAATCTGTTGGAGGCTCTCAAGGCATACTTTATAAATGCTTTTGCATTCTAAAGCCAGAGAAGTCCTTCCAGTAAATCCCCATAGATATGTAGGAGGGAATCCAAAGGAAGATAATACTGGCTTCTCCCGTGGCAATCAGCACGTCTTGATTTTATCTGATTTGGGAAATTCCAAGACCCAGAACCCTTCTCCCGACAAATGAAATACCAGTGAGTACTTGTGTGCTATAGCAGCTAAATGATTAATGATATCTCTTTTTTTTTTTTTTTGAGACGGAGTCTTGCTCTGTCACCCAGGCTGGACTGCAGTGGTGCAGTCTCAGCTCACTGCAAGCTCTGCCTCCCAGGTTCACACCATTCTCCTGCCTCAGCCTCCCGAGTAGCTGGGACTACAGGCAGCTGCCACCACGCCCGGCTAATTTTTTGTATTTTTAGTAGAGATGGGGTTTCACCATGTTAGCCAGGATGGTCTCGATCTCCTGACCTCGTGATCCGTCCACCTCGGCCTCCCAAAGTGCTGGGATTACAGGCGTGAGCCTCTGCGCCCAGCCTAGCAGCTAGATGATTTCTCTACATCATGTACCAGGTTGTGTACTAAACTTTTCACCTTCTGTGTGAAAGTCCTCATCACAGTTTGATGAGGACTTTGGTTTTCAATCTACAACAGTAGTCTTTGAGCCTGAACCAGTGTCTTGGCAGACCCTCTCTTTTTTCAATTCCAGATTTTCGTTTGACAAATAAAATAGTGGAAATACGAAATGGGCATCCAATACTTAACTTCAACATGAGAGTCTTGGCACCCTATGAAACGGTTCACAGCTAATATTCTCCCACGTTTCAAATACCAGATGCCATCTTAGAGGCCTTCCCATGTCTGAGGATTGGGCCTTCATCCCCTTTGCCCTTTGCCTATAGGACACTAATTTTGTAGATGACTCTTTCTTTTATAGCATAAGAATACAGTCTGTTTCTGTTTAGAGATGTTTTGCTTAAGCAGTCACTTATGGTTTTTCTTCTATTAAGAGCTTTTATTTCTTTAGTCACAGAAGGAATTATTCAGCAAACTTTTCAGCATTCCTTGCACTCTTAGGTTGTCTAGTGTGATTTTGGCTTTCTTTTGGTTATTTACAAATTAACAATGAGACTAAATTAACTGATTGAAAGGGACTAATAAATACCTCTCTAGGGTGACAACCAAGATTTAATTAATTAAGTTAATTGGGAATTGACTCTTTCAGCCCCAGTACCCGTGATTCTGACTTTACATACCGAGGGCGTTTTTTTAAAAATTGTGATAAAATACATATAACATATAATTTACCATAGCGTACATTTTTAAGTGTACAGTTCAGTGGCAATAAGTATATTCACATACTTATGTTGCCATTTACCACCATCTATCCACAGAACTCTTTCCATCTTACAAAACTGAACTCTGTACCTATTAAACAGTAACTCCCCATTCCCCCCTCCCTCTAGTGAGGGCTTTTTTGACCTTAAAACCTGTACTAGCTGGCTGCGGTGGCTCATGCCTGTAATCCCAACACTTTGGGAGGCTGAGGCAGGTGAATCACCTGAGGTCAAGAGTTCAAGACCAGCCTGGCCAACATGGCAAAACCCCGTCTCTACTAAAACTACAAAAATTAGCTGGGTGTGGTGGCAGGCAGCTGCAATCCCAGCTACTTGGGAGGATGAGGCAGGAGAATTGCTTGAACCCAGGAGGTAAAGGTTGCAGTGAGCCGAGATCGCGCCATTGCACTCCAGCCTGGGTGACAAGAGCGAAACTCAGTCTCAAAAAAAAAAACCGCCCCCCACACACACACCAAAAAAAACCTGTACTAAACTTAAGTACTTCATCACTTTCAAGGATAATAAAATTGATTTGATGACTACCATCACGGGCTGGGCGTGGTGGCTCACACCTGTAATCCCAGCACTTTGGGAGACCGAGGCAAGCGGATCACGAGGTCAGGAGATGGAGACCATCCTGGCTAGCATGGTTAAACCCCATCTCTACTAAAAATACAAAAAATTAACCGGGCATGGTGGCGGGTGCCCGTAGTCCCAGCTACTCGGGAGGCTGAGGCAGGAGAATGGTGTGAGCCCGGGAGGCAAAGCTTGCAGTGAGTTGGGATGGCGCCACTGCACTCCAGCCTGGGTGACAGAGAAAAAAAAAAAAAAAAAAGATAGCTATCATCACAACATAGAGAATTTTCACCTGTGAAATACAGAACTGCACAAAGCCCCACCCCACCCAATCCTCTTCGTAGTTCCCCCTGCTTCCCTCACAGAAGTGAAAGTGGAGCTCATGGTCAGTGCCTTGTTCAGGGGAGAAACTAGTTTGTCCCATTAAAAAATTAAAACCTACCTCTGCCCTACTTTGCCCAGGAGATCAGCAATGGTGTCTTCCACTAGGTCTCTTTACCACCAGGACCAATGTCTTTTATGCTGTGAAACAAACAGAGGAAGCACTATGAGTTCCTTATAATGCCCAGTTTAAATAGGCTCCTTTCCAAATGACACGCACTGACATCAAACTGTTTTCTCCTAACATAAACCAGTTTGGGTTACGAGGAGAGCAGCCTAATGAAAGTGAAAGTAGTCGTGTGCAAAACTTCTATTTTAGAAAATCATATCAGACTTCTTTCTATTTGAAAAGCAAAAGTACCAGCTGAGCATGTATTTTTCCAGTTCTGGTTCAGTGTGGTGAATTTTATAAAAATGAAAACATAGATATAACTAGGGCTTATTAATCATTTAAACTAACATAAAATATCAACATAATTTTAGTTAAAGAGAAATAGGACTTAAAAAGGTAAACTCAAGTCTACATTTTCAGTCTGTATTAATAAAACTCAGGAGGCTGAAATAAATTATTTGGTTCTGAGGTTCCGTGTTTCATTTCTGTAGTGCTCACTCAAAGGAGGAAACAATGATTCATGGATGAATCCTCTTGCCAAACAGTTTTCAAATATGGGATTGCTGGTAAGTTTTATTTTTTTCAAATGTATAACATATCCCAACTTCTAGGTTTAATATTAATACAAATTTTAAGACAACTGCCACATATAGTACAAAATTACAGATTTAAAAACTAGTTAAGCAATGTTCTTGGTCTTTTGAGTTAAGTAATATTTCTCTTCTATTCTTATTAATGACATACTCCAACATTTAAAGGTTATGGCTTTTAAATGTGTAGTCATTTTGTCCTTTTCCTTAGGAGGATAGAGAAGAAAGAGGCATTTAAAATTTATGCAATTGTTTCCGACCACATTACTGTACTAGTTTTCATATTATGATTTTTTAAAAAGGCAACGATAACGAAACTAGAAAAACTATACTGGGACTAATTACATAGGGAATTCTTGTAGAATTTCTGATTTCTTTATCTCTCGGCAATGTTGTGGGGACACCCTGTCCCTGGTTGCCAAAAGACAAATGACTTGACTTGGCTGCACAGTTGAAGGTTTGATGACTTGACAAGTCACGAGAAGAAGTTGTCATTATTTGGCGGCCACTCATGGAATTTGATCCTGGGCTGACTAGAACTTAAGGATGGGGGTTTATTTCTTCAGGCAGCTGTTTATCTATTGCTCTCTTTGTAGACTTATTGAGACTAATTGTATGTGAAAACTGAATTGTAGGAATATAGGCCCAAACAGCAATCAAGCTAGCATATTAAAAATGTTAATGTCTTCATTACCATCAAGTTCATTTCAGAGAACCTTCTATGGTGCCAGTAGTAAGACGTGGCTCTCAGGTGAATAATGCCACTTCTTTGATTCAAAGATGTGCATCCTTAATTCTCTCTCATCTGTTCTTTATTTTTCAGAGTCAGACTGAAGATAATCCAAGCAGCAAAATGGATTTGTCTGTAGGTGTGTATCACTCCACTGAAAAGAATGGAGTATATCAGTGTTACAGTGTCCTTTTGGCATCTCCTGCCCAATTTGAGTAGGGATAGGTGCAGTTCAGTAGACATTGATTGAGCACTTACTCTTTGTAAGGTACTATGCTAGACACTGCAGGGATAGAAAACTCACATGTCTACAGGAGTCAGCAAAGAATGTAAATAAGTGATGTGTGCCAGGTACAAGAACCTGGGACGAGGCCAGGCATGGTGGCTCATGCCTGTAATCCCAGCACTTTGGGAGACCGAGGTGGGTGGATTACAAGGTCAAGAGATCGAGACCATCCTGGCCTACATGGTGAAACCCCATCTCTACTAAAAATAACAAAAATTAGCTGGGCATGGTGTGGCGCACCTGTAGTCCCAGCAACTCCGGAGGCTGAGGCAGGAGAATGGCGTGAACCCAGGAGGCAGAGGTTGCAGTGAGCCGAGATTGTGCCACTGCACTCCAGCCTGGCAACATAGCGAGACTCAGTCTCAAAAAAAAAAAAAAAAAAAAAAAAAACCTGGGACGAGGTGGCCACAGGTTAACTGTGGAGCGTCCACCTAGAAGAATCAGCCTTGCATTGCTCCTAGCAGTTGCTGCTCTGGAGGAATCCAGGCTGAGCTATGACAAGTCTTTCAGGAGAGGCCAGAAATTCAGATATATACTGGCATTATGATTTTTGTATTTATTTATTGATTTTTTGAGACAGAGTCTTGCTCTATCACCCTGGCTGGAGTGCAGCAGCGTGATCTCTGCTCACTGCAACCTCTGCCTCCCAGGTTCAAGCGATTTTTCCCACCTGAGTCTCCCAAGTAGCTGGGATCACAGGCGTGTGCCGCCACGCACAGCTAATTTTTGTATTTTTAGTAGGGACGGGATTTCGCCATTTTGGCCAGGCTGGTCTCGAACTCCTGACCTCCAGTGATCCACCTTCCTCGCCTTCCCAAAGTGCTGGGATTGCAGGTGTGAACCACTGTGCCCAGCCCTGATTTTTATATGTCAGAACTAATTCGGGTCTCTTAAAATGCTCTATGGGGCCAAATAAATTGTGTGCCAGATGTGGCCCTCAAGTTGCCAGTCCTGTCTGTACCAGGATGCTTCATTATTGACAAACTCTCACATTGCAACTGGAGTGGAAACGGTGTTAGCCACTAGTCTGTGGGGTTTTCATAGTAATGCTCTTGATCACCCTGAGGAACTTGAAAAGAATCAAACTAAGAAGAAATGAAAATAATTCTGGGTAGTAAAGGAAGTAGGTAGTCTTTGATCTATGATATTTCTAAATACGAGAATAATTAAAACATAAGTTTCCTGGGGCAGCACTGGTTATATCAGCAGACGACAGCACATTTATAGAGTTGTGAAAGAAAAGTGGTATAGTTATGGCACCTGGGAAATTGCACCGTGTAGGTAATGTGGACACATCTGTGTTCAGCTCTTAAGTTCTAAATTTTAGGGCAACCGCTGTGCCTCTTTGATCTTTTTATTCCTTGTAACTATGTTTCACCCAGACCATTTATCTAGATGATGCTAAAATAGCAAAAACAGACAACTTCTCTCCCTGAGGACATTTGAATTTATGAGCAAGATGTGTTCATCGGACACATCAGTATCCAGTCTAAATGTTTTCTTAGCGAGATTTTTGCCAGGTTATCCCTAAGGCTCTTTCAGTCTTCCATGGAAAACAAACTACAACAGATACATGTTTTGTTTTGTTTTTTAAAATAAATAAATAAATAAAAAGGACCCATGTGTGTTCCAGGGACAAACACCAGCAGCCTGGACCAATGAGAGTTTGTCTCGTCTTATCCCCAGAAATAGAAATCTTAATAGCTTATACCCAGCACCCCCATGAGGATAGTGGGGCAGGTCACTCTTGGTTCATGGGGGAAACATTGATTCTGGAAATTTTCACTCTGTGTATGCTACTTTTCAGGAAGCCTTTCAGATAAAAAATTTGATGTGGACAAGCGAGCGATGAATCTCGGGGATTTTAATGATATCATGAGGAAGGATCGATCTGGGTTCCGTCCACCTAATTCCAAAGACATGGGAACCACAGATAGTGGGCCTTATTTTGAGAAGGTGAGTTGAATCCTTTGTTTAAGATAGTAATTCATGAGAACCGCTTTGGTTCCCATTTGTCTTTTGATAATTGATTCTAGAGGAAGCATAGAATTACTGAACTAGATGAGCAAAACACAAACATCACCTGCATTAACGTGGTGACCTGAAAACCATTGATGTCAACAGGTGATCAGGCAAGAGCAAGAACCATCTGTCTTTAGCATGTGTGTATTAGAAAATCTGAGTTTTGAGAAATTCATGAAGTGTGGAAATTTTAGAGATAAACTTACTCTGCATTCTTTTTTCCGCTGCTGTGCAGCTACAAAATAAATTTTGGGATTTTGTGCAAATATTCCATGTCTCCTAAGGCTTTGCCTTCTTCTAGTTTTGAGATAACTCTGTTGTTATCTTTCCCCAGTTCCTAGCGATCTGTGTTTAGTTACAATGGTATACTTTTCAAATTCTCATCTACCTAATTTAACCAAGCAGTTTCTACCTATTGGTTTTGATGTTTAACATTTCTAATGGTGGGAATTATATCTTGATCCAGAATACCAATTTGCTGTGTTCCTGGTCTTCAGAAAGCAGTTAAAACCAAAATTTTTAAATCTGGCACGTTTTGACACTGTTGTTGCTGGTCCAGACAGCAACATATTCACAAGATTGGCCTGGCTTCTGTTTCAGCAGCCACATTGCTAGAGTAATCAATATTAGACGCGTAAAAATAAAGTGTCTGGCAATTTTTATCGTAATGCAATGGACAGAACGTGTTACTAACTTAGAGGAAAAGAAAAATCTATATCAAAGAAGATGACAGATGGTGTCTGTTGGGCCAAGTGTAAAGATTATTATCAGATCCAAATTCCATCCTCGGTTATTGCTAATACACTCTAACTTTGTTTATTGCTAGTGTTTCTCTCTTTTCCCTTCTTGCATTCTGTTGCTTCACTAACCAACACTCGTTGTGATTGGCTAACTCCTACTACTTTTCAGCTGACTTTGCCTTTCTCCAATCAAGATGGGTGCCTTGGGGATGAGGCTCCCTGCTCTCCCTTCTCCCCTTCTCCCAGCTACAAGCTGTCTCCCTCTGGTTCCACACTACCCAACGTCAGCCTTGGAGCAATCGGCACAGGGCTCAACCCCCAAAACTTCGCTGCTAGACAAGTAAGGAGGCCTCTCAAATTTATAACTGCTTGGCTATGGCCTCGCCTTGGTCCTGGTCTGCAGTTTATTGCATCATTTGTCTGTCTTGGGAAATTTGTTGATTACTGAATGCACAGAATGATATTAAGTGTAGGTTCTAGATCTTTCAGCCCATAGAACCCATCTCTCTTCATGTTTTTCAACACGGATTTTATTTTAAACCTGTATTTCTTTTTTGTCTTCTCATTTTTGATCATAAGTTCATATTTAATAAGTAAACTAATAACTGACTAAGGAAAATGTTAAAGAGGCTACGTAAGTACCTTAGACAATCTAACAACGCATTTGCCATTTTAAACATTAGATTGGATATGTAATACTTTGGAGATCTTTTCAATTTAATAAACCTGCTAATTTAAAAATAGGAAAACTAGTATGATTAAGTATTTGTGGGTTATGGCATCTTGAAATCTAGTGTCTTTAAGTGTAAAATATAGTAATTACCCGGAGAAGGGTAACTTTAAATAGTAAACGGTGAAGCTTTGGGAAGAATGGGTATTGCTGAGACACAGCAGTGTTTCATTGCACCTGGGGTTGGATCTGGCAACCCTCCAGGGAAGGGCTGTGCAGTAGAAACAAGACAGGCAGGGCTGGGAGGATCATGCCTCCTCACCTTGCCAGGCCTGAGGGTGCACAGCATGACCCTGCCTGCCTTCCCACAATAGCTCTGTTGTAGTTTTTGTGGAGAAAACCAGGACTTTGGAGTCACAATTCCTTTGCAACAATAACCCCAGCAGTGATAGCCATACTTCTGTGACCACTTACTTGTCACTGTGACCTTCACCTCAGGACGTTGTGGGAGGACGTTAATTATACAACTTGTAATTATTAGTTGCATCCACATGATGCATACATGATGATGTTCTGTCTCCATATGATAACTTCCACATACACGTTACAGGGTGATGTGAAGCAATACCTCTGACACCAGTTAAGTTGCACATAGGTCTCTTATATGCTTTCTAATTGCTGCCTTAGCACATTTTAAAAAATGGATTATACTATATCCATGTGTTCGGTTGGTTATTTCTGGATTGGGAGTTACAACTGATTTTTTATTTTCTTCCTTTATATTTCATCATTTTCCTTACTGCTTCCACAGAGGACATGGATATATACTGTTTATATAAACAGGGAAGAAATTATTATATTGATGTTTTGGGGGTTCTTTTATTTTGAATCGAGGTATAGAAAACATGAAATAGGCATAACATTCACAGTTAATGGTGATTGTAAATGTGGTGGATCACATGATTATCAAATGCTATTAGTACATAAATTAGTATAGTAGACCAGCCAAACTAGCTGAGCATTAGGCTCTAAAAAAAGGTCATTCTTCTTATTTTTTTTGATCTGTAGATTGCTACAAAGTCCATTGTTAACCAGGTTTGTGCACATATTCTATCTAAATATGGACATGGTTTTTAAAGACTATTTTCTTACAGAATTATTTTAATATACTTCATATTAATAAAATTTAAGATTTCGATTTTCCAAATCACAGATTTTGGTTAGCTTGGTAATTTTGTTTTTAATTTGTATGCTTTTTTGAGTTAAACAGTATAGTTGAAGCAAATACCA
Source organism: Pan troglodytes (assembly GCF_028858775.2). NCBI lineage: Eukaryota > Metazoa > Chordata > Mammalia > Primates > Hominidae > Pan > Pan troglodytes. The sequence goes on from NC_086016.1 coordinate 42,279,669, forward strand.
CCAGACTCAGGTAATTGTAAAAGCCTCTTGTACAACAGTAGAGCTTTAGTAATAGCCACACAAACCTGCATTAGCACATATACAAGTGCCTTTTTTCTCCCGTTTATTTTTCATTTTTTATTTTTTATTTTATTTATTTATTTATTTTGAGATGGAGTCTTGCTCTGTCGCCCAGGCTGGAATGCAGTGGCGTGATCTCCGCTCACTGCAAGCTCAGCCTCCCAGGTTCACGCCATTCTCCTGCCTCAGCCTCCTGAGTAGCTGGGACCACAGGCTCCCGCCACCACGCCCGGCTAATTTTTTGTATTTTTAGTAGAGACGGAGTTTCACCATGTTAGCTGGGATGGTCTCGATCTCCTGACCTCGTGATCCGCCCGCCTTGGCCTCCCAAAGTGCTGGGATTACAAGCATGAGCCACCGCGCCCAGCCTTTCTCCTGTTTATTTTTTAGAGATGGGGTCTTGCTTATGTTGCCTAGGTTGGTCTCGAACTCCTAGCCTCAGCCTCCCAAAATGGTAGGATTACAGGTGTGAATCACTGTACCTGGCCTTTATAAGTTTTTGATTACCCTTTTCCTAATTTCTAAATATTTTTAAAGACCAAATCTGTATGATTGCCCCTGAATACATCACTGTGCAAAAATAGCTATATTGGGGCCAAGAAAATGAGCAGCTTGTGATGCCCAGCTTCCATATTAAGTTACAGACGAGGCATTTTTTGATCAACTACTGTGGACTTACCTATATTATTGTCCATTCCAGATATATCATAGTGCTTTGTGTGGCTGTAGGGTCACTTGATAATGAAAAGCCTAAAACCTATGGTGGGGGAGGGTGGAAATTGTCTACTGGGAAGAGGAAAGCAGTAATTGATTTTACAGGAGCTTAAAAAGTAAATTCTTTTCAATGCTTGTTATTAAAGGAGAGGTTGAAATTTAGAATGACCCTCAGGAAGCAATTTTGTATTTGCCAAAAAATGGATTCTGGCAGGAACTTTAGTTACCAGTAACCCCACCGTCCAAGGACCAGTCGTGAATAATTGACATCTAATAACTAAGTCATTACTTTGATGATAAAGTGAGAAAGATCGTAGCAGAATATCCTTGGTGAAATAAATGTTTCCTGTTTTCTTGGAGATGATCAGGGTGGCGAAGCTACTGACTACCACGATCTGAGGAAAGTTAGGGCTGTGTGTTGGTAAGACAGCAGCAGTAGAGATTTAGAGTTTCTAGAATTAAAGGTCTTCTCATGTTTAAACAGCCCTTTGGGAGACATAAAATTCGTGATGGATCTTTGATTTACGAGATACACAGATTTTAATTGCCATTTCGACTTTATGTTTAGAATCATTTTTATTTTCAATGCTTTTAAGTTCACTAATTTCCCTACAGCAGTCCCTTAATCTATTTTTTAATCATTAAGCCATCACAGTATTTTTAGTGTTCTAGGTTTTAATGAAGCCATTACAAAATTCTTTAAAATTACCTTAATCCATGTGATTCCAGGGTTATGATAATGGTGGTGATTTCAATTCAGGGTATATGTATAATACTCAGTATAAGCAGTGATGCAGCTGTCTTTGCTGAAGGTATTCAGTGGGACATTTTCCGGTGTGTGGAATTGGTGGGTCATGGATATTTACAGATGATATATTCACCCTACAGACTGGGGATTTATTGAGTTCTGGGAATACGAAGAGGGAAAGATTTAACAGTAGAAAGACAGAATGGAAAATAACTATAGTGTGGTTTGATGAGTTTTAAAGCGTTTTGAGATTGAAGAGGTGGGCTCAGTTAATCTGAATGTGAAATCAGGAAGATGTTTTGGGGAAGACTTCCTTGATGAGGATGACCTCCAAGCTGGGCCTTGAAGAGGTCAAGTGAAGATGGTATCAGAAAGAACCTCAGGCAGAGGGAACACAGTGTTGCATTATTATCAAATATGGTTTCTTCGCTGAAGGACTTTTCTCAGCTAGAAACGAGTCAGAAAGGAAGGGCCACCATATAACCCAACTCTCTTAGTTATCTCATTGGAATAGTGTAGAAGTGCTCCAGTGAGTTGGGCCTCCAGAAAGGAGGGAGTTCAGCTTATTTTTAACTAGACTGATACGTGTTTGAATGAGAAGTTACAGGTGAGTAATGTTTATTTTGGTGTCCCTGTAATGGTTTTTACTTTCTCCCTTTCTTCCTTTTTTATCTCACTGGGTAATTGAGTCACATTTCCTCATCTGTCAAAGAAAGGATTGAGCAGATCCAGGACAAGGAAGGGTGCTAGGCTCACTCTTGGACGGCAGAGAAATCACATCATAATGTTTTATAAATACAACTGATAACTATTCATAAGGCTGCATTTTTACTCAGGTGCCTTTCAAGATGGAGCTCAGATTATAAAGCTTGAGAATAAATTTGGTAAACCCAATCGCAAAGAAGAGTACTTGAAATAAATGTTATGTTGCCTATATCTTTGGTTCACAAAAAAGAATGTAGGACTTTTCCTAATATTTGATGAAATTGAACCCTTTCCGTTTATAGAGTTCTTCAGACTGTACAGGTGCCCATGAGTCAATCTGAGTAATTGCCCCAAGCCTTCTAAGATAAGGAACTTCTCAGTTACAAAATTCTGTTATTCCATCGAACACAGCCTGTGATTCTTCTGAGGGATCTAAAAGACCAGAACTGTTTCTTACTTGCATTTTCTTATGTTAACAAAAAGCCTTACTGCTGCTTTTCTGTTTACAGGGCGGTAGTCATGGTTTGTTTGGAAACAGCACAGCACAATCGAGAGGTCTGCACACACCAGTGCAGCCACTAAATTCTTCTCCCAGTCTCCGGGCGCAAGTGCCTCCCCAGTTTATTTCCCCCCAGGTAAGCAATTTTGTGTTCCTGCAATTCAAAATGAAAGACCATTTCAGATCATTACCAGTTGTTAACTGATTTTTGTGGGCATAAAAAGAATGATAGTAAGTAGCATAAAATATGAAAAAGCCATCTTTTCTTGACCTTTTGGCTAAGATCAAGTAGAGTAAAATATGAAATATCTAGCTGCCAAAGATCAAGACTTTTAGAACAAAATCTCAAATCTCATTTTTTATTTCATCATGCATACCAACAAAGTAGATATTTTTGCATGAAAAGCTTATTATTCTATTCCTTTTAGATCTCCTATTTTTCTAACTATATTTTTTGAAACTGCATATAATTAAAACTACTTTATAAGTTCTGATGTGTCAATGTTCAGAGGCTGGTTGCCCTCAAGGATTCACCCAAAGATAAAAAGAGAATTCAGCCTGGCACAGTGGCTCATGCCTGTAATCCCAGCACTTTGGGAGGCCAAGGTGCTTGAGGCCAGGATCACTTGAGGCCACGAGTTTGAGACCAGCCTGGCCAACATGGTGAAACCCTGTTTCTGCCAAAAAACACAAATTAGCCAGGCATAAAGAACAAAACAAAAATTAGCTGGGCATGGTGGCACATGCCTGTAATCCCAGCTACTCAAGAGGCTGAGACAGTAGAATCACTTGTACCCAGGAGGCAGAGGTTACAGTGAACCGAGATGATGCCACTGCACTCCAGCCTGGGTTATAGAGCGAGACTCCATTTCAAAAAAAAAAACAGAAAACGAGAATTGCCAGATTCTGGATTATTCTGAAAATGTTGAGGAGCTATATGCCAACATAGCAATTAGGTGCTCTAGGGGGAGTTTTAGAACTAATGAAGTAGCAGAGACTCCTGGATTCAACTCTTATTCATGAGCAGCTCTGTGTAGGACATAGTCCATTGGATACCATGGGAACCATTTAGGTCTGTCCCTTAGTAGGAGATGTGCAAAGAGATGGTGCTTTGTTTTGGGGATAAAGGTGAGAGATTTGTGTTAGTCTACCACATACTTTCCCTGTTCCCCTTTGTGAGAAAGCAAGCGTGAGGATAGAGTAATAGCTGATAAGCTCATGCAAGGATTCAGTGTGTGGCCTTAGTCCCTCCTTAGAATGTTATTTTAATAAACCAAGCTTTGAGTCTGTTTCATCCTTAAAAGAAGATGGGAGCGCTTATTAGATCCAACCAGCAGGTTGTAAAGGTTCAGTTTTTGTTGTTTTTGTGTTTTTATTTATTTTTATTTTTTGGAGGTAGAGTCTCACTGTGTCACCCAGGCTGGAGTGCAGTGGTGTGATCCATAGCTCATGGCAACCTCAAACTCTTGGGCTCAAGCAGTCCTCCCTCCTCAGCCTCCAAGTAGCTGGGACTACAGACGCACGCCACCAAGCTTGGCTGGTTTTAAGAATTGTGTAGAGGTGGAGTCATGCTATGTTGCCCAGGCTGGTCTCAAGCTCCTTGACTCCAGCAGTCCTTCCACCTCAGCCTCCCAAAGCACTGGGATGACAGGCATGAACCACCGTGCCCAGCCTGTTTTGTTTTTTGAAATGCCCTTTAAGACCAGGGCTTAAAATATTTATTTGAAAAGATCATCTATAGATTTCAAATTCTAGTTTTAATATTCTGAGTCTGTATCTTTCTTAGTGGGGGAGGTCAGGTTTCTCCACACTCCTTCCTTGCCTCCCTGTCATCACCACCAACTGCCTCTCCAAGGTCTTGCCTGGGAGTCTGGGACTGTGTCCCCTTGGCACCTCTCCTCTTCTTTCCCTCTAAGTTCCAGTCATCCTTCAAGCCCCAGGTAGAGGTTTGTCCTTTAGACAGAGCCATTTCTGACTTCCCTGGCACTCTACAATGGCAGTGTCTTCTTAAGTCTTGGAGCATACACATACTTTACAGTATCCTTTGGTATCAGGCTGACAGTCATTCATGGTTATCAAATATCTGTAGCATGGTAGATAATGTCTTCATCGTGCACAGATGGAGAAAATGCCATCTCTCTCTCTGCAGCCTCTTGGAGTTGGTGGCAGAGGGGTGGGTTGAGGTGAGGAGGAGGTGATAGCAGAATTCCCAGCAGATAGTGTGATAAATGTATAGAAATGTTTAACAGAGTTTGGGTAATCGGCTGAGCCTTCACACTAGCAGTGACGTCTGAGTCTTGAAGAATGAGTCAGAATTTTCTGAGCACACCAGATTAAAAGTGCCTTCTAAGCAGCAGGAGCCTCATGTGCAAGGGGCAATAATATCTAGAAGAACATAGCATTTGGGGGAAAGGCAGTTAGTCTGAATAATTAGTTAGAGCTTGTTGAAACGTACACACAAATGCACACACACTGTCTTAGAATAGAAAAGAAAGGAACTAGACAAGAAGTATGGGACCAAATTTGGAAAAGGTGTTTGCTTTGCTTAGGATTTGGAACTTGGCCCTATGGGCCAATCCTTTTCAACGTGGTTTACAACCATTATTTGGGTTGCTACTTAAAGACACAGTTCCCAGGTCTCCACCAATCTTCTGTGACAGGTGGCTTTGGGACTTAGTCACCCCCGTGTGATCTTTATGTGCACTTACAGTTTGGCCACTGCTGTAGACAATATACTATTAAAGATTTTTCAGCTGAGTAGTGATGTAGGAAAATTTAAGGTTTAGAAGATGCTGGGTGCAGTGGCTCACACCTGCAATCCCAGCCCTTTGGGAGGCTGATGCAGGCAGATTGCTTCAGCCCAGGAGTTTGAGACCAGCCTGGACCACATAGTAAAACCCCATCTCTACAAATTTTTTTTTTTTTTTTTTTGAGTTGGAGTCTCACTCTGTTGCCCAGGCTGGAGTGCAGTGGCACAATCTCTGCTCACTGCAACCTCCGCCTCCCAAGTTCAAGTGATTCTCCTGCCTCAGCCTCCCGAGTAGCTGGGACTACAGGAGTGTGCTACTATGCCCGGCTAATTTTTGTATTTTTAGTAGAGACGGCATTTCACTTTGTTGGCCAGGCTGGTCTCGAACTCCTGACCTCCTGATCCACCCGCCCTGGCCTCCCAAAATGCTGGGATTACAGGCATGAGCCACTGTGCCCAGCTTTTTTTTTTTTTTTTTTTTTTTTTTTTTTTTTTTTTTTTGAGGCAGAGTCTCTCTCTCTCTCTCTCACTCAGCTCACTGCAACCTCCACCTCCTGGGTTCAAGTGATTCTTGTGCCTCAGCCTCCTGAGTAGCTAGGATTACAAGCACGTGCCACCATGCCTGGCTAATTTTTGTATTTTTAGTAGAGATGGGGTTTCACCATGTTGGCCAAGCTGGTCTGGAACTCTTGACCTCAAGTGATCCACCCCCCCTTGACCTCCCAAAGTGCTGGGATTACAGGCGTGAGCCACCGCGCCCAGCCTACAAAAAATTTTTTTTAATGATCCAGGCATGGTGGTGTGTACCTTTAGTCCCAGCTGCTCAGGAGGCTGAGGTGGGAGGATAGATTGAGTCTGGGAGGCGAGGCTGCAGTGAACCACGATCAAGCCACTGCACTCCAGCCTGGGCAACAGAGCAAGACCCCGTCTCAAAAAAGAAAAAAAGAGGAAGGGAGGGAGGGAACAAACAAACACTGGAAGTAATATAGAGGACATGTTTGAATGGCAGGAGTACTAGAGCAAAGGAGTGCAGTTGCAGGACTAGTACAGGAGTCTAGGTAAGGCAGCGACAGTGGGAATTAACCTTCTTGTGGAAGTCACCTCTGATCTTTTCGTTGCATAATATGATGATCTGTTCTCTAGTCTCTCCTTACTCAGTGTATCAGCAGCATTTGACAGAGTTCCCCTCCTTTCTGAAGCACTTCCTGTGTTTGGCTTTTGGACACCTACTACACTGGTTCTCCATCTGCCTCTCCTTCTCCATCTCCTTTACAAGTTCCTCCTCAAGTTCTCAATACATATTCAGCAGAATGTCCCAGATCTCAACCTTCGAACCTCTCCTCACCATCTGTAGTCAGTGCCAGGTGATCTTACCAAGTGGAATGACTTTAAGCACTGAATTCAAAAATTGTGTCTTCAGCCCACATCATTTTTCCTCAACTCCACAGACTACTCATAGGTTGCCTTACAGGTTAACATGTTAAAAACACAGCTTCTGATCTCACCCCACACTGCCCTCAAAAACATCCCCTTAACTCCCAGCAAATGGCACTCTCATCCTATAGGAGTTCAGGCCAAAAACCTTGGAGCTCGTGACCATGTTCATTGCATCAGTAAGACCGCCCTTCAAACCTTTATCCAAAAGCGGATCCTTTTTTACCACTTTCAACAGCACAGGCCCTGGCCAAGCCACCGCCGTTTCTGTCTAGGTTATTGCAGTGACTTCCTGCCTGTTCCCCACCCTGCCTCGGCTCAACATTTGCCTGTCTCAAGTCTGAGTCAGACTGATTCTCTGACACCGCACTGTCCAGTGTGATAGCCGTCAGCCACATCAGCCCTTGAAATGTGGCCACTGGACTGGAAGCACTGAATTTTAAATTTTATTTTAATTAACCTAAATAGCCACATCTTGTTCGTAGTCACTGTGCAGACAGCACAGATGTAGAACGTGTCGGCGTTGCAGGAAGTTCTGCACAGCACTGTGCTAAAACAAAAGGCAGGTTGTGTTACTCTTTCAGCGGGAATCCCCTCGTGGCTGGTTCTCTCGCTGAGAATGCAAGGCAAAAGCAAAGTCTTTACTCTGGTCTTTGAGGTTCCTGGTGATCCCACTTCCCCACAAGTACAGGTCACTCTCCCATACCTTCATGCTGCTCCAGCCAAGTGGCCCCCACACACCAAGCATACGCTTAGAACATCCTTCCCAGATGGCAGCATGGCTCAGTCTTTATCTCCTTCAGCTCTCTGCTTCTCTGCCACCTTCCCTAGGAGCTTTCTCAGGGCAGCTACGTACAGTGTGCAGCCTGCCCTGTCACTCCCCCACCCCCCGCCCCGCTTGCTCCTTGTCTTTCTCCCTCTCTGCCCCGCCCCTAGGAGTATAATAAGCTTCACAGTGGCAGGGTCTGGGCCTGCTGTGTTCACTGCTGGAGCCTGAGCAGGGCATGTATTTTGAGCTCGGTGACTATATATCAAGTCATGGGAAGATGCATATCAGAGTGATTTCAAAAGTGGAATTGTTGGGAAAGTTGCAGTTAACTTTGTGTGAGAGACTTGGGTACTACAGATCTCTTTATGACCAAAGTGTCTGCTCTACCCAAAAAAGAAAATTACTTGTGTTCCCTCCATTTTTTAATTTTGTTTTATTTATTTAATGCATACTGGGAGCAGAATATTAAATATTGGATTATTCTGTCTTTTCCCAACATTTCTGTATTTTTAAAAAATGAAACAGTTGGGTAACTCTGAAGAAAGAAAAGGCCAGGCACGGTGGTTTACTCCTATAATCCCCGCACTTTGGGAGACCAAGATGGGCAGATTGCTTGAGCCCAGGAGTTCAAGACCAGCCTGGGCAATATGGCAAAACCTGTCTCTAACAAAAATACAAAAAATTAGCCGGGCATGGTGGTGCATGCTGTAGTCCCAGCGACTTGGGAGGCTGAGGTGAGAGGATGACCTGAGCCCAGGAGGTTGAGGCTGCAGTGAGCCATGGTGACACCGCTGCACTCCAGCCTGGGTGACAGTGATATCCTGTCTTAAAAAAAAAATGAAAAAGACAAGATAACCCCACACACAGTCTGGATAGCAGAGAAACAAATTCTTTAAGAAACCTCCAACCCAAATACAATGTCAGGAATTATTTTTACTAATTCCCTGTTCAGACACTATTCATATACAGGGATGCTTTTCACATTATTGCACTCAGGGCCACTAGAACCTGATGTTAACATTGTGTCCTTGAATTTTCTGCTGTTGCTATGTAGCATTCACGGTGATCATAATGATGTTTCATCAGGTAGATTTACCTTGATTTACTTAACATTCCCTTCCCCCACTGTTGAGTATTAAATTGTTTTTAATTTTTCCCTGTTACAAATAATGCTGCAGAGAAATCCTTATACATAATCCTTTGCCCACATTTTTTCTAAATTTAGTTGCCCAAAATGAAATTTCTGGGTCAAAGCACGTTAATATTTTAAAAGGTTTTGATAAATACCAGATTTTATATTCCTTTTGACCACATTATAGGGGCAATCAGTAGTTAATGTAAACATAGAAGATACTGAGGCCGGGCTCAGTGGCCCGTGCCTGTAATCCCAGCACTTTGGGAGGCCAAGGCAGGTGGATCACCTGAGATCAGGAGTTCGGGACCAGCCTGGCCAACATGCTGAAACCCCGTTTCTACTAAAAATACAAAAACTTAGCTGGGTGTGGTGGCAGGCGTCTGTAGTCCCAGCTGCTCAGGAGGCTGAGGTAGGAGAATGGCATGAACCCTGGAGGCGGAGCTTGCAGTGAGCCGAGATCGTGCCACTGCGCTCCAGCCTGGGCGACAGAGCAAGACTCCGTCTCAAAAAAAAAGCCAGGCATGGTGGCGCACACCCGTCTGTCGTCCCAACTGCTCAGGAGGCTGAGGCAGGAGAATCGCTTGAACCCAGGAGGTGGAGGTTGCAGTGAGCTGAGATTGTGCCACTGCACTCTAGCCTGGGCGACAGAGTGAGACTCCATCTCAAAAAAAAAAAAAAAGATTGACACTGAAACTTCTAAGATTTGTTACAAATGTTCCGGGCCTTGGGTTTCTACCATGCCTGTTTCCTCCAGTTACTCAAATACAATATTGAGAAAGTAACATATTCCAGCAGGCTTTTGTCCTGACTTTAAATTGCTGTCATTTTGCACCTGCAGTGCTTTGTTAAATGCCATATTGATTGCAACAAGATCTTTACTTTCTCCAATCCAGCAGGAGATTGAAGGGCTTTTAAGCCAGAATAATTAACTCCCTGAAATGGAGAATGTGCAGACCTGCACCACCGTGATTCCTCTGCAGCCCAGGCAGGCGTGAACAGGTGTTTGCCTGGAGCCTAGTGGCGCTTTTCCCTGGTCCTTCTGTATTCTTTGGAGAGGGACAGTACATTTGCAATCCTAAGAAAGGAGAAGTTGAGCAAGGCTGGGATAGGAATTTCTCAAAAATTACACTTTTATTGTCTCTAAAATTGTCAGTTTATGGAACATACGAGCTGGTGGCTTCTAAAGATCACTTTCCTATGCTTTTCTTTATATTCTTTCTGCATGTGTCTCTCTGTCTTTAAACAATCTGTTGTTTTCATTTTGCCTTTTTTGCACTTAACCCATATAGTATAGAGCCTCCTTCTTTTGTTGTGCTATTTTTACTTGTATTATTTCAAATATATTCCCATGTGGATTTGGGCAGCTATGGTTCATATGATATTCCATTATATGACTATACCATAATTTACCTATTCTACTACCAGGTCTACTGTTCATAGACATTTGGATTGCTTCTAGATTTTTGTTGTTATGAGCAGTGCTGCTATAATATCCTTTTCTTTTTTTTTTTTTTTGAGGCGGAGTCTCCCTCTGTTGCCCAGGCTGGAATGCAGTGGCGTGATCGCAGCTTACTGCAACCTCTGCCCCCGGGTTCAAGCAATTCTCCTGCCTCAGCCTCCTAAGTAGTTGGAACTACAGCTGCCAGCCACCATGCCTGGCTAATTTTTGTATTTTTAGTAGAGACAGGATTTCACATGTTGGCCAGTCTGGTCTTGAACTCCTGGCCTCACGTGATCTGCCCACCTTGGCCTCCCAAAATGCTGGAGTTACAGGCATGAGCCACCGTGCCTGGCCTGCTATAATATTCTCATGTTTGTCTCCCAGGATGAATTTCTCGATGGTACTGCTGGGTCACGGGCAGGTTTTACTTTGGTGGTTTCTTTAGCTAATTTTGAGTAGTAGGAATGCCTGAGGGCGGGGGCGGAGGGGGGTAGGGGAGTGGTGGGGAATAATGGGTTCTTGCCCTGTTACTGTGTCTCCCATGCTTGCTCCTTGTCTGCCCTGCCCCTAGCAGTGTAATAAGCTTCACAGCGGCAGGGTCTGGGCCTGCTGTGTTCACTGCTGGAGCCTGAGCATCAATAGCTGTGCCGCACATGTATTTTGAGCGCAGTTAATATATATTAAGTCATGGGAAGATGCATATCAGAATGATTTCAAAGGTAGAATTGTTGGGAAAGTGCAGTTAACTTTGTGTGAGAGACTTGGGTGCTGCAGATCTTTTTATGACCAAAGTGTCTGCTCTACCTAGAAAAAAAAAAAAAGGCCAGGCACAGTGGCTCACACTTGTACTTCCAGCACTTTGGGAGGCTGAGACAGGCACTTGAGCGTAGGAGTTCGAGACAAGCCTGGGCAAAATGGCAAAACCCCATCTCTACAAAAAAAAACAAAAAACAAAAAAAACAAAAATTAGCCAGGCATGGTGGTGCATGCCTGTAGTCTCAGTTATTTGGGAGGCTGAATTGGGAAAATCACTTGAGCCCAAGAAGCCGAAACTGCAGTGAGCCATGATCGTGCCACTGCACTCCAGTCTGGACAATAGAGTGAGACCCTGTCTCAAAAAATCAATCAATCAGTCAATCAGTCAATCAATCAATCAATCAACCTGAGCTCAGTTCTGGAGGCTTTTCTGTCTGAAATCACCACTGTCTGCCTCCATCATCATCCGATGTTCTCCCGTATGTGTCTCTATCTTCACATGGCTTTTTCTTCTCTGTCTCAAAATTTCCCTCTTCATATGAGGACACCAGTTAATGGATTAGGGCCCACCCTAATTCAGTATGACTTCGTCTTAAACTTGAGTGCATCTACAAAGACTCTATTTCGAAATGAGATCACCTTCTGAGGTTCCCAGTGGGCATGAATTTATGGGCAACACTATGTTACCAAATACAGTCGCTAACTCAGATGAATTTAGGATTCACACTGAAGGTGGTACATAAGATTTTATGGATCCTTGAGGTATAGTGGGATAAGAATCCGGTTTGGAACATGGTTTCAGTAGCACAGAATATATCTATACTCACCCTCCTTTCCCCCAGACTCAAATTATAGTGAGTTTGAAATTATTACATCAGAGACAGTAAGTTAAGTCACACTGGTGACATTTTGTGTGAATTCAGAGCAGAGATGAAGAGGAGTTGTTATTTGGGGGAAATTGTGGAGGTCGTGTTCCTCATGCTCGCCCTAAAACTGGTGCAGAGGCAGCATGCCCCGTAGTGGTGTGCTCACTTGGTGCTCACGTCTGCTTGGAGTACACCTATTAAAATAGAAAGTCAAACCGATTTTTAAATTGGTTGGTAACACTCAGCATCTCTTAGAGGATAGAGAGGAAGCAGCTGGGGGGAACTATTACTTGAAATTAGAGTACTTTCCAAAATGACAGAGTTGATGGGTGGAGTGAAAGTGACAGATCTTGAGAGAAAATGAGCTGGTGAGCCTAGTACAGGAAACCTGAACTTGGTCAAATGTTTATAGACTAGAAGAGTGTCAAAAGATGGGCCGAGCATGGTGGCTCACGCCTGTAATCCTAGCATTTCGGGAGTCCGAGGTGGGTGGATCACTTGAGGTCAGGAGTTCAAGACCAGCCTGACCAACATGGTGAAACCCCGTCTCTATTAAAAAATACAAAAAGGTAAGCGTGGTGGCGGGCACCTGTAATCCCAGTTACTCAGGAGGCTGAGGCAGGAGAATCGCTTGAGCCCGAGAGGTGGAGATTGCAGTGAGCTGAGGTCATGCCATTGCACTCCAGCCTGGGCAACAGAGTGAGACTCCATTTCCAAAAAAAAAAAAAGAAAGAAAGAAAGAAAAGATAGGCATGTAGTCTTGAGAATGTAGCAGAGATGGTGGCTCAAAAGTATTAGGAAACTGAGGAATTTAACTCTGACCGTGATGCCAAAGAATGATAAAATGAGAAGATGCAATGGAGATGGGGAAGCTTTCTGATTAACTTAGTTTATAATGGGACATTTTCAGAAGATGGATAGTAAGGGTAAAAGCAAGCATGAATAAAACACAGAGAAAGCTGAGACTTGCAAAAAAAATGAGGTAGATTAAAAGAACCTTTAGAGTTTGGTTTGATGCAGTTTGGTGACTAGGAAAGGAATCATTGCCTTAGACTAGTTGTGTAATGCCCAGGGATTACAGAGTGGAGGTAAAAATTTTTGTTGCTTTTGTTTTTTATATTAAGAAGAAGGACGTTCAAACCAAAAACAGATCCTAGAGCAGAGAAAGAATTTGTGAAGAGAATTGTGGAGCCCTCCCTGTCTGTGATTTTTGAGGAGTGCTGGGAGTCTTCGAGGGGAGTTTAATGACACCCATCTTTCCTGCCCGCATTCTGAATGTTTAAGGCAAAAGAGGAAAACATATTGGGGCCACAGTACCCTCTTTACTACCAACAAAGCAGATAATGGAGAACGTGCGCACTTCCTAATACCGAATTCCAACCTTAACCCAGCGTCACCGGAATGGGGCAGTCCTCTCTCCAGGTTTGCTTCCAAGAAGGAGAAAGAGGCCTTAAGGGCCTTAAGTTCTATGATAAAATAAAGGTGGATGTCCTCTGTGTGGAGCCTCAGATCAGAAATGGGAAAGAAGCACCCCTCCACTATAAGAAATTGAGGAGAATGGTGAATTTTTTTATTTTTTATTTATTTATTTATTTATTTATTTATTTATTTATTTATTTTTTTGAGACAGAGTTTCACTCTGTTGCCCAGGCTAGAGTGCAGTGGCGTGATCTTGGCTCACTGCAAGCTCCTCCGCCTCCCGGGTTCATGCCATTCTCCTGCCTCAGTCTCCCGAGTAGCTGGGACTACAGGCGCCCGCCATTGCGCCCGCCATCACTCCCGGCTAATTTTTTTGTATTTTTAGTAGAGACGGGGTTTCACCGTGTTAGCCAGGATGGTTGCGATCTCCTCACCTCGTGATCCACCTGCCTCGGCTTCCCAAAGTGCTGGGATTACAGGCGTGAGCCACCGCGCCCGGCCTTTTTTTTTTTTTTTTCCTTATGGTGTTTCTCTCTGGTGTCCAGGCTGGAGTGCAGTGGCACGATCTTTGCTTGCTGCAACCTCCGCCACCTGGGTTCAAGCGATTCTCGTGCCTCAGCTTCCTGAGTAGCTGGGATTACAGGCGCTTGCTAATTTTTGTATTTTTAGTAGAGAGAGGGTTTTGCCATGTTGGCCAAGCTGGTCTCAAACTCCTGGCCTCAAGTGATCTCTGCCCGACTTGGCCTCCCAAAGTGCTTGGGATTACAGGTGTCAGCCACCATGTCCAGCCTGGGGAAATTTTTAAAATGATTTCTGAAAGGAGAAATAAGGAAAAAGTAGCTAAAAGATTAATGAACTTGGTCCCAATTCCAGGAAAGAATCTAGATTATCAAGAAGATTGCTTTTGAGTACGTATGGCAGTAATCAATAATCATAGTTTGCTAACAAGTTTTCATACATTCCCTTCATTGATTGGTAAAAATACTGGCATAGAAGAACAATATAGTTGTTGTACTCTACTTTAACAGGCCGTTTGACAACTTCTCTCTTTTGGACGAGATGGAAATATATTGGCTAAACATTAAAACAGTTGTGTGGATTAGTAACTGACGATTCCTAGGCTGATCGTTTCATATTGAAAGGAAGCTTTAGCGGCATATAACTAGATTATCCTCAGGTCTATCAAGTTCAGCATTCCCATCCGTGACGGGATGGGGGAACACAAACTGGGAATAAGTAGAATAATAGGATCAACAAGAACTTGGTGGGGTGACTGTGAAGTTAAATATGATAGAGGTTCATTCATTTAATAGATATTTATGGAGCATCTTCTATATGCCATGCTCATAAAGATATACGTAAGGTCTTAAGCTCAAATTTAAAAATCAATAAAAATTTAAAGGCCAGGCACGGTGGCTCACGCCTGTAATCCCAATACTTCAGGAGGCCAAGGCGGGTGGATCACAAGGTCAGGAGTTCGAGATCAGCCTGGCCAATATGGTAAAACCCCGTCTCTACTAAAAATACAAAAATTAGCTGGGTGTGGTGGTGCGCGCCTGTAGTCCCAGCTACTCAGGAGGCTGAGGCAGAAGAATTGCTTGAACCCAGGAGGTGGAGCTTGCAGTGAGGCGAGATCACACCACTGCACTCCAGCCTGGGTGACAGAGTAAAACTCTATCTAAAAATAATAATAATAAATAGGCCGGGTGCAGTGGTTCACGCCTGTAATCCCAGCACTTTGGGAGACCGAGGCAGGTGGATCACAAGGTCAGGAGATTGAGACCATCCTGGCTAACATGG
Source organism: Pan troglodytes (assembly GCF_028858775.2). Classification (NCBI taxonomy): domain Eukaryota; kingdom Metazoa; phylum Chordata; class Mammalia; order Primates; family Hominidae; genus Pan; species Pan troglodytes. Next base: position 42,294,764 of record NC_086016.1, read on the forward strand.
TGAAACCCCGTCTCTACTAAAAAAATACAAAAAATTAGCCGGGCATGGTGGCAGGCACCTGTAGTCCCAGCTATTCGGGAGGCTAAGGCAGGAGAATGGCGTGAACCCGGGAGGTGGAGCTTGCAGTGAGCCGAGATTGCGCCACTGCACTCCAGCCTGGGCAACAGAGCGAGACTCCATCTCAAAAAAAAAAAATAAAAATAAAAATAAATTTAAAAAATCATTTAAAAAAGCCCAGCTACAGGGGTTAAATATTACATGAGGGAACAAAAGCATGTTTTTAAATATTATAGATTTTAACTAACATTAAGCTTAGTGTGTGAATCAGGAGTTACGATCACCAGAGAAATTGACATCTTAGGCATTGTTAATGAAAGCACAGCTTTTAACAGAATGCTTAGGGTCTACTTGGTGTTAGACTACTCTAGAAAATACCTTTCTGTTCTTGGCTTTTCACCAAGAAATGGAAGGAGATACAGGTGAAAGAACTGATCATATTGAGCCTGAAGATGAGATGCAAGGGAACTGTAATCATTGTCTGAAGACATTTGAAGAATCAGCCTGTGGAATAATGTGAACATTTATGGAGGACATCTCTAAGCATTTGACATTGATTAACTCATAAAATCTAATAATGACTGAAGTTAATATTGTTGTCATTCCAGTTGGAGATCAGGAAAGTAAGGGTCAGAAAGGCTAAATAAGTAACTTGCTCTGAGTCAGCTTAGAAATGGCACAGCTGGGGCCGGGCGCGGTGGCTCACGCCTGTAATCTCAGCACTTTGGGAGGCCGAGGCGGGCAGATCATGAGGTCAGGAGATCGAGACCATCCTGGCTAACACGGTGAAACCCCGTCTCTACTAAAAATACCAAAAATTAGCCGGGCGCAGTGGCGGGCGCCTGTAGTCCCAGCTACTCGGGAGGCTGAGGCAGGAGAATGGCGTGAACCCAGGAGGTGGAGCTTGCAGTGAGCCAAGATAGCACCACTGCACTCCAGCCTGGATGAAAGAGTGAGACTCCGTCTCAAAAAAAAAAAAAAGAAATGGCAGAGCTGGGTTGGGAGCGGTGGCTCATACTTGTAATCACAACACTTTGAGAGGATGGCTTGAGCCCAGGAGTTTGAGACCAGCCGGAAGGTCAAGGCTGCAGTGAGCCATGATCACGCCACTGCATTACAGCCTGGGTGACAGAGTGAGACCCTGTCTCAAAAAAAAAAAACAAAACTGGGGAGGCAGGCAGAGCTGGGATTACAAACCCAGGCAGTCTGCCTCTAGAACTAAAGTCTTTTTTTTTTTTTTTTGAGATGGAATTTCACTCTTGTTGCCCATGCTGGAGTGCAATGGCACCATCTTGGCTCACCACAACCTCCGCCTCCCAGCTTGAGGCAATTCTTCTGCCTCAGCCTCCCTAGTAGCTGGGATTACAGGCATGCGCCATCACACCCAGCTAATTTTGTATTTTTAGTAGAGACGGGGTTTCTGCATGTTGGTCAGGCTGGTCTCCAACTCTTGACCTCAGGTAATCCACCCACCTCAGCCTCCCGAAGTGCTGGGATTACAGGCGTGAGCCACCACACCCAGCTCTAAAGTCTTTTTTTAACCTTTTTATTTTTTTAAAGAGATGATAGCTTGCTATGTTGCCCAGGTGTTCTCAATCTCCTAGGCACAAGCTATTCTCCCAAACTGCTGGGATTACAGGTGTGAGCCACTGTGCCCAGCCTCTAGGACTAAATTCTTGGCCATTGTGCTACACTACTTGGCACTCACGGACACGTTCTTAAGCTTGTTCTCCATGGCCCCAACTAGTCCAGTGGGTTCAGTAGATGAGGGTGCAGGGAAACTCACTTCTTCTTACTTAAATCATCTTAGAGGAGCAAACCAAAGATAGGAGGGAATCCTCTGTCGCCAGAGCTTCCTGCAGCCTCGCCTAGCTCACTCCTGAGAACAGGGAGAAGGACCCTGCCGGGTCAGTGACCTTCCAGGCTCTTTGATGCTGGCTCTTTTTTTACACTGCCACTCTGTGGGTGTTTGCTATCAGAAGCCATGCATTGAAACTCATGTCTTCTATTTACAAGTTAATATATTTGTCTTACTTGTATCACAGAAATACTTTCACGTAAGTATTATTTATTAGCTTTATGCAATGTAGCATGTTTTGTTTTATGGCACATTTCCAGTAATAATTTCTTGGTTGGATAAAAGCCATATTGTCATCAATTTTTTTTTCTTGAAGATGTTTTCCTGAATATAAAATTTATACTTTTTATTGTAGAAAATTGGAAAGTCTAAGAAGAAAATTTAAAAACTGTTGTAATCTCACTGCTCCAAGATAATCATTGTTAACACTTGAGTGTATTTTTCCTGTTATATATTTTTCACAGAAAAGTTTGACAACTCTTGCTTTAGATTCATCAAGATTCTTTTCACAGAAAAACAGTTTTATTTTGATAAATTCTGAAGATTCCTTTTCTTTTCTTTCTTTTTTATTTTTTTGGCTAGGTTTCTGCCTCAATGCTCAAGCAGTTTCCCAACAGTGGCCTGAGTCCAGGTCTTTTCAATGTGGGGCCCCAGTTATCTCCTCAACAAATTGCCATGCTGAGCCAGCTTCCACAAATTCCCCAGTTTCAGTTGGTAAGTAGAAGATTTTCTTCCTGTGGCTAAAAGGTCATTTGCTTTTTTTTTTCTTTAGCTTTGATTTGCTTCCCACATCTTTGCCACTTTCTATGTTCAAAGGGTGCTAGTCCACACTTCTTTGCAAACTATGGAGTGTGCTTAAGGGTTGTCAGCTCAACTGGAGGAAAACGTAACCAAGAGACCGGGAATTTGGTGTTACTTCCCTCCTGGATACTTTTGATTGTGTGACCTGTACTTCAGTGCACAGACCCTTTAGGTGTCCTCAGTAAATCAGTCTCAGGAAACTTTGGTTTTCTGTCTTTCCCCCTTGTTTTGTAGGCATGTCAGCTTCTCTTGCAGCAGCAGCAACAGCAGCAGTTGTTACAGAACCAGAGAAAGATTTCTCAAGCTGTACGCCAACAGCAAGAGCAGCAGGTACGTGGGTGGGCAGGGTCCCTCCAGTGCTGTGTTGGAGGAGTACATCCCGGCTTAGCCTCTGATGGCAAAGAACCGGGCACAGTCTTTTCCTGGGAAGTTCGGGGCCGTGCTTATCACGTGTCCGTCTCTCTTGGCCCTCAGCTGGCTCGAATGGTGAGTGCACTGCAGCAGCAGCAGCAGCAGCAGAGGCAGCCAGGCATGAAGCACTCGCCCTCTCATCCTGTTGGGCCCAAGCCGCATCTGGACAACATGGTACCCAACGCATTGAATGTGGGGCTCCCAGACCTTCAAACCAAAGGGCCAATACCTGGATATGGTTCTGGTAAGTTGTTAGTAGAGAAAATTACCTTTTTAGAAATCTACCTCTCTAGGCCTGTGGTAGGGGTTGCGCCTGCATTACCCTCCGTTTTTATGTCAGCTGTACAAGGTAGGTAAATATTCTTATCCCTGGTTTACAGATGAGACATCTGAGGCTTCTTGAGTTTCAGTGGGTTTCCAGAGCTCACCACATGGTTACTAAATAGCAGAGACAGGCCTCTAACTTCTCTGGCTCCAAAGCAGTCTTTCAATACGTGTGTAAGAATGGCAAACTGCTCTCCTACCGCCGGGAATTTTTAAAACCCTATTTAAATGCTTGTGCATGCTGTGAGTGGTACACATGGCTGAGGTTATGATCTGTTAAAATATGTACTAGTTTGAAATGTTTTAGTGTACTCATATTAATAAAATTGCCTTCTATAGAAAAAATGAACTAAAATTATAATGCAGATTGATAAAAATTCATTTGATATTAGTATTTCATCTGATTTAAATAGAATTAGAACAAGTAAGGTTATGCCTTTAACATTCTTCAAGAATTTTTTGGCAGGCAAATCATAGCTCTTTCAGAACTGGAAAACATGCTGTAAGCAGAATCTAATTGGTGAGGAAACAGTGATTTCAAAATAAAATTTTAAAATGGAAAAGATACCACACACCATCACAGTTTCATCTCAAACTTACAACATTTAGAATTTATCTTCTAAAGAAGATACTGTTCTACGCACACTCAAAAAACAAGAGTTGGGCCGCGCGCGGTGACTCACACCTGTAATCCCAGCCCCTTGGGAGGCTGAGGCAGGCAGATCACGAGGTCAGGAGATCGAGACCAGCCTGGCCAATGTAGTGAAACCCTGTCCCTACTAAAAATACAAAAATTAGCCGGACATTGTGGCATGCGCCTGTAATCCCAGCTACTGGGGAGGCTGAGGCAGGAGAATCGCTTGAACCCGGGAGACGGAGGTTGCAGTGAGCTGAGATTGTGCCACTGCACTCCCACCTGGGTGATAGAGCAAGACCCCATCTCAAAAAAAAAAAAAAAAAAAGAGTTGGGAAGACTTGAAATTGCTGGTTCTAGGTGACAGTGTGACCCTGGACAAATGGCAGCGGCTGACTGTGCGCCAACCCCGTGATCCTCCTACTGCACGTGCAGGGGGTGAGCAAAGACTTCAAGGTGTTCTTGATCTTGATCTGGATATTTTAACGGAATTACTTTGTAGATCCTTAGCTTCCACCAACTGTTTTCATTCTTAAAGATGATCTGCCTGATAACTGACTTAAATTCGAAATAACTTTTCTTGCACTTGATATAGAAGAAGGTCAGCTCTGTGCTCATCTGGGCTGCAAAACACCAGGGTACCAAACATGGGGGGGGCCTCCCTTGATTACTAACAAAGGTGTCCTTATGCTGTATTTCCTTCTTCTTCTTCTTCTTCTTTTTTTTTTTTTTTTTTTTTTGAGGCGGAGTCTCACTCTGTCGCCCAACCTCCACCTCCCACAACCTCCACCTCCCAGGTTCAAGCGATTCTCCTGCCTCAGCCTCCTGAGTAGATGGGATTACAGGCACATGCCACCACTCCCAGCTAATTTTTGTATAGTAGAGATGGGGTTTCACCATGTTGATCAGGCTGGTCTTGAACTCCTGACCTCAGGTGATCTGCCCACCGTGGCCTCCCAAAGTGCTGGGGTTACAGGTGTGAGCCACTGCACCTGGCCGATTCTTTCTTACTTCTAATGGCTAAAGGATCAGAGTTAAGCATACACATATATACGTATTTACTGAAGAAATTTTATTATTTTTGTCATACTCCTGTTTCATAAGTAACTTGTAAATTTAGCTATGCATTATATTATTCCATATTAAAGAGAAATATTGACTTATTAGCTTGTTTCTATATTTGTTAACTTATTAAATAATAGATAAACATTATTAGGTCTCATTTTAATTGTGACCTGACCATTTATAATCTGCCTTATAAGATAGATGTGTTTTGTCATTTATTTCACTTACAATTTTCCTGTCTGGGCACAGTGGCTCACACCTGTAATCCCAGCACTTTGGGAGGCCGAGGAGGGCAGATCACTTGAGGTCAGGAGTTCAAGACCAGCCTCCAACATGGTGAAACCCCGTCTCTACTAAAAATACAAAAAATTAACTGGACGTGGTGGTGTGCACCTGTAATCCCAGTTACTGGAGTGGCTGAAGCAGGAAAATAGCTTGAACCCAGGCGGCAGAGGTTGCAGTGAGCTGAGATCATGCCACTGCACTCCAGCCTGGCGACAGAGCAAGACTCCGTCTCAAAAATAATTTTTTTTCCTTAGTTAGCATTATTATATTTGTTTGAATTGAAGAATACATTTTAGGTCTGAAAGTTAGATTTGGCTGCCTGTTTTGAATAGATTACTTGATGAAAATATATTTAAAGCATATATAGAAATTAAAAAATTTTTTCTAATAAATTAAATGCCGAAGATGTAATGAAATGAACAGTCTTTCAGTTTTCCTGATGCTAAGTATGTTGAACTAAAAAGGATACCTCTAAGTGAAAGAGTAGCAAGAATAATTGAAAGTTTCTTAATATGTCTTGATAAAGCCTCTTTGTTACATTATCTCAAAATTAAGAATTTGAATGACTAATGACTGCTTAACTAATCCTTACTGATTCTTTTGTAAAACAGATGGTTTCTAACTCTGTCCTTTTAGCAAAATTGAAAATATACCTAATTGAGGTTGAGTGCGTGGCTCATGCCTGGTAATCCCAGCACTTTGAGAGGCCGAGGTGGAGAGTGAGAGGGAGAGGGAGACAGAGAGAAAGAATACCTAATTGAATTGTTAGGTGATAATGACCTATCTAAAAATTATATTTTAGTATCTGTGTTACTGGGCTAGGGGAGGGAACATATACTTTAAAAGAAATTCGAGAAGTAAGTTATAACAAGACTCCTTCTGTTCCCATCTACTTATTTATATGAGTCAAATTTCATAGTGCTTTATGTCAACAAAGAAATTTAAAATAAGATAGTAGCGAAAATTCTCATTATAGTAAGGAGTGTTGGTTACCATGGATATCTGAACTCATTTAGAAACAAAGTAATTCATCTTCTTAGAAAATGCATTTCTGATAAAATTTCACTTTTTATGTTTAAAATTTATCAAAATTTGTAATATTTATTTGGTATATCCCTGTGAAAAGTAAAGCTGAATAAATATTGGAGATTATAAAAATGACAGAAGAGTAATTGTATCTATGCTGCAATTATGATTGTGTCGATACCAGGTGTACGTGTGGACACGGACTTAGAACAGTTGTGTTAGGATGGCCAATTATGGGTGATTTTTTAAAAATAATTATAGAAACTAGTTTGTTTTTTAATGTATAGCAAAAAGAGAAGCAGAAAACAGAACTGTAAACAGAGAGAGTGAAGGCAGGATCAGTGTAAGGACAAGTTAATTTAAGAGCATTTCCTCAAGGATGTAAGAATGGAGCCAAAAGTCATGAACAGACCATGAATTAGGGTGTGTGGAGAATGAGAGAGAGTAATTCTAGCAAAGACGCATGAGGCAGGCAAAGGGTTGTCCTTGCATGAATGATAAAAGCAGGTGACAGGCAAGGGGCATGTCTTACCTCTACTTGTACCTCAGCTCCTAACACAGGGCCTGGCACAGATTACACTGTCCATAAATATTCATTGAACTGAGCTAAATGGCTTAATTTGAGCTAAAGCTCTGTGTTCGTGAGAAATTTCAGGGAAACCACTTGGTGGACTAAGGAAATTTTGTTTTGCTGTAGTGGAAAGTACAATACAGTCAGTATTTTCTTGGGTTTAGAGATATGACAGCTTGTAAATAGCCGAAGGTCACTAGCGAAGCACCATCTCTTCTTTGTTAGTGCACCCACTAGAGCACAGTGTCCCAGAATTCCTTCCATCAAAATGCATCAGACACATTCCATATCCTAGCGTCAGGCCGGTTACTACGTGACATCAAAGAAAATTATGTCCGTCTTCGCCTGATTTTTCCTCTCATACTTTGGGGTTTGTAGATTGAACCTTTCAAGGCAATTTTCTCACCTATTCTTTCTCTGACCCCTTGGATTATTTTTCCTGACCAAACCTTGTGAGGCAGCGCTGGGACTGCCCTACTGTGGTGGCATAATCCCCAAGTCTCTAATGAGAAAAGTGCCCGCTTTCTCTAAGGTTCTTGACTTTCCTTGCTTGCTTACTTTTTCTTTCTCTTTCTTTCTCTCATTCATTTTCTTTCCTTCTTTCCTCTTATGTTTCTCTTTTTTCGCTTTTTTTCTTTCTTTGCCTTTTTTCTATAACTTTAATTTTCTGCATTTCATTTGTCACCAAAAAAGCTCTAAGCAGCTGAAATTAAAGAAATTTAATTCACTGGCTGGGCGCGGTGGCTCACACCTGTAATCCCAGCACTTTGAGAGACCGAGGCGGGCGGCTCACAAGGTCAGGAGATTGAGACCATCCTGGCTAACACGATGAAACCCCGTCTCTACTAAAAATACAAAAAACATCAGCGAGTGTGGTGGCAGGCACCTGTAGTCCCACCTGCTCGGGAGGCTGAGGCAGGAAAATCGTTTGAACCCAGAGGCGAAGGTTGCAGTGAGCCAAGATTGTGCCGCTGCACTCCAGCCTGGGCGACAGAGTGAGACTCCGTCTCAAAAAAAGAAAAGAAAGAAAAAAAGAAATTTAATTCACCATGGGTTTTATAGAAATTTTAGAGTAACTTCAAAGAAAATTAATGTGTAAGGAATGGTTCCTCCTCTTCTTAATAATGCTAGTATTCTTTTTAATCTTTGCCAGAATCCTAGGTTATTTCCAAAAACTCTTTCTCAATGATTAGAACGGAGCTTTCAGGTGGCCTGGAATCCAAGCACCTTGGCCTGGTTTTCTCAAAGGCAGAAGTGTAATTTACTCAAGGAGCAACCTGCTTAGGCCATTAAGGCTATGTCAGAGAAAACCTTTGTTCCTTGCAACCTCCCTGTCCTGCAATCTAATTTCATTTCTGCTACCCAGGATGAAAGAAATTTAAAAATGCCTCAAACTCTTCTTTAAAAAAAATAAATAAATAAGGCCAGGCACGGTGGCTCATGCCTGTAATCCCAGCACTTTGGGAGGCGGAGGTGGGCAGATTGCCTGAGCTCAGGAGTTCTAGACCAGCCTTGGCAATAGGGTGAAACCCCGTCTCTACTAAAAATACAAAAAATTAGCTGGGCATGGCTGTGGTGTGCCTGTAGTCCCAGCTACTCAGGAGGCTGAGGCAGGAGAATTGCTTGAACCCAGGAGGCGGAGGTTGCTGTGAGCCAGGATTGTGCCACTGCACTCCAGCCTGGGTGACAGAGACTCCATCTCCAAAATAATAATAATTTCATTTGAAATATTTTCATCTCATTCTAAAGATTTCTGCTCCCCACCCCCACCCTCCACTCTCCAATCATTTTGAACTAGTAAATTCGGTTACAGAGTGTGAAAGAACACTGTTCTTTATATAAATAGCAACATTTTGAACATGGGTCAGGAAGGTGTTAGACTTTTACTTGATTTATTATGTGTTTATAAAACTATCCCAGACAACTAGGATAAGCACAGGGGAGGAAAAACACAACCTGGTCCCTTAGTGGGATTTGGAGAGATGAAAATTGAGGACCCTTTATGGGTATAGTGTGGAGTCTGGCCTGGCTGGAGTTGCACATCTTGGGGCAGAGAAGCTTGGCTCTGCCGTGGTGGGAGGCTTGCTCGCCTCCCTGGGATGCCTGCGCTCGTGCTGCCACTCTGCGCTCCCTGTGGCTCATTCTCATTTTTCTATGGTCATTTATTATTCTCCCCCTCCCCTGTTTCATCATTTTAGTCCTTTATTTTACTTTTTTGAGAGTTTTTATGAACAGGTGTCACACACATTCTGACCCAAATGGATGACGGACCCTGTTAGACTCCGTCATCCAGATTCTGCTGTGTGGCTTCCAGCTCTCCAGCTCTGTGCAGTGGGAACACATTACCCACCAAGACTCTTCCCCTGAAGCTTACCTGGGGCTCTTGGCAAAGTGAGCTCAGAATCTCGAACTACCCACCTACTCAAGCTTTGGTGTCTTCCTCATTGCTTAAAGACTACTTTCAAATTTATCTTTCAGATTCTGCCCTCACCTCCACCCACCCCACACTCAGGCTGCCAATTCTCTTCCTAAAATACATACTAGTTATCCTCTTACATGCTTAAAATGTTCACTATCTTCTTATCCTAGAGAAAAAAAGATCCGAACTCCTTGGCCTAATATATAAAGACCCTACATGACACAACTTCATTTCTCCTCATCCCCCACCACTCTCCGCCTCACTTCATCCCAGAGTTAGCTAACCATTGGAGTCATTTGAATGTCTCACCATTCCCTAAACACACTTGATTATCAAGAGTCAGAGCTTTATACTTGGTTTGCTTGACTTCCCCAAATACCTCCCTGAGGCCCTAGATCACATCTTCCTTCTGCAAACCCTTTCCTCCCCCAAGATACCCTGACTACAGCTTTGTTGCTGCTTTTGCACTGCATTGGCTGGATGTCGTCTTCTCCATCTCAGTTTGAGAGTGGCTGGCCCCAGCATCCTGTCTGGCACAAATGTCAGCTAAATGAAAAAGGGCGTGCAGGAATGCACTGAGACAGACCTGATCGATGGCAGTCATACACATCTTCACACCTTCACAGAGAGACATCACTTATTTAGCGAGCAAGAGCCAAGATCAAAGCTTGGAATCAAAAATACCTGTTTCTGAGTGGAGAAACTCTGTGAATTAGTCTTTGAATGACACTTGAAGGCATTCCTGGACTCTGCTTCAGAACTCTTGGTACTGATGCTGGAGACTTATAAAATGTGGTCTTCTCCTTTTTAGGCTTCAGCTCTGGCGGCGTGGACTATGGCATGGTTGGTGGGAAGGAGGCTGGAACCGAGTCTCGCTTTAAACAGTGGACCTCCATGATGGAGGGGCTGCCCTCTGTAGCCACACAGGAAGCCAATATGCACAAAAATGGTAAGAGAAGCACTGAAAGCTAGAGCCCCCAACCCACAGCAGGTCTTGATGAAACATCTTATAAGACTATTTTGAAGTACAGAACTTGGTATTCTTTTTCCTCCTGAATCCTATGATTGCCTGTGGAGGAAGGTCAGAGTCATGTGTATGTTGAATTACAAGAAATATAAAGTACTAGTTCTAATTAAAGGGAGCAGAATTTTTCAGCCACCATGATTGAGGGTGGTAGCAGTGAACTTGGGCACCCACCAAGGTGAAACCCTAATAAGTTGGCTGAGGGAACAAAGTCAGCTTGTTGAGTTTGTTTTGCGGAGCAAGGGATCATAACAATACCTATCTTGTTGGTTGTTTGAACCATAATAAATTTATCGGCTTTAAAAAATTTTCCTGCCTTTTAATCTCCAAAAGAGGACTAGTAGATCATAATACATGAGATTTGAACTTTTCACAAAGCTTTCTTATTCTATGTGAATTAGAGTGTCTGCAAGACAGCATTTAAGGGCATTGCAGGCTTTGGTCGTGATGTTGGTCGGCTTTTCCTCTCAGTTTCTCTCTATAAGGGCTTCTCCATTTCCTGTAAAATAGATAAAAGGTCTCAGAACCTTCCTTCAGCCTTTGTTTCAGTGTTTGTTTCATTTGACAGTAATTCACTTGGACTTAACTGTATCCATGAGAACCAAGTATAAATAGGTGTCCGGCTGTTCCTGCTGCAGCGCCCTGGCAGGCCCCAGCCCCAGCCAAGTCATTCAGTCTGAAGCCTTTCAGGTTTCCTTTATAAACCACTGTTTAATAAGCCCATCCAGGAGGCTGGTGAAATAGCCACGTGGAGCTCTCTGCCTGCCATCCCTAAGCATTATCATTTGGTTTCATGGCATGAAGTCAAAAATGATTTATTGAAATTGTAAAATCTGTTTGTGGACTGAATAAGCCCACTGATATCTACAGCTTTGGGCACTTTCAATGCTTTCTTAGGCTGATGATTCACCAGGTCCCCTTGTCCCCAAAGACATGATAGGTGCATGATAATAAATATGAAATGGCATGTGAGAGGATATCTCGAAGGCAAAATCTCTACTTGCCTTTTTAGAGCTTATAGATCATGTTTTCCCATTTCCTTAGCAATCCCCAAAGTAATTGAGCTTGTCATTTTCCACTGCTTCACCATAATGTGCCTCTGAGCCAGATTTGTCAGTGGCTCCAGAAAAGTAAATGCCCTCTTAGCTGAGATGGAGGTAGTTTTGATAATATTCCCATTAGGCTGCATCACCCTGGAAATAATTTTATCCCTTCACAAGCAGCATCCTAAGAATAGATCAAGTGACCCAATATAGTATGTAAAATTCATTTGAGAAATAAGTAGACTGGTATCTCACTGATACCTAAAATTTTATTCAAAGTGCATGTTCTGTTAGTTCAAGGTAATTTTAAGCTTTTAATTCTTTTCCTGCCCCATAGCATATAAAATGCATGATGGGGGCAGCGACAAAACCACTGAAGTGCTCTCAGGAAACCAGTTACAAAGGATTTGCTGTTCTTCATGTGTGAGGCCACGGATCCCAGAGCTGCAGAGTTCATTGCTGGTCTTGTGCTGGCAAAGACCCTAGGCGGGAATTCCATCTCATTGCGTTGGAATTTAAAGCAATTGCAGATGCTTTTCCCTCCAATGGACTCTCTGTTTACACTGCTGCTTCCAGCTGATCTAAGCCTGATCAGCCAGCCCTTAAGAACCTGGGTGGATAGCATCAGTAGAAATTTAGTTAAAACCTTCTTATGTACTACAAATGGTTAGAATTTTCCCCATTTCTCACTCTTGAGTCGTTAGCATAGAAACTAGGGATAATGGTCAGATTCCTAGTATGTGAACGTTACATTAATTTCATAAGACCATGGAATTTTAAAACTGAAAGGAACATTCAAGCATGAGAACAATCCTGTGTGCCTAAGTGAGGAACTGAGAGGCTCAGAGAGGCGCAATGACTTGTTGTTGGTCATGCTGCTTAGTAATTATGTGCTGAGTCTCGAATGCAACCTCTTATTCCAGTGCTGTTTGTATATACTCCATCAGCTTCAGAAGACTGTTTGCATTCCAGCGAATAAAAAATAGACAAGTTCTATTCATAGGAGTTATTCTGGATGATTTAATTTCCTCTCTTTTCTCAGGCGCTATAGTGGCCCCTGGTAAAACCCGGGGAGGGTCACCGTACAACCAGTTTGATATCATCCCTGGTGACACACTGGGTGGCCATACGGGTCCTGCTGGTGATAGCTGGTTACCTGCCAAATCTCCACCAACAAATAAAATCGGAAGTAAATCCAGCAATGCCAGTTGGCCTCCAGGTATTGTCTAGGAAATGCTTTTCCAGGATAGCATTTGTTTTGTAATCGTCAGTTTCAGGTTCAGAATACATTGCTTTTGTGACTCATGTTACTAAGGTACTTGCTTTCATTTTTTTCATTCAATAATTGTCTGTTAGAAGCAAGGCATGTGCTGTGGGAAGATAGAAAATTTTCATTAGATGGGGAATCTGGGGATAAGTGACATTGTAGCTGGGACTTCGCATTCGTCCCATGCATAGGATGCCTTGTAACATGGGTTCTTTTGAAGTGTCTGTTGAATTGATTTGTTAGTTCTTAGGCAAGTGTTTATTACCAGTTAGCTTCTAGGTATGCAGTAGCGATTGCAATGAGATTATTTGTTAATTCTTTTCTTTCTGTCCCTCTCTTTTGTTGGATATAGTAATCTATTCTCATGATAGAAAAATGAGAACATTTAATAAAGCAAAAATTAAAATCAGCAATTCCATAAATATATATCCTCCTAGACCTCTTTCTGTGCATGCGTATTTGTGACATGAATATGTATAGTTTTGTTTTATTAAGGTAGAATTTTTTTTTTTTTTTTTGAAAGGGAGTTTTGCTCTTATTACCCAGGCTGGAGTGCAGTGGTGCGATCTTGGTTCACTGCAAGCTCTGCCTCCCAGGTTCAAGCGATTCTCCTGCCTCAGCCTCCCAAGTAGCTGGGATTACAGGCGCCTGCTACCACGCCTGGCTAATTTTTTGTATGTTTAGTAGAGACAGGGTTTCGCCATGTTGGACAGGCTGTTCTCAAACTCCTGACCTCAGGTAATCTGCCCGCCTCGGCCTCCCAAAGTGCCGGGATTACAGGCGTGAGCCACTACGCCCGGCCAAAGTAGAACTGTATAATGCAGATCGTTCATATATAATACACATTGCTCTTTCTCATCACGATTTGGAAAATAAAAGTTTATTGTGTCACATAGCCTTAAAATTTTTAAATGATTTAAATTGACCAATAAAAAAATTCCGAGCCCTTATGTATATTCTAGGCTTTCTTTTGCTAAGCTAAATTATCCCTGCTGGTTATCCCTGGGCATTCTATGTAGCAGTATCATTTGTATTACATTTTTTGCATTTTGGCCAACATCTCGTAAGGAAAATGAGAAAGAGCACTGATCTCTAGCCCATATTTTCACCGGTTCTTGGCCTAGATGCTGGGATGATTCTTGTGAACACCAGAGTCCTTACTCCTGCTTTCCCTGCCTTCAGCCCTGAAGTCTCCTGGGAGCAGGAGGATCAGGTTACTGGGGACAGGCTCTGATGAGCTGTGGCTTCCAGTTGACTGCCACAGACAGTGTGATAAAACAAAGGTGCTGTTGGCAAGAGTATGTTCATGGTGATTTTTTTTCCCTTAATTTTGTGATGAAAATCTAAGAGACAATAAATTCAGTATTTATACTTTTCACAGACCCATTTCTTAAGTCAAAAAAAGTACTATATCATTTTTTTTAACGACCTTCCTTCTCTAATATTTGTTTTCCTTGTCTCAGAATTCCAACCAGGAGTGCCATGGAAAGGTATCCAAAACATTGACCCTGAATCTGACCCCTATGTCACCCCAGGAAGTGTGCTGGGGGGTACAGCCACATCTCCCATTGTAGATACTGACCACCAACTGCTGCGGGATAACACCACAGGTACTTGAGCGAAGCATCTATTACATGTTCAACACCCAGCATTTTCATAGTTGTCAGTTTGTGACTTCATTTGTACTTGCTGGTACCTAAAAGTTTAACCAAAAAATGTAAAAAGATTGCTTTTCACATTTATTTGTGAGACATATTTTGTCCTCCATTCTATTGAAGTTTAAACAAAATACTCTCAAGGTTTCACTGGTTATACTGACATTTATCTTCAGTATTTTCTTCTTGTTCTTTGTTACCCAAGGGTCTAATTCTTCCCTCAACACCTCGCTGCCTTCACCTGGTGCCTGGCCCTACAGTGCCTCTGACAACTCCTTTACCAACGTTCATAGCACTTCAGGTATGAGTGTGAATTTTTTGTTTCCCTTTGGTTAGCACTTTTTCATCAGGTTCCCTTTTATAAAGGAAACTGGCATGTATTTCATAAGATATACTCTTACAGAAGTTCAGTAGCATAGGTCAGTATAGATGGAAGCACACCTTTTCTGTTTGCTATGTCTTTGAGGAACTTCTAGTCTCAGGAAGGATGAGCCAGATACAGCTTTGGGATGAGGCCGGTAGTGACATAACTGCAGGGAGCTGGCATATCCAGAGGGCTGGAGTCACGTCCTAATGACACACATGCTTCTCTTTTAACAAGGCTGCCAAGAAGTCAAGGGTCATGAGAAGAACCAGTGAAGGCCAGGTTATTATTCCTAAGATAGCCAATAATAGCTAGCTTTTCTCTAAAAATCCTCCCACTTATAGACAAAGGCTAAGGGCAGATGGCCAAAGGAAAAAAAAAAAAGGGACCTTGATTCATTTTACCATCATTTGGTAAGTTCCTCATGGTTTTTTAAAAGATATTAGGAAATGGAAAAGTTGGTGGATATAATAAAGGCTTTGAAGTCACTCACTGAGCATAGTGCCTTACTGATTGGTAGACATATTAGTAATTGGCACCTTTAGTTTGCACAAGTCGGACCTTAAGCTGTTAAAGTCATTATGACTTACGTGCTTTGCCCAGGCAAAAGCAAATAAAGTAGACCTTTGTCCAACTACGAAGACGCTGCAGGCTAGTGGGCTACACATTGTCTTGTTCTCCTTCCCACCTCTCTGTCATATCAGCAGTGCAACAATAACCTACCACTCACTGAATGATCCCACAGGCCAGGCATCATGCTAAACCTTCCACGTTAATTTTTATTTTACCTTCACCAAAGGCTGTGAGTAAGTCCTGTTGTTACCCCTATTTTGTGGATAAAGAAACTGAGTGAGGTTCTGAGAGCAGATGTAACTTGCCTCAGTTCTGAGCAAGTATGTAAAGGAGACATCTCAATATTCCGGGTTTTGAACTACCACCCTACATTACACTTTTGTAGGATTTCTTTTACATGTAAAAACTTACTCTGGTTACCCAACTCTTTTACACCTATAAATGCCCATATCTCAGATTGAACTATGTGTCTTTTTCCAACAGTTGAAAATTCATCTGAGAGATGGCCCAAGAATCACCTCAGACTTGTCTAAAACTGAACCTATACTTCCCCACCCCCAAAAGTGTCTTTCCTTCTCAACTCAGTTATGTTTCTTAATAATGATCTCATGCATCATTTAGTTACAAAACCTCAGTATTTTCTTCCTCTTTCCTCTCTCTCTCCATCCCTGGATCCAGGCAGTTATGATTTCTCTTTAGTGATTTATTCTGCAATCATATTTCAAATATCCATTCCTTCTGTTCCATTCTATTTACTATCACAGTAGTTTAAACACTCCATGCTGAATCAGTTGCAAAAACTCCTGATATGTAACCTCCTTTACCTCTCTGCCCCTGTGAACTGTTCAACCAAAATTGGGGGGGAACATATTCCATACACAGAGAGTTTATGTTGAACCTTGGTTTACACATTCCTGTTTCTTTGTGCCCATCCATTTATGTAAATCCTTCAGGAGCTGTCTTTATAAAGCCTTTGCTGCAAGCCCAGCGTTCTTGATCCCCTCTGCGTATTGAGCTTACGTGATGATGTCGGGGTCACCACTTCTGTTGCTCATCTGTTCTGTGTTCCCATCTGAGCTTGAGGTTCTCAGGGATAATTGTTTCTATTCCTCACAGCACTGATTTCGTGCCGTATGCATAGTAAGCCCTTAGTGAATATTTCTTGATTGTTTTTAAAGAATCTGTGTGAACATCAATATCTAATAGACTGGATCAAGGCACAAGAAAAGTGTAATTTACTAATTACTTTCTATTCAGTCAATGATTATTTATAGAATACTTTATTCTGCTAATGTTCACATTCTCACTGTTACCCAGAAGCTGGTATCTTTAGGAAGACTTTCTCCTTGAGTGTGTCCTCCTTTTCAAGTCATTTTTAGCTAAGAAAGCAGTAGAGAATTGGTTATCTTATTAAATCTTTAATTCATATGATAATTCTATCAATTCAGAGTAGTAGTCACTGAAAATTTTCTGTTCGTTATGCTCTAAGAACAGTGTTATTTTGTATTGCTGTGCTTAAAATGTGTACTATTACTTTTTAGAATATAAATGTGCATGTATTTATGTGTATGTAGATAAAACTCATGTGTATTTGTCAACAAAAGTGAACTGTCTAACCTTATTCCTTCCTTAATTTTCTCTTCTTACAGCAAAGTTCCCTGATTACAAATCAACATGGTCCCCAGATCCCATAGGACACAACCCCACTCATCTCTCCAACAAGATGTGGAAAAACCATATTTCCTCCAGGAACACTACACCGCTGCCCCGCCCACCTCCTGGTCTGACCAACCCCAAACCATCATCTCCCTGGAGCAGCACAGCACCCCGATCAGTCAGGGGGTGGGGGACACAGGACTCACGGCTCGCCTCGGGTGAGGAGGATCTGCCTAAAGGAACACCATTGTTCATCCACAAGGGGCTTATGTTAACACAGATGGTGAAGACACAAAGAGGTCTTCCCAAGAGAGGAAGTCATGGTTGTCTGCTTTTTCTTCTGGTAGAGGAAAAGGTACCTCTTGAGTGAGTGAAAGTCGCAGTCAGTATAAGGCAAAGGGACCCAAGAACTCCCAAGGGACAGATGGAGTAAAATGAGTAAAATGAGTAAAAATGGCAGAGTGAGAACACTGGGAGGAAAATACTGTCTTGCAAATCAGGCATAAAAGTGCATAGGAGTCAGGGACCAGTAGAAGAGAAAAAGAAGGTCAGAGTCCAGTGGAAAAGAGAATTTATAAAAGCAAAGAAGAAATGTGAGCTACATGAAAATCTTTCTCCCTCATGGCTTTTCTTGTTTTTGTTTTATTTCTCTTCCTAACCATTTTTCTGGTTGCTCATAGCCTCTACCTGGAGTGATGGTGGCTCAGTTCGTCCTAGTTACTGGCTGGTTCTTCACAATCTCACCCCACAGGTAATTATGCTTTCTCGCAGTTTTCTAGATAGGACTTGATTGTATTAAGAGAGAGGGACTTTGGGAGGCCGAGGCGGGCGGATCACGAGGTCAGGAGATCGAGACCATCCTGGCTAACACGGTGAAACCCCGTCTCTACTAAAAATACAAAAAATTAGCCGGGCGTGGTAGTGGCTCCGTCTCAAAAAAAAAAAAAAAAAAAAAAAAAGAGAGAGGGAAAGGTTGGGCGCGGTGGCTCATGCCTGTAATCCCAGCACTTTGGGAGGCCGAGGCGGGTGCATCACGAGGTCAGGAGATCAAGACCATCCTGGCTAACATGGTGAAACCCCGTCTCTACTAAAAATACAAAAAATTAGCTGAGCATGGTGGCGGGCGCCTGTAGTCCCAGCTACTCGGGAGGCTGAGGCGGGATAACGGCGTGAACCCGGGAGGCGGAGCTTGCAGTGAGCCAAGATTGCGCTAGTGCACTCCAGCCTGGGCGACAGAGTGAGACTCCATCTCAAAAAAAAAAAAACAAAAAAGAGGGAAAGATGGGGGTTGGTTTCTCACACCTGTAATCCCAGCACCTTGGGAGGCCAAGGTGAGAGGATTGCTTGAAGCCAGGAGTCTGAAATCAGTCCAAGCAATATGAGACCCTGTTTCTACAAAAAATTAAAAATTAGCCAGGCATGGTGGCACACAGCTGCTCAGGAGGCTGAGGTGGGAGGATCACTTGAGCCCAGAATTGCATTGCATTGCACTCCAGGTTGGGCAATAGTGCAAGACCCTTTCTCAAAAAAGAGAGAGAGGGAAATAGATGTGGGAGGCTGGCAGATATGAAAGTTCATCTCCTGATCACTGCAAAGAGGTCCTGACTACAGGAGTGGGTGTCCCCTCCCCACCCAAGGTTCACAGTCTACTTCTGGAGAAGGGTTGATGCTGGCCACTAGGCTTCATGCCTGCCTTCAAGATGATGATAACACATACAGTTTACAAAAGTGAAAGCTAGTTTTATAAGCTAGTTTATAAAACTAGGTAAAACCCACTAGAGAGTGGGTTTCTGCAGATCTTACGGGGCAGAGAAAGAGAAAAAAAGAAACAGAGTAGGGTGGTATTTTCTGGTGATTTCTGTGTAGTAGACACGATTTGCTATACAGATGTGCATGTTAGTATCTGGAACCTAGTGGAAAAGGGAGTATTTTAAGGACACCCAAAAGCTACCTGTTTCTGTGTTAATTCTCCAAGAAGACCTGAACCTATACTTCCCTATCCCTGAAAGTGTCTTCCCTTCTCAACCAAGTTCTTTGTTTCTTAATATTGATCTCATGCATCATTTACTTACAAAACCTCAGTATTTTCTCCCTCTTAAAACATATTAACCATTTTTGTGCTTTGTAAATAATTAACCATCCATCTCTCCAGTGGAAGAGATCATTTGACTTCATAGTTTATAAATGCTACATGGGGCCAGTCGCAGTGGCTCACGCCTGTAATCCCAGCACTTTGGGAGGCCAAGGTGGATGGATCACGAGGTCAAGAGGTCGAGACCATCCTGGCCAACATGGTGAAACCCCATCTTTACTGAAAATACACAAATTAGCTGGGCGTGGTGGCACACGCCTGTAGTCCCAGCTACTCGGGAGGCTGAGGCAGGAGAATCACTTGAACCTAGGAGGCAGAGGTTGCAGTGAGCTGAGATTGCACCACTGCACTCCAGCCTGGCGACAGAGCGAGACTCCATCTGAAAAAATAAAAAAATAAAAAAAGCTACATGGGTGTGTTTAACTCTCCGTCTATTATCCTCTTCACGTGTAGATGGCATTACTATAACTTGCTCTCATCAGACCATATCCTCTAGGTGGTTTTCTATTGGAGGAGCTTCATTTGCACCAAGCCACTCTGCCTTTCACCTTGGTTGCTAGATAACTGAGGTATTTGCAGAAGCATTATGTTGAGCACTTGAACGAGGTTAAATGGGCTCATCAAAACTGAGTCCATCACAACCTTTACAACACCTTGTTAAAAGGAGTCAGTTATGCCTCCTGTTTTTGACATATAGAATGCATTCTCTGGCATTTAATTCATATATGGATTCATGCACACTTTATTAAGCCAACATTTTCCAGAGTGTTGTCATGAGATATGATTAGGTCTCTGGCCTAATGTGTTTGACATGTATACTTGGTTAAACAAAACTAAGCAGATTTTTTCACTTTGAGACTTCTTAGGCCTTTTAATATGCTAACACATATTATGATTCTCTGTGGGGAAATACATCTCCTAAATACATTTGCCCATTTGTAGGGAGTAAATCACAGGACTCGTATTTCAAGGTGCACATTGAGGTAAACAATTTCCTAAATACAGTTAACATGAGGGAGGGTGTGGGTCAGCTCTTAATCTCTGTATCGAATCAACTCAGCTCAAAGTTCCAAGTTACGGCCGGGCACGGTGACTCACACCTGTAATCCCAGCACTTTGGGAGGCCGAGGCGGGCAGATCACAAGGCCAGGCAATCGAGACCATCCTGGCTAACATGGTGAAACCCCATCTTTACTAAAAATACAAAAAATTAGCCGGGTGTGGTGGTGAGCACCTGTAGTCCCAGCTACTTGGGAGGCTGTGGCGGGAGAATGGCGTGAATCTGGGAGGCGGAGCTTGGAGTGAGCCGAGATTGCGCCACTGCACTCCAGCCTGGGAGACAGAGCGAGACTCCATCTCAGAGAAAAAAAAATTTTTTTTTAAGTTCCAAGTTATTTCTTTAGCAAATAGTTGACTGAAATATGAAGAATCTTGTATGACCATCCTCAAAACTATGTATACCTCCTATTTTCTAAGAGTTGTCACACAATGTGGTGATGATGTTATGATGAGATTGAGAGAAGCAGTAAGAGATGCACTGTTTTGAAAGAAGCCTGGGCAGGCTAATCGGCTGTTCACTTGTTCTGTCTTATGAAAAATGCTGGCCAGATGTGGTGGCTCATGCCTGTAATCCCAACACTTTTGGGAGGCTGAGGCAGGTGGATCACCTGAGGTCAGGAGTTCCAGACCAGCCTGGCCAACATGGCGAAACCCCATCTCTACTAAAAAGACAAAAATTAGCCGGGTATGGTGGTGGGTGTCTGTAGTCCCACCTCAGTCAGGAGGCTGAGGCAGGAGAATCGCTTGAACCCGGGGGTGAAGGCTGCAGTGAGCTGAGATTGCACCACTGCACTCCAGCCTGGGTAACAGAGCGAGATGCTGTTTCAAAGAAAAAAATGTTAATTATACACATATATCCATATAAAATGAATATGGGGGTGGCCGTGTTTGGGTTAGAACTAATTTTAAAATCAAAGCTTCCTAAAAGCAGACTAATCTCTATCATAGCTTAAAAGGTTATAAGAGCAAGTCACCTGCTCTCCAGCCTGGGTGACAGAAGAGTGAGACACCCCCCCCCCCATCTCTGAATTTAAAAAAAAAAAAAAAGCAAATCTTGATACAGTTGTCACCCCCTTACCCATGATTTCTTACCCTTGGTCAAACCATAGTCAAAAAATATTAAGATGTTTTTAGAGAAAGACCACATTCACATAACTTACAGTATATTGTTATAACTTTTCTTTTTTTTTTTTTGAGACAGAGTCTTGTTCTGTCGCTCAGACTGGAGTGTGCAGTGGCGCGATCTCCGCTCACTGCAAGCTCCGCCTCCCGGGTTAATGCCGTTCTCATGTCTCAGCCTCCAAGTAGCTGGGACTACAGGCGCCAGCCACAATGCCTGGCTAATTTTTTTGTGTTTTTAGTAGAGATGGGTTTCACCATGTTAGCCAGGATGGTCTCGATCTCCTGACCTCGTGATCTGCCCACCTCAGTCTTCCAAAGTGCTGGGATTACAGGCGTGAGCCACCGCACCTGGCAACTTTTCTATTTTAGTCTCTTACTGTGCCTAATTTGTAAATTAAACTTTGTCTTAGGTATGTATGTATAGAAAAAACATAGTATACTTTGAGTTCAGTACTATTGGTGGTTTCAGGCCTCCACTGGGGGGCCTTGGAAGGTGTTCCCCTCAGATAAAAGGGGACTACTTTATCTGGATAATTTTTCTTTCATCACCTAAAATTTATCTAGAGAGCATCTATCCTAAAAAGTCTGTTGTGGCATATGCTGACATGCTTGTGTAGTCTATTGTTACTTATAAAACAATGCTAAGAGCATTTCTGTGATCATTTTCTGCAAAGAACTACAGAGAAACTGCCTGTTTTCGTCCTGCAGGGTGTCTACCACTGCCACCAGTAGTACAGCTTTTTAATCTATTCAATAGTAATCTGTTTATCTTCCAAAGAAATGAACTGAAATGGTGGACTGATCTTAAATACCTATTTAAGATCTTGATGGGACAGGCGCGGTGGCTCACGCCTGTAATCCCAGCACTTTGGGAGGCTGAGGCGAGTGGATCACAAGGTCAGGAGATCAAGACCATCCTGGCCAACATGGTGAAATCCTGTCTCTATTAAAAATACAAAAATTAGCCGGGAGTTGTGGTGTGTGCCTGTAATTCCACCTACTCAGGATGCTGAGGCAGGAGAATCGCTTGAACCCGGGAGGTGGAGGTTGCAGTGAGTCAAGATTGTGCCACTGCACTCCAGCCTGGGCAACAGAGCAAGGCTCTGTCTCAAAAACAAATAAATAAAAAGATCTTGATGCAAAATAAGTTAATCAGAGTGAATAAGTTTGTTCATCCAACTCATAGGTTAGGAAAATTGTCCCTAATCGCTGAAGATCTTAAGTGGTGAAAGTCTAACTGGGGTGAGGAGTACAGCCTTTGGTCAAAATGCCTGATGTCAGCACAGGAGATAGAGAAGTAGGCAGAAATAGTCTCACCTTGAGATGGGCAAAGTAGGGGTAAGACAGTGTTAGAATAGGCTATGAACCAGGTCAGCCATCAGCATTTTAAATAATCAGATGTTTAGTAGTGCTTTTCTTGTCTGTGTCTTTCTCTTTACAGAGGAATACATGAGCAGTGATGCTAAGAATGTTAACTTACATTCTTACGTGGATACCATCTCATTTTTGTCCTTTTTTGACTCTACAAGTTAACACTCCCACCTGTTTATCTCTTAAAACAGACCATAGGCTGAATCATATGCTTTTGTTTTGAGCTGCATTTATGGAAACTTTATTTGCAAAATGGGCACACTAGGTCTCAGCCAGTGCTTTGAATATCTTAAAATGTACCTTTTCCACCCCACCTCCAGTCTTTATCTCATGAATGTCATTACTCCTTAGATTGATGGGTCAACCTTGAGAACGATCTGCATGCAGCATGGCCCACTGCTGACATTCCATCTGAATCTAACCCAGGGCACTGCCCTGATCCGATACAGCACCAAACAGGAGGCGGCCAAGGCCCAAACTGCACTGCACATGTGAGTATTCGGTCCTACACCCACATAGACAATCATGCATGAAGATGCACCCGTGAGTATTCTGGCAGCTGCTGAATTAAAGGTGCACCAGAACATATACGAAGAATGGCACCGTCACACGTGCATCTGCAAGTCTCGAGTGTGGAGAGTGTGGAGGTGCCGGGTCTTTTCCACCAAAGCTTGGATTGTCCTGTATATATCAGAGGCCAGTCGTCAGAATTCCAAACGTAAATAATTTGTGAAGTAGTGAGTAAATTCTAAGTAACATAAAGCTAGGGCCGGGCGCAGTGGCCCATGCCTGTAATCCCAGCACTTTGGGAGGCCAAGGCGGGCAGATCACAAGGTCAGGAGATGGAGACCATCTTGGCCAACATGGTAAAACCCTGTCTCTACTAAAACACAAAAAATCAGCCAGGCGTGGGGGCGCATGCCTGTAGTCCCAGCTACTGGGAAGGTTGAGGCAGGGGAATCGCTTGAACCTGGGAAGCAGAGGTTGCAGTGAGCCGAGATCATGCCACTGCCCTCCAGCCTGGTGACAGAGCAAGATTCCATCTCAAAAAAGAAAAAAAACACACAGCTAATAGAATTGCCATTGTTTTTCATAATAGAATCTAGCTGCTTACTCCAGCCTCTTTGCAGATGATGAAATATTGTGGTCTTGGGGGGTAGCAGGGTCTTTGCTTAAATTAGGTGGCGCTAGATCAGACTTTGCCCATCCCCTTCCCTGCCACTGTCAAACTGGTGGACGGAGAAGACCTGACTGCCCTTGGCTGCAGATGCCATGACAGAAAGCCGGACACACTGCAAGCCAGGGATGAGGGGGCTCAGGCAGCGAGGAGCCCCTGAGAAAGAGCAGCACTTCCGGGGGCTGAAGCCAGGTTGCTTCGATGCTTTGGGTATGGTCTCTTGCCTCATAACTCACATGGGGAAAGAAAGAGACCATATTTTTTTTTCCTTTTTATCTAAGGCTTTATTTATTTTGTTTTAGAGCAGTTTTAGGATCACAGCCAAATCGAGAGGAAGATACAAAGATTTCTGTCATATCGCCTGCTGCCACACATGAATAGCCTCCACTATTATCAACATCCTCCACCAGAGTGGTGCATTTGTCAAGATTGCTGAACCCCTCCTTATCACCAAAAGTCTGTAGTTTACATTAGAGTTCACTCCGCCTTGTACAGTATATGGTTTTGGACGAATGTATAATGACGGGTATCTACCATTACAGTATCAGAGTCCTCTGCCAGTTCAGTCATCCCTCTTAGCCCCCCACAGACACACACATTTTTCTTGATAGCTAAGTTGTCTAGAATATATAAATTCCATACACCAAGAAATATCAGAATATAGTATTCTCTAGTAGTCCTTGGTTATCCTGAGCTTTGGTGATGCCTTGTTGCTTTACATCATTACTTCTTAATTACCTGGCGGTCTGGTTGAAATACAAGTTCTGGACCCAGAGGTCTTGGGTGGAGCTTGGACTTTGCATTCTAAAAAGCATTCATGGATATGGCAGCTTCTAGTCAAAGGACTGCACACTGAATGTCAAGGACTGCAGTCGCTCCCTCCGTATGCTTTAGGATTTTCCTGAGATCCATAGCTCTCTTTCCCTCCCTTCTTCCAGGTGTGTGTTGGGAAACACTACCATCCTTGCTGAGTTTGCCACTGATGATGAAGTCAGCCGCTTTCTGGCACAAGCTCAGCCCCCTACACCTGCAGCAACCCCAAGTGCGCCAGCTGCGGGGTGGCAGTCGCTGGAGACCGGCCAGAACCAGTCAGATCCCGTGGGACCTGCTCTGAATCTTTTTGGTGGGTCCACTGGGCTCGGGCAGTGGAGCAGCAGCGCTGGTGGCAGCAGCGGGGCCGATCTTGCTGGCGCTTCATTGTGGGGGCCCCCAAACTATTCTTCTAGCTTATGGGGAGTCCCAACGGTGGAAGATCCCCATAGGATGGGCAGCCCTGCTCCTTTACTACCTGGTGACCTTCTGGGAGGAGGGTCGGATTCAATCTGAACTTAGAACTTTCAACTCTGACCTCGTGACCTTTTTTGGAACAGCAGCAGCACTAACTTGACCTTTTCGTTTTTTTTTTCAACTTGCAATAAATACATTTTTAAAAGGAAAAAAGAAAACGGAGAGAAAAAAAGGTGGGTCATTGACAGACTGTCTGAGCACATAGTTGCCTCCCTTATAACTTCAGTTTTTTCGTTTGGAATATGAATCCAAAAAGAGAACATATCACTCTTGAAATACTTGAATCATGAACGCCAACCTAGAAAGACAATGTGAAGCAAGTACACATACCATTTAAATTTAAACACAAAAAAATTAAAAAAATTAGTTTCTAGTTTTTCACTTTTTTCATGTTATATGGAAGTTGTTGCTAAGAAACATATATACTGAAAAAAAATAGCTTTTTAACTTTGTTTGCACTGGGTGTGTTTCCGTCCTTAGGTCTACCATGTTTGGGAGGGAGGGAAATTCAAAAGAATTGTTGGGGGAGGGGGGAGGGAAGACTTGACGGAGCCTCACTTTAAAAACAAAAACACAAAAAACCTAAAAAAAAAAAAAAAGGAAAAAATTTGTGATTGGCTGGTTGATAAATACCAGTGTGTTCTGGCACATGTAACTGCCCAGGCATGCTCGTTCTGGTGTGTGTGTGCACGTGTGTTCATGTGCATTCGCGTGCATCCTTCTCTGTCTCTGTGTGTGTGCCTGTGTTCTTCCCTTCTCCCCTGCCCCACCCTGACTTCTCAGAAAGCTGCATCGCTGACAGTCTGCAGGCTGGCTGGCCGGCCCATCTGCTTTTTATTTTATTTTTTTAACTATGAGAACACACAGGCCCGGAGAGCCACTGCTGCTAAAGCAACTCCATTGGGCTGCATTAAGATGAACAGAGTGCTTTTTAATGATGAAAGCAGGGAGCTCCTTTCCATTTGCAACTTAGCCTGAATGTGGGGTTTCTCTGGCTGTTCTTTTGACCTAGCAGTAGAGTGGAGCACTGCCAAGTCCAAAAAACTAGAGCAGGAGGTACCTCTTGGAGCAACGGTGTGTTTATTTCTGTTTTGTTTTTTTTTTTTTAAAGTGAATGGCCACCAGGCACATCTGAGTATCTGTTAAGTTTCATGCAGGCCTTTTCGTTAGTTTGAAATGGGAACGGAAGATAGCTTTTGATGATGCGATGTCTCAAAAACAGAGAAACTTTGTTCCCTCTTTCCTTATCATCAGGTTTGAGAAATTCTTCAAAAAATTAGGTGAAGTTGAGTTACATATTTCTGTTGGTTGGTTCTCTTTTTCATTTTATGAAAACAGAAAAGAATAAGTGGTGAGCAGCCTCCTGAAAGCATCTGCAGCTACTCCCTCTGCTCCTTTCTCGCCGAGCGTTACCTGTGCCAGGCCGCGGCGCATTACAGCACCAGGCCATCACTGACAGAAACGTTTACTTAACGAATGTTCTTAAACCAGTGTGTACTTCAAGCGTTTCCTTTCGTTTCTCTGTGTTGTGTATTTCCTGTGTATGTGGTTTTGCTTAGGCAGGTATAACTTAGCGAAGACTTTTAAGTATTGCACCTTTTTTTGGTTTTTGACCTCTTCCCCCCACCTTGTAATTTTGCTTTTTTTATTTCGGTATTTAAATACTTTTTTTTTTTTTAAGCATCAATGTAGTAGTACTCTGGGCCGAACAGGGGTCAATGTTTAATCTACAGTTATCACCAACATGTATGTACTTATGTTGGAATCAAAATGTATCAAACTGCTTATTGTGAAGAGAATTATAGCAGACCTGAAGGGGGCGAAAAACCAGATAGGGTGGGGGGATGGATGCCGGTGACGTGCTAGCACTTGTGTGGACATCCCAGTCTGCATTATACTGTTTAACATAAAGTGCCGACATTTTGTACCAGCAAATACCTGCCCATTCCAACCCTTGGTGGGAGCAGACCTCTACTGTCCTCTGTAACTTGCTGCTATTGAGGACAAGGGAGTTTTTCTTTCTTTAGCGTCTTCAGTGAAGGATACAATACAACAATGCCTAATGTATTTGACTTTTTAGCTTGTGTCTGTGTGTAGGTGGGTGGGTGGGTGTGTATACGAAAAGCCTAAAACAAGTTATTTGCATTTCAGTGGTTTTGTGAGACAAAGAATGGGAAATTCTGTAGCCCTTCTGGCTTACCCTGTTGATTATTAACCTAGCCTCAAAAGAGATTGACAGGCATGACTCAAGTGAGTGTTCACATATACAAGCCTGCATGAGCCCTCTGTGGGTAGGTGGTCACACTTGGCATCTGCAGCATTGACGTGGCCCCGCTGGGTGCCTTGAGCATGCCCTCTTCCTGCTCTCCAATTTGAATCACCACCGTGCCCCTTCCACCACTGTTCCCCATGCAAAAGCTCTGCTTCCAGCAGCCCCCACTGACCGCTCTCTGTGTGGAGCAAAGTGCTGTCGTGCGGTGACCACCAGGTGAAGAGCAGCTTGTATTCAGACATCTAGAGAAGGTTAAATCTTAGTGTCCCTGGGCCAGGAGCATATCCCAAGGCTCCTGCGAGCCAGTGGCGACCCTGTCCACTGCCGCTCTTGGTTCACTGCTGTGTCCTGCCCCACCCTCCTCTCCTCCTGCCTGTTGGTTCCTTGACCTGCACTATGGGTTAGTTGAGTTCCTTACGATACTACGGTGAAAGCCGGGTGCTAGAGCCCCTCTTGTTTACAAGACATAATGAGGGATTTGAAATATGTAAAAATAAACATGAGAAGCTAAAATGTTCTTCCATCATAAGCTTAAAGGGAAAAAAACTAAAAACTTTAAAAAAAAAAAAGACCAAAAAGTGCGTATATATATACATATAAATATATATTTTAGATGAAGACTAACTCTGGGAGCATTTAACAGTGTTTTTTGTTTCTGTTTTTAACATTTGTTTTCCTGCTTTAAAATTTGCAAGCATTCTCAGGAATTCTAGGGTAGGAAGCCAGTTTTTTGAAGATGGTTTATTTAACCATATCTTATCCTAGAGAGATGGCTGTTTCTTTCCTGTTAATAAACTTTTACAAGTTCCTGAAACTTCAGAAAGTTTAAACAATTTTTACTTAAAAAAATGTAAAAAGAAAAGTCTCCAAACATTATTGTCATACTGGGGATCACACATTTTAAAACACATAGAAATATTTTTTAAAAATTATCAATTTAGCAGCAACAGGTAAATTCATTATCTTAAAAATATGGGAGAAGGATTAAGCTTTGTAAGAGCTCGATCATGGATTCTTTTGAAATTGTGTGTAGTTTAATGGGAGAGTGTTTGGTGTATATAGATGAGAATGCCATCACTTTGTTCCTTTCCATTTGAGACTGAACTGAAATCTCCCCTAGTAATTTTTATTTTTTTAAAGGAACCCTTCTCCTTGTCCCTACAACCCCAGCAACAAAAGAAAGGAAGGAAGGAAGAAACAACAGCTTAAAAAAAAAAAAGTAATCTGTAAAATAGTACAGTTGGATTGCTGAGAATCTATGTAAAGAGTTAGGAAATATAGGTTAATAATTTTTGGAACAAATTTTAAATATAGGCATTACTAGAGGAAAATTATCTATGGACTGTCCTATTAATGAAGAATGTCTGTCTTACCTCCGTTTGTTTTGGGAGGAGGAGAAAATATAGAAGAATCTAATAAGGAACAAGTGATTTTACTTTTTTAGCTCCCAGCTACTGTTGTGCTCGTTTTAATTGCTGTTTTGAAGATCTGCTGCTTAATTATCCCCATCCCTTAGCCGGAGATGTGGAGTGTTTCCTTTCAGTTTTTGGTGATGTTGAATTCTTTTGTATTCCCTCCTGGGGCCAGGGGTCAGAATTCCCAAGCATGACCACAGCTTCTTTTAAACATTAAGCTTCCCAGTGGGAAAGAAACTCCAGCTCGACAGGTAAAGGGAGTGGGTGGGGTTGCTGCCTGCAATTTCTCTAAAACCGCTTTAGTGCCTTCGTACATACACCCAGACATCCTGAGCAAGGGGGACGCACATGTGTGTGCGTGTGGTCCAGTCACTCCACAGATGTAAGATACTCACCCATAAAGGAAATTGGAGTGGTTCTGGACAGGCCCCAAAGGCAGTGGGCTGAATTTAAAATAAATAAACAAACGTCAAGCAAGTTAATATGCTTATGTCTCAATAATGTAGAATGCCAAGTTCCTTCCTGTGTCGTGTGCCCTCCATTACTGTGCATTGATTCCTCCAGGTGTGTAATTGTGACAACTGCAGTGATTTGGAAAGTCTCTTTGTCTTGGGCAAATAGAAAGGGGTTCCTGTTGTTCTGCTCTTGTCCTTCGTCTCCTCCCCTTTTCCCCCAGACCTCCCCCTTCTTTTTGTCAACTTGCTGGGAGCTTTGCTTTATTGGTTGGCAGTGACCTAAGAACAGGATATGGTGAGGATGTCATGGAAGAGAAGAGCTCTTTCCGTGGTATTCTTTGGCAAGAGCCATGTCTACTAAGAGGTTAGGTGACTTCAGTATACTTATAAAATTCAGTGAGAGTGCCTTCTTCTCTTCTACCACACTCTGGCATAGATACAGGCTTGCTGGTCACCTCTCATTACATAGATTTATTTTAAAAACATTTTGATTATGTTAATTTGAGCTTTCCCTTTTTTTTTTTTTTAACTACTTTTTAAAACACTTGATTACTAGTGGCTTAGAGGCGTGTACATCTCCTGAACATCACGAACTTGGTTTCTACCTACCACACGAGTAGCCAAAAGAAAAGAAGCACTAATAGAGAAAGGGGTGTCTCACACCAGACAGAGGACCTCTGCTGTCAATTAGATCCAGTATCATGACCTAACTTTAAGTGTTGAAAAGAGTTCAGATCTCTGAGACACTGTGAAGAAATGGATGGCTCATGTAACATCTCTGATCCCTCAGTCCCCAACCCTGGACGTGTTTCATTTACAACATTCATAGGAGTTAACTTAGCAGTGTTGCAAGTTAAGGTTCCAAACCAAATTATTTAATCAGTGTCCCCCCAATAAATCATTTATCCATTTATTGCTAGTTAGTTTTATTTATAGCAACTTGATTTCCTATGAGTATGGCTCCTGTTGTAAGAATTTTCCCACCTCTTCTGACATGAATGTAGCATAAGTTAGCAATTGGTTCTTCCAAACTCCTGTGGGTTGAATATGGTATAGAAGGTATGCAAGAGGAAAAAGAAAGGAAAAGATAAAACTCCCGCCTGAGAATTTGGAAGCACCTTTATTAACACATATATCTCGCAGAAACTAGAAGCTCATAGGCTGTTAACTTTTTGCAACTATTCACTCATTTTTACCACTTTTTTTTTTTTTTTTGGGTGAGGGGGTGATTTTTGTAAGGTTAACAGCCAGATTCCATTTTGACCTCAGATGCTGTGTACTTTTTAATTTCATTTTTTATATTCTGCCATCTTGACTCTTCTCTAAAACAGAATGAAAATGTCTGCATGCTGAGCAAAATGCTTACGCCAAGCCTGTTTTTCTCTGCAGAGTAAACAGGATGTTTTCAGCAGACTTGGCTCTAATAGCCATCTCTAAGATTAGAGAACAATTGAGTCTTTATGTAGAAAAGATCCGTTTTTTCCCCATCCTCAGAGTTAAAATTCAACATTTAAAGCTTTATAGGTTATTGTTTTAGATTCGAGATTTTTATTTTTAAGTATCTATAAGATCTTTAGAAGTGAGATAAATTTTTCGCTGGTTAAAAAAAATCAAACTTTCCTCTGCAGTGTTTTTGCCAAGTTTTGTCACACTTCATGTGTATGCATTAACTATACTTCTTAGTGTTACTGCAAAAACAAACAAACAAACAAACAAAACAAAACAAAAAAAAGCCTTGTTCTTTAATTGTGTTTTTCCTCCTGTGAGTGGACAACTAAAGCCGCGTGATGATGCGGATGAAAATATTCTGGTCTGTGTGTATACAATGAATTGTCAGTCTTCAGACCTCATGGTCATTAAGAAAATAGGGAACTCACAAACCCTGCTGCACACCACATTTACTTCTTTATCTGCAAGTACAGGGAGTCCATACAGTCAAGAAACACACAGATACACATAATGCTATTGAGGACATTGTCATTCTGTAAGAAAACAGAATATTATCTAGATTTCCAGAGTTAGTGCAGACCCTGTGATAACAGTCTGTGGGTTTGTGGCCAGCGCCAAAGGTGTGTGTATTTTCAGAAATGGTCCCTATTTGTCAGTGATAGTGTTTTTTTTTCTTTCTTAAGTTTGACAAAGGGGGTGGTAATATCACATTCTTTAGATTTGAAATAATTATCAGCTCCAAGAATCTGTGAACATAGTAATAACAATAACAATTCAACATCGACCCTCCCTAACCTGCTCACCATACCTCCCCACCCCATGCCTCTGAAGAAAGAGGCCATGAACCTACGAGGTGGTAAAGGGGGACACAGGTCAGGGAGTGGAGAGCTACTCCTCCAGCAGCTCAGCACCCACACTGCCCGCATGCGTGTGGCCACCGGGACCAGATCCCGAGTGATTGTGGCATACCCCTAATATTTGAGTAGTTTTTAAGCTATCAGTCTCTTGTCATAACCTCCTACCGCCACCCAAAAAAGTAACGAAAGTTGCAGTAACTGCCAGTGTTTGCCTCACCGAATTTAAATCGTTCCCTTTTCAGTTAGCTATATACCTGAATTTGTTTTTAACAAGAAACTGTACATGGCCAGGAAAAATGGTACTACCTTGGCCAAAGGGTCTTTGCAAAAAGCTCAGTCTTCAGTTCTTCACTGTGACAAATGCTTGTCTTGTTCATGGGAGGGGAAAGATCAGATAAATAGGCAAGAAGTACTCTGTTTTAAATAAAGAATAAATAGTGTCCGTTTAAAGCACTTTGTGCCTCAACTTCATTTTTAAACTGTAAATCATTGCTTTGGAAATAAATTCCCAATTATAATTGACCCATATCTAGCCAATATCAACAAGTTGGGATGGTTTTTGTTTTTTTCTTTTTTTTCAAAAAGGGAAATTCCTCTTTACTGCTCACAGTAAGCTGCAAAAGAAAGTTGTCAAGGTGGCTTATGATGCTGTTGTAGCAGAGCTGTGAAAGGAAGTGCTTTGCTTTCTCTCCCGCCTTCCGGAATCTGGCGTTCCTTCCCCTTCGGCTACTGAAAGGTGTGTACAACTCCCAGAGGGGTGGCTGTAAAAGTTGACTGGAGGCAAAGTGGAGTGGCCTTATTGCCAGGACTAGCCCTACAGAAGAGCTTTATAGAGAGGAGGACAGTACATCCTATGTGTGTTCGCCAAAAATGGGAAAGGTGGGTATTTAGGCAAAACAAAATAAAAACCTTTGGAACCCTTTAAGAAGTTACATACCTTTTAAAGGTAGTATAGTTTCTCACCAAGTGATGCATTTTAGCATGACACTTCTTGCCAGAAATTTTGGGATAAGTTGGAATAAATGTGTTTAAAACATCACCCCCCTTTTTAAATTTTGTCTAAGGAATTACTTAAGTATAGTATTTCTGAATGTGCCTTTGTGAGTACAGAGACCGTCTGTTCTAGGAAGAGGCTATCCGTTGGATACAAACAAACAGACGGTCAGCTTAAGTCATTAGGGAAGTCAAAGTTCCTCCTGGAAGTCCCAGGAGCAGCTGTTGAGATTTCATTAGCATCAATATTGCACAGTGTAGAGTTGAGTGGGAGAGATTCTGGGACTTGGGAGAGGAGACAGGGGAAGGTACCCAGGCGACGCAGACCCACGTTAGTCCAAGAGCGCAGGTTTACACATCTGCATTCCCTAGTTTTCTCTGTCTGTATGTTTGTGCTCATGTGGCTGTGGCTGTTTTGTTTTTTGTTTTTCTGTAAGCACTGGAGAATTGGAATATGGTGATACTTGTGACACATTCATGCATGTAAACAAGGCATTTTCCAGCTTCTGCCGTGTGCAGAGCGGGCAGCACGCTTTTACCCTTTGAGTCTGCGTCCTGAGGCGGCCATTACATTCCCACATGGGCGTCACATCACGTTGCTGTTGATGCAAACAGGGTATTACACACAAGGAAAAGGGGTTTTGAAGAGTTAAGATTGAAGTGTTTGAGAAAGAAAAGAGAAAAATCTGAAATCATATTTTATTTCTTCAGAGCTATTATAGTTGAACACAGAAATCTGCAGTGTCTTTATTTGTTTTTATGTTTTAAACAATTTCACCTCTTCTCCCCACTCCTATCTTCTAAAGAAATATCAAGCAAATGCTAAGGGCCATTTCCATGATTCCTCAGAGCTCCCCCAAAGAGGAGAACAGTCCCTCCCGCTCGATTCCTTCAGCTTCATTCAGGAAGACACAGGGAGGAGAGATGCTGCTTCTGCGCTTTGCTCTCATTCCTCTCTCATGGCCTTGAAATGTATTATTATGCAAATGTGAATTTTGATACTGAATTTAAGAAGAGGTTGTTGGATTTTTTTTTTTTTCTCAAAAAAAAAAAAGTCCCACATGTGGTCATCGTCGCTTCTTTATGTTGTAAGGTGAATTGTAACTATGCATTCTGCAAAGGGGGTGGGGAGGAGAGGGCAGAAAGGGGAAGGGAGTAGCTTTGCATCCTTGTTCTCCAGTTTCTGTGTCCATGGTGTCCCCGTGTCCTGGAGGGGAAGGGGAGTGAGAGACGAATGTGGTAAGGTCAGCACAGTGAGATAAAGACCTCTGAGTCCTCTTGCCACTGTTGCTGGCAGGTCTGATGGCCAGGTAAATTCCAGGGGGCCTGCAGTTCCTGTCAACCAATGTGGTTCAGGATTCTTGATCCTAGCCGTGCAGTGTTAATCCAGTGCAGCAATGGAACTCCACAGGCTCCAGTGTTCTCTGGAAAAAGTACTCATCCTTTCCTGAATTCAGAGCCCTTCAAGCTCAGGAAACCACGCTTCACTCGTGCTGACCTGAAAGTTAATCTTTAGGTCAATTTTGAAAAACTCCGCCTCCTCTCTCCTTTTTAATATTTCTTTCTTCCTTTTTAATCATGTTTAAGTGAACTTACTCTTAGTTATAAGGAACTGTCCTGCTTTGTGGGGAAGAGGGCTGTTGCTTGTCAGGCAAAAAAGTTTTCTCTTCCTACCCACCATCCCTCTCTCTGCTTCCCTTGCATTTGGCAGGCTGTATGAAGCCAATGAGCTGCGAGGTGTTTTGACAGGGGAGGTCTGCATGCAGCCTCTTCTTTGTCCTAACAATTCCTTTGTTGATCTTGCCTGTGATGAATCATAGCGCCTGCATTGCTCTGGTCTAGGCATTATTTGCAACACACAGTATCGTAAGCGAGAGATTGTTCTGCCTATATTCAGTGTTTTCCATGCAGCAATTCTTCTTGTTGACGTTCACAGTACTGTAACGAGTAACAGACTTGATCACAGTCTCCTCGTGCCTGTGCAGGGCTGCACAGGCATGATCTTATCAGGGTTCCAATCTGTTAGATTGCCTTTAAACAAAAAAAAAACAAAAAAATAAAATCCTGACGTTTCAACTGTCTCACACAAAATAATACCTCGAGGTACATTTCCCCCTGCAATGTAAACCCTTAACTCCTCTCTCCTTTCTGACATCAGTGGATTATCCTTTTTAAAATATGAACATGTAAATAGCAGGATAACTTTAAAAAACATTTTCTTTGCTGTGAAAGTAACCCTAAAATATGTTTTCTTCTTTTGTATTTTTTTGGTTTTTGTTTTTAAGCCATCAGAAATTTCAGATCTTTACTCTTTCATGTTTAAGAAGAAAGAGCAGAGGAGGTCGGGGGAGCCGGTTTGCATTTGTGTTGGAGGGGTGTTATCTCCATTGCCTCCCACACAGTGACAGCAGACCAGTATGTAAACCCTGTCTTGGCTGGGCGCGGTGGCTCACACCTGTAATCCCAGCACTTTGGGAGGCTGAGGCGGGCAGATCATCTGAGGTCAGGAGTTTAAGACCAGCCTGGCCAACATGGTGAAACCCCGTCTCTACTAAAAAATTAGCCGGACGCAGTGGTGCGCGCCTGTGGTCCCAGCTGCTCGGGAGGCTAAGGCAGGAGAATTGCTTGAACCCGGGAGACGGAGGTTGCGGTGAGCCGAGATTGCACCACTGCACTCCAGTGTGGGCAACAGAGCAAGACTTCAACTCAAAAACATAAAATAAACAAAAGACACACACACACAAAAACGCTGTCTTAAATAGCTGCCATCTCTTCCAGCAATCTAGTGCCAGGGTAAGAAGTGTCTGAATTTCTCTACTCCAGAAGATCCAACCCCTGCAGGGACTCCAGAATGTTCTCCACACAATACCTGGAGCTCTCAGCCTTTCTTGGTTCAGACACACACACACCCCTTGAGTAACTCAGTATCATTTTGTAGTTCACAGAAGGATGTAGTCCCTGGCATTTTGGTTTGCGCTGTAGAATCCATAGCCTTGTCACTTTGTTATGCTCTGGAAATGTACTGATTTCTTACTTGGGAGGAAACTTGTGTAAGGAGATGTGCAAACCACCCTGAAAGCCATGTGCATCCTCACCTCTTCCATTACCCCCTCCATGAGCTCGAAGCGACATTAAGTAGAGGGAAATGCTTTTAACAAATGCTGCTCATGTGGATCTGTCAGCTATTGCTTGCCTAGATTTGGGCACCCATGAAGCAGGGGTGGAATGGATCATTTTGAATTGCTTCTTTGCAGACATCCCCTTCGCCCCCATCTTTAAGATAAACCCTTTACTAGTCAAGAAGCCCTTTTCAGTTGGATCTCACTGATCTTGTATAGTGACGACTTCCTTTGAAGGAAGAAGCTTGATTATAAGTGCATGCATATTATCCACCCACCTTCTGATTTGGGCACTGTTGACCTTGGAATTTTATTTATTTTGTTTATCTGGAGGCCCTTTTTCTATCAGTCTCTGATCCCTCATGG
Organism: Pan troglodytes; assembly: GCF_028858775.2. Taxonomy (NCBI): domain Eukaryota; kingdom Metazoa; phylum Chordata; class Mammalia; order Primates; family Hominidae; genus Pan; species Pan troglodytes. Next base: position 42,330,831 of record NC_086016.1, read on the forward strand.
GTTCTGCCTGCCCTTGTATCTCTTATACAATGCTCCCAAAGGGCTTTGCTGATCTCTGCACTTCTTTCCTGGGACACTCCCCCCACCACCACCCTTTGCACACACCAGTGACCAAAGTGTATGCAGTGATCTCACAGAAGACATCAAAAATGGTGCATGCACCGTGAATGTGCTCACAGAGACACGTGCACAAGATTCTGCACCCTTGGCCTTAATCTCAGTATGACTTAAGGTGCAGGAACATTTTTAACAGGTTTTAAAAAAACAAAAAACCCTTCTGGGAGGAAAAAAATAAAAAGCAGATACAACAGCTCAACTGTTCCCACTCCTAACTCTCCACTATGTGCTTATAACTTCACATTCTGTGCCCTCCCCGCCACCCACCTCATCCCTGTTTTGCATAACCAAAAAACAGACAACAAAAGCAACCTGAGGAGAGGTTTCTGGACTATTTTATCTGTCTCCATTTAGATGGAGATATAAATGCTGCTTTGGGTTCCATAATCCTAGGGGGCTATGTTTACATAGTAAAATACATCCTACCAAATCAGGAAACAGTGAATAATGGGAGTCACTTCACAGAGACGCAGGAGGACCTGGGGGGCGTAGCAGAGGAGGAGGGGTAGAGAAGTACCATTTTAATTATTTGTGACTTGCGGCTTCCTTCCTCCTCTCCTCCTCCCTCCACGTCTCTCTTTGCCCCCTTTAGACAGAAGGTGCAGAAAAGGGCATCAAAAAGGGGCTGGATTTTTTAAAAGGCAGCTTTCCAACTTTGCACACAAACAGGTAACAGGAAGGTACAGCAAAAATCCTCTCATCTGAAACACTGTCAGCAGAAACAAAACCTGTAAAAATGACTAATCAGCTGCACATATTGATGCTCTCTGCAAGTTACCTTTAAGTGTTTTTTTTTTTCTTATACTTGAAGTTGCTTTTACGATATTATTTTGGTGGCTTTCTTTTCTCTCTTTGATGGGCAATAGAGGAAGTAGATAGTGGGATTTAAGGACGCCTGGGGGAGAAAAGGGAGGATGTGGCATTGTCTTTTTTTTTTTTTAGCATAGAGGTTTAATCAAACTCCCATATGTTGAAATTGCTCCTCATATTACTGGTTTTACATGGACACAGAAACTAGGCACTTTAGAGGTGCACTTGCATGGCAGGCTGGGCCCCCTTTTCTATATTTTATTTTCCTTTTTAGTATAGTGGTACTTAAAATCACTGGTTCACTTAAAAAAACAAACAATAAAATGTTAAACTCTACTAATGTACAAATAAGCTGAAAAGTTGCATTTTATGTGTATTTTTTGCCATAGCAGGTACTGTATTTCTCATGCTGGATTTCAAAAAAAAAAAAGTATCAAAAACAAAAAAAACTAAAGGGTGGTGTTTTATTGGATTGTGACAGGTTGAGTAATAAGGAATTAAGTCGTCGTCATTTCATTAAAACTGAGAGATGATGTAATGCATATATAAGAGTTTTCTGAAGGGTTTTTTTGGGCTTTTAAACAGCTTATTTTTGTTTTTGTTTAGTTTTTTTATTTTATTTTATTTTGGAAAGATATGATTGTATTATGTGCAACTCAGTTGCTTACATTATAACTACAAAATATTTTTGGGTTCCTGGAAAAAAAAAAAAAGAAAAAAGACTAATAAATGTGTTTGGCTGCTAAGCATTTACTATTGTGGTTTCCTGTTTTATTCTGCCAGTTTAATTTGCTCATTTGTTGAATGTTTATATATTTTTTCTTATTCTTCTCTCCCTGCTCCCATGTAAAAGCTGTCAGAAATTCAACATTTGAATTTGGGCCGCAACTCTGTCTACCTTGTCTTGTCATGTTTTTGTTAGGGTTGTTGGGTTGGCTGGTTGGTTTGTGCTGCTCACCGCCTGCCCCAATGCTGAACATGGTCTGCCACAGTGCAGGGTTCAAATTCTCTAAGAGAAATTAATGTTCTCCTTCTACCTTTGGCTGTTGTCTTGTTTAATCATAATTTGCACTTGGAATGAGAACATGAGAAGAGAGAAGAGGCCTGCCTAGAGTTCTACTGCATCCCACTGCTGCAGTGCCCAGGGATGATAACCAGCGAGTTAGCTTTGTCCAGAAAATGCCATGCTGAGTGCCCATCTGCCCTGCTTCGGGTGCCGCAACACTGCTGAGGAGCATGATAACCGCAACCATTGGGCTAGATTTTCCCCATCTCCGATGTGTTTATGGTTAGCTGCTAAAATAGAGACTTGTGAGATATGTAATTGTGAAACACCTCTAGAATGGTAAAGAGGAAGAATGGACAGGAACTAATACTTACTCATTTCCAGATGCTTTTGTATCTGATTTTATTCTCAGAATGCTGTGAGAAAGATCATTAGGAAGCTGAGGCTCAGAATTTCTTATTTTTATTTTTATTTATTTTTGTTTTTGTTTTTTTGAGACGGAGTCTCACTCTGTCGCCCAGGCTGGAGTGCAGTGGCGTGATCTCAGCTTACCACAACCTCTGCCTCTGGGTTCAAGCGATTCTCCTGCCTCAGCCTCCTGAGTAGCTGGGACTACAGACACGCGCCACCACACCCAGCTAATTTTTGTATTTTTAGTAGAGACAGGGTTTCACCATGTTGGCCAAGCTGGTTTCGAACTCCTGACCTCAGGTGATCTGCTCACCTCAGCCTCCCAAAGTGCTGGGATTACAGGCGTGAGCCACTGTGCCCAACCGGCTCAGAATAATTTAAGTAGCCAATAGAAGTTTGCATTGATTGAGTGCTTACTATAAGCTGAGCACTATTCTAAGCATGTGATGTATATGCATTCTGTTAACTGAAACTCATTGTCACGGGTGAAACCAAAATAGGAGACCAGATTGGATTCAAAAGTTATACCAAGGCCGGGCGCAGTGGCTCATGCCTGTAATCCTAGTATTTTGGGAGGCCAAGGTGGGCAGATCACTGGAGGTCCGGAGTTCGAGACCAGACAGGCCAACATGGTGAAAACCCATCTCCACTAAAAATACAAAAATTAGCCGAGTGTGGTGGTGCGTGCCTGTAATCCCAGATACTTGGGAGCCTGAGACAGGAGAATCACTTGAACCCGGGAGGCAGAGATTGCAGTTAGGTGAGATCGCACCGTTGCACTTCAGCCTGGGCAACAAAGCGAGACTCCGTCTAAAAAAAAAAGTGACGCCCAATTGCGTCTGCTGAAAAATCCCTGGATTTCTGAGAAAAGATCTTAAGGCCTGTTGTACAAAGTGGTAGAGCCATCCCGTCTGTCACCACAAAAGAAGTAAACCTTGAAAAACGGGTAAGAAGAGATGCACCAGATGTTCAAAAACACGGAGGGCCTGCCTGTCACAGGTAGGTGCTCTTATTGAGGAATACAGATCACTGCAGAGACTGTAAAGACCTTTGTTACCAAAGGCTTTGTTTTAAATTTGAATTATTTTAAAAATGTGTAAACGGCTAAGGAGTAATATATTGTAGAATTAAAGGTGATTGTTTAGACCTTAGCGTCTGACCCAGTTTTCCTCACCAGAGATGTGTCCTTCCATCACCTTGGGTGAGTTTAGTGTCCACATGGAAAATCCACCTATAACCTGGGCTTCTCAACCCTTCCTCCAGCCCACCCCAGTCACACATACCCATGCTCACCCAAAACTGCTCCCCCCCAGAGTCACTAATTTCAGCATCCTGGACCATGACCTCCTCTCCTTCCAACTGGATCCCACTCCTCTGGCTATGTTGACTTCATCAACCATACCCGCCTAATCCGGTTTAGATTCTGTAGCCTGTAATTTCAGTAACACGCTTGCTAATACCCATACTTTACCTGCCGCTCTGTTTTCTTGACACCTGTCTGACCACATTCCCACTTTGGAAAAACTCTGTCCCCCAGCACCCAAAAGCAGCCCAGCATTGCTGGGAAAAAAAAGTCACTACAGGGCATATGAGGACTCCTGTAAATCAACTGTAACCTACCCCCCAGTGAGACCTTGACACTGTCCAGCAGGCTACCTGTGTTCCTCTAATCAGCTCACTCTACCACTTCTTTCCCAATTATGTTGTTTTTTTAGAGGCAAGGTCTGTGTTGCC